>NC_086448.1:483279461-486106961 GCF_028390025.1 Pseudophryne corroboree
TCAGCCTGCACGAGACCCCTTCCCTCACTCACTATCGCTCTCCTGGCGGCAACTGCGCAGCCGCAACAAATTGAAAAGCCCTATCTCTATAATGGGGCATATTTCTCTTAATTAAAAAAACCCTATAACTTTCTGAAAAACCACAACCCCAAAAGGCACTACCCTGGGGCATACTCTATCTAGTAAAACAAACCCCAAGTCTTAATTCATCCTCTATCCGGAGTTATGCCTTCCCAAAAAATATCTCATTCACTCTATAGGAAAACGGTGTCAAAAAGCCACAAAGGAAGTCACAGAAAAAAACTGACAGTTGGAACTTTAGGTTACTCCCAATTCCTCATTTTTTATTATTTTGCCCTGAAATTTGGCATGCAGCACCGGGTGACGATTCTACGCACCCATGCCAAATTTCAGCTCAGTAAGTCCAATCAGTTTTGAGGTGTAGCCCCTCAAACACCATGCCCCCATCTCAGAAGTTCCCTATGGGAGAATTCCGTTTGTTCGATTCAGCCTTAATATAAGGGCACGACCGTGCCCTTATAATATACATGCACATGGATATATATGTACTATAATTAAAATAAAGTAAACTTTTATTGCACTTACAAGTGCCACCAGGAAGACAGCAGGCTGCTGAGGACGCTAGACAGCCATTAATAATACTCATGCATCTAAAAAAAAAAAAATTTTAGTGGAGGGGGGTTTCTGGGTGCTCAGAACCCCCCCCACTGATTGTGGGCCTCTCCTTTCTGGAAGCTAATAGCACATGCGCAGGTTTCCAAGAACATCTCCAGTGTGCATGCGCAAATCATTCGGACACCATTTTCTACACCTTATTATACACTCACTTTCCCCAGATCTCTGAAACATCAGATCAATGAAAGTCATTCTGTGTATAAATAATATGATTTAGAAGTGAGTGTAGACCCCTATGCTATTGTTTGGGTTTTCACAAAACCACCCTCAAATGTTTTGAACTTGCTGGATAAACAGTGACAATAGAGCAGCAGCACAAACACAAAGCACCTCTCCTCCTGCAAGTCCATCGCTGCCTCAGACTATGTGTTACTGCACTCTGTTCTTCTAGTTCTCTCAACAATTTTTCTGTCTCCTCTCATGGCTCCATTTTTCAAGTAGGTGTCCACCAATGGTCTGTTCTTCTCTCCTATTATCCCTCTATACATCATTTAAATTAGATAATCTGCTCTTTTGGCCTCCAAAATCATCTCTATATATCTCTATGCTCTCTATATACAGTATTATCTCTATATATCTCTACACATACAGTAGGTCTACTTCTCCTCCCCTTACCTACCCTGTCTTTCCTCACTTGTATCACTGTCTCTCTGCTATTTCTGTCTGGATCACCCTGTGCTTTCTAAGAGTGATCTGATAATAATCCCACTCTCCCAAATAATCTCACCTCCGACAATTTATTTATCTGTTGAAAGCAAAACCATGTCCACTAGCCTGCAAGTGTGGATGTATCCTTAACTCTACCCTCTCCTTCCATCCATATATTCAGCACCTTTCAAATCAGTGGCGGATACAGTGGGGGGCGATCAGGGCAATTGCCTCCGCAACACACAGTCCCAAGCCCCACCCACTCACTGATCCTGTGCAGCATCGGGATCTGGCAATCAAACAATGACAGCCCACATTTTGTTGTGTTAGGTGCCAATTCCCGGAGCTCTGGGCAGCACTGGACCTCTCCCTGCCCCCAGTCACTCCCTACTCAGCCTGCATCCTGCGCTCAGCCCATGCTCCTGGAATGGCACGGGAAGCTGATGTTTGACCTGCCAGCAGCAGATATATGCCTATGGCTTGTTCTCTGTGTCAGGGGAAGCTGAGGCTGTAGGTAGAGCTGAGCAACCGTCGTCCCTGGCTGATGGGTTGTTACTCTCCTATTCCCTCCGCACTGCTATATAACCTGCCATCCATCCATCCTGAGTTGCAACAGACGGGTGCTGCTAGACACATGTAAGCAGAGCCGGATTAAGGCTATGGGGGGCCCGGGGCACTTCAGACTGTGGGGCCCTTGCTAAAGAGGTAGATGAAATATATATATATATATATATATATATATAAAAAATACAATATAGCCAGCCTTACTTGCTCCAGGAAGCCTCTGCTGGCTCCACATGCTGCCAGAGATCCGTCTTCCTTCCTCCTCCCTGCAGCCTGCGCGCCCAGCCAATGACTGAGCCGCAGGCTGCAGCTTTAACCGGTGGCCCCTCTCCTGTCGGACCCAGAAACAGAGAGGAAACTGGGACCGGGGAAATGCAGATAAGGGGAGGAGCTAAGAGGAGAAGGGAGAGCGTCTCCTCCTCCCCTCCAGCGGGGCCGTACTGCTGCGCTGCGCTGCTGACATGTCATGGATAGCAGCGCAGCATTACCAAGTGTGGGGTACTGGTGGTGGGCGGCACAGCGCTGGCGGCGGCATGTAAATGAGTCCGTGTGACTCATTGATATGCCACTGGCTGGGGGCCCCTTTTAGAAAGGGGGGCCCGGGGTACGTATCCCCGGGACCCCCCCCCCCTTAATCCGGCTCTGCATGTAAGACCAGTTATTGGAGGCAACGAGCTGTTGCTGTTGCAGGCTGTATAACACCTTCAGCTGCCGGATTGCTGTCATGGCCACTACTAATCAATTTCTCTGCACAGATAAGAAAGAGGATAAATCGCTTGGAGTGAAGACCATGGCAGAACCCAATCTCTGTGTCCAGAGCACCTTCTAAAGTTGTTGAAATACTATTGCTAGTTACGAGTAAAGGGGTAACACATATGTGCACTAGTAAGTGAAGGGGTAACACATTGGTGCACTAGTGAGTAAAGGGGGTAACACATAGATGCACTAATGAGTGAGGGGGTAACACACTGATGTAATAGTGAGTGAGGGGGTAACACATTGGGGCACTAGTGAGTGAGGTGGTAACACAAGTGCACTAGTGAGTGAGAGGGTAACACAAAGGTGGACTAGTGAGTGAGAGGGTAACACAAAGGTGGACTAGTGAGTGAGGGGGTAACATATTGGTGCACTAGTGAGTGAGGGAGTAACACATAGGTATATAGGTGCACTAGTGAGTGAGGGGTTAACACAGGTGCACTAGTGAGTGAGAGGGTAACACAAAGGTGCACTAGTGAGTGAGGGGTGAGTACAGTCCAGTGCAGTAGTGAGTACAGTTCTGCGCACCCCCTCGTGTCTGAGAGTGTCTGCCTCTTCAGGTTACTATTATCCCCCTGAACACAGAAGTGTCTGCACCGCTCTCTGTGTGTCAGTCTCTGTAGCTCACTATTATCCCTCTTCATGTCACTGTTATTCCTGTACACACCACAGTATCTGCGCCATTTAAACTTGGACATAGATACTGTTGTGTGCACAGGGATAATAGTGACATCTAGAGGGATATTAGTGAGCTATAAAGGCAGCAACACAGAGAGAATGGTGCAGATACTGCTGTGCATGCAGGAAAAATAGTGACATGTAGATGTAAAACAGTGAGTTATAGAGGCAGCCACACACAAAGGTGGCCTACAAACAATGTAGAAAGGACATTTATTCTGTTTGTTTTATTTTTATCAATATTGTAGAACTGTAGGGAGGGGAAGAACTGTAGGGAAGGGCAGAACTGTAAATGAGAGGGGTAAGAGTAGAATGGGGAGGAGTCAATATTAATTCTTAAACCACCCCCCTAAAAGTATAGCCAGACACTATCAAGGCGCAAGATCTTGCTTCCTACTTCAAGGACAAGATTGAGAAAATCCAAGCTGAAATGTAATGCTCTTCCTCAACCAGTGACCTACTCAATTCCTTACCTGAACCCTCTGGCACTTTCACTTCATTTAATCCCTCAAATGAAGATGAAGTATCAACACTCTTCTCATCCTGCTACTCTACTACCTCTACTCTTGATCCTATACCCTTACAAATAAGTAAAGCTCTGTCTCCTGTCCTCATCCCAACCTTAACTAACATTTGTAATCTCTCTCTCTCTCTCTACTAGTACGTTTCCTCCACTTTTCAAGCATGCAATGATTACACCCATTCTGAAAAAACAAAATTCTGACCCTAACTCTCTCTCAAACTACCGTCCCATCTCTCAGCTCCCATGTCTCTCCAAGCTACTTGAGAAACTTGCCTACACTCGCCTCACACACTTTCTTAACTCATATAATTTACAGGACCCATATCAATCAGGCTTTCACTCCCAACACTCCACAGAGACAGCACTGACTAAAGTAGTGAATGATCTGGTCACTGCGAAGTCTAGAGGCATTACTCACTACTTATTCTTCTAGATCTCTCTGCTACTTTTGACACTGTTGGGATCTATACATCCAGATGGCCTCAATGAGGCAGTGGAATTGAATATGATTATCTAACACAGTAATTGACATTATTTTGGAATTAGCAACTCTCCAATAACAATCTATTATAGACATACACAAACTCTCTCTCTGTCTCTAGTAATCTCCAATCACTAAGTACCAAGCTTTTGATATTCTCACTTAATTAGTTTTGCTGCTTTTCTTTTTTCATCTCTGAACTTCTCCTTAGTCCTTTCCTTTTTGTTTTCAAGTTTGTTAGCAACAGAAAGAATTTATTGATATTGTTAGGTTGATTCAGATCTTTATAATAAGGTATTTTTACCAAGAATAACTAAGCATATTTATAAGTGATATATGATAAAGATCTGCTTTCTTTATATGTGTTTTAATAGCTCAATATGATGTGATCAGGCTCTCAGAAATGGTGCCATCGTGCTGTATATAAACTTTTCAGTGTGTAATGCAAAGTACATGGCTCTACAGGGTTGCCATGGTTACCGGCCGGGAGTGACGCGTAGACTTCCGTATACGCGAACACGTTGCCCGGCCGGGCAGGACGCGGCTGGTCTGGGCCGCGTTGTCATGGCGAAAGACAGAGGGAGGTGTGCGCCTTCCATCCGACGCGCTGGGGCGGCGGGTCACAGGGGAGCACGTCCATTCCGAGCCGCGTCACTATGGCGACGGCTCGAGAACGGTCATTGGTTACTTAGGGCAATATGTCACTTCCGGCACACGTTGCTATGACAACGGTCCTGGAGTGAACGCCAGGTCCCTGCAGCATTATAATCATGAGGGGGGTAGAAATGGGGGAAGATACAGCAAGCTATTAGCAGCTGCCACACCCAAACCCAGATTAAAGTACCTTGTATAATCACATAGTTTGGAAACATAATAAAAGCTGTCCTAACTGATCATGTGATATCAATCACATGACAAACATCGATCACATGACCTTCAATCTAACCTATGAAACAACTTTGGGAATGGTCTCCATGACTACATTGTAGTAAACAAATCCCCTGATTGGACCAATATATTCCATATTAAGAAATTAATAAATAAAAAGCACTTACTAGGATTTGAAACAAAAGTTTGATATTACCAATGGTTTCAATATATAAGTAGGTCTGTTTCCTATATATATATTGTAGTAGTTTTAATCACTAGAAAGAGATATGTGTGTGATAAACAGGAAATGTGCATCCAGGTGCTAATTAAGCCACCATCTTGTCTAGGGTATATAAAGCCCAAAGCCAGACATTACAGTACACCTTTGAAAAAGCTGCAAGGTCTATGCAGCGAAACGCCTCAGAAATTCACACTTTGGAGCAGGAGAATCTTTAATTGGATCCGGACCAGCCCTCATCATCTTCCAGCTATCCAGAGGAGTCCTAGAGAGGCACCATCCAATCACCGCACTGCATGAGGTACTCATCATTTATGGGACATTCTATACAATCCTCTAGCGGCATATGGAATTTTTATTGGACTCTCTAAATACCATCTAAAAGGGACTCTCCATAGTGGATTATAACTGGACATTTACATTGCTCAAGGGCAATACCCGGAACGGATCCTACAGAATTTACATAATATATGTCCTGAACCAACATTCTTGGTAAACTCCATCCTTTTATGTATGCACATGGCATAATATTACCGCACAGAATATTGTTATTTTTAATGAATTATTGTCTTTTAATAAATTGTCTTAAAATGTTACACATTTAGTGAATTATATTGTTCTTTCCTCCCAGAGAGCAGCCTTCGTCTCTCTTTTTTTAGTGCAATATTTTGGGAGTTACTTCCCTCTAAACATTGGCTGCTGCTTAGCTGAGCACCTCGACTCATAGCGCCCGAATATCCTTGGGTATTATTTATTACCTTCTTTTGTCTTCTCATACAAACACTGCAATCCCTAGGTCTTCAGGACACAGCCCACTCTTGGTTCCTATCCTACCTATCTAATCGCTCTTTCAGTGTCCGTTTCTCTGAATCAACCTCCTCTTCGCTACCTCTTTCAGTTGCAGTACCGCAGGGCTCATTCTTAGGTACTCTGCTTTTCTCAATCTATACCTCATCTCGTGGGAAACTAATCAGCTCTTTTGGATTTCAGTATCATCTGTACGCAGATGATACTCAAATCTACCTATCCTCCCCTGATTTGTCTCTGTCTGTATTGGGCCGGGTCACTGAATGCCTCTTTGCCATTTCATCTTGGATGTCATCTCTGCACCTCAAACTTAATATTTCCAAAACAGAGTTAATTATATTTCCACCGACCAATAGCAGTTACCTACCTGATATTTCTATCACTGTTGAGAACTCTACAATCAGCCCCACACAACAAGCTTGCTGCCTAGGTGTCATACTTGACTCAGAATTGTCCTTTGCTCCCCACATTCAATCTGTCTCAAAATCATGTTACATGCATCTAACAAACATATCCAAAATACGATCATATCTTACACAAGACACTGCTAAAACCCTAATCCAAGCTCTCATTATCTCCCGCATTGATTATTGCAATAGTCTTCTTACTGGTCTTACTAAGAAGAGACTCTCACCATTACAATCCATTCTGAATGCAGCTGCGAGGCTAATATTCCTCGTTAGACGTTCATCTGCAGACCCACTATGTCAGTTCCTCCATTGGCTACCTGTATTCTACAGTAGTCAATATAAAATACTGTTGCTTACACACAAGGCTATTAACCATACTACACCAACATACATCTCTTCACTTATATCAAAATATCTCCCAACCCGGCCCCTTATCTCTTCACAAGATCTACGTCTCTCATCCACAATCATTACTTGATCCCATGCACGATTACAAGACTTTCTTCATGCTGCACCCACTCTGCTGAATGCCCTACCACGTACAATAAGACTCTCCTCTAGTCTTCAAACCTTCAAGCGTTCCCTGAAAACTCACCTATTCAGACAAGCTTATCAAATTTCAGAACCACTCACATTACCTGCATAGCTCTCCTATCCAATTATATCCTCACAGTACAGTCCATACATCCCCCACATATTTTCTTTCTTCACTCTCCTTTCCCCTGAACAATCTTTACAATCTGGTGAACAACTATGCAATAGATAGCACCTGTTCTTGTGTATCAATGCCTATTTCCCCATAGATTGTAAGCTTGTGAGCAGGGCCCTCCTCCCTCTATGACTGTTTGTTTTTACCCAGTTTTGTCTTCTAATTGTGTCCATTTGTAAAGCTCAGTGGAATTTGCTGCGCTATATAAGAAACTGTTATTAAATAAAATAAATAATCTGCCACTCTTTCAAAGTCCTGCTTTTTCAATCTCAAAAACATCTCCAGGCTAAGAACCTGTATCACCATGGAGGAAACAAAGAAACTCATTCACTCACTGGTCATCTCCAAACTGCACTACTGTAACCAGAGGCACTTTACAAAAGGAGGGGGAATGTGGGCAGGCTCTGATCTGGTCCCCTACTCTCTGGCAGTTCAGTAGCCTCTGGCACTCTGACAGAGTCTACTGTGCATGCGGAGGTCTCCATGGTGCCCATGCTACATTCCCGGGAACATCTTTATTGCGCATGCGTAAATCACCAGAAAATGGCCATAGTGGTAATTTTATCAGTAATTTTCGGAGCCAGCGCAAGTCCATCGGAGTGGAAAGTATCATTAAATGGGTGCAGGGTGTACAGTGTGTGGGCCCCCCTGGAGCCAGGTGCCCATGTGCCTTGCACCCATTATAGATATGCCAGTGACTGTAACCTCCTCTTGTCTTGTTTCCTGGTCTCCCATTTCTCTCCACTACATTTTATCCGAAATGCTGCTGTCTGGCTCATCTTCCTCTCCACATGCACCACATCTACCTACACGCTCATACAAGCCCTACACTCAGGGCCAGCTCCAGGCCTACTAGCAACCTGAGCAAAAAATTTTTTATTGCTCCCTACCCCCACTCCTGCAAAAGTGGTCGTGGCCTCACAACTTTATATTTTCAAACAATAAATATATTTTCACATCCTCTCTACACACACAATTAGCAGCCTTACACATAATGCCCACAATAGTGTTTCTTACATATAATGTCTCCAGTATAGTGCCAGATACACATAATAACCTCAGTAGAGTGTCAGATACAAATAATGACACCAGTAGTGCAGTCCCAGATACACATACGCACCCAATAGTCCCAGATACATTTAAGCCCCAGTAGTGCAGTGCCAGATACACATATGCCCCAAGTAGACCCAGATACACATATGCCCCTATAGTGCCAAATACAGATATGTCCCCAGTAGTGCAGTGGCAGATACACATATGCCCCCAGTAGTGCAGTGCCAGATACACATATGCCTCCAATAGTGCCAGATACACATATGCCCCAAGTAGTGCATTTCCAGATACACATATGCCCCCAATAGTGCCAGATACACATACGGTCACTGCAGTTTAGTGCCAGATACACATATGGCCCCAGTAGTGCAATATCAGATACACATCATTTGCCCCACAGTGCAATGCCAGATACACATAATTTTCCCACACAGTGCAATGCCAGATACACATAATATGGCCCCACAGTGCAATGCCAGATATACATTATTTGCCCACCACAGTTCCAGATACACATTATATGCCCCCACAGTGCCAGATACACATTATATGCACCCACAGTGCCAGATACGCATTATATGCCCCCATGTTCCAGATACACATTATATGCCTCCACTGCCAGATAAACATATGCCCCCAGTGACAGGTACACATATACTCCTATGTCCCTGTGCCAGATACATATATGCCCCTGTGCCAGATACATATATGCCCCCTTTGCCATATACACATATGCCCCCCAGTGCCAGACTCACATATGCCCCAAGTGCCAGATACACATATACCCCTAGTTCCATATACACATATGCCCCCAGTGCCAGATACACATTATATGCCTTTACTGCCAGATACAAACATGCCCCCACTGCCAGATACAAATATGCCCCCACTGCCAGATACAAAGATGCCCCCTGTGCCAGATACAAATATTCCCACACTGCCATATACACATTATATGCCCCCAGTGCCATATACACATTTTACTTAACTGATAGGGCACCTGATGGCCACCCTTAGGAGGCAGGGGCCCAGTGCGACCGCTCCTAAGTAAAGTGCCTCAAACCGGCCCCACCTTCAATGGCTCCCCTTCCACTTCCAAACCCAATTCAAACTTCTCACTCACAAAGTCCTCACCCAACCATCTCCTATTTACATCTCTGACCTCCCTTCACACTCTTCCTTCACACTCATGCCCTCTCATTCAGAAATGAATGCAGTCTCTCCTCCCAGCTGATTGCTTCCTCCCAGCTCTGCCTCACAGATTTTGCCCATGCTGCTCCCTAACTTGGAAATCTCTCCATCTCCCTATCAGACTCTCCACCTCTCTACAAAATCTCAAACAGGCTCTCAAGACCCAATGATTTTCATCAAAGTCGTCCAGCTCTCATCCTAACCTACTTTTCAAATATCCTTGCTCGCTGTTTCTCCCCTCTGTGTCTCTCTGTCTGCTCCGCCCTTCTAGATTGTAAATTCTTGTGAGCTGGATATTGTTCCCTCATGTGATTTTCCTTCCCTTGCTTACACTATCCTCTCATCCCTACTGCCTTCAATGGCACCTAACCCATGAGTTCTTATACCGTGCCAGAACGATGCAATTGCATGGTGATTGACAGGTGACGGGTATCTGGGGGTGGCAAAGCAGCATTGGGGAGAGGAGAGAAGGAAACACAGTCGTGTCACGGCCATTTTCGGGGCCGGGTGATGATGTTGCCTGCGTTTCCTGGAAGTGGAAAAATGGTGCAGAACCCCTGCATACAAAGCCAGGCTGTGTAGGCAAGGGTCAATTTCTATTTGATGTGATCATTGCGCCACACATGCTGGGTAGTATGCAAGTAGTATGGTCAGAGATTTTGCTGCGATAGTAAAATCTGCAACCAACTCTGAATAACATTTATGCCTACATTATGCCCCTAACCATAAACCTAACCCTGATTATATGCAACTGGAAGTGTGGCCTGCCCTCCCTTAGATAAATGGTGTTAAGAGAATGGAGGACATTTCATATGTCTATAGTGACATAAAATTCTCAGTAGTATACTGAATGAAGCAGCAAGGTAGAGGTGTTTCTATGGTAACTGTTTGACCTATGGGGTTGCAGAGGAATCAGGTGATGGGAGGGGCTTAGCCCTTATGAGGGGAGTATTGATTAAGTTCTCCCTCTTTACCTCAGGAAAAATTGAACAGTGAAGTGCTCTGTGTTTGTGTTGTACTAAACTGTTTATAATTGAGAATTTGTTGTATTTTCATCTCCCTTTCCTTTCACTCTTTATTACGCTCTATTTTTTCTCCCCCTTTTTTCTTTAATCTTTACTTTTTTCTAAATATTCTTTCCTTTAACATGCCGAGGCCCAGTCGTGTTGCGGTTCCCCCTATCCG
Source organism: Pseudophryne corroboree (assembly GCF_028390025.1). NCBI lineage: Eukaryota > Metazoa > Chordata > Amphibia > Anura > Myobatrachidae > Pseudophryne > Pseudophryne corroboree. The sequence continues at coordinate 483,290,271 of NC_086448.1, forward strand.
TTTTATTGAAAATGGTGGAAGGGGTACCACGGAGTCTGTGTTAGGTGAAGGACAGAATATTACAGTACAGGGAAGACTGCAGGGTGTAGTAAATGTTGGTGGTAATACTGCCACCAGGGGTCGGTTTCGACCTCCTGAGAGAGCTGTGCCAGGCGGAGCTGCGTCACACAAAGGCCGGGTGACCAGCTTGTCTGTATCACGCACTGGTGGCATACATAGTGATGTGAGTGCTGTTGCTTTGGAAGCGCAAACCGAAGATACAATGTCTAAGAGCGTTGGTGCCCTGGTGGAATCACGGAGTACGGTGATGCAGAGAGCGGTAGCATTGAGAGGGGTTACCTTGGGATTGCATGTTCCGGAGGTGCACCGCGGTCGTCCCGTGGGCAATCTTTCCAGATGTGAGCAATCTTGAAGGGGCACAATTGGTGGTGCAAGGATTGGGAGCACCTAATAGAGGTGGTAACAGGGAGAGGTCAGTTTACGAGGTGCCTCTGGAATTACAGAGGGAGTTGGTCAGCGCGCGGTTACTCCAGGCATTGAAAATGCTTGCGTGCAGCAGAGAATTGAGCCTGTTAACTTGAGTGTGAGGGGCTGAAGTGTGACGTCTGAGGTAACGCATAGCAGGCTCACGGTTACTAGGCAGTCATATGCAGATGCAGTGCGTTTAGGGCACAAAGGTGCTGGCTGGAATTCATCTGAGGTGGCGTCCATATGCACTTCAGTGATATCAGCACTTGTCCCTGTTCTTACTATGGGTCATGCTGAGGGGAGAGTTGTGAGGGGGCAGAAGCCCTTCATGATTAATGAGTGTAGGGTAAATGAACCAGCGGCTGCGGGTTCATGCGCTAGGGCATGCAGGGAAAGTGGGGGTAATGAGATACTTGATGAGTGTCTAGTGGAAGTTTCCCCTTGCATTTCTCCTGCAGAATCTTTGATTGTCCCCAAGCTATAGGAGGATTCAGGTTTTGACCTGGGGTAACAAAATTAGACTTGAGGTTTCAGCCACTCACCATATTTGGGGCTCTTGAGGAATTTTTTATCCTGTCAGCTATCTTAAGCCATGGGGTTCACACCCACTTGACAGGTGTGTTTTTCTCCTCTTGTCAATTCTGATTCTTTAAGCGTTCTTCAGGGGATCAAGGTGTCACAGTGTATCTTTATACTCAGATAGGTGATGGATCTCTAAGATTATACCTGATCGCCTCTGGTTCACAAGTTCCAGCTTCTCCCTTCCGTACGACTTGTGCTGTGAATTACCTATTCCTCAGTCCACAGGATTGTCTACGCCGTGAATCTAACTAAATAACCTTTTTCGAATACAATTCACAAAGTTGGTACTGTAACTACAACAAACTGCAATAAAAAGAGTTTTATTTCACTGGAACAATTTGAACTCATCCTCTTTCTTTTACCCCAGTTAGTAGGACAACCTAAACCAAACGGTTAGTATGACAATATATTTCATATTACTTTAAATACTTTGTCTAACAAATAGTAATAATTAGAACAATACCTATATAACTGGTTAATGGTACCTTAAGGGAAGGGGTTCCCCTATTATTCTGGTATTATAGTCTGAGTACTCTCACTACCTCGTTGGTGCACAAGAATGGAAATGTTGTGGTACCAGTGAGATGAGTCACTCCCAATTATGACGTCAAGTTATAGCCTCCTGTCTATCACTTGAATATTAACCTTTGTGGGCCATTTACAGTGGCGCTTGAAACCAACCCCGAATCCCTATCTTTCCCAAAATAACTTGTAAAGAGTATCCTTGTCCTGCAATGCCAATGGTGTAGCCAATTTATAATCCTGTGCTATTTCTATTATCTGTCTAATAGCGTAACAGTGAGAGCATGTACTTAGTATCCGCCTAGCTGACAACGAAGCAATTAGTGGAGCCTTTATGGACAGCGATGTATTTAGCGGGATGAAAGCATGCTGGAAAGCATTCAGTAATCTTTCAGCTGCCAAAGCTATTTCAATGAGCTTTTATAAAGAGTCTAGTTAGTATAGCCTGCACTGTTTAGGGTTAATCGTTCTGGCACTGGGCTTCATAAGCATAAGTTCAATAAATACTCATTGAAGTTGATTGTCAGGTCCTGACTGTCAGTAACAATATATTGGAGTGAATATGTAACACTGTATCTGGTGCTTACTCACTGTGCTGGGTTATATCTCTGACAGGGACGCTGCTGCGGGAGCTAAATAAGAGGTGTTTTATAAGTCATTCCGGTCCCACCTCTCGTAGACACCCCTGGCTGTTATAGCATCCCTGAGGTGGGCTTGGTTTAAATTGTGAGCCGGCCCATAGAGGCTGTTGGGTCCGCCTTTGGTTCGACCAGCAGAACGTTATACTACTGAGTCCCCACCAATGTTGCCGCCCACGGCCGCTTTGTGCCTCCCTCTGGACCGCCTCTTGCCATCACTCACCGCTCCCGGCCGCACAGATGCCGCCGCCCACAGCCGCCTTGTGCCTCCCTCCGGACCGCCTCTTGCTGACACTCACCACTCCCGGCCACACAGATGCCGCCGCCCACAGCCGCACTGAGCTGCGCTTCAGACTGCCTCTTCCGCTCCGTCCGGAGGGCCGTGCCGATGTCGGATACCGCTTCCGTGCACCGCGTCTCTCCTTACTCAAGTACACTTCACACCGAATCCCAGCGGGTCGCCACCAGTCTCTCTCTCTCCAGGGCAGCTTCCTTTCACAGGTGAGATGCAGTCTCTAGTCAGGGCTCTAGTGGTGCACATCTCCTTTCTCCTTGGCACGATCACCGGCAAAATCTCAACGGTTCTGTTTCATCCCCTCTTTATACACTCCTCCTGGTTGCCCGGATCAGTCCCGCCAGAGGGACCCCCCATGAGCATAACTGTCTCTCAGTCCCTGCATCAGCACCCCTTTCTTGGTGGGACATTGTGCTAGTCCCCTAGTCCAGTGTATGAGCTGACCATTCCATCTCCCCTCTGTGAGGGGAATATCAATTAACCAAACTTCTCTCTATGAGAGCAATTATAGAAACCCTCTAATATCCCTCAGTGAGGGCACTTGTATATATATGAACTTTTATTATTTATACTAACACAACCTATTTTTAATTGTAACATACATACATGGACTTTAGCAGGGTGTTACAAAGGTTTCCGGGTCTGAGGCGACTAGGGGGTGTGGTCCAATGCGTTTCACTCGGCACAATGATGCCGTGCTTCGTCAGGGACTAAAGGACGCCGGCAAGTACTTCATGAGGATCAGACTATACAGGCGCCTGTAAAAACACTGTGGCTTCCAGGGCAGAGATGCTGCCAGCCCATAAGCCTACTAGGAGCAAGGAGACTTGCATTGCTGACACGTAAGCGCACCATTTCAACACATCCACCTGTTTAAGGTTTTATGAGGAGATCTGATTAATGAACGGACTTTTGCATAAACTAAGACTCTGGACAATTTGCTTTACTAACGGTATTCCCATTCACACATTTTTACAATTCTATAAAGAGGACTGACCCCCCTCGATTTTGCTCTTATAATTATTCATTTTTTATAATATTTATAATATTTTTCGTTTCTGATTTACATACCAATACCATTTGCTCCTCTCTAGAAAACTGCTCTTGCAATTGTTTTTATTTTCTAATATATATTTATTTTTATTTTCATTTTTATCTTATTTTATTTCCTACTCTTACTGACATTATTATATATACAATCTAACATTGTTCTTAAAATATACAATTAGCTGCTCAGCACAATTGTTACTTCTATATAATAATACTTTACAAAACAAACGCATATACATTTATTCATTTACTAATAACACTATCCAGTAGCGCCAAGGGTATTTGTTCTGGATAAACCTAACCCTATCACTAAATTGAGCACTAAAATATACTGCCAACTCTGTGACTGTTGAATTGTACAATGATGACATAATGGGGGTCATTCCGAGTTGTTCGCTCGCTATCAGTTTTTAGCAGCCGTGCAAACGCTATGCCGCCTCCCACTGGGAGTGTATTTTAGCTTAGCAGAAGTGCGAACGAAAGGATCGCAGAGCGGCTACAAAATAATTTTGTGCAGTTTCAGAGTAGCTTCAGACCTACTCAGCGCTTGCGATCACTTCAGACTATTCAGTTCCTGTTTTGACATCATGAACACGCCCTGCATTCGCCCAGCCACGCCTGCATTTTTCCGAACACTCCCTGAAAACGGTCAGTTGACACCCAGAAATGCCCTCTTCCTGTCAATCACTCTGCGGCCAGCAGTGCGACTGAAAAGCTTTGCTAGACCTTGTGTGAAACTACATCGTTCGTTGTAATAGTACGACACGAGTGCGCATTGCGCCGCATGCGCAGAAGTGCAGATTTTTTGCCTGATCACTACGCAGCGAACGAAATCAGCTAGCGATCAACTCGGAATGACTCCCATTAACTACTCCATGTCAACTGTATGACTATGTTGACATGTTTAAACATTCTGTCAACATTCAAAACATGTCAACATTCTGGTCTTGACATTCTGATGTATACCATATTTACAATGATCAGCATGTGATAATCCTTGACCTGTGTGTATGATAGATAAGCACAAAAAATATACTTCATGGTGATTTTTATTTTCACTTAAAATAGTTTGCAACAACTACCACTGCTATGGTGTTAGAAATGTCGCAATAAAATGATAGCCATCCAATAGCCTAAGTTTTGCTTCCCAAAAAATATTTACTGATAAAGTTTCTTGCTCCAAGAAAAGGTAGCTCGCTTTAAAAAAGGAATAAAAAAAAACATTGCATTCCTACTGAATGGTGTGGATTTTGGCTAAACATTGTCATGCTAACAGAATCACTGTTCTGCCAGCTGGTACCACACAAACTATTCTCACTCGGCAAGAAACCGCCAGGGTAAAAAATCTGAATATTTTGTATGTTGGCATGAACAAAGCTGACTAAAATGCTCTCTATAATAGCTGTGTGTAGACTGTTTGTTTGTGTATGGCAGGTGCAGGAGAAAGAACATAAACTTAATGAAAAGACATGTTTATTTAACTGTTTTCCTGCTAGTAATCAATGCTACATTTGACTTTTTAAAGCTACAGTATCAGAAACGGAAACTTTTTTTTCATGTAGTCAAATACCATTAATTGCAATAGAAAAACTATCTTAAGAATGTGAAGTTTTTCCAGATAGAGTATATGCACATCTAGGTGTATGTGAGAAATGCAAGTCACAGGACAATAACAAACAGTGAAGGATTTCCACATTCTACAGAGATTTCTATACACAGAAGCTGTTAATTGTATGCCTCATAATAGTGCCCTAGTTCATTTTTTTAACTACTGTACAGCTGTGCCCTAATTCACATTGTGTCACATTGTAGGACTGCCAGTCCATAAGTCACACATATGTTTTATTATTATGCAAACTAGAACCAATAACCTAGAAATAATGACACGTACAACTGTATAGATTGGAAAAATTGGAGGTCACAGACCAATTTATTAAATTGGAATTAGAATTGTTAATCACCGGTGGCGAAAAAAGCAGTGGCAACTCGGCCATGGCTTAAAACTTTAGAATCTTTAAATAAATGGGGCGGAGTTTCCGCCCCTTGCGCAGTCCGTCCTGGGTAGAACCATCTCCCCTTAATTAGCACAGTGCTGGTCCCTCCTTAAGATGGTGACCTGGTCCTCCCCTGAGGTAGTGACCGACTCGCCTTTCTCAAAGGGGAAATGCTAGCCAAGCTCTGCTGCGCTAAATTGAGCCGCCGAATAGCACTGCTTTCCGCCCGCTGCGCCTCTCACTTGCTGGAATAATTATAGCTTATTATTCCAACGATAAAAAAAAAAAAAAAACTTTCAAAGTACATTGACAGAAAAACACAATTCACAAATTTAAATTGCTGGGTGGGTGGGTGGGATCACAAAATGGCAAGAGGAATATGAATCCTCTGCCAGCACTTAAATAAACTAATCTACCCCGCCTACCTAACTACTCCCCATTGGATAATACTTGATTGACATCTATTAATAACCTATTAGAAAATATCAACACAAAACCAGATCTAACTAGCTTAGCTACCTAAACAACCAGGGAACCCGCCTACTTAACTACTCCCTATTGGATAATGTTTAATTGACATACATCAGCACCTATTAAAAATTATCAACACAAAAACCAGCTCTAACTAGCTTAGCTACATAACAAACAGGGTGCTTATATTCACTCTATCCTATACAGTCTCTCGTTCTTTTTAAGTCACCCATATGTTTTATTATTATGCAAACTAGAACCAATAACCTAGAAATAATGACACGTACAACTGTATAGATTGGAAAAATTGGAGGTCACAGCCAAATTTATTAAATTGGAATTAGAATTGTTAATCACCGGTGGCGAAAAAAGCAGTGGCAACTCGGCCATGGCTTAAAACTTTAGAATCTTTAAATAAATGGGGCGGAGTTTCCGCCCCTTGTGCAGTCCGTCCTGGGTAGAACCATCTCCCCTTAATTAGCACAGTGCTGGTCCCTCCTTAAGATGGTGACCTGGTCCTCCCCTGAGGTAGTGACCGACTCGCCTTTCTCAAAGGGGAAATGCTAGCCAAGCTCTGCTGCGCTAAATTGAGCCGCCGAATAGCACTGCTTTCCGCCACATTCGAAGACTCCAGACTTCGAAACCGCCACCAAACCAGCCTCCCTTCACAATTCGTTTAAACCTTTCAACAATGCTGTGACAAACAACTCCAAACCATCTTCAGATAAATGCACTCCATCTAATCTGTACAATTCTACCTTCTCGTAACGCAAATCTGGATGCTTAACCACTTTCCCTTTTAAACTAATAACAAATCTGGAGGTTGCGGCATTGAGCTTCCTTCTTACTTTATCTAACGCCACTCCCCCTTGGGTGCCCCTCCAAAATCTACGCGGTACCACTTCTGACCATACCACCTTAACCGCCGGCCAATGCTCAGCAATTATTTGAAAATCTTTCTTTATGCTGTTAATTAACTCTATACCCTTACAAGTACCTAAATCATTGCCTCCTAAGTGTATCAACAAGCAATCATGGGCACCCCACTTCTTTTCGCCATCCCAAAGCACACTCAATAAATTGCTCCATCTCATTCCCCTTATACCTATCCACCTCACTTTAAAAGGGAACGACTTAGATGCCTTGTGCCTACTGGCCCAATAGACATATGAATGCCCCACAATCCACACCCGGCTTGACAATGTCAAAAAACCTGCAGAAAAAACAGCAAAACAAATAATATTTTATTTAACTTATGATTCAACAAACCTTTAAAAAAACAGGGAGGGATAAAACGTAGTTATTTTGGCGACCCAGATGGAGGTGAACGACACCAAACCTCAAAAATTCTTGTGAGGGAAAAGGTGAAAAGAACTCCAATCCCCCTTTAACGGCGGGTAGCTTATGGCCCTGGGTTTCCGAAATAACAAACTCGCAGGATGCCTCTACTAATGCAACTTATCCCCTCTAACATAACGCTTGTAAGCATCTGACTTCCACCGTCCCAACCTCTTAATCTCTTCCTTGAAAGAGCCTGCCACTGCTGCGCAAGTCGCTGCTCCTATCCTGAAAGAATGCGTCCCGTAATGCTCTAATGGAAGGCCCAATGCAATTAAACATTTGTTAAAAATACTTGTGAATTGAAATTTAGTTAAAGGACTCCGATCCCTATGTACCAACCACTGATCCCCCCCTTTCGGACGAATTCGCCCGAAGGCTTCAGCTAATCTTACTGGGCAGATGCTCGGCTCCAAATGCGTAGGCACAGAAATCCATTTACCCCTTCCTAACTGATCCGTTTTGGACCGGTGTATCTTAATAAGCAGCTTATCACTCCTAACTACTACATTACTCAACAATATACCCGTATCAACTGAACCCTTGTTTTTTGCAACTAGTTCACCTACTCTTAATGCACCAAAAAAGGCCACTGCAAATGCCAAACTAAAAAGGTTAACTTCGAACTCTCCTATCGCAATACCCGAAACGGCCCTAATTAGATCTCTCAAAAGCTCGATGTCAATTGGCCTACGCTCATCTCCTATATTTGCCTGCTCTTTAGACCACCCCTTCATTGCCTTTGATAACATAAAAAATTTAGTTGGGTCGATAAACCCTTCTAAACGTGAAAAATACGAGATTCCTGCTAAAGCACCCGACATAGCCGCTCTAGAACGACCCTTTTCATGCCCTAACCATACAAACGCTAACATAACATCCTGTACACTCTTACCACCACCTTCCGAATTCATGTACGCCTGCCACTCACTCCATGCTGCAGAATACGATCTCAACGTCCCAGGTGCCAATGCCTTCAATGCTAACGCTTTCATACCGGATTGATGATCTGCCATACAAATTCAGGACATGACAAACTCTCTAATCTAGCCGCTGGAGCTAATGCTCTAAATCTATCCCATTGAAAACGAGACAAAGCATCCGCTATCTCGTTCCTCACCCCAGGCACATGCCTAGCACTTAACTCTATATTCTTCTGCATACATCTAAGAGTTAAATGCCTTAACAACTTCAACGCATGATAACATGAAGACTTTTGGTTGTTTATCGCTTGAACTACCCCTAGATTGTCGCACCAAAACAAAACCCTTTGATTACCTAGCTTATAGCCCCAGATCTCCACCGCGACAATGATTGGAAAAAGCTCAAGTAGAAGCATGCTATTAGTAAGCCCTTTCCTACGCCATTCCTCAGGCCAAGCTTCCGCACACCATTCACCTTCAAAATATGCACCGAAGCCTAGGGACCCTGATGCATCCGTGAAAAATTGCAAATCTCTGTTGCTTACTTCTTCCTGCAGCCAAATACAAACTCCATTAAAATCTCTTAAAAATTCTAACCAAACCTTACAATCTTCCTTCAATTCCGATGAAATGCGTATAAAATGGTGCGATTTCTTAACCCCTGCAGTGGCTCTTTCCAGCCTACGACTAAAAATCCTTCCCATCGGAATGACCCTACAAGAAAAATTTAATAACCCCAGAAGTGATTGTACCTGTTTCAGAGTCATCTTTTTTGCAGAAATAAAATTCTCCAATAAACTCCTTAAACCATTCACTTTTTCTGCTGGCAACCTACAAAGGCCTGCTTCAGTATCAATCTCTATACCTAGATAAGATAAACAGGTCACAGGCCCCTCTGTTTTTTCCTTAGCTACCGGTACACCCATTACTGAAAAAAGAGCTTGAACCGAAAACAGCAATTCATTACATGCCGAGCTACTCGCAGGGCCTGCCAACAAAAAATCATCCAAATAATGAGTGATTCCTGTCTGACCTGTGCCGGCCTTCACACACCACTGTAAAAATGAACTAAAACATTCAAAGTAAGAACACGAAATTGAACAGCCCATTGGCAAACACCTGTCCACATAAAATTGGCCCTCAAGCTTGAAACCCATGTATTTAAATGAATCAGGATGTAGCGGCAACAATCTAAAAGCCGATTCTATATCCACTTTTGCTAACATAGCTCCTACACCAAAACCTTGAACCATATCAACGGCTTCTTCAAAAGACTGATACTTAACGCTACACAAAGAAGGGTCCAGAGCCTCGTTTATTCAGCCCCCCTCCGGATAGGAAAGGTGCTGAATTATCCGAAATTTACCCGGCTCCTTCTTTGGAACTACCCCCAATGGTGAAACACAAAATTCCGCTAAAGGCGGACTTTTAAAAGGTCCACACATGCGGCCCAAACCAACTTCCGCAGCAATTTTGGCTCTTACTATTTCTGGATAATCTCTAGCTGATTTAAGATTCCTCCTGGCTAAAACTAACACTGGCCTAACTATTGGCATTTTAAAACCGAACTTAAAACCTTGCAATAAAAATGCCGCCTCCTCCCTGAGAGGATAGCGGTCCAACCAACGCTCTAAAACTACCACATCTACTGGGGACTCCGCTTTACCTATTAGCGGCCCTCTGCTCCCCTCTCCCCCCTGATTGAGTTGCGGACCTGCTGCAATCCTTTGCTGCGTGACCTCCCCCACACAGCATGCAGATATGTCTATATCTACATGCTGTTCCCCTACTGCATTGCGCGTTATTGAACGCGTAACATTTTCCTCTTCCTCCTGTGTTAAAGCCTGGTCTAAACTGAAAGGGCTGTTTACGACCCATCGACTCCGTAAAAGACCTATTACTATGAGTTACCTCCAACCAAACTTCTACATCTTTGAAACCTAAACTTAGCAATTTCTGACCGTCTTGCTTCTTCCTAAATAATTCGTCGTACTGACGCCAAACATTATGCCTAGCCGTCAGAAACATATTATGAATAAGATGTAGATATTTAATCACGTTAAGAAACTCCGATGGACGAGATTCTATATAACAAGCCGCAAAAATGTACATCCCCGTAAGCCAATTGGGATAACTCCTCCTTGCCTCTTCCGCCACCGGCCCCCCAGCCTTTGCTGTATCTAGATTCTTTTTAGCTTCGTGTGTAATCGCAAACATATCTACGAAGCGCCCTTTCTTTATACGTTCCCTCACCTTAGACCTTACTCCCCTCAATATTGCCGTATTTGCACAATGCACACTATCGCCTGAGGCATCTGGAGCTGAACTGCCCCCTAAACTGCGCCCTCCCTTTGAAACCTTACGCTTTCCCCTAAGATGCTGAACGAATGTCCGCATAAATTTACGCGGATTCTCCAGCGAGCTAGACGTATCTGATGATTCGTCAGAATGCGAAGATTTTGCGCTAAGCTGGATTTCTGTAATTATCTTACCCGTTCCTGATGTAGAAGGACCTTCGCCTGCATCTCCTGTTAGCTCTTGTCCCACGTTGTGCGACGCGCCCGCCGCAGCTTGACTTGCTGATTGCTGATCTTGCGAAATCCCAACGACTGCTGGCGAATCTAACGGAACTGTGTTAGCTGCTGACACCTGCGGACTCATTATAACAGTGTTACTTCCCGCTTGCCCCACCCCGTCTAATCCATCGGCTGCTACCGACGGTACCCGCGCTTCAGTTTGCACGTTTGGCCGACTTTCAGACTGCTTTGGTGATGGGGGTCTAGCTGGTGGAGGAACTTGGGGCCGAGGCGGCAGCCCTACCTGATGAACGCTCATAAATTGATTAGGCGCGGGATGCAACCAATGCCCATATTGAGGGCCTGCCTGCGAGGGGCTTGAAAACTGCATAAAATGCGGAAAAGCCAACGGCTGATATATATGACTTAACTGCTGGTTATATTGAGGGTTAATTAAATGCTGCTGCCTTGTTAAAGGCAGCTGAGCAGCATTTTGCTGGGCCCCCTGACTGAAGTACGGGGACCATGACCCATGCTGGGGTTGAAAATTGCCACTTGTTTGAAAATTTACTTGATGTGAAAAAGGAGGAGGGGGGGGGGGGGATTGCAAACAATTCCCTTGTCCTATCTAAACCTACTACTGCAGGTCCTGGGGAACTCCCTATACCCCCTGCTGCCCCCCCACATTCATTATATTACTACCCTCACCCCTTATGGGAAAGGCTAACATGCTGCCTCTCCCTTGGGGCTCTAATGGCTGTCTGCCTGTCCCTACAAATGCGTTCCCCTCCCCAGCTCCTAAAGCTGTGGGAGAGGGGATAACGGCCGCCGGGGCTGCTACCATGGAAACGGGGGCGGGGCTTACAGCAGCGGGTGCCGATGCACCGGACCCGCTGCTTAACACTGAGGATGGCCGGCGGGGTGTGCTCGCAGGGCTGGCTGTCGCTCCCGACAGCCAGGCCCGCAGCACTGAAGGAGACGGAGCGGGAGGCGGGTGACTCGTCACCGCTACCTCCGTCCTGCCCGCGCGTGCGCTGGGAGCCGCGCGAGTGCCGGGAGCCGCGTGACTGGCTCCCCTCACTGAAAAACGTCGCGCTCCTCTCACCGCTGGAGAGGCAGCGGCGGCCACCGCTGGAGAGGCAGCGGCGGCAGAAAGAGGTCTGGATACCTCAACCAAGCGGCGGGGAGGGGGCGCACTGCGGCGGGGGCGAGGCATATTAATGTCTTTATGAACCCAGCAACAGCAGAAAAAACCTAGTAAAGCCAATCTTCCAAATTCACCTCACAAATTTTCCTTTCGCTAAATATACTATCAAATATATATATATGAAACACAGAATTACCTATGAATAAACTAACACAATTGTAAATACAGTTGTGAAGGAAATAAAACTTTCCTATAACCCCTTAAACCGTTTAATGAAAACACCTGTGGAGTGATACTGAATACCTTACCAGCCCCAGGGATCACAAAATGGCAAGAGGAATATGAATCCTCTGCCAGCACTTAAATAAACTAATCTACCCCGCCTACCTAACTACTCCCCATTGGATAATACTTGATTGACATCTATTAATAACCTATTAGAAAATATCAACACAAAACCAGATCTAACTAGCTTAGCTACATAAACAACCAGGGAACCCGCCTACTTAACTACTCCCTATTGGATAATGTTTAATTGACATACATCAGCACCTATTAAAAATTATCAACACAAAAACCAGCTCTAACTAGCTTAGCTACATAACAAACAGGGTGCTTATATTCACTCTATCCTATACAGTCTCTCGTTCTTTTCATTATACAACACAGTGCTCCAAGTTTATATTATTACACAAAGTGTCCCCCGTTCATATTATGCCACACTAGGGGCCTTATTCAGCTCACAACTGAATCACAATGCACTTCCCGGCCTTTTGTGTCAGTGCACACACGCAGGTCCCGTGTGTGGGCTGGGAAATTATTAGAATGCGAACTCCTCTGCCTTATTGACAGGCAGAGACGTTTGCGGGGTGGCTGTACTCCGCTGCATGGGTGGGGAGTCGCAGTGCCATTTCTTGTGGCAGGCGAGCCATGCAATCGCAAAAGTCACTTGCTTCCCCCTCCTCCCTCTTCCAGAGTAACCCACTTGGAGGGTGGAGTTTCGCAGAATGACACAATTGCGTCATGCTATCACAACTCAACAATGCCATTCCGTGAAATTCCACCCCCCAAGCGGAGTACTGAGGAGGAGGGGGAGCCGCTACCAAGCTACAAGGAGGGAGAGGTGGCAGGCGCAAGGAGGGACTGGAGAGGCGGACCAAAGAGTGGGAAGCGCCTCTGAAAAATGTAAGTATTAGTATCTCTCTCTTTCTCTGGGACTCTGCCTGCCATAATGTGTAAAATGGGGACACTTGCCTGCCATAATGTGTAAAATGGGGACACTTGCCTGCCATAATGTGTAAAATAAGAACACTTGCCTGCCGTTATGTGTAAAATGGGGACACTTGCCTACCATAATGTGTAAAATGGGGACACCTGCCTGCCATAATGTGTAAAATGGGGACACTTGCCTGCCATAATGTGTAAAATAAGGACACTTGCCTGCCGTAATGTGTAAAATGGGGACACTTGCCTGCCATAATGTGTAAAATGGGGACACTTGCAGCTGTAATATGTAAAATGGGGAAACTTGACTGCCATAATGTGTAAAATGGGGACACTTGTCTGCCATAATGTGTAAAATGGGGACACTTGCCCGCCATAATGTGTAAAATGGGGACTCTCGTCTGCCATAATGTGTAAAATGGGGACTCTTGCCTGCCGTAATGTGTAAAAAGGGGACACTTGCCTGCCGTAATGTGTAAAGTTGGGACTCTTGCCTGCCGTAATGTGTAAAATGGGGACACTTGCCTTTTTTGCATTGCTGTATTTATTATACTACAGATGTGTCTACATAAACATATCCTCAAATCACACCAAATAGCCCCATTTGGTGCACCACAGACTTTGTGACTTTGATCTGCAATGAGACTTTTTCTTAAAATATACATCCTAATCTACTTTTTACCATTTCAAATACTTATCCTTAATATTAAGTAGACTATTAGCAAATTTCTGGAAAAAGTACTATACCTAGTACACTATTTTCTACTTAGGACCCTATTCAGTATCAGTAGCAGATTCTATTAAAAAGCAGAATATGCTACTGAGTAAAATGGCATGTTGGGGGCTGAACAGCAAAGGTCAGGACCGCCCAGCATGCAAAGTCCCGCCAAGCAATGTGATTTTAATTCAATTTCGATTGCATAACGAGATATTAGGGTGAACCCCTGCATGCGCAGCATGGCTGTGTGTGCAGGCACACCGCCGCCATCTTTTTCTTCAGAACACTTTGATGTGCGAATGCAGTGCATGCGAATAATCCCATTTGTGAGTTTTCGGAATTTACCAATCCAAGCTGAATGAGGGCCTTAGGGCCTTATTCAGGTTTGTTAGCAAACCGAAAAGCAAGCAATTGGGCAAAACCATGTTGCACTGCGGTTGGGGCAGATGTAACACGTGCAGACAGATCTAGATTTGGGTGGAGTGTGTTAAAACTGAAATCTAAACTGCAGTGTAGAAATTAAGCAGCCTGTATTTACCATGCACACAAACAATATAGCCCACCCAAATGTAAATCTCTGCAATCAAAAAAATGGTGGCGGTACTCCTGCCGTCGCAGCCAGGCTGTACTGGCATGAGGCATCTACAGTTTCTCTGACCACGCTGTAATTGTAGCGCGATCGCAATTACAGCATGAGCACAGTGGGTGGGCAAAGGGTAGCATGCTGGGTATCCTTGCCCTGTGATGGACAGCCCCGAGCCTACTAGTGTAAGGATTTTTGGTTCTGCTAAAAAGCAGAATCTGCATCCTTACTGAATAAGGTCTTTTGTGAGAGTCTACCCAGTTTGTTTTGCCTTGGAAATGATTGCCCCTTTTAAAATACAGGCAGATTTGCACATAGTCCTGCACCTGGAGAAGCTTGCAGGCTATTACCTTTAGCCCAAAATTTGGGAAAAGGTACTCAAGCATGGGAATCAACCATGGTGGATCGTCCATAAGGCACAAAAAGTATAGGTGTATGAGGACACATCTGTATGTAAAGCACCACGGATCCCTTGTTGAACCATAAATAAAGTGTAGAAATAATAATAATAATAATAATAATAATAATAATTATTCAAATATTAGGTACCAATTCAAATATTTCCCAGCAAGTATGTGATTGGAGAGAGTACTAATTTCCATCTTCTTCTGTATGTTTCTTACTCATATTTCTAGGGAGTCCATGTGCACGAGCTCTTGACTCCATGAGATGAGTTATCCCTGCAGGGCAGACCCATATCCCAATCATAAATTTTCTTTGAAGTGCCCAAAAACAAGAACATTAAAATCATGTTATATAGTTTGCTTATTTTAATAAAATTCAGTAAATGACAATGCAAATTACTTTGAGAAAAGTGCAGTAAATTAAATAGAGAAAACATTGCTATGAGCAACATTAAGGTTCTATCAAAATAAAATATATGTACGCTACAATGATATATTGTATTTAGAAAGAAAATGCACACAAATAACAAGTTGGTAAATATATAATGCATATAAATATAGTTCAGTAAACTGATCAACATACAAGCACAAAAAAAAATCACAAAATATATCTTGTACTGTACAATGCTCTATAGTTTTACTGATGAAATATACACAGTAGATTAACTATACTTTTATATTTTAGTCTTTTACTTGCTGGTTTAAATTTTCCATCTATTGTTCTAAAATACGTTTACATTACTACATGAAGTAAAGCATATTATTTCCTCTTGAATAAAAGTCAACCTGAAATGTAACCATGAATTTCTGACTAGTTGTACGTATTTAAATAAAAAAAATTTATTAGAAGAAACAAATAGAATTTCTTAAGGGTTATTTAATTCTTAAATGCTTTTACTGTTTGTAACTAGTTATCATGAACAGTGTTGACAAGAACACGATGTAGTTATTTTATGAAGAACAAATGCCCTTATTTAGCTTTTGGCTCTGGAAAGAAATATGCCTTCAGCCAAGATACATAGGTCCTGATTCAAATTTGCACACAATGCATATGTTCACATGGCTGCAGTGGCGGATCCAGGGGGGGGGGCACTCGGGCCCGTGCCCCCCCTGTCGTTTGTGCCTCCGTCCCCAGTCCCTCCGTCCCCCGTCCGTCCGTCCCCCCCGGCGCCGCACAGGGAGATGACGGGCGCCCGCTGAGATTGTGTTACCAGCGGGCGCCCTTCTCCCTGCACAGCGGCAGCCAGAGGCAGGAGCTCAGTACTGAGCTCCCGCCTCCGGCGCTGTCACTGTGCGGCGTGCGCTATGGGAGAGACGTCAGTCATGACGTCTCTCTCATAGTGCTGAGGAGAGGACATCAGGAGGAGGAGTACTGCAGTGGTCTGGAGCGGAAACGTGGCTTGGTAAGTATGTTCTCTTTTCTCTACCTCAGTGCAGCGGGGGCATCTACTGGGGGCAAACTAGGGGGGGACATTACTACTGGGGGCATCAACAAGGCACATTACTACTGGGTGGGGGGGCATTACTACTGGGGGCATTATTACTGGGCGAGCATCTACTGGGGGCATTACTACTGGGGGCATCAACAATCAACAAGGGGCATTACTACTGGGGGGCATTACTACTGGGGGCATTATTACTGGGGGGCATCTACTAGGGGCATTACTATTGGGGGGTCATCTATTGGGGGCATTACTACTGGAGGCAGCTACTGGGGACATTTTTACTGGGGGCCATCTACTGAGGGCATTATTACTGGGGGGGCATCTACTGGGGGCATTACTACTGGGGGGTCATCTATTGGGGGAAAACTCCTAGGGGGCATTACTACCGTGGGCAAACTACTGGAGGACATTATTACTGGGGGGCATCTACTGGGGGCAAACTACTGGGGGACATTATTACTGGGGGGCATCTACTGGGGGCAAACTACTGGGGGACATTAGTACTAGGGTCTAACTACTGGGGGCATACTACAGGAGGGCATTACTACTGGCGGCGTAACTACAGGGGCATTACTACTTGGGGGCTAAACTACAGGGGGGCCAAACTACTGGGGGCATAACTACAGGGGCCCAAACTACTGGGGGATAACTACAGGGGCCAAACTACTGGGGGCATTACTACTGGGGGCTAAACTACAAGGGGGGCATAACTACAGGGGCTAAACTACAAGCAGGCAAACTACTGGGGGCATTACCACTGGGAGGTTAAACTAAAGGGGGGGGGTAAACTACTGGGTTCATAACTGCAGGGGCATTACCACTGGGGGCATAACTACTAGGGTGCTAAATGACTGGGGGCATTACTACAGGCAACATTACTACTGGGGGCAATATGGGCATTGCATAAGGGGCACCACTACTATGGGGTCTATATAAGGGGCACTACCAGTACAGTGGACATTGCATAATGAGCGCACAACTGTGGGCATTGTATAAGAAGCACCACCTCACATGCACCAAAGCCGCACGCAAATGTACTTGCCCCTTCCATGGTGCCCCCCCTATCATTTTCTTCTGGATCCACCCCTGCATGGTTGAGCTATGTTTTTGCTACTGTACTTGCATGAGAATCCCTAAAGACTAATATGGTACATGCAGTACACAGTGTGTGCGCACAGAGGGCCTAATTCAAGGTTGATTGCAAATGCAAAATCTTCCTCTAATGGGCAAAACCATGTGAACTGCAGGACGAGTGCGGGGCAGATACAACATGTGCAGAGAGAGTTAGATTTGAGTTTGTTATATTGTTTCTGTGCATGGTAAATACTGGATGCTTTACTTTTACACTGCAATTCACATTTCAGATTGAACAAACCACACCATGGCCCTCTTTCCGAGTTGTTCGCTCGTTATTTTCCTTCGCATCGGTGCGATTTTCCGCTAACTGCGCATGCGCAATGTTCGCACTGCGGCTGAGCCAAGTAAATTTGCTAAGAAGTTTGGTATTTTACTCACGGCATTACGAGGTTTTTTCTTCGTTCTACTGATCCTAGTGTGATTGACAGGAAGTGGGTGTTTCTGGGCGGAAACTGGCCGTTTTATGGGAGTGTGTGAAAAAATGCTGCTGTTTCTTGGAAAAACGCGGGAGTGGCTGGAGAAACGGGGGAGTGTCTGGGCGAATGCTGGGTGTGTTTGTGACGTCAAACCAGGAACGACAAGCACTGAACTGATGGCACTGGAAGAGTAAGTCTCGAGCTACTCAGAAACTGCAAAGAAAAATGTTTTCGCAATATTGTGAATAATTAGTTCGCAATTCTGCTAAGCTAAGATTCACTCCTAGAGGGCGGCGGCTTAGCGTGTGCTCTGCTGCGAAAAGCGGCTAGCGAGCGATCAACTCGGAATGAGGGCCCATAATCTAACTCTCTCTGCATGTGTTATATCCAACCCACCTGCAGTGCACATGGTTTGGCCCATTAGAGGAAGATTTTGATTTTGCAATTAACCATGAATTATGCCCAAAGGCTCTATTGTGATTGACACACATGGTACCAGAAATGTCTTGGAAATTTATTGCTAGGTGGTGACTGTGAGGTGGCTAAACAGATTCATAGAAATGGTCCATTTTATGGACATGTTATGGGAGTTTCACAGGCATGTCGCTGCAGTGTTTGCACATAAAGATACTAATTTGTTTACAGTGAAGGGCCATAGTCAGATGGAAAATTTGCATTTGCTTTAGGTCAGGTGCAAGTTTTGATGGCGAGACTGATGGTGGCATCTAAAAAAGCACCAGGTGATATTAAAGTGACAACAATTGCTTAAAGTCCTTGTACATTCATATGCATCAATGACCACCAAGCAGGGGCTTTGCAGCTTTATTTGCATAAAGTTGCAGATAGGTGACCATCAAAAGAAGCAGTCACAGCTACATCTGCATGCACCTTTGAAACAGGCCATAAACTTTCAGAGTTTAGGGATCTACTACAAAAAGAGATACCAACCATAATACTGAATGTGGTACAAAATGTCCATATTTAGAATGTCTACCCATAATGTCGATATGGTCTGATTGTCGACATTCAAAATATCAACATGGACATTGTGAGTATTGACAGCATATTAGCAATAGCATTTTCATTGGCTCTGAGCACTAACCTTATCCTAATCTTAACCACTAAACTTAACCACATTCTAGCAGTAACTACTGCATATTGACATTCACAAATTAGACATTATGGCACATAAGCCCCTCCCCCCAGAGTTGGTCTTTCAAGGCACTGTGTCGCAAAATGTTGGGCACTGTGGGGCATAATATCAGTACTGTAGGCATTCTGGGGCATACGGGGGGCATTGTGAGACATAATATTAATACTGAAGTCATTGTGTGGCATATAGTACTGTGGTCACCATGTTGTATTATGGGGCACTGTGTGAAACACTGTGTGGTTTAATCTTTATACAGGGGCACTGCACAATGGGGATATTGTGAGGTGTAAAGTAATTTTATATTTATTGGTAGCTGCCCCCCACAAATTAATTGCCCTGGGGCCCCCACAGACCTTATTTCTTGATATTAATTCAAGGGAGTGTGTGTGTGTGTGTGTGTGTGTGTGTGCGCGCCCGTGCGTGTGTGTGAATAATAGAGCTATAAACAAGCACTTAATAGTGTGGTAATCACTTGCTCTTCTGGATATCAATAAAATGTGTTTTACATCAGTAGGGTTCAATTCCTCTCATGTGACACCAGGAACATCCAGTCTCAGTCAGAAGGTCTCTAGACTTATAGGTATTCACATGAGGGACCTCAATCCTTAGTCACAGGTTTGTGAGGGTACTGTGGTACTGTCAATGGTCCACCAGAGATATAGTTCAGTCCTAAGAAAATCCACTGCAATACAATACCCAATCTGGAGTGAGGTAGGTACAGTAGGTAGGTGATGCCAGTAGGTACACTAGGTGCAAGTGTCAAAAGGTGTTTTTGGACCCGTGACCCCCCATCCTTTTTTTTCTTCCTATGTGATCATAGGTGGTGGCAGCTGAATGGGTTGAATTACGGCGCTCGGTCAGATAGTTAGAGCACAGGAGTCTTCTGAAAAAAGTCAGGGATAAAGTCAGTTCTCTGACAATGTTTCTTAGGATCTGACAGTTCCTTATTCAATGTGCGGGCGTTATCGCCTACTTTTGTCCCATTTTCGAGATGCCAATCTGACTTTTGTTAAAGTCGAATTGGCAGGGGCGAAAACAGAACAAAAAACTGTCGAAAATGCCTGCAAATTAAGCAAAACAGGTGGAATGGCGGAAAATTTGCCGATCCACTTGTTTTTCAACGTGTTGGAATTTACGACAAGTCGAAAAAACTGTACTTGCATTTAATAGGGCGAATCTAAATTTGTGTTTAAAGAAGTAAGATGATATTGGACAGACGTCATTGTACTGTATTCGGTAAAGTTGTATAGACATGAGCTTGTACTTGGCAAACAAGGTATGGGGCTAGGTAAGAGAAGTCTGCTATAAGCTGCTCAGATTTCTGAGCACATGTAGAACCCTCGTGGAATCTGTCTCACTGACACAATATACTGTGGATTTCTATATTTGGCTACCGCTAGCAAACATCCACCCTTCCCTGTGACAGTGCACTGTAAGGACAGGAGACAGAACTGCTACAATAAAAATACAATTCACTAAATAGCCCTGTTATCG
The DNA here is from genome assembly GCF_028390025.1 of Pseudophryne corroboree. Classification (NCBI taxonomy): domain Eukaryota; kingdom Metazoa; phylum Chordata; class Amphibia; order Anura; family Myobatrachidae; genus Pseudophryne; species Pseudophryne corroboree. The sequence goes on from NC_086448.1 coordinate 483,310,789, forward strand.
AGCTCCTGAGACCCGCCTGATCTTAAGCACCTGCTTTGGTTGCTTTGCGGTAATTCCGCTACTGTCTGTAGAACTTTATGCCCAATATAGCAAATATATCTAACACACTATAAATTGATCTGCTTGTGTTTTACTGGGTAAATCACACTGCTTACTGTTATTGTCTGATTTCTGGGACTCCAAAGCAGCACATCTGCATTGCTTAGATTACATTACAATAAGCATAGTTGTTCACCTCTGCATCATATCTAATTTACTATGAACAAGGGGCCCAATTCAGACCTGATCATAGATGTGCTAAATTTAGCACATCTACAATCAGCTTCCCTGACATGCGGGCGGAATAGTCTGTGGGGGGCGGGGGGCTAGCACAGGGCTAGTCTTCCTCGCATGTCAGGCCCGACCTCCCGCACAAGTACAAAAGCATCGCACAGCGGCAATGCTTTTGTATTGGAAGAGTATCTCCCTGCCAGCGCAGATCCCATGTGCTGGCGGGAGCTATTCATCACTGTGAGGGTTGCAGCAGCTGCATATGACGTCACGCAGCCTCGGCGGCCCTCCCCCCCAATGGTCCGGGCACGCCTGCGTTGCCCGGACCATGCCCCCTAAATGGCGGCCAAATGCCGCCGAAGTGACTGCCTCTGCCTGTCAATCAGGTAAAGGCGATCGCAGGGCTAAGACAGGCGTTGGCTGTCTGGCATGCGCTGGCACACTGTGGCACTGGCGCATGCACAGTTCAGACCTGATCGCTGCTGTGCATTTTCGATCTGAATTAGCCCCAATGTGTATTAGAGAGTAAAATAGCATGCTTTCCACTATGGCCCGCATTCACTTCCAGTCCTTGCTGACATAGAAGATACATTACATTCAAAATTGTGATATTTCAGATTCATCTGTTTTTGAAATATTTAGCATATCATTATTTCTGCTACAAACTTAACTTTAGTAGATTATTTTGATTGAAATCATAAATATATATATATATATCAGAGGCGTGACTAGGGTAGGGCGAGTGGGGCACGTGCCCTGGGAGCCTTGGCAGGCCCAGGAGAGGGGGGCGCCGCCGGCGGCCAGGGCATCATGCCCCACTCGCCCCCGTCACACCGAAATGTGAGGGGAGGAGAGTGCAGCATCTCTCCCTCCCCTCACCGCCACTGCCAGCACTAGAAGCGCTATCAGCAGCGCTGCGTGTGTCCGGTCTCCGGCGGCGTTAGCCAATCAGAGCTTGCAGACTGGCTCCTGATTGGCTGCCGGTCCGCGAGCTCTGATTGGCTATCGTACCGGCGCCACAAAGCCGCCGGAGACCTGGAGCGGTGAGGGGAAGGAGAGGCGCTGCGCTGCGCTCTCCTCCCCTCACATATCAACACAAGCGGTGAGTGACTGGGGGGGGACTCGGGGGAGCACAGTGGGGCAAGTAACTAGCACAGTGGGGAATGTATCTAGCACAGTGGGGCATGTAACTGGCACAGTGGGGCATGTAACTGGCACAGTGGGGCATGTATCTGGCACTGTGGGGCAATGTAACTGACACTGTGGGGCATGTATCTGGCACTGTGGGGCATGTATCTGGCACTGTGGGGCCTGTAACTGGCACTGTGGGGCAATGTAACTGGCACTGTGGGGCATGTAACTTGCACTGTGGGGCATGTATCCGGCACTGTGGGGCATTGTATCTGGCACTGTGGGGCAATGTAACTGGCACTGTGGGCCATTTTCAGTGGCCACACCCCTTCTGGTGCATGGCCACACCCTTTCTGGTATATATATATATATATATGGAAATGTTAATTTCTCTTTAAAAAAACGTGGTTCCATATTTAAGAGCTTCCATTGTTATTTTCTTATATATGTATTTTAATCTATATATATAATGCAAAGAGGGTTTTACGCTCACAAACTTTATGCTTAGTTATTTTCTCTATTACTCAAAGCACATTTTAAATTAGGTTGTACCCTTGGATTAACAGATTTTTAATGTATTATTACTTATTTATTATTATTAATTATTTTTCACTATGACAGTATAAAACTTCATACTGATGGACTTACTCTTTACTGTTGTTACAGTAACTTAGTACAGTATATTCTGCTAGTGTTGTTTGTAATATTGTATATTAGTAAAAGGAAATCTGGAAGATATGAAGGGAATATAGCAGACAAATCAAAGTGCTTATGTCTGTTGAAACTGAGGAAAAAAAGAAAACGTAAAAAATGATATATATCTAGACAAGAGTTGCAGTGCTTTAGCTCAACTGTTAACTTTACTCTGTAATCATATTTGATAGGAATGTCATTTGTCAAGAATTTATACTTAACTACACTTCAAGGGAGTTTAGTACTTTATATGCATTGATACAGAGGATTGTCAAAGTGTACAGGAATATTGCAGAATACAAATTTATGATGTTCACTAACTGAGTAATATCTCTTTCTTAGGTTGAGGTCACAACAATGTTTTGGATAAAGGGGGTGATTCCAAGTTGATCGTAGCCCTGCAAAATTTTGCAGGGCTACGCTCATGACCATAGACATGCGGGGTGACGCCCAGCACAGGGCTATCCTGCCCCGCATGTAAGTGCCAGCCTCCCCCCTTAAGAAGTGCAAAAGTATCGTACAGCAGCGAAGCTTTTGCACTTTAGGAGTAGTTCCTGGCCAGCGCAGCTTTAGCGTGCTGGCTGGGAGCTACTCGTCGCACCCGGCCCGCAACTGCTGCGTATGATGTCATGCAGCCGCTACAGCCCGCCCCCCGCACGTTCTGGCCACGCCTGCTTTGGCTGGACCACGCCCATGAAATGACGGCCAAACGACACCATACCGCCCCCCCCCCGCCCAGCGACCGGCTCTGCCTGTCAATCAGGCAGAGGCAATCGTAGCGCAGTTCTGACCCGATCGCACCGCTGCGATAAACTACAGCATGCGATTGGGTCAGAATGACCCCGCAAAAATCACTAGGTACATTTGCTACTAATTAGGGTATTTAATTTTTTTATGTTTTGGGGGGAAATTTTCTGGAAAGCTGTCTGTTCTCAAGACTTATTATATCCACATAGTATTTAATGTTCACATAGTATTCAAGTTTTGCTCAAGGTTTGGCTCCCTTAAATGAATAAACACTCAAAAGTACTTAGAAACATATTAAATTATCAATGTAGTATTTTCACTAGCAGGTTAATAATGCTTACTTTATAAGCATTTATGTGTATGCTCTTAAAATTGTTCAGAATGTTTATCAGCAATAGATATATCTGCAGAAGATCTGCGTCTCTCATCCACACGCATTACTTGTTCACACTCAAATTTACAGGACTTTATCCGTGCTTCACCCACTCTGTAGATTGCCCTCCCACGCACAATAAGACTCGCCTCTAGTCTCCAAACCTTTAAACGTTCCCTGAAAACTCACCTCTTCAGACAAGCCTATCAATTCCAGACCCACCCACATAAACTTCAGTGCTTCCCTATCTAATTACATCCTCTCTGTACAGTACACATAACATCACATATCTTGTTTATCTTTACTCTCACACCCTCCTGACACTTGGCCAACATTGCGGGGTGATCATATCATACAACCCATTAAGAACCTAGCAATATGGTGGACCATTATGCAACAGGTAGCATCTGTCCTTGTGTATTAATGCCTATTTCCCTATAGACTGTAAGCTTGCGAGCAGGGCCTTCCTACCTCTATGTCTGTCTGTTTTTATCTAGATTTGTTCTATTACTGTTGTTCTAATTGTAAAGCGCAACGGAATATGCTGCGCTATGCAAGAACTGTTAATAAATAAATAAATAATAAATAAATAAATATATGCTTCTTATAATTATAGGTGTGACACCAGATTAAGGTCCTAATTCAAGGTTAATAGCAAAACAACATTTTCCTCTAATGGGCAAAACCATGTGAATTGCAGGTGCGGCAGATATAACGTGCAGAGTGAGTTAGATTTGGGTGGGTTATTTGGTTTCTGATCAAGGTAAATACTGGTTGGTTTATCTTTACACTGCAATTTAGATTTCAGTTTGAACACACCCCACCCAAATCTAACTGTCTCTGCATGTTATACAGTACCTGCCCCACCTGCAGTGCACATGGCTTTGCCCATTAGAGGAAAATGTTGTTTTGCAATCAACCTTGAATTAGGCCCTAAATGTACTGATTCTGAAAAGAAATGTAAAATGAATGCTTAATCAACTTATGTTCTGCTACATTTAGCACTAAATGTATAACTCATGTTATATTGCTTATGTTATCTGAGTAGTTTAGAATTATTATTTTGTAAACACTGTGTGGATCACAACAATTTTAAATAGAGATGTGCACTTGAAATTTTTCGGGTTTTGTGTTTTGGTTTTGGGTTCGGTTCCGCGGCCGTGTTTTAGGTTCGACCGCGTTTTGGCAAAACCTCACCGAATTTTTTTTGTCGGATTCGGGTGTGTTTTGGATTCGGGTGTTTTTTTTAAAAAACACTAAAAAACAGCTTAAATCATAGAATTTGGGGGTCATTTTGATCCCAAAGTATTATTAACCTCAAAAACCATAATTTCCACTCATTTTCAGTCTATTCTGAATACCTCACACCTCACAATATTATTTTTAGTCCTAAAATTTGCACCTAGGTCGCTGGATGACTAAGCTAAGCGACCCTAGTGGCCGACACAAACACCGTGCCCATCTAGGAGTGGCACTGCAGTGTCACGCAGGATGGCCCTTCCAAAAAACACTCCCCAAACAGCACATGACGCAAAGAAAAAAAGAGGCGCAATGAGGTAGCTGTGTGAGTAAGATAAGCGACCCTAGTGGCCGACACAAACACCGGGCCCATCTAGGAGTGGCACTGCAGTGTCACGCAGGATGGCCCTTCCAAAAAACCCTCCCCAAACAGCACATGACGCAAAGAAAAAAAGAGGCGCAATGAGGTAGCTGTGTGAGTAAGATAAGCGACCCTAGTGGCCGACACAAACACCGGGCCCATCTAGGAGTGGCACTGCAGTGTCACGCAGGATGGCCCTTCCAAAAAACACTCCCCAAACAGCACATGACGCAAAGAAAAAAAGAGGTGCAATGAGGTAGCTGTGTGAGTAAGATAAGCGACCCTAGTGGCCGACACAAACACCGTGCCTATCTAGGAGTGGCACTGCAGTGTCACGCAGGATGGCCCTTCCAAAAAACCCTCCCCAAACAGCACATGACGCAAAGAAAAAAAGAGGCGCAATGAGGTAGCTGTGTGAGTAAGATAAGCGACCCTAGTGGCCGACACAAACACCGGGCCCATCTAGGAGTGGCACTGCAGTGTCACGCAGGATGGCCCTTCCAAAAAACCCTCCCCAAACAGCACATGACGCAAAGAAAAAAAGAGGCGCAATGAGGTAGCTGTGTGAGTAAGATAAGCGACCCTAGTGGCCGACACAAACACCGTGCCCATCTAGGAGTGGCACTGCAGTGTCACGCAGGATGGCCCTTCCAAAAAACCCTCCCCAAACAGCACATGACGCAAAGAAAAAAAGAGGCGCAATGAGGTAGCTGTGTGAGTAAGATAAGCGACCCTAGTGGCCGACACAAACACCGTGCCCATCTAGGAGTGGCACTGCAGTGTCACGCAGGATGGCCCTTCCAAAAAACACTCCCCAAACAGCACATGACGCAAAGAAAAAAAGAGGCGCAATGAGGTAGCTGTGTGAGTAAGATAAGCGACCCTAGTGGCCGACACAAACACCGGGCCCATCTAGGAGTGGCACTGCAGTGTCACGCAGGATGGCCCTTCCAAAAAACACTCCCCAAACAGCACATGACGCAAAGAAAAAAAGAGGCGCAATGAGGTAGCTGTGTGAGTAAGATAAGCGACCCTAGTGGCCGACACAAACACCGGGCCCATCTAGGAGTGGCACTGCAGTGTCACGCAGGATGGCCCTTCCAAAAAACATTTCACAAACAGCACATGACGCAAAGAAAAATTAAAGAAAAAAGAGGTGCAAGATGGAATTGTCCTTGGGCCCTCCCACCCACCCTTATGTTGTATAAACAGGACATGCACACTTTAACCAACCCATCATTTCAGTGACAGGGTCTGCCACACGACTGTGACTGAAATGACGGGTTGGTTTGGACCCCCACCAAAAAAGAAGCAATAAATCTCTCCTTGCACAAACTGGCTCTACAGAGGCAAGATGTCCACCTCATCATCATCCTCCGATATATCACCGTGTACATCCCCCTCCTCACAGATTATCAATTCGTCCCCACTGGAATCCACCATCTCAGCTCCCTGTGTACTTTGTGGAGGCAATTGCTGCTGGTCAATGTCTCCACGGAGGAATTGATTATAATTCATTTTAATGAACATCATCTTCTCCACATTTTCTGGATGTAACCTCGTACGCCGATTGCTGACAAAGTGAGCGGCGGCACTAAACACTCTTTCGGAGTACACACTTGTGGGAGGGCAACTTAGGTAGAATAAAGCCAGTTTGTGCAAGGGCCTCCAAATTGCCTCTTTTTCCTGCCAGTATAAGTACGGACTGTGTGACGTGCCTACTTGGATGCGGTCACTCATATAATCCTCCACCATTCTTTCAATGGTGAGAGAATCATATGCAGTGACAGTAGACGACATGTCCGTAATCGTTGTCAGGTCCTTCAGTCCGGACCAGATGTCAGCATCAGCAGTCGCTCCAGACTGCCCTGCATCACCGCCAGCGGGTGGGCTCGGAATTCTGAGCCTTTTCCTCGCACCCCCAGTTGCGGGAGAATGTGAAGGAGGAAATGTTGACAGGTCGCGTTCCGCTTGACTTGACAATTTTGTCACCAGCAGGTCTTTCAACCCCAGCAGACTGTGTCTGCCGGAAAGAGAGATCCAAGGTAGGCTTTAAATCTAGGATCGAGCACGGTGGCCAAAATGTAGTGCTCTGATTTCAACAGATTGACCACTCGTGAATCCTTGTTAAGCGAATTAAGGGCTCCATCCACAAGTCCCACATGCCTAGCGGAATCGCTCCGTGTTAGCTCCTCCTTCAATGTCTCCAGCTTCTTCTGCAAAAGCCTGATGAGGGGAATGACCTGACTCAGGCTGGCAGTGTCTGAACTGACTTCACGTGTGGCAAGTTCAAAGGGCATCAGAACCTTGCACAACGTTGAAATCATTCTCCACTGCGCTTGAGACAGGTTCATTCCACCTCCTATATCGTGCTCAATTGTATAGGCTTGAATGGCCTTTTGCTGCTCCTCCAACCTCTGAAGCATATAGAGGGTTGAATTCCACCTCGTTACCACTTCTTGCTTCAGATGATGGCAGGGCAGGTTCAGTAGTTTTTGGTGGTGCTCCAGTCTTCTGTACGTGGTGCCTGTACGCCGAAAGTGTCCCGCAATTCTTCTGGCCACCGACAGCATCTCTTGCACGCCCCTGTCGTTTTAAAAAAAAATTCTGCACCACCAAATTCAAGGTATGTGCAAAACATGGGACGTGCTGGAATTTGCCCATATTTAATGCACACACAATATTGCTGGCGTTGTCCGATGCCACAAATCCACAGGAGAGTCCAATTGGGGAAAGCCAGTCCGCGATGATCTTCCTCAGTTGCCGTAAGAGGTTTTCAGCTGTGTGCGTATTCTGGAAAGCGGTGATACAAAGCGTAGCCTGCCTAGGAAAGAGTTGGCGTTTGCGAGATGCTGCTACTGGTGCCGGCGCTGCTGTTCTTGCGGCGGGAGTCCATACATCTACCCAGTGGGCTGTCACAGTCATATAGTCCTGACCCTGCCCTGCTCCACTTGTCCACATGTCCGTGGTTAAGTGGACATTGGGTACAACTGCATTTTTTAGGACACTGGTTAGTCTTTTTCTGACGTCCGTGTACATTCTCGGTATCGCCTGCCTAGAGAAGTGGAACCTAGATGGTATTTGGTAACGGGGGCACACTGCCTCAATAAATTGTCTAGTTCCCTGTGAACTAACGGCGGATACCGGACGCACGTCTAACACCAACATAGTTGTCAAGGCCTCAGTTATCCGCTTTGCAGCAGGATGACTGCTGTGATATTTCATCTTCCTCGCAAAGGACTGTTGGACAGTCAATTGCTTACTGGAAGTAGTACAAGTGGGCTTACGACTTCCCCTCTGGGATGACCATCGACTCCCAGCAGCAACAACAGCAGCGCCAGCAACAGTAGGCGTTACACGCAAGGATGCATCGGAGGAATCCCAGGCAGGAGAGGACTCGTCAGAATTGCCAGTGACATGGCCTGCAGGACTATTGCCATTCCTGGGGAAGGAGGAAATTGACACTGAGGGAGTTGGTGGGGTGGTTTGCGTGAGCTTGGTTACAAGAGGAAGGGATTTACTGGTCAGTGGACTGCTTCCGCTGTCGCCCAAAGTTTTTGAACTTGTCACTGACTTATTATGAATGCGCTGCAGGTGACGTATAAGGGAGGATGTTCCGAGAAGGTTAACGTCCTTACCCCTACTTATTACAGCTTGACAAAGGCAACACACGGCTTGACACCTGTTGTCCGCATTTCTGTTGAAATACCTCCACACTGAAGAGCTGATTTTTTTGGTATTTTCACCAGGCATGTCAACGGCCATATTCCTCCCACGGACAACAGGTGTCTCCCCGGGTGCCTGACTTAAACAAACCACCTCACCATCAGAATCCTCCTGGTCAATTTCCTCCCCAGCGCCAGCAACACCCATATCCTCCTCATCCTGGTGTACTTCAACACTGACATCTTCAATCTGACTATCAGGAACTGGACTGCGGGTGCTCCTTCCAGCACTTGCAGGGGGCGTGCAAATGGTGGAAGGCGCATGCTCTTCACGTCCAGTGTTGGGAATGTCAGGCATCGCAACCGACACAATTGGACTCTCCTTGTGGATTTGGGATTTCGAAGAACGCACAGTTCTTTGCGGTGCTTTTGCCAGCTTGAGTCTTTTCAGTTTTCTAGCGAGAGGCTGAGTGCTTCCATCCTCATGTGAAGCTGAACCACTAGCCATGAACATAGGCCAGGGCCTCAGCCGTTCCTTGCCACTCCGTGTGGTAAATGGCATATTGGCAAGTTTACGCTTCTCCTCCGACAATTTTATTTTAGGTTTTGGAGTCCTTTTTTTACTGATATTTGGTGTTTTGGATTTGACATGCTCTGTACTATGACATTGGGCATCGGCCTTGGCAGACGACGTTGCTGGCATTTCATCGTCTCGGCCATGACTAGTGGCAGCAGCTTCAGCACGAGGTGGAAGTGGATCTTGATCTTTCCCTAATTTTGGAACCTCAACATTTTTGTTCTCCATATTTTAATAGGCACAACTAAAAGGCACCTCAGGTAAACAATGGAGATGGATGGATACTAGTATACTTATGGATGGACTGCCGAGTGCCGACACAGAGGTAGCTACAGCCGTGGACTACCGTACTGTGTCTGCTGCTAATATAGACTGGATGATAATGAGATGAAATCAATATATATTTATGTATGTATATATAATATCACTAGTACTGCAGCCGGACAGGTAGATAATATATTTATTAGGTAATGATGACTGATGACGGACCTGCTGGACACTGTCAGCTCAGCAGCACCGCAGACTGCTACAGTAAGCTACTATACTATAGTAGTATGTACAAAGAAGAAAGAAAAAAAAAACACGGGTAGGTGGTATACAATTATGGATGGACTGCCGAGTGCCGACACAGAGGTAGCTACAGCCGTGGACTAACGTACTGTGTCTGCTGCTAATATAGACTGGATGATTGATAATGAGATGAAATCAATATATATATATATATATGTATGTATATTTAATATCACTAGTACTGCAGCCGGACAGGTAGATAATATATTTATTAGGTAATGATGACTGATGACGGACCTGCTGGACACTGTCAGCTCAGCAGCACCGCAGACTGCTACAGTAAGCTACTATACTATACTAGTAGTATGTACAAAGAAGAAAAAAAAAAAAACACGGGTAGGTGGTATACAATTATGGATGGACTGCCGAGTGCCGACACAGAGGTAGCTACAGCCGTGGACTAACGTACTGTGTCTGCTGCTAATATAGACTGGATGATTGATAATGAGATGAAATCAATATATATATATGTATGTATATATAATATCACTAGTACTGCAGCCGGACAGGTAGATAATATATTTATTAGGTAATGATGACTGATGACGGACCTGCTGGACACTGTCAGCTCAGCAGCACCGCAGACTGCTACAGTAAGCTACTATACTCTATAGTAGTATGTACAAAGAAGAAAGAAAAAAAAAACCACGGGTAGGTGGTATACAATTATGGATGGACTGCCGAGTGCCGACACAGAGGTAGCTACAGCCGTGGACTAACGTACTGTGTCTGCTGCTAATATAGACTGGATGATTGATAATGAGATGAAATCAATATATATATATGTATGTATATATAATATCACTAGTACTGCAGCCGGACAGGTAGATAATATATTTATTAGGTAATGATGACTGATGACGGACCTGCTGGACACTGTCAGCTCAGCAGCACCGCAGACTGCTACAGTAAGCTACTATACTACAGTAGTATGTACAAAGAAGAAAGAAAAAAAAAAACCACGGGTAGGTGGTATACAATTATGGATGGACTGCCGAGTGCCGACACAGAGGTAGCTACAGCCGTGGACTAACGTACTGTGTCTGCTGCTAATATAGACTGGATGATTGATAATGAGATGAAATCAATATATATATATGTATGTATATATAATATCACTAGTACTGCAGCCGGACAGGTAGATAATATATTTATTAGGTAATGATGACTGATGACGGACCTGCTGGACACTGTCAGCTCAGCAGCACCGCAGACTGCTACAGTAAGCTACTATACTCTATAGTAGTATGTACAAAGAAGAAAGAAAAAAAAAAAACCACGGGTAGGTGGTATATAATTATGGATGGACTGCCGAGTGCCGACACAGAGGTAGCTACAGCCGTGGACTAACGTACTGTGTCTGCTGCTAATATAGAGTCTAGACTGGATGATAAATTATTGATAATGAGATGAAATCAATATAATATCACTAGTACTGCAGCCGGACAGGTACTATATATATTTATTATGTAATGACTGATGACGGACCTGCTGGACACTGTCAGGTCAGCACAGCACCGCAGACTGCTACAGTAAGCTACTATAGTAGTATGTATAAAGAAGAATGAAAAAAAAAAAAAACCACGGGTAGGTGGTATACAATATTATATATATATATATATATATATATATATTATATACAATTATATATATATATATATATATATGTATATATATATATTAAACTGGTGGTGATTGATTATTAAACTGGTGGTCACTTCAGGTCACGTTGCAACTTGCAACTAGTACTCCGAGGCCTAAGCAATCACAAAATATATTATTATACTGGTGGTCAGTGTGGTCACAACAATGGCAGTGTGGCACTGACTCTGGCAGCAAAAGTGTGCACTGTACGTTATATGTACTCCTGAGTCCTGCTCTCAGACTCTAACTGCTCCCCACTGTCAGTGTCTCCCCCACAAGTCAGATAATACACTTACAGTCACACTATCTATTATCTAATCTACTATAAAATATCACTTCAGCAGCAAGTAGTATAGTAGTATACAGTATAGTAGTACTCCTCCTAATAATGCTCCCCAAAATACTGTGTCTCTCTCTTCTCTAAACGGAGAGGACGCCAGCCACGTCCTCTCCCTATGACTCTCAATGCACGTGTGAAAATGGCGGCGACGCGCGGCTCCTTATATAGAATCCGAGTCTCGCGATAGAATCCGAGCCTCGCGAGAATCCGACAGCGTGATGATGACGTTCGGGCGCGCTCGGGTTAGCCGAGCAAGGCGGGAAGATCCGAGCCTGCTCGGACCCGTGTAAAAAATCCGAAGTTCGGGCGGGTTCGGATTCAGAGGAACCGAACCCGCTCATCTCTAATTTTAAATCCATGATAACTATGTCTCTAGGTGTCTTTTTATTAAACAAAAAAAATGACCTTTTTTTTGTTAATTTTAGTTATAGGAAGCTAAACCTTTTGAAATCTCCATATTTAGTACACTAGTCTATGAAGCAATAATGGATATGGTTTAATTTCATAATGCCATCATGAGAATAGTCATATTGTGACATGCTTAGCATGTTGACATTGGTCATGTCGGCATTCATGTTGACAATACTGATGAATGTGAACACAATGTTGACAAAACAGTGTGTCCCAGAACAGCACTCACTTTCCTGCTAATGAATCTCCAATGTCTATTATATGATGATGGTATCTTCTGGGTCCAGTGGCGGAACTAGCGAGCGGTGGGCCCAGGTGCGACAAAATGCTTTGCCCCCCCCCCCCGCACACGCATCCCCCCCCACACACATCCCATCCAAGTCCACCCCCTCACCCCTGGAGAGGATCTGGTGAGGGGGACCTGTTCAGGGCCAGAGAAATGGATACCTAGCAACAGTGCCGTAACTAGACATTTTAGCACTGTGTGCAAGAAACGGCATCGGAGCCCCACCCCTGCATGCAAAACAGGGGCAGTGCGCGCCGTAGGCGCGCGCAAAAATACATAGTGGCGTGGCTTCGTGGGGAAGGGGTGTGGCCACAAAATAATACCAATTCATAAAACGGTACACAGTAGTCTCCATTATTCAAATTACGCCGCACAGTAGCACCACTACACCAGGTAGAGACCCTTTTACACCTTACAGCGGACAGATTCCTATTTTTACACATTACAGCACACAGTGTGCCCTTTTTACACATAACGGCAGACAGCGTGCCCTTTTTACACATAACGGCAGACAGCGTGCACTTTTTACACATAACGGCAGACAGCGTGCCCTTTTTGCACATAACGGCAGACAGCGTGCCATTTTTACACATAACGGCAGACCGTGTGCCCTTGTTACACATAGCGGCAGACAGCGTACACTTTTTACACATAACGGCAGACAGCGTGCCCTTTTTACACATAACGGCAGACCGCGTACACTTTTTACACATAACGGCAGACAGCGTGCCCTTGTTACACATTACGGCAGACAGCATACCATTTATTACACATTACGGCAGACAGCGTCTCATTTTTACACATTACGGCAGACAGCGTCCCATTTTTACACATTACGGCAGACAGCGTCCCCTTATTACACATTACGGCAGACAGCGTCCCATTTTTTGCACATTACGGCAGGCAGATTCCCCATTTATTACACATTACGGCAGACAGCGTCCCATTTATTACACATTACGGCAGACAGCATCCCATTTTTTACACATTATGGCAAACAGCGTCCCCCTTTTTTACACAATACTGCTGCTGCTGGCTCTCTCCTTTACTCCTTTACCATAGGCCGCCCTCCGCCGCTGTGACTGCTGGGATGCGATGCGCATCCCAGCAGTCACAGGCGGCGGAGGGCAGCCTATGGTAAAGGAGAGAGCCAGCAGCAGCAGCGCTTCTACCAATTACACAGCGCTGCTGCGGCTCCCTCCTCCCCCCCCCCTCCCCCCCCATAGCCGGTGCGCATCCTCTCCTCGGCCTCGGCGGCGGCACACAGCGGGAGCCAGGCGGCATGTAATGAGTCAGTTTGACTCATTACATGCCGCTCTGGCTTTGGGCCCCTTCACAGTGGCGGGCCCCAGTGCAAGGCACTGCCTGCACTCCTGCTAGTTCCGCCTCTGTCTGGGTCCAATGGGCAGGTGATAGTAAATTCAAGCTGTAACCCAGTAGTTCCTGTTTTAAGTAATGGAAACACCTAACCCTAACTTTACCACAGCCTAACACTAACAAACCCCCTAATGCCTAATCCTAACCACCCCCTCCTGAAGCATAACCTTTACCTTCCCTCTAGTGCCTAACTCTAACCTTCCCCTCCTGCAGTCTATGCACAATGTTGAAATTTTGCAAGTCAAAATTTCAGATGTCAGCATTAAATGTAAATGTGTCAACATTCTGCAGATATCAATGTGATCCATGTCAACATGTCAAAAATTGCAACTGTAACTGTTACTGTGATGACTGCTTTGTAGATAACCACTACTAATTAAATAAGAGTGTTGAACAGGTTCTGTAAAGAAGAAGAAAGGTAGATGTTATAATGTTTATAATAAGGGATAATAAATATCTCCAGGTCAACGGTGGATAAAAAAAAATCTTAATTTAATCATATACTGTGTAAGATTTGGTTTAGTAAGAAATCTTTATTTAGTGAAACTGATTTGGAGTAAGAGAGTTAAGAAAGATTGCAGGACTTCAGGAAGAAGAAGAGTTGTACACAAAGAGTAGAATTGAGCAGTATTCGAGTTCAATCTTCCTAGGTCAAATATGGGGTGGCTCTGTTTAGTTTTGATGACAGGATTGTGATTTTCAAGAATGTATTGCTCTTAATTTGAAGGCTAGCAGGGTGTACATCATGTCACTTATGTCCTAGAATGTCTGTTGGAGATATTTTAAAGTGTTTACTTTTTTTACATTGGCTATGAGGATTTAAGATCTTGGACTTTATCACAAAACACTTTTTTGGCTGAATAGCACAGCACCAAGGCATGAACACAAATGTTGGATAAGACATACTCTTAGAAAAATGTCTGCATCTCCATTGTGGAAGTTGAGATGCTTACTGGGTTTTGACTTTGCTGTAGATAGTTGAACTCCTTTTTGCTTGTTAAGAGATAATTCTCTACATGGATATTCAAAGCAACCTGGAAGAATGAGCTGTGGAAACTAGTGTCACGACTGGCAAGGTTTGAGGATCCGGCAGCTGAGACTTGGCCAAGGAGGTAGTTGTCTGTGGGTGAACAAGACGAGGGGGTTGGATATAGTTCCTTCTCATAAGACAAGGTGCAATGAAGAGCGTTTGCAGGGCTAAGAGTCAGTTGATTGTAGTTCTAGTGGACAGGGCTGAGGTAGAGAACTGTGGCTGGTGAACGATGACTTAAAGACGTAGTTGTAGACAAAGAACTGCGGGTTGTGGCTTGAAAGACGAGGTTGTAAATAATGAACAGCGGAACTGTGAATGGTGATTAAAGACGTGGCTGGAGACAAAGAACTGTGGACTGTGATTTGAAAGACGAGGCTGTAGACAATGAACTGTGGAACTGTGAATGGTAGTTGGAGACGTGGCTGGAGACAAGGTACGGTGGACTGTGGTTTGAAAGATGAGGCTGGAGATAATGAGCTGCGGACTGTGGATGGTGGTTTCAAAGACGTGGCTGGAGACAAAGATCTGCGGACTGTGGCTTGAAAGACTAGGCAGGAGACCCGAAGGGTCTTACTGGACTGGGTTTTCCAGGAGCGTTTCCACAGACAGCAGCGAGTTAGGAACATCAGAGCTGCAGCAGCAACTGAGAACCGGCTAAGCAGGATTAGGAGTAACCAGAATACGGCAAGAATCCTGGGAGCACAGGGCTAAAGCACCTACAACAGGGTTGTAACTTGAAGCACTGGCGTCCCTGTCCTAAACCAGCCCCCTTTTATAGGAAGAAGTTTCCCTGGATTGGCTGGAAGGAACAGGAAGCAAGAACTATGCCTCAAACTTGGTCTCCAACATGGCAGCACCCAGTAATGCAGACCTTTTTACATAGCCACACAGCTCACTGCCCTGGGTCTCCTAGCAACAGCTCAGCAAGAGAGACCCGCAGCAGCAGCGTCCCGCTGCCACAAGCGGACCCCCTCACCACCGCTACCGCTGCCCCTGGACCCGGCGCAACAGCCCACCTCCGCCACTGCCCATCCACATGGGAAGCCAGCCCCGCGGCCCCAGCGTGCCGGTAAGACCCCGGACGCTGACAACTAGGCACTTAGAGATAAAAAATGGGAATATCAGTCCACTGAGATCCAAAACATCTGGAGCCAGCGTTTCTCAGTGCTTAATAGAGAAATGCGGTGGACACTTTTCGGGTTTTGTGTTTTTGTTTTGGATCTGGATCCCCGCTCGTGTTTTGGATCTGGATTGTTTTTGCCAAAACCACCCTTTCAGGTTTTGGTTTTGGATCTGGATGATTAAAAAAAACAGCTAAAATCACAGAATTTGGGGGTAATTTTGATCCTACTGTATGATTAACCTCAATAACATTCAGATTCACTCATTTCCAGTATATCCTGAACACCTCACACCTCAAAATATTGTTTTGAGGCCTAAAGGTTGAACTGAGGTCGTTGGATGACTAAGCTAAGTGACACAAGTGGGCAGCAAAAACACCTGGCCCATCTAGGAGTGGCACTGCAGTGACAGACAGGATGGCAGTTTAAAAACTAGGCCCCAAAGAGCACATAATGTAAAGAAAAAAAAGAGGTGCAAGATAGAATTGTCTTGGGTTTTCCAACCCACCCATACAGTATGTTGTTTAAGCAGGACATGCACAGTTTAATAAACCCATCATTTCAGTGACAGGTGGTCCCTCTGAAAAAAATCTCTCCAAGTTCTCCGATTCATAGCTAGCTACAAACATACCACCTCCTTCTTTGATGAATTTTAACATTATGAGAAGAGGCAAGAGGAAGTGGACAGTGTCAAGAAGGTGATTAAAAATTAGAGAGGCACATGCAATCCAGAACAACACACAAGCTTTCACCTCCACTCCTATATTGGTGTGGAACAGATAGGATTTCAACTAAGCAAATATGTAATTATTAATTACAACATTACTGGACAAACTGAAAAACTAGGGGTCAAAGCCTCCAAAATTGTACCCCCTTCTCCATTTTCAGGGATTAAGATAATCTCAGATTTACTGCTAGGATGCAAATAAACTGCTGTATACCATAGGATCAAGATTGCATATTTTCCCCTCCACGGAGTCTGGAGACTTATTTTGTGAAAATCTCATGGGTTTCTTTTTTTTTTCATTTTTTTATTGCATTTTTATTTACATATTTTGTGGCAGATGCTTTATTTTTGTTTTTCACAGCTCCCATTTACATGCATGTGAGCATACCTGTGTCCCAGTTACACGCATGTGAGCATACCTGTGTGTCTTGTTTCTTTTATTCATATTTTTAAACAAAGCAGACCCATAGATGTTTTAGCAGCCCCTCCTGAGCCCCCACAGCATCCCTGGATGGGGAAAGATGAATTCGGGTGGGTTCGGTAATGTACTAAGCACGACTGTGCATTTCATTTTTTTGTTATTGAGCCCCTGCCCTAGTGGAGCTTACCACTATACAGTCCAAACTAATTTCATACTATAAGTAGGACTGTGGGAGGAAGCTATGCTAACCTCTGTGCCCTCAGCATGCCTCAGCCTGGCAAGCCGGACATTTTACTGGCTGTAAGCCACCATGAGACTTCATACTGGACCTTGTTCAGTAACTGTTTGTGCCTCACATGAGCTCCTGGCCCATCTAGTGCTGCAGTGCAATAGAAAGCTGATGCAGTGCAAGATCACTGAAACTCTGTTCTTCTAACACCGCAACCCTACACAGCCCTTAGGAAAAGAATATCCCTGTACAACAAATGTGCATCTTCTAAATAAATAATCCCAAAATGTGGAACATCAATAATAAATCAGAATGAAGGTTGACTAATTGGAGCCATTCATTTGAGTGAGTCCCTAATATGAAATAATTGAGAACCTCTCTCTAATGTTCCGGCAGAAAATCTCACTTTAACCTTTCTGGCAGCTGCACTGGATTATGATTCAGTATCTTCTGAGTCACACTGACTTTGGCCACAAATGTGGTCTCTCCCCCACTATATTTAAAAACACTTAATCAAAATAACAATTTCCATTTCCACCTTTGCGGCTGTGTTTTCACAAATCTGTTTATGATGTTAAAGCTTGTTTCATATCTGCTCTAGGCTTTAATTTAAACCTAGGATCAAATACAGCAGCACCCCTGGAATTATACGGCAGCACCTCTGGACCTATACAGCCTAGGCAGCGCTCCTGGAGAATTACACAGAACAGCAGACAGGCAACACCACAGATGGACTTAAACAATAGTGTGGCAGCACCCCTGGACTGATAGGGCAAAGAAAAGACATACAAGATGAAATTGTCCTTCCACCGACCATTATGTTGTATAAAAAGGACATGCACACTTTAACAAACCAATCATTTCAGCGAAAGGATCTGCCACATGACTATGGCTGAAATGATTGGTTTGTATGGGCCCCCACCAAAAGAAGCAATTAATCTCTCCTTTCACAAACTGGCTCTATAGTAGAAGATGTCATCCTTATCCTCAAATCACCCCGCCATCTGTGTTTACATCCTCATCATCATAGAGAAATAATATTCAAACAAAACCACATCATTTAGGTGTCAGTGAACTGATTATACTATTACCCAAAGTTTCTGAACTTAACAATGACTTATGATGAATGTGCTGCAGTTGACGTATAAGGGAGGATGTTCCTAGGTGGTTTATGTCCTTACCCCTACTTATTATGGATTGACAAAGGCAACACATGGCTTGAAACCTGTTGTCCAGATTTGTGGAGAAATAATTCCACACCGAAGAGCTGGCATTTTTGGTTATTTGCCCAGGCATGACAATGGGCTTTTCATCCCATGGACAACAACTGTCTCCACTGGTGCCTTATTCAAACAAACCTCACCATCAGAATCCTCCTTACACTTGTGTACTTCTACAGTGACATCCTTAATCTCAATGTCAGCAACTGGACTGGCATTTCTCCTCCCAGCACTTGCAAAGGGTGTGCAAATGGTGGTAGGAGCCTCCTCTTCCCATACAGTTTTGTGAAGGTCAATCCTAGAAATCGCAACCGTGGACAGTGCCAGCACCACTGTATTTTCACAACACCCCAGTAATTTTAAAACAAACAAGGCCAGTGTACATTTATTTTAACAACTGCACCCCTGTATTTTTACAGCATACAGTACCAGTGAACTTTTAGTTTAACAACAGCACCCCTGAATGTTTGCAGCATACAGGACCAGTGTATTTTTATCTTAACAGCAGCACCCCTGTATTTTTACAGCATACAGGACCAGTGTACTTTTAATTTAACAAGAGCATCCATGTATTTTTTCAGCATACAGGACCAGTGTACTTTTATTTTAACAGCAGCACCCCTGTATTTTTACAGAACACAGGACCAGTGTACTTTTATTTTAACAAACAGCACTTCTGTATTTTTATAGCATACAGGACCAGCGTACTTTTATTTTAAGAGCAGCACCCCTGTATTTTTACAGTATACAGGGCCAGAGTACATTTATTTTACTGCACTGTAGAATTATTACAGCATACAAGACAGGGCCAGTATACATTTATTTTTCTGCACCCCTGAATTATTACATCATACAAGACAGTGCCAGAGTACATTTAATTTACTGCACCCCAGAATTTTTGCAGCATACAAGACAGGGCCAGTGTACATTTAATTTACTGCACCACAGAATTATTACAGCATACAATACAGGGCCAGTGTACATTTATTTTACTGCAACTCTGAATTATTACAGCATACAAGACAGGGCCAGTGTACATTTATTTTACTGCACCCCAGAATGCTAGCAGCATACAAGACAGGGCCAGTGCAACAACTATTTCTGTAGAATGACTTCTCTCCAGTTATAGCATAAAAATAAATTTCCCAGTGAACATAAAGAGGGGCTTTACCTAGATTGTCAAACCAGATCCTACTAAGCTATTATCTCTTATGTTGTGTTGCCACGGTAACAAGAGAGCATTACTAGCCCTCCTTATTAGCAAAGGGCAGCAGACATATAAAGTGTACTAAATATTGACAGGCGCTATATGTAATGAAGTATTGTTGCTAGTATTTGTCAGAGTTATAGTATTTTTAGGCACACATGAGCTCATTTGCTCATTGTCTATTGGCTTAGTGCATTTGCAAGGCTGCATATAAACATTAGGCAGAATTGTTAGATCATGGAGATCGTGAGCTCTTGGATAGGAGTGAATGTGTATTTTATAAGTCCAAAATTTAGATTAATTTTGTACCTGTAATAGGTTCTTTTTGGAATACTTGAGTACTGATTTTCATCTTCTCAAATTGTGAACCATCCTGATCCTGATAATATTTGCTTTGCAACCTACCCTGGAATGTATTGTGGTTTTTTTGCCCTTGTATTGCATATTAATGTGGTACCACACTGTCACTATGTTGCTTGATTCCTTTTATATTCAAATGATTGCTTCTGCATCCCATCATGATAGTTATTAAGGCCTAATACTACTTAAAAAAGCAGTGACTTTTACTTGTGTCTTGGTCACTGGAATTTCTTTAGACCACTGAGCATTGGTACTGTAAGTGAGACTTGCAGGTATACCAAGTTCCAAAAGAGGAAAGTAACTATAGACAAACAGTACAGAAATTAGGATGTGCACATACTGTACACCTGTGAATTGATTCTAAGGGCCAGATGCATCATTGCTTGGAAAGTGATAAAATGGAGAGTGAAAAAATACCAGCCAATCAGGTCCTAACCATCATTTTTCAAACACAGCATGTGACATGGCAGTTAGGATCTGATTGGCTGGCACTATTTCACTCTCCATTCTACCACTCTGCAAGTGATGATGCATCTAGCCTTAATCATCATTCTGTGTTGATTTTAGTAAAACCACCAGCAAGTGTTTTGGTTTCAGTTTTGTAAAATCATCTAATAAAACCTGTTCTTGTTCTTACTGTATTATTAACATCAATAACAACATCTAGTGTGAAAGGGACCCTGAAATATTGAGGTATGAACTTACATGTTATCCAAAACATGTGAGATTAATTTTTCAGGTAAAAGTTAAGAACTTGGTGGGATGACAATAGCCAGGACTCGGATTGACATAGAATACTAAAGTTCAGGTGTGCTCAGTTTTGAGCAAAACTGAACCACTCATCTCTAGTAGAAATATATATTTTTATTGTTATTATTATTTTTAACATTTACAGGGGTCAAAGTGAGCTGGGCGGGGCGGAACTCCATTCTGTCAGCTCCATTTGGAGACGGAATGCAGTTCCGCCTCCACCGGCTCACCTAACCCAATGTGTGCCCGGAGCCGCAGGGAGATGCTGGGCGCCCACTGAGATTATGTTTCCAGCAGGCGCCTGGCTTCCTCTCCACAGTGGAAGCTGGTGGCAGGAGCTCACTAATGAGCTCTGGCTTCTGGCTCCCAGCTCTGTCAGTGTGCACTATGGGGGTAATTCCAAGTTGATCGCAGCAGGAATTTTGCTAGCAGTTGGGCAAAACCATGCGCACTGCAGGGGAGGCAGATTTAACATGTGCAGAGAGAGAGTTAGATTTGGGTGTGGTGTGTTCAATCTGCAATCTAATTTGCAGTGTAAAAATAAGGCAGCCAGTATTTATCCTGCACAGAAATAAAATAACCCACCCAAATCTAACTCTTTCTGCACATGTTATATCTGCCTCCCCTGCAGTGCACATGGTTTTGCCCAACTGCTAACAAAATTCCTGCTGCAATCAACTAGGAATTACCCCTATGGGAGAGACGTCATGACGTCTCTCCCATAGTGCTGAGGAACAGTTGCCAGAAGGACCACAGCGGTTGGATGCGGGAGCGGGGCTTGGTAAGTATTGTGTTTTATTATTTTTTTTCATATGTGCGAGTGTATTAGCAGTGCTTCTACTGGGGGCAAACTACAAGGGGGCAAATTGCATGGGGCAAACTGCAGGAGGCTAAACTACTGGGGCATAACTACAGGATCTAAACTACTGGGGGAATTACTACTGGGGGGCTAAACTACTGGGGCTAACTACTGGGGGCAAACTACATGGGGGCTAAACTACAGGGGCATTACTACTGGGTGGCTAAACTACAGGGGGGATAAGATGCATGGGGCAAACTACATGAGGGCTAAACTACAGGGAGCTAAACTACTGGGGGCATAACTACAGGGGCTAAACTACTGGGGGCATATTTACAGTGGCTAAACTACTGGGGGCACTACCACTGGGAGGCTAAACTAAAGGATGGTTATACTTCTGGGGTCATAACTGTGGGGGCTTTACAACTGGGGTCTAAGCTACTGGGGGCATAACTACAGGGGCATAACTATTGGGGCTAAACTACAGATGGCTAAACGACTCGGGGCATTACTACAGGTGACATTACTACTGGGGGCAATACTACACAGGGGCATTGCCAATAGAGGCATTACCATTAAGGGCATTTCTACTTGGGGCACTACTAATGAGGGCATTGTAAAGGGGAACTTTATAAGGGGCATTACTCCTGGGGACATAAGGGGCACTACTACTGTGGGTATTGCATAAGTGGCACCACTACTATGGGCTCTATATAAGGGGCACTACCACTGTGGACACTACCAGTAGAGTGTACATTGCATAAGGGGCAGTACTACTGTGGGCATTGTATAAGAGGTGCTACTGCTGTGGGCATTATGTGTATTATGGGGTGATACCACTGTGGGCATTATGTGTATTATTACTGTGTTATACTGTGCTACTACTGTGGGCTTAGTGTATTAGGGGCACTAATGTGTGTCATAACATAAATAAGGGACACTAATATGTGGTGTAATGTGAATAAGATTGTGCTTCTATGTGGAATCATTTTAATTGAGGATACTATTGTGTGACCATGCCTCTTTCTTTTTGAGACCTTGCCCCTTTAGGGGGCACGCACCTACTGCACGCACAATACCTTTATTACATGGGTGGTGGTGGGGTGAGTTCCACCCCCTCTCTAGGACCACTACAAGCACTGAACATCAGCATACTCCATTGCACTTTACAGCTGGGAACAAAACATTAATACAGTAAGATGACACTGGTTAATAACAGACACACTAAGAGGTAAAAGGGTCCTGCTCGCAACCTCTCAAATACTGTACATGAATATCTAATACTGTCTAATCTACTATATACTGTATCCAACATGGTTGCAATCATTGGGAATTGCAGATAATCTTCAAAATGTAAGCAAAAAATGTCCCCTTCTATTTGCATTTTGTAGGTATTTTTTCTAGTTTAAACAAACTGCAGAAATAATAATAATAATAATAATAATATTTTTTTTTATTACCTTTCATTTACAGTGTACTCAGAACCCATAACACAAACAAGCAACTACCTGAACAAAGTTCTGCGAGGTAGGAGTTGATAACTGTAATTTGGGTATTATGAAGAGACATACTTGAGATTTTATTAGCCTTTAATGCATGGAGTAGAAAGCTAGTAACTGGAAGAGGGTTGGAGGCACCTTTCTACTACACATCAGATACTGTATAGTACAGTAGCTTCTTTTTAACAACCCCTGTCCTTAACAGGAGGCAGATTAACCATAGGGATAACTGCCCAACTGGACAGGCCACACCCCCTCATCTGACTGCACCCCCATTAGGGCTGCTTCCATAAATTTCCCTAGCTGGTTTTCCATCCCAATACGCCCCTGACAGTAGTCAACCTTTAGGAGCACAAGAACATTTCACTTACTTTATACATAATACAACATAATTACATACAGTAATCAGCAAGTGAAATTCTGGTTGACAAAAAGGCAGAACCCTTGCTACAGAGCCAAGGATTCTGAGTTTTCTTTTTTTCATTTAATTCACTAAATATGCAAAATTATGGTGGGTCTCCTAATTATCTTGTGCCTGCAGGCACTACAGATTTTCCTGACAGATCCACATGTGTTTTTAGCCTCCTACACAATGTCATTGTTAATTTTCCAAAATTGGTTTAAGTCCCATGTTTAATTAAAATTACACAGCCAAACTAGTAAAACTACTTATACCAAAATTTCATGCATAACTTTGCAATTTTCAGATGCTCTTTCTTATAGTTGCTCACATTATTTTAAATAGAAAACATGTTCTTAAGAATTGTAATTAATTATTTACATATTAATGTGTATGTAAATATGTATATTAATTAAAAAATACATTTACAAAATGTATCAATCTATTAATTATCACTCTAGATAGTCTAGTTGCATTTTTTCTTTTCAATAACTACAATATTTAATTGTTGAAATCAACTCTGTAGACCTTGCTTCCATACATAGGTAGAGGCCTCTACTCAATAAACTTTAAAAAACAAACTTAAGACTCACAGTACCAGGTTAAATAAGCATTTAATTAATATTGCTTTAGTTTATTTAAAAAATACAAACTATATGCTTATCTTTGGTTACTGTTTATTTTTTTTTTGCCTCTTGTGTTTTTCTAATTGGAAATGTAAAGCAATTTTTGTACTATTCATTATCGGGAGCCCCGAGAATTAAGTATTCAACTTACCTCAAGTTGTTGTGGTGCATAATTACTTTAAATACTGGAGAAACTCATTAATGCTCTGGTGTGGGGATGGCTGTTCCAACAGTAGTCAATACTTACCACTCCAGATTCGGTATGTAATTAACCACAAAATCAGCAGTGGCCATACACTGTCAGGACTGACTAGACAGTGTCAATGCACCAGGGACATGCAGTCAGGTGAGGCAGGGGAGGCAGTTCCTAACCTGTGATTAATAATTAAAATAATACAAAGAAGATACTTATGACACATATTCTGTGTCATAAGTTTCTTCTTTATTTAATTCTAACAATTTTCTTGCCTTAAATGACTTTGGGAGGCACTGATAGCAGTGCCTCCCATAGATAATGGGAACGGGGAAAGAGCGGGGAGCTGGGCCAATCACTGGGCTGTAAAAGCACATTTAAAAAGATGTTGAAAGCGGCACTTAAACAAGTGCCTCGCTGACAGGGACACCACCCCCATGTCAGCAAGGCACCTGTGATTAGACAGCGGATCCAGTGCTGGATCCGTTGTCCAATCACCCACACGTGGTGCTGGAGGCGGAAGTGGCGACGGGTCCTAGCGGTGACTGGCATTGGAGGTAGCCGGGAGGCCGGCTGCAGCAGCGGTGGCCCTGAAGCAGGAGTGAGTGCGGCTCTCCCCTCTCGTTCCTCCTCAGCCGGCTCCGTCCTCCCGCTCCCAGCCAGCAGCATGATACCCAGGTCAGTGTGTCAGTCTCTCCTGTGGATGACTTCTGGAACGAAGGTTGTAAGTATAATTTTCATTTTTACAGGTACTCTTATTGGATTGTACTGGATAAATGGACGTCATCGGCGTGGGATGTAGGTAAGTATGTGTGAGTGTGTAAGTGTGCTTTAATACATTTTTACTTTCAAGGTGTTTGTGTTGTGTTGTGTTTTTATTGGGGTATTATTTTTGTTGTAGAACTACAGGTACCAGCGGGCCTGTTATTTCCCCGCATGCTGGTACTTGAGGTTCTCCAAGTACCAGCAACTCCTCACTTTCTGGGCCTTGTCGTTCCACAACAAAAAACAAAATTCTTTTTTTTTCTCACACTTATGGCCATCAGCCCAGCATCCACCATCCAGGGATGGGGGGGACAGCCTCAGGCTTTACCCCTGGCCCTTGGGTGCCCGGAGGGGGGGACTCCTTGATTTAAGGGTTCCCCACTCCTCCAGGGAACCCCGGCCAGGGGTGATTAGTTGGAGGGGGCAATGGCACTGCTGCAGGGACCTACATAAATGTGTCTTCCGGCTGTGGCATTATGTCCCTGGCTAGTGGAGCCTGGTGCTGGTTTTAAACATACGGGGATCCTTACATCTTTTGTCGCCCATATTTTTGGAACCCGGACCGGACTAAGAGCCCGGTGCTGGTTGTCTAAATATGGGGAACCCCTGTTCAATTTTTTCCCCAGTATTTAAACAACTAGGACTGGCTCAAAGAGCCCGAGGCTGGTTATGCTTAGGAGGGGGACCTCACACATTTTTTTAACCCATTCAGACCCATTTTCAAAGATAAGCATGCACGGATCTCACTGATTCGTGCATGACTATCACAACACGCTAGCAAAAAGCAGGTCTATTTGAAAGCTCCATTTTTTTACGCATTCAATGCTTTCCCAGCAATGTTTGACTATTGTCAGCAGTGATTGAGAATACAAATTCTTAGTAAATCACAGAGTTCTATTAAATAACAGCTATATTTGACCAATGGTCTATTGATTCGTCCTTGTGTTCGGCAGTTTATCTCAATACGAATAGCCCCAACACTGCAGAAATTTGTGTTTAGTAAATTCCCGAGATCACACTTAGCAAAAAAAGCCAACTCGAATGAAATCGGTACCTTAGTAAATATACCCCAGTAAGTCCAGTCTGGCCAGAGGGGGAGAGGCACCATGATCCCCCGGTTCTCCCCTCTTCTCTCACTCTCTCCCGACCCCGGAGTCCTGTTCAGGCTGCTCTTGTCACCGGTGATCCCCACAGTTCCTAGCCCAGGTCCATGTAAGTAAATACCAATATAATTGTCATTCACGGTCTGTTCCCATCACCCTTTACTTCTCTCTTTTCCACTCTCAACCACTGCTACTGCTGTTACCCTTTCACTGGCATCACTCTCTCTCTGTCACCCACTACAGCTACCCTTTCCCCAGCATCAGCCACTGCTGTCACCCTCATCCTGGCGTCACCCTCTCCCTGGCATCACCCACTGCTGCCAGCCTCTCCCTGGTATCACCCACTGCTGTCACCCTCTCCATGGCATCACCCTCCCCGTCACCTTCACTCTGGCATCACCCACTGCGGTTACCCTCTCCCTGGTAACCTTCTCCCTGGCATCAAGCTCTTCCTGTCAGCCTCTCCCTGGCGTCACCCTCTCACAGTCACCTGCTGCTGGCTATTTTGTTGTCCAGGATTTCCATTAACTTAATAGCGCTGCATCCACGATGCTATTAAGTTAATGGGATCCCTGGACAACAAAATTGCATACATGCCCTCCTCCCACTCCCTTCCCAGTCCCAAGCACAATTTTTTTAATTTTTTTCTACAAAAAATTACAATATATCATAAGTATGATGAGCAGGCAGCGGGCATTGGCGGCATTGGATTGAGATGTAAATTAGTGGCGGAGTGCTGGGTCAGTTGATGGTGGGCAAATTTGTAAGCCATTGGTAGTGGCAGCGGGCATCGGGTCAGATGCAATAGCGTGCTTTGGCTCGGCAGTGATAGGGGTCATCGGCAGGATTCGACAGACATTATGGCTGTAGTGCCTCACCAGCCACTGACCTCACCGCACGCCATTGTAATTCACATGCATGACCTGTGCTTATGCATGTGCTCTGCCCTAAGGAATGCAGGGCCAGAAAAGGTAGATGGAACAGATTGCATCTCTCCTCACAACCAGGCCCTTCTTCCCATAGAAAGGAGTGGAGCTCCAGGAATCAACACTATCTGAAAATGTTGTACAGTAGGTTTCAACAAGCAAACTCTGAATACCAAAAGAGGATTGAATATTAGGTGGACCCATCGGGCCTTAATACTAAATTGGCAAGTTACTAAACACATGCAGAATTGAGGGTTCCTGCATGTTCCTGCAGTTTTTTATTTTGAGAAAAGTGCTGTATAAATAACATTAAAATTATTACAACAGGTTAATAGGGGATGCGTTCAATTTACCTACAATCAAAATCCCGATGGTCAAAATACCGACAACCATTGACCGACGGTCAAAATTCTGACAAGTTCAAAATACCGACAAGGTCAAATCCCGACATTTAAAATGTCTACAGGTCAAAAAGTCGACATGAGTTTTTCATAATTTTTCCATTGAAATTGACTTGTTCATACCTTTCAGTGGCTGGAGGAGGAATATAGGCACCATGCCCCAAGCATGGCAAGCACATTGAGCAATGCGAGGGAATATGGTACACTTATGGTACACTTATACAGTGTCCATGTCGATCTATGTCGACATACACACCAAAAAAAATTGAGACATTTGTGTCATACCACCAAAGTAGGCGTGCCACTCAAGGATCCTCTGGAGGAAAATCGGTTAGGAGAGGACTCGTCAGTTATGCCAGTGACATGGCCTGCAGGACTACTTATGTTCCTGACTGAGGAGGAAATTGACATTGAGGGAGTTGGTGGTGTGGCTTGCAGGAGCTTGGGTACAACAGGAAGAATGGATTTAGGTGTCAGTGGACTGCTTACAGTCTTACCCAAAGTTCCTGAACTAGATAATGACTTCTGATGAATGCGCTGCAGGTGATGTATAAGGGAGAATGTTCCTAGGTGGTTAACATCCTTACCCCTACTTATTATGGATTGACAAAAGCAAAACACGGCTTGGCACCTGTTGTCAGAATTTATGGAGAAATAATTCCACACTGTAGAGGTGCCTTTTTTGGTATTTTGCCCAGGCATGACAATGGGCTTTCTCATCCCATGGACAACAACTGTCTCCACTGGTGCCATATTTAAAAAAAAACCACATCACCATCAGAATCCTTATAGTCTACTTCCTCCTCAGTGCCAGCTACACCAATATCCTCCTCATCCTGGCGTACATCTATAGTGACATCCTCAATCTCAATATCAGCAACTGGACTGGAGGTGCTCCTCCCAGCACTTTGCAGGAGGCATGCAAATGGTGGTAGGAGCCTCCTCTTTCCATACAGTCTTGGGAAGGTCAGGCCTAGACATCACAACCGTGGACTCTTCTTGGGGATTTGAGATATCTCTGAATGCACAGTTGTTTTTTCCTGTTCTTTAACAAGCTTAATTTTTTTAAATTTATCGAGAGGGAGGAGGGCTCCCATCCTCATGAGAAGCTGAGCCACCAGTCATGAACATAGGCCATGGCCTTAGCCTTTCCTTGCCACTTCGTGTCATGAATGTCATATTGTCAATTTTGCATTTCTCATCAGATAATTTTTTTTTATTCTGGTTATTCATTTTTGCTTCTTGTATTTTACATGACCTCTATGACATTGGGCATCGGCCTTAGCAGATGATGTTGATGGAATTGCATTGTCAATGTCATGACTGGTGGCAGTAGCAGCTTCAGCACTAGTACTATGAACTGGAAGTGGTTCCTGATCTTTGGCTATTTTTTCCCTCCGATTTGTTGTTCTCCATTTCACAGGACAGCACCCCTTTATTATTACAGCACACAGAACAGTGCCCATTTATTTTCACAGCACCCCTGTATTCTTACAGCATACAGGACCAGTGTGCTTTTATTTTGAACAACACCAGCACCCCTGTATTTTTACAGCATACAGGACCAGTATGCTTTTATTTTAACAACAGCAGAACCCCTGAATTTTTACTGCATACAAGATTGGGCCAGCACCACTCTATTTTCACATAATACACGACCAGTGTCCTTTTATTTTAACAACTCCACCCCTGAATTTTTACAGTATACAGGACCAGTGTGCTTTTATTTTAACAACAGCATCACCCATGAATTTTTTTATAGCATACAAGACTGGGCCATCACCCTTGTATTTTCACAGCATACAGGACCATTGTGTTTTTATTTTAGTGACTACTCCCCTGTAATTTAACATCATACATAACCAGTGTGCTTTTATTTTAACAACTGCATCACTGACTTTTTACAGCATACAGGGCCAGTGTTCTTTTATTTTAACAACAGCACCCCTGAATTATTACAGCATACAGGGCCAATGTAATATCATTTTAAAAGCACCACCCCTGAAATTTTACAGCATACAGGACTGGGCCAGCACCCTAGTTTTTTCACAGCATACAGGACTAGTGTGATTTTATTTTAACAAATGCACCCTGTATTTTTACAGCATACAGGACCAGTGTGCTTTTATTTTAACAGCTGCACCCCTGTATTTTAACAGCATACAGGACCAGTGTGCTTTTATTTTAACAACTGCACCCCTGAATT
The DNA here is from genome assembly GCF_028390025.1 of Pseudophryne corroboree. Classification (NCBI taxonomy): domain Eukaryota; kingdom Metazoa; phylum Chordata; class Amphibia; order Anura; family Myobatrachidae; genus Pseudophryne; species Pseudophryne corroboree. The sequence continues at coordinate 483,340,459 of NC_086448.1, forward strand.
TGTACAGCATACAGGACCAGTGTACTTTTATTTTAACAACTGCACCCCTGAATTTTTACAGCATACAGGAACAGTGTGCTTTTATTTTAACAAAAGTAGCACCCCAGAATTATTACAGCATTAAAGACTGAGCTTGCACCTCTATATTTTCACAGCTTACAGGACCAGTGTGCTTTTATTTTAACAACTGCACCCCTGAATTTTTACAGCATACAGGACCAGTGTGCTTTTATTTTAACAACAGCAACCCTGAATTTTTACAGCATACAGGAAGACAGTGCCCCTGACTGCCAGGAAAGCAAAAACACCCATTTACAGCTGCAGCACCCCTAACAGCACATGAAACACGATTGACAGCCAGGACAGCACCCCCAACAGCACAGATACATTATAGTGACAGGATCAGCACCCCTACAGAGCACACATTGAGCCCACCCGACACCACCACCCACAGAGAGACAGAGGCAGTGGCGTAACTAGAAATTTTTCTCCCCCAAGCCAAAAAATTCTTTGGCGCCCCCCCCCCCCCCCCACCCCCACCCGCCGCATAATTGGGAGCAAGAAAGGGATAAATATGCAAAAAAGGGGCGTGGTTTTGTTGGAATGGGCGTGGTTTCTCATAAAGGGGCGTGGTATTGCAGGAAAAGACTACCTTATACCCCAGTTTTGCAACCTGCACGCCCAGACGTTAGCCACCACAGGAAAGAAAAATAATCCTGATTCATGCCCCTTACATTATTTGTCATTTTTCCTCCTTATAGTAATGCCCAGTATACATTATGCCACATACTGCAATGGCCCTTAGACATTATTCCACACACAATAATGCACATGACACATTATGCCACACACCATAATGCCCCCGACACATTATGCCACACACCGTAATGCCTGTGACACATTATGCCACACACCGTAATGCCTGTGACACATTATGCCACACACCGTAATGCCCCCGACACATTATGACAGGAATCGCAATGCCCGTTATACATTATGCTACACACTGCAATGCCCCTGATACATTATAGCACATACAATGCCTGTGACACATTATGACACACACCGCAATGACCTTGAGACATTATACCACAATGCCCGTGATATAGTATACCATACACCGTAATGCCTGTGACACATACCGCAATGCCCTGCCCGTTATACCCTATGCCACACACCGCAATGCCCGTTATGTATTATGCCACACTGCAATGACCCTGAGACATTATACCACATACCACAATGCCCGTGATATAGTATACCACACACCGTAATGCCTGACACATTATGACACACACCACAATGTCCGTGATACATTATGCCACACACTGCAATGACCCTGAGACATTATACCACATATCACAATGCCCGCGATATAGTATACCATACACCGTAATGCCTGTGACACATTATGACACACACCGCAATGTCCGTGATACATTATGCCACACACCGTAATGCCCATTACACATTAAGTCCTACAGTAAGGCTTCTAATTACTTTTCAATTACCTTCTCGTTGTCAGGGGTTTCATGCACTGGGTGTCATGCTCGTTGCCAGGTGTTTCATGCACTGGGTGTCATGCTCGTTGTCAGGTGTTTCATGCACTGGGTGTCATGCTCGTTGCTAGGAGGTAGTCCTTGTTGCTAGGGCTGTGCTCCCAGTGCCACATATGACCCCAGTGCCAGATATTCCCCCACGGTGCCAGGTACTCACATGCCCCCGGTGCCAAATATAGCCCCCGCCATGTGCCAGGTACACATATACCCCCCCCCCAGTGCCACATATGCCCCCAGTGCCAGATATTCCCCCCCAGTGCCACATATGCCCCCAGTGCCAGATATTCCCCCCGTGCCAGATATGCCGCCAGTGCCATATATTCCCCCCCAGTGCCACATATGCCCCCAGTGCCAGATATTCCCCCAGTGCCAGATATCCCCCCCTAGTGCCAGACATCCCCCCCCAGTGCCATATATGCCCCAGTGCCAGACATCCCCCCCCCAGTGCCATATATGCCCCAGTGCCAGACATCCCCCCCCAGTGCCATATATGCCCCAGTGCCAGACATCCCCCCCCAGTGCCAGATATCCCCCCAGTGCCAGACATCCCCCCCAGTGCCAGATATACCCCCCCAGTGCCATATATGCCCCAGTGCCAGATATCCCCCCTAGTGCCAGACATCTCCCCCCCCAGTGCCATATATGCCCCAGTGCCAGACATCCCCCCCCCCAGTGCCAGATATCCCCCCAGTGCCAGACATCCCCCCCCCCAGTGCCAGATATCCCCCCCCCAGTGCCATATATGCCCCAGTGCCAGATATCCCCCCTAGTGCCAGACATCTCCCCCCCAGTGCCATATATGCCCCAGTGCCAGACATCCCCCCCCCAGTGCCAGATATTCCCCCCAGTGCCGCCGTCGCCGCCGCCGCTTATTGGAGGGACACGGAGGGCACAGATCGCCTCTCCTGTGTCCCTCCTGCTGCATCATCTCCGGCGGCCGCGGGTCTAATAGGGGGAAGTGCCGTCCGTGAGCCAATTAGAGCTCACGGATGGCACTTCCCCCTATTAGACCCGCGGCCGCCGGAGATGATGCAGGAGGGACACAGGAGAGGCACACGCTGTGCCGTCCGTGTCCCTCCAACAAGCGGCGGCGGGAAGGAGAAAGCAGACTGACATGCGGGCGCTCGTCCGCATGTCAGTCTGCTGTAATCAGTGGCGCCCCCGCAGCCCCTCGCCCCCAAGCCACCGCGAGGACTGCGGGGGCAGTAGTTACGCCACTGGACAGAGGTCTGTCTCCCTCACTCTCCAAGTCTGGAGTGAAAATGGCAGTGAATCTAACAGTGGGATGATGACATTCTGCCTCATTCTGGTTTCTGAGTCTGGTGGGAAATCCAAAGCCGGACTCAGATCCGTGCTCAGAGCATGATGTTCAGTGGGGTTCGGTTCTCTGAACCCACTCATCTCTAGAAAAAATGCACATCTACATTCTAATTCTTCTACATGTGGTAGAACACCCTCCACCCCACATGCCGGATCCTTCCCCCCAGACATGCTTTTCCATGTTTCTACTTGCCCTCTGCCTATGCAGCCTAGCTGCAAAGGCAGATGGCTACCCACCATGTTTTGGGTTGCAGCAGCTGCATGTGATATCACGCAGCCACCACGGCCCACCCCAAAAATGGTCTGGACATGCCTGCATTATCCGAGTGGACAAGTAAGATACCGTCACATCTCACTGCGTGTGCACACACAGTGTGGCTGCTGCATGTGTGCACACTTTACTGGGATTAAGCCTGCAAACACAGCAGCATCCAGGTCTGAATTAGGCCCTAAATCCTCTGGACATACATTTTAGTGCATCAGTATAGCTATTACACAAATGTGTAGAAATCCTCTTATCCCTCAAATTCTACATCATGTCAACTTAAAAATCTGCCGACACCACAATTCTTATTATTTTGCCATATAATTCCTTGAGAAGATCAGTTAGCCAAAACTTTCACAAAAATAGTTTGTCATTATGACAGCTATTTTGGTATTCTTGGGCAGGACTGTGAGATTTTCATGAATGACATTTGATGGCATCCCATAATCTGTAATACTAATAGTTTCTGTATCTACCATACCTCCTTAATTTCTTTCCTAACTTCTTAAAGCCCCACATAAAGTAATCTTCCTATTTTATGTAAAAATCTATTACAACAAGATTTTATTTCTAGTTATCAGTAGCACTTACTATGGTATTAACATTTGGATATATAAGATAAAGCAGCAAACTATCAAAGATTGTTATAAATTATATGCAAATATGTGGCTTTTTGTGTTTCCCTAATGGTTACTTTGACTGCAAATCTTGCCAGAAATGGTTTAAACTCTTCAAATCCTAATTGGTTTGTGACCACTCTACCACTTATTTTTTTAAACAAAATGTAAATATTGATTATATAAATATTTGATCAAAAGTAAGGAGTTAACATCTGTATGCAGTTTTTGTCATATTTAACACTTATAACTTACAGTGTTAAGGTACAAGAAAGAGTAGAAAAGAATAAGCCCAGTTCAGTGATGGGATGTTCAGGTAATTGCTACCTAAATAGATCAGAATGCAGACACATTTACAATGCACCTGCCAGGAAGCATATTTCTTGCTCATGCTGGAGTCTTAGTGCCACTAGATACAATACTGATGATGATGATGATGATGATGATGATGATGATGATGATCAGAAGCAGCAGTATTAGTTAGTTAAATCTGACATGATTCTGTAATTACCCTTCTGTTAACAATACTTAATTAGTTTGACTGCTAATTTATATGAAGCGGTAGCCATCCATTTAAATTATTACTTTATTTCCATATCCATATTCCTAGGGTGCCACGGCACACAGTTTGAGAACCACTGGCATATACATTTGTTACTTGTGATTTTTGACTGGTGTATATGCAATTGCTGTACAGTACAGGAAGAGGTTCCTGGACAATAACCCAGCTGAACATAGGCACAGAAATTTGCTTTTTCATGTATGTATCTTCTCCTGCTTATGTTTACAAACACATCCAAATCTACCTCAGCACCATTTTATGAATATGAAATAAGTTTTACAATCTTTATATGTTACATTTATTTTTTTCATTAATTTCTTAATCAAAATAACTTTAGAAATATTTTTTTTCTGAACTTCACAATTCTTTATAATCCATTATTTCAAAATTTGCATAACTGAAACATACGATAAAAATGAAGGCTTAAAATTTGCTGATATTCTTTACTTAACAATCAATGTAATCATGATTATGTAACACTCTAATTATTTTGTTTGTTTATTTATTTTGCACCAATAATTCACGGTTGATTTTATATTTGCATTTTGCACATAAAAATAAAACACATAGTCTGTTAAATTTAAGTGGATCTTATTTGTACTTTAATATGTACTTTAATATTTATATCAAAATAATTTATTATATTAAAATTTTATTGCACTTGAAGTAGAAGCAATAATGTGAAGGTTAATGAGGAATTAAATTGCATATATAAAGATAACCTACAGAGAGTGGCCTTATAGTCTAATACATTAGTAAGTAATTATCAGTTTCATTTTAATGAATCACTTACATCAGCAACAATGAAAATTTAATTTTTAACAATACTGTAAAATGAATTTTCAGTTTTTTATTTACACATTACTAGATGCAGTGGTAAAAAAAATACAACAATGTTATATCAATCTTTAAAAAATAGTCTAAAATAGTTACAAAAGCTTAAAGGTAACTACAGTATAGTACCAATAATAAACTATATACATTCCCGCACAAACACTCATTCCTAGATTTAAAAAGTTTTAAAAGGCACTGGTTTTGATCCCTAAATTGAAAACTACAATAATATTAAATGCAAAACACACTGCATAGTAAATCTATTCCCAGAAATTACATAATTTTCTTGTTTATCTGTAAATATTAACAATTAATATAAATATGATCAGAATTGGTGTTAGTATTATCTAATAAAAAAGTGGCAACACTAAACACATGGGTGCCTGGAATCAATTTTCTCTGACAGTGGTGCACAAATCACACCAATTTATGGAAATCTTTTCAAGAAATGTTGCAAATTCAGTTGAGAATGAATTCTGCTTACCAAGCAGACGGAGAAAAAAAAGATTAATTTATTATTAATCAATGCACTTAAGAAAAGATGTGCTCCAGTGCCCATGGTAGGATTTGGTTATAGTTTTGGATCTGATCTGTATTTGGTTTTGCCAAAAATGCCTTTGTGGGTTTTGAATATGTTTTTTTTTTTTTACAAAAATCATAAACACAGCTAAAATCACAAAATGGGGCCAGTTTTTGATCCCACAGTATTATCAACCTCATTAACATTAATTTCCACCAATTCCAGTCAATTGTGACCACCTCACATCTCACAATATTGCTTTCATCCAGTTTAGGCCAAAAGGTTGCACCAAGGGCAGTACGGATGGTGTAATGGTTAGCATTACTGCCTCACAGCACTGAGATCATGGGTTCAATTCCCACCATGGCCCTAACTGTGTGGAGTTTGTATATTCTCCCCGTACTTGCGTGGGTTTCCTCCGGGTACTCCGGTTTCCTCCCACAATCCCAAAAAAATATACTGGTAGGTTAATTTGCTCTCAACAAAATTAACCCTAGTGTGAATGTGTGTGTGTGTGTGTACATGTGATAGGGAATATAGATTGTAAGCTCCACTGGGGCAGGGACTGATGTGAATGGCCAAATATTCTCTGTAAAGCGCTGCGGAATATGTGTGCGCTATATAAATAACTGGTAATAAATAAAATAAATAAATAAGGTAGCTGGATGACTAAGCTAAACAAAAGCAGTGGGCGGCACAAACATGTGGCACATCTAGGAAACATAATGGCACTGCAGTGGTAGACAGGGAGGCAGTTTACTAAACTGTCAACATTTTTGTCGTCTACACAAGAGTACAGTCTGCATTGCTCCGAACAGTGCATAATTCAAAGAAAAGAGATGCAAAATGGAATTGTCCTTGGGTCCTCCCACCCACCCTTATGTTGTATATATTATACAGGACATGCACAGGTTAACAAACCAATCACTTCAGCTACAGGGACGGCCACTTGTGTCTGAAATTATTGGTTTGTTTGGGCCCCCATAAAACAAGCTGCCAATAGTCTCTACATAATGTACACAAACTATCTCTACATAGGCAAGATGTCACCATCATTTTCAGCACCTGATTCCTCACCCCCATCAGGGTGTACATCCTCTTATTCACACACTATTAATTCATCCCAGCTGGAATCCACCATTACAGTTGCCTCTGAATTTTTTTTAACTAATTGCTGGTAAAGGTCTTCCTCGTGTAACTTGTAATTAATTTTAATGAACATCCTCTTTTCCACTTTGTGGGAAGTAACCTTCTACACAATTGCTGATAAGGTTCCCAGCTGCGCTAAAGACTCTTTCTGAGTACATACTGGAGGGTGGGCAAATTAAGTAAAGCAAAGCCAGAGTTTTTTTGTGGCAGCCGAATTTGCCAGAGAAACTGAAGGTGGAGATGTTACCATGTCACATTTGAGTTGAGCTAACAATTTGCCCATCAACAGCTCTTTGCATCTCTTCAGATTTGTGTTTGTTGGAAAGAAAGATACAAAATGTGCAACTTGAACCTAGGATCAAGTATGGTCGCCAAAATATAGTGATCTGATTTTAAGAGATTGATGACCCTTGCATCCTGGCAAAGTGAATGAAGGGCTTGATCTACAAGTCAAACATGCTTAGCAGAATCGCAAAATTTCAGCTTCTCCTTCAGTTTCTCCAGCTGCTTTTCTAAGAGTATAATAAGAGGAATTACCTCACTCAAGCTGGCAATGTCTGAACTAACTTCACATGTTGCAACTTTGAAGGGTTTGAGAACCTTGTACAATATGGAAAGCATTCTCCAATGGTCTTGAGTAAGTTACATTTTACCTCTTTCCCCTATGTCTTAGGTCGATGTGTAGCCTTGGCTGGCCAATTGCTGCTCCAAATCTGCTAAAGCATAAAAAGGATAGAATCCAATCTAGTTACTACCTCTTGGTTCAGCTGATGGCAGGGAAAATTGACCAGAAATTGAAAGAGCCACAATCTTCTACATGTTATATGTAAAAAAATGACCTAAAATTGTTTGGGTCATAGAGAGCATTTTCTGAATGCCCCTATCATTTTTTAAAAGATTTTGCAGCATCAAATTAATTGTGTGAGTAAAACAGGGAATGTTTAAATAACCCTGCTGTAATGCTCTCACAATATTGGTGGCATTGTCTGGAATCACAAATCCTGTGGAGAGTCCAAGCAGAGTAAGCCATTTTGCACTGATTTCCCTGAGTTTTTCTAAGAGGTATTCAGTGATATGTCACTTAATGAAACTGGTCATACACAGAGTAGCCTGCCTCTGAATGAGATGGCATTTGTCAGATGCTGCTGTTGGTGCTGCTGAAGGTAATATTCTGTACCAACACAATGGGTTGTCACAGTCATGTAATACAGTATTTAGTTTGCCCTGTTTGGCTTGGTCATATATCTGTGGTTAAGTGGACAATGAGTCAACTGGGTGACTACTGTCATACTTGCTCCCCCTTGCTAAGGACTGTTTAACAGTCAATTGTTTTGTTAAACTACTACAAGTAGTCTTCCTGTATCCCTTCTGATATGAAGTTCCACTCACAGCAGCAGCAGAAGGTGCAGCACTCAAGGATCCTTTTGAGGAAACCTGGAGAGGAGAGGAGTCAGAAATGCTTATAAAAAAATTGGATGCAGGACTACTTCTGATTATGATTGTGGATATTTACAATAAAGGTGTTGGTGGTGGAGATTGCAGGCACTTGTATCTAACTGAGGGAATGGAGCTAGTTGACACTGGATTGGCTGTTGTTACATTTTTAGCCAAAGAATTTGAATTTGCCAAAAACTTTTGATGAAAGCCCTGCAAGTGATGAAAAAGGAAAGAGGTTCCTAGATGGTTAAGGTCCCTAACACTACTTACTAAGGCTTTACAAAGGGTGCAGATGGCCTGACATTTGTCTGGATTTGGGTAGAAAATTGCACAAATAAGAGATGGATTTTTTTTGTCTTTTGCTCAGGCATGACAATGGGCTTTTTCATATCATGGGCAACGACTTTTTCCACTGGTGCCTACTTTACACATACAACATTAATATCCTTATTAGTGTCAGCTACACAAATATACTCCTTATCCTGGTGCACTTCCACAGAAGCATCCTCAAATTTTATGTCAGCATGTTAACTTGTGCTGCACATCCCCACATTTGCATAGTTAGCACAAATGGTGTTAGGAGCCTACTCTTTGAGTACAGTGTTGAAAATGTCAGGCTCACACATGGCACCTGTGGGCACACCTAGACTCTCCTCAGAGATTTGCGATGTTGCTGTGCCTTAACAAGTTTCATTTTTTTACATTTCAACAGGGAAAAGGGCTTACTTCATCATAAGTAAATAACAATTTATAAAAAGGCCAAGACCTTAGCCTTTCCTTGTCACTTCATGTGGTGAATTACATATTGCCAGTTTTATGTTTTTATATAATTAACTTAGTTTTGATGTTTTTTATTTATTACTCTAAAATTATATTGCTTCTTTGATTTTACATGCCCTGACTTAAGCCCACTATGCCCTTGGGCATTGGCCTCAGTAGATGAAGTTGATGGACATACTGTATATACTCATGACTGGGTGGCAGCAGCTGGATCACTAGTATATGCTTCCTAATTTGTTCCATAATTTGTTGTGAACAGGTTATAATAGTGGTTCTACTTGATGGATTTAGTACCCGATTTCTGAATTGATTCATGTAATATAAGGGATATTATCATTAGTGGCTATATTAATATTGGATCCGTGAATTATTTGTATATTTTAGGTAACTATGGTTACCGTAATTTGAGATGAACCACTATGCGGACCATATTTATTAGTAAATTGTTCTATTCACTCGCCCCTAATGTTTATTATACCTTGAATTATTTTGTATTATCTATTTTCAGACTAAATTGGTCTGATTAGTAATTTTGATTATTTACACAGTGGCTCTGGATGTCAGGTAGTCATGGTTACCATGACTTCCGGCCACTGACTTACAGCACCCAGGAACCTTCTGTAATGTCCCCGCAATGTTTCCCTGCTTTCGGGTTCCAACCACTAACGTCATTGCAGAGGCGCCAGCACCATGGCAGGGAACGATGGTGGGAGCAGTGGGGGAACACAGAGTGACCGAGGAGCGAAGAACACAATCAGACCACAGGTGAGAGACATGATACTTTGGTTATTTAAATGCTCAATTGACAATTACACTTTGTACACCATGTGAGAAAGGTGCATTGGCACCAAAACGACTGTCAGGGGTACTGGAGGATTGTCTCCTATGCGGTAACATGCTTATACATGGTGCCACTTATATAATTATTATTATTATTATATGTTGTGCTATTATATAGTAACATCATCTGGTTCAACCTGTATTCTGTATTAAGCTGAGTACATTGTAATGTTCCTGCTGAAGTAAAGTTGTATGTCTAGTTATCAACTATAACTCATGTTCCTCCCAGTTTATCAATGTCAATATTTTAAATGCTATAACCTTGGATATCTTTTTCAGTCAGAAATTTATCCAGTCCATTTTTAAATGCATTTACAGAGTCCACCATTACCACCTTCTCTGGCAGGGAATTCCAAATCCTTATTGCCTTAACAATGAAGAACCCCTTCCTACATTGTGTATGGAATTTTCTCTCCTCTAGCCTCAGCGAGTGCCCTTGTGTCCTATACAGAGTTCTTTTAATAAACAATTCCTTTGATAACTCTTTGTAGTTTGCCTTTACATATTTGAAGATTTTAATAATGTCTCCTATTAGATGCCTCTTTTCCAGTGTATACATATTCTACCTAGTAAGCCTTTCCTCGTAATCCAATCCCACTAACCCTTTAATCAAATTAGTAGCTTTAACACAATATTCAAGGTTGCGGACGTACCAATGATTTGTACAGTGGCAGTTTACACTCTCATCCCTTTTCTCAATTCCTCATTTTATGCATGATAGCACCTTACTTGCCTTTTTTGCTGCATTTTGAATTTGTATACTATTATTAAGCCTATTATCTACGAGCACCCCAAAATCTTTTTCCAATACTGTTACCCCTAGATTTTCCCCATTTAATATGTAGGATGCAAGTTTGTTTTTAGTCCCGAAATGCATAACTTTGCATTTTTCTATATTGAACCTCATACTCCATTTAGACGCCCAGATTTCAAGTTTAGATAAGTAATTCTGTAGAGCCTCCACATCTATTTCTGTATTAATTACCCTATACAGTTTAGTATCATGTGCAAAGATTGACACTGTGCTTTCAAGGCCTATTTCTAGGTCATTGATAAATATGTTGTACTGTAGTGGCCCGAGTATGGACCCTTGAGGTATACTGCTGACTACTGGTGCCCAGCGGCAGGACATCACATTGACCACTACTCGCTGTACCCTGTTATCCAGCCAGTTACTTATCCATGTGCAAATAGTTTCTCCTAGGCCAAGCTCCTTCAATTTGATGATCAGTCTCCTGTGAGGCACTCTTTCGAAGGCTTTTGCAAAATCTAAATAGACCTCATCCACCACTTATCCCTGGTCAAGATTGACGCTTACTTCCTTATAGAAGCTAAATAAGTTAGTTTGACATGATCTGTCCCTCACAAACCCATGCTGTTCTTGCTAATAATCTTAGTGGTCTGAAGATACTCATGAATGCCATCCCTTAAAATTCCTTCCAATATTTTCCCCCCTAAAGATGTCAAACTAACTGCTCTGTAGTTACCTGGATGGTTTTTTATCATTATTATTATTATTACATTTTATTTATGGGGCGCCAAAAGTGTTACGCAGCACCATACAAAGGACAGTACAGGGAGACAAAACTTAGTATAACAGTAATTAAATAACAAAAATAGAGTACAGGTAACAAAGAGCAGCACAATTCTCAAAACACAATACAGCTTAGATGTAAGTAGCAAGGGAGTAATCATTGTACTACTTGGGGCTGGCGGCCATAGATAGAGAGGAGCCTTTACCAGTAGGAGAAAAAGCAGGTAAAGATGGTTGCTGACTGAAATGTGTCGAGAAGAGGGCTTAGACGACAATAGGAAAGAGGGCCCTGCTCTGAAGAGCTAACAATCTAGTGGGGATGGGTGACAGACAGATGACATGAGATGCAAGCAAGCAGGAGTAAGCCTGATGGCAGTATGCAAGCAAAGCAGAGATGTTCAAGGCGTGGGGCAGAGGGATGGAGGAACAGCCTAAGGACTAGATTATGCATTGGAGGGGTACACTTTAAAAAATAGGTGGGTTTTCACTGCCCGTTTGAAGCTGTGCAAGGTCGGGGAGAGTCTAATGGAGCAGGGGAGCGCATCTCACTGAAGGGGTGCAGCACAGGCAAAATCCTGAACTTGTGCATGGGAAGCAGTGACCAAGGCAGAGGAGAGGCGACGGTCATCAGTCGACCGTAGTGGGCGGGAGGGAGTATGAAGGGAGAGGAGGTTGGAGAAGTAGGGAGCAGTGGAAATAGAGATGGCCTTGTATGTGAGGGTGAGGAGTTTGAAGAGGATTCTGTAGGGGAATGGGAGCCAGTGTAGATTTTGTCAAAGGGGAGTGGCAGAAGTGGAGCAGCGGGAGAGGCAAATGAGCCTAGCTGCGGAGTAGAGGACAGATTGGAGGGGTGCAAGCTGGGAGCAAGTGAGGCCAGTGAGGAGAACATTGCAATAGTCGAGTCGTGAGATGACCAGTGAGTGGATGATAAGTTTAGTTGCACTATGGGAGAGAGATGGCCTGATGCGAGCAATGTTGCATAGCTGGAACCGACAAGATTGTGCCAGAGCTTGGATGTAGGGTGCAAAGGAGAGGGAGAAGTCAAGAGTGACGCCCAGGCAGCGGAGTTGGGGAACGGGGGAGATGATAGTGTTGTCAACAGTGATAGAGATATTGGTCGGGGGTGTTGCTCTGGCTGGGGGAAAGATAATCAGTTTTGTCCATGTTGAGCTTCAGATAGCACTCAGACATCCAGGAGGAGATGTCAGAGAGGCAGCTGGAGACCTGAGAGAGGACAGAGGGGGACAGATCAGGATAGGAGAGGTAGAGTTGTGTGTCATCAGCATAGAGGTGGTATTGAAGGCCAAAGGAGTTAATGAGCGCACCCAGGGAAAAGGTGTACAGGGAGAACAGAAGGGGGCCTAGGACAGAACCCTGAGGGACACCAACAGGAAGGATGGAAGGGTGTAAGGTGGTTCCAGAGGCAGACACAGAGAAGGAGTGGTTATTGAGGTATGAGGTAAACCAGTCAAGGACGGTGCTAGAGAGGCCAACATTTTGGAGTGTGCAGAGGAGGAGAGGGTGATCCATGGTGTCAAAGGCAGCAGAAAGGTCCAGAAGGATGAGCAAAGAGAAGTGGCCCTTGTATTTGGCCGAAAGCAGGTTATTGGTGACTTTCACCAGGGCAGTCACAGTGGAGTGGAGTGGGTGAAAGCCAGATTGTAGTGGGTCAAGGATGGAGTGGTCAGAGAGGTAGCTTGTGAGGCGGCTGTAGACCAGTCGTTCAAGTAGTTTGGAGGCAAAGGGGAGAAGAGAGATGGGGCGGTAGCTAGTGAGTGATGAAGGGTCGAGGTTGTTTTTTTTGAGAATAGGGGACACCAGAGCATGTTTGAATGGTGAGGGAAAGATGCCAGTAGAGAGAGATAGGTTAAAGAAATGAGCAAGGTGGGAGCAGACAGTGGGGGGGAGCAGAGAAGACGGGAGGGGAGGGGGTCCAAGGGGCAGGTAGAGGGGGGAGGATAGGATGAGGGAGTGGACTACCTTGTCTGAGGTGGGATGGTAGCAGGACAGGGTGGGATGGATGGAGGGGAGGTATGGTGGGGGCAGGCGGCAGCAGAGGGGTGATGGGAGGAAATGTAATTTTGAATATCCTCAATTTTGGAGATGAAGAAGGAGGCAAAGTCAGTGGCAGTGAGAAAGGAGGGGAGGGAAGGAGGAGGGGGGCAAATGAGAGTGTTGAAAGTTTCAAAGATTCAGCGTGGAATGGAGGACTGAGAAGAGATGAGTGCTTGGAAAAAGGATTGCTTGGCTAGAGAAAGAGCAGAGCTATAGGAGGAGAAGTTTTTAGATCCTTTTTAAATAATGGCACTACCCCAGCTATATGCCAATCCTTCGGTACCATGCCTTATCTAATTGAACTATTGAAAATCAAGTATATGGGTCTTGCTAGTTCTGACCTAAGCTCCATAAGAACCCTCGGGTGAAGTCCATCTGGGCCAGGTGATTTATTAATCTTAATTTTTGCTTAGTCTCTCCTAGACTACTTCTTCTTCACTTAAACAAGTATCTAGCCATAAATCATTGCTGTCACTATTGTTATGCACTACTCCCACCATCAGTTCTTCTCTGGTGAACACTGATGAAAAAAAATTGTTCAGAATTTCCACTTTTATTTCATCATCATTTATCAAAACTCCAAATTCATCATTTATTGGACCTACGTTCTCCTTTTTTAGCCTTTTACTGTTTATGTATTTAAAACTTTTTAGGATTGGTTTTGCTCTCAGTAGCGATTTGCTTTTCGTTTTCAATTTTAGCTGCTCTTATTGCTTTTTTGCATCTTATATTGCATTCCTAGTAGTACTGGAATGACACCTTTCCATTAGATTTAAATACTTTAAAAGCATGCTTCTTTTTATCCATTTCTTCCTTGGCCTTCTTATTAAGCCACATCGGTTTGAGTTTGGTACTCCTGCGTTTACTGCCCATGGGAATGAATTTGTGAATATTGCTATCTAGTAACCTTTTTAAAGCATCCCACATTTCTGTAGTGTTCTTGCCATGAAATAAAACTTCCCAGTCAACGCTGTTTAGTGCACTTCTCAGCATACTGAAGTTAGCCTTCCTAAAGTTAAATGTTTTGGTTGATCCCTTGTAGTGATGTTTCTTGAAAATTATGTTGAATGTGATCATATAGTGATCACTGTTACCCAAGGTCTCCCCAACTTTAGTGCTTGATATAATGTCCACATTATTAGTAATTACACGATCCAGAGTAGTTTTTCCTCTAGTTGAGTCCTCGACTTATTGAGACACGTAGTGATCCTTTAACGTATTTAAAAACCTGTTGCCCCTAGCTTTAACACATGAATCATTACTCCAGTTTATATCAGGATAATTAAAATCCCCAATCACTAGGATGTCCCCCAATCCTGCAGCCTTTTCAATTTGCTGCAAGAGTTGTTCTTCTTCATGTCTACTAAATCCGGCTGTTTGTAGCACGTACCTATGACTAGTTTTTTTGCATCATTACCCCCACTTGAGATTTCCCCCATAGTGACTCCACATTATCTCCAGTCCCTTCATAAATAACCTCCTTTAAGTATGGTTTAAGAGATGGTTTAACATAAAGACATACACCTCCTCCTCTTTTGTTAGCCCTGTCCCTCCTGAAAAGAGATTACCCCTCCAAGTTTGCAACCCAATCGTGAGAGTCGTCCCACCATGTTTCCATAATACTTATAATATGAAACTGAGCCTTAGATGCTAACAATTCCAATTCCCCCATTTTACCCGCTAGGCTTCTTGCGTTCGCAAGCATACATTTTAGTTTAGTGTTTCCCTTGTCTGTTTTTTTTTTTAAGGGTATCCTATCATTGTTTACAAGTGCCTCCCTAGAGTTACTCTTACTGCCGGTTCTTCTCCTCACTCCCTCTCCTCCCCCATCATACTTACTATTCCTTTTGAACCACCCATTTAGTCCTTCAAAACTATCCGCCCTGATATAAGTATTTTCCCTTATGTTACTTACATAATATTCCCTTATGCTACTTACATCAATTTCAATATGCTATAATGATGAACCACAATTGTTGATAGTTAATGTTTTGGCAATACCTTTGTTAATATTATTATTTGTTTACACTGGGGCAGAGCACTCGTAGATTGACAGAGCACCCCAGGATAGACACAGCAGTCACTTGTCAGATGCAGCACCCCTTTATGTACAACAAAGCATCCCTGGGGATAGACCACATACAAATGGGGTACCACCTACTGTGTCACAATATATGTATAATTATATACTGCAGTATAGTATGTTGGGGTATAGCACAATAATAAATATATATATTTTTTAATTATATATTTTGCTTTCATTTTTTTACACTGGGTCAGAGCACTCATAAATTGAAAGATCACCCCAGGATGAACACAGCAGTCGCTTGTCAGACACAGCAACCATTTATTTACAACAAAGCACCCCTGGGGACGGACCAGCTACAGTTCAGATACCACCTACAGTATCACAGTACGTGTATGAATATACACTGCGGCAGGGCCGGACTGGGACCAAAAATATGCCCTGACATTTTTTAAGCACACAGGCCCACTTCGGTGTCAGCATCTGACTCCTCCCCTTACTATTCCCGACTCCTCCTACTTCTTAGTCTATGCTCTTACAAATATAAATTAATATTATAACAACATACAAGTGTACATCATTCTGCATTAAAATACACACAACCATTGGTTGAAGTGGAAATGTTGAAGTGGGTGGTATGGAAAAATAAAGGTTGTAACTAAGTGCACGCGCTCCAGAAAAGGGGCATGGACACGCACGCGCCCCATTCACTAGAATGAGAGCGTCTGCGTGCACTCCCGGCAGGGCTAAGCAGCGACCAATCAGACAGAGTGTCCCATAGAGGTCAAAAATATTGGTGTGGCCAATTAAAATGGGATGTGATACACAGACATATGCCCCCAATAGTGCAGTGCCAGATCCACAATTGCCCCCACAGTGCCAGGTATACAAATGCCCCACAGTGCCAGGTATACAAATGCCCCCACAGTGCCAGATCCACAAATGCCCCCACAGTGCCAGATGCACAAATGCCCCCACAGTGCCAGATCCACAAATGCCCCCACAGTGCCAGATCCACAAATGCCCCCACAGAGTCAGAACCACAAATGCCCCACAGTGCCAGGTATACAAATGCCCCCACAGTGCCAGCCAATTGCCCCCACAGTGCCAGCCAATTGCCCCCACAGTGCCAGGTATACAAATGACCTCACAGTGCCAGCCAATTGCCCCCACAGTGCCAGGTATACAAATGCCCCCACAGTGCCAGGTAAACAATTGCCCCCACAGTGCCAGCCAATTGCCCCCAGAGTGCCAGGTATACAAATGCCCCCACAGTGCCAAGTAAACAATTGCCCCCACAGTGCCAGGTATACAAATGCCCCCACAGTGCCAGCCAATTGCCCCCACAGTGCCAGGTATACAAATGCCCCCACAGTGCCAGACAATTGCCCCCACAGTGCCAGGTATACAATTGCCCCCACAGTGCCAGGTAAACAATTGCCCCCACAGTGCCAGGTATACAAATGCCCCCACAGTGCCAGACAATTGACCCCACAGTGCCAGGTATACAAATGCCCCACAGAGCCAACCAATTGCCCCCACAGGGCCAGGTATACAAATGCCCCCACAGTGCCAGGTACACAATTGCCCCCACAGTGCCAGCCAATTGCCCCCACAGCAGTGCTGCAGCTGCTTACTGCTGCTGCTGCTCCTCCGGCTGGGATGTGAGTGTGACTGAGGGCTGCAGTGTCATGAGCTGAGAGCGCGCCAGCGCGGCTATGTCTTGCGGCGTGTATCGGACTTCAAACCAGCCGCTGGTTCGTGAGCCAATCAGAGCTCGCGGACCGGCAGCGGCGGCTCCTGATTGGCTGCCGGTCCGCGAGCTCTGATTGGCTCACGTACCGCCGGCTGGTTTGAAGTCCACTGTACGCCGCCAGACATAGCGGCACTGGCGTGCTCTCCTCCCCTGACAGCTGAGACACGCTGCCGCCGGACTGAGTGGCATCGTGTCTCAGTGAGCGCTGGACCGGCCCACATGGCCATCGGCCCTTCTGGCATTTGCCAGAAGTGCCAGATGGCCAGTCCGGCCCTGCACTGCGGTCTGGCCAGCATTGTCACAGAAAATAATAGTATTGTACATTCAGGTATAGCACAAATTAAAACTTTGGCTTTTATTTTGTATACACCAGGGCAGAGCACCCCTAGATTGACAGAGCACCCCTGGATGGACACAGCAGTACCTTATCGGACACAGAATAAACAAAGCACCCCTTGAGGACAAAACAGCCTCAGCCTCTTGATGGACAATACTGCAGCACCCCTGTATGGACACACAGCAACCCTGGATGGACACAGCATGGATAGAGCACCTCTGGAGGAAAATGCAGCCCCAACCACTTGATGGATAACACTGGAGCACCCTTTACCCATTATAAGCTGTTCGTGCTAATTAGTACCCTAATAGAACATACTGCAAAGATACTAAGGACAGTGATTTGGCATCCAGGAACTTAGGGAGGAGCTTTTATCTCTCTCCATTATACATAGAGAGATTAAACTTGCCACCCTTTGTTAAAAGCTGTTTGTGCTAATTAGTACACTAGTAGTGTACTAATTAGCACGAACAGCTTGTAACGTAGAGTGGCAAGTTTAATCTTTCTATGTATAATGGAGAGAGCTAAAAGCTCCTCCCTAAGTTCCTGGATGCCAAATCACTGTATTTAGTATCTCTGTACATTTTTTTTCTATTAGGGTACTAATTATCATGAACAGCTTACAATGTACAACACAGATTCTCACAAAACAGATTCTCTAACGCCGACGATCTAAAGTACTGTGTTGCTCGAACAGTTAGTTGCGTCAGAATACAATAATTTATATTTACTGGTATGTCTATAGGTGCTCATTACCGCTGTGTATTTTAGATAGCAAATGAGTTACTCCTGCAGATTTATCCCGATTTGTGTGAAACCTGTGTGCACCCTTCCTTTGAATGTTTTAGAAAGGATTACACAGAAAAAATAATAATAAAGTGAATGTCACGGGAACACACAAAAAAACTAAGATTGGCGCTTTGGGAATCGAACCCAGGACTCTCAGCATGGCAGACGGGATCCTTCATTGCTAGCCCTCAACACTGCATGGAGGATTCTCAAATTAATGTGTAAAAGTACTGTAAAGAGCGATTCCTTCCCATTGGTGTTCGTTTATGCCATTAGGGGATTCGTACGCTCATTTTGTGCACTGTACATACTGTAAAGTCAATGAGCTACATTATTCTTTTCACACATTAGTTTAGTCTGCATAGACAAGTGTTTTAACACGTTCATTTGCATCTGTATAAACTATACACACAGTGATTTGCATCCAGGAACTTAGGGATGAGCTTTTGTCTCTACCCATTATACTTAATACTACGGGATTTGGACGCTCACATATCCCTAACATCAATAGACTATACTGTATCTGTAACTTGTTAATTTGCATCTGTATATGCTGTACTATTTGCATCTGTACTGTATATACTCTTATAGACTGTATGACATACTGTAGCATAATGTAGCTTAATTAGACGCACCAGTAAAGTAGTTCTTACGCTGTAGTTCAGTATTGTATTTTAATGGAGACCACACGCTTGCGCATTGGTGATTTTAAAAAGTGGCATCTGGTGGATGATGTTAGGTATTACACTCAAAGGTAACGGCAAACGCTTTGTGCGCCTCCCTTCGACTAGGCGCGCCTCCTTGTGCCCAGGTACGCTGCGTGTGCCTGATCGTTACTAATGACTCAGTCAGCCAATATAACGGAGGACCCATCTGTATATATATATCTATATGTAAGTCTGTAGACCGGCACTCACTCCATACACAACATCGTGCCCTGGTGCCCTCCAATGGATTAATGCAGAGAAAACACAATAGCAGGCAGCACTCTAAGTGTCTGAACAACCTAAATGAAGACACTGCGGACACAGTGTATGGTCTGACGTTTCGGAATTTTAATTCCTTTTTCAAAGAACCTTTGAAAAAGGAATTAAAATTCCGAAACTTCAGACCATACACTGTGTCCGCAGTGTCTTCATTTAGGTTGTTCAGACCCTTCGAGTGCTGCCTGCTATTGTGTTTTCTCTCTCTCTCTCTCTCTCTCTCTCTATATATATATATATATAGTAACACTGTAAGGGTACAAGGTGCCATTTCCTGGGGTAAATGGCAGCAAGCAGCAGCTGAGGAATCACACAAGTCCAGTTTGTGGTGCAACTGGCCACATAAAATAAAACAGAAAATGAAACAAACACCAAAACAAAATACCTTGCCTGTCCGGCACTAAGTAAACACAAGACGTTCCTAACTATCACTAAACAAAAACACAGAGTTCTCCAGTAAACACTGTATTGCTCACTTGTATAAGGAAGCTCCTCTCACAGAGATTCTGCAGTCTCTCCCCAGGCAATCTCCACACACAAATCAGGCCAGCAGCCCTATAACACTCTTACACAGCTGAAAGCCTGATTAGCCTTCTGTGAGGCCAAAGACCCAAACTGGGACCAATGTCTGGAACTTGCCCCATCTCTCTTTCAGGGCGCTTATCCAGCTTTTCCAACAAACTGAAAAGGTTCTGACAAAACAAAACATTTTCCTAGAAGTTTTCATTTTTCTAAAACATGTAAGACAAGAACCTGGGACAAACATACCTGCCCTCAAACACTATTCCAGTTTTCTTGTCACATAACCCCCTCCCCTGTTTCGACTTATGGGCCGGAACACTTGTAGCCCCCAAACAGAAGATGCGGTACAATGCATCTGCGTTGGCCAATTGTGTACCCGGTCTATGATCAACAGTAAACTTAAAATATTGCACCGCTAGAAACCATCTAGTTACACGAGCATTCTTACCTCTATTTACATACATCCATTTTAAAGGGGCATGATCTGTCACTAGTCTGAATTGTCTACCCAAGAGGTAATATCTCAAGGCATCTAGTGCCCACTTAATGGCCAAAGCCTCCTTTTCCACAATGGCATACCTTCTTTCATGCTCATTGAGTTTCCTACTCAAATAAATGATAGGGTGTTCGTCCCCATCGGGTGTTCGTCCCCATCTTTGGTTTGGGACAACACAGCCCCTATCCCTACCTATGAGGCATCTGTCTGTACAACAAATTATTTTGAAAAATCTGGTGTTATCAATACCGGTTGTGAACACAAAGCCACTTTTAATGTTTGGAAAGCTTTTTCTGCATCAGGGTTCCATTTCACCATATTTGACTGCTTCCCTTTGGTAAGGTCTGACAACGGCACTGCTGTGGTCGCAAAATTGAGAATATACCATCTATAGTACCCAGTTATTCCCAAAAAAGCCCTTACATGTTTTTTATTCACTGGACGAGGCCAGTTTTGAATAGCATCAACTTTATTCAATTGGGGACTAATCAGACCTCTGCCTATGGTGAAGCCAAAGTATTTGACCTCCTCCATTGTGAGGCAGCACTTTTTTGGGTTAGCAGTTAACCCTGCCTCTCTGATTGAGTCCAGTACTGCTTGTACTTTAACCAAATGGGACCCCCAGTCTGTACTGTGAATTACCACATCATCTAAATAGGCAGCTGCATATTTTCTATGGGGCCTCAAAATTTTATCCATCGCCCGTTGAAAGGTTGCTGGAGCCCCATGCAACCCAAAGGGTAACATCTTATACTGGTATAGCCCCTCCGGAACTGAAAAGGCTGTTTTTTCTTTTGCGCTATCAGTTAAAGATATTTGCCAATAACCTTTGGTCAGGTCCAACGTGGTGATAAACCTGGCTGTTCCCAGCCTTTCTATAAGCTCATCCACACGGGTCATGGGGTATGCGTCAAATTTGGACACCTCATTTAACTTACGAAAGTCATTACAGAAGCGTATGCTACCGTCTGGCTTCGGGATGAGAACTATGGGACTGGACCACTCACTGTTAGATTCCCCTATGACTCCAAGTTCTAACATTGTTTTAACTTCTTTAGAAACAGCTTCTAGCTGAGTTTCAGGAATCCTATATGGCTTTAAATGGACCCTGACCCCTGGTTCTGTGACAATGTCATGTTTTATTATGGTCGTTCGGCCAGGCAGCTCTGAAAATATCTCCCTATTTTGGATGAGAAATTCTTTAACCTGATTGTTCTGATCAGCTGATAATGTCTCTGACACCTTTACTGCAGGAAGCAACCGAGGTGAAGACACCGAAGGGCAAGGCTCCACTGACAGAGACAACCTATTTTTCCAGGGTTTGATTAAGTTAACATGGTAGAGTTGTTCGGGTTTTCTCTTTCCCGGCTGGTATACTTTGTAATAAACCTCATTCACTTTTTTCCTAATCTCAAATGGACCCTGCCATTTAGCTAGGAATTTGCTTTCCACAGTGGGTACCAAAACAAGAACTCTATCTCCGGGAGCAAATTCCTGTATCTTGGCACTCCGGTTATATACCCTCTGTTGAGCACTTTGGGCTTGTTCCATGTGCTCTCTGACACTAGGTACCATGGCTGCAATCCTATCCTGCATTTGTGTTACATGTTCAACAACGCTTCTATAAGGAGTGGGCTGTTCTTTCCACGTCTCTTTGGCAATGTCCAACAGCCCTCTGGGGTGTCTACCATACAATAAATTAAATGGAGAAAACACCGTAGAGGACTGAGGAACTTCTCTGATTCTCTAACAAGTAGGGCAACAAACAATCCCAGTTTTTCCCATCTCTATCAACAACCTTTTTTAACATACTTTTTAATGCTTTATTAAACCTTTCCACCAACCCGTCAGTTTGGGGATGGTAGATGGACGTCCTGAGGTGAGTGACCTTAAATAATTTGCACAATTCTTTCATGATCCTTGACATAAATGGAGTACCTTGGTCAGTCAAAATTTATTTTGGTATTCCCACTCTACTAAAAACCTGCACCAGCTCCCTAGCTATCGCCTTGGTTGTGATAGTGTGTAAAGGGACAGCCTCAGGATATCGAGTGGCATAGTCCATAATTACCAGAATATACTGATGGCCCCAAGCGGACTTTAACAAGGACCCCACGAGATCCATGGCTATTCTGTCAAATGGGACCTCTATAATAGGCATGGGAACTAGTGGGCTCCTGTAATGGGGTCTAGGGGCATGATACTGGCATTCAGAACAGGAAGAACAATATTCAGACACTTCTTTATAAACCCCTGGCCAAAAGAACCTTTGTAAAACTCTTTCAGTGTTTTTTTCTGCCCCTAAATGTCCTGCTGTAACGTGACTATGAGCTAAATCTAGTACTGTTCTCCGATAAGGCTACGGAACTACCAGCTGTTCCACCACATCCTCACCCCTTTTGACAATGTGGTACAAGAGCTCATTACAGATGGCCATGTGGGGATATGTAACCCTGTCACCTGGTACCACAGGTTCCCCATTAACAACCTTTACATTCTCTCTAGCCTTTATTAAGGTAGGATCCTTTAACTGTTCAGACGCAAACAGATTCTTCTTTACCTCCAGGTCAGGCACACTTTCAGTTCTAACTGCTATGTCTCTGTTCCCAGCAAGAGGGTCCTCACTGGACTCCCCATCTGTCACTTCCCCAGCCAAACTAGCAAAAGGCAAAGGGTCAGAAAGTTCTGAAGACACACGTACATCCATAAAATCACCGGTATTATCAACTGGCTCTTTACTTCTCACATCTGTTGATAAACGTGATTCCCATAGTTTCCAAAAATGAGGAAAATCCCTCCCTATTATGGCCTCATGCACCAAGGTGGGGACCAGTCCTACTTTAACAATTGCTGACCCACAACAAGTTTCTATATTCACTTCAGCAGTGACATAATGTTGGGTATCCCCATGCATGCAAGTTACCCCAATAGGTATTTGCTGGACCTTTAAGGGGTTCACTAACCCAGCTTTCACGAGGGTAACTAAACTTCCTAATTCTAGCAAGGCTTCTACCCGGTTACCCTCTAAGAACACATCACACATTTGTTTTTCCAGCTCAGGTGAAGGTACCACAGTACAGGCTAACCTAGCAAAGAAAGACATTCTGAGACATTCAAAGGCAGAATCACATTGCATGGGTTCTTGCATGACTGGGCAATTGGCAATAACATGACCTGGCATACTACACCTAACACATTTAACCACACGATTATCAACCTGTTTGGGCAGCATAGACCGTTCTAGCCCCATTGGCCTGTCTCCAGGGCCAGTGTTTACAGTCTCTCCAGCCTTGCGTTCTCTTAACCGCCCAGCAACATTTTCCCACAGAACAGTCTTACCAGTCTTTACTGAAGGGCGCTGTCGAGGATCTATAGGTTGCTGGGTGGTCATCAGTAGTTCCTCTGCTGCCAAATACCTCTCTACCATGTCCACTAATTGGTCAGCAGTATCCGGGTTTCCATGGCTCACCCACTTGCGCAGGACCACGGGCAATGATCTCAAATAGCGGTCCATGATGACTCTTTCAACCATCTGGGGCTCAGTTAATGGCTGTAACCATTTTTTTGTTAGCTGAATAAGGTCATGCATCTGGGAGCAAGGAGGCTTCTTCATGGTGTACACCCAACGGTGCACCCGTTGTGCTCGTACTGACAGCGTGACTACCAGGTGGGTCAGGATCTCAGTCTTTAGTTTATCATTGTCTCGATCCTCAGCAGGGCTTAAATCAAAGTACGCTTTTTGGGGCTCACCTGACAGAAAAGGTGCCAGCAGACTGGCCCACTGTGCTTTTGGATAGTTCTCACTCTCGGCAGTCCTTTCAAACGTGGTCAGGTAGGCCTCCACATCATCAGCCTCTGTCATTTTCTGCAGGAAGTAAGTGAAGGCGCACAGAGATATAGAATAACCAACTGCTGTTTTGATACAAACTAGTAATTTGTTGCTAATTAGATTAAAAATCTTAAAATACACACAATAAAACAAAATTATTAATATTTACCATAAGACCAACAAACAATAATTTTGTTAATACCGCATATAATTATTAGCTCCACACAGACTGATGATTTGATTAGTAAATTACTCCTTCAAGGATTCGCTTAACCGCATGCACCTATCTAAAAAAGTAGTAGTTCTCCTTCAGCAAATAAGATCAGATTCCATGCACATATAAGATGCACATATAAGCAGGATTAGAATAATTTTAGTCCCAAGCAAAGACTGTTAGTTGTGCAGAAAATTAATCACAGAGAAGAGAGCTTAATTGCATGCACCTATGTAATTAGGAAATAGCAGGATAGTTCTCCTTCAGCTGAATTGGTTTGATTTCATGCACACATGTGAACACAACATTGGCTCCAAAACCAGCTAAATACTGATTAATATGGAAATGATCACAGAATTTGAAGTATACACACGCCACTTAAAGGGAAGGTGCTGTTGGTTGTGAAGGTGTTGTTAATACTTCACCCATAAGTAAGTATCAGGAGCGCTCCTGCAATGTAAAGAACCCGTATGTCCTCCTATTGATTCCTCCTGCCTGGTTCCCAGAGGATGAAACCGCCATCTTTGTGGGTGGAGAAACGCGTCAGTGACTCATTCTCAAGTGAACCGCAAGTGGAAAGCAAATCCGGAAGACGGAAGCCCGAAACCGGAAGTCGCGGTACGCGACACATACTGGCGTTTCCACCCTCCCACAGCCGCCGTGGTTACACACGATCCTGTGGACACAGCTACAATCCCTCCATCCCCTGCACCAGACATCAGGACCCCGGCCACAGAGATCTCCCCAGGCAATCTCCACACACTCATCAGGCCAGCAGCTCTATAACACCCTTACACAGCTGAAAGCCTGATTAGCCTTCTGTGAGGCCAAAGACCCGAACTGGGCCCAATGTCTGGAACTTGCCCCATCTCTCTTTCAGGGCGCTTATCCAGCTTTTCCAACAACATTTTGACTGAAAAATGAAAAACAGCTTATTCGAAGAAGATGTACAGTTATTCCATATTCTACCCATAGTTATATGATGGACATACACTAATTGTTATTAGGGGTATATTAATTGAATACAAATCTTTCTTTACCCTTTTCCGGATACTTCTCAGTGATATTGTTCCTGATCTGATTTTCATTTTCTTGTATTCATTTTATAGTCTTTGAGTTGAAATTCACTATTTACAGAACCTGTCGTAGCAGCAATCACAAAAAAAGCAATTCACAGATTCTGTGATTCCCTCCCCCCCAGTTTACAGATTCCACAATCCACCAATCTCTGCACATACCTTACACATATATTATGCATGTGCAGATATATTACAGCTATTTTTCAGTGATTTGCAGATCATCTTCAGATACAGATATGCCAATCTTGAAAGGCTTATCGGTTTAGTAAAAACGGTCTGCAAATCCGCTGATTGTTACCATACACTATCAATCCACAGTCCCAATTTATCTGTGAAATCTAAGATGTTGGACAACCTGATTTAATAATGCCAATAAATTTTCGGTCTGAATCTGCAATCTGTGAACGCCATACATTGCAAATTTATTGGCACAATCATCTGCAAAATGGCAAATTGCCCCAATTGATTGCTAGTAAGAGGGAGACCAACATACATACATTATGCTAGGTCTAATTTGTTCGTAATAGAAAATGTATAATTCTATAGAAACTGCAGTGTATATCAGGGGCATAGCTACCATAAGTGCAGGGAGTGCAGCTGCTATGGGGCCCAGAGCTGAGAGGGGCCACCTTTCCTGTCACAGTTACATGTGTTATATACAGGATGTAGCTACCATAGGTGCAGGGAGTGCAGCTGGTATGGGGCCCAGAGCTGAAAGGGGCCACCTTCCCTTTACATGTGTTATATACAGGGTGTAGTTACCATAGGTGCAGGGAGTGCAGCTGCTATGGGGTCAGAGCTGAGAGGGGCCACCTACCCTGTCACAGTTACATGTGTTATATACAGGGTGTAGTTACCATAGGTGCGGGGAGTGCAGCTGCTATGGGGCCCAGAGCTGAAAGGGGCCACCTTCCCTGTCACAGTTACATGTGTTATATACATTTTTCACAATTGGGTGGTACATAGGGGTCCTTTCATACTTTTTCCTTGGGGTCTGCAATATATCTAGGTATGCCCCTGGACCTGCTCATTATAGTCTGGTATAAAATGAACTGTAGGGCATTTCATACGAACCGGGGCACTATAATGAGGCACAATATGATTGGGGAGCACTATTTATCATAATGTGAAGTGGGGGTACTGTGCGACATAATGTGTAGTGGCAGCTCTGAAATGTGACATAGGGTGAACTTAAGCACTACTACGATTCATAAAAGATACTAGAGCACTACTATGGGGCATAACATGAACAACTGCTGCGGAGAAGTGTCTCTACAGAAGCATTGGGACAGGGGCCTCTTCAAAATGTTGCAATGGGGCCCACAAACTTCTGGCTACGCCCCTGTTGTATATGT
The DNA here is from genome assembly GCF_028390025.1 of Pseudophryne corroboree. Classification (NCBI taxonomy): domain Eukaryota; kingdom Metazoa; phylum Chordata; class Amphibia; order Anura; family Myobatrachidae; genus Pseudophryne; species Pseudophryne corroboree. The sequence goes on from NC_086448.1 coordinate 483,367,317, forward strand.
AATAATTACTACAGTCTAAGAAGAAGAAGAAGGAACTCTCTTGGCGGGGTATTCACCTACCCAAGAATTTTTTTGTGTTTGTAACTCAAAACATAATGTTTATTAGTAATAGTAAAATTATTTAGAAATACAGAACAAGACATGACAAAACAAACATGAAATATATAGTCTGACAATTCGCAGATTGTCCGTGTGGATTCAGCAATGGCCCACAACTTACTCTATTTCCTATTTAAGGATGCAGGTAATATGTGATTACCTCTGGTTGAGATTTATCTTAACTTTAATTAGTATTGGGATACTTAGCATATTCCATGGGCAATAACTCAGTTTATTCTATGGGACAGAGTGTAAGATTGTATACCTGTTATATGATCTTCTGCCTACATATGTAGGGATTCATTACTTCACTAATTTGTGATACTGGTGCTGTTTATGTTATTCAGACTGCTAGCCTATGTGATCAGTGGCAACAATGTATAGTGCAGTGAATACTTGTTTGCAAGCACTGGGGCAGATGTATGAAGCTTGCATAAAGCAGTGATAAAGCTGTGATAAGTTGAAGGTGATAACGCACCAGCCAATCAGCTCCTGTCATTTTTCAAATCCATAATGATTGGATGGTGCGTTATCATCTTCCACTTATCACTGCTTTATCACTTCTTTATCCCTTCTCCAGGTTTCTACATCTGCCTTACTGTTTGGAATGTAACAAGTTTTTAGCAAGGATAATTGCCTTACTCTGTAGCAGAGTGTCGATTTTGGAGAAGTATCTACATATAGGCTAAATGTTTCTGGAGGATATTTGTCTCACAGATAAGAAAATGGCTCTGGTTATATAAATTGCTTACAGGTACATCCAAAGCATGGTCTGACAGGAAATGTAGTTAATATTACAATAGGTTTTGAAATCCCTTGATGTAAAACCCCTTTGCATGGGTTCTATAAGAGACAATTTATGTCATTTATGAATTTATCTATGAATTTCTGTGTACATGGCATCAGATTGTACAATTAACCGTCTGTTTTGTACCTTGCAGAGAGAGAAATATATTTTTTACACAGTTAGGTATAGAACACAGGCCCTCATTCCAAGTTGTTCTCTCACTAGCTGCTTTTAGCAGCCGTGCAAACGCTAAGCCGCTGCCCTCTGGGAGTGTATCTTAGCTTAGCAGAAGTGCGAACGAAAGGATCGCAGAGCGACTACAAAATAATTTTGTGCTGCTTCAGAGTAGCTCCAGACCTACTCCTAGCTTGCGATCACTGCAGACTATTTAGTTCCAGCTTTGACATCACGAACAGGCCCTGCATTCGGCCAGCCACACCTACGTTTCCCCAACCACGCCTGCATTTTTATCTGGCACGCCTGCATTTTTTCACTCACTCCCTGAAAACGGTCAGTTGGCACCCAGAAACACCCACTTCCTGTCAATCACTCTGCGGTCAGCAGTGCGACTGAAATGCTTCGATAGACCTTGTGTGAAACTACTTCGGCTGTTGTGAAAGTATGTCGCGCATGCGCATTGCGCCGCTTACACATGCGCAGAAGTACAGTTTTTTTGCCTGATCGCTGCGCTGCGAACGAAAGCAGCTAGCGATCAACCCGGAATGACCACCACAATGTTCTGCTGTGCTGATAGATTCAGCCTGTGGTTGTTGGATATGGTAAGCTCACTTTAGAGGTCTGTAGAAAAAGTATATGTAATAGCCTGTGAGTTACAGCCAACCACAACATTTCTGTGATAAAAATGCTATTTTTTAATAAACTTGACCTTCTGTAAATCTCTTGGCTGCCTGCAACTGTGAGGCTACATGTATGACATATACCAGTGCAAGAGCAAATCCAGGCTCTTGAGGTGTGAAATTCTGAATGTGAAAGTTACAGTAAAATAGAGAACTACTGTTTCCCACATATGATCTTCCTGAGTGTAAGTCCACTCTTTTTTTGTAAAATTCTGCATCATATTTGTGATACAGCATATGCAAATCCTATCCTTTATGAACATAGATGTATATTGTACATATTATGCCAAAATCATAGTACAATAAATGGGGTGTAGTATAACTTGTTGAATAGTTATCAGGTCGACATAAGAATTATGACAAGGTCAAACTGTCAATATACAGCAGGTCAACCATGTTGACATTCATCATATCTACTGGGATGATGTGTTGACATAATGAACTGTTTACAAACTGTCTCTTGAGGTTTAGTGGCTTTTTTCCGATGGCTCAAGTGTTTTCTTTCAGGTCACGGCGGTGCTGTGATAGTGACTTCCAGTGTGGACCTCCGATGCTGCAGTGTTCTGGTGCACATTGCTCCCCTAATTCTTAATTCCTAGTCCTCCCCCTGGTGCCTAACCCTAAACCACACACTATAGTCCCCCTGTAGTCTAACCCTAACCTACACCTGCAGCTTAACCGCATCCCATAACAATTGGCATCCAGAAACTTTAGACATCTCACTTGGCGACATACTTTTGTCAACACTGTAAACCTGTTGACAGGTTGAAGATGTTGACATGGTGCTTGACAACAGTTTGAACCATGTTGGTGTTGTGTTATCAACATTATGAACGGCGACATGGTTACTGATGACCATTTGACTGGATACCCAATTAATATTGTACAATGTTTATTTCAGTTTGTGATCAAATAATACTGAATTCAATACAAAACTAGATCTGGTATTGGTTGGCATTGTACTGTAATATGTAATTTATTAGTAAAATACAGTATAGCTATATTTTTGTGTATTTTCAAACTTCGTCATTTCTGAATGTACCATTCGCACTTAATGAAATTAGTTAAATTCTTGCCAAGATATTACAGTTAAAGAATTAAATGTTAAATGCCGAACATAAACTTCATAGCCAGCCTTTTACATTGCATTAATAACTAATGTAGTGATTATACAATATACTACTAAAAATATCAGATACTGATGACACAGTACACATTGATATGTCCTGTATGTTACCTAATGTGTCAGGTATAAAAAATGAACAAAAACTCTTTCAATAGTTTACTTATCATTTCATATATTTAAATAGACTGTTAAAAGCACAGTGAATATTATTTCATTAAGTGCTCCAGGAATAATGAATAGCCCTGATTTATATTTTATACATAACTATTATTTTGACAGCTGCAGATATGTAGAATCACATCTAGCCTGCGGCTTCACACAAAATGTATACAAATGAGGCATTTTAAAGTGTTTAAAGGCAGATTGTCTCTTATCTGCATAATTGCAGCTAACCAAGAATATGGTTGCCTGATACATCATATATAACTATAATCAGGTGATTGAAGGTTCTATACAAAACAGTAGCTGCACAAATCTTCTACCAGTCATATACAAATGCTTGTTATTAAATGTATAAAAATGTCATGCTTTAGATACTACTATCAACAGGAATTTATTGTGGACATTTCACAAGTAACATTTCCAGTTCATTCTTTATGAAACTACTGTAGTTATAAGCTTTTGTTGTAATATAATCACAGATGAACAATCAAAGTAAGTAATAATATTGAATGTATAACCTGTCTTCAACAATGTGGGTTGCAGTAGAAATTCTAATAAACAGATGTTTAGACAAAATTAGGTTTTCAAATGAGCACAGCTGCTTTGAAAATGTTTGGTATCTAGTTGAAGCGAGACAAAAAATATCCATATATGGGAAATAATTACAGATACTTATCCACATTTGATTATTCCCAGCATATCATTCCTGAACAAAGAAATGAACAAGCTACAATTTTAAAAGAATGTGTTTTTCACAGTCACACACCTGCTTCTAACCTAATTTTATTGCTCAAAAAAAGAAATGTAAGCCAGTCTTGCATTCATTCAGTAAAGCAACTGATATGCAGTATATAGTTTTTCACCTTATATATTCTGTATAACTGGACTACTTGATAATTGCTTGACATAACTTAATCATAATTATTACATCAATTAAGAGTAACATTTAATAGAAAGATGTTTGAGAAAGAGTCACACTGGCATATGCAGTCCTGAATGACATTTGAGTATTAAATATAAGTCAAATCAAAAACAACCCAGTCTGTCTAATCATGATTATATATTATAAAATGTAGACTCACTATTAAACTTTCAGTTCTGCTAAGAACATCATTCAGCTCAAGGGTGGAATTCTCTTGGGGAGTATTTGGTTACACTCTGATTAACCCAAAATAGTACAACAACCAAAGTTCTTTACAAAAATACAGCATTATTTAAAAAAAAATCAACAAGGTCTGGGAATAACGCTAGAACTTTCAGCATGGGTTTGTTTTCTTCTTGGCAAAGGTGTTTTTTTTCTGTTTTGTTTTGTGCTTGCCAGATCCTCTGGAATTCAGCCCTGTTCTGTCTGACCTAATGCTGCTTGCCATTATTGAAAACGGGAACACACAGTGAAGCTGGGAATGAAGCAGTATGCACCTGCACCTGTTATGCTGTAGTGAAATTATTTGTACAGGGGATAGAAGAAGCATTTTAAACTGGTCCTCAAGGTACACTATTGTTGTGTACACACTGGCTGATATATCGGCCATTCCCTTGAATGTCCGATATATAGCGCGGGTCCATCAGCCAGTGTGTATGAGCAATATGTCGGTGAACTCTGCCATTCTCCTCACTCATATATCGTACTGTATCTCTCACAAACCTGCCCTTTCCATCTTTCCATCTCAAAAACATTTCCAGAATCAAACCTTTCTCATCCAGTAGGCTAATGAGACACTCATCCACTCACTGGTCATCTCCAGATAGGATTACTGTAATATCCTCCTTTATGGCCTTCCGTACAGATGCCTCTCTCCACTACAATCTATCCTCAATGCTGCTGCCCATCTCATCTTCCTCCCCAAATGCACTACATTCACCTCCCCTTTCTTACAAGCCCTTCACTTGTTCCCTTTCCTATTCAGAATCCAATTTAAGCTTCTGACACTCACCTTCAAAGCCCTCACCCACTCTCCTCCCTCTTCCATCTCTGACCTCATCTCTCTCTAAACTGCCAACCTTCCTCTTCACTCTTCTAATGCATACTGCCTCTCCTGCCAACTGGTTACCTCCTCTCACTCCTACCTACAAAATTTTGCACATGCTGCTCCCTATCCCTGGAATTCTCTACCTTTTCCTATCTGTCCCTCCACCTCTCTACAAAACTTCAAACAGGCTCTCAAGACATGCTTCTTCACCAAACTCAGACAGCTGTCCTCTTAACCCTCTTGTCCATGCTTACGGTCTACCTTTTGTGTGTCACTCTGTTTGTAATTTTGTTTCTGTGGATGTGAGTGTATATGTGTTTCTGTAAATCATGTTGCATGTGTGTGAAACCATATATGTGTAGGTGATCCTAAATATCTGTGTGGTTGTGCATTTGTATGTAATAAAGGGGCAGATTTATTAAGCCTGGGGAAGTGATAAAGAGGTGATAAGTGGAAGGTGATAAAGCATTAACCAATCAGCGCCGAACTGTCAAGTTACAGGTTGGGTTTGAAAAATTACAGTTAGGATATAACTTGTGGGTGCATTATCACTCCCATTTATTACTTATGTATGCTTAATACAGTACATCTTCCCAATATCTCTTAAGGCCCCCATACATCAACAATCAATTGGGGCAATTTGGTGTTTTGCAGATAATTCTGTAAACAAATATGTAATGTATGGGGTTCACAGATCACAGATTCCAACCAAAAAAGTGATTGGGATTGGTAAATCAGATTGTCCAACGTAAAAAGTAAAAAGTAGGCTTAGGCGCTGTACTGAATTGTGCTGATACAATAATGTATATCAGCAGCCACCTGGTAAAGAGGATTGACAACCTCTTAATACTAAAAGTACAATGTATATAATGTATGTAGTGCTTAATAATACATATGACAACAGTGAATTTAGATGAATAATATTTAATAAAAATGAACAAACCTCCCAGCGGTATATATAGAAATAATGTATTTAACAGACATATAAAATACCATGGTATATCTCACAGAATAAATTCAAGAAATACAGAATTAAATGAAATGATACAGCCTATTCGTTGCATGAATAGAACTTAAAGTGCACTAGGTGTCCAGTGATATTGGATATATTACCGCTTGGTTAGCTGTCCATAGGGAAACGGCAGTGGCACTCAGATTTAATACAGTCTGCAAGATCCGCTGGCATGTCACTTGAGTAAATTAATTTAGACATATATAAATGTGTTACAGTATCTCACCACTGATCCAATAACTGGCTTATTAGCCTCCAAATCAATCCATGGTGTGCTGTAATCAGCACTGCGGCTGGAAGCAGTTGCCGGGCAATGGGAGACATGATGGGTGGTGAGAGCGCTAGCAGGTCCGAGAGCTTCCGTCTCAAGCTGATGACCACCGAAGGCTGAAATGAACCAAGCTCCATAGGGCAGTGAAGTCTAGCTATAGTTGTTATTACCTGTGGGTCCAGCACCAGTATAGCATGTAGCAATTAAGTGAATATGCTGGGATGCTGGAATCTATCTGATAGACTGGAGCTACAGTAGTTTATGCTGGACTGCTTGTTGTTACTTTTTAGTGTAAGTTTTTTTTTACTAAAAACCTTCCATGGACTCTCTGCAAATGACATAACAAATGACATACCCAGCTAGATTTTGTACATGCAGATGGAGCCTCACTTATCTATGCTATCTATGGCATTTGTCCCGATCATGGAGTCGCAGTGTGCCTTGTTGCAAGATGGCTTGCCTAGTCAAAGGGAGGCTCACAGAACTTATCAATGTGTTAAAGCTATCATCCATTAAAGTTAGGGATATGTGAGCATTCAAGTCCAGTAGCTAATACAGCATAAGCAAAAACCATGGTAAGGGATCACTGCTTACATTTACACATGAGCTTGTTGTATATATCACTTTTTTTTAACATTCATACATTTAAGAAACTATCAGAATTAAGCACACAGGAAAATACCTGTTTCCATAACTAACTGTCGGGGTGTCTGAATGCAAATCTATGGCACAGTACTGTACTCTTTTATGTATATTCACTCTGGCCCTGTCTAGTCCTTTCCCCCAAACAAAGCGACTTTAGTATCAACCCTTCATTTACATACTGTGTTGGCAATTTCTTGACTATAAACTGGCCTCCTTGTCTGAAAAGAGCAGTCTCCCAGGAAAGGGGGAGGGGTGAGGGTGGAGATGGGGGTTAACCAGTGGAGTTCAGAAACGCTGTAGAAAATATTCATTCTCTGTCAGGAACCAAAAAAATAAATAAACCAATAAATCAATAAATAAAAATCCATTTCCTGCTGATGGCCAGTGAAATTATATTGTGGAAACCTTACTGTCCCATTTAACATAAGGGTTATCTAATGTCTGACTAGATTTAGAAATTTCACCCGAGTTCCTAATTTGGAATTTAAAGACACATTTGCCACTGTAATCCCTGTGCAGAATTGGAATACACTGATACTGTTTACCCTGACATGGAGATTCAGGTATTTAAACCCAGGACCTACATTTTCATTTGAAAAGTGCTTAATCCCTTGTGCAACAAACACAGTTAAAACCACAGACCCCAATGTAACACTGTGGTACTTTAGGATCTTTGAGCTCCAACACATTGTAATTGCCAGCAAAGATTGGAACTGTTATAGAGACATTAAGGGAATCATAAAGTGTATTTTTTCTGAGTCTCAGTGAATGTATTCATCTTCATTTTTGTGAATTATTCAGTCATCCAGTGTATAGTGAACTTTCGGTAGAATTATTTCTCTTCAATACTACAAAGTGATCTCATCTGTTGTATGCCATTGTCTTACATTGAGATTCTTGTGATTTTCTTTTCTTATGAATCAGCTAATCTTCTTTTTACCCAGCATTTCTTGATGTAAATAAAGAAAACTCTCTGCGGAGATTGCTGTTAAATTTGACCTTCCCTTATTATCAATCTGTCCTTCCTCTCTGAATCACACACAGCAAACAAGGTATGGGGAAAAACATCTTAAGAAAAGGCTCCATCACTTAGCCATGGAACAACTGTGATACCTCTCCCAACCACATAGACACCCGCCAACCCTGGTTTGTTACATCAACACTGTATTTCCTATGCTTTTTATACGTTGTACTTCATTTTGCGGATAGGTTTCCTATGTTTATCCGTGTCTTGTCTTGTTCCCTTTGTTTGCTCCTCTCCTTTAACCCCCCCCCCCCCTCCCCTTCATATTTTATGTCTGGATGTTTTCAGCCAACAAACCTTATACTTTTTTGTGCTCTCTCTCTGCCGAATGATGCGTGATTTAAAAATAGGGTCATGGAACATGGGGGGCATCAAATCAGAGAAAAATACTCATTTATCTCAATAAGTAGAATATTAATTTAGCTTTTCTACAAGAAACACATCTTGTCCCGTCGGAGATCACAAAACTCACTATGTGAAACTGGATGGTTGTAGCTTCTGCTCATTTAATTCTAAGGCTTGTGATAAAGAGTCACTTCCCGATAGAAATACTTAATATATCCTCTTACCTTGGAGGGTGTTATGTGGTTGTTTATCTAAAGATTAAAAGTTGCACTTACAGATGTAGCCATGCTCATTCATACTGCTGTATGGCTGCACATGCATACTTGCCGTGGGTGCGACTTGGCATGGATGCAAGCTGGGGCTAGTGGCACCCTTGATCAGCTCTTGATCAGAATGCTTATGTTCACGTGTGTGAATTAGATGGATGCACATCTAATTCCCAGCCCTTTAATTACAGGACAACTTATTCTATGTGGGATAATTATCTTAGTGTCCTCAGGATTTCTGAATAAATCCTTGCAACCATCCCCATCCCCCTTCCTTCCCAAACTGGGCATTCCCCTTACACTGTAGCTAAGAGTCTTCAATTAGTTGTTGTCTGGAGAGCATTACATACCACCGTTAGAGAGTATACATGTTTGTTAGCTGCCCACTATATGCTTTCCAGTATCAATTATATTTTAGTGTCACATATTTTATTTCCTAACATAACAGACTCGCAGATTGAGTCAATTAATGATTTAATTTCAGCAATTTTACATATTCTTGATGATGAAGGCTCTTCTAGATTATGAAAATTCCCCTCACATCTCTCCCGCTATATTAAATTCAGGAACAGGTTGGAGGCAGCTTAGGAGGAATCTAACAAAAATAATGTTGCCCACTTGGAGTCTGACCCGATTCTGTTCTGGATGGCAGCAAAATCTGCCCTGAGAGGTGACATAATCTCATTTGTATATGCTAATAACAAGAAGTATTCTGTCCCTGTCGGCAGCCTTTCAGCAGTATAAATCACACCCTACCACCCTTACCAGACACTAATATTACACTGTAAAAACTCATTTTGATAAGTTTATGCAAGGAAAGCGAGAACTTTTTTGGTTAATTACTAATTCCACACATTCGGCAATAAGGCTGTTAACCTATTAATCTTCTTAATGGTTCCTGCACTCCTATGATGACTCAACCCCTGAAAAGAGAGCACTCACTTTCTAAAAAGCTGAGAAAGTGGAGTTAATGTGATCCTATTATGTTGACCTTTACTCCTGCCCTTCTTTCCCACCACCCGCACCCTACTCCCCATCACCACCCACCACACATTCACTAAATGCTGGGTCTTTGTATAATCTTTCCACCATTGATTACTGGACTCCCTGCCTTGCCCAAAATGTCATCCAAGATGGCCCAGGCTCTCATGGCTCTTATAACCCTTGAGGTAGTTCAATGTGCAGTACAAAATCTCAAAGGAGGACCAAATGTTCTTAGCAGGGATTTTTATCAAACTCTCCTGCCTGGAATAATGGAATCCTTTGTTATAGTTTACATTTTAACTCTGACATTTTAGTAGTGCTCCCTAAGATAGGTAAAGGCCTGTCTCTTTCGGGCTCTTACCATCTTATCTCTTTATTTAAGCTTGTTTATAAACTACTTACTAAATTCTGGAAGATTATCTGAAAGTGTTATTAGAGATGTGCGGCGGGCACTTTTCGCGTTTTGTGTTTTGGTTCCGGTTCCATGATCGTGTTTTGCATCTGGATTAGTTTTGCCAAAACCACCCTTTTCGTGTTTTGGTTTTGGCTTTGGTCTTGGATCTGGATGATTTTTGAAAAAAAACATAAAAACAGCTAAAATTTGAATTTGGGTATAATTTTGATCCTACTGTATTATTAACCTCAATAACATTAATTTCCACACAATTACAATCTATTCTGAACACCTCACACCTCACAATATTGTTTTTAGGACAGAAGGTTGTACCAAGGTGGCTGTATGACTAAGCTAAGCAAAACAAGTGGTAAGTCCAAACACCAAGCCCATCTAGGAGTGGCACTGCAGTGACAGACAGGATGGCAGATTTAAAAAATAGGCCCCAAATAGCACATGATGCAAAGAAGAAAAAGAGGTACAGTGAGGTAGTTGGATGGCTAAGCTAAGCGACACAAGTGTGCGGCATAATCACCTGGCCCCTCTAGGAGAGGCACTGCAGTGTCAGACAGGATGGCACTTAAAAAAAATAGTCCCCAAACAGCACATGATGCAAAGAAGTACGAGAGGTGCAATGAGATAGCTGTATGACTAAACTAAACAACACAAGTGTGCGGCACAAACACCTGGCCCATCTAGGAGTGGCACTGCAGTGGCAGACAGGATGGCACTTAAATAAAAACTAGTCCCCAAACAGAACATCATGCAAAGTAAAAGAGGTGCAATGAGGTCACTGTATGACTAAGCTAAGCGACACAAGTGTGCGGTACAAACACCTGGCCCATCTAGGAGTGGCACAGCAGTCCCACTGCACTAATGGCAGATACCGGATGCACGTCTAACACCAACATAGCTGTCAAGGCCTTAGTTATCCGCTTTGCAACAAGATGACTGCTGTCATATTTCATCTTCCTCGCAAAGGACTGTTGGACAGTCATTTGCTTGGTTGAAGTAGTACAAGTGGTCTACTGACTTCCCCTCATGGATGACGATCGTCTCCCAGCAGCAACAACAGCAGCAGCATCAGCAGCAGCAATAGGAGGAAGTGATTCTTGATCTTTCCCTATTTTATCCTCCAAATTTTTGTTCTCCATTATTTTTCTGGAGTTATATAACAAAATGCAGCAAAGGAGAGCATACCTCTACACCACACAGGGCAAACCCTGTAAAAATAATTTGGATTAAATATTAATAACCCTTTTATTTGGAGTAAATAATATACAGCACAGGAGAGCACCACTCAAGTTATATGTCAGCACCAATGGACTGGACTTATATGGCAGTACCACTGGACTGGATTTATATGGCAGTATCATTGGAATTATACAGCATTATCACTGGAATTATACTGCAGTACCACTGGAGTTATACAGCAGTACAACTGGACTGGATTTATACGGCAGTATCAATGGATTTATACGCCAGTATAACTGGAATTACACAGCAGTATCACTGGAATTATACGTCAGTATCACTGGAATTATACGGTAGTACCACTGGATTTATATGACAGTATCACTGGACTTATATGGCAGTATCACTGGAATTATATGGCAGTACCACTGGACTTATACGCCAGTACCACTAGACTGGATTTATACGGCAGTATCACTGGAATTAAATGGCAGTACCACTGGACTGGACATATACGGCAGTATCACTGGACTTAGCCAGTTCCAGTGGAATTATATGGCAGTATCACTGGAATTAAATGTCTGTACCACTGGACTTATACAACAGTACCACTGGAATTTTATGGCAGTATCACTTGAATAATATGGCAGTATCACTAGAATTATATGGCAGTATTACTGTCAGTACCACTGGATTTATGGCAGTACCACTGGATTTATATGCCAGTACCACTGGACTGGATTTATACGCCAGTACCACTGGAATTATACGGCAGTATCACTGGATTTATATGGCAGTACCACTGGGCTGGATTTACACCGCAGTGAAACTGGACTTAAACACCAGTACCGCTGGAATTATACAGCAGTATCACTGGAATTATACGGCAGTATCACTGGAATTATACGGCGGTACCACTGGAATTATACGGCAGTACCACTGGAATTATACGGCAGTATCACTGGACTTATACGGCAGTATCACTGGAATTATACGGCAGTACCACTGGATTTATACGGCAGTACAACTGGACTAGATTTATACAGCAGTATCACTGGAATTATACGGCAGTACCACTGGACTGGATTTATATTGCAGTATCACAGGATTTATACTCCAGTACCACTGGAATTATACGGCAGTATCACTGGAATTATATGGCAGTACCACTGGACTTATATGGCAGTTCCACTAGAATTATATGGCAGCATTACTGGAATTATATGGCAGTATCACTGGAATTATATGGCAGTATCACTGGCAGTACCACTGGATTTATGGCAGTATCACTGGATTTATACAGCTGTACAACTGGACTAGATTTATACAGCAGTACCAGTGGAATTATATGCCAGTACCACTGGAATGATATGGCAGTATCACTGGATTTATACGGCAGTACCACTGGATTTACATGCCAGTACCACTGGAATTATATGACAGTATCACTGGATTTATACGGCAGTATCACTGGACAGGATTTATATGGCAGTACCACTGGACATATACAATGGTATCACTGGACAAATATCACTGGGCAGTATCACTGAATTGGATTTATACGCTAGTAACACTGGATTTATACGGCAGTACCACTGGACATATACGGCAGTATCACTGGAATTATATGGCAGTACCACTGGACATATACGGCAGTATCACTGGATTTATACGGCAGTACCACTGTACATATATGCAGTATCACTGGACTTTTATGACAGTATCACTGGACATTTACGGCAGTATATATGTACTGGATTTTTACATTAGTACCACTGGATTAATACGGCAGTACCACTGGACATATATACTGTAGTATGACTGGAATTATATGGCAGTACCACTGGACATATACGGCAGTATCACTGGATTTATACGGCAGTACCACTGTACATATATGGCAGATTCACTGGACTTTTATGGCAGTATCACTGGACATTTACGGCAGTATCTATGTACTGGATTTTTACATTAGTACCACTGGATTAATACGGCAGTACCACTGGACATATATATAGTAGTATCACTGGAATTATATGGCAGTACCACTGGACATATATGGCAGTTTCATTGGATTTAAACGGCAGTACCACTGGACATATACGGCAGTGTCACTGGACTGGATTTATACGGCAGTATCACTGGACTGGATTTATACGGCAGTACCACTGGATTTATATGGCAGTATCACTGGACTTATACGGCAGTATCACTGCACTGGACTTATACTGCAGTACCACTTGACATATACAGCAGTATCACTGGACTGGTAGTATCTCTGGAATTATATGGCAGTACCACTGGACATATACGGCAGCATCACTTGATTTATATGGCAGTACCACTGGACATATATGGCAGTATCACTGGACTTATACGGCAGTATCATTGGACTGGATTTAGATGCCAGTACCACTGGATTTATACGGCAGTATCACTGTACATATACGGCAGTATCGTTGGACATATAACAGTATCACTGGACATATATGGCTGTACCACTGGACTTATACAGCAGCACAGGGACACCACCACTCGACTGATGCTGGACAAAACAGCACCACTGCAATAGACTGGACTTATACAGCAGCACTGGACATATGGCAGTAAAGGACACCACCACTGTGAATGGACTGATGCAGCACAAGACACCACCACTGGACTGGACTTATACATCAGCACTGGACATATGGCAGCACTGAATACCACCACTGTGACTGGACTGATGCAGCACAAGACATCATCACTGGACTGATGCAGCACAACACAGCACCACTGGACTGGACTTATATAGCAGCACTGGACATATGGCAGCAGAGGACACCACCACTGTGACTGGACTGATGCAGCGCAAGACACTACTACTGTACTGATGCAGCACAACACAGCACCACTGCACTGGACTTATACAGCTACACTGGACATATGGCAGCAGGGGACACCACCAATGTGACTGGACTGATGCAGAAGAAGATACTACACTGGACTGAGTAACACAAGACAGCACTGGAAGCACCACCCCACTTTCCCTCCCGCACATACACTGAGGACGGAGACACGTCCTCCCGCTACACTCTCCAATGCAGGAGTAAAAATGGCGGTGACGTGCGGCTCCTTATATGGTATCCAAAAACCCGTGAGAATCCAACAGCAGGATGATGACGTTTTGCCTCGTTCTGGTCTCCGAGTCAGGCAGGAAAACCCGAGCTGTGCTCTGATCCGGGTTCGGGTAGTGACGTTCGGGGGGTTCGATTCTCAGGGGTCCGAACCCGCTCATCTCTAATTACCATACATAATTAATTCTGACCAGATGTGCTTTATTTGGGGCCACTACTCAGAAGTCAGTGCAAGATGGGTCATCTTGACTATTCACTCATATACTTCTACATTTCCCAAAATTATTTTTGAAAAATCAAAACTAATTTAATATCCCCCATAGTATTTACTTTGCACTTACCCTGAACTCCTCAAAACCCATCTGAGACCATGTCAAAAAGATCCCATGCCTCTCCTCACCAGCTCAAATATACATTTACTATGACTCTTCAATGAGGATCCTACATTCTGGTTACCTTCAAGAAGTGCACCTACATTGCAAAGGGCATATACAGTATCTCTCCAGTGCAACATGGTCACTTAGGGGGTCATTCCAAGTTGATCGCTAGCAGAAAATGTTCGCTGTGCAGCGATGATGCAAAAAAAGGCACTTCTGCGCATGCGTATGCGGCGCAAAGCGCAAGCGCGACATACTTTCACAATGGCCGATGTAGTTTTACACAAGGTCTAGCAAAGCTTTTCAGTCGCACTACTGGCCGTAGAGTGATTGACATTAAGGGGGCGTTTCTGGGTGTCAAATGGCCATTTTCAGGTAGTGTTCAGAAAAACGCAGGCGATCCAGGAAAAATGCAGGCTTGCCAGGAAAAATGCAGGCATGGCTGGGCGAACACAGGGCGTGTTCGTGACATCAAAAAAGGATCTGAACAGTCTGAAGTAATCGCAAGCGCTGAGTAGGTCTGAAGCTACTCTGAAACTGCACAAAATTATTTTGTATCTGCTGTGCGATTCTTTCATTCGCACTTCTGCTAAGCTAAAATACACTCCCAATGGGAGGCGGCATAGCGTTTGCACGGCTGCTAAAAACAGCTAGCGAGCGAACAACTCGGAATGACCCCCTTAATCCTTAATCCTACTAAATCTGGGGTATGCCCTAAATGTCATTATAGTTCTGCCACTTTTTTTCACTGCATTTTAGTTTGTGGAAAAATTAAACATTTTTGGAATACAATTATATCTATTCTAATTTATAATGACAGTATATCAGATAATTACAATGGCAGCCGAACTCATTGGTTTGTCTATATGCTAGCTTCAATGGTTGGAATTTAGGTTCCCTCAAAAATATCGTCAGCTCTCATTCTTACTATACTAGTGACTGTCTCCAAAAAAGTAATTTTTATGCAGTGGATAATATCTAGTTTTACTGTATCATTATCCAAAGTGACAGAAGATGCTTCAACTCCTATATTTTGATAGGAAATTATCTCAGCTGAATGTTGATAATGAAGTTATTGTATTTTATAGAAAATGGAGTTTATATATGTTTCTAATATAGACCAAGACACCCTGGATCAAATCTTTGAATCCACTGAATGGTTATTGCAAAGGCGTAAACTGGCAGAAACACAAATTCCACTGTTCCAATGCATCATATGTCAAGCACAGGTACCTTCACCTCTTACAAGTGACAAGAATTTCTCTGTCTTTATACAATGTCACAAACCCCCAGAAATCCTTTTCTGTCATCCATCCCTTCCCCTCCTTTGCCCAATTCCCTCCGTTGCTCACTGTCATGTCATTGATATTGTCAAGTACTGATAGTTCTTTTGATCATGTGTCCATTGAAGTTGGTAACCTTTTTTTTGGTTTTCTACTGTTTTATATTTTATATATATATATATATATATATATATCAAAAAAGGAGATTGACTCACTGATTGACTTATCACAAATTATCTTAAACCACAGGGCCTACAATCTTGAAACTTGGAAGGTAGCTTCTCCTTAGGTCCCAGATGCTTGCTAAGGACCAATTTTACAATTATCACTGCCCATCCATGGAAATCGCCAAATATGTATGTGTGTATGTATGCATGTATGTATATATGTATGTATGTATGTATGTATGTATGTATGTGTGTGTATATGTATGTTCCAGCATGACTCCGGAATGCCTGCAGCAATTTACACCAAACTTGGTACACATATGACTTACAATCGGGAACAAACACTGTGCAGGTAAGACACACCTAGCACCCCTAGGGGGTTAGGTAGTAACACAGGGTATTCCAGTAGACAGCATCAATCTGGACTGGCTGGTGCAATGTATACCAAACTTGGTACACATATGACTTACAATCTGGGAACAAACACTAAGGGTGAGGCAGCAACACAGAGTATTTTTGCAGACAGCATTACTCTGGAATGCCTGGAGCAATGTACACAAAATTTGGTACACATATGATTTACAATCTGGGAACAAACACTGTGGGGGTAAGACACCCCTACCACCCCTAGGATTTGGACAGAAGCACAGAGTATTTCAGGAAACAGCATAACTCCTGATTGCTTGGACCAACTTACACCAAACTTGCTACACATATGACTTACAATCGGGGAACAAACACTGTGCGAGTAAGACACCCCTAGGGGGTGAGGTACAACACAGGGTATTTCAGTAGACAGCATAAATCTGGAATGGCTGGTGCAATATACACCAAACTTGGTACACATATGACTTACTATCTGGGAACAAACACTGTGGAGGTAACACACCCCTAGCACCCCTAGGGGTGGGCTAGCAGCAGAGACTATATCAGGACATGCATGATATGTCAGTGGTGACAGAGCTTCATGTGACAGTGGCAGTGACATGATGTGAGGAGAGGAATGGAGGTAGCACGAACACACACACTGAGAGTTATATAGTGGAAGTAGCAGGGTCCCCCAGCAGCACAGAATATATCAGGAGATGCATAATGTGCTGTGCTATATAAGAAACTGTAAATAAATCGATAATTTCACAGGGACACTGACATGATGTGAGGAGTGTAATGGAGGCAGCAAGAAGCCACAGACTGAGAGTTGTATAGTGGGTAGAGCTGGATCCCTTGGGGGACCAAAAAGTGGTCTGGCCACCACACAAAGTGGGTCAGGGACGCAAGAAATGCCTTTATACTAAATCTCCAGCCAATGTCAACAAATTCTAAATTATCATCCTCATCATGTAGCAAAGCATGGGTATTCAGCTAGTATCTTATAGATGCCACCAAACCCTTTATACATAGAGTGTTCTGTTGTACCCTGGCAGTAGGTACTTTTTTAATTGATCTGCTATTTTATTATGGTAACAATTCCATGCATTTTACTGTAGATGGATGCAGTACCTCTTAATCCGACTGTGGCATTCATTACTGCTTGTTTTTTGACAGGTATAATTGTTGTTTAATCTGAAAACTCAATAAAATAGCTAAAAACATTTCCAATCTCAAATAAAACACAAAAGTGGAAATATATATATATATATATATATATATAAATGAGTCACAAAACTATTTAGAAAGAAAAAAAATAAATTCAGTAAAAGAATTGCTTTTCATTAATTTTTCTATATATAGTATTGTGGAGGGAAAGAAATATAAAACAAACAGGTAGGGGAGGAGAAAAGGGCAGAAATAATTTAGCTAACCAAGGCATAGTTAACCAAGGCAAATAAGAATTTGTAATTGAAACCAGTTGGATTACTGTAAGAAATGAAATGCTTTTAAAGGAGAAGTACAAGTGGGTATTTTAAAACCTATAATGAGGTAATATGCACCAGCAGTTCCAAAACTCAGTCCAAAAACTGCGAGATAACAGGGTATTCCCAACAGATATGGAAAAAGTGCTAACTTCACCCCAGTTTAAATGACACAACCAAACTGGACTTAGCTTTCAATAGCTTCTAGGGTGACTAACATATAAGACCAACTAATATGGTTGAATGCTTCTTTCCTGGTCAATCAGAGGAATTTATCAAAAATTTTAGTATCTGATTTAAAATAGAAACAGTTTGGTAATTACAGTATTATAATCTTTCTCTGGTTTTGGCTTAATTAATTATGTTTTTTATATTTAGTGTTGTCCAAGTAAACTTAGACCCACCTAGGTAGTCAAAAGTTCAGAGTGATAGTCCTTTCAATAGAGTGCTCAAAAATAGCATACAAAATATTGTTTTTATTGATATACATGAATATCCACTTCTACTGAGGTGGTGTCTTAAAATTCATGAACAAATAAAGCAAAATTAAAATAAGGCTGTGTGCTGTCACAATATCCCTATGAACTGAAGTTCCATATTCATTTAAAACCCAAATATCTCTATCCAGGTGGGCTTGGCTATCTGTTTGACCTGTTGTAATAAACGTTTGAGATATGTTTGTAGTATACGTTCAAGATCCCGGCTGTCAGGATACCGGCAGCCAAACTACCAACTCCGGAATCCCGACACCCATCAGAACATCAACACTGGAATCCAGAACAGGTCAGGATCCTGATGCTGAACCCCACCACTTCAATTTCATACAGTATATTGAATAATTTATATTTACCAACTGAATCTACCTATTACTTTATAATATTCTGATTATGACATAGCACATTGTGGGGCAGATGTATTAAGCCTGGAGAAGTGATAAAGCAGTGATAAGTGGAAGGTGATAACGCACCAGCCAATCAGCTCCTGTCAATTTACATATTGGAACTGATTGGCTGGTGCATTATCACCTTGCACTTATCACTGTTTTATCACTTTTCCAGGCTTAATACATCTGCCCCAGAGTGTGCTATGTCATAGGTTCAGAATAATATACATTAATAGGTAGATTCAGTTGGTAAATATAAATTGTTCAATATGGATGCCATGATATGACTGTGTGTGCACAAACCCCTGGCTTCTATGGACTGCACCAGCTGCATCCCATAGAAGCCAGATTAGGCTAAGCAAAAGGCAGAGAGTGACTTCCTACAGGATACCCCTTCCAATGGGACTGCCTTTTGTGTCTGTGACTGACAGGTAGGACTTCCAATAGGAAGTCACTGCCAGTCACAGTGAAGTCAGTGCAGTCTCAGACTGCATCTGGCTTCACTAACACTGATTGGGGTGATGGATTTTACCTTGTGGGGCTGCATACCTGGTCCATACTATAGACAAACAGCAGGTGTTAGGACTGAGGGGCAGAAACTACATTTTGGGATGAGTGAACAATGTGGCAACATTCTTCTGTTGATGCAGGTCATTACTGTCAAAGGCTAAGCCACGACATTAACTCTAGGGTTTTTGAAATCTGGATGGAAATTCAGCAGAAATGTTAATAAAAATTGCACAGCAAGCTTATCGTGTCCTCTATGGAGGCATTGTAGATTCTTGTCATCCGCTCAAATAATGACAGTATATATTGTTCTCTTTAAGTGATACATCCTCTCTTGCAAGCATGATATATACTGTATGCACCTGTTCTTTCTCTGCAGGAAGATTTTAATTTAGAAAAGAAGCCAGAAGAGTTTTTACATGATGGTAGTACTGCTTCTGCAGCATCTACCTCTTAAAAAAAGGAGTATGGGGGAACAAGAATTTTGATGTATCTGAGCAGAATGAATGAAAGCAAATATAGTAGAACCTATCGCTGTGAAATCAGTAATAAGAGCAGTCACACAACTAGTAATGAAAAAAAATGAGTAATTTCAAACTGACTTTGGACAGTTCAGGATAGCTAAAATCTTTTCATGTTCCATTTGAAGTGCTGAAATGGAAATAGTAAATCCTGAAAATGGAAGTGGTTACATGTGTTTCTAATTCTAGGCTTTAAGGTCATTGACTTGTAAGCATCATAAAACCATACAGACAGGTTCTGATGAAAGGAGAAATAGAGAAATATGATGAGAATATTAAAGTGCATTACAACCATACTATGTCAACACAAAAAAGGTCACAAAAGATTTTCTTAATGGAAGTTTGAAACACTGTTAGTGTGCTGTAGATGTTGACAGGCATAACAAGGTGTTCCTAGTGCCCATCCTGAGATTTAAAATATTTTTTCCACATATTCTCTTCCATTAAGTTTTGCAAATTCTATAGCTCTATAAATGCCATGAAAAATAAAAGGATTATGGCTTTTGATAATGACTTTGCTGAGAACCTAATAGTCAATGCTCTATAGTTGGTATAATTAATCCCGACCAGTTATATTCACTAACCCATAGTTAGTTATTTAAGTACATATATTTAAAAGGCAACTAACATATATTTTGAATAACCTCATTGTTTTTGTATATTACCTTATAGGATGTATTATTTAATAATCTTTTATACCTGGATTGCAGGTAATATACTGTATGGGATGTAGCTAAAGTCTTTACGCATTTAAATACAACTACCACAATTCACTAGCAGAAAATTATCTGTACTGTAGGCCCCTGTTGTAAAAAATGTGTTAGTATTATCATTATGCCATATATTCAAATGTTATAGCTAGAGTGGTGAGGCGGGCACTTTTCGGGTTTTGTGTTATGGTTTTCGATCTGGATCACCATTCGTGTTTTGGATCTGGATTGATTTTGCAAAAACCGCTCTTTCGGGTTTTGGTTTTGGTTCTGGATCGGGATTTTTAAAAACAAACAAACAAACATAAAAACAGCTAAAAATCACAGAATTTGGGGGAAATTTTGATCCTACGGTATTACTAATCTCAATAACATTCATTTCCACTCATTTCCAGTCTACTCTGCACACCTCACATAATTGTTTTTAGGCCAAAAGGTTGCACCGCGGTAGCTGGATTACTAAACTAAGCGACACAAGTGGGCTTCACAAACACCTGGCCCATCTAGGAGTGGCACTGCAGTGGCAGACAGGATTGCAGTTTTAAAAACTAGGCCTCAAAGAGCACAAAATGCAAAGAAAAAAATAGGTACAAGATGGAATTGTCCTTGGGCCCTCCCACCCACACTTATGTTGTATAAACAGGACATGCACACTTTAACAAACCAATCATTTCAGTGACAACTTCTGTAACACGACTGTGGGTGAAGTTATTGGTTTGTTTGGGCCCCCACCAAAAAAAAAGCAATTAATCCCTCCATCAAAAAAGAAGCAATTAATTTCTCCTTGCACAAACTGGATCTACAGAGGCAAGATCTCGTCCTCATTCCTCACCCCTTTCAGTGTTTACATCCTCATCCTCACAGAGTACTGTATTAATTCATCCTCACTGGAATCCACCATCACAGGTCCCTGTGTACTTTCTGGAGGCAATTGCTGGTAAAGGTCTTCCTGAAGGAATTTATAATTCATTTTGATTAATATAATCTTCTCCACATTTTGTGGAAGTAACCTCCTATGCCAATCGCTGACAATGATACTGGCTGTACTAAACACTTTTTCGAAGTGCACACTGGATGGGGGGCAACTTAGGTAAAATAAAGCCAGTTTGTGCAAGGGCCTCCAAATTGCCTCTTTTTCCTACCATTATACATACAGACTGTCTAACATACCTACCTGGATGCTGTCATCGATATTATCCTCCACCATTCTTTTAATGATGACTGCATCATATGCAGTGACAGTAGACATGTCAGTAATTGTTGGCAGGTTCTTCAGTACGGACCAGATGTCTGTACTTGCTCCTGACTGCTCTGCATCACCACCAGTTGGTGGGCAAGGAAATTTTATGATTTTCCTTGCAGCCCCAGTTCTGGGAGAAAATGAAGGAGGAGCTGTTGACGGGTCATGTTCCGCTTTAGTTGACAATTTTCTCACCAGCAGATCTTTGCACCTCTGCAGACTTGTGTCCGCCAGAAAGAGAGGTTTTTCATCTAGGATCAAACACGGTGGACAAACTGTAGTGTTTTGATTTCAACAGATTGACCACCCTTGAATCCTGGCAAAGCGAATGAAGGGCTCCATCCACAAGTGCCAAATACTTAGCAGAATCGCTCCATATTAGCTCCTCCTTCAATTTCTCCAGCTGCTTCTGCAAAAGCCTGATGAGGGGAATGACCTGACTCAAGCTGGCAGTGTCTGAACTGACTTCACGAGTTACAAGTTTGAAGGGTTGGAGAACCTAGCACAACATGGAAATCATTATCCACTGTACTTTAATCAGGTGCATTCCCCCTCCTTTGCCTGTATCGTAGGTGGATGTATAGGCTTGAATGGCCTTTTGCTGCTCCTCCATCCTCTGAAGCATATAGAGGGTTGAACTCCACCTCATTACCACCTCTTGCTTCAGGTGATGGCAGGGCAGGTTCAGGAGTGTTTGCTGGTGCTTCAGTCTTCAGCACATAGTTGCTGAATGTCAAAAGTTGCCCACAATTTTTCGGGCCACTGACAGCATCTCCTGCACACCCCTGTCATTTTTCATAAAATTATGCACCACCAAATTGTTTGTGCAAAACATAGGACATGCTGGAATGTGAGCAGATATAATGCACGCACAATATTAGTGACGTTGTCAGATATCACAAATCCACAGGAGAGTCTAAGTGGGGTAAGCCATTGTGCGATAATATCCTTCAGTTTCCATAAGAAGATGTCAGCGGTGTGCCTCTTAAAGAAACAGGTAGCCTGCTTAGGAACGAGTTGGCATTTGTGAGATGCTGGTGCTGCTGCTGTTGTTGCTGCGGAAGGCAATACATCTACCTAGTGGACTGTCACAGTCATGTAGCCCTTAGTTTGCCCTGCTCGACGTGTCCACTTGTCAGTGGTTAAGTGAACACTGAGTACAACCACACATTTCAGGACACTGAGGACACTTTTCTTAATGTCCCTGTACATTCCGGGAATCGCTTGCCTAGTTAAGTGGAATCTAGATGGGATTTGGTACCGGGGACACAGTACGTCCATCAACTGTTTAAATAACACTGCACCAATTGCAGATGCCGGATGCACATCTAACACCAGCATAGTTGATATGGCCTCAGTAATCCACTTTACAACAGGGTGACTGAGGCCATATTTCATCTTCCTTGCAAAGGACTGTTGGACAGTCAATTGCTTAGTTGAAGTAGTACAAGTGGTCTTCCGACTTCCTCTCTGGGATGGCGATCGACTCCCAGCAGTAACAATAGCAGTGGCAGCAACAGTAGGCGCTCCACTTAAGGATCCTCCGGAGGAATCCCGGATAGGAGAGGACTCATCAGTCATGCCAGTGACATGGCCTGCAGGACTACTTATGTTCCTGACTGAGGAGGAAATTGGCGCTGAGGGAGTTGGTGGTGTGGATTGCAGGAGCTTGGGTACAACAGGAAAAGGGGATGGATTTAGGTGTCAATAAACAGCTTATGCTATTACCCAAAGTTTGTGAACTTAACAATGACTTATGATGAATGCGCTGCAGGTGACGTGTAAGGGAGGATGTTCCTAGGTGGTTAACAACCTTACCCTTACTTATTATGGATTGATAAAGGCAACACATGGCTTGACACCTGTTGTCCGGATTTGTGGAGAAATAATTCCACACCGAAGAGGTGGCTTTTTGGGTATTTTTGACCAGGCATGACAATGGGCTTTTTCAACCTTTGGCCAACAACTGTCTCCACTGATGCCTTATTCAAACACACCACATCACCATCAGAATCCTTATTGTCAACTTTCTCCTCAGCACCAGCTGCACCAATATCCTCCTAATCCTAGTGTACTTCTTCAGTGACATCCTCAATCTCAATATCAACAACTGGACTGGCAGTGCTCCTCTCAGCACTTGCAGGGGGCATGCAAATGGTAGTGTGAGCCCCCTATTTCCATAAGTCTTGTCAAGGTCAGGCCTAGACATCGTAACCGCTGACACACTTAGACTTTTCTTGGGGAATTGTGATACTGTATCTCTGAACGCACAGTTGTTTTGTCCTGTGCTTTAACAAGCTTGATTCTTTTATTTTTTGAGAGGGAGAAGGGCTTTCATCCTCATGAGAATCTAAACCAGCAGCCATGAACATTGGCCAAGGCCTTTCTTTCCCACTTTGTGTCGTGAATGGCATATTGGCAATTTTACGTTTCTCATCAAATAATTTCTTTTTTTTCTGATTATTCATTTTGGCTTCTTGGATTTTACATGCCCTCTATAACATTAGGCATCGGCCTTAGCAGACGACGTTGATGGAATTGCATCGTCAATGTTATGACTTGTGGCAGCAGAAGCTTCAGCACTACTGCTAGGAACTGTAAGTGGTTCCTGATCTTTCACTATTTTTTCCTCCAATTTTTTTTCCATTTCACAGGACATCACCCATTTATTATTACAGCACACAAAACAGTGACTCTTTATTCTCAAAGAACCCCTGTATTTTTACAGCAAACAAGACAGGGACAGTGTACTTTTATTTTAACAACAGCACCCCTGTATTTTTACAGCAAACAGGACAGGGCCAGTGCACTTTTATTTTAGCAACAGCAACCCTGTATTTTTACAGCATACAGGACAGGGCCAGCACCCCTGTATTTGAACAACACCCCTGTAATGTTACAGTATACAAGACAGGGCCAGTGTAATTTTTTTAACAACAGCACCCTTGTATTTGGGCCCGTGTACTTTTATTTTAACAACAGCACCCCTGTATGTTTACAGCATACAGGACAGGGCCAGTGTACTTTTATTTTAACAACAGCACCCCTGTATTTGGGCCAGTGTACTTTTATTTTTACAACAGCACCCCTGTATGTTTACAGCATACAGGATAGGGCCAGTGTCTATTTATTTTCACAGCACCCCTTTTTTTACAGTATTCAAGACTGGGACAGTGTACATTTATTTTCACAGCAGCCCTAAACTTTAACAGCATACAGGACAGGGCTAGAACCCCTGTATTTTTATAGCACCTCTGTATTTTCACAGCATACAGGACAGTGCCCCTGTGCAGCACAATGACAGCAACACTCATGTACATCTGCAGCACCCCTAACTGCACATGACACCACAGTGAGTGACAGGACAGCACCCCTAACAGCACCACTACAGAGCACACACTGACTCCACCCAATGCCACCACCCACAGAGTGAGACAGAGGTCTGCCTCCCTCACTCTCCAAGTCCGGAGTGAAAATGGTGGCGACGTGCGGCTGTTTATATGGAATCCAAAACCCACAAGAATCCCACAGCAGGATGACAATGTTTGCCTTGTCCTGGGATCCTAGTCTTGCAGGAAGTCGGTTCTCAGCTGGGATCATGAATTTGAGGGGGGGGGGGGTTCGGTTCTCTTGGAACTGAACCCACTCATCTCTAGTTATAGGTTGGAAATATGTGAATTAAAAAAGGTTTGCAAAAATACAGTAGTGTCTGTATTGTATTTGTTGCTATTGTAGGTAGTGAATTCAGGACTTCAATTCTCACAAGAAATAAATGACAGCCTCTAAAATAGAATACATTCTTATATATCTCCCCCAAAACTTCAATGTTCTCTTGCATGATATAAGGATCATTTTATTTTAATTTTTTAATGAATTTAAATAATCTTGTCCAATAGCTTACCATTTTACTCTAGAGCAGTGGTTCCCAAACTTTTTGAATAATGGCTGTGATTTTTTTTACAGCACCACCAAAGCCAAACTTTTTTTATTGAGAATGGCAGAAAAAAAATATTAAATTTAGTAAATTGTGACTATATGTCATCCTTAGGTTCAGTTATGTGGTCAGGGGCAGGATTCACTTCTTTTTGTACACATATTTTATGATTGGCAGCCACCAGCACTTGTTTTGTCTATTACACTCAGTGATATTTTTCAGCAGGAACCAGCAGGAACTCAGTTCCTGAACATCTCATTGAATATGACATCATCAGGAACTGGGTTCCTGAATTGTCCTGGACCAAAATGTATTATCCATAAGATAAGTTTTGACTGCATTCTTTTGTAAAACCTGTCATGATCCTGACTGTATTTCTCATATTCTGTGGCTTACCTCAGTTTGTCCTGTAACCTGTGTTTGCTTCACCTCAGCATGAAGACTGCAAATCTGTGTTGATTTCTTGATTAAAGCCACCTGAGTAGGAATTTCACTGAGGAATCAGTAATCAGCTGTGAGCAGCATTTGATTCTTCACTGTGTTCAGCAATCTGGAGTTTAGGTCTAAAAGTCAGCATCCTCTGTTCACTTGTAGAAGTTTAGGCTTCAGTGCTTTTTTGGCCTGCTAGGCCTCACTCAACATCAGAGCCTGACCTGGAGCACTGATGTTACAGGATCTGATTATCTGACCATGAGCTATCCAATCCTATGCCAGCCTGAGACTCCCTGAATCACCTGACTCCAATCACTAATCACCAAGGACCAAGAGGTATAAGTAGAGAGACATGTGTTACAGAAGCTGTTAGTTCCTTGAGTCACACAGCTCAGTGTGAGCTTAGTAGCTGAGCTCCCTAAGAGGTAACCTTAATTACCATAGTTCCTTTAAACCTCTGCTCTTTGCTACCCACTCCGGATTCCAGTTGTGTTACCAGTTATATACAGAACCAACCCGGATTACAGTTGCGTTTCCAGTTATATTTGGTATCATCCCGGATTACAGTTGTGTTTCCAGTTATATCCGGTACCAGCCCGGATTACAGTTGCGTTCCAGTTATACCGGTACCCAGCCCGCTTCACAGTGCAGTTCCCAGTCTCACTGGGAACCTGCCCGGGTCTCAGTCTCGCCGGTGACCAGCCTGATTCCAGTCTCACTGGTAACCAGTCTGGTTCAATGTCTTCAGCTCCCCTCCCAGATCTGCGTAACTCCAATGAACCTATTTAATAGTAACTTTGGGTTCACAAACACCTTCTCCTGTGACAGTATATCCAGTTTGTTCTTACCAATACATTCATCATCCTGCTATCAACACCAAGTCACTGGTGATCCAGTGGTGAGGATACAGCTTCTTCTGCCGAGGCCTGGATTCGACTCTCGGTCAGGGATTGCTTTTTACTACTTCATCTCACTGATTCACACAGACTAGCCAAATATACGCATAGTCCTCCAGTTACCTTCACGGACTTTATATATACAACAGGTTCACAAAACTCCAGTCATGACAAAACCTATATATCATCTGTCTATATATAACCTTTTTAATAGCTCCACCCCCAGACCTGTACTTCCTGAACCTATTTTTTTAAATAGTACTGGTGTAACTGGCATTGCTGAGGGCATTGTGCATCTGGCACTGCTGGGGGCATTGTGTATCTGCCACTGCTTGGGCATTGTGTATCTGGCACTACTGGGGGCATTGTGTAACTGGCACTGCTGGGGGCATTGTGTAACTGGCACTACTGGGGACATTGTGTATCTGGCACTGCTTGGGGCATTGTGTTACTGGCACTGCTGGGGGCATTGTGTATCTGGCACTACTGAGGGCATTGTGTAACTGGCACTACTGGGGGCATTATGTTTATATATGGCAGTACTCAGGGAATTATGTGTTTTAAAAAAAGTTTATGTACCAATTTATGCCCTTTGGTATCTCCACCCACATCACCACTCACCGCTGCCCTGCCCACAGTTCTTGAACCTATTTTCCTACAAAAATAGCACTGATTACACTGATCATAAATAATTGAAATTGTTCAAGTACCACTAATCCAGGGCACTCCTGCAAGTGTCCCGAGGCACCCTAGGGTGCCACAGCACACATTTTGAGAACCACTGTCCTAGACAAAAATTGCAGGTAGCTATTTTACCTTACAAGGTACTGTAGCATAAAAGCTTACAAGGCAAACATTGTTTAAGAATCCCCCTATGACACTTCTTTATGCTGAAAATAATGCGGAGAGATACTGAGTATTAATTTGCTGTTACATTACTTTTCTACAACTTAAAAAGCTAATAGTTTAAAGTAATTGAACTAAAAATTCTGCATATACATTTAGTTTATAATCAGGCAATTGATTGTGTTATTATATACTCTTAATGAATAAAATGCATAAGATGGTCACCTACATTAATTATTTAACAAAGAAGAGCTCCTAATATTGTGTATAAATATTTGGAATAGTGATTATGTAATAACCAAAACACACTTCCTGGATTCTCCAAAACTGCCTGGTTCAAGCTAGTGAACTTCTATCTGCCAGTTTATCAGACAATTCTGGTCAGACAGTGGAGACCACAGTATTAATAATTCAGAAAAGTTACTGTTAATTGGCTAATGTTGCCACATTGTATCCCTTGCTTAGCCTGTGTATCAGCATAGAGTTTCTAATGCTGTACAGTTCAGTACTCTGTGACACATTAGTCTCATTTGCTTTCTCAAAGCATCATATCGAAACGCACATGGGCGGCATGTTTGCAGCATGTGTCTGTGTTAAATGATGTCATTTTAATGTTTATATTAATGTAAATCTTTAAGTAGCTATTGGAGGCTGCTTCTATATTTTCTCTATTGAAGGAAACAGTGAGGCTATCCTGTGTGATGGAGTACTGAACTGTACTGTACATCATTTGAAACTCTGTACTGAAACAGAGGCTTCGGCAAGGAATACAGTGTGTCAACATTAGGCAATTAACATAGATACTTTTGGGTTATATCTACTAAAATTTCATATGGATGATTTTGATAAATTGTTGGTCGATGTTTGGTAGATTTTTGATCAATATTGTGTTTCAGGGTCTAAATCATGCATTTACTAACAGATGATTTTGATATTGTTTAAAAAACAATGGGGCAAATTTACTAAGATGGGAGTTCTATTTAAGATGGGATGTTGCCCATAGCAACCAATCAGATTCTAGCTATTATCTTCTAGAATGTGCTAGATAAATGAGAAATAGAATCTGATTGGTTGCTATGGACAACATCCCATCTTAAATCGAACTCCCATCTTAGTAAATTTACCCAAATATGTAAAAAATCATCTTAGTAAATGTGGAATTTAGATCCTGAAATACAAAATCGACCAAACATGTTCCAAACATTGACCCAGATGGACTTTTAGTACATATACCCCCAAAATCTCACATTTACTAATAGATGATTTTTGATTTTTTTTTTAAATGATGTAAAACAATCATTTGTTAGCACAGTAAATGTGTGATTGAGACCCTGAAACACAAAATTTATAACATATTGACCAAACATCGACCAATAATCAATCAAAGTTGACCTTTAATAAATATACCCCTTTTTGTGCTGGATTATAAATACTGTTATCTATTTTTATTATTATTACATTTTATTTATAAGGCGCCACATGTGTTTCGCAGCGCCGTACAAAGGACAGTACAGGGGACAAAACATTGCATTACAGTAAATAAATAACAGAAATAGAGTACAGGTAACAGAGCACCACACATTCTCAAGACATAATACAGCTAAGATGTAAGTATTGAGGGAGTGATCATCATACTACTAGAGGCTGGTGGCCATAGATGGAGATGAGCCTTTACTGGCAGGATAATAGTGGGAATAACTGCCTAATAGAAATACACTAGCTTGAACCTGGCAGTTTAGGAGAATCCAATAATTATTATACATGTAAACATTTTTAAAATGGCACAACCATGCCCTTATATTAAGGCTGAAAGATATAAGCAGCATTTTACCATTACAATTCCTCTTTTGTCCTTATCTAGAGAACACTGACCCTGGGATATGAGGAAGAGGCCAAGGAGTGAGCACTAAAATGGTGAAATAGCAGAATATTTCCCTTCCAAATGTACTCTACTCTTTTCCTAGCTCATCAGTTATTTTTCAATTCCTGCAGGAGAGGCACGAAGAATATTAGGGCTTAGGTGTTTTTTTATTTTTTTTATTTCAAGCCTTCTTTTTTGCTGTTATATATGTGCCTAAATCCCCTTACGAGATTTAGCTAGATACTGTAGTAGCGGACATTAAACAGTGTTGGCCCTGAGTCCTTATGCCTCAGCAGCTCCTTCAGAATTATTTAAAAGAAAGAAGAAACAGGTTTTGAACTTCCCTCCATTTACACATTTTTCAGATTCTTTGTGGGAAGCTTAGCATAAAGCAGATAAGCAATTTAAGCTTCAAGCAGGTTTTAAGTTGACTTACTGTATTCCTTTGTTGATAAAGATACAGCAGCAAGGGAAGTGCCTCCAGCTGTATTTGTCCTGGTCATCCATTTAGTCAGGGGCACAGTTCTTCCAACAACTACTGCTGCTTCTTTCAAAGTTCTTACAGATCATAAGTGTGAATCTTTATTTAAATCTATTCTCCTTCAAAATGACTACAGGGCCTTATTCTGACAGACAAGGAAGCAGAACAGATCAGGAGAGGAATCCCCATTTTGAAGGATTTAGGAAATAGTGATTCCCAATAGTGGGACATCTCCAACCCTCATTTTTTGCAAAATTGGCTGAGAATCACTATTGGGAAAACTAGAAAAACACATCCCAGAGGGTAACCCTTTGGGCAGACACCTAGCTGAATATAGGATAGAACACAATTCTGGATAGAACACTATTCTGGAAAACCAGAACCCTTGAGAAAAGGATAGAAATCACCCTGAGGGAAAACCTACAGGTAGCTATGTACTACAGGATAGGAGGTACAAACTAAAGATACTGTCCAGATACTGATATTAATGTGAACCAAAGACTAACCAAGGAAAACACACTAATGACAGTCAATCAACTACTGTTTTGATAGTGTATGCTAAAGACTCCCCTGATGAAGTAAATGATGAAACGCGTTGGGTGATATAGTATTGGGATCCTAAAAGGAAATGAAAAAGTTCTCTATCAAGTACCTACAGAAAAAAATGAAATTGTATTTATGCACTTACTATTGTTTCACTGCAAAAGGTTTCAGTAACAAATATTTCAAGGTAGAATTTTTAAAATAAATGTATGTATACCTGGAAATGAAAAAGACTGATTCTAAAATTCTATCTATTAGATTGGTATAAGATGTTTACTATTCCATAGATAACTGCTTCTAAATGTCAACCAACCCCTAGAAATCTATAAGCATTAGGCACACCCCAAAGAAACTATATATATATATATATATATATATATATATATATATATATATAAAAAGGAGGGGAATTGGGGTGCAGCGACTGGTGGTGTTCAACAGTAAAAATAAAAATACAGGTATATATAAAACTTTCTAGGATAGTGCAGGATGCAGAGAGCCGGAGATAATATAAAATATATGATTTTAATTCCCAAATAACACAAGATAGATAAGACCAATAGTAAAAGGCTATAAACAAACAATTTTTTTTTAAACAGAGTGGATTAAAAGTCTAGGAGGTCAAACTTATCTCAGTTAGAATGGAGGTCAGTGAGGAAACCCAATGCTTTTCGTCCGCTCAGGACTTCACCTTGATGAAGTCCTGAGCGGACAAAATGCATTGGGTTCCCTCACTGACCTCAATTCTCACTGAGATAAGTTTGACCTCCTAGACTTTTTATCCACTCTGTTTTAAAAAAAAAAATGCTGTTTGTTTTTAGCCTTTTACTAATGGTCTTATCTAGCTTGTGTTATTTGTGAATTAAAATCATAAATTTTATATTATCTCTGGCTCTCTGCATCCTGCACTCTCTTAGAAAGTTTTATATATACCTGTATTTTTATTTTTAGTGTTGAACAACACCAGTCACCACACCCCTATTCCCCCCTTTTTCTATGCACTCACTACAGTAGTATCCCTATACTGTAATTTCTTAGGGGTTGGCTGATGCCCTGATTTTGGGTTTGTGTGTAATAGGTTTTTTATAGTCATATACTAATAATTTTAGAACTAGAGTTATATCTCACAAGTGGCGCTGCACTCTGTTTTTTCCAAATATATATATATATATATATATATAAAGAAGAAGTGTACTTCTAGAGAGGGATATGCTTCAACCCACTCCCAATGATGAAAGAACGGGCGGCACTCCAAGGACTTGTGAAAACGATGTTGTATATATATATATATATATATATATATATATTTAAATATACAGAGTATATAGAGTGCAATGGATGTGGTGGCACACAGGGGCACAGATGACACAAATTGGTGTATATTACACTATAAAAAAATGACTCAAATAGAAGTGGTTGACACTCCTTAGCACATAAGTGAGTGGCAACTCATGGATCAGTGAAGTATGTGTTGGAGCTCACATAACAATTTACACATAAATCAATGAAGAGACAAAGCACCTACTAGTGTTCCAATTAAATATCACCCAAGCAGATTGATAAAAAAGGCACTACTTATCTGGCATAAATATCTTTGGTCAGATGACAACCGATGGGATGATAGTATATGGAATAAAAAAGCAGAAATGCAACATAGTGTGTACCATTTTTAACCACTGTAGACATAGTAAACTAACTGAAATGTATGCACCCTTTTTAGGAATGTGCAAAGCCATTATTAATAATCCACAGCCAGGGATAGTAAATGGTTAAGAAATAGACAATTTAATACAGCAGTAACATACAAATGGTAGAAAAACAAACATACAAGTATAAAAAATATTTGAGCTTATCTGTCCATTAAGAGGTATCAGGTATAGCAAAACCAACACATTTCGCCTTTGAGTATTAAGACTTCATCATGGGGATATATTAAAAAAACTGCATAAACAGATTTATTTTAAATACATATTAATATATAAAGCAGTCAGTAAATTTCATCCATATTAATTACAACCTTGAACTGTTTTTTTTTCTCTCACTTATCCCTCCCTCCCCACCCCAAACACACACACTTTTTTCCTTCTAGATGAAATCAGATCCCATGTCATAAATAGCCATGACATAATATATTAGATTTTTTTTGTTAGATTTAAAAAATATATAATTTTCTATAAATACATAATCCACAAAATCTAATTGAATATGCATATTAATAGTTCTTAATTTACACAATTAAATTCCAGCATTTTATTGACACTCTCTGGGTACTTAATTTGCAATTTCTATAGCTACTGTACCAACATTTTGAACAGTTTGACAATATGGCAGTTAATATTTTGGTGTCAACCTCAAGACTGCCTGGTGTATACATTAACTGTAAACCTAAGGAATAAATCCCAATTTTGCATATTAAATCATTGCAGTATTCCTAATAGAAGGCATGCATTATAACAAATACCACTGTATCAATATGTACCATATCTGAGTTAATCAAAGATGACCAGAGAAGCACCTTTTCCTTTCATCTAAGTGAAGTTTAGGATCACAAATTAAACAGGACAGTTCAATTTATCCTAGACTGTGACCAATGAAAATTGACCAAATTGGTCTATGAGATGCTGACCAGGGGTGAAAAGCCCTCTCACAGACCACAGTAACTGTATCTTTAAGCCATACTTGCCTACTCTCCTTGATGTTGCGGGAG
Source organism: Pseudophryne corroboree (assembly GCF_028390025.1). NCBI lineage: Eukaryota > Metazoa > Chordata > Amphibia > Anura > Myobatrachidae > Pseudophryne > Pseudophryne corroboree. The sequence goes on from NC_086448.1 coordinate 483,400,810, forward strand.
GCTCCTGATTTTCTCTCGTACCCCTGGAAGAGAAGGCAGATCTCCCGCATCCTGACCATACCTTAGTGAAGCAGGCAGGTTGGAGTGATAATCCCTGGCATTCACATGTATGTGGGTATTGGGAGGGGCTAAAATGATGCAAATTGCATTATTTTACTCCCGTCCCTTCCCATGGACCCACTGAAGTTCCCTGCAGCTTCTCCTCTCCGGGCTTCCCCCAGAGAAATAAAATGTAGGTACAGATGGAGCCACACAGATCAAGTGCGGCTCCATCGTAGGTGTGCACTCCCGGCGGGACTAGGCAACCCCACTATGGTAGTGCAAAGAGATGCTCCCATTAAAGCAAATTGGGTGTGTGTGTGTGTGTCTCGGACACGTGCACGCCCCAGACAGAATGATGGACATACCTAGGCGGGCATGCCTAGGCACAGACAGAGCCAGGATTAGTGTGGCTCCATCTGTAAGTATGTTTTAAGAATTTTTCCCACTTTGTACCCTTTATTTTTATGTATTCTGACTGATTGCAGAAATACAGGCAAAAGTTTTCAATATTCTGGGGAACTCCAATGACTTGGACACTTGGTAGTGATACCCATTCACACACTTCTGCTCATTTTCCGGTTAACTGCAATCCTGCACCAGACCTGTTAAAAGTAGGGATGAGCGTGTTCTGTTCCCTGAGAACTAAACCCTACCGAACATCACGTCCTGAGCCCAGATCCGAGTCTGGCTCGGGAATTCCCACCAGACTCGGAAACCAGAATGAGGCAAAACGTCATCATCCTGCTGTTGGATTCTCGCGGATTTTGGATTCCATATAAGGAGCCGCGCGTCACCGCCATTTTCACTCAAGTCCTGGAGAGTGTAGCAAGAGGACATTTTTCCTTAGTGTCTATGTGGGAAATTGGTGTGACGTGTGGGGTGGTGACGTGCTCTTATGTGTCATTCCAGTGCTGTCTTGTGCTGCATCAGTCCAGTGGTGGTGTCTTGTGCTGCATCAGTCCAGTCATGGTGGTGGTGTCCTGTGCTGCCATAAGTCCAGTGCTGCTGTATAAGTCCAGTTGAGTGCAGTGGTGCTATGTTGTGCTGCATTATTCCAGTGGTGCAGTCCTGTTCTGCCATAAGTCCGGTGCTGCTGCTGTATAAGTCCAGTGCAGTGGTGCTGTGTTGTGCTGCATCAGTCCAGTGGTGATGTCCAGTGCTGCCATAAGTCCATTGGTGGTGTCCTGTGCTACTATAAGTCCAGTGCTGCAGCTGTATAAGTTCAGGGGTACTGCCGTATAAGTCCAGGGGTACTACCATAAAAGTTCAGGGGTACTGCTGTATTTACCCTGGGGTACTGCCATATAAGTCCAGTGGTACTGCCGTATAAGTCCAGTGTAACTGCTATATAAGTCCAGGGGTACTGCCATATAAGTCCAGGGGTACTGCCGTATAAGTCCAGGGGTAATGCCATATATGTCCAGGTGTACTGCTGTATGAGTCCAGTCCAGTGGTGCAGCCATATAAGTTCAGGGGTACTGCCATATAAGTCCAGGGGTACTGCCATACAAGTCCAGTGGTACTGCCATATATGTCCAGGGGTACTGCCATATTAGTAGAGTCCAGTGGTGCAGCCGTATAAGTCCAGGGGTACTGCCATATAAGTCCAGTGGTACTGCCGTAAATGTCCAGTAGAACTGCCATATAAATCCAGTGGTACTGCCGTATAGGTCCACTCCAGTGGTGCAGCCGTATAAGTCCTGGGGTACTGCCGTATAAGTCCAGGGGTACTGCTGTATAAGTCCAGGCTTACTGTCATATAAGTCCAGTCCAGTGGTGCAGCCATATAAGTTCAGGGGTACTGCTGTATAAGTCGAGGGTAGTGCCATATATGTCCAGTGGTATTGCCGTGTAAATCCAGGGGTAATGCCTTGCAAGCCCAGTCTAGGGGTGCAGCCGTATAAGCCCAGTCCAGGGGTAATGCCGTATAAGTCCTGTCCAGTGGTGCAGCCATATAAGTCCAGGGTTACTGCTGTATATGTCCAGTGGTACTACCATATAAGTCCAGTGGTACTGCCGTATAAGTCCAGTGGAACTGACATATAAGTCCAGTGGTACTGCCGTATAAGTCCAGTGGTAGTACTGCCAGATAAGTCCAGTTGTACAGCCTTATAAGCCCTAGGGTACAGCCATATAAGTCCAGGGGTACTGCCATATAAGTCCAGTGGTACTGCCATATAAGTCCAGTGGTACTGCTGTATAAGTCCAGTTGTGCAGCCGTATAAGTCCAGGGGTACTGCCATATAAGTCCAGTGGTACTGCCATATAAGTCCAGTGGTACTGCTGTATAAGTCCAGTTGTGCAGCCGTATAAGTCCAGGGGTACTGCCATATAAGTCCAGGGGTACTACCATGTAAGTTTAGTGGTACTGACATATAAGTCCACCAATATTGTGCATGCATTTTGTCTGGGCAAATTCCATTAATTTGGTGGTGCAGAATTTTTTTAAAAATGACGGGCGTGCAGGAAATGCTGTCATTAGCCCGAAAAATTGTGGACCACTTTCAACATTCAGCCACTGCGTGCCACGCCTAGATGGGTCAGGTGTTTGAGCTGCACACTTGTGTCGCTAATGCTGCTTTCACATCGCAAAACCTGCTTTTGAAATGGTATTTGAAACGGTTCTTAAAACGGGTCTGAGCAGTTAAACCCCTTTCACATCTCATGTTGTAACCAGTAAATTACCATTTCATTACCGTTTTGGTACCTTTCACACTGAACCCGTTTCACCCATAGAAAACAGTGGTTGTCATTATAAATGGACTTTTCTGGCCCACACATTATTAATAATTATTAATTAATTCATTATTAATAATTTGGATAGTCGTACGATGGAACCCAGCAGCTTGAAGCATATCTATTTATATTAGAAGGGATTAGGTACTAGGTTTGTCTTTTTTGAAGGCACAAGTATTATTTATATATTTTTTAAAATATATATATTTTTTTTTTAGATGGAATGGTAAAATTCAGAAAAAAAATGGCGTTGGGTCCCCCCTCCAAAGCATAACCAGCCTCGGGCTCTTCGAGCTGGTCCTGGTTCTAAAAATGCGGGGGGAAAATTGACAGGGGATCCCCCGTATTTTTAAAACCATCACCGGGCTCTGCGCCTGGTGCTGGTGCAAAAAATACGGGGGACAAAAAGAGTAGGGGTCCCCCGTATTTTTTACACCAGCATCGGGCTCCACTAGCTGGACAGATAATGCCACAGCCGGGGGTCACTTTTATACAGTGCTCTGCGGCCGTGGCATTAAATATCCAACTAGTCACCCCTAGCCGGGGTACCCTGGGGGAGTGGGGACCCCTTCAATCAAGGGGTCCCCCCCCAGCCACCCAAGGGCCAGGGGTGAAGCCCGAGGCTGTCCCCCCCATCCATTGGCTGCGGATGGGAGGCTGATAGCCTTGAGTAAAATGACAGAATATTGTTTTCTCCAATAGTAATACAAGTCCCAGCAAGCCTCCCCCGCAAGCTGGTACTTGGAGAACCACAAGTACCAGCATGTGGAGGAAAACCGGGCCCGCTGGTACCTGTAGTACTACTGGGGAAAAAATACCCAAATAAAAACAGGAGACACACACCGTGACAAGTACAACTTTATTACACACTGCCGACACACACATACTTACCTATGTTGACACGAAGCAGTCGGTCCTCTTCTCCATGTAGAATCCACGGGTACCTGAAAATAAAAGATAATTATACTCACCTGATCCATGGTCCAGAGATAAATCCACGTACTTGTCAAAAAAAGAAAACGAACACCCGACCAGCGAACTGAAAGGGGTCCCATGTTGACACATGGGACCCCTTTCCCCGAATGCAGAGAGACCCCCCCCGTGACTGCTGTCACTGAAAGGTCTCGTAAGCCAATCAGCGAGCGCAACATCCTTGCACTCTGCTGATTGGCTCTGTGCGCGTCTGAGCTGTCAGCGCATCGCACAGCTCCCTCCATTATATTCAATGGTGGGAACTTTGCGGTTAGTGGTGGGGTCACCCGCGGTCAGCGGCTGACCGTGGGTAACCCCACCACTGACGGCAAAGTTCCCACCATTGAAAGTAATGGAGGCAGCTGTGCGATGCGCTGTCTGAGCTTAGACGCGCACAGCCAATCAGGTGAGCGCCACGGAGTAGCGCTTCCTGATTGGCTGAAGGGACCTCAGTGACAGGAGTCACGTGATGTCCCGGCATTCGGGGAAAGGGGTCTCATGTGTCAACATGGGACCCCTTCAGTCCGGTGGTTCGGGTGTTCGTGTTTTTTTTTTGCCAAGTACGAGGATTATCTCTGGACGTGGATTTATCTCTGGACACTGGCAGGTGAGTATAATTTTTTTCACAGGTACCCTCGGATCGTCAGAGACTGTGGCAGTCGGCGTGTCAACATAGGTAAGTATGTATGTGTGTCGGCAGTGTGTAATAAAGTTGTACTTGTCACGGTGTGTGTCTCCTGTTTTTATTTGGGTATTTTTTTTTCAGTAGTACTACAGGTACCAGCGGGCCCGGTTTTCTCCTGCATGCTGGTACTTGTGGTTCTCCAAGTACCAGCTTGCGGGGGAGGCTTGCTGGGACTTGTAGTACTAATGGAAAAAACAATATTCTGTCATTTTACTCAAGGCTATCAGCCTCCCATCCGCAGCCAATGGATGGGGGGACAGCCTCTGGCTTCACCCCTGGCCCTTGGGTGGCTGGGGGGGACCCCTTGATTGAAGGGGTCCCCACTCCCCCAGGGTACCCCGGCCAGGGGTGACTAGTTGGATATTTAATGCCACGGCCGCAGGGCACTGTATAAAAGTGACCCCCGGCTGTGGCATTATCTGTCCAGCTAGTGGAGCCCGATGCTGGTGTAAAAAATACGGGGGACCCCTACTCTTTTTGTCCCCCGTATTTTTTGCACCAGCACCAGGCGCAGAGCCCGGTGCTGGTTTTAAAAATACGGGGGATCCCCTGTCAATTTTTTCCCCGCATTTTTAGAACCAGGACCAGCTCGAAGAGCCTAAGGCTGGTTATGCTTTGGAGGGGGGACCCCACGCCATTTTTTTCCGTGTTTTTCCCGTTTAAACGTTTATAAAGCCACTCTCACATGTGTCTCCTGTGTTTTCCAAGCTGTTTCCTGGTTGTGGCTGCTGACATCACACATGGAGACAGCCTATGACCTGCTGGGGCTTGCAAATACCGTTTCAGACCCTTTCACACTGCACAGTGAAATGGGACTGAAACGGGTAGGACCCTTCTTTTTTACCGTTTCAAAATACTGGTATTTTGAAAACGGTAAATTGAAGGGGACCCTTTCACATCGCAGCTTGACCCGTTTAGGAAGCCAGTTAAAACGGCAAAATACCTGGTATAAGCTGCGGTGTGAAAGGGGTATTAGCTTAGCCATCCAGCTTTCTCATTGCACCTCTTTTTCTTCTTTGCATGATGTGCTGTTTGGGGCCTATTTTTTAAATCTGTAATCCTGTCTGCCACTGCAGTGCCACTCCTAGATGGGCCAGGTGTTTGTGCCGCACACTTGTGCCGCTTAGAAAAATCATCCACCTACCTCATTGCACCTATTTTTCTTCTTTGCATGATGAGCTGTTTGGGGCCTAGTTTTTAAAATTACCATCTAGGAGTGCCACTGCAGTGCCACTCCTAGATGGGCCAGGTGTTTGTGCCGCACACTTGTGTCGCTTAGCAAAGTCATCCAGATACCTCGGTGCAACCTTTTGTTCTAAAAACAATATTGTGAGGTGTGAGGTGTTCAGAATAGACTGGAAATGAGTTTAAATGAATGTTATTGAGGTTAATAATACCGTAGGATTAAAATTACCTCCAAATTCTGTGATTTTAGCTATTCTTGGGTTTGTTAAAAAAAAAATCATCCAGAACCAAAAACAAAATCAAAAACCGAAAGGGTGGTTTTGGGAAAACCAATCCAGATCAAAAACATGAGCGAAGACCCTGATCCAAAACACAAAACACGAAAAGTGCCCGCCGCACATCTCTAGATAAAAGCGAAATTTTTACTATTTTCATTTTCTAGTTATATTGTCCATATTTTTTATGTTCTTTTATTATCAATATTTTCAATTATCTTTGACTGAACAAATAAATGCAGGGATATAGTGTAGATGTGTTTCTTTCAGAATTGTCAGAGAGATGCCTCCTATGAAACTGTCACAAACCTTTATTCCTAAGAAATGTCTTGCAAAGATCCCACTGTAAATACTGTAGCCAGGGCCGGCAAGAGAAATCTTGGGGCCCGGTACACCAATTTCTCCGGGGCCCCCCACCCTGCCATGACTCCTCCCCCCCCTTATAAAGCACAAAGTCGCTGTAAAAAAATGATATATATATATATATATATATATACACACACACACACACACACACACACACACATATACTGTATATATATATATATATATATATATATATAAAATATACAGTATATATATTATAATTTATACATATATATACACACACATATACATATATGGTCCTTGTATGGGCGGCATACAAGGACCATATACACAGATGCAGATCTGAGGGGAGGGCACCGGAGCAAGGTGAACGGAAGTCTGGAGAGCTAGGGACATTTTTTGTATATATATATATATATATATATATACACACACATAGAACTCACCGTACACACATTTATATAGAATAATATGGCAGTACCTTGACATAGTATACAGTATGACGGGCTGTGAGGGTGCCATCCAGGCACGTAGGGAGCAGGGTTGGACAGAGGTAGTGCTGCGGGCAGCTGCTATAAGGAGCCCTGACTCACGCAGTCAGTGTAGCCTGTGTTTGCTGCTCTGCTGCCCGGCTCTTCAGCGGCAGTGGCAGCAGATCGTCAGACAGGGACGGGGTGGCAGAGAGGCATGCCGCAAGCATAATGAAGGCAACAAAGCGAAGACCAACCAGACCAAGCAAGTGATGGGGCCAGGGCCGGTGCTAGGGTGTTCGGCGCCCCCCTGCAAACTATAAATTTGCGCCCTCCCATATTCCTTTGGCGCGCACCGGGAAAAGGGGTGTGGTCTCACAAGTAAGGGGCATAGCCACACAATAGTACCCCATTCAAAATTATGCCACAATGTAGCACTATCTTATTCATCTTATACGTAATGCCCCACAAGTAGTAGTAGCGTCCTTATATGTAATGCAACCCAGTAGTAGTAGCATCCCTATGCATAATGCCCCCCCAGCAGTAGTAGCATCCTTATACATAGTGCACCCCCAGTAGTAGGAGCGTCCTTATACGTAAGGCCCCCCAAGTAGTAGTAGTATTGTTATATGTAATGCCCCCCAAGTAATAGTAGCATCCTATACATAATGCCCCCCCCCCAAGTAGTAGTATCGTCCTCATACGTAATGACCCCCCTAGTAGTAGCGTTGTTACACGTAATGGCCCCCCCATTAGTAGGGTTGTTACACGTAATGCCCCCCCCATTAGTAGCGACGTTACACGTAATGACCCCCCTAGTAGTAGCGTTGTTACACGTAATGGCCCCCCCATTAATAGCGTTGTTACACGTAATGGCCCCCATTAGTAGCGACGTTACACGTAATGGCCCCCCTGTAGTAGTAGCGTCCTTAAAGCACACATAAACGCACACAGACATACCACACACACACACACACAGACACAATACACACACACTTCCCTCTCACCCTTCACTTACCTAAGCCAGTCTCACTCTGAGTCTGTACACTATAGCAGCCTGGTCTGTGTAGCTCCGCCCCCTTCGGTCCCGTTTAGCCCCGCCCCTTCCGTCCAGTGTAGCCCCGCCCCCTTTTGTCCCATACACAGCGCTGTCCTGTCACACAGGTGAGGGGAGGGGAGGGGAGCGGAGGGAGGAGGATTTTAATGCTACAAGCGCCGCTGCCAGTGCCTGTGCACAGCAGCAGCAGCAGCAGTGGGGACAGGACGGCGCAGCAGGGAAGGAATGCAGAGCAGGGGGAGCGCCTCTCCGTCCCAGCGCCTCCCTGCACTGCATCCCTTCGCTGAGCAGGTAGCGCCGAGCCTGGATAAGGCCCCCCTGAAGCTCGGGGCCCGGGAGGGTTGTCCCCTTTGACCCCCCCTGTTTCCGGGCCTGACTGTAGGTCATTCTTTCTGTAAACAAACCTAACTGAACTTTTACATTTACTTACTTCCATATCGCCTTGCATTTCTTCCAGCCCACAAGTTTTTATTTCACTTTTTATTAACAAAAATCTTTATTTTTATTTTTTGCCAATAGAAAATATGTTCTTTTAGCCAGTATAATTAATTATTTCCTTTATCTTAATCCTTTTTTTCTTGTTTAAGATGTAATTATTTTTTTTTTTGTTTAAATTTTCTTTAAAGTAATAATTTTAGCTAGTTTTTACCTCAATTTACCATGGCTAGGATGTAACAGAAGCCAAGTTTGATCCAAGATTGTAAAATGTCTTATTTTTTTTGCAAAAGTTGGACATTTTGCAAACTCGGCCATTGTAATAGCATCCGAGTTCATGTTGACTTGCACTTGTCAATATTGAAAATCTTTTACAAGTATACAATTACAGCACAATTACAACAAATAAACACTTTTTTATTATTTCTAAACTTCAAATCAAATGAAAATACTTTGATTTCTCAAAATAGTACTGTACATGCATCTCATTCACCATGGAATGCAATAGTACGCACAAGCAGCTCCAGCTGATTAAAATTATTGGGCTAATTCAGGTTGGATCGCAAAATCGTGATCCAGCCGGAATTTTTACGATATCCTCACGGGCGCATGAGAAGCGCCCATCCTGCGCATGCACCCGCACTTTCTTCAGGGGGGCCACAGAAAAAGCGATCGCCTCTGTTTATCAATCAGGCAGAGGTGGTCACAGGTCGGGGGCGGCTACGGTGGGCGGTGTGGTGCGAATGGGGGCAGGTAGGGAGTGTGGTCGCGGCAGTTGCATGATGTCTCTGCCTCAACAGGTAAGATAGCGCTGCGACTCCTGCAGCCGCAGCTAAGCCCGCATGAGTCATCCTTAGTTTCTGCTGACAAGCAGAAATTGCGAAGCGATCGCAATTTCTGCTTGTTGAAGGAGGGAGTGTCAGCGATGGCCCCAGCATGCTAGGAAAAGGATAGCAAATTCTGTTAAATAGCAGAATTTTTTATCCTTACTGAATTAGTACCTATATGCAGCATGCCTATATTCTCTGTATAATTGTGGCTATATCTGCAGTTCTGCTACAGTGTTTTCCTGCCAAACACTGTATCATAAATTGGTCATTCCGAGTTGATCGCACACTGCCGTGTCAAATAAAATCTTGTTTAGGAAAACAAACAATATGTTCCAATATGCAAAATGTATTAAAATGTATACATTTTAATACATTTTGCGTAATGGAACATATTGTTTGTTTTCCTAAACAAGATTTTATTTGACATTAGGTCATTCTGTCACAAAAATAGGGGTGTTATAACAACCCCAAGGCACCAATTAACACTAATACTACATATTTGTTTTCTGGTTCCTCATAACAGGGAACCTAGTGTAATAAGGCAGCCGATCCTAATTATTGAATGTGATCTCTACCCTATTACTCTATTTTCAATCAGCGCAGAAAGAGGGTTTTATGTTTTATATATATATATATATATATATATATATATATATGGGATGAGCTGCAGGACATCCTGCCAAACTCATATCCCATAATGAGGCAAAACATCATCATCCCACTGTCGAATTATCACGGGTTTTGGATTCCATATAAGGAGCCGCGTGTCGCCGCTATTTTCACTTCAGAATTTGAGAGTGAGGTAGACAGACCTTTGTCTCTCTGTGGGTGGTGGAGTCATGTGGGGTCAGTGTGTTCTCTCTAGGGGTGCTGTCCTGTGTGCTATTAGGGGTGCTATACAGGAGTGCTGTCCTGTGGTGTCCTGTGCTTTTAGGGGTGCTGTACAGGGTTTGTGTCCTGTACTGTTTAGGGTTCTGTACAGGGGTGCTGTCCTATGGTGTCCTGTGCTGCTTGGGGTGCTGTCATGTGCTATGAGGGGTGCTGTCCTGTATGCTGTAAAAATAAAGGGGCACTGTCCTGTATGCTATAAAAATATAGGGGTGCTGTAAAAATAAAGGAATGCTGTGGTCCTGCCCTGTATGCTGTCAAAATGTGGGGGTGCTATAAAAGTAAAGGAACACCGTGGCCCTGTCGGGTAATATATAAGTAAAGGAATGCTGTGGCCCTGTCCTTTATGCTGTAAAAATATAGGGTTGCTGTAAAATTAAAGGAATGTTGTTGCCCTGTCCTGTAAGCTATAAAAATATAGGGGTGCTGTAAAAATAAAGGAACTCTGTGGCCCTGTCCTGTATGCTGTAAAAAAATAGGGGTGCTGTAAAATTAAGGAACACTGTGGCCCTGTTGGGTGTTGTAAAAATAAAGGAACAAAGTGGCCCTGTCTTGTATGCTGTCAAAATACAGGGATGCTGTAAAATTAAAGGAACACTGTAGCTCTGTCCTGTATGCTGTCAAAATATAGGGGTGGTGTAAAAATAAAGGGGCACTGTTCTGTGTGCTGTAATAATAAAGGGGTACTGTCCTGTGAAATATCTGCTGTATAAGTCCAGGGGTGCTGCCTATATGCTGTTTAAGTCCAGAGACACTGATGTGTGATTCCAGGGGTGCTGTTGTACTTGATCCTAGGTTTAAAGTTTAAACTAATGCCTAGAGCAAAATATGATACAAGCTTCAACACCACAACCAGATTTGTGAAAACATATAGCCGCAAAGGTGGAAATGGAAATTCCAAGTTTGACAAAGTGTTTTCCAATAAAGTGAGGAGAGACCACATTTGTGGCCAAAGTCAGTCAGACTCAGAAATGACAGAATCATAATCCAGCAGAACATGACATAGCAACATCATATACTTCATTTTCTTTGGCAACTGCTGGAGAAAACTAGATTTTCCAAACACATCTACAGTAAGTCTATATGTCTGCCATATAATTCCAGGAGTGCACTGTCTGAACCCATTCATCTCTAATAGATATATCTTCTAGTGTGCACTGTGTACCTAGAATTAGACAGAGGTTCTTTTCAATTATTTCATGTTAGGGACTCAATTAAATGGCTCCAATTAGTCAACCTTAATTTTGATTTATTAATGTTCACATTTTGGAATTATTTACAAGATGCACATTGGTTGTACAGGGTTTGTTTCCTTTATTTTGTAAATGTTTTCTCCTTAATTATTGAACAATGTAAGGGCTGCATAGGGTTATCGCAAGACCTTGTGCTGTTAGAAGAACAGTTTCAGTGATCTTGCATTGCATCAGCTTTCCATTGTACTGCAGCACTAGATGGGCCAGGAGCTCTTGTGAGTAGCAAACAGTTACTGATAGGGCCCAGTATAGAGTTTCATGGTGGCTTACAGCCAGAAATCTGTCTGGCTTGCTAGGCTGAGGCATGATGGTGGCACAGAGGTTAGCATTACTTCCTCCCACAGTCCTACGTGTAATATGAAATGAGTTTGGACTAGAGTGGTTAACTCCACTAGGTCAGGGGCTGAATATCAAAAAATTCACTACACAGTCATGCTTAGTATTGTACCGAACCCATCCGCACTTAACTTGGCCATTCTGGGGCTGCCGTGGGGGCTCACGAGGGGTTTCTAAAACATCTAAGGGGCTGCTTTATTTAAAAATTAAATATGAATATAATAAACAAGACACACAGGTATGCTCACATGCGTGTCACTGGGAAACACAGGTATGCTCACATGCATATCATTGGGAGCTGTGAGAAATGAAAATAAGGTATCTGCCACAAAATATGTAAATAAAAATACAATTGAAAAATTGAAAAAAAGTAGCTCACAAGATTAAAAAAAAAAACCTTCAGTGCCACTCCTAGATGGGCCAAGTGTTTGTGCCACCCACTTGTATAGCTTAGTTTAGTCATCCAGCAACCTTGGTGCATCCTTTTGACCTAAAAACAATATTGTGAGGTGTTCAGAATAGACTGGAAATAAGTGTGAATGAATGTTTTTGAGGTTAATAATACTGTAGGAACAACAAATAAATTCTGTGATTTTAGCTGTTTTTATGTTGTTGTTTTTTTAAATCCAGATCCAAAACCAAAAACCAAAAGGGTGGTTTTAGCAATACCAATCCAGATCCAAAACATGAAAGGAGATCCTGATCTAAAACCCAAAACCCAAAAAGTGTCCAGTGCTCATTTCTAATATATATGTTGCTTTTCTATTCTTGTTTTACATATTCTGTCCCATAACCATAACTGTAGAAACATTCACCAGGTAAGCTGCTGTCTATACAGTATAATTTCTTCACTTGTGTACAATCTTAATAAGAAAACCCATAATAGACAATTGTAGGCACTCTATTCCTCTCCAATACCTATGTTGTATTTTTATGTGATCACCAGCAAATACCTCACTGATTAAGAAACTGTTCATATACAGAATGAGGAGTGTAAAATAGTTGCAATATTCATTCTATATATTTTTAAAAGATTTTGTCTTAGTTTTTATATTTTTTTACATGTTTTGTGTTATACCATTGCCTGTACACCTCTTCATCCACTGCAATATGTATATATATATATATTGTCAAAGTCGAAAAATATTAAAGAACACACAGCACATATAAACTGCACACACACGCCCACTGCGCGTGCACTTGTTCCGCCGTGCGTGCACATATCCGCAATTTGCGTATGGTCGCTCCCGTGGTCCTGCGCGTGGTATGGGTATTTACGGCAGAGTTTGTGAACGCATGGAGAGCTATCAAAACATTACATATTTAATCCAAATAGTGCACAATGTACACATAGTCCCCATGCACCACATTAGAAAGTATCAACAGTTTAAATGATTCCAGAACAAAGGGATTCACATTTACAGGATAAGAGGGGACAGACTAAGGTTATAAGGTGGTGTTTGGTATCCAGCTGTAGGGTATTTTAAGGGTAACATTCCGGTGTTGGTTTGCGGAAGATCGCATGTTCCTGCGGATAGTTAGGTGCAGAAGCAGAATATAGATATAAACTGTATTTACTGTATATTATGTATGCGGCGGGAATCCAGAGGAGACCACCCAGAAGAGCAGTTGGGAAAGACTTCGCCTACCTTTTCAAATCAACCTATGACCTCTCCTGTACTGTAAAAGTGCATTTATGTGTCCAATGGACAACGGGATTACAGTATCCATTGTATTGCTTTTGGAAGACTTGTATAAATAAAGCCTGCTGCAGCCCGGCCTGACACAAGACTCTCAACGTTATCAACCTGATAGCGGAGGACCGGACCGGGAGGCGCACGCGAATATACTCACGTATGTACATTGACTGTAGCCATTTACTCTGTTATATTGTAGTGCATAATTTGTATTGTTTATCCCCCTTTCAGAAATATTACTCTGTGGTGTCGGAACCCAGTGATTAACTACAAATCGGTGTTGTGTCTTCCTTTTCCTGCTAAGGTTTAAGAGTGTATTAGTAACGCATCGCATTGCTGTATAAGGTTTAAAGTGAATCTCTGGGTGCGTGCGCGCTGTGTGTACTTTGTACCCCCAGCGCGGCGTTTGTACGCTAAGTCTGTACAGTGATACAGGACTCCGTACGCAATCAGTGTATAAAGTACAGAGCGTGTGTATTAAGTATAGCGGCCGCAGCGGCTAAAGGTTTAAAGTGTATTTAAGGTGTGTTTAAGGTATAGCTTTATGTTTTAAGATAAAATCGACATTATCATATATATATATATATATATATATATAATATATTACGGGCCACTACTCCAGGTGAAGTGCAGAGATTGTTATACTAACAAGGATGAAACACTTTGAGGAAAAGCTGACTGAACCTTCACCTAATCCTAGATGGGATATTGAGGATCTGAGTGCACCCGAGCCACAGCTTGGGTGTTCCCGTCAGACTAGGATCCCTGTGCGAAGTCAAACATCATCATCCTGGTTTTTGGTTCTCGCAAGACTTGTATTCTATAAAAGGCACCGCGGCCGGGACTCGGTGCCATTTCCCTGAACGCACACTACTGCAAGGTGATGTATGCTGTGCTAAACTCTCCTTATCTGTGTGGCACTGTATAGGGGATACCCTGCACTCTGTGTGCAGGGGTGTATCTAGGGGTCTGAGCGCCCCTGGCAAAGTAAAGGACTGGCGCCCCACACCCGCCCATATTTGAAATATCGAAGGCACATGTGCCAAAAAGGGGGCATGGCCACTCAATAGTTCTCAAATGCAAATTACAACACTCAGTAGCATTCCTTACTAACATTATACAGCACAGTAATGTCCGTTGTTTCACGTTATGCTACACAGCAGCAACCCTCATACACATTATGTCACACAATAGTGCCTATATATATATATATATATATATATATATATATATATATATATATAGCTATATATTTCCAAAAATGCTAACCCAGTATACCACAATATATATCCATTCCAATAAGAAGAGGTGCACTCACCAGGGACTTTTCAGCAGGTTTTATTTACTCACATCACCAGTGTAGAGAAAAACTTAACGTAACCTTTCTCAAGACATCCCACCAGTAGAAGAGACACACACACACATATATATATATAGTGGTCAAAGTGGAAATTTTGAAGTGGGGGTATGGAAAAGTGAAGGATGTAATTATATGCGCACCGGAGGCGCGTGCACTCAGGGAAAATGAGGCGTGGCTCAAAATGGGGTGTGTTCACTCAAAAGGGGGCATGTCGTTAAGTGTAGTGTACCACATCATATACCCCTTATATACATTATGCACCACGGAATGAGCCAAAATTAACATTATGCAACACAGACTGAGCCAAAATTCACATTACCCCACACAGTATGAACCAAAATTCACATTACACCACACAGTATGAGCCAAAATTCAGAGTACCCCACACAGTATGAGCCAAAATTCACATTACCCCACACAGAATGAGCCAAAATTCACATTACCCCACACAGTATGAGCCAAAATGCAGAGTACCCCACACTTTATGAGCCAAAATTCACATTACCCCACACAGTATGAGCCAAAATTCACATTACCCCACCCACATTACCCCACACAGTATAAGCCAAAATCCACAGTACTCCACACAGTATGAGCCAAAATTCACATTTCCGCACACATTATGAGCCAAACCCCACATTACCCCACACAGTATGAGCCAAAATTCACATTACCCCACCCACATTACCCCACACAGTATGATCCAAAATTCACATTACCCCACACAGTATGATCCAAAATTCACATTACCCCACACAGTATGATCCAAAATTAAGGGACAGGGAGAGTGACAGCAGGGACATAGGGACAGGGAGAGTGACAGCAGGGACAGTGACAGAGAGACAGCAGGGAGAGTGACAGAGAGAGTGACAGCAGGGACAGGGAGAGTGACAGAGAGTGACAGCAGCGACAGAGGGACAGAAAGAGTGACAGAGGGACAGTACCTGAGCAGCTGATGGGGCTGTGGTCGGCAGCGGTGCAGAGCCTGAAGTCAGCGGTGGTGAGGAGAAGGCCCTTGGCAGTGGCGTTGACCAGGAGAAGGCCCTGGGTGGTGTAGTGGAGGATGACATGGGCATAGTGGAGGATGACATTGCACATATATTAAGTTTAGTGATGGTGCGGAAACACAATTGTGAGCTTCTGTATGCAGATTTATTTTAACAAATATATGTGTTTTTTTTCCAGATGTATCTCGTGTATAAGAGATATTGATTGTGCAAGTGTGCATTACTAATGATGTCATCTACAGTATATAATAAGGGGCAGGCGGTAACGTAGATGTGTACAATACAACTCTGAATATCTCTGGGCACACAATGTGGATGTAATTACATTCAACTTACATTCAATCTGCATCAGCCCTTATTTGTATTGCATTTTTTGTTTTCATTGTAAATGTTTTCTTAGAATTTTATTTAATCAAAGTTAATGTCATCATAACCCTTAGTTTGTATTTTCTTTTTATAACACTATTGCCATAAAGTAGATTTATATTATGTTTTGCATTAAACAAAACACACCAAAGCAACTTCCCTGTCTATCTAAGCATCAGTTTATGCAATTACTACACATAATGTTCTGTATTGAAGATTACTAATAGTCTTCATTGAATTAAACATCAATATCTCATTCTAAGGTTGACATTTTTATGTGAGTATCGCAGACAAGTGATTGATTGTTTTTTTAATAAGTTATTAACACATTTGTTGGATGGCTATAATCAAAATAATAAAAAAAGCTGACAAAAAATATACTGAAATACCAAGGAAAAAATGCCCTAGTTTGTCAGCTCTCATTACAGTCTGTCCCTTATATCAGTAGAAAAAAAATTGTGTTGTTCTCAGTTTACTGAGAAACTGTAAGTGATGGATAGTTAAAACTTAACAGCTTTAATACAAAGTTCATATTCTTATATGTTTTATTAAACATTATCTACAAATGCCAACCTTCTAATATGTGTAGAGCAGCAAAGAATCATTTTATAAAATAATAATGGCCTAGATGTAATGGGAGCTCATAATACCACCCGGGAAATTAACGCATCACATCAGACATTACAAATGTGCACCTATTTACCATAACGCAGGTAATGGCATGTTTAAAATTTCTGTCTTCAGCCTCTCGGACCCGAGGTGTTGCGATATTTAGACTAGAAAACATCTGATATTTACAGACCAACCGAAATGTGTCTTTTAGTATAGAAGGACCATAGTGTCAGAGAAAGTCACCCATAGTTCTCCAGGAAGCACAAGCAGCTTATGCTGATTTAAATGATATGCAGCATTGTTTTATTTAGTGTGTAATTGCGACTGTATCTAACTATGTTACAGCGTTTGTTTGTAATACACTGTAGCATAACATTTTGTATGCAAATACAGTTGGACACACAGAATATAAGCATGCTGCATATCATTTTAAACAGCATGATACGTTTGTGCATCCTATTCATACCACTTCATTTTAGAAGCAAACGATGTGAATAGGACGCACAAGCAGCTCCTGCTGTTTAAAATTATATGCAGCATACCTATATTCTGTGTGTAACAGCACCTGTATTTGCATACAAAATGTTATGCTACAGTGTAGTCCAGCCACACACTGCATCATAATTAGCTAGTCAGAATTACTCACTGAATATAGCCATGCTGCATATTATTTAAATCAGCATAAGCTGCTTGTGTGACTTAGTACATTCATTTTCGTCTATGACGCATTTGTGTGTTTAAAAAAAAAAAAGCAAGTACGGTGCGTGGAGTATTTGGAAATTACACATAAAATATAAGCATGTCATATATCATTGGATTCAACTGGAACTGCTTGTACAGAGATTAGAGATGTGCGGCGGGCAATTTTTGTGTTTTGTATTTTGGTTTTGGTTCTAATTCCCCGCTCGTCTTTTGGTTTTGGCTTGGTTTTGCCAAAACCACTCTTTCGAGTTTTGGTTTAAGTTTTGGATATGGATGATTTTTGAAAAAAACATAACAACATAAAAACAGCTAAAATCACAGAATTGAGGGGTAATTTTGCTCCTCCGGTAATATTAACCTCAATAACATTCATTTCAACTTATTTCCAGACTATTCTGAACACCTCACAATATTGTTTTTAGGCCTAAAAGTTGCACCAAGGTTGCTGTATGACTAAGTTAAGCAACACAAGTGTGCGGCACAAACACCTGGCCCATCTACGAGTGGCTCTGCAGTGGCAGACAGGATGGCAGATTTAAAAAATAGGCCCCAAACAGCACATGATGCAAAGAAGAAAAAGAGGTGCAATGAGGTTGCTGTATGACTAAGCTAAGCGACACAAGTGTGCGGCATAAACACCTGACCCATCTAGGAGTGGCACTGTGGTTGCAGACAGGATGGCACTTAAAAAAACTAGGCCCCAAAGAGCACATCATACAAAGATGAAAAAGAGGTGCAATGAGGTAGCTGTATGACTAAACTAAGCGACACAAGTGTGCGGTACAAACAATATGGGACTTGCTGGAATTTGCCCAGATGTAATACACGCACAATATTGATGGTACAGGATAGCGTACCCCTAAACCAAACACAAACGGCAAAGACTGTAAAATTAATTTGGATAATAATAACCCTTTTATTTGAAGATATTATAATAATATGCAGCACAGGCGAGTGTGCCTCTACACCACACAGGACAAACCCTGTAAACATTATTTGGATAATAATATAAGTAATGTATATAAACCTTTTATTTGGAGTAAATAATATAAGGCACAGGACACCGTCACTGGCCTTATGGCAGCACAAGACACCACCACTGGACTGATGCAGCACAAGACAGCATCACTGCACTGGACTTACACGGCAGTACTCCTGGATTTATATGGTAGTACTCCTGGACTTGAACAGCAGTGTCAGACAGGATGGCACTGTAAAAAACTAGTTCCGAAATAGCACATGATGCAAAGAAGAAAAAGAGGTGCAATATGGAATTGTCCTTGGGCCCTTCTACCCACCCTTATGTTGTATAAACAGGACATGCACACTTTAACAAATCAGTCATTTCAGCGACAGGGTCTGCCACACGACTGTGGATGAAATGAGTGGTTTGTTTGGGCCCCCACCAAAAATGATGCAATCAAACTCTACTTCCACAAACTGGCTCTACAGAGGCAAGATGTGAACCTCATCCTCATCCTCCGATTGCTCACCCCTTTCACTGTGTAAATCCTCATCCTCACAGAGTATTAAATCGTCCCCACTGGAATCCACCATCACAGGTCCCTGTGTACTTTCTGTAGGCAATTGCTGGTAAAGGTCTTCCTGAATGAATTTATAATTCATTTTGATGAACATCATCTTCTCCATATTTTGTGGAAGTAACCTCCTACGCCGATCGCTGCACTAAACACTCTTTTGGAGTACACACTGGAGGGGGGGCAACTTAGGTAAAATAAAGCCAGTTTGTGCAAGGGCCTCCAAATTGCCTCTTTTTCCTGCAAGTATACGTATGGACTATATGACATGCCTGCTTGGATGCTGTCACTCATATAATCCTCCACCATTCTTTCAATGGTGACAGAATCATATGCAGTGACAGTAGACATGTCAGTCATCATTGGCAGGTCCTTCAGTCCGGACCAGATGTTAATACTCGCTCCTGACTGCCCTGCATCACCGCCAGCGAGTGGGCTCAGAAATGTTATCCTTTTCTCGCAGCCCCAGTTGCAGGAGAAAGTGAAGTAGGAGCTGTTGATGGGTCACGTTCAGCTTGAGTTGACAATTTTCTCACCAGCAGGATTTTTAACCTCTGCAGACTTGTGTCTGCCGGAAAGAGAGATACAACGTAGGATTTAAACCTAGGATTGAGAACGGTGGCTAAAATGTAGTGCTCTGATTTCAACAGATTGACCACGCTTGAATCCTTGCAAAGTGAATGAAGGGCTCCATCCACAAGCCCCACATACTTTGCGAAATTGTCTTAACTTCTCCTACAATTTCTCCAGCTGCTTCTGCAAAATTCTGATGAGGGGAATGACCTGACTCAAGCTGGCAGTGTCTGAACTGACATCACGTGTGGCAAGTTCGAAGGGTTGGAGAACATTGCACAAGACTGAAATCATTCTCCACCGCACTTGAGTCAGGTGCATTCCCCCTCCTTTGCTTATATCATAGGTAGATGTATAGGCTTGAATGGCCTTATGCTGCTCCTCCATCCTCTGAAGCATATAGAGTATTGAATTCCACCTCGTTACCACCTCTTGCTTCAGGTGATGGCAGTGCAGGTTCAGGCGTGTTTGATGGTGCCTCAGTCTTCGGCACGTGGTGTCTGAATGCCGAAGGTGACCCGCAAATTTTTGGGCCACCAACAGCATCTCCTGCACATCCCTGTCATTTTTCAAAAAAATCTGCACCACCAAATTAATTGTATGTGCAAAACATGAGATGTGCTGGAATTTGGCCAGATGTAATGCACGCACAATATTGGTGGCATTGTCCGATATCACAAATTCCCAGGAGAGTCTAAGTGGGGGAAGCCATTGTGCAATGATGTCCCACAGTTTCCATAAGAGGTTGTCAGTGGTGTGCCTCTTATGGATACCGGTGATAAATAGCGTAGCCTGCCTAAGAATGAGCAGGCGTTTGTGAGATGCTGCTACTAGTGCCACTGCTGTTGTTGCTGCGGGAGTCCATACATCAACCCAGTGGGCTGTCACAGTCATATAGTCCTTAGTCTGCCCTGTTCCACTTGTCCACATGTCTGAGGACACAGTACCTCAAACAATTCTCTAAGTCCCAGTGAACTAATGGCGGATACCGGACGCACGTCTAACACCAACATAGCTTTCAAGGCCTCAGTTATCCACTTTGCAAAAGGATGACTGCTGTCAGATTTCATCTTCCTCACAAAGTACTGTTGGACAGTCAATTGCTTACTGGAAGTAGTATAAGTGGTCTTCCAACTTCCCCTCTGGGATGACATTCGACTCCCAGCAGCAACAACATCAGCGGCAGCAACAGCAGGCGTACCACTCAAGGATCCTCCGGAGGAATCCCGGTTAGGACAGGGCTCCTCAGTCTTGACAGTGACAAGGCCTGCAGGACTACTGACATTCCTGACTGAGGAGGAAGTTGACATTGAGGGAGTTGGTGGTGTGGCTTGCAGGAGCTTGGGTACAAGAGGACTGCTTACGCTCTTACCCAAAGTTTCACAACTTAACACTGACTTCTGATGAATGCGCTGCAGTATAAGGGAGGATGTTCCTAGGTGGTTAACGTCCTTACCCCTACTTATTACAGATTGACAGAGGCAACACCCGGCTTGACACCTGTTGTCCGGATTTGTGGAGAAATAATTCTACACCGAAGAGGTGGCTTTTTTTTGGTATTTTGCCCAGGCATCACAATGGGCTTCTTCATCCCACGGACAACAAGCGTCTCCCCCAGTGCCTCATTTAAACAAACCACATCACTATCAGAATCCTCATCGTCAACTTCCTCCTCAGCGCCAGCAACACCCATATCCTCATCCTGGTGTACTTCAACAGTGACATCTTCATTTTAGGAACTGGCATGTGAGTGCTCCTTCCAGCACTTGCAGGGGGCGTGCAAATGGTGGAAGGAGCCATCTCTTCCCGTCCAGTGTTGGGAAGGTTAGGCATTGCAATGGTCGACACACTTGGACGCTCCTTGGGGATTTGCGATACCATCTTATAATGCACAGTTCTTTTCTGTGCTTTCTCCATCTTTACTCTTTTCATTTTTCAAGTGGGAGGATGAGGGCTTCCATCATCATGTAAAGCTGAACCACTAGTCATGAACATAGGCAATGCCCTTAGTCGTTTCTAGCCACTGCGTGTCGTAAATGGCATATTTGCAGTTTACTTTTCCCCTCAAACCATTTAAATTTATTTTTTTGGGTCTTTTTACTGAACTTTGGCTTCTTGGATTTTACATTCCCTTTACTATCACATTGGGCATCGGCCTTGGCAGACGACATTGATGGCATTTCATCGTCTATGTCATGACTAGTGGCAGCAGCTTCAGCACTAGGAGGAAGTGCTTCTTGATCTTTCTCTATTTTATCCTCCAAAGTTTTGTTCTCCATTATTTTTCTGGAGTTAAAAAACACAATATGAGGCACAGGAGAGCATACCCCTACACCTTACAGGGAAAACCCTGTAAAAAGTATTTGGATTAAATATTAATAACCCCTTTATTTGGAGTAAATAATATACAGCACAGGACAGCACCACTGAATTTATATGGCAGCATCACTGGACTGGATTTATACGGAATTATAAGGGATTTATATGGAATTATACAGAAGGATTTCTGTAATATATGACAGGATTACTGGAATTATATGGCAGGATTAATGTAATTATACGGCAGGATTACTGGAATTATACGCCAGTACCACTATAATTAGACGGCAGGATTACTTACTTATATGGCAGGATTACTGGATTTCTACGGCATGATCACTGTAATTGTACGGCAGGATTACTGGAATTTTACGGCAGGATTACTGGATTTATATGGCAGGATTACTGGAATTATAGGACAGTACCACTGTAATTATACGGCAGGAATATTGTAATTGTACAGCAGGATTACTGGAATTATACGGCAAGATTACTGGAATTATATGGCAGGATCACTGTAATTATGCGGCAGGATTACTTTGATTATACGGCAGGATTACTTGAATTATACAGCAGGATCACTGGAATTATGCGGCAGGATTACGGAATTATACGCCAGCACCACTGTAATTAGATGACAGGATTACTGGAATTATATGGCAGGATCACTGGACATATACGGCAGTACCACTGGACATATATACGGCAGCACAGGGACACCACCACTAGACTGATGCAGCACAACACAGCACCACTGCAATGGACTGGGTTTATACAGCAGCACTGGACATATGGCAGCAGAGGACACCACTGTGACTGGTCACTGGACTGACTGATGCACAGGACACTACCACTGGTTTGATGCCGGACAACACAGCAACACTGTAAGGGACTTATTATACAGCAGCACTGTAAAAATATGGCAGCAGAGGACACCACCACTGTGACTGGACTGATGCAGCACAATACACCACCACTGAACTGATGCAGCACAACACAGCACCCTATACAGTAGCACTGGACATATGGCAGCAGAGGACACCACTGTAACTGGTCACTGGACTGACTGATGCACAGGACACTACCACTGGTCTGACGGAGGAACAACAAAGTCAGCAACACTGTAAGGGACTTATTATACAGCAGTACTGGACATATGGCAACAGAGGACACCACCACTGTGACTGGACTGATGCAGCACAACACAACTCCACTGAACTGATGCAGCACAACACAGCACCACTGGACAGCACTCGACATATGGCAGCAGAGGACACAATTACTGTAACTGGACAGATGCAGCACAAGTCACGGACACTGAGGACACCGAGAGAACGGAGACACATCCTCTCTATACACTCTCCAATGCCGGAGTGAAAATGGAGGTGATGTGCTGGTCCTTATATGGAATCCAAACCCTGTGAGAATCCGACAGCGGGATGATGACATTTTGCCTTGTTCTGGTTTCCGAGTCAGGCGGGAAAACCCGAGCCTGACTAAGTTTTGGGCTCGGAGCGTGAGGTCCGGTAGAATTTGGTTCTCTGAGAACCGAACCCGCTCATCTCTAACTCTAATACACATTTCCTGGGGAAAATAATGTAACAACGACATGTATAGTTTGTGGGGCATTTTTACTGATCAAAGGCTTTTTGTTTGTTTTTTAAGTGTCAAAATGTATTGAAAAGTGTTTATTGCAAATGTGGTTCAAACGTGTACTTACAGTATAATTGATTTCTAACATTTTCACAACAAACTTAGCCCCAAAACACACATCTCTAAATTCTTTGAGCGTTTTAGAGCTGTCTTTCGTCTGACTTGCAATATCGGAC
The DNA here is from genome assembly GCF_028390025.1 of Pseudophryne corroboree. Classification (NCBI taxonomy): domain Eukaryota; kingdom Metazoa; phylum Chordata; class Amphibia; order Anura; family Myobatrachidae; genus Pseudophryne; species Pseudophryne corroboree. Next base: position 483,424,304 of record NC_086448.1, read on the forward strand.
TTCATTACATTGGTTGAGTTTTATACTTAACACAGGCAAATCACCTGGATCCAACTTATTATCGGGCTCTCTAGCTTAGAGCCAAAAGCATCAGAAAAAGCTGCTTTGCAACTGCTATTACATTAGCTGACTTTGCAAAATGCCCGATGTTTGTGGCAATAGCCACGAACAATGGCCATTTTGCAGTTATCGGCTCCCATTACATCCCGGCCAATACTTCAGTGATGCACAGTTAATATTACTCAAGACATTGTTTAGGAGTTACAATTCCAGTTTAAGTTATTTAAAAATTAGAATATTTAATGTAGAGATGAGCGGGTCCGGTTCTCAGACAACCGGACCTACTCAAACTTCCCGATCCGAGCCCGGATTCTAGTTCGGCTCAGGGTTTCCTGCCTTACTCAGATCCCAAATTGTGGCAAAATATCATCATCACATCCACTGTGGAGAGTGTACTGAATGGATGTGTACATCTCAGTACTGTGTTGTCTGACTGATGTAGGGCTAGTGTATCTGAGAGGGGTGCTCTATCTGCTGTATCATTCCAGGGGTCCTCTGTCTACTGTGTCAGTCCACATGGTATTCTGTTCATACATCCATTGGGTCTGCCCTAGTGTTAATTAAATTAACCCAGTATAACATACAGGGGCTGGTGTGTCCTAATTTTGACCACAGTACAAACAATGAGAAAATATATTCGTATTAATTCGACAAATTTCCACTTTATTGCAGACATTGTGGCAGAAAGGGAGTGCAATTGCGGCGAGTACCAAAAACGGTTCCCTTATTTGTAATGTAAAACTTGCAAGATCTAACACAGGATGAAAACATTAGTGTGATGTGGTCACAAATTACTGAAAATAAGTTAAAATTTATGTTATTGAGGATATTAATACTGTAGGAACTAAAAACAATTTCTGTGATTTTAGCTGTTTTTATGATTTTTGTATTTTTTAGAACAAAAAAGCCCAGAAGGGCGGTTTTAGCAAAACCAAAGCAGATCCAAAACATGAAGGCAATACAGAACCAAAACCAAAATCCAAGATTTGGGCTGGAACACATCTCTAATTTAATGTGCATATGAATGTTGTAAATATTTTATATGGTCTATTCAATTAACTGCGAGATTAACATATTGCCGTCACAGCAGCCTGAATACCCTGCACCACCTGTCGCTATACTTGTGGTCCAATCTTACGCTGGAATCACTATTTTCTGTACTTAGCAATATGGGGCAGCAAACAAAAATCAGTGAGTCTGGAGCTATTGTAAGTACGGCATTTAGCTAATCTTTCTTGTATAGGCTTGTGGGGCAACCTACTTGAATCCACTTCACTATGTTTAAGCTGCACAGTTTATTTTACCATCCGATATTTACACATGATGTGATTTGGGACTGTCCTACTCAAATTATGATAGTTTGATGGAGTCAAGTTCACAGCATATACTAAATTGTAGCAAAAACATCTTAGTACTGCAAAAACACAAACCAGACACCTTCTCAGTCCTCCTAACTCTCCATCCCTATCTCCCAATGGATGACATTATTGAAGGTGGAAGGATATACACAAGCTTCATTGTGTGTAACAACATCATTACACATTTTTTTCTCAAATGTTGTCCATATTCCTCAGATGTTGGCATACGCACATGAATATAAAGTTAGCAATGTTGAAAAAGTAATTTGTTCAACCTGAACTTCATCCAAACCTACTTCAATGGTCACATGCTTCAGATTTGATTGGACATGTAAGGGTTAAGAAAACATCGAATTTGATGCTCAGGAGCTTATGGTGGCCATCAATTCATCAGGATGTAAAATATGTTGCATCAGCTTACACTGCTTGTGTTCTGCAAAACATCCAACTAAAGGACTGATTCTTTAAGGATTGCAAATGAAGAGCTGCTCACAGCAGTTTGCATTTGCAGAAAGAGGTGTATACCACCTCCTCCCAGCATTTGGGATGCAATCGCATATCAATGGTCGCAATGTTCATCTGCGACGGCAGGCTGAGTAAGCTTCAGCTTACTCAGCCTTTCCATCGCAGTGCGGCTTGCGGGGCCAAGGAAACTGCTTCTCCCAATGCACTCCTTGGCATCACCAATCCTGTAAAATGGGGGGTGTCACACCCGCATCTTCCCAATTTCTGGCCACCCCATCCCTTCCCGCAATGCCTCTGCCTGTCAATTAGGCAGAGGCATTCGCATATCTGTGCTGTGACCACAGGAGCCATTCTACACATATGCAGAATGGGTCCTGCACACGTGCAGTCCCCAAACATCAGGGAAATGCAGTAAGGATAGCTTTTGTTCCTAAAGGATCCATCCATCCACTTTCCACTCCCATCCGACGCGCTGGTTGTTTTGACTCCAACAAAACAAACTACCAGCTAACAGAGTTGTTAATCCCCTCTACAAATGGAAGATGTCATTTCTCATTATCAAACTTCCCAACCTCATCAGAGTTAATATCAGCATCACACAATATTAGCTCATAACCACTGAAATCCACCATTACAGAAGTTTCTGTACTTTTTATGTAATTGGCGGTAAAGGTCTTTCTAGTGGATTTTGAAGTTATTTTTTATGAACATAATTTTTCCACATTTTTAGGAAGAACCCTCCTTTGCCAATCACTCACAAGGTTCAAGACTATACTAAACACTGTTTCAGAGTACACATTGGAGGGTGGACAGCTCAAGTAAAGCAAAGCTACAGTACCATATACCCCAACATGACCTGTTCCATTAGGTACAAAATTGTCACGTCTGGCAGGGTTTGAGGATCCGGCAGCTGAGATTTGCCCGAGGAGGTAGCAGGCTATGAATGAACCAGATGAGGGGGCTGGATATAGTTCCTTCGCATGGGACACGGAGCAATGAAGAACGTAGGCGGGGTTTGAGAGTCTATGGAAAGTATTTATTATGTACAGGGCTGAGGTAGGGAACTGAGGCTGAAGCACAATGGTTAAAGACGTGGCTGGAGGTGAAGAACTGCGGACAGTGATTTGAAAGACGAGACTGTAGATGATGAACTGTGATGGTAGTTGAAAACATGGCTGGAGACAAGGACTGTGGACTGTGGTAAACGAGGCTTGAAGATAATAATCTGCAGGTTGTGGTCAGTGGTACAAAGGCATTGCTGGTGAAGGAGATCTGTGGAGTGTGGCTTGAAAGACGAGGCAGAAGACCCGGGGCCGACTGAGCCCAAAGAGTCTTACCGGACCGGGTTTTCCAGGAGCGCTTCCACAGGCAGTAGCAGGCAAGAAACGGCAGGGCTGCAGCAGCAACAGAGAACCGACCAAGCAGGATCAGGAGGAACCAAGATACAGCAGGAATCCTGGGAGCACAGGCTAAAGCACCTACAACAGGGTTGTAACTTGAAGCACTGGCATCCCTGTCCTAAACCAGCCCCCTTTTATAGGGAGAGCTTCCCCTGGATTGGCTGGAAGAAACAGGAAACAGGAACTATGCTTAAAACTTGGTCTCCAACATGGCGGCGCCCAGTAATGCAAACCTTTTTGCAAAGCAACATTGCACACTGCCCCTGGTCTCCAAGCACCGGTTCAGCAAGAGCGACCCGCTGTAGCGGCGTCCCGCAGCCACGAGCGGACCCCCTCACCTCTGCTACTGCTGCCCACGGATCCGGCGCAGCAGCCCACCTCCGCCGCTTTCCGCACAACGCCAAGGAAGCCAGCCCCGCGGCCCCAGCGTACCGGTAAGACTCCGGACGCTGACAGTACCCCCCCCTTTTGCGGGTGGACTCCGGACACCTATGTGGTTTAGTTGGAAACTTGGCATGAAATGTCCAAAGAAGTCTTGGAGCATGGACATCCTCTGCATCTACCCAAGATCTCTCCTCTGGCCCATACCCTTTCCAATCAACAAGGTACTGGATGCGACCATAACGTCTGCGAGAATCGAGGATCTTGTGAATCTCAAATTCATCTCCATGTGCTGATTGGATCTTGGGTGATTTAGGCAGAGCAGCTCTGAACCGATTAAGTACCAGTGGTTTTAAGAGAGAAATATGAAATGCATTAGGAATTCTTAACTGCGGAGGTAATTTCACTTTGTAAGCCACAGGATTCAACACTCTTTCGATTGGGTAAGGCCCGATAAATCTGGGAGCAAACTTTTTTGTAGGAACCTTTAATCTTAGGTTACGTGTGGAAACGCAAACCCGATCTCCTACCTTAAGGCTTGGTACAGCTTTTCGTTTCAGATCTGCATAGGTCTTATATATCTTGGATGTCTTGAGCAAAGTCTTGTGAACTTGTTTCCAGGCTTCAGTAAATTGATGAAGTGTTGACTCTGCGGCCGGAACCTCGAGCGTAGGCAGAAGTTGGAAGTCAGGAACTCTTGGATGGTAACCATAATTAATGAAGAATGGAGAAGATTTTGTGGCAGAGTGATAAAGATTGTTATGGGCAAATTCTGTGAACAAGAGGAAGTCCAGCCAGTCGTCCTGTGAGGAGGACATGAATAAACGCATAAAAGTCTCCAGATCCTGGTTCACTCTCTCTTTTTGACCATCCATTTGGGGATGATATCCTGAGGAGAAGTTTAATTTCACGCCAAGAGCAGAACATAGGGATCTCCAAAATCTGGCCACAAATTGAGGCCCTCTATCAGACACGATCTCCTGGGGTAGACATGGAGTCGAAAGATCTCTGCTATAAACAATTTTGCCAACTGGGATGCAGATGGAAGATTAACCAGAGGAACAAAGTGTGCCATTTTAGAGAATCGGTCAACTATGACCCATACGGTGTTCTGCCCACCAGACATAGGTAAATCTGTAATAAAGTCCATAGAAATATGCGTCCATGGTCTTAGTGGTACCGGCAAAGGATGGAGTAACCCGGCTGGTGGACCTTTGGGACTTTTATGCTGGGCACATTTTGGACAGGCAGCTACGAATTCCTGAACGTCAGTCCTGAGATGAGGCCACCAGTAGGAGCGTTGAATTAATTTAAGTGTCTTATGACCGCCCGCATGGCCCATGAAGGAGGAGGAGTGAGCCCATGTAAGAAGTTTTTTGCGAAGATTTGGTGCAACGAAGATCTTCCCTGGAGGAGGAAGTGGAGAGGTATTAGTTGCAGAAAAAGAGGTGGATTCCAGGATAAATTGCTCTTTTGAACGGTCAGAGGGTTCTTCTGAACTTAGGGAGCGAGATAATGCATCTACCTTTTTGTTGAGGGAACCTGGTCTGTAACTGAGTTTAAAATTAAAACGGGTAAAGAAGAGTGCCTATCTTGCTTGGCGTGGGTTCAGACACCGGGCTGACTGTAGATACAGGAGGTTCTTGTGATCCGTGGTCACCGAAATTGGATGCTGAGCTCCCTCCAACAAATAACTCCACTCCTCAAAGGCCAACTTAATTGCCAGTAATTCCTGTTCCCCAATAGCGTAATTCTGTTCAGCGGGGGAAAATCTTTGCGAGAAAAATGCACAAGGATGGACCTTCTTGTCCTCGAAAAGCTGGGATAATACTGCTCCTACTCCTACAGTAGAGGCATCAACCTCCACCAAGAACGGACGGCTGAGATCGGGTTGTCGAAGAACTGGAGCAGTCGTGAAGGCCTCCTTTAAAGATGAAAAAGCTTCCAAAGCCTCCGGAGACCACTTGGCAGGATCAGCTCCCTTCCTAGTTAATGCGGTTATAGGAGCTATGACAGAAGAATAATTTTGAATGAATCTTCGGTAGAAGTTAGCAAACCCCAGGAAACGTTGAATTCCTTTAAGGGTAGCTGGAAGTGCCCAATCCTGAATCGCCTGGACTTTAGCGGGGTCCATCTGTAACCTCTGCCCTGAAAGAATGTAACCGAGGAATGGAATCGTGGGTACTTCAAAGGTGCACTTCTCTAACTTACAGAATAACTGATTCCTTCGTAAACGAGTTAACACTTCTTTGACTTGTTCCCGGTGGGTCTTCAGATCCCTAGAAAAAATGAGGATGTCATCCAGATTCACTACCAAGCAGTCATAGAGGAGATCTCTGAAGATTTCGTTAACGAACTCTTAAAAGACGGCTGGGGCGTTGCATAGGCCAAAAGGCATTACCAGGTATTCGTAATGGCCGTCGCGGGTATTAAATGCCGTCTTCCATTCGTCCCCTGGGCGAATACGTATAAGATTGTAGGCCCCCGTAAGTCCAACTTAGTAAATACAGTAGCTCCTTTAACATGGTCGAACAGTTCTGGAATCAGAGGTAACTGATATCTGTTCTTAATTGTTATGTCATTGAGACCTCTATAGTCAATACAGGGCCGCAACCCCCCATCCTTCTTTTTGACAAAGAAAAACCCTGCTCCGGCCGGAGATGTAGAAGACCTGATGAACCCTTTCTCCAAGTTCTCCCGTATATACTCCGACATGGCCTGTGTCTCGGGAAGTGAGATAGGGTAAATTCGACCTCGGGGAGGAGTTTTACCGGGTACTAGCTCAATGGGACAATCCCAAGTGCGATGCGGAGGCAAGGTGTCTGCCCCATGCTTACTGAAAACATCTTGAAAAGATTGGTACTCCACAGGAAGGCTGGAAGGGTTGGAAGAACAGAGAGGTCTAACTGAAGGTAAACAGTTCTGAAAGCAGTCTTGTCCCCAAGAGAGAACATCCATAGTTTGCCAATCTATGTGGGGATTGTGTCTGATTAACCATGGAAACCCTAGGATAAGTTCATGAGAGGCTTTAGGAATTACAAGGAAAGAGATTTTTTCTGAATGGAGAACTCCGACCTTCATCTTGAGAGGAATAGTACGAAAGGATATAATACCCTCTGGGATATAACTTCCATCCACTGCGGTAACAGAAATGGTACGATCCAAAGGAACCGTTTGTATTCCAGATCGTTTGACCAGAGCTGACGTAATGAAGCTTTCGGCGGCTCCGGAGTCGAGTAGTGCAGGGATGAGAAGAGAAGAAGAAGGGAGCTCCAATTGGGTTAACAGGACAGACTCTTTCTTGGTATGTAATTCTGAGAATTCTCCTAGCTTGACCTCTCCAGCACAAACTAGGAGCGGGCGTTTCCCGGACGTAGACTGCAAGTTTTAACAAAGTGATCAGATGCACCACAATACAGGCAGAGGTTCCCTTGTCGCCGTCTCTGACGTTCTTCATTGGAGAGGTGGGAGCGATTAATCTGCATGGGTTCTTCCACAGTTGGTGATGATGGTGTTGGTGGAAGAACAACTCTAGGCTTAGGGCGATCTGACCGCAACCTCTCCATACAGCGTTCTCTGTACCTCAGATCTAAATTATTGCATAAAGAAATTAGTTTATCCAACTTATCAGGTACGTCCTGAGTTGCGAGGTCATCTTTGATTTTTTCGGAGAGACCGCTCCAGAAAGCTGCAATGAGAGCCTCCTCGTTCCAGTTCAGTTCTGAGGAAAGGGTGCGAAACTGGATCACGTACTGACTGACCATACGCGTGCCCTGACGCAGGCGCATGATCTCCAATGAGGCAGCAGAAGTCCTGCCCGGTTCGTCGAAGATTCTTCGAAAGGTGGCCATGAATTCTGGATAGTTAGATAAGATGGGATCCTTCCTCTCCCACAAAGGTAAAGCCCATTCCAACGCTTGCCCGGTAAGTAAAGAAATTATAAAGGCTACTTTGGTTCGTGCTGATGGGAAGTTGGCCGACTGTAGTTCGAACTGGATTTCGCACTGGTTAAGAAACCCGCGGCATTGTTTTGGATTCCCATCAAATTTACTGGGAGGTGGCAAATGCAAACGTGGAAGTGGTACTGGTACAGGAGGAAGCAGGACCGGAGGTGCCAATGTGGGAGCAGCTGTAGATACTTGAGGTGCCGTCATGGCAACACAGAGAGAATCGAGACGTTCGGACATACTCTGCATGAACTGCACGATTTGAGATTGTGTGGCCTCCTGCTTACTTAAGCGACACCAGATATCTGCAGTTGAATCCCCTCCTGAGGCCTGATCACCCGTCGAATCCATTGGGCCAGTGCTTACTGTCACGTCTGGCAGGGTTTGAGGATCCGGCAGCTGAGATTTGCCCGAGGAGGTAGCAGGCTATGAATAAACCAGATGAGGTGGCTGGATATAGTTCCTTCGCATGGGACACGGAGCAAGGAAACAGGAACTATGCTTAAAACTTGGTCTCAAACATGGCGGCGCCCAGTAATGCAGACCTTTTTGCAAATCCGCAATGCTCACTGCCCCTGGTCTCCAAGCAACGGTTCAGGAAGAGCGACCCGCTGTAGCAGCGTCCCGCCGCCACAAGCGGACCCCCTCACCTCCGCTACTGCTGCCCACGGATCCGGCGCAGCAGCCCACCTCCGCCGCTGCCCGCACAACGCCAAGGAAGCCAGCCCCGCGGCCCCAGCGTACCGGTAAGACTCCAGACGCTAACACAAAATGCTCTGTTCCTGGACTTCTTTTCCGGGTTACAGTCGTTAAGTTGACACAACTTAGGTCAACACTCATTAGGTCGACCACTGAAGGTTGACAATGCCATTAGATCGACATGTATTAGGTCGACATGGCCATTAGGTCGACATTTACTAGGTCAAAAGGTCGACATGAGTTTTTCACATTTTTTTCTCCATTTTTTGGATTTTTTCATACTTAACGATCCACGTGGACTACGATTGCAATGGTAATCTGTGCTAAGCAAAGCAGTAGCAGAGCACCTTGCCCAAAGCATGGCGAGTGAAGCGAGCCATGCGAGGGGACACGGTGCACTAATTTGGGTTCCCCGTCACTTTATGGAGAAAACAACACCAAAAACAGTCAAAAACCTCATGTCAACCTTTTGACCTGTCGACCTAGTACATGTCGACCTATTGTCCCTGTTGATCTAATGCATGTTGATCTTCCATGGTCGACCTATTGACTGTCGACCTATGTTGTGTCTCTCCAACGACCCATACCCTCTTTGCCAGTAGCAGTTACAGAGTGTTATGAGTTGCAGCAGCAGCTCATCCCTGCTTGCTAATCTGGCTGTCTCCTAGCAACCTGGAGACTGGCTTCTGTGTGTTGCAGCACACCTGTTTGGGAGTGCTTCGTTACCTGACTTCAGCATGTGGTTCTTGTTAAGTCAGGAGCCTGGGTGATGTGCAGTAGCACAGTTGTACTGAGTTAGTAATTAGAGGTGGTCTTTTTGCATTGAACTTTGCCATGGTTGGTGCTCTCTTTATATTCCCAGTCTGCCCATTACACCCGGCTGGTCATAGACCCTGTTTACTTGGGAAGCCTTTGACTATCTGTTTTATATTCTTGTCCTGTGAGATCCTGTGCTAAAGTTTCCTTGCCAGACCTAGTCCTGCATGATTCCTCCTATTTGTCTTGGCTTTAGCTGCAGTGGGGATTTCTCAACACTATACTTGTTCTTTGTCTTGTCTGTATCTTGGTCTTTCTTTCTTTTGTTATCCAGTAACATTTAATTTACATACAGCTGCTTTACACATACCACCACATGTGTCTCTGGGCCTAATTCAGACCTGATTGCTAGCTGGCAATTTTTGCACTGCTGCGATCAGATAGTCGCCTCCTACAGGGGAGTGTATTTTAGCTGTGCAAGTGTGCGAACGCATGTGTAGCAGAACTGTAAAAATAGATTTTTTTGCAGTGTCTGCACCTCCCAGGACTTACTCAGCTGCTGTAATCACCTCAGCCTGTTCAGGGCCAGATTGACGTCAGACACCTGACCTGCAAATGCTTGGATACGCCTGTGTTTTACAAAGCACTCCCAGAAAACCGTCAGTTGCCACCCACTCCCTGTCAATCTCCTTGAGAACGCTAGTATGAATGGATCCTTCGCACAAAAACATAGCTGAGCAGTGATCCGCTTTGTACCCATGCAACACACCTGCACATTGTGGTGCTTACACATGCACAGTTTAGACCTGATCGCCCGCTGTACAAAAACGCAGCCTAATGATCAGGTCTGAATTACCTCCCCCCATTTTCCGCAGTCCCATTCCACTATAGTCTCTCTGACCTGTTTAATTCTGTGTACATTGTCATAGTCCTATTAGTCTGTTCTCTGAACAATTCCTTGTCTCAGTCTTCTCTGCTCCCTTGTGTTGGTACTGCGGTTACCAGGAGTAACATCCACTGGCCTGGAGTATTCTGTATTGTTTGTATGTTTGTTCTGCTTTCCCTGTCTGTATTCTATTGTCATGCATTTCTGTTGTTGCTAGTAGCAACCACTGTGAGTTCAGAGAATTCCTTGTCATTTATGTACCAGTTGATGTGTCTTATCCAGTCCTGATCCCACCGTGTATTATACTCCTGCTATTTACCAGTACCTGCCAGCCCAGTCTTGTCTTATCCAGTCCTGATCCCACCGTGTATTATACTCCTGCTATTTACCAGTACCTGCCAGTCCAGTCTTGTCTTATCCAGTCCTGATCCCACCGTGTATTATACTCCTGCTATTTACCAGTACCTGCCAGCCCAGTCTTGTCTTATCCAGTCCTGATCCCACCGTGTATTATACTCCTGCTATTTACCAGTACCTGCCAGTCCAGTCTTGTCTTATCCAGTTCTGATCCCACCGTGTATTATACTCCTGCTATTTACCAGTACCTGCCAGTCCAGTCTTGTCTTATTCAGTCCTGATCCCACCGTGTATTATACTCCTGCTTTTTACCAGTAACTGACAGTCCAGTTTTGTCTAGTCCTTGTGTAGTGTGTACCTATCTGTCCAGCTTTAACACACTCTGATCCAGGTAGGTGTCTACTCCAGAATATTCCTTGCACTTGCCCAGCCTCCAATAGTTTCCTTGACCACATTAAGACTTAGTGGCTTCTGAGTACTGCATACCTCCCAACATGACCCATCTCCAGGAGGGACAGAAAGCTCTGCTTCAGGACTTACCTCTTAATTTTTCTGATACAGATGTAGGGCTGCAGCACAGTCCAAAATTCAAGTAGGGGAGACACACCAACTGCCAGTGAGTCCTGGCCGGTGATGTTTGGCTGTGTTTGGGGTGGCAGTTGGTGTGGCTCCCCTAGTTGAATTTTGAACTGTGCTGCAGCCCCATCTCTGTAACTGTCACTGCAAAGAAGTCCAGAAACAGCATTTTGTACATAATGGAACAGGTCATATTGGAGGGTATGCAGTACTTAGGACCTTATTCAGAGATGGGTGCAGATCGCTACATAGGCAGCAAGATCTGCATCCATCTCTTAACATGCTGGGGGCCACCCAGCACAGGGCAAGGCCACCCAGCATGTGTGAGATCATCCTCCCAATGCATCCACAATCTAAGGTTGACCTGGCCTGCACTGACAGACAGTCAACCACCATTTTTTTAAATTAGAGCGGCTGGATGTGACATCATGAAGCCACCCCAAAAATGGTCCAATTCGGCCCACCCTTAACGCCGTGTTGCCACCTCATGAACACCAGCCGTTGTGAATCACATTGTGGTAGCATCCATCAATGTGGTCACTGCGCAAGTGCAGTTTGCCTCCATCAGCAAACTGCGCTGCAGGCTGCATCAGTGGTGGGTCTGTATGACCCCCATAGGCCCAGATTTATCAAGGCTTGGAGAGTGATAAATTGCACGTTGATAAAGTACCAAAAAATCAGCTCCTATCTGTCATGATACAAGCTGTGTTTAAAAAAATGAAAGTTTGGGGCTGATTTGCTGGTACTTTATCACCGAGCAATTTATCACTCTCCAAGGCTTGATAAATCTGGTTCCCAGTTTGTACAAAGGGCTAAAAATTGCGTTTTCCCCACAGTATTCAATTAGACTGTCTGACATGTTAATTTGTACACTGTCATTAAAGAAATCATCCACCATTATAATGCCTGAACCTGAAATACACAAACATTTTATTTTTATTTTTTTACACACTGCAACTTATACATTTCTAGTAGTGATGAGCGGGTTCGGTTTCTCGGAAACCGAACCCTCCCGAACTTCACCTTTTTTGCACGGGTCCGAGACAGGTTAGAACCTTCCCGCCTTGCTCGGCTAACCCGAGCGCGCCCGAACGTCATCATCCCGCTGTCGGATTCTCGCGAGATTCGGATTCTATATAAGCAGCCGCGCGTCGCCGCCATTTTCACTCGTGCATTGGAGATGATAGGGAGAGGACGTGGCTGGCGTCCTCTCCGTTTATTGTAGAAGTTGATTGGTTTATTGCTTAATTGTGGGGAGGATTGGGGAGCAGCTGTTAGGAGGAGTACAGTGCAGAGTTTTGCTGATAAGTGACCACCAGTTTTTATCCGTTCTCTGCCTGAAAAAAACGCTCCATACCATATCTGTGCTCAGTGTGCTGCATAATATATCTGTGCTGAGTGCTCACACTGCTTAATTGTGGGGACTGGGGAGCAGCTATAGCAGGAGTACAGTGCAGAGTTTTGCTGACAGTGACCACCAGTATACGTTGTCTGCTTGAAAAACACTCCATATCTGTGCTCAGTGTGCTGCTTTATTGTGGGGACTGGGGACCACCATTATAATTAATATTATATAGGAGGAGTACAGTGCAGAGTGCACTGCTGTACCTACCTCTGTGTCGTCATCCATTAAGTATACTATCCATCTACATTCTATACCTGTGGTGCATTTTAGTTTTGCAGTTTGCTGACACAGTGTCCACCAGTATATTATATATAGCAGTACGGTAGGCCACTGCTGTACCTACCTCTGTGTCGTCACTCGTCATCCATTAAGTATACTATCCATCTACATTCTATACCTGTGGTGCATTTTAGTTTTGCAGTTTGCTGACAGTGTCCACCAGTATACTATATATAGCAGTACGGTAGGCCACTGCTGTACCTACCTCTGTGTCGTCACTCGTCATCCATTAAGTATACTATCATCTACATTCTATACCTGTGGTGCATTTTAGTTTTGCAGTTTGCTGACACAGTGTCCACCAGTATACTATATATAGCAGTACGGTAGGCCACTGCTATACCTACCTCTGTGTCGTCACTCATCATCCATTAAGTATACTATCCATCTGCATTCTATACCTGTGGTGCATTTTAGTTTTGCAGTTTGCTGACAGTGTCCACCAGTATACTACATATAGCAGTACGGTAGGCCACTGCTGTACCTACCTCTGTGTCTTCACTCGTCATCCATTAAGTATACTATCCATCTACATTCTATACCTGTGGTGCATTTTAGTTTTGCAGTTTGCTGACACAGTGTCCACCAGTATACTATATATAGCAGTACGGTAGGCCACTGCTGTACCTACCTCTGTGTCGTCACTCGTCATCCATTAAGTATACTATCCATCTACATTCTATACCTGTGGTGCATTTTAGTTTTGCAGTTTGCTGACAGTGTCCACCAGTATACTATTTATAGCAGTACGGTAGGCCACTGCTGTACCTACCTCTGTGTCGTCACTCGTCATCCATTAAGTATACTATCCATCTACATTCTATACCTGTGGTGCATTTTAGTTTTGCAGTTTGCTGACACAGTGTCCACCAGTATACTATATATAGCAGTACGGTAGGCCACTGCTGTACCTACCTCTGTGTTGTCACTCGTCATCCATTAAGTATACTATCCATCTACATTCTATACCTGTGGTGCATTTTAGTTTTGCAGTTTGCTGACAGTGTCCACCAGTATACTATATATACTTATAGCAGTATGGTAGGCCACTGCTGTACCTACCTCTGTGTCGTCATCCATTAAGTATACTATCCATCTACATTCTATACCTGTGGTGCATTTTAGTTTTGCAGTTTGCTGACAGTGTCCACCAGTATACTATATATAGCAGTACGGTAGGCCACTGCTGTACCTACCTCTGTGTCGTCACTCGTCATCCATTAAGTATACTATCCATCTACATTCTATACCTGTGGTGCATTTTAGTTTTGCAGTTTGCTGACACAGTGTCCACCAGTATACTATATATAGCAGTACGGTAGGCCACTGCTGTACCTACCTCTGTGTCATCACTCGTCATCCATTAAGTATACTATCCCTCTACATTCTATACATGTGGTGCATTTTAGTTTTGCGCAGTAAATATAGTAGTAGGCCATTGCTATTGATACTGGCATATAATTCCACATATTAAAAAATGGAGAACAAAAATGTGGAGGTTAAAGGGAAAGATCAAGATCCACTTCCACCTCGTGCTGAAACTGCTGCCACTAGTCATGGCCGAGATGATGAAATGCCATCAACGTTGTCTGCCAAGGCCGATGCCCAATGTCATAGTAGAGAGCATGTAAAATCCAAAACACAAAAGTTCAGTAAAATGACCCAAAAATCAAAATGAAAAGCGTCTGAGGAGAAGCGTAAACTTGCCAATATGCCATTTACGACACGGAGTGGCAAGGAACGGCTGAGGCCCTGGCCTATGTTCATGGCTAGTGGTTCAGCTTCACATGAGGATGGAAGCACTCATCCTCTCGCTAGAAAAAAGAAAAGACTTAAGCTGGCAAAAGCACAGAAAAGAACTGTGCATTCTTCTAAATCACAAATCCCCAAGGAGAGTCCAATTGTGTCGGTTGCGATGCCTGACCTTCCCAACACTGGACGGGAAGAGCTTGCGCCTTCCACCATTTGCACGCCCCCTGCAAGTGCTGGAAGGAGCACCCGCAGTCCAGTTCCTGATAGTCAAATTGAAGATGTCACTGTTGAAGTACACCAGGATGAGGATATGGGTGTTGCTGGCGCTGGGGAGGAAATTGACAAGGAGGATTCTGATGGTGAGGTGGTTTGTTTAAGTCAGGCACCTGAGGAGACACCTGTTGTCCGTGGGAGGAATATGGCCATTGACATGCCTGGTCAAAATACAAAAAAAATCAGCTCTTCGGTGTGGAATTATTTCAACACAAATGCGGACAACAGGTGTCAAGCCGTGTGTTGCCTTTGTCAAGCTGTAATAAGTAGGGGTAAGGACATTAACCACCTCGGAACATCCTCCCTTATACGTCACCTGCAGCGCATTCATCATAAGTCAGTGACAAGTTCAAAAACTTTTGGTGACAGCAGAAGCAGTCCACTGACCACTAAATCCCTTCCTCTTGTAACCAAGCTCCTGCAAACCACACCACCAACTCCCTCAATGTCAATTTCCTCCTTACCCAGGAAAGCCAATTGTACTGCAGGCCATGTCACTGTCAAGTCTGATGAGTCCTCTCCTGCCTGGGATTCCTCCGATGCATCCTTGAGTGTAACACCTACTGTTGCTGGCGCTGCTGTTGTTGCTGCTGGGAGTCGATCGTCATCCAAGAGGGGAAGTCAGAAGACCACTTGTACTACTTCCAGTAAGCAATTGACTGTCCAACAGTCCTTTGCGAGGAAGATGAAATATCACAGCAGTCATCCTGCTGCAAAGCAGATAACTCAGGCCTTGGCAGCCTGGGTGGTGAGAAACGTGGTTCCGGTATCCATCGTTAATTCAGAGGCAACTATAGACTTGATTGAGGTACTGTGTCCCCGGTACCAAATACCATCTAGGTTCCATTTCTCTAGGCAGGCGATACCGAAAATGTACACAAACCTCAGAAAAAGACTCACCAGTGTCCTAAAAAATGCAGTTGTACCCAATGTCCACTTAACCACGGACATGTGGACAAGTGGAGCAGGGCAGACTCAGGACTATATGACTGTGACAGCCCACTGGGTAGATGTATTGCCTTCCACAGCAAGAACAGCAGCGGCGGCACCAGTAGCAGCATCTCGCAAACGCCAACTCGTTCCTAGGCAGGCTACACTTTGTATCACCGCTTTCCAGAATAGGCACACAGCTGACAACCTCTTACGGCAACTGAGGAAGATCATCGCAGAATGGCTTACCCCAATTGGACTCTCCTGGGGATTTGTGACATCGGACAACGCCAGCAATATTGTGCGTGCATTACATCTGGGCAAATTCCAGCACGTCCCATGTTTTGCACATACATTGAATTTGGTGGTGTAGAATTATTTAAAAAACGACAGGGGCGTGCAAGAGATGCTGTCGGTGGCCCGAAGAATTGCGGGCCACTTTCGGCATTCAGGCACCGCATACAGAAGACTGGAGCACCACCAAACATTCCTGAACCTGCCCTGCCATCTGTTACAATCCTGACTGTAGGTTTCATATTTGGTGACTTACCCCTGCCATCTGTTCCGGATCCTGTGTCTTTTACTCACTGAGTTAAACAGCTTGTCAGCACTCTGAGTTTTCCTGAGTTCTCTGCCTGAAAGGTAATAGTTAATTAGCTCCACCTGTGGTGATCTCCTGTGTGAGGCTGAATTCAGTAATATGAAGTTCAGGCTTCAGTGTTCTCTCGGCCTGCTAGGCCTCATTCTACATCACAGCCTAGTCTGGAGTAGTCACATGACAGTGACTGTTCACCTGATCCAGATTTGTCCAATCCTCTGCCAGCCTGAGACTCTCTGCATCACCTAATCCTGCTCACCAATCACCAAGGACCAGGAAGTATAAGTCAGGAGGCTGAGTTGGAAACTGTGCCAGTTCCTTGTGTCACACTCACTGCTATGTGTGAATCTTCATGCTGAGCTCCCTAAAGGTAACCTTTATACTCTAGTTCCTGTGAAAACTCTGTTCCTGGTTACCCTGTTTGGTTAACTTTTGTGTTGCCACTGATGATCACTATCTCCACGAGTCTCAAAGTAAAGGCACAGCAGCAGTGGTTCATCTTAAAGGCACAGTATTATATTCCATAGTCTCAACTGAAAACCACAGCTGCCGTGGTTCATCTTTACTGCTGTTGTAGTTGTGATCTCCAGTGCTCCCGTATCCCTCCAGCACCTCAGTGCCTCAGCACCTCCGTGCCTCAGTATCTCCGTGCCTCAGCACCTCCGTGCCTCAGTACCTCTGTGCCTCCCAGTGCCTCAGCACCTCCGTGCCTCAGTATCTCCATGCCTCAGCACATCCGTGCCTCAGTACCTCCGTGCCTACCTGCACCTCCGTGCCTCAGTACCTCTGTGCCTCAGTACCTCTGTGCCTCAGTACCTCCGTGCCTCCCAGCACCTCCGTGCCTCAGCACCTCCATGCCTCAGCACCTCGTGCCTCCACCATCTCCTTGCTTCCAGCATCTCCGTGTCTCTGCACCTCGTGCCTCCAGTACCTCCGTGCCTCAGCTCCTCCGTGCTTCCAGCACCTCGTGCCTCAGCACCCCCGTGCCTCAGCACCTCGTGCCTCCAGCATCTCCGTGCTTCAACATCTCCGGGCTTCCGGCATCTCAGTGCCTCCAAGCACCTCAGTGCCTCCAAGCACCTCAGTGCCTCCAAGCACCCCAGTGTCTCTACGCACCCCAGTGTCTCTACGCACCCCAGTGTCTCTACGCACCCCAGTGTCTCTACGCACTTCCGTGCCTCCTAGCACCTCAGTGTCTCCAAGCATCCAGTGCACTTTAGCGCAGTTGTACCTGGTATTCTTCACTGATTCATCAGCGCCTTTCCAGTTCTGTCTTTCAGGAGACCTTAAGCGTTCACACGTGCCCTCTGTCTGCCGACCTAATCCTGCATGGGGAGAACCTAGATTCGGCCATCTCTGCTGCGGTTCCTCTTCCCAGTCACCGGAAGAAGCCCCGAGTCCACAACACTCCCAAACCAGGTCAGTGGTAGTATTCATATAATTCTCCAGTCGCCCGCACAGACTTCACTAACACCGGGTTCACAAAACCTCAGTCATGACAGTAGGAACTGGCCACATGGACCCGGCCAAAAGTGTTTGTCTGACGCAGGACCTCCTAAGCAACATTGCAGGACGCTTGGAAGGTCTGGAGTCGACTCAGCATCAATTAGCACAGTGTCTGCAGCGGAATTCTTTCTCCAGAGATTCTCTGACCTTCTGCACTAAGACTCCTGACCAACTGCAGTGTTTCTACCAGATGTTATTACAGTTACAAGAACTTTTGTCTAGTATTCTTTCTGTGATGCCTGATCTCTTCAGGAATACTACCAACGTTGTTGATCCTGTTTTGTCCCATCCAGTTAATAGAGTCTCTTCCTCTGTGCAAGGAAAAGTTGTTCATCAGAGCTATCCACGGCCCAAACTCTCTGAAGCTGAACGTCAGCGGCGTAGGGAGCTACACCTCTGTCTTTACTGTGGAAATTCCAGTCACTTTGTTAAAGACTGCATTCTTCGTAAGCCAGGGAATGGTGACAAATCTCAGTATCACAGTGCTCATGTCTACAAGTCATCCACAGTAGCCGATCCTGCTACTGCTGATGGGGGTATCAAGATGGCTACTCTGAAAGAGACTCAAATTTATGACTGGGGTCCGGTGATTAAAAGACCTTATCCCAAGTTAGGAGTCCAGAGAAGAATATTCAAGCCATTTAGAGTCACAGAGGAGTCCGTGTCTTCTGCCCAAGGAGGGGCATCCGTGTCTTCAACCCAAGGAGAGGTATCCGTGTCTTCAGCCCAAGGAGGGGCATCCGTGTCTTCAGCACAAGGAGGGGCATCCGTGTCTTCAGCCCAAGGAGGGGCATCCGTGTCTTCAGCCCAAGGAGGGGCGTCCGTGTCTTCAGCCCAAGGAGTGGCGTCCGTGTCTTCAGCCCAAGGAGTGGCGTCCGTGTCTTCAGCCCAAGGAGTGGTGTCCGTGTCTTCAGCCCAAGGAGTGGCGTCCGTGTTTTCAGCCGAAGGAGGGGCGTCCGTGTCTTCAGCCCAAGGGGGGCGTCCGTGTCTTCAGCCCAAGGAGGGGCGTCCGTGTCTTCAGCCCAAGGAGGGGTGTCCGTGTCTTTAGCCCCAGAGAGGGGTTCAGAGGGTCCAGCCCCAGAGAGTCTTCAGAGTGCTGCCGAGCCAGAGAGTCTACAGAGTGCTGCCCAGCCAGAGAGTCTACAGAGTGCTGCCCAGCCAGAGAGTCTACAGAGTGCTGCCCAGCCAGAGAGTCTACAGAGTGCTGCCCAGCCAGAGAGTCTACAGAGTGCTGCCCAGCCAGAGAGTCTACAGAGTGCTGCCCAGCCAGCGAGTCTACAGAGTGCTGCCCAGACAGAGAGTCTACAGAGTGCAGCCCAGCCCCATGAAGAGGGGGCTCTTGCTTCAGCCCAGCCCCGTGAAGAGGGGGTTCTTGCCTCAGCCCAGCCCCATGATGAGGGGGCTCCTGCCGGTCCAGCTATATTCCAGGCTCCACCTGGTCAGTCCGTCCCGGTTCTATCCGGTCCAGCGATACTCCAGGCCCAGCCTGGTCAGTCCGTCCCGGTTCCAGCTGGTCCAGCAATACTCCAGGTCCAGCCTGGTCAGTCCGTCCCGGTTCCAGCCGGTCCAGCAATACTCCAGGCCCAGCCTGGTCAGCCCGTCCCAGTTCCAGCTGGTCCAGCAATACTCCAGGACCAGCCTGGTCAGTCTCCTTTGGCCCCAGCCAATTCAAGTATCCTCGGATCCAATCCAGTCCTACTCGTCCAGCCAAAGATTTATCCAGTTTCAGTCTGTTCAAACTCATCTGGACACAAACCAATTCCAAGCATTGGTCCGAGTAAAGAACTTTTGTCTGTTGGTCCCAGTAAAGGACTTCCACCATTTAGTTCTAAAATTAGACTTCAGTCTGTCTCTGGTTCTGTTTCCTTGTCTTCCATCACTGAGTCCACAGCTTCTGCGGGGAATTCTAATACCTCTTCTCCTCGATGTCGGGATAATTCTGCTGTAGCATCTAAAGTCAAGAAAAATACCAAGGCTATTGACCTAATGTCTGAATGGGTACCTCAGTCTAATGTTGTTTCAGTGGCATCTGTTTCCTTGAGTCCAATTTCATCCTCCACTCAGTCTTCAGAACATTCAGCCAATGCTCTGTTTTCTGACCCATCGCTTTCTGAGCAAGATAATGCCTTGATGAACAAATACATTAGGAATTTCAGGAATGCCAAGAATTGGAAAACAGTACAAAGACAACAGCCTGTTGATTTAAGTGTTGGTTATGTTTCCATTGATTCCACTCCAAGTTCCTTGTGTTGTTCTGAACTTGTTATTGCAGCTTACAAAGCGGATGTAGTTACTCCCAAAGAAGATTGGTATCTTCCAATAGACTTGGACTCAGACTCTGAATTTGATCCAGTTCATGATGCTACTTCTTTCAGGGGAGGTCCCATGTTTTCTAAGGAAGTTTTTTCATTACAGGAGATTCCACTCTCCCTGGTCAAAACCAAATGTTCCCGTAAGAAGAAGAGGCATCAACGAAGGTCCTAAATTCTTTCGTATGAATTTCTCAAGTTCCTCTAAGATTCAAGATGGGTGTCCGGAGTCCTCCCTTGAAGAGGTGGATACTGTCACAATCCTGACTGTAGGTTTCATATTTGGTGACTTACCCCTGCCATCTGTTCCGGATCCTGTGTCTTTTACTCACTGAGTTAAACAGCTTGTCAGCACTATGAGTTTTCCTGAGTTCTCTGCCTGAAAGGTAATAGTTAATTAGCTCCACCTGTTGTGATCTCCTGTGTGAGGCTGAATTCAGTAATATGAAGTTCAGGCTTCAGTGTTCTCTCGGCCTGCTAGGCCTCATTCTACATCACAGCCTAGTCTGGAATAGTCACATGACAGTGACTGTTCTCCTGATCCAGAGTTGTCCAATCCTCTGCCAGCCTGAGACTCTCTGCATCACCTAATCCTGCTCACCAATCACCAAGGACCAGGAAGTATAAGTCAGGAGGCTGAGTTGGAAACTGTGCCAGTTCCTTGTGTCACACTCACTGCTATGTGTGAGTCTACATGCTGAGCTCCCTAAAGGTAACCTTTATACTCTAGTTCCATTGAAAACTCTGTTCCTGGTTACTCTGTTTGGTTTACTTTTGTGTTGCCACTGATGATCACTATCTCCACGAGTCTCAAAGTAAAGGCACAGCTGCAGTGGTTCATCTTAAAGGCACAGTATTATATTCCATAGTCTCAACTGAAAACCACAGCTGCCGTGGTTCATCTTTACTGCTGTTGTAGTTGTGATCTCCAGAGCTCCCGTATCCCTCCAGCAATTCAGTGCCTCAGTACCTCAGTGCCTCAGTACCTCAGTGCCTCAGCACCTCATTGCCTCAGCACCTCCGTGCCTCAGTATCTCTGTGCCTCAGCACCTCCGTGCCTCAGTACCTCCGTGCCTCCCAGCACCTCCGTGCCTCAGTATGTCCATGCCTCAGTACCTCCGTGCCTCCCAGCACCTCCGTACCTCAGCATCTCCGTGCCTCAGCATCTCCGTGCCTCAGTACCTCTATGCCTCAGTACCTCCGTGCCTCCCAGCACCTCCGTGCCTCAGCACCTCGTGCCTCCAGCATCTCCGTGCTTCCAGCATCTCCGTGTCTCAGCACCTCGTGCCTCCAGTACCTCCGTGCCTCAGCTCCTCCGTGCTTCCAGCACCTCGTGCCTCAGCACCCCATGTCTCAGCACCTCGTGCCTCCAGCATCTCCGTGCTTCAGCATCTCCGTGCTTCCGGCATCTCTGTGCCTCCAAGCACCTCAGTGCCTCCAAGCACCCCAGTGTCTCTACGCACCCCAGTGTCTCTACGCACCCCAGTGTCTCTACGCACTTCCGTGCCTCCTAGCACCTCAATGTCTCCAAGCATCCAGTGCACTTTAGCGCAGTTGTACCTGGTATTCTTCACTGATTCATCAGCGCCTTTCCAGTTCTGTCTTTCAGGAGACCTTCAGCGTTCACACGTGCCCTCTGTCTGCCGACCTAATCCTGCATGGGGAGAACCTAGATTCGGCCATCTCTGCTGCGGTTCCTCTTCCCAGTCACCGGAAGAAGCCCCGAGTCCACAACACTCCCAAACCAGGTCAGTGGTAGTATTCATATAATTCTCCAGTCGCCCGCACAGACTTCACTAACACCGGGTTCACAAAACCTCAGTCATGACACCATCATCTGAAGCAAGAGGTGGTAACGAGGTGGAATCCAACCCTCTATATGCTTCAGAGGATGGAGGAGCAGCAAAAGGCCATTCAAGCCTATACATCTGCCCACGATATAGGCAAAGGAGGGGGAATGCACCTGACTCAAGCGCAGTGGAGAATGATTTCAACGTTGTGCAAGGTTCTGCAACCCTTTGAACTTGCCACACGTGAAGTCAGTTCAGACACTGCCAGCCTGAGTCATGTCATTCCCCTCATCAGGCTTTTGCAGAAGATGCTGGAGACATTGAAGGAGGAGCTAAAACAGAGCGATTCCGCTAGGCATGTGGGACTTGTGGATGGAGCCCTTAATTCGCTTAACCAGGATTCACGGGTGGTCAATCTGTTGAAATCAGAGCACTACATTTTGGCCACCGTGCTCGATCCTAGATTTAAAACCTACGTTGTGTCTCTCTTTCCGGCAGACACAAGTCTGTAGAGGTTCAAAGACCTGCTGGTGAGAAAATTGTCAAGTCAAGAGGAACGTGACCCGACAACATCTCCTCCTTCACATTCTCCCGCAACTGGGGGTGCGAGGAAAAGGCTAAGAATTCCTAGCCCACCCGCTGGCGGTGATGCAGGGCAGTCTGGAGCGAGTGCTGACATCTGGTCCGGACTGAAGGACCTGCCAATGATTACTGACATGTCGTCTACTGTCACTGCATATGATTCTCTCACCATGGAAAGAATGGTGGAGGATTATATGAGTGTCCGCATCCAAGTAGACACGTCAGACAGTCCGTACGTATTCTGGCAGGAAAAAGAGGCAATTTGGAGGCCCTTGCACAAACTGGCTTTATTCTACCTAAGTTGCCCTCCCTCCAGTGTGTACTCCGAAAGAGTGTTTAGTGCAGCCGCTCACCTTGTCAGCAATCGGCGTACGAGGTTACTTCCAGAAAATGTGGAGAAGATGATGTTCATCAAAATGAATTATAATCAATTCCTCCGTGGAGACATTCACCAGCAGCAATTGCCTCCAGAAAGTACACGGGGACCTGAGATGGTGGATTCCAGTGGGGATGAATTAATAATCTGTGAGGAGGGGGATGTACACAGTGAAAGGGGTGAGGAATCGGAGGATGATGATGAGGTGGACATCTTGCCTCTGTAGAGCCAGTTTGTGCAAGGAGAGATTGATTGCTTCTTTTTTGGTGGGGGCCCAAACCAACCAGTCATTTCAGTCACAGTCGTGTGGCAGACCCTGTCGCTGAAATGATGGGTTCGTTATTATTATACAACATAAGGGTGGGTGGGAGGGCCCAAGGACAATTCCATCTTGCACCTCTTTTTTCTTTCATTTTTCTTTGCATCATGTGCTGTTTGGGGACAATTTTTTTGAAGTGCCATCCTGCCTGACACTGCAGTGCCACTCCTAGATGGGCCAGGTGTTTGTGTCGGCCACTTGTGTCGCTTAGCTTAGTCACACAGCCACCTTGGTGCGCCTCTTTTTTTCTTTGCATCATGTGCTGTTTGGGGACAATTTTTTGGAAGTGCCATCCTGTCTTGAATGACACTGCAGTGCCACTCCTAGATGGGCCAGGTGTTTGTGTCGGCCACTTGTGTCGCTTAGCTTAGCCATCCAGCGACCTCGGTGCAAATTGTAGGACTAAAAATAATATTGTGAGGTGTGAGGTGTTCAGAATAGACTGGAAATTAGTGGAAATTATGGTAATTGAGGTTAATAATACTATGGGATCAAAATGACCCCCAAATTCTATGATTTAAGCTGTTTTTTAGGGGTTTTTGAAAAAAACACCCGAATCCAAAACACACCCGAATCCGAAAATAAATGTTCGGTGAGGTTTTGCCAAAACGCGTCCGAATCCAAAACACGGCCGCGGAACCGAATCCAAAACAAAAACACAAAACCCGAAAAATGTCCGGTGCACATCACTAATTTCTAGTAATTGTTGCACACTGGCACCTAATGAAAATTATTATTTTACAACATAATGCCTGAATCTATACAAGACATGTTTTATTTCTATTTTTTTACACACTGCGACTCACAGCACTTCTAATAAAATGGCACACTGGCACTTATTGGGGGTCATTCCGAGTTGATCATTCGCTAGCAGTTTTTAGCAGCCATGCAAATGCTATGCCGCCGCCCACTGGGAGTGTATTTTAGCTTAGCAGAAGTGCGAACGGTTGTACAAAGTTTTTTTGTGCAGTTTCAGAGTAGCTCAAAACCTACTCAGCGCTTGTGATCACTTCAGACTGTTCAGTTCCTGTTTTGACATCACAAACCCGCCCAGCGTTCACCCAGCCACGCCTGCATTTTTCCTGCTTTTTTCCAAACACACCCAGAAAACGGTCAGTTGACACAAAGATATGCCCACTTCATGTCAATCACTCTGCGGCCACCAGTGTGACTGAAATGCATCACTAGACCCTGTGCAAAACGACATTGTTCGTTGTGCCCGTACAACGCGCGTGTGCATTACACAGCATACGCATGCGCAGAACTGCCATTTTTTTGCCTCATCGCTGCGAACAAATGCAGCCAGCGATCAACTCGGAATGACCCCCAATGAACGTTATTTTCTGACAGGATTAATTTAATTGTTTTAACATGGTACCTGCACTGAACACACAACACAGTGCCTCCCAGTGCTACACCCACAGGCAGTTTTTTACCCCAAAGCCCTCCACACTTTGTCTGACACAGTTATTATTACAGTAGTTCAACAGTAGTGCATCACCCCACAGCCCTTCACAGTCTGCATGACCACTGGCATATCTATGATGACCCACACTGCACACCCAGTCCTATATACTACAGAAACTACTGGGAAAATGGCACAGTTTCCAATTTCCTGCCACACTGCGCATGAGAAGTAGGACAATGACCGGGAAAATGGCCATTGTGCAGTTTTCTTGGAGATCGGCACATGTGCACTAGACTCTGGGACAGCACTAAGGTCTCCTAGTGATGCCAGTACCCAGAGTCTACTGCTGTTCCAGATAGAGAGGAGGGGGCCTGGATGGAGACTGCACATGGGCTGCCAGCTCTCTTGATGCACCCCTGTGTCTGACACAGTTATTATTACAGTAATGCTGCACCACACAGCCCTTCAAAGTCTCTGGGACACAGTTATTATTGTTACAGTAGTGCCACAGTTGTTCTGCATAACAAAGCCCTTCACAGTCTGTCTGACAGTCACAGTAGTGCCACAGTAGTTCTGCAACCCACAGTCCTACAGCCTAACCCTCTGGCATCCTCTGCGAAATGGCACCCAAATCACTGAGGGAGAGACTTTTATACAAAAAAAAAATGTGTGAGATCTGATGCTGGGAAGATGTTTTGCCTAGAGATGTGCGGCAGGCACTTTTCGTGTTTTGTGTTTTGGTTTTGGTTCTAATTCCACTTTAGTGTTTTGGTTTTGGCTTGGCTTTGCCAAAACCACCCTTTCGTGTTTAGGTTTTGGATCTGGATGATTTTTTTTTAAACATAAAAACAGCTAAAATCACTGAATTTGTGAGTAATTTTGCTCCTACTGTATTATTAACCTCAATAACATTCATTTTCACTTATTTCCAGTCTATTCTGAACACCTTACACCTCACACCTCACAATATTGTTTTTAGGCCTAAAGGTTGCACCAAGGTGGCTGTTTGACTAAGCTAAGCAACACAAGTGTGCGGCACAAACACCTGGCCCATCTAGAAGTGGCACTGCAGTTGCAAACAAGATGGCACTATTCAAAAACTAGTCCCCAAACAGCACATGATGCAAAGAAGAAAAAGAGGTGCAATTAGGTATCTGGATGACCAAGCAAAGTGACACAAGTGTGCGTCACAAACACCTGGCCCATCTAGGAGTGGCACTGCAGTTATAGACAGGATGGCACTTAAAAAACTAGTCCCCAAACAGCACATGTTGCAAAGAAGAAAAAGAGGTGCAATGAGGTAGCTGGATGACCAAGCTAAGCGACACAAGTGTGCGGCACAAACACCTGGCCCATCTAGGAGTGGCACTGCAGTTACAGACAGGATGGCACTTAAAAAACTAGTCCCCAAACAGCACATGTTGCAAAGAAGAAAAAGAGGTGCAATGAGGTAGCTGGATGACCAAGCTAAGCGACACAAGTGTGCGGCACAAACACCTGGCCCATCTAGGAGTGGAACTGCAGTTACAGGCAGGATGGCAGATTTAAAAAATAGGCCCCAAACAGCACATGATGCAAAGGAAAAAAAGAGGTGCAATGAGGTTGCTGTATGACTAAGCTAAGCGACACAAGTGTGCGGCACAAACACCTGGCCCATTTAGGAGTGGCAATGCAGTTACAGACAGGATGGCACTTAAAAAAAAATAGTCCCCAAGCAGCACATGATGCAAAGAACAAAAAGAGGTGCAAGATGGAATTGTCATTGGGCCCTCCCACCCACCCTTATGTTGTATAAACAGGACATGCACACTTTAACAAACCAATCATTTCAGCGACAGGGTCTGCCACACTACTGTGGCTGCAATGACTGGTTTGTTTGGGCCCCCAACAAAAAAGAAGCAATCAATCTCTCCTTGCACAAACTGGCTCTACAGAGGCAAGGTGTCGACCTCATCCTCATTCTCCGATTCCTCACCCCTTTCACTGTATACATCCTCCTCCTCACAGAGTATTAATTCATCCCCACTGGAATCCACCATCACAGGTTCCTGTGTACTTTCTGGAGGCAATTGCTGGTAAAGGTCTTTTCAGAGGAATTTATCATTCATTTTGATGAACATCATCTTCTCCACATTTAGTGGAAGTAACCTCCTATGCCGATCGCTGACAAGGTTAAAGCCAGTTTGTGGAAGGGCCTCCAAATTGCCTTTTTTTCCTGCCAGTATATATACATACTGTCTGACATGCCTACTTTGATGCTGTCACTCATATAATCCTCCACCATTCTTTCATATGCAGTGACACTACACATGGCATCATTGGCATTTCCTTAAGTCCGGAGCAGATGTCAGCTTTCACTCCTGACTGCCCTGCATCACCGCCAGTGGGTGGGTTAGGAAATCTCATCCTTTTCCTTGCAGCCCCAGTGGCAGGAGAAATTGAAGGATGAGCTGTTGATGGGTCACGTTCCGCTTGAGTTGACAATTTAATAACCAGCAGGTCTCTGCATCTCTGCACACTTGTGTCTGCTGGAAAGAGAGATACAATGTAGGCTTTAAACCTAGGATCGAACACGGTGGCCAAAATGTAGTGCTCTGATTTCAACAGATTGACCACCCTTGAATCCTGGCAAAGTGAATGAAGTGCTCCATGAACAAGTCCCACATACTTTGCGGAATTGCTCCATCTTAGCTCCTCCTTCAATCTCTCAAGCTGCTTCTGCAAAAGCCTGATGAGGGGAATGACCTGACTCAAGCTGGCAGTGTCTGAACTGACTTCACGTGTGGCAAGTTTGAAGGGTTGGAGAACCTTGCACAATACAGAAATCATTCTCCACTGCACTTGAGTCAGGTGCATTCCCCCTCCTTTGCCTATATCATAGGTGGATGTATAGGCTTGAATTGCCTTTTGCTGCTACTCCATCCTCTGAAGCATATAGAGTGTTGAATTCCACCTTGTTACCACCTCTTGCTTCAGTTGATGGCGGGGCAGGTTCAGGAGTGTTTGCTGGTACTTCAGTTTTCTGCACACAGTGGCAGAATGCCGAAATTGGCACGCAATATTTCGGGCAACCGACAGCATCTCCTGCACACCCCTGTCATTTTTAAAAAAATTCTGCACCACCAAATTAATTGTATGTGCAAAACAGGGGACATGCTGGAATTTGCCCAGATGTAATACACGCACATTATTGGTGGCATTGTCCGATATCACAAATCCCCAGGATAGTCCAATTGGTCTTAGCCATTCTGTGATGATGTTGCTCAGTTTCTGTAAAAGGTTGTCAGCTGTGTGCCTCTTAAGGAAAGTTAATACATAGCGTAGCCTGCCTAGGAACGAGTTGGCATTTGCGAGATGCTGCTACTGGTGCTGCTGCTGTTGTTGCTGTGGGAGTCCATACATCTACCCAGTGGGCTGTTACAGATATATAGTCCTTAGTCTACCCTGTTCCACTTGTTCACATGTCTGTGGTTAAGTGGACACTGGATACAACCGCATTTTGTAGGACACTGGTGACTCTTTTTCTGACGTCTGTGTACATTCTCTGTATTGCCTGCCTAGAAAAGTGGAACATAGATGGGATTTGATACTGGG
Source organism: Pseudophryne corroboree (assembly GCF_028390025.1). NCBI lineage: Eukaryota > Metazoa > Chordata > Amphibia > Anura > Myobatrachidae > Pseudophryne > Pseudophryne corroboree. Next base: position 483,452,310 of record NC_086448.1, read on the forward strand.
AACACAGTACCGCCATCAATTCTCTAAGTTCCACTGAACTAATAGCGTATACTGGACACACGTCTAACACCAACATAGTTGTCAAGGCCTCAGTTATCCGCTTTGCAAAAGGATGACTTCTGTCATATTTCATCTTCCTCACAAAGGATTGTTGGACAGTCAATTGCTTACCTGAAGTAGTACAAGTGGTCTATTAACTTCCCCTCTGGGATGACGATCCACTCCCAGCAGCAACAACAGCAGCAACAGCAGGCGTACCACTCAAGGATCCTACGGAGAAATCCCGGTTAGAAGAATACTCCTCAGTTTTGACAGTGATATGGCATGCAGGACTACTGATGTTCCTGACTGAGGAGAAAGTTGATGTTGAGGGAGTTGGTGGTGTGGCTTGCCAGAGCTTGGGTATAGGAGGAAGTAGGGATTTAGGTGTCAGTGGACTGCTTACGATCTTACCCAAAGTTTCACAACTTGACACTGACTTCTGATGAATGTGCAGCATATTCCGTATAAGGGAGGATGTTCCTAGGTTGTTAACATCCTTACCCCTACTTAATACAGATTGACTGAGGCAACAGATGGCGTGATACCTTTAATTTGAATATCAGGCACTGGACTGTGGATGCTCCTTCCAGCACTTGCAGGGGGCGTGCAAATGGTGGAAGGAGCCACCTCCTCCCGTCCAGTGTTGGAAAGGTCAGGCATCGCAACTGCCGACATATTTGGACTCTCCTTAGGGATTTTTGATACCATCTCCGAACGTACAGTTCTTTTCTGTGCTCTTTCCAGCTTAACTCTCTTAATTTTTCTAGCTGGAGGATGAGGGATTCCATCATCATTTGAAGCTGAACCACTAGCCATGAACATAGGCCATGGCCTCAGCCATTCCTTGCCACTCCGTGTCATAAATGGTATATTGGCAAGTTTATGTTTCTCCTTAGATGATTTAAATTTCTTTTTTTGGTTCTTTTTACTGAACTTTGGCTTTTTGGATTTTACATGACCTCTACTATTACATTGGGCATCAGCCTTGGCAGACGACGTTGATGGCAATTCATCTAGAGATGAGCGGGTTCGGTTCGTCGAGATCCGAAACCCCCGAGGCAGCCTCGGATCTTCCCGCCTTGCTCGGTTAACCCGAACGCGGCCGAACATCATCATCCTGCTGTCGGATTCTCGCGAGATTCGTATTCTATATAAAGAGCCGCGTGTCGCCGCCATTTTCACTCGTGCATTGGAGATTGAACGGAGTGGACGTGGCTACGTTCTCTGCCTGAAAAGCTCCAAATCTGTGCTTAGTGTGCTGCAAATATCTGTGCTCAGTGTGCTGCAAATATCTGTGCTCATTATGCTGCAAATATCTACATTCTCTGCCTGAAAAGCTCCATATCTGTGCTCAGTGTGCTGCAAATATCTGTGCTCAGTGTGCTGCATTTTGGTGACCAACAGTATATAGTTTTACTGTACAGTAGGCCATTGCTGTATCTTGCAGCTCCGTGTCACTGCAAGTATCCATTCCATATCTGTGCTGCATTTTTGTGAGCAGTATATATAGTAGTACAGTGCAGCATTTTGGTGACCAACAGTATATAGTTGTACAGTACAGTAGGCCATTGCTGTATCTTGCAGTTCTGTGTCACTGCAAGTATCCATTCCATATCTGTGCTGTATTTTTGTGAGCAGTATATATAGTAGTACAGTGCAGCATTTTGGTGACCAACAGTATATAGTTGTACAGTACAGTAGGCCATTGCTATTGATATAATAATAATACTGGCATATAATTCCACACATTAAAATATGGAGAACAAAAATGTGGAGGGTGAAATAGGAAAAGATCAAGATCCACTTTCACCTAGTGTTGAAGCTGTTGTCACTAGTCATGGCAGAGATGATTCAATGCCATAGAGAGCATGTAAAATCCAAAAAACTAAAGTTCAGTAAAATTACCCAAAAATCTAAATTAAAAGCATCTAAGGAGAAGTATAAACTTGCCAATATGCCATTTACGACACGGAGTGGCAAGGAACGGCTGAGGCCCTGGCCTATGTTCATGGCTAGTGGTTCAGCTTCACATGAGGATGGAAGCACTCATACTCCCGCTAGAAACTGAAAAGATTTAAGATGGCAAAAGCACAGCAAAGAACTGTGCGTTCTTATAAAAAACAAATCCCCAAGGAGAGACTAATTGTGTAGGCGGTGGCGATGCCTGACCTTCCCAACACTGGACGGGAAGAGGTGGCTCCTTCCACCATTTGCACGACCCCTACAAGTGCTGGAAGGAGCACCCACAGTCCAGTTCCTGATAGTCAAATTGAAGATGTCACTGTTGAAGTACATCAGGATGAGGATATGGGTGTTGCTGGCGCTGAGGAGGTAATTGACAAGGAGTATTCTGATGGTGAGGTGGTTTGTTTAAGTCAGGCACCCGGGGAGACACCTGTTGTCCATGGGATGAATATGGTCATTGACATGCCTGGTCAAATTACAAAAAAAATCACATCTTCGGTGTGGAATTATTTTAACAGAAATGCGGACAACAGGTGTCAAGCCGTGTGTTGCCTTTGTCAAGCTGTAATAAGTTGGGGTAAGGACGTTAACCACCTAGGAACATCCTCCCTTATACGTCACCTGGAGCGCATTCATCAGAAGTCATTGACAAGTACAAAAACTTTGGGTGACAGCGGAAGCAGTCCACTGACAACTAAATCCCTTCTTCTTGTACCCAAGCTCCTGCAATCCGCACCACCAACTCCCTCAGTGTCAATTTCCTCCTTAGACAGGAATGCTAATAGTCCTGCAGGCCATGTCACTGGCAAGTCTGACGAGTCCTCTCCTAACTGGGATTCCTCCGATGGATCCTTGAGTGTAACGCCTACTGCTGCTGGTGCTGCTGTTGTTGCTGCTGGGAGTCGATCGTCATCCCAGAGGGGAAGTCAGAAGACCACTTGTACTACTCCCAGTAAGCAATTGACTGTCCAACAGTCCTTTGTGAGGAAGATGAAATATCACAGCAGTCATCCTGTTGCAAGGCGGATAACTCAGGCCTTGGCAGCTGTGTTGGTGTTAGACGTGTGTCCGGTATCCACCGGTAATTCACAGGGGCTTAGATAATTTCTTGAGGTAGTGTGTCCCCGGTACCAAATCCCATCTAGGGGGTAAATTTACTAAGATTCGTGTATTCCCGTTTGAGGTCAAAGTCCAATCACGAATGACATTGAAAGTGTAAATATGCAACTTTTTGAATTGATTACGACTAATTTACTAAGCTGCCGTATTCTGCATTTTCGGGTTTTCCGATGTCGATGTCATTCGTTTTTTTTGGCAGTGTTTTACGTGAGTGACTTGTAAAACACTGCCGACTTTAATACAATGAATCTCGGCCGGATCTGAGAGATCCGTGCTGGGCTTCATTGTGCACTTTGTTTAACAAAAAAATAAAGTTTAAGTGTAAAAAAAAAATTGCGTGGGGTCCCCCCTCCTAAGGCAAACCAGCCTCGGGCTCTTTGAGCCGATCCTGGTTGCAGAAATATGGGAAAAAAATGGACAGGGGTTCCCCCATATTTAAGCAACCAGCATCGGGCTCTGCGCCTGGTCCTGGTTCCAAAAATACGGGGGACAAAAAGAGTAGGGGTCCCCCGTATTTTTGAAACCAGCACCGGGCTCCACTAGCTGGACAGATAATGCCACAGCCGGGGGTCACTTTTATACAGTGCCTTGCGGCCGTGGCATCAAATATCCAACTAGTCACCCCTGGCCAGGGTACCCTGGGGGAGTGGGGACCCCTTCAATCAAGGGGTCCCCCCCCCAGCCACCCAAGGGCAAGGGGTGAAGCCCGAGGCTGTCCCCCCCATCCAATAGGCTGCGGATGGGGGGCTGATAGCCTTTGTGAAAAGTGATTGATATTGTTTTTAGTAGCAGGACTACAAGGCCCAGCAAGCCTCCCCCGCAAGCTGGTACTTGGAGAACCACAAGTACCAGCATGCGGCGGAAAAACGGGCCCGCTGGTACCTGTAGTACTACTACTAAAAAAATACCCCAATAAAGACAACACACACACACCTTGAAAGTATAACTTTAATACATCCATCCACACCTCCATATACACATACTTACCTTATGTTCCCACGCAGGTCGGTCCTCTTCTCCAGTAGAATCCATGGTGTACCTGTAGAAAAAATTATACTCACATAATCCAGTGTTTTCGGCTCCTCGGTAAATCCTTTTGTAATCCACGTACTTAAAAAAAATAAAAAAACGGATACCCGACCACGAACTGAAAGGGGACCCATGTTTTCACATGGGTCCCCTTTCCCCGAATGCCAGAAACCCACTCTGACTGATGTCTAAGTGGGTTTCTTCAGCCAATCAGGGAGCGCTACGTTGTGACACCCTCCTGATCGTCTGTGTGCTCCTGTACTGTCTGACAGGCGGCACACGGCAGTGTTACAATGTAGCGCCTATGCGCTCCATTGTAACCAATGGTGGGAACTTTCAGGTCAGCGGTTGACCGAAAGTGACCTCACCGCTGACCTCAAAGTTCCCACCATTAGTTACAATGGAGCGCATAGGCGCTACATTGTAACACTGCCGTGTGCCGCCTGTCATACAGTACAGGAGCACACAGCCGATCAGGAGGGTGTCACAATGTAGCGCTCCCTGATTGGCTGAAGAAACCCACTTAGACATCAGTCAGAGTGGGTTTCTGGCATTCAGGGAAAGGGGGCCCATGTGAAAACATGGGTCCCCTTTCAGTTCGTGGTCGGGTATCCGTTTTTTTATTTTTTCAAGTATGTGGATTACAAAAGGATTTACCGAGGAGCCGAAAACACTGGATTATGTGAGTATAATTTTTTCTACAGGTACACAATGGATTCTACTGGAGAAGAGGACCGACCTGCGTGGGAACATAAGGTAAGTATGTGTATATGGAGGTGTGGATGGATGTATTAAAGTTATACTTTCAAGGTGTGTGTGTGTGTGTTGTCTTTATTGGGGTATTTTTTTAGTAGTAGTACTACAGGTACCAGCGGGCCCGTTTTTCTGCCGCATGCTGGTACTTGTGGTTCTCCAAGTACCAGCTTGCGGGGGAGGCTTGCTGGGCCTTGTAGTCCTGCTACTAAAAACAATATCAATCACTTTTCACAAAGGCTATCAGCCCCCCATCCGCAGCCTATTGGATGGGGGGGACAGCCTCGGGCTTCATCCCTGGCCCTTGGGTGGCTGGGGGGGGACCCCTTGATTGAAGGGGTCCCCACTCCCCCAGGGTACCCCGGCCAGGGGTGACTAGTTGGATATTTGATGCCACGGCCGCAAGGCACTGTATAAAAGTGACCCCCGGCTGTGGCATTATCTGTCCAGCTAGTGGAGCCCGGTGCTGGTTTCAAAAATACGGGGGACCCCTACTCTTTTTGTCCCCTGTATTTTTGGAACCAGGACCAGGCGCAGAGCCCGATGCTGGTTGCTTAAATATGGGGGAACCCCTGTCCATTTTTTCCCCATATTTCTGCAACCAGGATCAGCTCAAAGAGCCCGAGGCTGGTTTGCCTTAAGAGGGGGGACCCCACGCAATTTTTTTTCAGAAAATTTATAACATTTCCCCCCGTTCCCACTGAAAAACATGCACGGATCTCATGGATCCGTGCATGCCTATACAAACACGGGATAAAAAAGCCGGTCTGTTTTTTTTTTTAGCACTTTTTCACGATTTGTATTTTATCACGGCAGTGTTTGGCTATTGTCGGCAGTGTTTGTGTTTTGCACTTTTTAGTAAATTCCCGATTTCTAGCAAATTGCAGGCGTATTTGACCGATGGTGTATTGATTCGTGATATTTTCCTAGGACTTCCAAAATATTACGAATGCCCTCATCACTGCCGTGATTTTTGCTTAGTAAATTACCGAGATGACACTTTGATGAAAAAACGGCATCTCGGTCAAAATCGGGACCTTAGTAAATATACCCCTAGGTTCCAATTCTCTAGGCAGGCGATACCGAAAATGTACACAGACATCTGAAAAAAAGTCACCAGTATCCTAAAAAATGCAGTTGTACCCACCGGACATGTGGACAAGTGGAGCAGGGCAGACTCAGGACTATATGACTGTGATAGCCCACTGGGTAGACGTATTGCCTCCCACAGCAACAATAGCAGCAGCTGCACCAGTAGCAGCATCTCACACATGCCAACTCGTTCCTAGGCAGGCTGCGCTTTGTATCACCGCTTTCCATAAGAGGCACACAGCTGACAACCTCTTACGGAAACTGAGGAACATCATCGCAGAATGGCTTACCCCAGTTGGACTCTCCTGGGGATTTGTGATATGAAACAACGCCACCAATATTGTGCGTGCGTTACATGTGGGCAAATTCCAGCATGTCCCATGTTTTGCACATACAATTAATTTGGTGGCGCAGAATTTTTTTACAAATGACAGGGGTGTGCAAGAGATGCTGTTGGTGGCCCGAAGAATTGTGGGCCACTTTCGGCATTCAGCCACCGCATGCTGAAGACTGGAGCACCAGCAAACACTCCTGAACCTGCCTCTCCATCAGCTGAAGCAAGAGGTGGAAACGAGGTGGAATTCAACCCTCTATATGCTTCAGAGGATGGAGGAGCAGCAAAAGGCCATTCAAGCCTATACAGTGCATCTGCCTACGATATAGTCAAAGGAGGGGCAATGCACCTGACTCAAGCGCAGTGGAGAATGATTTCAACGTTGTGCAAGGTTCTGTAACCCTTTGAACTTGCCACACGTGAAGACAGTTCAGACACTGCCAGCCTGAGTCAGGTCATTCCCCTCATCAGGCTTTTGCAGAAGCAGCTGGAGAGGTTGAAGGAGGAGCTAAGACGGAGCGATTCCACTAGGCCTATGGGACTTGTGGATGGAGCCCTTAATTCGCTTAACCAGGATTCATGGGTGGTCAATTTGTTGAAATCAGAGCACTACATTTTGGGCACCGTGCTCGATCCTAGGTTTAAAGCCTACGTTGTATCTCTCTTTCCGGCAGATACAAATCTGCAGAGGTTCAAAGACTTGCTGGTGAGAAAATTGTCAATACAAGCGGAGCGTGACTCGTCAACAGCTTCTCCTTCACATTCTCCCGCAACTGGGGCTGCAAGAAAAAGGATAAGAATTTCGAGCTTACCCGCTGGCAGTGATGCAGGGCAGTCAGGAGCGAGTGCTGACATCTGGTTTGGCCCGAAGGACCTGCCAACGATTACTGACATGTCGTCTACTGTCACTGCATATGATTTTGTCACCATTGAAAGAATGGTGGAGGATTATATGAGTGACCGCATCCAAGTAGGCACGTCAGACAGTCCGTACGTATACTGGCAGGAAAAAGAGGCAATTTGGAGGCCCTTGCACAAACTGGCTTTATTTTACCTAAGTTGTCCCCCCTCCAGTGTATACTCCCAAAGACTGTTTAGTGCAGCCGGTCACCTTGTCAGCGATCGGCGTACGAGGTTGCTTCCACAAAATGGGAAGGCAATGATGTTCATCAAAATGAATTATAATCAATTCCTCCGTGGAGACATTCACCAGCAATTGCCTCCAGAAAGTACACCGGGATCTGTGATGGTGATTCCAGTGGGGACGAATTAATACTCTGTGAGGATGGGGATGTACACCGTGAAAGGGGTGAGGAATCGGAGGATGATGACGAGGTCGACATTTTGCCTCTGTAGAGCCAGTTTGAGCAAGGAGAGATTGATTGATTGCTTCTTTTTTTGGTTGGGGCCCATACCAACCAGTCATTTCAGCCACAGTCGTGTGGCAGACCCTGTGGCTGAAATGATGGGTTTGCTAAAGTGTTCATGTCCTATTTATACAACATAAGGGTGGGTGGGAGGGTCCAGGGACAATAAAATCTTGCACCTCTTTTTTTATTTATCTTTGCATCATGTGATGTTTGGGGTCAATTTTTATAAGTGCCATCCTGTCTGACACTGCAGTGCCACTCCTAGATGGGCCAGATGTTTGTGCCACTCTCTTGGGTTGCTTAGCTTACTCATCCAGCGACCTCGGTGAAAATTTTAGGAAAAAAATAATAATATTGTGAGGTGTTCAGAATAGTCTGGAAATGAGTGGAAATTATGGTTATTGAGGTTAATAATACAATAGGATCAAATTACCCACAAATTCTATGATTTAAGCTGTTTTTGAGGGTTTTTTAAAAAAAAACACCCGAATCCAAAACACACCCGAATCCGACAAAAAATTTTCAGGGAGGTTTTGCCAAAACGCGTCTGAATCCAAAACACGGCCGCGGAACTGAATCCAAAACCAAAACCCGAAAAATTTCCGGTGCACATCTCTAATTTCATTGTCTATGTCATGGCTAGTGGCAGCAGCTTCAACACTGGGAGGAAGGGGTTCGTCTTGATTTTTCCCTATTTTATCCTCAAAATTTTTGTTCTCCATTATTTTTTGAGGAGTTATATGAGACAATATGCGGCACTGGAATGACTGGAATGACTGATGGAAAGGACTATACCACTGGTGTGATGCAGCACATTACAACAACACAGTAAGGGACTTGTGGTTGCTGTTATTATAATTATTATAAGGCAGCAGTGGACATATAGCAGCAGCGTATATCGTCACTGGAATGACTGATGAGACAGGACACTACCACTGGTCTGATGCAGCACAATACAACAACACTGTAAGGGACTTGTGGTTGTTGTTGTTGTTATTATTATTATTATTATATGGCAGCAGTGGACATATAGCAGCAGCGCTTACCACTGTGACTGCCTCATCACTGGATTGACTGATGGACAGGACACTACCACTGGTCTGATGCAGCACAACACAACAACACTGTAAGGGACTTATGGTTGTTGTTATAATTATTATACGGCAGCATTGGACATATAGCAGCAGCATATATTGTCACTGTAATGACTGATGAGACAGGACACTACCACTGGTCTGATGCAGCACAACACAACGCCACTTTATACAGCTACACTGGATATATGGCATCAGAGGACACCAACACTGTGACTGGCTGGACTGATGCAGCACAATACACCGACTACACTGGACTGGATAGCACAACACAGCACCACTTTATACATCTACACTGGATATATGGCAGCAGAGGAAACCAACACTGTGACTGATGCAGCACAATACACTGACTACACTGGACTGGACAGCACAACACAGCACCACTTTATACAGCTACACTGGATATATGGCAGCAGAGGACACCAACACTGTGACTGGCTGGACTGATGCAGCACAATACACTGACTACACTGGACTGTACAGCACAACACAGCACCACTTTATACAGCTACACTGGATATATGGCAGCAGAGGAAACCAACACTGTGACTGCCTGGACTGGACTGAGCAGCACAACACAGCACAAGACTCGCCACCCAACTTTCCCGCCCCCACACAGACACTGAACACTGAGGACACGTCCTCTCAATACACTCTCCGAGACTGGAGTGAAAATGGCCACGACGTGCGGCTCCATATATGGAATCCAAATCCCGCGAGAATCCGACAGCGGGATTATGACGTTTTGCCACGTTCGGGTTCCGAGTCAGAAGGGAAAACCTGAGCCGGGCTCAGAACCGAACTCGGAAGGCAAAGTCCGGTAGGGTTCGGTTCTCTGAGAACCGAACCCGCTCATCTCTAGTTTTGCCTCATTTTGGAATCTGAGCCTGTCAGGAAAACCCAAGTCTAGGTTTTGAACTACTTGTATATGCCAAATTCAGATGGGTTCAGTTTTCGGAAAACTGAACCCACATAACTCTAGTGTGTTTCTAAACTGTTTTTGGACCCTGAATCGTACTGTGAACTTATGGATTGTGTGCTGCCTCATACCCCATATATATCAATGCACACAAACGGTGCCTGACTGTTAATCACCCTGCATGAAGGTAAGCGCTGCAGGTGGCATCACCATTAAAATTTGCCCAATTGTAAAAATATTGGTCAACTGCAAAAACATTGGTATACTGTAGCATCCATCATCTCTACATTTATAGACCCTTATAATTAAGGTTTAGGCAATTGAATTTGTATTAGAAGTAAAAAAAAATGCCTGTCATTTATTAGACTATTGTTTGTTCAATTATGTTTTTTCCTTTTCAGTCAATTCAAATCTTAGTAAATTTCCAATTGGCGTTGATTTCTATGAGAAAGTATCAATATGATTCAGATTATCTGTTATTACTGCAAGTACATTTTTTGGCCACAATCTCTGGTTTGCAAAATCATAAAAAAATTGGTGGCAATACTGTAAATAAAACCTGTTAAAATCAATTTTTAGTAAATATGCCCCCTAGGTGTTACGCACACCAGTGCTAACAGGAGTATACCGGTGTATGAACAGAGAGGGAAGCGAAGCAAACGAACTCACAGACAGTATAACATAACATACACAGGAGGTGATGGAATAACTAATAAACACAAAGTGAACGGAGAAGCCCAAAGGCTCAGGAATTGGGTGTCTCCCTAGTGTCAGGAATGCTCAGATGGAATAGAGCGGACAATGAAGCGATGTGTAGTGATTTAACATGTGGAGCACCTGAAATGATGTTGCTAAGAGCAACAGAAAAAACCCCAAAGGGTTACCAACGGGTGTGGGAATAAACTCCTTGGTCAGAGATAGAAATATAGACACAAGGAGAGTATCCACAATCCTAACCCCCACTTGCAGGGCACAGGTTCAGCTTACTGCCACTAAACTGACACCTGGACACCCTGCACAGTGAGGGAGGATTAAGCAAGCAGGTGTGAGAGCACAGCCGCAAACCTGCTGGATTCACAGAATAGCAAAAGAACCCCAGCAGGTCAAACAACTGACTCCAGTCTTACTGCTAGGTCCGGATTGGCAGAATGAAGTACCGAATCCCAAGGCCTATTCGCAGTAAGCAACAAGTAAATACAAAGTCACACAGTACTAGCTAACTCTCTGGAACTGACTAACAAACAAAGATTCAGCAGCATTTGCCTAGCCTGAGAGGATGGTTTATATAGCAGGTGCTGTCCACGCCCCACTCAGACCTCACAGACTGTGAGCACAAAACGAGCGCCGGATTCCCTGCCGTGCACAGAGCCTGTAACCACTACACAGTAAAAACCCGGACCGGAGTATCAGCTGCGCTCAGGTTACTTCGCTAACACTTGCCTCCCGGTTGCCATGGCGACGTGGCAGCACAGAGTAGGAGATCCTAACACTAGGCTTTCACTCGCCAATTGCAGAACATACGCCTGTTGACACCTGGTGGTGGGGAATGATACTGCAGGAAATAGTAACAGTCAACATTCCAGATGCCTAGAGGTCTCATCTTTTCCTATTTTTCTTTTTGCCTTTTATTCTGAAAATTTTCATCTAGTAACATAGTAACATAGTAATTGAGGTTGAAAAGAGGCAAAATGCCCATCGTGTTCAACCTGTATTCTATATCAAGTTGAGTTGATTTTACTGTACCTGCTGAAGTATGTTTTATGACTAGTTAACAACTATAAGTCATGTTACATCCGGATTAACAATGTCAATATTTTAAATGTTTTAACCTTGGATATCCTTTTCAATCAGAAATTCATCCAATCCTTTTTTAAATGCATTTACAGAGTCCACCATTACCACTTTCCCTGGCAAGGAACTCCAAATCCTTATTGCCTTAACAGTAAAGAACCCTTTCCTCCGTTGAGTACGGAATTGTTTTTCCTCCAGCCTCAATGAGTGCCCACGTGTCCTAAACAGAGTGCTTTTAATAAATAATTCCTCTGATAACTCTTTGTAGTGCCCCTTTACATATTTGAAGACATTAATAATGTCTCCTCTTAGACGCCTCTTTTCCAGTGTATACATATTCAAACTAGTAAGCCTTCCCTCGTAATCCAGGCTAGAGGCCCCTTAATCAATTTAGTAGCTCGCCTTTGAACCCTTTCGAGTTCACTGATATATTTTTTATACAGTGGTGCCCAAAACTGAACACAATATTCCAGGTGCGGCTGTACCAATGATTTCTACAGCGGCAGAATTACATCCTCGTCCCTTGTCTCAATTCCCCCGTTTTATGCACGCTAGCACCTTACTTGCCTTCCTTACTGCGCTTTGACAATGTATATGGTTATTAAGCTTATTATCAATGAGTACCCCCAAATCTTTTTCCAAAACTGTTACCTCTAGACTTTCCCCGTTTAATATGTAGGATACAAGTTTGTTTTTTAGTCCCGAAATGCATAACCTTGCATTTTTCTATATTGAACCTCATTCTCCATTTAGACGCCCAGATTTCAAGTTTAGATAAGTCATTCTGCAGAGAATATACATCTATTTCTAAATTAATTACCCTACACAGTTTAGTATCATCTGCAGACTTATCCAGACTTCCACTGAGCACTGTGAGTACTCAGTGACCCTGTTGCCTGTTAGACAGCACAGGGATCAAATGGTTCAGCGCTTCCATGGGTGTCAGAAAGGAGAGAAATACTTGTTTGTAGTGATGCTGAGAAGGAAGCTGGTATCAGAGCCTGGCATGTGCACCAGCCCTCAGTTCCAGAGCCAAACAGGGGGTCAAACTCTAATTGGCGATTTTGTGATGCACTGAATTGCAATCGCTTCGCTGGGCAGCACTTTGCATGTTGGGCATCCTTGCACTGTGCTGGGTGGACCCAAGCAAACAATCTAAGCAGTTGCAGTTTTGCTATTTTTAGCAAAACTGCAACTGAAGCTGGATTAGGCCCATTGTTTTTAAACAAAGTTAAAGAGACAAACATTAATTAGATCGAGCAATGCATTTCATTTAAAATTAACTCCATAAAAAGTACACTGTAATTTAATATTTCCAATTCCCATTACAAGCTAGATCTACTTACCAACCATATACAGTATTATAAGCAATTGGAGGAAGACTACCTCTATAAGGAGAAAAAGATCAAATGACAAACCATAGCTTGTCAGTTTTGATTGCTGTGACATGGACTTGTAGGCAAAGAAGGAGATGCACTTTGCATCTCCCAGCGGAATACATGTAATCCCGGTGGTCGAGAAGCCGGCAGTAACATGACCAACCATGGCATTCTGACAGTGAAGATTCCAACATCGGAGGAGGTAAGTATTCCTACTGCCCTCTACCCTCCCCTAACCCTTGGGGGGTGCAGCTAAGGTTAACTTCCCTCCCTATTGCCTAATACTAATTCCCCTAGTGCCTAACCCTAACCTCCCTGAGCACTAACCCAGAACTCCAATACTCACTGATAATACTAATAATTGTTGGCTGCAAAAAACTTGACTTTTTCAAATTTTTTAGTTTTGGCCAATACAAATAGAGCCCTTTTTTGGTGGCTGAAAAATTATCTGTTTGAGTGAATTCACATAGAATAGGTGAAAATGCAGGGATTTTTTTTTTGGGAGCCTGCAGAGGTCCTGGAAAAAAAAAATCCCTGATACGTGCCACAGGCTGCCACGCTTCAGGGTAATTACATTAATTATCCCACTGTAAAATACCACACATGTTTTAATTCCCCAATAGATTCCATTGACATCATGAATAAGACATAAATGAGTTTATGCTTACAGTACCTTGATGATTACATTAAATTTTAAATGAATGACTAGCCATGGGTGCAAAATTTGCACTTTCCAATGCGCAAAATTAGGTGGACCAAAGGCATTTATTGCTAAGTGTGGATTATGGGCCTGTTTTTGAGTCAGATGCTAATGATATGCATGCAGTTGGTCAATATATGAAGTAATCTGCATGCATCCAAATTGCTTTGACCATTTGTCCTGATGAAGGTGCAGAATAAATTTGGATGCATGGAGTTGCGATCAGTGGTGGCTCCAGAGGTGGTGCTGCAGTGCAGTCAATAATTCAAATATAGGAGCCACACCTACTGCCAGTGAGTCCTGGACAGTTTGGCAGTGTTTGGAGTGGCAGTTAGTGTGACTCCCTTATTTTAATTATGGATTGTGCTGCAGCCCCACCTCCGGAGTTGCCAGTGGTTGTGATTCAGGTAACAAATCTAATCAGAGCATGTTGCAGGTGTATAGCAGAAATCAGCTGCATTTAAATACAGGATAGCTCACAGAGGACGCCAAGTTCAGATGGAAAAACTGCCGCTGCAATGGGGCTGGTGCAAGATTGATGGTGCAAAAAATGCACTGAAATGGATTTGCACTTTTGCAAGTGGGCATCTCATATTGAACAAAATCAGCTAGGGTATTAGCACAAAGATGCAGCTGCAGAAACAGCAGACATGGCTGCATCTACGTCCAAAACAAGCTCTATGTGCACATATACAAGGCATTTTGGGGGTCATTCCGAGTTGATCGTAGCTGTGTTAAATTTAGCACAGCTACGATCAGGCACTCAGACATGCGGGGGGACACACAGGGCTGGTCCGCCCCACATGTCCGTGCCGCCCCCCCTCCCCCACAGAAGTGTAAAAGCATCGCACAGCAGCGATGCTTTCGCATTTGAGGAGTAACTCCTGACCAGCGCAGCTCCTGCGGCTGGCTGGGAGAACTGGGAGAACCTCTTCGCTGCCCAGGTCGCAGCGGCTGCGTGTGACATCACGCAGCCACCACGGCCCGCACCCCCCAACAGTCCGGCCACACCTTCGTTGGCCGGACCGCACCCCCTACCCCCTGACAATCAGGCAAAGGCGATCGCTAGGCAGCAACAGCCTTCGGCCGTCCAGAATGCGCCGGCGCATGTGCAGATCCGAACCGATCGCTGCGCTGCAATAAATTGCAGCGAGCGATCGGGTCAGAATGACCCCCTTTGTATTGAAGTTTAGACACAAGGGGGGTCATTCCGAGTTGTTTGCTCACTAGCAGTTTTTAGCAGCCGTGCAAACGAATTGTCGACACCCACTGGGGAGTGTATGTTCGCCTTGCAGAAGTGCGAACGTCTGTGCAGCAGAGCGCCTGCAAAAACATTTTGTGCAAAACAAGACCAGCCCTGGACTTACTCTTCGGGTGCGTTGATTCTAACGTTGGAGGGATGGCTTTTGACTTCACACACGCGCCCAGCATTCGCCCAGCCATGCCTGCGTTTTCCCTGGCACGCCTGCGTTTTTCCAAACACTTCCTGAAAATGGGCAGTTGACACCCAGAAATGCCCCCTTCCTGTCAATCTTCTTGCTGCTGCGCCAGTGCGACTGAAAACGTCGATAGAACCTGTGCAAAACCGCAATTCTCTTTGTACCATACGTCACGCATGCGCATTGTGGTACATATGCATGCGCAGATTAGCCGATTTTTACACTGAACAATGGCAGCTAGCGATCAACTCGGAATGACCCCCAAGTTTGATTATTGTGCGACTGATTTTTTAAACAAGTAAAAAGGTGGAAAGGTTGTAATTCTGTGTTCTCTCTCCATTCGTTTTTCCACAGGCTCTGATGTCATGAAGAAAAAGTCTCTTCCATAAGCTTATAATGGGATGCACTTTGCACATCCCAGCTTTACTTCTGTGTTAAAGTGCTTTTAGGTCCACTCTGACCCATGCAATAAAAATGATGAAATGCACAAGAGTAATGCATGTAATATAAGCTACAGATCCCCTTGCTATCACGATGCAGACATAAATGAGTTTAAACTTACCTTTATGTTGACATTAAATTTTAAATGAATAGATGGCCCTGAAGTGGTAATGTGTTAGACTTTGATTTGATGTATTCACTATGTCCACCGAGTGCATTTTGCAAAACTAGATGAAAATTGTTCTTATGGGGATATTTCCAAAAGATTATGAAGTGGGCACGCACCTTAAAATGTGCTTAATATTATTCAGGTACAGTATATCATTTCAATAAGTAATGCATCTCTGATGATGTATATTAACATCCATTATTGATTTTACTTGCACTTTAAAATTTGTAATGTAAAATGCATTATCTCAAATGACTTTCTTACCCTGAGCCACATTAATCTAATTAACTGTAGGATTAGAGCTCAGCAAATGGTTTCAGCAATAAATCGGTTTGTAATAATCAGAATACTACCTCCAAGCTATTTTTGGGGGGTTACGTTAGTTTATCTGTATGCCTATTTACACACATGCACACAAATATTTCTGAATAATGCTAGTTATTGTATTTATTTAAATGATCCTATATTCAAATGTAACAATGAATGCAGTATATTGCTGTGTAACACAGATTATTTTAGCTTTGCTGGGTGTGTAAGTCAAGTTTACTGCTTGACTTAAACAGTACTGATTAATTTTTTACATTTTCTAAAAATGTAGTGTCATTAACCCTCATTGATTATATGCATGGATATGCCATTTAAATGCTAAGAAGGTTTTCCACACAAATCTGAATAGAAAGTTTCTTAAATTCATTTTTACATACTGTAATAGTGACTGGAACATCATCGGATAGTGTCCCACACTAATTCAGCAGGCCCTTGTAGCAGGTTTAGTATGAAATACCTACAATCAAAATCCTGACAGTCAAAATACCGAGAACAATAGTTGGTACGTGGCAAGATTTCAACACTAGTAAAATTAGAATGTCCAGTGGGCCTAATTAAAAAACAGCTATCTGGATGATAGGTCAACAGTTAAAAGGTCAACAAGTAGCAGGTCCATACCGAATGGTCAACATGGTCAAAATTTTGACATGGTCAAAAGGTCAACATGACAATGGTCAACATGGTTGACAATGGACAATGGTCAATTAAAAGGTCGACGTAAGTTTTTCCATTTTCAGGACTTTTTCATACTTTACCATCCATGTGGACTACATTTGGAAATAGAAGCCCTGTCCAAAGCATGGCAAATAAAGCGAGACTAGCATTTTGACACCAAAAATGCTATGTTAACATTTTCACGTGTCAACCATTTCTATGTCGACCCTGTATACCTTTTGACAATGTCAAACGCGTGCATGTCGACCATTTGGTGTTGACCTATACATTGTTGACCTTCTGATTGTCAACCAATAGATCCATAACCTAAAAAACTGTATTAGGATCAGTAATTTCTTCTTTATGGGTGACTCCAAAAGAGCAGGCACGCCCTCAGAAAACTGAGCTTGTAAGGCATGGTGTAGCTGCATATAACAGAATAAAATACTCCTAGGCAACGCAAACTTTGAACTCAGACAAGAAAAGGATTTTTAAAGTGTCATCTACATATAGATGCCCTATAGACACCACTCCCCATGTCATAAGTCATAGCCATCTCTAGGTTCCACAGCTCCCTCAATTTGGCAGTACCCCATAGAAGAGTATCAGGGTCTAAGTCTATAGCATACCAGCCCAGTTACTAACCAGGTGCCAAACCCACAAATCTAAATGTGCAACATGACCCCCCAAGAGGACCTGTAAGGGAGAATGGCATATACTTACCGGGCATTGAACAGTGAAGGCAAATAATCTGGCTCCCCAACATGCACCCTCTCCTGCAGATATGCCAACTGTGACACAAAATAATAATACTTAAAATTAGGTAAGGCTGAACCTCCAGACATACAAATCATTGTAAGAGTATGCTGTTTAGTGCAAGGGCAATGGTCCATCTAGATTAGAGAGGATATATAGCTGTGATTTTGATGGAATATTCATACAGGAAGGAAAACTGGTGAGTTTTGAAAGACTTATAACAACTTAGGTTGTATAACCATTTTAGTAAGGTTCACCTTAACAGTTTAAGTCAGTGGCAGCAGGTGCCAGGAATGCAATCTGACTTTAGACACTCTAGGTGCAGGGAAATATTCAAAGTACTATACAGCAGTCAGACAGTTTATTGGATACCCAAATTCCCAGATATTTAAATATAGTAACCCACTATAAAGATATAGAATGAGAAGGGGTCATGGGACAGTCTCCTCACAGGGGAATGATTTGGTACTTACTTCAATTAAGAGAAAGCCCTGAGAAAGTGGCAAAGTGATTCAAAACCCATAAAACTAAAAGCAGTGAGGACTGAGAGTCAGCAAGAATGAGGAAGAAGTTGTCAGCATAGACGGCGATCCTGTCCTCTGTATCGCCCAAACCAAGCCCCTTAATGGAAGGATGAGTGCAAAGTTTACAAGCTAATGGCTCTATCACCAAGGCTAAGAGAAAGAGTATCAACAGATATCCCTGTTTCATCCCCTCCTCCTCATCATGAGTGGGACTGCCCTATTGATTTAGTTCCACTAAAATCCTAACCAAGTACCTACAAATTGTCCCTTCCTGAGACAGCTGCCATGTCTGAGTATATAAAAGAAATTTTTTCCAAAGGATTTATACCTCCTTCTTCTTCTCCCACTGGAGCAGGCTTCTTTTTAGTCAAAAAGAAAGAATGAGGTTTACGACCATGTTTTGACTACAGGAGTTTTAATGAAATCACAATTAAAAATCTTTATCAATTACTCCTCATCACGGAATTATTTGACAGAGTTAAAGGCGCCAAAGTATTTGCCAAGCTGGCCCTTAGGGGAGCATGCAATCTAATATGCATTAGAGCTAGTGATGTGTGGAAACCTGTGTTTAATACAAGAGATTGCTATTATGAATATCTTGTCATGCTGTTTGGTCTTCGCAATGCACCACCAGTCTTCCAGCACTTTGTGAATTAAATCTTCCAAGATATTCTTTACCAGTCATAGCATACCTGGATGATATTCTAGTTTTCTCCCGAGATATCCAGCTTCATCGTCAGCATGTGAGCGAAGTTCACTCTTGTTCATGTGAATGGGGCTCGTGCACATCTAAGGCATGTGCATGCCCCAGACATGCACATGGTCACGTCTAACAAGGCATGATAGCGGCAAGATGAAGCCACAATGATTGGGGCTACATCTGTATCATATCTGGCACCAGTTTGCAAATGTATCAAGACAAAGTCAAAGCCATAACTTCCTGGTCAGAAGTCAACGGTTTTTTGGATTTGCTAATTATTATCGCAAGTTTATCTGAGGGTTATCAACTCTGGTGGTTCTTCATCTGTGCTCACCTAGAAAGGAGCTAACCAATCACAGTGGTCTCCTGAAGCCAAGGCGGCTTACAAAGACTAAAACAGGCATTCAGTTCTACTTCTGTTCTACATCAACTGGACACCAGTAAACCCTTTATTGTCAAATTGGACACTTCATCAGAGGGAGTGGGAGCCATTCTATCTCAGAAAGCTCCCAACAATAAGATTCATCCCTGCAGGTTCTTCAACAAGAAATTACATCCTGCAGAAATTTTTTTCCCACCGGTGAAAAATAATTTCTCCCATTTAAATTAGCCTTTGAGGAGTGGCGATACCTACTGGAAGGAGCTCAGTTCTCTATTACTGTCAACACGGATCACAAAAATGTGTTATTACTGAATCCTGTGCAGTGTCAGTCACCATGCAAAGCCTGCTGGTTTCATTTCTTCTGCTTTGATTTTAAACTTACATATTGTCCTAGTCATCAGAACACCAAAGCAGATGCATTATCCTGTTCTCTTATACAAAGTGAGGAAGATGAGTCTAAGGAAGTATATTTAAAATTCTCAAACTAGTCATTTTTGCATCTACTCAGGTTTCATCTGATCCGCCTCCAGGGAAAATGTTTGTAGGTCCTCAACTGTGGAAGAAATTGTTACAATGGGCTCATGCCTTTCACTTCATTTGGCACATGGGAAGTCAAAAAACTCTGGAGATCATGCAAAGAATGTACTGGTGGTCCAGCATTTCAACTGACAAGCAAGCATTTGTAGCTCCTGGACCAAGTGTGCTTAGCATGAAACTCCTCATAAAGCACCTGCAAGACCACTCTGCACATTGTCAATTCCTCAACGACCTTGGTCACTATGTTAACTGAATTTGTCACTAATTTATCTTCACCCAAAGATTTCACTTCTGGTTCTGCTCCACATTCCAGTATACTAGTCTGTGCAAGCTAGTTATGACCCTGTTACCCAGAAATATGGTTCTGCTCTGCATCCCAGCATCCCAATTTGTGCAAACTGGTCATGACCCAGTTATCCTAAGAAGTTGGTACTGCTCCGCAACCCAGCACCTGAGCCTAGCCTGCTGATCATGCCCAGCTATCCTAAGAAGCATTGATGTCACACCAATTACCATAGTATTCCATTCCTCTACACTCACTTGTGATGTATGAAGAAGTCTTACATCAAGCCTTTTAGTTTCCAAGCAAACCTTACATGCTTCACTCCCATGTTAACACCTTGTCTGGACCCACAAACTGATCCAAGTCTGACACCCAGATGAATATGTACTACATGTCCATGCAGTACATCACTGTCTCACTCACAGTCTAAGATGGCACATTCCAGGGTTGCACATTGGCAGTAAAGGTTGCAACAGTAAAGATGGCTGCTAGCTTTAATGTACTGTAAATAGCAGAAGATAGTACTGGAGGCAAAAAAGCATGAGAAACACATGAATGGGGTGGTGATTAAACTGATGCTGAAAGTTTATGTGAGCTGCTAAAGTATAATATTGACAGTTAAAAAGTCATAGTGAATTTTCGCAAAGGTGAGAGTTATTATATTATGTATCATCTGCAGGATACTGCTTTTTTTATTCACTAGAGGTGTTGAAAATAAGTGACAAACACAGGGGCATTTTAATAGAGGAGGGGATCCGCGTGCAGCCTCCATCAAGGGCCCCCTCCTCTCCGGCAGCAAATAGACTCTGGCATACTGCCAGAGTCTACTGCGCATGTGCAGGTCTCCGGGAACATGGCGCCCACGCCTTGTTCCCGGGGACAACTCCAGTGAGCATACGCAAATCACTGGGATATGGCCTCGGCAGCCATTTTCCGAGTGACTTATGCCTGCACTAGAGGGCAGTCGCTGCGGGACTCTGGAATTGTAAGTGTTTTAAATGGTTGAAGTGTGTGCGGTGTGGGCCCCCCTGCACCGCACAAACTGCATCCATTATAGAAACACCAATGGACACTCATTATTTAATGATTATTACATGAATGGTAGTTTATTCATCAGGACTAGGGAGGCCAATCCCGGGCCATTTTTTCAATCCCGGGTATCGGGATTGAAAAATGGTCAATCCCGGGATTCCTGGGATACCCGGGATTGGCTTTCAACTGTGTCCAGCCGTCCCCTTACGCCCCGCCCCGCCTCTCCCTATCCGCCTCGCAGACATAAATAAATGTGCAAACCTGCACAGCCGGGCGGCGGGTGAGGAGAAGGCAGCGGGTTAGTGCAGGGGGAGCCGGCGGGTGAGTGCAGAGGGAGCCGGGAGTAGGCGGAGGGTGAAGACCGCCGTTCCTTCTGGCTCTGCGGCTGCTGACAGCGCAGCGTAACCTCACAGTCACAGGTCACGCTGTGCAGGGGGAGTAGGAAAGGGGGGCTGGGCAGGGCCGGTGTAAGACTTCGTGGCACCCTAGGCAAAACTTCTTTCTACTGCCCCTACCCCCCCCCCCCCCCCCCAAACCACCACCACCACCACACACTTTTCAGAGGCTAGATAGATAGATAGATAGATAGATAGATAGAAAACAATGGTGGTATGGGATGCTATATCCGATTTCCAAAAAAATAGAGAATGTAAACAAGTCCTAGGGTTACGTGATGTCCACACAAGTATTGTCAGTGTACACTTCCCTTTTGAAGGGTGGTGGCTTATCTCTAAAAGGCCGTTGTTCCACCGGCCTCCACATTTATCTGTAATAGAAGTGAGATCAGCACCTCCTAGTGTAATATTAAATGAAAATAAACTCACATCACCAGCTCAAAGCACCCTCAAACTGGGGGTAATCCATTTCAGGTGGACATAGCCACTGTTTTTAACACAGGTTTTATACCAAGGTGATGTTATCCAGGAGTAGATGGATCAGTCTGGATGTTTTTGTTCAGAGATAGAACCCTCAACTTTGAATCCCTCAAAATAGTGTCTCATATAATAGGGAAGAGAGGGAGTAGGTACAATGGTGTAGTAACATTTAACACAATTTAATGACAATAAAAAGTTGAGGGTCTATCTCTGAACAAAAGCAGTTGTTATGTCCACCTGAAATGGTACACCCCCACTTGGAGGGTGCTTTTAACTGGTGATGGGAGTTTATTTTCTTTCGATATTACAGTAGGAGGCGTTGTTCTCACTTCTATAAATATATATATACACAGATATATATATATATATATATACACAGTATATGTTTATATATAACGTGTGTGTGTGTGTGTGTGTATATATATATATATATATATATATATATACACACACACATCACATGTATATGTATGTATAGAGTTGGGTGTGTGTATATATATATATATATATATATATATATTATATATGGGAGCTGTGGGGGAGAGAGGAGAGAACTGGGGGGGGGGGGGGCGGCTCATGCAGCACTCACCCTTGAGAAAGCAGATGTGGGGACCCGCGGCAAGATGGAGACAGAATACCACTACAGGCTCCGCAGCACTTCCAGACGGACCTCAGAGTGATGGAGCAGGTCCTCGGTGCTCAGGGGCCAGGGGAGCAGCGCATGTCTCCCAGGGTATGTGCAGCAGGAATGGCCGGGGAGACTCGGCTGACGTGGCAGCAGGCAGGGCCGCGGGGGTCCAGTTATAACAGCGGCGGTGCCTGCGGTGCATCCACGCACCGGGTGAGGGGATGCAGACACCTGGGCCAGCGGCTGGTGAAATAGATGTAGCTCCGGCAAAGGGAGCTGGGCAACATTGGTGACGAGCGGCACTGCGGTGGGATTAGGACCACAGCTTCTACTGCAAGTGACAGCAGAGGTGGCTGTCACTTGGTTAGGACCTATTGATCCCTGGAGCTGCAGGGGGGGTTAATTGGAAGACGAAGGTGCGGTAGAAGCCCACCATCGTGATGCTGCTGGAGCTCACGGTTCACACATGTGCTCAGTACAGCAGCAAGCAAGGCTACACCCCGCCAGTCCCTGATCTAAAAGAAGCCATTATTCTTTTTTTTCTCTGGCAGCCTCAGCGGACCGCCCCCTCAGTTCCCGCCGCCCATAGGCAGCTGCCTAAAGCTGCCTAATGGAAGCGCCGGCCCTGGGGCTGGGCAGCATCTGAGTGTCCTGAGGACCCTCAATGCTGATCCCTTAATCCCCGGGATTGGAGCTTCCAATCCCGGGATTGAATCCTAGCCATTTTGGGGCCTAAATCCCAGGATCCCATCGATCCCGATCCTGGGATTGACCTCCCTAATTAGGACTCAGCAAAGAACTTAATTTTCAAATTTGTGCAGTAATTTATTTATTTTTTACAATTTACCTATACTGTACAGACCAGATTAAGGAAAGCCTCAACTAGCTACAAAGACCAGGAGCAAGAGGTAGGTGCAAAAGTAAAAGGCCCCAACCTTTCATACCAGTGCAAAAGATTTTAATTGTTTCTGTTTCTCAAAAAAAAATCTACTATTTATTAGAGATGAGCGGGTTCATTTCGTTGAGATCCGAACAGCCCCGAACTTCACCTATTTTACACGGTTCCGAGGCAGCCTAAGATCTTCCCGCCTTGCTGGGTTAACCCGAGCGCGCCCGAACGTTATCATCCCACTGTCGTATTCTCGCGAGATTCGTATTGCATATAAAGAGCCGCGCGTCGCCGCCATTTACACTCATGCATTGGAGATGATAGCGAGAGGACGTGGCTGCGTTCTCTCAGTTTCTGTGTTCAGTGTGCTGCAAATATCTGTGCTCAGTGTGCTGCAAATATCTGTGCTTAGTGTGCTGCAAACATCTATGTTCTCTGCGAGAAAATGCTCCATATCTGTGCTGCATTGTAGTACATAGTAGGAAGACAGTGCAGAATTTTGCTGTCCACCAGTATATATATATAGCAGAACGGTACAGTAGTCCATTGCTTTACCTCTGTGTCGTCAAGTATACTATCCATCCATATCTGTGCTGCATTGTAGTTGTGCGCAGTATATAGTAGGAGGACAGTGCAGAATTTTGCTGACCACCAGTGTATATATATCGCAGTACGGTACAGTAGTCCATTGCTCTACCTCTGTGTCGTCAAGTATACTATCCATCCATATCAGTGCTGCATTGTAGTTGTGCGCAGTATAAAGTAGGAGGACAGTGCAGAATTTTGCTGACCACCAGTATATATATATATATATAGCAGTACAGTACAGTAGTCCATTGCTCTACCTCTGTGTTGTCAAGTATACTGTCCATCCATATCTGTGCTGCAATGTAGTTGTGCGCAGTATATAGTATGAGGACAGTGCAGAATTTTGCTGATCACCAGTATATATATATATAGCAGTACGGTACAGTAGTCCATTGCTCTACCTCTGTGTCGACAAGTATACTATCCATCCATATCTGTGCTGCATTGTAGTTGTGCACAGTATATAGTAGGAGGACAGTGCAGAATTTTGCTGACCAAAAGTATATATATATATATATATATATATATATAGCAGTACGGTACAGTAGTCCATTGCTCTACCTCTGTGTCATCAAGTATACTATCCATCCATATCTGTGCTGCAATGTAGTTGTGGAAAGTATATAGTAGGAGGACAGTGCAGAATTTTGCTGACCACCAGTATATATATAGCAGTATGGTACAGTAGTTCATTGCTCTACCTCTGTGTCGTCAAGTATACTATACATCCATATCTGTGCTGCATTGTAGTTGTGCGCAGTATATAGTAGGAGGACAGTGCAGAATTTTGCTGACCACCAGTATATATATATAGTAGTACGGTACAGAAGTTCATTGCTCTACCTCTGTGTCGTCAAGTATACTATCCATCCATATCTGTGCTGCATTGTAGTTGTGCGCAGTATATAGTAGGAGGACAGTGCAGAATTTTGCTGACCACCAGTGTATATATAGCAGTATGGTACAGTAGTCCATTGCTCTACCTCTGTGTTGTCAAGTGTACTATCCATCCATATCTGTGCTGCATTGTAGTTGTGCGCAGTATATAGTAGAAGGACAGTGCAGAATTTTGCTGACCACTAGTATATATATATATATATATAGCAGTACGGTACAGTAGTCCATTGCTCTACCTCTGTGTCGTCAAGTATGCTATCTATCCATATCTGTGCTGCATTGTAGTTGTGCGCAGTATATAGTAGGAGGACAGTGCAGAATTTTGCTGACCACCAGTATATATATATAGCAGTACGGTACAGTAGTCCATTGCTCTACCTCTGTGTCATCAAGTATACTATCCATCCATATCTGTGCTTCATTGTAGTTGTGAGCAGTATATAGTAGGAGGACAGTGCAGAATTTTGCTGACCACCAGTATATATATATAGCAGTATGGTACAGTAGTCCATTGCTCTACCTCTGTGTCGTCAAGTATACTATCCATCCATATCTGTGCTGCATTGTAGTTGTGCGCAGTATATAGTAGGAGGACAGTGCAGAATTTTGCTGACCACCAGTATATATATATATAGCAGTACAGTACAGTAGTCCATTGCTCTACCTCTGTGTCGTCAAGTATACTATCCATCCATATCTGTGCTGCATTATAGTTGTGCGCAGTATATAGTAGGAGGACAGTGCAGAATTTTGCTGACCACCAGTATATATATATATATATATATATAGCAGTATGGTACAGTAGTCCATTGCTCTACCTCGGTGTCGTCAAGTATACTATCCATCCATATCTGTGCTGCATTGTAGTTGTGCGCAGTATATAATAGGAGGACAGTGCAGAATTTTGCTGACCACCAGTGTATATATAGCAGTATGGTACAGTAGTCCATTGCTCTACATCTATGTCGTCAAGTATACTATCCATCCATATCTGTGCTGCAATGTAGTTGTGAGCAGTATATAGTAGGAGGACAGTGCAGCATTTTTCTGACCACCAGTATATATATATATATATATATATATATATACACATACATACATACATACATACATACATACAATAGGCAAAAACCCACAGCACTCATACATCCGCAGTGCCAGTGGTATTGTGACCACACTATTTAAATAAAAAAATCATACAAATTCAGCACTCACCTAATATTAACACTTCAAACTGTAATTCATCTGAATTAAGGAAATGTTAGTTCCAAAATATTGCAATAGTTTGTTAAGCTGACCAGCCCCTTCACGGCCATTCCCATTTGGTCAGTCCCTAAACTGACTTATACAAATCTGAGCAATGCTCACAGGCATCTTTTGGATTTTAAATACACAGCATGCTTATATCATGTGTTTAGGCTCTGTCCCACTCTTTTAAAGAGACAGGAACCACACCCAAGCATATCAGTAAAAACACCTGGGGAATTTCTTAACATTTAATTTACATATGGTCAATAGGGGTGCAAGAAAGAGTGTGACCACAAAAATTTTATATAAACAATAGGCAAAAACCCACAGCACTCATACATCCGCGGTGCCAGTGGTATTGTGACCACACTATTTAAATAAAAAAATCATACAAATTCAGCACTCACCTAATATTAACACTTCAAACTCTAATTCATCTAAATTCAGGGAATGTTAGTTCCAAAATATTGCAATAGTTTGTTAAGCTGACCAGCCCCTTCACGGCCATTCCCATTTGGTCAGTCCCTACCCTGACTTATACAAATCTGAGCAATGCTCACAGGCATCTTTTGGATTTTAAATACACAGCATGATTATATCATGTGTTTAAGCCCTGTCCCACTCTTTTAAAGAGACAGGAACCACACCCAAGCATATCAGTAAAAACACCTGGGGACAATAGGGGTGTAAGAAAGAGTGTGACCACAAAAATGTTATATAAACAATACGCAAAAACCCACAGCACTACATTTAAATAGTGTGTTCACAATACCACTGGCACCGCGGATGTATGAGTGCTGTGGGTTTTTGCGTATTGTTTATATAAAATTTTTGAGGACACACTCTTTCTTGCACCCCTATTGTCCATATGTAAATTAAATGTTAAGAAATTCCCCAGGTGCTTGTACTGATATGCTTGGGTGTGGTTCCTGTCTCTTTAAAAGAGTGGGACAGGGCCTAAACACATGATATAAGCATGCTGTGTATTTAAAATCCAAAAGATGCCTGTGAGCATTGCTCAGATTTGTATAAGTCAGTTTAGGGACTGACCAAATGGGAATGGCCGTGAAGGGGCTGGTCAGCTTAACAAACTATTGCAATATTTTGGAACTAACATTCCCTGAATTCAGATGAATTACAGTTTGAAGTGTTAATATTAGGTGAGTGCTGAATTTGTATGATTTATTAATATATATATATATATATATATATATATCTGCATCATGTGCTGTTTGTGGACTATTTTTTTAAGTGCCATCCTGTCTGACACTGCAGTGTCACTCCTAGATGGGCCAGGTGTTTGTGTCGGCCACCTGGGTCGCTTAGCTTAGCCATCCAGCGACCTTGGTGCACCTCTTTTATTCTTGCATCATGTGCTGTTTGGGGACTATTATTTTAAGTGCCATCCTGTCTGACACTGCAGTGCAGTGAGGTTAATAATACTATGGGATCAAAATGACCCCCAAATTCTATGATTTAAGCTGTTTTTGAGGGTTTTTTGAAAAAAAACACCCGAATCCAAAACACACCCGAATCCGACAAAAAAATTTCAGTGCGGTATTGCCAAAACGCGTCCAAATCCAAAACACGGCCGCGGAACCGAATCCAAAACCAAAACACAAAACCTGAAAAATGTCCGGTGCACATCACTACTATTTATAAGGTTAGTGTTTCAATAATGAAATGTATGATTTTCAGTAATTCTGAAACATGAAAACAGGATTTCCACTTTTAAGGTTACATCCATATTTCCTTTTAAGACACTTGCAATAAGCCAAGAATATGAAAGATTTCAGAAATACAAAGAATATGTGGTACAACATCTTTGAATAATTCTTAGACTTCTACTCTATATTCAGCCTGAAAAACTAATTCATTTTCTTTCGATTTAAAATAATATATGATTTGTTAACATTGAGCATGGCATGCCATTCTATCACAGTGATGAAAAATTCTTACAAGTCTTACACAGGGATAATTAATTTGAATTTATTATTTTTTTTGACTGAAGTTTTAAACAAACAATAGGTGTGCATTGCTGCACAAATATATTCATCAGTTATATGTCTGCTCTTCATTAAAATTACTTATTCCCTAGAATATATTTTGAATGTTACTATGAGATACCTAACCTTTCCATGATCGAAAAAAATATATTCACAAAAGCCCTGAGACATGGAAATTATATCTGCAGAAAACACTAAAATAAAATGCATGAGGAACGGCAGTACAACTGTTCATGCATTATTTTAATGAAAGATCCAACAGTGTTTATGTGGTAAATTTATATAAGTGATTTAATCTAGGAAAGAATTAAAGTGGAAAATAGTATTATTAATAATTCTCCCTTTTATTGCAATGTAGACTGGACATTGGATATAATGCCCAGTTGTACCATAGTCACATTTAATTAGAGAAGCAACTAGAAAAAGTAAAACAGAAACAATTGGATTTTAGCTAAAATGTTGGTCATTAAATGAAGTGATTTCAGTCTATGATTTCAGTCTTGTGCCTTCTTGTATGCAATAAAATCATAATGTTTGCTTAGATATTTTAAGCATAAGCAATACATTGGAGCCATTGACATACAGTAAGACCAACACATCCTCAATGCCATCCTTGGAGCTATGGCATGGACAAAGCATAGGCCCTTTTTATAGAGAGAACGTGATGCACAGTACCTTGGATTTAAAGCAATATACTTGATGGTCAGGGGAACAAGGCTGACTCTACCATTAGGCAGCTTTGGGCAGCTGCCTAGGGGCGACGGACTCTGGAGGGCACCACTGCATCTAACAAAAAACTGAAGGATGTCTCTGTATGTGGCCTCCTCCTTTTACACTGTGCTGGCTGCTGCTGTGGGTCTAATCATGTGCAGCTGCCACTATCAGGCTGTCTTGTGAAGGCATATAGGAGGTGGGTGTAACTATGGCTCCTGAGGGGCACCCCCACAGTAACTCCTCATAGTCGTAATACACCTGGCTACATGTCTGCAACCAGCAGTATCCCATCCACAACACACACTTGAACCTTTCTACTCCTACATGCTTGCTTGTCTAACCAGTCTGTCTTTGCTTCCCCAATTCCAGTGTGCCTGTAGCAGTCACCTACTGTCTGTCTCTGTCTTTATTTCCCCCCTTTGTTATCAGTTTTGTATTTACATCTCCATATACCTCTAACCATGTGTCTGCCCCTACCCACATGTTCCTATGTATCTACCCACCGGTGCCTCTGTCCCTACTCATGTGTGACTCTGTCCCAACCTGTTTTTGCCTTTGTCCCTACCTTTGTGTGCCTACCATTTCTGCCTCTGTCTCTGTGTGTGCTTCTGTCCCTACACATGTGTTCCTTTACCCCTACCCATGTGTGCCCCTGCTCCACTTTGGTATTTGTGTGAATAACTGTATGTGTGGCTGATAATTTATTTATCCTCTTGTGAAACCCTACTGGTACCATGGTACACTTACTTGGGGTACCCGAAATATAGCATCTCACCCGTTTGCGGTTGCTCTCTTCTGCTCCTTCTATGGCGTGGGTATGGCGTCCATGACCTGCAGGGCCCCAGAATACATGGGTGCTTAGCACAAAGTACCTGATGGAGGGAACACACATGGACAACAGGTGCAGTGCAAAAAAGAAATGTTGGGCGCCAGACCATCTCGTAATGCAAGAACAAGAAAACTTTATTTACACTCCTCCATATCCTCCAGCACAGTAAGCGCAATGGTTAGAAGCTCTACTTCGCCAACTTCCTCCAGCACAGTACTTTCAGCAGATGGTAAATACTGTATAGTTAAATATTAATGGTTATAAAAGGTTATACAGTAGTTTCCACCCTAAATGAATACCTCAAGCACAGTCTTATGCATATGACACAGCAGTGAAAAGACAGCACATACCCGATGTTGCTGGGAAAAGTGGTTCCACAACATGTCAATCCGACTATGACAACCAGGGATCCCGTGTTACACATCATATAAACACTCACCCTCTCACACATGGGCGGTTTCTTCCCAGGAGATCTCTCATCTTCCACTGTGACACCAGGCAGCAATCACTTTTCAGCTGCAGGGTCACACTGTACAGGAGCCCTCTCCACTGCACTCCTCTCACTGCAGGCCAAAACTACTCCCCCTCTTGCCCTCTGACAGGGGTCTCTCTTTCAAACTGCAGGCTCTGTTACTCCAGCAACTCTACTCTGTTACTCAGGCAACTTCATGCTTTTCTGATGGGCTTCCCTTGCTATCTGGGGGCACCTGGAGGGACCTCTATATTACAGGGGTTTTTTCCTTCTCTTCAGTTGGTGGGGCACTTCAAAGGGGGCCCTTTACTTATTAGGCTTAGCCCCTTGAATCAACTGTGCCCTTGTGGCAGTGCCATACCCACCCTAAAGCCAGGGTACTGCGGGCCCTCCTTCCTCCTATCCCGCGGCCCCAGTTAAAATGGTCACCACTCTCCTATGGATGTTGGGTACCTGAGTCTTTATAGACTCAGGTCCCGACATCAGGGGCTGCAGCCGCTGGTGGAGTGTGCTGCTTGGCCATGCCCCTTTTTCATCCTGTGAGGCCCCCACCAACTGTGCATCCAACTTCTCCCTGCCCTCCAGGTGAGTGACAGGTGATGTCACTGGGAGGCCTGGCTGAATTGCGGCAGTGCCAGGAGGTGGGGCTTAGAATCAGGGGTGGATCTTAAGCCCAGCACATCTGGGTATTACACTCTTCCCCATGTATATGCACAATACATAACTACTGTAAAATGTACTTTTTAAAACTTAAATGAGATTTTTTTTCTCCTTATTTTTGAAAAGTTACACCGACACCAGTGTAGCTCACCAGTGATGCAACGCAGCTTTCTCTGTTTTTAAATATTTTGCTTCTTAGATGATGTGGGCGCAGCAGTGGTACAAGAGGAGATAGCCACACTGCACTGGTAACATAAAGCTGTATATTGCGTTCCTTATTTGTGTAAAATGGAATTTAACCAGTACTTAATTACACAAGAGTTTCATTTGAAGAGTATAGTCGTTATTAGTGCTTCTGTTTTGGCAACGCCAGAGAATGATGTTACCAGAACCAGGAGATCCCCTGTAAGACTTAAGTAGGTTTCCCCAGCTTGATTATCGTGAGTGGTAACCACATTTTTAAAGATGCATCCTCATACATCTAACCTCAGTACACTATGCTGCATGAGATGCCTGCCCTGAGTGAGTCACCAGTTTCCGTGCAACATTGCTAATTTTAGGCATCTTTTTTTGTAGAAAATGAATGTTGGTCACAACGCAATGCAACTAGGATGCACAAGAAGACTGCTGATTAATTTAATATACTGTATGACACTTGTATAATTGTGTGTGATTCTGTAAATGGAGAAGAAAACAACTTATATTGAAAACAAATACATTGTAGCACTTTGTGTATAGATTAAGAGACTCAGTGGTCTATTTAGTAAACCTTGTATGGAGATAAGGTGGACGGAGATAAAGTACCAACCAATCGGCTCCTAACTACTTTTTTTCTGACGCTGAGGAAGCCGCTGATACCAGTCCAGAGGTGGGGAAACACGTATATCACAGGACAGGATATTTCTCCTAAGTATTGCAGCATTGATCTGCTCTATCCTGATATTGGTGAGCCGGCCAGTGAATTTCTTTGCTCTAATACCCCAGTGCTAAGGGGAAGAAATCAGGACTCTGCATACCAGTATGTGATCCTGGGCAAGGCTGCTTGCTACAACAGCAGCGGGGAGAGGTACTGATTTGGGTGCATTGCATGGTGTACCCTGAGTACTTGCTGGATTTTATTACTAATCAGTTTCAATGCTATAATTGCATGTGTGCACACTAGTGAAATACTAACTGCATTTAAAGTAGAGATGTGCACCGGAAATTTTTCGGGTTTTGTGTTTTGGTTTTGGATTCTGTTCCGCGGCTGAGTTTTGGATTCGGACGCATTTTGGAAAAACCTCCCTGAAATTTTTTTGTCGGATTCGGGTGTGTTTTAGATTCGGGTGTTTTTTATTTTCAAAAAACCCTCAAAAACAGCTTCAATCATAGAATTTGGGGGTAATTTTGAACCTATAGTATTATTAATCACAATAACCACAATTTCCACTCATTTCCAGTCTATTCTGAATACCTCACACCTCACAATACTATTTTAGTCCTAAAATTTGCACTGAGGTCGCTGGATGACTAAGCAAAGCAACCCAAGAGGGTGGCACAAACACCTGGCCCATCTAGGAGTGGCACTGCAGTGTCAGACAGGATGGCACTTAAAACAATTGGCCCCAAACAGCACATGATGCAAAGAAAAGAGAAAAATAGGTGCACTGTGGTAACTGGACGGCTAAGCTAAGCGACACAAACACCTCAATATCACAGGAATTATTTGTTCTAATCAATGGTATTATTGGTCCAAATCACTGGAAGAAAATGATAAAATCACTGGAATTATTCGTTCTAATCAATGGTATTATTGGTCCAAATCACTGGAAGAAAATGACAAAATCACTGGAATTATTCGTTCTAATCAATGGTATTATTGGTCCAAATCACTGGAAGAAAATGACAAAATCACTGGAATTATTCATTCTAACCAATGGTATTATTGGTCCAAATCACTGGAAGAAAATGACAAAATCACTGGAATTATTCGTAAACATTTGTAGAAAGTCTCTGCTTTCTGATTTCAGAAATTCTCAGATATTCCTGCAAATCCACAATCCCTTCCCAGAGGAAAAAAGAAATTGAGAAACCGTTGTTTGAGAACGTTTGTTCTCTTTCCCTTACAAAGGAACAAACCACTTTCCAAGAAGACTGATGTTTTTGGGATTATGGAGACATAATGTTTTTGAATATAAATCCTAAAGCAGGTGGTGTATTAGAGCAAAAGAGTGCAATAGACCAGCCATGCAGTTTCTGAAATATTATGACAAAATGTTACTGTATTTCATAAGCACTCATTCCTAACTCTGCTAAGTACTGTTTGGTATACTGTAACTGGCTTCCATGAGGTCCATTATTTCAGCTTCCATTGACCTTTTTGAAAGCGGTAGAAGTTATCGATTCTTTTTTTTTTCCCTATTTTTAATTTTCTCCTGCATAGCCCAGTAAAATGTTGCAATGTTAAGTATTGACTTGTGCCTTCTGGGGGTCCACTTTTTCACCAAACCCAGCCAAATCTCATCCTAACCCTCTGTTCCACGTTCTCTATGTACCCCATCTGTGTCACCCATGTCTGTCTACCCCTCCCCTTTAGATTGTAAGCTCTCACGAGCAGGGCCCTCTTCCCTCATGTGCTTATCCTTTGTCTTACTTTAATAATCTTCAACTGTACCACATCCAGCAATCTTCTGTCACCTGATACTTATTCCAGTGTCATCTACTGATGTAACTATGTTTATTTACCCTGTACTTGTCCTATACTGTCATCAACTGTAAGTTGCTGTTTTCCTGTTTGATTATTTATGTACTCTGTAATTGGGTGCTGCGGAACCCTTGTGGCGCCATATAAATAAAGGATAATAATAATAATAATAACAATAATATA
Source organism: Pseudophryne corroboree (assembly GCF_028390025.1). Classification (NCBI taxonomy): domain Eukaryota; kingdom Metazoa; phylum Chordata; class Amphibia; order Anura; family Myobatrachidae; genus Pseudophryne; species Pseudophryne corroboree. The sequence goes on from NC_086448.1 coordinate 483,485,816, forward strand.
GGGTGTATAATCCCCAGGTGTATCTCACGCATCACACAGTACAGTATATAGGGTGTATAATTCCCAGGTGTATCTCACACATCGCTCAGTTCATTATATAGGGTGTATAATTCCCAGGTGTATCTCACACATCACACAGTACAGTATATAGGGTGTATAACCCCCAGGTGTATCTCACACATCGCTCAGTACAGTATATAGGGTGTATAATCCCCAGGTGTATCTCACACATCACACAGTACAGTATATAGGGTGTATAATCCCCAGGTGTAGCTCACACATCGCTCAGTACAGATTACAGGATGTACAATTACCAGGTGTATAACACACATTGCACAGTACAGTATATAGGGTGTATAATCCCCAGGTGTATCTCACACATCGCTCAGTACAGATTACAGGATGTATAATCACCAGATGTATAACACACATCGCACAGTAAAGTTTATAGGGTGTATAATCTCGAGGTGTATCTCATACATCGCTCAGTACAGTATACAGGGTGTATAATCACCAGGTGTATCACAAACATTGTACAGTACAGTATACAGGGTTTATAATCCCCAGGTGTATCTCACACATCGCTCAGTACAGATTACAGGATGTATAAAATCACCAGGTGTATAACACACGTCGCACAGTAGAGTATACACACTGGTCACAACAATGCAGCAGATATTGAGCACTGATCAGAATAGTATAAGTGACATAGAACTGCAAGACACAGCAATGGCCTACTGTACTGTACTATATATGTATACTGCTGGTCACCAAAATGCTGCACTGTCCTACTATATACTGCTCACAATAATGCAGCACAGAGATAGTATACTTGACACAGAGCTGAAAGATACAGCAATGGCCTACTGTACTGTACTATATATGTATACTGCTGGTCACCAAAATGCTGCACTGTCCTACTATATACTGCTCACAATAATGCAGCACAGAGATAGTATACTTGACACAGAGCTGAAAGATACAGCAATGGCCTACTGTACTATATATGTATACTGCTGGTCACCAAAATGCTGCACTGTTCTACTATATACTGCTCACAATAATGCAGCACAGAGATAGTGTACTTGACACAGAGCTGCAAGATACAGCAATGGCCTACTGTACTGTACTATATATGTATACTGCTGGTCACCAAAATGCTGCACTGTCCTACTACATACTGCTCACAATAATGCAGCACAGAGATAGTATATTTGACACAGAGCTGCAAGATACAGCAATGGCCTACTGTACTGTACTATATATGTATACTGCTGGTCACCAAAATGCTGCACTGTCCTACTATGTAATGCTCACAATAATGCAGCACAGAGATAGTATACTTGACACAGAGCTGCGAGATACAGCAATGGCCTACTGTACTATATATGTATACTGCTGGTCACCAAAATGCCGCACTGTCCTACTATGTAATGCTCACAATAATGCAGCACAGAGATAGTATACTTGACACAGAGCTGCAAGATACAGCAATGGCCTACTGTACTGTACTATATATGTATACTGCTGGTCACCAAAATGCTGCACTGTCCTACTATATACTGCTCACAATAATGCAGCACAGAGATTGTATACTTGACACAGAGCTGCAAGATACAGCAATGGCCTACTGTACTGTACTATATATGTATACTGCTGGTCACCAAAATGCTGCACTGTCCTACTATATACTGCTCACAATAATGCAGCACAGAGATAGTATACTTGACACAGAGCTGCAAGATACAGCAATGGCCTACTGTACTATATATGTATGCTGCTGGTCACCAAAATGCTGCACTGTCCTACTATATACTGCTCACAATAATGCAGCACAGAGATAGTATACTTGACACAGAGCTGCAAGATACAGCAATGGCCTACTGTACTGTACTATATATGTATACTGCTGGTCACCAAAATGCTGCACTGTCCTACTTTATACTGCTTACAATAATGCAGCACAGAGATAGTATACTTGACACAGAGCTGAGCACAGATATTTGCAGCCCACTGAGCACAGATATGGAGCGTTTTCAGGCAGAGAACGTAGATATTTTCAGCACACTGAGCACAGATATTTTCAGCACAGTGAGCAAAGATATTTGCAGCACACTGAGCACAGATTACAGAGCTTTTCAGGGAGAGAACGCAGTCACGTCCTCTCCGTTCAATCTCCAATGCACGAGTGAAAATGGCGGCGACGCGCGGCTCTGTATATAGAATCCGAATCTTGCAAAAATCCGACAGCGGGATGATGACGTTCGGGCGCGTTCGGGTTAACCGAGCAAGGCGGGAAGATCCGAGGCTGCCTCGGACCCGTGTAAAATAGGTGAAGTTCTGGGGGGTTCGGATCTTGGTGAACCGAACCCGCTTATCTCTAATTTAAAGTGCTAATAATCCAGAGAAAGCTGCATATTAAATTAACTGTGCCTTTGAATTACTAATTCATTATCAGAAGGTGGAATGATTCTAAGTGGAAATTCCACTGGGACTGAGATATTATATAACACCCTTATCGAAGACATCTGACAAAAAAACATTAGTGGAAAGATTTAGGTGTTTACATATGCTGCTAAGTTTTATGGGCTCATTTGGTATGATTAGTCCAAGTTTAGTATTGTGTTTATAATAATATGTATCACATGTAATGTAATGTTATGATACTGGCCGGTATCTGTATTTTTATTGTATGTGTTTGTACTATTTGTTTTGATAAAATTGTGATCAAAGTGAGAAGCGTAGTCTCATATTTGGTGTAACTCCTAACAACCAGGTCACAGGCTGGGTTTGAAAAACGACAGTTAGGAGCTGGTTGGCTGGTACTTTATCTCCGCCCACTTTATCTCCACCAAGGCTTAGTAAATAGACCCCTTTGTCACACATGGATATACAAGTGTCATATATCAAATTAAACAGACAGTCTATTGGTGCATTGTGTTGCAACTAAGATGCATTTTTGGCAAAAAAAGATGTATGACGCTAGAAGATTCTTACGCAGCCTGGCGTACAAATGGGGGCTGTTTGTCATAACTGCAGCAATAATGTATTAGGACATATCTATATATGGGGCAATGGTGAAACAAGCCTCTTATGCCAGTGAAAACATTAGTTTTCTCCAGCAAAATGGCTTTTCATGATTGATTAATAATCCCATGTTCAAACATTAGACCATCTTTCAAGGATAGGCTTCTCGTGGCCCAGTGTTTTGTCCTCCCCCCCCCTTCCCCCCTAGAATAAAATTTACCAGCCAGCCCTTAATCTGACCTGCACTGTAACTGACTCACACTGTGGGGTAAATTTACTAAGATGGGAGTTTTAGTTAAGATGGGCTGTTGCCTATAGCAAACAATCAGATTCTACTTCTCATTTATCTAGCACCCTCTAGAAGATAATACCTGGAATCTGATTGGTTGCTATGGGCAACATCCCATCTTAAATAGAACTACCATTTTAGTAAATTTACCCCTGTGTGTCCACCACTGTAACCCGCTCAGTATTTAACTGTGTTTTCCATAACATTCTGTACTATACCACGCACTGTATCCCGCAGGTACAGGATGCTGGTTTTACAGTTGTGAAAATTCTGGGGTGCTGCTCCACAAAAATGCTGATTGATCAGGGCTTTACATGGGAACAGACTGCCAGGAGGGAGGTACAGATTGGGTACTGAGAATAGGCATGTACCAGGGGCATGCACACTTGTGTAGGAAGCATCCACATCTTCTGTTGCAATTTTACACATGGTTTAGGGTTTTTCCTTTGCTGTTTGTTAACTACTGTACTACCACTTTTAAGCAATGATAATCCACACATGATTCTTAGTAAATTTCTGTGCTGTATTGATTTCTAATTAAAGTAATTGCTAGTTGGTTCGATTAGTTATTGCTAATACATTACTAATTTACAAAACATTTTTATACAGAAATAACTGCTGTGTGTTTGTGTCACTGCTCTGTTGCTTAGTTTAGCAAGCCAGCCTTTGGCCTATATTGGTGAACAATGGCCCTCATTCCGAGTTGTTCGCTTGCTAGCTGCTTTTAGCAACCATGCAAATGCTAAGCCGCCGTCCTCTGGGAGTGTATTTTAGCTTAACAGAAGTGCGAACGAAAGGATTGCATCGCGGCAACAAAAAAAGATTGTGCTGTTTCTGAGCAGCTCCAGACCTACTCAGCGCTTGCGATCACTTCAGACTATTTAGTTCCTGTTTTGACGTCATGAACACGCTCTGCGTCCGGCCAGCCACGCCTGCGTTTCTCCTGGCACGCCTGCGTTTGTATCTGACACGCCTGCGTTTTTCCACACACTCCCAGAAAACGGTCAGTTAACTCCCAGAAACGCCCACTTCATGTCAATCACTCTGCGGCCAACATTGCGACTGAAAAGCTTTGCTAGACCTTGTGTGAAACTACTTCAGCTGTTGTGAAAGTACGTTGCGCGTGTGCATTGTGCCGCTTACGCATGCGCAGAAGTGACGCTTTTTTGACTAAACGCTGCTCTGCGAACGAAAACAGCTAGCGAACAACTCGGAATGACCACCCATATTGTGAGCTGTGAAGTGAACAAAATTGCCTGGAAATGACTGGAAATTTATATTATTTATGGTAATAATATTGTAGGAATAAAACGAGTACTAAACTTTGTGATACATTTTAGAAAAAAAGAATTACAGATCCAAAACCAAAACCTAACCCAAAACACATGAGGGTAGTTTTGGCAAAACCAAAACCCAATTGCAAATTAGAAACAAAGCCAAAATGAAACACAGGGGTCAGCGCACATCTATAATTTCAATGAATAATGTTTATTTCTGGTGGATTGTGTTTGCTGTGTGAGTAATAATATGTATAATATAGCTACTGTATCTCACTGAATTCTTCTGAAAGAGGGTATAATTTGTAAGAGTACTGATTAAATAATTATTGATATTGGAAATTGGAATATGACAAGACCATAATAGGACCAGCAGAACAGAGGTTGATTGTTTTCTATGGGGGTCATTCTGACCTAATCGCTCGCTGCAGTTCATCACAGCGCAGCGATCAGGTCAGAACTGCACATGCACCAGCGCTGCGGTGCACCGGCGCATGGCTGACAGCCGATGGCTGTCATTGCCTAGCGATCGTCCCTGCCTGATTGACAGGCAGAGGCGGTCGCTGGGCTGGGGGGGGGGTCGGCATGGCGGCATTTGGCTGCCATTTTGTGTGCGCTGTCCAGCCAACGCAGGTGTGGTCGGACCGTGTGTGGGTGGGCTTCAGTGACTGCGTAATGTCACACGCATCCGCTGCGAGCCCGGCAGCGATGAGTAGCTCCAAGCCAGCACGCAAAATCTGCGCTTGCCGGGAGCTACTTCTGATGTGCGAGGCTTTTGTACTTCAGCGACGGGCAAGGGACTGACATGCGGGGTGGGCTAGCCCCGTGCTGGGCGTCCCCCCACATATCTGTTTTCCTGATCTTAGCTGCTGCTTGTTGAAGTTTAATTTACTGAATGTATTAAATAAATCTTAAGAGAAAAGGCATATCAGATTATCTATCTCTTCAGTCGTTTGTGCACTTGACTTTTGTATTACTTGGTATTTTGTGCATATAAAAATTTATTTCTCTTCATGAAAGGAAAAGGAAATTCCTTTGAATAAATAGAACCATCCTTAATTTTCTTCTGAACTGATATTCTGTAAAGACAAGACATTATGCAGAAGGAAGAACTAACAAATAATTGCTTGGGAATATTCAAAAAATTAACATACTTTACACTGTGAAGCTCATTCAAATATTTGACCCTGCAAGTGAATCTGACATTTTTTAGTGGAGCCACAATATGGTGGTATGACTAACTGTATTTAGGTCCTCATTCCGAGTTGTTCGCTCGCTAGCTGCTTTTAGCAGCATTGCACATGCTAGGCCACCACCCTCTGGGAGTGTATTTTAGCATAGCAGAATAGCGAACGAAAAATTAGCAAAACTGCTACTAAATAGTTCTTAGCAGTTTCTGAGTAGCTCTGGTCCTACTCACAGATTGCGATCAGCTCAGTCCGTTTAGTTCCTGATTTGACGTCACACACATGCCCTGCGTTCGGCCAGCCACTCCCCCATTTCCCCAGACACTCCCGCATTTTTCCCTGACACGCCTGCATTTTTTTTGCAAACGCCGGGAAAGCGGTGAGTTGCCGCCCAGAAACGCCCCTTTCCTGTCAGTCATTTACCAAACAGCAGTGCGACTGAAAAGCGCCGCAGAAGCCACAGCAAAACTGCTAAGTTTTGTGTTAACTAACTAAGCGCATGCGCCCTGCGTGCCTTGCGCATGCGCAAATTGCAACAAATCGCAGCATAGCGAAAATCGGCATGACCGCCTTAGAGTCTAAGGCATAATGGGGGGTCATTCCGAGTTGTTCGCTCTCTAGCAGATTTTAGCAGCATTGGCCACGCTAGGCCGCCGCCTTCTGGGAGTGTATCTTAGCTTAGCAGAATTGCGAACGAAAGATTAGCAGAATTGCGAATAGAAATTTCTTAGCAGTTTCTGAGTAGCTCCAGACCTACTCACAGATTGCGATCAGCTCAGGCCGTTTTATTCCTGGTATGACGTCACAAACACGCCCTGCGTTCGGCCAGCCACTCCCCCGTTTCTCCATACACTCCCACGTTTTTCCCTGTCACGCCTGCGTTTTTCTGCACACTCCCAGAAAACGGCCAGTTTCCACCCAGAAACGCCCACTTCCTGTCAATCACACTCCGATCACTTCAACGATGAAAAATCTTCGTTTGGACATGAGTAAATCTACTAAGTTTTGAGCTAAAATACTAACCGCATGCGCACTGCGTACCATGCGCATGCGCATTTTTGCCTTAATCGCTCCGTTGCGAAAATCGGCAACGAGCGAACAACTCGGAATGACCCCCAATGAGTACTATATTAATTAGCATTATGGAACCTGATGAAATCATACATGTCCAAAAAGTAGAGATGTGCGGCAGGCACTTTTTATGTTTTGTGTTTTGGTTTTGGTTCTGGATCAATCCACGTGTTTTGGGTCTGGATTGGTTTTGCCAAAACAACCCTTCCGTGTTTTGATTTTGGATCTGGATGATTATTGAAAAAAACATAAAAACAGATAAAACCACAGAATTTTGGGGGTAATTTTGATCCTACGGTATTATTAACCTCAATCACATTCATTTCCACTCATTTCCAGTCTATACTGAACACCTCACAATATTGTTTTTAGGTCAAAAGATTGCACCGAGGTGGCTGTATGACTAAGCTAAGCAACATAAGTGTGCGGCACAAACACCTGGCCCATCTAGGAGTGGCACTGCAGTTGCAGACAAGATGGCACTTAAAAAAAACTAGGCCCCAAATAGCACATTATGCAAAGAAGAAAAAGAGGTACAATGAAGTAGCTGGATGACTAAGATAAGCGACACAAGTGTGCGGCACAAACATCATGGGACGTGCTGGAATTTGCCCAGATGTAATACACGCACAATATTGGTGGCACAGGAGAGCATAACACTTAACCACACACACATCAGGGACGTGCAGTCAGGGGAGGCAGGGGAGGCAGTGCCTCCCCTGTGATTAATTATTACAATCATACAATGAAGATACTTATGACACATAGTCTGTGTCATAAGTATCTTCTTTATTTAATTGTAATAATTTGATGCATGTAAATGCATTTGGGAGGCACTGATAGCAGTGCCTCCTGTGGATAATGAGAACGGGGCAGAGCGGGGGGCGGGGCCAAGCACTGGGCTGTATAAGCCCATTCAAATAGATAGGGAAAGCGGCACTGAAAGAAGTGCCTCGCTGACAGGGACACCACCCCCATGTCAGCGAGGCACCTGTGATTGGGCAGCAAATCAAGTGCTGGATCTGCTGCCCAATCACCCACGCGACGCTGGAGGCGGAAGAGGCGGCGGGACCCGGCAGCTGTGACCGGCGTTGGAGTGTCGGGGCTGAAGCAGGAGTGAGGGGTGAGTTAGTTTTCTATTTGTTTTGTGTAAAATGTCCCCACAGTGCTCACCTCTCCACTGGGCCTGCCGCCTCCAGATCCCTGCCGTCTCTGCAGCCGTCCGCCTCCATATCCCGTCTGTACAGCCTCCGCTCAGACTGCTTGTTGCTGCCAGGCGTCCCGTTACTAAGCAACGGGCCAGAGCGACAAGTGAGCCTCTCTCTTGTGCGGCTGTTCTCTCTCTCTCTCTCTCTCTCTCTCTCTCTCACTTGTGCGGCTGTTCTCTCTCTCTCTCTCTCTCTGTAACTGCTTGTTTTCATTCACTGTTACAGGTACCCGTATTGGATTCTGATTCTGCTGGACAAGTGGACGTGATTCTCGGCGTGGGATGTAGGTAAGTAATCTCTCATTTTTTACAGGTCCGCTATAGGATTCTACTGGACAAGTGGACGTGATTCTCGGCGTGGGATGTAGGTAAGTATGTGTGAGCGTGTAAGTGTGTTATAATAAAATTTTACTTTCACGGTGTGTATGTTGTGTTTTTATTTGGGTATTTTTTTTGTTGTAGAACTACAAGTACCAGCGAGCCCCTTATTTCCCCGAATGCTGGTACTTGAGGTTCTCCAAGTACCAGCAAGCGGGGGAGGCTTTCTGGGCCTTGTTGTTCCACAACAAAAAACAATATTCTTTTTTAACACTCATGATTATCAGCCTGGCACCCACCGCCCAGGGGTGCTGGGGACAGCCTCGGGCTTCACCCCTGGCCCTTGGGTGCCTGGAGGGGGGGGACCCCTTGATTTAAGGGGTCCCCACTCCTCCAGGGAACCCCGGCCAGTGGTGACTAGTTGGGGGGGTAATGCCATGGCCGCAGGGACCTACGTAAATGTGTCCCCCGGCTGTGGCATTATGTCCCTGGCTAGTGGAGCCCGGTGCTGGTTTTAAAAATACGGGGGACCCCTACATCTTTTGTCCCCCATATTTTTGGAACCAAGACCGGACTAAGAGCCCGGTGCTGGTTGTCTAAATACGGGGAACCCCTGTCCAATTTTTCCCCAGTATTTAAACAACCAGGACCGGCTCAAAGATCCCGAGGCTGGTTATACTTAGGAGGGGGGACCTCACGCATTTTTTTTTACATTTTTTAACCCATTCAGACCCTTCTCCATTAAGTTAATGGAAGCCCTGGACAACAGAATTGCATTCATGTCCTCCTCCCACTCCCTTCCCAGTACCAAACACTCATTTTTTTTCTATAAAAATGTACACTATATCACAAGTATAATGAGCAGGCAGGCAGCGGGCATTGGCGGCATCGGAGTGAGATGCAAATTAGTGGCGGAGGGATGGGTCAGTTTATGGTGGCCGAGTTTGTAAGCCAGTGGCGGTGGCAGCGGGGATCGACTCAGGGGCAGTAGCGGGCATTGGCTCGGCGGCGGTAGGGGTCATCGGCAGATTCGGCGGACATTATGGCTGTAGTGCCTCACCAGCCACTGACCTCACCGCACGCCACTGACACACATATGGGAAAGACTGTAAAATTAATTTGGATAATAATAACCCTTTTATTTGGAGCTATTATAATAATATGCAGCACAGGTGAGCGTACCCCTACACCACACAGGGCAAACCCTGTAAAAATTATTTGTATAATAATATAAGTAATGTATATAACCCTTTTATTTGGAGTAAATAATATAAAGCACAGGACACCACCACTGGACTTATGGCAGCACAAGACAACACCACTGGACTCAGGGCCGGTTCTTGCCCTTGTGGCGCCCCGGGCAAAAGTTAGGGGCGTGGCTTAGTATGGGGGCGTGGTCAGTCACTCCCCCATTTGTAGAGCGGCTGAAAGGGAAAAAAGAAAAAGTATACTTACTATACCCCACTCCTGTTTCCAGACCCTGCAGACCGGCGCCGCTCTTCTCCTCGGATCTATGGGAGAGACGTCAGTCATGACGTCTCTCCCATAGCACAGCATAGGCACTAGAGGTCAATTATGACCCCTAGCGTCTGTGCCACAATGCTGTGCGGTGCGCGATGACGTAATCGCGCACCGCACACCAAAGGTCCTCTCCATGAAGGGAAACTAGACGCTTAGCGTCTGATTCCCTTCAGAGCGGGGGAGGACCAGCGCCACGAAGGGAAACCAGACGCGTAGCGTCTGGTTCCCTTCTCACAGCAGGAGGGGGGGCACAGCGGGGGGACACTGCTGGGGCGCACACTGACAGTGGCGGATCTTGCCATGGTGCGGCGCCCTCCGGATTGCGCCGGCGCCCTCCGGAAGGCGGCGCCCCGGGCAAAAGTCCTGCTTGCCCGTGGCAAGATCCGCCACTGACTGGACTGGACATATACGGCAGTACCCTTGGACTTATACAGCAGTACTCCTGGAGTTGTACGGCAGTGTCATTGAAGATAGCACTTTAAAAAACTAGTCTCCAAACAGCACATGATGCAAAGAAGAAAAAGAGGTGCAAGATGGCCCTCCCACCCACCCTTATGTTGTATAAACAGGACATGCACACTTTAACAAACCAATCATTTCAGCGACAGGGTCTGCCACACGACTGTGGCTGAAATGACTCCCATCAAAAAAGAAACAATCAATCTCTCCTTGCACAAACTGGCTCTACAGAGGCAAGGCGTTGACCTCATTCTCCGATTTCTCACCCCTTTCACTGTGTACATCCTCCTCACAGAGTATAAATTTGTCCCCAGTGCAACCCACCATCACAGATCCCTGTGTACTTTCTGGAGGCAATTGCTGGTAAAGGTCTTCCCGGAGGAAATTGTAATTCATTTTGATGAACATCATCTTCTCCACATTTTGTGGAAATAACCTCTTCCGCCGATTGCTGACAAGGTTACTGGCTGCACAAAACACTAAATACTTTTTCAAAGTCGGCAACTTAGGCAAAATAAAGCCAGTTTGTGCAAGGGTATCCAAATCCTCTTTTTCCTGCTAGTATACGTATGGACTGTCTGACATGCCACCACCATTCTTTCAATGGTGACAGAATCATATGCAGTGACAGTAGATATGTTAGTATTCATAGGCAGGTCCTTCAGTCCGGACCAGATGTCAGCACTCACTCATGACTGCCCTGCATCACCGCCAGCGAGTGGGCTAGGAAATCTTATCTTTTTCCTGGCAGCCCCAGTTGCGGGAGAAAATGAAGGAGGAGCTGTTGATGGGTCACGTTCCGCTTGAGTTGACAATTTTCTCACCAGCAGGTCCTTGAAACTCTGCAGACTTGTGTCTGCCAAAAAGAGAGATTCAACATAGGCTTTAGACCTAGCATTGAGCATGGTGGCCAAAATGTAGTGCTCTGATTTCAACAGATTGACCTCCCTTGAATCCTGGCAAATTTAATGAAGGGCTCCATCCACAAGTCCAACATACTTTGCGGAATCGCTCCATCTTAGCTCCTCCTTCAATTTCTCCAGCTGCTTCTGTAAAAGCCTGATGAGGGAAATGACCTGACTCAAGCTGGCAGTGTCTGAGCTGACTTCACGTGTGGCAAATTCGAAGGGTTGGAGAAGCTTGCACAAGATGGAAATTATTCTCCACTGTGCTTGAGTCAGGTACATTCCCCCTTGAGTCAGTAGCTGAATGTCAAAAGTGGCCCACAATTTTTTTTGCCCACCGACAGCATCTCCTGTGCACCCCTGTCATTTTAAAAAAAAATCTGCACCACCAAATAAATTGTATGTGCAAAACATGGGACGTGCTGGAATTTACCCAGATGTAATGCATGCACAATATTGTTGGCATTGTCCGATATCACAAATTTCCAGGAGATTCTAAGTGGGGTAAGCCATTGTGCGATGATGTCCATTAGTTTCCGTAAGAGGTTGTCAGCGATGTGCCTCTTACAGAAAGTGGTGATACATAGCGTAGCTTTCTAGAAACGAGTTGCCATTTGCGAGATGCTGCTACTGGTGCCGCTGCTGTTGTTGCTGTGGGAGGCAATACATCTGCCCAGTGGGCTGTCACAGTCATATAGTCCTTAGTCTGCTCTGATCCACTTGTACACATGTCCGTGGTTAAGTGGACGTGGGTACAACTGCATTTTGTAGGACACTGAGGACACTTTTTCTGTCATATCTGTACATTATCGTTATTGCCTGCCTAGTGAAGTTGAACCTAGATGGGATTTGGTACCAGGGGGACACTACCTCCATAAATTCTCTAAATCCCACTGCACTAATGGCAGGTACCAGACGCACATCTAACAGCAACATAAGTGTCAAGGCCTCAGTTATCCGGTTTGCAACAGGATGACTGCTGTCATATTTCGCCTTCCTCACAAAGGACTGTTGGACAGTCAATTGCTTAGTTGAAGTAGTACAAGTGGTCTGCCGACTTCCCCTCTGGGATGACGAACAACTCCCAGCAGCAACAACAGCAGTAGCAACAGCAGCAGTAGGCGTAACACTCAAGGATCCTCCAAAGGAATTTTAGTTAGGAGAGGACTCCTCAGTCTTGCCAGTGACATGGCCTGCAGGACTACTGATGTTCCTATCTGAGGAGGAAGTTGACATTGAGGGAGTTGGTGGTGTGGCTTGCAGGTGCTTGGGTAAAAGAGGAAGAAGGGATTTAGGTGCCAGTGGACTTCTTACACTCTTAGCCAAAGTTTCACAACTTGACACTGACTTCTAATGAATGCACTGCAGGTGACGTATAAGGGAGGATGTTCCTAGGTGGTTAATGTCTTTACCCCTACTTATTACAGAGTGACAGAGGCAACACACTGATTGACACCTGTTGTATGGATTTGTGGAGAAATAATTCCACAACGAAGAGGTGGCTTTTTTGGTATTTTGCCCAGGCATCACAATGGGTTTATTCATCCTATGGACAACAGGTGTCTTTCACAGAACCTGATTTTAACAAAAAACATCACCATCAGATTCCTCATTGTCAACTTCCTCCTCAGTGTCATCAACACCCATATCCTCATCCTGGTGTACTTCAACAGTGACATCTTCAATTTGAATATCAGAAACTGAACTGTGGGTGGTCCTTCCAGCACTTGCAGGGTGTGTGCAAATGGTGGAATGAGCCACCTCTTCTCGTCCAGTGTTGGGAAGGTTAGGCATTGCAATGGCTTACACACTTGGACTCTCCTTGGGGATTTGTGATACCATCTTAGAACGCACAGTTCTTTTCTGTGCTTTTTCCATCTTAACTCATTTTATTTTTCAAGTGGGAGTATGAGGGCTTCTATCATCATGTGAAGCTGAACCACTAGTCATGAACATAGGCCAGGGCCTTAGCCGTTCCTTGCCACTCCGTGTCGTAAATGGCATATTGGCAAGTTTATGTATCTCCTCAGACCAATTCAATTTATTTTTTGGGGTCTTTTTACTGAACTTTGGCTTTTTGAATTTTACATGTCCTCTACTATAACATTGGGCATTGGCCTTGGCTGATGACGTTGATGGCATTTCATCATCTATGTCATAACTAGTGGCAGCAGCTTTAGCACAAGGAGGAAGTGGTTCTCGATCTTTCCCTATTTTATCCTACAAATTTTTATTCTCTATTACTTTTTTAGAGTTATATAACAATATGCGGTACTGGAGAGCGTACCTCTACACCACACAGGGCAGACCTTGTGAAAATTATTTGGTTTAAATATTAATAACCCCTTTATTTGGAGTAAATATTATACAGCACAGGAAGCACCACTGAACTTATTTGGCAGCACCACAGGACTGGACTTATACGGCAGTATCACTGGAATTATATGACAGTACCACTGAACTGGATTTATACGGCAGTATCACTGGACTTATACGCCAGTACCACTGGAATTATATGGCAGTACCACTGGATTTATACGGCAGTACTGCTGGACTCGATTTATACAGCAGTATCACTGGACTTATGTGCCAGTACCACTGGAATTATACGGCAGTATTAATGTAATTATACGGCAGTATTACTGGAATTATACGGCAGTACCACTGGATTTATATGGCAGTACCACTGGACTGGATTTAAATGGCATGATCACTGGATTTATATGCCAGTACCACTGGAATTATACGGCAGTATCACTGGACTTATACAACAGTACCACTGGACAGGATATATGCGGCAGTGTCACTGGACTTATACACCAGTATCACTGGAATTATACGGCAGTATCACTGGAATTATATGGCAGTACCACTAGACTGGATTTTTACAGCAGTATCAATGGACTTATACGCCAGTACCACTGGAATTATATGGCAGGAATTATATGGCAGTACCACTGGGATTATACGGCAATACTACTGGATTTATATGGCAGTACCACTGGACTGGATTTAAACGGCAGTATCACTGGATTTATACGCCAGTACCACTGGAATTATACGGCAGTACCACTGGACATATACAGCAGCCCAGGGACACCACCACTGGACTGATGCAGGACAACACAGCACCACTGCAATGTACTGGACTTATACAGCAGCACTGGACATATGGCAGCAGAGGACACCACCACTGTGACTGGACTGATGCAGCACAAGACACTACCACTGAACTAATGCAGCACAACACAGCACCACTGGACTGGACTTATACAGCAGCACTGGACATATGGCAGCAGAGGACACCACCACTGTGACTGGACTGATGGAGCACAATTCACCACCACTGAACTGATGCAGCACATCACAGCACCATTGGGCTGGACTTATACAGCAGCACTGGACATATGGCAGCAGAGGACACCCCCACTGTGACTTGACTGATGGAGCACAATTCACCACCACTGAACTGATGCAGCACATCACAGCACCATTGGACTGGATTTATACAGCAGCACTAGACATATGGCAGCAGAGGACACCACCAGTGTGACTTGATTGATGCAGCACAAGACACTACCACTGTACTGATGCAGGACACTGAAGGACACTGAGGACGGAGACACTTCCTCTCGCTACACTCTCCGATGCTGGAGTTAAAATGGCATTGTCGTGCGTCTCCTTATATGGAATACAAACCCCACGAGAATCCGCCAGCGGGATGATGACATTTGCCTCGTTCTGGTTTCTGGGTCATGCGGGAAAACCAGAGCATGACTTGGTTTCGGGCTCGGATAGTGAAGTTCGGTGGTGTTTGGTTCTCAGCAAACCAAACACGCTCATCTCTACCAAAAAGCAAGCACATGCTAACAATATAAGGGCCTGATTCACATTTGTACAGTAAGTAAACCAAAAACAAAAGCATGTAACTTTGTGTCTGGAACAAACCATGTTGCCATGCAAGGGGAGAAAATACATTTATTATTTTCTATGCAGGGTAAATACTGGCTGCTTTTGCATGTAGCCCACAAATGCTAGAAAACTTTATTTTTAAAATATAAATATTGCAATTTTATTGCAGTTTAGATTTCAGTTTGACCACACCCCACCCAAATCTAAATCTCTCTGCACATGTTATAGCTGCCCCACATGCAGTGCAACATGGTTTTGCACAGTTGCTTATTTTTAAAAATGTTTTGCTTTACTTACAATCATGAATGAGGCCCTATGTGATTGCAGACATACACATCTGACACTTGTGAAGTCTTATAAATCCTTATGGTCAGAAGGGCCTGAACAGTGGAGAGAAGGGGTGTTCACATACTGTACAGTAGGTCAAACAAGTGTACACTATGGGGGTCATTCTGAGTTGATCGTAGCTGTGCTAAATTTAGCACAGCTACGATCATCCACTCTGACATGCACAGGGCTAGCCCGCCCCTTATGTCAGTCCCTTCCCTTTCGCTGAAGTACAAAAGTATTGCACAGCGTCAATGCTTTTGTACTTCAGGAGTAGCTCCCGGCCAGCGCAGTTTTGCGTGCTGGCCGGGAGCTACTCATTGCAGGCTGGCTTGCAGCGGCTGTGTGTGATGTCACCCAGCTGCTGCGGCCCGCCTCCCGTGCGGTCTGGCCACACCTGTGTTGGCCAGACCGTGTCCAAAAAACGCTGTGCCGCCCCCTCCTGCCCAGCGACCGCCTCTGCCTGTCAATCAGGCAGAGGCGGTCGATAGGCAGCGACAGCCATCGGCGCCAGCGCATGCGCAGTTCTGACCTGATCGCTGCGCTGCGATAAACTGCAGCGAGTGATCAGGTCAGAATGACCCCCTATAGTAGAAGCTATGTTCCATTAGAAGTTGCCCTTATATCATGGTAGATTTCTGCATTCATATATGCTTAGTTTGCACCTCTGAACAGTAATCATATAGGAATACCATCACTGACTGAAGTGTTCTCGATATAACATATTTGTGCATCTGGTTCCAGGGGTGGTTTAAGAGAGGAGAGAACCTCCATGAATTCCCCCTTCCCACTGGCAGCCACAGTCTACTGCACATGTACAGGTCACTTGGAGCTTTGCGCCTGCACCTTTTTTCACCAGAGACTTATCTACTATGCATATGCAAAACACAGGAAATTGGCCACCACCCCCAGTGGTGTAACTATAAATGTTGCAACCTCCATGGCAAAAACATTTCTGGGCTTTTCTCTCTCCCCCTTCCCTCATGGCATTTTGGTAAGACAAAAAAAGAAAACAAAAATGTACTCATACACTTGCTACACATTTCCTTCCCCAGTTACACTTTTAACATTTGGACAACTATCTGATAAGCTTTGATGAAATGCTGGTATGCACATAAAAACCAGTCAGCATATACTCAACATCTATATGGAATTGGTGCCTTCTGCTGCTTATCATACTTACATGCTGCCATGGGACCCGGTCTGTATGAGCACCAAATATCCAGTTTCTGTCTGAACTGGCCACTCTTATGTATGGCCTCAGAACAAATTATTTTGCTGGACAACAGCACATGCATGTTTCATACATTCCCGCAGGCTTTCCGCATCTTACCTGTGGCAGCGGCATCAGCAGCTGGAATTGGCAGCTCTTCAGTCTCCAATCTAATCACTGATCTCCCATGTACCTCACTCCCTCCTCTCTCCCCTCCCCTCCTGTGGACATATGGGTAAGGGGCACTACTATTCTGGGCATTTTGTGTGGCACTACTATTTTGGTTGTTATAAGTAAGGGACATTACTACTGTGGGCATTATGTGTGGCAATAATACCGTTGGCTTTATTTGTAAGGAGCACAATGGCTGTAAAACGTATGTGTAAGGTGCACTACTACTGTGGTTCATTATGTATAATCGGCAGTATTACTGTGGGCATTATGTTTAAGGGCACTACTGCTGTGGGAATTATGTGTAAGGGGTACTACTAATGAGGGCGTTATGGGTAAGGGGCACTACTCTTGTAGGCATTATGTATGGCACTAATTACTGTGGGCATTATGTCTAAGTGGCAATATTACTGTGGAATTTATGTGTGATGAGCACTGCTACTGTGAGCATTATGTGTAAGGGGCACTACTACTGTGGGTGTATTGTGTAAGGGGCACTAATAGTATGGGCATTATGTATAAAGGACACTACTACTGTGGATATTATGTGTATAAGGGACACTACTGTGGCCATTGTGTATAAGAGGCACTACTGTGTAGTGTAACGTGACTAACGGGCAGTTCTGTGTAGCATAATGTGACTAAGGGGCACTACTGTGTGACATAACGTGAATAAGACATTAAAATGTGGTAAATTATGAATTAGGGATACTCTGTGCAGTGCATATGTGAATTATATTGTGCTACTGTGTACCATCATTTCAATTGGGGTTACTATTGTTTGGGCATACCCCTTCCTTGTGAGAGCATAAACACTTTTGCATCCCTTTATTATGTATAGAAAGGAGGGCACAATTTATCTTTTGCAGTGGGGTGCCAAACACTCTAGCACCAGCCCTGCCTGCAACGAAGGTTGTAGGTACATAAGCAGTGCAAAAGTACTGAGTGGTCTGAGTTTAGGTGATTTACTTAACGAATGGGTAAAACTAGTGACTTGTAAATACTCAAGCTGCAGTGGGACTGGTAAAAAAATTTGTCACACAGATCTGTTAAATGAGCAAGTAGCAAAAGCCCCAGGGATATGTGAAAATGTAGTGATTTGTGCTGCACCCCTAGGCTGCATATATGGTCAGACACATCCCAGAAGGGGATGATAGAGTCACCGAATAGTTGTCAAAGTGGATGGGTAGGGCTTCAGATCATGCGTTTGTTCAGTCTGTCCCACACAGTCGCTTTAAACGGAAAACAGACAACTGCATGGGCCAATTCTAGTCTCTGGTGTGGGGGAAGACATGGGAGGAACCCAACCTGCTGACATCTAATCAAAGCACTCTATATGTCCACCCAGCAGAGCCGTAACTAGGTGTTGGCCAGCGGTGAATTGCACACAGTGCATCTGCACTGAGGGCGCATCCGCTGGCACACACAAGAAGTGGGCAAGCAGGGTAATAGCATTTACCCTGTAGGCACCGTCACTTCCCTCACTAGCAGCCAGATTTTTGAACAGCAGTGCTGCGCTGCCGTTCCCATACAGCATCCCAAGCCAGAATGCGCAAGACATTCTGGGAGCGGCAGCGGAAGGACAGATTACAGTGGCAGCGGGAGGACAGGGAGCGGCAGCGGAAGGACAGACTACAGCGGCAGCATGAGGATAGAGAAGAGGAGCCCCCAGCAGCACAGTGTATCTCGGCATTGGGAGTGGTTCCAAACACCGTTGCGCTGCATCCCGCTCCCTGACTGAGCCCCTCAAATACAGGAACTGCTGTGTGACCGACTGACTGCGCTGAGAGACGGAGTTTGCGACCTGCTGAATCCACAGTCCCCTAAGTGAGGATTTCTGTAAGTGCGCCGTCAGAGTGGGGGGCTGTTTGTGCGTGTGGAGGGGTTGTCAGTGTCAGGGGGGAGGGCAGGAAGGAAGGTGATTGCATATAGGGGATGCTGTCTGCCGTACTGTGTACAAAGGGTGATGCTGTCTGCCATAATGTGTAAAAAGGGGGATGCTGTCTGCCGTAATGTGTAAAAAGGGGGATGCTGTCTGCCGTAATGTGTAAAAAGGGGGGCGCTGTCTGCCGTAATGTGCAAAAAGGGCACGCTGTCTGCCGTCATTTGTAAAAAGAGGACTCTGTCGTGATGTGTAAAAAGGGGATGCTGTCTACCGTAATATGTAAAAAGGGGGACTGGCTGCCATAATGTGTAAAAAAGGCATGCTGTCTGCCATAATGTGTAAAAGGGGGCTCTACCTGGTATAGTGGCGCTACTGTGCGACGTAATTTGAATAATGGAGACTACTATGCACCATAGTGTGAATTGGTATTATTTTGTGGCCACATCCCTTCCCCATGAAGCCACGCCCCTATTTATTTTTTGCGCACCTATGTCGAGCACTGCCCCTATGTTGCATAGGTAAGGGGGGCGCCAATGCCATTTCTTGCACACAGCGCTAAAATGCCTAGTTACGGCACTGCCACCCAGTTTTTACATCCCAAATCCTCAACTGTGTAGCATGGTAGTACCTTACAGAGATGGATAGGCCAAGATCTCCAACAACAGTAGATTTAGCAAGACAAGTTCTATGGTTAAGTGCCACACAAATAGTCCAGCGAAAAGGCATTGGCACAGCAATCAGTAAAGTTTGAAATAAATAGGACAGCTGGGGCAAAACCAAGGAATACAAAGGGCTGTCCTTGCAGCCACTTCATCATTAATTAACTGTAAAAGTGGAGTGTAATTTGATATAAACAGTTGCTTATAAGTAGGTATTCATAAACTAAAAACCGTAAACTTCATGAACTATAGCTGCCTTAGAATCAACACTCATTGGTAGAAAATATTTTTTTTTTATGTTTGTTTCCTGTTTAGATCAACTGTACTGTAAATATTTCAATAAAATGATACTCTTTTGGTATAAAATAATAAAATACACAAAGCCACAAACTGTGTGGAGTGTCTTCAAGTGTTATTATTGTTTAAAAAGCAAGTCAACATATGGCTATAGGAATTACAGTACATCAAAAGATTTTGTTGTTCTTTAAGGATTTTTCATTGTTTTGAAAACACCATCAAATCTGCCATAGTTGTGTTTTTTCTTTTAATCTAGTGATTTTAATTAATTTTCTTGATCACGCTTCCTTAGATGAAACTGAACAAGGAAACATACAGTACCATATCATTTTAGTGTATGATTAAAGATATGGTTTTACTGTATTGCAAATAAAATATAAACATTTTGCTGGACTTCAAAGATTTGTTGTTTTGTTCTTTTTTCTTATCTGAATTTGCAACATCTGTGCTTATGGTACACAGTGTATTTGAAAATGAATCCGAAAAAAGTCTATGAATAATTGTATGTTCATATCATTATCTGTTTGGAAAGTAAATTAATACATTTTGACTACCTGGTTTTGGGGGACATTTACTAAGCAGTGATAAAAGTGGAGAAGTGAGCCAGTGGAGAAGTTGCCCATGGCAACCAATCAGCATTGACGTAACATTTATAATTTGCATACTATAAAAGTATACAGAGTAGCTGATTGGTGGCCATGGGCAACTTCTCCACTGGCTCACTTCTCCGCTTTTATCACTGCTTAGTAAATGTCCCCCTTAGTCCAGTTACTTTTCAGTCTATGACCTTGATTCTGAATCATATGTATGTCAAAATGCAGCCATTTCTACTGATTTTACAAGTACTGTGCTTGCGTACATATAATTGATATCATACTCACCATTCTGAGTAGTTACTTCTCTCCAACTACTAAATGGGTGATTCAGGGTGGCAACAATGTGAACAAATGCAAGAGAACAATTTTGTGGGTTTGTGTGGGTGTATGGTGGGCATGTAGCAAAAAATACCCACTATTCTTAGTTATGCATATGCATTTGCAATGCCAAATTCAGACGGATCTCCTCATCTACAGTAGCATGAGATAGGTGGAAGTACAGATGATAATGACTTTAGATACTGAAAGCAAGGGGTGGTATGATTGCATAACTGTATGAATTTTAGTTTAGATTTCCATTTGCAAACAATTTGCATTCAAAATGCAGGCTATGCACAGAAGACATTGTGGTAGAACAGGAATGCATTACCTGTTTTGTCCTGAAGGCCACTGTTGCAGAAAGTACTCATTTATATGGGCTGTGGTAAAGGTTAACTTGATCAAAAATGTAAAATCCATAGACTGTATTGATGATATAAAGGGGATCTCTTTGTCGTTCCTGTTAGCATTGATAAAAACCTCATTAAGATTGAAATGAGAGTGCTTCTGTGATCACTTGAGCGAACGGAACATACTGTATACTAACATTGCTGATCAGATTTTCATGAAAACATTATAATTTTACAGGGGAAACTTCTACAATTACAGTATATAAATCTAAATATGATGTGAAATTGCAATTTTAGATTACATGGCCACATACAGTAAATAACATTATGTGTACAGGATCCCTAGTAGGCAAAGTATTTAAATATATACAGTAACCTACAGTATACCTTTTTGTTAAATTCTATAGAGTTTGATTTAATCCCAAGAGTTAAAATCAAAAAAACCTGTACCCATTGTTGTCTCATTTTTAATTTATGTTCTCAACAATACTAGGCAATGTTGTTTATGTAGTTACACTACTCAGGGTACTTCTAGCTTGGTGAGCTTTTCTTGACATATTTCTGTTTGTTAAAAAATATATGAAATACTGTTGTAATAATGGGATTAAAATATATTTTGTTCTTAAATGCAGCTACATTTCCATCGACAGTACATCTGTAAAAAGACAAATACAGCTCTCAGTCTGAAATAACTGATAACAAAGAACAAGATAGCAAAATAATGCATTCAGAGGGGTGGCATTCTGTATGCCGGCGGTCGGGCTCCCGGCGCTCAGTATACCGGCGCCGGGAGCCCGACCGCCGGCATACCGACACTTATTTTCCCTCGTGGGGGTCCACGACCCCCATAGAGGGAGAATAAAATAGTGTGGCGCGCGTAGCGCGCCACCGTGCCCGTAGCGTGGCGAGCGCAGCGAGCCCGCAAGGGGCTCCTTTGCGCTCGCCACACTGTCGGTCAGCCGGCGGTCGGGCTCCCGGCGCCGGTATGCTGGGCGCCGGGAGCCCGACCGCCGGCCAGCCGTAGTGAACCCATTCAGAGTAGTGTAGTAAGTTTAAACACAATGCCAAACATATCAAGCTCTGTCCTGCTATAGAAATGTGTATATTTGTAAAATTGAATAGTAAATTAAAAACTAAAAAACAGATGATCTGCAGCCTGTCAATATATAACAGTAGGACTTCTGGTAGTTATTTTCCCCTTCGTATGATTTATCTCTTCATTTTGTATTTCATATGATGTGGGTTTTTGTTATGTTGAAAAAAATGAGAATTTGGTGTTATCCTTTTCAACAAGTGTTAAGAAAATGCATTCTTTTTGACATATGCATATTAGAGATGTGCACCGGAAATTTTTCGGGTTTTGTGTTTTGGTTTTGGATTCAGTTCCGCTGCCGTGTTTTGGATTCGGACCCGTTTTTGGCAAAACCTCCCTGAATATTTTTTGTCGGATTCGGGTGTGTTTTGGATTCGGGTGTTTTTTTTCAAAAACAGCTTAAATCATAGAATTTGGGGGTAATTTTGATCCTATAGAAATATTAACCTCAATAACCACAATTTCCACTCATTTCCAGTCTATTCTGAACACCTCACACTACTATTTTTAGTCCTAAAATTTGCACCTTGGTCGCTGGATGACTAAGCTAAGCAACCAAAGATGGCGGCACAAACACCTGGCCCATCTAGGAGTGGCACTTCAGTGTCAGACAGAATGGCACTTAAAAAAATTGGCCCAAACAGCACATGATGCAAAGAAAAGAGAAAAAGAGGTGCACTGTGGTCGCTGGACGGCTAAGCTAAGCGACACAAACACCTCAATATCACAGGAATTATTCGTTCTAATCAATGGTATTATTGGTCCAAATCACTGGAAGAAAATGACAAAATCACTGGAATTATTCGTTCTAATCAATGGTATTATTGGTCCAAATCACTGGAAGAAAATGACAAAATCACTGGAATTATTTGGCAAGATCACTGTAATTAATAATTATAAATCACTGATATTAATTGGTAAAATCTCGCTATCGCCTGCCTAGTGAAGTGGAATCTAGATGGGATTTTGTACCAGGGACACAATAACTACATCAATTGTCTAAATCCCAATGCACTAATGGTGGAAAACGGGCGCACGTCTAATAGCGCACTGATTATACTGAGAACTGATTTTACTGATCACTGATGATACTAGGGAGAACTGACACTGAGCAGCGAAAACTGCACTGGACTATTGTACTGTAGTATAATGGTCACCACAATGCAGCACTGACACTGAGCACAGATATTAAGCACTGATAAGGATACTAGAAGTGACACAGAGCTGCAAGATACAGCAATGGCCTACTGTACTGTACTGTACTGTACTACTATAATTATATACTGGTGGTCCCCACAACGCAGCACACTGAGAACAGATATTACCAGGTGTATCTCACACATCGCTCAGTACAGATTACAGGATGTATAATCACCAGGTGTATAACACACGTCGCACAGTACAGTATACAGTATGCAGCTCTGGAGGGATCAGTACTTGGCAGGAAGGCGAGGCCTGGTTCTGGCAGCAGAGTAACAGGCAGCCGTATAGCAGCAGCCAGCTCAAAATCTGACAGTGTGTGGAAAGGGAGGGGGTGAGGGAAGGGAACGAGCGCTGGAGTGCCTGAGCGGAGGGTTTGAAAGTTCAGGGGGAGTGAGGCGGGAGCTGCTTTTCCATAGCAGCGCACAGTGGTGGTGATGGAGTCTGACAAAGGAGGGAGGAAGAGGATTGTGGCAACTGGCCACAGGGGAGCACTGTGCCGCAGCCATCACCTGCAGGGGGAGTGGAGGGTAACACATCCTATATGCCCCAGATTAGTGACTTCTGATCAGAGCAATAGAGGGTCAGAGTCTTTCTGAAAGGTGGAAAGGAAGGGGTTCTTTTTCATGTAGACTGTTAGGACTACAACAAACTTGGAGTGACTACACTTTTCACCCTAGTTCGGCAGCCCTGCTGCCCTTTAATACACAGATAAATGAAGACTCCATTTGGAAAGGCGGCCGCTCAGCGATCAAAAGCTGATGCAGCACATGCAGGTGTTTCTGCAAATATGATGAAGAAAAGAACATCTCATAAGAAACATCGAAACAATATGGGACCAAGTAAACCAATCTCCCAGCCAAGGCAAAATATTGTAGGTTGTAGAATACAACATGGGTGGAAAGAGGGCAGTGGGCCAATAACCCAGTGGAAAGGAACAGTTCTGGATCAAGTACGAGTGAATCCCTCCCTCTATCTTATAAAGTATGATGGATTTGATTGTGTCTATGGACTTGAGGTTGAAAGGGTGTCTGCTCTTGAAGTTCTACCAGACAGAGTTGCCTCATCCCGAATCAGCGATGCCCATTTGGCTAACACAATGATTGGTAAAGCAGTGGAGCATATGTTTGAAACAGAGGATGGGTCCAAGGATGAGTGGCGAGGGATGGTATTAGCACGAGCACCTATTATGAACACATGGTTTTATATAACCTATGAAAAGGACCCAGTCTTATAAATGTATCAACTTTTAGATGACTATAAAGAAGGAGATCTTCGGATCATGCCAGACTCAAATGATTCCCCTCCAGCTGAAAGAGAACCAGGGGAGGTTGTGGACAGCCTGGTGGGCAAGCAAGTGGAATATGCCAAGAAGATGGCTCAAAAAGGACTGGCATGGTTATTCATCAAGTTGAAGCTAAAGCATCTGTGTACTTCATTAAGTTTGATGACGATTTCCATATTTATGTCTACGATTTGGTGAAGACATCCTAAATGGGATTCTGTATTTTTTTTTTTTGCCAAACGTAATCTAATGTAAACATTTGTAGAAAGTCGCTGCTTTCTTATTACAGAAATGCTCAGATATTCCTGAGAATCCACAATCCCTTCCCAGAGGAAAAAGAAATTGAGAAACCGTTGTTTGAGAACGTTTGTTCTCTTTCCCTTACAAAGGAACAAACCACTTTCCAAGAAGACTGATGTTTTTGGGATTATGGAGACATAATGTTTTTGAATATAAATCCTGAAGCAGGTTGTGTATTAGAGCAAAAGAGCGCAAGAGACCAGCCAGAAGTAGAAGTTATCGATTCTTTTTTTTTTCCCCTATTTTTAATTTTCTCCTGCATAGCCCAGTAAAATGTTGCATTGTTAAGTATTGACTTGTGCCTTCTGTGGGTCCACTTCTTCACCAAACCCAGCCAAATCTCATCCTAACCCTCTGTTCCACATTCTCTATGTACCCCATCTGTGTCACCCATGTCTGTCTACACCACCCCTTTAGATTTTAAGCTCTCACGAGCAGGGCCCTGTTCCCTCATGTGCTTATCCTTTGTCTTACTTTAATAATCTTCAACTGTACCACATCCATCAGTCTTCTGCCACCTGATACTTATTCCAGTGTCATCTGCTGATGTAACTATGTTTATTTACCCTGTACTTGTCCTATACTGTCATCAACTGTAAGTTGCTGTTTTCCTGTTTGATTATTTATGTACTCTGTAATTGGGTGCTGCAGAACCCTGGTGGCGCCATATAAATAAAGGGTAATAATAATAATATAGGGTGTATAATCCCCAGGTGTATCTCACACATCACACAGTACAGTATATAGGGTGTATAATCCCCAGGTGTATCTCACACATCGCTCAGTACAGATTGCAGGATGTATAATCACCAGGTGTATAACACACATCGCAGAGTACAGTATATAGGGTGAATAATCCCCAGGTGTATCTCACACATCGCTCAGTACAGATTACAGGATGTATAATCACCAGGTGTATAACACACATCGCACAGTACAGTATAAAGAGTGTATACTTAATTACAAGGTCTTTAAAACACATCGCACAGTACAGTATATAGGGTGTATAATCCCCAGGTGTATCTCACACATCACACAGTACAGTATATAGGGTGCACAATCCCCAGGTGTATCTCACACATCACACAGTACAGTATATAGGGTGTATAATCCCCAGGTGTATCTCACACATCGCTCAGAACAGATTACAAGATGTATAATCACCAGGTGTATAACACACATCGCACAGTACAGTATATAGGGTGTATAATCCCCAGGTGTATCTCACACATCACACAGTACAGTATATAGGGTGTATAATCCCCAGGTGTATCTCACACATCGCTCAGAACAGATTACAGGATGTATAATCACCAGGTGTATAACACACATCGCACAGTACAGTATATAGGGTGTATAATCCCCAGGTGTATCTCACACATCACACAGTACAGTATATAGGGTGTATAATCCCAAGGTGTACCTCACACATCGCTCAGTACAGTATACAGGGTGTATAATCCCCAGGTGTATCACAAACGTTGCACAGTACAGTATACAGGGTGTATAATCCCCAGGTATATCTCACACATCGCTCAGTACAGATTACAGGATGTATAAAATCACCAGGTGTATAACACATGTTGCACAGTACAGTATACATACTGGTCACAACAATGCAGCAGATATTGAGCACTGATCAGGATACTAGAAGTGACACAGAGCTGCAAGATACAGCAATGGCCTACTGTACTGTACTATATGTATACTGCTGGTCACCAAAATGCTGCACTATCCTACTATCTGCTGCTCACAATAATGCAGCACAGAGATAGCATACTTGACACAGAGCTGCAAGATACAGCAATGGCCTACTGTACTGTACTATATGTATACTGCTGGTCACCAAAATGCTGCACTGTCCTACTATATACTGCTCACAATAATGCAGCTCAGAGATAGTATACTTGACACAGAGCTGCAAGATACAGCAATTGCCTACTGTACTGTACTACTATAATTAAATACTGGTGGTCCCCAGTCCCCACAATGCAGCACACTGAGCACAGTGTCACCAAAATGCTGCACTGTCCTACTCTATACTGCTCACAATAATGCAGCACAGAGATAGTATACTTGACACAGAGTTGCAAGATACAGCAATGGCCTACTGTACTGTACTATATGTATACTGCTGGTCACCAAAATGCTGCACTGTCCTACTATATACTGCTCACAATAATGCAGTTCAGAGATTGTATACTTGACACAGCTGCAAAATACAGCAATGGCCTACTGTACTGTACTACTATAATTATATACTGGTGGTTCCCAGTCCCCACAATGCAGCACACTGAGCACAGTGTCACCAAAATGCTGCACTGTCCTACTATATACTGCTCACAATAATGCAGCACAGAGACAGTATACTAGACACAGAGCTGCAAGATACAGCAATGGCCTACTGTGCTGTACTACTATAATTATATACTGGTGGTCCCACGTCCCCACAATGCAGCACACTGAGCACAGATATTTGCAGCACACTGAGCACATATATTTGCAGCACCGGAGCACAGATTACGGAGCTTTTCAGGGAGAGAACGCAGCCACGTCCTCTCCGTTCAATCTCTGTTCAATCTCCAATCTCTAGAATACGAATCTCGCGAGAATCCGAAAGCGGGATGATGACGTTCGGGCGCGTTCGGGTAAACCGAGCAAGGCGGGAAGATCCGAGGCTGCCTCGGACCCATGTAAAATGGGTGAAGTTCGGGGGTGTTCGGATCTCGGAGAACCGAATCCACTCATCTCTAATGCATATACAGTATACTATATACCAATCTGTCTAGTTTTTCAATAAGATAACCTTTCTAGTTGCATTTTTCTACAATGGTTCACTAAGGGACATATTTCTCAAAACACTTGTGGGTTTCCCTGCAAATATTAAATATTCCCAGTATGTATTTTCCTTCATTTTTAATTGCTAGAATCAGTTATCATATGTTTCTATGGGGACTGTTAAAATGCCAAATTTATAAAGTTATTTTGAGTCATGGGATAGAGATAACACAATTTTCTAGTGAAACAGGTCAAAAGTATCCCTTCCAAGTATTCTCCCCTTGATCATGCCTGGTCTGTTGACCACACATGCACATTAGTGAAACAGGGGTCCAAAATTGGAAGTAAAATTATTGCATTAGTGATCACTTTACTTCTTACACATCACAGTGGCAGCTTCCTATCGGATGTAACCTTTGTCTTTTTTTATTTTCTTAGAGTTGAATACACTGACCGGTTTTACTACACAAGGAATAGGTAATTTTTCCGACACTAACCAGGGTATTTTGATACCACAAAATAGTATTTATAATATTTTTATGGGGCAATCTTCTTAATAATGAGCTATTTATAGAAGAGAGTATCTCTATTTCATATAGTATCATATAGTATCATAAAATACCAAGTGCTTTTATAAAAAAAAAATTATAATGTCAAAGTATCCTGGAGAAAAAATGGAGGTCATTTCGAGTTGATCGCTCGCTAGCAGTTTTAACAGCCGTGCAAACGCTATACCGCCGCCCACTGGGAGTGTATTTTAGCTTAGCAGAAGTGCGAATGGTTGTATCGCAGAGCGCCTGCAAAAAATTTTTGTGTAGTGTCAGAGTAGCTCAAAACCTACTCAGCGCTTGCGATCACTTCAGACTATTCCGTTCCGGATTTGACGTCACACACCCACCCAGCGTTCGCCCAGCCATGCCTGCGTTTTCCCTGGCAAGCCTGCATTTTTTCCAAACACTCCCTGAAAACGGTCAGTTGCCACCGAGAAACGCTCACTTCATCTCAATCACTCTGCGGCAACCAGTGCGACTGAAATGCATCGCTAGACCCTGTGCAAAACTGCATCGTTCATTGTGCCTGTACGTCGCGCGTGCGCATTGCGCCGCATACGCATGTGCAGAACTGCCATTTTTTAGCCTGACCGCTGCGTTGCAAACAAATGCAGCTAGCGATCAACTCGGAATGACCACCAATGACTCTATATTAGAGATCAGCATGTTTTCAAATGGATCTGTTGCACAAGGTCTGGGTTGGTGTTGGAAGTGCCCATTGCTAATGATGATGGCTTTGAAATCAAGAGAACTGTATAGTTAAGGGCATTCCAGCTGTATCAATGTGCACAACTCAGCATTTGGACAAATATCCACCATTTTTCTCTATTTACTAAATGTTTGTGTAATTACACAACTGCTGTAACACTCTATTGGCCCCACTATGGAAAGCTGAGATTCTTTTCTACATGTACTGTAACACATAAAGTTATATGATTGCAAAGCATGTTGCTATATTAGACATATTCTCTTGAATAATTTTTGGAAAAAAAGACATCTCCATTCAGATGTGCACTTCATCCATGGGTGCTAAATATGCACATAGGCTTTCAGAGGCAGATTGGGATGGAAAACCAGCCCAGGAAATTTATGGATGCAGACCTAATGTGGGCGGGGTCTGCTGAGGGTGTGTGGCTGGCCAAGGGGGGCGGGATCCCTACACATAGGCCTTGATTCTAAGTTGGACACAGTTGCGGCCTTGCTTGCATATTTTGCTGCAGCATGCTAATGCCGCTACAAAACACTTCCCTGGTGTACATTCATGCACCAAATGTGCAAGGAGTGAGACACCCACTGTCAGTGTGTACAGATGCTGCAATCATGCTTTGTGCATCTTTTGACGCCACCATCAGTCACACCATTGAAACTTTCACCAGCCCTATGCTAGCTGCAGATCATCCATCTGAGTATGGCCTCCAATGTCATCGATTCAATGTATCTGTAAGCAACCACATTTAGCAACACACCTGCACTATGATACATTAGTGTGTTATTAACCGACCCCTGTAACCACCTAGGAATTCCCAGACATTTCTATTACATTACTGCATGCATCTGAATCTGTACTACAACTCTGCACAAACTCCATCGGGACGCATGCACAGTGAAACTCAGAGGCATGTGCAGACAAAAAACTTTGCAAAAAATAAAGCACATTGGCCACCACAGGGGAAAAAATTAAAACATTGCTCCATCACATTATTACACATACCAATGCCTCTATCTCTACTAGTTATACTAGGCATGCCTCTCAACACACTATTATAGCAATTCTATGCACCATAACATTATTACACATACCAGTGCAGCCCCTGTGCTCTGGGACAGCCCCCAGCCTCCTCTACACAGCATGCCTCTGCTCCCAGCTAATGGCACTTGACAGAGCCCGGTAGCCAGAGCCATGACAACTTCTGGTTTGTGTTCCATGGAGTGGACAGCAAATCCCGGAAAGTGCGTCAACTGGCCGGGCAGACTAGTTAGTGTACATTCTGATTATAGCAAAAAAGATATAGCCAAGTTGGTAATGATAAGTAATCTTTTTACTGTTTATGATGATACAGTTGCTTTAAAACAACTCCTATTCGTAAATTAACAGGATGGTGTATATAACTTAAGATAGGCATACACTGGCAGATAAAATGCCTATCAGACTGACAGGCATTTTATCTGATGCTGCAGGATGAAGGTTACGCTGCGGAAAGGGAGGGTCAGGGTTAGCTCTGGGGGGAGGATAGAGTTAGGATGCTGAGGGGAGGTTAGAGTTAGACTGCAGGGGGAGGGTTAGGGTTAGGTACTATTCGGAAGGTTAGGCTGCAGGAAGTGGAGGTTAGGGTTTGGCTGCGGGATGGGAGGTTAGGGTAAGGCATTAGGGGGAGGGTTAGTGTTAGGCTGTGGGAAGGAGGGTTAGGGTCAGGATGTGGGTGGGGATGGTTCGGCACTAGGGGGGGGTTAGGGTTAGGCTGTGGGAAGGAAGGTTAGGCTGCAAGTAGGGGAGCTTATGTTTAGGCTGCCAGGGGAGGTAGAGTAAGTCTGCATGAAGGAGGGTTAGGCACTAGGGGGAGGGTTAGGTTGCAGGAAGGGGAGGATAGGGTTAGGCTGCAGAGGGGACATTAAGGTAAGGCAATAGGAGGAGGGATAGTCTGTGGAGGGGAGGGTTAGGCACTACGGAGAGGGTTATGGTGAGGGAAGGGGAGGTTAGAGTTTGGCTGTGGGAAGGAAGCTTAGGGTAAGGCATTAGGGGGAGGGTTAGTGTTAGGCTGCAGGAAGGGGAGGTTAGGGTTAGGCTATGGGAGGGGTGGTTAGGGTAAGGCACTAGGGGGTTAGGCTGCTGAGGGGACGGTAAGGCACTATGGGGAGGATTAGGCTCCAGGAAGGGAAGGTTAGGGTTTGGCTGTAGGAGGGGAGGTTAGGGTAAGGCATTAGGGGAGTGCTAGTGTTAGGCTTTGGGATAGAGGTTTAGGGTTAGGCTGTGGGTGTGGAAGGTTAAGGTAAGGCACTAGGGTGAGGGTTAGGCTGTGGGAAGGAGGGTTAGGCTGCATAAAAGAGAGCTTAGGGTTAGACTGCGAGGGGGAGGTTAGGGTAAGACTGTGGGATGGAGTGTTAGGTTTTGGCACTGGTAGAGGGTTAGGCTGCAGGAAAGGGAGGTTAGGGTTAGGCTGCGGGAAGGCGAAGTTAAGGTAAGGCACTAGGGGGAGGGTTAGGGTTAGGCTGTGGGTGTGGACAGTTAGAATAAGGCAATAGGGTGTGGGTTAGGGTTAGGCTGCGGGAGGAGAGGTTTAGGGTAAGGAGTAAGGTTAGGTTATGTAGAAAAAAGTGTCAGGATCATGGTGGTCGAGACGGCGGTGTCAGTTTTCTGACTGTCGACTTCCTGTACACAGCCCCTCCATCTAGCGCTATATAAAAACAGACTAGAAGCAGACAGAGCAGGAAGCTATCCCTATATTATACTGGCTATATATAAGAGCACTGAGTGTGAGTGTGGTTATGTCTGGGCTTACAGGGCAGGTACCAGGATATACAAAAAGAAAAAAATAGAAAGCACTGTCCCAATATTCTAGGGTTTTATTCACACAGATTTATCAGACATAAAAAGTATCATAAACTCACATGAGTGATTTTAAAATCAAATGAATAAGACTGTGCTATATATATTCAGATATTAACATCAAGAGACTGCTTTACCGCTTTACTAATACGTCTATGTGCTATATACTGTAACTAATTTTTAGATACAAAGGTTTATAATACGTTTATTGTGTAATTTTAGGAAACATCCATGTGATTTTATGATAATATTTTTCATGTCTGATAAATCTGTTTTAATAAAACCTTATAATATTAAGACAGCGCTTTCTATTATTATTTTTTTTGTATTTATTAGGTGCAGTAACTGACACACACTCCAACTAAGGGCTTTCTTTATTATCTACAGGTACCAGGATGTCTGTCACGGGGAAGACCTGCTGAGCCATGTAGTTCTACTCGTCCTCTGTTACCTCTCTAGCGGTCATCTCCCTGGTCTGTTCTTACTGCATCCAGGGTATAACAGTGACCCAGCCCCCACCCACAGTTTAAGCCCCTCACACAAACACGCAAAGTCCGCGCCCATCTTTCCTCTGCGGTTACCTACTCCCAGGAGACGCTTCCTGTTCCTTTCCTCAGCCGTGTGCATCGTCCGCTGACATTTCCTCAGCAGCAGCACTAAACATTCAAAGGTCACCTGTCAGTCAGTGCCAGCCCTAACCAATTTGTTGCCCTAGGCAAATTTTTGGCTGCTGCCCCGTAGCCCCTCCGCTAGTTCTGCCTTTGACCCAGCTCCCCTCTCCATTATTTCACACAGTAGTGTCTGTTATTCAAATTACACTGCACCACTCCTTACATTACACCACACAGTATTGCTTCTCATTAGAGATGAGCGGGTTCGGTTCCTCGGAATCCGAACCCCCCCGAACTTCACCCATTTTACACGGCTCTGAGGCAGACTCGGATCCTCCCACCTTGCTCGAACGTCATCATCCCGCTATCGTATTCTCGCGAGATTCGTATTCTATATAAGGAGCCGCGTGTCGCCGCCATTTTCACTTGTGCATTGGAGATGATAGGGAGAGAACGTGCAGCGTTCTCTCAGTTGTGTTCAGTGTGCTGCAAATATCTGTGCTCAGTGTGCTGCAAATATCTGTGCTCAGTGTGCTTGCAAATACCTGTGCTCAGTGTGCTGAAAATATATACGTTCTCTGCCTGAAAAACGCTCCATATCTGTGCTGCATTGTAGTATATAGTTGGAGGACAGTGCAGAATTTTGCTGACCAGTGACCACCAGTATTATATCAGTACGGTACAGCAGTCCACTGCTCTACCTACTTCTGTGTCGTCAAGTATACTATCCATCCATACCTGTGGTGCATTTTAGTTGTTGTGCGCAGTAGTAGGAGGACAGTGCATAATTTTGCTGACCACCAGTATATAATATATAGCAGTACGGTACAGTATTCCACTGCTCTACCTACCTCTGTGTCGTCCAGTATACTATCCATCCATACCTGTGGTGCATTTTAGTTGTTGTGCGCAGTAGTAGGAGGACAGTGCATAATTTTGCTGACCACCAGTATATAATATATAGCAGTATGGTATAGTAGGCCATTGCTATTGATATATTACTTGCATATAATTCCACACATTAAAAAATGGAGAACAAAAATGTGGAGGGTAAAATAGGGAAAGATCAAGATCCACTTCCACCTCGTGCTGAAGCTGCTGCCACTAGTCATGGCCGAGACGATGAAATGCCATCAACGTTGTCTGCCAAGGCCGATGCCCAATGTCATAGTAGAGAGCATGTAAAATCCAAAAAACAAAAAGTTCAGTAAAATGACCCAAAAATCTAAATTAAAAGCATCTGAGGAGAAGCGTAAACTTGCCAATATGCCATTTACGACACGGAGTGGCAAGGAACGGCTGAGGCCCTCTCCTTTGTTTCTTATGACTAGTGGGTCAGCTTCACATGAGGATGGAAGCACTCATCCTCCCACTAGAAAAATGAAAAGACTTAAGCTGGCAAAAGCACAGCAAAGAACTGTGCGTTCTTCTAAATCACAAATCCCCAAGGAAAGTCCAATTGTGTCGGTTGCGATGCCTGACCTTCACAACACTGGACGGGAAGAGGTGGCGCCTTCAGCCATTTGCACGCCCCCTGCAAGTGCTGGAAGGAGCACCCGCAGTCCAGTTCCTGATAGTCAAATTGAAGATGTCACTGTTGAAGTACACCAGGATGAGGATATGGGTGTTGCTAGCACTGAGGAGGAAATTGACAAGGAGGATTCTGATGGTGAGGTGGTTTGTTTAAGTCAGGTACCCGGGGAGACACCTGTTGTCCGTGGGACGAATATGGCCATTGACATGCCTGGTCAAATTACAAAAAAAATCACCTTGTCAGTGTGGAATTATTTTAAAAGAAATGCGGACATTTGTCAAGCCGTGTGTTGCCTTTGTTAAGCTGTAATAAGTAGGGGTAAGGACGTTAACCACCTAGGAGCATCCTCCCTTATACATAACCTGGAGCGCATTCATCAGAAGTCATTGACAAGTTCAAAAACTTTGGGTGACAGCTGAAGCAGTCCACTGACAACTAAATCCCTTCCTCTTGTAACCAAGCTCCTGCAAACCACACCACCAACTCCCTCAGTGTCAATTTACTACTTAGACAGGAACTCCAATAGTCCTGCAGGCCATGTCACTGTCAAGTCTGACGAGTCCTCTCCTACCTGGGATTCCTCCGATGCATCCTTGAGTGTAACGCCTACTGCTGCTGGCGCTGCTGTTGTTGCTGCTGGGAGTCGATCGTCATCCCAGAGGGGAAGTCGGAAGACCACTTGTACTACTTCCAGTAAGCAATTGACTGTCCAACAGTCCTTTGCGAGGAAGATGAAATATCACAGCAGTCATCCTGCTGCAAAGCAGATACCTCATGCCTTGGCAGCCTGGGCGGTGTTAAACGTGTTTCTGGTATCCACCGTTAATTCACAGGAAACTAGAGATTTGCTTGAGGTACTGTGTCCCCGGTACCAAATACCATCTAGGTTCCATTTCTCTAGGCAGGCGATACCGAGAATGTACACAGAGCTCAGAAAAAGAGTCACCAGTGTCCTAAAAAATGCAGTTGTACCCAATGTCCACTTAACCACGGACATGTGGACAAGTGGAGCAGGGCAGACTAAGGACTATATGACTGTGACAGCCCACTGGGTAGATGTATTTACTCCCGCAGCAAGAACAGCAGCGGCGGCACCAGTAGCAGCATCTCACAAACGTCAACTCATTCCTTTGCAGGCTATGCTTTGTATCACCGCTTTCCAGAAGAGGCACACAGCTGACAACCTCTTATGGAAACTGAGGAAGATCATCGCAGAATAGCTTACCCCAACTGGACTCTCCTGGGGATTTGTGACATCGGACAACGCCACCAATATTGTGCATGCATTACATGTGGGCAAATTCCAGCACGTCCCATGTTTTGCACATACATTGAATTTGGTGGTGCAGAATTATTTAAAAAACGACAGGGGCATGCAAGAGATGCTGTCGGTGGCCAGAAAAATTGCGGGCCACTTTCGGCATTCAGCCACCGCGTGCCGAAGACTGGAGCACCAGCAAACACTCCTGAACCTGCCCCGCCATCATCTGAAGCAAGAGGTGATAACGAGGTGGAATTCAACCCTCTATATGCTTCAGAGGATGGAGGAGCAGCAAAAGGCCATTCAAGCCTATACAGCTACCTACGATATAGGCAAAGGAGGGGGAATGCACCTGACTCAAGTGCAGTGGAGAATGATTTCAACGTTGTGCAAGGTTCTGCAACCCTTTGAACTTGCCACACGTGAAGTCAGTTCAGACACTGCCAGCCTGAGTCAGGTCATTCCCCTCATCAGAGTGTATGATAGAGAAGAATCGTGGCGCCAACCGACGTGAGTTGCAGACCGACTGGTCAAAAAGGTATCCGCAATACCACAATAGAAGCATAAACAAATAGAATTAGACCAGAAGATGTGCGCTAATCAGATGATAGTAAATATGAAATGGTACTTCCCTTACAAAACCTCTGTCGTGGGATATACCGTATATTTCAGACAAAATGGATTCATATGTGGAAAAAAATTCAAATATAGTGTAGTATGTTCAAAACAACACAATTTTAATACAATAAACTGACAATTAACAAAAAAAACATTGTACATATATTGCTGCAAACAAATGGTGGTAGATGGAAAATTACCAGAGGATGGTAAAATGGAGGCTTTAAATAGTGCCTTTAAACTCTAGTTTGCTGGTAAGTATTTTTGCAAAAACCATATATCTTGAAATGAAGTGAAGGTGGAGGTTTACCAGATTTATATGAAGTGAGTGCCTTTAAGATGTTGCCCAGGGGAGATATCGGCTCCGGAACCTTTCTCCAAAGTTCACAACACTCCGTCCGTCTGGTAAATCTTCCTTCAGCAGTGGTTAACCTGTCATACAGAACCGACGCGTTTCGGGATCTCTCCCTTCCTCAAGGCTGCATGACAGGCACTAAACAAAATGAGCTATTTAAGCTCTCCATGGGAATAACATCCGGGTCAAGGGGTCACATCATAATAAAAATAAATACAATGTAAAATATAAAGTCTGTAAATAATATCCATTATACTTAAAACACAGCTCAATCTAAGTACAACACCAACAAGAAACTTTATAAAAGGTCCAGTAGAATAATCATTAAAAGATAAAATTCCCGGAAGTAGTATTTCCCTTACTTCCGGTCCGGTGGTACCGATCTCTCATGTCCCATATTATTTATATGTATAGTTCCTTACAAAGTCTTTAATAGGATCCTGGATGCGAGCGGTGGTGGTAACAGTGGATTAAATCCAGTGCATTCTTTGTTTATAGTGCTCGGCGGACCTCCGTCGAGCACTTCCGATATATGGAATGCATGGTGGACCGCATCCCGGCTTCCGATGACGCACTTCTGTTCGCGTCATTGAGCCGCAGATCGTAAATATTGCTCGACTGAGGATAAATCCTAAGTCTGCAATAAGCCTAAATAGAATAAAACATGATTTTCTGAATATACAATGAGACGGGGAGCTTTCTTAAAACTGTATATAAAAACCTAATATATATATCATACAAAAAGTTTCCTGGTGCACATAATCACGTGACCTGCTTATATTAATATGCAAGCCATAATATTCTCAACATTAGATGCGGATAGGAAAAGACAATTTTAGGCAAAATACCGTAAAGGACATGGAGGTGAATAATTAGAAAGATAGTGAAGAAAATAAGTAATTTAGAACAAGATGGAAATGGTGAAAGCGGGGGAGGGGGATATCTTCAGAGAAACCATTTCAGTTCAAAGTCTGTGTTCAAGCCGTTGGGGATGAGGCTTTTTAATTTATAAATCCATTTCATCTCTGTTTTGGCCAGTCTTGTTACTTCATCTCTATGTCTCCAAGTATTTTTTATATTTTCAATTGCCAGAAACTGTAAGATATGTTTAGTGGAGGAATTATGTTTTTCTTTAAAATGGCTGGAACGAGGATGAGACATGACTCCTTTCTTGATATTCCTTATATGTTCACCTAAGCGGGTTTTCAGTGCCCGACTAGTTTTTCCCACATAGATCATATGGCAACTGCACTCTATAAGGTAGATCACATTCGTGGTGTGGCAGGTCATGAAATTGTGAAGTTTATAAGAGGTACCATTCACACTGAATTCTTCATATTTCGATTTGATGGTTTGTACTTCACGACAAGCCTGACATGTTCCACATCTGTAGAAGCCGTTACTTCTAATTGGATGGTGATCTTGTGATGATAGTGCACTTTTAGTCAGTTTACTTTTTAGATTCGGTGCTTTGCGTTATATGAACTTGGGCCTTGCTGATATAGTGTCCTTTAACAGTTAAAAGGTGCCAATGTTTCTTCACTATTGATTCAATCTTTTTATGTTGTTGAGTGAATTGTGTGATGAAGGCCAATTTGTACGCACCATCCTCCGATTTTCTTTTTTCTTTTCCTTTCAAGAGTTCTTCTCTGTCCTTGCTCATCACCTCCTCTTTAAATTTTCCTAATCGGTCTTTATCATATCCTTTTTCTTCAAAACCTTTTCTCATTAGGTCAATTTGTTCTTCGCATATATTTTTTCTACTACAATTTCTTCTTAGCCTGAGAAATTGGCTTTTTGGGACACTGTTAAGCCAATTAGCATGATGTTCACTCGATATTTCTATATAAATGTTGGCGTCAGTTGGTTTTTTATAACATTTTGTCTCCAGTTTTCCTTCTTCAATATAGATGTTGAGATCCAGAAAATGTAATTCTTTTTGGCTTGTTGTGAAGCTAAGAACCAGATTGAAATCATTGTTGTTCAGTGATTGGCATTAATGTTCAAGCTCCTCCTTTGGTCCTTCCCAGAAAAAGATGATATCATCTATATAGCGATACCATACTGTAGTTTAAGATTTTTCTTATAAGGGTTTGCTTTCACCTGTTTCTCTTCCCAATAAGACATATATAGGTTTGCGAAACTAGGCGCAAATTTAGTACCCCTTGCTGTGCCGACCAATTGATTGTAGTAGGAGCCATTGAAATAAAAATAATTATTTTTCAGTATAAAAGTAATGCCTTGCAAAAGTAGATCCTTATTGTTCTCAGTGAGATCAGTCTTATCCAGGTAGTACTTGACTGCTTCTATCCCTTTTTCATGAGGGATGTTCGTATAGAGGGCTTCCACGTCTGCCGTTGTCATAAACATATTGTTGTTCCAATCAATGTTCTTAAGCTTTTGCAGTGTGTCCATTGTGTCCTTTAAATGAAATTCTGTTTTGCTTACCAGAGGTTTTAAATGGGCATCGATATATTCCGAATAAGTTTGCAGTTAAGCTTCCAATCCCTGCCACTATGGGTCTTCCTGGGGGTTTTGTCACACTTTTATGGATTTTTGGTAAGATGTAGATTGTGGGTATTGAAGGTTCTGAAACATTTAAGAATTCAAACTCTTTTTTTCGTGAGTGTATTCTTTCCAAATGGGATTGTAATAGCTTACTTAAATTTGCATTGATTCTTAATGTCGGGTCATTTCTAAGTTTAATGTATGTCTTCCCGTCATCCAGTTGTCGATAGATATCTTTAATGTAGTCCTCTTTATTGAGGATGACAACACCTCCTCCCTTATCACTAGGTTTGATGATAATAGTATCGTCACCCTGTAATTCTTTCAATGCCAAGCGCTCTTTTTGGCTTAAATTCCATTTGGTGTTTTTTGTGTTGCCTATTTTTTCTAGATCGTCCAAAACTGCTTTCTGGAAGCTGTCCACCAGACTTCCTTTGAGATGCTTTGGATAAAACGTGGATTTGTTCTTCAACTCTCCATTATCTATTGTCTCAACAGTTTCGCCTTCCAATTCTTTCTTGTTGAAGAATTTTTTGATTGTTAATTTCCTTACAAATTTTTCCACATCTAGGAATATGTCAAATTGATCCATTTTATTGGTGGGGGCGAATTTAAGACCCTTCAAAAGGAGTTTTCTTCTGTCTTTGTTAGCGGTCTATCACTTAAATTATAGATGGTGCGTACAAATTGGCCTTCATCACACAATTCACTCAACAACATAAAAAGATTGAATCAATAGTGAAGAAACATTGGCACCTTTCACAGAGAGACCCACTATTAAAGGACACTATACCAGCAAGGCCCAAGTTCATATATCGCAAAGCACCGAATCTAAAAAGTAAACTGACTAAAAGTGCACTATCATCACAAGATCACCATCCAATTAGAAGTAAGGGCTTCTACAGATGTGGAACATGTCAGGCTTGTCGTGAAGTACAAACCATCAAATCGAAATATGAAGAATTCAGTGTGAATGGTACCTCTTATAAACTTCACAATTTCATGACCTGCCACACCACGAATGTGATCTACCTTATAGAGTGCAGTTGCCATATGATCTATGTGGGAAAAACTAGTCGGGCACTGAAAACCCGCTTAGGTGAACATATAAGGAATATCAAGAAAGGAGTCATGTCTCATCCTCGTTCCAGCCATTTTAAAGAAAAACATAATTCCTCCACTAAACATATCTTACAGTTTCTGGCAATTGAAAATATAAAAAATACTTGGAGACATAGAGATGAAGTAACAAGACTGGCCAAAACAGAGATGAAATGGATTTATAAATCAAAAAGCCTCATCCCCAACGGCTTGAACGCTGACTTTGAACTGAATAGGTTTCTCTGAAGATATCCCTCTCCCCCGCTTTCACCATTTCCATCTTGTTCTAAATTACTTATTTTCTTCACTATCTTTCTAATTATTCACCTCCATGTCCTTTACGGTATTTTGCCTAAAATTGTCTTTTCCTATCCGCATCTAATGTTGAGAATATTATGGCTTGCATATTAATATAAGCAGGTCATGTGATTATGTGCACCAGGAAACTTTTTGTATGATATATATATTAGGTCTTTATATACAGTTTTAAGAAAGCTCCCCGTCTCATTGTATATTCAGCCAATCATATTTTATTCTATTTAGGCTTATTGCAGACTTAGGATTTATCCTCAGTCGAGCAATATTTACGATCTGCGGCTCAATGACGCAAACAGGAAGTGCATCATCGGAAGCCGGGATGCGGTCCACCATGCGTTCCATATATCGGAAGTGCTCGACGGAGGTCCGCCGAGCACTATAAACAAAGAATGCACTGGATTTAATCCACTGTTACCACCACCGCTCGCATCCAGGATCCTATTAAAGACTTTGTAAGGAACTATACATATAAATAATATGGGGCATGAGAGATCGGTACCGCCGGACCGGAAGTAAGGGAAATACTACTTCCGGGAATTTTATCTTTTAATGATTATTCTACTGGACCTTTTATAAAGTTTCTTGTTGGTGTTGTACTTAGATTGAGCTGTGTTTTAAGTATAATGGATATTATTTACAGACTTTATGTTTTACATTGTATTTATTTTTATTATGATGTGACCCCTTGACCCGGATGTTATTCCCATGGAGAGCTTAAATAGCTCATTTTGTTTAGTGCCTGTCATGCAGCCTTGAGGAAGGGAGAGATCCCGAAACGCGTCGGTTCTGTATGACAGGTTAACCACTGCTGAAGGAAGACTTACCAGACGGACGGAGTGTTGTGAACTTTGGAGAAAGGTTCCGGAGCCGATATCTCCCCTGGGCAACATCTTAAAGGCACTCACTTCATATAAATCTGGTAAACCTCCACCTTCATTTCAAGATATATGGTTTTTGCAGAAATACTTACCAGCAAACTAGAGTTTAAAGGCAATATTTAAAGCCTCCATTTAACCATCCTCTGGTAATTTTCCATCTACCACCATTTGTTTGCAGCAATATATGTACAATGGTTTTATTGTTAATTGTCAGTTTATTGTATTAAAATTGTGTTGTTTTGAACATACTACACTATATTTGAATTTTTTTCCACATATGGATCCATTTTGTCTGAAATATACGGTATATCCCACGACAGAGGTTTTGTAAGGGAAGTACCATTTCATATTTACTATCATCCGATTAGCGCACATCTTCTGGTCTAATTCTATTTGTTTACATTCCCCTCATCAGGCTTTTGCAGAAGAAGCTGGAGAGATTGAAGGAGGAGCTACAACAGAGCGATTCCGCTAGGCATGTGGGACTTGTGGATGGAGCCCTTAATTAGCTTATCCAGGATTCACGGGTGGTCAATCTGTTGAAATCAGAGCACTACATTTTGGCCTCCGTGCTCGATCCTAGATTTAAAACCTACGTTGGATCTCTCTTTCCGGCAGACACAAGTCCGCAGAGGTTCAAAGACCCGCTGGTGAGAAATTTGTCAAGTCAAGCGGAACGTGACCCGTCAACAGTTCCTCCTTCACATTCTCCCGCAACTGAGGCTGCAAGGAAAAGGCTAAGAATTCCGAGCCCACGCGCTGGCAGTGATGCAGGACAGTCTGGAGCGAGTGCTGACATCTAGTCCGGACTGA
Organism: Pseudophryne corroboree; assembly: GCF_028390025.1. Classification (NCBI taxonomy): domain Eukaryota; kingdom Metazoa; phylum Chordata; class Amphibia; order Anura; family Myobatrachidae; genus Pseudophryne; species Pseudophryne corroboree. Next base: position 483,527,553 of record NC_086448.1, read on the forward strand.
AGGACCTGCCAACAATTACTGACATGTCGTCTACTGTCACTGCATATGATTCTGTCACCATTGAAAGAATGGTGGAGGATTATATGAGTGATCGCATTCAAGTAGGCTCGTCTGACAGTCCGTACGTATACTGGCAGGAAAACGAGGCAATTTGGAGGCCCTTGCACAAACTGGCTTTATTTTACCTAAGTTGCCCCCCCTCCAGTGTGTACTCCCAAAGAGTGTTTAGTGCAGCCGCTCACCTTGTCAGCAATCGGTGTACAAGGTTACTTCCAGAAAATGTGGAGATGATGTTCATCAAAATGAATTATAATCAATTCCTCCGTGGAGACATTCACCAGCAATTGCCTCCAGAAAGTACACAGGGACCTGAGATGGTGGATTCCAGTGGGGACAAATTAATAATCTGTGAGGAGGGGGATGTACACAGTGAAAGGGGTGAGGAATCGGACGATGAGGAGGAGATGGACATCTTGCCTCTGTAGAGCCAGTTTGTGCAAGGAGAGATTGATTGCTTCTTTTTTGGTGGGGCCCAAACCAACCAGTCATTTCAGTCACAGTCGTGTGGCAGACCCTGTCGCTGAAATGATGGGTTTGTTAAAGTGTGCATGTCCTGTTTTTACAACATAAGGGTGGGTGGGAGGGCCCAAGGACAATTGCATCTTGCACCTCTTTTTTCTTTAGTTTATCTTTGCATCATGTGCTGTTTGGGGACTATTTTTTAAATCTGCCATCCTGTCTGACACTGCAGTGCCACTCCTAGGTGGGCCAGTTGTTTGTGTCGGCCACTTGGGTCGCTTAGCTTAACCATCCAGCGACCTTGGTGCACCTCTTTTTTTCTTTGCATCATGTGCTGTTTGGAAACTATTTTTTAAATCTGCCATCCTGTCTGACACTGCAGTGCCACTCCTAGATGTGCCAGGTGTTTGTGTCAGCCACTTGGGTCGCTTAGCTTAGCCACACAGCTACCTCATTGCACCTCTTTTTTTCTTTGCATCATGTGCTGTATGGGGACTATTTTTTAAATCTGCCATCCTGTCTGACACTGCAGTGACACTCCTAGATGGGCCAGGTGTTTGTATCGGCCACTTGGGTTGCTTAGCTTAGTCACACAGCGACCTTGGTGCACCTCTTTTTTTCTTTGCATCATGTGCTGTTTGGGGAATATTTTTTGAAGTGCCATCCTGTCTGACACTGCAGTGCCACTCCTAGATGGGCCAGGTGTTTGTGTCGGCTACTTGGGTCGCTTAGCTTAGTCATTCAGCGACCTCGGTGCAAATTTTAGGACTAAAAATAATATTGTGAGGTGTGAGGTGTTCAGAATAGACTGAAAATGAGTGGAAATTATGGTTATTGAGGTTAATAATACTATGGGATCAAAATTACACCCAAATTCTATGATTTAAGCTGTTTTTGAGGGTTTTTATTAAAAAAACACCCGAATCCAAAACACACCCGAATCCGACAAAAAAGTTTCAGGGAGGTTTTGCTAAAACGCGTCCGAATCCAAAACACGGCTGCAGAACCGAATCCAAAACCAAAACACAAAACCTGAAAAATGTCTGGTGCGCATCACTACTTCTCATACACATTAAACCGCACCATATCATTCCTTATACACATTACACCGCAACTCTCCTTATTTACATTACACTGCACCATTTCGCTCCTCATATACATTACACTGCACCATATCACTTCTTATCCACATTACACTGAACTGTATTGCTCTTTATTCACATTATACCACACCGTATTGCTCCATATACATTACACGCACCATATCACTCCATACACAGTACACCACACCATATCACTCCTTATTCACATTACACCACACCGTATCACCTATTATACACAATTCACCACACCATATTTCTCCTTATTCACATTACCCCGTATTGCTCCTTATTCACATTACACCACACCATATTGCTCCTTACACACATTACACTACACTATATCGCTCAATGTTCCCATTAGAATGCACCAAATCGCTCCTTATTTACAGTACATTACACCACACCATATTGCTCCTTACTCACATTACACCACACCATGTCACTCCTTATTCACATTACACCACACCGTATCACTCCTTACTCACATTACACTGCACCGCATTGATCCTCACTCACATCACACTGTATCACTTTGCTCCTTATACATATTACTCCACACTGTATTGCTCCTTATTCACATTACACTTAACTGTATTGCGCCTTATTCACATTACATACCTGTATTGCCCACACAGTAGTAGTAGTGCCCCATACACATATTGCCCACACAATAGTAGTAGTGCCCCATAGACATATTGCCCTCACAGTAGTAGTGGTGCCCCATACACATATTGCCCACACAATAGTAGTAGTGTCTAGCACACATATTGCCCACACAGTAGTAGTAGTAGTAGTAGTTCCCCATACACATATTGCCCACACAGTAGTAGTAGTGCCCTGAACACATATTACCCACATAGAAATAGTGCCCAGTACACATACAGCCCACACAGTAGTAGTAGTAGTAGTGCCCCATACACATATTGCCCACACAGTAGTAGTAATGCCCCAGTACACAAATTGCACACACAGTAGTAGTAGTAGTGCCCCATACACATATTGCACACACAGTAGTAGTAGTAGTGCCCAGTACACATATTGCCCACACAGTAGTAGTAGTGCCCCATACACATATTTCCCACACAGTAGTAGTAGTGCCCCAAATACATATTGCCCACACAGTAAAAGTAGTGCCCCATACATATATTGCACACACAGTAGTAGTAGTAGTAGTAGTAGTAGTAGTAGTAGTCCCTTGTACACATATTTCCCACAGAGTAGTAGTAGTAGTGCCCTATACACATATTGCCCACACAGTAGTAGTGTTAGTGCTCCATACACAAATTGCCTACAAAGTAGTAATAATGCCCCATAGACATATTGCCCACTTACTAGTAACACCCGATGCACATTAAGCAGCACTGCCACTGTGCCACTCAGTAGTGGAGTCAGTGCCTTGTCACTGCCTTCCTCTCCCTCCCTATAAATCCATATGTAGCAGATGCACTCACCTGGTGTGTCTGCTGCCACAGCTTCTCACTCTGCAGTGTGGTGTGTGGCAATTACAGGAGTGGGGGGAAGCTGCAGTGGAGGTCATTGCAGGGAAGGAACCAGGAGCAGAAGGGCCTCACTGAAGGAGCTGGGAATGACTCGGGAGCAGGCACCCAGCATTGTCTGTGCCACATTTTACAGATGGCTGTGCGTCACAAACAGAGTTAACATCAGGGGGTTCATTTACTAATATTCGTGTTTTTGCCGTTTTTAAGGGTGTTTGAACTCGAATGGTATCGGGTGCATTTTACTGCAACTTTTTGAATCCTGATACGGTTATTCACTAAGCTGCCGAGTTTTGCACAATCGTTTTTTCCGATGTCGATGTGATTCGTAATATCAGGCAGTGTTTTACGGGAGTGATGAGTAAAACACTGCCTGACAAAACACAAGGAATCCCGGCCGGATCTGTGAGATCCATGCAGGGCTTCATTGTGTACCTTAAAAAGTTGATTAAAGTCTTAAAAAATCTGAAAAAAATTGCGTGGGGTCCCTCCTCCTAAGCACAACCAGCCTCGGGCTCTTTGAGCCGGTCCTGGTTGAAAAAATATGGGGGGGGAAATGACAGGGGTTCCCCCATATTTAATCAATCAGCACCGGGCTCTGCGCCTGGTCCTGGTTCCAAAAATACGGGGGACAAAAAGCGTAGGGGTCCCCCGTATTTTTGAAACCAGCACCGGGCTCCACTAGCTGGGGAGATAATGCCACAGCCGGGGGTTTACACATGAGACCGCCTTTCCCCGACTGCCAGGACCCCCCCTGACTCCTATCAAAGAGGGTCCCTTCAGCCAATCAGGGAGCGCCATGTCGTGGCACTTTCCTGATTGGCTGTGTGCTCCTGTAGTATCTGTCAGGCAGCACACGGCACAGATACAATGTAGCGCCTATGCGCTCCATTGTAGCCAATGGTGGGAACCTTGCGGTCAGCGGTTGACCGAAAGTAACCTCACTGCTGACCGCAAAGTTCCCACCATTGGCTACAATGGAGCGCATAGGCGCTACATTGTATCTGTGCCGTGTGCTGCCTGACAGACACTACAGGAGCACACAGCCAATCTGGAGAGTGCCACAACGTGGCGCTCCCTGATTGGCTGAAGGGACCCTCTTTGACAGAAGTCAGGGGGGGTCCTGGCAGTCGGGGAAAGGGGTCCCATGTGTAAACATGGGGCCCCTTTCAGTGCGTGGTCGGGTTTCCGTTTTATTATTTTGCCAAGTACGTGGATTATACAAAGAGCAGAAGGTACACTGGATTATGTGAGTATAATTTTTTTCACAGGTACCCCTAGGATTCTACATGGAGAAGAGGACCGAGCCTCGTGGGAACATAGGTAAGTATGTGTGTATGTTGGGGTGCATGTATGTAATAAAGTTGTACTGTCACGGTGTGTGTGTCCTGTTTTTATTGGGGTATTTTTATAGTAGTAGTACTACAGGTACCAGCGGGCCCGGATTTCCACTGCATGCTGGTACTTGTGGTTCTCCAAGTACCAGCATGCCGGGTAGGCTTGCTGGGACTTGTAGTACTGCTACTAAATAATATTCACAATTTCTCACAAGGCTATCAGCCCCCCATCCGCCGCCCTTGGATGGGGGGGACAGCCTCGGGCTTCACCCCTGGCCCTTGGGTGGCTGGAGGGGGGACCCCTTGATTGAAGGGGTCCCCACTCCTCCAGGGTACCACGGCCAGGGGTGACTAGTTGGGGTTTTAATGGCACGGCCGCAGGGACCGATATCAAAGTGTCCCCCGGCTGTGGCATTATCTCCCCAGCTAGTGGATCCCGGTGCTGGTTTCAAAAATACGGGGGACCCCTTCACTTTTTGTCCCCCGTATTTTTGGAACCAGGACCAGGCGCAGAGCCCGGTGCTGGTTGATTAAATATGGGGGAACCCCTGTAATTTTTCCCTCCATATTTTTTAAACCAGGACCGCCTCAAAGAGCCCGAGGCTGGTTATGCTTAGGAGGGGGGACCCCACGCAAAATTTTTTTCCAGATTTTACACTAAACAGACCCTTTCCCATAGATAACCATGCACAGATCTCACTGATCCGTGCATGGTTATCCAAACTCGACTGGAAAAAGCAGGTCTATTTTATTGCTGCTTTTTTTAACGAATCGAAAAAAAACAGACCCGCACTTGAGCACTCAGAAACTAACACCCAAATACGAATGAATAGTGAATGCCCGTATTCTATGAAATAACAGCCGCGTTTGACCGATGGTCTATTTATTCGTATTTCTGAACATTGTCATTCAAACCATTACGAATAGTCCAAACACTGCCGAGATTGGTTCTTAGTGAATTCCCAGATTGGGACTTAGAAAAAAAAACACAAATCGGACAAACTCGGATTCTTAGTAAATACTGGCCCAGATCTGCATGGTTATTCGACCCGCAATGGTCTTAGCGGCCACCAGCTCTTATGAAACTGATGTGCAGTGGTAGTCTCAGTACTGCAGGCAGCACTGTACACCTCCCCTGTGCTCCAGTACAGTGAGGCGTGGATTGTACATAAAATAGCCATGACCAGCAGGCTCTGTCAACTAATGATGCAGTTGGCACGGTAATGGAAAGACTTGCGGCCACTGATGGGACAAAGGGACTGGCTAACCAGGAAATGTTCTGGTGTCCCAGCATCCCAATCCACCCCTGAACGCAGACATCTACTACACTCTTCCATATCTTTAGTGCAATAGCAACATCACTAATTTTTTTAAATAAACATATTACAGCATATACTGTAAGTCGAGCTACTCAGTGACTTCCAAATACACTATTACTTGGATATTTAAATGGTACAATTGGTTGAGACTTGTCTGCACACAGGCTTATAATATATTAAATATAAAAGTAGATGTACTTATAATTTTTTTCCTCATAATGTGCTTTACAATAAAAAACGACCATTCATTGTAAATTTAGTGATATAACTCTATACCACTTACTGTAGCATGACTATATTTATATATATATATATATATATATATATGAAGAAAAAGGTACAGGTGCGCTGGTGATCCTATAATGAGAGTTTGTCAGTCCACAGTGAATGAATCCCTGGGCTGTAGCACTGGTGTAACCAACACCGCTGCAAATCTCCAAATGAAGCTCAGAACTCCTTGAGCAAATTGTGTCTGGAAAAAATCAGGAGAATGCGCACATAGTGCAGATAAATTTATTTCACACATAAATTAAAAACAGGACATTCCATGGATTATAAAAGACTCGTACCATAAAAGACCCACTCTTTGGGCCAGTTAAAACACATGAAACAATCCACCAGGCTATCCACCAAACCTGCTGCAGTCAAAGACCGGACCATGCACCGCGCCGGTAGATGCCGAACTCGTCAGGTCACTCACAGTGAAGCAGCCGGGATGTGTGAGCCGGGTGGGAGAAGACGCACGTCTGGCAAGCCCCGCCTCTACGAAGTAACTACGAAACGCGTAGAGGCTTGCTAGACGTGCGTCTTCTCCCACCCGGCTCACACATCCCGGCTGCTTCACTGTGAGTGACCTGACGAGTTCGGCTTCTACCGGCGCGGTGCATGGTCCGGTCTTTGACTGCAGCAGGTTTGGTGGATAGCCTGGTGGATTGTTTCATGTGTTTTAACTGGCCCAAAGAGTGGGTCTTTTATGGTACGAGTCTTTTATAATCCATGGAATGTCCTGTTTTTAATTTATGTGTGAAATAAATGTATCTGCACTATGGGCGCATTCTCCTGATTTTTTCCATATATATATATATATTATTATTATTATTATTATCCTTTATTTATATGGCGCCACAAGGGTTCCACAGCGCCCAATTGCAGAGTACATATGCACATAATCAAAACAGGAAAACAGTGACGTACAGTTGAAGACAATATAGGACAAGTACAGGGTAACTAAGCATAACTACACCAGTAAATGACAGAGATAAGTTCCAGGTGGCCAAAAAACTGCATGATTCGGGCAGTTGAGGATTACTAAAGTAAGAAAAGGATAAGCACATGAGGGAAGAGGGCCCTACTCTAGAGAGCTTACATATATATATATATATATATATATATATATAACAAAAGGTTCCGTCTGCACAATGTCCAATATCTCAAGTCTTTTTACTTATAAAAACGTCCGGCATACACGGTGCTCAAATAAAGTTTTTCACCCCTTTTGTGCCCTATCCACTGGCTGTATCTGCAATGTAAGAAGAAATGAGGAGGAGCACAATAGTAAAGTAAGTCTTCTAAAATGTTTTTAGTTTATTAAATAGCGTATACACTCACAATGTATCATATAGAACAAGCATCACACAATAGCTTGTCAAAGTCGAAAAATATTGTAATGCACATGCCGGCTGCGCGTGCACTCGCTCTGCCGAGCGTGCGCATATCCGCAATTTGCGTAACGGAGCTTTTAACGGCCATGCGCCTTAGCGCGTGGTATGCGCATTTACGGTAGAGTTTGTGAACGCATAGAGGGTTATTAGAACATTACATATTTAATGCAAATAGTGTACATTTTAGATATAGTTCCCCTAGACCATGTCAGCGAGTATTAATAGTTTAAACAGTTCATGGACTAGGAGATTCGCCTTTGCATGATAGGAAGGGTCAGATAAAGGTTGGAAGGTGATGTCTAGTATCCAGCTGTAGGGTATTTTGAGGGTAACATTCCGGTGTTGGTTAGAGCAAGATCGCATGTTCCTGCATATAGTTATGTACAAAAGTAGAATATGAACATTAACTGTATTTACTGTATCTTATGTATGGGGCCGGAATCCAGAGGATACCACCCACAAGAGCAGTTGGGGAAAGAAATCGGCCACCTATTCAAATCCACCTATGACCTCTTCTGTAATGTAAAGACACATCCCAGTGTCCAATGGACAATGAGATTACAGTGACCATTGTATTGTGTATGCATGTTGTGTATAAAAAGACCATTGTTGCCTGGCCGGTCAGAAGACTCTGAACGCTATCTGTATGACCAGCGGAGGACCTAGCCGGGTTGCGCTTGCGAACATTCTCACGTATGTACATTCTCTGTAGCCATTATTCTGTTTAGATTTACTTGTTAGCCTGTAGTGTATGATTTGTATTGTTTTACCTTTTGGAATTAATCCACTGTGGCCTTAGAACCCTGTGGTTGCAACTACAAATCAGTGTGGTGTCTTCACTTTCCTGCAAGGGGGTTTAAAGTGTATTTATCTGTATAAGGTGTATAAGCATTGATAAGGTGTATGCACTGCGGGTACTTTGTATCGCCAGCGCTACTTAAAGTTTAAAGGTATTACATCATTACAGTACTTCGCTGTTAAAGGTTTAAAGTGTAAGCATATCATTACATTGTATCACTATCAAGGTTTAAAGGTAATCCATTGTGTGTGCGCACGCTGAGCGTACTCTGTACACTCAGCACGGTGTGTGTACACCAAGTGCGTACCACGTGCAGGACTCTGTACGCAAATAGCGTACAAAGTGCGTAGCTCATGTAGTCAGTTTAGAGGCCATAGCGGCTCCACGGTAAAAGTGTATTTAGAAGTATAGCTTTGCAGTCTAAGATAATATCGACATTATCAATTGGGAGCTCGTCCGGTTCCTTCTCATACCCGCAGCCTAGCAAGTTTACGCAGACTTTATCTATCAGCAAAGGGCGGAAAGGTATCCCCGGAAGCCTTCTCATGGCTGGTGGATACACTATTGCTGATTAGATAAGCATCTGCCTTGCATGGTTTGAAGGGATGCTGGAGGGATCCGTAAGGTAAGAATGCAAAAGCTATTTTTAAAATCTGCAAATTTCTGTTTTGGTGCCAAATGCGCACGCACCACACGCATACACCTGTATTTTGTACTTTGCATATCTGCTCACATGTTTGCCATAAGCATTGATTACTAGATTCATTTTGACCTGTACTGAGAAAATTTGTTGCTATTTAGTTAAAATATAGTGTTTATAGTTAAAGAAGTAAGTGTAAGACGCACACGCAGCCTGGCCTAGTTGTAAAGGTTTATACAGTAGAAACTGTGTGTGTGTTAAGTGAGTGATTATAGATAAATATCGCTTACATTTATAGAAGTGTGGGATTTGTAGTACAGCGGACGTACGGCCTTTGTACACGTGTCTCGGACACCGCTCGGGACTGCGTACGCAACGTAAATGCCTACACACGTATCGTATTTACGCAACGTGCGTACAGGTACGCCCACTAAATACAAATCACACAATAGCATTGTTTCAGTTTAGGTGATATGGTAGCCATGCGATAATAGCACAAATTGATCAGTTTCCAATATTTAGTTTAAATACCTTTCTTACTGTATCACCTCTGGAATTATTTTGTTTTATCTGAATGAAAGTTAATTTTCTGTACAGAAAAACCAAAGTGTATATGAGTGAATGAGTGTGAGTGTGCAAACAATAAAGGTTTTGTGGACCCAGGGAATTCGGGATCCCGTAGGAGACCACACCAGGTGAGTGGACACTTGGTGGCGTGAGATTGGCTTGCTCACGTTAACATTGATTAAGGTATAAAGGAGCAATTAGTATATCAGCAGACCAAGAGGTCAGCCAAGTCAGAAAACTGCTGACAAAGTCACGCGAAGCTCTGAATACCGCGGCCTGAAAGGTTTGCGAGGTTTTGTGTAGAGAGCGCTGCCCCGGGGGTTGGCGTAGTACCCATATAGGCCCGTTCAGATACGCTCCGGCTGAGGTTTTGCAGCCTGAAAAACGATTCCATTGGTCTTACGGCGGATAAGTAACAGTTACCTATACGCTGTGCGATTGTACCGTGCGTTCGTGAGTGCAATACTTATCCCACCGCGATACCCTTTTAGTTTTGCGTAAAATCGCGGGCTCATTGGCGCTAAGTGTAGTACACGCAATGTGATTTGTGTAACAATTTGTTTGTTTTAAGGGAGTTTCGCTGGTCACTCAGGAAATCTCCAACAACCAATATTTACTGCGAAGGGTAAGTCACTCCCACACACTCTCAGTAAATAGAGGTTACACAGAGGCCCGAGGTTGGGTACGACCGGTACTGACGACAGTGCTTAGGTGTATTGGCCAACGTGGGCGTGAGTGGGTTAGAGCGCTCGGAGAACTTTCACCGTTGCCTTACCACTGAGTATTTTGTTTTTTTGTATGAATTAGCTGAGAAGGCAATACCTGCAAAAGATGGGGGCCAGTTGCTCAAGTAGGGGACGATCTACCAGGGTTCAGGTTGATATTCCGCGGCCCAAGGGGTCGGCGAGGTACATAATGTGTGAGAAATATGGCTCACACACAGAGGTTTTATGCAATGAATGGGAACGTATGACTGCGGAAGACAGGGAACCATTCCCTAAGGTAGGCAGTTTTAATCCAGAGGTGTTGCAGAATTTAAGGATTAGGATATGTCTGTTAAAATCCCGAAAAGAAAGGATCAGACACTCACACTGTTTACATTTATGGCAACGAGAGAGTGATATGCAGAGGGGATTAGCTCAAACAGCTGGTTCCAACCCTGGCAGGAAACTGATTGCAACTGCACCACCACCACCGTATATTACAGGGGAGAAAGTGGCTACAGAGAATGGCATACTAATATATGATAAGAGTGAACTTGATAAATGTATTAATGCTAACCCGTGCAAGTTGTATCCCATCTTAAACTTCCCTCAGGACTGCGACCAAGAAGATGAGCCCAGCACGATATCGGCACTCTCTCTAGCAGCCACCATACAAGACACACAAGTGGGCACGGCCCAACCAGTAAGTGCAGTAGCAAAGGCCCCTAGCGGCGGGACAGGTGAGGTCGTGTCCACAGGTAAGTACGGTACAGTACATTATGCAGAGACAATTGCACCTCACATTGTAGAAGCAACCCAGAACGATGTAATTCAACTAAATCCTGTCAGGGTGATCGCAGTCCCCAATGGGAAGACTGACGCTCAGGGAATCACTCCCATCAGGAACATTGCTATGCATTGTCCTTGGTCCCGGACAGAATTAAGGACAATCATGTCTGAATTTCCCGATATCAGAAAAGATCTAGCCGCATGTCAGAGGTTTATTAGAGAACTAGGTAACGAGACCGAACCCACAAACAAAGATTGGCGGACAGTGCTACGGGCATGTTTGCCCTCCAATATTGACCCTGTGAAATCATTGCTGACTGTAAATTAGACACAGAGGTACCTCTCACTGATGAATACACTCGGGAGAATGTACGACAGATCAATCTGCAGTTAGGAGTATATTTCTCAACTGTTGTCAAGTGGAATAAAATCTTCTCCATTAGACAAAAAGAAGGTGAAACGGCTTCTGAATATTTCCATCGAGCACTCCAGGAAATGGCTAGATACACTGGGGTCGAGGATATTAAGGAAAATGTACATCATAGAGAGATAGCTGTGTCCGTATTAATGGACGGTTTAAAAGAAACGTAGAGAACAAGGGTACAAACCACTCAACCAAATTGGAGAGGTATTTCGGTGGCTGCATTAAGAGAGTCCGCTATTGAGCACGATCGGAACATCATTAAGCACAGGGAGTCACAGGGGGATAAGCTGATGACCGTAAGTATCAAAGCACTGACAACGAAGCCACATCAGCCTAAACCCCAGACCCCTGATGGTAAATCGTATGTAGTGAAATGTTATAAGTGCCAGAGAGAAGGACATTACGCACGGAACTGTAATTTTAACAGCAATGTATATCGACCCCCTAGACCAGAACATGACTCACAGCATAACACACGTAATTGAGATCAGGGACCACATAGGAGGAATTACTAGCCACATGCAGGGGAAACAAGGAGGTATCCACCTAGGAGGGACTGGCAGACCTCTGGAAATTCTCAGCTACCGCCCTCACATATTGTAGCTGCCAGCGCACTGCGGGAGGGTCACAACATACAATAGGGGTTAGGCCACACCTGTAGTTTGCAGCCAGTGAAGTTGATTGCTAGCCTTGGAAATGAACCCGAGGTTACAGTTGATGTAGCTGGTAGATCACCACCTTTCCTTGTAGATACAGGGGCGGCCAGGTCAGTGTTAAATTCAACGGTAAGTAAGAAAACAACGGGTAAAACAATTTCAGCAATGGGGGTAACAGGACTAGTGCAACACTATCCTTAAAAAGTAGACCAGCAGAGATTACGATAGGGCCTTTGCAGACCAAGCACTCCTTTTTGCTAGCTGCATCGGCTCCGACTAATCTACTTGGGAGAGATTTATTGTGCAAGATGAGGTGTGTCATATATTGTACTCCTGAGGGTGTCTTCTTAGATATACCCGAGAATCACGTTCAGGAAGTGCAGGATATGTTAGACACCCCACAAAGGTTAATGTCACACTCTGCTGTTATAGATAGGTGTCCATCCCAGGTAGAGGAAATGATCTCCCAGATACCGGAATCCCTCTGGACCAGAGATGGACAAGACACTGGATTGATGGCAAATGTAGCTCCTGTAGTAGTGCAAGTAAAAGATGGTAGGATAGCTCCAAAAATCCCACAGTATCCTCTGAAGCCAGAGGTGGAATTAGGAGTGTAACCAGTCATAGAGCGCTTGCTACAACAGAGCATCCTAGTTAGGACGTCCAGCACTGCCAATAGTCCCATCTTCCCTGTGAAAAAGAGTGGGGGGAGGGGTTACAGGCTAGTGCAGGATCTAAGGGGGATAAACAAGATAGTTGAGAGCCAATTCCCCGTAGTGCCAAATCCAGCTGTCATCCTCATGCAAATTCCCCCTACTGCGAAGTTTTTCACTGTCATTGACCTCTGTTCCGCTTTCTTTTCGGTCCCTCTGCACCCTGACAGCCAATATTTGTTTGCATTTACATACAGAGGAGTACAGTACACCTGGACTCGCTTACCCCAAGGTTTCATTGACAGCCCAAGTATTTTCTCCCAGGCTTTGCATGACTGTTTACAATCCTTTCAACCTGAGAGCGGATCAGTATTAATACAGTATGTAGATGACTTACTGCTGTGTTCTGATTCACTGGAATCGTCCTTGAAAGACACGAAACAGCTTCTGTTTCACCTTTCTAATACGGGACACAAGGTTTCAAAGGATAAGTTACAGTTGTGCCAGACCAAGGTGAAATATTTGGGACATTGCTTGACACAAGGACTGAGACACCTCACCGCTGATAGAATACAGGCGATTCGCGACATGACTCTGCCACAAACTCAGCAACAGATCCGCACTTTCCTTGGAATGTGTGGGTACTGCCGAAACTGGATCCCAGGGTTCTCCATACTGGCTTTACCTTTGCAGGAAATGGTCTCCTCGAACAAACCAGATCGGATCTCTCATAAAGATGAGTCCGAACTGGCATTTGAGAGACTTAAACAATGCCTATCACAGGCACCTGCACTAGGCATGCCAGATTATGGGAAACCTTTTGAGTTGTACGGTACGGAAAGTGTTGGGTGTGCGGCAGGTGTCCTAACCCAGAGACATGGTGATGCCAGCAGGCCGATAGCTTACTACAGTGCACAACTAGACACCGTAGCACGGTCTGTCCCCACATGCTTGTAAAGTGTTGCAGCGATAGCATTGCTAGTGAGTAAAAGTAAAGATGTAGTGTTGGGACACAACCTGACCATCCCTTCACCTCATGCAGTATCAGCCTTACTGAACTCTGCCCAAACCAGACATGTCTCATCAGCACGGTTTACAAGGTGGGAATTAGCACTAATGGCCCCTGTAAACATCACCATAAAGAGATGCAGCGCATTAAATCCTGCAACATATCTCCCAGGTATGCCTGGACAGGCACAAAGGGTGGAGGATGAGAGTGATGGTGAAGGAGGATTTAGTATAGACACTGACACACATGATTGTATGGAATATCTGAACCAAACTTTCACTGCAAGACCCGACATTAGTGACAACCCACTGGAAGGCGTAGATTTTACTTTTTACACTGACGGTAGCTGCCACAGACAGATGGACTCGGGAGACTTGAGTACTGGATACGCAGTCATAGATGACAAAGGTATCATAGAAGCTGAACCCCTGGGCACTCAGCACAAGATGCTGAGCTGGTCACCCTAACCATAGCGTGTGAATTGGCTAAGGGTAAGTCAGCCAATATATATACAGATTCTAGGTATGCTTTTGGAGTAGTGCATGATTTCAGGGCCCTATGGCGCCTCAGAAATTTCATGATGGCAACTGGCACACCTGTAGTGCATGCATCCCATATAAAAAGGCTTCTAACAGCGATACAGGAACCTGACAGAGTGGCTGTTACCAAGTGCAAAGCACACACTTACAGTCAAGACCCAGTGTCACTTGGTAACAGCCGGGCAGACGAAGCTGCTAAATCAGCAGCCAGCACCCCCATACAGACAGACATCACACAACTGATGGTATTCAATACCATCAACACACAAAAACTAAGTGAAATGCAAAATTTGTGTTATCCACAGGAAAAGGCAGTCTAGAGGTCAAAAGGATATGGCCAGGAGTCCTCAGGACTCTGGACAGATGGACAAGGTAAGCCAGTAGCCCCCAGAGCATATCTTCCAAGCTTAGCTGAGGCGACACACGGTCTGACTCATCTGGGCAAAGAGGGTATGTGTAAGCTGGTAAGAGCCTACTGGTGTGCGCCAGAATTCTCTTCTCATGCGGGTAAGAGAGCAATGACATGTCTTATCTGCTTGAGGAAGAATATTGGAGAGTCAATACCAACAGAATCATCCCATATCCCGCCAACAGACGGCCCTTTTCAGGTAATACAAATTTATTTCATACAGTTGCCACCCTGCAGAAATTTAAAGTATGTGTTAGTTTGTATTGACGTGTTTTCAAATTGGGTAGAAGCGTTCCCCGCTGCCACAAATACTGCTACGTTTACTGCAAAGAAAATTGTGCAGGAATTTGTGTGCAGATATGGTATCCCAAGGATAATTGAAAGCGATAGGGGTACCCATTTTACAGGTGAAGTCTTTCAGGTTATGTGCAAACTAATGGGAATTAATAGTAAGCTGCATACTCCATACCGCCCACAGGCGAGTGCGAAAGTGGAAAGAGTAAACAGCACTATTAAGAACAAGCTGAGCAAAGTGATGGTTGAAACTGGATTGTTATGGCCAGAAGCTTTGCCACTTGTATTGTACAGCATCAGAACCACTCCCAGGTCCCCCCTCAACCTATCACCCTTTGAGATTCTTTTTGGTCGACAACCCCATGTAATGATTGACCCCCAGGATGATTTGAAATGCAATAATGAAGTGACTGTAAAATATTTGGTTAAGATGAGCAAGCAGTTGAGGAATCAAAACAGAAACTTAAAGCTGGTGATTCCTGACCTACCAGACAGTAATTGTCATGACATGGAACCTGGGGATTATGTAATGATTCGAAATTTTCTACGCTCAGGTTGCCTTATTGACCAGTGGGAAGGACCATACTAAGTCTTACTAACCAGCACAACAGCATTAAAGGTTGCCGAGAGAGAGACTTGGGTTCACTCGTCCCACTGTAAGAAGGTCGCTGACCCAGAGAAAGCCCGTGACAGAGAGCAGAGTGTAGAGGAAATCGTATCACTGGAGTGCCTGTACCGGGAAGGTTGAGAGGCAGGACTGTTGTCACGGCACCTGAGCACAGAGAACTACAAGACCAGAGGCGGTTGTCGCACCAAATTTCTTTTTCCTTTTTATTATTTTCTCCATCTCCCATTACCCTCCTTTCCCACCTTCCTTGCTCCTTTTTCTCTCCCCTTAGCAAGATGGACTTACCCCAAGAGACTGCATTCCGGGTTTTCCTGTTAACCCTGTTGTTGACCAGAGCAGTCTGTTTTGGTGAGAGTACCAGAGAGGTCGAGAAAGGATCTGGAATGGGTTCTGATGACAAGGACGGATTTTTAGAATTCCAAGAGCAACACATCCATCTAGCAAAGGCGAGTATCAGAAAACGATCTACTAGTCAAGAAACTAGGAGGCACTGTGAAGGGTTATTGGCTGAGGAAAATTGTATTTGTAGAAACTGTGAAAACATAGTTGAGGACGGGTGCATCCAGAGATGTCAGTCCAGCCTTAATATCAACATGAACCGTCACCCATTGAGTGACTATCACTCATTAGTGGGTAAGGTTTTAAACCAAACAGAATGCTGGGTGTGCTCACAAGTACCTCAAGATCATAGCAAGTCAGGACTAATACCGTATCCCTTAACAATAGATGAGGTACTTGAATTAAGGGGTGGGAGACTGGTGGACAAGAAATTTCATATTTCTAGGCCCCCTAGTTTGAAGCTCCACCAATATCATGTGGATAGATCCTTAGTATGTTTCAACATTTCCAATCCCCGAAAGCCGGGAAATTGGGAAGTGACATGGAATAACCAAACCATGGCATTTTCACACAGAGCCGACAGAATGCCCATAGACACTGAACTTATACGCCAAATAGCCGACGGTGGGAGGTATTTTCGGTACAGGTATACTCTAGGAAGTAGGACCATGCGGGTTGGAGAAGTATCACCAGGATACTGTGCGCATATCATACAGCCTGATATGTGTACTGAACAGATGAGAGAGTTAGGGATAGGATTTTTCACTTGGAAGGTTTGCAAAATGGTAATGTCATATTCTGTCCCATATGTTCTCCCCGATGATGCATATTTCATATGCGGGAGGAAGGCGTATAAGTGGCTTGCCCCAAACTCAGAGGGATTGTGTTACATTGGAAGAGTGTTGCCAGAAAATATGACCATAACCCATAATAAGATGAAAGACGTTCACCACAATGCTCAAGCTCCTTACACTCACACTCACTATGAACACATCGTTAAGAGACACCTTATAGATAGGACAGAGCACGTAGCTTCTGATTTGATCCACGAATCCACCGGGATTCAATTCCTACTCGCGTTAGATATCACCCGTACCGCCAGAGGAATTATAAATTATAGGTATATTCATGCGCTAGCAAACCTGATAGATAATATCACCGAGATGTATGATGACACCTTCAGGTATACCGGGAGGGAATTGCAAGCTTACAAAACGGAACTGATCCAGCACAGGATGGTTCTCAATTATTTCACAGCGGTGACAGGCGGGTACTGTGTCACCTTGGCAACTCAGTATGGTGTAAAGTGCTGCACGTACATTACAAACAGCACTGATGACCCAACCGAGGTCATAGATCAAAAGATGGACGATATCTTGCAGTTGAAATGGGAGTTCCGAAGGAGACACAACCTTACCCTTACTGCTGTGAGTAATGAACTGACCGGCTGGGTCTCATGGTTGAACCCACGCAATTGGTTCTCAGTTTTAGGAGAATGGGCTCAAAATGTTATCGTGAATGTAGGAAAGTTTCTCCTTTGTATCCTGGGAGTTGTCAGAATGATTGGTTTGATATTCAGGTGTGTTCGAGTTTTAACGCGGCGCAAGCGCGGTACCAAAGTGATGAGTTTGAGGAGCGGGGGCATTGTTACTACAACTGATTTAATTTATGACCCATCAATCAAGACAATGTTGTGATAAGACGTGATTCCACGGTCCGTTTCTTTCACCCGTTTCTCCTTTGTTTTCCCTCGAGCAAAAATACATCTATTCGGAAGAAACTTTGATGAACTATACATCCATTCGGAAAAGACTTTGATGGACACTCTAAAGACTTTGATGGACACTCTAAAGACTTTGATGGACACTCTAAAGACTTTGATGGACACTCTAAAGACTTTGATTAACACTTTCAGCAAAGATACACCCATCCGGACAAGACTTCAACCAACACCCAAGAACGATTGCACAAATGCTATGTGAATGTATTTTTGATATGTTTCTTATCTTCATCTCTACAACCTTCAGGTAGTGACACACATAGTCGACAGGTAATATATATATATATATATATACATATTAGCATTCACATGTATTCCCCCTCCATGTATCATCAACTAAATGTGCACCCCATTTGTTGGAACAAGAAGCCGAAGAGAGCTCGGTAGTGTTTGTTTGCCCACTTACAGACCCTTAATACGGGATGAGAAGGATTTAATGTATACTTCGCAATACCTCGAAGCTTATCCAGAACATGTAAGGCACGATGATACATGCCCCTCAGACATGAATTTCAAACATACATGCTTTTACTATCCCACTAGGTCATACATTTACTCCTCTACTCCTACCATCCAATTATTTTATAGATATTGTATTGTATATTTTTCTGTTTAATGTTTAGATAGTGGCAGTTATTGTTGACTGCCAAAGGGTGGACTGTCAAAGTCGAAAAATATTGTAATGCATATGCCTTGTACTAACCCCATGCACATGCCCGCTGCGCGTGCACTCGCTCTGCCGTGCATGCGCATATCCGCAATTTGCGTAACGGAGCTTTTAACGGCCATGCTCCTTAGCGCGTGGTATGCGCATTTACGGTAGAGTTTGTGAACGCATAGAGGGTTATTAGAATATTACATATTTAACCCAAATAGTGTAAATTTTAGATATAGTTCCCCTAGACCATGTCAGCGAGTATTAATAGTTTAAACAGTTCATGGACTAGGAGATCCGCCTTTGCATGATAGGAAGGGTCAGATAAAGGTTGGAAGGTGATGTCTAGTATCCAGCTGTAGGGTATTTTGAGGGTAACATTCCGGTGTTGGTTAGAGCAACATTGCATGTTCCTGCGTATAGTTATGTACAAAAGTAAAATATGCACATTAACTGTATTTACTGTATCTTATGTATGCGGCGGGAATCCAGAGGATACCACCCACAAGAGCAGTTGGGGAAAGACATCGCCCACCTATTCAAATCCACCTATGACCTCTTCTGTAATGTAAAGACACATCCCAGTGTCCAATGGACAATGAGATTACAGTGACCATTGTATTGTGTATGCATGTTGTGTATAAAAAGACCATTGTTGCCTGGCCGGTCAGAAGACTCTGAACGCTATCTGTATGACCAGCGGAGGACCGAGCCGGGTTGCGCTTGCGAACATTCTCTGTAGCCATTATTCTGTTTAGATTTACTTGTTAGCCTGTAGTGTATGATTTGTATTGTTTTACCTTTTGGAATTAATCCACTGAGGCCTTAAAACCCTGTGGTTGCAACTACAAATCAGTGTGGTGTCTTCACTTTCCTGCAAGGGGGTTTAAAGTGTATTTATCTGTATAAGGTGTATAAGCATTGATAAGGTGTATGCACTGCGGGTACTTTGTATCGCCAGCGCTACTTAAAGTTTAAAGGTATTACATCATTACAGTACTTCGCTGTTAAAGGTTTAAAGTGTAAGCATATCATTACATTGTATCACTATCAAGGTTTAAAGGTAATCCATTGTGTGTGCGCATGCTGAGCGTACTCTGTACACTCAGCGCGGTGTGTGTACGCCAAGTGCGTACCACGTGCAGGACTCTGTACGCAAATAGCGTACAAAGTGCGTAGCACGTGTAGTCAGTTTAGCGGCCATAGCGGCTCCACGGTAAAAGTGTATTTAGAGGTATAGCTTTGCGGTCTAAGATAATATCGACATTATCAAGTGGCATTAGCCGGACGCTCAGCTCCATGTGGAGGCTCTAATCCATTCAGCGTCCCAGAGATCTCCTGCACCGTCCTGGAAGAGAGTCATGAACTAAGCCTCAATCTCAGCGGTATGCAGGAGTCACCTCTGGTTTCATCTTCCAACTTCATTACCGTGCATCATATACTGTATATACAAACAGCAAAGTTCGGCACTCGGGACTTCATAATGAAGAAACACACAGGACCTGTGTTATATCAACATTTCAATCTATTGCGATTGTCATCAGGATACATAAAACAATATAACTTACCGATACTTATACCCATCACCATTTGAATGTTAGGGCGGCTGGGAAGTCCGGAGTCCTGACAGCATCCTGCACATATGATGTCATTTCACATAATCACGATGCATGTCCAACTGGCTGTTTGCAAGGCAATCCAATAAACAAGGAAGCTGTTACAAGCAATTTAATGCACAGAAGAATTAGAACTAGATACTGTACATAATTAACAATGTCAGAATCCAGGCACTACTAGACAGCATTAAATTATATACAATTTAGAAGCAGGACGAAGTTAACATGTTATTAAGACCTCTTGGAGAGATTACATTCAAACGATGTATCCATTCATTTTCCCGTTTTATGAATAATGCATCAACGAACACCACCCCTTTTGAGTGGTGGGATGTGATCGGTTATATGGTAGCATAGACCTGGGAGATTGAGGCGCGCTTCAAGGAAATGGAGAGCAACTGGTTGATCACTATGATCATTTTCATGACCATTTGATCCTACCTGCAAACGCTGGATCGCAATCCTAAACTAATGCTCTTTTGATTTTTATTGCTTGTGATCGAACAATCTAAAAAAGAGCTGGTGGTAATACAAGATAAAATTACCAAATGTGAGAATTTACACCTGGCAAATTTGAAAGCAGAAGAAGTGGATTGTATCGGGAAATTAGAAAATCAACTAGTCATATATAAGAGGAATTTGATTAAGTTCAAATAAGAAAAACTACATAAAGTACAAATGGATTACGAACAACATCAAGTATACCGATGGCTAACAGGCAAGAACCTTGAATTTTCACAGACAAAGATACCCCAGAACAGGCTTGGACACGGATTCTTCCCAGAGGGGTAACAGTACTTTAAGTCATTCTGATACCAGGGGTGTGAGCAATTCAAATAGTACATCTATCCCTTTAGGTATGGCCATGCGTACAAAATACAAAAACAAAACGGCCAACCCAATTGACGTGGGGGACAAAATAAAAGGAACAACTCGTGGAGGAAAACAACTGGCAAAACAGAGGAATCATTTTTAATTTTATCCTCTTATGATTTGAGCCCTAGTGAAAAGAGTTTGTCGACTAAAGGCCTTTCTTTTGTACCCACTGTACCTCTCAATGAGTTACAATGCAAGTTGAAAAACACCATTTGCATAGACATTTAAAATTGAAGGAATTTTTTTCTAGGGCAACACCATCTTCTAATCCTGTTCTTGATATTCCTTCTAAATTGACATCTTTAAAGAAACATTCAACTTTTGACCCTCTTTCATAATACATTCAATCAAAACTTTTATGAGGCTTCTTGAACAAGACACCAAAAAGTGCATCCTAACTTGAGTGCACTGGAGAGATAAGCTTTTCAGATGTTATCAAATAATGATGATCTGTCACGATCCGGGTATCTGGACGCCATTACCTGCCGTTTAGGTGTCTTCTGAGACTGGCCCAGCGTTCCAAATCCGGATCTCATCTGTGTCAACACTCTGCACATCCCTCCTGTCATTCTGAGGCACTACCACAGCGGCGCCATGTTTGAATCCAACATGGCGTCTCCCGTCCTCCGCGGCCTCCGCCGCCGTTACTGTGTTATTGCTGCAGGTTCTCAGAATCATGTATCATGCCTGCCGCGGCCTCTGCTGCCCTCCAGGTGTCTCAGCATGTAGCTGTCGTCTGGCGTCTCCTGTCCTCCGCGGCCGGCGCCGCCATTATCACTATGTTTGCACATTTCATTACAAACCAGTTTTCCCTCCAGGTTCCAGCATGGGCGCAGCCATGTTGGATTTGATCACATGCTCCAATTCCTCCAATCCACCATCTCTGGAATCTGCATAATTGCCTAGCCAATGCCTGCATAGCAGCAGGTATAAGTATCCTGTGTCTAGGCCAGATAGATGTCAGTGCTTTGAATGTCATACCTTGTTCCAGTCTCTCTCTCCTGTGGCTTGTTTCTCCAGGTTCCAGTTCCTGTCTCCAGCATCCACAAAGAGACCCGCACCTGCTTTCCATCCTGCGGTGCAGCCTGACTCTGCAATCCTCTGTGACTGATCCAGCTTTCAGCTATTACTTCGTTTGCTTCCAGCTTCCAAGCTTTCAGCTATTAACCCATCTGTTTCCAGCAACCTGCTTCCAACAGAATTCAGCCTCCTTAAAGAGCCGGTGTTCTCCCAGCGGATTTCTACTTACCAGCAGTATCCACTACCACCGGTAACCACTCTTCATTTCATCTGTTTCCACGCACCCTAGCATCTTTCAGTTTTAACTCCATGTCTCCACCATCTGGCTGGTTCCGTCCAGTGACTCCTACAGTGCATTCCAGTTACCAGCATCATCTCATACACCTACTGGCGTGTTCCTCGGTTGTCTCCACTACTACAGCCTGGCCTGGTAAGGTTATTCTACCCAAGGACTATAACATCCGTTCTGCAACCTACCAGTGCCCTGTTATACCTTTTATGGTTTAGTGATCCAGGAACTGTATTATCTGCCACTGCTAATTCTGACTGTGAACGCTGTTGTGATTATACGGAGTCTGTTTAATAAACTTTCATTTGACTTTTAACCTGCTTGTCATGGTCACACCTTCGGGTTTCCTTCCACACTTACATGTCAAGGGGTCTGATTAAACCATCTAAGTTTGATTTCATTTCACCCCCTACAACTGAGGCTTCCTCCCGTCAGCCTAAACCCTCAGTTGTGACAGTAAGCACTGACCATATGAATCCAGCCGGAGACCAGGATCAAGCGGCTAGACCTATGCAAGAACTGGCAGCCAGACTCGAACATCAGGAGGCTGCACAAGGTCACATCATCCGCTGTCTCCAGGATCTCTCTACTCGGCTGGATGGGATTCAGACGACCCTCCATGGACCTGGCACGTCTGGTGCGTCCACCACAGTGACTCCAGCTGTAACCCCACCCACCTTGCCCATTTCCATACCACGTCTTCATCTTCCAACGCCAGCAAAATTTGATGGATCTCCAAGGTTCTGCAGGGGATTTCTCAACCAATGCGAAATCCATTTTGAGCTTCAATCTGGCAATTTCCCCAGTGACCGTACCAAAGTTGCTTATATTATTTCTCTCCTCAGTGGCTCAGCCCTTGATTGGGCATCACCGTTATGGGAGAAATCTGATCCCCTGCTGTCCTCCTATACTGACTTTGTAGCATCATTCAGGCGCATCTTCGACGAGCCGGGCCGGATTTCCTCTGCTTCATCTGAGATTCTCCGTCTACGCCAGGGAACACGTACTGTGGGACAGTATCTTATACAGTTCAAAATCCTGGCATCTGAACTGGCCTGGAACGACGAGGCCCTGTATGCTGCATTCTGGCATGGCTTGTCAGAACGCATTAAAGACGAGTTAGCTACCAGAGACTTGCCTTCTAAGTTGGATGAGCTAATTTCACTATGCACGAAGGTTGATCTACGGTTCAGAGAGAGAGCAACCGAGCGAGGAAGATCATCCGTTCCTAAATCTTCTGCTCCTCCTCCTCGTCAACCATCTCCATCCAAGGATGAGCCTATGCAAATTGGTCGTTCCCGTCTATCTCCCGCTGAGCGCCGAAGACGCCTTTCCGAGTCTCTATGTCACTACTGTGCAGCTCCGTCGCACACTATCAACGCCTGTCCCAAACGTTCGGGAAACTCCAGATCCTAGCTCGCCAAGGAGAGGGCCGGCTAGGAGTAATGATCTCCTCTCCATCTCCTCATGATTGTAACCTCCCAGTGTCGCTCCAAATTGCTCAACGTTACAGGAACGTCATTGCCCTCCTTGATTCCGGAGCAGCTGGGAATTTCATAACCGAAGCTTATGTTAAACGGTGGTCCCTACCCACCGAGAGACTGTCCTCGTCCATCTCTTTGACTGCCGTGGATGGCAGCAAGATTTTTGACGCAGTCATTTCCTTAAGGACTCTTCCAGTTCGTCTGAGAGTGGGAGTTCTTCATTCTGAGTATATTTCTTTTCTAGTGATTCCAAGAGCCACACATCCAGTGGTTTTAGGCCTTCCATGGCTCCGTCTCCACAACCCATCAATTGACTGGATGACTACGCAAATACTGGCATGGGGTCCCTCCTGTGCTGAGACTTGTTTAGCCAAAGTTCTTCCTGTTTGTTCTTCCTTCCCCAGGTCATCTGATGTTCCGCCTCCTCCATATCAAGACTTCACGGACGTGTTCAGTAAAGCCTCTGCTGATATCCTTCCTCCTCATAGAGAATGGGACTGCCCAATCGACCTCATTCCAGAGAAGGTTCCACCGCGAGGCCGAACTTATCCGTTGTCTCTGCCTGAGACACACTCCATGGAAGAGTACATCAAAGAGAACCTGGCGAAGGGTTTTATCCGACCATCTTCTTCTCCAGCCGGCGCAGGCTTCTTCTTCGTTAAGAAGAAAGACGGTGGTCTGCGTCCGTGCATCGACTACAGAGGTCTGAACGACATTACCGTCAAGAACCGATACCCTTTACCCCTGATTACCGAGCTCTTTGATAGAGTTAGTGGTGCAACCATTTTCACAAAGCTGGACTTGAGGGGTGCCTACAATCTCATCCGAATCCGTGAGGGTGACGAGTGGAAGACCGCCTTTAACACCCGTGACGGACATTATGAGTACCTCGTCATGCCCTTCGGATTGAGCAACGCTCCAGCAGTCTTCCAGCACTTCGTGAATGAGATCTTCAGGGACATCTTGTACCGCCATGTCGTGGTTTATCTAGATGACATCCTCATCTTTGCTAATAATCTCGAAGATCATCGTTTCTGGGTAAAAGAGGTTCTTTCCCGTCTCCGTGTCAATCACCTCTATTGTAAATTGGAGAAGTGTGTGTTTGAAGTTAAAACCATTCCGTTTCTAGGTTACATTGTGTCCGGTTCCGGACTAGAGATGGATCCTGAGAAACTCCAAGCAATCCAGAATTGGCCTATACCCTTAACCCTCAAAGGGGTCCAGAGGTTCTTAGGGTTCGCCAATTATTATAGAAAATTTATACGAGACTTTTCCACCATTGTGGCGCCTATCACTGCATTAACCAAGAAAGGTGCTAATCCGTCCAAGTGGTCCGAGGAAGCTACGCAGGCCTTTCACCTTCTGAAGCAACGGTTCATCTCTGCACCAGTTCTGAAACAGCCCGACACCGACTCTCCTTTTATCTTAGAGGTAGATGCCTCCTCCGTTGGAGTAGGAGCAGTGTTATCCCAGAGGGCCAAAGATGGACATCTACATCCTTGCAGTTTCTTCTCCCGGAAGTTCTCCCCAGCTGAGCGCAACTATGCCATTGGCGATCAGGAGTTGCTGGCCATCAAGCTCGCTCTGGAGGAGTGGAGATACCTGTTGGAGGGAGCTTCCCACTCAATCACCATACTTACCGACCACAAAAATCTTTTATATCTCAAAGGCGCACAATGTCTGAATCCTCGTCAGGCCAGATGGGCACTTTTCTTCTCTAGGTTTGATTTTAAACTCCAGTTCTGTCCGGGTTCTCAGAATCGTAAGGCCGATGCCCTTTCCCGCTCATGGGAGCAAGAAAATGAGTCCGAGTCTGCAGACAAGCATCCTATTATTAATCCGTTGGCATTCTCCACGGTAGGGATGGACTCTACGCCTCCACCAGGGAAAAGTTTTGTTAAGCCAGTTCTAAGGAAGAAGCTCATGCATTGGGCCCATGCTTCCCGTTTTGCTGGACATACAGGCATTCAGAAAACCCTTGAATTTATTTCTAGGTCCTACTGGTGGCCAACTCTGAAGAAGGACGTTATGGAATTTATTGCCTCCTGCCCAAAGTGTGCCCAACACAAAGTCTCCCGCCAGTCGCCTGCGGGGCAACTGGTTCCATTATCTGTTCCCCGTCGACCATGGACCCATTTGTCGATGGACTTTGTTTCCGATCTACCTATCTGCAACAAGTTTAATACCATCTGGGTGGTAGTTGACCGGTTCACCAAGATGGCACATTTCATCCCTCTCACCGGTCTTCCGTCAGCTTCCAAGTTGGCTCAAGTATTTATACAAGAGATCTTCCGACTTCACGGTCTTCCTGAAGAGATCATCTCGGATCGTGGAGTACAATTTGTAGCCAAATTTTGGCGAAGTTTGTGTCAAGCCCTCCAAGTCAAGTTAAAGTTTTCCACGGCTTACCATCCTCAGACCAATGGTCAAACCGAGAGGATGAATCAGGACTTGGAGGCCTTCCTCCGTATATATGTGTCTTCCTCTCAAGATGACTGGGTTCAACTCCTTCCTTGGGCCGAGTTCAGCCACAACAATCAATACCATTCCTCATCTTCTTCTACACCATTTTTCATTAATTATGGATTCCACCCTAAAGTCCCAGAATTCCAACCGCTTCCCGCAACTTCTGTTCCAGCAGTGGATGTCACCTTGCGTCAGTTTTCAAATAACTGAAGGAACGTCCGCGCAGCCCTGCTTAAAGCCTCATCCAGGTATAAGAAGTTTGCCGATAGGAAGCGTAGAGCGGTTCCTGCTCTCAAGGTGGGTGATCGTGTGTGGTTGTCCACGAAGAATTTGAGGTTGAGAGTTCCCAGCATGAAATTTGCACCTCACTACATCGGTCCCTTCAAGATTGAACAAGTCATCAATCCTGTTGCCTACAGATTACAGTTACCACCCTTCTTGAAAATACCCAGGACATTTCATGTTTCCTTGTTGAAACCGCTGATCCTAAATCGGTTTCATTCCGCACTTCCTCCAGCTCCCAAAGTTCAGACTCAACGGGGAGTCGAGTACGAGGTGGCCAAGATTTTGGACTCACGTTTCCGTTACGGTCAGCTACAGTATATCATTGACTGGAAGGGCTATGGTCCTGAAGAACGCTCTTGGACCAATGGCTCAGATGTTCATGCTCCTGCCTTGGTCCGAAATTTCCACTCAAAGTTTCCTTTAAAGCCTAAGAAGTGTCCTGGGGCCACTCCTAAAGGGGGGGTGCTGTCACGATCCGGGTATCTGGATGCCATTACCTGCCGTTTAGGTGTCTTCTGAGACTGGCCCAGCGTTCCAAATCCGGATCTAATCTGTGTCAACACTCTGCACATCCCTCCTGTCATTCTGAGACACTACCACAGCGGCGCCATGTTTGAATCCAACATGGCGTCTCCCGTCCTCCGCGGCCTCCGCCGCCGTTACTGTGTTATTGCTGCAGGTTCTCAGAATCATGTATCATGCCTGCCGTGGCCTCTGCTGCCCTCCAGGTGTCTCAGCATGTAGCTGTCGTCTGGCGTCTCCTGTCCTTCGCGGCCGGCGCCGCCATTATCACTATGTTTGCACATTTCATTACAAACCAGTTTTCCCTCCAGGTTCCAGCATGGGCGCAGCCATGTTGGATTTGATCACATGCTCCAATGCCTCCAATCCACCATCTCTGGAATCTGCATAATTGCCTAGCCAATGCCTGCATAGCAGCAGGTATAAGTATCCTGTGTCTAGGCCAGATAGATGTCAGTGCTTTGAATGTCATACCTTGTTCCAGTCTCTCTCTCCTGTGGCTTGTTTCTCCAGGTTCCAGTACCTGTCTCCAGCATCCACAAAGAGACCCGCACCTGCTTTCCATCCTGCGGTGCAGCCTGACTCTGCAATCCTCTGTGACTGTTCCAGCTTTCAGCTATTACTTCGTTTGCTTCCAGCTTCCAAGCTTTCAGCTATTAACCCATCTGTTTCCAGCAACCTGCTTCCAACAAAATTCAGCCTCCTTAAAGAGCCGGTGTTCTCCCAGCGGATTTCTACTTACCAGCAGTATCCACTACCACCGGTAACCACTCTTCATTTAATCTGTTTCCACGCACCCTAGCATCTTTCAGTTTTAACTCCGTGTCTCCACCATCTGGCTGGTTCCGTCCAGTGACTCCTACAGTGCATTCCAGTTACCAGCATCATCTCATACACCTACTGGCGTGTTCCTCGGTTGTCTCCACTACTACAGCCTGGCCTGGTAAGGTTATTCTACCCAAGGACTATAACATCCGTTCTGCAACCTACCAGTGCCCTGTTATACCTTTTATGGTTTAGTGATCCAGGAACTGTATTATCTGCTACTGCTAATTCTGACTGTGAACGCTGTTGTGATTATACGGAGTCTGTTTAATAAACTTTCATTTGACTTTTAAACTGCTTGTCATGGTCACTCCTTCGGGTTTCCTTCCACACTTACATGTCCAGGGGTCTGATTAAACCATCTAAGTTTGATTTAATTTCACCCCCTACAACTGAGGCTTCCTCCCGTCAGCCTAAACCCTCAGTTGTGACAGTCTTATTGGACACCACAATGCTACATAATAAACTGGATCAACTGAACTCTGTTCCGAAAGATTCGATAAATGACATTATGATCATATGGACAGGGGCTCGACAAGAATTCATTTATTTAATCAATGATCATAACAACTTATTGGTACCAGCAAAATTAACTTTCAACATGAGTCAGGAAATAGTTAATTTCCTTGATGTGAAATTAGGTTTACAGAATGGCTCTATCACAACCACAGTCTTTTCAAAAAAGACTGAGAGGAACACAATCTTACATTACCAGAGTTGTCTTCCGGTTAGTTTAAAAAGAGAACTTTGTTATTCCCAAATGGTCCACATTTTGGTATAAACAGTGATTTTTATACAGCTATTAGTCAAATTGACAACTTGATTATTAAGTTTGTAGATAGAGGTTACTCTGTTGAACTATTATAGAATGCTAAAACATCTGCATTGAGTTTGAATTGTAGTTCCCTTTTACATAATAGTAATAAGAAGTCAATAACGCAGAAGAAAAAATGTCCTTGGTGAAGAGATATAACAACATGTCAACTGACCTTATTCGTATTTCTACAGGCCTTCAGCCACTAGTTACTTCAGATAAAGATTTACAGTTATCTGATACAAGCTTGATGTCTTGTTATTCCAGATCTAGAAATCTTTTTGATCATTTAGTAAAATCTGACATTTTTGTAAAAGCGACCAAGGTCCCTTTCATTTTTTGAGCAAAGGGAAACTGGGTTGTTTTAAATGTTCTTGTACAACCTGTAAATTTCTTATTTAGGGTAACACTTTTTGTCAGCCTCATTCTGGCAAAAAATATTGTATTCAGCACAACCTTACTTGTGATAGTACTTTTCTAATATACCAAATAATTTGTCCTTGTGGTTTATCATACATTGGAAAGACAAAACGTAAGTTAAAGAAAGAATGGCAGCACACCATTCTGCAATAAAAGCAGCTATTGAAAATGGTCATAGAAACCAACCGGTTGCTCACCATTTCCTTGAAGCATGCCACAATCTCCCTAGTTTACTCTACCGTATGATCGATCACATCCCACCACTTAAAAGGGGTGGTGTTCGTGATGCATTATTAATAAAACGGGAAAATGAATGGATATATCGTTTGGATGTAATATCTCCAAGCGGTGTTAATGACATGTTAACTTTGTCCTGCTTCTAAATTGTATATCTTTCAATGCTGTCTAGTTGTGCCTTGATTCTGATGTTGTTAATTATGTACAGTATCTAGTTCTAATTCTTCTGTGCATTACGTTGTTTGGTGTGGTGATGAGTATAAGTATCGGTAAGTTATACTATTATATTGTTTGATGTATCCTGATGACAATCGCAATAGATTGAAATGTTGATATAACGCATGTACTGTGTGTTTATTCATTATGAAGTCCCGAGTGCTGCTGCACCTTTGCTGTTTGTATTCTCCTGTTTGTGTGGGCACCGGGTAACATTGACTACCATCACATGGAGTGCCAGTCCTGTATATATATATATATATATATATATATATATATTATATAGTGTACATGACCACCAAGTTGGTACTTTGTTGATATACCTTATACATTCAGGGGCACCAAGAGCTGTGCCAGATCAAGGTAATGAGAGAGGCCATGATCAATGCAGGGAGGCATGGTTAGCCCCCCTTCTTAGTAAATATAACAGTAAATTACTTATTCGGCCACATGCGCCACACTGGGGGAGGGGGGTGGCTCACAGGGGCTATTGGGCATGGGTGGCAAGCTGAGGGTGGGAGTGATCAATCACCCCTCCCACACATCATGCAGGCAGGGAGAGAGAGCAGTGACTGCTTCTGCAGCTGCCTCTCACAGCAACACAGCACACAGCAGCAAGTGTGCTGGGCTGGATAGAGAGGCTGCTTTTGCAGCAGTCAAACCTCTCTCACCACTTCCAAGTTCTGGTGCTGTCTACAACATGGTAGGGCAGTGGGATCCAGGCCCCTCCAACAGGCCCCGGCATGGGTAAAGATTACCCCCTCTCTGCACCACTATATGCCCTTAATATGGCTTGTATTATTTTATGCATGGATTCTACTAACTATCATTATATTTTGGATGCACTGCATCTTACTTTTTCTGTAGATTTTTATGGTATCGGATTCAGAAAGATCCATACCTTTGTCCTGTTGTATTCATATCCCCACCCTACCATCTGCTTGGTATAATTGAAAATGTAATGTGTCAGAATACATGACCTGTTTCAATCAGTTACTGTCCAATTCCTATGTTCCTTAGTAAGCTGAGTGCACTTCACACTGTAGCAGTTAAAACTGCTGTATGGACAGACCTCATGCTGGGATCTGGTGAGGATCCTGATGTTTGGTAATCTGGCAGTCAGAATACTGATGATGGAATCCCAATACTGCTCTGCATCAGGATGCCAACATGTATCACAATACCAGGAGTAAATGTGGAATGTAAGTATGGAACCCACACTTGTCTCCACTTATACTATATGGACAAAAGTATTCGGACACCTGACCATTGCACCAACAGAGAATGTAATGACACTGCATTCAAATACATGTACTTTAGTATGAAGTTTGTCCCTCTTTTGCAGCTATAACAGCTACCACCCATCTTGGAAGGCTTTCCAAAAGATTTTGAAGTGTTTCTGTAAGAATTTGTGCGCATTAATTTTTTAGAACAAATAAGAGGTAAGGCCCCAATGTTGGATGAGCATGCCTTGCTTAGAATTTCTATTTCAGTTTATACCAAAGGTGCTTAATGGTGTTGAGGTCAGTGCTTTGTGTGGGTCAGTCAAGTTCTTTCACACCAAACTCATCAAAACATATATTTATAGTCCTTGCTTTGGGCATTGTGGCACAGTCATGTTGGAATAGAAAGAGACCTTACTCAAACTGTTTCCACAAAGTTTGAAGCATACTACAAAATGTCTTGGTAGGCTGAAACATTAAGATTGCTCTTGACTGGAGATAAGGAGCATACCCCAAATTCTGAAAAACAGCCCCATACCATTATCCCTCCTCCAACACACTTCACAGTTGGCATAATTCAGTCCATCAGGTAATCTACTCCTGGCATCCGCTAAACCAAAACTCACCCTTCTGACTGCCAGAAAAGCGTGATTCGTGACTCCACAGAACATGTTTCGACTGTTCCACAGTCCAGTGTCCAACCCTTGGCATTGGACTTAGCGATGTGAGGCTTGCATGCAGCTGCTTGGCCATGAAAACCTATTCCATTAAGCACCCGCAGCACATTTATTGTGCTTACATAAATGCCATTATAAATTTGGAACTCTTCAGCTACTGATTCAGCAGAGAGTTGGCAACTTTTACGCACCATGGACATTAACAGTTATTAACCCTGCTCTGTGATTTCACGTGGTCTTCAGATTTGTGGCTGAGTTGCTATTGTTCCTAAACACTTCTAATAATATCACTTACAGTAGACTGTGGAATATCCAGCAGGGATGAAATTTCATGAACCATCTTATTGCAGAGGTGGCATCCTATCACAGTAACATGCTTAAAGTCACTGAGCTCTTCAGAATGACCCATTTTGTATCGCAGACGCTTGCAAATGGAGACTGCATGGCTAGGTGCTTGAGTTTTTATACCCGTAGCAATGGGTCTGATTGTAACACATAAATTCAATAAGTAACAGGTGTGGCAAAATATTTAGTCCATATAGTGTGTGTGTATATATATATATATATATGTTGAAAGAAGAGATTTCCCCAGGGAGCTGATGTCGTACTTTGGTATGTACAAGTTTTGTATAATAAAATAATCTTAAAAAAAGAGAGATTGTTTATTTGTTTAAAAAGCAATACATAAAACTGTTTACAATTTGCCCAGAATAACAATATACAATGTTTGTACATACGATAGTTGTGTTGGTAATTCAAACAACATTAAAATGATCTTCTTTGTAGAGATGTCGGAGAACAATGTGCTAAACCAACGCGTTTCGTCCTACAGACTTCATCAGGGGTGTATTAATCAAAGAATCACAATATGGACATACATCTTATCGTGTCTTCAAAAAGGCAATTTATCAATGCTTAAAATAGTATCGGACCAAATTTCACCATATGGGGTATCAATTTAAATTGAATTGGAAGTAACCCTTTTCACTGATTATCCACTGGGTATAACCTTTTTGAAATTTAGAGTAATTCTGAATCAATTTAATTCAATTAAGCCCATAAGATGGCAAATCACTGGATATCTTCCAGATGTCAATTTAGACAAAGTGGACCACTGTAATAGTACCAATTAGATTACATCAAGCCCATAAAGTGACTGATCACTGAGTGTCATCCCAGTGTTTATTTGAACAGGGCAAATCACCGCAATAGTGCTGATTCAATTAAATAAAGCCAATTGAAGCAGCTAATCACTGGATATCGTCCAGGTATCAATTTGAACAAGGCAAACCACTGCAATTGTGCCTATCCACTGAAAGTAACACTCCTAGCTGCTGCTGTTACTTTCTGTGGAGATACAGTCTCTTGGTTCACAATCAAGACAGATAGCATTTGGCATACCAGCAATCAACAGTTTCAAGTTCTGTTGTCAAGTTCTCAAATGCTGGCTCATCTCAATAAGGTACTGTACTGTCACCTCATTGGTGCATCTCTGATCATTGTGCGGATCAATCATAACATGAGGTTGTCTTCCAAAAACAACCAAAAAAACACAAATACCAAAACAAAAACAAATTTTGAAGAGGGTGATTCGTTGAGTGAAGATCTGGGAGTGGTTCCGAAGCTACCTAATACTAGTGGCAGTATCTATGATTACAATAGTACAATTTCAAGCTTTGCTCCTACTTCTAGGGGTACCATTATCTACACACAAATTTCTGCACATTTTTCTTTGCGGTAAACACAGCAGCATCCGTGGTGGCAGGAAATGCCTCTACCAAGTTTGAGAAAACATTAGTGCACACCAATACATAACAATAATTCCTAAAGGGTGTTAACTGTACAAAGTCGATTTGTATTTCTTGAAAAGATCCGTCTGCAGAAGGGATATGGGATGGCTCTGTTGGTATCGCTTTACCAATATTTTTCCTCAAGCAAGCAAGACAGGTCATTGCTCTCTTACCTGCATGAGAATAGAATCCTGGCGCACACCAGTAGGCTCTCATCAGCCTGCACATACCCTCTTTGCCTAGATGAGTCAGACCATGTGCCACCTCAGCTAGACTTGGAAGGTATGCTCTGGGGGCTACTGGCTTACCGTGTCCACCTGCCCACAGTCCTGAGGACTCCTAGCCATACCCCTTTGTCCTCCTGACTGCCTTTTCCTGAAGGGAACACAAATTTTTAATTTTAATGTAATCGTGTGTTTGCAATGTAGAGTACCATGAGCATAACTCAAAAAAAGAAAGAAAAAAAGAAACATTTCTAGAGGAGAGAAAGAAGAAGAAAATTAAAAAGAAAATGTCAGGTTTGCCATTCACCAACATGCATATCAGTGTCTATACAAAATTTCCCTTCACCAGTATTCCCATTCTCCACCCTTTGTGCATGACAAGGCACACTGCAGTGATACTGGTGTTATCGTGCTGTTGAGATATACTGGGTTCAGGCAGAACTCTGAAGGACATAGGCATGTGGAGTTTGAACTGTACTTGGGTCCATGTATTGTACCACCCTGTGTGAACTCAAAAGATGAAGAGGAAACTGTAGAGAAACAGAATAGAGGTTGGTGAAAGATGAGTTTGTAGAGGTGAAGAAGATTTTATAAAAATTTGACAACTGGATTGGGCACTACGGGGAAGTGATTCTCTACTTGGTCAACTCCCCTTAAAAAAAATTCTGTGTTTATCGTATCGCTATTGGGACTATCCCAGCCACCAATCCAGTGTCCTGTCCATCCTAAGTTCATAGGGAACCCGGTGTCTGTGAGATAATTTCCTCTACCTGTGATGGACATGAATCTAGAACCATGAAATGCAACCTTAGCCTTCGTCTAACATACTTTATACTTCCTGAGCGGGAGCACATTATATGTATATCATATCTAACAAAATTAAGTTAATCAGGGGCCATTTCTGCTAGGAAAAATAAGCAAAAGTTTAGAGGCCCCATCTTAACCCCAGCAAGTTTTGTCAAAGGGTAATGTTGCATTTATTTTGTTCTTCCCATTAGCCGAATCTGTGTTTTCTATATGGCTTATGATTCCTTACTAAATGTCCTTGGTCCCGTCTATGTGTTTAATAATGTGGCTTGTGTTTTCTGTCTAGGGGATCTATATTGACTATGTGTCCTACTACTCCTACAATCTCTGGCAAAATGCCCTTCCTTCCGACAAGTGTAACATATTATTAACCATTAGGGATCTTGGGTTTGGACTGATGGGTCTTTCCTGTATGTGCCAGTATACTTACCGTCCTCAACCTCTCCACCTGTTGTTCTCTGCGCCTAGCACTATTCTTGTGATGTTCAATAGCACACTATCTAATATTAGCTACTGTGACCCCTTTCCAATTTTGTAAAGAAGTCTGCACCCTGACACTCAATGCCTTATTGAGCCTGTCCATTTGCACAGAGACAGCAACCTCCCAGTTGCCGAATTAGTGTTTACCAGTGATCTTATCCAGATGGAGAGTTTTCTATTAGTGAAAGAGACAAAAAAAAAGTTTAACAAGCTTCTAGGTCATGCGAATTATTCACTCAATCCTTCTCATCCCGTATTAAGGGTCTGTACATGGTCCAACAAACATTTCCGAGCTCATCTTTACTAGGGGCATTACTAGGAATGAATACTTCTTATTAGAGATGAGCGGGTTCGGTTCCTCGGAAACCGAACACCCCCGAACTTCACCCATTTTACACGGGTCCGAAGCATACTCGGATTCTCCCGTATGGCTCGGTTAACCCGAGCGCGCCCGAACGTCATCATCCCGCTGTCGGATTCTAGCGAGATTCGGATTCTATATAAGGAGCCGCGCGTCGCCGCCATTTTTCACTCGTGCATTGGAAATGATAGTGAGAGGACGTGGCTGGCATCCTCTCACTTTGTTTCAGGGGGCTGCATATCTTTATTGTAGGGACCAGCAGTATTATAGGAGGAGTACAGTGCAGAGTTTTGCTGACCAGTGACCACCAGTATTATACGTTGTCTGCCTGAAAAACGCT
Organism: Pseudophryne corroboree; assembly: GCF_028390025.1. Lineage (NCBI taxonomy): Eukaryota > Metazoa > Chordata > Amphibia > Anura > Myobatrachidae > Pseudophryne > Pseudophryne corroboree. The sequence goes on from NC_086448.1 coordinate 483,562,845, forward strand.
CCATATCTGTGCTCAGTGTGCTTCATATATCTGTGCTCACACTGCTTTATTGTGGGGACTGGGGACCAGCAATATTATATAGGAGGAGTACAGTGCAGAGTTTTGCTGACCAGTGACTACCAGTATACGTTGTCTGCCTGAAAAACGCTCCATATCTGTGCTCAGTGTGCTGCATATATCTGTGCTCACACGGCTTTGTTGTGAGGACTGGGGACCAGCAGTATTATATAGGAGGAGTACAGTGCAGAGTTTTGCTGACCAGTGACCACCAGTATATGTTGTCTGCCTGAAAAATGCTCCATATCTGTGCTCAGTGTGCTGCATATATCTGTGCTCACACTGCTTTATTGTGGGGACTGGGGACCAGCAGTATTATATAGGAGGAGTACAGTGCAGAGTTTTGCTGACCAGTGACCACCAGTATGATACGTTCTCTGCCTGAAAAATGCTCCATATCTGTGCTGCATTGTAGTATATAGTAGGAGTACAGTGCATAATTTTGCTGACCACCAGTGTATAATATATAGGAGTACGGTACAGAAGGCCACTGCTCTACCTACCTCTGTGTTGTCAAGTATACTATCCATCCATACCTGTGGTGCATTTCAGTTATGCACAGTTTGCTGACCACCAGTATATAATATATAGCAGTACGGTACAGTAGGCAACTGCTCTACCTACCTCTGTGTCGTCAAGTATACTATCCATCCATACCTGTGGTGCATTTCAGTTTGGCACAGTTTGCTGACCACCAGTATATAATATATAGCAGTACGTTACAGTAGGCAACTGCTCTACCTACCTCTGTGTCGTCAAGTATACTATCCATCCATGCCTGTGGTGCATTTCAGTTTTGCACAGTTTGCGGACCACCAGTATATAATATATAGCAGTACGGTACAGTAGGCCACTGCTCTACCTACCTCTGTGTCGTCAAGTATACTATCCATCCATACCTGTGGTGCATTTCAGTTTTGCACAGTTTGCTGACCACCAGTATATAATATATAGCAGTACGGTACAGTAGGCCACTGCTCTACCTACCTCTGTGTCGTCAAGTTTACTATCCATCCATACCTGTGGTGCATTTAAGTTTTGCACAGTTTACTGACCACCAGTATATAATATATAGCAGTACGGTACAGTAGGCCACTGCTCTACCTACCTCTGTGTCGTCAAGTATGCTATCCATCCATACCTGTGGTGCATTTCAGTTGTGCGCAGTATATATAGTAGTAGGCCATTGCTATTGATACTGGCATATAATTCCACACATTAAAAAATGGAGAACAAAAATTTGGAGGGTAAAATAGGGAAAGATCAAGATCCACTTCCACCTCATGCTGAAGCTGCTGCCACTAGTCATGGCCGAGATGATGAAATGCCATCAACGTCGTCTGCCAAGGCCGATGCCTAATGTCATAGTAGAGAGCATGTAAAATCCAAAACACAAAAGTTCAGTAAAATGACCCAAAAGTCAAAATTAAAAGCGTCTGAGGAGAAGCGTAAACTTGCCAATATGCCATATACGACACGAAGTGGCAAGGAACGGCTGAGGCCCTGGCCTATGTTCATGGCTAGTGGTTAAGCTTCACATGAGGATGGAAGCACTCATCCTCTCGCTAGAAAAATGAAAAGACTTAAGCTGGCAAAAGCACAGCAAAGAACTGTGCGTTCTTCTAAATCACAAATCCCCAAGGAGAGTCCAATTGTGTCGGCTGCGATGCCTGACCTTCCTAACACTGGACGGGAAGAGGTGGCGCCTTCCACCATTTGCACACCCCCTGCAAGTGCTGCAAGGAGCACCCGCAGTCCAGTTCCTGATAGTCAAATTGAAGATGTCACTGTTGAAATACACCAGGATGAGGATATGGGTGTTGCTGGCGCTGAGGAGGAAATTGACAAGGAGGATTCTGATGGTGAGGTGGTTTGTTTAAGTCAGGCACCCGGGGAGACACCTGTTGTCCATGGGACGAATATGACCATTGACATGCCTGGTCAAATTACAAAAGAAATCACCTCTTCGGTGTGGAATTATTTTAACAGAAATGCGGACAACAGGTGTCAAGCCGTGTGTTGCCTTTGTCAAGCTGTAATAAGTAGGGGTAAGGACGTTAACCACCTCGGAACATCCTACCTTATACGTCACCTGGTCCGCATTCATCATAAGTCAGTGACAAGTTCAAAAACTTTGGATGACAGCGGAAGCAGTCCACTGACCACTAAATCCCTTCCTCTTGTTACCAAGCTCCTGCAAACCCTACCATCAACTCCCTCAGTGTCAATTTCCTCCTTACACAGGAAAGCCAATAGTCCTGCAGGCCATGTCACTGGCAAGTCTGACGAGTCCTCTCCTGCCTGGGATTCCTCCGATGCATCCTTGAGTGTAACGCCTACTGCTGCTGGCGCTGCTGTTGTTGCTGCTGGGAGTCGATCGTCATCCCAGAGGGGAAGTTGGAAGACCACTTGTACTACTTCCAGTAAGCAATTGACTGTCCAACAGTCCTTTGCAAGGAAGATGAAATATCACAGCAGTCATCCTGCTGCAAAGCAGATAACTCAGGCCTTGGCAGCCTGGGCGGTGAGAAACGTGTTTCCGTTATCCACCGTTAATTCACAGGCAACTACAGACTTGATTGAGATACTGTGTCCCCGGTACCAAATACCATCTAGGTTCCATTTCTCTAGGCAGTCGATACCGAAAATGTACACAGACCTCAGAAAAAGAGTCACCAGTGTCCTAAAAAATTCAGTTTTACCCAATGTTCACTTAACAACGGACATGTGGACAAGTGGAGCAGGGCAGACTCAGGACTATATGACTGTGACAGCCCACTGGGTAGATGTATTGCCTCCCGCAGCAGCGGCGGCACCAGTAGCAGCATCTCGCAAATGCCAACTCATTACTAGGCAGGCTACGCTTTGTATCACCGCTTTCCAGAAGAGGCACACAGCTGACAACCTCTTACGGAAACTGAGGAACATCATCGCAGAATCGCTTACCCCAAATGGACTCTCCTGGGGATTTGTGACATCGGACAACGCCAGCAATATTGTGCGTGCATTACATCTGGGCAAATTCCAGCACGTCCCATGTTTTGCACATACATTGAATTTGGTGGTGCAGAATTATTTAAAAAATGACAGGGGCGTGCAAGAGATGCTGTCGGTGGCCCGAAGAATTGCGGGCCACTTTCGGCATTCAGCCACCGCGTGCCGAAGACTGGAGCACCAGCAAACAGTCCTGAACCTGCCCTGCCATCATCTGAAGCAAGAGGTGATAACGAGGTGGAATTCAACCCTCTATATGCTTCAGAGGATGGAGGAGCAGCAAAAGGCCATTCAAGCCTATACATCTGCCCACAATATAGGCAAAGGAGGGGGAATGCACCCGACTCAAGCACAGTGGAGAATGATTTCAACGTTGTGCAAGGTTCTGCAACCCTTTGAACTTGCCACACGTGAAGTCAGTTCAGACACTGCCAGCCTGAGTCAGGTCATTCCCCTCATCAGGCTTTTGCAGAAGAAGCTGGAGACATTGAAGGAGGAGCTAAAACAGAGCGATTCTGCTAGGCATGTGGGACTTGTGGATGGAGCCCTTAATTCGCTTAACCAGGATTCACGGGTGGTCAATTTGTTGAAATCAGAGCACTACATTTTGGCCACCGTGCTCGATCCTAGATTTAAAACCTATGTTGGATCTCTCTTTCTGGCAGACACAAGTCTGCAGTGGTTCAAAGACCTGCTGGTGAGAAAATTGTCAAGTCAATCGGAACATGACCCGTCAACAGCTGCTCCTTCACATTCTCCCGCAACTGGGGCTGCGAGGAAAAGGCTAAGAATTCCGAGCCCACCCGCTGGCGGTGATGCAGGGCAGTCTGGAGCGAGTGCTGACATCTGGTCTGGACTGAAGGACCTGCCAACGATTACTGACATGTCGTCTACTGTCACTGCATATGATTCTCTCACCATTTATAGAATGGTGGAGGATTATATGAGTGACCGCATCCAAGTAGGCACGTCAGACAGTCCGTACGTATACTGGCAGGAAAAAGAGCCAATTTGGAGGCCCTTGCACAAACTGGCTTTATTTTACCTAAGTTGCCCACCCTCCAGTGTGTACTCCGAAAGAGTGTTTAGTGCATCCGCTCACCTTGTCAGCAATCGGCGTACGAGGTTACTTCCAGAAAATGTGGAGATGATGTTCATCAAAATGAATTATAATCAATTCCTCCGTGGAGACATTCACCAGCAATTGCCTCCAGAAAGTACACAGGGACCTGAGATGGTGGATTCCAGTGGGGACGAATTAATAATCTGTGAGGAGGGGGATGTACAGAGTGAAAGGGGTGAGGAATTGGACGATGAGGAGGAGGTGGACATCTTGCCTCTGTAGAGCCAGTTTGTGCAAGGAGAGATTGATTGCTTCTTTTTTGGTGGGGGCCAAACCAACCAGTCATTTCAGTCACAGTTGTGTGGCAGACCCTGTCGCTGAAATGATGGGTTTGTTAAAGTGTGCATGTCCTGTTTATACAACATAAGGGTGGGTGGGTGGGAGGGCCCGGGTGGGTGGGAGGGCCCAAGGACAATTCCATCTTGCACATCTTTTTTCTTTCATTTTTCTTTGCATCATGTGCTGTTTGGGGACTATTTTTTTAAATCGACCATCCTGTCTGACACTGCAGTGCCACTCCTAGATGGGCCAGGTGTTTGTGTCGGCCACTTGTGTCGCTTAGCTTAGCCATCCAGCGACCACAGTGCACCTTATTTTTTTCTTTGCATCATGTGCTGTTTTGGGACTATTTTTTTAAATCGACCATCCTGTCTGACACTGCAGTGCAGCTCCTAGATGGGCCAGGTGTTTGTGTCGGCCACTTGGGTCGCTTAGTTTAGTCATCCAACGACCTCGGTGCAAATTTTAGGACTAAAAATAATATTGTGATGTGTCAGGTGTTCAGAATAGACTGGAAATGAGTGGAAATTATGGTTATTGAGGTTAATAATACTATGGGATCAAAATGACCACCAAATTCTATGATTTAAGCTGTTTGAGAGTTTTTTGTAAAAAACACCCGAATCCAAAACACACCCGAATCCGACAAAAATTTTCAGGTAGGTTTTTTCCAATACGCGTCCGAATCCAAAACACGGCGGCGGAACCGAAAACACAAAACCCGAAAAATGTCCGGTGCACATCACTACTTCTTATATGGTAACTGAAAGAAATACCCTGGGGTTACCTTGTCTCTGTACGCTTTCCTACTGGCAAATACTAATGTGCGGACAGGTTTTTCTCCATTTCTGATGTTACTTTCTTGATTTTTTTGTTTTATTTTATTTTTGGTTTTACTATATATGTACACAAATGATACCATACTTACTTGTTCCACTGGTCTCAGCCACTATCACCACAGGCTACTGCTCTTCTTTTACCGGTTGTATACTCCTCTGGGTGCATGAGAAATGGCTGAAAACAATCAGGTCACCTTCTCCTCCTAAATAAAACTTCAACGTTCATTAGTACATATATAGGTTACAGTCGTATTTTTCATATTTTTATTATTTTCTATAGTTTGTATGCTGGCCGTACCTGCTTCCACATCTACATATGGCGGTGTACTTGCATTCTCTTTTTTTTCCTACTTGTTTATTGTTGCTACAAGTTTAAACAGCTCTTATATTTCCATTCTTGTCTTATATGACTTTAGTTAGACATACCACCTGCAATAACTTAGGATCAAACTCACCAACCCCTCTTGCTGCCACAGGTTTAAACACTTTGTATGTCTGGCCCTTTGTTTTCTAGATTTTATCAGACATATCTTTATCCTTAAGTTCTGCAATACCTCTGGTTCAAAGCTGCCCACCTTAGGGAATGGTACCCTATCTTTGTCAGTCATACATACCCATTCATTGCAAAAAGCCTCCGTGTGTGAACCATACTTTTCACACATAATAAACCTTGCTGACCCTCTCGGTCGCAATTCTGACCTTCTCGGTCCCGAGTCTGACCTTCTCGGTCCCAACTCTTCTTCAGCCTGAACCATAGCTACCAAACGCCCACTGCATGTGCAATCGGATCCCATAGCAGACTTTTCGCCAATAAACGCAATCCCCAAATGCACACTGCAGATTGACGGTGAAAGACACCTAGCGCTTTCACTCGCTCCTTCTCCGCTGAGTACCATGACTCACTCCAATAGTGAACACCTTGTACCCAGTGAGGCCCTATTGGTTTCTATTTACTGGAAAAGTTAGGAGTGACTTACCTTTTCCAGTAAATATCCACCGCTGGAGATTTTCCTGAGAGAGACCAGCGAAAACTCCCTATACACTTTTTAGACACAAATCACGCTTGCGTATGCTCTATACAGCGCTAATGATACCGCGATTCTACGCAAAAAGCTCATAAAAAGGGGTATCAAGTTGAGCTATATATCGCACCCACAAACGCGCAGTCCAATCGCACAGCATATAGGTACTTGTTACCTATCTGCCGTACAACCACGGCTCGATGTACAAACTGCGACCCTCAGTACGGAGCGTAACAAAAAACATTTTAACTTCAATACTACACAATGCACAATTCCCTATTACGCTCCTCTGCAAATCTCCTCTCGATTTGCGTATTTCAATCTATATTAACATGAGTCAGCCTCCTCATGCCACCAAGCCTCCACTTACTTGGTGTACCACGGGACCCGATTTCCGGGGTTCAAATCCACTCACTCCTACGTTCGCTCACTCAAATACACTTTGGTTTTTCTGTACAGAAAATTTCAATTCATTCAGATAGGCAGCTTTACCCCAGAGGCAATACAGTTTAAACAAAAGTTTTATACTAATCTGCTTTAGAAACCGGGTAGTTTTGTGCTATTGTATTAAATGTCTACTATCCCACCTTTGAACTAAACGGCACTATTGTATAATTTGTACTTGGCGTACCATGCGTGTCTCTTATGCTGTGTGTGCAGTCCTTTACTTTGTCCGAGACACGTGTATAAAACCCTGCGACTTTTATGCAGACCTGCGTTTGTGTCTTTACACTTACTTCCTTAAAATACTGTTATTTCAAATTTACCTATATAGCAACAAATGTATTCTATTTCACACAGATCTATAATGACTCTAGCAATAATCAATAATTTAAATTATATGATTCAGATTGAATAGCTATATTGCAGAACACTGATATAAATATACACATAATTATAATAATATTATATATATGTACCATTCACTGGTCTCCTATGAGACACATTACCTCTTATTTGCATATCAAAGCTATTTGCTTTTCCTCTGCTAAAAAAAAAAGCAGTTACACAGGTTAATTTGCATTTCAATGGCTATCCTATAACAAGCAGATTCTACAAGTCTTGGAAGGAAAAAGAGAAAAAAGAAACCCTTTCTTTCCTTTTTCTGTCTGTGTGCAATCCCCTCACTTGATATAAAGTAATTACGCACAGACAAGAAGGACAGGAAAAAAAAACTTCTCACCATTTACTCTCACTAGGCCCAATTGAAACTATTTGTAATTGACTATGGCATGGGTTAAATTGCATTTGTAAATTGCATTGGTAACTCATAAATGGTGTTTGATGTGACCAAAGAAATCTGATTGTTCTGAGCAGAGTGAAAATCAGCTATTTCAAAAATCACCTTCCTAAAATGGCCACTGCTCCTCCCCCTTCCACATCCATGAGGTTTACACAAAATGGTGGACAGGCCATGTGGTTAGTCCAAAATGGAGGACAGACCATGCGGCTTCCTTTGTTACAAAGTAATCACACATTATACAAGCACCAGAAGTTATTTTAGGCCTGAGTAAAAAAAAACTATATTAAGGCTATGCAGCAACTTTTAAATGTACTTTTAAACCAGCTTCACAGATAAACAATCCAATCTGAATCAAACACAATATGACCTATTTGAACTTTGTTTTGCAACAATAAAAATACATTTCAGCATCTTAAATATTATGAGAAACGCATTGTCTCTTGAAATTTTATATCATTGGCTTACTGATATCACAACAATACACGTGGATGTTATTTTCATCAGCGTCGTGATGCGTCCATCGGAGCCAGTCGATTACAGCCACGTTTGTAATGTACAGTGCATTATTAAGACACTGCTATCGTGGACCAGCCCCCATCTGAGAATGCCAAATTGCTTTCTCACAAATATTTAAAATGCCCGCTCTAATATATATTGCAGACGCCAGGCGCATCTTATTACCATATACGATAAAAGTGTGCTGTACATCGCAAAACACTGCATCCCATAAGGGAAAACAATACACCCACACATTATCTGAGTTCCAAAGCTCATTGATGTATATATTTGTTATTAAAAGGATATGGATTCAATATATTACAGTATACCTATGTTTACATGGTTACACTCACACAGTAAGCAGTTAAAACATACAGTTACATACAGTTACAGTTACATACAGTTACAGTTACATACAGATACAGTTACAGGCCAGCGATACAATTACCATATATTTCAATGCATCCTCCTCTTAATATCTCTCTCTCTCTCTCAGCAAATAAATACAGGAACTGATCTGGCAATAACTCCATCATCGTCTCAGACCAAACAGTAACTGACTGCTGTGTGATCAGCAATGTGTAATCTAGTTGGGGGAGGGAACTTACTCATTCATGATGAGTCACTAGTCTCTTTGTATATGCTAAACAGGTTCAACCTTGGGGACATCCAAAGGGGTGGCCCGAACTTCCTGTCCACTGCCTGTTTGGAATATCTATTGTACTAATAAAAGTGATTTTAGCTTACATACATTTAATCATAATTATTTGTTGCAATGTCCTACAACTTAATAACAAGTATCAAATGAATCTACACATTAATCTGGTTGCTTTAATAGTAAATATGACAGATCTATCTTGCTTCGTTCAAATAATACACATACATGACATTACTTCATTATATTATTTTAAATCATCATGATGTCTGGCGCTTGATATTATTATAGTTATGTACTGCATGAAATAAGTGTTGAATCCATCTCTGTGGCATGTCCGTGTAAATGCGTGTGTTACCATATATTGCTCTGCTCGCTGCGCGTATTTGCAAGTATAGCAACTTATATGTGTGTAGTTTGTATGTTCTTTTTATGTAATATTTTTGACTTCGACAATGTAGAGACAGCAGAAGCACAACTGCTGTTTCAACCACAATCAAATAATCTTCTTCAGGGTCTTATGATCTACTGCAGGGGGGCCAGATACAGATGGAGCCACGCTAATCATATAACCACGACTGGGGTGTATGCACATCTGTTATGTGCGCGCCTCCCATTCACTAGAATGGGAGTGTCTCTGTGCGCTCCCAGCGTGACTAGGAGGACGGATCACCTATTCACACCGGGAGTGCTCATATGCAATGGAGCCCCACTAGATGAGTGCGGTTCCACCTGTATATACCAAAAAAAGGCGCAAAAACAGAACAAACAGGCAATCATACTGTCAATCAGTTAAAATGTTGCATTATAGATCAGATCCGCCTACTGCAAAGGGAAGGAGTCCAGAACAAAATTTAGCTATAAAGGGAGCTCAATTGGATCTACAGACTTAAGACCCTAGCACATGGGGGTCTGAATGAAGACCTTCATTTTGGGATTCATTTTATAAAAATCCCATCAATTACTTCTATAGGTATTTCCTCCCTGCCATGAGATTTTGTTGGTATTTGTTTTTGCTGACACTGCATTGACCGCATATGTTATTCCTTTGTTCCCCAAATTTGTACCTCTCCCACTGTTCTGTATGCCATGTGCTGGTGTTTCTTACATGTGTTTTCAGCAATGCCGTGTGCTTTTGGTTTCTATATTGTTTGAAACCATTTTGTTTGAAATCATTAACTGGAATAGTCCATGCTGGTCTGTTTATTCTTTTGTCCATTATCTGCCCTTAGTACCCACCAAGGTTACATTGAGATATGATTCTACATACAGCCATTCAACACTAGTAGCGCCCAACCTCTCCTAATCTTGGAAGCTAAGCAGTGTTGGGCCCTGCCAGTGCTTACTGGATGTTGTAAAAGGAGAATATTTAGCTATCCCTGTTGTGGACTTGGGACATGAGACAAGGGGCGAATCCAGAGGAGGGGCTGCAGCTCAGTTTAAAATTCAAATATGGGAGCCACGTCATCTGCCAGTGACTCAGTATAAAATGGCAGTTGGTGTGTCTCCCCTATTTGAAATTTGAACTGACCTGCAACCCCTCCTCTGGAACCACCACTGCTTGAGACTTTTTTTGTTGCAGACCTGTTGCCTGCAATTTTTGTTTGCTTTACATTTATCATTACGTCTATACTGTTGGTTGAAATATTTAGTGAATAATGTCCTGTTTGTTGTATTTTTATTTTGCATTCTCATTCATGTTTACTTTTTGCTTCTCTGCACACACTATGCACTATTTTTTAAACATGTCATGTTTCCGGGTGTTCACCTTTGGGGATTACTTTGCTGTAATGACACATGGCTCCTCTGACTTTGGTGCTGTATTACACTTTGTCTAGGGGTCATGACCCATGCTACAAAGCTGTATGCACCTTTAACTTATTAGCTGTAATTGAAAGCAGCATGCACTTGCACGATTGGCCGCAGTGTGAGCATGGGATGTGTTTGTTCTATTTTTGCACCTTTTTTGGCTATCTGGCACCTCTGCAGTCCATCATTACACACTGAGGAAGACCAAATGATTGTGGTTGAAATGGCTGTTGGGCAACTACATTTTTACTGGATGGATCTTTAACGTTTATTTTAAGTAAAAACGCTGCTACTGAAATGTGAGTGCTTGTTCTTGTTCCTTGCAGGAAAAACTGATTGTTACTTACTAATAATTCTGGACCCTGCACAAGCTCTATCTCGGTTACTGAGTGCTGTCTCGCTGTATGTATAAATATATATATATATATATATATATATATATATATATAGAATAAACAGCTCCTCTGGCACTCCATGTAGTCCAATGCTGGACTGATGTTGCTCTGGTGCCCTACCCAACCGGGAACCGGTGGCATGCAGAGAAAGAACCGAGGCGGCACTCAGAGACTTGTAACAGCAATCATATATTTGTGCAAAAAGTGCAAATCATATCAACGTTTCGGGGACCTGGTCCCCTTCTTCAGGATAACATAAGTGCCAAAAATGGGTGTTTAAATAGACAAGACAAACACTTACCCCCTGATCACATCCAATCTGCAGCTGCAGCGTGTCCGTCTGGCCGCCCTTTCATGACTTCTGCCCGGCTGCTCGCGTCTCGGCGGAACCGGAAAAAATCTAAAATGGGCACATTCAGCAGGCTCTTTTTCCTTTTTTTTAATAATTGGACCTGTGTGTGCACATTTTTCTTTTTGCACTTTTAGATGTCCTTAAGTGTTTGTATAATAGAGTTTGCACCAGTATTTTTAGATTGATGTTTTAATGCAACATTGACCGTCAAAAGTCATCTTAACATGTCACTCATTTTATTGTTTTTTCTTTGTTTTTCTTTTTTCTTTTGTCTGTATTGTTGCACAGTTGACAGCGTTTCCATGGTTACGCAAATGTCTCCCTTGCCAGGGCTCTAGATCTCGCGGGATCGGCGGACTTATTGGAGGCAGCTTGAGTGACGCGGGCAGGGCATGACACTCGGGCAGCGAGTAAAGCCTCGAGTGGTAGCCATGGTAACGCGGCTCGCACTCGTGACATCACTTCCGGTTCCGCCGAGACGTGAGCAGCCGGGCGGAAGTCATGAAAGGGCGGCCAGACGGACACGCTGCAGCTGCAGATTGGATGGGATCAGGGGGTAAGTGTTTGTCTTGTCTATTTAAACACCCATTTTTGGCACTTATGTTATCCTGAAGAAGGGGACCAGGTCCCCGAAACGTTGATATGATTTGCACTATTTGCACAAATATATGATTGCTGTTACAAGTCTCTGAGTGCCGCCTTGGTTCTTTCTCTCTCTCTATATATATATATATGTAATAGAGAGGAAAAAACAGCGCCGCTTGTGGTAATTTATCCGTCAAAGCAAGTATATAAAATATATGTCCAAAATTACACTCCCTTGGTACAAAGGGTGTCAGCAGGCCCCTAAATAAAAACAGCAGTGGTAAGCTGCTGTAAAAGTGTTATAAAAACCAGGAATATGGGCTCAAGTGATCAATGGTGTCTGTTGTGAAGGAACATAAAAGATTTTTTTATATAAGATGCATATTTATTTTACAAAATATAAGAAATAATAGTACGCTTTTGTTAAAAAAGCAAAATGCTAAAGCATAAAAAATCATAAAAAATGGAGAAAGTTGAGACTAAAAAAAATATATATATAAAAGTACAAGGTACACATCAATTTGTAGTATATGTGTATAAAGTGCTTATCTTATGTACAGGAGGTCAGTCTGGGAAAGGTCATGGAATGCCCAACGCGTTTCATCCTTCAGGACCCTTGATGAAGTCTGAAAGGACGAAACGCGTTGGCCATTCCATGACCTTTCCCAGACTGACCTCCTGTACCTAAGATAAGCACTTTATACACATATACTACAAATTGATGTGTACCTTGTACTTTTATATTTTATTTTTATTATTTTTTAATTTTTTTAGTCTCAACTTTCTCCATTTTTAATGAATTTTTATGCTTTAGCATTTTTCTTTTTTAACAAAAGCGTACTATTATTTCTTATATTTTGTAAAATAAATATGCATCTTATATAAAAAAAAATCTTTTATGTTCCTTCACAACAGACACTATTGGTCGCTTGTGCCCATATTCCTGGTTTATATATATATATATATATATATATATATACCCACTGCTCAAAAAAATAAAGGGAACACTAAAATAACACATCCTGGATCTGAATGAATGAATGAAATATTCTTATTAAATACTTTGTTCTTTACATAGTTGAATGTGCTGACAACAAAATCACACAAAAATTATCAATGGAAATCAAATGTATTAACCCATGGAGGTCTGGATTTGGAGTCACCCTCAAAATGAAAGTGGAAAAACACACTACTGGCTGATCCAACTTTGATGTAATGTCCTTAAAACAAGTCAAAATGAGGCTCAGTAGTGTGTGTGGCCTCCACGTACCTGTATGACCTCCCTATAATGCCTGGGCATGCTCCTGATGAGGTGGCAGATGGTCTCCTGAGGGATCTCCTCCCAGACCTGGACTAAAGCATCCGCCAACTCCTGGACAGTCTGTGGTGCAACGTGGTGTTGATGGATGGAGCGAGACATGATGTCCCAGATGTGCTCAATTGGATTCAGGTCTGGGGAACGGGCGGGCCAGTCCATAGTATCAATGCCTTCGTCTTGCAGGAACTGCTGACACACTCCAGCCACATGAGGTCTAGCATTGTCTTGCATTAGGAGGAACCCAGGGCCAACCGCACCAGCATATGGTCTCACAAGGGGTCTGAGGATCTCATCTTGGTACCTAATGGCAGTCAGGCTACCTCTGGCGAGCACATGGAGGGCTGTGCGGCTCCCCAAAGAAATGCCACCCCACACCATTACTGACCCACTGCCAAACCGGTCATGCTGGATGTTGCAGGCAGCAGAACGTTCTCCTTGGCATCTCCAGACTGTCACGTCTGTCACATGTGCTCAGTGAGAACCTGCTTTCATCTGTGAAGAGCACATGGTGCCAGTGGCGAATTTGCCAATCTTGGTGTTCTCTGGCAAATGCCAAATGTCCTGCACGGTGTTGGGATGTAAGCACAACCCCCACCTGTGGTCGTCGGGCCCTCATACCACCCTCATGGAGTCTGTTTCTGATCGTTTGAGTAGACACATGCACATTTGTGGCTTGCTGGAGGTCATTTTGCAGGGCTCTGGCAGTGCTTCTCCTGTTCCTCCTTGCACAAAGGCGGAGGTAGCGGTCCTGCTGCTGGGTTGTTGCCCTCCTACGGCCTCCTTCACGTCTCCTGATGTACTGGCCTGTCTCCTGGTAGCGCCTCCATGCTCTGGACACTAAGCTGACAGACACAGCAAACCTTCTTGCTACAGCTCGCATTGATGTGCCATCCTGGAAGAGCTGCACTACCTGAGCAACTTGTGTGGGTTGTAGACTCCGTCTCATGCTACCACTAGAGTGAAAGCACTGCCAGCTTTCAAAAGTGACCAAAACATCAGCCAGAAAGCATAGGAGCTGAGAAGTGGTCTGTGGTCACCACCTGCAGAACAACTCCTTTATTGGGGATGTCTTGCTAATTGCCTATAATTTGTCTATTCCATTTGCACAACAGCATGTGAAATTGATTGTCAATCAGTGTTGCTTCCTAAGTGGACAGTTTGATTTCACAGAAGTGTGATTGACTTGGAGTTACATTGTGTTGTTTAAGTGTTCCCTTTATTTTTTTGAGCAGTGTATATATATATATATATATATATATATATGTAATCATACTTGCCTACCTAACCCTCTCCATGCGGGAGAAATGCTCTGTTCCTGGACTTTCCTGGAATGAATGATTACCATCACCTGTGGTGAAACACCTCTCTTATCAATTAACTAGCTCACCACAGGTGATGGCAATCATACATTACCAGGAAAGTCCAGGAGCAGAGCATTTTCTCCCTCATGGAGAGGGTCAGGTAGGCAAGTATGATATATATATATATATATATATCCTCACGGGACCCCATCTCACTGCAAGTCCTACTCTATCACCTTGTCTTTTAGAACCTGGCCATTGCTATCACATCAGAGACAAATTAAATTTGTGCTTCCAGGTTTAACGCTCTCCTGCCATCTAATTTATGGCTTTTAAAGGTGAGTCAAACACCTACACAGCTTACAAATTATAACTAGGGAAGCATTTGACACAGATTAAGAATAAATGAGCTTAGAAGGAGTGCATGAGAAAGATATGATCACAGAAAAGGTCAATTAAAAATGTGTGTATGTATATATATATATATATATATATATATATATATATACAGTTTATATCGGTGTTGTAATTTAAAATCAGTTTTTATTGGTGTTGAGATTTAAAATCAGCAAACGTGCACATAATGTTTAAATCTATAAAGAACAAACAGTATTAGGCAGCCTAGGAAATAATTGAACAGATGCAATAGGTCACTTTCAAGTACACTGTTTAAAATTCTTTTTCAAGAAATAAACACCATCTGTGTGCTGAGTTCAGAATTGTGTTAGAGTGAAGTTTCTTCTAAAGGTACATTAATCTGTATGCAAAAGGTAAGAATAGCACAAATCTGTATTTATTTGTTTGCACTGCACTGCCTGTTTGCAGGTAACACTGAAACTAAAATGTGATTAATGCAGGAAGTTTTGTAATATTGATGAAGAACTATTTTGTTTTCTAAACACATAGAATATATAGCCATACTACTTTTACAAGTTTGCAAACTAATCTGTTCATGTGTTTTTGATGTTAAGGTTTATGGGGGTCATTCCGAGTTGATCACTCGCTAGCAGTTTTTAGCAGCTGTGCAAACGCTATGCCGCCGCCCACTGGGAGTGTATTTTTGCTTAGCAGAAGTGCAAATGTTTTTATCATAGAGCGCCTGCAAAAATGTTTTGAGTAGTTTCAGAGTAGCTCAAAACCTACTCAGCGCTTGTGATCACTTCAGACCATTCAGTTCTGGATTTGACGTCACACACCCACCCAGTGTTCACCCAGCCATGCCTGCGTTTTCCCTGGCATGCCTGCATTTTCCGAACACTCCCTGAAAAAGGTCAGTTTCCACCCAGAAACTCCCACTTCAAGTCAATCACTCTGCGGCAACCAGTGCGACTGAAATGCATCGCTAGACCCTGTGCAAAAGTGCATCATTCGTTGTGCCCGTATGTCGTGCGTGCGCATTGCACCGCATATGCATGCGCAGAACTGCCACTTTTTAGCCTGATCGCTGCACTGCGATCAAATGCAGCTAGCTGTCAACTTGGAATGACCACCCATGAAAAGGTAAACAATTAGCAAACCACAAAATAAATACTGTTTCAGCAGCAAATCTAATACCATTTGTCATTTCAATCATCTTTGGCTTAGAATGTGTATTTATATTATTATTTGTAGACTTTATGTACTGTATATGTTGGATTGCTGCTTCAGCAAACTATTACACTAATAAAGATTGTTATAACAGATATTCTATTCTGCATGCTGTGACTGCTGAAATGGGATGTAGTTGCTTTACTGGGAGTCGGAATCCCAGCGGTCAGGATAACAATGCCGGAATTCCAACTGCTTACAATGCCGCCAGCCGTAATGCTGGCAAACAGGGGCTATTCCCACTTGTGGGTGTCCACTAAACCCACAGAGTGGGAATAGAACCTGTGGTGAGCCAATAAGCCCACTGTGTGGTGATTAAAGTGAGCCCACAAGGGGCTCCGTTGTGCTCACCCCCCCGCCGGCATTCTGGCAGCTGGTATCCGGTGGTCCAGATGCTGACCTCCGTGATCGTGATCCAGAACGCCACTATTACAGCCTCAACCTGCTGAAATGACACATTGTGGCCAGGCCCGTCTTAACAGCAGGAGTATTAAACACAAACCAACGTGGCTTAACAAGAAGGTTAAGGCAGAAATTGGATTAAAAAAGCGGGCTTTCAAAGCATTTAAAACTAATGGAAAGGACGAGTCTTTCAAGTATTACAAGGAGTGTAATAAGAAGCAAAAAAGCAATAAGAGCAGCTAAAATGGAAAATGAAAAGCAAATCGCTATAGAGAATAAAACCAATCCTAAACAGTTTTTTAAATACATAAATGGTAAAAGGTTAAAAAAGGAGAATTTAGGTCCATTAAAAGATGAATTAGGAGAATTGATAAATGATGATGAAATAAAAGCAGAAATACTGAACAAATCCTTTTCATCAGTATTCACCAGTGAAGAACTGATGGTGGGAGTAGAGCATAACAATTGTGACAGTAATGATTCATGGTTAGATACTTGTTTAAACAAAGATGTAGTCCGGGAGAGATTAAGCAAAATTAAGATTAATAAATCACCTGGTCCTGATGGACTTCACCCGAGGGTTCTTATGGAGATTAGTTCACAACTATCACAACCCCTATACTTGATTTTCAATAGTTCAATTAGATCAGGCATGGTACTGAAGGATTGGCGTACAGCTGAGGTAGTGCCATTATTTAAAAAGGGATCCAAAAATCTTTTGGGAAACTACAGACCAGTTAGTTTAACATGTATAGTGGGGAAAATATTGGAAGGAATTCTAAGGGACGGCATACAGGAGTATATACAGTCCGCTACGATTATTAGCAAGAACCAGCATGGGTTTGTGAGGGACAGGTAATTTCAGACTAACTTAAGTAGCTTCTACGAGGAAGTGAGCAAAAATCTTGATCAAGGAGAAGCAGTGGATATGGTCTTCCTAGATTTTGCAAAAGCCTTCGATACAGTTCCTCACAGGAGACCGATGATCAAATTAAAGGAGCTTGGCCTGGGAAAAACTATTTGCACATGGATAAGCAGCTGGTTGGATAGCAGGGTACAGCGAGTAGGGGTCAACGGGAAGTCCTCAACCTGGTTCCCAGTAGTCAGCAGAATACCACAAGGGTCCGTACTCGGACCACTACTGTTCAATATATTTATCAATGACCTAGAAATAGGCCTGGAAAGCACAGTGTCAATCTTTGCAGATGATATTAAACTGTGTAAGGTAATTAATTCAGAATTGGATGTGGAGTCCTTACAGAATTATCTATCTAAACTTGAACTCTGGGCGTCTAAATGGAAAATGAGGTTCAATACAGACAAATGCAAGGTTATGCATTTTGGTACTAAAAACAAACTTGCATCCTACATATTAAATGGGGAACGCCTAGGGGAAACAGAGTTGGAAAAATATTTGGGGGTATTCATTGATAATAGGCTTAATAACCATACACAATGTCAAAATGCAGTAAAGAAGGCAAGTAAGGTGCTAGTGTGCATAAAAAGGGGAATTGAGACAAGGGACTCGGATGTAATCATGCTGCTGTATAAGGCATTGGTACGTCCGCACCTGGAATATTGTGTTCAGTTTTGGGCACCATTGTATAAAAAAAGACATCAGTGAACTCAAAAGTGTTCAAAGACGAGCTACTAAATTGATTAATGGCCTATAAGGACTAGACTATAAGGAAAGACTTACTAGGCTGAATATGTATACACTAGAAAAGAGGCGCCTAAGAGGAGATATTATTAATATCTTCAAATAAGTAAAGGGACATCACAAAGCGTTATCAGAGGAATTATTTATTAAAAGAACACAGTTTAGGACATGTGGGCACTCGCTGCGACTGGAGGAGAGAAAGTTCTGAATGCAACGGAGGTAAGGGTTCTTCACTGTTAGGACAATCAGGATGTGGAATTCCAGGCCAGGGAAGGTGGTAATGGCGGACTCTGTAATGTGATTTAAAAAAGGAATGGATACATTTCTGAATGAAAAAGCTATCCAAGGTTATAATACTTAAAATATCAACGTGGTTAATCCGGGGGTAACATGAGTTATAGTAGCTAACTAGTCATAAAACATTATTCAGCAAGTATGTAGAATCATCACAACCTAAAACAGGTTGAACACGATGGGCAATTTGCCTCTATTCAACCTCAAACAATATGTTACTATGTTACTATGTATGCCTCTGGACACAGTAATGCACTGGTGCCCCTACCCATCCTCCAGCAATAGGGGTGGGGGTGCTATCAGCAGCAGCTATGATGTCCCACGTACGAAAGGGGGTATTCTATCTTCAGCTCAGCATGTTTGGCTTGGAGCAGTCATTTCTGCTAATTATTCCTTTACTGCACAGATGGGGCTGGAGGGAGAACACTAAACTTTAGAAGTGGGCAATGGTCTGAATGAAGGGGCATGGTACATGACCTCCTGGGTGGTAGGGGATTTTTAAAACATAGGGGAGGGGTGAATAGTGGAGTGAGCTTAATATTCATTATTTTCTAGTGGGAAGGCAGCTTACTTGACTGCAGGTATCTCAAGTTCCTGGAAATAGATTTCTTAGCTTGGAATTGAATAAAAAAAACCTAGAGAGTCCCACCTTTCAGGAGGTAAAGGGGACTTGGGGATCAGAGTTCAGGAGTCGGAGAAATCCCCCAACGGATATATAAACTGCATATTAGGCATGTGGAGCTGGAGCAGGGACCAGCTGCTTGAAGGCTGATATCTTTGGTTCTAGGCATAGTAGAGACAAGCTGGCATTGTCCCCCCAAAAGGGGAGTCCCAGCATTTGGAATATACCCTCAGAAAATCTCTAAGTCAGAAAGAACCAGAGATATTTGGCTGGGAAGAGTAATTAACAGGATTGGATAGGGACCACTGCTTTGAAGTCGGATATCTCCGGTTCTCCATGGCCGATTTTCAAAAATCTGGTACTTCTGTAAAGAGGGGATCCTCATCTATCAGCTTAGAGTCCTTCTACTTCTGGGACCCTTGAGCAAGTGCCCATTGAGCCCATATGAAAAGACGGCCCTGATTGTGGCCATCAAATCAAATTGAATCAGCCCCATAATATCAGAATACTATCATTGCTGTAGTTAACCAGCATATATGTACTGTACAGCATGAATATATGCTCCTTTTTCCATTGTTCTACTTAACAGTTCTATACAGTTCACTGAAACACCATGCACCCATGTGTGTCAGGTTACATTTGCAGTAGAGAGATTGAATATCTTTAATAATTCTGGATTTCAATATAAGTCCAATAGAGATAACAACATAAAAGTCTTAGACAAGATCCTAAGATATTTTACAAATTCTAGCTTTCTTTCAATCTTTACGCTCCTTAACATACATTGATAAACAAGACCTATCACTCTCTCTAAACATAACTTTGCTTCAGGAATGGAATTAGCAATATGTTCTTTGCACCTTCTTGGAAGATGAGATTCTGGGCCTAATTCAGAGTTGATAGCAGCAGCAAATTTGTTAGCAGTTGGGTAAACCATTTGCACTGCAGGGGGCCAGATATAACATGTGCAGAGAGAGTTAGATTTGGCTGGGGAGTGTTCAAACTGAAATCTAAATTGCAGTATTTACCCTGCACAGAAACAAAATAACCCACCCAAATCTAACTCTCTATGCAAATGTTATACTGTACCTGACACACCTGCAGTGCACATGGTTTTGCCCAACTGCTAACAAATTTGCTGCTCCAATCAACTCTGAATAACACCCTCTGAGTCATGGATATAAATTAGGAAGGTCAGTTTCCTTTGCTGAGCTAAACATAAACTGAAACTGAATTAGATTTATCAATATATTGAGTATTTGATCCATAGATTATTTTGACTTAATATTTAAACCATTAACTTGCTGTACTTAGATCTAATATATTGAATTGCCTTTCCCTTTTTTGCAGATCTTACTGTAGTTTAAAATATTGCCACAACTATTGGTGATTAATACATGTAATAGAGTGTAATAAAGGTACACTATGAGAGACATGCAGTTTTAGACATAACTAATATATTCCAAAGTAAAATAACAGGGACAATTTTATGGCAATGTAATTTTAGTCTTGTTTGCTTGTAATTGTAGTTTTGTAAAACATATTGCATTAAGATATGCTATAATGTCTGATTTGTTTCTTTCTAAAAATAAAATAGAAATGTGAGATGACAATAAGTCCACTACCATGTGAAAACAGATATTTTCTGATCCATTTCTATTAAATAGAGTGATATAAATAAGTCAAGAGCCTAAGGAAATGAATGGGACAAACAACTAAAGTTGTGAAAATCAATAACGTTTTTCTTTCCCAAACACAATTTTATGTTGGAGCAAATTAACTCAAAGAGTTGCAAGAAAATATTAAATTGATAAAATATTGAAACAGACTATCAGAGTAGATATTTTAAAAATGATTGTCATATGACATAAGATATTAACTCTGCAAACACAAAACAATAAAATTTCTTTAACCACTTTACTGCTGAAATTTCAATTCAACTTTACTTTGAAAAGACACTACCAAATATTATGCCTAAAAGCAAAACCTGAAGGTGTATATTTTTTCTATTTTTTTTTTACTGTTGATATACTGTGCCTACAGTATTAAACAAAGTAGGCCCAGCTGTGGCAATAATCAGAAATAAAAATGGAAGTATTAATTT
Organism: Pseudophryne corroboree; assembly: GCF_028390025.1. Lineage (NCBI taxonomy): Eukaryota > Metazoa > Chordata > Amphibia > Anura > Myobatrachidae > Pseudophryne > Pseudophryne corroboree. The sequence goes on from NC_086448.1 coordinate 483,583,984, forward strand.
CTGAAATATTGAAAAATTTCAAGCATTATTAAAGTAATCATAATTTGACAAAAAAAGTCTAAATAACATAGTATAAATAACACCTAGAAAACCAGGCCAATCACAGTGTATGGAATGTAAGGGTACCATTAAGCAAAAATTTACAAAATAACACATTGGCATAGATTTATTTTAATTCTGCCATTCTTACTTGATTATACTAGGGTGAAATAACTGTTTATACTCTCTGTGACAATTAGTGGCTATTCATATTCTTTTCTTCTGTACATTTTGTGTGTACTTCATTTGTGTTATACAGTTGAGTTGCAACTAATTCAGCAGCATTACGTACCTCTTCAAATTTTTGCTTTTTTCTTAGCTATTAATACTGTTCACTCACTACACACATGGTCCGAAAAAACAAAACAACTTTTTCTGTACTTGTCATTACCTATCTAGGTATGTAAATATGAAGATACAGTAAACAGTTGTCACATTCTCAGAATACATTTATGTTAGCTGTATGCTGTGTAATCATCAACTAGTGGTTAGACTGATAAAGGCTAGTTTGAATCTCTTAGGCTTCTGCTAAAGTTCTCCAATGTACCCTAGGTACAGTAGCTTAACCGCACCTACCCACCATTTCACCATTTAGGATGTAGTTATGTGACCAGCGGTCAGGAGACCACAGGTCACAACTCCTCCCCATACATTCCTCTCGCTGAAATTCCAGACTGTCAGCATGCTGACTAGCAGGGAATATTCCCACTCATGGGTGTCCACAACACCCATAGAGTGGGAACAGAACCTGTGGCATTTCGCTGCTGGGATACCGGTGGAGGTATGCTGCCCGCCAGTCATGCATACCCAACCCCACCATTTTGCCTCATTATCAATCAATCAATCAATCAATCAATCAATCAATAAATCAGGTGCAGCTATATTCTCTACTATTTTTATCTACAAATTGAGTACTTAATATAAATCTATATTATTTCAATCAAAATTTATGAAATTGCAATTTTAAATATAAACAATTGCAATTAAATATTAACAGAACTTTCCCTAATATACAGCTATTTAATAATAATAATAATAATAATAATAATAATGATAATTTATTATTATCATTAGTAGTAGTAGTAGTAGTAGTAGTAGTAGTAGTAGTAGTATGATAATAAATGTACAGTAGTAACTAAAAACTGTCTTGTCTGGTAAGGCTAAAGGTTTAGATTCCCTTTTACAATTAAAGTAAAATTTTCCTAATTGATTATGATAATTTAGCAAAATGGGTTAAATTAACACAGTTGGGGTGGTAGCAATGAGGATCATACCATTGTTGTATTGTGTAGATAGGTAGTATTAATACTCTTCTCTTTACATTTTCACTTTGTATAAAAGTCTTCTGCAATTTCAAGTCCTGTGGAAATTGTGAGGTATAAAAACTTGAACTGCTTTATATGGTATCACCATAACTTCAATATTTTTCTTTACCATAACTCCTTTAATACCCCAAGTTTGCACTCAGTAAACACATACTTTAAAATCTACTCTGCCTTTACTAGTGAAATCCACATACTGTACAGCAGATTTTAATTCTCTTCATGCTATATCAACTATAATACAGTACATAGTGTAAATTGGTTGCATTCCAGTAAGCAGTAGAACCATTGCTAAATAAAGGTTTCAACAAAACAAAAAATTGGTTTGTTAAGCAACCAAATTGCAAAAGGTCACATAAGCAAAAGCTAAAATAATACAAGAAACAAAGTCAATAATGTTGTTTTTCAATAGATATCTAAAAATAAAATTGGAATGTTTGGCTAAATGAAATAAATTCAAGTAAATAGCAATTAAGACTTATAAAGGTTGTGTTGCCTTTTTTTAAAAAAAAGGTTTTCCACTTCAAAAGCCCATGATCAAATAACATCTTTCCCAAAAAAACTAACAAATGTATGTAGAAAAAAAGTTAATAATTTTTAATTTCATGATATTATTCTTACTGATGATTGAAATTGCCTCAAGCAGCAAATAAATGATCACGTATTTTAATTAGGCTGCTGGATGTTTCATATAGGCAAAGTGGTTATGCACAGATTGTACACTCATTCCATGTTGAATAACCTTCTTTATTCCTGAGCGATGGAGTGCCAGTCCTCTAAATTTAACTAATTTACAGTAGGCTTATTGAACTCCCAGGCCTATCCAATTAGCACAAAGTACAGCAGCCAAAAGCTCTTATCTGAGATTTTTTTTTCGGGACCTCAGCAGGCTCCGAAAACAAATCCCCAATAGCCTCTTTTGACGATTGCGGCAATGAAAACACATAGGGCCCAATTCAGACCTGATCGCTGCTGTGCATTTTTGCAGCAGTCTGCAATCATATAGCCACCACCCATAGAGTGAAAACCCGCCCCGTGCAAGTGTGCGAATGCATATGTACGGCGTGCAAAAATTTTGCCAGACAGCGTACAGCTGCAAATCCATTCACAACTCACTCACCATCTAATGATTTTTCCATACTATGCAGTATGTGCGTAGCCTAAGACTGACTCCTACAGTGCAAAAGAATCAGGATGATTGGGGCCAGAGACACACCCGCCCTGAAAATGCTTGGGAATGCCTGTATTTTTCATAACACTCCCTGAAAACGGCCAGTTACCACCCACAAACGTCCTCTTCCTGTCAATCACCTTGCGAACGCCCGTGCAATCAAAATTTACACACCATCTTGTCGCTGTTTGGCGATGCGCCTGCCTATTGCGGTGCATACATATGCACATTCATTTGATAATCGCCCACTGTGCAATTTCACACAACAGCTATCAGGTCTGAATCTGGCCCATAGGTCATGGACTTATCACGGACTCTGTGTTTTTGTCTGAAAGCAGATAATTTATCGGGCACAAAAAATGGGCACTAATTAAATTGACCTAAACTATTTTTTTTGTTTTTGTTAACTTATCAGGTTTAATGAAATTCCCCCCCCCAAAATGTCTGTTTCATTTTGCCAATGTATGCACCATAATATTTCTGGAAAGGACAAACTGAGTAACCATCCAGAGATAATAGACTGACATGTTGACATGCACAATGCAACAGACACAACTTTATTTCTGAGTCCTTAGTCATTTAGTGGAAATAGTTTCCAGCCCGCCAAAATGACAGAACAACAAACAGTAATATCTGCACTGGCTCTGTGCCTCCGACATGCAAAACAACAGCGGATCTTGCCACGGGCAAGCAGGACTTCTGCCCGGGGCGCCGCCTTCCGGAGGGCACCGGCGCCATCTGGAGGGCGCCGAACAAGGGCAAGATCCAATGCGGCTGTGCCCCCGCTGCCGCTGGCCGCTGTGAAGGGAAACTAGAGTTTCCCTTCGTGGAGAGGTCCTTTACTGTGCGGTGCGCGATGACGTCATCGCGCACCGCACAGCAAAGGTCCTCTCCATGAAGGGCTTCACAGCAGCCAGTGGCAGCGGGCAGCGGGTGGCACATTTCAGAGCGCTACAGTAGTCTGTACAGCGGGCGTAAATGACCACGCCCCCTGTACGAAGCCACACCCCCATTGCCACCTGGGGCGCGCAAAGCCCCAGAACCGGCCCTGATAGGATATTAACTACAACACCTTATTGATGTATTATGGTAATTAGCTCTTTAATGATTTAAATGATGATAGTTAAACCAGTGATACCAATATCCTCCTTGTCTTCAGGATACTTTTAATGTAACACACAAACTGCCTGATACAGAGTTGGCTAGCCACATGTGGATAGCTATGGCAACCAGATTTACTACCTTATACTAATGTGAGTGACTGTGTGACTTCATGTGTGTAGTTATTTTTTTTTTTGTATTGCTTACGTGGCCATATCCATCATCATCAGTATCTGTGCTTACACCAGCCTTAAGTCTGTCTGAAACAGGTGTCCATTTGTAATATGCATGCCTCAGAATAGCATGGAAGGCTGACTACACGTCCATGAAATGCTCACACATTAGTTGACTTGCATGCATTCACCAGATACATCTGCATTTGGACTTGCTTCCAACTCTGTATCTGGTCCATAATTTGTAAAAATTCAGACAAAGTTAAATCTGGTTTCCATTCATTTAGGTAGAAGCCAGCGGCTCCTACCAAGGTTTAGGAGGGGATCTTTCCCTGGTGGTGCTGACTTGTCTCCACTGACAGACATGTTGCATTGGTCTTCATAGCCTGTACAATAGAACTGACCGGCTCCAGGACTGGTGCATGTGCCCCAGCAGTGGCTTGACTGTGCTCCAGACTTCTGTGGACATCATTAACTGAAGCCCATGGAGGCTGGATTGGAGTTCGCAGTGCCAATAGCAGGGAGAAACTTATTATAGGAAGCCAGCCCTCTGCTAATTGCAGCCCAATCTGGCAGTGCCAGAGGAAGGGAACACCTCTCAATGGGATGGAAATTAGTGTCTGTGACTGGTAGGTAGGACTTCCTTTATGAAGTCACTGCAAGTCACAGTGAAGCCATTGCAGTCTCACATACTGCATCTGGCTTCACTGATGATTAGCTGGGTGGTGGATTTTAGCTGGGGGGGTTGTATTCCTGCCATTCATAGGTAAAATCCACCACTGGTAGAAGTTTTTAGCAATTAATCCTTAATGCCAGCCACGGACACCATGTGGATGCCATATCCTACCAATGCTTCATCAGGATGAGACCATGACTTCAAACTGTCCCCTGCCTATATGGGCATGCTCTCTCTTCAGATCATAACTGTCTCCTGCTGCATCAACTCCACCTGGGGATCATACCTTCATCCATCCTCTCAGATTGTAGCTAACAGTGTACTCCAATTTACCTGCACCTAACACCTGTAACTGTAGCTACATCCTGCTAACATTCAGCATCAGGAGCTTTGGGCACTGAGAGAATCTATTTACTAAGCCTTGCAGAGAGATAAAGTGGATGGAGAAAAAGTACAAGCCAATCAGGTTGTAACTGCTATGTTACAGGATGGGATTTAAAAATTACAGTTAAGAGCTGGTTGTTTGATACTTTGAGATAAATGTATTATACCCACACATATTGTATGGGTATAATGCTTCCTGCTTTGCCTCTTTACTGAGGTGAAGCAGGAAGCAGCAGTACCAAGATGCATGAACAGCTGGAATGTCGCCAAGCCAGTGTTCCACAACCTAGAAAATTAGAAAATTTGCTTAGTTGGTTCCTTTATCAAAACAGATTGTGTGGGTAAAATAGCGAGTTAATATCAGTGTATCAGGAGTGATATAAAATTCAATCTCATTTTACTTTGCTCTCAGGCAAGCCAGAGCCAAATACAGATTGTTACAAAGTACAGCTTGAGTAAACATGCTGAGGCTGATATACTAATTTATTAGTTAATCATTACATATACAGTAGATTGTATGCTGACTATGAATTCAGTTTAATTTTACCTTCACTAGATAATCATATCAGTTCTTTATTTTGTATAAAATGTAATCTTTTAGACAGGTGGTTGGTGTTTGTCATATGATTAGAAAATTATGTTTTGAAAAGCATAAGAGGGGGAAATACACACACATTATATATATATATATATATATATATATATATATATATACTGTGTGTATGTATATGTATATATATATATATATATATATATATATATACCAAATTTGTCCAGCCGGCACTCCACAGGATATGTAGCTAACTTGCCAGGGTGCGCTCCAGAGGTTAGTCAGCCTCAATCATATTCTCCCAATAATAGAGTCACTCCTGGACTGTCATTCAGGTGAAGAAAATAGGTGCTTTATTCAACGTTTCGGGGTACTGCCCCCCGTCATCAGGACACACAACACTCATAGTGACAAGAACAGTGTTTAAATACAATACATGTAATTACTTACAGGTCCCCAGGTGTTGCTTGCTAGCTCCCAGCGTGTGTCCCGGCGTCTTCCGCCCCACTTCCGGTTTCGGCTGTGACGTCACGCCGGAAGTGACGCGCGCCGGCCCACACTGACGGAGGCTGCATCGGTTTCCATGGTGATGCGGCTCCAGACCTCGCATCACCATGGAACCTTCAAAACAAATAAAAAACATGACCACCACTTGTCAAACATATGTTAATACATTCCTACTAAAACCACCATTAATATAGTGAATAAAAAACGCATAAAAAACATGTAAAAAGATCCGTGACTCATTAGCGCCATCTAGTGAGAGATCATCTTATGACAAGGTGACTAAGTGCACTGTTGCAAACCTGCATGGTAAAACGAAACGACAATGTTTTTTATTTGTTTTGAAGGTTCCATGGTGATGCGAGGTCTGGAGCCGCATCACCATGGAAACTGATGCAGCCTCCGTCAGTGTGGGCCGGCGCGCGTCACTTCCGGCGTGACGTCACAGCCGAAACAGGAAGTGGGGCGGAAGACGCCGGGACACAAGCTGGGAGCTAGCAAGCAACACCTGGGGATCCGTAAGTAATTACATGTATTGTATTTAAACACTGTTCTTGTCACTATGAGTGTTGTGTGTCCTGATGACGGGGGGCAGTACCCCGAAACGTTGAATAAAGCACCTATTTTCTTCACCTGAATGACAGTCCAGGAGTGACTCTATTATTGGGAGAATATGATTGAGGCTGACTAACCTCTGGAGCGCACCCTGGCAAGTTAGCCTCATATCCTGTGGAGTGCCGGCTGGACAAATTTGGTATGTTGGTATCGGAGCGCCCTGTGCAGGGACACCGGAACCTAGCAAGGCACCTAGGAACTTTCTTTACTTCAGGACACCTCAGCTGTTTTTAAACACTTTTTTTCTTTTTTTATTTATGCACTTTGCACCAGCACTTGTAAAAGCACGTTGCACTTTGAATGGAACTGAGACTTTGCACTTTATTGTTGATATAGATTCCACTCAGTGGGTGCATCAGCTTTTTGCAGGCTGCCCACAGTTATATACAGGATAGTGGAAACATATTTGATTACACAATGGCAGGTGCTGATGTGGAAGCCACAGAGTTGCTGGGACAGATGTTGCAATGTGACACTCAGGATTGCTTCAGTTTTTCGGACGTAGAAGCATCAAACATTTTATACACTGAATCGGCATTTGGCAAGGCTGATGTCAGCTCTAGTGATGATATTTATAAAGAACTCTTCAAACTAAGAAAGCGTGAAATTGACTTCCTATACCATGGAATGACCCTTTCGGATTATTATCGTAATAAGCATATACCCAGAGGGTTCAGGGTTCACAACACTCCGACAATAGGGAGATACAATACAGCTTTTTGCACTAAATGGATAGCAATTTTAAACAAGTGCTCAATGGACTTGATGTTGCTTGTGATTGAAGAATCCACCAGAGAGCTGAAAATGGTTAAAGAGAAAATAAGCACTTTTGAGATGGAGCACATGAGCACTTTATCAGCTGACACTGCCACTGATTGGGTCAACAAATTGAAATTACAGTTAGAGGAATATCGCATGGGCTTGATCAGATACAAAAAAGAAAAATTGGTCAAAGTGCAGCAAGACTATGCGCAACATCGTGTCTATAACTGGTTACACACGGGCTACAGTAATCCAGGTGGCACGCAGTTGCGCAGATTTCGCAGGAGACGTCCTTGGCAGGAACAATCAGGAAATTCTAGTACATCAGCCAGTGACACAGAAGGTAACGTCACTGAGGGGACACAGATCAAGGCTCGGGCCACCCCTTTAGGTGTAGACACCCACAGGACGCGGGCAGATATGCGCTCAAACGCACGCGACAGGGGGGACAGTCGCAAAGGGAAAAGAGGAAACAAACCCCCCAGGGGGAAGCGAGCTTAGTATTTAATCTCTCAGAAACCCCTTTGTCAGACATCGAACTACAAGTATTAAGTAAGGGATTAAGTTTCATCCCCACCAATCCCCATAAACCTTTCCAGAGGAGGGTGGACAACTACAAGTTCCAGAGAAAGCTAAGACTCAAGGAGCATTTCAGCAAACAAAAAACCCCCAAAGAAACTGCTTCTATTATCCCCCACAAACTTCGTAAACTGGGCACACCATCCACGTTCGACCCCCAGTCGTTTAATCCAGCCATCAAGATCTTCTCCAGGATGCTGGAACAATCCGCTGAAGAATTTAAGCCTGAAACAAGATTCAATCTGACCCGTGAGGAAAATCAGGCATTAAAAGGTTTACAAGCAAGACGTGACATCATCATTCGAGGGGCGGACAAAGGGGGAGCCATAGTTGTCATGGATTTAGAGAAGTACAAAACAGAATGCACCCGGCAGCTATCAGACACATCCACATATAAGCTATTAAAAAAGGATCCCACAGAGGAATTCAAAACAGAACTGAGGGAATTACTGGAAGCGGCCGAGGATAAAAAATGGATTAATACAGAAACTAAGACATTACTAATGAGAACGACACCAAGGACTCCTGTGTTCTACGTGATTCCTAAGATACACAAGGATGCACGGACGCCCCCTGGCAGACCTATCATCTCTGCCAGGGGGTCTCTATGTGAACCGGCAGCAGCCTTCATAGATCTGTATCTGCAACCTTGTATTATGGAGACTTTCACGCATTTTAAAGATACTTCGACACTCTTACGCACTTTAGACACTTTTTCCATTATGCCTGATGAGATTATACTTGCCAGCATTGATGTGGTAGGGCTTTACACCTGCATACCACATGATGCTGGCATTGAGGCTGTGGGCAAACTTATTACGGGTAACAGTCACTATACAGGTCCGAATGTATGTTTTATCATTGATCTTTTAAGATTCATTTTGACTCATACCGTATTTGCCGGCGTATAAGACGACTGGGCGTATAAGACGACCCCCAACATTTCCACTCAAAATATAGAGTTTGTTATATACTCGCCGTATAAGACTACCCCCTTCCACACACCAAATAAAACGTAAAAGAACATCAGATTTGTGACATACTGTATATTATGACCTGATAAGAGATTTGGATAGGGAGTATTTATCAAGGTATGCATAAGAAGGGGGGAGGGGGCGAGGAGAAAGTTGTAAAATGTATAAAAGTATACACCTGTGTGCATTTAGTGTTACTGGTTTCACATGAGTGCCATTAGTATTAGTGCCATTACAGTACCTGTCATTGTCACCATTGTACGGCCACAACGCGACTGCAGCGCCTCCGGCCAGTCCCTGCATCTCCCTGTAATTGGCACCAGTGACCCGCCGCGGCCGCACTGGATATCGCGCGATACTGGATGGTGAGTAGAATGAGGTGGGCGGGCATCGGGAGGCCACTATGGACACCGGGCGAGTATCGGAAGGCCACTATGGCAGCTATGTCTATCCCAACTGAAGTGCACCCGGCGTATAAGACGACCCCCCCACTTGGAGGCATGTTTTTCAGGGCAAAAAAGTAGTCTTATACGCCAGCAAATACTGTAATTATTTTATGTATGATGGTAAATTTTATATTCAAACATCAGGCTGTGCAATGGGTTCTTGTGCAGCCCCGGTATATGCCAATGCATACATGTATGAGGTTGAGCAAGAGCTCTTCTTTGCACGGTCCGGGATTACACGGCAAATATTTCATTACCATCGCTACATCAATGATATTTTAGTATTGTGGACCGGCACAGAAGAGGCTCTTGAGGAGGTGATTAAAACACATAATGAATCTCAATGCCCAGCGAAGTTAACTCTGACCATGAGTAAAAATGATATAAATTTTCTTGATGTCAATCTTTCATGCATAGACCACAAGTTGCACACAAAATTATTTTCCAAACCCACAGATCGTAACACATTGCTTAAATATGATAGCTTTCATCCCAGATCTACGATCAGGGGATTACCATACTCCCAGTTCATCCGAGTATGTAGAATTAACAGCAATAGCACTGAGCGAGATAAGCAACTAGATGTTATGGTCAATAAATTTGTTGAAAGGGGGTATCCCATCCGTGAATCACTTAAGGCAAGGCGTAAGGCATGTGCAATAGAAAGGTCGGTTTTATTACAAAATAAGACCGATCCAGGTAACCTGCAACAAAAACAAATGTTACCCTGGGTAAACCAGTTTGATTCTAGAAGCAGCCATACCACCAAGAGGGCAAAAGCTTTATGGCCAATAATTACCAATGACCCACAGCTATCAGTCTTAAAAAATACCAAATTAGTCCCCAGTTATGCTAGGGGCCCAAATCTGAGGGACCAGCTTGTCAAAACGGACATCACAGGCCTGCAACCACCAAAAACGCATTTTTTAACCAAAAGGGGTGGGTGTTACAGATGCTCAGGCTGTGTAACATGCAGCTATATGATCGCGGGTCATAAATTTGCACATCCTCAGATAGGCAAAATGTTGGACATTAGATATCCGCTAACATGTTCATCACGATTTGTCATTTATTTACTCTCTTGTCCATGCGGGCTACACTATGTCGGTAAAACGAAACGACAATTTAAAGAAAGGATGGCCCAGCACAGAGGGGCCATTAGAGCAGCAATTAATGAAGGGAAAAGTGATCAAGCGGTGGCGCGACATTTTTTGCTATTTAAACACTCTATGGCCACGCTGAGATACAGGATAATTGACCAGGTCCCCCCTGATTTAAGGGGAGGTGACAGGGACAGGCTACTATTGCAGCTAGAATGTAAGTGGATACATCGGTTGAATACTGTCAGCCCAAATGGTCTTAATGAGTCAATAAATTTTAGCTGCTTTCTGTAGGCATTACATCATGGTGCTATCATAACCGACAATATGGCACTATGCCATTACTGAAGTAGGGGTTAATATACCAGTTGTGCAATGAAGTAGAAGTGGTAGGTTCCACATTAATTGATGTATCTGATATCATACTTGTTATTAGAATTGTTTATGTTGCACTTAGCACTTTACACACTATTTTATCATGCAGGTTTGCAACAGTGCACTTAGTCACCTTGTCATAAGATGATCTCTCACTAGATGGCGCTAATGAGTCACGGATCTTTTTACATGTTTTTTATGCGTTTTTTATTCACTATATTAATGGTGGTTTTAGTAGGAATGTATTAACATATGTTTGACAAGTGGTGGTCATGTTTTTTATTTGTTTTGAAGGTTCCATGGTGATGCGAGGTCTGGAGCCGCATCACCATGGAAACCGATGCAGCTTCCGTCAGTGTGGGCCGGCGCGCGTCACTTCCGGCGTGACGTCACAGCCGAAACCGGAAGTGGGGCGGAAGACGCCAAGACACACGCTGGGAGCTAGCAAGCAACACCTGGGGACCTGTAAGTAATTACATGTATTGTATTTAAACACTGTTCTTGTCACTATGAGTGTTGTGTGTCCTGATGACGGGGGGCAGTACCCCGAAACGTTGAATAAAGCACCTATTTTCTTTACCTGAATGACAGTCCAGGAGTGACTCTATTATTGGGAAAATATATATATATATATATATATATATATATACACACACACACACAGTGTATATATATAATCCAAATGCCCCGGCACTCCACTGACCTATTATTTAGGTATATTTGTGCTCCAGTGCCCTCCTTAAGGGGATTGCACCCCTAAGTATGCAGAATATGGAGAGAGGCGGCACTCTGGAGACTGGACAAAGTTAAATATCACCACAAGAATGTGTTTATTCCGTCAAAATTTCAGGTATGTCCTGAGGAGGAGGCAGGAGCCCTGAAATGTTGACAAAGACATTCTTGTGGTGATATTTAACCTTGTCCAGTCTCCATAGTGCCACCTCTCTCCCTCTCATATTCTATACAGTATATAGCTGATTTAAAGTGTTGCAGATATGTATTTTTTAAAGGACAATGGCCATTGTCTGGATACATGAGACCAAGCAAGACAAGAGTTTTGAGTTGGACAAACAGCATTTCAACATTAAAATCCTTGCTTCTTAATCCTGGGACAATATTGTTCACCTTGTGTCTTAACTCTATATACCATGTTACCAGTGGCGGATCTTGCCACGGGCAAGCGGTACTTTTACCCGGGGCGCCGCCTTCCGGAGGGCGCCGGCGCCATCCGGAAGGCACCGCACCAGGGCAAGATCTGCCACTGTGCCCCCCGCAGTGCCCCGCTGTGCCCCCCCCGCTTTGAAGGGAACCAGATGTGTAGCGTCTAGTTTCCCTTCATTGAGAGGACCTTAGTTGTGCAGTGCGCGATGACGTCATCGCGCACCGCACAGTAAAGGTCCTCTCCATGAAGGGAATATAGACGCTACGGTCTAGTTTCCCTTCATGTAGAGGACCTTTGCTGTGCGGTGCGCGATGACGTCATCGCGCACCGCACAGCATAGTGGCACAGACACTAGGGGTCATAATTGACCTCTAGTGTCTATGCTGTTCTATGGGAGAGACGTAATATTGTCTCTCCCATAGATCGAGGAGAGGAGAGAAGAAGAGCGGCGCCAGCGGAGGAGGTCTGCAGCGGTCTGGATCAGGAACGGGGATGGTAAGTATACTTTTTTTTATTTTATTTTTTCTTTCAGCGTCGCTACAGGGGGCATAAATGGGGACGTAACTGACTACGCCCCCATTTGAAGCCACGCCCCTATACTTTGCCCGGGGCGCCACAAGGCCAAGAACCGGCTCTGCATGTTACACATTGTATGTAGATGTTACTTCTAACACTCAAAATTCAGGAAACAAGGCCCCCTACTGTTTTTTTTTTAGCATTTATGTATATTTCCTAATTTGACCTTTTGTAGCCTATATAAGAATGTGTTGTCTGCACTGTTGTTTTCCAAACACCAATCATGTACCTCTGGGCAATAGTTATTAATATGTTTCTCCACCTATTAACTGATTGTTGAATACAGAATACAATGCCTCCACTGTTAGTTGACTTCCTTATAAAATGAGTACCGGCCACCTGTGATAACTTATTAATTACTGGTGTGATGCCTTCACATTGGGCTGGATATTCCTTATTGGTAAGTGCATGCACTATTGGGGCTACATCCCAAGGGGGTTATTCAAATTTGGTTGCAAACCAAAAAAAAACACTAATGGGCAAAACCATGTTGCACTGCAGGTGGGGCAAATGTAACATGCACAGGGAGATTTAGATTTGGGTGGATTACATTGTTTCTGTGCATGCTACATACTGGCTGCTTTATTTTTACACTGCAATTCAGAGTGCAGTTTAAATACATCCCACCAAAATCTAAATGTCTCTCCACATGTTACATCTGCCCCATGGATTTTCCAATTAGTTTGCTTTTTTTGGTTTGCTAACAAAACTGAATACGTTCCAAGGTCTTGTTTTCAGCTTCATATTCTAATTAGAGCTAATAACCATGCTAAAAAATCCTTGGTAGTATTTGGATAGTATTATACTTTAAACTTAAATGCTATCCATTGGAGGGTCCAACATTACACACAAGAAAACACTTTTTTAGTAAAATATGCAAGTCTATCATCCACATAGAACACATGATGCCTAACAGTCACAATTATCACACATACTGTATGGATGAACCAGTATTGCAAGTAAAGGTTAATGAAAACTTTTCACATCTAAGCCTGTAATGTCTAATCTAATAAACTTTGTTGGAAGATTAGGAGCACCTAAAGGGCCCTATACACGGAAGAGATGTGTGCTGAGCGAACCGCTCAGCACACCTCTCTCCCGCCGCTCAGCACAGCGCGATGTGTCTTGAGCGATGCGGGGGGAGGACTGCATGTAGGCTCAATCTAGCAGCGGCGATAGCGATGCGCGGGGCCGTGCATCGCTATCGCTGAGGGGACTACACATGAGTGATCTGTGCTTAAAATCTAAGCAATCTAGTCAGATTGCTTAGATTTTAAGCATGGATCTCTCCGTGAGTACCCATCTTAAGTTTCTACTTAAATTTACTTTTTTTGTTGGTCATCTAAGTTATGTTTGTTCACATAAAATTAACAATTTTGCTGCAATACTTATGCTAGCAAAATGCATGTTAGATAACTAATACTTGTGTTGTTTTCAGCTTCTGAGATTATGTATTATTATTATATTTTATAAACTGTAGTTTAAGGAAGACCGGCTTTGTGTATTTTTTGGAAATTTCTCTCCAGCTCCTGTTATACTATTGTTTGAGGACTGTGATGTGAAATGCTCCAATATTTTCTATTTGACAAAATGTCAATATTTATATGTTTACTCCCTTTAAGAACCGTAGGCCTGATTCAGAGATATATTTAAACGTGATATTTACAAAGGATCAATAATGATTGACCTGCCGTGGCCATTTGGGGGCATGGACGTTGTCCGACTGGCATTGTTTTTAATAATGCTGGAATGTTTACCCCATTTTTGAGGTGTATAGAGGACAGCATCTGCGTCTTCTGATGTAGCTTCACAGGCCCCCAAAGTGTGAATAGTGTGAATATCCCTGCCATCTTTGGATGCAGCAGATCACACCACAATAGGCATCATTTAACACATGATGCCATCTGCAGCATTTGCATATTTTAGCACTGCCCCTGCGTTCAAAGACATAGCATTTGTGATATGGGGCCTAATCCAGATCAGATCGCAGCAGCAATTTTGTTAGCTAATGAGCAAAACAATGAGCACTTAAGGTGGTGCGGCTATAACATGTGCAGAGAGAGTTAGATTTGGGTGGGGTGTGTTCAAACTGAAATCTAAATTGCAGTGTAAAGATAAAACAGCCAATATTTACCTTGCACAGAAACAAAATAACCCATCCAAATCTAACTCTCTCTGCCCATGGTGTCCATCTCTAAATCTGTCACTGTAATTGTATAAGATGAACTACACTTGAAATATAAGAAACAATTAAAGATGGCTGCCTCATCTGGTACCATTTGTGGGTGGAATACAGTACCAGTCAAAAGTTTGGACACACCTTCTCATTCAATGGTTTTTATTTATTTTAATTATTTACTACATTGTAGATTAATACTGAAGACATCAAAACTATGAAAGAACACACTTGGAATTACAGTATGTTGTAAACAAAAAAGTGTTAAACAAATCAAAATATGTTTTATATTTTAAATTCTTCAAAATAGCCCCCTTTTGCTTTGATGACAGCTTTGCACACTCTTGGCATTCTCTCAATCAGCTTCATGAGGTAGTCTCCTGGAATGGTTTTGAATTTACAGGTGTGCCTTGTCAAGGGTCAATCTGTGGAATTACTTGCCTTCTTAATGTGTTTGTTTGAGACCATCAGTTGTGTTGTGCAAAGGTAGGGTTAGTACACAGTGGACACCCCTATTTGACTACTGTTGTAATCCATATTATGGCACGAACCACTCAACTCAACAAGGAGAAATTACAATCCTTCATTACTTTAAGACATGAAGGTCAGTTGATATGGAAAATTTCAAGAACTTTCAATGTATCCTCAAGTACAGTTGCAAAAACCATCAAACACTATGATGAAACTGGCTCTTAATCTACAATGTACAATCTACAATGTAGAAAATAATTAAAATAAATAAAAACCATTGAATGAGAAGGTGTGTCCAAACTTTTGATTGGTACTATATATAACCCATGGAAGTTAATACCCAAAATGTCTACACCAAACCTGCAATATGCTTAATGTGGTTTCTAATTTTTTCTGTGTGATTTTCTATTTTTTTGTAATATTAATTCCTTGTACAATGTACCATGTCTTTAAAACGACTCTGAATTCTACGGGAGAAAATTATATTTAATAATAATAATAATAATAATAATAATAATAGATTTGATTATTTTTTCCCCGTGAATCAATGTAATATTTTTACATTGAATCTAGTTTGTTTATTAAATAGGGCAATAAATATTTTAAACTTTTAAATGCCTTGTTTAAAATAATATTGTCACTGTTCTACAGAATACTGCAACAATATTAAAACATAAAACTTTAAACAACCACAGTTATTAATTAGGCACAGGAATATAGTGTTCTCTATAACAAAACTGAGCACCTAATATAGGTACTATAATTGTACCTGCAGCTCCCAGACAGGTGATCTGGATTATCACCTTAACATAAACAGCTATTACAACTTTAAAAAGAGAGAGCAGATACAATAGATAAAAAGTTTAATCCACATAGATACATAGACAGATAAATGGCACCACCTGTGGAGGATGGAACACAATTAATGCTTGCAAGTGTCGACACTATATTAAAGTCATTAGTAACATAAATGTCCACCCAAGGTGTCAGTGGGGAAAACTGTGTTCATATGTTACTTTGTTGCCATAGAACTCCTTATATGTATACTCGATTTGCTATGTATCCCACAATCTTAGCACAAGTATAACAATGCACACACTTCACCTTTTTGTGATGAGGACTCCCACTTTGTTATGCTCACTGCTGCGGAGGTGTTTGCAAACCTCCTTTAGTTGCTATTCAGCGGAAATTCTGGAGTCAACCGGAGCTCATGGTGGGCTGTATGCCAAGTTATTTATGTCGGTGACCAGGATATATGAGCGTATTGTTGGGACCAGCCGACAGCTGGTAACAGACTGTGGAGATTGCAAGGGAGTCCTGATGGAGACCAGCAAGGTGAGTAGGTCAGCTCCAGATGTGGCCGCGGCTCGTAACAAACTGTGAGCCAAATAGGCTGGTGATCAGGATTGCAGAGATCACATTACCGGAGAGAGTAACCGGAGCAGGTGACAGCTTAACCAGGAGCCAAAGAGGAACTGCTGTAATGACTTAGTGCAAAGTGATTGTGAGTCCAAAACTCCATGGAGGATATTTTCTGTGAAGAAACCGCACTGTGGGTATAGCGGAGAAATGTGTCGGAACCCCCCTACATGGAGTTTTCCTGGTCTCTATCAGGACTCCCTTGCAGTCTCCACAGTCTGTTACCAGCTGTCGGCTGGTCCTGCCAATACGCTCATATATCCTGGTCACCGACATAAATAACTTGGCATACAGCTCACCATGAGCTCTGGTCTACTCCAGAATTTCCGCCGAATAGCAACAAAAGTAGGTTTGCAAACACCTCCGCAGCGGTGAGCATAACAAAGTGGGAGTCCTCATCACAAAAAGGTGAAGTGTGTGCATCGTTATACTTGTGCTAAGATTGTGGGATACATAGCAAATCGAGTATCCATATAAGAAGTGCTATAGCAACAAAGTAACATATGAACACAGTTTTACCCACTGACACCTTTGTTGTTGACCAATATATGGTTGGACATTTATGTTACTAATGACTTTAATATAGTGTTGACACTTGCAAGCATTGTGTTCCATCCTCCACGGGTGGTGTCATTTATCTTATATAGTTTATTTTATTGTCTATATATCTATGTGGATTAAACTTTTTATCTATTGTATCTGCGCTCTCATTTTAAAATTATAATATTAAAACATGACAGATTTATTATTCAGAGAAAAAATTAATACATTAGCAATATAGTATCTAATATAAGCATTCACATTGAATTATTTTGCTCCCCAGACATGGGTAAATATACAGACATAGTTGTAAACAGTTCACACTTAGCCAACTTTTTATAACAGTCAATAATAGAGCTGGCAGAATGAATTTTATTGCAAATAAGCAAATAAAAACCTCCAATATTTTGCAAATAGTACATTCCACTTTGCCTTTCCAATAAGAATTTCCAAATTAGTGACTTAAATATATAATTTTTATAATAAATGAACATGTTACTTTTTTGAAGATTGTATATAAAGAAGAGCCATGCAGAATGTTCTTTATAGATTAAACTTTAATATATTGCATTAATGTAGCAGTCACCATATATAACTTTCTTAAAACTCTTTGGCATAGCAACATATCATATTTATCCTTCTGCTGAGAGTCATTTTGTAGACATAACTCAAAGATTTGTCAGGCTAGCCAAGTTATGAATTTACCTCTTTATGTGTATTTTGAACATATCTCACAGTTCTAAGTGACAACTATAGCAGACTGTGGTAATTCACTGAAAACGAGAAACAAAGCAAACACAATTATACTGAAAGAAACAAATTTCTAGCTTGAGTCCTAAGAAAATAAATCTCAGACTTTGCCAAATTCACGTACAGTCAGTAAACAGAACAGAAAGTGAAAATATTGTCTTGAAGATGTGTTTTAGTCTCCCATCTGTGTACAATGCGGCAACGAATATATCAAAATAAAAATTCTGTATATGTGTGTGTGAGTGTGTGTTTGCAACAAAGAGTAAAAAAAAGTGTATATGAGTTCTTGATATTTTTTCTTTGTTAATATGATCACATAGATGGTAATACTAAAATAAATGCTAAAATATACTACAGGGCATATGTTAATACAAAAATAAGTATTAGCTACCTTACTAAACTGCATCAGCTTCAGGGCAGTAATGTGTTTTACAAATTTGTTATTTATTTTTAAAACCAAAGAAAAACCAGCTAAAATGTGATCATGAGAGTAAAGGTGTATTTTTTTCAAAAGCTTTAAGAAAACATATGGCTTACAATTGAGAACACTTGGCAAAGGAAAGCAATGGCTTTTATATGCCAATAAGATATATTATAAATTCAAATTTAGTCTCACAAAATCAGATGACATCTTTGAAAGCACTAGTCAACACACTTTTTCTTCTATCTATCTATCTATCTATCTATCTATCTATCTATCTATCTATCTATCTATCTATCTCTCTATCTATAAACGGGGTAAATTGTTAACACAATAGTAATGAATACAGGAGCAACAAAAAAATGGAATTTGATTTTCACAGTTGCATGTAATTTTACTAGAGAGATTGGAAGGATTTAAAATATTTCATAAGTGTTAGCTAACGAAAATAGCTACTACTGTATATAATATATTATTTAAATACAGTGCATAAATAGGAGTGCAAATAATATGTTAGTCAGACCAATGTTTCAACATTTACAGTAGGTGGGAATTCAATAAGCCAGAAGCTTTAAGACACAGCTTTGGTTCCCGAAGGGTGCAAGCGTGCTACCTAGAGGACATTTGCATGCTTACCATGGGACACTAGTTGAATAGCTCAGGGCACTTTACAGGGAAACTGAAACTGATGATGTGAAATAAAGCCCATGGCTAATTGAATTCTCCCCTTATATGAAGTTTCTATTATTAATTCTTTTGTTCTCCTGTTTTGTACATTGAATGCATTAAAAAAACAGACTTCTGGTAGATTTTAAATCTTAAAGCACATGGAATAGCTTATTTTATAATTTCAAATTCACTATAGCTGATTAATGTGAATCCTCCCCTTCTTTACCTAAGGTACAGATGTTTCCACATACACCTTTCCTTTATCATGCCAAGTATGGCACGGCTCGAAATACCATAGACTGTGAGATTTAGCCATGCTTTGTGATTTTCTTACTTTGCATCTTTAATATGCAACTTTAAACATACTGCTACGATCATTCATACTGACATGAGGAGGGACGCCCAGCACAGGGCTAGTCTGCCCCGCATGTCAGTGCCCCCCCCCCCACCCCGCAGAAGTACAAAGGCATCGCACAGCGGCAATGCCTTTGCACTTCAAGAGTAGCTCCCGACCAGTCAGCTTTAGCGTGCTGGCCGGGAGCTACTCGTCGCCGCGTACCGTCCCCCAATGGTCTGGCAACACCTGCATTGGCCGGACCACTCTCCCTAAACGGCAGCTTAACGCCACTGTCCAGCCCCCTCCCGCCCATCGACTGCCTCTGCCTCAGAGGCTATCGCTAGACAACGATGGCTGCCATGCACCAGTGCACTGTAGCAGTGGCGCATGCGCAGTTCCGACCCGATCGCTGCGCTGTGATAAACTGCAGCGAGCGATCGGATCGGAATGACCCCCCATGTGCACTGCAGGTGCGGCAGATATAATAGTTGCAGAGAGCGTTAGAATTGGGTGGGTTATTTTGTTTCTGTGCAGGATAAATACTGGCTGCTTTATTTTTAAACTGCAATTAAGATTTCAGTTTAAACACACCCCACCAAAATCTAACTCTCTCTGCACATGTTATATCTGCCCCACCTGCAGTGCACATGATTTTGCCCAACTGCTAACAAATTTGCTGCTGCGATTCACTCTTAATTAGGCCCAATAAGTTATAACACAAGATGAGCTACGGATACAGCACCCTGAAATGGACGGAGAATGCCTGGATGTACACTAGGAGGATATTAAAAAATAGATGTCTTTTATTTTGGGTGGACTGACAGAACAGCCTTAGATGGATGGAGCAGCTGCAGTACCTGGATGTATACTGGGATGACAGAGTACTAAATATTAATTGAAATCATATATATACAGTATGTATAATATATATATATATATATATATATATATATATATATATATACAGGTTGAGTATCCCTTATCCAAAATGCTTGGGACCTGGGGGTATTTTGGATATGGGATTTTTCCGTATTTTGGAATAATTGCATACCATAATGAGATATCAAGGTGATGGGACCTAAGTCTAAGCACAGAATGCATTTATGTTACATATACACCTTATACACACAGCCTGAAGGTAATTTTAGCCAATTTTAGCCAATATTTTTTATAACTTTGTGCATTAAACAAAGTGTGTCTACATTCACACATTTCATTTATGTTTCATAAACACCTTATACACACAGTCTGAAGGTCATTTAATACAATATTTTTAATAACTTTGTGTATTAAACAAAATTTGTGTACATTGAGCAATCAGAAAACAAAGGTTTTACTATCTCACTCTCACTCAAAAAATTCCGTATTTCGGAATATTCCGTATTTCGGAATATTTGGATATGGGATACTCAACCTGTATACATAGAACAAAATAAAGCGGCACTCTGAGACTGTCAAATGTCAAATGTATTTCACACAAAAGTGATCCGACGTTTCGGGGTCCAAGCGCCCCTTTGTCAAGGTGAACAATACCACAAATCATAAAACACATACCTTATAAAGGTGAAGAAAACCCGCCAGTGCCCGCTCACGCCCGGCCGCGTGTAGTCCGTTCTCTCTTCCGGCTCCTGTAACTGACGTCATGCACAGTGCGACCCGCATGTGCGTCGTAACCATGGAAACCCGATGCCGTAGCCGGCCGGGCTGCGGTGCTGATAGAAATGAAATGGGTGCATAAATATATTACTACAGAAACCCACACACCATAAAGACTGAAAGATAATAAGACACTCATTTTGTCTGAGGTGGTTGTTAAAGGTGAACATAAAAATATATACAAAAGTAGCAGCACAACAATATGGATCCCCCTGATGCTCATTAGGATGCCATGTTGCCCTTTGCCCTCGGGTATTCTTACGGACACTATGCTTATGTAATATTGTGGTTTTCTATTAGATCCCCTGGGCCAAATCCACACTAAGACCTTAAACTTCCACCTCATACAAAGTGTGTAGTCACCTGGCTGAGGTTCCTAATACATGCATAAGGCTATCCATCGTGAGCTAATGCCAATTTAAAGAAGTCACTGTTGCACTCTAAAATCAAGGAACCCACTCAATTAGATACACTGAAACCCATTTAAAAACACTGAAACTCATTTAAAAATATTCCAACTGAGTTTCTCATTTAATCCATGGGGGTTAGTGGTGTTTAATTCAAAAATCCACTTGGCTTCTAATTGTAAAAGCCTGCTATCTCTGTCCCCTCCCCTGATGTGCTTCGGGACATGGTCGATAATAATGTGACGGAGGTCGTTCATGGTGTGCTTGGCCGCTGCAAAGTGCCTTGCCACTGGTTGCTCCGATTCTTTACCTGCCAGTGCTTGCTTGATGGCAGAGCGATGGAGCGCCATCCTCTCTCTTAATGTTCTTACTGATTTGCCCACATAGTGAAGTCCACATGGACATTTTATGAGATACACTATGTGTGTGGTCGTGCAGGTAAGGATAAAATTGATCTTGTAGGTTTTATCCCGGTGCGGATTATCAAAGCTAGAACCAGTTAGCATGTTTTCACAGGTAGTACACTTGATACATTTATAGCATCCAGGCTGTCTGCCCAGGAAGGCTGAGGGAATCAATTTTTGTTGTTTCATATCTTGGAATCCCGTAATGTCAGAGTGCACAACTACATCCTTGATGTTCTTACCCCTTGAGAAGCACATCATTGGACGTGTTCCCCTAAATACCGCACCTGCAACCTTTTTCTTTGTATGCAGTTCTACTGAAAGGTCTCTGCAGGGTCGCACCTCTCATTACCGGTGTGCACCCCAGGACTCCTTCCCTGTATGACCGGCAGTGTCACAGTACTTACACAGCACAAACAAAATATTTTATAAATATACTTTAGGCTTTTGTTTTTAGATTTTATTAATTTAATTTTACACAGGAGTGGAGCCCCTGGATAGATGGACAGACAACCCCTTTCTGATACAGCAGACAGAGAGAGCACATTTTTCAGATACAGCAGACAGAGAGAGCACCCCTTTCATATACAGCAGACAGAGCACCCCCTTTTCAGATACAGCAGACAGAGAGAGCACCCCTTTTATAAAGCAGAAATGCCATGTGCTCGCCCCACTGCTGGCATTCTGGTGGACAGGATGGCGCTGTCGGTATAGTGACAGCCGGCATCCCATGCACTGGGATCCCATACTGATCCGGTCAATACAATAAAACCAGTCGGTTTTCACTTGTGGCCACCCTTGCATGGGTAGGCCTGCTGTTAGCCACTCTGTTCTGTTCGCAAGGGTGATACTGTATGTTAAATGGGTTATTTCTCAAAGCTCTGATTAAAATGTTTCTACACTTACCAAGCTGTCCCAGACATGAGTATGCTGAATCACCGCTGGAGGGATGAAAATCTTCAGAGGTAGTTGGTAGTTGGCTGGTAAGGGGATCCTGTCTGCTTGGCCTCCTTTGTCTCCTTAGCCATCTTTCTTTTCACCCTGCCCTTGATGTCTGACAGGTGCTACTTGTAGGTGTCCTCATTCCAATGGACTGGCCCCACTCATTGAAAGTAGCTGCTACATTCTCCCATATGGCATTCTTGCATCATGTGGAGATGCAAGCAGCTTCACAGTGGTTTTTCATAATTTCCTGCACCAAGGCCAGATTCACTGAAAAAACTTGGACAGCAGCTGAAATTTTGACCACAATAGCATTAATATATGATATGACTACCACAGCTGCTGCAACATGCAGTGTAAGAGACAAAGTTGAGCTGCTCCACATGCCCAGTGGTAGCAACTTCTTTTACAAAGTTTGCTATTAGTGTGGATCTGAGCCCTCAATTGGTGTGCTGGACCAGAGAGTAGCTGCCAAGGAGAGACAGACACCTTTCCATAAGGTGAGAAAATGCTTATAATGCGCAGTTCTGTCTCCTACTGGTTATATTATGTATGTGTTTATGTGATGTTTAACCATTTCCTTACAACAAATGTCATTTATCTAAGTTAAAAATGGACAGGCTTGATAAGATATGACGACTGAAGATTGCTGGACAGAATATGCGCGGGTAACCGAACAATGAGAACTGAAGTAATGAGGTGGCTTTCTGCTGGAAATAACCAGGTGCTGACTGTGTGTGTAGATTGAAAGCAAAGTACTGGCAGCTTGAACTTTGTAGCACAAAGACTTGCTAGTAGAATAGCAACTAGGCTGCTAATCTGTAATAACACACAGTGGCCAGATGTAGCTTATTTATTTATTTATTTATTAACAGTTTCTTATATAGCGCAGCATATTCCGTTGCGCTTTACAATTAGGACAACAGTAATAGAACAAAACTGGGTAAAAACAGACAGACATAGAGGTAGGAAGGCCCTGCTCGCAAGCTTACAATCTATAGGGAAATAGGCATAGATACACAAGGATAGATGCTACCTATTGCATAATGGTCCACCAGATTGCTAGGTTCTTAATGGGTTGTATGATGATACCCCACAAAGTTATCCAAGTGTCAGGAGGGTGTGAGACTAAAGAAAGACAAGATATGTGATGTTATGAATACTCTACAGAGGATGTAATTAGATAGGGAAGCACTGAAGGTTATGTGGGTGGGTCTGGAATTTGATAGGCTTGTCTGAAGAGGTGAGTTTTCAGGGAACATTTAAAGGTTTGGAGACTAGAGGCGAGTCTTACTGTGCGTGGGAGGGCATTCCACAGAGTGGGTGAAGCCCGGATAAAGTCCTGTAATTTTGAGTGTGAACAAGTAATGCGTGTGGATGAGAGACGTAGATCTTGTGCAGAGCGGAGAGGTCGGGTAGGGAGATATTTTGAGATGAGTGAAGAGATGTATGTTGGTGCAGTTTGGTTAATAGCCTTGTATGTGAGTAAAAGTATTTTATATTTAATACGGTAGAATACCGGTAACCAATGGAGGGACTGACAGAGCGGATCTGCAGACGATGAACGTCTGGCAAGGAAGATTAGCCTCGCAGCTGCATTCAAAAGCTTGAGTACTGTATATGCTGCAGGCTTGTGACTTATAGGCATGGCTGGATGAATATACATTATTGTACAAGGCATCCACAGACACACAGGTTGGATGTGAATGGAACTAGGACTGGAATGATATATTCATAGAGACTTGACAGGAGCTTGGATATGGATCAGGACCATGCATAAGAATAACTGGAAGACTAGGATATGGTGCAGGAATGAACACAGGATACCAGGTACAGGGCAGGATCCAACTGGGCATGGGTACAGGACAAGCGGGGATAGTACACTGAGGATTGAGGCAGGATACAAGGATGCAGGATTCAGACAATCAGACAGACCAGGGAACAGGAACAGACAAACTGAGAACTGTACAGTGCACAGTGGCCATGTGACAGGCTTCATTAGGAAACATGTACTAGGGAATATCACCTGCAGGCAGCAAATCACCAGAATAATGAAAGGGAGATGGACCAAAAACAAGAGTCATGAGGCTGGAATCAGGTATCAAGGTATTCAAAACAAGTGTACTGCTACACGTAGCAGCCAGTGTCCAAGTTGCTAAGCAAGCGCTAGAAAGCAAACAGGAATGAGTCAAAGCTGTGGCTCATATCAGTACCCCCCTCTTGAGGGTGGACTCCGGACACCCCATCAATACCAAGGGAAACAGAAGACTTTTCAAGACCAGACAGACGGACAAGGCAGATTTCAAGATTTCAGGCAATGCTGTTTTTTCTTCTTACAAGATAGCTGAGGCTTGACCAAGGTAAGTCCAAACATATTATCTGAACTGATGGTACACTCACTCAAAGGGATTTAATCAGCTTTAGAGTCATAACCTGTATTGGGGTCCGCGTCCAAAAGAAGGATCATGGTGTTTTTTCCTAGACACAGATGATACTGACAATGCAGAAACATGGCTTGACTGAGCATAGACAGGACATCCAATGGCCTTAACAGGTATTGGACATGAAGGATTAAACTTGTTCATAATTCGTTTGCAAGATGAGAACAAAGAGGCATAGCCATGTTAGGTTCCTGGTGCTCAGAACAAGGGAGATGTTATGAAGCGAGTCCAGAGCACCAGGACGTAATGCTGGGAAAGGGGAATGGAAAGGGAATAGCCCCTGGCGCACTATCTCCATTGTCTCGCCCGTGCTGTCAGTACACTCTTGCGAGACTATGGTTGCTTGAGCCCATGGCAGCCGCGTTTGAAGGGCGGATTACGTCTGCCCAACTTTGATGCCCCCTCAGGTCTTAATGAGAGACAAAGAGTGAACCGAGACAGGGTGATAACAAGGGGCCCTCTGACTAAACAACAAGGCCAGGGGCTACTAACAAACCTAAAACCAAAGTATGTGCGGCTTGCCGCCAAAGGAAAAGAACAACAAAGGAAATGCTGACCACACGCCGACACAATACTTTTGTGTACCGGCGGTGACAGCATAAGCAGAACCCTCTGCAAAACACCAGTGACAGAAATAATAAGGGAATACAGCGGCCTAGGCCGACGGACGCGGCAGTGCCGCTACTCACGGAACCGGTACGAATACTGGCAAACGGACAGGAACTCCCAATGCTGCTGACACAGACTCTTAGAACTGGAGGACAGGCAGAATCCCAAACGACAGACCGGTGGACACCAAGAAGCCAGAAACTTGACCAGGCACAGGCAAAGGCACTGGACCTCAGGACAGGAACGCCTCACGGCAGGACACGGGATCAGACATAGGAATCGACACTGGAAGCTCAGGAACTAGCAGGAACCAAGCTCAGAACTCAAGCAGACTGGAAACCCAGAAATATCACCAGCGTCTGTGAATAGCACTGAGCCAGCATATAACAGAGAGGCCTAATTAATAATCTCATGCAGCTGCCCTATTGCATGACTCCAAACTGACAAGATGCAATTAGCAGCCAGGTGAGGCTGAACACATGGGAACAAGCTGCAATTACACAGACTCACCAGCGGCAGCAACCAAGAGTACTCTTAAACAGAGCAACGGGAAATCCTGGCATGCGAAACAACTTATAAACATAAAATAGGAATGAACCACTACCTGTGGTTCATAACAGTATCCCCTCCTTAAGGGTGAGTTCCGAGCACCCCATGACACCCACGGGGAACATGAACAGAAGAATAACATAAAATACCTAACTGACATGCAAAACAGGAATGAGCCACAGCCGTGGCTCATAACAAGCCAACAGTTAACTTTCGGATAAGAGATCTTGAGGAAGATGACACTGTGCTATGATCAACCTGAGACTGAAAGTCCTCAAAAGCCTGGTTCTTGCAAGGTTGACTCTTTTTTTGTACACTGAGTTCTTGTCTAATGAAACAGAACTTGCAGGAAATTCAGAAAGAACAAACTCTGGTTCACCAAACCACTTGATGACAACTTGCTTGAAGGCCCCCAAATCTTGCAAAAAAGGATCTCCGGACATAATTAACTGGTCAACCCACTTCGTAGCCTCCCCTCTAAAGGCCATGATGAGTAAAAGCACAGCTTCTACTGGAGAAGAACAGTGGGGCTACTTCCAGAGATTGTGATAACAGTTCATGAATCTGTTACAATTTTCCCTAGAAAAGGACTGGATCTGGATCTTGGTCTGTTGGAAGAGGCTGTGAACTCCTTGCTGGAGTAACTTGTTGGTATTTCTCCCCAGACCTTACATGGTCAGAAGCTCTTTCAGAAGCTAAGTGTCTAGAAGTCTCTTCAGGGGACATGGCATGAACCACCCCATAGGAGGTCAAGGCTGGAATCTTGATCAACCCTTACCCAGGGTCCGATGCTCCACAAGGCGCTACAGGAATTGTCATGGAGACAGATGTCTATTCTATGACTATAGGACTTGAGACAGAGACAGATGCCCCTTCTGGGGCTACAGGACTTGATAGGAGACAGAGGCCACTCTTGGGGTTACATGACTTGACACTGATACAGACACCCTCCAGGGGGCCACACCTGACACACCCTCTCTGGAGTCTGAACATCTGTTTCCCCTCCTGGGGATATGTCATTGGCAGGAGCATAAGCTACCGTTCCTGGGGTTCAGCCATCATCATGAACACTAGCTTCCCCTTATGAGGTTAAGCCATGGGCAGAAACATTGGCTACACCTTCTGTGGTCAAGCCATTGGCTTCCCCTCCTGAGGACAGACAATCAGCTAGGGCAGACACCAGCAAAGTCTTGGACAAAGCAGGTATCAACTGGACCCTGTGCAAGGAAGACATCAGCATGGCGGCAACCACTTTATGCTGAAAGGTTAAGGTAGTAACATCCTAATACCGTAAGGAAAGGGCAAAATCATCCTTATGCCGTGAGGCAAGGGCAGAGGCATCCTCATGCCATGAGGCAAGGGCAGTGCCATCCTCATTCCGTGAGGTAAGGGTGGTGGCATCCTCATGCCCGAAGGCAAGGGCAGACAGAATAACAGAGAACATCTTGAAAGAAACCATACACTTTTTGTCCACATGATTGACAAAGATTTGAATAATCAGAAACATTTTTATGTGCAGAAACAGGTTGCTGCAGAGAATCTACATGGATGGATAGCCCTGGGAAATCTTGTGATGTGAGATTCATCATGTCCTCACAGATCTCCAGTCAGCTGAACAGGACCAAAACTGGATACTCACCTGAATTTTTGCTTGAAGTGGAAGACTGGACCAGATTTTGCAGAACAAGACACATCTTGCAATTATCCAGTATATGTGGCTGGTGATAATGTTAGGGATCTCCAGCACTATGGTGGTCATTCCGCATTGTTCACTCGCTAGCTGCTTTTAGCAGCATTGCACACGCTAGGCTGCCACCCTCTGGGAGTGTATCTTAGCTTAGCAGAATAGCGATCGACAGATTAGCAGAACTGCTACTAAATAATTTGCTGCAGTTTCTGATTAGCTCCAGTTTCTTCAGCCACTCCTGCGTTTTTTCCAGGCACACCTGCGTTTTTTAGCACGCTCCCTGAAAACGGCCAGTTTCCGCCCAGAAATTCCCACTTCCTGTCAATCACACTATGATCACTCCAGCAATGAAAAAACGTAGCTCGAGCTTGTGTAAATCTACAAAGTTTTGTGTGAAAGTACTTAGCGCGTGCGCACTGCGTACCATGCGCATGGGCATTTTTGCCATTTTTTTACTTAATCACTGTGCTGTGAAAATTGGCAGCGAGCGATCAACTCATTATTACCACCTATGTGTGTGAGACCCTTAGAGCCCTCAAGAAGGTCTCTCTGCCAATAGCAACCCCCCACGGTTCCCTTAGTGCTTTATATGCACACTGGTACTTAGGGAGCCCCCTGGACTTAAACATTCAGCAGTAGGGGCTCAAACAATAGGTTGGAGACCACAAGGTACTTTAACCTGGCTTTTAGCTGCAAGATGACAGGCAAGGCAAGGATTACAAAAGATAGACCGGATGCTGGATGACTTGGCAAGGCTGAGGTTAATAACAACAGACTTTGGCTAGGTTTTGCAGGCAAGGTTGGTGTAGCTGAAGACAGGAGGAATTGATGAAAACCAGATACACAGTAAAGCAGGAGTTAATTACAGATCAGATTAGCAAGATACTGGAATGGTAACTGTAGACAGGCTTGATAAGATATGTCTGAAGATTGCACTGGTAGCCGAACAATGAAAACTGAAGTAATGAGGTGTTTAACTGTTGGGAACAACCAGGTGCTGAGTGTATGTGTTAATTGAAAGCAGAGTACTGGCAGCTTGAACTTTGTAGCAGAGAAACTTGCTAGAAGAATAGTGACAAGGCTACAGTATGTAATAACACACAGTGGTAAGATGTAGTTTACATACTGGATATGCTGCAGGCTTGTGATTTTCAGGCATGGCTGAAGTGAATATACTTAATTGCAGAATGCATCCACTGAAACATAGGCTGGTTGGGCATGGAACTAGGACTGGAAGGATATATTCATAAAGACTTGACAGGAGCTTGGATATGGATCAGGATCATGCATGAGAATAACTAGAAGGCTACAGCAAGACTAGGACATGGAGCAGGAAAGAGCACAAGATGGCAGGTACGGGACTGAGGCAGGATACAAGAATGCAGGATTCAGACAGATAGACCAGGTGACAGGGACAGACAGACTGTGAACTGTGACAGACTTCATTAGGACACAGGAACTATGGAATATCACCAGCAGACATGAAATATCCAGAGTCTCCAGAATCTGTAATGAAAGAGAGGTGGACCACTTACAAAAGTTTCAGGCTGGAATCAGGTAACAAGGTATTAAAAACAGGTGTATTGCTGCACGTAGCAGGCAGTGTCCACATTGCTATGCAACAACTGGAAAGCAAACAGGAATAAGTCACAAAACTGAGACAACTCAACCAGAGGACATTCTTTAATGTATAGGGGGCGATTCAGATCTGATCGCTGCTGTGCGTTTTCACACAGCAGGCAATCAGGTCATAACTGCGCATGCGTATGCACCGCAATACGCACACACATAGGACAACAACAGGCATCGCCAGTCAGCGACAGGATGGTGCAAAAATTCTGATCGCTCGGGCATTTGTAAGGTGATTGACAGGAAGAGGCCATCTGTGGGTGATAACTGACCATTTGGAAAAATGTAGGCGTGCCCAAGCATTTTCAGGGACAGCAAAGTTAGCAGCCCAGTGATCAGGTCTGAATTACCCCCATAGTTGCTTCACTTTACCAGTAAAAGCAACAAGTGAGTGGTTCAGTCATAATAAAACCAGGGCCATTTGCCAGCGCAGTAACTTTGAAGAGAAATTTAACTCTGAAGAGTACTGTAAAGTTCATCATGAACAGTAATATGTTGTTGGGCTCAAAGCCAGATTTGGGATTTTGGGGTTGCATTATTGGATTGGGTATTATGATTGTCATGACCATTAATCTGATAGAAAGTTTGAATATTTCAAGGACTAAGGATGATATGACCAATGATACATATAATAGATATAGATTAAATGGTATATCAGGAAGAATATATGTACAGTATGTAAGGATTTACAAAGGGAAAATCATGAAGATAATTTGATGGGATATTTAATGATTGAAATACATAGTAGGATTGCAAAAACACTTAAGAAAAAGTAAATGTTGAATTTGTGCTCACCTACCTATGGGCCTAAGTCAGACCTGATCGCTCCTCTGCAGAGGGCTGTGATCAGATAGACACAACCCATAGAGAGTGAAAACCCGCCCCTTGCAAGTGTGCAAATGCATGCGTGCGAAAACTTTGCCAGACAGTGGAAATCTGCAAATCCGTTTGCAACTCACAATCCAAAGATTTTTCCAGTCTGTGCATAGCCCAGGACTTACTCCTATAGTGTGATACAAACGGGCTGATTGGGGTCGGAGCTGACGGCACACCCCCTCCCTGAAAACGCTGCGGGTTTTTATGCTTGCATTTTTTCCTGACACTCCCAGAAAAGGGCCAGTTACCATCCTCAAATGTCCGCTTCATGTCAATCACCTCGCATAAGCCTAGCGATCAAAATGTTTTCACCATTCTGTTGCTGTTTGGGCTCGCGCATGTGCATTGCAGTACATATGCATATGCAGTTTTTTTATATTAAGCCGCTGTGCAATTTCGCACAACAGCAATGAAGTCTGAAGTACACCCTATGTGTGTAGTGGCAGGAATGCCAATACAAAATGGTCTTGCCATAAACAAACAGATGTGAATCACACATTTTTTTTAACAAATCAACTATATATATATATATATATATATATATATATGTCTTCATACATCTTTGCTGCAGTCACTCTTGGCACAGCAGGTCACAGGACAATCTTCTACCATTAGGCATCTTTTTTGCTTCTTTTGTGACAAAAATAAATCTTATTCATAACACAAGTAGGATGTACGAGGAGACTGTGCTGATTAATTTGTTAAATGACTCTTGTATACAGGTTGAGTATCCCATATCCAAATATTCCGAAATACGGACTTTTTTGAGTGAGAGTGAGATAGTGAAACCTTTGTTTTCTAATGGCTCAATGTACACAAACTTTGTTTAATACACAAAGTTATTACAAATATTGTATTATAAGACCTTCAGGCTGTGTGTACAAGGTGTATATGAAACATAAATGAATTGTGTGAATGTACACACACATTGATAAATTCAAAAAGTTATAAAAAATATTGGCTATAATGACCTTCCTGCTGTGTGTATAAGGTGTATTTGAAACATAAATGCATTATGTGCTTAGATTTGGGTCCCATCATCATGATATCTCATTATGGTATGCAATTATTCCAAAATACGGAAACATCCGATATCCAAAATACTTTTGGTCCCAAGCATTTTGGATAAGGGATACTCAACCTGTATTATGAGTGACTGAGTCTATATATGGAAAAAAAAAGCTGCAACTGCTGCATTACAGCACTTTGTATACAGGTTCAGAGATTCATAGCATAAATAAATACAAGTGTGATATATAAAAGTAGTCAGAACGGTCTTCTTGTGCATCCCAGTTCCATTGCATTGTGATAAAGATATATATTCAGCCAAAAAAGATGATCATCTTGCGCTGCATGGCATATTGAGGCTAGACATATGAGGGACTCATCTGTATAATGCAATTTGTAGTGGATTTCCCTTATCTTATTATATCAGCAGCTAGTTTAATTTATGCCCCTGCATTGCAAGTGACATTTGTTACAGGGAGATATGATAAACAAGCTATAGTATAGTAAATTAACTCTAAGAATAAAGAAGGTACAGTTAGTACATTACATGTTAAAGGACAAAAATTGGTTTATCCTAATTGTAAAGGAGTAACTTTTGCAACTAAATGCCTAGAAGATGTTCATTTACTAATCTAAGCTGCTGTTGGTATTCAATAGATAACGTGGGATCTTTGGTTGCATATCATACCTTGTTTCAACTACAAAAGTATAGTTGTACTTTGGACAATGCAGCACATACATATTCAACAGGAAACAATACAGCTATCTTTATGGCATATGTAAGACTCATTTATACTAATGTAGTGCCATTACCTAAGGGCATATGGAAAATAAGCCTATTATTTATTTTATTCCAATGGGAGCCAGTGGACGTGTACTCACCTTTGTTCTTCCCTATGTGAGATTTACGGACCACTTAGATAAATAACTGAGAAATATTACTGTTGGAATAAGTTTTCAGTTATACACTATTGTCATGGTAGAAAATGTTATTTCAGAAACACTGATTCTAAAAGATGAGATGATAGGAGAATTGGTTGTCTCTATTGATCAAACAGTGAAAGTAGTTGCCCAAATTTGAAAAGTGGCTTGACAGAATAGAATGGCACTGGACCAATTGTTGGCAGCTGAAGGTTGTACATGAAGGTTGTGCTGTAGTATATCAAGAATGTAACTCATATACACAATAATAAATAAGTAATTATTGGACATTTGAAAAAGATTTAGAAATTACAGAAAGTACTGAAAGCAAAATGGAAGCTAAATGATTAAGGATATAATATAATGGCAAATGTAGCTTTGACACTGAATTCTAGAAGTCTGCACAAAAGTTTTGTTTTTGATTGCCTTGAATAAATATATTGGGAAGCAAATGCCAGCTGTTGGTGACTCACAGGCATATGATAATTTGCAAATTGGAAGTTTAAGAAGAAATAGGGAAGTTAGCACTTATAGATTATTTTTGATGTTATAGTCATAATGATGAGCTTTGGAAAATGCCGTTAGGAGTGTATATTTTAAACTTTGTTTAGCATATGTTTTAGTCAAAACTGATCTACAGTATATGGCTTTATGACCTGTGTCACGATTCCCATATGCCCTCAGATAAATTAATCTAGTACAGCTAAGTTATGATCAGGGCCGGCTCCAGGCCTACTAGCACCCTGAGCGAGAAAATGTAAAAGCGCCCCCCCGGCGTGCGCTCCCGGAAAAGTGGGCATGGCCTCTGGAAAAGTGGGTGTGGCCTCGTAACTTCATATCATCAAACTATAAATATATTTTCACACAATTAGCAGCCTTACACATAGCCACAGTAGTGTTCCTTACACACAATGTCTCCAGTATAGTGCCAGATACACATAATGTGCAGTGCCAGATAGACATGACATGCCCCCCAGCAGTGCCAGCTACACATGACATGCCCCGCAGCAGTGCCAGCTACACATGACATGCCCCGCAGCAGTGCCAGCTACGCATGACATGCCCCCAGCAGTGCCAGCTACACATGATAGTGTTCACTTTTTAGGGCATGGTGCTGATCACAGGGAGGGCACATTTTTAAGTTAGGAGGGCAAAATGATGTACATACTGCTTGTTGTTCCCATACCTATATGCCAAAGCATGGACAGTGCGCGCCGAAGGCGCGTAGCAAAAATTAAGGGGAGTTACTTCGTGGGGAAGGTACGTGGCCACATAATAGTGGCAATTTGCATTACACCACACAGTAGTGCAGCTAATACACACTGCACCAGGTAGAACCTCCTATACACTTTGCGCCAGGCACAGCACTGAGACACATTGCACCAGGGAGAGCACTGAGACACATTGCCTAGCCACAGACGCCTAGCGGGAACACTACATGACATGCCCCCCAGCAGTGCCAGCTACACGTGACATGCCCCCCAGCAGTGCCAGCTACACGTGACATGCTCCCCAGCAGTGCCAGCTACACGTGACATGCCATCCAGCAGTGCCAGCTACACGTGACATGCCCCCCCAGCAGTGCCAGCTACACGTGACATGCCCCCCCAGCAGTGCCAGCTACATAAATGGCTACACAGTGCCAGATATGCACCCACAGTTCAGATACATAAATGCCCCCAAGGTGCCAGATACATAAATGCCCCCACAGTGCAGATATGCCCCCCACAGTGCCAGATACATAAATGCCCCCCACAGTGCCAGATACATAAGTGCCCCCACAGTGCCAGATACATAAGTGCCCCCACAGTGCCAGATATAAAAATGCCCACACAGTGCCAGATATGTCCCCACAGTGCCAGATATAAAAATGCCCACACAGTGCCAGATATGTCCCCACAGTGCCAGATATAAAAATGCCCCCACAGTGCCAGATATGTCCCCACAGTGCCAGATATAAAAATGCCCCCACAGTGCCAGATATGCCCCCACAGGGCCAGATACATAAATGCCCCCAGTGCCAGATGCATAAATGCCCCCAGTGCCAGATGCATAAGTGCCCACACAGTGCCAGATACATTATTGCCCCCCACAGTGTCAGATACATTAATGCCCCCAGTGCCAGATATGCCCCACAGTGCCAGATACATTAATGCCCCCAGTGCCAGATATTCCCCCACAGTGCCAGATACATTAATGCCCCCAGTGCCAGATATGCCCCCACAGTGCCAGATACATTAAATGCCCCCAGTGCCAGATATGCCCCCACAGTGCCAGATAAATAAATGCCCCCCACAGTGCCAGATAAATAAATGCCCCCCACAGTGCCAGATAAATAAATGCCCCCCACAGTGCCAGATAAATAAATGCCCCCACAGTGCCAGATAAATAAGTGCCCCACAGTGCAGATATACCCCCACAGTGCCAGATACATAAATGCCCCCACAGTGCCGATATGCCCCCACAGTGCCAGATACAGAAATGCCCCCACAGTGCCAGATACATAAATGCCCCCACAGTGCAGATACATAAATGCCCCCACAGTGCAGATACATAAATGCCCCCACAGCGCAGATATGTCCCCACAGTGCCAGATACATAAATGCCCCCCACAGTGCAGCTGACCCGACAGTGCCAGATATGCCCCCACAGTGACAGATCCGTAAATGCCCCCACAGTGACAGATCCATAAATGCCCCCACAGTGCAGATGACCCCACAGTGCCAGATATGCCCCCACAGTGCCAGATACATAAATGCCCCCCACAGTGCAGCTGACCCCACAGTGCCAGATATGCCCCCACAGTGACAGATCCATAAATGCCCCCACAGTGCAGATGACCCCACAGTGCCAGATACATAAATGCCCCCACAGTGCAAGATACATAAATGCCCCCCACAGTGCAGCTGACCCCACAGTGCCAGATATGCCCCCAGTGACAGATCCATAAATGCCCCCACAGTGACAGATCCATAAATGCCCCCCACAATACCTGCGGCGCGGGAGGGAGGCACTGCTGCTGCCAGAGGGCGCGGGCCGGGACCGAAGGACTCTTCCAACGGTGGTGTGATCTGCGGGGAGGGGGAGTGTGGCTGTCTGCAGGCTTGCCTGGATGACTTCAACGGTGGTGTGCTGTATGCGCGCTGCGCGGCGCCGGCGTCTGACGTCAGACGCCGGCGCCGCGCAGCGCGCATATCGCGCACCACAGTTAAAGGCCGGGGAGAGCTGAACAGCAGGGTCGGCTCCAGGTACGAATACGGCGGCGCCAGCGCGCGGCGCCCATTAAGGGTGGCGCCCTGCGCGGCCGCTCTATTCGAACATGCCTGGAGCCGGCCCTGGTTATGATGATGTGCACTTCAATCACAGATAAATACACAATTTCTCTGCCACACATAATCATTTAAATTAGTCTTTGTGTTCTAAGCAAAAATATTAATATTTCACATTTAGAGGGTATCAAATTAGCTGCATAGAAACATTGGGAGTAAAAACTGATGTTTTTCATGATGTTTCCCAATATTTCTCCAATATTTTTTTGGGGGGCTATCCTATTAGGCCTTCTGAAAAAAAAAATATTCTCCCAAAACACACAGGTTAGGTGACATCCGTGTGTTTTAGCTGCCCACCACTGTTGGGGATTTGGTTTTATCTGCTTAAGGCAGGTGAAACAGAATCCCTGATAAGACGTGGCACCCACCATCTTACTGGGGATAATTAGAGCCTCCAGAGAGACAATTATCTATGGTAATTTACTGCGGGTAATTAAATACCCCACTAATTTACACATAGGTATAATGCATTGGGTCTCACAGGCTCACAAGTTCAATAAAAATAATGGGGAATACGCTAAATTAAAAGTATTTAATCTGGAAAATGTCTCCAAAGTTTAATTAACATAACACTTAATAAGAATTACATACAGGTTATGATTACAAATAATTTTAGAAATAAAAATTAGGAATAACTCAGAAATCCTGATTTACAACAAAGACCTTAGAAGAATTGTAGCTGTCCCCTAAAGACTGCACACTACTCTCAGTTAAATAGACATTTTATCCTTGCAATAACCTTTAGGATTAACACCTTCAATATCAAAATGAATAATCTCCTTCATTCTTTAACTTTTGAGACTTCTTTATTTTGAATGGTAAATAAAAATAGGAGGAAATGCAAAAACAAATGCAACATGAGTCCAATACAGATCATATTTTAAATGCAGTAAGATGCTTAAAAAAACAACATAAAAAGACAGGGGAATGAGGAGTGGGGGAGTGTTGTATGGGAGGTTAGGGCAGGAAGGGGGGCACAAAAAAATCATAAGGGTAGACTTGCAATGAACATCCAGAAAAATAAGAGGAAACAACAGTATAGGGTGACAAGGATACAACATTCACTGCCCATGGGTCCATACATGAGGGTAGCATTCAAGAGGATGGGGATCATAATGTATGCTTGGCAAACAACTAGGGATCCCAAACTTGGGTAAAAACATGTCCTCGATCATGAAGGTAATAATTGATCTAGTCCATAGTAGCAACATGCCAAATCTGGTTCTTAAGTGCAGAGAGAGGCAGGGGAGATATATTTTTCCAATTGAGTGCAATCAGGGATTTTGCTGCCACCAATATGCATGAGGCCAATTTCCTAGAAAATTTGTTGAGGGCTGGGGGTGGGTAGCACAATAAAAATACCCAGGGGTCCTTTGATATAGGAGCCTCCAAGAGGGAGTTTAGAAGTCTATGAACCAAGTTCCAAAAGGGAACTATAATCATACAGGTCCACCATATATGGTTCATGAAACCCCTGCAGCAAAAACCCTGCCAACAGTTGGGTGATGAGGATGGGAACATTTTATTAAGCCTTTCAGGGGTGTTATACCAGTAATAATAAATTGTCTATACAGTTTCCTTGATTTTGGTTGCAATAGTGCTCTTGGCTAACCCGAGTCTCATGTCGTCCCAAGTATTATTTTCTGGAGGAGATCCAAGATCCCACTCCCAAGCAACTTTGTGGGATCTCAGGGAGGTGAGTGTGACATCTAAAAGAAGAGCAAAGAGCTTGGAACTCAAGCCCTTAGAAATGGATTTACGTTTACACAGACTCTAAGGGCTCGGAGAGCAGAGAGTAGAGGCAGGGAGGTCAAGAAATTATTAATTTGAAGGAATTTCAGAGGGATAAGTCTCTGGGTGGCACTTCCTGTTGTTATGACTTGGATAACCAGTGACCATGGATAGAAAAATCAGCAGGTAATCTAAATCCTGTGGTAGTCAAATTACGGAACCACAAGGTGGAGAATCCAGGAAGGAATATATACGTTGTGGTAAGAACTTACCGTTGATAATGGTATTTCTCCTATGTCCACTGGTTTCCACAGGATAACAATGGGATATGATGGAGTGACAGCGTATTGGTACCAAATAATCACAAGCTTTCAGTCCTCCCAGGATGCAACAGGCCCGTCCATAAATCCCCGCCTACTGGCTCAGGCAAATCAGTTGTGTTCCAAAGCATTTAGGCAGGAGCATTATGTAGAACCCTATTCAGAAGAGAAGAACACACATGCACACCGTTCCATGCAAGAGGGAAGAGTTTAGTGAGTATAAAGATCCTCAAATCAGGTGCGTCAGGGTGGGATCCCTGTGGAAACCTGCGTACATAGTAGAAGTACCATTATCAATGGTAAGTTCTTACCATAACGTATATTTCTCCGGCAGGGTCCACAGGTTATCCACAGGATAACAATGGGATTACCCAAATAAATTTTTAGTGGTGGGGACGCTCCTGATTGGACAGGAGAACCTTACGAATTCAGCATCATGAGAGGCAAAAGTATCCAAGGCATAATGTCTAATGAATGTGTTAATGGAAGACCATGTGGCTGCCTTGCATATCTGTTCTGCTGAAGCACCATGTTGTGCTGCCCATGAAGGACCTACCTTACGTGTAGAGTGAGCAGAGACATTAGCCAGAACAGGGAAATCAGCTCGAGAATATGCTTCTGAAATTGTCATTCAAAGCCATCTTGCTAGCATCTGTTTAGTATCAGACCATCCCCTCTTATGAAATCCGTAGAGAATGAAGAGAGAATCTGCCTTTCTGATGGCACTGGTATGATCCACATAGATTCTTATTGCACGGACTACGTCCAGCGACGCTTCTCCTGCAGAAAGTCCCGATACCTGAAAAACCGGGACTACAACTTCTTTGTTAAAGTGAAACTTAGATACCACCTTAGGAAGATAACCAGACCTAGTTCTGAGAACTGCTTTATCTGGATAAAAAAATCAGAAAAGGAGATTTACATGACAGTGCTCCTAAATCTGATACTCTTCTAGCTGATTCCATAGTCAGTAGAAAGAGAACTTTAGCTGTCAACCATTTAAGATCCAGTTTATTAAGTGGTTCAAATGGAGCACCTTGAATGGCTTTGAGAACCAGACTTAAATCTCAAGGCACTGCAGGAGGAACAAAAGGTGGCTGAATGTGCAGCATTCCCTGGAAAAAAGTACGCACATCCTGTAAATTTGCAATTTTCTTTTGAAACCATACAGTCAATGCTGATACTTGCACTCTCAAGGAAGCCACCTTCAAACCCTTATCCTTTCCTGCCTGAAGGAAATCTAATATTCTGGATGCTCTGAAAGATTTGGGTCTATATTTCTTTCACTGCATCAATGAATATAGGCTTGCCACATTCTGTGATAAATGCAAGCTGAGAAGGGTTTCCTTGCTCTGAGCATAGTTTGAATTGCCTGTTGTGAGAAACCTCTTGACTTTAGGATAGAGGTTTCAATACCCACACTGTCAAAGACAGCCGATCCAGATGCCTGTGATAACAAGGACCCTGCATCAGTAGATCTGGACATTGAGGGAGCAGAATTGGAGCATCCATCGACATCCTCTGCAGATCTATGTACCAATGCCTTCTGGGCCAAGCTGGAGCTATTAGAATCATGGCACCCTTTGTTTGCTTTATTTTTCTCACCACTCTGGGTAACAGGGAGATCGGAGGAAACAGATATGCCAGATGAAAGTCCCATTTCACTGACAATGCGTCCACAAGGATCGCTCCCGGATCCTTTGTTCTTGACCCGTATGCTGGTACTTTGTTGTTCACACGGGACTCCATGAGATCTACCTCTGGCAAACCACACTTGTCTACTAGAGTCTGAAATACTTCCGGGTGTAGAGTACATTCGCTTGCTTGAATGGTGTGTCGACTGAGAAAGTCCGCTTCCCAGTTTAGGACTCCCAGAACGAACACTGCAGACAATGCTGGGAGATGGAGTTCTGCCCACTTTAAAATGGGACTTAACTCCTCCATTGCTTTTTGTCTGCGAGTTCCTCCCTGATGGTTGAGGTACGCTTCTGCCGTTGCATTGTCCGAGCAGATCTGGACTGGTTTTCTTTGCAGAATGTCCTTTGCCTGAATCAGTGCCATGTATATGGCCTGAAGTTCCAACAGGTTTATTGGCAGGCAACTTTCTTCTGTTGTCCACTGTCGATGGAACCATAATTTTCCGGACACTGCTCCCCAGCCCTGAAGACTGGCACCTGTTTTCAGGACCTCCCAATCTGATATCTAAAAGGGTCTCCCCTTGTCTAGATGGGATTTCTGTAGCCACCAGGCTAATGACCTTTTTACCTTTACTGGAAGTATTATTGTCTGTTTTTTATTGTCCGATGTACTCCATTCCATCTGGCCAGAATCAGAAGCTGCAGAGGTCTTGAGTGGAATTGTGCATACTCCACCATGTCAAATGTTGACACCATCAAACTCATCACTCGCATTTCTGCGTGAATTGATATTGTTTGACTGTGTAACAACTCCTGAACCATTAACTGCACCTTGGATATCTTGTTCCGAGGTAAAAATATTTTTTGCAGACTTGAATCCAATATAGC
Source organism: Pseudophryne corroboree (assembly GCF_028390025.1). Classification (NCBI taxonomy): domain Eukaryota; kingdom Metazoa; phylum Chordata; class Amphibia; order Anura; family Myobatrachidae; genus Pseudophryne; species Pseudophryne corroboree. The sequence goes on from NC_086448.1 coordinate 483,624,310, forward strand.
CCCCAAGTGGATCATCAGTTGGGATGGAATCAAAGATGACTTTGCCCAGTTTATGAGCCATCCGTGCTTCTGTAGACAAGTTATTGTCTGTTGGAGATGGGTTTAAGAATAATTCCTGGGATTGTGCCAGGATTAAAAGATCATCGAGATATGGAAAAATTCTTATCCCCTGCTTGCGGAGATAAGCTGCCATAACCACCATAATATTGGTAAATACTCTGGGGGCTGTGGCTAACCCAAAGTGTAAAGCCTGGAACTGAAAATGTTGCTGGAGGATAGCAAATCTGAGGTAACACTGATGGGACAATGCTATAGAAACATAGAGGTAGGCATCCTGTATATCCTGAGATACTATGTAATCCCCTGGTTCTATGGCCAAAACTATGGAGCGTAACATCTCCATGTGGAACCGAGGTACCCAAATGTATTTGTTTTACATTTTGAGATTGAGAATTGACCAGAATGACCCATTTGGCTTCTGAACCAAAAACAGGTTGGAGTAAAAACCCTGTCCCCACTGTGCAGGGGGTACTGGAATAATTACTCCTGACTGAAGCAATTTCTGGACTGCTTCTTGCAGGGCTCTGGCCTTCACCTCTATATGAGATGGACTGGTGCAGAAGAACCTTTGAGGTGGCTGCTTCTTGAAAGGGAAAACATAACCCAGAGATACCGCTTCTTGTATCCAAGCATCTGTTGTCAACTGCTGCCATATGTGTGCAAACTGAAGAAGTCGGCCCCCTACCCTGGGGTCCCCCAGGCTGATGGCTTATTTTCTGGTTTGGAAGCTGGCCCTCTGGTGGCCTATTGCTTCTTTGCTTTACGAAGCTTATTGTATTGGGGCTACTTAGAATCAATTTTACCTTTTGTTTTTCATTGCCACCGAAATGGCCCGAAAACCTAGGCCTGGGGTTATAATTGGTAGGAAACCTGACCTTTTTAGATTCTGCTTCTGACTCCAGAATATCTGTCAATTCCTTACCAAGCAGGCTATTCCCAACAAAAGGCAAAGATTCCAGAACCTTCTTAGATTCTAAATCAGCTTTCCATGTACGAAGCCAGATTGTTATGCGAGCAGCTACCATTAAGGCTGACGCTTTGGAAGCAATAGCACCCATATCTATTGCTGCTTCTTCTAAGAATACTGCAGCTTGTTTCCTGTGAGCTATATGGTGTTCCTGCTCCCTAGTCGGTGCCGCAAGCCCGTTTTCCAGTACGTCAGCCCATTCAGCTACTGCCTTTGCCATCCAAGCTGAAACCATAGCTGGCCTTATGACTGCCCCTGACAGAGAAAATATGGTTTTTAAAAGCCCATCCACTCTTCTGTCTGTGACATCATTTAATAATATTGATGGTAAAGGTAATATAGATTTTCGCACTAATCGAATGACGTGTGTATCTACCTTAGGAGGCACTTCTCTTTTTAAACAGTCCTTAGTTGTAAAAGGGTAATAGGAGTTTCATTTTTTTGGAATTCTGTATTTTTTGTTGGGTGTAACCCAAGCTTCCTCCATGATTTCCGTCAGCTGATCTGATTCTGGAAACTCTACCGTAACCGTTTTAGGACGTTTAAACACAGGTGCTTTAGTTTTCAACACCGGTTCTGCTGAATACTCTAAGGACAGAATAGCCTTCATAGCTCCAATTAATTCAGCTATATCGTCTGAGCTGATACCTTCTACCTGTTCATCATATGCTGAAGAAGAGTATATAGAGCTATCATCATCTGATGTATCATCTTGTGTAGCCTGGGAATTTGATGATATATTTACCCTTGGTTTATCATCTTGTTTACTTGTAGAAGCTGTAGGGGCTATACCATAAGAAGGGAGCTGCATGTATGGGTTAATAGTGTACCCTACTCCCGAGATTGAAGCTGTAGGTACTATCCATTCAGCTATACTGGACAGGGTCTGTGCAAACATAGCCCACGGTGGATCTACCTGCCGTTGAACAGGAATCTGCCTTGCAATCTGCTGAAACGCAAAACAATTTATACATAACCCATCATGTGCCAAATCTTGAGAAGGTAATCCCACTTTACATGACAAACATGTTATGAGTGTTGGTGTTACTGTTAATGTGACCTCGTCACCTTTACCGCTCTTAGACATGATTAATAATCAGTTTTCACAGTGTACTACCCAATTTGTGACTGCAATCACTTGACTATATTTAAAGTGATATCAATCTGACCCCAACCCATGCACCAGCATTGAGGCTCAGAAGAAACCACTGACAAACATATATAAAGTCAGCAATCACATTAGCAGTCAGTCACATGTTATATTATTAGTCATATGAGCAAAATATCAACTACAAACATATTTCAAAGTATGTAGGAGTACATATTACTGAACTCTGTTCTATACAGTTGTTTAACATATTCAAACGCATTGCGAAGAAAACCACAGTAATGTACACAGACTCATATGCAATAGGCACTAAAGTTAACTATTTATACTAACAAAAGTAGATAGAAATTCAGTGCTGTATAACCCGTACTCAGTAGAGTGGGATACAGGGAGACTAACCCCACTTCCAAGATCGATCAATACGTTAGTGAACACTGAGTGGATCCAGAATCTACTAGTGTACACTGCTGCTCTGGGAACTTTTAGTGAACACAGACGCACTGTGCATGCAGACGCACCGGCATCCGCATGCCTGTACTGTGACCCGATCTCCTTGCGGTAGCTTTAGTGTATACAGACGCAGCCACCTATGCTGTGACCGAGACCCCTCGTGGTAGCGTCTGAGATGGAAGTGAGGCATTCAGTTCATAATGGGAGACTGACAAAAACTGGTCATGAACTGGGGGGAGGGGCGACCAGGAGAGTATCTTACTCCCCACCTCTGACATCAACCCTAGGGATCGCAGCCTCATACTAATCCTGGTGCTTTATGATCCCTAAGGCCTAGCGCTGGAGCACCTGTAGTGGCGGTGTGCCAGCTACTGTTTGGTAGTCTCCACCCAATACAGTGCAGCTGTGTCTGTATTCCCCTACTAAGTGGAACCGATGCCTTACCTTCTCCCCATGCTTCAGCCACAGCCTGGTAATGTCTGCTGGACTTGCTAGTTACATTCGACATAGACGCCCGTCAAGACAGCACTTGTACCATGGGTAAACGTTGTTGCAACTCAGCAGAGAGTTATTGGAGTGACTCTTTCCAATATGCGTATAAGACACTGTTAGGGAAGCTCACTCAGAAACATAGTAAGACTATAAAAATAAAATAAGAAAGCTTAGGGCTGCACAGAAACAGCAGCCCTGTGACCATGGTCCGGCTCCTGCCAGACCAAACAAAAAACTGATTTGTCTGAGCCTGTGGGCGGGGACATATGGACGGGCCCATTGCATCCTGGGAGGACTGATAGCTTGTGATAATTTGGTGCCAATCAGCTGTCACTCCATCATATCCCATTGTTATCCTGTGGATAACCTCTGGACCCTGCCGGAGAAATAGGATTGTGTCATATAGGAGTTAGGCATGATGGTGGAGAGGTAAGGTTCACTTTGAGAGAATAGAAAACCCAGCTTTTGTCATTAAATTTAATAGTGGGGAGCAGTTTGAAAGCAGGACCCCATAAGACGGTCAGATCTGGGAGGATAACATAGGTCAATATCAATCCAGGAAGTAGAGGCTGGGGAGAGTAGGAGGCAATAATATGAAGAAGTTGGAGGCCAGATAGTATAGTTTGAAGACCTCTACAACCTTCTGGAACTGATCTCCCCAAGACTTTAGCTGCTGTACTGTAAGTGGGGGCCTATGATTCCAAATAAAGTGGACAAGGTCTCTATGAACATTACTGAGGAAGACAGTGGAAACAGATATGGGGAGGGTCTAAAAAAGGTAGAGTCAATATGGAAAAATGTTCATCTTGACAGATATAATCCTGTCCAACCATAAGTTGATTCCAGGATATCAAATCAGTCTGCATTTGGAGAACAGAAGCTGGAAATTTTCACTAAAGACAAAATCATAGTGGGATGTCAGGTACATCCCTAAGTACTGAACTTGATCTTTTTGAGTTGCCATTTGAAATTAAAAGTAGTTGGGAGGTTTCAGCAGCCTGAAGGGGGACATGGAGCAGCATGGCCTCCGACTTGGAACAGTTAATCTTATAGCCTGAAATAGGGCTGAAGGAAGTAAAAATGTTAGGGAGAGGAATTCCTCGTTGGGACAGGGAAAGGAGAATATTGTCTTCAATGAGAGCAATCTTAGAATTTATGTTGCCCACCCGCACACCTTGAATAACAGGATTGGATTTAATTTGAGAGGCGAGTGATTCAATAATAAGCGCAAATATCTGGGGGGGATAAGGGGCAACCCTGACCTGTGCCATTACCAATGTGGACCACACTAGAATGAACACCATTGATCAGGACTGTGGCAGAGTGTGTAGCGTATAGTGCCAGGAGACCAGTAAGCAAGTCACCAGACAGGCCAAAAGCTTCAAGAGCAGCCTTAATGAAACTCAAGGAGATCCTATCAAATGCTTTTTCAGCATTCAGGAAAAGTTAAATATTAGGGGAGCTCCTGTTAGAGATATGAATAAGATCAACAGCATGTCTCGTGTTTTCTCTTGCCTGGCAACCTGGGATAAATCCTACCTGGTCATATTGGATTAATGAGGGGAGAAATGGGTTCAGGCTGTTAGCCTGAATTTTAGCAAATATCTTCAAGTCTAGATTAAGGATGGAGCAATGCCTGAAACTAGCACAGTTGAGCGGATCCTTACCTTCCTTAGGGATAATAATAATAATAATTATAATAATAATAATAATAATAATAATAATAATAATAATAATATATACAACCAACATGATCAAAATATATTTGAAAGTTTGAAAAAACACAAATAATAAATCAGAATGGTAACAAAAATATAATAAGGTAAGTGGTTCCTGTTTTTTCTTACAATCTTTGTAATTATAGGAGTTTGATCCATTAGGGTAGTTGTAACATATTATAATGGTAATAAGTGCTTTGTTATGCTATACTGTTTGATCCAGTCACACAGCTACAATATGGTTTGGAAGAAAATGAGGGTAAATGTGTGAAATGTGTAAACAGGTAGTAATCAGATTGATTACTAATCAGATACAGTACTGTAGACTGATTTAAACCATGCAGCAATTGTTCAACTGTAATCCAAGTACTTGGGACCAGTTATGAGAAAAACAAATCTATAACTGATAAGGATATATATATATATATATATATATATATACATACATACATATATATATATATATATACATACATACACACACACACACACACACACATAGATTTATAAATCATTCTTTACTTACATTACTTCATCCATATAATGATCCATTTTGTCATTAGCAATGTATCTGCAACATTGTTCTCATCTTTAAGTGTAATATTATAAACAACCTCCTGTCTGGGTTGTTAAATAATTCAACAGTAACAAGATTTGTTATTCTTTTGCAACATACCAAGGAGTTTAATTATACATATTTGGTATATTATTAATTATTTTAACAATATTTTGTTTTTGTATATATCATCACCAAATTCCTCGAGTTGTTCCTTATATAAAATCCAACTAATACTATACTTAAAAAACATGAGACTCATAGACAAGTTGTATTATTGACTCATCTATAATTTTCAGGCTACAATATTTCTCCTATCCCTATTTCTAATCTTTATTACTGAGTATTTGTCTTGCATAACTTATTTTATATTATCATTCATGAACATGTTAGCATCTGGGATTATTCTACCATGATTCCTTCTGAATTTAGAGGTACCATTTACAGTATATGCTTTATATCCACATATATAGTATATATCATCAGGTAAAATATAGGGCTTAGGTCATGATGTCCCAATTTAGTCATAAATGATGGATGTTTTCTTTTCTGTGTTTGTGCTGCAATGGTGCTGTTGCTTCATTCAAGAAGGGTAATTCAGAGTGGATCGCTGCAGCAGTCTGAATCACTGTGTAGAGTGCACTTGCGCAGCGTGCGCACTGAGCGTGTGCACCCCGGGAGCCCAGTGAGATCCTAACAGCATCTCTGGGCTGTAATCGCCTTTGCTTAATTGACAGGCAGAGGCGGTTGCGGGGTGGGAGGAGGCATGCCAATGGCGTTAGCACACCATTGGAGGGGTGCAGGACTGACAACGCAGGTGTGTCTGGATCCAAATGATATATCACGCCCCATCTCCTTTCTAAAGTGATCTCCATTATTGCGCATATCGTGGCCATAGTAATCAAATCTAGCTGTGTAAAGGTTTGGGTGCCCTTGGTACACCTGGGGGAGCGAGTGGAAGTGATTATAAGACGCCCATCAGCAGAAACAGAACGGGTGTGGAAGGGGGTGAAAAGAACTGGATACCACCCATTATGTTTAATATGGGTTGTAGTTTGTTCAGCTATACAGTATACTAACATTTGCTAGCTATCCATAGATAATTTATACATTCCTTTAATTCACAATATCCAAACAAGTGTATTAGCTTTATTTTGGTGACTCTTGATGGTGTAAATAAGCAAATTATCTTCCAATCCCTTTGTATGACAGTCAAATCTAACATTCCTGGAATTTTCTACCTCCTTTGTGAAGTTATCTAAAAATACTGTGAATATAAAAAGGTACGTGTGTACCTTTACTCCAAAATTAGGCCTAAGAGCATTGCGGATCTTCCTAACACCACTAGGTTTTGGGTACCAAAGTAATGGTACAGTAATATAATATAATATATATAAGTATGGGCAATAGAAGGGATAAACAGTTATCACAGCTATTGTGATATCATTGGAATGATTAAATTCTATACAATAGCTCCAGCGGGCCATTTCAGAATGGCACATCATGGCCATCAAGTTTTTCATTGCATCCCAAATACTGTAAATGCACAATAAAACCTGTGATATTGGAGCTTACTGTTATAGGCAAATATGTGCACAGGGAATATTGTGTGAGATTCTTCCAGTGCTGTAACTCTACAAACATGAATCAAAATAATTTTCCAAATAAAATTAAAAATGAATGGAAACTGAATTTAACTTAACTAAAATGGTATGTACAATTTAATAAAATGTAATAAATTTAATAAAGAAGTACAATTATCTCATACTGTGACATTATGATATATGATATATGATATAATGACATTGAAAAAGGAGACATACAGTAAAAAACCATGAAAAGTCATAGGAAAGTTAAAGAGGGACAACTTAAGTTAACAGGTCTACATATATGGAACTGTCTGAGTGATCCTGATGAGCACCTATTCATAGGGAATGGATGGAGTAGGTAATTACTGGATCCAAGTGGAGGACCTCCTGTGTGATGAAATTGAAGCAATAAGTCTAGGAAATAGTCCAGTGATCAGAATATCTTGTGCAGAAATGACAAATATGATGAATGCACTGACAGATATTGCAGATGGTGGGGTATTGACCCTACAGTATATTGTAACCACTGAAATATAAACAAGACAAAAAGAGCAGCATTTCTAAAGTGGAGGAATACAACTGGAGGCCTAATATCAATTGACAATGAATGTGCAATGGACCCTGCCTACTATGTTTTGCTGATGTTACTTAACTTTAACAAAGGCAAATGGTGGATGATATTTCTTTTTTATTGCATTGGCCACTATCAGCATCATTAAGCGCTGACTATACCTGTTTGCAAGTGCATTTAATTCATTTCAGGATATACATCAGGAAAACTTGGATTTTTTTGCTCCTGATGGTTATTCTCTCCTACTTGAATTCCCCCATAGAGTCAGAGCCTCAGATATGGAGAAACGCTATAGAGTTAGACAAGGTAAGGAGATTATTGGTGGTGAAAAAGAAACAGCTTCTACTGGCTCTCTCATAAAGCTATGACCCTAATGTTCTGGTTTGTTCTAATCCTGACTGCCAATGGCTCAATGCAGAGACCAAAAATGAGTGGAGAAAGGTGGCAGCCCTGTGTAATCCCATTTCCCAAACCAAAGCATGTAGAGTGCAGACCATTTGTCATAACAAATAAAGAAGGGTTTGAATAAATGACTTAACTGTTCTGAAAAAATTCTATGCAGATCAAGAGCCTGATTGAGAGGTGTCCGCTAACGGACACTAATAGTGTCTAGCTAATAGTGTCTAGCTGCAAATCCTTAGAAACATAGAATTTGATAGCAGATAAGAACCATCTAGTTTGCCACTTTTTTAACATAATTTTACCTCAAACCTTATTTGAGCCTCTTTGTAAGGATATCCTTATGTCTATCCCATGCATGTTTAAATTGCTCTGCTTTCTTAGCCTCTGCCACCTCTGATGGGAGGCTATTCCACTTGTCCACTACCCTTTCTGTGAAGTAATTTTTGCTCAAATTTCCCTTGAACCTACCTCCCTCCAATCTCAGTGCATGATCTTGTGTTCTAATACTTCTCTTCATTTGAAGAATGTTTCCCTCCTGGACTTTGTTGAAATCCTTGATATATTTTAAAAGTTGATATGATGTTCCCCCTTTCCCTTCTCTGTTCCAAACTATATATATTGAGGTTTTTTAGTCTTTCTGCATATGTTTTGTGATGGAGGCCATGCACCATTTAAGTTGCCCTTCTTTGTACAGTCTCTAATGTATTAATAGCCTTCTGAAGATATGGCCCCCAGAATTAAACACAGTATTCTAGATGAGGCCGTACCAATGACCTATATAGTGACATTATTACTTTTTGCTGCTGATTCCTCTCCATATGCAACCAAGCATCTGACTAGCCTTCCTCATTGCTTTGTTACATTGCTTACCTTCCTTTAAGTCACCTGAAATAGTGACTCCTAGATCCCTTTCCTCCTCAGTAGTGCCATTAATATTTAGCCTTTGGATTTTTGAGACTCAAGTGCATGATTTTGCATTTTATGGCATTAAACTGTAATTGCCACACTCTTGACCATTCCTATAGTCTACCTAGATCCTCAATCATTTGTTTCACCCCACCTAGTGTCTACCATGTTGCATACCTTTGTGTCATCTGCAAAAAGGCATACTTTCCCTTTAATACCATTTGCAATGTCACCAACAAAGATATTAAAAGCACTGGTCCGAGTACCTGGGGTACTCCACTGGTAACATTTCCCTCCTGTTACTGCACTCCATTTACTACAACTCTTTGTATTCTATCCTGTAACCAAGCTCTTATCGAGTCAACCATCTAAGTATCCAATTCCAAGCTTATTTAGCAGTCTGTGATGTGGGACAGTATCAAAAGCCTTACTAAAGCCTAGATAAGCTATATCTATTGCTCCACCTTTATTTATATTATTTTAGTCACCCAGTCAAAAAAGTCAATAAGGTTTGTTTGACATGATCTACCCCCAGTGATTCCATGCTTCCCATCAATCTCCCTAGTACTGATGTAAGGCTCAGTGGTTGGTAGTTGGTTGCATCTTCCTTGCTTCAACTTTTGTGCAGTGGGTCTATGCTCGATCTTTTCCATTCCTCTGGAATTACTCCTGTAGCTAATGACTGGTTGAATAATTATGTTAATAGTGCTACAAGCAGCCCTGTAAGCTCTTTCAGTATCCTTTTATGTATCCCATCTGGCCCCATTGATTTGTCCACTTTCAGTTTTGTGAGGACCTTCTCTGTTAGGACCTTCTCTGTAAATATACTTTTTTCTGAATATCCCTGCAACTGAACTGTGGCCCCTTCCCATCTCTTTCAGTAGTGAAATTGCTAATTGTGGCTCCATCTGTCCATCTGTGCCTGGGCGCACTCACCCATTTGTGCCTACCCCTGTGTCTGGGGCATGCGCTCTGTCCGTGACACGCACGCACCCCATCACCCCATTCAAGTAAATGGGAGCATCTGAGTGTGCTCCCGGCGTGACTAGGCAGATGGATCACCTAATCACAGGAGGAGTGCTTGCCTGCGATGGAGCATCCTCAGATGAGCGCAGCTCCATCTATAATTGGCAACAATATTAATCAAGACATCTACATGATAACAAACATTCTACATGTAACTCAATATATTATTGTTAATCTCTATCTGCCTATGTTTACTCATATCAAACCACATAAGATTTAGATATTTAAAAATCACACTACATTTCCAGCAGTTTATGATTTTGCCATCCATACTTCTGCAAAATAATATTTTTTTACTATTATTTATTCAAGATTTTATTTATAATGGCATTTCACAGCATTTTTCATGTCAGTATACTGTATTGGAAATAATGGTGCATCATATATTGAACTTTATTAATTTGCTATTGGCTGAATTATACAAAGTAAAAGATATACAATATATTTTTTTAGGAACACAGTCTTATTTGTGGTCTGTGTTTTGTTACTTAAGTAATTGACTGCAATTAGCTGTTGTTAGTGATTGAAAATATATAATATATTTAAATTTAATAATATCTACTGTCCTTAATTACCTTTGCTCTAATAATGAAAACTAATGCTACGTTTTTAAGACTTATATAAGGTACTCTACTAACTTTTGTTCATTTTAAGAGATTTTGTGTCACATGCTAACACCTAGTTTAACATAAAATTTGCATGTCATTATTACTCAAGTCTGTTAAGCTTTGCGTTATGCTTCAAACGCAACATTAACCTAGGCTAGCATTTCTTTAGTAAGCTCCATGAAGCCTAGATTAGCATTAATTATTTTAACAGACTTTTTCTTAGTTGTCCTTTGAATCTTGTAAATCTAATAGAGCAAAAAAAATATGATGAGCCACAGGAGAACTAAATATTTAAAGTGTGCATAAGTCGGGTGTTATGATCAAGGCAATCCAAATCATGAGTTGTTAATTTGTAAGCTATATAAAAGACACATTTTAATTTCAGTTTATTACTGACAAATGTAAGACTAATAATATCAAAGTGGTACATGAAGCAAATGCCAAAATCTAGACCTATATTATTTATAATATATAATCCAAAAGTAACTTTGTAATACATAGAAAACACATCAAACCCAATTTAGTTGTTTCTGCCTATGTAATAGAGAAAATAGGAAGTCGTCTTATAGCAGGTAACAAAACATACATTTTTGTTAATATTCTTGTCAAAACTTGAAATGTTTATTTTGGAATCAATTGCAAGTCACTTTAAAATTTTGAACTGGGTTCACTAAAAAGACCTAGCCCAAACCTGCATAAATATTAACTGTCAAATACAAACCTTCAATAGCAGAAAAGCTGTTTTCTAAAAATAGGCTAACACTACACCTAATCGTTACCGAGTCATATATAATGTTTTCCTTTAAGCATGTTACTGTACAACTAGTTTGTGTGTACAAATTAAGGAATTTAAAATTATATATGTATCCTGTGTTATTTTTTTCTTTTCCAAAAATTTTTTTCAAATGTTTGTTTACAATAGTAAGTAACATAAGTGCTGAAATTTGTAAGATTACAGAGATTCCCTAAAGTCATAGTTTTAGCTTATTAAATGATCTACCTTATTCCTCATCAAAAATATAATGTACTCGCTGCAAGCCTACTAAAATACTTTATAGAAATTAAACATTGTTTGTTGCTCAAAAATGGCCAAGCCTTTGAATTGATTAACATGATAACTGGCATAAGAATAGTTTAGGGGCTGGGTTATGACATATGCTATGTGTTTTCCTATATCTCCCACTCACATACCAGTTTATTAGGTACCAGCATACAGTACCAACTCCTATGTGCATGTGTGGTTTGAGATCTTCCACATACAGCACATAATAGGGGGATCTGTAGCGCAGTTACTGTAGTTTGCATCAGACATATAATAATGTCAAGTACAAGTATGAGAGATACTTAACTTACCACATAACTTCAGAATGGAGTAGCAGAACAAAGTAATGTCCACAATGTTTGAAGCTTACAGTATGTCAGCGACTTTGGTCAGAATGTGTAGCAGTCTTGTAAAATAAAAATGTAATGTCTACTGATTGCTGTCTACAGCCATAGATTACCATTGAGATACTGTCCCAGATTGCTATTCATTACAACTGCCAGACATCACAATGCAGATAACTTGAAAGCTGCCCCACACAAGGAAATCCTTATGAGATGTTGGAATCTGTTTTAGAAAAATCGATGACACAGTCCTGCTACTTTTTTTTTAACATTAACTTTTTTATTAAGATTATACAGATTAAACAAGGGTACAGAAAAGAAATAGGGCAGGAAGACAAATAGGTAGGGAAAAGGGATGGTGACATGTCATCCAAAAGAATCAGGCAAATATATATTAAATATATTATGTAACTCAAGTATCATCATCTTTCAAGGATTTCTTCAAATTAAAAGGAGGGCTCTGTGTGATGGGACATGGAGGAGAGACACCTTTGCCTTCTGTTAAATATAGATGCCACTAGAGCCACCTCACAACAGGGGAGGAGAGAGCAGATGAATATGCAGCCTCCCTAGTCTCCATTTCAAAGTGGAAATGGTTTTAGAGATTACTTTCTTGAGGGTAGGGGGAGGGGATTTCCAGTGCTGAGCAATGGTGGCCCTAGCAAATATCAGAATGTGACCTAAAACATAACAAGAGGGTTTAGGAATGATACTGGGTTACCAATATAAAAGAGCCAATGAGGGTTCTTGAGTTAAAGTAAGTTCTATAACATCTTGTATAAGATCAAATACTTTATTCCAAAAAGAGCGTAAAGTGGGACAGTCCCAGAAAATGTGAAAGATAGTACCTTTGGAGTGACAAAGATGCCAACAAAATTTAGAAGTAGCTGGCCAAATCTTGTGTGGTTTAGAAGGGGTAAAATACAATCTATTGGTTAATTTAATATGCATTTTGGCATAATTAATGCATTTAGATAATGAGAAAGCTTACAGTCAAATAGTTTCCCACTGTTTTAGAGTAAATGTACGGTGAAGGTCAATCTCCCAGTTAAGTTGAGAAGAGGTTTAGACCATCAAGTCCGGAGAGGCAAGTAAACTATACCAATAGGATGTTGCACCACAAGGTGATGATTTAATCAATCTATTCAGAATGCATTCTGGGGGAGCTTAAAAAACCTTAGGGTTAGCACCTATTTCAATCACTCAGTGTTTAAGTTGAAAGTAATGCAACCACGCATATGGATCTAATTTAAATTATATTATTATTATTATTATTATTATTATAAATATTCAATTCCACTAGTGATAGAATAGAGAATGGGAAAAAAAATATCAGCGAGGTAGTCGATACCCAGTCATCTCCAATATGTGATCTGGTAATAGGGTAATAGTTTGTCTAATGCTCAGAGAGAGATACTCCTAGTGAGAAGAGTAATGTCAAAGTGGGTCAGGTGTCTAAGATCCCATGTTATCAGAGTGTCAAGAACAGAAGAGGGGGATAATGAAGGATGAGGGCAGAGGTGTCGTGGGAGGCCAAACTAGGTCAGGGAGGGGGAACTCTTGAAAGAGACCATGTTCTAAATCAACCCAAGGTTTGGAATGTGGGGGAAGAAACAAATCACATAACTGAGAGAGCATAGGCGCTTCATGGTACCTGACTAAAATAGAAAAGGGTGAGCCCTCCTTGAGATTTAGAACGAGTCATACAGGATGACCCCACCAAATGAGGAGGTTTACGTTTCCACACATAAGATAACATTAACCATCTTATCTGAGTTAAAAACTTATGGGGAATAGTATAGGGAAGAGCACAAAATAGGTACATCAGTTTTGGTAACATCATCATTTTGAATGCAGCTATACAAACAGTCCTGCTACTTTGAGCTTCTTAGCACTGTGGTGTGGCAGATTACTTGCAGCTGCAAGCATACATTATTTTGTCATCCAGGCTTGCTGCTCGCATGCACTTTTGGAAGTACAGTACTAAATAACAACTCCAATGAGCATGTGCGGCTTGGACCCATCTGTACAGATCACATAATGAAAAGATCTGTAGTGCTGACAGTTGCACAGCCATTCACAGCCATTCACATGCAGTTTAGGCATAGACTTTTTAACTTCTTTCAAATCTTCACAGTATAGATAAACTTCACTACTATTGTTTTTTTCTCTTCAGAATATTACTTTAGATGTCACTCAGATATCCATATACAAAATCCCCTTTCAGTTTCATTATAATGATGTTTTTCCACAAACTTGCCAGGGCAACACTAGGTACTAAAGCTAGTCTCATATATTTTATACATTTATTATCTAAAAATTGTAAAGATAAATCATTTTCATTATTTATTGATATACTTTAGCTGCTCCAAGGCAAGGCATGGCTAACTTTTTTTATTATGCAATAGATAAAAACATGCCACAATATATTTATTTATATTTGTTATGAATATATTACCTATTAAAAATTGTTATATTTTTACAATATGTTTTTACAGTCGGGAGATATAAATTACTGATTAAGTTTAATATCCAGTGGAAGTTTACTTCCCTATGAAAGTCATAGCGACAAAGTTACAAGCTATCGTCCATTAACCAGGATTTTTCTATTTTTGTTGTTATTGCACTATACAGATGTAACAATCACAAAATTGACACCTAGAAGGTCAGTTCCAAACTTGCACACATTTTCACAAACCGCAGGTGGTTTTTGCCTTCAAGCTGCAGAATTTACTCTTCAGTGGTTTGGGAGATGAAAACTGAGACAGTCCGTGTTGTCTGGCAGTTTAAACAATGCTGGCAACCGTTTATTGCAAAATGCCTTTTTTGGTAGCTTTCAATTGCCTCTCAAAACAGTTGGGATTAGTTTGACGGGGCTGAGGATTTATGTAATAGGAGTGGAATGTTTGAGAGTTTAATGATAAAGATTAAAATGTGGCATTGTGCTAGTTAAAAATAAATAGCTTTGGGAAGATAGAAAAGATAAATCAAGACATGTAAATTAAAATAAAATATGAAACATTTAATGACTAGCAATGAAAACACATTCTGTATACTGTAAAGTATAAATGTATATATTATAGATATAAAAACATATTGTACAGGGTTGTGTATACCTTATTCAAAATCACACATTTTTGGGTCCCCTACTGAGATAATGACACACATATAGATATACTGTATTATATTATATATGTATACAATATATCTATATGTACACATAATATATAATATATATGTCATTATCTCAGTAGGTGACCCAAAAATGTGGGATTTTGAATTTTGGATAAGGGATACTCAACCTGTATAACTATATACAGATGTAATTATTTATATATATATATATATATATATATATATATATATATATATGTACACATATAAATATCAATAATAATGGACACAATTACCCTTGGAAAAGTAATATTGAAATAAAGTGAGAATGCATTAGACTTTTGCTTTGTTCATGTGCGTTATAAGTGCTGCCCAAATAATGTCCAAACTGGCAGGACTACTTGAGTTCTAAAATTGTATTGTGTATGATCGTGATCCAAAGCTTACACTAGGGAGTACCATTTACCAGTTGAATGTCTGGCATTTATGCAGGTGATCCTTTGGTGAGGATCCATATGAGGTAAACCTCATTGCAGTTCCGGCGAGTGTTATGCTGCTTCGCAGGAAGGGAATTCAAGTGTGCGCTCAAGTGTGTATTCACCGAAGCGGCTGCTGCAAATCATGCAGGTGAAAATGGAGAAAAGTTTGGGTCTTATGCACAAATAACGGAGGTTAGCTAGTGGTAAGTAGTGACAGGTGCCTTTATAGAGGATATATGTGAATATATTACATTTATATATGGTTATATATTTCTATATCTATAATATATACAGTACATATTCAGTTTTTATTGCTAGTAATTAAATGTTTCAGGTTTTATTTTAATTTACATGTCTTGATTGATCTTTTCTGCCATACAAATACTATTTGTTTTTAATTAGTGCATTGCTTCTCTTTGATTTTGATTGTTTTCTTTCATTATTGAATGTTTTTATTGAGTGTTCATGGGCTCAAAAGAGGTTGCTGCAGCTATTTGAGAAATATAGAGGTATTCATCATTTGCTCTGAGTACTTTATATTAGAGTCTAGAAAATGAATTGTTTTTACAGAGCTGATTGATAGTAAGAGCATTTAATTTGTAAGATTTTTCAGCATTGTCAAGAACTATGTTGTTGTCTTCTGAAACATTTGTTCTGTAAGCTAAATATGTGTGTGACTGTGGTGTGATTTAGAGTGCTATTTGTGCATTTAATTTTTTGTTAGTGTTTATTAATTTTGTATTATGGAGGATATGGACAGAGAAAAGAGAAAAGATGGAGGCAGGGGCTCATCAAGAGAGGAGGGGGCCTGTGTGAAGTCTCCATCTAGGCCCCCTCCTCTCTTGCTGGTAAAGCAGTAAACTCTGGACTCTAGGTTACTACAAGACACTATGGGGCAGGTGTATTAAGCCTGGAGAAGGGATAAAGCTGTGATAAGTGCAAGGTGATAACGCACCAGCCAATCTGCTCCTAACTGCCAATTTACATATTGGAGCTGATTGGCTGGTGCGTTATCACTTTGCACTTATCACTGCTTTATCACTGCTTTATCACTTCTGCAGGCTTAATACATCTGCCCCTAAGTGCTATCCCAACGTCTACGGCTAGAGAAGCACAAACGGAAGGGGCCTTCTGCACAAGTTCAAATTCTATAAGTATTTTGAATTTGAATGTAGACCTGATACTGTATGGTTCACTTAAGACCTCAGGGGTGCTGCCTATGACAATCAATTAAATAGATATCAGATGGGGAGAAAAATAATTGTCTAATATGGTTAGAGATGAGCGGGTTCGGTTCATTGAGATCCGAACCCCCCCGAACTTCACCTATTTTACACGGTTCCGAGGCAGCCTCGGATCTTCCCGCCTTGCTCGGTTAACCCAAACGTCATCATCCCGCTGTCGGATTCTTGCGAGATTCGGATTCTATATAAAGAGCCGCGCGTCGCTGCCATTTTCACTCGTGCATTGGAGATTGAACGGAGAGGACGTGGCTACGTTCTCTCCCTGAAAAGCTCCATATCTGTGCTCAGTGTGCTGCAAATATCTGTTCTCAGTGTGCTACAAATATCTGTGCTCAGTGTGCTGCAAATATCTGATCAGTGTGCTGCATTGTGGGGACCACCAGTATATAATTATAGTACAGTATAGTATGCCATTGCTGTATCTTGCAGCTCCGTGTCAGACTCAGTTCTAGACAGTATCCTGATAATCAGTGCTCAATATCTGCTGCATTGTTGTGTGACCAGTATATATATATTATATATAGTAGTACAGTGCAGCATTTTGGTGACCACCAGTATAGTAGTACAGTACAGTAGTCCATTGCTGTATCTTGCAGCTCCATGTCACTGCAAGTATCCATCCATATCTGCGCTGCATTGTTGTGAGCAGTATATATAGTAGTACAGTGCAGCATTTTGGTGACCAACAGTATATAGTTGTACAGTACAGTAGTCCATTGCTGTATCTTGCAGCTCCGTGTCACTGCAAGTATCCATCCATATCTGTGCTGCATTGTTGTGAGCAGTATATATAGTAGTACAGTGCAGCATTTTGGTGACCAACAGTATATAGTTGTACAGTACAGTAGTCCATTGCTGTATCTTGCAGCTCCTTGTCATTTCAAGTATCCATATCTGTGCTGCATTGTTGTGAGCAGTATATATATAGTAGTACAGTGCAGCATTGTGGTGACCAGTATACTACAGTACAATAGTCCAGTGCTGTTCTCGCTGCTCAGTGTCAGTTCTCCGTAGTATCATCAGTGCTCAGTAAAATCAGTGCTCAGTATAATCAGTGATTGATCAGTATAATCAGTTCTCAGTATAATCAGTGCGCTATTAGACGTGCGCCCGTTTTCCACCATTAGTGCATTGGGATTTAGACAATTGATGAAGTTATTGTGCCCCCGGTACAAAATCCCATCTAGATTCCATTTCACTAGGCAGGGGATAGCGAGATTTTACCAATTAATATCAGTGATATATAATTATTTATTAATTACAGGGATCTTGTCAAATGATTCCACTGATTTTGTCATTTTCTTCCAGTGATTTGGACCAATAATTAGGGATGTGCACTTGAAATTTTTCGGGTTTTGGGTTTTGGTTTTGGGTTCGGTTCCGCGGCCGTGTTTTGGGTTCGACCGCGTTTTGGCAAAACCTCACCAAATTTTTTTTGTCGGATTCGGGTGTGTTTTGGATTCGGGTGTTTTTTTCAAAAAACCCTAAAAAACAGCTTAAATCATAGAATGTGGGGGTCATTTTGATCCCAAAGTATTATTAACCTCAAAAACCATAATTTCCACTCATTTTCAGTCTATTCTGAATACCTCACACCTCACAATATTATTTTTAGTCCTAAAATTTGCACCGAGGTCGCTGAATGACTAAGCTAAGCGACCCTAGTGGCCGACACAAACACCTGGCCCATCTAGGAGTGGCACTGCAGTGTCACGCAGGATGGCCCTTCCAAAAAACACTCCCCAAACAGAACATGACGCAAAGAAAAAAAGAGGCGCAATGAGGTAGCTGTGTGAGTAAGCTAAGCGACCCTAGTGGCCGACACAAACACCTGGCCCATCTAGGAGTGGCACTGCAGTGTCACGCAGGATGGCCCTTCCAAAAAACACTCCCCAAACAGCACATGACGCAAAGAAGAAAAAAAGAGGCGCAATGAGGTAGCTGTGTGAGTAAGATAAGCGACCCTAGTGGCCGACACAAACACCTAGCCCATCTAGGAGTGGCACTGCAGTGTCACGCAGGATGGCCCTTCCAAAAAACACTTCCCAAACAGCACATGACGCAAAGAAAAAAAGAGGCGCAATGAGGTAGCTGTGTGAGTAAGCTAAGCGACCCTAGTGGCCGACACAAACACCTAGCCCATCTAGGAGTGGCACTGCAGTGTCACGCAGGATGGCCCTTCCAAAAAACACTCCCCAAACAGCACATGACGCAAATAAAAATGAAAGAAAAAAGAGGTGCAAGATGGAATTGTCCTTGGGCCCTCCCACCCACCCTTATGTTGTATAAACAGGACATGCACACTTTAACCAACCCATCATTTCAGTGACAGGGTCTGCCACACGACTGTGACTGAAATGACGGGTTGGTTTGGACCCCCACCGAAAAAGAAGCAATTAATCTCTCCTTGCACAAACTGGCTCTACAGAGGCAAGATGTCCACCTCATCATCATCCTCCGATATATCACCGTGTACATCCCGCTCCTCACAGATTATCAATTCGTCCCCACTGGAATCCACCATCTCAGCTCCCTGTGTACTTTGTGGAGGCAATTGCTGCTGGTCAATGTCTCCACGGAGGAATTGATTATAATTCATTTTAATGAACATCATCTTCTCCACATTTTCTGGAAGTAACCTAGTACGCAGATTGCTGACAAGGTGAGCGGCGGCACTAAACACTCTTTCGGAGTACACACTTGTGGGAGGGCAACTTAGGTAGAATAAAGCCAGTTTGTGCAAGGGCCTCCAAATTGCCTCTTTTTCCTGCCAGTATAAGTACGGACTGTCTGACGTGCCTACTTGGATGCGGTCACTCATATAATCCTCCACCATTCTTTCAATGGGGAGAGAATCATATGCAGTGACAGTAGACGACATGTCCGTAATCGTTGTCAGGTCCTTCAGTCCGGACTAGATGTCAGCATCAGCAGTCGCTCCAGACTGCCCTGCATCACCGCCAGCGGGTGGGCTCGGAATTCTGAGCCTTTTCCTCGCACCCCCAGTTGCGGGAGAATGTGAAGGAGGAGATGTTGACAGGTCGCGTTCCGCTTGACTTGACAATTTTGTCACCAGCAGGTCTTTGAACCCCAGCAGACTTGTGTCTGCCGGAAAGAGAGATCCAAGTTAGGTTTTAAATCTAGGATCGAGCACGGTGGCCAAAATGTAGTGCTCTGATTTCAACAGATTGACCACCCGTGAATCCTTGTTAAGCGAATTAAGGGCTCCATCCACAAGTCCCACATGCCTAGCGGAATCGCTCCCTTTTAGCTCCTCCTTCAATGCCTCCAGCTTCTTCTGCAAAAGCCTGATGAGGGGAATGACCTGACTCAGGCTGGCAGTGTCTGAACTGACTTCACGTGTGGCAAGTTCAAAAGGTTGCAGAACCTTGCACAATGTTGAAATCATTCTCCACTGCGCTTGAGACAGGTACATTCCACCTCCTATATCGTGCTCAATTGTATAGGCTTGAATGGCCTTTTGCTGCTCCTCCAACCTCTGAAGCATATAGAGGGTTGAATTCCACCTCGTTACCACTTCTTGGTTCAGATGATGGCAGGGCAGGTTCAGGCGTTTTTGGTGGTGCTCCAGTCTTCTGTACGTGGTGCCTGTACGCCGAAAGTGTCCCGCAATTCTTCTGGCCACCGACAGCATCTCTTGCACGCCCCTGTCGTTTTTTAAAAAATTCTGCACCACCAAATTCAAGGTATGTACAAAACATGGGACGTGCTGGAATTTGCCCATATTTAATGCACACACAATATTGCTGGCGTTGTCCGATGCCACAAATCCACAGGAGAGTCCAATTGGGGTAAGCCATTCCGCGATGATCTTCCTCAGTTGCCGTAAGAGGTTTTCAGCTGTGTGCGTATTCTGGAAACCGGTGATACAAAGCGTAGCCTGCCTAGGAAAGAGTTGGCGTTTGCGAGATGCTGCTACTGGTGCCGCCGCTGCTGTTCTTGCAGCGGGAGTCCATACATCTACCCAGTGGGCTGTCACAGTCATATAGTCCTGACCCTGCCCTGCTCCACTTGTCCACATGTCCGTGGTTAAGTGGACATTGGGAACAACTGCATTTTTTAGGACACTGGTGAGTCTTTTTCTGACGTCCGTGTACATTCTCGGTATCACCTGCCTAGAGAAGTGGAACCTAGATGGTATTTGGTAACGGGGGCACACTACCTCAAGAAATTGTCTAGTTCCCTGTGAACTAACGGCGGATACCGGACGCACGTCTAACACCAACATAGTTGTCAAGGCCTCAGTTATCCGCTTTGCAACAGGATGACTGCTGTGATATTTCATCTTCCTCGCAAAGGACTGTTGGACAGTCAATTGCTTAGTGGAAGTAGTAAAAGTGGGCTTACGAATTCCCCTCTGGGATGACCATCGACTCCCAGCAGCAACAACAGCAGCGCCAGCAGCAGTAGGCGTTACACGCAAGGATGCATCGGAGGAATCCCAGGCAGGAGAGGACTCGTCAGAATTGCCAGTGACATGGCCTGCAGGACTATTGTCATTCCTGGGGAAGGAGGAAATTGACACTGAGGGAGTTGGTGGGGTGGTTTGCGTGAGCTTGGTTACAAGAGGAAGGGATTTACTGGTCAGTGGACTGCTTCCGCTGTCGCCCAAAGTTTTTGAACTTGTCACTGACTTATTATGAATGCGCTGCAGGTGACGTATAAGGGAGGATGTTCCGAGGTGGTTAACGTCCTTACCCCTACTTATTACAGCTTGACAAAGGCAACACACGGCTTGACAAATGTTGTCCGCATTTCTGGTGAAATACTTCCACACCGAAGAGCTGATTTTTTTGGTATTTTCACCAGGCATGTCAACGGCCCTATTCCTCCCACGGACAACAGGTGTCTCCCTGGGTGCCTGACTTAAACAAACCACCTCACCATCAGAATCCTCCTTGTCAATTTCCTCCCCAGCGCCAGCAACACCCATATCCTCCTCATCCTGGTGTACTTCAACACTGACATCTTCAATCTGACTATCAGGAACTGGACTGCGGGTGCTCCTTCCAGCACTTGCAGGGGGCGTGCAAATGGTGGAAGGCGCATGCTCTTCACGTCCAGTGTTGGGAAGGTCAGGCATCGCAACCGACACAATTGGACTCTCCTTGTGGATTTGGGATTTCGAAGAACGCACAGTTTTTGCGGTGCTTTTGCCAGCTTGAGTCTTTTCAGTTTTCTAGCGAGAGGCTGAGTGCTTCCATCCTCATGTGAAGCTGAACCACTAGCCATGAACATAGGCCAGGGCCTCAGCCGTTCCTTGCCACTCCGTGTGGTAAATGGCATATTGGCAAGTTTACGCTTCTCCTCCGACAATTTTATTTTAGATTTTGGAGTCCTTTTTTTACTGATATTTTGTGTTTTGGATTTTACATGCTCTGTACTATGACATTGGGCATCGGCCTTGGCAGACGACGTTGCTGGCATTTCATCGTCTCGGCCATGACTAGTGGCAGCAGCTTCAGCACGAGGTGGAAGTGGATCTTGATCTTTCCCTAATTTTGGAACCTCAACATTTTTGTTCTCCATATTTTAATAGGCACAACTAAAAGACACAGAGGTAGCTACAGCCGTGGACTACCGTACTGTGTCTGCTGCTAATATAGACTGGATGATAATGAGATGAAATCAATATATATAAATATAATATCACTAGTACTGCAGCCGGACAGGTATATATATTTATTATGTAATGACTGATGACGGACCTGCTGGACACTGTCAGCTCAGCAGCACCGCAGACTGCTACAGTAAGCTACTATAGTAGTATGTATAAAGAAGAAAGAAAAAAAAAACCACGGGTAGGTGGTATACAATTATGGATGGACGAGCGACTGCCGACACAGAGGTAGCTACAGCCGTGGACTACCGTACTGTGTCTGCTGCTAATATAGACTGGATGATAATGAGATGAAATCAATATATATATATATATAATATCACACTAGTACTGCAGCCGGACAGGTAGATATATTTATTATGTAATGACTGATGACGGACCTGCTGGACACTGTCAGCTCAGCAGCACCGCAGACTGCTACAGTAAGCTACTATAGTAGTATGTATAAAGAAGAAAGAAAAAAAAAACCACGGTTAGGTGGTATACAATTATGGATGGACGAGCGACTGCCGACACAGAGGTAGCTACAGCCGTGGACTACCGTACTGTGTCTGCTGCTAATATAGACTGGATGATAATGAGATGAAATCAATATATATATATATATATATATAATATCACTAGTACTGCAGCCGGACAGGTATATATATTTATTATGTAATGACTGATGACGGACCTGCTGGACACTGTCAGCTCAGCAGCACCGCAGACTGCTACAGTAAGCTACTATAGTAGTATGTATAAAGAAGAAAGAAAAAAAAAACCACGGGTAGGTGGTATACAATTATGGATGGACGAGCGACTGCCGACACAGAGGTAGCTACAGCCGTGGACTACCGTACTGTGTCTGCTGCTAATATAGACTGGATGATAATGAGATTAAATCAATATATATATATATAATATCACTAGTACTGCAGCCGGACAGGTATATATATTTATTATGTAATGACTGATGACGGACCTGCTGGACACTGTCAGATCAGCAGCACCGCAGACTGCTACAGTAAGCTACTATAGTAGTATGTATAAAGAAGAAAGAAAAAAAAAAAAAACACGGTTAGGTGGTATACAATTATGGATGGACGAGCGACTGCCGACACAGAGGTAGCTACAGCCGTGGACTACCGTACTGTGTCTGCTGCTAATATAGACTGGATGATAATGAGATGAAATCAATATATATATATATATATATAATATCACTAGTACTGCAGCCGGACAGGTATATATATTTATTATGTAATGACTGATGACGGACCTGCTGGACACTGTCAGCTCAGCAGCACCGCAGACTGCTACAGTAAGCTACTATAGTAGTATGTATCAAGAAGAAAGAAAAAAAAAAAAAAACCACGGTTAGGTGGTATACAATTATGGATGGACGAGCGACTGCCAACACAGAGGTAGCTACAGCCGTGGACTACCGTACTGTGTCTGCTGCTAATATAGACTGGATGATAATGAGATGAAATCAATATATATATATATATATAATATCACTAGTACTGCAGCCGGACAGGTATATATATTTATTATGTAATGACTGATGACGGACCTGCTGGACACTGTCAGCTCAGCAGCACCGCAGACTGCTACAGTAAGCTACTATAGTAGTATGTATAAAGAAGAAAGAAAAAAAAAACCATGGGTAGGTGGTATACAATATTATATATATATTATATACAATTATATATATATATATATATATATATATATATATATTAAACTCACTGGTGGTGATTATTAAACTGGTGGTCAGGTCACTGGTCAGTGGTCACACTATCAGCAACTTGCAAGTAGTACTCCTAAGCAGACAATCACAATATATATTATACTGGTGGTCGGTGTGGTCACAATGGCAGTGTGGCACTCTGGCAGCAAAAGTGTGCACTGTACGTTATATGTACTCCTGAGTCCTGCTCTCAGACTCTAACTGCTCCCCACTGTCAGTGTCTCCCCCACAAGTCAGATAATACAGTCACACTATCTATCACTTCAGCAAGTAACTACTAGTACTCCTCCTAATGCTCCCCAAAATTACTACTGTGTCTCTCTCTACTGTCTCACTCTCTTCTCTATAAATGGAGAGGACGCCAGCCACGTCCTCTCCCTATGAATCTCAATGCACGTGTGAAAATGGCGGCGATGCGCGGCTCCTTATATAGAATCCGAGTCTCGCGATAGAATCCGAGCCTCGCGAGAATCCGACAGCGGGATGATGACGTTCGGGCGTGCTCGGGTTAACCGAGCAAGGCGGGGAGATCCGAGTCGCTCAGCTCCGTGTGAAAAAAACTGAAGTTCGGGCGGGTTCGGATTCCGAGGAACCGAACCCGCTCATCCCTACCAATAATACCATTGAAAGAACAAATAATTCCTGTGATTTTGTCAATTTCTTCCAGTGATTTGGACCAATAATACCATATATTAGAACAAATAATTCCTGTGATTGTGTCATTTTCTTCCAGTGATTTTGACCAATAATACCATTGATTAGAACAAATAATTCCTGTGATATTCAGGTGTTTGTGTTGCTTAGCTTAGCCGTCCAGCGACCACAGTGCACCTCTTTTTCTCTTTTCTTTGCATCATGTGCTGTTTGGGGACTATTTTTTTAAGTGCCATCCTGTCTGACACTTCCATACATGTCCAGTGGTACTGCCATTTGATATAATTCCCGACATTACTGCCATTTAATTCCAGTGATTTTATCATTTTCTTCCAGTGATTTGGACCAATAATACCATTGATTAGAATGAATAATTCCTGTGATTTTGTCATTGTCTTCCAGTGATTTGGACCAATATACCATTGATTAGAATGAATAATTCCTGTGATATTGAGGTGTTTGTGTCGCTTACCTTAGCCATCCAGCGACCACAGTGCACCTCTTTTTTCTCTTTTCTTTGCATCATGTGCTGTTTGGGGACTATTTTTTTAAGTGCCATCCTGTCTGACACTTCCGTATATGTCGAGTGTTACTGCCATTTGATATAGTTTCCGACATTACTGCCATTTAATTCCAGTGATTTTGTCATTTTCTTCCAGTGATTTGGACCAATAATACCATTGATTAGAACAAATAATTCCTGTGATTTTGTCATTTTCTTCCAGTGATTTGGTCCAATAATACCATTGATTAGAACGAATAATTCATGTGATTTTGTCATTTTCTTCCAGTGATTTTGACCAATAATACCATTGATTAGAACAAAATAATTCCTGTGATATTGAGGTGTTTGTGTCGCTTAGCTTAGCCGTCCAGCAACCACAGTGCAAATCTTTTTTCTCTTTTCTTTGCATCATGTGCTGTTTGGGGACTATTTTTTTAAGTGCCATCCTGTCTGCCACTGGGCTAGGTGTTTGTGCCACCCTCTTGGGTTGCTTAGCTTAGTCATCCAGCGACCTTGGATCAATTTTTAGGACTAAAAATTATATTGTGAGGTGTGAGGTGTTCAGAATAGACTGGAAATAAGTGGAAATTATGGTTATTGAGGTTAATAATACTATAGGATCAAAATTACCCCCAAATTCTATGATTTAAGCTGTTTTTGAAAAAAAAAAACACCCAAATCCAAACACACCCAAATCCGACAAAAAATTTTCAGGGAGGTTTTGCCAAAACCCATCCGAATCCAAGATAAAAATAAAATATCTCCCAGCGCTAAGTTTATCAAGTGATTCCTATATGTTTCCCACTAAACTGTCAGGATGTCAGAATATATAAATAAAATCACTCCAATATAAATGTTCAAATGAATATATTTTCTTTATTCAAGATGTAGTGTTAAAAACACATCATAGAGGGATATTTCTATAGCTCTATTTCTATAGAGCAATTGGTTTGATCAACACAATACTCAGTCTTTGTATAATGCAGGCATCTCCTGATTCCAAACAGCATTCTAGTCAGGAAGCCTGCTTAGACAGGCGAAACTAGTTGATATAAGAGGCGCCAACAACTGTTTGCCGGCAGACACCCGTGTCTCTTTGGTTCTGTGGCACTGAAGTAAGTGTTTACTTATGGTATACCCCTGACTAGAATGCTGTTTGGAAGGAGATGCCTGCATTATATAAAGACTGAATATTGTGTTGAGCAAACCAATTGCTTTGGTGGGACACTGTCTATTCCTGACTAGAATGCTGTTTGGAATCAGGAGATGCCTGCATTATACAAAGACTGAATATTGTGTTGAGCAAACCAATTGCTTTGGTGGGACACTGTCTATTCCTGACTAGAACGCTGTTTGGTATCAGCAGATGCCTGCATTATATAAAGACTGAATATTGTGTTGAGTTAATCAATTGCTTTGGCGGGACACTGTATATTCCTGGAGGTACAGGACCTTACCACAGCACTAATTCAATTCTCCTGAAATGAATCAGAGCTTACTTGGAGGTTTCAGTTGCGGACTTTGAGTGAGTAAATCGCTAAAACAAGCGTATCACTAAATATATATGTTTTGTGTTGTTTTGTATTGTTAAGTATACTGGTATTAGGACTCACAACTAGCAATTTTATATAGAAATAGAGCTATAGAAATATCTCTCTATGATGTGTTTTTAACACTACATCTTGAATAAAGAAAATATATTCATTTGAACATTTATATTGACAGTTTAGTGGGAAACATATAGGAATCACTTGATAAACTTAGCGCTGGGAGATATTTTATTTTTATCTTTGTTTATAGTTACGGAGAGGATAGTGGAAATCCTTTCTCTTCTCCCTAGCAGCTTTAACCTATCGAGTGAGGCAAACAAGCGCAGTCCTCAAACCTGTCTTTTTACGCATCCGAATCCAAAACACGGCCGTGGAACCGAATCCAAAACCAAAACACAAAACCCGAAAAATTTCCGGTGCACATCTGTAAATATGGTGCACAAATTGTATATAAAATTTAACGTTTAATACAGCTTAATAAAATACTGTATATTCTGCAGATTATGAATAAAAGCGTACAGTACATGCTGTAGAAATACTTATGTACAAATTGTGCTAATAAAGAATAGAAATATGAATTAAAACCAATGACTCACTGTGTGTTATTTGCACTTGCAGAAATATAGTAATTAGTATACATTGAATATATTAGTGTGAGTGAGTGTAAATGATGAATTTATTCAACACCAGCCTATTTATCAGTTAGATATTCAAAGGTTAGAGTAGAGCTCTTATGTAATTGGATTTTATTGTCATACTATACTGTATTAGTACACATATTCCCCTGTGTCTGTGATATAAGATGTACATTCAAGATGGGGATAGGTTTAGGTATAAATTAATCAGCAGATAGTAATATTTATCTGATAAAACAGGTTATACAATTCAGTTATCTGGCTATACCAGCAATCCTCTAGAGCACCAGAAAAAAAAAATATTCCTATATCACTGTTCTCAGAGAGGTTTATTAATTGCTAATTTCTGTCATATTAGTACAAAGACAGATTATCATAGTTGTGTTCATCCCACATTAAGACCTCAAAGACAAAAGTGACAATTCAGTTCTAGCAAATCTGATTGCAATATTTGAGCAGATGAAATTAATAGTGGTGAATTTGGTTAATTAACAGATACTGATAATTATCAAACCAGCAAAAAAAAAAAAAAAAAAAATAATAATAATAATAATAATAACAATAATAATAATAATAAAATAATAATATTAATAATAATAATAATAATGATAATAATAATAATATTTTATATATATAAATATATATATATATATATATATATATATATATATGTGTAGCTGCATGCTCATTCTAAATAGCAATGTTTTCCAGGTGCATGGACATGAATGGGAGGGGTTATTCTGGACAAGAAACAAAAAACAGGTATCCCCAAGCAAACTAAGTGAAATCAGCACACAATTTGAAAACTACATGGTGGTAGATAATTCAGAGATCTCAGTTGCATATATTTGTAAAGATAATGTAAGCCTCAGGCCAACATCACTACATCTCTGATATTAAAGGTCTCTAATACTAAGTCTAAGTCTGGGATGCAGAACCCCACAAGCTGGCGAAGGTCAGCCACCACAGGGCAGCACACGAGTGGAAAGCTAAGGTGTTAGTGAATGTTAGTAGACAAATTATTTGAAAGTGTTAGAAAGTGCTAAATAATTTGTTATAGCGTGCTACCCCAATGCAGCCCAGTCACACAGTGTCCCAAGCTCATCCCCAAAACTAATAACGGCACCCCATCTGGGTCATACAATATAATTGCCTAAAATTAGGCCACATGATATTGGCACATTAAGAGCCAGCTTACCTGGTGTCATACCTGGGTTTTTCAAACAGCACTACAGGAACCAGCATGACCTCCATACACTGGTCGCATCTTTGTCTCTCAAAACAACAATAAAACATTTTTGGGTAGCAGCTCAAGCTATATAGTCATGTCATCCAGGTGCATGAAAGGGAGGGGTTATTCTAGACATGAAACTAAAAAAAATACAGGTATCCCCCATCACACGGAATAACATCTGCAACAAGATTTGAGGACTATATTTGCTAAGATATGGGAACGCTCCAGGCCAATGTCATGGTGTCTCTGATACTGGAGGGCCCTAATACTAATTCTAAGTCAGGAGCACAGAAGCCCACAAGCTGGTGAAGGCCAGCCACCCAAGGGCAGCACACCAGTGAGAATCCTTGATGTTAGTGAGTGTTAATAAGAAGCAAAAGCTATGTGTGAAAAAGTGATACACAAGTAAATGTCCTGCTATAATTAACATAATATAATTAACATATTAAATGCTTTATTACTATGAACACCAGTGACGGTTTTAAAAAGTGTTTACAAACATTATACTAATATGCTTAACAAATAAAAGACACCTTTATGTGAATATTCAACTATAATGTGCATTGTAAAATGGTTTGCATACAAATTACCAATAGTAAATGTGCTTCATTGCTGAGAATGCCATTACCATTTCACTAAATATCCCGCTAGACTATATACTGGGCAGATTAATATTAAACATACAGTATATGTGATGTTTTAATTGCAATGAATAAATAGAGAATGTCTTACACATGAAATAGTCATTAATATGAAAAATGATGTGATCATCAACCCAACTTGAAAATATGTTTAACACTGTATGTATCTAGAATTGATACAGTAAATGAACACTTGTGACTTCCTTATATGCATTGATGTATTCCTATCAGTAAGGAGAATCACAATTTTTTTATTTTTGGCTGTAAAGTGACTGCCTAATATACAGTAAGTCACATCACCAGTGCTTTTCTGTTCACACTTCCCTACAATATGTGTAATTACTAGAGATGAGCGGGTTCGGTTCCTCGGAATCCGAACCCGCCCGAACTTCATGTTTTTTTTCACGGGTCCGAGCGACTCGGATCTTCCCGCCTTGCTCGGTTAACCCGAGCGCGCCCGAACGTCATCATGACGCTGTCGGATTCTCGCGAGACTCAGATTCTATATAAGGAGACGCGCGTCGCCGCCATTTTCACACGTGCATTGAGATTGATAGGGAGAGGACGTGGCTGGCGTCCTCTCCATTTAGATTAGAAGAGAGAGAGTGAGATTGATTTGAGACAGAGACACTTGATTTACTGGAGCTTAGGAGTACTGTAGAGAGTGCAGAGTTTAGTAGTGACTGACCACAGTGACCACCAGACAGTGCAGTTTTATTTAATATAATCCGTTCTCTGCCTGAAAAAAACGATACACAGTGACTCAGTCACATACCATATCTGTGTGCACTGCTCAGCCCAGTGTGCTGCATCATCTATGTATATATCTGACTGTGCTCACACAGCTTATAATTGTGGGGGAGACTGGGGAGCAGTGCCAGTTATAGGTTATAGCAGGAGCCAGGAGTACATATTATTAAAATTAAACAGTGCACACTTTTGCTGCAGGAGTGCCACTGCCAGTGTGACTGACCAGTGACCTGACCACACTGACCACCAGTATAGTTAGTAGTATACTATATTGTGATTGCCTGAAAAAGTTAAACACTCGTCGTGTGACTTGTGTGGTGTTTTTTTTTTTATTCTATAAAAAACTCATTCTGCTGACAGACAGTGTCCAGCAGGTCCGTCATTATATAATATATACCTGTCCGGCTGCAGTAGTGATATATATATATTTTTTATATCATTATTTATCATCCAGTCGCAGTAGACACAGTACGGTAGTTCACAGCTGTAGCTACCTCTGTGTCGACACTCGGCAGTCCATCCATAATTGTATACCACCTACCCGTGTTTTTTTTTTTCTTTCTTCTTTATACATACATACTACATCTCTTTATCAACCAGTCTATATTAGCAGCAGACACAGTACAGTAGTCCACGGCTGTAGCTACCTCTGTGTCGGCACTCGGCAGTCCATCCATAATTGTATACCACCTACCCGTGGTTTTTTTTTCTTTCTTCTTTATACATACATACTACATCTCTTTATCAACCAGTCTATATTAGCAGCAGACACAGTACAGTACGGTAGTCCACGGCTGTAGCTACCTCTGTGTCGGCACTCGGCAGTCAGTCCATAATTGTATACCACCTACCCGTGGATTTTTTTTCTTTCTTCTTTATACATACATACTACATCTCTTTATCAACCAGTCTATATTAGCAGCAGACACAGTACAGTAGTCCACGGCTGTAGCTACCTCTGTGTCGGCACTCGGCAGTCCATCCATAATTGTATACCACCTACACGTGGTTTTTTTTTCTTTCTTCTTTATACATACATACTACATCTCTTTATCAACCAGTCTATATTAGCAGCAGACACAGTACAGTACGGTAGTCCACGGCTGTAGCTACCTCTGTGTCGGCACTCGGCAGTCCGTCCATAATTGTATACCACCTACCCGTGGTTTTTTTTTCTTTCTTCTTTATACATACTACATCTCATTATCATCCAGTCTATATTAGCAGCAGACACAGTACAGTACGGTAGTCCACGGCTGTAGCTACCTCTGTGTCGGCACTCGGCAGTCCGTCCATAATTGTATACCACCTACCCGTGGTTTTTTTTTCTTTCTTCTTTATACATACATACTACATCTCTTTATCAACCAGTCTATATTAGCAGCAGACACAGTACAGTAGTCCACGGCTGTAGCTACCTCTGTGTCGGCACTCGGCAGTCCATCCATAATTGTATACCACCTACCCGTGGTTTTTTTTTCTTTCTTCTTTATACATACATACTACATCTCTTTATCAACCAGTCTATATTAGCAGCAGACACAGTACAGTACGGTAGTCCACGGCTGTAGCTACCTCTGTGTCGGCACTCGGCAGTCCGTCCATAATTGTATACCACCTACCCGTGGTTTTTTTTTCTTTCTTCTTTATACATACATACTACATCTCTTTATCAACCAGTCTATATTAGCAGCAGACACAGTACAGTAGTCCACGGCTGTAGCTACCTCTGTGTCGGCACTCGGCAGTCCATCCATAATTGTATACCACCTACCCGTGGTTTTTTTTTCTTTCTTCTTTATACATACATACTACATCTCTTTATCAACCAGTCTATATTAGCAGCAGACACAGTACAGTACGGTAGTCCACGGCTGTAGCTACCTCTGTGTCGGCACTCGGCAGTCCGTCCATAATTGTATACCACCTACCCGTGGTTTTTTTTCTTTCTTCTTTATACATACTACATCTCATTATCATCCAGTCTATATTAGCAGCAGACACAGTACAGTACGGTAGTCCACGGCTGTAGCTACCTCTGTGTCGGCACTCGGCAGTCCGTCCATAATTGTATACCACCTACCCGTGGTTTTTTTTTTCTTTCTTCTTTATACATACTACATCTCATTATCAACCAGTCTATATTAGCAGCAGACACAGTACGGTAGTCCACGGCTGTAGCTACCTCTGTGTCGGCACTCGGCAGTCCGTCCATAATTGTATACCACCTACCCGTGGTTTTTTTTTTCTTTCTTCTTTATACATACTACATCTCATTATCAACCAGTCTATATTAGCAGCAGACACAGTACGGTAGTCCACGGCTGTAGCTACCTCTGTGTCGGCACTCGGCAGTCCATCCATAATTGTATACCACCTACCCGTGGTTTTTTTTTCTTTCTTCTTTATACATACATACTACATCTCATTATCATCCAGTCTATATTAGCAGCAGACACAGTACAGTACAATAGTCCACGGCTGTAGCTACCTCTGTGTCGGCACTCGGCAGTCCATCCATAATTGTATACTAGTATCCATCCATCTCCATTGTTTACCTGAGGTGCCTTTTAGTTGTGCCTATTAAAATATGGAGAACAAAAATGTTGAGGTTCCAAAATTAGGGAAAGATCAAGATCCACTTCCACCTCGTGCTGAAGCTGCTGCCACTAGTCATGGCCGAGACGATGAAATGCCAGCAACGTCGTCTGCCAAGGCCGATGCCCAATGTCATAGTACAGAGCATGTCAAATCCAAAACACCAAATATCAGTAAAAAAAGGACTCCAAAACCTAAAATAAAATTGTCGGAGGAGAAGCGTAAACTTGCCAATATGCCATTTACCACACGGAGTGGCAAGGAACGGCTGAGGCCCTGGCCTATGTTCATGGCTAGTGGTTCAGCTTCACATGAGGATGGAAGCACTCAGCCTCTCGCTAGAAAACTGAAAAGACTCAAGCTGGCAAAAGCACCGCAAAGAACTGTGCGTTCTTCGAAATCCCAAATCCACAAGGAGAGTCCAATTGTGTCGGTTGCGATGCCTGACCTTCCCAACACTGGACGTGAAGAGCATGCGCCTTCCACCATTTGCACGCCCCCTGCAAGTGCTGGAAGGAGCACCCGCAGTCCAGTTCCTGATAGTCAGATTGAAGATATCAGTGTTGAAGTACACCAGGATGAGGAGGATATGGGTGTTGCTGGCGCTGGGGAGGAAATTGACCAGGAGGATTCTGATGGTGAGGTGGTTTGTTTAAGTCAGGCACCCGGGGAGACACCTGTTGTCCGTGGGAGGAATATGGCCGTTGACATGCCTGGTGAAAATACCAAAAAAATCAGCTCTTCGGTGTGGAAGTATTTCACCAGAAATGCGGACAACATTTGTCAAGCCGTGTGTTCCCTTTGTCAAGCTGTAATAAGTAGGGGTAAGGACGTTAACCACCTCGGAACATCCTCCCTTATACGTCACCAGCAGCGCATTCATAATAAGTCAGTGACAAGTTCAAAAACTTTGGGCGACAGCGGAAGCAGTCCACTGACCAGTAAATCCCTTCCTCTTGTAACCAAGCTCACGCAAACCACCCCACCAACTCCCTCAGTGTCAATTTCCTCCTTCCCCAGGAATGCCAATAGTCCTGCAGGCCATGTCACTGGCAATTCTGACGAGTCCTCTCCTGCCTGGGATTCCTCCGATGCATCCTTGCGTGTAACGCCTACTGCTGCTGGCGCTGCTGTTGTTGCTGCTGGGAGTCGATGGTCATCCCAGAGGGGAAGTCGTAAGCCCACTTGTACTACTTCCAGTAAGCAATTGACTGTCCAACAGTCCTTTGCGAGTAAGATGAAATATCACAGCAGTCATCCTGCTGCAAAGCGGATAACTGAGGCCTTGACAACTATGTTGGTGTTAGACGTGCGTCCGGTATCCGCCGTTAGTTCACAGGGAACTAGACAATTTATTGAGGCAGTGTGCCCCCGTTACCAAATACCATCTAGGTTCCACTTCTGTAGGCAGGCGATACCGAGAATGTACACGGACGTCAGAAAAAGACTCACCAGTGTCCTAAAAAATGCAGTTGTACCCAATGTCCACTTAACCACGGACATGTGGACAAGTGGAGCAGGGCAGGGTCAGGACTATATGACTGTGACAGCCCACTGGGTAGATGTATGGACTCCCGCCGCAAGAACAGCAGCGGCGGCACCAGTAGCAGCATCTCGCAAACGCCAACTCTTTCCTAGGCAGGCTACGCTTTGTATCACCGCTTTCCAGAATACGCACACAGCTAAAAACATCTTACGGCAACTGAGGAAGATCATCGCGGAATGGCTTACCCCAATTGGACTCTCCTGTGGATTTGTGGCATCGGACAACGCCAGCAATATTGTGTGTGCATTAAATATGGGCAAATTCCAGCACGTCCCATGTTTTGCACATACCTTGAATTTGGTGGTGCAGAATTTTTAAAAAAACGACAGGGGCGTGCAAGAGATGCTGTCGGTGGCCAGAAGAATTGCGGGACACTTTCGGCGTACAGGCACCACGTACAGAAGACTGGAGCACCACCAAAAACTACTGAACCTGCCCTGCCATCATCTGAACCAAGAAGTGGTAACGAGGTGGAATTCAACCCTCTATATGCTTCAGAGGTTGGAGGAGCAGCAAAAGGCCATTCAAGCCTATACAATTGAGCACGATATAGGAGGTGGAATGCACCTGTCTCAAGTGCAGTGGAGAATGATTTCAACGTTGTGCAAGGTTCTGATGCCCTTTGAACTTGCCACACGTGAAGTCAGTTCAGACACTGCCAGCCTGAGTCAGGTCATTCCCCTCATCAGGCTTTTGCAGAAGAAGCTGGAGACATTGAAGGAGGAGCTAACACGGAGCGATTCGCTAGGCATGTGGGACTTGTGGATGGAGCCCTTAATTCGCTTAACAAGGATTCACGGGTGGTCAATCTGTTGAAATCAGAGCACTACATTTTGGCCACCGTGCTCGATCCTAGATTTAAAACCTACCTTGGATCTCTCTTTCCGGCAGACACAAGTCTGCTGGGGTTGAAAGACCTGCTGGTGAGAAAATTGTCAAGTCAAGCGGAACGCGACCTGTCAACATCTCCTCCTTCACATTCTCCCGCAACTGGGGGTGCGAGGAAAAGGCTCAGAATTCCGAGCCCACCCGCTGGCGGTGATGCAGGACAGTCTGGAGCGACTACTGATGCTGACATCTGGTCCGGACTGAAGGACCTGACAACGATTACGGACATGTCGTCTACTGTCATATGATTCTCTCAACATTGAAAGAATGGTGGAGGATTATATGAGTGACCGCATCCAAGTAGGCACGTCACACAGTCCGTACTTATACTGGCAGGAAAAAGAGGCAATTTGGAGGCCCTTGCACAAACTGGCTTTATTCTACCTAAGTTGCCCTCCCACAAGTGTGTACTCCGAAAGAGTGTTTAGTGCCGCCGCTCACCTTGTCAGCAATCGGCGTACGAGGTTACATCCAGAAAATGTGGAGAAGATGATGTTCATTAAAATGAATTATAATCAATTCCTCCGCGGAGACATTGACCAGCAGCAATTGCCTCCACAAAGTACACAGGGAGCTGAGATGGTGGATTCCAGTGGGGACGAAATGATAATCTTGCCTCTGTAGAGCCAGTTTGTGCAAGGAGAGATTAATTGCTTCTTTTTTGGGGGGGGGTCCAAACCAACCCGTCATATCAGTCACAGTCGTGTGGCAGACCCTGTCACTGAAATGATGGGTTGGTTAAAGTGTGCATGTCCTGTGTATACAACATAAGGGTGGGTGGGAGGGCCCAAGGACAATTCCATCTTGCACCTCTTTTTTCTTTTATTTTTCTTTGCGTCATGTGCTGTTTGGGGAGGGTTTTTTGGAAGGGCCATCCTGCGTGACACTGCAGTGCCACTCCTAGATGGGCCCGGTGTTTGTGTCGGCCACTAGGGTCGCTTATCTTACTCACACAGTCAGCTACCTCATTGCGAATCTTTTTTTCTTTGCGTCATGTGCTGTTTGGGGAGGGTTTTTTGGAAGGGCCATCCTGCGTGACACTGCAGTGCCACTCCTAGATGGGCCCGGTGTTTGTGTCGGCCACTAGGGTCGCTTATCTTACTCACACAGTCAGCTACCTCATTGCGCCTCTTTTTTTCTTTGCGTCATGTGCTGTTTGGGGAGGGTTTTTTGGAAGGGCCATCCTGCGTGACACTGCAGTGCCACTCCTAGATGGGCCCGGTGTTTGTGTCGGCCACTAGGGTCGCTTATCTTACTCACACAGTCAGCTACCTCATTGCGCCTCTTTTTTTCTTTGCGTCATGTGCTGTTTGGGGAGGGTTTTTTGGAAGGGACATCCTGCGTGACACTGCAGTGCCACTCCTAGATGGGCCCGGTGTTTGTGTCGGCCACTAGGGTCGCTTATCTTACTCACACAGTCAGCTACCTCATTGCGCCTCTTTTTTTCTTTGCGTCATGTGCTGTTTGGGGAGGGTTTTTTGGAAGGGACATCCTGCGTGACACTGCAGTGCCACTCCTAGATGGGCCCGGTGTTTGTGTCGGCCACTAGGGTCGCTTATCTTACTCACACAGCGACCTCGATGCAAATTTTAGGACTAAAAATAATATTGTGAGGTGTGAGGTATTCAGAATAGACTGAAAATGAGTGTAAATTATGGTTTTTGAGGTTAATAATACTTTGGGATCAAAATGACCCCCAAATTCTATGATTTAAGCTGTTTTTTAGGGTTTTTTGAAAAAACACCCGAATCCAAAACACACCCGAATCCGACAAAAAAAATTCGGTGAGGTTTTGCCAAAACGCGGTCGAACCCAAAACACGGCCGCGGAACCGAACCCAAAACCAAAACACAAAACCCGAAAAATTTCCGGCGCTCATCTCTAGTAATTACATGATTTAATAAACTAAGTAGAGCATGGCTCTGCAGGGAACTACTGAAACAAAAATCCAATATACAGTATTAACCATTATCACGATATGCAACAATTATAACAAATGTTAAAGACCCATGCACCAAGGTGCACAAACTTGAACAGGTATACTTATTGAGTATTAAGGATTAGCATAACGTACATTAGAACAACCAGACAGACGAATTAACAGTAATGTGTATCTGTTATCTTAGGGTATTTCTTGCTAAAAAACAGAATGTAATACTACAGTACATTATTGCGGTTTGAACTGCTAACTGTCAGAATTTCAATATTATTACCACTATAGACTTCATCTGCTAAATATTGTATTTGCATTCGCTAAAAGAGCAGATTTATTATGTTTTTTGAAGTCTAATAATGGGATGGACACCTTGGGACAGCATGTGTATAAATATGACAACAATTGCTAAATGATAAACCTTTAAGAACAGTGATACACTGTAGGGATTCATTTATCTCGTGTTCTAGATTGTTAGCACAGCCAGGCAACTGAATTTAGTAAGTATTATGAATGAACAGAGGGAGCGCATACAGTATATATAGAGTTAAAAAAATGTTTTAGATCAGTGTGCTTCTCTTAATTAAATAGTTCTGTGCCGTAATATATAATCCACAGACTGATCTCGAATGTCCAATCTCGATTTCACTTTATACGCACTCCTCTTCTTTGGGTGGATGCTCAGTTCCTCAAAAAGCCATTAGGTACTGTATATAGCCAAATAATCTATAAACAAAAGAGGGGAACAAGTGCCTATGGTGTAGAATTTCCTTTCAAGGGTGCATAATCTACATGCCACTCATAGAACTGCTTACCAGATTATAA
This sequence comes from Pseudophryne corroboree, assembly GCF_028390025.1. NCBI lineage: Eukaryota > Metazoa > Chordata > Amphibia > Anura > Myobatrachidae > Pseudophryne > Pseudophryne corroboree. Next base: position 483,662,121 of record NC_086448.1, read on the forward strand.
TTTGTGTTCAAAGCATATCAATCCACTGCCTCATATTCCTCAAACAATACCTGAATCTAGAAGTCAGAAGAAGAAAACAAACACTGTATGGTGTATTATTTTTGAGGTCTGCAAGGCCAGAATGTTACACAACTAGCATGCATACCAAATGAATTGTGGAAATAAGCACATCAAACAAGAGCTGTGTATCTTCTTATATCCAGATGTTTTGGGTATTTTAGCACACTATCCCGTCTCTGTGGTTATTTAAGTATTCCTCACAGTTTGATAAAGGGTAACATTTCTTAATACATCAAGAAAAAACAAACAAAAAAAATCAATAGCTTAGCTTAGTAGATCTCAAGAATCAGTGTAGATTGGTTCAAAATGGTTTCAGGTAAGTATCAGGTAAGTCTTAATGCGTTTTGCCCTCTTGGGGCTTCCTCAGGAGAATGAATCACATTGTGCTGATGCTTCTCTTATACCCCTTTCAATTGATGACCAAGTATGCAAATCACTTCCGGTCCACGTTAATAGCGGAACCGGAAGTGTTCAGGAGAGCCAGGTGTTCACATTCCCCCAGCGGCATCTGGTGTAAATATGTCATCACAAGATGTGACGCTAACCCCCGGATGCCGTGGTTCGTATCATAACCAGAAGTGACGCTGGTTATGACACGATGTTTACAAAAAAGTGATGTTTACAAAAAAGTGCACCACGTGGTCACATTAGCATTTCCAATATATGCTAATCCATATTATGAGTAGAATAATGGTACCCCACTACAAGTTATAATATATATACAAAAATACAATACAGGTTGAGTATCCCTTATCCAAAATGCTTGGGACCAGAGGTATTTTGGATATCGGATTTTTTCGTATTTTGGAATAATTGCATACCATAATGAGATATCATGGCGATGGGACCCAAGTCTAAGCACAGAATGCATTTATGTTACATATACACCTTATACACACAGCCTGAAGGTGATTTTAGCCAATATTTTTAGTAACTTTGTGCACTAAAAAAAGTGTGTGTACATTCACACAATTCATTTATGTTTCATATACACCTTATACACACAGCCTGAAGTTCATTTAATACAATATTTTTAATAACTTTGTGTATTAAACAAAGTTTGAGTACATTGAGCCACAGAAAACAAAGATTTCACTATCTCACTCTCACTCAAAAAAGTCCGTATTTCGGAATATTCTGTATTTCGGAATATTTGGATATGGGATACTCAACCTGTAATATGTCAAGAATAAAAACTGGTTCTCATTCTCACATGCTCAATAGGGACTGTATACAAAAAGAAACATATTAAAAAATATTATGTGTATATATATATATATATATATATATATGGACAGACAGTCGTAGCACTCCTGGCATCTTCAATAACTTAAGTTATTGAAGATGCCAGGAGTGCTACACCTGCCTATCCATTTACATTGTTCATTGTGTGGGCACCCGGCGCAGCATATTCATTACAGGGAGAGACGTACCTGCATTTTATATATATATATATATATATATATATATATAGCTCAAAAAAATAAAGGGAACACTAAAGTAACACATCCTAGATCTGAATGAATTAAATATTCTTATTAAATACTTTGTTCTTTACATAGTTGAATGTGCTGACAACAAAATCACACAAAAATTATCAATGGAAATCTAATTTGTTAACCAACGGAGGTCTGGATTTGGAGTCACACTCAAAATTAAAGTGGAAAAACACACTACAGGCTGATCCAACTGTGATGTAATGTCCTTAAAACAAGTCAAAATGAGGCTCAGTAGTGTGTGTGGCCTCCACCTGCCTGTATGACCTCCCTACAATGCCTGGGCATGCTCCTGATGAGGTGGCAGATGGTCTCCTGAGGGATCTCCTCCCAGACATGGACTAAAGCATCTGCCAAATCCTGGACAGTCTGTGGTGCAACGTGGCGTTGGTGGATGGAGCAAGACATGATGTCCCAGATGTGCTCAATTGAATTCAGGTCTGGGGAACGGGCGGGCCAGTCCATAGCATCACTGCCTTCATCTTGCAGGAACTGCTGACACACTCCAGCCACATGAGGTCTAGCATTGTCTTGCATTAGGAGGAACCCAGGGCCAACCGCACCAGCATATGGTCTCACAAGGGGTCTGAGGATCTCATCTCGGTACCTAATGGAAGTCAGGCTACCTCTGGCGAGCACATGGAGGGCTGTTCGGCCCCCAAAGAAATGCCACCCCACACCATTACTGACCCACTGCCAAACCGGTCATGCTGGAGGATGTTGCAGGCAGCAGAACGTTCTCCTTGGCGTCTCCAGACTCTGGTACATCTGTCACATGTGCTCAGTGAGAACCTACTTTCATCTGTGAAGAGCACAGGGCACCAGTGGCGAATTTGCCAATCTTGGTGTTCTCTGGCAAATGCCAAACGTCCTGCATGGTGTTGGGCTGTAAGCACAACCCCCACCTGTGGACGTCAGGCCCTCATACCACCCTCATGGAGTCTGTTTCTGATCATTTGAGTAGATACATGCACATTTGTGGCTTGCTGGAGGTCATTTTTAAGGGCTCTGGCAGTGTTCCTCCTGTTCCTCCTTGCACAAAGGCGGAGGTAGCAGTCCTGCTGCTAGGTTGTTGCCCTCCTACGGCCTCCTCCACGTCTTCTGATGTACTGGCTTGTCTCCTGAAGCGCCTCCATGCTCTGGACACTATGCTGACAGACACAGCAAACCTTCTTGCCACAGCTCACATTGATGTGCCATCCTGGATGAGCTGCACTACCTGAGCCACTTGTGTGGGTTGTAGACTCCGTCTCATGCTACCACTAGAGTGAAAGCACCGCCAGCTTTGAAAAGTGACCAAAACATCAGCCAGAAAGCATAGGAGCTGAAAAGTGGTCTGTGGTCACCACCTGCAGAACAACTCCTTTATTGGGGGTATCTTGCTAATTGCCTATATTTACCACCTGTTGTCTAATCCATTTGCACAACAGCATGTGAAATTGATTGTCAATCAGTGTTGCTTCCTAAGTGGACAGTTTGATTTCACAGAAGTGTGATTGACTTAAAGTAACAAAGTGTTGTTTAAGTGTTACCTTTATTTTTTTGAGCAGTGTATATATATATATATTTATTTATATATACATATAAAGAAGCAGAGACCTAGGCGCTATAGTACAGACGTGCGGTGTTAAAAATAATAATAGAACACTCTTTAACCCTTTTAAGAGTAGCAGCTCATAATACAAGATTAGTGTATGGTATACACATAGATAAAAATAGGTAGTAGAGAAAATAAGCACTAATGAGTGTAGTAACAATTAACGGAAATACTCAGGTGGGTAAAAATTATGGCCTTGGACACTTATCTGGTAAGTGAGAACTTCCAGCCGATGTTCATCATTTTAGGATTAACATGTAAAAAGAAAAAACAGCAAACATAGTGTGTATCGTTCATGGATTAAAATGATGTCATTTGCAATATAGGGCACGAACTTAGGGAACTTGCTTATTCACAATAAAATGTAATCTGTAGCTTCACAACATAAAATACAGATTTAAAGAACAATAACATAAAAACGGCTAGACAACACACGTACAAGATTTAAAATTATAAAAGCTTATCTGTCCATCATAGGAATAGGGAGGTCAGCAACAAACTATCCCAAGGACACAAGATAGCCAAAGTTTATGTGTACAGGATAAAAAAGTTCAAACGCTTATCTGTCCATCAAGGGGAGTTCAGCAGCAAACAGTCCCAACGCGTTTCGTCCGTCAAGGTGTGGACCTTGAAGAAGGTCCTAGTTAAAGGGTTTTTGAACCCGAAACGCGTTGGAGATTTCACGGTGTATAACGGAGGACCTTCCGCCAGTGTATGCAAACGCTGGCACGCTCCGAAACAAGAAAGCCACATGAGGAGACCAAGCCGGAGCGGCCGGAGCAACGGAAAGACGGGACCAGTGACATCCGCGGCAGGCGCTTATGCTGTAAAATCAAGCCGCGAGAGGTACAAATAGGGACAGTAGGGATAGCAATACCCGCATACAAAGACTATCCAGCCTAACCCGAATTGGGAAACTAATACTGCTAATCATCCCCGTTACACCACTTAATCACAAAAGAGCTGTAACATTGATATTAACTATTTCCTTTTTTTCCAGGTATGTGCGTTCAATATATAACTTAAATATTCAAGCGCTCCCAATTATTGTTTTTTCTATTGTATTTATTATATGGAGCTGCTGACATAACATATACAAGCGCGGCAATTATCTTATTATACTCAAAAGAAGATGCTGGCTCGCTATTCACTTGCGCCAGAGCTGTCTAAAAATTGGGAAACGCCTCCTCCAGTAGACTCACATGTGGCTAGGATGGTGGTTTCCTCAGCTCTACCAGCCACTACCATCACGTCTCTAAAAGAGCCTACGGATAAACATGTGGAGGGTTGTCTGAAAGCGATTTACACCCTCACGGGTGCTGCACAAAGGCCCACTATTGCAGCAACATGGGCTGCAGAGGCTATTGAAGCATGGGCCCTAGAGTTAGAAGCTGAAATCCCTTCTGACCATGCTAGACAATGCTTGTCATATATTGTCACAGCTTCTCACTATATTAAAGAGGCTGCTTCTGATGCCGGTATCCTAGCAGCCAAGGCCTCTACTATGTCAGTCCTGGCTCGCCGGATATTGTGGCTGAGATCCTGGTCTGTGGATCTGGATTCTAGAAAAACTCTGGAGGTACTCCCTTTCAAGGGAGATATTCTGTTTGGGGAGGACTTAAATAAGATAGTGGCTGACTTGGCTACTGCCAAAACTGCCTGTCTGCCAAGTACGGCTCTTCTGTGTCAAAGGCTAAAGGTACTTCCTTTCGCCCCTTTCGTCCTTCAGGTAAAGCAAAAGGTCAGGAGTACAACAAGCAGGCCCGTACTTCCAAACCTGGTAAGCCGAAGCCCAAAAGAGCCTGGGCTGCCCATCAGCCAGCTTCCAAGACCGATAAGCCTGCCGCATGACGGGGTGGGCCTCCCCCTGGGGGTTCCTAGGGTGGGGGGCCGGCTTCTAGGGTATACCAAGGAATGGTTGAAGACCACTTCAGATGCCTGGGTACGGGAAGTCGTCACTCGGGGGTTATGCCATAGCCTTCAAAAACCGACCCCCTCATCGATTTTGCTGGACAGATGTCCCGTTGGACCAGACAAAGGCAAACACTCTACATTCGGTGGTAAAGACCCTCCTGGATACAGGAGTCATAGTACAGGTGCCTCATGCTCAGAGTGGCCGGGGGTACTATTCTCTGCTGTTTCTGGTCCCGAAACCGAATGGGTCCTCCCAGCCCATTCTCAACCTCAAGGCATTGAACAGGTTTGTGAAAGTTTCCAAGTTCCATATGGAAACCCTTCGCTCTATAGTTCTGGCCTTGGAACTTGGGGACTACATGGTCTCCCTGGACATACAGGATGCTTACCTGCATATTCCTATAGCAGTGTCACATCAGCAATACCTGAGGTTTGCGATTGGCAACCTCCATTACCAGTTTTGGGCGTTACCTTTTGGTTTAACTATGGCTCCGCGAGTCTTCACCAAAGTTATGGCGGTGATGACAGTGGTACTCAGCCGTCAAGGGGTCAGGATACTGCCGTATCTGGGTGAATTGTTTATCCTTGCAAATTCCCCAGAACTTCTCCTACGTCATCTGGATATGACTGTCCAGTTTCTACAAGCCCACGGGTGGCTCATCAACTGGAAGAAATCCTCCCTGATCCCTGCTCAGAGCATGGTGCACCTGGGAGCGCTATTGGACACTCACAACCAGCGGTTGTTCTTGTCTCAGGAAAAAGTCCTGAAGCTTCAGGACAGGATTCGTTACTTCCTTTCTCGTCCGCAAGTGTCGCTACATTCGGCAATGCAGGTGCTGGGCTTCATGGTATCAGCATTCGACATGGTGGAGTATGCTCAATTTCATTCTCACCCCCTCCAGAGGCTGATTCTAGCCAAGTGGGACGACCTGCCTCATCGGATCAGGTCTCACATGATCTCATTGACTCCGGAGGTCCGTCTGTCGCTGCACTGGTGGCTCCAGGACCAACAATTGTGCAAGGGCCGCCCCTTCTGGATATCCGACTGGGTCCTGTTGACGAGAGATGCCAGTCTAAGAGGTTGGGGAGCGGTGCTGGAGCAACACTCCCTTCAGGGTCGGTGGACCAAGGAGGAATCTCTCCTCTCGATCAACATTCTGGAATTGCGGGCGGTCTTTAATGCGTTGAACCTGGCCCAGCATTTAATTCAGAACTGTCCTGTTCAAGTACAGTCGGACAATGCCACAACAGTGGCTTACATAAATCATCTAGGTGGCACTCGAAGCCGTTTGGCAATGAAGGAAGTATCACGGATTCTACATTGGGCGGAACGCCATCTACCGGCCATATCGGCAATATACATTCCGGGAGTCCTGAATTGGGAAGCGGACTTTCTCAGTCATCAGGACGTGCACGCCATAGAGTGTGGCCTCCATCCAGAAGTGTTTCAACTCCTAGTGGAAAAGTGGGGCCTTCCAGACGTAAATCTGATGGCGTCTTGACACAATCACAAGGTTCTGGTCTTCGGAGCAAGGACGAGGGATCCTCAAGCAGCATTCGTGGATGCGCTGGCGATGCCATGGAGGTTACGGCTGCCATACATTTTCCCTCCGGTGTCACTCCTGCCCAGGGTAATTCAGAAGTTCAAGCAAGAAAGAGGAATTCTGCTTCTCATAGCTCCAGCGTGGCCCAGACGGCACTGGTTCTCAGACCTGCAGGGCCTATCGTCAGAGTGTCCAATTCTACTTCCACAATGCCCAGACCTCCTCGTTCAGGGCCCCTGTGTCTACCAGGACCTAGCCCAGCTGTCTTTGACGGCGTGGCTCTTGAAGCTTCCGTCTTAAAGGCTAAAGGGTTTTCTGAGGCGGTCATTCAAACTATGTTGCGGGCCCGGAAACTGGCTTCTGCTCGGATTTACTATAGGGTCTGGCATTCTTACTTTGTTTGGTGCGCATCTAACAATTATAATGCTTCCAAGTTTAGTATAGCCAATTTGTTGGCCTTTCTTCAACTGGGCCTGGACTTAGGCCTGCGTCTGGCCTCCGTCAAGGTTCAAGTATCTGCCTTGTCGGTGTAGTTTCAGAGAAAGATTGCGACCTTACCTGATGTGCATACCTTTACTCAGGGTGTGTTGAGTATCCAACCTCCCTATGTCCCGCCTGGTTCAGCTGATCTTGTCCCTATGTCCCTCTTGGTTCATCCGATCTTAAGTGGCTTTCTCTTAAGGTGGTGTTTCTGCTGGTTATTGCTTCAGCTAGAAGAGTGTCGGATTTGGGTGCCTTTTCTTGTAGTTCACCATATCTGATATTTCACCGTGACCGGGCGGTTCTTAGGACTCGTCCCGGATATTTACCTAAGGTGGTTTCTTCGTTCCTCCTTAACCAGGAGATTGTGGTTCCAGCACTTGTTTCTCCTGATCTGTCTCCCAAAGAGCGGTCTTTGGATGTGGTGTGGGCTGTCCGTATCTATGTGAAGAGAACTGCTTCTATTAGGAAATCTGATTCTCTCTTTGTGGTGTTTGGATTTCACAAACGGGGCTGGCCTGCTCACAAGCAAACTTTGGCCGGATGGATTAGAATTGTGATTGCACATGCTTATGTGAGTGCTGGTCTATCAGCTCCTGCTCACATTACGGCCCATTCTACTCGGTCTGTAGGACCTTCTTGGGTGGCCCGCCGTGGTGCGACCCTTGAACAATTGTGCAAGGCGGCTATGTGGTCCTCTGTGAACACGTTCATAAGGTTCTATGCCTTCGATATTGCCGCTTCCCAGGTTGCTTCCTTTGGACGCCGGGTTCTTGTGCCCGCTACAGTGCATCCCCCCCCATAAGGAACTGTTTTAGGACATTCCCTATGTCTTTCCTTGTAGAGCCCAGTGTACCCCGCAGCAGAAAACGAGTTTCATGGTAAGAACTTACCTTTGTTAAAACTCTTTCTGCGAGGTTCACTGGGCTCCAAAAGGCGCCCACCCTGATGCACTTAGCTTCTTTGGGTTGGTATTGCATTAGCCGCTGACACTTCGCTACTGCATTGGGCTGGTTAACTAAAAACTGAGCTCCTGTGCAGGGAGGCGGTGTTATAGAGGAGGCGGCACTATGCATTCTAGGAACAGTCAAAGCTTTTGAGCCTGTTGGTGCCTCGGATCAAGATCCTACTCTACACCCCTATGTCTTTCCTTGTGGAGCCCAGTGTACCTCGCAGAAAGAGTTTTAACAAAGGTAAGTTCTTACCATAAAACTCGTTTTTCTTATGCTAATGTTTTCACTATCTAAAATACTGGACTTGGTTATATTATTTGTGCATTTCTAATGCAGGCCTCTTGGCCTGATTCAGGCAGAATCTCTAATCACAATCCAACCGCAGAAATTATGAAAAGGATGTGGGTGCATGTGCAGCACCCATTTTGTGCATTTAACCGTATTTTCTGATGGCAACCGCAGAAAATGCAGACAGCTTTGCCTGTAAATTAGGCAGAGGCATTAGTGGGATGGGGGGGCTCCATTTTCTAGGCGGAGACAGAGCGTTGCAGGGGCATGGCCTCAAAATGGGGGCGTGGCGGTGCAATCGGGGCAGCTGTGTGACATCACATGCAGCCGCCATGATCAGAAAGATGGCGACTGCAGAAGTTGCAATGCGATCGCAGAATTTGATGAAGCAGAAGTTGCAATGCGATCGCAATTTCTGGTTCATCAAATGGGGGGGGGGGGCGGCGATCAGCATGCTGGGCGGCTTTGCCTTGCGATGGGCAGCCCAGCATGCATTCACAAGGATTGCAAATTCTTCTATTTAGCAGAAATTGCAATCCAACCTGAATCAGGCCCTCTGTATGCAAAGAGCTATACTTGCAGAGACTATATGCTAACGCTTATGCTCTTTTAATACCAGACACTGTATTCTAAGAGCTTGCAGAGACTCATGCTAATGCTTATGCTCTATAAACGCTAATTTTCCATTTTCCAAAGCATTGGACTGTGCACGTGAACTGTTTATATTGGAGGTAATGTTATGCAAATTTGTATTTTCCATATTCACTTACATTCTAGTTAATTAAACTCTGAGTTACAGTAGGTCATTTAAACTGATTCAGCATTGCCATTGCTAAATAGAAGTCTCTTGTGGTGAGAAATGAAGTTGCTACTTTGTTTGTTTTATGTATAAATAAAATGGAGGCAGATCCTGAGTTTGTGTGTGGTCATTGTATCTGAGGGGTAAAGCAGGTCTGCCTCTCTTATCTTAACCAAACCTGGTTGGTTTTATACTGTGCCTCACACTCCGTTTTAAGTTCCAGAACCAGATTTGTGGGTACAGGTATTACACTTTTCCATACTAACTTGTACATATGTGGGATCAATCTAGTTTAAAAAATGCAAGTCTTCTCAAACATTGTACCTCCTTAGTTGTTTTTGTCTACGGAACAAGACTTAAACAGTACACTCATGAAAATTGTGTACATTATTTAATTATTTTATTTAATACCAGTAATTTATATACAGTATTGCACACATATTGTTCAGAGGTTAAGAGAGGATATTTAACTATTCTCATCAGTTCCTGCCCCAGTGAAGTTTAAAATCTATATACAGTACCACATGTGGACACACATACACGTTAGGGTTAATTTTTGTCCAGAGCCAATTTACTTACCTGTATATTTTTGGATTGTGGGTGGAAAACGGAGTACCTGGAGGAAGTCCATACAAGTATACAGAGAAAACACATACTCAACATAGTTAGGGCCTTAGTAGGACCTGAACACAATACCTCAGCGCTAAAAGTAATGCTAAACATTACACCAACTCTGCTGCCCACATATGGGGATCTTCAGTTCCAGAAAACTAGGCTGACCATATTATCCCTTTAACCTGGGACACTCATGAATTACACAGGTTCTGTGGCTGGCTGACTACAAGCCTGCATTTCAGCTGGTTTTAAGCAGCCACAGAACCTGTGTAATTCATGAGTGACCCGTAATGTTTTGTGTACAAGTCGAAAAATCACACCCTATTAAATTTGCGGTTTTGATTGTTTTCAATGGTGAAAATATCTGTAAGCAATTTTTCCGTTGCAATTTTTGGTAGAAGCTGAAAACTTGCGATTTTATCCATTCCCACGTACTACAGGTTGAGTATCCCATATCCAAATATTCCGAAATACGGAATATTCCGAAATACGGACTTTTTTGAGTGAGACTGAGGTAGTGAAGCTTTTGTTTTCTGAAGGCTCAATGTACACAAACTTTGTTTAATACACAAAGTTATTAAAAATATTGTATTAAATGACCTTCAGGCTTTTGTGTATAAGGTGTATATGAAACATAAATGAATTGTGTGAATGTACACACACTTTGTTTAATGCACAAAGTTATTAAAAATATTGGCTAAAATGACCTTCAGGCTGTGTGTATAAGGTGTATATGTAACATAAATGTATCCTGTGCTTAGACTTAGGTCCCATCACCATGATATCTCATTATGGTATGCAATTATTCCAAAATACGGAAAAATCCGATATCCAAAATACCTCCGGTCCCAAACATTTTGGATAAGGGATACTCAACCTGTATTGCATTTGCGATTTGCCGAAAACATGCGATTTTGTGGTAAAAATCACATGTTCCACAAAATTGCTACCTATTACATGTAGCCCTTTATCTCTTTTGATGTTGTAAAGTAGGTTTCCTCCAGAAAAAAAATGTATTGACAAAAATGTGATTCATACAAAGAATTGAAATGTCATATACTGTAATAAGAAGTATAATGTCAATTACCAGTGCTGTGCAAACATTATTTAAATGGTTTATGTGGTTTAATCTGAGTTACCACAAGTCTTGCTATCATGAGATTTTATGAATCCGTCATCTGAAAAACCTTGGGCTGAGAACTGTTTGTATGCAACCTCAATAGATGGCATTGGTAACATTATATTGCTGGGCAATTAAAAATTAAATATGATATCATTTAATTTGTTCGCATGACTTTGCTTACACTTGTCTTAAAATAATAATGTGTGTGTGTGTGTGTGTGTGTGTGTGTGTGTGTGTGTGTGTGTGTGTGTAAATATACTGTATATGTATATTGTATATGTATATCTTATCCTGACTGCTCATATTAAAGCCCCAAATATAATGATTAATATGTTTTTAATGTATTTTATGTAATAAAACATAATTCTGTATTATCGTGTACACTTCACAAATCTTTACTGTTCATTGTACAATGTTAACTGCATATACTGTACTGTAGTTTAAAGTTTAAAATTTGACCAAGGTAAAATTCTACATGAGGTTTATTGGTATTATTATTATTAAATTGGGTTTGTTTTGCAGCTTTTGTTACTTTTATCTATAATTAGAGCTGGGAATAGACATAGATCCAACTGAAAATACTTAAAATCATATTATATATAAAAATACAAAACTAATGAGGTACTTTTGATATTAAGGTCTAACGCTGAGGTTTAATATTTTGAATATGGTACAAAATCTCATTAAGAAGTCCAATTTATAAAGAATGGAGAAATGAGAGACTGCTGTTAACTTTAATGTTGTCATAAGAATCAATTTGAGGACATCTTAATTTAGAATTTTTAAAGTTACATCTTAAAGTTTTCAATGCTTACAAAAACTTTCACAAAAACTATATTAAAATAGTGGGCTCAAATATATATTTAGCAAGCAGCAATATATTCTGAACAATATGTACTGGGTTTACATACAGGCACACTTTAAAGTGCACTTCATTTCCTTCACTGTGATAAATATGAGTAGGCTCAGTATATTATTTCCAGCAGCGAGGTCAGGGGAGAGCTGTGGTGCAGGTGGCAGCAGGGGTGTCCCTGTGGTGCTGGGATTTGTCCGAGCAGAAGACTTCTACTTGCTGCTGGGAAGGGGTTGGTTGCGGTGCCTCTCATGTCAGGCGATCATGCTGTTCCCCAATCTCTGTATAGTGTTTATCTCCCCTTTTGTCTCCTGTTGCTGTGCATGGACACCCCTGGCTTCTGGGCCATGTATTTTTGGAACCCCCATTTGGTCCTTTCTTATGGCTTATTGCTACTGCTCTGGGATGTTTCTAGCCTGTTGTTGCAGAATGACCCTTATCCCTGAGATACCTACCTCATGCTACAACACCTCTCAGGTATTATTTAACCCACTACTAACCATTTGTCTTTTACTCTCCTACTGTGCACCTGTCCCCCTACACCCTACAACTCCCCACCCATACCCTGAAACTGACCCCTGCTCCAGCAAGACCTGCTCATTGAAACTGCCTTCCCTGCCACTAACACCCCTGCATCCTGTATCTGTCACCTCAAATTATGCACTTTCCACCTCTGCACTCTACACCTTCCATTCCTGTACCCTGTAACTGCCATACCTACAATATGTACCTTCCACCTCTGCACCCTCCCTCCCTGCACTCTGTAACTGCCCACCTCTGAACCCCGCACCTTTCATTCCTGAACCCTGTAACGGCTCACCCCTGCACCCTACATCTTCTTTCCCAGCACCCTGTAACTACCAATTTCTGCACCCTACACAATCCCTCTCTGCACCCTGTAATTGGCCACTTCTGCATTCTACACTTACCCTTCCTGGACCCTGCAACTGCCCACCTCTGCACCTACACCCATGACTGTAAGCCAACGTAATATCCATTCTCTGCAAAGTTTCAGCAGTAGAGTTTTGCAGGGAATGGATGAAAGATGTGGAGGAGGAATGATAATGATGTGGAGGAATTATGATTATGAGGAGGAAGAAGGAGGAGTGATGATGAGAAGGAGGGGCTTTACTGTGGCATGATGTGTATAAAGGGGCTCTGCTGTCTGGTGTGTGGTGCAATATGAATAAAGGACGCTACTGTGTGGTTAGGTGAAATGTGCATATGGGGCTCTACTGTGTGGTGTAATTTGTATAAGTGGTACTACTGTGCTGTGTAATGTGTTTAAGGGGTAATACTGTGCTGTGTAATGTGAACAATGGACACTGCTGTGATGTGAGTTGGTACTATTCTGTCGTCATGTCCCTTCCCCAGTCATAGCCCTTTATTTTTATCCCTGTTTTTAATATGTGGGGATGGGGCACCAATTAATTTGGCTCAGTTATGGCAAAATGTTGAGTTATGGCACTGATGCTAACATGTCATAAGTCAACATTTTCTCCATGTTGATATTTTGCTGATAACATCATGTTAGCTATCGCCATTTTAACCATGTTGATAGCATAATATTCAACAATCTGGTGTCAACCTTATGAATTTCAACATAGTTAATGTTGACATGGTGGCTGCATACCAATTAATGCATATTGTAAACAGCTGTAATTAAAAAAAAAAATGTGTGTCACAGTGAAAAACATATCTTACATTAATATATATACATATATATATATATATATATATATATATATAAAATAAAAGCACGGTCGTACCCTTATATTTGGGCTGAATCAAACAAACGGAATCCTCCCATAAGGACTTCTGAAATGGGGGCATGGTGTTTGAGGGGCTACAACTCAAAAGTCAATGGACCGACTGAGCTGAAATTTGGCGTGGACGCATAGAACTGTGCTGCATGCTAAATTTCAGGGAAGAAAAGTAAAAAATGAGTAATTGGGAGCAATCTAAAATTTAAACTGTCAGTTTTTTTCTGCCACTTCCTGTTTGCCTTTTATGCCAGGCTTTCCATTGTAGTCTATGAAAGGATATTTGGGAAGGCATAACTCAGGATAGAGGACAAATTAAGATTCGGGGTTTGTTTTATTAAATAGAGCTTGTACCATTGTAGTGCCTTTTGGGGCTAAGGTTTTTCATAAAGTTACAGGTTTTTTTAAATTTAGTAAACTATGCCACATTTTAAAAATAGGGCATTTCAATTTGTTGCGCCTGTGCAGTGGCCGCCAGCAGGGGGTGTACACAGAGTAGCTTCACTAAGTTGGGTGTACCAAGATGGCTGAAGCTGTACATCTTTCTCTGTCATTGGTGGCATAATAGTGGAAGGCTCTAGTAGCCTTACGCGCTATACAATGGCAGTTGGGCACGAGGAGAGAGAGAGGGAAGGAGTCTTGTGGAGGATGGGGAGAGGTTTTAAGGTTTTATAAAAGGAGCTGCATGCAGCGGGAGGACAGCCAGCAGTTCCCTGGGAGTGAGGCTGTGAGCACACTGCGGTCTCAAGTCCCTACAGACCGCACCAATAGGCTTGTGGAGGAGAGGGTAGCGGCATAACAGTGGCAGGAGCAGGCCTAATGAAACTGCTCCCTACTGAGTGGTAAGGGTCCCCTTTACCTGAAGCGGGAGCCTCAGCAGGAGGAGATAGCCGGAGCTGCGCCATGGAGGAAATCAAGCATCAGGAGGAGACATCCCCACCAGCGCAGCGCAGGGTGAGATCTGACAGCCCTCCCTCTGTGCTATCTGCCCAGCTACCTCCCCTCCCGCTGTGTGCCCAGCAACCCTTCCTCACCCTCCCTCTGTGTGTCTGGCTCCCCTGCTCCTCCTTCCCTGTGCTGTGTGCCTGTCTTCCCCCCATGCTGTGTGCCCGGCTCCCCCACCTGTGCTGTGTTGCCAGCTCTCCCACTCCTCCCCCCGTGCTGTGTGCCTAGCTACCCTGCCACTTCCCCTGTGCTGTGTGCCTGGCTCCCCCGTTCCCCCCTACATTCTGTGTGGCCTGCTTCCTCTGTTCTTCCCTCTGTACTGTGTGCCCAACTCCCCCGCTCCGCCCTCCATTCTGTGTGCCTTGTTCCACCGCTTCTCCCCCCGCACAGTGTTCTCGGCTCCCCGCTCCCCTCCACATTCTCTGTGCCTGGCTCCCCTGCGCCTCCCCCGTGCTGTGTGCTTGGCGCCCCTGCTCCACCACACCCCAGTGCTGTGACCTTGGCTCACCTGCTCCTCTCCCTGTGCTTTGTGAAAGGCTCCTCCGCTCCCCCCCGTTCTGTGTGTCAGGTTTCCTGGCTCCCCCACTCCTCCCCCCGTGCTGTGTGTCCAGCTCTCCCGATCCTCCCTCCATTCTGTGTGCTGGCTCCCCCGATCCACCCCCTGCGCTGTGTACCCGGTGCCGCCCCCTCGTTCTGTGGGCCCGTTCCCCCCCCGTTCTGTGTGCCAAGCTCGCCAGCTCCCCCCTCCATTCTTTGGGATTGGCTCCCAGCTCTCCCCTCTGTTCTGTGTGCCTGGCTCCCCACCCCCCCCCCTGCTGTGAGCCCAGCTCACCCCCTGCTGTGTGCCCAGCCACCCCATTCTGTGTGCCTGGCTCCACAGCGCCTCCCCCTGTGCTGTATGCCCAACTACCCTGCTCTTCCCCCTGTGTTTTGCCCCACTCCCCCACTCCTTCCCCCATGCTGTGTGCCTGCCCCCCGTGCTGTGTGCCCGGCTCCTCCCCCCGTGCTGTGTGCCTGGCTCCCCCGTTCCCCCCACTGTTTGCCCGGCTCCCCCGTGCCTCCCCCATGCTGTGTGCCTTGCTCCCCTGCTCCACCCATGCTGTAAGCTCAGCTCCCCCGCTCCTCCCCCTGTGCTGTGTGCTCGGCACCCCTGCTCCACCTTCCTGTGCTGTGTGCTCTGCACCCCCGCTCAAACCCTCCATGCTGTGTGCTTGGCCCCCGTGCTGTGAGCTCGTCTCCCTCGCTCCACTCCCTGTGCTGTGTGCTCGGCTCCACCCCTGTGCTGTGTACCCGGCTCCCCTGCTCCATCTCCCGTGCTGTGTTCTCGGCTCCCCCCATTCTGTGTGCTTGGCTCCCCTGCTCCACCCTCCCCGTGCTGTGTGCTCAGATCCCACGCTCCAGACCTCCATCTCTGTGCCGTGTGCTTAACTCCCCCGCTCCTCCCATCGTGCTTTGGGACCGGCTCCCCCACTCCTCCCCCCATCCCATTCTGTGTGCTTGGCTCCAAACCCCATGTGCTGTGTTCTCAACTCCCCCACTCTACCCCTTTGCTGTGTGCCCAGCCCCCCCACTCCTCCCTCTGTTCTGTGTGCCCTGAGCCCCTCCTCCACCCCCCCATCCTGTGTTCTCAGCTCCCCTGCTCCACCCTCGTGCTGTGTGCTCAGCTCCCCTGCTCCACCCCCCTATGCTGTTTTCTTGGCTCCCCACCCCATTCTGTGTGCCAAGCTCCCCCACGCCTCCCCCATGCTTTGTGCTCGGCTCCCCTTCTCCACAATCCCAGAGCTGTGTGCTCGGCTCCCCCACTCCTCCCATAGTGCTTTGTGACCGGCTTCCCTGCACCCCCCCATTTTGTGTGCTTGGCTCCACCCCCCATGCTGTGTTCTCGGCTCCCTCGCTTTACCCCTGTGCTGTATGCCCGTCTCCCCTCCTCTACCCCCCGTGCTGTGTTCTCGGCCCCCCCACTCCATCCCAGGTGCTGTGTGCCTGACTCCCCCACTCCTCCCACTGTGCTTTGTGACCATTTCCCCAGCTCCTCCCCCTGTGCTGTGTGCTCGGCTCCCCCGATCCACCCGATATGCTGTGTGCCTGTCGCCCCCCTCCTTTCTGTGGGCGGGATGTATTAACATACATATCCACCCCTCACTGCGCATTGCAGCGTACCAACATATGCGAACAACATCACAATGCGGTGACGGGGGCCAACCACGATACCTGTGAGGTGGTGTGCGGGGGGGTCTCCGTCACCTCCCAGGGGTCTCCACACTGCCTGCACGCCGGGAAGCAGCAGCAGGCTGTCACTGGTGCCTCCTCTTCCCCCTTGCTGCCGGAAGAACCTCTGGCTGCATTGCTAGGGGGAAGAGGAGATTACCTTCGGGTTCCAGGCTGCCTGGAGAAATGTATGCCTGGGGGGAGGGGGAGAGGCATATGTGGCTTGGGGCGGCGGAGGCGGAGGGTTGTGGTGGCTGGTGATAAGCCCATAGCCTTCTATGGGGTATCGCCATCCAAAGATGGCAATACCCTGGGTGACGAAAACCCGGCAACCGGGTCTTAGTACATTTGAAAATGCGGTAAATCCCTCGAAAACAGGGATTTTATCACATTTTTCTCTTAGTACATCCCACCCTGTGTTTCTGGCTCCCCCGCTCCTCTTCCGTGCTGTGTGCCCGGCTCCTCCCCCTATGCTGTGTGCTCGGCTCCCCTGCTCCACTTTCCCCGAGCTGTGTGCCTGGATCCCCCACTGATACTCCCTGCAGCCACCCGGATATATTAATTGACAGCCCTCACCCTATGACTGCCTGTCCTCTCTATCTGTGTACCCATCGCCTGGGATCACTCTAAAGAGAGATGACCATGTGCTCCTCCATGCCTGTTCCTGCTCCTTCTCACCAGAAGTGGGATGGACTATCACTGATCATGGGTAATCGCAATGATGCTAATCGCATATGTACTAACATATGCGATTAGTATCGCAATGCGATGCCAGGGGTGCCCTGCGGTCAGTGGTAGTCCCGAGGGGAAGCCCTGCAGCTCAGCGCCCACCGCACCCTGACCTCCTGCAGCATGGAGTACAGCCTGAGACCCCCTGCCGGCACCTGCCCATCTCCCGTCATATGCTCCTGCATCCGGTCGCTACCACCATCAGCACCCGGAACCCCCGCACTTCATACAGGAACAAGTAACTGTGTGGCCGGGGCTGGGTGTGGGGCAGCTGCAGGAAGCACGGAGTGCACCGGCTTCCTGAGGACGGGGAGGAGGAATAGGAGGACCCCCACCAGCTGCTGCAGGAGCTCAGAGGTGGCTGAGGATCCTGGAGCAGGCTGCCAGGATACTGGTGAGAGAGGGTTCAGCGTTTGGCGGCAAGTGCGGCGGGTTGCGGAAAGAAGCCCATAGGCTTCTATAGGGTATTGCCATAAAAAGATGGCGATACCCTCAGCACCAAGATGTGGGCACTTAGGTCTTAGTACATTTCAAAATGCGTTAAAACCCCCGAAAACGGGGGGTTTACTGCAATTTTTCCCTTAGTACATCCCGCCCCAGGTGAGTACTGCCCAAATTGTTACAAGTCACCCTCTTGTACAGTCCCCTGCACCCTGTGTGTTGCCCCCTCCCCCATGTGTATGGCCCCCCAAACAGTCTCCTGCATGTCACCCTGGTAGTCCCCTGTATGTCTCTTCCACCCATACAGTGCCCTGCGTGTCGCCTCCCCATACAGTCCCCTATGCCCTGCGTGTTGTCCCGTACAGTCCCCTGCGCCCTGCGTGTTGCCCCCTGTAAGTCCCTGGTGCCCTGCGTGTCGGCCCTCTGTACATGTCCCTGTGCCCTGCATGTCATCCCCCGTACAGTCCCCTGTGCCCGGCATTTCACCCCTCATACAGTCCCCTGTGCCCTACATGCTGCCCCCCATACAGTCCCCTGTGCCCTTCATGTCACTCCGCCTGTACGGTCCCCTGTGCTCTGTGTTTCGCCCTCTTCAGTACAGTCCCCTGCGTCCTACATGTCGGCGCCCTCAGTATTATACCCTGCACCCTGCGTGTCCATTTCCCCTGGTACTGTACTCTGTGCCCTGCATGTTGCTTTCCCCCAGTACTATCCCCTGCACCCTACATGTCACCCCCACCTACAGTCCCCACACAAGGCATTTAACACACACACACACACACACACACACACATATACACGCACAGCACCTAACACACATATACACTCGCAGCACCTGACATTCACACAGACATATACACTCACAACACCTGACACACACACACACACACACACACACACATATACACTCGCAGCACCTGACACACACTCATATACACACGCAGCACCTAAAACACACACATACACATGCAACACCTAACACATACACACGCAGCACCTGACACACACAGTCACATACTGTAGACATGCAACACCTGACACACACACACACACACACACACACACACACACATACATACATACAGGTGCAACACCTGACACACACATGCGCAATAGCTGACACACTAATATAAACATGCAGTGCCTGAAACACATATACACATGCAGCACCTGACACACACATGCAGCACCTGACACACACCTACAAAGGCAGCACCTGACACACATATACACATGGCATTTAACACACACACACTCATATACACTCACAGCACCTCACACACACACATACATGCGCAACACCTGCCACTCACACACACATATACGCACAGCACCTGCCACTCACACACATATACACGCGCAGCACCTGACACACACACATACACGCGCAGCACCTGGCACACACATATACATGCGCAGCCACTGACAATCACACACACATACAGGCACGACACTTGACACTCACACACACAGACATGCTCAACACCTGCCACAAGTGCGGCAGCTGATGCATACACATGCAACACCAGACACACACACCTACAGGCACAACATCAGACACACTAATATAGACATGCAGTACTTGGCACACACACACATATACATGCTTGTAGCATTTAACACACACATATACACTCGCAACACCTAGCACAAAGATGCACGGCACCAGACACACACACGCACCACCTCACACATGTACGGTGGCACCACATGTATGTACACACACGGCACCTTGCTCTCACATACACGTGTTCGTACATGCACAACACCTGCAACTCACACACACACACGAGCAGCACCTGCCACTACCATACATGTGCAGCACCTGCCACTCACACACACACACATACACACGCAGCACCTGCCACTCACACACACATACACATGCAGCACCTGCCACTCACACACACACACACACACACACACACACACATACACGTGCAGCACCTGCCTGCCACTCACACACACATATACACTTGCAGCACCTGCTACTCACACACACACACACATACACATGCAGCACCTGCCTCTCACACACACATATACGTGCAGCGCCTGCCACTCACACACACACACACACACACGTGCTGCACCTGCCACTCACACACATATACATGTGCATCAACTGACACACACATACATACACATGCGCAGCACCTGACACACACACACACACACACACACACATACACGCGCATCATCTGACACACACACACACACACACACACACATACACGAGCAGCACCTGACACACACATACATGCGCAACACCTGACACACACATTTACACACACAACACCTGACATACACATGTGCGGCAGCTGATGCATACACACGCAGCACCAGACACACACATATACAATCAAGCATCAGACACACTAATACATACACGCAGTACTTGGCACACACATACATATTGTCAAAGTCGAAAATATTAAAGTCACACACATCACGTGCAAACACCAAACAGAGTGGCCTCCGTGCGGGTGCCTGTTCTGCCGTGTGTGCGTATACTCGCACGTTGTGTATATTGGCTCACAAGGTCCTGCGTATTAGCGCGTGGTATAAGTAAATACGGTAGCATATGCAGTCGCATGGAAAAGCCACAAAGAAATATCTCATACTTAATCCACATAGCACATAATTTACACATAGCCTACATGCACCACACCAGCGAGTTACATTTGCTTCAAAGGTACAACAACAGAGGGATTCGACTTTACAGGATATGAGGGGACAGAATTAGGTTAGGAGGTGGTATTTGGCATCCAGCTGTACAGTATTTCAAGGGCAATATTCTGGTAGCAGTTTGCAGAAGATAGCACGCTCCTGCGCATAGATATGCACAGGAACAGAATATTAATATTACACTGTATTTACTAGAGATGTGCACTTGAAATTTTTCGGGTTTTGGTTTTGGGTTCGGTTCCGCGGCCGTGTTTTGGGTTCGACCGCGTTTTGGCAAAACCTCACCAAATTTTTTTTGTCGGATTCGGGTGTGTTTTGGATTCGGGTGTTTTTTTCAAAAAACACTAAATAACAGCTTAAATCATAGAATTTGGGGGTCATTTTGATCCCAAAGTATTATTAACCTCAAAAACCATAATTTCCACTCATTTTCAGTCTATTCTGAATACCTCACACCTCACAATATTATTTTTAGTCCTAAAATTTGCACCGAGGTCGCTGGATGACTAAGCTAAGCGACCCTAGTGGCCGACACAAACACCTGGCCCATCTAGGAGTGGCACTGCAGTGTCACGCAGGATGGCCCTTCCAAAAAACACTCCTCAAACAGCACATGACGCAAAGAAAAAAAGAGGCGCAATGAGGTAGCTGTGTGAGTAAGATAAGCGACCCTAGTGGCCGACACAAACACCTGGCCCATCTAGGAGTGGCACTGCAGTGTCACGCAGGATGGCCCTTCCAAAAAACACTCCCCAAACAGCACATAACGCAAAGAAAAAAAGAGGCGCAATGAGGTAGCTGTGTGAGTAAGATAAGCGACCCTAGTGGCCGACACAAACACCTGGCCCATCTAGGAGTGGCACTGCAGTGTCACGCAGGATGGCCCTTCCAAAAAACACTCCCCAAACAGCACATGACGCAAAGAAAAAAAGAGGCGCAATGAGGTAGCTGTGTGAGTAAGATAAGCGACCCTAGTGGCCGACACAAACACCTGGCCCATCTAGGAGTGGCACTGCAGTGTCACGCAGGGTGGCCCTTCCAAAAAACACTCCCCAAAAAGCACATGACGCAAAGAAAAAAAGAGGCGCAATGAGGTAGCTGTGTGAGTAAGATAAGCGACACTAGTGGCCGACACAAACACCTGGCCCATCTAGGAGTGGCACTGCAGTGTCACGCAGGATGGCCCTTCCAAAAAACACTCCCCAAACAGCACATGACGCAAAGAAAAAAAGAGGCGCAATGAGGTAGCTGTGTGAGTAAGATAAGCGACCCTAGTGGCCGACACAAACACCTGGCCCATCTAGGAGTGGCACTGCAGTGTCACGCAGGATGGCCCTTCCAAAAAACACTCCCCAAACAGCACATGACGCAAAGAAAAAAAGAGGCGCAATGAGGTAGCTGTGTGAGTAAGATAAGCGACCCTAGTGGCCGACACAAACACCTGGCCCATCTAGGAGTGGCACTGCAGTGTCACGCAGGATGGCCCTTCCAAAAAACACTCCCCAAACAGCACATGACGCAAAGAAAAATTAAAGAAAAAAGAGGTGCAAGATGGAATTGTCCTTGAGCCCTCCCACCCACCCTTATGTTGTATAAACAGGACATGCACACTTTAACCAACCCATCATTTCAGTGACAGGGTCTGCCACACGACTGTGACTGAAATGACGGGTTGGTTTGGACCCCCACCAAAAAAGAAGCAATTAATCTCTCCTTGCACAAACTGGCTCTACAGAGGCAAGATGTCCACCTCATCATCGTCCTCCGATATATCACCGTGTACATCCCCCTCCTCACAGATTATCAATTCGTCCCCACTGGAATCCACCATCTCAGCTCCCTGTGTACTTTGTGGAGGCAATTGCTGCTGGTCAATGTCTCCACGGAGGAATTGATTATAATTAATTTTAATGAACATCATCTTCTCCACATTTTCTGAAAGTAACCTTGTACGCCGATTGCTGACAAGGTGAGCGGCGGCACTAAACACTCTTTCGGAGTAAACACTTGTGGGAGGGCAACTTAGGTAGAATAAAGCCAGTTTGTGCAAGGGCCTCCAAATTGCCTCTTTTTCCTGCCAGTATAAGTACGGACTGTGTGACGTGCCTACTTGGATGCGGTCACTCATATAATCCTCCACCATTCTTTCAATGTTGAGAGAATCATATGCAGTGACAGTAGACGACATGTCCGTAATCGTTGTCAGGTCCTTCAGTCCGGACCAGATGTCAGCATCAGCAGTCGCTCCAGACTGCCCTGCATCACCGCCAGCGGGTGGGCTCGGAATTCTGAGCCTTTTCCTCGCACCCCCAGTTGCGGGAGAATGTGAAGGAGGAGATGTTGACAGGTCGCGTTCCGCTTGACTTGACAATTTTCTCACCAGCAGGTCTTTCAACCCCAGCAGACTTGTGTCTGCCGGAAAGAGAGATCCAAGGTAGGTTTTAAATCTAGGATCGAGCACGGTGGCCAAAATGTAGTGCTCTGATTTCAACAGATTGACCACCCGTGAATCCTTGTTAAGCGAATTAAGGGCTCCATCCACAAGTCCCACATGCCTAGCGGAATCGCTCCGTGTTAGCTCCTCCTTCAATGTCTCCAGCTTCTTCTGCAAATGCCTGATTAGGGGAATGACCTGACTCAGGCTGGCAGTGTCTGAACTGGCTTCACGTGTGGCAAGTTCAAAGGGCAGCAGAACCTTGCACAACGTTGAAATCATTCTCCACTGCGCTTGAGACAGGTGCATTCCACCTCCTATATCGTGCTGAATTGTATAGGCTTGAATGGCCTTTTGCTGCTCCT
Source organism: Pseudophryne corroboree (assembly GCF_028390025.1). Taxonomy (NCBI): domain Eukaryota; kingdom Metazoa; phylum Chordata; class Amphibia; order Anura; family Myobatrachidae; genus Pseudophryne; species Pseudophryne corroboree. The sequence goes on from NC_086448.1 coordinate 483,685,416, forward strand.
CCAACCTCTGAAGCATATATAGGGTTGAATTCCACCTCGTTACCACTTCTTGCTTCAGATGATGGCAGGGCAGGTTCAGGCGTTTTTGGTGGTGCTCCAGTCTTCTGTACGTGGTGCCTGTACGCCGAAAGTGTCCCGCAATTCTTCTGGCCACCGACAGCATCTCTTGCACGCCCCTGTCGTTTTTTTAAAAATTCTGCACCACCAAATTCAAGGTATGTGCAAAACATGGGACGTGCTGGAATTTGCCCATATTTAATGCACACACAATATTGCTGGCGTTGTCCGATGCCACAAATCCACAGGAGAGTCCAATTGGGGTAAGCCATTCCGCGATGATCTTCCTCAGTTGCCGTAAGAGGTTTTCAGCTGTGTGCGTATTCTGGAAAGCGGTGATACAAAGCGTAGCCTGCCTAGGAAAGAGTTGGCGTTTGCGAGATGCTGCTACTGGTGCCGCCGCTGCTGTTCTTGCGGCGGGAGTCCATACATCTACCCAGTGGGCTGTCACAGTCATATAGTCCTGACCCTGCCCTGCTCCACTTGTCCACATGTCCATGGTTAAGTGGACATTGGGTACAACTGCATTTTTTAGGACACTGGTGAGTCTTTTTCTGACGTCCGTGTACATTCTCGGTATCGCCTGCCTAGAGAAGTGGAACCTAGATGGTATTTGGTAACGGGGGCACACTACCTCAAGAAATTGTCTAGTTCCCTGTGAACTAACGGCGGATACCGGACGCACGTCTAACACCAACATAGTTGTCAAGGCCTCAGTTATCCGCTTTGCAACAGGATGACTGCTGTGATATTTCATCTTCCTCGCAAAGGACTGTTGGACAGTTAATTGCTTACTGGAAGTAGTACAAGTGGGCTTACGACTTCCCCTCTGGGATGACCATCGACTCCCAGCAGCAACAACAGCAGCGCCAGCAGCAGTAGGCGTTACACGCAAGGATGCATCGGAGGAATCCCAGGCAGGAGAGGAATCGTCAGAATTGCCAGTGACATGGCCTGCAGGACTATTGGCATTCCTGGGGAAGGAGGAAATTGACACTGAGGGAGTTGGTGGGGTGGTTTGCGTGAGCTTGGTTACAAGAGGAAGGGATTTACTGGTCAGTGGACTGCTTCCGCTGTCACCCAAAGTTTTTGAACTTGTCACTGACTTATTATGAATGCGCTGCAGGTGACGTATAAGGGAGGATGTTCCGAGGTGGTTAACGTCCTTACCCCTACTTATTACAGCTTGACAAAGGCAATACACGGCTTGACACCTGTTGTCCGCATTTCTGTTGAAATACTTCCACACCGAAGAGCTGATTTTTTTGGTATTTTCACCAGGCATGTCAACGGCCATATTCCTCCCACGGACAACAGGTGTCTCCCCGGGTGCCTGACTTAAACAAACCACCTCACCATCAGAATCCTCCTGGTCAATTTCCTCCCCAGCGCCAGCAACACCCATATCCTCCTCATCCTGGTGTACTTCAACACTGACATCTTCAATCTGACTATCAGGAACTGGACTGCGGGTGCTCCTTCCAGCACTTGCAGGGCCGTGCAAATGGTGGAAGGCGCATGCTCTTCACGTCCAGTGTTGGGAAGGTCAGGCATCGCAACCGACACAATTGGACTCTACTTGTGGATTTGGGATTTCGAAGAACGCACAGTTCTTTGCGGTGCTACTGCTTTTGCCAGCTTGAGTCTTTTCATTTTTCTAGCGAGAGGCTGAGTGCTTCCATCCTCATGTGAAGCTGAACCACTAGCCATGAACATAGGCCAGGGCCTCAGCCGTTCCTTGCCACTCCGTGTGGTAAATGGCATATTGGCAAGTTTACGCTTCTCCTCCGACAATTTTATTTTAGATTTTGGAGTCCTTTTTTTACTGATATTTGGTGTTTTGGATTTTACATGCTCTGTACTATGACATTGGGCATCGGCCTTGGCAGACGACGTTGCTGGCATTTCATCGTCTCGGCCATGACTAGTGGCAGCAGCTTCAGCACGAGGTGGAAGTGGATCTTGATCTTTCCCTAATTTTGGAACCTCAACATTTTTGTTCTCCATATTTTAATAGGCACAACTAAAAGGCACCTCAGGTAAACAATGGAGATGGATGGATACTAGTATACTTATGGATGGACGAGCGACTGCCGACACAGAGGTAGCTACAGCCGTGGACTACCGTACTGTGTCTGCTGCTAATATAGACTGGATGATAATGAGATGAAATCAATATATATATATATATATAATATCACTAGTACTGCAGCCGGACAGGTATATATATATTTATTATGTAATGACTGATGACGGACCTGCTGGACACTGTCAGCTCAGCAGCACCGCAGACTGCTACAGTAAGCTACTATAGTAGTATGTATAAAGAAGAAAGGAAAAAAAAAACACGGGTAGGTGGTATACAATTATGGATGGACGAGCGACTGCCGACACAGAGGTAGCTACAGCCGTGGACTACCGTACTGTGTCTGCTGCTAATATAGACTGGATGATAATGAGATGAAATCAATATATATATATATAATATCACTAGTACTGCAGCCGGACAGGTATATATATTTATTATGTAATGACTGATGACGGACCTGCTGGACACTGTCAGCTCAGCAGCACCGCAGACTGCTACAGTAAGCTACTATAGTAGTATGCATAAAGAAGAAAGGAAAAAAAAAAACCACGGGTAGGTGGTATACAATTATGGATGGACGAGCGACTGCCGACACAGAGGTAGCTACAGCCGTGGACTACCGTACTGTGTCTGCTGCTAATATAGACTGGATGATAATGAGATGAAATCAATATATATATATATAATATCACTAGTACTGCAGCCGGACAGGTATATATATTTATTATGTAATGACTGATGACGGACCTGCTGGACACTGTCAGCTCAGCAGCACCGCAGACTGCTACAGTAAGCTACTATAGTAGTATGTATAAAGAAGAATGAAAAAAAAACCACGGGTAGGTGGTATACAATTATGGATGGACGAGTGACTGCCGACACAGAGGCAGCTACAGCCGTGGACTACCGTACTGTTTCTGCTGCTAATATAGACTGGATGATAATGAGATGAAATCAATATATATATATATATATATATATATAATATCACTAGTACTGCAGCCGGACAGGTATATATATTTATTATGTAATGACTGATGACGGACCTGCTGGACACTGTCAGCTCAGCAGCACCGCAGACTGCTACAGTAAGCTACTATAGTAGTATGTAAAAAGAAGAATGAAAAAAAAAAAACCCACGGGTAGGTGGTATACAATTATGGATGGACGAGCGACTGCCGACACAGAGGTAGCTACAGCCGTGGACTACCGTACTGTGTCTGCTGCTAATATAGACTGGATGATAATGAGATGAAATCAATATATATATATATATATAATATCACTAGTACTGCAGCCGGACAGGTATATATATATTTATTATGTAATGACTGATGACGGACCAGCTGGACACTGTCAGCTCAGCAGCACCGCAGACTGCTACAGTAAGCTACTATAGTAGTATGTATAAAGAAGAAAGGAAAAAAAAAACCACGGGTAGGTGGTATACAATTATGGATGGACGAGCGACTGCCGACACAGAGGTAGCTACAGCCGTGGACTACCGTACTGTGTCTGCTGCTAATATAGACTGGATGATAATGAGATGAAATCAATATATATATATATAATATCACTAGTACTGCAGCCGGACAGGTATATATATTTATTATGTAATGACTGATGACGGACCTGCTGGACACTGTCAGCTCAGCAGCACCGCAGACTGCTACAGTAAGCTACTATAGTAGTATGTATAAAGAAGAATGAAAAAAAAAACCACGGGTAGGTGGTATACAATTATGGATGGACGAGCGACTGCCGACACAGAGGTAGCTACAGCCGTGGACTACCGTACTGTGTCTGCTGCTAATATAGACTGGATGATAATGAGATGAAATCAATATATATATATATATATATATATATATATAATATCACTAGTACTGCAGCCGGACAGGTATATATATTTATTATGTAATGACTGATGACGGACCTGCTGGACACTGTCAGCTCAGCAGCACCGCAGACTGCTACAGTAAGCTACTATAGTAGTATGTAAAAAGAAGAATGAAAAAAAAAAACCCACGGGTAGGTGGTATACAATTATGGATGGACGAGCGACTGCCGACACAGAGGTAGCTACAGCCGTGGACTACCGTACTGTGTCTGCTGCTAATATAGACTGGATGATAATGAGATGAAATCAATATATATATATATATATAATATCACTAGTACTGCAGCCGGACAGGTATATATATTTATTATGTAATGACTGATGACGGACCAGCTGGACACTGTCAGCTCAGCAGCACCGCAGACTGCTACAGTAAGCTACTATAGTAGTATGTATAAAGAAGAAAGGAAAAAAAAAAACCACGGGTAGGTGGTATACAATTATGGATGGACGAGCGACTGCCGACACAGAGGTAGCTACAGCCGTGGACTACCGTACTGTGTCTGCTGCTAATATAGACTGGATGATAATGAGATGAAATCAATATATATATATATATATAATATCACTAGTACTGCAGCCGGACAGGTATATATATTTATTATGTAATGACTGATGACGGACCAGCTGGACACTGTCAGCTCAGCAGCACCGCAGACTGCTACAGTAAGCTACTATAGTAGTATGTATAAAGAAGAAAGGAAAAAAAAAAACCACGGGTAGGTGGTATACAATTATGGATGGACGAGCGACTGCCGACACAGAGGTAGCTACAGCCGTGGACTACCATACTGTGTCTGCTGCTAATATAGACTGGATGATAATGAGATGAAATCAATATATATATATATAATATCACTAGTACTGCAGCCGGACAGGTATATATATTTATTATGTAATGACTGATGACGGACCTGCTGGACACTGTCAGCTCAGCAGCACCGCAGACTGCTACAGTAAGCTACTATAGTAGTATGTATAAAGAAGAATGAAAAAAAAAACCACGGGTAGGTGGTATACAATTATGGATGGACGAGCGACTGCCGACACAGAGGTAGCTACAGCCGTGGACTACCGTACTGTGTCTGCTGCTAATATAGACTGGATGATAATGAGATGAAATCAATATATATATATATATATATATATAATATCACTAGTACTGCAGCCGGACAGGTATATATATTTATTATGTAATGACTGATGACGGACCAGCTGGACACTGTCAGCTCAGCAGCACCGCAGACTGCTACAGTAAGCTACTATAGTAGTATGTATAAAGAAGAAAGGAAAAAAAAAACCACGGGTAGGTGGTATACAATTATGGATGGACGAGCGACTGCCGACACAGAGGTAGCTACAGCCGTGGACTACCGTACTGTGTCTGCTGCTAATATAGACTGGATGATAATGAGATGAAATCAATATATATATATATATAATATCACTAGTACTGCAGCCGGACAGGTATATATATTTATTATGTAATGACTGATGACGGACCTGCTGGACACTGTCAGCTCAGCAGCACCGCAGACTGCAACAGTAAGCTACTATAGTAGTATGTATAAAGAAGAAAGGAAAAAAAAACACGGGTAGGTGGTATACAATTATGGATGGACGAGCGACTGCCGACACAGAGGTATCTACAGCCGTGGACTACCGTACTGTGTCTGCTGCTAATATAGACTGGATGATAATGAGATGAAATCAATATATATATATATAATATCACTAGTACTGCAGCCGGACAGGTATATATATTTATTATGTAATGACTGATGACGGACCTGCTGGACACTGTCAGCTCAGCAGCACCGCAGACTGCTACAGTAAGCTACTATAGTAGTATGTATAAAGAAGAAAGGAAAAAAAAAAACCCACGGGTAGGTGGTATACAATTATGGATGGACGAGCGACTGCCGACACAGAGGTAGCTACAGCCGTGGACTACCGTACTGTGTCTGCTGCTAATATAGACTGGATGATAATGAGATGAAATCAATATATATATATATATATAATATCACTAGTACTGCAGCCGGACAGGTATATATATTTATTATGTAATGACTGATGACGGACCTGCTGGACACTGTCAGCTCAGCAGCACCGCAGACTGCTACAGTAAGCAACTATAGTAGTATGTATAAAGAAGAATGAAAAAAAAAAAAAACCACGGGTAGGTGGTATACAATTATGGATGGACGAGCGACTGCCGACACAGAGGTAGCTACAGCCGTGGACTACCGTACTGTGTCTGCTGCTAATATAGACTGGATGATAATGAGATGAAATCAATATATATATATATAATATCACTAGTACTGCAGCCGGACAGGTATATATATTTATTATGTAATGACTGATGACGGACCAGCTGGACACTGTCAGCTCAGCAGCACCGCAGACTGCTACAGTAAGCTACTATAGTAGTATGTATAAAGAAGAAAGAAAAAAAAAAACACGGGTAGGTGGTATACAATATTATATATATATTATATACAATTATATATATATATATATATGTATATATATATATATTAAACTGGTGGTGATTATTAAACTGGTGGTCAGGTCACTGGTCACACTATCAGCAACTTGCAAGTAGTACTCCTAAGCAGACAATCACAATATATATTATACTGGTGGTCAGTGTGGTCACAATGGCAGTGTGGCACTCTGGCAGCAAAAGTGTGCACTGTACGTTATATGTACTCCTGAGTCCTGCTCTCAGACTCTAACTGCTCCCCACTGTCAGTGTCTACCCCACAAGTCAGATATACACGTCACACTATCTATCACTTCAGCAAGTAGTAGTACTCCTCCTAATGCTCCCCAAAATTACTACTGTGTCTCTCTCTAGTAGTCTCACTCTCTTCTCTATAAACGGAGAGGACGCCAGCCACGTCCTCTCCCTATGAATCTCAATGCACGTGTGAAAATGGCGGCGACGCGCGGCTCCTTATATAGAATCCGAGTCTCGCGATAAAATCCGAGCCTCGCGAGAATCCGACAGCGGGATGATGACGTTCGGGCGCGCTCGGGTTAACCGAGCAAGGCGGGAAGATCCGAGTCGCTCGGCCCCGTGTAAAAAAAAATGAAGTTCGGGCGGGTTCGGATTCCGAGGAACCGAACCCGCTCATCTCTAGTATTTACTGTAATATTGATATTCGGCGGGAATCCAGTGGAGAACATCTGCAAGTGCACCTGGACCAGGCATCGCCCACCTTTTCAAACCGACCTATGACCCCTCCTGTACTGTATATGACCAGTCCTTTGACCTATGGGTGAAGAGATTACAGTTTCTATTGTTTCATGATTTGGACCAATGTATAAAAGCCAAGCCTCCTGGCTGGTCAGAGACATTCCCTGAAGGTCATCTATCCAGATTGACTGAGGAACGAGACCTGGTGGCGCTGGCGAACAAACGTATATGTCCATTGATTGTAGCCTCTTCTATTATGTGATTGTATTACTGTTGTAACCCCCTTTTGAGTAAATATTTGTTGCTGGGTTGGACCTCAACATTACATATACAATTGGTGTCGCATTCCTTTCCTGTTAGGGGTTATAAAGTGTATTCCGCCGCACATGTAGCTACTTTGTGCTTACAGCGTGATGGCGTACTTACGTAAAGTGTACTCATTTCATAGGGGTTTTACACACACACACGTTTAGCGGTCGCATCGGCCTGAACAGTTGTATATTTAAGGTATTGCTTTTCTTTCTGAAAGTTAATCAGACTTAACAATATACACGCATGTAGCATTTAACACACACATATACACACACGTGGTACCTGACATAAACACGTAGAACCTCACACACTTGACACACATGTGTACATACGCGTGCGGCACCTGACACACAGACGTGTACATACACGTGCGACACCTGACACACACATGTGTACATACACATGTGACACCTGACAAACACATGTGAACGTACACGAATGGTTTCTGACACACACACATGTATGTCCGAGCGCGGCACCTGACACACCCACATGTACGTCCACATGCTGCACCTGACACACACACACATACGTACACACGCAGCACCTGACACACACACACGAATGTACTCACGCGGTACCTCACACACACACATACGTACACGTGCGGCTCCTGACACACATACGTACATACACGCATGGCTCCTGACACACACACACACACACACACACACACACACAGAAGTTTGTACACATGCAGCACTTAACACACACACACATACTTAAATGCGCGGCACCTGACACAAACTCGTACGTACGTACGTACGTACGTACGTACTTACATGCCAGTGGCTGGTGAGGCACTACAGCCATAATGTCTGCTGAATCCTGCCGATGACCCTTACTGCCGCCTTGCCAATGCCCGCTACTGTCTCTCTGAGCCGATGCCCGCTGCCACCGCCAACGGCTTACAAACTCGCCCACCATCAACTGACCCAGTCCTCCGCCACTAATTTGCATCTCAGTCCGATGCCGCCAATGCCTGCTGCCTGCCTGCTCATCATACTTGTGATATATTGTACATTTTTATAGAAAAAAAATAAAAATTAGTGTATTGGACTGGGTAGGGAGTGGGAGGAGGACATGAATGCAATTTTGTTGGTCAGGGCTTCGATTAACTTAATGGAGAAGGGTCTGAATGGGTTAAAAAATAAAAAAAATGAGTGAGGTCCCCCCTCCTATGTATAACCAGCCTCGGCCTCCTTCAACCGGTCCTGGTTGTTTAAATACAGGGTAAAAAAATGGACAGGGGTTCCACGTATTTAGACAACCAGCACCGGCTCTTAGTCCAATCCTGGTTCCAAAATTACAAGGAACAAAAGATGTAGGAGACCCCGTATTTTTAAAACCAGCACTGGGCTCCACTAGCCACGAACACAATGCCACAGCCAGGGGACACATTTATGTAGGTCCCTGTGGCCGTGGCATTACCCCCCAACTATCCCCCCCTGGCCAGGGTTCCCTGGAGGAGTGGGGACCCCTTAAATCAAGGGGTCCCCCCCTCAGGCAACCAAGGGCCAGAGGTGAAGCCCGAGGCTGTCCCCAGCACCCCTGGGTGGTGGGTGCCGGGCTGGTAGCCATAAGTGTGTAAAAAAAATATGTTTTTTTGTTGTGGAACTACAAGGCCCAGCAAGCCTCCCCCACTTGCTGGTACTTGGAGAACCTCAAGTACCAGCATGCAGGGAAATAACGGGAATGCTGGTACCTATAGTTCTACAAAAAAAATACCCCCAAAAAAACAAAACACATACACCCTGAAAGTAAAAATGTATTAAAACACACACCCTCCCACATACTTACCTACATCCCATGCCGATCACGTCCACTTGTCCATGTAAAATCCAATAGGGGTACCTGTAAAAATGAGAGAGAGATTACTTACCTACATCCCATGCTAATCACGTCCACTTGTCCATGTAGAATCCAATAGGGGTATCTGTAAAAATGAAAATTATATTTACAAACAAAGTAATCCACAGAAGGGGGGAGAGAGAAAGAGATAGAGAGAGAGAGAGAGAGAGAAAGAATATTATGCACTCACTGACGTGGTTCTTATGCTGCTGGCTGGGAGCGGGAGGACAAAGGAGCACAAACGGGAAAGTGCTGCTGCTGGCTGAGAGGACGGAGCCGGTGCCGGAGGAGGAACAAGGGGAGATTCCTACCCGGCCACCGCACTCAGGCACACAGGTGCCGTGCCGGAGGAGGAACGAGGGGGGGGGATTCCTACCCGGCCACCGCACCCTGCCCCCTGCCCGCCCCCCGCTGCTCGGACTTTTAGTGTTAGCAGCAGGAGGCACCTCTTTCGCTGCCTCCCACCCTCAGATGCAGCCATATACACTGGGGGAAATGATTAGAATAATAAAAGAAGATATTTATAACAGAATCTGTGCTAGAAATATCTTCTTTTTATTATTTTAATCATTACGACAGGGGAGGCACTGCCTACCCGTTCTCCCGTGACTGCATGTCCCTCGTACACCTGATACACACACGTACGTACACGTGCGGCAACTGACACATACACATACGTACGTTCATGCACGGCACCTGACACACACAAATATGTACATACGTACACGCGCGGCACCTGACACACACACGCGTACGTACATCCGCGGTACCTGACACAAACACACGTACGTACACGCACAGCGCTTGACACACAGACACGTACGTACACGTTCGGCATCTGACAGACAGACACGTACATGCGTACATGCGCAGCACCTGACACACACGTGTGGCACCTGATGCACACACACATACGTACTTACACGCGCGGCGCCTGACACACACGTACGTACACTCGCGGCATCTGACGTACACACACATTCGGAAATACACGTGCGGCACCTGACGTGCACACACGTATGTACACGCGTGGCACTTCACACACTCGTGTCAGTGACCTCAATAAACTTCCGTAGACTGCAAAGTTCCCACCATTGAGTATAATGGAAGCTCACGATCCTCCATTATTGCCTATGCGATCCGGCCTGATTGACAGGCCATGTGCGCACAGCCAATCAGGAGAGCGCTATGACATGACGCTCCCTGATTGGCTGCCGGTTCCTCTAGTGACAGGAGTCAAGAGGTGTCCCAGCATTCGGGGAAAGGGAATACATGTGTAAACATGTACACACCTTTAGTTGCAAGGGCCGGGTTGTTTCATTTTGGGCTTTTTTACCCTGTGGATGTCTACTTGAAATAAAGAGGACCGTTCACCTCCGAATTGTTGGTGAGTATATTTTTCTTTATTTACAGGTACCCTAATGGATTCTACTGGAGAAGGGGACATGAATGGTGGTGTGGGATGTAGGTATGTGTGAGTGTGTAAGTGTGTGTTTAAGAAAACTTATACTTTCACAGTGTGTGTGTCTTTATTTGAATATTTTTTCTGTTGTGGAACTACAGGTCCCAGCGGGCCCTTTAATGCCCTGCATGCTGTGACCTGTAGTTCCACAACAAAAGACAATATTTTTTTTTACCCTTTTAATGGCTATCAGCCCTGGCCCTTGGGTGCCTGGGGGCACCCCTTTATTTAAGGGGGCCCACTCCCCCAGGGAACCCCTGCCAGGGGTGACTAGTTGGGGTGAGTGATGCTGCGGCCACAGGGACCTCTATAAAAGTGTCCCCTGGCTGCGGCATTACCTTCCTCGCTAGTGGAGCCTGGTGCTGGTTCTAAAAATACGGGGGACCCTTACTTCTTTTTTCCCCCATATTTTTCGTCCAAGAGCCCGGTGCTGGTTATTGAAATACGGGGAACCCCTAGTAAATTTCCCCCCCGTATTTCTGCAACCAGGAACGGCTCAAAGAGCCCGTGGGCTGGTTATGCTTTTGGGGGGAGGGACCTGCACGTTGTTTATTTTTTTATTTTTAACTATTTCTCTACTGTTTTATACAGAAGCATGCACGGATCACATTGATCTATGCATGCTACTGGCTAATGAAAACATGTCTTAAAAAAACACGTTTTTATTACTAAAATCCATATGTTTCCTTTAATAAAAAATCGCAAAACATTTCATGTGACTCCCGTTTTTACCCCACAAATTGCACCCTATTACATTTGCGATTTTTATCAAAAAATCACACTTGACAAATGTGCCATTTGATGCGATTTATTAAATACCTGAAAAATCGCACTCCATTACATTTGGCCCCAAATGTTTATTCTTACAGTGAAATATTACATTTCTGAATTAAAATAGTAAATTGAAAAAAAGTTATGAAATTCCATAGACAAAAAATCCTTACAGTTTCACATGTCCCATTAAGGCTTCTTACACATGATCTGGCATTTCAGAACCTGTTGTTACTCTTCCACTCAAATCCAAAAGGCAATGAAATTCCGATCATTAAGGCTGATGCCTTATTGGACGTTTTCCTTGCGCAGTTCAAAGGTGGTATGTCATCACAGCCTGTGGGTAAGTGCAGGTTCAGTATTCTTACAGAGTGAGATTGCTGTCACTCACACAATGGTGAAGCTGCCAATTCACAGATTTGTGTGCTCATTGGAATACACACATGCAGTCTATGCAACTGAAGGTCTGAGCAGAAGACAAAGCTGCACAGATGAGGGAAAAGTGGTGTTGATTGGAGGGTGGAAACAGAGCAGTGTGGATGGGAGGACAGAAATGTGCGGATAGGGGGAACACTAAGCAGCACTGTGAGGGGTGGAAAACAGTGGTGCAGATGGGGGTAGGTAAGAGAATGATGCGGATGGGGGAGACAGAGTGTAACAGATGGAGAAAGAGTGGCACAGATAGGGAAAGAGAATGGTACACATGGTGGGGAGACAGAGCGGTGTGGATGGACGGACAGTGCTGTGTGTATGTGGGGAACAGAGCCACACAGCTGGAGAGGGGTAAGAGCAGCATAGATGAAAAGAAATAGTGGCACGGATATGAGGGGCAGAACAGCATGGATGAGGGGAAGACAGTCCAGACATCGGATGGGGTAAGTATTTTTACCTACTCTTGTGGGGTGGCAGCTATGCCTAATCCTCGGGGGTGGTGGCTAGTGCTGACAACCCCCCTCCCTCCTTCTCTGGGCAATAACCCTAGATTAAGCAGCACATATGGGATGGGAGGCAGAGTGGTGCAGATGGGGGACAACGATGCAGAAGGGTTGAAAACACTGGCACGAATGGGTAGAAAATTGGTGCAGATAGGAGAGAAGACAGTGTGGCATGTATGGGAGGAGGCAGAGTGACATTGAAGGGGGAAACACTGAGCAGCGCAGAGAGAAGGAAATGGTGGTATGCAAAGGCACTCATGGGGAAAGACAGATGGTGAGGGTAAGTGAATACAGACTAGCACAGATGTGAGAACACAGCAATAGGGATTGGGGAAGACAGAGCAGCATGGAGGCATATAGGGGAACTACTGTAAGTGTAGATGCATAGACCGTAGATGGGGTATTATAGTTTTAGCAATTAACCAAGATGTTTGAGGGAGCTAAATCTGTAGACTAAAATAGATGGATGTATGGAGTGACAAGGATGTTGGAACAAGTTGAGATTGTTGTGGTGACCGAGTGGGATGGTTGGGGGCACTAAGCGGGTTCGATGCACCACATAACTGCTCAGACCTTCAGTTGCATAGACTGCATGTGTGTATTCCAATGAACACACAAATATGTAAATTAGCAGCTCCATTGTGTGAGTGACAGCAATCTCACTCTGTGAGAGTGCTGAATCTGCACTTACCCACAGGCTGTGATGACATACCATATCTGTATTGCGCAAGGAACACGTCCATTAAGGCGTCAACCTTAATGATCGGAATTTCATTGCCTATTGGAATTTGAGTGCAAAAGTTACAATAGGTTTCTGAAATGACAGATCATGTGTAAGAAGCCTTATTGGGACATGTGAAACCATACACACACATCTCAACTAGTTTGTGTTAATGTTTAGATATGGCTATAATGAGTTGGGGCTGAAATGCCAGCGGTCGGGCTTCCAGCTGTCAGAATACAGAGCATCCCACTGTTCAGAATCCAGACTGGGGACAGGAAAGAATGCTACCCCTCACACACTAACCATAGCTGTACCTTACTGCAGCCTAAACCTAACCCCCACCCCTCCTCCGCAGCCTAACTTCCTCAGGTGGTGCCTAAACCTTACTTTCCTTCCCGCAGCCTACACCAAACACCCCCTTCCCAAAGCCTAACCCTCCAACTACAGCCTAATCCTAACCTTCCCCCCTCCACAGCTTACTTCTCCGGCATCCTGGCTAACTCAATCAGGATGCCGGTGCATTCTGTTCAGTGTCAGGATTCTGGCATCAGTGTTTTGACTGCCAGGATCCCAACCATTGGTTTCCTTACTGGATCCCGCTGTAATGACCACAACACTTTTCAGAAAACCTACAAATTATTTTTATACATGGTTAATTTTGGTTCCAAAATGAGCAAGTGACAGAAGAAAAAAAAAATGTTGCTGTGAAACATCTGTTTTACTTTATGATTTTTTATAGAGTATTTGTGTATTTCTTCCACTATTAAAATGTTTAACATGACTTATTTTTAATGAGCAATATTTTTCTATTGATTTCTCAATAATGCAACTTTATTGTCCAGTTACCTCAGAAAAACTTCACCTGGTTCGACCAGCATTTTGCACAGCAGAAGTACTTTAATGCACATCATTGGGGGAATGGCTGAGCAGACCATTATGTAGTTTGATGATAGAGAGAACTCTATTAACTCTAATGTGCATGTCTGCTAAAATTGCCATACCTGCGTTATTATACAGTTTACTGAGTACAAAAACAAACTCAAATTGAGTTCAGATTCTTAAAGGAGGCAATAGAAATAATTTTAGTATGAACAAAAAGCTCTAGTCTGTGTACTGATGTGACATTTGTTTTATTCTGTTTCTACAGGATACAAATGATATACTATAACATTCAGCTGTGACAGATGAACTACTGTAGATGAAGAACCTTCAGATAGCTGCAAGAGAAAGGTAGCAATATATAATAGCAGAGTCTATTTTGTGTTTGGAATCTTAATTCTAATGCCTATAAACAACTGCCAAAGAATTTCCCTATGCTGCTGCCAAAGTGTGTCATATTTAGTGATGTGCACCAGACATTTTTCGGGTTTTGTGTTTTGCTTTTGGATTCGGTTCTGCGGCCGTGGTTTGTATTCGGACGCGTTTTGGCAAAACCTCCCTGAAATTTTTTTGTCGGATTCTGGTGTTTTTTTTTCCAAAACCCCTCAAAAACAGCTTATATCATAGAATTTGGGGGTCATTTTGATCCCATAGTATTATTAACCTCAATAACCATAATTTCCACTCATTTCCAGTCTATTCTGAACACCTCACACCTCACAATATTATTTTTAGTCCTAAAATTTGCACCGAGGTCGCTGGATGACTAAGCTAAGCGACCCAAGTGGACCAGCACAAACACCTGGCCCATCTAGGAGTAGCACTGCAGTGTCAGACAGGATGGCACTTAAAAAAAATAGTCCCCAAACAGCGCATGATGTAAAGAAAAAAAGAGGTGCACCAAGGTCGCTGGATGGCTAAGCTAAGCGACCCAAGTGGCCGACACAAACACCTGGCCCATCTAGGAGTGGCACTGCAGTGTCAGACAGGATGGCACTTAAAAAATAGTCCCCAAACAGCACATGATGCAGAGATAAATATATATATATATATATATATGTATATAAAAATCCCATATGACCGGCACTCCAAACACCTTGTTAAATACCTGGGTGCCCTCCCACGGTCCAAACAGAGCAGATACAGAAAGCAAGTTCAGGCGGCACTCCACGGATTTTCAAGACAAATGAGACAGCTACACAGGCTTGATTGTCAACGTTTCAGGTGCTATTTAATCACACCTTTCGTCAGGATACCTGACGAAAGGTGTGATTAAATAGCACCTGAAACGTTGACAATCAACCTGTGTAGCTGTCTCATTTGTCTTGAAAATCCGTGGAGTGCCGCCTGAACTTGCTTTCTATATATGTATATATATATATATATATACTGGTGGTCAGCAAAATTCTGCACTGTCCTCCTACTATATACTGCGCACAACGACAATGCAGCACAGATATGGATGGATAGTATACTTGACGACACAGAGGTAGAGCAATGGACTACTGTACCGTAGTGCTATATATATAATGGTGGTCAGCAAAATTCTGCACTGTCCTACTATATACTGCGCACAACTACAATGCAGCACAGATATGGATGGATAGTATACTTGACGACACAGAGGTAGAGCAATGGACTACTGTACCGTACTGCTATATATATATATACTGGTGGTCAGCAAAATTCTGCACTGTCCTCCTACTATATACTGCGCACAACTACAATGCAGCACAGATATGGATGGATAGTATACTTGACGACACAGAGGTAGAGCAATGGACTACTGTACCATACTGCTATATATATATACTGGTGGTCAGCAAAATTCTGCACTGTCCTCCTACTATATACTGCAGACAACTACAATGCAGCACAGATATGGATGGATAGTATACTTGACGACACAGAGGTAGAGCAATGGACTACTGTACCGTACTGCTATATATATATATATATATATATACATACTGGTGGTCAGCAAAATTCTGCACTGTCCTCCTACTATATACTACAATGCAGCACAGATATGGAGCGTTTTCAGGCAGAGAACGTAGATATTTGCAGCACACTAAGCACACTGAGCACAGATATTTGCAGCACACTGAGCACAGATATTTGCAGCACACTGAGCACAGATATTTGCAGCACACTGAACACAGAAACTGAGAGAACGCAGCCACGTCCTCTCGCTATCATCTCCAATGCACGAGTGAAAATGGCGGCGACGTGCGGTTCTTTATATGCAATACGAATCTCGCGAGAATACGACAGCAGGACGATGACGTTCGGGCGCGCTCGGGTTAACCGAGCAAGGCGGGAAGATCCAAGGCTGCCTCGGAACCATGTAAAATAGGTGAAGTTCGGGGGGGTTCGGATCTCAACGAACCGAACCCGCTCATCTCTAGTCATATTATGACGGAATTTATGGCATTAGAGAAATTGTATGTGTGAGTGCCAGATGATATTTGCAATGACCTATAAAGTTAATTCTCAAAGCATAGGCATTTCTGTCATGTGTACAGGGGGCCCACACTGCACACATTGCACCCTTATTGTTTTAATACTCAACTGTCCGGAGTTCTGCAACAATGCTGCAGCCGCAGTAGCTGCTGCAGAAAATCACTCCCAAAATGGCCACAGCGCATGCGCAGTAGATAATTAGTCTCCAGATCATGGTGGGGGGCGCAATTCCTCAGGAGACCTGCGCATGCGCAGAAGATTCCAGCTCAGTGCCTGAAGCCTATGGTGCTATGGAGAGGAGGCTGCACATGGGCCTCCTCTCTTAAAATGGCCCCTGCCTCAAAGGCATGAAAATTCATATAAGTGTGCACTTAACTGATAGCATTATAGCAGGGGTGGGGAACCTTTTTTCTACCAAGGGCCGTTTGGATATTTATAAAATCCTTCGGGGGCCATACAAAAATTATCAGCTTAAAAATGAGCCTGCCCCCAATAGATATGCCCCCAGTAGTTATGCCCCAGTAGATATGCCCCAGTCAGTAGTTATGCCCCCTGTCCGTAGTTATGCCCCCAGCCAGTAGTTATGCCCCCAGTAGATATACCCCCAGTCAGTTGTTATACCCCAGTAGATATGCCCCCAGTAAGTATGCCCCCAGTCACTTGTTATGCCCCATTAGATATGTTCTGTCACTTGTTATGCCCCATTAGATATTATTATTATTATTACCAGTTATTTATATAGCGCACACATATTCCGCAGTGCTGTACAGAGAATATTTGCCCATTCACATCAGTCCCTGCCCCAGTGGAGCTTGCAATCTCTCCACCAGTCAGTTGTTATGCCCCATTAGATATGCCCCCTAGTAGCGACGCTTACACACACACACACACACACACACACACACACACACACACACACACACACACATTAAAAGAAATAAAAACCACAATACTCACCAGCCCCGCTACTGCTTCCAGACCGTTGCCCTCCATCTGGCCGCTCGTTCCTCAGAACTATGGGAGAGAAGTCATGAAATCTCTCCCATAACACCGCACAGCATCACACGCACACTGCCAGAACCGGAAGCCAGAGCTCAGGAGTGAGATCCTGCCACCTGCTGCTACTGAGGGTAAGAAGCCAGGCACCCACTAGTAACAAAATCTCAGCGGGCGCCGGGCTAGGGGAGCCTGGCAGGGCCGGATCAATTGGCTCTGCGGGCCTTATACGGCCTGAGGTTCCCCACCCCTGCTTTATAGTAATAAGTAGCACTGAAAATATGTTTGTGTACTTAATGTGCACTAATGTTCTTTCTTAATTTAAGAAAACAGTAATCAAGTGTGAACATTTTTTTTGTGATACATTGTCCAAATTGTTTGGTAAATATTTTTCCTTGTTTTTATTGTGAAAATTTATGAAATGGTCAAATATACAGTAAGTATTAATACATGGTATTTGGGCTATTCATTTTAGAGTTCATTGGAAACACATTTTGTTTTGTTACCTATTGTTCACTGATTATCTGAAAATTATCAGCTTGCTTCTTTTTTATTATGGTAGACACAAGTACTCTGTCTTCCCTTTCTGAGGCGCACAGACACATCACATACATTAGCATAATGTTAAGTAATTGATGAGAGCAGTCCACTAGCACAAATGTTGAAGACATTTTGAAAGACATGCAGACAACTTGAAATTATAAATACTGTATTTGTGCTGAGTATTTTCACCAACATCCCTTTTCAAATGCAATTTTCACTATTGAATTTATTTTCAATAATCAGAAAAAAACAAGTATTTTTTTTTTCAATAGGTATATTAATGTCACAACATTTTATGTCTGCTTTAGTTTATAATAATTATTATGTTTATGTTCAGGTTAAATTTAACATAATTTGTTTGATGTAGTCATATACTGTATTATTGTTTTCTCTATAATTCTATAAAAATTTGCTTATGTGTTTGTTTTTGGCCCAGGTCAGAACCTCAGTGCAACTTTTTTCATGAATTCACGATTAAACGCTATGATTTTTTATTTACATTGTAATAAAGGTGTAATCCCACACAGATTAAAAAATAATAATAAAACATTAACTTTTGTAACTTTGCACCATTAAGCTGAAATAGTGTTTATTTCCAGAAATTAGTTTTGTGACAGTTTCTTTACAAGGCATTTGCACATCAATAGTGAAGCTGATTTCCAATAACAGTGCTACCTGAACGGTATTCTTTTGCACAATTGCAAATAGAAACAGTAAAAAAAAGTGTCTAATCCATGACAACCATACCTCCAGAGGCGTAGCGTAGAGCCATAGCTCCTGGAGCAAGCTCACTTTACGGCGCCCCCCTCCCTCCCCCTATTTATACACAAATACATAGGTCCCGACAGGAAAAAAGGCATTGAACCCAACAGGGAGAAAAAAACACAATAGCTTCCACAGTGGGTGGGGGGTAGGGGGGAGGGAGGGAAGAAAAGCACTCACAATGTCCCCAACAGGAAAAAGATAATCACCTATATACTGGTGGGTGTTTGGTGAGGTGCAGTATGATATACCAGCAGACGGGATGCAGGCTGTCAGTATACCGACAGTGGCATTCCGCCTGCTGGTGTACCGGCAGTGAGCCCACTCGCCACGATTCGGGCCCGAGTGTGAATAAGGGGCGGGTGTTGGGATTCCGACCACCATTGGCTGCTGAGATTCTGGCGTCAGTCTACTGATCGCTGGGATCCTGACAGCCAACATTGTAACTGCATCCTGTCCTGTGAATGTGGGACACTACAGACCTCTCAGCTAAATCTGAATATTAAGTACTGTGCTGCAGCCTGCCTCTAATATGGCCACTCCCTCATCCCCTCCCCCAGCTGGTGTGTGTAAAGGGAGAAGCTTTCTCACCACAGCCAGAACTCGGTCTCCTCCCATCTGCCATACTGCATCGCCTGCCTCTCCTATGGATCCGGAGCCTCATCCTATGCAGCCGCCTGGGTGACTGAAGCTAAGCAGGTACTGCCAGTCAGAACCCTGCTGTGCGTGCTGCTCTGCCTCACTGCTGCTGTGATCCCAGGCCGCGTCTTGGAAGAGCCAGTGCTGGCCGGGTCGAGCAAGGCTACAAAGGAAGTGCAGCATATGTAATGGTCCCTGCTGACAGGGCCGGTGCTAAGGTGTTCAGTGCCCCCATGCAAACTATAAATTTGCACCCTCCCTCCCATATTTAATAAAGGGACAGAACACGCCAAAGGCAGACACTGAAAATAAAGGGTGCTGTCTCACAATGAAGAGGCGAGACCACAGAATAGTACCCCCAATTCAATTACACCGCACTGTAGCACAATATTACACACATTACATCGCACGTAGAGCCCCTGAGTCACATCACACCAATAGTATTGTCTCTTACTCAGATGCTGGGCAGAAAGAAGGGGGAGATAGATGCAGGGCAGAGATGGTGGTGAGGATGCTGAGCAGAGACAGTGGGCAGATGCTGGGCAAAAAGAGGAGGAGAGGCAGATTCTGGGCAAAAAGAGGTGGGGTAGATGCTGGGAAGAGAGAAGAGGGGAGGCAGATGCTGGGCAGAGAGAGACAGGAGGGGAGGCAGATGATGGGCAGAGAGAGGGGGACAGATGCTTGGGTGAGGGGGGAGACAGATGCTGGGGAAAGAGAGAGGAAGGGGGCAGATACTGGGTAGAGAGAGGATGGGGCAAATGCTGGGCAGAGAAGGGGGGCAGATGCTGGGCAGAGAGAGAGGTGGGGACAGATGATGAGGATAGAAGAGGGCAGATGCTGGAGAGAGAGTGGGGGAGGCAGATGCTGGGGAAAGAGAGGTGGCAGATGCAGGGCCGAGAAAGGAGGGGGGTGATGCTAAGCAGAGAGGAAGGGGCAGATGCTGTGGATAGAGAAGTGGGCAGATTCTTGGCAGAGAGAGGGTGGCAGATGCTGGAGAGAGAGGGGCAGATGATGTGCAGAGAGAAGGGGGAGTGGGATGCTGGGGAGAGGGGGGGACAGATGATGGCCAGAGAAAGTAGGGGATCAGATTCTGGGGTAAGAGAGTAAGGGGGGCAGATGTTGGGAGAGAGGGGGCAGATGATGGGCAGTGAGGGGGGGCAGATACTGTGCACAGACTTTACATAGAAAGAATTAAGCATGTACAGTAGCAGTGAGAGAGAGACTGAGGCTGCATAGAGAGGTGGCAGAGTTAGGCAGGAGCTATGGAGACAGGAGCAGTTACTGTGGAGACAGAGAAGGCAGGCTTAATACTCACACACATGGGGCATACTGTGAGATCCTCCGTGTTCCAAGGGTCAGAGGAGCATGTGACAGCTCCTACAATCAGGGGCTCTTCTATTGAGCATGTGCTGAGCTCCTCCAATCACAGCTGAGACCAGGGAGGAGGAGATTGAGGCTCCGCACCACAGTGAGTTGCAGGGATTTCACCTACTGCTCCTCGCTCACAGTGAGTTTTATACAATCTAATTCCCCCTCCCATCCCTGTGCTGGTGGCGCCGCTGCTTGTCATGCAGTGTGACAGGCGTAGTGGCAGCAGAGTAGCAGAGTAAGGAGAGTGCCTCTCCAGCACAGTGCCTCCCTACCTTGCAGGGACTCTGCTGAGTTGTTAGCGCCGGACCTGCGTGCAGCGCTGCCAGGCGCCCTCTGAAGTTTCCGGTGCTTGGAGCTTGCGCTCCACCGGAACCGCCCTCCCTATGCCCCTGCATATCTCAGATTAACAGAATCCCTGCCCATGTTTCCAAACACTTTTTCACAAAGCCCAGCTTTGATGTAAATCCCACTTAAGGGAACACAAATGGGGGTTATATGCAAGTAAGATGCAATTAGCTATTTGAATTGCTCTCCAAAACTTCCAGTATTTCTGCTTCTTCTAGTCACATTGATTTGCTGCATTTAAAAAAAATTAAAAAATATTTATTTGCAGAGAACTGATGTAGGATAGGGAATTGAGTTATACACACAGCCTAATAAATAATGTCATGTTAGAGAGTGTATTTTCAATAACATGTGACTTGTTTCCACTGTGGAGATGTGCCTGTATTGTTTGGCACATCTAGGCAGCAGAGTGCAGGGGACCCTTCTAAGGCCATACACCTATCCTCCCTAGGCCACCAGGTATCGGGCATTAGGCCCATGGGCACATTCAGGCCACAGTGGACGGGCACTAGGCCCATGGGGCATTTTCAGGCATTTGGCCTATGCCCACAGTAGAGAGCATTAGGCCCTAGTCAAACTGTGGCACAAATTAGGCAGGCATTAAGCCTGTAGGCATAAATTAGGCAATAGGCCTGTGGGGACCATTAGAGGGCATTAGGCTCTAGTTCCAGTAAACCCCCCTATTAGGTATATAATATAACTCAGGGCATTAGGCCCAGGTCACCCAACTGTCCTCATGCTAGGCGGGCGCTAGGCCCGTGGGATAAAATCAGGCCTCTGGCCTGTGTGTAGTTAGGGGGCACTAGACCCAGAATAAATAGAGTGCCCTCATTTAGGCAGGCAATAGTCTGAAACCTTGCAAGGTTCTGGGCAGTAGGCCCAATTAAGCAGTGTGTTGGAGGTGGGCAGGCTGTACAGTGCCCACTCCCTGGTAATTTAAAGCAGGATTTTCCCCTGTGTGGAGGAGCGGTCCAGTTCCACACACATAGCCCGAAAATCTTTAGGAGAATAATCTTGTACTGTGTTATTGTGATGTGTGCTGTTATTCGTGCAGGGCAAAGTTTGTTTAAAGTTTGTGCATAGTTTATGTTGCACCACATAGACCTGAGCCAGTTTGAAGGCTCTCTAAATGAAGCTAGTGTAGCGGACGCACACTAGGTAAGCTTTTGGCCATGAACAGATGATGTTTCTTTTTGCCTCCTTACAGGGACCTGTAAGTGGAGAAGATGAGAGTATAACTTTGGAAACGGTGAGCATCATCTGTGTCTGTCTGTCTGTCTGTCCCCTGAGTACTGGTTCAGTGGACCTTGCTCGGCCGTGCAAGGTCCAGCTACACCTCAACACGTGAGTGCTGCTTAGGTGAAATTTGTGTGGCTGAGGCTTTATGCTGATGATGATTTTCACATAACCGGTGAAGGTTGCTGCCACCCCTGGAGTATCCTATTTTCATTTGGAAGAAGATTTGATACTCCTTCATTGGTTTGCTTTCATTTCTAGTTCGGCCGTCATCTGCTTCTGGAAGGGGATCGCTGTGTTCAGGTCCAAGTGAAGGTTCCAGACCTGTTGAAGGTTCCATAACCTGAAGGCGAGAGTGCGACGTGGGGTAAGCAGCGAGACTACACCTGACTAGCAGTACTCACTGCACCAGCACCCCTCTCATACCGCAGCAATCATATGATAATTATCAAACTCTAAAATGTTACTGGCAGCTAGAGTTACAACCACTTTTGAATAAAGTCAATCCAGGACCTCAAGATTTTCTTAGACAACAGTTTCCATTCAAAATGTGAGTCTAATCTGTATGTCAAATGAACATCATGCAACATTTCATACACCTTGGGGTACATTTACTAAGATTCGTATTTTCCCGTTTCAGGTCAAAGTTCAATCACGAATGACATCGAAAGTGTAAAACTGCAACTTTTTGAATTGATTACGACTAATTTACTAAGCTGTCGTATTCGGGTTTTTCTTTTGTTCCGATGTCGATGTCATTCGTGGGTTTTTTTCTATTTTTACGGCAGTGATTAGCAAAACACTGCCGACTTTTTTACAATGAATCTCGGCCGGATCTGTGTGATCCGTGCTGGGGTTCCTTTTTTTTGTTTTTTTTAAATTAAACACTGTCAAATATTTAAAAAAAAATTGCGTGGGGTCCCCCCTCCTAAGCATAACCAGCCTCGGGCTCTTTGAGCCGATCCTGGTTGCCGAAATATGGGAAAAAAAATGACAGGGGTTCCCCCATATTTAAGCAACCAGCATCGGGCTCTGCGCCTGGTCCAGGTTCCAAAAATACGGGGGACAAAAAGAGTAGGGGTCCCCCGTATTTTTAAAACCAGCACCGGGCTCCACTAGCTGGACAGATAATGCCACAGCCGGGGGTCACTTTGATATAGTGCCCTGCGGCCGTGGCATCAAAAATCCAACTAGTCACCCCTGGCCGGGGTACCCTGGGGGAGTGGGGACCCCTTCAATCAAGGGGTCCCCCCCCCAGCCACCCAAGGGCCAGGGGTGAAGCCCGAGGCTGTCCCCCCCCATCCAATGGGCTGCGGATGGGGAGGCTGATAGCCTTTGTTGTAAAAGAAAAGATATTGTTTTTAGTAGCAGTACTACAAGGCCCAGCAAGCCTCCCCCGCATGCTGGTACTTGGAGAACCACAAGTACCAGCATGCGACGGAAAAACGGGCCCGCTGGTACCTGTAGTACTACTACTAAAAAAATACCCCAAAAAACACAAGACACACACACCGTGAAAGTATAATTTTATTACATACATACACACATACATACATACTTACCTTATGTTCCCACGCAGGTCGGTCCTCTTCTCCAGTAGAATCCAAGGGGTACCTGTTGAAGAAATTATACTCACGAGATCCAGGGGTCCAGGGTCCTCGGGGAATCCAGGTGTAATCCACGTACTTGAAAAACATAACAAAACGGACACCCGAGCCACGCACTAAAAGGGGACCCATGTTTGCACATGGATCCCCTTTTCCCGACTGCCAGAAACCCAATCTGACTGATGTCTAAGTGGGTTTCTACAGCCAATCAGGGAGCGCTACGTTGTAGCACTCTCCTGATCAGCTGTGTGGTCCTGTCCTCACTGACAGGCAGCACACGGCAGTGTTACAATGTAGCGCCTAAGCGCTACATTGTAACCAATGATGGGAACTTTCTGCCCTGCGGTTGACCTAAAGTGACGTCACCGCTGAGCAGAAAGTTCCCAGCATTGGTTACAATGGAGCGCATAGGCGCTACATTGTAACACTGCCGTGTGCTGCCTGTCACTCAGTACAGGAGCACACAGCCGATCAGGAGAGTGCTACAACGTGGCACTCCCTGATTGGCTGAAGAAACCCACTTAGACATCAGTCAGAGTGGGTTTCTGGCATTCGTGGAAAGGAGTCCCATGTGAAAACATGGGGCCCCTTTCAGTTCGTGGCTCGGCTTTCCGTTTTCTTATTTTATGCAAGTACGTGGATTACCCCTGGATTTCCCGAGGAGCCTGGACCCCTGGATCTCGTGAGTATAATTTCTTCAACAGGTACCCCTTGGATTCTACTGGAGAAGAGGACCGACCTGCGTGGGAACTTAAGGTAAGTATGTATGTATGTGTGTATGTATGTAATAAAATTATACTTTCACGGTGTGTGTGTCTTGTCTTTTTTTGGGTATTTTTTTAGTAGTAGTACTACAGGTACCAGCGGGCCCGTTTTTCCATCGCATGCTGGTACTTGTGGTTCTCCAAGTACCAGCATGCGGGGGAGGCTTGCTGGGCCTTGTAGTACTGCTACTAAAAACAATATCTTTTCTTTTACAACAAAGGCTATCAGCCTCCCCATCCGCAGCCCATTGGATGGGGGGGGACAGCCTCGGGCTTCACCCCTGGCCCTTGGGTGGCTGGGGGGGGGGGACCCCTTGATTGAAGGGGTCCCCACTCCCCCAGGGTACCCCGGCCAGGAGTGACTAGTTGGATTTTTGATGCCACGGCCGCAGGGCACTATATAAAAGTGACCCCCGGCTGTGGCATTATCTGTCCAGCTAGTGGAGCCCGGTGCTGGTTTTAAAAATACGGGGGACCCCTACTCTTTTTGTCCCCCGTATTTTTGGGACCAGGACCAGGCGCAGAGCCCGATGCTGGTTGCTTAAATATGGGGGAACCCCTGTAATTTTTTCCCCCATATTTCTGCAACCAGGATCGGCTCAAAGAGCCCGAGGCTGGTTATGCTTAGGAGGGGGGACCCCACGCAATTTTTTTTTGAAAAAATAAGCACTTTCCCACCCCTTCCCACTGATATACATGCACGGATCTCATGGATCCGTGCATGCCTATCCAATCACGAATAAAAAAAAAAGGTCTGTTTTTTTTTAGCACTTTTTTACGAGTTGTAATTTTTCACGGCAGTGTTTGTTTGTTTTTTGCTTTGCACTTCTTAGTAAATGACCGAGATTCATACTTAAACAGCCGCGTTTTGACCGATGGTGTATTCATTCGTAATTTTTTACTTGGACTTGCAAAAAATTACGAATGCCCTCATCTCTGCCGTGATTAGTGTTTAGTAAATTACCGAGATGACACTTTGATGAAAAAACGGCATCTCGGTCAAAATCGGGAGCTTAGTAAATTTCCCCCCTTGATTGTTTCTCCGTGCACTGTATGATAGAGATAAGCAACGGATCCTAGGCAAATCCCCAACGTGGTACATAAGAAAGTTTTAACAATAGATAGAAAATATTGGTTGCCATCTCATTGACTTAAAGTATTACATCTTTCAATAATATAAATGTCTGCCCAATATTTGTAACCAAACACTTTTTAAATCTAGACACAGTATATTGGCCCTCATTCCGAGTTGTTCGCTCGCTAGCTACTTTTAGCAGAAATGCAAACACAAAGCCGCCGCCCTCTGGGAGTGTATTTTAGCATAACAGAATTGCTAACGAAAGATTAGCAATTCTGCTAATATTAGCAGAATTGCTAACGAAAGCAATTTCCTTGCAGTTTCTGAGTAGCTCCAGACCTACTCCTAGATTGCGATCACCTCAGTCCGTTTAGCTCCTGGTTTGACGTCACAAACACGCCCAGCGTCCGAACAGCCACTCCTCCGTTTCTTCAGACACTCCTGCGTTTTTACCTGGCACGCCTGCGTTTTTTAGCACACTCCCTGAAAATGGCCAGTTTCCGCCCAGAAACTCCCACTTTCTGTCAATCAGCAGAGCGATTGAAAAGCTTCGTTCGTCTGTGAGTAAAATAGCATAGTTTTGTGTAAATTTGCTTAGCGCGTGCGCCCTGAGATGCATACGCATGCGCAGAACTGCCGGATTTTAGCCTATTAGCAATTCTGCTAAAATTGTGCAATAATGGCCCTCATTCCGAGTTGTTCGCTCGCAAGCTGCTTTTAGCAGCTTTGCACACGCTAAGCCGCCGCCTACTGGGAGTGAATCTTAGCTTATCAAAATTGCGAACGAAAGAATAGCAGAATTGCGAATAGACACTTCTTAGCAGTTTCTGAGTAGCTCCACACTTACTCGGCAACTGCGATCAGTTCAGTCAGTTTCGTTCCTGGTTTGACATCACAAACACTCCCAGCGTTCGGCCAGACACTCCTCCGTTTCTCCAGCCACTCCCGCGTTTTTCCCAGAAACGGTAGCGTTTTTTCGCACACACCTATAAAACGGCCAGTTTCAGCCCAGAAACACCCACTTCCTGTGAATCACATTACGATCACCAGAACGAAGAAAAAACCTCGTAATGCCGTGAGTAAAATACCTAACTGCATAGCAAATTTACTTTGCGCAGTCGCATTGCGGACATTGCGCATGCGCATTAGCGACTAATCGCTCCGTTGCGAGAAAAATATAACGAGCGAACAACTCGGAATGACCCCCAATGTATTTTATTCTGAATTGTATTGGAAGCTTGAAACAGTAAACCACATTAACTGTGATTAAGACTATAGTATGCAGCACAAACTGAGGAGCTTTTTTATTTAAATGCATTATGGCCCTGTTACTTAGTAGTCTTTTTCACTACATACAATCACAATAAGGATTGATTTTTGGCTACAATTTATTAAAGAGTTCATGCCAAGAAAAAAAGCTTAAAATTGAGTCTGTCCTGTTAAAAAACCTTAAAAATGAAGTTATAGCTTTCATGATTACTTCATTCCGATATCTTACAATTTACATGCTCGGCCATGAGGTCATGCATGCAATGTGCCGTTTTGTGCAAATGTCCACAATATTGGATGAAGCCTATCTTGTGTTAGTGTATCTATAGTGATAAAGCAGCTAATATCGTCTTTAGATACAGTAACTTTAGCCAACTGCGCTAAACTTGAGATTCATAAAATAAGATCAGAAAATTTGGACTGTGATCTGCCCAATTAGTTGGCCTAATGCAGGAGGTGTCACTGATATATCCTGCATTATCCTCTTCGTAAATAGCTCTGATACATAAAGCTTTAGAAACTGCCATTTCTGCTAACTTTGTAGGTAAAAAAAAGCCATGACAAATAGGCCCCTGAATTGTTAAGATCCATACACACGGAGCGATATAGCTGAGCGATTTTGACTATATAGTCAAAATCGCTCAGAAAGTTAGTGTATATCGCTCTGTGTGTACACAGTCAGCAATAGCGATGCGCGTCCCCGCCAGGTCACTATCGCTGCTAAAAATAGACTGTGCAGGCAAGTCAATTTTGGCTAGGTCGCTGGAAAAGAAAAAGCATCCCCATAGAAAAAGCATCGCCCATAGCCAAAATCGCTGGTAAAGTTAGTCAAAATCTCCTACTGCCAGTTCAAGGGAAAACGCTCAGTCAAAATGTCTCATAGACAAAATCTCTCCATGTGTATGCACCTTTAATCTACAAGATGTAAGTCAATTGCAGTACGTATTTTATAATACTGCAGTTATGAAACCAATATATATACTATTGAGCATGAGGTTATTCTGCAATACAGTACTGAAGAAATAAAAAAATATATATAAGCCCATATTTATCATGCCTTAGAGAGTGATAAATTGCACGGTGATAAAGTATCAACCAACCAGCTCCTAACTGCCATGTTACAGGCTGTGTTTGAAAAATGACAGGTAGGAACTGATTGGTTGGTACTTTATCACTGTGCAATTTATCACTCTCCATGGCTTGATAAATCTGTGCCATAGTGTCATTACATTACGATTACAAAACTAATGGCATACTTGAATCCTATTGGTGTAAATATTCTAAAATAATTATTGATTACGTATTGTACCATACTGAAAGAATGCAGCATTTTTTTAGGCAATTTTCCCGGAAAATTAATAAATGTCATGCTCACCAGTTCCATAGATGAAAGCCCAAACTTCACTACAAATACACTTTGGTAAGCACATTGGAAAGAAGGCAGTGATGCTGGCATTACTGTTGTCTACTACTGCCTTTATTTCCTCCTTCTCTCTGCTTCATCCACTGCTGTCTGACTTTTGTTCTATCCACTCCACAGAAACTGCCCTGACATAATTCAGAAATTACCTCCTTGCTGCCCATTCCAAGGGCCACTGATCTCTGCTAATTTTTTATCTGTTATGCTGCTTTTAAAACTGTGGACCACCCACTCCTTCTGCAAATCCTTCACTGCCCTGGTCTGCATGATACCACCTTCTCCAGGCTATCCTCTTACTTCTCTGATCATTTGATCATTCTTTCTCCATTTTCTCTCATGACTCTAATCACCACCCACTTCCTCCACCAGTAGGAGTCCTCCAAGATCTGCTCTTGGACCTCACCTGTTCTCAATCTACACATCCTCTTCAGGTGACCTCAACCACTCTTTGGCCTCCAATATCATCAATATACTACACCCAGATCTTCCTCTCCTTCGATGACCTCTTATCCTCTCTCCTCACTTGTATCTCCAACTGTCTCTCTGCAATTTCTTCCTGTATGTCAAAACTCTTTTGTAAACTTAACATGTGGTACAGATAAATCCTCAGATAGGTGTGCAATAAAATATAGAGTGCACCGTAAAAATGATACAAAAAGAGTCATAATATTAGTAATGTTTCATTATGCATTAGAGATCGCTGGGAGTTTCAGGAAGCCCGTCAGGGATAAACAACTCATGTAAACATATGCATATAGAAAGAATGGAAAAAGGTTAAAAAAGTGTACATACATAGCACAGACAGTACAATATAATCATAAATACCACAAATATAAACAACAAATCCACAGATAAATATTAGAGAGTATGCTGACGGGTTTCCTGAAACTCCCAGCGACCTCTAATGCATAATGAAACATTACTAATATTATGTAGGTGCTGTTTTGTTTTGCCCTATGCTATAGGGGTATGTAATGACTGCCATGGTGGAGCTACGGCTGTTGGAGCCGCTGTCACAGTCCCCTTTAGCCTGCATCAGCATCCTGTGAGACACCATTGCTATGCTTGATGCGATCGCCGGAAATGACGTGGGCGCACAGTTGCGCCTGTCACAGGAAATGTTATGCATTCCACCGGGTATTGGTGGAATGCATGCCGGCTGTAGGTGCTTTGCAAGCATGTTTGAGTGCTCGGCCCAGCGGTGAGTACCACCACGGGAGGGGGGATTCTGATGGTTAATTTTATTTATAATATAATATGTGAATGTGTTGTTTAAAGGTGTCCCCCCCCCCAAATAATTATGGTTTATCATTATGATGATGATAGGTGCACGGCGTTGGCGCCGGTTTTTGAGATAGCTTGCGGTATTTTAGAGGGCCTGTCAGGCATAAACCATTTGATACAGGTGAACATGGGCAGCTGAGATAGGCTGTTTGCTGCATATGTTGCGCATCCTGATGATGATCCTGATTGGATCGAAACATTGATGATTGAATTAATAATCTGAAACATCATGCTGTTAAGTATGAATTAAATGTCTTTTTGAAGTGCAAATTTCTGGTGAGTGCCCCTCTATCCTGCTTTCTATATGTGGTTGTTCAGACATGGTCTTGGACTTCGTGGGAGCTACCCCAGTGGATATATTGATGAACTTTCATGTGAGTGCGATGATACTTGGAGATATATATATATATATATATATATATATATAACAAGTTGTACTGCATCTGCTGATTATCTCAAATGAATACCATGATTGCATAGTTTAAGTACGATTCGTGGAACTACACATACCAGCAAGTTGTACTGCATCTGCTGATTATCTCAAATTAATACCATGATTGCATAGTTTAGGTACATTGAAAAAGGGTTTTGTATTGTGTCTTTTCCCTTTGTATAGATTTAGTTGTCTGCCTGTTTGTCTAAGCTAATTTATTGACTTAGTTTGAAGTGGGATTGTATTAGGAGGAGTTTGCAATCATTGCATTCGCATAGCAATTGTTCCTATTTAAAGTATAGTATAAGGATGGTAGCCGTCGGCTGGGAGTGCTTCCATAGAAGTGCTGACATAAAAGTGCTATTATAAAATTAGCATTATACCTGCATTAAACCGAAGGAAAACAGAAGGGAAACATTAACACACCAACACTACCACAAATGGACTGCCTTAATGCCTCAAAAGTATGTAATTCATCTTATGCATATTATATGTCTTTTTAACCTATGAAAAGGCATCCCCAATCTGCTCACTACAGTTCTCTCTTATACAAACTCGTGTATGTTTTTTGATGTAATGATTTTCTTGTAATTGTCATTGCATGTGTGGGGAAGTTGCTTGGTAAAACAGTTTATTATTGCATGCTGACTGGTGTTTACCTCCCTTGAACATTTGGCCATTGTGGTCAGGTGTACTATATCTTTATATTTAGTGAGGCATAGTCGTGGTGTAAAGGACAGAGTAATTAGTAAAAGAAAACAAATAACAAACATTGAGCAACATCACCAAAGGTAATTTCAACTTTAAATTTGTCATTTATTTTGTACTTTATTGACATGGCCACTAGTAACAGATGCACAGGCCAAATTCTTAAAGCTATGTGTGCAAATGCTAGGAGTTTAGGAGACAAAATTCCAGAGCTAATTGCAATAATTACAAGGGATAACCTGGATATTGTGGCAATTACAGAGTTATGGAGCAATGAGAATCATGACTGGGACATGGCTATACCAGGATAAAATTTATTTAGGAAGGATAGAATGGGAAGAATCGGAGGAGGGGTAGCAATATATGTCACTTCTTATATATATTATATATATAATCACTTCTTTACCCTCCCTCACCTCCCCCACTAGCTACTATCCGTGCACAAGAACTTGCTTCCTACTTCAAGGATAAGATTGATAAAATCCGAGATGAAATGGTATGCTCTAACTCAGCCAGTGACCTGCTCAATTCCCTACCTGAACCGTCTGGCACTTTCTCTTCATTTGATCCCACAAGTGAAGATGAAGTATCAACACTCTTTTCATCCTCCTACTCCACTACCTCTCCTCTTGATCCTATACCCTCACAGGTCAGTAAAACTTTGTCTCCTGTGCTTATCCCAACCTTAACTAAAATCTGTAATCTCTCTCTCTCTACTGGTATCTTTCCCTCTCTGTTTAAACATGCAGTCATTACTCCCATTCTAAAAAAACACAACTCTGACCCAAACACACTCTCTAACTACCGTCCCATTTCTCAGCTACCCAGTCCCTCCAAGCTACTTGAGAGGCTTGCCTACACTCGCCTTACACACTTTCTTAACTCGCACAACTTATTGGATCCACTTCAGTCAGGCTTTCGTGCCCAACACTCCACAGAGACGGCACTGACCAAAGTAGTGAATGATCTAGTCACTGCTAGATCAAAAGGCCATTACACACTACTTATTCTTCTAGATCTCTCTGCTGCTTTTGACACTGTTGACCACTCTCTTCTCATACAAACACTACAATCCCTAGGTCTTCAGGACACAGCCCTTTCTTGGTTCTCATCCTACCTATCTAATCGCTCTTTCAGTGTTCACTTCTCTGATTCTACCTCCTCTTCTCTACCTCTATCAGTTGGAGTACCGCAAGGCTCAGTCTTAGGTCCTCTGCTTTTCTCAATCTATACCTCCTCTCTTGGTAAACTAATCAGCTCCTTTGGATTTCAGTATCATTTGTATGCTGATGATACTCAAATCTACCTATCCTCCCCAGATTTGTCACCACCAGTATTGGCTCGTGTCACTAGATGCCTGTCTGCCATTTCATCTTGGATGTCATCTCGCCACCTCAAACTCAACATTTCCAAAACCGAATTAATTATTTTCCCACCAGCTAAGAGTAGTTACCAACCTGATATCTCTATAACTGTTGACAATGCAACTATCCACCCCACCCCACAAGTTCGTTGCCTAGGTGTCACCCTTGACTCTGAACTGTCCTTTGTTCCACACATTCAATCTGTCTCTAAATCATGTTACATGCACCTTAAAAACATATCCAAAATACGCCCTTATCTTACACAAGACACTGCAAAAACTCTAATCCATGCACTCATCATCTCCCGCATTGATTATTGTAATAGTCTCCTTACTGGTCTTCCCAAACATAGGCTATCACCACTTCAATCCATTTTAAATGCAGCTGCGAGGCTAATCTTCCTCGCCAGACGTTCTTCATCTGCTGATCCGCTCTGTCAGTCCCTCCATTGGTTACCGGTATTCTACCTAGAGATGAGCGGGTTCGGTTTCTTTGAATCCGAACCCGCACGAACTTCACTTTTTTTTTCACGGGTCCGAGCGACTCGGATCTTCCCGCCTTGCTCGGTTAACCCGAGCGCGCCCGAACGTCATCATGACGCTGTCGGATTCTCGCGAGGCTCGGATTCTATCGCGAGACTCGGATTCTATATAAGGAGCCGCGCGTCGCCGCCATTTTCACACGTGCATTGAGATTGATAGGGAGAGGACGTGGCTGGCGTCCTCTCCATTTAGATTAGATTTAGAAGAGAGAGAGAGAGAGAGATTGCTGTGATACTGTAGATTAGAAGAGAGTGCAGAGTGCAGACAGAGTTTAGTGACTGACGACCACAGTGACCAGTGACCACCAGAGACAGTGCAGTTGTTTGTTTTATTTAATATATCCGTTCTCTGCCTGAAAAAAACGATACACAGTCACACAGTGACTCAGTCTGTGTGCACTGCTCAGCCCAGTGTGCTGCACATCAATGTATTGTATATAAAGCTTATAATTGTGGGGGAGACTGGGGAGCACTGCAGGTTGTTATAGCAGGAGCCAGGAGTACATGATAAATAATATATTAAAATTAAACAGTGCACACTTTTGCTGCAGGAGTGCCACTGCCAGTGTGACTAGTGGTGACCAGTGCCTGACCACCAGTATATTAGTAGTATTGTATACTATCTCTTTATCAACCAGTCTATATTAGCAGCAGACACAGTACAGTGCGGTAGTTCACGGCTGTGGCTACCTCTGTGTCGGCACTCGGCAGGCAGTCCGTCCATCCATAATTGTATTATATACCACCTAACCGTGGTTTTTTTTTTCTTTCTTTATACCGTCGTCATAGTCATACTAGTTGTTACGAGTATACTACTATCTCTTTATCAACCAGTGTACAGTGCGGTAGTTCACGGCTGTGGCTACCTCTGTGTCGGAACTCGGCAGGCAGTCCGTCCATCCATAATTGTATTATAATATATACCACCTAACCGTGGTTTTTTTTTCGTTCTTTATACCGTCGTCATACTAGTTGTTACGAGTATACTACTATCTCTTTATCAACCAGTGTACAGTGCGGTAGTTCACGGCTGTGGCTACCTCTGTGTCGGAACTCGGCAGGCAGTCCGTCCATCCATAATTGTATTATAATATATACCACCTAACCGTGGTTTTTTTTTCGTTCTTTATACCGTCGTCATACTAGTTGTTACGAGTATACTACTATCTCTTTATCAACCAGTGTACAGTGCGGTAGTTCACGGCTGTGGCTACCTCTGTGTCGGCACTCGGCAGGCAGTCCGTCCAACCATAATTGTATTATATACCACCTAACCGTGGTTTTTTTTTCATTCTTTATACCGTCGTCATACTAGTTGTTACGAGTATACTACTATCTCTTTATCAACCAGTGTACAGTGCGGTAGTTCACGGCTGTGGCTACCTCTGTGTCGGCACTCGGCAGGCAGTCCGTCCAACCATAATTGTATTATATACCACCTAACCGTGGTTTTTTTTTCATTCTTTATACCGTCGTCATACTAGTTGTTACGAGTATACTACTATCTCTTTATCAACCAGTGTACAGTGCGGTAGTTCATGGCTGTGGCTACCTCTGTGTCGGCACTCGGCAGCCCGTCCATAATTGTATATACCAGTGACCTAACCGTGGTTTTTTTTTCTTTCTTTATACATACATACTAGTTACGAGTATACTATCTCTTTATCAACCAGTCTATATATTAGCAGCAGACACAGTACAGTGCGGTAGTTCACGGCTGTGGCTACCTCTGTGTCGGCACTCGGCAGCCCGTCCATAATTGTATATACCACCTAACCGTGGTTTTTTTTTCTTTCTTTATACATACATACTAGTTACGAGTATACTATCTCTTAATCAACCAGTCTATATATTAGCAGCAGACACAGTACAGTGCGGTAGTTCACGGCTGTGGCTACCTCTGTGTCGGCACTCCGCAGCCCGTCCATAATTGTATATACCACCTAACCGTGGTTTTTTTTTCTTTCTTTATACATACATACTAGTTACGAGTATACTATCTCTTTATCAACCAGTCTATATATTAGCAGCAGACACAGTACAGTGCGGTAGTTCACGGCTGTGGCTACCTCTGTGTCGGCACTCCGCAGCCCGTCCATAATTGTATATACCAGTGACCTAACCGTGGTTTTTTTTTCTTTCTTTATACATACATACTAGTTACGAGTAGAGATGAGCGCCTGAAATTTTTCGGGTTTTGTGTTTTGGTTTTGGGTTCGGTTCCGCGGCCGTGTTTTGGGTTCGAACGCGTTTTGGCAAAACCTCACCGAATTATTTTTGTCGGATTCGGGTGTGTTTTGGATTCGGGTGTTTTTTTCAAAAAACCCTAAAAAACAGCTTAAATCATAGAATTTGGGGGTAATTTTGATCCCAAAGTATTATTAACCTCAAAAAACATAATTTACACTCATTTTCAGCCTATTCTGAACACATCACACCTCACAATATTATTTTTAGTCCTAAAATTTGCACCGAGGTCGCTGTGTGAGTAAGATAAGCGACCCTAGTGGCCGACACAAACTCCGGGCCCATCTAGGAGTGGCACTGCAGTGTCACGCAGGATGTCCCTTCCAAAAAACCCTCCCCAAACAGCACATGACGCAAAGAAAAAAAGAGGCGCAATGAGGTAGCTGTGTGAGTAAGATTAGCGACCCTAGTGGCCGACACAAACACCGGGCCCATCTAGGAGTGGCACTGCAGTGTCACGCAGGATGGCCCTTCCAAAAAACCCTCCCCAAACAGCACATGACGCAAAGAAAAAAAGAGGCGCAATGAGGTAGCTGTGTGAGTAAGATTAGCGACCCTAGTGGCCGACACAAACACCGGGCCCATCTAGGAGTGGCACTGCAGTGTCACGCAGGATGGCCCTTCCAAAAAACCCTCCCCAAACAGCACATGACGCAAAGAAAAAAAGAGGCGCAATGAGGTAGCTGACTGTGTGAGTAAGATTAGCGACCCTAGTGGCCGACACAAACACCGGGCACATCTAGGAGTGGCACTGCAGTGTCACGCAGGATGTCCCTTCCAAAAAACCCTCCCCAAACAGCACATGACGCAAAGAAAAAAAGAGGCGCAATGAGGTAGCTGTGTGAGTAAGATTAGCGACCCTAGTGGCCGACACAAACACCGGGCCCATCTAGGAGTGGCACTGCAGTGTCACGCAGGATGTCCCTTCCAAAAAACCCTCCCCAATCAGCACATGATGCAAAGAAAAAGAAAAGAAAAAAGAGGTGCAAGATGGAATTATCCTTGGGCCCTCCCACCCACCCTTATGTTGTATAAACAAAACAGGACATGCACACTTTAACCAACCCATCATTTCAGTGACAGGGTCTGCCACACGACTGTGACTGATATGACGGGTTGGTTTGGACCCCCCCCAAAAAAGAAGCAATTAATCTCTCCTTGCACAAACTGGCTCTACAGAGGCAAGATGTCCACCTCATCTTCACCCTCCGATATATCACCGTGTACATCCCCCTCCTCACAGATTATCAATTCGTCCCCACTGGAATCCACCATCTCAGCTCCCTGTGTACTTTGTGGAGGCAATTGCTGCTGGTCAATGTCTCCGCGGAGGAATTGATTATAATTCATTTTAATGAACATCATCTTCTCCACATTTTCTGGATGTAACCTCGTACGCCGATTGCTGACAAGGTGAGCGGCGGCACTAAACACTCTTTCGGAGTACACACTTGTGGGAGGGCAACTTAGGTAGAATAAAGCCAGTTTGTGCAAGGGCCTCCAAATTGCCTCTTTTTCCTGCCAGTATAAGTACGGACTGTGTGACGTGCCTACTTGGATGCGGTCACTCATATAATCCTCCACCATTCTATCAATGTTGAGAGAATCATATGCAGTGACAGTAGACGACATGTCCGTAATCGTTGTCAGGTCCTTCAGTCCGGACCAGATGTCAGCATCAGCAGTCGCTCCAGACTGCCCTGCATCACCGCCAGCGGGTGGGCTCGGAATTCTGAGCCTTTTCCTCGCACCCCCAGTTGCGGGAGAATGTGAAGGAGGAGATGTTGACAGGTCGCGTTCCGCTTGACTTGACAATTTTGTCACCAGCAGGTCTTTCAACCCCAGCAGACCTGTGTCTGCCGGAAAGAGAGATCCAAGGTAGGCTTTAAATCTAGGATCGAGCACGGTGGCCAAAATGTAGTGCTCTGATTTCAACAGATTGACCACCCGTGAATCCTTGTTAAGCGAATTAAGGGCTGCATCCACAAGTCCCACATGCCTAGCGGAATCGCTCCGTGTTAGCTCCTTCTTCAATGCCTCCAGCTTCTTCTGCAAAAGCCTGATGAGGGGAATGACCTGACTCAGGCTGGCAGTGTCTGAACTGACTTCACGTGTGGCAAGTTCAAAGGGCATCAGAACCTTGCACAACGTTGAAATCATTCTCCACTGCACTTGAGACAGGTGCATTCCATCTCCTATATCGTGCTCAATTGTATAGGCTTGAATGGCCTTTTGCTGCTCCTCCAACCTCTGAAGCATATAGAGGGTTGAATTCCACCTCGTTACCACTTCTTGCTTCAGATGATGGCAGGGCAGGTTCAGTAGTTTTTGGTGGTGCTCCAGTCTTCTGTACGTGGTGCCTGTACGCCGAAAGTGTCCCGCAATTTTTCTGGCCACCGACAGCATCTCTT
Source organism: Pseudophryne corroboree (assembly GCF_028390025.1). Taxonomy (NCBI): domain Eukaryota; kingdom Metazoa; phylum Chordata; class Amphibia; order Anura; family Myobatrachidae; genus Pseudophryne; species Pseudophryne corroboree. The sequence continues at coordinate 483,723,085 of NC_086448.1, forward strand.
GCACGCCCCTGTCGTTTTTTAAAAAATTCTGCACCACCAAATTCAAGGTATGTGCAAAACATGGGACGTGCTGGAATTTGCCCATATTTAATGCACACACAATATTGCTGGCGTTGTCCGATGCCACAAATCCACAGGAGAGTCCAATTGGGGTAAGCCATTCCGCGATGATCTTCCTCAGTTGCCGTAAGAGGTTTTCAGCTGTGTGCGTATTCTGGAAAGCGGTGATACAAAGCGTAGCCTGCCTAGGAAAGAGTTGGCGTTTGCGAGATGCTGCTACTGGTGCCGCCGCTGCTGTTCTTGCGGCGGGAGTCCATACATCTACCCAGTGGGCTGTCACAGTCATATAGTCCTGACCCTGCCCTGCTCCACTTGTCCACATGTCCGTGGTTAAGTGGACATTGGGTACAACTGCATTTTTTAGGACACTGGTGAGTCTTTTTCTGACGTCCGTGTACATTCTCGGTATCGCCTGCCTAGAGAAGTGGAACCTAGATGGTATTTGGTAACGGGGGCACACTGCCTCAATAAATTGTCTAGTTCCCTGTGAACTAACGGCGGATACCGGACGCACGTCTAACACCAACATAGTTGTCAAGGACTCAGTTATCCGCTTTGCAGTAGGATGACTGCTGTGATATTTCATCTTCCTCGCAAAGGACTGTTGAACAGTCAATTGCTTACTGGAAGTAGTACAAGTGGGCTTACGACTTCCCCTCTGGGATGACCATCGACTCCCAGCGGCAACAACAGCAGCGCCAGCAGCAGTAGGCGTTACACGCAAGGATGCATCGGAGGAATCCCAGGCAGGAAAGGACTCGTCAGACTTGCCAGTGACATGGCCTGCAGGACTATTGGCATTCCTGGGGAAGGAGGAAATTGACACTGAGGGAGTTGGTGGGGTGGTTTGCGTGAGCTTGGTTACAAGAGGAAGGGATTTACTGGTCAGTGGACTGCTTCCGCTGTCACCCAAAGTTTTTGAACTTGTCACTGACTTATTATGAATGCGCTGCAGGTGACGTATAAGGGAGGATGTTCCGAGGTGGTTAACGTCCTTACCCCTACTTATTACAGCTTGACAAAGGGAACACACGGCTTGACACCTGTTGTCCGCATTTCTGGTGAAATACCTCCACACCGAAGAGCTGATTTTTTTGGTATTTTCACCTGGCATGTCAACGGCCATATTCCTCCCACGGACAACAGGTGTCTCCCCGGGTGCCTGACTTAAACAAACCACCTCACCATCAGAATCCTCCTGGTCAATTTCCTCCCCAGCGCCAGCAACACCCATATCCTCCTCATCCTGGTGTACTTCAACACTGACATCTTCAATCTGACTATCAGGAACTGGACTGCGGGTGCTCCTTCCAGCACTTGCAGGGGGCGTGCAAATAGTGGAAGGCGCATGCTCTTCACGTCCAGTGTTGGGAAGGTCAGGCATCGCAAACGACACAATTGGACTCTCCTTGTGGATTTGGGATTTCAAAGAACGCACAGTTCTTTGCGGTGCTTTTGCCAGCTTGAGTCTTTTCAGTTTTCTAGCGAGAGGCTGAGTGCTTCCATCCTCATGTGAAGCTGAACCACTAGCCATGAACATAGGCCAGGGCCTCAGCCGTTCCTTGCCACTCCGTGTGGTAAATGGCATATTGGCAAGTTTACGCTTCTCCTCCGACAATTTTATTTTAGGTTTTGGAGTCCTTTTTTTTCTGATATTTGGTGTTTTGGATTTGACATGCTCTGTACTATGACATTGGGCATCGGCCTTGGCAGACGACGTTGCTGGCATTTCATCGTCTCGGCCATGACTAGTGGCAGCAGCTTCAGCACGAGGTGGAAGTGGATCTTGATCTTTCCCTAATTTTGGAACCTCAACTTTTTTGTTCTCCATATTTTATAGGCAGAACTAAAAGGCACCTCAGGTAAACAATGGAGATGGATGGATTGGATAGTTTACTAGTATACAATTATGGACGGACTGCCACGGTTAGGTGGTATAAAAAAACCACGGTTAGGTGGTATATATTATAATAATAATACAATTATGGATGGACGGACTGCCTGCCGACTGCCGACACAGAGGTAGCCACAGCCGTGAACTACCGCACTGTACACTGGTTGATAAAGAGATAGTAGTATACTCGTAACAACTAGTATGACACTATGACGACGGTATAAAGAATGGAAAAAAAACCACGGTTAGGTGGTATATATTATAATAATAATACAATTATGGATGGACGGACTGCCTGCCGACTGCCGACACAGAGGTAGCCACAGCCGTGAACTACCGCACTGTACACTGGTTGATAAAGAGATAGTAGTATACTCGTAACAACTAGTATGACACTATGACGACGGTATAAAGAATGGAAAAAAAACCACGGTTAGGTGGTATAAATTATAATAATAATACAATTATGGATGGACGGACTGCCTGCCGACTGCCGACACAGAGGTAGCCACAGCCGTGAACTACCGCACTGTACACTGGTTGATAAAGAGATAGTAGTATACTCGTAACAACTAGTATGACACTATGACGACGGTATAAAGAATGGAAAAAAAACCACGGTTAGGTGGTATATATTATAATAATAATACAATTATGGATGGACGGACTGCCTGCCGACTGCCGACACAGAGGTAGCCACAGCCGTGAACTACCGCACTGTACACTGGTTGATAAAGAGATAGTAGTATACTCGTAACAACTAGTATGACACTATGACGACGGTATAAAGAATGGAAAAAAAACCACGGTTAGGTGGTATATATTATAATAATAATACAATTATGGATGGACGGACTGCCTGCCGACTGCCGACACAGAGGTAGCCACAGCCGTGAACTACCGCACTGTACACTGGTTGATAAAGAGATAGTAGTATACTCGTAACAACTAGTATGACACTATGACGACGGTATAAAGAATGGAAAAAAAAACCACGGTTAGGTGGTATATATTATAATAATAATACAATTATGGATGGACGGACTGCCTGCCGACTGCCGACACAGAGGTAGCCACAGCCGTGAACTACCGCACTGTACACTGGTTGATAAAGAGATAGTAGTATACTCGTAACAACTAGTATGACACTATGACGACGGTATAAAGAATGGAAAAAAAACCACGGTTAGGTGGTATATATTATAATAATAATACAATTATGGATGGACGGACTGCCTGCCGACTGCCGACACAGAGGTAGCCACAGCCGTGAACTACCGCACTGTACACTGGTTGATAAAGAGATAGTAGTATACTCGTAACAACTAGTATGACACTATGACGGTATAAAGAAAGAAAAAAAAATACCACGGTTAGGTGGTATATATTGTAATACAATTATGGATGGACGGACTGCCTGCCGAGTTCCGACTGCCGACACAGAGGTAGCCACAGCCGTGAACTACCGCACTGTACTGTGTCTGCTGCTAATATAGACTGGTTGATAAAGAGATAGTATACAATACATACAACAATGAATATACTACTATACTGGTGGTCAGGCACTGGTCACCACTAGTCACACTGGCAGTGGCACTCCTGCAGCAAAAGTGTGCACTGTTTAATTTTAAATTAATATAATATTATGTACTCCTGGGGGCTCCTGCTATAACAACCTGCAGTGCTCCCCAGTCTCCCCCACAATTATTATAAGCTTTGCCTTTTATACATTGATGTGCAGCACACTGGGCTGAGCTGAGTGCACACAGACTGAGTCACACTGTGTGACTGGCTGCTGCTGTGTATCGTTTTTTTTCAGGCAGAGAACGGATATAGCAGAGAACGGATATATATTAAAATAAATAAAAGTTAACTAACAACAACTGCACTGGTCACTGTGGTAAACTCTGTCTGACTCTGCACAATCTCTCTCTCTCTTCTAATCTAATTTCTAATGGAGAGGACGCCAGCCACGTCCTCTCCCTATCAATCTCAATGCACGTGTGAAAATGGCGGCGACGCGCGGCTCCTTATACAGAATCCGAGTCTCGCGAGAATCCGACAGCGTCATGATGACGTTCGGGCGCGCTCGGGTTAACCGAGCAAGGCGGGAGGATCCGAGTCTGCTCGGACCCGTGAAAAAAACATGAAGTTCGTGCGGGTTCGGTTTCAGAGAAACCGAACCCGCTCATCTCTAGTTACGAGTATACTATCTCTTTATCAACCAGTCTATATATTAGCAGCAGACACAGTACAGTGCGGTAGTTCACGGCTGTGGCTACCTCTGTGTCGGCACTCGGCAGCCCGTCCATAATTGTATATACCAGTGACCTAACCGTGGTTTTTTTTTCTTTCTTTATACATACATACTAGTTACGAGTATACTATCTCTTTATCAACCAGTCTATATATTAGCAGCAGACACAGTACAGTGCGGTAGTTCACGGCTGTGGCTACCTCTGTGTCGGCACTCGGCAGCCCGTCCATAATTGTATATACCACCTAACCGTGGTTTTTTTTTCTTTCTTTATACATACATACTAGTTACGAGTATACTATCTCTTTATCAACCAGTCTATATATTAGCAGCAGACACAGTACAGTGCGGTAGTTCACGGCTGTGGCTACCTCTGTGTCGGCACTCCGCAGCCCGTCCATAATTGTATATACCAGTGACCTAACCGTGGTTTTTTTTTCTTTCTTTATACATACATACTAGTTACGAGTATACTATCTCTTTATCAACCAGTCTATATATTAGCAGCAGACACAGTACAGTGCGGTAGTTCACGGCTGTGGCTACCTCTGTGTCGGCACTCGGCAGCCCGTCCATAATTGTATATACCAGTGACCTAACCGTGGTTTTTTTTTCTTTCTTTATACATACATACTAGTTACGAGTATACTATCTCTTTATCAACCAGTCTATATATTAGCAGCAGACACAGTACAGTGCGGTAGTTCACGGATGTGGCTACCTCTGTGTCGGCACTCGGCAGCCCGTCCATAATTGTATATACCAGTGACCTAACCGTGGTTTTTTTTTCTTTCTTTATACATACATACTAGTTACGAGTATACTATCTCTTTATCAACCAGTCTATATATTAGCAGCAGACACAGTACAGTGCGGTAGTTCACGGCTGTGGCTACCTCTGTGTCGGCACTCCGCAGCCCGTCCATAATTGTATATACCAGTGACCTAACCGTGGTTTTTTTTTCTTTCTTTATACATACATACTAGTTACGAGTATACTATCTCTTTATCAACCAGTCTATATATTAGCAGCAGACACAGTACAGTGCGGTAGTTCACGGCTGTGGCTACCTCTGTGTCGGCACTCGGCAGCCCGTCCATAATTGTATATACCAGTGACCTAACCGTGGTTTTTTTTTCTTTCTTTATACATACATACTAGTTACGAGTATACTATCTCTTTATCAACCAGTCTATATATTAGCAGCAGACACAGTACAGTGCGGTAGTTCACGGCTGTGGCTACCTCTGTGTCGGCACTCGGCAGCCCGTCCATAATTGTATATACCACCTAACCGTGGTTTTTTTTTCTTTCTTTATACATACATACTAGTTACGAGTATACTATCTCTTTATCAACCAGTCTATATATTAGCAGCAGACACAGTACAGTGCGGTAGTTCACGGCTGTGGCTACCTCTGTGTCGGCACTCGGCAGCCCGTCCATAATTGTATATACCACCTAACCGTGGTTTTTTTTTCTTTCTTTATACATACATACTAGTTACGAGTATACTATCTCTTTATCAACCAGTCTATATATTAGCAGCAGACACAGTACAGTGCGGTAGTTCACGGCTGTGGCTACCTCTGTGTCGGCACTCCGCAGCCCGTCCATAATTGTATATACCAGTGACCTAACCGTGGTTTTTTTTTCTTTCTTTATACATACATACTAGTTACGAGTATACTATCTCTTTATCAACCAGTCTATATATTAGCAGCAGACACAGTACAGTGCGGTAGTTCACGGCTGTGGCTACCTCTGTGTCGGCACTCGGCAGCCCGTCCATAATTGTATATACCAGTGACCTAACCGTGGTTTTTTTTTCTTTCTTTATACATACATACTAGTTACGAGTATACTATCTCTTTATCAACCAGTCTATATATTAGCAGCAGACACAGTACAGTGCGGTAGTTCACGGATGTGGCTACCTCTGTGTCGGCACTCGGCAGCCCGTCCATAATTGTATATACCAGTGACCTAACCGTGGTTTTTTTTTCTTTCTTTATACATACATACTAGTTACGAGTATACTATCTCTTTATCAACCAGTCTATATATTAGCAGCAGACACAGTACAGTGCGGTAGTTCACGGCTGTGGCTACCTCTGTGTCGGCACTCCGCAGCCCGTCCATAATTGTATATACCAGTGACCTAACCGTGGTTTTTTTTTCTTTCTTTATACATACATACTAGTTACGAGTATACTATCTCTTTATCAACCAGTCTATATATTAGCAGCAGACACAGTACAGTGCGGTAGTTCACGGCTGTGGCTACCTCTGTGTCGGCACTCGGCAGCCCGTCCATAATTGTATATACCAGTGACCTAACCGTGGTTTTTTTTTCTTTCTTTATACATACATACTAGTTACGAGTATACTATCTCTTTATCAACCAGTCTATATATTAGCAGCAGACACAGTACAGTGCGGTAGTTCACGGCTGTGGCTACCTCTGTGTCGGCACTCGGCAGCCCGTCCATAATTGTATATACCACCTAACCGTGGTTTTTTTTTCTTTCTTTATACATACATACTAGTTACGAGTATACTATCTCTTTATCAACCAGTCTATATATTAGCAGCAGACACAGTACAGTGCGGTAGTTCACGGCTGTGGCTACCTCTGTGTCGGCACTCCGCAGCCCGTCCATAATTGTATATACCAGTGACCTAACCGTGGTTTTTTTTTCTTTCTTTATACATACATACTAGTTACGAGTATACTATCTCTTTATCAACCAGTCTATATATTAGCAGCAGACACAGTACAGTGCGGTAGTTCACGGCTGTGGCTACCTCTGTGTCGGCACTCGGCAGCCCGTCCATAATTGTATATACCAGTGACCTAACCGTGGTTTTTTTTTCTTTCTTTATACATACATACTAGTTACGAGTATACTATCTCTTTATCAACCAGTCTATATATTAGCAGCAGACACAGTACAGTGCGGTAGTTCACGGATGTGGCTACCTCTGTGTCGGCACTCGGCAGCCCGTCCATAATTGTATATACCAGTGACCTAACCGTGGTTTTTTTTTCTTTCTTTATACATACATACTAGTTACGAGTATACTATCTCTTTATCAACCAGTCTATATATTAGCAGCAGACACAGTACAGTGCGGTAGTTCACGGCTGTGGCTACCTCTGTGTCGGCACTCCGCAGCCCGTCCATAATTGTATATACCAGTGACCTAACCGTGGTTTTTTTTTCTTTCTTTATACATACATACTAGTTACGAGTATACTATCTCTTTATCAACCAGTCTATATATTAGCAGCAGACACAGTACAGTGCGGTAGTTCACGGCTGTGGCTACCTCTGTGTCGGCACTCGGCAGCCCGTCCATAATTGTATATACCAGTGACCTAACCGTGGTTTTTTTTTCTTTCTTTATACATACATACTAGTTACGAGTATACTATCTCTTTATCAACCAGTCTATATATTAGCAGCAGACACAGTACAGTGCGGTAGTTCACGGATGTGGCTACCTCTGTGTCGGCACTCGGCAGCCCGTCCATAATTGTATATACCAGTGACCTAACCGTGGTTTTTTTTTCTTTCTTTATACATACATACTAGTTACGAGTATACTATCTCTTTATCAACCAGTCTATATATTAGCAGCAGACACAGTACAGTGCGGTAGTTCACGGATGTGGCTACCTCTGTGTCGGCACTCGGCAGCCCGTCCATAATTGTATATACCAGTGACCTAACCGTGTTTTTTTTTTCTTTCTTTATACATACATACTAGTTACGAGTATACTATCTCTTTATCAACCAGTCTATATATTAGCAGCAGACACAGTACAGTGCGGTAGTTCACGGCTGTGGCTACCTCTGTGTCGGCACTCGGCAGCCCGTCCATAATTGTATACTAGTATCCAATCCATCCATCTGCATTGTTTACCTGAGGTGCCTTTTAGTTGTGCCTATTAAAATATGGAGAACAAAAATGTTGAGGTTCCAAAATTAGGGAAAGATCAAGATCCACTTCCACCTCGTGCTGAAGCTGCTGCCACTAGTCATGGCCGAGACGATGAAATGCCAGCAACGTCGTCTGCCAAGGCCGATGCCCAATGGCATAGTACAGAGCATGTCAAAACCAAAACACCAAATATCAGTAAAAAAAGGACTCCAAAACCTAAAATAAAATTGTCGGAGGAGAAGCGTAAACTTGCCAATATGCCATTTACCACACGGAGTGGCAAGGAACGGCTGAGGCCCTGGCCTATGTTCATGGCTAGTGGTTCAGCTTCACATGAGGATGGAAGCACTCAGCCTCTCGCTAGAAAACTGAAAAGACTCAAGCTGGCAAAAGCACCGCAAAGAACTGTGCGTTCTTTGAAATCCCAAATCCACAAGGAGAGTCCAATTGTGTCGGTTGCGATGCCTGACCTTCCCAACACTGGACGTGAAGAGCATGCGCCTTCCACCATTTGCACGCCCCCTGCAAGTGCTGGAAGGAGCACCCGCAGTCCAGTTCCTGATAGTCAGATTGAAGATGTCAGTGTTGAAGTACACCAGGATGAGGAGGATATGGGTGTTGCTGGCGCTGGGGAGGAAATTGACCAGGAGGATTCTGATGGTGAGGTGGTTTGTTTAAGTCAGGCACCCGGGGAGACACCTGTTGTCCGTGGGAGGAATATGGCCGTTGACATGCCAGGTGAAAATACCAAAAAAATCAGCTCTTCGGTGTGGAGGTATTTCACCAGAAATGCGGACAACAGGTGTCAAGCCGTGTGTTCCCTTTGTCAAGCTGTAATAAGTAGGGGTAAGGACGTTAACCACCTCGGAACATCCTCCCTTATACGTCACCTGCAGCGCATTCATAATAAGTCAGTGACAAGTTCAAAAACTTTGGGTGACAGCGGAAGCAGTCCACTGACCAGTAAATCCCTTCCTCTTGTAACCAAGCTCACGCAAACCACCCCACCAACTCCCTCAGTGTCAATTTCCTCCTTCCCCAGGAATGCCAATAGTCCTGCAGGCCATGTCACTGGCAAGTCTGACGAGTCCTTTCCTGCCTGGGATTCCTCCGATGCATCCTTGCGTGTAACGCCTACTGCTGCTGGCGCTGCTGTTGTTGCCGCTGGGAGTCGATGGTCATCCCAGAGGGGAAGTCGTAAGCCCACTTGTACTACTTCCAGTAAGCAATTGACTGTTCAACAGTCCTTTGCGAGGAAGATGAAATATCACAGCAGTCATCCTACTGCAAAGCGGATAACTGAGTCCTTGACAACTATGTTGGTGTTAGACGTGCGTCCGGTATCCGCCGTTAGTTCACAGGGAACTAGACAATTTATTGAGGCAGTGTGCCCCCGTTACCAAATACCATCTAGGTTCCACTTCTCTAGGCAGGCGATACCGAGAATGTACACGGACGTCAGAAAAAGACTCACCAGTGTCCTAAAAAATGCAGTTGTACCCAATGTCCACTTAACCACGGACATGTGGACAAGTGGAGCAGGGCAGGGTCAGGACTATATGACTGTGACAGCCCACTGGGTAGATGTATGGACTCCCGCCGCAAGAACAGCAGCGGCGGCACCAGTAGCAGCATCTCGCAAACGCCAACTCTTTCCTAGGCAGGCTACGCTTTGTATCACCGCTTTCCAGAATACGCACACAGCTGAAAACCTCTTACGGCAACTGAGGAAGATCATCGCGGAATGGCTTACCCCAATTGGACTCTCCTGTGGATTTGTGGCATCGGACAACGCCAGCAATATTGTGTGTGCATTAAATATGGGCAAATTCCAGCACGTCCCATGTTTTGCACATACCTTGAATTTGGTGGTGCAGAATTTTTTAAAAAACGACAGGGGCGTGCAAGAGATGCTGTCGGTGGCCAGAAAAATTGCGGGACACTTTCGGCGTACAGGCACCACGTACAGAAGACTGGAGCACCACCAAAAACTACTGAACCTGCCCTGCCATCATCTGAAGCAAGAAGTGGTAACGAGGTGGAATTCAACCCTCTATATGCTTCAGAGGTTGGAGGAGCAGCAAAAGGCCATTCAAGCCTATACAATTGAGCACGATATAGGAGATGGAATGCACCTGTCTCAAGTGCAGTGGAGAATGATTTCAACGTTGTGCAAGGTTCTGATGCCCTTTGAACTTGCCACACGTGAAGTCAGTTCAGACACTGCCAGCCTGAGTCAGGTCATTCCCCTCATCAGGCTTTTGCAGAAGAAGCTGGAGGCATTGAAGAAGGAGCTAAAAGGGAGCGATTCCGCTAGGCATGTGGGACTTGTGGATGCAGCCCTTAATTCGCTTAACAAGGATTCACGGGTGGTCAATCTGTTGAAATCAGAGCACTACATTTTGGCCACCGTGCTCGATCCTAGATTTAAAGCCTACCTTGGATCTCTCTTTCCGGCAGACACAGGTCTGCTGGGGTTGAAAGACCTGCTGGTGACAAAATTGTCAAGTCAAGCGGAACGCGACCTGTCAACATCTCCTCCTTCACATTCTCCCGCAACTGGGGGTGCGAGGAAAAGGCTCAGAATTCCGAGCCCACCCGCTGGCGGTGATGCAGGGCAGTCTGGAGCGACTGCTGATGCTGACATCTGGTCCGGACTGAAGGACCTGACAACGATTACGGACATGTCGTCTACTGTCACTGCATATGATTCTCTCAACATTGATAGAATGGTGGAGGATTATATGAGTGACCGCATCCAAGTAGGCACGTCACACAGTCCGTACTTATACTGGCAGGAAAAAGAGGCAATTTGGAGGCCCTTGCACAAACTGGCTTTATTCTACCTAAGTTGCCCTCCCACAAGTGTGTACTCCGAAAGAGTGTTTAGTGCCGCCGCTCACCTTGTCAGCAATCGGCGTACGAGGTTACATCCAGAAAATGTGGAGAAGATGATGTTCATTAAAATGAATTATAATCAATTCCTCCGCGGATACATTGACCAGCAGCAATTGCCTCCACAAAGTACACAGGGAGCTGAGATGGTGGATTCCAGTGGGGACGAATTGATAATCTGTGAGGAGGGGGATGTACACGGTGATATATCGGAGGGTGAAGATGAGGTGGACATCTTGCCTCTGTAGAGCCAGTTTGTGCAAGGAGAGATTAATTGCTTCTTTTTTGGGGGGGGTCCAAACCAACCCGTCATATCAGTCACAGTCGTGTGGCAGACCCTGTCACTGAAATGATGGGTTGGTTAAAGTGTGCATGTCCTGTTTTGTTTATACAACATAAGGGTGGGTGGGAGGGCCCAAGGATAATTCCATCTTGCACCTCTTTTTTCTTTTCTTTTTCTTTGCATCATGTGCTGATTGGGGAGGGTTTTTTGGAAGGGACATCCTGCGTGACACTGCAGTGCCACTCCTAAATGGGCCCGGTGTTTGTGTCGGCCACTAGGGTCGCTAATCTTACTCACACAGTCAGCTACCTCATTGCGCCTCTTTTTTTCTTTGCGTCATGTGCTGTTTGGGGAGGGTTTTTTGGAAGGGACATCCTGCGTGACACTGCAGTGCCACTCCTAGATGGGCCCGGTGTTTGTGTCGGCCACTAGGGTCGGTAATCTTACTCACACAGCTACCTCATTGCGCCTCTTTTTTTCTTTGCGTCATGTGCTGTTTGGGGAGGGTTTTTTGGAAGGGACATCCTGCGTGACACTGCAGTGCCACTCCTAGATGGGCCCGGTGTTTGTGTCGGCCACTAGGGTCGCTAATCTTACTCACACAGTCAGCTACCTCATTGCGCCTCTTTTTTTCTTTGCGTCATGTGCTGTTTGGGGAGGGTTTTTTGGAAGGGCCATCCTGCGTGACACTGCAGTGCCACTCCTAGATGGGCCCGGTGTTTGTGTCGGCCACTAGGGTCGCTAATCTTACTCACACAGTCAGCTACCTCATTGCGCCTCTTTTTTTCTTTGCGTCATGTGCTGTTTGGGGAGGGTTTTTTGGAAGGGCCATCCTGCGTGACACTGCAGTGCCACTCCTAGATGGGCCCGGTGTTTGTGTCGGCCACTAGGGTCGCTAATCTTACTCACACAGCTACCTCATTGCGCCTCTTTTTTTCTTTGCGTCATGTGCTGTTTGGGGAGGGTTTTTTGGAAGGGACATCCTGCGTGACACTGCAGTGCCACTCCTAGATGGGCCCGGTGTTTGTGTCGGCCACTAGGGTCGCTTATCTTACTCACACAGCGACCTCGGTGCAAATTTTAGGACTAAAAATAATATTGTGAGGTGTGAGGTATTCAGAATAGACTGAAAATGAGTGTAAATTATGGTTTTTGAGGTTAATAATACTTTGGGATCAAAATGACCCCCAAATTCTATGATTTAAGCTGTTTTTTAGTGTTTTTGGAAAAAAACACCCGAATCCAAAACACACCCGAATCCGACAAAAATAATTCGGTGAGGTTTTGCCAAAACGCGTTCGAACCCAAAACACGGCCGCGGAACCGAACCCAAAACCAAAACACAAAACCCGAAAAATTTCAGGCGCTCATCTCTAATTCTACCGTGTCAAATATAAAATACTTTTACTTACATACAAGGCTATTAACCAAACTGCACCATCATACATCTCCTCACTCATCTCAAAATATCTCCCTACCAGACCTCTCCGCTCTGCACAAGATCTGCGTCTCTCATCCACATGTATTACCTGTTCCCACTCAAAATTACAGGACTTTACCCGGGCTTCAACCACTCTGTGGAATGCACTCCCACGCACAATAAGACTCTCCTCTAGTCTCCAAACCTTTAAACGTTCTCTGAAAACTCATCTCTTCAGACAAGCCTACCAAATTTCAGACCCACACACATAACCTTCACAGCTTCCCTATCAAGTTACATCCCCTCTGTACAGTCCACATAAACTCACATTTTGTCTTCCAACATTGCTGGGTGATCATATCATATAAGAACCTAGCAACCTGGGGAACCATTATGTGACAGGTAGCATCTATCCTTGTGTATCAATGCCTATTTCCCTATAGATTGTAAGCTTGCGAGCAGGGCCTTCCTACCTCTGTCTGTCTGTCTGTCTTTGCCCAGTTTTGTTCTATAATTGTTGTTCTAATTGTAAAGCGCAACGGAATATGCTGCGCTATATAAGAAACTGCTAATAAATAAAAAATAATAAATATGTGAAAAAAAGTATAAATGTTACTTTAATACAAAATATTGAAGTCAAAACTGAGGCTCTTTGGGTCACCATAGAAACCAGGAAGAAGAATATAATTTGCATTGGGGTGATCTATAGACCCCCAGGCCAGGGCCAGGATTTGGACAGGAACCTATTGTTGGACATCACTAAAATGGCTTTAAAGGGAGAAGTCATAATCATGGGAGACTTTAATTTACCTGATGTAAATTGGGAGGGGTCTTTTGCAAGTTCAGCTACAAGTGGCAAATTTCTAAATTCCTTACAGGGAGCATCTCTCAAGCAATTGGTGAGTGAGCTTACTCGCAAAGACTCAATATTAGATTTAATTCTCACAAATGGTGAAGGATATCAGACATATATGTGGGTGAGCACCTGGGATCCAGTGATCATCAAGCAGTATGGTTTAGTATAAAGACAGAATCCAACTCCTGTCACACAAAAACAAAGGTGTTGGATTTTAGGAATGCTGACTTTGCAAAAATGGGGAGATGTTTAAGTGATTGATAGGCGGACTGGAGGAACTTGGAAGGAGGACAGGAGAGGTGGGAAAACCAGAAAAGGGCAGTACTAAGGGCAAAAGACCTTTGTATCAAAAGGGTTAGGAAAAGCACCAGTAAAAGGAAGCCAGTGTGGATCACAAAAGAAGTATCAACTGGATGGCTTTTAGGAAATACAAACAGACTCAAAATAATAACAACAAGGGACAATATTTACTAAGAATTCGAGTTTGTCCGATTTGTGTTTTTTTTTTCTAAGTCCCAATCCGGGATTTCACTAAGCACCAATCTTGGCAGTGTTTGGACTATTCGTAATGGTTTGAATGACAACGTTCAGAAATACGAATGAATAGACCTCTGTCAAACGCGGCTGTTATTTCATAGAATACGGGAATTCACTATTCATTCGTATTTGGGTGTTAGTTTCTGAGTGCTCAACTGCGGGTCTGTTTTTTTTTCGATTCGTTAAAAAAAGCAGCAAAAAAATAGACCTGCTTTTTCCAGTCGAGTTTGGATAACCATGCACGGATCAGTGAGATCTGTGCATGGTTATCTATGGGAAAGGGTCTGTTTAGTGTAAAAACTGAAAAAAAAATTGCGCAGGGTCCCCCCTCCTAAGCATAACCAGCCTCGGGCTCTTTGAGCTGGTCCTGGTTGAAAAAATATGGCGAAAAAAATGACAGGGGATCCCCCATAGTTAATCAACCAGCACTGGGCTCTGCACCTGGTCCTGGTTCCAAAAATACGGGGGACAAAAAGCGCAGTGGTCCCCCATATTTTTGAAACCAGCATCGGGCTCCACTAGCCAGGTACATAATGCCACAGCCGGGGGACACTTTTATACTGGTCACTGCGGCTCTGGCATTACATACCCAACTAGTCACCCCTGGCCGGGGTACCCTGGAGGAGTGGGAACCCCTTAAATCAAGGGGTCCCCCGCTCCAGCCACCCAAGGGCCAGGGGTGAAGCCTGAGGCTGTCCCCCCCATCCAAGGGCGGCGGATGGGGGGCTGATAGCCTTGTGAAAAAATGTGAATATTGTTTTTAGTAGCAGTACTACAAGTCCCAGCAAGCCTCCCCCGCAAGCTGGTACTTGGAGAACCACAAGTACCAGCATGCGGTGGAAAACCGGGCCCGCTGGTACCTGTAGTACTACTACTAAAAAAATACCCCAAAAAAAACAGGACACACACACCGTGAAAGTATAAGTTTATTACATACATGCAAACCTCCATACACACATATTTACCTATGTTCCCACGAGGCTCGGTCCTCTTCTCCATGTAGAATCCTCGGGGTACCTGTGAAAAAAATTATACTCACATAATCCAGTGTAGAATCAGACCTTGGTATAATCCACGTACTTGGCAAAATAATAAAACGGAAACCCGACTACCCACTGAAAGGGGTCCCATGTTTACACATGGGACCCTTTCCCCGACTGCCAGGACCCCCCCTGACTCATGTCAAAGAGGGTCCCTTCAGTCAATCAGGGAGCGCCACGTCGTGGCACTCTCCTGATTGGCTGTGTGCTCCTGTAGTGTCTGTCAGGCAGCACACGGTACAGATACAATGTAGCGCCTATGCGCTCCATTGTAACCAATGGTGGGAACTTTGCGGTTAGCGGTTGACCAAAAGTAACCTCACTGCTGACCGCAAAGTTCCCACCATTGGTTACAATGGAGCGCATAGGCGCTACATTGTATCTGTACCGTGTGCTGCCTGACAGACACTACAGGAGCACACAGCCAATCAGGAGAGTGCCACGACGTGGCGCTCCCTGATTGACTGAAGGGACCCTCTTTGACACGAGTCAGGGGGGGTCCTGGCAGTCGGTGAAAGGGGTCCCATGTGTAAACATGGGACCCCTTTCAGTGCGTGGTCGGGTTTCCGTTTTATTATTTTGCCAAGTACGTTGATTATACCAAGGTCTGATTCTACACTTGGATTATGTGAGTATAATTTTTTTCACAGATACCCCAAGGATTCTACATGGAGAAGAGGACCGAGCCTCGTGGGAACATAGGTAAGTATGTGTGTATGGAGGTGTTCATGTATGTAATAAATTTATACTTTCATGGTGTGTGTGTCCTGTTTTTTTGGGGGTATTTTTTTTGTAGTAGTACTACAGCTACCAGCGGGCCCGGTTTTCCACCGCATGCTGGTACTTGTGGTTCTCCAAGTACCAGCTTGCGGGGGAGGCTTGCTGGGACTTGTAGTACTGCTACTAAAAACAATATTCACATTTTTTCACAAGGCTATCAGCCCCCCATCCGCCGCCCTTGGATGGGGGGGCAGCCTCGTGCTTCACCCCTGGCCCTTTGGTGGCTGGAGGGGGGGACCCCTTGATTTAAGGAGTTCCCACTCCTCCAGGGTACCCCGGCCAGGGGTGATTAGTTGGGTATGTAATGCCAGGGCCGCAGTGACCAGTATAAAAATGTCCCCCGGCTGTGGCATTATGTACCTGGCTAGTGGAGCCCGGTGCTGGTTTCAAAAATACGGGGGACCCCTACGCTTTTTGTTCCCCGTATTTTTGGAACCAGGACCAGGCGCAGAGCCTGGTGCTGGTTGATTAAATTTGGGGGAACCCCTGTCATTTTTTCCCCATATTTTGGCAACCAGGACCTGCTCAAAGAGCCCGAGGCTGGTTGTGCTTAGGAGGGGGGACCCCACGCATTTTTTTTTTTGCTTTTTTACGACTTTAAACACCTTTTTAAGGTACACAATGAAGCCCTGCACGGATCTCACAGATCCGGACGGGATTCCTTGTATTTTGTCAGGCAGTGTTTTACTCATCACTCCCGTAAAACACTGCCTGAAATTACGAATCACATCGACATTGGAAAAAACGAATGTGGAAAACTCGGCAGCTTAGTGAATGACCGTATCAGGATTCAAAAAGTTGCAGTAAAATGCACCCGATACCATTCGAGATCAAACTCCCTTAAAAACGGCTAAAACACGAATATTAGTAAATACTGCCCAAAGATGTGTGTCTTGACAGATGGCAGGATGCTAAGAAAGTGATCAGACATGCAAAGGCAGAAGCTGAGGAGAAAATGGCCCAGTCAGTAGATAAAGGGGGCAAAACATTTTTTAAGTATATAAATGAAAGGAGAAAATAAAATGGAGGAATAATAAGACTTAAGACAGAGAGTGAGGATTTGGTGGAGTGAGACAAGGCAATAGCAGATCACCTAAACCATTATTTTTGCTCAGTATTACTACAGAAGGAGAAGGGAAAGGGCCACAGTTAAGCTACAACGACATTCATAAAAATAAGGTAGACAAAACTACATTTACAGAAGAGAAGGTTCTAACAGAACTTTCAAAACTAAAAGTGGAAAAATCAATGGGGCCAGATGGGATACACCCAAGGATACTAAAAGAGCTAAAAGATGTGCTGGTGGCACCATTAACAGAATTATTTAACCAGTCACTAAATACAGGTGCCATTCCAGAGGACTGGAAAAGAGCAAATGTAGTTCCACTGTACAAAAGTGGAATCAAGGAAGAAGCAAGTAACTACAGACCAGTAAGCCTTACATCAGTAGTAGGGAAAGTAATGGAAAAACTATTAAAAGAAAGAGTTGTGGAATATCTTAAATCAAAAAACTTACAGTATCCAAAACAGCATGGATTTACTGGTGGGAGATCATGCCAGACAAATCTTATTGACTTTTTTGACTCTGTGATGAAAATAATATATTAAGGGGGAGCTGCAGATGTAGCATATCTAGACTTTAGTAAGGCATTTGACACTGTCCCACATCGCAGACTGCTAAATAAACTTGAAAGCATGGGGGTAGATTATTATTTTTTTTTTTAAACGTTTTTTTATTGGGTAGATGAGATACAATACATATATGGACAAAGGTCGATATAACACATAGCTTATATGGTTTTTTGAACACAAACTAAAGAACAAACATCCCAGTTAGGGAGATCTATAACCATAACAAACAAGTTCCGTATAGCTTATAGTCACTTGCATAAACATCCTAGACTCATCAATTTTCAAATATTATGAGATAGTGTAAAGAGACAAAGAAAGGACAGAGAAAGGGAAGGGAAAGGGCAAGGTAGAAGGTTGTTCTAGAGGGGACATTGATCAGGGACAGGGAAAGAAAATAGGAAGCAACCTTAGAAGAAGATTTTGTGGGGGGAGGGTTGGGGAAGACTCGACCGGGCCGGTCCTGAGAATATGAGGCTGCGGGTAGTGTTTAAGAGTAACGGTATGACTTGGCCCTGTTAAAAGAAGGGCGGAGATGCCCCAAAAAAGGTTGTCCACGGTTCCCAAGTCCTAAGAAAGGTCTCAGAAGAGCCTTTCAGAATGCTGGTGATGTGTTCCATAGTATAAATGGTGGGGGTAGATTATTAAACAGTTAAATGGATAAGAACCTGGTTGCAAGATAGGAAACAGACAGTTATAGTAAATGGAATGCAATCTTTGGAAGGAAATGTTACCAGTGGAGTACCTTAGGGATCTGTATTTGGACCAGTTCTCTTTAATATCTTTGTTGGTGACATTGCAAATGGTATTAAAGGGAAAGTATGCCTTTTTGCAGATACAAAGATTTGCAATGATACTAAGATTTGCAACAGGATAGACACCGCGAGGGGTAAAACAAATTATTGATGACCTAGCTAGGCTTAAGAAATGGTCAAGAACATGGCAACTACAGTTTAATGCTAAAAAAAGCAAAATCATGCACTTGGGTCTCAAAAACCCAAAGGCTAAATATAGTATCAAGGGTACTATAATGGAAACTACTGAAGAGGAAAGGGATTTAGAAGTCACTATTTCAAGTGACTTAAAGGCAGGAAAGCAATGCACCATAGCAATGAGAAAGGCAGGTCAGATGCTTGGTTGCATAGCCAGAGGAATCAGTAGCAGGAAAAAAGAAGTAATAATGCCACTGTATAGGTCATTGGTACGGCCTCATCTTGAATACTGTGTCCACTTCTGGAGACCATGTCTCCAGAAGGATATAAACACATTAGAGAGTGTACAAAGAAGGACAAATAAAATGGTGCATGGCCTACATCACAAAACTTACCCGGAAAGGCTAAAAGATCTTAACATGTATATTTTGGAGGAGAGAAGGGAAAGGGGGACATGATAGAAACTTTCAAATATACCAAAGGTTTTAACAAAGTTCAGGAGGAAAACATTCTTCAAAGGAAGAGGAGTATTAGAACTCGAGGACATACACTAAAACTGGAGGGAGGCAGGTTCAGGGGAAATTTAAGGAAAAATTACTTCACAGAAAGGGTAGTGGACAAGTGGAATAGCCTCCCATCAGAGGTGGTAGAGGCTAAGACTGTAGAGTAATTTAAACATGCTTGGGATAGGCATATGAATATCCTTACAAAGAATTAAGGTTCAAAAAGGGTTGAGATTACCTAAAGGATAAAAAAGGGGCAGACTAGATGGTTCTTATCTGCCGTCAAATTCTATGTTTCTATGTTTCTATATTAGAAATGAGCGGGTTCGGTTCCCTGAGAACCGAACCCACCCCGAACTTCATTACCTGAGCCCGGATCCGAGTCAGGCTCAGCTTTTCCCGCTTGACTCGGAAACCAGAACGAGGCAAAACGTAATCATACCGCTGTTGGATTCACGCAGGGTCTGCATTTCATATAAGGAGTCGCACGCCGCCATTTTCACTCCAGCATTGGAGAGTGTAGAGAGAGGACGTGTCTCCACCCTCAGTGTCCTGCATCAGTTCAGTGTTAGTGTATTGTGCTGCATCAGTCCAGTCACAGTAGTTGTGTCCTCTGCTGCCATATGTCCAGTGCTGCTGTATTAAGTCCAGTCCAGTGGTGCTATGTTGTTCTGCATCAGTCCAGTGGTGGTGTCTTGTGTAGTGATGAGCGGGTTCGGTTTCTCGGAAACCGAACCCCCCCGAACTTCACCTTGTTTACACGGGTCAGAGGCAGGTTCAAACCTTCCCGCCTTGCTCGGCTAACCCGAGCGCGCCCGAACGTCATCATCCCGCTGTCGGATTCTCGCGAGATTCGGATTCTATAAAAGCAGCCGCGCGTCGCCGCCATTTTCACTCGTGCATTGGAGATGATAGGGACAGGACGTGGCTGGCGTCCTCTCCGTTTATTGTAGAAGACAGTTGATTGGTTGTTTATTGCTTAATTGTGGGGAGGATTGGGGAGCAGCTGTTAGGAGTACAGTGCAGAGTTTTGCTGATAAGTGACCACCAGTTTTTATCCGTTCTCTGCCTGAAAAAAACGCTCCATACCATATCTGTGCTCAGTGTGCTGCATAATATATCTGTGCTGAGTGCTCACACTGCTAAATTGTGGGGACTGGGGAGCAGGTATAGCAGGAGTACAGTGCAGAGTTTTGCTGACAGTGACCACCAGTATACGTTGTCTGCCTGAAAAACACTCCATATCTGTGCTCAGTGTGCTGCTTTATTGTGGGGACTGAGGACCACCAGTATAATTAATATTATATAGGAGGAGTACAGTGCAGAGTGCACTGCTCTACCTACCTCTGTGTCGTCATCCATTAAGTATACTATCCATCTACATTCTATACCTGTGGTGCATTTTAGTTTTGCAGTTTGCTGACAGTGTCCACCAGTATACTATATATAGCAGTACGGTAGGCCACTGCTGTACCTACCTCTGTGTCGTCACTCGTCATCCATTAAGTATACTATCCATCTACATTCTATACCTGTGGTGCATTTTAGTTTTGCAGTTTGCTGACAGTGTCCACCAGTATACTATATATAGCAGTACGGTAGGCAACTGCTGTGTACCTACCTCTGTGTCGTCACTCGTCATCCATTAAGTATACTATCCATCTACATTCTATACCTGTGGTGCATTTTAGTTTTGCAGTTTGCTGACAGTGTCCACCAGTATACTATATATAGCAGTACGGTAGGCCACTGCTGTGTACCTACCTCTGTGTCGTCACTCGTCATCCATTAAGTATACTATCCATCTACATTCTATACCTGTGGTGCATTTTAGTTTTGCAGTTTGCTGACAGTGTCCACCAGTATATTAAATATCGCAGTATGGTAGGCCACTGCTGTGTACCTACCTCTGTGTCCTCACTCGTCATCCATTAAGTATACTATCCATCTACATTCTATACCTGTGGTGCATTTTAGTTTTGCAGTTTGCTGACAGTGTCCACCAGTATACTATATATAGCAGTACGGTAGGCCACTGCTGTGTACCTACCTCTGTGTTGTCACTCGTCAACCATTAAGTATACTATCCATCTACATTCTATACCTGTGGTGCATTTTAGTTTTGCAGTTTGCTGACAGTGTCCACCAGTATACTATATATAGCAGTACGGTAGGCCACTGCTGTATATCTACCTCTATGTCGTCACTCGTCATCCATTAAGTATACTATCCATCTACATTCTATACCTGTGGTGCATTTTAGTTTTGCAGTTTGCTGACAGTGTCCACCAGTATACTATATATAGCAGTACGGTAGGCCACTGCTGTACCTACCTCTGTGTCGTCACTCGTCATCCATTAATTATACTATCCATCTACATTGTATACCTGTGGTGCATTTTAGTTTTACAGTTTGCTGACAGTGTCCACCAGTATACTATATATAGCAGTACGGTAGGCCACTGCTGTACCTACCTCTGTGTCGTCACTCGTCATCCATTAAGTATACTATCCATCTACATTCTATACCTGTGGTGCATTTTAGTTTTGCAGTTTGCTGACAGTGTCCACCAGTATACTATATATAGCAGTACGGTAGGCCACTGCTGTGTACCTACCTCTGTGTCGTCACTCGTCATCCATTAAGTATACTATCCATCTACATTCTATACCTGTGGTGCATTTTAGTTTTGCAGTTTGCTGACAGTGTCCACCAGTATACTATATATAGCAGTACGGTAGGCCACTGCTGTGTACCTATCTCTGTGTCGTCACTCGTCATCCATTAAGTATACTATCCATCTACATTCTATACCTGTGGTGCATTTTAATTTTGCAGTTTGCTGACAGTGTCCACCAGTATACTATATATAGCAGTACGGTAGGCCACTGCTGTGTACCTACCTCTGTGTCGTCACTCGTCATCCATTAAGTATACTATCCATCTACATTCTATACCTGTGGTACATTTTAGTTTTGCAGTTTGCTGACAGTGTCCACCAGTATACTATATATAGCAGTACGGTAGGCCACTGCTGTGTACCTACCTCTGTGTCGTCACTCGTCATCAATTAAGTATACTATCCATCTACATTCTATACCTGTGGTGCATTTTAGTTTTGCAGTTTGCTGACAGTGTCCACCAGTATACTATATATAGCAGTACGGTAGGCCACTGCTGTGTACCTACCTCTGTGTCGTCACTCGTCATCCATTAAGTATACTATCCATCTACATTCTATACCTGTGGTGCATTTTAGTTTTGCAGTTTGCTGACAGTGTCCACCAGTATATTATATATCGCATTATGGTAGGCCACTGCTGTGTACCTACCTCTGTGTCCTCACTCGTCATCCATTAAGTATACTATCCATCTACATTCTATACCTGTGGTGCATTTTAGTTTTGCAGTTTGCTGACAGTGTCCACCAGTATACTATATATAGCAGTACGGTAGGCCACTGCTGTGTACCTACCTCTGTGTCCTCACTCGTCATCCATTAAGTATACTATCCATCTACATTCTATACCTGTGGTGCATTTTAGTTTTGCAGTTTGCTGACAGTGTCCACCAGTATACTATATATAGCAGTACGGTAGGCCACTGCTGTACCTACCTCTGTGTCGTCACTCGTCATCCATTAAGTATACTATCCATCTACATTGTATACCTGTGGTGCATTTTAGTTTTACAGTTTGCTGACAGTGTCCACCAGTATACTATATATAGCAGTACAGTAGGCCACTGCTGTGTACCTACCTCTGTGTCGTCACTCGTCATCCATTAAGTATACTATCCATTTACATTCAATACCTGTAGTGCATTTTAGTTTTTGCAGTTTGCTGACAGTGTCCACCAGTATACTATATATAGCAGTACGGTAGGCCACTGCTGTACCTACCTCTGTGTCGTCACTCGTCATCCATTAAGTATACTATCCATCTACATTCTATACCTGTGGTGCATTTTAGTTTTGCAGTTTGCTGACAGTGTCCACCAGTATACTATATATAGCAGTACGGTAGGCCACTGCTGTACCTACCTCTGTGTCGTCACTCGTCATCCATTAAGTATACTATCCATCTACATTGCATACCTGTGGTGCATTTTAGTTTTACAGTTTGCTGACAGTGTCCACCAGTATACTATATATAGCAGAACGGTAGGCCACTGCTGTGTACCTACCTCTGTGTCGTCACTCGTCATCCATTAAGTATACTATCCATTTACATTCTATACCTGTAGTGCATTTTAGTTTTGCAGTTTGCTGACAGTGTCCACCAGTATACTATATATAGCAGTACGGTAGGCCACTGCTGTACCTACCTCTGTGTCGTCACTCGTCATCCATTAAGTATACTATCCATCTACATTCTATACCTGTGGTGCATTTTAGTTTTACAGTTTGCTGACAGTGTCCACCAGTATACTATATATAGCAGTACGGTAGGCCACTGCTGTGTACCTACCTCTGTGTCGTCACTCGTCATCCATTAAGTATACTATCCATCTACATTCTATACCTGTGGTGCATTTTAGTTTTGCAGTTTGCTGACAGTGTCCACCAGTATACTATATATAGCAGTACGGTAGGCCACTGCTGTACCTACCTCTGTGTCGTCACTCGTCATCCATTAAGTATACTATCCATCTACATTCTATACCTGTGGTGCATTTTAGTTTTGCAGTTTGCTGACAGTGTCCACCAGTATACTATATATAGCAGTACGGTAGGCCACTGCTGTACCTACCTCTGTGTCGTCACTCGTCATCCATTAAGTATACTATCCATTTACATTCTATACCTGTAGTGCATTTTAGTTTTGCAGTTTGCTGACAGTGTCCACCAGTATACTATATATAGCAGTACGGTAGGCCACTGCTGTACCTACCTCTGTGTCGTCACTCGTCATCCATTAAGTATACTATCCATCTACATTCTATACCTGTGGTGCATTTTAGTTTTGCAGTTTGCTGACAGTGTCCACCAGTATACTATATATAGCAGTACGGTAGGCCACTGCTGTGTACCTACCTCTGTGTCGTCACTCATCATCCATTAAGTATACTATCCATCTACATTCTATACCTGTGGTGCATTTTAGTTTTGCAGTTTGCTGACAGTGTCCACCAGTATACTATATATCGCAGTACGGTAGGCCACTGCTGTGTACCTACCTCTGTGTCCTCACTCGTCATCCATTAAGTATACTATCCATCTACATTCTATACCTGTGGTGCATTTTAGTTTTGCTGACAGTGTCCACCAGTATACTATATATAGCAGTACGGTAGGCCACTGCTGTGTACCTACCTCTGTGTCGTCACTCGTCATCCATTAAGTATACTATCCATCTACATTCTATACCTGTGGTGCATTTTAGTTTTGCAGTTTGCTGATAGTGTCCACCAGTATATTATATATCGCAGTATGGTAGGCCACTGCTGTGTACCTACCTCTGTGTCCTCACTCGTCATCCATTAAGTATACTATCCATCTACATTCTATACCTGTGGTGCATTTTAGTTTTGCAGTTTGCTGACAGTGTCCACCAGTATACTATATATAGCAGTACGGTAGGCCACTGCTGTGTACCTACCTCTGTGTCGTCACTCGTCATCCATTAAGTATACTATCCATCTACATTCTATACCTGTGGTGCATTTTAGTTTTGCAGTTTGCTGACAGTGTCCACCAGTATACTATATATAGCAGTACGGTAGGCCACTGCTGTGTACCTACCTCTATGTCGTCACTCGTCATCCATTAAGTATACTATCCATCTACATTCTATACCTGTGGTGCATTTTAGTTTTGCAGTTTGCTGACAGTGTCCACCAGTACGGTACGGTAGGCCACTGCTGTACCTACCTCTGTGTCATCACTCGTCATCCATTAAGTATACTATCCATCTACATTGTATACCTGTGGTGCATTTTAGTTTTACAGTTTGCTGACAGTGTCCACCAGTATACTATATATAGCAGTACGGTAGGCCACTGCTGTGTACCTACCTCTGTGTCGTCACTCGTCATCCATTAAGTATACTATCCATTTACATTCTATACCTGTAGTGCATTTTAGTTTTGCAGTTTGCTGACAGTGTCCACCAGTATACTATATATAGCAGTACGGTAGGCCACTGCTGTACCTACCTCTGTGTCGTCACTCGTCATCCATTAAGTATACTATCCATCTACATTCTATACCTGTGGTGCATTTTAGTTTTGCAGTTTGCTGACAGTGTCCACCAGTATACTATATATAGCAGTACGGTAGGCCACTGCTGTGTACCTACCTCTGTGTCGTCACTCATCATCCATTAAGTATACTATCCATCTACATTCTATACCTGTGGTGCATTTTAGTTTTGCAGTTTGCTGACAGTGTCCACCAGTATACTATATATCGCAGTACGGTAGGCCACTGCTGTGTACCTACCTCTGTGTCCTCACTCGTCATCCATTAAGTATACTATCCATCTACATTCTATACCTGTGGTGCATTTTAGTTTTGCAGTTTGCTGACAGTGTCCACCAGTATACTATATATAGCAGTACGGTAGGCCACTGCTGTGTACCTACCTCTGTGTCCTCACTCGTCATCCATTAAGTATACTATCCATCTACATTCTATACCTGTGGTGCATTTTAGTTTTGCAGTTTGCTGACAGTGTCCACCAGTATACTATATATAGCAGTACGGTAGGCCACTGCTGTGTACCTACCTCTGTGTCGTCACTCGTCATCCATTAAGTATACTATCCATCTACATTCTATACCTGTGGTGCATTTTAGTTTTGCAGTTTGCTGACAGTGTCCACCAGTATACTATATATAGCAGTACGGTAGGCCACTGCTGTGTACCTACCTCTATGTCGTCACTCGTCATCCATTAAGTATACTATCCATCTACATTCTATACCTGTGGTGCATTTTAGTTTTGCAGTTTGCTGACAGAGTCCACCAGTATACTATATATAGCAGTATGGTAGGCCACTGCTGTACCTACCTCTGTGTCGTCACTCGTCATCCATTAAGTATACTATCCATCTACATTGTATACCTGTGGTGCATTTTAGTTTTGCAGTTTGCTGACAGTGTCCACCAGTATACTATATATAGCAGTAATGTAGGCCACTGCTGTGTACCTACCTCTGTGTCATCACTCGTCATCCATTAAGTATACTATCCATCTACATTCTATACCTGTGGTGCATTTTAGTTTTGCGCAGTAAAAATAGTAGTAGGCCATTGCTATTTGCTATTGATACTGGCATATAATTCCACACATTAAAAAATGGAGAACAAAAATGTGGAGGTTAAAAAAGGGAAAGATCAAGATCCACTTCCACCTCGTGCTGAAGCTGCTGCCACTTGTCATGGCAGAGACGATGAAATGCCATCAACGTCGTCTGCCAAGGCCGATGCCCAATGTCATAGTAGAGAGCATGTAAAATCCAAAACACAAAAGTTCAGTAAAATGACCCAAAAATCAAAATTAAAAGCGTCTGAGGAGAAGTGTAAACTTGCCAATATGCCATTTACGACACGGAGTGGCAAGGAACGGCTGAGGCCCTGGCCTATGTTCATGGCTAGTGGTTCAGCTTCACATGAGGATGGAAGCACTCATCCTCTCGCTAGAAAAAAGAAAAGACTTAAGCTGGCAAAAGCACAGCAAAGAACTGTGCGTTCTACTAAATCACAAATCCCCAAGGAGAGTCCAATTGTGTCGGTTGCGATGCCTGACCTTCCCAACACTGGACGGGAAGAGCTTGCGCCTTCCACCATTTGCACGCCCCCTGCAAGTGCTGGAAGGAGCACCCGCAGTCCAGTTCCTGATAGTCAAATTGAAGATGTCACTGTTGAAGTACACCAGGATGAGGATATGGGTGTTGCTGGCGCTTGGGAGGAAATTGACAAGGAGGATTCTGATGGTGAGGTGGTTTGTTTAAGTCAGGCACCCAGTGAGACACCTGTTGTCCGTGGGAGGAATATGGCCATTGACATGCCTGGTCAAAATACAAAAAAAATCAGCTCTTCGGTGTGGAATTATTTCAACACAAATCCGGACAACAGGTGTCAAGCCGTGTGTTGCCTTTGTCAAGCTGTAATAAGTAGGGGTAAGGACGTTAACCACCTCGGAACATCCTCCCTTATACGTCACCTGCAGCACATTCATCATAAGTCAGTGACAAGTTCAAAAACTTTAGGTGACAGCGGAAGCAGTCCACTGACCACTAAATCCCTTCCTCTTGTAACCAAGCTCCTGTAAACCACACCACCAACTCCCTCAGTGTCAATTTCCTCCTTACCCAGGAAAGCCAATAGTCCTGCAGGCCATGTCACTGTCAAGTCTGACGAGTCCTCTCCTGCCTGGGATTCCTCCGATGCATCATTGAGTGTAACGCCTACTGCTGCTGGCGCTGCTGTTGTTGCTGATGGGAGTCGATCGTCATCCCAGAGGGGAAGTCGGAAGACCAATTGTACTACTTCGAGTAAGCAATTGACTGTCCAACAGTTCTTTGCGAGGAAGATGAAATATCACTGCAGTCATCCTGCTGCAAAGCAGATAACTCAGGCCTTGGCAGCTTGGGCGGTGAGAAACGTGGATCCGGTATCCATTGTTAATTCAGAGGCAACTATAGACTTGATTGAGGTACTGTGTCCCCGGTACCAAATACCATCTAGGTTCCATTTCTCTAGGCAGGCGATACCGAAAATGTACACAGACCTCAGAAAAAGACTCACCAGTGTCCTAAAAAATGCAGTTGTACCCAATGTCCACTTAACCACGGACATGTGGACAAGTGGAGCAGGGCAGACTCAGGACTATATGACTGTGACAGCCCACTGGGTAGATGTATTGCCTCCCGCAGCAAGAACAGCAGCGGCGGCACCAGTAGCAGCATCTCGCAAACGCCAACTCGTTCCTAGGCAGGCTACGCTTTGTATCACCGCTTTCCAGAATAGGCACACAGCTGACAACCTTTTACGGCAACTGAGGAAGATTATCGCAGAATGGCTTACCCCAATTGGACTCTCCTGGGGATTTGTGACATCGGACAACGCCACCAATATTGTGCGTGCAGTACATCTGGGCAAATTCCATCCTGTCCCATGTTTTGCACATACCTTGAATTTGGTGGTGCAGAATTATTTAAAAAATGACAGGGGCGTGCAAGAGATGCTGTCGGTGGCCCGAAGAATTGCGGGCCACTTTCGGAATTCAGGCACCGCATACAGAAGACTGGAGCACCACCAAACATTCCTGAACCTGCCCTGCCATCATCTGAAGCAAGAGGTGGTAACGAGGTGGAATTCAACCCTCTATATGCTTCAGAGGATGGAGGAGCAGCAAATGGCTTTTCAAGCCTATACATCTGCCATGATATAGGCAAAGGAGGTGGAATGCACCTGACTCAAGCGCAGTAGAGAATGATTTCAACGTTGTGCCAGGTTCTGCAACCCTTTGAACTTGCCACACGTGAAGTCAGTTCAGACACTGCCAGCCTGAGTCAGGTCAATCCCCTCATCAGGCTTTTGCAGAAGAAGCTGGAGACATTGAAGGAGGAGCTAAAACAGAGCGATTCCGCTAGGCATGTGGGACTTGTGGATGGAGCCCTTAATTCGTTTAACCAGGATTCACGGGTGGTCAATCTGTTGAAATCAGAGCACTACATTTTGGCCACCGTGCTGGATCCTAGATTTAAAACCTACGTTGTATCTCTCTTTCCGGCAGACACAAGTCTGCAGAGGTTCAAAGACCTGCTGGTGAGAAAATTGTCAAGTCAAGCGGAACGTGACCCGTCACCATCTCCTCCTTCACATTCTCCCGCAACTGGCGGTGCGAGGAAAAGGATAAGAATTCCGAGCCCACCCGCTGGCGGTGATGCAGGGCAGTCTGGAGCGAGTGCTGACATCTGGTCTGGACTGAAGGACCTGCCAACGATTACTGACATGTCGTCTACTGTCACTGCATATGATTCTGTCACCATTGAAAGAATGGTGGAGCATTATATGAGTGACCGCATCCAAGTAGGCACGTCAGACAGTCCGTACGTATACTGGCAGGAAAAAGAGACAATTTGGAGGCCCTTGCACAAACTGGCTTTATTCTACCTAAGTTGCCCTCCCTCCATTGTGTACTCCGAAAGAGTGTTTTGTAGAGATGAGCGGGTTCGGTTTTACTCGGTTTTACTCGGTTCTCAAAACGGCATCTAATTGGCTCACGGATGTCACGTGTTTTGGATAGCCAATAAGGGTCGGTTTTGAGAACCGAGTAAAACCGAGTAAAACCGAATCCGCTCATCTCTAGTGTTTAGTGCAGCCGCTCACCTTGTCAGCAATCGGCGTACGAGGTTACTTCCAGAAAATGTGGAGAAGATGATGTTCATTAAAATGAATTATAATCAATTCCTCCGTGGAGACATTCACTAGTGATGAGCGGGTTCGGTTCCTCGGAATCCGAACCCCCCCGAACTTCAGCCTTTTTACACGGGTCCGAGGCAGACTCGGATCTTCCCGCCTTGCTCGGTTAACCCGAGCGCGCCCGAACGTCATCATCCCGCTGTCGGATTCTCGCGAGGCTCGGATTCTATCGCGAGACTCGGATTCTATATAAGGAGCCGCGCGTCGCCGCCATTTTCACACGTGTATTGAGATTGATAGGGAGAGGACGTGGCTGGCGTCTTCTCCGTTTAGAATAGAAATAGATAGAGAGTGAGAGTGAGACACTTGATTTACTGGAGCTTAGGAGTATTCAGAGAGTGCAGAGTTTACTAGTGACTGACCAGTGACCACCAGTGCAGTTTTATTATTATTTAATATAATCCGTTCTCTGCCTGAAAAAAAACGATACACAGTGACACAGTATACCATATCTGTGCTCAGCCTCAGTGTGCTGCATCATCTATGTATATCTGACTGTGCTGAGTGCTCACTGCTCACACAGCTTAGTTGTGGGGGAGACTGGGGAGCAGTTATAGCAGGAGTACATTAACAGTGCACACTTTTGCTGCCAGAGTGCCACTGCCAGTGTGACTGACCAGTGACCACTGACCACCAGTATATTGTGATTGTCTGCCTGAAAAAGTTAAACACTCGTCGTGTGGTGTTTTTATTCTATAAACGCATTCTGCTGACAGTGTCCAGCAGGTCCGTCATTATATAATATATACCTGTCCGGCTGCAGTAGTGATATATATATATTTTTTATATAATTATCATCCAGTCTATATTAGCAGCAGACGCAGTACGGTAGTCCACGGCTGTAGCTACCTCTGTGTCGGCAGTCGCTCATCCATCCATAATTGTATACCACCTACCTGTGGTGGTTTTTTTTTTTTCTATCTTCTTGATACTAGTAGCTTACTTTAGGAGTCTGCAGTGCTGACAGTGTCCAGCAGGTCCGTCATTATATAATATATACCTGTCCGGCTGCAGTAGTGATATATATATATTTTTTATATCATTATCATCCAGTCTATATTAGCAGCAGACGCAGTACGGTAGTCCACGGCTGTAGCTACCTCTGTGTCGGCAGTCGCTCGTCCATCCATAATTGTATACCACCTACCTGTTGTGTTTTTTTTTTTCTATCTTCTTGATACTAGTAGCTTACTTTAGGAGTCTGCAGTGCTGACAGTGTCCAGCAGGTCCGTCATTATATAATATATACCTGTCCGGCTGCAGTAGTGATATATATATATTTTTTATATCATTATCATCCAGTCTATATTAGCAGCAGACGCAGTACGGTAGTCCACGGCTGTAGCTACCTGTGTGTCGGCAGTCGCTCGTCCATCCATAATTGTATACCACCTACCTGTTGTGTTTTTTTTTTTTCTATCTTCTTGATACTAGTAGCTTATTTTAGGAGTCTGCAGTGCTGACAGTGTCCAGCAGGTCCGTCATTATATAATATATACCTGTCCGGCTGCAGTAGTGATATATATATATTTTTATATCATTATCATCCAGTCTATATTAGCAGCAGACGCAGTACGGTAGTCCACGGCTGTAGCTACCTCTGTGTCGGCAGTCGCTCGTCCATCCATAAGTATACTAGTATCCATCCATCTCCATTGTTTACCTGAGGTGACTTTTAGTTGTGCCTATTAAAATATGGAGAACAAAAATGTTGAGGTTCCAAAAATAGGGAAAGATCAAGATCGACTTCCACCTCGTGCTGAAGCTGCTGCCACTAGTCATGGCCGAGACGATGAAATGCCATCAACGTCGTCTACCAAGGCCGATGCCCAATGTCATAGTACAGAGCATGTAAAATCCAAAACACCAAATATCAGTAAAAAAAGGCCTCAAAAATCTAAAATAAAATTGTCGGAGGAGAAGCGTAAACTTGCCAATATGCCATTTACCACACGGAGTGGCAAGGAACGGCTGAGGCCCTGGCCTATGTTCATGGCTAGTGGTTCAGCCTCACATGAGGATGGAAGCACTCAGCCTCTCGCTAGAAAAATGAAAAGACTCAAGCTGGCAAAAGCACAGCAAAGAACTGTGCGTTCTTCGAAATCACAAATCCACAAGGAGAGTCCAATTGTGTCGTTTGCGATGCCTGATCTTCCCAACACTGGACGTGAAGAGCATGCGCCTTCCACCATTTGCACGCCCCCTGCAAGTGCTGGAAGGAGCACCCGCAGTCCAGTTCCTGATAGTCAGATTGAAGATGTCAGTGTTGAAGTACACCAGGATGAGGAGGATATGGGTGTTGCTGGCGCTGGGGAGGAAATTGACCAGGAGGATTCTGATGGTGAGGTGGTTTGTTTAAGTCAGGCACCCGTGGAGACACCTGTTGTCCGTGGGAGGAATAGGGCCATTGACATGCCTGGTGAAAATACCAAAAAAATCAGCTCTTCGGTGTGGAAGTATTTCAACAGAAATGCGGACAACATTTGTCAAGCCGTGTGTTGCCTTTGTCAAGCTGTAATAAGTAGGGGTAAGGACGTTAACCACCTCGGAACATCCTCCCTTATACGTCACCTGCAGCGCATTCATCATAAGTCAGTGACAAGTTCAAAAACTTTGGGCGACAGCGGAAGCAGTCCACTGACCAGTAAATCCCTTCCTCTTGTAAGCAAGCTCACGCAAACCACCCCACCAACTCCCTCAGTGTCAATTTCCTCCTTCCCCAGGAATGCCAATAGTCCTGCAGGCCATGTCACTGGCAATTCTGACGAGTCCTCTCCTGCCTGGGATTCCTCCGATGCATCCTTGCGTGTAACGCCTACTGCTGCTGGCGCTGCTGTTGTTGCTGCTGGGAGTCGATGGTCATCCCACAGGGGAAGTCGTAAGACCACTTTTACTACTTCCACCAAGCAATTGACTGTCCAACAGTCCTTTGCGAGGAAGATGAAATATCACAGCAGTCATCCTGCTGCAAAGCGGATAACTGAGGCCTTGGCATCCTGGGCGGTGAGAAACGTGGTTCCGGTATCCATCATTACTGCAGAGCCAACTAGAGACTTGTTGGAGGTACTGTGTCCCCGGTACCAAATACCATCTAGGTTCCATTTCTCTAGGCAGGCGATACCGAAAATGTACACAGACCTCAGAAAAAGACTCACCAGTGTCCTAAAAAATGCAGTTGTACCCAATGTCCACTTAACCACGGACATGTGGACAAGTGGAGCAGGGCAGGCTCAGGACTATATGACTGTGACAGCCCACTGGGTAGATGTATGGACTCCCGCCGCAAGAACAGCAGCGGCGGCACCAGTAGCAGCATCTCGCAAACGCCAACTCTTTCCTAGGCAGGCTACGCTTTGTATCACCGCTTTCCAGAATACGCACACAGCTGAAAACCTCTTACGGCAACTGAGGAAGATCATCGCGGAATGGCTTACCCCAATTGGACTCTCCTGTGGATTTGTGGCATCGGACAACGCCAGCAATATTGTGTGTGCATTAAATCTGGGCAAATTCCAGCACGTCCCATGTTTTGCACATACCTTGAATTTGGTGGTGCAGAATTATTTAAAAAACGAGAGGGGCGTGCAAGAGAAGCTGTCGGTGGCCAGAAGAATTGTGGGACACTTTCGGCGTACAGGCACCACGTACAGAAGACTGGAGCACCACCAAAAACGCCTGAACCTTCCCTGCCATCATCTGAAGCAAGAAGTGGTAACGAGGTGGAATTCAACCCTCTATATGCTTCAGAGGTTGGAGGAGCAGCAAAAGGCCATTCAAGCCTATACAACTGAGCACGATATAGGAGGTGGAATGCACCTGTCTCAAGCGCAGTGGAGAATGATTTCAACGTTGTGCAAGGTTCTGCAACCTTTTGAACTTGCCACACGTGAAGTCAGTTCAGACACTGGCAGCCTGAGTCAGGTCATTCCCCTCATCGGGCTTTTGCAGAAGAAGCTGGAGACATTGAAGGAGGAGCTAACACAGAGCGATTCCGCTAGGCATGTGGGACTTGTGGATGGAGCCCTTAATTCGCTTAACAAGGATTCACGGGTGGTCAATCTGTTGAAATCAGAGCACTACATTTTGGCCACCGTGCTAGATCCTAGATTTAAAACCTACCTTGGATATCTCTTTCCGGCAGACACAAGTCTGCTGGGGTTCAAAGAACTGCTGGTGACAAAATTGTCAAGTCAAGCGGAACGCGACCTGTCAACATCTCCTCCTTCACATTCTCCCGCAACTGGGGGTGCGAGGAAAAGGCTCAGAATTCCGAGCCCACCCGCTGGCGCTGATGCAGGGCAGTCTGGAGCGACTGCTGATGCGGACATCTGGTCCGGACTGAAGGACCTGACAACGATTACGGACATGTCGTCTACTGTCACTGCATATGATTCTCTCCCCATTGAAAGAATGGTGGAGGATTATATGAGTGACCGCATCCAAGTAGGCACGTCAGACAGTCCGTACTTATACTGGCAGGAAAAAGAGGCAATTTGGAGGCCCTTGCACAAACTGGCTTTATTCTACCTAAGTTGCCCTCCCACAAGTGTGTACTCCGAAAGAGTGTTTAGTGCCGCCGCTCACCTTGTCAGCAATCGGCGTACGAGGTTACATCCAGAAAATGTGGAGAAGATGATGTTCATTAAAATTAATTATAATCAATTCCTCCGTGGAGACATTCACCAGCAGCAATTGCCTCCACAAAGTACACAGGGAGCTGAGATGGTGGATTCCAGTGGGGACGAATTGATAATCTGTGAGGAGGGGGATGTACACGGTGATATATCGGAGGATGATGATGAGGTGGACATCTTGCCTCTGTAGAGCCAGTTTGTGCAAGGAGAGATTAATTGCTTCTTTTTTGGTGGGGGTCCAAACCAACCCGTCATTTCAGTCACAGTCATGTGGCAGACCCTGTCACTGAAATGATGGGTTGGTTAAAGTGTGCATGTCCTGTTTATACAACATAAGGGTGGGTGGGAGGGCCCAAGGACAATTCCATCTTGCACCTCTTTTTTCTTTCATTTTTCTTTGCGTCATGTGCTGTTTGGGGAGTAGTTTTAGGAAGGGCCATCCTGCGTGACACTGCAGTGCCACTCCTAGATGGGCCAGGTGTTTGTGTCGGCCACTTGGGTCGCTTATCTTAGTCACACAGCTACCTCATTGCGCCTCTTTTTTTCTTTGCGTCATGTGCTGTTTGGGGGGTGTTTTTTGGAAGAGCCATCCTGCGTGACACTGCAGTGCCACTCCTAGATGGGCCAGGTGTTTGTGTCGGCCACTTGGGTCGCTTATCTTAGTCACACAGCTACCTCATTGCGCCTCTTTTTTTCTTTGCGTCATGTGCTGTTTGGGGGGTGTTTTTTGGAAGGGACATCCTGCGTGACACTGCAGTGCCACTCCTAGATGGGCCAGGTGTTTGTGTTGGCCACTAGGGTCGCTTATCTTAGTCACACAGCTACCTCATTGCGCATCTTTTTTTTCTTCTTTGCGTCATGTGCTGTTTGGGGAGTAGTTTTTTGAAGGGCCATCCTGCGTGACACTGCAGTGCCACTCCTAGATGGGCCAGGTGTTTGTGTCGGCCACTAGGGTCGCTTAGCTTAGTCACACAGCTACCTCATTGCGCCTCTTTTTTTCTTTGCGTCATGTGCTGTTTGGGGGGTGTTTTTGGAAGGGCCATCCTGCGTGACACTGCAGTGCCACTCCTGGATGGGCCAGGTGTTTGTGTCGGCCACTTGGGTCGCTTAGCTTAGCCACACAGCTACCTCATTGCACCTATTTTTTTCTTTGCGTCATGTGCTGTTTGGGGAGTAGTTTTTTGAAGGGCCATCCTGCGTGACACTGCAGTGCCACTCCTAGATGGGCCAGGTGTTTGTGTCTGCCACTTGGGTCGCTGAGCTTAGTCATCCAGCAACCTCGGTGCAAATTTTAGGACTAAAAATAATATTGTGAGGTGTGAGGTGTTCAGAATAGACTGAAAATGAGTGGAAATTATGGTTATTGGGGTTAATAATACTTTGGGATCAAAATGACCCCCAAATTCTATGATTTAAGCTGTTTTTTAGGGTTTTTTGAAAAAAACACCCTAATCCAAAACACACCCGAATCCGACAAAAAAAATTCGGTGAGGTTTTGCCAAAAAGCGTTCGAACCCAAAACACGGCCGCGGAACCAAACCCAAAACCAAAACACAAAACCCGAAAAATTTCCGGTGCTCATCACTAACATTCACCAGCAGCAATTGCCTCCAGAAAGTACACGGGGACCTGAGATGGTGGATTCCAGTGGGGATGAATTAATAATCTGTGAGGAGGGGGATGTACACAGTGAAAGGGGTGAGGAATCGGAGGATGATGATGAGGTGGACATCTTGCCTCTGTAGAGCCAGTTTGTGCAAGGAGAGATTGATTGCTTCTTTTTTGGTGGGGGCTCAAACCAACCAGTCATTTCAGTCACAGTCGTGTGGAAGACCCTGTCACTGAAATGATGGGTTCGTTAAAGTGTGCATGTCCTGTTTATACATCATAAGGGTGGGTGGGAGGGCCCAAGGACAATTCCATCTTGCACCTCTTTTTTCTTTCATTTTTCTTTGCATCATGTGCTGTTTGGGGACAATTTTTTTGAAGTGCCATCCTGCCTGACACTGCAGTGCCACTCCTAGATGGGCCAGGTGTTTATGTCGGCCACTTGTGTCGCTTAGCTTAGTCACACAGCGACCTTGGTGCGCCTCTTTTTTTCTTTGCATCATGTGCTGTTTGGGGACAATTTTTTTGAAGGGCCATCCTGCCTGACACTGCAGTGCCACTCCTAGATGGGCCAGGTGTTGTGTCGGCCACTTGTGTCGCTTAGCTTAGTCACACAGCGACCTTGGTGCGCCTCTTTTTTTCTTTGCATCATGTGCTGTTTGGGGACAATTTTTTTGAAGGGCCATCCTGCCTAACACTGCAGTGCCACTCCTAGATGGGCCAGGTGTTTGTGTCGGCCACTTGTGTCGCTTAGCTTAGCCATCCAGCGACCTCGGTGCAAATTTTAGGACTAAAAATAATATTGTGAGGTGTGAGGTGTTCAGAATAGACTGGAAATGAGTGAAAATTATGGTTATTGAGGTTAATAATACTATGGGATCAAAATGACCCCCAAATTCTATGATTTAAGCAGTTTTTTAGGGTTTTTTGAAAAAAACACCTGAATCCAAAACACACCCGAATCCGACAAAAAAATTTCGGTGAGGTTTTGCCAAAACGCTTCCGAATCCAAAACACGGCCGCGGAACCGAACCCAAAACCAAAACACAAAACCCGAAAAATTTCCGATGCACATCACTAGTCTGGTTTGCATCAGTCCAGTCACAGTGGTGGTGTCCTCTGCTGCCATATGTCCAGTGCTGCTGTATAAGTCCAGTCCAGTGGTGCTGTGTTGTGCTGCATCAGTTCAGTGGTGGTGTCTTGTGCTGCATCAGTCCAGTCACAGTGGTGGTGTCCTCTGCTGCCATATGTCCAGTACTGCTGTATAAATCCAGTCTATTGCAGTGGTGGTGTGGTGTCCTGCATCATTCCAGTGGTAGTGTCTTGTGCTACATCAGTCCAGTCACAGTAGTGGTGTCCTCTGCTGCCATATGTCCAGTGCTGCTGTATAAGTTGAGTACATTGCAGTGGTGCTGTGTTATCCTGCATCAGTCCAATGGTGGTGTTCCTGTGCTGCTGTATATGTCCAGTGGTACTGCTGTATATGTCCAGTGATACTGCCGTATATGTCCAGTGACACTGCTATATATGTCCAGTGGCACTGTCGTATAAATCCAGTGATACTGCTGTATATGTCCAGTGGCACTGCCGTATAATTCCAGTGATACTGCCGTATAATTCCTGTGGTATTGGCATATAAATTCAGTACAGTGGTCCTGCCATATAATTCCAGTGATACTGCTGTATATGTCCAGTGGTCGTGCCGTATAAATCCAGTCCAGTGATACTGCCATTTATGTACAGTGGTACTGCCGTATAAATCCAGTGGTACAGTCATATAAATCCAGTCCAGTGATATTGCCGTATATGTCCAGTGGTACTATTGTATAATTCAAGTGATACTGCCATATAATTCCAGTGGTACTGGCATATAATTCCAGTGGTACTGGTATATAAATCCAGTTCAGTGATACTGCCATATAAGTCCAGTGGTACTGCCATATAATTCCAGTGATACTGCCGTATATATGTTCAGTGGTCATGCCATATAAATCCAGAGGTACTGGTGTATAAATCCAGTCCACTGATACTGCCATATATGTCCAGTGGTACTGCCGTATAAATCCAGTGGTATTGACGTATAAATCCAGTCCAGTGATATTGCCGTATATGTCCAGTGGTACTAATGTATAATTCAAGTGATACTGCCGTATAATTCCAATGGAACTGGCGTATAATTCCAGTGGTACTGGCATATAAATCCAGTCCAGTGATACTGCCTTATAAATCCTGTGGTACTGCCATATAATTCCAGTGATACTGCCGTATATATGTTCAGTGGTCATGCCATATAAATCCAGAGGTAACATAGTAACATAGTATCTAAGGTTTAAAAAAGACAATTGTCCATCGGGTTCAACCTATTTGTGGTCTCCTATGCATGATTATTTTGTATAAAATTCTGACTGAAGTTGCTGACTGCTATTCCGATTAACCCCTCTTTTTTATAATAACCATAGTGCGTGACTATGCCCCGTAACCCTGGATATCCTTATCCATTAGGAATTTATCTAACCCATTCTTAAATGTGTTGACTGAGTTGGCCATTACAACTCCCTTAGGCAGGGAATTCCAAACACGTATCGTCCTTACCGTAAAAAAGCCTTTACGCCGTATTGTGTGGAATCTCCTCTCCTCTAACCTGAGCGAGTGTCAACGAGTTCTCTGTGTTGATCTAACCAAAAACAGGTCCTGCGCAAGATCTGTATATAGTCCCCTTATATATTTGTAAATGTTGATCATGTCCCCTCTTAATCTCCTCTTTTCCAGTGTAAACATGCCTAGTCTTGCAAGCCTTTCCTCATATTCCAGCGTCTCCATACCCTTAATTAGTTTGGTCGCCCGCCTTTGAACCTTTTCTAGCTCCAGGATATCCTTTTTGTAGTAAGGTGCCCAGAATTGTACACAGTATTCAAGGTGTGGCCTCACAAGTGATTTATATAAAGGGAGTATAATACTCTCATCCCTAGCATCAATTCCCCATTTTATGTATGATAATATCTTATTAGCCTTCTTTGCTGCAGTCCTACTTTGGGTACTACTGCTTAGTTTGCTATCTATGAGGACACCTAAGTCCTTTTCCAGTACAGAATCCCCTAATTTTACCCCATTTAGTAGGTAGGTGTTATTTTTGTTCTTGTTACCACAGTGCATTACCTTACACTTGTCTGTATTGAAGCGCATTCTCCATTTCGCTGCCCAAGCTTCTAATTTAACTAAGTCATTCTGAAGCGACTCAGCATCCCCCTCCGCATTTATAACTTTACACAATTTGGTATCATCTGCAAAAATTTACATCATGCTCTCTAGACCTTCTGTTAGGTCGTTAATGAAAATATTGAACAATAGCAGTCCTAATACTGAGCCTTGCGGCACACCACTTAGCACTTCAGTCCAAGTTGAAAAAGATCCATTAACCACAACGTGCTGCTCCCTATTATCTAACCAGTTTTTGACCCAAGTGCATATTGTGCTTCCTAGCCCTGATTCTTGTAGCTTGTAGATAAGTCTAATGTGTGGTACAGTATCGAATGCTTTGGCAAAATCTAAAAAGATTACATCCACCTCTTTACCCTGATCTAGGTTTGCGCTTACTGTTTCATAAAAGCCAAGTAAGTTGGTTTGACAGGATCTGTCCTTCATAAACCCATGTTGATTCCTTTTAATGACCTTATTGACTTCATGGAACTTCTGAATACTATCTCTTAGAATACCTTCCAATACTTTCCCCACTATAGATGTAAGACTAACTTGTCTATAATTACCTGGTTCAGCTTTACTTCCCTTTTTGAATATAGGCACTACTACCGCTATACGCCAGTCTTTGGGAACCATACCTGATATTACTGAATCCTTAAAGATCAAAAATAGCGGTTTTGCAAGTTCAGAATGAAGCTCCATTAGAACCCTTGGGTGAATACCATCGGTACCTGGTGACTTATTAATCTTTAAATGTTTTAATCGGTCACAGACTACTTCCTCGCTTAAATAAGTACCTATCAGTGGGATATTCTCATTATTGAGATTATATGTTAGTCCCTGAATTGGGTCCTCTCTAGTAAATACTGTTGAAAAAAACTCATTTAGTGTGTCCGCTATGTCATTATCATTTTTGCTTAAGACTCCCAACTTATCTTTTAAAGGGCCTATACTCTCCTTCTTTAATCTCTTGCTATTAATGTATTTAAATTATTTTTTGAGATTCGCTTTGCTTTCCTTTGCTACTAGCTTTTCAGTTTCTACATTAGCCGCTCTTATTTCCTTTTTGCATATTTTGTTACATTCCTATGCTCACCTTTTCTTGCCCATAAGTTCCTTAATCTTTTTGTTAAACCACATCGGTTTATGATTTTTATTCCTTTTTTTGCTCCTCGTAGGAACAAATTTTAGTGTATTTTTAGCTAGCAGGAATTTTAGTACCTCCCATTTCTCCGTAGTATTTTTTCCTAAAAACAAACCTTCCCATTCAATATCCCTGAAAAATACCCTCATCTTTTCAAAATTTGCTTTGCTAAAGTTTAGAGTCCTAGTTGAGCCAGTATAGGGCTGTTTATGGAAACTGATATTGAATGTGACCATATTGTGGTCGCTGTTTCCTATGGGTTCCCCTACTATAATACTGGATACCAAATCCCCATTGTTTGTTAATACCAGGTCTAAGATTGCATTGTACCTAGTTGCAATCTTAGTAGTTACCATTAAGTGTGTTTAAAAACATATTGCCCCTAGCAGTATCACATGAATCGTTTTTCCAGTTTATCTCTGGATAGTTAAAATCTCCCATCACTACTATGTCTCCTACTCCTGCTGCTCTTTCAATTTGCTTTAGTAACAATTCCTCATCAGATGCATTGATACCAGGCGGCCTATAGCATACACCCAATAGTAACTTTTTTATTCCTTTTTCCTGCATGCAATTTCTACCCATAATGTCTCGACAGTGTCTACAGTCCCCTCCTGAATATCTTCCCGTATATCAGGTTTTAAAAATGGCTTTACGTAAAGACAGACACCCTCCACCCTTTTTATTTAGTCTGTCTCTCCTAAACAGTGTATAGCCCTCTAGATTGACTGTCCAATCATGAGATTCGTCCCACCAAGTTTCAGTAATGCCTATAATATCATACTGTTTGCTTGCTGCAAGTATTTCTAGTTCACCCTTTTTACCAGTAATGCTTCTGGCGTTAACATACATACAACTAAGATAAGTTTTTTTCCCTTGCGTTAGGGACATCTTTCACCTTATGTAGCAATGATGACCTGTAATCGTCATTGGTTAGTGCTTTGGTAAAATCTCTTTTAGTACCAATGTTAGTAACCTTACCGCCTGCTCTTACCCTCCCCCCAACTTCTCCCTCATTTCGTTTACTACTGCCACCCCCACTATTCTCACTGCATGACCCGTAGTTTCTAGCTAAACCCTCCCCCCAGGCTCCTAGTTTAAAATCTCCTCCAACCTTCTAACCATCCTTCCCCCAGCACCGCTGCCCCCTCCTCAGTCAGGTGCAATCCGTCACTACAAAAGAGATGGCGCCTGACTGAGAAGTCCGCCCAGTGTTCCAGGAACACAAACCCCTCTTTCCTGCACCAATCCCTAAGCCACACATTTACCTCCCTAATCTCCCTCTGCCTCCCTGGACTAGCGCGTGGCACGGGTAATAATTCCGAGAACATTACCTTAGATGTCCTTGCCTTCAGTTTCTTTGCTAAGTCCCTATAGTCTTTCTTAAGGACATCCCACCTTCCGCTAACTTTGTCATTGGTGCCAACGTGCACCAAGACCGCCGGGTCTTTCCCAGCCCCTCCCAACAATCTATCTACCCGGTCCGCAATGTGCCGTACCCGAGCACCCGGCAGACAACAGACTGTACGGTGATCACAGTCCCGGTAACAGATTGCCCTATCTGCCTTCCTGATGATAGAATCCCCTACCACCACCATCTGACTAGGTACCTCACTATCTTTTATCCCAGTCCACTGATATGGCCATATATGTCTAGTGGTACTTCCGAATAATTCCAGTGACACTGCTGTATAATTCCAGTGGTACTGGCGTATAAATCCAGTGACTCGTATAACTCCAGTGGTACTGGCATATAAATCCAGTCCAGTGATACTGCCATTTAATTCCACTGATACTGCCGTATATGTCCAGTAGTACTGCCGTATATGTGCAGTGGTACTGGCGCATATATATAGTCCAGTAAATTTGCCATATATATCCAGTGATACTGCCGTATATTTCCAGTGGTACTGCCATATAAATCCAGCGATACTGCCGTATATGTCCAGTGATACTGCCGTAAATGTCCAATGATACTGCCGTATAAATCCAGTGGTTCTGGCAAATAAATACAGTCCAGTGATACTGCTGTATATGTCCAGTGGGACTGCCGTATAATTCCAATGATACTGCCATATAATTCCAGTGGTACTGGTGTATAAGTCCAGTGATACTGCCGTATATGTCCAGTGGTACTGCCATATAAATCAAGTGATACTGCCGTATATGTCCAGTGGTACTGCCGTATAAATCCAGTAGTACTAGCGAATAAATCCAGTCCAGTGATACTGCTGTATATGTCCAGTGGGACTGCCGTATAATTCCAATGATACTGCCATATAATTCCAGTGGTATGGGTGTATAAGTCCAGTGATACTGGCGTATAAATCAAGTTCTGCCATATAAATCCAGTGGTAGTGCCGTATAATTCCAGTGGTAGTGCCGTATAATTCCAGTGGTAGTGCCGTATAATTCCAGTGATACTGCCGTATAATTCCAGTGGTACTGGCGTATAATTCCAGTGATACTGCCGTATAAATCCAGTACAGTAGTACTGCCATATAAATCCAGTGGTACTGCCATAAAATTCTAGTGATACTGCCGTTTAATTCCAGTGGTACTGGCGTATAAATCCAGTGATACTTCCATATAAATCCAGTACAGTGGTACTGTCATATAAATCCAGTGATACTGACGTATATTTCCAGTGATACTGCCATTTAATTCCAGTGATACTGCCATATAATTCCAGTGGTACTGGCATATAAATCCAGTGATACTACCTTATAAATCCAGTCCAGTGGTACTGCGGTATAATTCCAGTGATACTGCCGTATAATTTCAGT
Source organism: Pseudophryne corroboree (assembly GCF_028390025.1). NCBI lineage: Eukaryota > Metazoa > Chordata > Amphibia > Anura > Myobatrachidae > Pseudophryne > Pseudophryne corroboree. Next base: position 483,765,922 of record NC_086448.1, read on the forward strand.
AATACTGCCATAAAATTCCAGTGATACTGCCATATAATTCCAGTGGTACTGCCGTATAAGTCCAGTCCAGTGGTGCTAACATATAAGTTCAGTGGTGCTGTCCTGTGCTGTATATTATTTACTACAAATAAAGGGGTTATTAATATTTAATCCAAATAATTTTCACAGGGTTTGCCCTGTGTGGTGTAGAGGTATGCTCTCCTGTACCACATATTATTATATAACTGCAGAAATATAATGGAGAACAAAAATTTGGAGGATAAAATAGGGAAAGATCAAGAACCACTTCCTCCTAGTGCTGAAGCTGCTGCCACTAGTCATGACATAGACGATAAAATTCCATCAACATCGTCTGCCAAGGCCGATGCCCAATGTGATAGTAAAGGGCATGTAAAATCCATAAAGCCAAAGTTCAGTAAAAAGACCCCAAAAATAAATTGAAATGGTCTGAGGAGAAACATAAACTTGTCAATTTGCCATTTACAACTTGGAGTGGCAAGGAATGGCTAAGGCCCTGGCCTATGTTCATGACTAGTGGATCATCTTCACATGACGATAGAAGCCCTCATCCTCCCACTAGAAAAATTGTAAGAGTTAAGCTGGCAAAGAACTGTGCATTCTAAGATAGTATCACAAATCTCCAAGGAGAGTCCAAGTGTGTTGACAGTTGCGATGCCTAACCTTCCCAACACGTGATGGGAAGAGGTGGCTCCTTCCACCATTTGCACGCCCTCTGTGCTGGAAGTAGCACCCACAGTCCAGTTTCTGATATTAAAATTTAGGATGTCACTATTGAAGTACACCAGGATGAGGATATGGGTGTTGCTGGCGCTGAGGAGCAAGTTGACGATGATGATTATGATGGTGATGTGGTTTGTTTAAATCAGGCATTGGGGAGACACCTGTTGTCTGTGGGATGAATAAGCCTATTGTGATGCCTGGGCAAAAAACCAAAAAAGCCACCTCTTCAGTTTGAAATTATTTCTCCACAAATCCGGACAACAGGTGTCAAGCCGTTTGTTGCCTCTGTCAATCTGTAATAAGTAGAGATAAGGACGTTAACCACCTAGGAACATCCTTCCTTATACGTCACCTGCTGCACATTCATCAGAAGTCAGTGTCAAGTTATGAAACTGTTGGTAAGAGCATAAGCAGTCCACTGACACCTAAATCCCTTCTTCCTCTTGTACCCAAGCTCCTGCAAGCCACACCACCAACTCCCTCAATGTCAACTTCCTCTTCAGTCAGGAATGTCAGAAGTCCTGCAGGCCATGTCACTGGCAAGACTGTGGAGTCCTCTCCTAACCGGGATTCCTCTGGAGGATCCTTGAGTGATACGCCTTCTGTTGCTGTTGTTGCTACTGCTGCTTTTGTTGCTTCTGGGAGTTGATTGTAATCCCAGAGGTGAAGTCGGAAGACCACTTGTACTTCTTCCAGTAAGCAATTTACTGTCCAATAGTCCATTGTAATGAATCAAATATGACAGCAGTCATCCTGTTGCAAAGTGGATAACTGAGGCCTTGATAGCTATGTTGGTTTTAGACGTGCTTCTGGTATCCGCCATTAGTTCAGTGGGACTTAGAGAATTAATGGAAGTAGTGAGCCCCCAGTACCAAATCCCATCTAGGTTCCACTTCACTAGGCAGGCAATACTGAGAATGTACAGAGACGTCAGAAAAAGTGTCCTCAGTGTCCTAAAAAATGCAGTTGTACCCACTGTCCACTTAACCACGGACATGTGGACAAGTGGAACAGGGCAGACGAAGGACTATATGACTGTGACAGCCCACTGGGTAGATGCACTTCCTCCTGCAGCAACAACAACAGCAGCGGTACCAGTAGAAGCATCTCGCAAAAGCCAATTCATTCCTAGGCAGGCTATGCTATGTATCACCGCTTTCAGTAAGAGGCACACCGCTGACAACCTCTTACAGAAACTGAGGACATCATCGCAAAATGTCTTACCCCAATTAGACTCTCCTGGGGATTAGTGATGTCGGACAACGCCACCAATATTGTGCTTGCATTACATCTGGGCAAATTCCAGCACGGCCTTTGTTATGCACATACAGTTAATTTAGTGGTGCAGAATATTTTGAAAAATCACAGGGGCGTGCAGGAGATGCTGTCGGTGGCCCGAAAAATTGCGGGCCACTTTCATCATCCAGCCACATTGTGCCGAAGACTGGAGCACCAGCAAACACTACTGAACCTGCCCTCCCATCACCTGAAGCAAGAGGTGGTAACGAGGTGGAATTCAACACTCTATATGCTTCAGAGGATGGAGGAGCAGCAAAAGTCCATTCAAGCCTATACATCCACCTATGATATAGGCAAAGGAGGGGTAATGCACCTGACTCAAGCGCAATGGAGAATGATTTCCTTCTTGTGCAAGCTTCTCCAACCCTTCGAACTTGCCAAACGTGAAGTCAGTTCAGACACTGCCAGCTTGAGTCAGGTAATTTCCCTCATCAGGCTTTTGCAGAACCAGCTGGAGAAATTGAAGAAGGAGCTAAGATGGAGCGATTCCGTGAAGTATGTGGAACTTGTGGATGGAGCCCTTCATTCACTTTGCCAGGATTCAAGGGTGGTCAATCTGTTGAAATCAGAGCACTACATTTTGGCCACCATGCTTGATCCTAGGTTTAAAGCCTACATTATATCTCTCTATCCGGCAGAGGTTCAAAGACCTGCTGGTGAGAAAATTGTCATCTCAAGCGGAACGTGACCCTTCAACAGCTCCTCCTTTTTTTCCTGCAACTGGGGCTGCGAGGAAAAGGATAAGGTTTCCAAGCCCACCTGCTGGCGGTGATGCAGGGCAGTCAGGAGTGAGTGCTGACATCTGGTCTGGAATGAAGGACCTGCCAACGATTACTGACATGTCTACTATCACTGCAAATGATTCTGTCACCATTGAAAGAATGGTGGAGGATTATATGAGTGACAGCATCCAAGTAGGAATGTCAGACAGTCTGTATGTATACTGGCAAGAAAAAGAGGCAATTTGGATGCCCTTGCACAAACTGGCTTTATTTTACCTAAGTTGCCCCCCCTCCAGTGTGTACTCCAAAAGAGAGTTTAGTGCAGCCGGTCACCTTGTCAGCGATCGGCGTAGGAGGTTACTTCCACAAAATGTGGAGAAGATGATGTTCATCAAAATTAATTATAAATTCCTCTGGGAAGACTTTTACCAGCAATTGCCTCCAGAAAGTAAACCTGTGATGGTGGATTCCTGTGGGGACAAATTAATACACTGTGAGGAGGATGTACACACTGAAAGGGGTGAGGAATCATAGGAGAAGGAGGAGGTCGACATCTTGCCTCTGTAGAGCCAGTTTGTGCAAAGATAGATTAATTGCGTCTTTTTGGTGGTCGCCCAAACAAACCAATCATTTCAGCCACAGTAGTGTGACAGACCCTGTCGCTGAAATGATTGGTTTGTTAAAGTGTGCATATCCTGTTTATACAACATTAGGGTGGGTGGGAGGGCTCAAGGACAATTCCATCTTGCACCTCTTTTTCTTCTGTGCATCATGTGCAGTTTGGGGACTAGTTTTTTAAAGTGCCATCCTGTCTGACTCTACTGTACAACTCCAGGGGTACTGCCGTATAATTCCATGGCAACTGCCGTATAAGTCTAGTCCAGTGGTGATGTCTTGTGCTGCATCAGTCTAGTGATGGTGTCTTGTGCTACCATAAGTTCCGTGGTAGTGTCCTGTGCTGTATATTATTTACTCCAAATAAAAGAGTTATATATATTACTTATATTATTATATAGATAATTTTTACAGGGTTTGCCCTGTGTGGTGTAGGGATATGCTCACCTGTGCTGCATATTATTATAATAACTTCAAATAAAAGGGTTATTATTATCCAAATTAGTTTTACAGGCTTTGCCATGTGTGTGTGGTTTAGGGGTACGCTCTCCTGTGCCACCAATATTGTGCGTGTATTACATCTGGGCAAATTCCAGCACGTCCTATGTTGTTTGTGCCGCACACTTGTGTCGCTTAGCTTAGTCATACATGTACCTCATTGCACCTCTTATTCTTCTTTGCATGATGTGCTGTTTGGGGCCTAGTTTTTTTAAGTGCCATATTGTCTGCAACTGCAGTGCCACTCCTAGATAGGACAGGTGTTTGTGCCGCACACTTGTGTCGCCTAGCTTAGTCATAAAGCTACCTCATTGCACCTCTTTTTCTTTTTTGCATGATGTGCTGTTTGAGGCCTAGTTTTTTTTAAGTGTCATCCTCTTTTCCATTGCAGTGCCACTCCTAGATGGGCCAGGTGTTTGTGCCGCACACTTGTGTCGCTTAGCTTAGCCATCTAACTATCTAATTGAAACCTCTTTTTCTTCTTTACATCATGTCCTGTTTGGGGCCTATTTTTTAAATCTGCCATCCTGTCTGCCAATGTAGTGCCACTCCTAAATGGGCCAGGTGTTTGTGCTGCATACTTGTGTCGCTTAGATTAGTCATTCAGCCACGTTGGTGCAACCTTTTGACCTAAAAACAATATTGTGAGGTGTGAACTGTTCAGAATGGAGTGGAAATTAATGTCATTGAGGATAACAATACTGTAGGATCAAAATTACACCCAAAATATGTAATTTTAGCTGTTTTTATGTTTTTTTTAAATATCATCTAGATCCAAAACCAAACCACGAACAGGTGGTTTTGGCAAAACCAATCCAGATCAAAACACAAGCATGGAACCAGAACCAAAACCAAAACACAAAACACGAAATGTAACCGCCGCACATCTCTATTATATATATATATATATATATATATATATATATACACTGCTCAAAAAAAATAAAGGGAACACTAAAAAACACATCCTAGATCTGAATGAATGAAATATTCTTATTAAATACTTTGTTCTTTACATAGTTGAATGTCCTGACAACAAAATCACACAAAAATTATCAATGGAAATCAAATGTATTAACCCATGGAGGTCTGGATTTGGAGTCACACTCAAAATTAAAGTGGAAAAACACAATACAGGCTGATCCAATTTTGATGTAATGTCCTTAAAACAAGTCAAAATGAGGCTCAGTAGTGTGTGTGGCCTCCATGTGCCTGTATGACCTCCCTACAACGCCTGGGCATGCTTCTGATGAGGTGGCGGATGGTCTCCTGAGGTATCTCCTCCCAGACCTGGACTAAAGCATCTGCCAACTCCTGGACAGTTGGTGGATGGAGCGAGACATGATGTCCCAGATGTGCTCAATTGGATTCAGGTCTGGGGAACGGGCAGGCCAGTCCATAGCATCAATGCCTTCATCTTGCAGGAACTGCTGACACACTCCAGCCACATGAGGTCTAGCATTGTCTTGCATTAGGACTAACCCAAGGCCAACCACACCAGCATTTGGTCTCACAAGGGGTCTGAGGATCTCGTAAAAAGAAAAAAAGATTATTCCTAATCAGGAATTGAATACAGGCGCTTTAGAAAAAAAATTTAAATTAAAGACCACTTTAACAATAATTAGTAATTGCAGCTCTCAAAAGGTATTCTGTTGTACCTGATAAACACTAAAAAACTATAGATACTATAATAGGGAGCGCAAACATATAATATCTTAAAAACAATTTATTATTGATAAAACAGCATATATTTGACCATAAAATATTTTTGACACCACTGTGCCGTATTTGAGATGATGAAAGTTTCTCACCAAAGTGCAGTGTGAAGAGCCGTATCCTATGGCACAAGGATGTAGCGGCTATGCGGCAGTGGATGTTAACGTTGGACAAGCAGCCAAGTTGGAGATTTGGGGATGTGCCTCATCCCCAAATCTCCAACTTGGCTGCTTGTCCAGTTCCAGTGCCTGGCGGTCCTTGTGTCATAGGACCCGGCACCAACGTTAACATCCACTGCCGCATAGCCGCTACATCCTTGTGCCATAGGATACGGCTCTTCACACTGCACTTTGGTGAGAAACTTTCATCATCTCAAATACGGCACAGTGGTGTCAAAAATACGTTGCTAAGGAACTGGTAATCAATTACAGTTGCAAATCATCCTTGTGTGTGCTATCACATCAAAATCATTATCATTAATGAGGCAATTTTGAACACCGCAGTTAATTACTCGTAACAACAGGACACAGCTGACTGAACTTTTCGTTGGGTCATTAAGGAACGTTAAATATACACCACTTCATCGTTGGATATATTGGATTCCCTTTATCACAATTAATAGGGGACCATTTTTTATATATATGTCTATCTAACACTGTATGGTATAATCAATTGTTCCTGTCTAATTACCAATTGGCTCTGCAGCAGTCATTTTATGGTCAAATATATGCTGTTTTATCAATAATAAATTGTTTTTAAGATATTATATGTTTGCGCTCCCTATTATTGTATCTATAGTTTTTTAGTCTGAGGATCTCATCTCGGTACCTAATGGCAGTCAGGCTACCTCTGGCGAGCACATGGAGGGTTGTGCGGCCCCCAAGGAAATGCTACCCCAAACATTATTGACCCCCTGCCAAACCGGTCATGCTGGAGGATGTTGCAGGCAGCAAAATGTTCTCCATGGCGTCTCCAGAGTCTGTCACGTCTGTCACATGTTCTCAGTGAGAACCTACTTTCATCTGTGAAGAGCACAGGGCGCCAGTGGCGAATTTGCCAATCTTGGTGTTCTCTGGCAAATGCCAAACGTCCTGCACAGTGTTGGGCTGTAAGCACAACCCCCACCTGTGGATATCAGGCCCACATACCACCCTCATGGAGTCTGTTTCTGATCGTTTGAGTAGACACATGCACATTTGTGGCTTGCTGGAGGTCATTTTGCAGGGCTCTGGCAGTGCTTCTCCTGTTCCTCCTTGCACAAAGGCAGAGGTAGCGGTCCTGCTGCTGGGTTGTTGCCCTCCTACGGCCTCCTCCACATCTCCTGATGTACTGGCCTGTCTCCTGGTAGCGCCTCCATGCTCTGGACACTACGCTGACAGACACAGCAAACCTTCTTGCCACAGCTCGCATTGATGTGACATCCTGGATGAGCTGCACTACCTGAGCCACTTGTGTGGGTTGTAGACTCCGTCTCATGCTACCACTAGAGAGAAAGCACCGCCAGCTTTCAAAAGTGACCAAAACATCAGCCAGAAAGCATAGGAGCTGAGAAGTGGTCTGTGGTCACCACCTGCAGAACAACTCCTTTATTGGGGGGTGTCTTGCTAATTGCCTATAATTCCCACCTGTTGTCTATTCCATTTGCACAACTGCATGTGAAATTGATTGTCAATCAGTGTTGCTTCCTAAGTGGACATTTTGATTTCACAGAAGTTTGATTGACTTGGAGTTACATTGTGTTGTTTAAGTGTTCCCTTTATTTTTTTGAGCAGTGTATAAATACAGTATATATATATATATATATATATATATATAAAATTAGGGGCATACACAGGGTTTTTAATGTAGGGACAGCGTGGGAAGGGTGGTGTGGTGTTTGGTTGTGTGTGTGTGTGTGTGTGTGTGTGTGTGTGTGTGTGTGTGTGTGTGTGTGTATGTATATATTCTCATAAAAATTAGTAATCTGCAAAGATTCCCTTTTGGGCCAGGGCTCCCACGCTCATCATTTGCTTGACAAGGTGGAATCAGCCACAGCACGAAATGGCACTTTTCCACTTGCACGGTTTAACAACAGTGACTTCAGAGAGCAGTTTGCCAGTTTCCTTAACCTGCTCAATTTGGTTACCATTATACCACAAGGCACATTGCTGTGCACAATGGATGTGTGCAGATTATATACCAGTATACCTCCCGAAGGCAGGACTGCAAGTAATGAGATCATTTCTAATTGATGAATGCATGTCTGACTTGGATCTGGATTTATTTATGCATTTACTCCACCTTATGTTATCATGCAATTATTTTCTGTTCAATGGGAGGTTCTACCTCCAGACTAAAGGCTGTGCGATGGGCAGTAGCGTATCTCTGTCATTCGCTAAGGTGTATATGTTCCACGAGGAGCGGGATATGTTCTTTTCCAAATCTGAAGTATCCAAACACATCCTTTTATTTGCCCACTACATTGATGACCTTTTTCTGCTATGGACAGGCAGCAAGGATATTTCGATCAGCTTGTCACTTCCATCAATGCCAGAGATTCTATGATTAAACTTACATTTGCAACATCCGACTGCTCTATCAATTATTTGGATGTTACTATGTCCATAGTAGATCATAAAACTGTAACTGGGTTATATACTAAGTCAACTGATAAGAACACCCTTTTGAGAGCCAGAAGCACCCAATCTCCGGGCGTTAAAGTGGGAGTTACCCAAATCTCAAATGATCAGAGCAGCACGCATCACCAGTGATGCATCATTGGTTGAAGATGAATTGGATAAAGTTGTACAGAGATTTCTGGCTAGAGGATACGATCACACTTTACTGATGGAACAGAAATTTGAAGTCCTTAGTATCTCAAGGTCTCAACTTTTGACAGTTAAATCGAGAATGTCTGAGAACGTGATGCCTTTCAGCAATTCTTACAACACAGCCAATCCAATCCTTGCAAGAGCGACCAAGGCTTTGTGGCCAATACTAACAACTGACAAGGATCTCCCTAGTTTTAAAGCTATTAGACTTATGATGTGCCACACCAGAGGCAGGGACATCAAGGACTTGATTGTGCATACAGATATTTCTGGCTTTTCTGCTAGTCCACAGGTCCATGGCTTTTTATCAAGGCCGCCCGGATGCTACAAATCTCTAAAATGCACTATTTGCCAGAATTTGTTGACTGGTACAACATTTAAACATCCTCATGAAGACAGAAAGATCAAGGTCAGATATGTATTAACGTGCACCTCATCCTTCATCGTCTATTTCATTGATTGTCCGTGCGGACATTTCTATGTGGGAAAAACCACTAGGACCATGCGGGAGATGATGGCTTTACATCGGTCAGCCATCAAAGCCGCCCTTCTGTGCAAACCTTCAGACCAACAAGTGGCCTACGACATATGGCAATCGACCATGTTCCTGAATCAACCCACGGTGGCGAAAGGGCTCGTCGCCTTAAACAAATAGAAGCCAGATGGATCTTCACATTAAACACTATAAGCCCCACAGGTCTTAATGAGAAGATAGCTTGGAATGTCTTTTGACATTGGATGCACGTGGGTTCTTGTCTCCATAGTCATCATTACTGTTGTTTTATTAGACTTCAGAAGATTCCACTGGTTTCAGCCTACTTTACCATTTCTTGGCCTATTTGTAATTATTTCTTGGTGGATGTCCTTATGTCAGAGTAATTTAGGAATATGATTTTAATGTTCTAGTACTCATAGTTTTAATCCGTTATATATAATATATTTTTACAACCTAATTTATGACATTTATTCTGATACTCTGACACATCGACTCCTCCTAGATATTGCAATTACGTAATTGTAGTGTGTACTGATTCTCACCAGCATCATTTTGTGTTTTTACTACACATAACGTTCACGCTTATGTTTTGTTTCCTTATTGTTTATCTCCAGCCTGCAGTTGCTCTGTCTGTGGGGCGGCAGATCACCGCATCTGAGGAGCGTTCCTTGTTGCCATAGTGATTGGCTTCCTCCATAGACCCGCGTTACTACTGCAACTGACTGCCTGTGATGACGTCAATACCAAGCGTCACACGCACGGACGGACCAATGGAGGCTTGTGGCGGGCTTTCCTCCTTTTTCTTCACCCTATTTAGAGGTGAGTGGGTTAATTTATTTTCTTATACACCTTGGCAAAGGGGCTTGCACGCCATTAAACTTTGGATTTTTGTATGACAATACATTTTTTTCATGCAAAAAAGACCACTGGAATGCCGCTGATTTTTTTCTTTTATATATATATATATATATGTATACACACTGTATATAGTGCAACAAAGGGACTGGCACTCCAATATCTTCCAAAGTTAAATAGGGGCCCAGGTGCCGGTGTAGAAGAAATTGTATCCAAACAGGCAGAACACGGCACTCACAGGACTTGATATAACATGCAGCAAGCTGATTCAAAAAAGCTGTCTAAGCAGCATGGATATGTCAACGTTTCATTTAATATCTAAATTTCATCAGGACATGATAACAAGAATAAAAACAGTGCTCACCTTATATAGACCAAGCCTTACACTCGCCGTGAGCGGGTCCCGGATGGGAGCTGATGACGTCACCACCAGGTGACGTGCGCTCTCCAGCGCCATTCCCATAGTTACCCGCTGGACACAAACACAGCGCTGTAGGTGAAAAAATAACACCATCATCAGCGTAATATAAGAAAAGAAAATAGAAGAGATGTATCAGTAGAGCAAATAGGTTATCTTGAAGAACACATGCATAATCAATAAAAGATTAAGAGAATGCAAGAAACAGATAATATTTCACTATTAGGTATAAGGATATAATTAATAAATTTAGCAAAAATCTAAATTTATCAGTATAAGGTCTTAAGATATATTTAATGCAATTAGCAAGGGCCAAAATGTAATCAAAGAAAGCATCCTAAATTGTTGGACTCATTAAGCCAGTACGGTGTTAGTGTACGGAGCTCAAAAATCCAACGGGTCTCTTTGCGTAGTAGAAGAGCACCCCGGTCACCCCCACGTATATTCATGGGGACATGGTTAATGACCTTATGTCGTAAACTGACTAATGTGTGTTTAGCTTCACGGAAGTGGCTGGCTACCGGTTGTTCTTGAGGAGTGCCCTCAAGAGCCAAGCGTATGGCTTGGCGGTGCAATGCCATCCTTTACCTTAATTGGCGGATGGTCTTCCCTATGTAGAGTAAGCCACAGGGGCATTTGATGTAATAAATTACAAAAGAGCTTTGACAAGATAAAATGTGTCTAATTTTGATCTTAACCCCTGAGTAAGGGTAAGTGAATGTAGGGCCACATTCCATGAAACAACATGTTGTACAGCCTAAACATTTGTAACAACCTGGCTGCCGTGCCAGGAAAATCTTAGGTGTTACAGAATCCATGTTGGAAATATCATTCCTAACAAGAATGTCCTGAAGGTTCGGATTGCGCTTATAACTAGGCATTAGTTTACAGTCCTTAAGCAATTTCAGATCAGGATCTGCTGTAATTATAGGCCACAATTTCTTGCCAATTAGTATATTCTTATGACAAAATGGATGAAACTCTTGGACAAAAGGAACTTTATTGTCACATTTGTTGTTATCTGGTGTTATGGAGAGGACATCTTCTCTCAGGGCTTAAATGATATAAAAAAACAGGTCCTGGAAACGTCACTCACCTTGACAAGGTGTAAGCTCAAAAAAGGAGAATCCTCACAGACTGGATTGCCAACTCTTGACTGACAGACCCTACGCATTTCGTCTAATCGACTTCATCAGGGGTAACAATAATAAAAGCAGGACCAGATACACAAGTTGGAATTATAAATTCAACAGGTCTATCACAATCTGGAGAAATCTTATAATCTCAAAAGAGAGACATCTTGTTAAGACTCAATCAATTTGATGATGCCCATTGGCTACCATGATGGAAAATATGTATATAAAACTGTCCTTAAAAGCATCTGATTAAATTAAGAAAACTCATATCCAGAAAGATTCAAATATAACTTGCAAAAATTCTCCTTAGAGTGTATAATCAGATTAGAACAATTTATGAGAATGAACCCTCCACAATAGAATCTCACACATGGATCAAAAGTGCTTGTGCAGCAAACAAACGTGGATAATATATATATATATATATATATATATATATATATATAGAATAGTGGGAGTACGGCGCCACAGGTATGTGTGGGTAGATTATAAATTAAGGTTGTAAAATACTATAGTAAAGACACTCCTTTAGGGATATAAGGTGTCAGCTGGCCCCAAAGAAGTTAGGCAGTGATAAGCTGCCTTGCAATTAAAAGTGAGAAAAGGAATAGGGGTATTAGCGACCGACAGTGTCTAGTAAAATTAAATGGGTATGAAGAATTTGGCAGGATACGTTTTTATATAAAAAACTGAAGTATGTTTATTTATACACAAAATACTAAAACAGGATGGGCTAAAAATTATAGACATAAGTTATTGTGGAGGCTACACATTAGTAAAAACTAGGGTAACACACAATAAAATACATGATAAAAAAGGATATATATATTGAGTAAAAAAGTCACTAAAAGCATAAAACTTCTAAGATAAGAGATGGTTTGCTTATCTTAAAAATGGAGGGTCAGTTGAGTTACGTCCAACGCGTTTTGTTCATCAGACTTTATCAAGGGGTAGGGAGCTACTGAGCAGTATCTCTATTTATAGCAAATACAATTAAGGATAAGTGATGTCATAATTTTTTATATATATATATATATATATATATGCAAAGCAAATAGTATAGCGCCACTTGTGAGGTAAATTCTCAGTAAATGTATATAAATACTGCACTAAAGGTGCCATAAAATCACCATAAAAGCCCACACAACCTTAGTAATTGGTGTCAGCCAAACCCTAAAAATGCAAAAATGGTACAGTGCTGCTAGAAAGTATAGAAAATGGAGGGATGGGGTATCGGCGACAAGTGTAGCTAATACAACATAATTAAGATGCTTAAAAATTTAAAACCCAAAAGGATGTACAAATATTTAAAAAGTTTAATATATACAAGAGTAAAAAAAGGAGTTTAAATGTACAATTAAAAAAGTTTTCATATAAAAGACCATATGAAAAACAATGATTCTAAAAGAATAGGAGATCGGACTTAGCTTAAATTAGTGGGGGGTCAGTACAGGAAATCCAATGCGATTCATCTCATCAGACTTCTTCAAGGGGTCCCACCTCTTTCATATAAAAATAAAACACCTCAACAATGATTTAATGTAGATGCAGCCCGCCCCTGCTGGGTCAGAGAGTTCTCACCCAGCCAGCATCATTTATTAAAGACGCCCACATCCCAATCCCCCCCATCTGACCCACCCCCTGACTGGTGACACATACCTGCACTCAGACACTCAGGCGACACTGCATCTGACTCGGCCAGACCAGCTCTGTTGGTAAGCCCCATGGGAAGAGAAATTCCTGCGGAGCTGCACTCTGCAGCTCCAACTACATTCACCTGACACAGCAGCCTTGGCTCTTAGCATAACTAACTAAAAGGAGACAAACAGCATGCTGCACTATGCCAGCAGCCCTGTAATCTGCTGTCTGGTAAGAAAAAAAATATTGTTCAGCTGCGCAGATCCATCTGCAAGCAGTGGGGTCTCGAGGTACTTTGAACCCTCCTGCGTTCGTATGTATATATATATATATATATATATCCAAAAAGTGGTAGGACCCAGCTGTCACAACTGAGGGCCTGAGCTGACGGGAGGCAGCCTCAGTTGTAGGGGCTGAGATGTAACGGAACCTGGGAGGTTGTATCAGACCCCTAGACATGTAAGTAACATGTAGAATAACTGCCCGAAGGCGTGACCACGACAACCAGGATAAAAGTCAATGATGTTTATTATGACAAACTCCGTAACACTGCAGCAGTAAAGGAAACATAAAAGTCAACAGAGGATAAATACAATTCCTGGGTACTACAGGGTGGCAAGGGCCACAGGCACTGGTAGTGTGAGACAGTTCTTATAATCTTCTAGTTGGAAAGTCCTTACCAGGCCTGACTGTAGCAATGGAGAGAACCCAGGATCGTACCACCTGGTGTTCCAGGAAAGGCTGGGCTGCTGAAGATAAAACGGCTGCTGTGGATACTGGCTGGAACCAGACTGTTGTTGGTACGGAGTGGATACTGGCTGGAACCAGTTAAATAATAAACGAACTTGAGAGCGATGAAATAATAATGAAGTTTGGAGTTTGAGAGCGGTGAAATAATAATACCGGTGGAGAGTGGTAAACTGCAGAAAAGGACACCGGCCCTTTAAGAGAAGCTATACACTGCTGGAAGCTGGGCTGGAAGCAGGTGATTGTTTGAGAGCGGTGAAATAATAATACCAGTGGAGAGTGGTAAACTGCAGAAAGGACACCGGCCCTTTAAGAGAAGCTGTACACTGCTGGAAGCTGGGCTGGAAGCAGGTGATTGTTGTAGCTGGAAACAGGTGAGTCCAGAATGGATCGGAGAGTCAGGCTACACCGCAGATGGAATGCTGGTGCGGGTCTCTATAGCAGAAGTCTGGAGACAGGAGCTGGAACCTGGAAGACAACCACAGGAGAGAGACAAACTGGAACTAGGTTAGACAACCAAAGCACTGACGCCTTCCTTGCTCAGGCACAGCTTACTTATACCTGCAGCAAGGAAGGGGTTGGCTAGGCAATTATGCAAATCAACAATACAGACAGCAGATTGGTGGAAATGCTCAGATGACAAAATCCAAGATGGCTGCGCCCATGCAGACACTTGGAGGGAAGTTTGGTTTGTAATCCATGTGAGAATTGAAACAGTAATGGCGACACCGGCCACAGGAGACAGGAGACGCCAGACTGACAAGCGCACATTTAACCACGCGGGCACGGCGGAGGCCGCGGCTGATGAAATCACCACTCTGACATTCTGCATGTGGAAACTCAGGAACAGCGGGATCCGGTCCTGGAACGCTGAGCCAGCCTTAGGAGGCATCTGAAGGGTAAGTAATGGCGTCCAGATACCCGGATCGTGACAGCACCCCCCCTTTAGGAGTGGCCCCAGGACACTTCTTAGGCTTTAAAGGAAACTTTGCGTGGAAATTTCGGACCAAGGCAGGAGCATGGACGTCTGAGGCATTGGTCCAAGAGCGTTCTTCAGGACCATAGCCCTTCCAGTCAATGAGGTATTGTAACTGACCGTAACGGAAACGTGAGTCCAAAATCTTGGCCACCTCGTACTCGACTCCCCGTTGAGTCTGAACTTTGGGAGCTGGAGGAAGTGCGGAATGAAACCGATTCAGGATCAGCGGTTTCAACAAAGAAACATGAAATGTCCTGGGTATTTTCAAGAAGGATGGTAACTGTAACCTGTAGGCAACAGGATTGATGAGTTGTTCAATCTTGAAGGGTCCGATGTAGCGAGGTGCAAATTTCATGCTGGGAACTCTCAACCTCAAATTCTTCGTGGACAGCCACACACGATTACCCACCTTGAGAGCAGGAACCGCTCTACGCTTCCTATCGGCAAACTTCTTATACCTGAATGAGGCTTTAAGCAGGGCTGCGCGGACGTTCCTCCAGTTATTTGAAAACTGACGCAAGGTGACATCCACTGCTGGAACAGAAGTTGCGGGAAGCGGTTGGAATTCTGGGACTTTAGGGTGGAATCCATAATTAATGAAGAATGGTGTAGAAGAAGATGAGGAATGGTATTGATTGTTGTGGCTGAACTCGGCCCAAGGAAGGAGTTGAACCCAGTCATCTTGAGAGGAAGACACATATATACGGAGGAAGGCCTCCAAGTCCTGATTCACCCTCTCGGTTTGACCATTGGTCTGAGGATGGTAAGCCGTGGAAAACTTTAAATTGACTTGGAGGGCTTGACACAAACTTCGCCAAAATTTGGCTACAAATTGTACTCCACGATCCGAGATGATCTCTTCAGGAAGACCGTGAAGTCGGAAGATCTCTTGTATAAATACTTGAGCCAACTTGGAAGCTGACGGAAGACCGGTGAGAGGGATGAAATGTGCCATCTTGGTGAACCGGTCAACTACCACCCAGATGGTATTAAACTTGTTGCAGATAGGTAGATCGGAAACAAAGTCCATCGACAAATGGGTCCAAGGTCGACGGGGAACAGATAATGGAACCAGTTGCCCCGCAGGCGACTGGCGGGAGACTTTGTGTTGGGCACACTTTAGGCAGGAGGCAATAAATTCCATAACGTCCTTCTTCAGAGTTGGCCACCAGTAGGACCTAGAAATAAATTCAAGGGTTTTCTGAATGCCTGTATGTCCAGCAAAACGGGAAGCATGGGCCCAATGCATGAGCTTCTTCCTTAGAACTGGCTTAACAAAACTTTTCCCTGGGGAGGCGTAGAGTCCATCCCTACCGTGGAGAATGCCAACGGATTAATAATAGGATGCTTGTCTGCAGACTCGGACTCATTTTCTTGCTCCCATGAGCGGGAAAGGGCATCTGCCTTACGATTCTGGGAACCCGGACAGAACTGGAGTTTAAAGTCAAACCTAGAGAAGAAAAGTGCCCATCTGGCCTGACGAGGATTCAGACATTGTGCGCCTTTGAGATATAAAAGATTTTTGTGGTCGGTAAGTATGGTGATTGAGTGGGAAGCTCCCTCCAACAGGTATCTCCACTCCTCCAGAGCGAGCTTGATGGCTAGCAACTCCTGATCGCCAATGGCATAGTTGCGCTCAGCTGGGGAGAACTTCCGGGAGAAGAAACTGCAAGGATGTAGATGTCCATCTTTGGCCCTCTGGGATAACACTGCTCCTACTCCAACAGAGGAGGCATCTACCTCTAAGATAAAAGGAGAGTCGGTGTCGGGCTGTTTCAGAACTGGTGCAGAGATGAACCGTTGCTTCAGAAGGTGAAAGGCCTGTGTAGCTTCCTCGGACCACTTGGACGGATTAGCACCTTTCTTGGTTAATGCAGTGATAGGCGCCACAATGGTGGAAAAGTCTCGTATAAATTTTCTATAATAATTGGCGAACCCTAAGAACCTCTGGACCCCTTTGAGGCTTAAGGGTATAGGCCAATTCTGGATTGCTTGGAGTTTCTCAGGATCCATCTCTAGTCCGGAACCGGACACAATGTAACCTAGAAACGGAATGGTTTTAACTTCAAACACACACTTCTCCAATTTACAATAGAGGTGATTGACACGGAGACGGGAAAGAACCTCTTTTACCCAGAAACGATGATCTTCGAGATTATTAGCAAAGATGAGGATGTCGTCTAGATAAACCACGACATGGCGGTACAAGATGTCCCTGAAAATCTCATTCACGAAGTGCTGGAAGACTGCTGGAGCGTTGCTCAATCCGAAGGGCATGACGAGGTACTCATAATGTCCGTCACGGGTGTTAAAGGCGGTCTTCCACTCGTCACCCTCACGGATTCGGATGAGATTGTAGGCACCCCTCAAGTCCAGCTTTGTAAAAATAGTTGCACCACTAACTCTATCAAAGAGCTCGGTAATCAGGGGTAAAGGGTATCGGTTCTTGACGGTAATGTCGTTCAGACCTCTGTAGTCGATGCACGGACGCAGACCACCGTCTTTCTTCTTAACGAAGAAGAAGCCTGCGCCGGCTGGAGAAGAAGATGGTCGGATGAAACCCTTTGCCAGGTTCTCTTTGATGTACTCTTCCATGGAGTGTGTCTCAGGCAGAGACAACGGATAAGTTCGGCCTCGCGGTGGAACCTTCCCTGGAATGAGGTCGATTGGGCAGTCCCATTCTCTATGAGGAGGAAGGATATCAGCAGAGGCTTTACTGAACACGTCCGTGAAGTCTTGATATGGAGGAGGCGGAACATCAGATGACCTGGGGAAGGAAGAACAAACAGGAAGAACTTTGGCTAAACAAGTCTCAGCACAGGAGGGACCCCATGCCAGTATTTGCGTAGTCGTCCAGTCAATTGATGGGTTGTGGAGACGGAGCCATGGAAGGCCTAAAACCACTGGATGTGTGGCTCTTGGAATCACTAAAAAAGAAATATACTCAGAATGAAGAACTCCCACTCTCAGATGAACTGGAAGAGTCCTTAAGGAAATGACTGCGTCAAAAATCTTGCTGCCATCCACGGCAGTCAAAGAGATGGACGAGGACAGTCTCTCGGTGGGTAGGGACCACCGTTTAACATAAGCTTCGGTAATGAAATTCCCAGCTGCTCCGGAATCAAGGAGGGCAATGACGTTCCTGTAACGTTGAGCAATTTGGAGCGACACTGGGAGGTTACAGTCATGAGGAGATGGAGAGGAGATCATTACTCCTAGCCGGCCCTCTCCTTGGCGAGCTAGGATCTGGAGTTTCCCGGACGTTTGGGACAGGCATTGATAGTGTGCGACGGAGCTGCACAGTAGAGACAGAGAGACTCAGAGAGACGTCTTCGGCGCTCAGCGGGAGATAGACGGGAACGACTAATTTGCATAGGCTCATCCTTGGATGGAGATGGTTGACGAGGAGGAGGAGCAGAAGATTTAGGAGTAGATGATCTTCCTCGCTCGGTTGCTCTCTCTCTGAAACGTAGATCAACCTTCTTGCAAAGAGAAATTAGCTCATCCAACTTAGAGGGCAAGTCTCTGGTAGCTAACTCATCCTTGATGCGTTCTGATAAGCCATGCCAGAATGCAGCATACAGGGCCTCGTCGTTCCATGCCAGTTCGGATGCCAGGATTTTAAACTGTATAAGATACTGTCCCACAGTACGTGTTCCCTGGCGTAAACGGAGAATCTCAGATGAAGCAGATGTTATCCGGCCTGGCTCGTCGAAGATGCGCCTGAATGTAGCTACAAAGTCAGTATAGGAGGATAGCAGGGGATCAGACTTCTCCCATAAAGGTGATGCCCAGTCAAGGGCTGAGCCACTGAGAAGGGAGATGATATAGGCAATTTTGGTACGGTCACTGAAGAAATTGCCAGGTAGAAGCTCAAAGTGGATTTCACATTGATTGAGAAATCCCCTGCAGAACCTTGGAGATCCATCAAATTTTGCTGGCGTTGGAAGATGAAGATGTGGACTGGAAATGGGTAAGGTGGGTGGGGTTACAGCTGGTGTCACTGTAGTGGACGCACCGGACGTGCCAGGTCCACGGAGGGTCGTTTGGATCCCATCCAGCCGTGTAGAGAGATCCTGGAGACAGCGGATGATGTGGCCCTGTGCAGCCTCCTGATGTTCAAGTCGGGCTGCCAGTTCTTGCATCGGCCTGGCCGCTTGATCCTGGTCTCCGGCTGGATTCATTAGGTCAGTGCTTACTGTCACAACTGAGGGCCTGAGCTGACGGGAGGCAGCCTCAGTTGTAGGGGCTGAGATGTAACGGAACCTGGGAGGTTGTATCAGACCCCTAGACATGTAAGTAACATGTAGAATAACTGCCCGAAGGCGTGACCACGACAACCAGGATAAAAGTCAATGATGTTTATTATGACAAACTCCGTAACACTGCAGCAGTAAAGGAAACATAAAAGTCAACAGAGGATAAATACAATTCCTGGGTACTACAGGGTGGCAAGGGCCACAGGCACTGGTAGTGTGAGACAGTTCTTATAATCTTCTAGTTGGAAAGTCCTTACCAGGCCTGACTGTAGCAATGGAGAGAACCCAGGATCGTACCAGCTTGTGTTCCAGGAAAGGCTGGGCTGCTGAAGATAAAACGGCTGCTGTGGATACTGGCTGGAACCAGACTGTTGTTGGTACGGAGTGGATACTGGCTGGAACCAGTTAAATAATAAACGAACTTGAGAGCGATGAAATAATAATGAAGTTTGGAGTTTGAGAGCGGTGAAATAATAATACCGGTGGAGAGTGGTAAACTGCAGAAAAGGACACCGGCCCTTTAAGAGAAGCTATACACTGCTGGAAGCTGGGCTGGAAGCAGGTGATTGTTTGAGAGCGGTGAAATAATAATACCAGTGGAGAGTGGTAAACTGCAGAAAGGACACCGGCCCTTTAAGAGAAGCTGTACACTGCTGGAAGCTGGGCTGGAAGCAGGTGATTGTTGTAGCTGGAAACAGGTGAGTCCAGAATGGATCGGAGAGTCAGGCTACACCGCAGATGGAATGCTGGTGCGGGTCTCTATAGCAGAAGTCTGGAGACAGGAGCTGGAACCTGGAAGACAACCACAGGAGAGAGACAAACTGGAACTAGGTTAGACAACCAAAGCACTGACGCCTTCCTTGCTCAGGCACAGCTTACTTATACCTGCAGCAAGGAAGGGGTTGGCTAGGCAATTATGCAAATCAACAATACAGACAGCAGATTGGTGGAAATGCTCAGATGACAAAATCCAAGATGGCTGCGCCCATGCAGACACTTGGAGGGAAGTTTGGTTTGTAATCCATGTGAGAATTGAAACAGTAATGGCGACGCCGGCCACAGGAGACAGGAGACGCCAGACTGACAAGCGCACATTTAACCACGCGGGCACTGCGGAGGCCGCGGCTGATGAAATCACCACTCTGACATTCTGCATGTGGAAACTCAGGAACAGCGGGATCCGGTCCTGGAACGCTGAGCCAGCCTTAGGAGGCATCTGAAGGGTAAGTAATGGCGTCCAGATACCCGGATCGTGACACCAGCGCCTTCAGTGATGTACGTTGTCTTGTAGTGGATATTTAAAATCAATATGCGTACCAGAAAACAATGGATTTTTGATTAGTACATGATGTCTCTCTGTATCTTAGTAGACCGGTCTTCCGGAGTTTCCAGTAATCCAGTACACCAACCACGGTATATAAAACAAATATATAGACAATAATAGTGTAGTATTTTGGCTACGTGAAAGAATGGTGATGATTATTTTTGGTGCCGTGAGCGTGCTTTAAATCATGCAAAAAATTAGTGCAAAAGCACCCCTCTTGTGAAAATCCAGTGAGAGATGATTGGTATTCTTATCCAAGTGCAAGTGGTAATTATATATAATAATACCTTCAATAATGATAAAACATGCATATATGAGTTCTCTCAGGGGTCTTCTCCAGCATTGGCGGTAAATACCTTAGATGTGAGACTCCTCTCCGGCCAACGTCTGGGCTAGGCGTGCTTAACTGGTGACAAGGCAATACAAGACCTGCCGAGAGGAAAGTCACACTGGCTGCCTCTGTCCCTGCACCAATTCCTCAGCTTTCTGACGCTTTCACCTTGAGTTTGTCCTGTGTCACACTGTCGTACAATGAACTGATTGTGTCATTTGGTGACTGGTTGGGACTGCCTGGTAATTGTATCATGTACATTCCAGAGAATGTACAATTTACCCCTGTCACCTCTATAGGTATGCACCTGCACTGTCCTGCAAATATATATATATAGCAGTGTTTCCACGACAATAAGGCTTTTGACAACCTGAATAAAAAGTCTTTTTTATGTATGGACTATTTATATATAAGCGTGAGTGCACCCTCCACTTCGTGGAAACACTGCTATTCGAGTAGACCGACTGGGTTTATTAGGATCACCATGAGATGAGAGTGCAGGATCTTTGTGGATATATATATATATATATATATTACCAGCTCCAGAAATGATATCTACTGTATATGCATCCCCATATTTTTCCCTCTATACTGTATGTATATATATAAATTATCTCTTAGAATGGCACTCACTGCATATCTTAATAGCTTTCCTCATTTCCCTCCATGCTGAAGAGCCAGCACAAGCCCTTCAGATGCACAACAAAGTATATCCGGTGGCACTCAGGAGAAAAAAAGACATGTACAAAAACCAAAATAGTTCCAACGTTTCAATGCTTCTGCATTTCCGTCAGGACATACTCATCTCTCTCTCTATATATATATATATGCCTGTGTCCCCAACCCCCTCCTACACTCTAACAAGCCTGGCGGTCCCGGCAAAATATTGCACATAGTTTTTACAGATTTTTTGGTGGGTTTGTTTGCCTATTTGACAATGGCTGTGAAATGTCTAGGAAGCCAACTTTACTGGGAGACTGGACAGTTGGTATTGGTGTGTGTGGGTGTGGGGGGGATTAAGGTGGGGGGACAGTAGGCGGATGGTTTGCCTATGGAGCCGAGAAACCTTGCACGGCCCTGTAACCAAGGGGTGTATTTATTTTTCAAAATTATGAGCCACAGGCTTATCATAAGAGCCTTCTTATAAATGACATCTGATAGAAGATTTGTGATTTGCAATCCAATCACAGAAAGACACAAATAATCTTTCTTGTGTATGTCAATCCACAGGGACACTAAAGTAAATAAATGAACAGAACAGAGATATGGTGTGGAGAGGGAGACGATGTGAGGTGCAGAATCTGGAAGTCAGATACCGGAAGTCAGCTAGCGTGTGCACAGCAGAGAGGGAGCAGGGGGGCTCCATGTGCAGTTGTGATGGGAGAGTGGGGGAATCACTGCTGAGCTGAGCTGTTGAACGGAGTCGGCCAGTGTGAAAACTGCTGCTGCTGCAGCTGATCCAAGGGTGTGTGAGAAGCAGGGCCTACAGCAGGAGTAAGCTGAGGCTCCAGGTGTGTGTGGAGCTGAGCAGAGAACCACTGAGTAGCAAGTGTGTGCATATGAGTGAGTTGAGAGTTGCTGACGCACAGGAGGAAGTGGGGGTGAGTGGTGGAGAAGAGAGGAGGTGAAGCGGTGCTACAGGAGAGTGACCCAAGTACAGTGCAAGGCTAGTCCCATCACAGATAAGTATTAGCATACCTACATTATTGTATTAGTGACTGTTTTTATTTTTTATTTTGTTTTTATTTATAATGTATTTTTTATTTTTTTCTGCCCATCTGTATCTCCCCTTGTCCCTTATTGTATTATCAATTACTGTTCTGTTGGGAATATTGTTTCTCTTTACAGCTAGGCTTTAGTATTGTATTGCATAGTTTGTATTGTTTTGGAAGGTAACAGGGAGTTAGAATTTACAAACAAAATTGGTGAGACCGTGATTGAGAATCTCACTCAGTGCATGTTGTGCAAGATATATGCCCACTTGGAGCAACCGTCCCAGTGTGAATACATCTGCACGATGTCCAGGTAACTGATCTAGCGCAAGCCGCTACAGGACTGAGGGATTTTCACAATCTCAAGCAAAGCTTAGATTGAATGGTGGAGGATTTGCAGGGTATGACACTGGTATACGAGGACAATCATGTAGCCAGCTTGGTAACAGTTAGAAGGAAGAAAAAAGAAGTAGCAAATATTGTGAGAGCAAAAAAGATGGCTTTTAGGAAATATAAGCAGACACAAAATAATGAAGACAAAAAGATATATCTTGTTAGACAGAAGGAGACAAAGAAGGTAATCAGATGTGCAAAGGCACAAGCTGAGGAGAAAATGGCCCAGTCAGTGGGTAAAGGAGACAAAACTTTTTTTAGGTATATAGGCGAAAGGAGAAAAATAAAAGGCGGAATTATAAAACTAAAGACGGACACTGGGAGTCTTGTTGAAGGAGACAATTTAATAGCAGATCATCTTAATGATTATTTTTGCTCAGTATTTACTACTGAAAGAGAGGGGAAGGGGCCACAGTTAAGTTGCAGGGATATTCAGGAAAATGAAACAAGTACATTTACAGAGGAGAAGGTCCTAACAGAACTCTCAAAGCTGAATGTGGACAAATCTATGGGGCCAGATGGGATACATCCAAGGATACTAAAAGAACTTAAAGTGGTGCTGGTAGCACCATTGACAGAATTATTCAACCAGTCATTAGCTACAGGAGTAATTCCAGGGAACTGGAAAAGAGCAAACGTAGTCCCACTGCACAAAAGTGGAAGCAAGGAAGAGGCAAACAACTACAGACCAGTGAGTCTTACATCAGTAGTAGGGAAATTGATGGAAACACTCTTAAAAGAAAGAGTTGTAGATTATCTCAAATCCGGCAATTTACTGGATCCCAAACAGCATGGATTCACTGGGGGGAGATCATGTCAAACAAATCTTATTGACTTTTTTGATTGTGTGACTAAAGTGATGGATAAAGGTGGAGCCATGGATATAGCTTATCTAGACTTTAGTAAGGCTTTTGACACAGTTCCACATCGCAGACTGCTAAATAAACTTGAAAGTTTGGGATTGGATATTAGGATTATTGAATGGATAAGATCTTGGTTGAAGGATAGAAAACAGAGAGTTGTGGTAAATGGAGTGCATTCACAGGAGGGAAATGTTACCAGTGGAGTACCCCAGGGATCTGTACTTGGACCAGTGCTTTTTAATATCTTTATTGGTGACATTGCAAATGGCATTAAAGGGAAAGTATGCCTTTTTGCAGATGACACAAAGGTATGCAACAGGGTAGACACACCAGGTGGGGTAAAACAAACGATTGAGGATCTAGGTAGACTAGAGGAATGGTCAAGAGTCTGGCAATTACAGTTTAATGCCAAAAAATGCAAAATCATGCACTTGGGTCTCAAAAATCATAAAGCTAAATACAGTATTAATGGCACTATACTGGAAACTACTGAGGAGGAAAGGAATCTAGGAGTCACTATTTCAGATGACTTACAGGCAGGTAAGCAATGTAACAAGGCAATGAGGAAGGCTAGTCAGATGCTTGGCTGCATTGGGAGAGGAATCAGCAGCAGAAAGAAAGAAGTAATAATGCCACTGTATAGGTCATTGGTACGGCCTCATCTAGAATACTGTATTCAGTTCTGGAGGCCATATCTTCAAAAGGATATTAATACATTAGAAACTGTACAAAGGAGGGTAACTAAAATGGTGCATGGCCTACATCACAAAACATACCCAGAAAGACTAAGAAATCTCAATATGTATAGTTTGGAGCAGAGAAGGGAAAGGGGGGACATGATAGAAACTTTCAAATATATCAAGGGTTTTAACAAAGTCCAGGAGGGAAACATTCTCCAAATGAAGAGAAGCAATAGGACACGAGGACATGCACTGAGACTGGAGGGGGGGAGGTTCAGGGGAAATTTGCGGAAAAATTATTTCACAGAAAGGGTAGTGGACAAGTGGAATAGCCTCCCATCAGAGGTGGTAGAGGCTAAGACAGTAGAGCAATTTAAACATGCATGGGATAGACATAAGGATATCCTTACAAAGAGATAAGGATCAAATAAGGTTAGAGATAAAAATAATATAAAAAAAAAAGGGGCAGACTTGATGGGCCAAGTGGTTCTTATCTGCCGACAAATTCTATGTTTCTATGTTTCTAAGAAGAAACAGAGGGGGAGGCAGGACATCTCTGAACTACCAAATCCCAGCAAATTTGCCCGATTGGACAAAGATTCTGTGGATGGCAGTGAAGAAATGACGGAGCTGGAGAAGATTAGAGGAGCGTTCCCTCCGGCACAGATGGGATAAAAGAAAGTGAGTTACCTAGTCAGATTGTGGTGGTAAGGGATTCTATTATCAGGAAGACAGACAGGGCAATCTGCTACTGGGACAGTGATCGCCATACAGTCTGTTGTCTACCTGGTGCTCTGGTGCGACACATTGAGAACCAGGTAGAAAGATTGCTGGGGAGGGCTGGGAATGACCCGGCGGTCTTGGTGCACATTGGCACCAACAACAAAGTTAGTGGTAGGTGGGATGTCCTTAAGAAAGATTATAAGGATTTAGGCAAGAAACTAAAGGTAAGGACATCAAAGGTAATAGTCTCCAAAATATTACCTGTGCCATGTGCTAGCCCAAGGAGGCAGAGGGAGATTAGGGGGTAAATCTGTGGCTTAGAGACTGGTGTAGGAAAGAGGGGTTTGTGTTCCTAAAACACTGGGTAGACTTCTCAGTCAGGCACCATCTTTTTTGTCACGATGGATTGCACCTGAATTAGGAGGGGGTAGCAGTGCTGTGGGGGGAAGGATGGTTATAATGTTGAAGGAGATTTTAAACGAGGTGCCAGGGGGTAGGGTTTAGCTAGAAACTATGGTCAAGCAGTAAGACTAGTAAGACTAGTAAAGATGAAGGTAGTGAGCTGAATGGGGGTGGAGAAGGGGGGAGGGAAAGAGCAACCAGCAAGGGTACTACCAAGGGTATCACCAAAACACTAAATAACAATAAATATGGATCATCAATAATGCATATAGAAAATTATGTTTCTAGTATGTACGTAAATGCTAGAAGCCTTACAGAGAAAAAAGGGGAACTAGAAGTCCTTGCAGCAAACAGTATGATATTATAGGAATTAACAAAACTTGGTGGGATGAATCTCATGATTGGAGAGTTAATCTGGAGGGTTATACGCTGTTCAGGAGAGACAGATTAAATAAACAAGGTGGGGGGGTACAGATGGAGCCATGCTAATCATGGCTCCATCTGTGATTGGGCGCGCCCACCTAGTTGTGCCCATCACCGCATCTCGGGCGTGCACGTGTCTGAGACGTGCAAGCACCCCATTCCCTGGGCTAGGTACCGGATCGCCTAGTCCCGCCGGGAGTGCACGCCTGCGATGAAGCTGCACTAGATGAGTGTGGCTCCATCTTTATGTCTTTATGTAAAGCCATTTTAAAAACCTGATATACGGAACGACATTCGTGATGGGACTGTAAATACTGTAGAGACTTTTTGGGTAGAAATTACATGCGGAGGAAAGGGAACTAAAGAGTAACTAATAGGGATATGCTATAAACCGCCTGACATTAATGTGTCTGATGAGGAATTATTACTAAAGCAACTCGAAAAAGCGGCAGGATTAGGAGTCATAATAGTAATGTATGCCAATCCCATACATGTAAGCAGCCACCAGTTGCAGGGTCCCACTGCATTGTGTTATATAATAGTGGCGTCTGGCCCGTGTTGTCCATGGATCTCCTTTGGTCCCACCCTCCTTTCCCTGTGCCACCTCCTACACTGTGTGGACTCCATACAGTGCAGGAGGTGGCACAAAGAAAGGCGGGTGTAACCAAGGGAGATCCAAGGACAGCATGGACCGGACGCCGCCATTATACTGCAGTGGTACCCTGCAACTTGCGTGCTGCTTACATGTATGAGACGTCATCACGTCACTGCTTATGCAGCTGTGGAGCCAGGGAGTACACAGTGGCAACTTCAGTTTTAGGTGCCTGAAGGGCACTTTCTCCATCTCCACCCTCTGGACACAGCTGACAGGCCCTGTAACCTGCACCTGGCCCCAAGCTGCTCCAGGCAGAAGGTATAGAGCTGCCTCCCCCGCATTCTGCATTCAAGAAGAGAGATCTCTGCAGTATGCAGAGGAGCAATATGCAGAAGGAACCTGTGGCCCTGGAGCAACGAAGATGCCACCAGTCATAGTCAGCCAAATAAAAGTAAAATGAAATTAAGTATAAATGTATATTGGTGCTTCTCCTGCAATTGTGTATCTTTCACTGTGCGGGCATATGTGTATCTTGTACTGTGGGGGATGTTTGTTATCTGGCACTGTGGGGGCATATGTGTATCTGGCCCTTTCAGGGACATATGTGTATCTGGCACTATTGGGGACATAAGTGTATCTGGCACTGCACTATTGGTGGCATATGTGTATCTGGCAATACACTTCTGAGGGCATATCTGTATCTGGCAATACACTTCTGAGGGCATATTTGTATCTGGCCTCCAGACAGATGGAGCCATGCCTATCATGGCTCCATCTGCGTCTAGGTGCACCCCACCAGGTGCACTGCCAGGAATGAATGAGACGCTGGTGCGTCATAGATGCGCACGGGCCTCATTCACTTTGTATGCTAGGACTAGGCACGATGCTTGCCCCGCCTGTGATTCGGTCATTTTTTGGGCGCACGCATATAGTACCACTAAGAAATTTTTTCCTACTTGCACCACTGCATTAAAGTAAATATTTTCTTCATGATACTTGACATCACTTTTATTATACTTTATTGTTGGTTTTTCTGAAAAAAACTTTGAAAATTGCATATAAGACTGTTTCTTTTTGTTGTGGCCCACACAAGACTTAGACCTTCATTATTTGGCCCAGTTGGGATTTTGAGTTTGACTTACCTGCCCTAAACACATAATTACAGCAATGTTAATGCCCCACTGCTAAATGATTATTTAAGTGAGGAAATAGTTTGTAATCGATTAAAAAAAATAAAGATTAATAAGTCACCTGGTCTCAACGGAATTCACACAAGGGTTCACATGGAGCTACACTCCGTACTAGCAAGGCCCATATTTTTTATTTTCAATTACTCACTTACATAAGGCATGGCTCACTTACATCTGGCGTATAGCGGAAGTAGTGCCGATATTTAAAAAGGGAGGTAAATCTAAACCAGGTAATTAAAGACCAGTAAATCTCACATCTATAGTGGGGAAAGTAATGGAAGGTATTTTTAGAGATAGAATACAGGAGTTCCTTAACCAGTTGCCTGGCATGGTTGCATCAGATGCAACCATGCCTGCAAGTGCTCTATCTGACCTGGTCGCACAGGATGCGACCAGTCAGATAGAGAGTGTTAGCAGCGACAGGGAAGGGAAACTTCCCTCCGCTGCTGCTGTCAGAGTGACCGAAAGGTCCCTCTGCCTCCCTGAACTCTCCCGTAATGATTGCCGTGCTGCCGATTACTGCTGCTCGGTCAGCACGGCAGGACTTTCCTACAGTGGCTGCAGACAATGGCAGCCGCTGGGGAGTGTAAATTAACCCTCCCAAGCCACTCCCAGACCCCCCCTGTATACCTGGAGGCTGTCCCGGGTTTTAAAAGGAAAGCTGTGATGGTTGTGATGTCCCCGATGTTCCGATGGTCACAATGTTCCGATCAATGTTTTGATGTTTGAAAAATAAATATTATTTTAAAAAAAAAAACTAAATTCATGTTCTTCACCTAATTCACTCATTAAAAAAAACCAACAATTTCGGAGCAGTTTTTGGTTAAATAAATTGTCAATTAAGTGGTTAAAGCCAATAAGGTTATTAATGGGAACCAACATGGATTTGTGAAGGATAGATCATGTCAAACTAACTTAATAGGCGTTTATAAAACAGTTAGTGCAAGCCTGGATCAGGGTAAAGAGGTGGATGTAATCTTTTAGACTTTGCTAAATCTTTCGATAAAGTACCTCACATATGACTACAAATTAAGAGAACTGGGGCTAGAAAGCACAATATGCACTTGGGTTAGTAATTGATTAGATAATAGGGAGCAGTGAGTGGTTGTAAATGGGACTTTTTTTTAAATGGACTGAAGTACTAAGTGGTGTGCCACAAGGGTCTGTACTTGGACCACAATTGTTCAACATTTTCATAAACGATCTAGAAGTAGGTCTAAAGAGCATGGTGTCAATTTTTGCAGACTATACCAAACTATGTAAGGTTATAAATACGTAGGGGGATGCTTAGTCTCTACAGAACAGAACGACTTATTAAACTGAAGGCATGGGCAGCAAAATGGAGAATGAGGTTCAATATAGACAAATGTAAGGTAATGCACTTTGGTAGCTATAACAGAAATACTACCTACATACTAAATGGGGTAAAGCTAGGGGATTCTGTACTAGAAATAGATTTAGGTGTTCACATAGATAACAAACTTTACAGTAGTACCCAAAGTAGGAATGCAACAAAGAAGGCTAACAAGGTACTAGCATGCATAAAGCGGGAAATTGATGCAAGGGATGAGAGTGTTATACTCTCATTATATAAATCAGTAGTGAGGCCACATCTTGAATGCTGTGAGAAATTATGGGCACCATACTACTAAAAGGATATCCTGGAACTAGAAAAAGTTCAGAGACGTGCGACCAAATTGATTAAGGGGATGGAGAAGTTACAATATGAGGAAAGGCTTACTAGGCTAGGCAAGTTTACACTGGAGAAAAGGAGATTAAGAGGGGACATGAATAACATTTACAAATATATAAGGGGACAATACTCAGAACTAGCGGGGATTTGTTTTTGGTAAGATCAACACAAAGGACACGTGGACACCCACTATGGTTAGAGGAGAGGAGATTTTACACACAGAGACCTAAAGGTTTCTTCACAGTGAGGACAATATGTATTTGGAATACCTAGCCTGAGAGACAGTGGTGTCAGTTCGTCCCAGTAGCCCAGAGGCAAGATAAATGTTAGTGCCCTCCATAAATAGATAGATAGCTAGAGAGAGAGAGAGAAAAAGAGAGGGGGAAAGAGAGAGAGGAGGAGAAAGGGTAGAATGAAAAAAAGGGTATCAGGTAAAAAGAGAAGAGAGAGAAAAATGGTATCAGAGAGGGAGAGAAAGAATGTCAGGGAGAGAGAAAGATGGGGAAAGAGAGAGAAGGAGAGAGGAGAGAGTGAGTCAAAGATAAAGAAAGGGTGTCAGGGAGAAAGAAAGGTGAGAGAGATAGGATGTCAGGAGGAGAGACAGAGAGAGGAGTGAGAGGAGTGAGAGAGAGGGTGTCAAGGAAAGTGAGATAATGTGAAAAAGGGGGGAGCATGAGAATGTCAGGGACAGAGAGAGGTGTGTGAGAGAGAGGAAGTGTCAGGAAAAGAGAGAGAGAGAGAACGAGAGGGTGTTAGGGAAAGTGAGAGAATGAAATAAAGTGTCAGAGATAGAGAGAGATAGGGAGAGATAGAGGGTGTCAGGGATAAAAAGGGGGTGAGAGAGGGTGTTAGGAAAAGAGAGAGAGGAGCAAGAGAGAGAAAGGTTGTCAGGGAAAGTGAAGGAATGAGAGAAAGACAGGGAAGGGTGAGAGAGTGTCAGTGAGAGAAAGAGGGTGTCGGAACGTGAGGCAATGAAAGAGATAGTGGAGAGCAAGAGTGTCAGGTTTAGAGAGAGGGTTATCAGACAGAGAGAGAGACAGAGAGAGGAGCAAGAGAGAAAGAGGCTGTAAGGGAAAGTGAGGGAATGAGAGACAGCAGAGTGCAAGAGTTTCAGGGACAGACAGGGGGTGAGAGAATGGGTGGCAGGAAGAGAGACAGAGAGAGGAGTGATTCTGAAGTCTCAAAAACTCTCTGCTGTATAACTTGGTATGGCACCTGTGTCAAAATCTGAAGATAAGCTCCCCCACAGACTTCCAGGGTGGGTGGGTGAGTCTTGAAAATGCGGGGGTGGGGACGAGTGGGGGTGGACTTAATATTCCATATTTTCTGGAGGGGGTGGTCAATTCTGCTGGGGATAGCTACTGAGCCTGTGGGTCTAAAATTTTCACTGTTTTCTGAAACTAGAGAGTCCCAGCTTTCACATAGCACCAGGGTCAAGCAGATCTAGAGATATCAAGGGTCGAGGTCAAACAACACTACCCAGGAAGCTGGACTTAGGCTCTGGCATGGAGCTGACACTGGGATGCGGTGCTTGAAGCTGTATATCTCCAAGTCTATTTGGACACTTAATTCCGGGGTCCCCTGGAAACTGAAAGTCCCCTGAAAATGGAATTAATGGTCTCTGGCCAGAGAACTCTGCATGAGTCCACCCTCCGCGCTTTGCAGTCGAATATCTCTGCAACCCTGGTCCTATCAACAGCGGACAACAGTTCCAGAAAGCAGGGACTCTCATTTAGGATCAGGCCCCTATTAAATGGGAAGAAACCACCACTTTACATCACTTGCCTGGTGATAATTTGAAGGGGATATCTCCTTTATATGCAACTGGTAACCATGTAATGTTCAGATGAGTGATTTCTCCCCTTCCTGAACCCCTGTTGGCAGATAAGGGCTGGCATGGGTCACAGGTCAGCACATGTAGCCGGAGCATTAGATACAGTGTCACCTCTATAGCTGGCCAGCTTTCAATACAGTGACCCCACTATAGCTGCCTAGCTTTCTATAAACTGACCCCTCCGTGGCTGGCTGACATTCAGTCCCCCCCATCCCCCCTATGCATTTGGAATAATAGAAAGTTTAAAGGATACTGGACCAGGCTTCCACCCTAATCTTCACATCTCCCTCCAGGGGCTCTGGCATCTTATTCCAGGCTACCCACAACATATTCAGCCCTCCAAACTCATTTACTTATTTATTTATTAGCAGTTTCTTATATAGCGCAGCATATTCCGTTGCGCTTTACAATTAGAACAACAGTTATAGAACAAAACAGGGCAAAGACAGACATAGCGGTAGGAAGGCCCTGCTCGCAAGCTTACAATCTATAGGGAAATAGGTATTGATACACAACCTATTACATAATGTTTCCCCAGATTGCTAGGTTCTTAGTGGGTTGTATGATATGATGACCCAGCATGTTGGAGTCATGGTAGCACGACTCTTGTGTCTTTGCCGTCTCCAGCTGCTACTCCCTCAGTCACGTTCTTCTGTATAATTTGTTTGCTGCTCTCTTCAGCGGCATCTTGTCTATGCCTCTGAGTGGAGCTTGTGCCTACCTGAGAGCTTGGCTGGGAGATTCAGGAGGAGGATCTTGGCTGACTGAGTGGAACAGTACACAACTTTAAGAGGAGCAGGGAAGCTATGTTTAAATGAGCGCCGGCAGTGACTAATAAGACCTACAGCTGGCGCAGGCTTTAGGCAAATTATGTATTTTCTGCTTAACAGGCAGCGTCGACGGTAACCTGGGTTAGCTGGTACAATGGAGTTCAGGTGCCCTCTGCAGAGCTGGAGCCCAGCGGTATTTGTCTCCGTTGCCTCAGGCAGTTCTGCGCCTGCTGAGAGAGTAGTAATGGTGGACTCGGTAATTGTTTTTAAGAATGGGTTAGATCAGAGCCGGCCCTAACCAAGATTTTGGTTGGTGCTCCCTAGCACCTTTGCTAGTTCCACCTCTGACCCTGCACCCCTTTCCCAGCACCATCACCGCTCACCCCTAGCAGTCCTCATTTTGGTGCTCCTACCCTCTATATTTTAAATAGGAACAGGGCAAACATTCAGTGCACAGCCCAAAAAGGGGCGTGTTCTTGCTGGTAAGGGGCATGGCCACTCAATAGTCCCCCAATTTAACTTACACCACGCAGTAGTACAACTTTATTTACATTACATCATGTGATAGTGTCTCTTATTCGTTACATCACACAATAGCACCACTTTACCTTATATACATTACTCCTCACAGTAGTAACCATTATTCACATTATATCACACTGAATTGCTCTTTATTCACATTACACCACACCATATAGCTCTTTATTAACATTAGCCAACACAGTAGTGCCCTTTCTATATGTTATGTAACAGTAGAGCATCTTATACACATTAGTAATGCCTTTATACACATAATACCACACAGTAATGCCCCTTACACATGATTAATGTCCTTACAAACATAATGCACCTTATACATTTTGCCAACCTTTATTAATACCCTTATACACATAAGGGCCCTCATTCCGAGTTGATCGCTTGCTGCCGTTGTTCGCCACGTAGCGATCATTTAAAAAAACAGCAAAACTACGCATGCGTATGAGCCGCAATGCACACGCGTGGCGTACAGGTACAAAGAGCATTGTTGTTTTGCACTGCTTCTAGCGACAATTCCATTTGCACAGCCGATCGCAAGGAGATTAACAGGAAGTGGAAGTTTATGGGTGTCAACTGACAGTTTTCTGGGTGTGTTTGGAAAAATGCAGGCATGTCCATGCGTTTGCAGGGCGGGTATCTGACGTCAATTCCGGGACCTTCGTCACAGCAATCATCGCACAGAATAAGTAACTACAGGGCTGGTCTTGTTTTGCACAAAATGTTTTTGTACCGCTCGGCTGCACAGGCATTCACACTCTTGTAAAGCAAAAATTCACTCCCCCGTGGGCGGCGCCAATGTGGTTGCATGACTGCTAAAAGTAGCTAGCGAGTGATCAACTCAGAATGAGGGTCAATGTCCCTTACACATATGCTGCACATTATTATGCCATTATACACATAATGACACACATAATGGCCCTCATTCCAAGTTGATCGCTCGCTAGCTGCTTTTAGCAGCAGTGCAAACGCTAAGCCGCCGCCCTCTGGGAGTGTATATAAGCTAAGCAGAAGTGCAAACGTAAGGTTAGCAGAACAGTGCTGAATTTTTTTCATGCAGTTTCAGAGTGGCTGCAGACCTACTCCTTCCTTGCAATCACTTCAGTCTGTTTAGCTCCTGCTTTGACGTCACAAACACGCCCTGCGTTCGGCGAGCCACTCCCCTGTTTCCCCAGGCACGCCTGCTTTTTATCCTGACACGCCTGCGATTTTTAGCACACTCCCGTAAAATGGTCAGTTACCACCCAGAAACACCCACATCCTGTCAATCACTCACGGATCAACAGAGCGATGGAAAAGAGTCGCTAGACCTTGTGTAAAACTACATATTTTTGTGTGAAAGTATGTTGTGCGTGCGTACTGCGGCCCATACGCACGTGCAGTTTTGCTGTTTTTTTACCTGATCGCTGCGCTGCGAGCGATCAACTCGGAATGACCCCCCAATGTTCCTTACACATATGCCGCACATTGATAATGCCCTTATACACATAATGACACACATAGTGCCCCTTACACATATGCCACACATTATTAATGCATTTATACACACATGACACACATAATGCCCCTTACAGATATGCCAAACATTGTGGCAGTGTGCGACTGTGGCTGTAAATGCATACAAAATGCTATGTTACAGTGATTTGCAGGAATACACTGTAACATAGCATTTCATATGCAGATACCAGGGCCGGCTCCAGGCCTACTAGCACCCTGAGTGAGAAAATTTTGAAGCGCAACCCCCCTTGTTTGCGCGCCAAAGGTGCGCGCGCTCCTGGAAAAGTGGACGTGGCATCGTAACTTCATATTATCAAACTATAAATGCATATATATTCACACCCCCTCTACATACTCAATTAGCAGCCTTACACATAACAGCCACAGTAGTGTTCCTTCCACATAATGCCTCCAGTATAGCGCCAGATACACATAATGACCCCAGTAGGGCAGTGCCAGATAGACATGATATGCCCCCCCGCAGTGTCAGATAGACATGATATGCCCCCCAGCAGTGCCAGATACACATGATATGACCCGCAGCAGTGCCAGATATACATGGTATGCCCCACAGCAGTGCCATATACAAATAATATGCCCCCACGGTGCCAGATACACATGATATGCCCACACAGTGTCAGATACACATGATATCCTCCACAGCGCCAGATACACATGGTATGCCCCCACAGTGTCAGATACACATTATATGCCCCACAGTGCCAGATACACCATATAAGAAAAAAAAATACCCTTAAGGCAGGGCTTACTTGGGTGCTCAGGAGTCTGCTCTATCGACAGTGTGTACAGGAAGGAAAAGTAGCAGTTTCCGTCCCGCGGCCTGCCTCCTAGCAGTGGCTGTGATGACAAGGGGGAGTGCTGTAAGTGGGCCATAGCTAAACTATGTGCGTGCTGTGCGACGCCTGACATCAGACGCCGGCACCGCACATTGCGCACATGGTTTAGCTTTGGCCCGCCCACAGCCCTCCCCCTCGTTGTTACAATCACTGCTAGGGGTCCGAAAGACGGATGTTGCTTGCCCCAGGCTCCAATATGACGGCGAGAATAGCGGCACCCATAAAGTGTGGCACCCTGTTTGGCCGCTCTATTAGAAATGTGCATGGAGCTGGCCCTGGCAGTTACAGCCGCAGTCACACACAGAATATAGGCATACCAAATATCATTTTAATCAGCAGAAGCTACTTGTGTCCCTAGGCATTCCAAATGCTCTAGGCATTTGCCTAATTTGCCTATGCTTAGGGCCGGCTCTTGGCTAGATAAATTCCTAATGGATAAGAATATACAGGGTTATGGTGGGTAAATCATGCACTATAGTAATAAAAAAAAAAAAAGGCATAGACATAACGGCTAAATATTCACCACAGTTAAAATTAGTCTTAAAAATATTACAGTGAAGGAGATCACTAACAGGTTGAACTCGATGAACAAATTGTCTTTTTTCAACATCAGAAACTATGTTACAATGTTACAATATGAGCTTGAGTCATGTTAGTCCACAGTTGTTTAACATGGGATATATTTCCTAATGGGCAGTTTGTCAAAGCCAATGAACTTCAGTGGCTTAGACAAAACATACAGTATGTTAGTAAATATACCCATATGGTTAAATAACTTAAAGATGAAAATACATACCTCGTATGTCTCCTCAAACATCATTGCTGCACCATACAGTCTCTCTCAGCACACTGGGTACTACAATACTCGGCTAGCGTCAGGAGTTATTTTACCACAAATGTCGCAATGCCATAAGTATGAACTAGGAGACTGTGCTGATTAATTTAATATGTCTCTGACTCTGTAAAAGAAGTGACTAAGATGCATGTTTTGTAAAAAAAATAAGCCCAACGCTCCAGGCATCTTTTGCTGCATGGTGTATTGAGGCTAGATGTATGAGGATACATCTGTACCTCCTCAGAAGTGTACATCAGAAAATCTGGAGAAAAAAACTGTACTTCACATGCAAGGTATTTGTTTCTCCAATCTGCCTGTAACCTCTATCAAACACTTACTGGAGATTCTAAATACAGTATACTGTAGGGTGAACAAGATTTTTTTAAATTATGAATACAAAATTAGTTTGCTACAACAGAATAAAAAAGATATCACAAATTCAGGTTTGTAAAATTTTTCATCAATTCCACACTTTTGTTCTGCAGATCAACTATTTAATTAAAACTTTTGCCCAATGTTCACCTGTACCTACTGTAGTTCTCATTTATAAAAAGATAATGGGCCTGATTCACAGGTGCATGCAGTTAAGAAAACAGACGTTAGCAGGAGTGGATTTGGAACTGAAAGTTGCCCTGGAAATATTTGTAGAAGTGGCCTCATATGGGCAGCACCAGAGGTATACCAATTAACCATGGTGGCAGCACCTCCCCTCACATGTCAACAAACAAAACAGGCCCCAAATGCATGTCAGCCCACAGGGAAATTTTATAACTTTTTTGATTTTTCTCTCTCTCCCACCCCCACCCTCTTTTTTTTCTACCCCCCCCCCCCCCAATCCCTCCCAATTGGCTCTATGGCCAGTCCACCCATGCGTGTTAGAAGCCAGAATTGTTAAAACGAGCACGTGCAACTCAAAATAAATCCTTACTGTATACCCGTGAAAAACACAGTGCGATGGTGTGTGCAGTGGCGTACCACGTAGGTATTACTTGGGACAGCTTCTGCAATTCATAGGTAGTTAAGGGTAAAAACTTGGAGGTGACCACAAGTCATACAAAAAGAAGAGGTGTCATGGGTGTATCAGCATGTATTGGCAGCCACTGTATCCATCTCTTAAGACTCTGTGACTTTGAGCAACAGCTCAAGAGCTAATATTGTGACTGATGGTGCCTCGATCGTGAAGAGATCAGATCCACCAGTGCACTTGAGCAATGTTCAAATAAGAAAATTGGGTAATGCAGGGGTTACTCAGTCCATCGAATAGAAGTATACAAGAGGAATGCTTAAATTGGTGTTTACATAGTTTCCATGAGTAATTGCAGCCATGCATGAACTGTGTGCACCTCTGAATCAGACCCACTGTACTGTAAGTTAGTATTTTTCACTGCACAATATTTTAAACATTATATAGAAAAGAAGAGTCATGGATTGCTTTACTCCTTATCACTAAATTTAGATAGCAAAAAGTTCTAGCATCTGAATTCATACAGAGTAAATATGCTTTT
Source organism: Pseudophryne corroboree (assembly GCF_028390025.1). NCBI lineage: Eukaryota > Metazoa > Chordata > Amphibia > Anura > Myobatrachidae > Pseudophryne > Pseudophryne corroboree. Next base: position 483,803,012 of record NC_086448.1, read on the forward strand.
TAAGTCTTGGAAATAAATAGTTGGCACTGGTTAGTTATAAATAGTGTAGAAACCAAAACATACCCTGACAAGTGCACTCCAGGTCATAAATTCTGCATTGATTTCTTTGAGATTGAAGTTCTCTGACAAGCACATTTGTCTTTGGCTTCTTTTAAAAAACAGTATCCTTTCATATATTGAATCACTTGATCATTTAAGGGAAACAAGTTTCACTGTATTTGAATTAGGTATGACTGTATTCCCAGATAGTAAAAACACCGGACTTTGAAAGGTGTGAAATTCTGTTATTAAAGATTTATCTTGATAGGATCAATTGCAAAGCAAATTTGCGGCAAGTCCAGATATTTACATTTTGCAGAAAACTTTCTTAATATTAGATTTTAATAATTTTACTAACTTTGTAACTTACTGTCATGGGTTTTATGAGCTTACTTAAAAAATATGGAGAAAACAGATATTACTACATTTTATTCCAATTTGATTTCAATCTGATTTGCTGAATGTACACACTCCGTGCAGATCTAGCTAACACACAGTTTCACATTACTTGGTTATATTAGTTTTAATATACATTAAATGAAAGGCTTTTTAAGTGTTTCATTGTATTTACACTGAGTAGCATTTTTTTATGCACACACTGCAGTAGAGTGGATCTCATGCAGAGATGGATGCAGTTCACATCACTGCTGGCATCTCTTCACTTTCCCTGGACCATGGGTATTCTGGAGTGGATAAAAGAATGTTATTGTGGCTGGCCAGGGATGCTGTTCTGGTAGCCCTGGTTACAGCCTACTAGACCTTTTAGGTATATTATGCATGCTTTGTGGAATGGGTTTAAGCACTGGAGGGTGTCCATCAGAAATGGGGCAACATTAAGATAAACCGCCACCTAGCTGGAAGATTGTGAAGGCATGCATTCTGAATCAGGGAAACTGATACAACTAAAGGGACTACTACTTGGTACAGATACCAAGTGCCAAATACTTATATTTACACTGAGTATTGTTGTATTGACTTACTATATGTTTTCACAAAGCTAATGTCAATGTTTAAATAATGCTATTTATTTTTGAAAATATTTTCTAAATATGGATCAACAAGATTTCTGATTCCCATGGGCCTGATAGAGAGTAATTCTAGATCAGGGTTAAGACAGAAAGTATGCTGTGGTAAATTCAGAAAGGTACAGTATCTTTTAAAAGACCCATATCATCATAGTGGGGTCGCACAGATAGTGTAATGGAAAACTGTAATTACTGCCTCACAGCACTGAGCTCATGGGTTTGAGTCCCACCATGACCCTAACTGTATGGAGTTTGTATTTTCTCCCTGTGCTTGCGTGGGTTTCTTCCGGGTACTCTGTTTTCCTCCCTCAATCCAAAATTATACTGGTGGGCTAATTAGCTTCCAACAAAATTAACCCTAGCAAGAATGTGCATGCCTGTACATGTGGTAGGGAATATAGATTGTGGGGCAGGGACTGATGTGAATGGCTTAAATATTCTATGTAAAGCGCTGCGGAATATGTTTGTGCTATATAAATAACTGGTAATAAATAAAATAATTAATATTTTGTTGACTGATTTGCATATGGTAAAGATGTCAGGAACAGCTCAGGTTTTTGTTAAAGGTTTTCTGTATTATTTTTTTTTAATCACATGCACTCCTACTGAATAGCAAATGGGTGAATTCTCTCTATAGTATTGTTCTTTGTTATAATCACTTCAAAAAATAGTTAATTAAGTTGCATTTTACCTATAATTCATTATAATGACATCAGCTATAAGTATATACAGATGGAGCAGCGCTTATCTGAGGAGGCTCCATCGCAAATGTGCACTCCCGGCATGACTAGGCGATCCGTCCGCCTAGTCACGCCAGGAGTGCACAGAGACGCTTCCCATTCTGAACGTCTCCGTCTGGGCGCACCCACCTACCTGTATGGAGACGCTCTCCATTCAAGTGCCTGCCTGCCCGCCCAGACTCTCTCACTGTCAAACGCCCCTGGGCGGGCGCACCTAGTTACAGATGGAACCACGACTAGCGTGGCTCCATCTCTCTCTCTCTCTCTATATATATATATATATATATATATATACACTGCTCAAAAAAATAAAGGGAACACTTAAACAACACAATGTAACTCCATGTCAATCACACTTCTGTGAAATCAAACTGTCCACTTAGGAAGCAACACTGATTGACGATCAATTTCACATGCTGTTGTGCAAATGGAATAGACAACAGGTGGAAATTATAGGCAATTAGCAAGACACCCCCAATAAAGGAGTTGTTCTGCAGGTGGTGACCACAGACCACTTCTCAGCTCCTATGCTTTCTGGCTGATGTTTTGGTCACTTTTGAAAGCTGGCGGTGCTTTCACTCTAGTGGTAGCATGAGACGGAGTCTACAACCCACACAAGTGGCTCAGGTAGTGCAACTCATCCAGGATGGCACATCAATGCGAGCTGTGGCAAGAAGGTTTGCGGTGTCTGTCAGCGTAGTGTCCAGAGCATGGAGGCGCTACCAGGAGACAGGCCAGTACATCAGGAGACAAGGAGGAGGCCGTAGGAGGGCAACAACCCAGCAGCAGGACCGCTACCTCCTCCTTTGTGCAAGAAGGAACAGGAGTAGCACTGCCAGAGCCCTGCAAAATGACCTCCAGCAAGCCACAAATGTGCATGTGTCTACTCAAACGATCAGAAACAGACTCCATGAGGGTGGTATGAGGGCCCGACGTCCACAGGTGGGGGTTGTGCTTACAGCCCAACACCGTGCAGGACGTTTAGCATTTGCCAGAGAACACCAAGATTGGCAAATTCGCCACTGGCGCCCTGTGCTCTTCACAGATGAAAGCAGGTTCTCACTGAGCACATGTGACAGACATGACAGAGTCTGGAGACGCCAAGGAGAACGTTCTGCTGCCTGCAACATCCTCCAGCATGACCGGTTTGGCAGTGGGTCAGTAATGGTGTGGGATGGCATTTCTTTGGGGGGCCGCACAGCCCTCCATGTGCTCGCCAAAGGTAGCCTGACTGCCATTAGGTACCGAGATGAGATCTTCAGACCCCTTGTGAGACCATATGCTGGTGCGGTTGGCCCTGGGTTCCTCCTAATGCAAGACAATGCTAGACATCATGTGGCTGGAGTGTGTCAGCAGTTCCTGCAAGATGAAGGCATTGATGCTATGGACTGGCCCGCCCGTTCCCCAGACCTGAATCCAATTGAGCACATCTGGGACATCATGTCTCGCTCCATCCACCAACGCCACGTTGCACCACAGACTGTTGGCAGATGCTTTAGTCCAGGTCTGGGAGGAGATCCCTCAGAAGACCATCCGCCACTTTAGCAGGAGAATGCCCAGGCATTGTAGGGAGGTCAAACAGGCACGTGGAGGCCACACACACTACTGAGCCTCATTTTGACTTGTTTTAAGGACATTACATCAAAGTTGGATCAGCCTGTAGTGTGTTTTAACACTTTAATTTTGAGAGTGACTCCAAATCCAGACCTCCATGGGTTAATAAATTTTATTTCCATTGATAATTTTTGTGTGATTCTGATGACAGCACATTCAGCTATGTAAAGAACAAAGTATTTAATAAGAATATTTCATTCATTCAGATCTAGGATGTGTTATTTTAGTGTTCCCTTTATTTTTTTGAGCAGTGTATATATCATGCTTGCCTACCTGACCCTCTCCATGAGGGAGAAAATGCTCTGCTCCTGGACTTTCCTGGTAATGTATGATTGCCATCACTTGTGGTGAGCTAGTTAATTGATAAGAAAGGTGTTTCACCACAGGTGATGGCAATCATACATTACCAGGAAAGTCCAAGAACAGAGCATTTTCTCCCTCATGGAGAGGGTCAGGTAGGCAAGTATGATATATATATATATATATATATATATATATAAATAATAGAATATGTATATACTATTTTTCAGCAGTTTATCAAAATTGTGGTGAAAACAATACCATTATAATATTTATAGGCATGGCAAATGGAAAACATTGTTTGTGCAATCCTCAACAGTTTACTGAAAGATAAGTGGCTTCTTGGGTGAAATAATTGCCCACACCTGGTCTAGCAGCTAATGCTAGCTCTAATTACTACCAGTTCTAATCATTTAAATAGCAACATTTAGCATCAGTTGATAGGATGAACTTCATGCTGGTTAAGTATTTTGGAAGGAGTAGATGCATATAATATATTGTTCAGATACTGTATATAAAGTACATGCAGATTACATATTATATTGTGGACACTAGATGATACTTTCCATACCGAAAGTGCACATACTGTATGCATTTTAGATTGTTATAAGCAATACCTTCCATTTTAAATCATAATTACAGAATACAGTATACCCAGAACACTAGCTTATAATTTTATTCTTAAGGCAATGCCACTCAATTGAAGTTGTCACATTGATAATATTTTTAAAGGAGGACCTGTTTGTTTTAATTACATTTTTAATAACTTCTAAACAAATAACTTTGCTACATTATACCAATGGGTAGTATTCTTTTCCTAACAATCAACTCTTTCTCTAATTTTTGTGTATCATACATTTATAAACATAGTTTTTTTTTCATGTTTGTTAGCAGACCAAAAAAGCAAGCAACTGGGCAAAACTATGTTGCCCTGCAAGTGGGGTAAATGTAACATGTGCATAGTGATTTAGATTTGAGTGGGTTATATTGTTTCTGTGCATGGTAAATACTGACTGCTTAATTTTTACACTGCAATTTAGATTTCAGTTTGAACAAAACCCACCCAAATCTAAATCTTTCTGCACATGTTACATCTGCCCCACCTGTAGTGCAACATGATTTTGCCAAGTTGTGTGCTTTTAAGGTTTGCTAACAAACCTGAATAAAGCCCAGAATTCATTGACCGGTGATAAAGAGCCAAAAGTGACATAATTAAATAATTGATCCTAAAATACTGTGTCTCTGGCTCTATGTTAGGGCTGTACCTGCTAGTAATACTGCTGTGATTCTGAAATTCTGCACCAATTATTTTGCTTGTGATCCAGTACCACACTAAAACCAATTTACGGAAAAGTTAATTATCCTATTTGTACTGTATTTCTTAGGTCTTTACTACGTATCTATTCCCTTGAAACCTGTTGGTTTCATATAAGGCAGATCTGAGTTATGACACCAACAATTTTAGACCTGGGTGAGATTTATCTTGGAGAGAGATAAAGTAAAAACCAATCAGCTACTACCTGTTATTTTTTCAAACACAGCTTGCAAAATTACAGAAGCTGATTGGTTAGTACTTTATCTCTGTACATTTTATCTCTCTCCAAGTTTTGATAAATCTCCCCCCAAATCTCTCTTATGTTTAGAGGGAACATCTGTGAAAAAGTATCTCACTATATGTGTGTGTGCATAAACTTTAATAACTGTATAAGGTGGCATTATTCTACATTGGGAGACCCATATTCTACCTTGCTTCAGCCCTGAAGGATCAGGCCCCCTTGGTTAAATCTATTTTTTTATGCCTAACTGACTTCACTAATATTGCAGCTTAGCCAGCTGTAAGTAAAATGCAGAGAGGTATATCTGTGTTGTCATAGAATGAGAAGTCAGCACAGTGTGCAGACATTGCAGTTTTAGAAATAAGGACAAATATTTTTCATGCTGGAACCCACTGGCCATCTAAAATATTGCAGCTAAGTATAAAAAAACAAAGTTATATTTTGTTAATTTTGGTATGTTAATTAGAGATAAGAAGTTCTTTTTTTATTCATAATCTGAGCACACCCGAAATTAGGGGATCCAAGTGTTTCTGAGTCCTGGCTTGGGTCGTCCCGTAAAACTTGGATCCCAGAACGAGTAAAAACATCATATTCCCAGAATTGGATCGTGTGTGTTTTGGATTATCCTATTGTAAGATCTGTGTGTTTTGGACTCTGTAATAAAGTCCATCCCTCGTGATCAGGTGCCATTTCACACTGGCGAGAAGGAGGACATAGGGTGGGATGGGGCTGAAGCACATTAGCTCAAAAAATGCCATTAGCACACAATAATGGGGCCCACTAGGTTGCCATCATGAGTTAGTTTAGTTTTAGAAATGTATTTATAATAGTAGGTGTCGGTGCCTGGGAAGGTTGACTGGCTGCAGGCACCAATGTCAGTGTATGTATGTGTGTCATACGGGATGTAGTATTGTGACCAGTGGTAAGGAGACCACCGGTCACAATACCTCTCCCAACATCCCGCCCCCTCACTATCCCAACAGTCAGCATGCCGACTAGCAGGGACTATTCCCACTCGTGGGTGTGACTTGAACAAAAGTTGCAGCTCTTGTTGCTGAAGTGCTTGGTTTGTTAAAATGTGCATGTCCTTTTTAATATATTACATAATCCCAAGGAAAACACCAATGTGCAGCACTTTTCTTTTCATTATGGCTGTATTTTTTTGGGAACAATGTTGATGGTCCTCTGTCTCTCAAAGGTCGATCCTTTTCCAGCTCATGCTGTCTTGTGTGTGCTTGAATGGCAGCTTATGATAAATTATAATAATGATAATAATAATAATAATAATAATAATAATAATAATAATCATATATTGCTATATTGTTTATTGCAAGTCCATTTGAATCTATTGTATTGTCCTGACTCCTGAGGCCTGGGAAATATTGAATTCCTACTTTCAAATTGTATTAGAATTCAGGAATCAAGTTGTGACAGAGTGGTGGTGGGATGTAATGCTGCTTGAGATCTACGGCCATTTGGGATCCCGGGCGAATGCCTACATTTTATTAAAGGGACAATCACTTACAAGGCAAAACCCTTGCCTTGTAAGTGATTGGCCTTTTAAAAAGAAGTCCAAAATCAGCTGGGAATTCCACACGGATGCCAAACTTAAGCAGGATTACATCCAGCACCCCTGATCTCTCCCACATTCTGAGGAAAGAGTTAACCTGCTGTAGCTAAGGGATGAACCACACTCTTTCCTCAATTAACACCAGCTAAATTATTTAAAACCTGGTTAGGTGAGTTACTCAGGGGTAATGTGAAGAAGAGGTTGCACCTTAGGTAGCCCTCTCTATGCTGGACAATCTAAATCCTAACTACTGTATGTTTTTAATACTCTGTTCATTTGAATTGCTGTCTCATGTAAGCTGAACTATTGTAGCTTAAGTATTGTTGGCACTCTGTGTAAGAAGTCAATGCACTGGCTATGCCTTTCAGCCTGGAATAAAAGCTTACTCCTCATTTACCCATTGGTCATCTTTAACTTAACCAATATACAATTTTCTTATTTTGTTTATTTAATATTGTTTTCCACATCTCTTTTACAGTATTTTTTTTTTTAATTAATCAATCAATCAATCAATCAATCATCAACTAAACAATAAATCATTTCCCTGCCATCCACTACATACTCTCAGTACTGCATTCAGGCCTGTGATTTAGGGGTCTATTCGTGAAGCAGTGAAAAGAGTGGAGAAGTGAGCCAGTGGAGAATTTACCCATGGCAACCAAGCAGCATTGAAGTAACATTTATCATTTACATACTATACAATTATATGGAGCAGCTAATTGGTTGCCATGGGCAATTTCTCCAGAGGCTCACTTCTCCACTCTTTGCATCCCTTCATGAATAGACCCCTTAGTTCTAGATCAATTAAAACATTCTTTCTATGAAATTGTATAGCTTATTAAACTGCCATCCTGTTTGTCAATGCTGTGTGTTGCAAAGTATCATAGAGGGATATTTACTGTTAAATTGCCATGTGTTTGTGTCGGTGCTCTGTCACTTAGTTTGGCAAAGCAGCTTGCTGTAGCCATTGGCCAATATTGGTGAACAATGGGGGTCATTCTGAGTTGATCGTAGTTGTGCTAAATTTAGCACAGCTACGATCATCTTCCCAGACATGCGGGGGGATGCCCAGCACAGAACTAGTCTGCCCCGCATGTCAGTCCACCCCCCCCCCCCCACCCCCGCACAAGTACAAAAGCATCGCACAGTGGCGATGCTTTTGTACTTGAAGAGTAACTCTCGGCCAGTGCAGCTCCTGCGGCTGGCTAGGAGTTACTCGTCTCTGCCCTGGGTTGCAGCGGCTGCGTGTGATGTCACGCAGCCGCTGTGACCCACCCCCCACACAGTGCCCTGAAAACGGCAGCTAGATGCCACCATGCCGCCCCCTCCCGCCAGCGAATGCCTCTGCCTGTCAATCAGGCAGAGGCGATCGCTAGGTAACGATGGCCTTCGGCCATCTGGCATGCGCAGTTCCAACCTGATCGCTGCGCTGCAAACAACTGCAGCGTGCGATAGGTGGTCAAAATTGATTGGAAATTATTGGAATGAATGTTATCAATAATACTGTAGAACAACAGTATGTCCAAATTACATGATTTTGGCAGTTTGTATCAATTTTCAAGAAATCCAAAGCCAAATCCAAATCAAAACACTTGAGAGTATTTTTTGCAAAAAACAAAACAAAACCAACAAATACATTTAGGGTTGTTTTGGTAAAAAACAAAACATGAAGGTCCGTGCACATCTCTAATGTTAAACAACTAAACAAAACTTAATGTTAAAAAAAATCTAATCATTATGAGCAATAATGCTACATGCAGTAGTTATGCTCCAATTTATTCAGCAAAAGCACTAAGCAGATATTATGTGGCAAAACATTGCTGCAAAATACAATGTTCCTGCTGCCTTTTAAAATTATTATTGAAGATGCAAATGCATCTTTATTGTGTACACTTAAAATAGAACAAGTAATTTGCTGTACTGTACATATGATATGCAATATCCTGAACTGCAGGAGGGTATAATATTGTGGTTTTTTTTTAATAGATCAAACCTTAAACACAGCAGTAGCTATATTTTTTCTTATATTATTTCTAATACTGTTGAGGTAATGTTCCCCTAATGTCTGAGGGCATTAGCGGTTCAAGTAAAGGTAAATGTACAGGAATACAGGAAGAGTAAGACATTATTAACAGGAGCTCAAATCTTCACAAAGAAAAAACATTCAGCAAATACATTATAATTATTATTATTGTTAATAGTGTTTTGTTGACATAGTAAAACTGAAAATATAATTTGTATTTTGATTTGGAATAGGCCGTACCCTAGAAATATCAAAAAATGTTTAATCTGCTACCATTTACTTTAACAAAACAACATTTACTGTACATATATCTATCTATCTATCTATCTATCTATCTATCTATCTATCTATCTATCTATCTATCTATCTATCTATCTATCTAAATATCAGTATGTAGGCACTCAAATCTCTTTAACTAAATAGAAGAGAATGTTATTTTGATGGTGATAAAAAGAAACTCTTATATAAACAATCGTACACTTTAAATATATACACATACAAGCAGTGTGCAATAAGTTTCCGGATGCACAAAAAGTATTTTATATACAAACGTAGCAAACATTAAATTTTATTCAAAGTATACACCAGAGGAGTCTGTGCAAAGTAACGTGCTCAAGCCACTGCATGAAGGTCTCCTTTGCATCTTTCGCTGACTCACAACGAATCGCATGCATCTTGCGCTTGAAGTCACAGGGGTACAGATCTGGACTGTATGACAGATGACTAAGCTACTGGGTGCCTGTTCAGCCAACACTTTCCTGAACTTCTGGGCAAGTGAATTGTCATGATAAAGAAGGACACCATGGGGTAAATTTACTAAGATGGGAGTTTTATTTAAGATTAGATGTTGCCCATAGCAACCAATCAGATTCCAGGTACTATCATCTAGAAGGTGCTAGATAAATCGTTACAAAAAAAGGGGGAGAAGGGAGCTGGAGGAGGCCGCACAGGATTAATAATTGAACAAATTGTAATTACCTCAGAAAAACTGACACTCCTGGGATATTTTTCCCTTTTATTGATCAGTTGTATACCTATAACCCAATGGTATAATGGTAACAATAAGTTTTGACGGTCAGTGGTGCTCCCAAGGGTATGAAGACACAAATCATGAAAACGACTACAAGGAAGACAAGATAACCCTGGTAGGAAGCACTCTTATCTGAGGTGACAAGAAAAATTAATATGTACTAATGAAAAAATAATAATAATCTTAAAATTACAAATTTTATTAGGTATGCCTTAAAAATTATTATACAACATCCATGTGAATAAACTGATAAATATGTGATCTTATTGCAAAAATATGTTGAAAAAATATGGTCTTATCTAGATGACCTCAGTCAAAACAATTAAATATGTTTGAGTCCGTCTGTGTGATAATTCCCTTCTCATAAATGTAAGATTAAATCAGAATATATCAAAAATTTGATAATGTGACCATCATCTTTATCATTTATATTGCCCATGTATAAATTCTTAGGGCAGTAATTTTGAATCATAGGTCACTTGAGGGATTATTTTGAGTTGGGTCACTTATGTATCAGTGTGTGGCCCAGTTAACGAGGAGAGGTGTCTGTGTAGCCGTTTCTTTCGAGATATAACAGACAAAGGCATGCCATCAATAAGACATAAAAATGGTGCCAACTGTGTAAAGAGATAAGGATTTTAAGTTTGTGTTGGTTCACACACATATACAATGAGAGAATACAAGGCACCCGTATCATAAGAAAACACCCCGTGTATTCTATCCCAATCTTTCTTAGGTTAATCACCCAAAAGGGGGAATCAATTTACCTTAGATATGGATCACAATAGCTGCTATGTAGAGGTATGAGGTACATGTGCCTCCATTTTCAGCAGTTTGTCAGACATTCCACTTGCTGGATTGAGGGAGGAAGTATTGGGGTAGAAATACTCAAGGCAATTGTCGGATTAATACGTTGCTTCGTGTCAACAGTCATATAGTAATACTCCAAAAGCAGTGTGCCTTGATTATCCACAACTGAGTACACCTATATCTCAAATGGCAAATCTTTTCTGTGAAGAACCCACGCCGTATCACTCCAAATCTCTTTACCATTCTTCCACATATATCCCAATAGTTTGAGCAAGAGTCCTGACAGAGGTATGAGGCACCGCTACCTCAGTTTTTATCGATGGCTATCAAACAGTTAATTCAGCAACAATCTGATAATTTCAAAATGCTGAAGTGAAAAAGAGGTGTTATTTACAATCATATCCAATCGGAGGTATGAGGCACCAATACCTCGATTTCTCTCAAAGGCTGTCAGATACTAAAACCTAGGTGTGAACCATATGTGTCTCTTAATTTCTCAACAGCTGTTACCTCAATTCAATGTGCTAGATTAAAGACATAGTGTACTTTGAACACATAGAGGTGTGAAAAGTGGCCAAGATATAGACAGACCTCCCTTCTGCTGTTCTCCCGCCTTGCCAGCAGGTATAGGACGAGGAATGAGAGAGGGTAGGTGCACCCAAATTGGCCAGAAGGAAGAAAGAGGAGGTATCAAGCAAGGAGACTCAGGCGGGTATTCCCTCGTGCCTTATAACAGGTAGTGCAAAGATTTAAACCTGCACATTTGCCTCTAATGCGGTACACTCCCGAGAGGTTAATTGTGGTTTTAACCACTATTGGCTATTATCAGTGTAAGCCAAATTGCATGATAATATTACTACTTATTCTCTCTTTACCACTATTGTCTTCCTATATATACCCCAACACAAGAATAATGGAAAAATCATCACAATAGCTAACAAGGCTCATTAACATATCATAATCAGCTGTTCTCTCTAATGCAGTGTTGCTGATACTGCCAGTAATTGTAGCCAATGTTACTGCTTGCTAAATGTAACAATAGGTAACTCCCGAAAGGCTCATTAGCATATCATAATTAGCTGTTCTCTCTGATGCAGTATTGCTGCTACTGCCAGTATTTGCAGCCACTATTAATACTTGCCAAATGTTATATATGTCAAAAAAAAGAGAGATGATACATTGTCACAGGACATGTTGCTGTTCTTGAAATAACACCTTGAGAATAGCACTGTATAAATATTAAACAATTTGTATCCTCATTGTCCTGATCCTTTAAGATGGAAACAAGGTATTTAGATATCACGTGTAAAATTGTGAATAGATTCACTGGCCACCACTGTGTCTATATAGTTACCACTCCCGAGACAGGATGCAGAGAGAAGGGGGAAATGCCACCCCAGAGTCCCACATGTAGACGTCTACACTCAGGGACGATCCCCGCCGTCCATCAACCGCGCGGGGTCCCGTCCTCCTGCGGCCGCTCTGGCCAGCGGCAAACAGACACTCCCTCCGTTCCCAGCTGCCACACTGCTGTTCCACTGACGGACCGGTGGGTCACGTGTGCGCACCACGTGACTCGCCCTTTTAGAAGACCTGACGTACGTTTCACTAAGCTTGATCACAGGTCAATAATAAGATTTTACTCACCGGTAAATCTATTTCTCGTAGTCCGTAGTGGATGCTGGGGACTCCGTAAGGACCATGGGGAATAGCGGCTCCGCAGGAGACTGGGCACAGCTAAGAAAGAATTAGGACTACCTGGTGTGCACTGGCTCCTCCCACTATGACCCTCCTCCAGACTTCAGTAAGGATACTGTGCCCGGAAGAGCTGACACAATAAGGAAAGGATTTTGAATCCCGGGTAAGACTCATACCAGCCACACCAATCACACCGTATAACTCGTGATATTATACCCAGTTAACAGTATGAACATAACAGAGCCTCTCAACAGATGGCTCAACAATAACCCTTTTAGTTAACAATAACTATATACAAGTATTGCAGACAGTCCGCACTTGGGACGGGCACCCAGCATCCACTACGGACTATGAGAAATAGATTTACCGGTGAGTAAAATCTTATTTTCTCTAACGTCCTAGTGGATGCTGGGGACTCCGTAAGGACCATGGGGATTATACCAAAGCTCCCAAACGGGCGGGAGAGTGCGGATGACTCTGCAGCACCGAATGAGAGAACTCAAGGTCCTCCTCAGCCAGGGTATCAAATTTGTAGAATTTTGCAAACGGGTTTGCCCCTGACCAAGTGGCAGCTCGGCAAAGTTGTAAAGCCGAGACCCCTCGGGCAGCCGCCCAAGAAGAGCCCACTTTCCTCGTGGAATGGGCTTTTACAGATTTAGGCTGCGGCAGGCCAGCCACAGAATGCGCAAGCTGAATTGTGCTACAAATCCAGCGAGCAACAGTCTGCTTTGAAGCAGGAGCACCCATCTTGTTTGGTGCATACAGGATAAATAGCGAGTCAGTCTTCCTGACTCCAGCCGTCCTGGAAACATAAATTTTCAAGGCCCTGACTACGTCCAGTAACTTGGAGTCCTCCAAGTCCCTAGTAGCCGCAGGCACCACGATAGGTTGGTTCAAGTTAAAAGCTGATACCACCTTAGGAAGAAACTGGGGACTAGTCCTCAATTCTGCCCTATCCATATGGAAAATCAAATAGGGGCTTTTGCATGACAAAGATGCCAATTCTGCCACCCGCCTTGCCGAAGCCAAGGCCAAAAGCATGACCACTTTCCACGTGAGATATTTTAAATCCACGGTTTTGAGGGGCTAAAACCAATGTGACTTTAGGAAACCCAACACCACGTTGAGGTCCCACGGTGCCACTGGAGGCACAAAAGGAGGCTGAATATGCAGCACTCCCTTGACAAATGTCTGAACTTCAGGCAGTGAAGCCAGTTCCATTTTGGAAGAAAATCGATAGAGCCGAAATCTGGACCTTAATGGAACCCAATTGTAGGCCCATAGTCACCTCTGACTGTAGGAAGTGCAGAAATCGACCTAGCTGAAATCTCTCCTTTGGGGCCTTCCTGGCCTCACTGTATGCAACATATTTCCGCCCTATGCGGTGATAATGGTTAGCGTTCACTTCTCTCCTAGCTTTAAATAGCGTAGGGATAACTTCCTCCGGAATTCCCTTTTCCTTCAGGATCCGGCGTTCAACCGCCATGCCGTCAACGCAGCCGTGGTACGTCTTGAAATAGACAGGCCCCCTGCTGCAGCAGGTCCTGTCTGAGCGGCAGAGGCCATAGGTCCTCTGAGATCATTTCTTGGAGTTCTGGTTACCAAGCTCTTCTTGGCCAACCCGGAACAATGAGTATAGTTCTTACTCCTCTCCTTCTTATTATTCTCATTACCCTGGGTAAGAGAGGCAGAGAAGGGAACACATACACCGACTGGTACACCCACGGTGTTACCAGAGCGTCCACAGCTATCGCCTGAGGGTCCTTGACCTGGCGCAATATCTTTGTAACTTTTAGTTGAGGCGGGACGCCATCATGTCCACCTGTGGCCTTTCCCAACGGTGTACAATCATTTGGAAGACTTCTGGATGAAGTCCCGACTCTCCTGGGTGGAGGTCGTGTCTTCTGAGAAAGTCTGCTTCTCAGTTGTCCACTCCGGGAATGAACACTGCTGACAGTGTTAACACATGATTTTCCGCCCACCGGAGAATCCTTGTGGCTTCTGCCATCGCCATCCTGCTTCTTGTGCCGCCCTGTTGTGTACATGAGCGACCACCGTGATGTTGTCTGACTGGATCAGCACCGGCCGGTGTTGAAGCAGGGGTTTAGCCTGACTTAGGGCATTGTAAATGGCCCTTAGTGTTAGGGTCTCCTGCCCTGTGCTGCCACGTCGTCATGGCAACCGGGAGACAAGTGCTAGCGGAGTGACCTGAGCGCAGCTGATACTCCGGTTCGGGTCTTTTGCTGTGCAGTGGTTATAGGCTCTGTGCATGGCAGGGGATCCGGTGCTGGTTTTTGTGCTCACAGTCTGTGAGGTCTGAGTGGGGCGTGGACAGCACCTGCTTTATAAGGCCTCTTCTCAGGGTAAGCAGATGCTGCTGAATCTTTGTTGGTTAGTCAGTTTCTGAAAGTTAGCCAGTACTGTGTAGCTTTGTATTTGTTTGTTGCTTACTGCAATTAGGCCTGGGGATTTGGTATTACACTCTGCCAATCCAGACCTAGCAGTAAGACTGGAGTCAGTCGTTTAGCTTGCTGGGGTTCTGTTACTACTCTGTGAACTTAGCAAGTTTGCGGCTGTATTCTAAGACTTGCCTGTCTAATCCTGTCTCACTGTGCTAGGTGTCAGGGGTCAGTTTAGTGGCAGTAAGCTGAACCTGTGCACTGCAAGTGAGAATTAGGATTGTGGAGACTCTCCTTGTGTCTATCATTCCATCTCTGACCAAGGAGTTTACTGCCACACCCGTTGGTAACCCTTTAGGGTTTTGCTGTTGCCCTTAGCAACAGCATTTCGGGTTCTCTACGTATTAAAACACAACATCTTGCTTTTCCCATCTGAGCAGTTCTAATACAAGGGAGATACCCAGTTCCTTAGCCTCTGGGCTTCTCTGTTCACTTTGTGTGTATTTTGTTACCCTATCACCTTCTGTGTACGTTATGTCATATTCCCCAGTCTGTCTGTAAGTCCATTTGTTTTGCATAACAGTCCTGACACCAGTACTTTCCTGCAGGCACTGGTGTGCATAACATATTCAGCAGCCCAATACTCCTGTTGAAATTTTGTGGGAATATGGAGCATACCCCTCAAAATACGTTGCAACAGGTGGTCGATCAGGTGCAGGTCCTGACTCGACAATTTAATGATTTGTCCATTAAAATGCACACCTCCCAGGCTGCTGGCGGAGCTCCCGCAGCAGCAGCACCTGCAGGGGTTAAGGAGCCGAAAGTAAATCTCCCGGATCGTTTTTCTGGAGATCGCTCGCAGTTCTTTTGTTTCAAGGAGAGCTGCAAGCTATACTTCCGGCTTAGGCCTCAGTCTTCTGGGTCGGAGATTCAGCGGGTGGGCATAGTGATTTCCTTTCTACAAGGAGACCCACAGGTCTGGGCATATGGGTTGCAGCCTGACTGTCCGTCGCTTAAAAGTGTTGATGCTTTTTTTACGGCACTGGGCATGTTGTATGATGACCCTGACAAGACGGCCTCAGCCGAGGCTCAGATTTCGATCCTTAAGCAAGGGTGAAGGCCAGTTGAGGTTTACTGTACGGAGTTTCGGAGGTTGGCCCATGATACCCAGTGGAATGACCCAGCCCTGAGACACCAGTACCGAAGAGGTCTTTCTAACCAGATAAAGGACCAACTGGTACAATATCCCTTGCCTGATAGCTTGGATCAGCTCATGCAGTTATCCATCCGGGTGGATAGACGGCTGAGAGAGCGTAGGCTTGAAAGGGAGACTGAGATTTCCTTCCCAAGGGAACCTCAGACTCTGAGGAATTTTCAGAGGAGCCTATGTAGATTGGGGCTACCCGCCTCTCCTCGCGTGAGAAGACGCGGAGGAGACAGCAGGGGTTGTGTTTGTACTGTGGGAATAAAGGTCATGTGGTAGTATCATGCCCAGAAAAGCCGGAAAACTTCAGGGCCTGAGGGTGATGGGAAATATCCTATCAGGCCAGAAGTCAGAATTTCCCAAGAAGACTTTTATCATTCCGGTGACCTGGAAGATCCTCGGTCAAACGGTCAAGACTGAGGCCTTTGTGGACAGTGGGGCCGACGGGGTTTTTATGGACCGCCAATTCGCCCTGAAACACTCTGTTCCCTTAGTACCCTTGGCATCGGTAATTGAGATTTGTGGGTTAAACGGGGAACCATTATCCCAAGGTAAAATTACCTCTTGCACTAGCCATATTTCTTTGTTTATTGGAGCCACACACTCTGAAAAATTGTCCTTTTATGTGACTGTCTGTACTTTTGCCCCATTGGTGTTGGGGTTACCCTGGTTAAGGGCCCACAATCCTCAATTTGACTGGGTCTCTGGGGAGATTCTTAGTTGGGGTACTGATTGTTTCAGGAGTTGCTTGAGCCTTCCAGTCAGGCTCTCGCAGCTAAGTTTGCCAGGATTGCCAGGGTGTTATGCAGATTTTGCGGACGTGTTCTCCAAAAAAGTTGCAGAGGTACTACCTCCCCATCGCCCCTATGACTGTGCCATTGATTTGTTGCCAAATGCTAAGCTTCCCAAGAGCAGGTTGTACTCCCTGTCACGTCCTGAGACTCCGGCTATGGCAGAGTACATTCAGGAGAACTTGGCTAAGGGATTTATCAGACCTTCACAGTCTCCAGTTGAGTCGGGGTTCTTCTTCGTGGGTAAAAAGGACGGTTCGTTGCGACCCTGCATCGATTTCAGGGAATTGAACCGTATCACGATTAAAAACTCATACCCACTGCCTCTCATTTCGGTCTTGTTTGACCAGCTTCGTACTGCCACCATTTTTTCTAAGATTGACCTACGCGGTGCGTACAATCTAATCCGAATAAGAGAGGGGGATGAATGGAAGACTAACTTTAATACCCACTCAGGGCATTATGAATATTTGGTGATGCCTTTTGGGCTCTGTAATGCCCCGGCAGTCTTCCAGGATTTCATGAATGATGTGCTCAGGGAATATTTGGATAGATTCTTAGTTGTATACTTAGATGACATCCTAATCTTCTCCCATTCCCTGGAGGAACATCGGAAGCATGTACGCTTAGTCCTCCAGAAACTCAGAGACCACCGGCTTGGGGCGAAGCTGGAGAAGTGCGAATTTGAAGTTCAGCAAATTGCATTTCTAGGATATATTATCTCCCCAGATGGTTTCCAAATGGAGGGTTCCAAGGTACAGGCAGTCCTGGATTGGGTGCAGCCCACTAGTTTGAAGGCGCTTCAGCGTTTCCTGGGCTTTGCGAATTTTTATAGACGATTTATCGCTGGATTTTCGTCTATAGTGGCGCCCTTGGTGGCACTCACTAAGAAAGGGGCGGATGTCGCTCACTGGTCTTGTGAGGCTAAAGCGGCTTTTGCCCGTCTCAAAAGGGCATTTGTTTCGGCCAAGGTGCTGCGACACCCAGATCCAGAGCGTCCTTTTGTGGTGGAGGTGGATGCCTCTGAGATGGGTATTGGGGTAGTGCTTTCTCAGATGGGAGTGTCTGATAATCGCCTTCATCCCTGTGCTTACTTTTCCCGTAAATTTTCGCCTGCCGAGATGAATTATGACGTGGGTAACCGGGAATTGTTGGCTATTAAGGATGCACTCGAGGAGTGGAGACACTGGCTTGAGGGGGCTAAGTTTGTGGTCTCAATTCTCACTGACCATAAGAATCTGGCATATTTAGAGTCAGCGAAGCGTCTCAATGCCAGGCAGGCACGATGGGCTTTGTTTTTTGCTGGCTTTAATTTTTTGATAACATATCGCCCTGGGTCAAAAAACATCAAGGCTGATGCGCTCTCGCGGAGTTTTGCTCCAATCCAGGAGACCACCGAGGAGCCGTTGCCCATTGTTTCCCCATCATGTATTAAAGTGGGCATTACCCAGGACCTCTTATCATTAGTCCTTAGAGCACAGGAGCAGGCTCCTCCAGACCTTCCGGTAGGTCTTTTGTTTGTGCCTCCTAGGTTAAGACAGCGAGTGTTCCTGGAATTCCATGCCAAGAAGTCTGCAGGTCACCCGGGTATTGCCAGAACTCGGGAGTTGCTATCTAGGGCGGTGTGGTGGCCCTCGGTGGCTAAGGATGTGGATCAGTGGGTTCGGGCATGTGACATCTGTGCCCGAAATAAGACTCCTAGAGGGGTTCCTGTTGGCCCATTACATCCACTCTCTATCCCATCTAAGCCATGGACCCACATTTCAATGGATTTTGTGGTGGACTTGCCCAAATCCTCGGGGATGACAGCCATCTGGGTTGTCGTTGACAGGTTTTCGAAGATGGCGCACTTCGTTCCACTGGTTGGGCTGCCATCGGCCAGACGCCTGTCTGAATTATTTATGCTGCATGTTGTGCGTCTCCACGGGTTGCCACTTGATGTGGTCTCTGACCGCGGATCCCAGTTTGTGGCAAAATTCTGGAGGGCATTTTGTTCCGATCTCCAGATTTCTGTCAGCTTGTCGTCGGGCTACCATCCGCAGTCTAATGGGCAGACTGAAAGGGTGAACCAGTCCTTGGAGCAGTTCCTCAGGTGTTATGTCTCCAAGTGTCAGACTGACTGGGTTGCTCATCTGTCCATGGCGGAGTTTGCCTATAACAACGCGGCTCACTCTGCTACAGGGATCTCTCCCTTCCTTTGTGTGTATGGGCATCATCCTAAGGCCAATTCTTTTGACCCCCTGGACTCCACGCCTGGTGGTTCCTCTGTGGTTTCGGTCCTTAGAGGTATTTGGCGGAAAGTGAAGAAAGCCCTTGTGTCTGTGTCATTAGTGACCAAAAGGGTTTTTGATAAGCGGAAAAGACCCTGCAGCTTCAAATTAGGAGACTTCGTCTGGTTGTCTACCAAGAATTTGAAGTTGAGACAGCCATCTCATAAGTTAGGCCCCCGGTTCATCGGCCCTTATAAGATCACCAGGGTTATCAATCCGGTGGCATTTCAGTTAGATCTGCCCCGTTCTTTGGGTATCAATAAAACATTTAATTGTTCCCTTTTAAAACGGGCGATTAGTAATCCTTCTTCCAGTGGAAGACCTTCCCCTCTTCTGATACGTGGCCAGAGGGAGTTTGTTGTTGAAAGGATTCTTGACTCCAAGGTGGTTCGGGGTCGGCTGTCATTTTTGGTGCACTGGAAGGGGTATGGCCCGGAGGAGCGGTCGTGGGTGCGCAGTTGTGATCTTCATGCCCCCAGACTGATACGCTCTTTCTTCTCGCAGTTCCCCGATAAACCCGGTGGTAGGGGTTCTTTGACCCCTCGTCAGAGGGGGGGTACTGTTAGGGTCTCCTGCCCTGTGCTGCCACGTCGTCATGGCAACCGGGAGACAAGTGCTAGCGGAGTGACCTGAGCGCAGCTGATACTCCGGTTCGGGTCTTTTGCTGTGCAGTGGTTATAGGCTCTGTGCATGGCAGGGGATCCGGTGCTGGTTTTTGTGCTCACAGTCTGTGAGGTCTGAGTGGGGCGTGGACAGCACCTGCTTTATAAGGCCTCTTCTCAGGGTAAGCAGATGCTGCTGAATCTTTGTTGGTTAGTCAGTTTCTGAAAGTTAGCCAGTACTGTGTAGCTTTGTATTTGTTTGTTGCTTACTGCAATTAGGCCTGGGGATTTGGTATTACACTCTGCCAATCCAGACCTAGCAGTAAGACTGGAGTCAGTCGTTTAGCTTGCTGGGGTTCTGTTACTACTCTGTGAACTTAGCAAGTTTGCTGCTGTATTCTAAGACTTGCCTGTCTAATCCTGTCTCACTGTGCTAGGTGTCAGGGGTCAGTTTAGTGGCAGTAAGCTGAACCTGTGCACTGCAAGTGAGAATTAGGATTGTGGAGACTCTCCTTGTGTCTATCATTCCATCTCTGACCAAGGAGTTTACTGCCACACCCGTTGGTAACCCTTTAGGGTTTTGCTGTTGCCCTTAGCAACAGCA
Source organism: Pseudophryne corroboree (assembly GCF_028390025.1). Lineage (NCBI taxonomy): Eukaryota > Metazoa > Chordata > Amphibia > Anura > Myobatrachidae > Pseudophryne > Pseudophryne corroboree. Next base: position 483,823,287 of record NC_086448.1, read on the forward strand.
TTTCGGGTTCTCTACGTATTAAAACACAACATCTTGCTTTTCCCATCTGAGCAGTTCTAATACAAGGGAGATACCCAGTTCCTTAGCCTCTGGGCTTCTCTGTTCACTTTGTGTGTATTTTGTTACCCTATCACCTTCTGTGTACGTTATGTCATATTCCCCAGTCTGTCTGTAAGTCCATTTGTTTTGCATAACAGTTCAAACACCAGTACATTCCTGCAGGCACTGGAGTGCATAACAGTCCTGACACCAGTACTTTCCTGCAGGCACTGGTGTGCATAACACTTAGTTCCTGAATATTTATGTGTAGGGAAGTCTCCTGACTTTTCCATAGCCTTGGAAGTTTCTTCCCTGTGTGACTGCCCCCCAGCCTCGAAGGCTGGCATCCGTGGTCACCAGGACCCAGTCCTGTATGCCCAATCTGCTGCCCCCTAGAAGATGAGCACTCTGCAGCCACCACAACAACGACACCCTGGCCCTTGGAGACAGGGTTATCCGCCGATGCATCTGAAGATGCGACCCGGACCACATGTCCAACAGATCCCACTGGAAAATCCTTGAATGGGACCTGGCGAATGGAATTTCTTCGTAAGAAGCTACCATCCTTCCCAGGGCTCGCGTGCTTTGATGCACCGACACCTGTATACGTATTAGGAGGTCTCTGTCTAGAGACGACAACTCCTTGGACTTCTCCTCCAGGAGAAACCCTTTTTATCCTGTTCTGTGTCCAGAACCATACTCAGGAACAGTAGACGCATCGTAGGAACCAGCTGCGACTTTGGAATATTTAGAATTCAGCCGTGCTGTTGTAGCACTTCCTGAGATAGTGCTACTCCGCCGAACAACTGCTCCCTGGACCTCGCCTTTATAAGGAGATCGTCCAAGTACGGGATAATTATTTCGGCCATTACCTTGGTAAATACCTCGGTGCCGGGGACAGACCAACGGCAACGTCTGGAATTGGTAATGACAATCCTGTACCACAATTTTGAGGTACTCCTGGTGAAAAGGGTAAATAGGGACATGCAGGTAAGCATCCTTGATGTCCAGTGATACCATCCAGGCTTGCAATAATCGCCCTGAGCGATTCCATTTCGAACTTGAACCTTCGTATATAAGTGTTCAAGGCTTTCAATTTTAGAATGGGTCTCACCGAACCGTCTGGTTTCGGTACCACAACATTTTGGAATAGTAACCCCGGCCTAGTTGAAGGAGGGTTACCTAGATTTCACCTGCTGGAAGTGCAGCTTGTGAATTGCCGCCAGTACTACCTTTCTCCGAGGGCAGCAGGCAAGGCTGAGGTGAGGTAACGGCGAGGGGGAGTCGCCTCGAACTCCAGCCTGTATCCCTGTGATACTATTTGCAGAACCTAGGGATCCACCTGTGGGCAAACCGACTGGTCCCTGAAGTTCCCGAGACGCGCCCCTACCGCACCTGTCTCCACCTGTGGAGCCCCAACGTCAAGCGGTGGACTCAGAGGAAGCGGGGGAAGATTTTTGATCCTGGGAACTGGCTGCTGGTGCAGCTTTTTCCTTCTTCCCTTGTCTCTGTGCAGAAAGGAAGCGCCTTTGACCCGCTTGCTTTTCTGAAGCCGAAAGGACTGTACCTGAAAATACAGTGCTTTCTTAGGCTGTGAGGAAACCTGAGGTAAAAAATTTTTTCTTCCCAGCTGTTGCTGTGGATACGAGGTCCCAGAGACCATCCCCAACAATTCCTCACCCTTATAAGGCAGAATCTCCATGTGCCTTTTATAGGCAGCATCACCTGTCCACTGCCGGGTTTCTAATACCCTCCTGGCAGAATGGACATTGCATTAATTCTGGATGCCAGCCGGCAAATATCCCTCTGTGCATCCTTTATATATAAGACAACGTCTTTAATATGCTCTATGTTAGCAAACTATTTTCCCTGTCCTAGAGTATTAATATTATCTGACAGGGTATCAGACCACGCTGCAGCAGCACTATTTATGCTGAGGCGATTGCAGGTCTCAGTATATAACCTGAGTGTGTATATACAGACTTCAGGATAGTCTCCTGCTTTTTATCAGCAGGCTCCTTCAAGGTGGCCGTATCCTAATACGGCAGTGCCACCTTTTTTGACAAACGTGTGAGCGCCTTATCCACCCTAAGGGATATCTCCCAACGTGACCTATCCTCTGGCGGGAAAGGGTACGCCATCAGTAACCTTTTAGAAATTATCAGTTTCTTATTGGGGGAACCCACGCTACTTTACACACTTCATTCATTCATCTGATGGGGGAACAAAACACTGGCTGCTTTTTCTCCCCAAAAATAAAACCCCTTTTATGTGGTACTTGGGTTCATGTCAGAAATGCGTAACACATTTTTTATTGCCGAGATCATGTAACGGGTGTTCCTAGTGGATTGTGTATATGTCTCAATCTCGTCGACACTGGAGTCAGACTCCGTGTCGACATATGTGTCTGCCATCTGAGGTAACGGGCGCTCTTTTGAGCCCCTGATGGCCTTTGAGACGCCTGGGCAGGCGCGGGCTGAGAAGCCGGCTGTCCCACAGCTGTTTTACGTCATCCAGCCTTGTAAGGAGTTGACATTGTCGTTTAATACCTTCCACTCTGGTGTCGGCCCCACAGGGGACGACATCCCATTTATCGGCCTCTGCTCCACCTCCACGTAACCTTCCTCATCCCACATGTCGACACAGCCGTACCGACACACAGCACACACACAGGGAATGCTCTGACTGAGGACAGGACCCCACAAAGTCCTTTGGGGAGACAGAGAGAGAGTATGCCAGCACACACCAGAGCGCTATATAATGCAGGGATTAACACTATAACTGAGTGATTTTTCCCCCAATAGCTGCTTGTATAACAATATTGCACCTAAATTTTGTGCCCCCCTCTCTTTTTAACCCTTTGAGCCTGAAAACTACAGGGGAGAGCCTGGGGAGCTGTCTTCCAGGTGCACTGTGAAGAGAAAATGGTGCCAGTGTGCTGAGGGAGATAGCTCCGCCCCTTTTTCGTGGACTTTTCTCCCGCTTTTTTATGGATTCTGGCAGGGGTATTTATCACATATATAGCCTCTGGGGCTATATATTGTGATATATTTGCCAGCCAAAGTGTATTTATTGCTTCTCAGGGCGCCTTCCCCCAGCACCCTGCACCCTCAGTGACCGGAGTGTGAAGTGTGTATGAGGAGCAATGGCGCACAGCTGCAGTGCTGTGCGCTACCTTGGTGAAGACTGATGTCTTCTGCCGCTGATTTTCCGGATTTCTTCTTGCTTCTGGCTCTGTAAGGGGGCCGGCGGCGCGGCTCCGGGACCGAACACCAATGGCCGGTTCCATGCGGTCGATCCCTCTGGAGCTAATGGTGTCCAGTAGCCTAAGAAGCCCAAGCTACCACCAGTTAGGTAGGTTCGCTTCTTCTCCCCTTAGTCCCTCGCTGCAGTGAGTCTGTTGCCAGCAGATCTCACTGTAAAATAAAAAACCTAACACATACTTTCTTTCTAGGAGCTCAGGAGAGCCCCTAGTGTGCATCCAGCTCGGCCGGGCACAGGATTCTAACTGAAGTCTGGAGGAGGGTCATAGTGGGAGGAGCCAGTGCACACCAGGTAGTCCTAATTCTTTCTTAGCTGTGCCCAGTCTCCTGCGGAGCCGCTATTCCCCATGGTCCTTACGGAGTCCCCAGCATCCACTAGGACGTTAGAGAAATTAGAAGTAGAATCTGATTGGTTGCTATGGGCAACATCCCATCTTAAATAGAACTCCCATCTTTGTAAATTTACCCCCATGAGTGCAAGTTCTTGGATGGCGCTTGGAAATAACTTCTAGTACTTACGGCGGACATTGGTTGGTGTACCCATCCTCAGTGTCAGTGTGCTGCTGCATGACAAGTAAGGTAGCTACTTGATCAGTCTTGGCCACAAAAACTGTCAACATCTGTTTGACCATGCAGAACTCACACCAGAACTTCTGTGGCACTGCACCTCCACTGGCCCAGCTGTTGTTTAAACTCAATTAGAGTTAGAATCAAAACTGTAGATTCATCACAACTGATGATCTCCCACAGAGTTTTAATGACTGCCATCAAACATGGCCAGTATGTTTCAGCACCTAGTCAACCAAGCATCCCTCTGCTCTTGTGTCAGCTGATGGGGCACCCAGCATGCAGAAACGTTGCTTGGGCCAAGCTTTTCGTGGAGTATCAAGCAGTTTGGGCCCATTGAGAAGTCTTTGTGTATCTCCTTCTTTATCTGGTCCATGGTCACCCTGATATCAACTATGGGCCATACGACAGCAATGTTGTCCTTGGTTATGGCAGACACAGGTCTGCAGCAGTACTCCTCATCTTCCAGGGACCATCTCCCGTGCTGAAATTTGTAAACATGTTAAACACAATGGTTTGGGACAGTGCTTCTTCTCCAAAATCAGATCGCGTTTGGTCAAAACTCTTCTGCTGTCGCTAGCCACTCTTGTAGTTATAGAAGAAAAAGGATCTCCAGTGGCCTGTATTAAGCTCCTTGATGAGTATGTGAAGGAAGTGAACATCCTGACTTCTTTGGGGTTCAGTGCTGCTTATACATAGATCTGTTCCTTGACATTTCACAAGAACTATAGTCAGAGATTACAGTTCACAGCCAGACAGATTGTGACTACTCTACCTACAAAATGTAACGTACATCCAGTAACTTATATATACTGTGTATATATGAGGGGTCCACCAAGGAAATGTAGTGATAGGGGCACATATATAAGGGTTTGGCCCGGCCACGACAGAGTTTTGAGTACCCATTAAACATATAGTAAATACTACTAGTACATAGTAATACACAAGATTAAGAACAACAATGCGCTATAGAGAATACACCATAGTCCTATGCAGCATAATGTATATAATAAAGTCTTGAACCTGATTCCTAAAGGAGGGGGTGGCCCTCAGGCAGTATGAGAAAATTAAATGTCAAATTACATCTAGCACTCACAATTCAATTACAATCAGGAGGGATGTATCCATATATATGATGAGGGCCGGGCTCTCTGTTTTTTTTTATTTATTTAAGCAATGTGGTCACAGGCCACTGCACCCCTTCCTGGGAACTGTGAGTGCAGGTGTGTACCCCATTCATAGGAATGGTGGTGAGAGCGGTGGATTTCTGTATGTATATATAAAGGGAACACTTAAACAACACAATGTAACTCCAAGTCAATCACACTTCTGTGAAATCAAACTGTCCACTAAGGAAGCAACACTGATTGACAATCAATTTCACATGCTGTTGTGCAAACAGAATAGACAAAAGGTGGAAATTATAGACAATTAGCAAGACACCCCCAGTAAAGGAGTTGTTCTGCAGGTGGTGACCACAGACCACTTCTCAGCTCCTATGCTTTCTGGCTGATGTTTTGGTTACTTTTGAAAGCTGGGGGTGATTTCACTCTAGTGGTAGCATGAGACGGAGTCTACAACCCACAAGTGGCTCAGGCAGTACAGCTCATCCAGGATGGCACATCAATGCGAGCTGTGGCAAGAAGGTTTGCTGTGTCTGTCAGTGTAGTGTCCAGAGCATGGAGGCACTACCAGGAGACAGGCCAGTACATCAGGAGATGTGGAGGAGGCCGTAGGAGGGCAACAACCCAGCAGCAGGACCACTACCTCCACCTTTGTGCAAGGAGGAACAGGAGGAGCACTGCCAGAGCCCTGCAAAATGACCTCCAGCAAGCCACAAATGTGCATGTGTCTACTCAAACGATCAGAAACAGACTCAATGAGGGTGGTATGAGGGCCCACGGTCCACAGGTGGGGGTTGTGCTTACAGCCCAACACCGTGCAGGACATTTGCCATTTGCCAGAGAACACCAAGATTGGCAAATTCGCCACTGGCGCCCTGTGCTCTTCACAGATGAATGCAGGTTCTCACTGAGCACATGTGAAGACGTGACAGAGTCTGGGGACGCCAAGGAGAATGTTCTGCTGCCTGCAACATCCTCCAGCATGACCAGTTTGGCAGTGGGTCAGTAATGGTGTGAGGTGGCATTTCTTTGGGGGGCTGCACAGCCCTCCATGTGCTCGCCAGAGGTAGCCTGGCTGCCATTAGGTACCGAGATGAGATCCTCAGACCCCTTGTGAGACCATATGCTGGTGCGGTTGGCCCTGGGTTCCTCCTAATGCAAGACAATGCTAGACCTCATGTGGCTGGAGTGTGTCAGCAGTTCCTGCAAGATGAAGGCATTGATGCTATGGACTGGTCCGCCCGTTCCCCAGACCTGAATCCAATTGAGCACATCTGGGACATCATTTCTCGCTCCATCCACCATGCACCACAGACTGTCCAGGAGTTGGCGGATGCTTTAGTCCAGGTCTGGGAGGAGATCCCTCAGGAGACCACCCGCCACCTCATCAGGAGCATGCCCAGGCGTTGTAGGTAGGTCATACAGGCACGTGGAGGCCACACACACTACTGAGCCTCATTTTGACTTGTTTTAAGGACATTACATCAAAGTTGGATCAGCCTGTAGTGTGTTTTTCCACTTTACTTTTGAGTGTGACTCCAAATCCAGACCTCCATGGGTTAATAAATTTGATTTCCATGGATAATTTTTGTGTAATTTTGTTGAACGAAGTATTTAATAACAAAGTATTAAATAAGAATATTTCATTCATTCAGATCTAAGATGTGTTATTTTAGTGTTCCCTTCATTTTTTTGAGCAGTGTGTGTATGTATATATATATATATATATATATATATATATTTATATATACAGTATATACACACTGTATGTATATATCCTGTATACATATTGTGTATATATATATATATATATATATATATACAAATGTAGCAATGGGGTGCACACCACGCTCGACTAGGTTACCACTATGCATGCACTATCCAGCGTGCTTGTGTGTACATTCGCAACCGCATCCCATACGCATTGCATTGATGGGTCAAAGATACAAATAAGTGCAGCGCGTTACGGCAATGATGAGTCTGGCTACATGTACATACTTTATATATATATTTATATATATATATATATATAATTAGTGATGAGCGGGTTCGGTTTCTCAGAATCCGAACCCCCCCCGAACTTCACCCATTTTATACAGTTCCGAGGCAGACTCGGATCCTCCCGCCTTGCTCGATTAAGCCGAGCGCGCCCGAATGTCATCATCCCGCTGTCGGATTCTCGCGAGATTCGTATTCTATATAAGGAGCTGCGCGTCGCCGCAATTTTCACTCGTGCATTGGAGATGATAGGGAGAGGACATGCAGCGTTCTCTCAGTTTCTATGTTCAGTGTGCTGCAAATATCTCTGCTCAGTGTGCTTGCAAATATCTGTGCTCAGTGTGCTGAAAATATCTACGTTCTCTGCCTGAAAAATGCTCCATATCTGTGCTGCAGTGTAGTATAGGAGGACAGTGCAGAATTTTGATGACCAGTGACCACCAGTATTATATAGCAGTACGGTACAGTAGTCCACTGCTCTACCTACCTTTGTGTCATCAAGTATACTATCCATCCATACCTGTGGTGCATTTTCGTTGTGCACAGTATATATAGTAGGAGGACAGTGTAGAATTTTGCTGACCACCAGTATATAATATATAGCAGTACGGTACAGTAGGCCACTGCTCTACCTACCTCTGTGTCGTCAAGTATACTATCCATCAATATAAGAAAAGTTACCAGCGCTATGAGTTGTATTACCAATTCAATAAACTACTTGGATCAGTTGGGTAAAAATTAATATTTTAATATATAAAAAGCCGCATATGACTAAACATTCAGTCAATACATATACACATCAAATCTAAAATAAATTGTAAAACATTGGCTCTGAGATATTGGTAATTCAATTTGCTGGTAGGAACCAAACCATTATTTCATGATCCCGGACTTTATATGCATTAGGATTCCCTCCTCCTTGTATATCAGTTGCACAGTCAGCTGGTATTAACCTTATGTTACCTCATACACAGTTCCACAGAAAGGTGGTTAGTTGTTCATCTGCGTAGAGAGTTCAAGGTGTTTCCATGAAATGCTGGATGTATAAAGCACAGGAGAGGGTTGTTTCCTATTTCTTGAATCCAATTTGGAAAGATGAAAAAGTCCTTATCTGGATCAGTCTCAGAATGGTGTAGATTTAGGTTCCACAGTGGTGTCTTAACGCGTTTCTCTGAGCTAGTTCGCTCAGCTTCCTCAGAAGTAGATCTCAGAGTCTCTAAGAGCCATTTTATACCTCACTAATTAGTAAATGCACTGCAGCTGTAATGTCTCTAATAAACTGATCCAAATTAAAATATATAAATTTAATGTACACATCTAGAAGGTCAGTCCCACACAGTTTATTATATCTTTATTAAATATAGTTATGCATAGTAAAATAGCCACATTGTTGTTAAATATATATATTTATGCCGGTCACGTGACCTATCACTCACCAATATCTTTGGTCAGAATTTAAATCAGGTGTGCTGGTGGTTCGTTAGTGGGTCCGGTGTGTCCCACCTTCCATCAGGACGCCCACCTCGTTAGAAGCGGGCGCACCTGTGTCACGGTACGCCGTGCGTTGCCACCCCTCACGGGCTCCGTAACCGGAAGCAAGCCGTGAGACGCACGGCTGGAATGCGCCTGATGCAGTGTGGGACCGCGTCACGTGTCCCAGGTTGGACACGTGATCGTTCCGCACGAACAGCCTCCTTGTTTGTTAGGTTGCTAGGATACAGTCAGCGTAATCAGATTGTCCTAACGGGCTACCTTATCTATTATATTGTTAAAGTGCAATCACTTTCAAACCATTTATCTTTAATACAACATTTCATTGATAGATTTATATAGATATAATGATAAAATAACGACAGAGTATACTATCCATTCATACCTGTGGTGCATTTTAGTTGTGCACAGTATTAAATAGTAGGAGGACAGTGCAGAACTTTACTGACCACCAGTATATAATATATAGCAGTACGGTACAGTAGGCCACTGCTCTACCTACCTCTGTGTCGTCAAGTATACTATCCATCCATACCTGTGGTGCATTTTAGTTGTGCGCTGTATATATAGTAGGAGGACAGTGCAGAATTTTGCTGACCACCAGTATATAATATATAGCAGTACTGTACAGTAGGCCACTGCTCTACCTACCACTGTGTCGTCAAGTATACTATCCATCCATACCTGTGGTGCATTTTAGTTGAGCGCAGTATTATATAGTAGGAGGACAGTGCAGAATTTTGCTGACCACCAGTATATAATATATAGCAGTACGGTACAGTAGGCCACTGCTCTACCTACCTCTGTGTCGTCAAGTATGCTATCCATCCATGCCTGTGGTGCATTTTAGTTGTGCGCAGTATATATAGTAGGAGGACAGTGCAGAATTTTGCTGACCACCAGTATAATATTTTGCAGTACGGTACAGTAGGCCATTGCTATTGATATATTACTGGCATATAATTCCACACATTAAAAAATGGAGAACAAAAATGTGGAGGCTAAAACAGGTAAAGATCAAGATCCACTTCCACCTCGTGCTGAAGCTGCTGCCACTAGTCATGGCCGAGACGATGAAATGCCATCAACGTCGTCTGCCAAGGCCGATGCCCAATGTCATAGTAGAGAGCTTGTAAAATCCAAAAAACAAAAGTTCAGTAGAAAAAAAAACAAAAATCTAAATTAAAAGTGTCTGATGAGAAGTGTAAACTTGCCAATATGCCATTTACGAAACGGAGTGGCAAGGAACGGCTGAGGCCCTGGCCTATGTTCATGGCTAGTGGTTCAGATTCACATGAGGATGGAAGCACTCATCCTCTAGCTAGAAAAATGAAAAGACTTAAGCTGGCAGAAGCACAGCAAAGAACTGTGCATTCTTCTAAATCACAAATCCCCTAGGAGAGTCCAATTGTGTCGGTTGCGATGCCTGACCTTCCTAACACTGGACGGGAAGAGGTGGCACCTTCCACCATTTGCATGCCCCCTGCAAGTGCTGGAAGGAGCACCCGCAGTCCAGTTCCTGATAGTCAAATTGAAGATGTCACTGTTGAAGTAAACCAGGATGAGGATATGGGTGTTGCTAGCTCTGAGGAGGAAATTGACAAGGAGGATTCTGATGGTGAGGTGGTTTGTTTAAGTCATCCGGGGAGACACCTGTTGTCCGTGGGACGAATATGGCCATTGACATGCCTGGTCAAATTACAAAAAAAATCACCTCGTCGGTGTGGAATAATTTTAACAGAAATGCGGACAACATTTGTCAAGCCGTGTGTTGCCTTTGTCACGCTGTAATAAGTAGGGGTAAGGACGTTAACCACCTAGGAACATCCTCCCTTATACGTCACATGGAGCGTATTCATCAGAAGTCATTGACAAGTTCAAAACCTTTGGGTGAAAGCGGAAGCAGTCCACTGACCACTAAATCCCTTCCTCTTGTAACCAAGCTCCTGCAAACCACACCACCAACTCCCTCAGTGTCAATTTCCTCCTTAGACAGGAAAGCCAATAGTCCTGCAGGCCATGTCACTGGCAAGTCTGACGAGTCCTCTCCTCCCTGGGATTCCTTCGATGCAACCTTGAGTGTAACGCCTACTGCTGCTGGCGCTGCTGTTGTTGCTGCTGGGAGTCGATCGTCATCCCAGAGGGGAAGTCGGAAGACCACTTGTACTACTTCCAGTAAGCAATTGACTGTCAATACAGTCCTTTGCGAGGAAGATGAAATATCACATTTCCATAAGAGGCACACAGCTGACAACCTCTTACGGAAACTAAGGAACATCATCACAGAATGGCTTACCCCAATTGGACTCTCCTGGGGATTTGTGACATCGGACAACGCCACCAATATTGTGCGTGCATTACATGTGGGCAAATTCCAGCACGTCCCATGTTTTGCACATACATTGAATTTGGTGGTGCAGAATTATTTAAAAAATGACAGGGGTGTGCAAGAGATGCTGTCGGTGGCCCGAAGAATTGCGGGCCACTTTCGGCATTCAGCCACTGCGTGCCGAATACTGGAGCACCAGCAAACACTCCTGTACCTGCCCCGCCATCATCTGAAGCAAGAGGTGGTAACAAGGTGGAATTCAACCCTCTATATGCTTCAGAGGATGGAGGAGCAGCAAAAGGCCATTCAAGCCTATACAGCTACCTACGATATAGGCAAAGGAGGGGGAATGCACCTGACTCAAGCGCAGTGGAGAATGATTTCAATGTTGTGCAAGGTTCTGCAACCCTTTGAACTTGCCACACGTGAAGTCAGTTCAGACACTGCCAGCCTGAGTCAGGTCATTCCCCTCATCAGGCTTTTGCAGAAGAAGCTGAAGAGATTAAAGGAGGAGCTAAAACAGAGCGATTCCGCTAGGCATGTGGGACTTGTGGATGAAGCCCTTAATTCGCTTAACCAGGATTCACGGGTGGTCAATCTGTTGAAATCAGAGCACTTTATTTTGGCCACCGTGCTCGATCTTATGTTTAAAGCCTATGTTGTATCTTTTTTTCTGGCAGTCTGCAGAGGTGCAAAGACCTGCTGGTGAGACACTTGTCAAGTCAAGCGGAACGTGACCCGTCAACAGCTCCTCCTTCACATTCTCCCGCAACTGGGGCTGCGAGGAAAAGGCTAAGAATTCCAAGCCCACCCGCTGGTGGTGATGCAGGGCAGTCTGGAGCGAGTGCTGACATCTGGTCAGCACCTGCCAACGATTACTGACATGTCGTCTACTGTCACTGCATATGATTCTGTCACCATTGAAAGCATGGTGGAGGATTATATGCGTGACCGCATCCAAGTAGGCACATTAGACAGTCCGTACGTATACTGACAGGAAAAAGAGGCAATTTGGAGGCCCTTGCACAAACTGGCTTTATTTTACCTAAGTTGCCCCCCCTCCAGTATGTACTACGAAAGAGTGTTTAGTGCAGCCGCTCACCTTGTCAGCAATCGGCGTACGAGGTTACTTCCAGAAAATGTGGAGAAAATTATGTTCATCAAAATTAATTATAATCAATTCATCCGTCGCGACATTCACCAGCAATTGCCTCCAGAAAGTACACAGGGACCTGAGATGGTGGATTCCAGTGGGGACGAATTAATAATCTGTGAGGAGGGGGATGTACACAGTGAAAGGGGTGAGGAATCGGAGGATGAGGAGGAGGTGGACATCTTGCCTCTGTAGAGTCAGTTTGTGCAAGGAGAGATTGATTGCTTCTTTTTTGGTGGGAGCCCAAACCAACCAGTCATTTCAGTCACAGTCGTGTGGCAGACCCTGTGGCTGAAATGATGGGTTTGTTAAAGTGTGCATGTCCTGTTTATACAACATAAGGGTGGGTGGGAGAGCCCAAGGACAATTCCATCTGGCACCTCTTTTTTCTTTCATTTATCTTTGCATCATGTGCTGTTTGGGGACAATTTTTTGAAGTGCCATCCTGTCTGACACTGCAGTGCCACTCCTAGATGGGCCAGGTGTTTGTGTCAGCCACTTGGGTCGCTTAGCTTAGCCATCCAGCGACCTTGGTGCTCCTCTTTTTTTCTTTGCATAATGTGCTGTTTGGGGACTATTTTTTAAATCGACCATCCTGTCTGACACTGCAGTGCCACTCCTAAATGGGCCAGGTGTTTGTGTCGGCCACTTGGGTCGCTTAGCTTAGCCATCCAGCGACCTTGGTGCACCTCTTTTTTTCTTTGCATCATGTGCTGTTTGGGGACTATTTTTTAAATCGGCTATCCTGTCTGACACTGCAGTGCCACTCCTAGATGGGCCAGGTGTTTGTGTCGGCCACTTGGGTCCCTTAGCTTAGTCATCCAGCGACCTCGGTGCAAATTTTAGGACTAAAAATAATATTGTGAGGTGTTCAGAATAGACTGGAAATGAGTGGAAATTCTGGTTATTGAGGTTAATAATACTATGGGATCAAAATGACCCCCAAATTCTTTGATTTAAGCTGTATTTGAGGGTTTTTTGTAAAAAAAAAAAACTAATCCAAAACACACCCGAATCCGACAAAAAATTTTCAGTGAGGTTTTGCCAAAACGCGTCCGAATCCAAAACACGGCTGCGGAACCGAATTCAAAACCAAAACTCAAAACCCGAAAAATTTCCGGTGCACATCACATATATATATATATATATATATATATATATATATGGGAAGATCCTGTTTTGGTTTTCAGAGTTATATATTAACAGTAATATCTATCTATCTATCTATCTATCTATCTATCTATCTATCTATCTATCTATCTATCTATCTATCTATCTATCTATCTAGCTAGATATATTGTGGCATTGACAGCATGGTTCCACATGAGGTTTAGGTGGAATGGCAGGTTTTTTCTGGATTGTAGCAGCAACAACAGGTCTGATGGAATCCAGTTTTGGTTTTTGCTGAGTCTGTGGTAGGCCACAGCTGGGCTGATCACTTTACCTTGTCTGCTGTCTTTGAAAATGTGTTTTGTTCAGTAGGTCATTGCTCCTGATGCCAGCAAATGGCTAGGCGAAAGATGGGAGTCTGGGGTTACGTTAGGAGCCATTTGAAATATTCACTGTTTGTGTTTACAAGAACTTGGAATGTTATACTGCTTTTTTAAGAACTGCCTGTAAAACCTGACCTGCAAAACCTGCATGTGAAGCTGAATCCTGCCTGAAGTGGAAATAAAGTGTGTTGGATTATACTCCATCTATGTCATTCTTGCCACATTTGATGCCCAAACAGGGACCACAATTTCTGGTCGGTATCTGCAGCAAATCCTAAACATATCCTGCATGGCATCCTGCTATGCAGTGAGACGCATTGCAGGATGCCAACCACTGCACAGCGGCTTGGTGAGTGTTAATCTTTAAACAGCAGTGGATATGTGTATATGTGTCTGTTTGCAAACTGTGCACACTATAAAGTTGTTATTAATTCCTGTGTATGGGCCAGTAGCCCAGGGAATTGTATGCAGAGTTAATGGTAACCAGCTGAGATAGTGTGCTGGGAAGCTGGTTTACCCTAGACAGTTAATTCTTGATGCCTCCTGCCGGTGTAGCTAAGCTGTGGCCACAGGAGACCCGGCACCATCTTATCCACCGCGGCAGCTGCATGTGACTTCATGCAGCCACCGAGATCACACACCTGACATGCCCCTAATCTGCCCCAGCAACGTTCCATCTCCTCCCTGGAAACGGAGCATTGCCCGCCCAGTCACCGCTTCTGCCTGATTGACAGGCAGAGGCGATCGTATTTCCTGTGGGCCCCCTCAGAAAGTGCAGGCGCATGCGCAGTATGGGCGCTGTGCATGCGCTCGAAGGACTACCACAAAAAATCCGGTTGGATTGTGATTTGCGATCCAACCTGAATTAGCCCCTTTGTGCGAATCTGCCAGGATTTTAAACCAGAAATCATTTACAAGGTTGAGTTTGCTTTGTAAATAATTGCTGCTTTAAAAATACAGGCAGACTTACACAAAGGGGGTCATTCCGAGTTGATCGTAGCTGTGCTAAATTTAGCACAGCTATGATCAGGCACTCAGACATGTGGGGGGGACGCCCAGCACAGGGCTAGTCTGCCCCGCATGTCAGTGCCGCCCCCCACCCCCCGCAGAAATGCAAAAGCATCACACAGCGGCGATGCTTTTGCATCTCCGGAGTTACTCCCGGCAACCGCAGCTCCTGCGGCTGGCCGGGAGAACCTCTTCACTGCCCCGGGTCACAGCGGCTGCGTGTGATGTCACGCAGCCGCCGCGGCCTGCCCCCCAATGATCCAGTCACCCCTGCGTTGGCCGGACCACCCCCCTAAACGGCGGCTTAATGGCGTCATCCAGCCCCCTCCCATCCAGCGACCGCCTCTGCCTCAGAGGCGATCGCTAGACAATGACAGCCTTTCGGCCATCTGGCATGCGCCGGCGCACTGCGGTGCCGGCGCATGCGCAGTTCCGGCACAATCGCTGTACTGCGATAAACTGCAGCGAGCGATCGGGTCAGAATGACCCCCAAAGTCCGCTACCTCTGCCTGCTAGCAGGCTATTACATTTAGCCCTGGGTTTGAGAAGTTGGTAACTAGAAGCAAGTGATCTCAGACATATCTTAACATATTTGCAGCTATTTAGGGAAACCCAACAAACTCTTCTCAATTGACTGTTTTTGTAATGCTATATTAGACACAATACCAAATTGTCATTTACAAAAACAAGGGAAGAAAGCCATGCAACTAGTTTACTCAGACAAAAGTTTCCCTGAAAGGCCATAACAAAATTTACATGGAAAAGCATATTCTAAAAAGAGAGACAAAATTTTGAAACAGTTAACAAACAGGGAGGCATATCTAAGTCAAAAGGAATCAGGAGGAGATTGAGCAATTAAGCATTTAAACATTTCAGTCAAAAGAAAACTTTTGTTAAAATCAAGTGGATCCTTAAAATGAAGAAGATAAGACATTCCCACCAATAAGTCTCCAAAATCTAGACTGGACTTCACCACTAAATACATTTTTCAACCAAAGGAAAGAATTAGCTTATAACAACTCTGCCTTTTCATACTGCTACAGTTTTTGAACTGCTACTACTCAATCCAGGCTGCCTGATAAGCCTAATTAGTATTAGTTCTGAATGCAAGCACACAATGAGAATAGCCCTTAACTTGCCAGACACACAGATGTGTCACTTCTCATATTGTCAGCAAATGGGTCACAGGTGTGAGTGTGCTGCAATTGTGACTATCGCTGCAATTGTGACTATTCAAGCCCAGCTGCTATGCATTTGCAGGTGTGCCTACACCCATGCAATCCAATTGATCGTGGGACATATGCAGTGCGTGTCATCCGTTGGCACACTATTCGCAGCAATCAACATGCGTTTGCCATGATTAAAGTGAATTATTCCAAGTGTCACATCTGTGAACTGGGCACAACTCATCAATCACAATAACGTTAGCTGCAAGCTCATAAAATCCACCCCAGGAAAAATGAGAAAGCACATCAGCGATACTATTATCTACACACATGCCTTTCATGAACTGTGAGGTTACATGTAAGGCAGGTCAAAACTACAGTAACTAGGACAGTAAATTAATGGCCTGAAGAAAGGACTCTTGCTGTCTATTGATCACATGTACAGATGTGTTTGCGGTAATCTTTCCTGCCAATGAGTAGCACATGTGCATGATTTGCAATTGCGACTAGCTGCACCCAAGTGTGACCCATTCATTGATCGGGGGGGGGTGTATAGTCCATGTGCACATTCGAAGGCACACTAGCCCTGCCAAAGGACCTGCGATTGCCGCAGCTCATAGTTAAGCTGACCGTGGACCTATCTGTACTACTTCAAGATTGTCATATCAGAAAATAACACTTCTGTTCTGTAATCTATCATTCCACAATAGAAGGCCAACCATTATGGGAAAAGGTTCCAGAAGAAATAATTTCTGCATTAAACCCTAAGTGATCCAATCTTCTGGGCACTGTTCAGCACATCTATTACCTGCCAAATATTCCCCAAAACCATAAGAACCGACTTCATCTGTAAACAACTGGAGACAGAAATTACATTCAAGCAGAGATATCAAAAATATGTCCCAAACAATAAGATCTAGACATAGTTCATCAGAAAACACAATAGTGTGGCCTGTGAATACCAGGCATTCACACAGAACAACCCATGGGCAGACACCTATTCACATAGAAACCCTTAGCAAACTGTAAGCCCATGTATCTAAATGCATCAGGGTGCAGGGGGCACATAAACTTTGAATATAGAAGCCTACATTTCCTCAGAGTTTTCTTCTAAATTAGCCAAAGTGCATTAGTATCAGGACCAATCATGTATGCTAATTGAATCTCCTTGAGTACCTTCTAACACAAAATATCAGATAATTCTACATAAGAGCTTACATTTCTGTCTGTCCACACAAAAATCTTACTAACAACAGGAAAAGGTAAACCTCACAGTAAAACTTCCCTCAATCACAAAACATCCATGCAATATAGGCATGCATTTAGCCATGTTGCCATGGCAACCTCATAGTCTTGCTGTGCAGCTTACAGAGGAGCCACCTGATCCATAGCCCTTGATAGGGTGAAGACTCCAACCATGGATACAGATATTTAAAAATCTGCAACTCATGCCAAACATGCTTTGCCCATTATTAAATGCAAAACACTTCACCCTACCAGGTGTAAGTCCCAAGGGGTGAGAAACAAAAAAAAAAATTGCCTTTGAAAATGTGAATCATGCATCAGTTCCAACCAGTTTTCAATGTCTTTGCAGCTGAAGTCCATTTTTACATGTCCATGCTGTTTTATATAAAAAATGTCATTGTAGGACCACCACATAGGTCACTGCAAAGTATAAAAAAAATAGTGATGACATGATTATATGGATTACATTAATGTTTTACCCAGTGTAGGGCTACAGATAACAGGCCACAATCATGTTTCTACATTATGTTTCTATGTACCTGCCGCTAAGTCATTTACTGAATGATAGGATTTATACAAATCCTGACCCATGCCGCCTTTCATCTTGGCTCTTCTTTGCTGCAGATACAGTATGGATTTCCTAGCCTTGCTTATGTAGACAAATATACATCAGAGAAGCCTTGAAAGTGGCTCAGCAGCTTAAACATGTGTTTGCAAACATGTGTAAACTAATTATATGAATTTCTATTACCAGATAGGTTCAGGTATGGTTACAGGTAATTTTTCAGTGTACTGAAGGGAAATGTAGGGGTAAGATTTGCAACCCCCCCCTCTCTGTCTGTTTGTCTGTGACCCCTCCCCCTTTCCAGCACCTGATACATAATTATTTCCAGGATTGACCAAGCAACTACCAATGTTTGCCTGCTTGTGTGCTAGAGGTATTGAATGGGAGCAGTATTGATTGACAGGCAGAGGTACTCATGAGGAAGGCAGGGGGCTGTGATGGAGCATTGCTGAGGGGTGGCGCAGGAAAATGGGGGAGAGTCGGCATAATTTTTGGGGCAGCTTTGTGACATCACATGCAGCCGCTCCAAAGAGAAAAATGGCAGCTGAACACCTGCATACGTTGCCTAGCTGCAGCTGCAGGGGGTTTTCCACAGTAGCTGCAACCTCAATTAAGTTGTGGTCGCAGCTGCTGGGCAGATCATTCTGTATGCCGGACGGTCTTGCCATGCGATGGGCGGCCCCCAGCATCTGAAAGAAAGCATTGCAGATTTTGCTTTTTACCAAATTCTGCAATATGTACTGAATAACCCCCTCTATCCTTAATTCTATGGTGAACCACTCCAAAACCAAGAGCGTTTGCACAGTGTATCATGCTGGCATGTACATCAAAACTATGGGAATTCCAAGCAGATCTTTTACACTGAGTGACCTCAACACCAGAACCAGAGGAACATAGAGGATAAACTTCTGGATGACCTGCCACATACATGACTCTTGGAACCAAGAAAGCTTTCAAACCATGCTATTATGACCCCACTCAGATGAAGGCCCTCTCTCATAGATATCCAAAGAAGAACACATGCTCAACCCCACGGCCAGATCAATACCAGACACACCAAAAGGAATGCAAAGGTCTTCAGCCGGTGCACCATCAACTGTACCCTTGTGCATATCCTGGTGATCCATGGCACTTGGCCCAGAGAGGCCTGCAAATGTATCAATGGGAAGAAAAAACAACATCAGAAGCTTCTGTCACAGTAGGTGATGATTACATTTGCAGGACTGACATAAGAACCTGTGAAGTTTAACTGATAGAAGGAAAAACTGTTCCCCCATTTCCCATGCAAACAGCAGCGCCAGTGCTGAGGCAGCCACCTGGCCCATCTGGCCATTGCTACTGATACCATTGTCAAGAGAAGGACCAAGGACATTGAAATGCAGCAGTGAAGACACTGACAATGGTGAAAAAACAGGTGGAGATTAACCTACTTTAGCAGCAACTAGCAGAGGAGCAGCCTACTGAATTCTGTCAGTGACAACTGATATAGTTGCATGTAAAGAAGAGGGTAACCACACATCTGCATATGTGCACAGTCATGCTTCAGGCAAATGGGTGTTGTCCCTGCTCCCTACAACATCCCTATATCTTAGGGGACACACAATTAATATGGATAGCAAAGCTGCGGACATGGGAGCTTTCTCAGCTATATACAGACTTAAAGTCCACACCCAACAAATGAGCTACATTTCTGGTGAAGTTCTACATGCCAAACTGCCTGGAAATCAGCTGTGGCCAATGAAATGGCAGCACTATCTGTACCATCTTAACATGACCAGCCAAGTTGGGGACTATATTATGGCATCAAAAAACAGAGACTACCCCATGCAGCCAATGGTCAAGAGACAGATCAGGAACCCAGAGTCGCCATATATGGAACGCCAGTGCATCGGCCAGCAATGACTGTGACCGAGCATGACAGGCAGCATGTTGGCAAGATACCTAGCCTGCCTTTCCACTATTGACTTAGGTTGAGACAGATTAAACTAAAAAATGAAAGAAAAACAAAGAAAGCTACATAAAGGTAAAGAAAGTAGAGGAAGAGCAAAATGTGTGCTATAAAAAGAGAAATGAAAGAACACAACACAAAAAGGAGCTAGAAGGAGGTCAAGAAAATGAGAAGAGAAACAAAGAAAGAACATACAGAATGTACAGTACAGAATAAAAAATTAAGCAATTTAAGTACTTACAGTAAGCAGCAATAAAGACAGCAATAAACTGGACCACCATGGCCAAATGTCCAAAGCAAGAAACCACTCAGCCCTGGAAACAATAGTACACCAAACCACACCCCCAACATATACAACACAACCTGATAGGCCAGAATACAGAACATGTAATAACGAAGCCATAGACTAATAATAGTTTAACCCCTGCTGTTATGCTGACCTATTCTGGAGGCTTACATTATGAAAGCAATGCCTTCTTCTATCCAAATAACAACTTAAGACAAATGAGTCTTACATTGAATATAATATGCAGGACACATCCTTTGCCTGAAGGAGTTATGAATTTTTACATACAGTAGTATATAATAAAAAATCATCATCATCATAAAAATAATATAAGCAGAACAATACTAATAGTAATAAAAATACTAGTAATGAAATATTATAATATAATAATAATAATAATAATAATAATAATAATAATAATATATAGTATACAATGTAGTGATTAACTATTTTATTGGTTTCAATACAGCCTCTTCAAAAGATTTGCAAGACATATGCTCTTTCTCATTAGGAAGCGTTGCATAAAATTCCAATCATATTTTTAATTCTCTTTTCTTCTGTATAATTTCTAATTGACTCTTCAAATAGAAAGCCTTTAAGAGTGCATCCACTTAAGCTACATTACAATTTCTGCTGTATTTTATATGTTTGAGTAGTTATATTGCATTTGCAAATATGTACTTTTTGTCTTATTCAAGATACAATTAAAAAATAAAATGTATGTACTTTACAATAAAATAGAATTTTATTGTGTACCATAGACATAATGTTTACTTATTTATTTGCATATCCATTATCTGTAGAGGTCACCATAGAGAGTACATCAATTAATTAATTAATTAATTATAACATTATACATTTTCAGCCTACTTTGGAAGTGCTATGGGAAAATATCCAAATTTAGAACACAAGAAAGTAATAATGCTACACAAAAGCAGTAAGCTACCTGTATATTGCAGGCCACATTTTTACATCACCCTCAAACATTAATACATTTGAGTTCTGTCATTAAACACTTGCCTGACTTGGTCTGTTGCATCAGATGCAACCACATCTAACTGGGCTTTCCCTGACATGCAACCAACCAGAAAAACCTACCTGCAGCTGCCTAAACAGAATTTTTTGGCAGCCAATGGGATAACAGAGCTCAGTTTGACTCCTTGCAGCCCTAGTTCTACTCTCAGGCTCCTCCTCAGACTCCCAGCAAAAACACACAGGCCAGGCACAGTGACAGTGATATTGTGTATTACACCCACAACTGCAGGAGTACACAGGGCTCATTGCAGTCTCACTTGCAATCTTTCCTCTTCTCCCACTGGGAAGATCTTGCCTGGCTACCATTCCCAGTGACCTGTCATTGGTGGTTGCAGAAGCAAACAGGACTCACTGCAGCTTTGCCTCCTCTGCATTCTGTCTGTCCCCCAGTATATGCTCAGAAATTGTACCTGCATTGGTTATGAGCTCTGTGAACTAAAGTTCCTCTGAATGTTACTATACTTAAATGTAATCATATTGTACAAAATAACTCACAGTTCTGTACTAAAATCTGCTGCAGACACTAATGTTCACTGCAATGCAACTCCTACTTCTCAAACTTTCTCAAACAACAGTGATTGGTGATTGTGCAATCCTCATAGGAACACCCACACCCTGCTGTCATCTGAAAAAAATGGTTTCTGTTATTAAATTAGTGATAAATAAGTTTTAAATACATTTGAAATCGTTTTAAAGTTCTAATTTATTTATTTGAAGAATTTGCCATTCTAGATGGTGGACACATTTTCAAAATATGTTGTAGACCAATTTCAGTCATAAAAAATAGACAATTTTTGAAAAAAACTATAAGTCAAGTGTTTAAACTACCAACACTTAGCCAAAGCCAACACTTTTAGTGTCCCTTTGCAACATTTGGAAGGGGCCCCTGCTCCAATGCTTTAAGAGTGACACATCTCTCAACATCACTTGTTCAGTTTATGTCCCATAGTAGTGCTTACTTCGATTTATGCAGCATAATATCAAAAAATATACATTAAGCCCACAATGCCCCCAAATCATATTATTCCACATTGTATTACCACCATTTTAAAATATTTTACATGATAATGCTGCCAGTACATGTTATACCAAACAGCACAATCAAATTATGCCACACTGTTTCCCCAGTTTATACTGTACATTATTCCACATTATACTTTCCCCAGTTCATATTATGCCACATTGCTCAATACAGTACATTTTAAACTCAGTTCACAAAGGCTGTAATTAAGGAGAAACCTATTGTATTATAATGTCAAGCTCACTGATTAGCTCAGCTGAGCCTTTGAGGATGACATGAGAGCACAAGGCATCATATCAGCTGGCAAATTTGGTTAATTAGTAGACAACTATATGACCTGTGTCCAGTGACCCCTAGGCCAAAAAGTTTCTGGTGTGTACCAACATTACAATCACTCGTAAGAAATCACAGTTCTTGTCAAATGAGATCACAGCAGCAAACAATAGGCCAGCTCAACTTTTCCGCACAGCGGAGATGCTTTGCAAGCCAGCATGCCTGCAGACTGATGAGACCCTCTCCCAGGCAAGATGCAATGAGTTTGCAAACTTCTTTGCAGATAAAATATCCACCATCCGGGCTGGAATCTCCACAGTGCCATCAAAGGAGTGCCAAACTACAAAGCCTGCCAATATAAGCTACCTGCCTTCATGGACCAGCTTTGACCCAGTGGATGTAAAGGACACTGCTGAAATTGCTCGGATTTTGCGTCCCACCACCTGTGATCTGGACCCGGCCTCAGCCAAGCTTCTAATAGGTTGTATGGATATAATTGGTCCTGTCTTTGCAAAAATTGTTCAATGCTCTTTGCAGACAGGCATCTTTCCTGGAACCCTAAAGGAAGCAATTGTTAGACCGCTTCTTAAAAAACCTAATTTAGATCCCGACTGCATGACCAACTACAGACCGGTATCAAACCTTCCTTTCCTAGGAAAGGTTATTGAGAAAGTCGTTGCAAATCAACTGGAAACCCGCCTGACAACCCATGATATTTATGATCCATTTCAATCAGGATTCAGGAGAAGACATAGCACTGAAACAGCCCTGGTGTGTGTGTTAAATGATCTTCTGATGGCAAAAGACAGAGGTGACTGTTCAATATTAATCCTTCTGGATCTCTCGGCAGCATTTGATACCGTGGACCATGGGCTTCTGATTGAGTGACTGATACATTTCTGTGGTCTGGATGGCACAGTCCTAAACTGGTTCAAATAATTTCTCACAGGCAGGTCACAGAGAGTATCATCTGGATTATACTCATCACCACCAGTGCCATTGCCATGTGGTGTCCCACAAGGTTCTATACTATCCCCCATGCCTTTTGCAGTATACATGCTCCCATTGGGCAAAATAATCAGGCGCCATGGCCTGGTCTACCACTGCTATGCAGATGATACACAACTGTACTTGTCCTTTGCTCCGGGCACTGATAACCCAATATCAACCCTAAATGGCTGTCTAGCTGAACTACAGGAGTGGATGAGCGCCAGTTGGCTGCGACTGAACCCGGATAAAACAGAGGTCCTTATGATACGACCGCAACATCAAAGGACAAGACTGCAGCATAGCCAACCAACTGGACTTACACTCGGGGATTCAGAATTACAGACCAGTGATCATGTGCAGAATCTTAGCGTTGTCCTGGATGGTGGCTTGACACTTAAACATCAGATATCAGCCACAATCAAATCCTCATTCTTTCACCTGAGGAACATAGCCAGAATCAAGCACTTAATTCCCTCAGATGATATGCCAAAAATCATACATGCATTTGTATCATCTCGTTTAGACTACTGTAATGCCCTCTACCTTGGTCTACCAGCAAAAGAATTGCAACGCTTACAGCTGGTGCAAAACACAGCTGCCAGGCTATTTACCAACCAGCCCCGTTCTAGCCACATAACACCCATCCTCTACTCCCTTCACTGGCTGCCTGTAAGATGGCGAATCATCTTCAAGTTTGGCTTACTGAGTTTCAAAGCATTACATGACCAAGGCCCAAGGTACCTGAAACAGCTTCTGACCCCATACTGCCCCACTCGATTACTGTGATCTGTAGATGAAGGACTTTTAGCAGTACCTAGAATCTACCGTAATTCATGTGGGGGTCGAGCTTTTAGACATGCGGCTCCGACTCTATGGAACTCACTTCCCCGCACAGTGCGAGAGGCCCCAACTATAGAATCCTTCAAAAGTAGACTCAAGACTTTTCTGTTTACTCAAGCATTTCCATAATGTCCCTTTTAGTATCTTCATGCTTCTGTATTTTATGAAAATGTACTTAATTATTTTCTGTACTATATCATGCTATGTATCTGTTAAGCGCCTTGAGTCCTATTGGAGAAAGAGCGCTATATAAATAAAATTATTATTATTATTACTATAATATACTATAAGAGCAGTGATTTGCAGCAGTGTGCAAAAATATATACAGTATATACAATGTTAATAATATAAGCTCTGTGATTGACAGTGTTAAGTTGTTGTCATTTTTTAAAAATTTTGTGTGTTCAGGGACAGGCAGTGGCATTGTGTTACAATAAGGCTCAGTAGGTGCCATATCATTGAACTAATAATATAAGTGCTGTAAATTGATATGGATCACAATCAGTCAATAGAAGAGCAGGAGTAACAACCAAGTACTAGTGTTGTGGCTGCTGCCAGGAAAACACTAACTTTTTCCAGAGATGCACTGGTGTGTCAACTCAGCACACCAGAATGACACGACATTTTGCCACCTGGTCAGATCTCAAAGAATTGCCCACTCTGTATTCTGACTTAATTTGATAACCATTCCTAGAATGGTGGAAGATTATTTTTATAACAGTGTAAAAATGAGCATGTCCACAGTCTCTTTGACTACTGGGAGGAAAACAAGGCAATTTGGAGCCTCTTGTACAAACTTGGACTTAAGCTGCCCAGCTTCCAGTGAGTAATCGGAAAGAGTTTTCAGCAAAGCTGGGAACTTTGTGAGTACCTGCTTATTAGGCTACTTCCTCAAAATGGGGAAAATATGATGTTCAAGGTACAGAGACTTCTGTAATGATTTATTTCAGCCTGTAAGAGTTAATATTGTGGGATAATGATGTTAATCAGGGCCAAAACTATGATTTTTGTCACCCAGGGCAAGGCAGTAATTTCCTCCTTCTATTCTGCAGCAGCCTGTGCTCCCACTTGGTGTTTCTATAGCAGTCTGTGTCCTCCCCCTTCCCGTATCACCTCAGC
Source organism: Pseudophryne corroboree (assembly GCF_028390025.1). NCBI lineage: Eukaryota > Metazoa > Chordata > Amphibia > Anura > Myobatrachidae > Pseudophryne > Pseudophryne corroboree. The sequence continues at coordinate 483,848,240 of NC_086448.1, forward strand.
AGCCTGTGTCTAACCCCAACACAAAACAAAAACAAATGAGGGTGGGTTTGCAAAATTAGAACCAAAAGCAAAATATGAAATTAATGCAAAACCGTAACACTAGGGCCGGTGCACATCTCTAACTCATAATCAGTCCCTTTGCCTCCAACTCCAATTAAAACATCTGATTAAATAGATTCTAATTGCTGACAAAATTAAATTGTCCCATTAAGTACAGAATAAGATACTTTAAAAATACTAAAAAGGTGTATATTATATCCTAAATAAATATCTGTTATAGGTACCTGTAGGCTAAATTGCAAATGAATAGTTTTATTGCCCACTGAATAATGTAATGCTACCAATTCTTGCACCACATGCCTCCCAAAGTAAAGATTTGTGCTGAAAATTATTGTAGTCCTTCTTTAGTTCTCCTTATCCTCACCATACTATTCTTGTAAAAGTGACATGGCATTAAACCCATCTCATGCGTCATCCACATCATTTGAATGTAGAGATACAGTACAAGTAAACAGCTTCAGTTGACTGTCATCCCCTATGCACACATTGTGAATGTATGAACATTTCTGGTGTGGGATAATAGATGTGTTTTCTCCTATGCAGCAAACTTCCTACTGTGTGTGTGAATGAGACTATGCACATTATGATGTAAGTGAAGTAGTTGTACATAAATGATGCTGTGAACAGGACTATTATACACTGGGAAATGATGTTTCAATTTATTACGGAATGTGTACAATCAGTCAATCCCTATTTTGGAGGCTAATTCTACCATGGGATTTTGATATATTCTAATATTTTAATCAATAATGAGTTGAACATTATGTTGATTGACAGATTATTAATTATAACTCTGTGTCACATGTTTGATGATGGAGTCCCGAATTTCATGAATGGCATTAACCTGGCAATAGCATTTTGATAATAAGGCTATAAAGTGTTTTAATACTGAACCTATTATTTTACTACAGTAAATTCTATTGTACTGTACTTGTGATGTGTGGTACAGTTCTCTAGAAATGTGTATCCCAACCAAACCAAAACCCCATCCATATCTTCTAATGAGATCATATCAGAACCAATTCCCAGTTTGGATCTTGCCATGGTTCAGAATTCGGATTTTAAATCTGATTTTTGGGTTTTGAATCACAAAAATTACATGATTTTACCTGTTTTATAGATTTTTGATCAATTCAAAACCAAATCCGAACCAAAACACTTAAATTGTGTTTTGACAAAACCAAAACAGAATGATGAATTACTGTAGACAGAAAAAGTGGGTCCCCACATATCTCTAATAGTAATAGTCCTGATCAATTTATTTATTTGTAGTGTCTCTGCCATTTGAAATATAACTCTAAATCATTTTCTTACAAAATGCAAATGACTTTTTATGGATGGGGTGCATTTTTATGAGCACTATGCATGTAAGTGTCAATGTAATGTCTTTGTCTGTTCTCTAGAGTATGTCCACCTATACCAGTGAAGTGCAATGAGATAAATAGCTGGAGAGGCACTAGCTACATGTGGCTTGTGGGCATTATACATAAGTGCAGCAGTATACTGTATACTGCTGGAAATTTAGTGAGTTTTGATCTGAGATGCGTGGACAAGGTAGACAGTGCCTCAACTGACACAGACCAGTTTAACCCAGAGTTTTGACTATAAATATGATTAGAATAATAGAAAGAAGATATTTATAATATCTCCTTTGCAACTTTCATATCATTTTTATACTCAAAACTCTGGAGTATACTGGAGTATGACAGGAGAGGCCTCTGCCTCATTTGACTGCATGTCACTGCATGTCACTGCATGTCACTATCCCCTCCCTCTGCCTTCTTACAATAAGGCAGGATCAACTGAAGCCACTGTATGATCATTTTTGAGAGGAAAGGATTAACCAACATAAAATGTAATGTTATTCTTACCCAGGGGCGTACCTAGGGTTTTTGGAGCCCAGGGCAAGATGGAAAATGGCGCCCCCCCAAAAAAAAAAAAAAAAAAACAAGCAAAAGAAGCATGTGCCGAAAAAATGGGCATGGCCACACTCCAGAAGGGGTGTGGCCACACACCAGAAGGGGTGTGACCACTGAAAATGGCCCACAGTGACAGTTACATTGCCCCACAGTGCCAGATACAATGCCCCACAGTGCCGGACACATGCCCCACCGTGCCAGATACATGCCCCACCGAGATACATGTCCAACTTTGCCAGATACATGCCCCACAGTGCCAGATACATTGCCCCACAGTGCCAGTTACATTGCCAGATACATTGCCCCACAGTGCCAGTTACATTGCCCCACAGTGCCAGTTACATTGCCCCACTGTGCCAGATACATGCCCCACTGTGCCAGATACATTGCCCCACTGTGCCAGTTACATTGCTCCACTGTGCCAGTTACATTGCCAGATACATTGCACCACAGTGCCAGTTACATTGCCCCACAGTGCCAGTTACATTGCCCCACTGTGCCAGTTACATTGCCCCACTGTGCCAGATACATTGCCCCACAGTGCCAGTTACATTGCCCCACAGTGCCAGATACATTTCCCTACAGTGCCAGATACATTGCCCCACTGTGCCAGATACATGCCCCACTGTGCCAGTTACATGCCCCAGAGTGCCAGATACATGCCCCACAGTGCCAGATACATGTACCACTGTGCCAGATACATTGCTCCACTGTGCCAGATACATTGCCCCACTGTGCCAGATACATTGCCCCACAGTGCCAGTTACATGCCCCACTGTGCCAGATACATTGCCCCACTGTGCCAGATACATTGCCCCACTGTGCTCCCCCGAGTCGTCCAAATCCCCCCTCCCCCGATCACTCACCGCCTGTTGTGTCTGTGAGGGGAGGAGAGCGCAGCGCAGTGCCTCTCCTTCCCCTCACCGCTCCAGGTCTCCGGCGGCTCTGTGGCGCCGGTTGCCAGCCAATCAGGGCTCGCGGACCAGCAGCCAATCACGAGCCAGTCCGCAAGCTCTGATTGGCTAACGCCGGAGACCGGACACACGCAGCACTGCTGGCAGCGCTGCTAGTGCTGGCGGCGATGAGGGGAGGGAGAGACGATGCGCTCTCCTCCCCTCACATTTTGGCATGATGGGGGCGAGTGGGGCATGATGCCCTGGCCGCCGGCGGCGCTCCCCTCTCCTGGGCCTGCCAAGGTGCCCAGGGCATGTGCCCCACTCACCGTACCCTTGTTACGCCTCTGTTCTTACCTCTATTTCCTGTGTGATTCATAAACCCTAGATGCAAGGGTAACCCTAAGAGTCTAAATTCCCAAAATAATAATAATAATAATAATAATAATAATAAAAATAATACAAACTACGTTCCTGTTGTAAAATAATATCCAGTTTTTGCCTCTCCTAAACAAAATCTCCATGAGTTGTATAAGTTCCTACAATTTTTAAATGTTGTTGTAGTCCATTTGCATTCCTAAGCAGAGAAAATGTCCAGAATTATACAGCTGCAGTGGATTGAAAACTATACAAGTCAGCTGTAATTAAACTACCATGTTTGCATTAAATTAAATGCATATACAGTATTTGACCATATGCAGAGTTGAATACTTCTCTGTACAGAACAGTCCCTATACTATATACGTCTCTATGCCAGGAAGCAACAGCCCCGAGAGGGTTTACGTGAATTCGCTGTAGAATTACAAGAAGCGCTACAAGCCATTAAACTGTGCGAACCCACTGAAATTATACCGGAAGACGACACTCTTATAAATCAAATTCAGGAGTGGACGGTCTAATGTTAATGCCGATGCACTATCTCGACTGCCCGAAAGTCCGGAAGAAGAAGTAGAGGATCAATGGGAAGAAGTAGAAATCCCTATGTTCGGACCAGGACCAAGTAAACAATGGGTGGCGGTTATTAACCATACAGAAATCCTCATCTCTGCAGTAACTGATGACATTCTAAGTCAGCATGATATGGATTGGAAAAAGTTTCAAGATGGAAGTCCAGTACTGCGACAACTCAAACAAATCATTTCTACAAGAAAGATTCCAAGCAGGACCGAACGACAAGGATTAGATCCCGAGCTCCTTCAGTTACTAAGGCATAGGGATCGCGTTAGTTATTCCCAGGGGATTATGGTCCGCAGCACTATAGACCCAAGAACCCACTTGTTCCAGTTCTATACTATTGTAGGTGGAAAAGATACAGGTGTATTTATGCAAATGCAGATTTCTGCGTAGCACACAACCCCATCAACACAACCTCACTGAGCTTAATTTACCTGAGAACACACCATTACAAGATTGTTTGAGCTCCTGTGTTTTGGTTCAGTTTTGGTTTTAGATTCCTTTAAAACTGATAAAAGCAGCTAAAACCATGTAATTTCTGTACCTGTTGTTGTTCCTAAAGTACCATTACCCCTGCTGTTCAGTTTGGGTCTATTTGACATGAAACAAGATTCATATTGGTATCAGTTTGTTATTTATGTAATTATAACTTCCATAAGTTATAACTTTTATTTTTATGTCAAAGAGTTATGATTAAAACATTATTTTTACATTATTTTATTTTTACAATTTGTATGTAGTCAGTATAAATGTACCGTTCGGGTCAGTATGACCCGAAATTAATATTATACCAGTGAGTGATTACATATTTAAAAACACACTATTACAACAATCAAAAATCTAAAATTTATGTATACAATGTCAATTAATTCTTTTACATTTGTAACATAGTAACATAGTATTTGAGGTTGAATAGAGGCAAATTGCCCATCGTGTTCAACCTGTTTTAAGTACTGTGAAGTACTGTATGTCAGTATTTGATGTGCTGTAGGCCTAATTCAGTAAGGAACGCAAACTTAGCAATTCGCAATTTGGCCGATTATCGAACGACTGCATGCGTAGCGTTCGCATTACGCATGCGCTAGCAAGAACAGCGACTAAAAATGCGTACACATTGTGCAGCCGCTGTTTGAGTGACAGGAAGTCAGCGTTTCTGGGTGGAAACTTAACTTTTTCTGGGTGTGACTGAAAAAACGCAGGCATGCCCAGGCATTTTTAAGGAGGGCCATTGACGTCAGCGATGACCACTTCCAGCCAGATAGGAAAAATCTTCGATGTTCTGGTAATTGTGTATGATATTGTGATCAGACCGCATTTTGCGATGCATTCACAATTTTTTCACTATTTTTGGGCGGCAACTATTTGATCGCAGAAACTGCATTTTAGCAGAAACTGCAATCATTACTTAATTAGGCCCTGTATTCACAGTTTTGAAAGTTTGAACAAGCCCACACATTGAGTTGGATATTTACTCTGAACTCGAGTTTCTGCAAGCCTGAACTTGTTTCTCCCTTTTGGTTATAAATATTCAGTTTGGAGTGACGCCTATTAAGTTTGAGATTGATATATATACAATCAATAGCCATTATTGCTATTCAAAAACCTTTGACCAATGCTGAGATTCAAGTGCTGATCGAAGCATCTGATAGCGAAGATGTTTCTGTGGAAGAAAATCATACAAGTGATGAAACTAAAGGTGATGATTCCATCACAGAGGAAGACATTGTAGATCTACCAGTTGCAACATACCATACAGTATGCTCTTTCTAAAAATGGTCAAATAAAATGGGATCTTAATCCTCCTTGCCATCCTGCTGGTAGGTTCTCTAAAGCCAGAGTTATCAAGAATACTGCTGGTGTTACAAGATGTGCAAAAGCACAATTAAATTATATGGAAATGGCATTAACTGTTATATTTAATTTAATAAAAAATGATACAATATAATACACAAATATTGAAGGACACCGTATTTATTGTTAAAAGTAGCAACATTTGGACAGTGTTAATTTTTTTGTTTATGTTGGACTATTATTGGCAGGAGTATAAAAATCTTACAGTGAAACGAGGAATAGTAAAACTGGTCGCAATATTATCCAAGTGACAATGTCACTTGATAATCAAATTTAGTGATTATTTAATTTTCTTCTTTTTGATGATAAATCTAGCCATCATGATAGAAGGTGAGCAAATGAACTTGCTGCTGTAAGAGAAAACAGGGAAAAATGGGTCACAGTTTTTCCAAAATTATATAACTCTTTTGAAATATGTGATCAATTTTCAACACAACTGAACTACTCATCTCTAATTATAACACAGTTAAAACCTTTAAGAAGTAAAGTTTTGCTTGTAATTCTGCATAACCTGTAGTTGCATGTGCAAAGCAAAAACATTATCTTTAAATAGACTTGCATTCAACTCCACTAAATTATCAGAGGCATATAAAACTTTAAACTGAAGATACTACAATTCAACATGGAATAGGATAGCAAACAGTACTCTATACAATACTATATATATATATATATATATATATATATATAAAACACGAACAGTCCTGCACTCGCAAATATAGTATTAACAACAGTGGGGTGCTCCTGGCGGAGATCTCCCTCAATGGGTAGACCCACAATATCTAGATAGAGTCCAACAATGTGGAGGCGCACTCATCCAATCAGAATGTCTTCAGCCACTTCCATTTCACAATAACTTTATTTCCATCGATATCAGGCTTATTGTTGTCCACGTTTTGATCCTATATCTAGGATCTTTATCAAGACAAGCTTCCGTATGCAAAAAATTAATTGAAAGCATCACATATTGATTGCTACAAAAGAACAAAGATTTACAAAATAAAAACAAAATACAGAAACAAAAACACACAAATAGACTCCCAGGTCCAAGGGATTATTCAATTTAGGGGAATCCACACCCAGTGAGGGTACGGTATAGGTTTAAACAGTACCATATCTCTAACTAGGTAAACCGCGATAGTGAAAAACACCATAATAATAATAAAACTCAATGGGCTTCTGTATAATCAGATACAACACTTCTAGCACACAATGCAGTGTGACAACTTAATACCAACACCATGGTTACAATATGCTAACAATATCATCCACTTACTCTAAAGAATCAATGTGTCATATTCAGACAGTATCATGGCTGTGCGGCAAATATTTCAAAATTCATATGACAATTCTGCAGTGATAAATCAAGAAATATGGCTGGTGAGTGAAAAAGCATATACAACTCCGTCACTGGGTGTACACAGAAAATGATACTCACACTGTAGTTAGTAAACTCTCAGCCAATAAGTAAACCAGACAACTGAAGTCATCACTGTCGACAAAGTAACATAGGAACATGTAACAATCAAACTGAAACATATGTTAATGGAATGCATCGCCAAACAAGCAGCTCAGTACTCAACTCTGGGTGTCTAATCTAACCCACGGTACTTCTACAGCCACACAGAAAAAAAAGCGTGTGTGGTGTCCTTAAATACCCCCGGACCGGAAGTAGGCTGTGTGTGTGGAAAAAAGAGACTTTCTCCGTACTTACACATCAAAATCAAAGTACCCAATGTAGAATAACCGATAACAGAACTTAGACAGAAGGATCAACCAAAGAATAAACCATACAGAGTATCAGGGGCAATGCACAACCCTGACACAGCGGGGCGTGGCGTTCGTGGAGCGCACTGTGTTCCAACTCCCGGAAACCGGAAGTCCAGTGCGCACCAGAGACTGCTTGGGGAGAGGCCACACAAATAGAGAAAAAGAGAAATAGAAAGGTGCGCTGACAATATAGACAACGCAGAGGTGACTGGAACTACAACACTGCGGTTAATGAAAGTGCAAGAAAAATAGAACACACGCCAACTATTTACTGGGACACATCGATCAATATGCATTCCAAAGCCCATAAACCGGAAACTACATGAGTTCCAAGCGCTACAATAAGGGAATCAGTGCTACGTTATAGCAAACGGGAGTGGGGGAGGTGACTGAACAATTATACATAAAGGATATGAATAAACTGCTGCTCACAGATTAATATTTAGAAAGTACCACCAAATAGATACTGACTGTCAAAACTAGAACCATAAAAGGCATATCACACTCTCCCTGACTGAGATCAGAGACAGATTTAATGTTTAGAGATAAATAAATGAATAATGGGACCTAGGATTCACTATATAAAGACAATAGAAAAATAAATAACCCAAAAATATATACATAACATACAATAGCATATAACAAATAAGGCACAGCACAGTATATTTCACCTAGGCATCTGTTAAGGCTTATACAGTAAATTAGCCATGCCCCAGTCATAATAATTTATCAGATAAAATATAGATGTCAAATTGATAATAGGCATTAATCAACTGTAGATAAAAATGATACCTCGTGCTGTGCCACTTTAAGTATCCCAAATACATATGGTCAGTACAGATATGCTGTTGTTACACTAGATACAAATTAGATCGAATTATCTCCAAACTATACTGCAATTTAAGGTGTAATCATAGATGGAAAGATGTTTCATAAGAAGGCGTTCATAGCAGAATGCTCATTTAGACCTTTGGGTGAAACCGTATTGAGGTGTGAAATCCAAAATCTCTCACGTTTGCGCAACACTAGAGTGCGGTCTCCCCCGTGTGGTAATGGTGGGACCCAATCGTTTAACTTACATTTCAGATTCGCAACCTGATGTCCTCTTTGTAGATAATGTCGAGCTACCGGCTTATCTGTAGTACCTGTTTGGATGGCCGTTCTAATTGATAAACGGTGGTTGGCCATTCGTTCCCAAAAGCAGTGGGTAGTGAGTCCAACATAACACAGCCCACAAGGGCATGTAAGGATGTAAACCACAAAATCAAGTTTACAATGAAGATGAAACCTGATTTTTATATTCCTACCAGAGTGCGGATGGGGAAATGTAGGCCCAATAAGTAGGGATCTAAATGTAGTGCACTTTCCACACGAAAAACAACCCGGTTTGCTACTCATAATCTGGAGAAAGTTCAATTTAGTTTCAGGGACCATCGTGGGCCTCATCAGCATCCGTCTTAAATTAGGTCCTTGCTTATACGCCATCATGGCTGGATCCATATGTGTAAAGGGTAACCCCTGGTCAGATTTTAAGATAGGCCAGTGTTTACGTAATGTTTTTCTCGTGAATTGTGCATAGTTGTCAAACTTAGTTGTAAAAACCATGCGATTTTCTTTAGCGGTAGCCTTAGGTTCAGTTCTTGAAAATATATTCCTAGCTTTGCGTAAGCTGTTACTGTTCACTTTAGATGAATAACCTCTTTCGCTAAACCTCAGCTTCTCTCACTCAATTGTTTCTCCCTTGTTGTTCCATCATTATTAATACGTATTACTCGCAAAAATTGCGAGATGGGCAAGTTATCTTTCAGTGAGGGGGGATGGAAGCTGCTGGTCAATAAAGTAGTGTTTCTATCTGTGGGCTTTCTGAACAAGTACGTAACCAATGCGCCATCCTTGATGGATACCGTCACGTCAAGAAAATGGATCGAATTGCTTGAGCTTTCACAAGTAAATTTAACAGGACTGTTGAGCGCATTGATGTTATTTACCATCTCCATAAATGATTCATGTGTGTCATCACAAAACAGGAAGACATCATCTATGAATCGTTTATAGAAATAAATTTTGAAGCCATATATAGGCAAAATGTGGGTCTCTTCAAAGCTAGACATATAGAGGTTGGCATATGCGGGCGCCAGGTTGGAACCCATAGCGGTGCCCAACTGTTGCAAAAAATATGAGTCCTTGTATTTAAAATGATTGAGACTCAAGACAAGATTAGTCAGCTCTAAAACATATTCAGTGGGTATAGTATCACCTGGATTTCTGGTAAGTACTTCCTTGATTGCTTCCAATCCATCGCTGTGTGGTATAATAGTGTACAATGATTGTACATCCATAGTGGCCAGGAGGCAATTACCCATGGGTGCATCAATCAATCCCAATTGGTTGAGAAAATCACGTGTGTCGCGTATATAACTACAACTCTTACTCACGTGGGGTTGCAGTATAGAATCCACCAACTGGGCTATGGGTTGTAACAATGAGCCTTCGGCAGTGATTATAGGTCACCCCGGTCGCTTAGTCAGAGTTTTGTGTATTTTTGGGAGCGTATAGATAATAGGGCATTTAGGCTCATCAACTCTCAAAAATTCAAAGATATCCTGATCAATCCAACAACAGTCTAATCCTCTCTTCAAGCTAAGATCAATGGTCTTTTTAATAGAAGGAATAGGGTTGGTAATGACCTTGCGGTATGTATTAGTGTCTGCCAACTGGCGACAAATCTCCATATCGTAGTCCGTCCAATCTTGGACTACCACGGCTCCACCCTTGTCCGCAGGTCGTATTACAATAGAGGTGTCATCCCTCAATTTTTTAAGAGCCATCCTTTCACCAGTGGTTAAATTATGAAAGAGCCGTGGGGGCTTAAAGTTCTGCACATCATTATTCACCAGCCTCAGGAACGTCTTCATGCTAGAGTTATGAGAAATAGGATAAAATTTTGAACTTATTTTAAAGGGCTTCTTATCCACAGGTTTGGACTGGTCAGCAAAATATTCCTTAAGTCTAAGGTTTCTTCCAAACCGATATTGATCAACAGTTCCTTGGAATGTTTGATGTGGAAACGTCGGGACAAAAGACAATCCTCTAGCAAGAAGGCTTAACTCAGACTGGTCAAATGGTCGCTTGGATAAATTAAATACCAAGTCTAATTTCGCTTCCTGCGTCCCCTTCTTTTTATATCCGCCCCTCCCCGTATGTGTTTGGTGTTTCATGGATCCCCGTGGGACGGTGGAAGACCTACCGGTCCAGTGGCTGTATCTAAAAAAATGAGAAGAATTACCCCGTTGTATATCAGATTGGTCCGTATTAGAGGTAGATATGGATGAGGCAATATCACGCGAAAAGGGTGCTTGTCTACGTTTCCTATAGAACCGTCCAGCCCGATCACCCTGTTGTGGATTACTATTGCCTAATAACCACCAGTATACGATGTGATTTTGATAATCCGCCGTTACCGTAGTGAGTTTCTTTCTTTTAAATGAGGTGAGTTCCTTCCTATAAGCCTCAACTTGCCTCAAAGTCTGTCTAACCAATTAGTGCTCTTATCCTCACGCAGTGTGGGCATAGACGTTAACTCGAGTTGTTCTATCTCCAACTTAACTTTCCTAAGTTCACTGCCTGCTTCTTCAATCACAAGTATCAATAGGTCAACTGAACACTTGTTTAAAATAGAACACCACCTGCTACAAAAAACAGGGTTATTCCTTCCTAACGTGGGTACATTATTTATCCTAAAACCACGAGGTATCAATTTTCGTCTGTGATACTCTGACAAAAACTGACCATGAAGTAATAAATCCACTTCAAGACGTTTAACTCTCAGTATCCTATAGAATATATCTGCAGATGATTCAGTTGGCAGAGCGTCAAAATCTAGTTTATCAAATAAGACTTTTTCAATGTCATCATCCGTAAATGAAATAGTTCCTTGTTCGGCCTGGGATAAAAGACCTTCGTCAAAGAGACACGAACCACCTTGAGCCATAACCTAAAGGGTATCTAGTGTGTGTATAGAACTTGACCAAAAAAGAAAAAAAATTACAAAATACAAACAAATTTAAAAAGCGTAAAATTCTGTCCAAATACAGAGGTGTTCTTATTAATGCCTCTATCGCTTATACACAATCAAACTATGGGTGTCAGGAAATATGGAATATGGAATAAACCATACAATGTATATAACACGAACAGTCCTGCACTCGCATATATAGTATTAACAACAGTGGGGTGCTCCTAGTGGAGATCTACCTCAATGGGTAGACCCACGATATCTAGATAGAGTCCAACAATGTGGAGGCGCACTCATCCAATCAGAATGTCTTCAGCCGCTTCAATTTCACAATAACTTTATTTCCGTCAATATCAGTCTTATTGTTGTCAACGTTTCGATCCTATATTTAGGATGTTTATCAATACAAGCTTCCGTATGCAAAAAATTATTTGAAAGCATCACATATTGATTGCTACAAAAGAACAAAGAAATACAAAATAAAAACAAAATACAGAAACAAAAACAAAAACACACACATAGACTCCCAGGTCCCAGGGATTATTCAAGTTAGGGGAATCCACACCCAGTGAGGGTACGGTATAGGTTTAAACAGTACCATATCTCTAACCAGGTTCACTGTGATAGTGAAAAACACCATATTAATAAAACTCAATGGGCTTCTGTATAATCAGATACAACACTCCTAGCATCAAATGTAGTGTGACAACTTAATACCAACACCGTGGTGACAATATGCTAACAATATCATCCACTTACTCTAAATAATCAATGTGTCATATTCAGACAGTATCATGGCTGTGCGGCAGATATTTCAAAATTCATATGACAATTCTGCAGTGATAAATCAAGAAATATGGCTGGTGAGTGAAAAAGCATATACAACTCCGTCACTGGGTGTACACAGAAAATTATACTCACACTGTAGTTAGTAAACTCTCAGCCAATAAGTAAACCAGACAACTGAAGCCATCACTGTTGACAAAGTAACATAGGTACATGTAACAATCAAACTGAAACATATTTTAATGGAATGCATCGCCAAACAAGCAGCTCAGTACTCACCTCTGGGTGTCTAATCTAACCCACGGTACTTCTACAGCCACTAATTTTTTAAATACAGCCACTGGACCGGTAGGTCTTCCACCATCCCACGGGGATCCACGAAACCCCGAACACATACGAGGAGGGACGGATATAAAAAGAAGGGGATGCAGGAAGCGAAATTAGACTTGGTATTTAATTTAGCAAAGCGACCATTTGACCAGTCTGAGTTAAGCCTTCTTGCTAGAGGATTGTCTTTTGTCCCGACGTTTCCACATCAAACATTCCAAGTAACTGTTGATCAATATCGGTTTGGAAGAAACCTTAGACTTAAGGAATATTTTGCTGACCAGTCCAAACCTGTGGATAAGAAGCCCTTTAAAAGAAGTTCTAAATTTGATCCTATTTCTCATAACTCTAGCATGAAGACGTTCCTGAGGCTGGTGAATAATGATGTGCAGAACTTTAAGCCCCCACGTCTCTTTGATAATTTAACCACTGGTGAAAGGATGGCACTTAAAAAATTGAGGGGTGATACCTCTATAGTAATATGACCTGCGGACAAGGGTGGAGCCATGGTAGTCCAAGATTGGTTGGACTACGATATGGAGATTTGTCGCCAGTTGGCAGACACTAATACATACTGCAAGGTCATTACCAACCCTATTCCTTCTATTAAAAAGACCATTGATCTTAGCTTGAAGAGAGGATTAGACTGTTGTTGGATTGATCAGGATATCTTTGAATTATTGAGTGTTGAAGAGCCAAAATGCCCTATTATCTATACGCTCCCAAAAATTCACAAAACTCTGACTAAGCCACCGGGGTGACCTATAATCACTGCCGAAAGTTCATTGTTACAACCCATTGCCCAGTTGGTGGATTCTATACTGCAACCCCACGTGAGTAAAAGTTGTAGTTATATACGCGACACACGTGATTTTCTCAACCAATTGGGATTGATTGATGCACCCATGGGTGATTGCCTCCTGGACACTATGGATGTACAATCATTGTACACTATTATACCACACAGTGATGGATTAGAAGCAATCAAGGAAGTACTTACCAGAAATCCAGGTGATACTATACCCACTGAATATGTTTTAGAGCTGACTAATCTTGTCTTGAGTCTCAATCATTTTAAATACAATAAGGACTCTTATTTTTTGCACAGTCGGGCACCGCTATGGGTTCCAACCTGGCGCCCGCATATGCCAACCTCTATATGTCTAGCTTTGAAGAGACCCACATTTTGCCTATATATGGCTTCAAAATTTATTTCTATAAACGATTCATAGATGATGTCTTCCTGTTTTGTGATGACACACATGAATCATTTATAGAGATGGTAAATAACATCAATGCGCTCAACAGTCCTGTTAAATTTACTTGTGAAAGCTCAAGCAATTTGATCCATTTTCTTGACGTGATGGTGTCTATCAAGGATGGTGCATTGGTTACATCCTTGTTCAGAAAGCCCACAGATAGAAACACTACTTTATTGACCAGCAGCTTCCATCCCCTCTCACTGAAAGATAACTTGCCCATCTCGCAATTTTTGCGAGTAATGCACATTAATAATGATGGAACAACAAGGGAGAAACAATTGAGTGAGATGAAGCTGAGGTTTAGCGAAAGAGGTTATTCATCTAAAGTGATCAGTAACAGCTTCCACAAAGCTAGGAATATCTTTTCAAGAACTGAACCTAAGGCTACCGCTAAAGAAAATCGCATGGTTTTTACAACTAAGTTTGACAACTATGCACAATTCACGAGAAAAACATTACGTAAACACTGGCCTATCTTAAAATCTGACCAGGGGTTACCCTTTAAACATATTGATATACCCATGTTGGCGTATAAGCGAGGACCTAATTTAAGACAGATTCTGATGAGGCCCATGATGGTCCCTGAGACTAAATTGAACTTTCTCCAGATTATGAGTAGCAAACCGGGTTGTTTTTCGTGTGGAAAGTGCACTACATGTAGATCCCTACTTATTGGGCCTACATTTCCCCATCCGCACTCTAGTAGGAATATAAAAATCAGGTTTCATCTTCATTGTAAATTTGATTTTGTGGTTTACATCCGTACATGCCCTTTATGTTGGACTCACTACCCAGTGCTTTAGGGAGCGAATGGCCAACCACCATTTATCAATTAGAACGCCCATCCAAACAGATACTACAGATAAGCCGGTAGCTCGACATTATCTACAAAGAGGACATCAGGTTGCAAATCTGAAATGTAAGTTAATCGATTGGGTCCCACCATTCCCACATGGGGGAGACCATACTCTAGCATTGCGCAAACGTGAGAGCTTTTGGATTTCGCACCTCAATACGGTTTCACCCAAAGGATTAAATGAGCATTCTGCTATGAACGCCTTCTTATGAAACATCTTTCCATCTATGATTACACCTTAAATTGCAGTATAGGTGGGAGATAATTCGATCTAATTTGTAGCTAGTGTAACCACAGTGTATCTGTACTGACCATATGTATTTGGGATACTTAAAGTGGCACAGCACGAGGTATCATTTTTATCTACAGTTGATTAATGCCTATTGTTAGCAATTTGACATCTATATTTCATCCGATAAATTATTATGACTGGGGCATGTCTTTTTACTGTATAAGCCTTAAAAGATGCCTAGGTGAAATATACTGTGCTGTGCCTTATTTGTTATATGCTATTGTATATTAGAGATGTGCACTTGAAATTTTTCGGGTTTTGTGTTTTGGTTTTGGGTTCGGTTCCGCGGCCGTGTTTTGGGTTCGACCTCGTTTTGGCAAAACCTCACCGAATTTTTTTTGTCGGATTCGGGTGTGTTTTGGATTCGGGTGTTTTTTTCAAAAAACACTAAAAAACAGCTTAAATCATAGAATTTGGGGGTCATTTTGATCCCAAAGTATTATTAACCTCAAAAACCATAATTTCCACTCATTTTCAGTCTATTCTGAACACCTCACACCTCACAATATTATTTTTAGTCCTAAAATTTGCACCGAGGTCGCTGGATGACTAAGCTAAGCGACCCTAGTGGCCGACACAAACACCTGGCCCATCTAGGAGTGGCACTGCAGTGTCACGCAGGATGGCCTTTCCAAAAAACACTCCCCAAACAGCACATGATGCAAAGAAAAAAAGAGGCGCAATGAGGTAGCTGTGTGAGTAAGCTAAGCGACCCTAGTGGCCGACACAAACACCTGGCCCATCTAGGAGTGGCACTGCAGTGTCACGCAGGATGGCCCTTCCAAAAAACACTCCCCAAACAGCACATGACGCAAAGAAAAAAAGAGGCGCAATGAGGTAGCTGTGTGAGTAAGATAAGCGACCCTAGTGGCCGACACAAACACCTGGCCCATCTAGGAGTGGCACTGCAGTGTCACGCAGGATGGCCCTTCAAAAAAATACTCCCCAAACAGCACATGACGCAAAGAAAAATGAAAGAAAAAAGAGGTGCAAGATGGAATTGTCCTTGGGCCCTCCCACCCACCCTTATGTTGTATAAACAGGACATGCACACTTTAACCAACCCATCATTTCAGTGACAGGGTCTGCCACACGACTGTGACTGAAATGACGGGTTGGTTTGGACCCCCACCAAAAAAGAAGCAATTAATCTCTCCTTGCACAAACTGGCTCTACAGAGGCAAGATGTCCACCTCATCATCATCCTCCGATATATCACCGTGTACATCCCCCTCCTCACAGATTATCAATTCGTCCCCACTGGAATCCACCATCTCAGCTCCCTGTGTACTTTGTGGAGGCAATTGCTGCTGGTCAATGTCTCCACGGAGGAATTGATTATAATTCATTTTAATGAACATCATCTTCTCCACATTTTCTGGAAGTAACCTCGTATGCCGATTGCTGACAAGGTGAGCGGCGGCACTAAACACTCTTTCGGAGTACACACTTGTGGGAGGGCAACTTAGGTAGAATAAAGCCAGTTTGTGCAAGGGCCTCCAAATTGCCTCTTTTTCCTGCCAGTATAAGTACGGACTGTCTGACGTGCCTACTTGGATGCGGTCACTCATATAATCCTCCACCATTCTTTCAATGGGGAGAGAATCATATGCAGTGCCAGTAGACGACATGTCCGTAATCGTTGGCAGGTCCTTCAGTCCGGACCAGATGTCAGCATCAGCAGTCGCTCCAGACTGCCCTGCATCACCGCCAGCGGGTGGGCTCGGAATTCTGAGCCTTTTCCTCGCACCCCCAGTTGCGGGAGAATGTGAAGGAGGAGATGTTGACAGGTCGCGTTCCGCTTGACTTGACAATTTTCTCACCAGCAGGTCTTTGAACCCCAGCAGACTTGTGTGTGCCGGAAAGAGAGATCCAAGGTAGGTTTTAAATCTAGGATCGAGCACGGTGGCCAAAATGTAGTGCTCTGATTTCAACAGATTGACCACCCGTGAATCCTTGTTAAGCGAATTAAGGGCTCCATCCACAAGTCCCACATGCCTAGCGGAATCGCTCTGTGTTAGCTCCTCCTTCAATGTCTCCAGCTTCTTCTGCAAAAGCCTGATGAGGGGAATGACCTGACTCAGGCTGGCAGTGTCTGAACTGACTTCACGTGTGGCAAGTTCAAAGGGCAGCAGAACCTTGCACAACGTTGAAATCATTCTCCACTGCGCTTGAGACAGGTGCATTCCACCTCCTATATCGTGCTCAATTGTATAGGCTTGAATGGCCTTTTGCTGCTCCTCCAACCTCTGAAGCATATATAGGGTTGAATTCCACCTCGTTACCACTTCTTGCTTCAGATGATGGCAGGGCAGGTTCAGGCGTTTTTGGTGGTGCTCCAGTCTTCTGTACGTGGTGTCTGTACGCCGAAAGTGTCCCGCAATTCTTCTGGCCACCGACAGCATCTCTTGCACGCCCCTCTCGTTTTTTAAATAATTCTGCACCACCAAATTCAAGGTATGTGCAAAACATGGGACGTGCTGGAATTTGCCCATATTTAATGCACACACAATATTGCTGGCGTTGTCCGATGCCACAAATCCACAGGAGAGTCCAATTGGGGTAAGCCATTCCGCGATGATCTTCCTCAGTTGCCGTAAGAGGTTTTCAGCTGTGTGCGTATTCTGGAAACCGGTGATACAAAGCGTAGCCTGCCTAGGAAAGAGTTGGCGTTTGCGAGATGCTGCTACTGGTGCCGCCGCTGCTGTTCTTGCGGCGGGAGTCCATACATCTACCCAGTGGGCTGTCACAGTCATATAGTCCTGACCCTGTCCTGTTCCACTTGTCCACATGTCCGTGGTTAAGTGGACATTGGGTACAGCTGCATTTTTTAGGACACTGGTGACTCTTTTTCTGAGGTCTGTGCACATTTTCGGTATCGCCTGCATAGAGAAATGGAACCTAGATGGTATTTGGTACCGGGGACACAGTACCTCCAACAAGTCTCTAGTTGCCTCTGCAGTAATGATGGATACCGGAACCACGTTTCTCACCACCCAGGATGCCAAGGCCTCAGTTATCCGCTTTGCAGCAGGATGACTGCTGTGATATTTCATCTTGCTCGCAAAGGACTGTTGGACAGTCAATTGCTTGGTGGAAGTAGTAAAAGTGGGCTTACGACTTCCCCTCTGGGATGACCATCGACTCCCAGCAGCAACAACAGCAGCGCCAGCAGCAGTAGGCGTTACACGCAAGGATGCATCGGAGGAATCCCAGGCAGGAGAGGACTTGTCAGAATTGCCAGTGACATGGCCTGCAGGACTATTGGCATTCCTGGGGAAGGAGGAAATTGACACTGAGGGAGTTGGTGGGGTGGTTTGCGTGAGCTTGGTTACAAGAGGAAGGGATTTACTGGTCAGTGGACTGCTTCCGCTGTCGCCCAAAGTTTTTGAACTTGTTACTGACTTATTATGAATGCGCTGCAGGTGACGTATAAGGGAGGATGTTCCGAGGTGGTTAACGTCCTTACCCCTACTTATTACAGCTTGACAAAGGCAACACACGGCTTGACAAATGTTGTCCGCATTTCTGTTGAAATACTTCCACACCGAAGAGCTGATTTTTTTGGTATTTTCAGCAGGCAAGTCAATGGCCATATTCCTCCCACGGACAACAGGTGTCTCCCCGGGTGCCTGACTTAAACAAACCACCTCACCATCAGAATCCTCCTTGTCAATTTCCTCCCCAGCGCCAGCAACACCCATATCCTCCTCATCCTGGTGTACTTCAACACTGACATCTTCAATCTGACTATCAGGAACTGGACTGCGGGTGCTCCTTCCAGCACTTGCAGGGGGCGTGCAAATGGTGGAAGGCGCATGCTCTTCACGTCCAGTGTTGGGAAGGTCAGGCATCGCAACCGACACAATTGGACTCTCCTTGTGGATTTGGGATTTCGAAGAACGCACAGTTCTTTGCTGTGCTTTTGCCAGCTTGAGTCTTTTCATTTTTCTAGCGAGAGGCTGAGTGCTTCCATCCTCATGTGAAGCTGAACCACTAGCCATGAACATAGGCCAGGGCCTCAGCCATTCCTTGCCACTCCGTGTGGTTAATGGCATATTGGCAAGTTTACGCTTATCCTCCGACAATTTTATTTGAGATTTTTGAGTCCTTTTTTTACTGATATTTGGTGTTTTGGATTTTACATGCTCTGTACTATGACATTGGGCATCGGCCTTGGCAGACGACGTTGCTGGCATTTCATCGTCTCGGCCATGACTAGTGGCAGCAGCTTCAGCACGAGGTGGAAGTCGATCTTGATCTTTCCCTATTTTTGGAACCTCAACATTTTTGTTATCCATATTTTAATAGGCACAACTAAAAGGCACCTCAGGTAAACAATGGAGATGGATGGATACTAGTATACTTATGGATGACGAGCGACTGCCGACACAGAGGTAGCTACAGCCGTGGACTACCGTACTGCATCTGCTGCTAATATAGACTGGATGATAATGAGATAAAATTAAAATATATATATATATATATATCACACTAGTACTGCAGCCGGACAGGTATATATTATGTAATGACGGACCTGCTGGACACTGTCTGTCAGACTCAGCACTGCAGACTCCTAAAGTAAGCTACTAGTATCAAGAAGATAGAAAAAAAAAAAAACCACGGGTAGGTGGTATACAATTATGGATGGACGAGCGACTGCCGACACAGAGGTAGCTACAGCCGTGGACTACCGTACTGTGTCTGCTGCTAATATAGACTGGATGATAATGAGATAAAATTAAAATATATATATATATCACACTAGTACTGCAGCCGGACAGGTATATATTATGTAATGACGGACCTGCTGGACACTGTCTGTCAGCACTGCAGACTCCTAAAGTAAGCTACTAGTATCAAGAAGATAGAAAAAAAAAAACACGGGTAGGTGGTATACAATTATGGATGGACGAGCGACTGCCGACACAGAGGTAGCTACAGCCGTGGACTACCGTACTGTGTCTGCTGCTAATATAGACTGGATGATAATGAGATAAAATTAAAATATATATATATATCACACTAGTACTGCAGCCGGACAGGTATATATTATGTAATGACGGACCTGCTGGACACTGTCTGTCAGACTCAGCACTGCAGACTCCTAAAGTAAGCTACTAGTATCAAGAAGATAGAAAAAAAAAAAACACGGGTAGGTGGTATACAATTATGGATGGACGAGCGACTGCCGACACAGAGGTAGCTACAGCCGTGGACTACCGTACTGTGTCTGCTGCTAATATAGACTGGATGATAATGAGATAAAATTAAAATATATATATATCACACTAGTACTGCAGCCGGACAGGTATATATTATGTAATGACGGACCTGCTGGACACTGTCTGTCAGCACTGCAGACTCCTAAAGTAAGCTACTAGTATCAAGAAGATAGAAAAAAAAAAACCACGGGTAGGTGGTATACAATTATGGATGGACGAGCGACTGCCGACACAGAGGTAGCTACAGCCGTGGACTACCGTACTGTGTCTGCTGCTAATATAGACTGGATGATAATGAGATAAAATTAAAATATATATATATATCACACTAGTACTGCAGCCGGACAGGTATATATTATGTAATGACGGACCTGCTGGACACTGTCTGTCAGCACTGCAGACTCCTAAAGTAAGATACTAGTATCAAGAAGATAGAAAAAAAAAAAAAACACGGGTAGGTGGTATACAATTATTGATGGACGAGCGACTGCCGACACTGAGGTAGCTACAGCCGTGGACTACCGTACTGTGTCCGCTGCTAATATAGACTGGATGATAATGAGATAAAATTAAAATATATATATATATCACACTAGTACTGCAGCCGGACAGGTATATATTATGTAATGACGGACCTGCTGGACACTGTCTGTCAGACTCAGCACTGCAGACTCCTAAAGTAAGCTACTAGTATCAAGAAGATAGAAAAAAAAAATGGGTAGGTGGTATACAATTATGGATGGATGAGCGACTGCCGACACAGAGGTAGCTACAGCCGTGGACTACCGTACTGTGTCTGCTGCTAATATAGACTGGATGATAATGAGATAAAATTAAAATATATATATATATATATCACACTAGTACTGCAGCCGGACAGGTATATATTATGTAATGACGGACCTGCTGGACACTGTCTGTCAGCACAGCAGACTCCTAAAGTAAGCTACTAGTATCAAGAAGATAGAAAAAAAAAAAACCACGGGTAGGTGGTATACAATTATGGATGGACGAGCGACTGCCGACACAGAGGTAGCTACAGCCGTGGACTACCGTATTGTGTCTGCTGCTAATATAGACTGGATGATAATGAGATAAAATTAAAATATATATATATATATCACACTAGTACTGCAGCCGGACAGGTATATATTATGTAATGACGGACCTGCTGGACACTGTCTGTCAGACTCAGCACTGCAGACTCCTAAAGTAAGCTACTAGCATCAAGAAGATAAAAAAAAAAAAACCACGGGTAGGTGGTATACAATTATGGATGGACGAGCGACTGCCGACACAGAGGTAGCTACAGCCGTGGACTACCGTACTGTTTCTGCTGCTAATATAGACTGGATGATAATGAGATAAAATTAAAATATATATATATATCACACTAGTACTGCAGCCGGACAGGTATATATTATGTAATGACGGACCTGCTGGACACTGTCTGTCAGCACTGCAGACTCCTAAAGTAAGCTACTAGTATCAAGAAGATAGAAAAAAAAAAACCACGGGTAGGTGGTATACAATTATGGATGGACGAGCGACTGCCGACACAGAGGTAGCTACAGCCGTGGACTACCGTACTGTGTCTGCTGCTAATATAGACTGGATGATAATGAGATAAAATTAAAAAATATATATATATCACACTAGTACTGCAGCCGGACAGGTATATATTATGTAATGACGGACCTGCTGGACACTGTCTGTCAGACTCAGCACTGCAGACTCCTAAAGTAAGCTACTAGTATCAAGAAGATAGAAAAAAAAAAAACCACGGGTAGGTGGTATACAATTATGGATGGACGAGCGACTGCCGACACAGAGGTAGCTACAGCCGTGGACTACCTTACTGTGTCTGCTGCTAATATAGACTGGATGATAATGAGATCAAATTAAAATATATATATATCACACTAGTACTGCAGCCGGACAGGTATATATTATGTAATGACGGACCTGCTGGACACTGTCTGCAGAATGCGTTTATAAAAACACCACACGACGAGTGTTTAACTTTTTCAGGCAGACAATCACAATATACTGGTGGTCAGCAGACAATCACAATACTGGTGGTCAGTGGTCACTGGTCAGTCACACTGGCAGTGGCACTCTGGCAGCAAAAGTGTGCACTGTACTTAAAATATGTACTCCTACTATAACTGCTCCCCAGTCTACCCCACAATTAAGCTGTGTGAGCAGTGAGCACTCAGCACAGTCAGATAATGATATACAGTATTACATATGATGCAGCACACTGGGCTGAGCACAGATATGGTATGTGACTGTGTCACACTGTGTATCGTTTTGTTTCAGGCAGAGAACGGATTAATTAAACTGGTGGTCACTGGTCACACTATCAGCAGCAAGTAGTACTCCTCCTAATAATATGCTCCCCAAAATTTGTGTCTCTCTCTAGTACTCTAGTCTAAACGGAGAGGACGCCAGCCACGTCCTCTCCCTATCAATCTCAATGCACGTGTGAAAATGGCGGCGACGCGCGGCTCCTTATATAGAATCCGAGTCTCGCGATAGAATACGAGCCTCGCGAGAATCCGACAGCGGGATGATGACGTTCGGGCGCGCTCGGGTTAACCGAGCAAGGCGGGAAGATCCGAGTCGCTCGGCCCCGTTTAAAAAAACCTGAAGTTCGGGAGGGTTCGGATTCCGAGGAACCGAACCCGCTCATCTCTATTGTATATTATGTATATATTTTGTGTTATTTAATTTTCTATTATTGTCTTTATATAGTGACTCCTAGGTCCCATTATTCATTTATTTGTCTCTAAACATTAAATCTGTCTCTGATCTCAGTCACGGAGAGTGTGATATGCCTTTTACGGTTCTAGTGTTGACAGTCAGTATCTATTTGGTGGTACTTTCTAAATATTAATCTGTGAGCAGCAGTTTACTCATATCCTTTTTGTATAATTGTTCAGTCACCTCCCCCACTCCCGTTTGCTATAACGTAGCACTGATTCCCTTATTGTAGCGCTTGGAACACATGTAGTTTCCGGTTTCTGGGCTTTGGAATGCATATTGATCGATGTGTCCCAGTAAATAGTTGGCGTGTGTTCTATTTTTCTTGCACTTTTATTAACCGCAGTTTTGTGGTTCCAGTCACCTCTGCGTTGTCTATATTGTCAGTGCACCTTTCGATTTCTCTTTCTCTCTATTTGTGTGGCCTCTCCCTGAGCAGTCTCTGGTGCGCACTGGACTTCCGGTTTCCGGGAGTTGGAACGCAGTGCGCTCCATGAACGCCGCGACCCGCTGTGTCAGGGTTGTGCATTGCCCCTGACACTCTGTATGGTTTATTCTTTGGTTGATCCTTCTGTCTAAGTTCTGTTATCGGTTAAGCTACATTGGGTACTTTGATTTTGATGTGTAAGTACGGAGTAAGTCTTTTTTTTCCGCACACACAGCCTACTTCCGGTCCGGGGGTATTTAAGGACACCACACACGCTTTTTTTCTGTGTGGCTGTAGAAGTACCGTGGGTTAGATTAGACACCCAGAGGTGTGTACTGAGCTGCTTGTTTGGTGATGCATTCCATTAACATATGTTTCAGTTTGATTGTTACATGCACCTATGTTACTTTGTCAACAGTGATGACTTCAGTTGTCTGGTTTACTTATTGGCTGAGAGTTTACTAACTACAGTGTGAGTATCATTTTCTGTGTACACTCAGTGACGGAGTTTTATATGCTTTTTCACTCACCAGCCATATTTCTTGATTTATCACTGCAGAATTGTCATATGAATTTTGAAATATTTGCCGCACAGCCATGATACTGTCTGAATATGACACATTGAATCTTTAGAGTAAGTGGATGATATTGTTAGCATATTGTCACCACGGTGTTGGTATTAAGTTGTCACACTGCATTGTGTGCTAGGAGTGTTGTATCTGATTATACAGAAGCTTTCAAATCATTTTTTTTTGCATACAGAAGCTTGTCTTGATAAAGATTCTTAATATAGGATCGAAACGTCGACAACAATAAGTCTGATATCGACGGAAATAAAGTTATTGTGAAATTGAAGCGGCTGAAGACATTCTGATTGGATGAGTGCGCCTCCACATTGTTGGACTCTATATATATATATATATATATATATACAAACCGTGTGAGAGTGCCGGTCTAGTGAAATAAATATATATAAATGTTTGCTTGTGGCCGCACTCCCAATAAAAGGAAATAATGTTCCCGGTGCCCTCCTTGGCACACCTGGCGTGGTGTACCTTGTAATAGTAGTTCCGTGAAGGTGGCACTCAGATAGTTACTTGCTGTACACAGGTGGTGTTTCAACGTTTCAAAGTTCTTTAGTACTTTGTCATGCTACTTGTGGTGTCCTGTTGCCTGGAACATTGTTTGGTGTCTTGACAAAGATCACTGGGATGTGATCGAAACGTCGACTTGATTATTCAATATTAAAACTACAGCTACTATTTTACAAAAAAACTGGTGAGTGCCCTCCTTTACAAATGACTATATATATATATATATATATACACACAAATATCTTAAATATCTATAATCCAGCACTTCCTTGTTAGCTATAATCCAAACCTGCCAGGGTGCACTCCTAGGAGCCAGCAAACCCCATCCATAAATACAAACAACAGTGTTGGCACCATTGGACTCTTTGCTTGGTGAAAAAAACTTGTGCTTAACTTCAACGCTTCAGGGTGATGCCCCCCGTCATCAGGACACACACACACACACACACACACACACACACATACACACATATAAACCGGCATTCCCAATATTATAATCAACGACCGCGGTGCTCAGCTCAATAAAATCAACATATAACGGTAAACAGTGGCACACCTGCGAGTTTGTGAAAGAAAGACACTACAACAGCAGTGGCAGTTTAAAAAGCGATGTTTTGGATGTTACTCCTTTATCAAGCCAAAAAACACATAAATGACCACAGTGAATGTGCTTACCTAACTACCCCCAGGAACCGATCACCACTTGTCCTGCATGCTCCCGTGCCCAGCACCAGAGCTGCCTGCACATCCGGTCAGCGGCATTTCCTGGTACCGGTGGCATAACCCGGGGAAGCCGTCATGTCCGGGGCATTGGCATAGTGACCGGCGTTCAGGATGTAGCAGTTGCTATGGGTACAATAATCAAAACATAGTGACACTAAAGCTCAACATAGTGTACAAATGCTGGAATAACTGAGTTACAAGTACAGAGAAAGATAGGTACATACCAATCCCAGAACTAGTTGATCTGCACAATACATTAAAATACTATATGTGGCATATAATATTACTCTCGTTTATAAATATATATATCCTTATAATAAATTAGAGGTGCTCACGACTCATGTATAGTATTAGTAAAATATATATAAGGCACAACATTCATTGTTGTCATTTATGTGTTTTTTGGCTTGATAAAGGAGTAACATCCGAAACGTAAATTTTTAAACTGCAACTGCTGTTGTAGTGTCTTTCTTTCACATATATATAAGCACCAATGTGGGGCTCTCCTATTACTGCAGGATTCAATGTACCGGGTGTCCACACATGTAGGTAAAATTAGTGATGAGCACCGGAAATCTTTCGGGTTTTGTGTTTTGGTTTTGGGTTCGGTTCCGCGGCCGTGTTTTGGGTTCGAACGCGTTTTGGCAAAACCTCACCGAATTTTTTTTGTCGGATTCGGGTGTGTTTTGGATTTGGGTGTTTTTTTCAAAAAACCCTAAAAAACAGCTTAAATCATAGAATTTGGGGGTCATTTTGATCCCAAAGTATTATTAACCTCAATAACCATAATTTCCACTCATTTTCAGTCTATTCTGAACACCTCACACCTCACAATATTATTTTTAGTCCTAAAATTTGCACCGAGGTCGCTGGATGACTAAGCTCAGCGATCCAAGTGGCCGACACAAACACCTGACCCATCTAGGAGTGGCACTGCAGTGTCACGCAGGATGGCCCTTCAAAAAACTACTCCCCAAACAGCACATGACGCAAAGAAGAAAAAAAAGAGGCGCAATGAGGTAGCTGTGTGACTAAGATAAGCGACCCTAGTGGCAGACACAAACACCTGGCCCATCTAGGAGTGGCACTGCAGTGTCACGCAGGATGGCCCTTCCAAAAAACACCCCCCAAACAGCACATGACGCAAAGAAAAAAAGAGGCGCAATGAGGTAGCTGTGTGACTAAGATAAGCGACCCAAGTGGCCGACACAAACACCTGGCCTATCTAGGAGTGGCACTGCAGTGTCACGCAGGATGGCCCTTCCAAAAAACACCCCCCAAACAGCACATGACGCAAAGAAAAAAAGAGGCGCAATGAGGTAGCTGTGTGACTAAGATAAGCGACCCAAGTGGCCGACACAAACACCTGGCCCATCTAGGAGTGGCACTGCAGTGTCACGCAGGATGGCCCTTCCAAAAAACACCCCCCAAACAGCACATGACGCAAAGAAAAAAAGAGGCGCAATGAGGTAGCTATGTGACTAAGATAAGTGACCCAAGTGGCCGACACAAACACCTGGCCCATCTAGGAGTGGCACTGCAGTGTCACGCAGGATGGCCCTTCCAAAAACTACTCCCCAAACAGCACATGACGCAAAGAAAAATGAAAGAAAAAAGAGGTGCAAGATGGAATTGTCCTTGGGCCCTCCCACCCACCCTTATGTTGTATAAACAGGACATGCACACTTTAACCAACCCATCATTTCAGTGACAGGGTCTGCCACACGACTGTGACTGAAATGACGGGTTGGTTTGGACCCCCACCAAAAAAGAAGCAATTAATCTCTTCTTGCACAAACTGGCTCTACAGAGGCAAGATGTCCACCTCATCATCATCCTCCGATATATCACCGTGTACATCCCCCTCCTCACAGATTATCAATTCGTCCCCACTGGAATCCACCATCTCAGCTCCCTGTGTACTTTGTGGAGGCAATTGCTGCTGGTCAATGTCTCCACGGAGGAATTGATTATAATTCATTTTAATGAACATCATCTTCTCCACATTTTCTGGCTGTAACCTCGTATGCCGATTGCTGACAAGGTGAGCGGCGGCACTAAACACTCTTTCGGAGTACACACTTGTGGGAGGGCAACTTAGGTAGAATAAAGCCAGTTTGTGCAAGGGCCTCCAAATTGCCTCTTTTTCCTGCCAGTATAAGTACGGACTGTCTGACGTGCCTATTTGGATGCGGTCACTCATATAATCCTCCACCATTCTTTCAATGGGGAGAGAATCATATGCAGTGACAGTAGACGACATGTCCGTAATCGTTGTCAGGTCCTTCAGTCCGGACCAGATGTCAGCATCAGCAGTCGCTCCAGACTGCCCGGCATCACCGCCAGCGGGTGGGCTCGGAATTCTGAGCCTTTTCCTCGCACCCCCAGTTGCGGGAGAATGTGAAGGAGGAGATGTTGACAGGTCGCGTTCCGCTTGACTTGACAATTTTGTCACCAGCAGTTCTTTGAACCCCAGCAGACTTGTGTCTGCCGGAAAGAGAGATCCAAGGTAGGTTTTAAATCTAGGATCGAGCACGGTGGCCAAAATGTAGTGCTCTGATTTCAACAGATTGACCACCCGTGAATCCTTGTTAAGCGAATTAAGGGCTCCATCCACAAGTCCCACATGCCTAGCGGAATCGCTCTGTGTTAGCTCCTCCTTCAATGTCTCCAGCTTCTTCTGCAAAAGCCTGATGAGGGGAATGACCTGACTCAGGCTGGCAGTGTCTGAACTGACTTCACGTGTGGCAAGTTCAAAAGGTTGCAGAACCTTGCACAACGTTGAAATCATTCTCCACTGCGCTTGAGACAGGTGCATTCCACCTCCTATATCGTGCTCAGTTGTATAGGCTTGAATGGCCTTTTGCTGCTCCTCCAACCTCTGAAGCATATAGAGGGTTGAATTCCACCTCGTTACCATTTCTTGCTTCAGATGATGGCAGGGCAGGTTCAGGCGTTTTTGGTGGTGCTCCAGTCTTCTGTACGTGTTGCCTGTACGCCGAAAGTGTCCCGCAATTCTTCTGGCCACCGACAGCATCTCTTGCACGCCCCTCTCGTTTTTTAAATAATTCTGCACCACCAAATTCAAGGTATGTGCAAAACATGGGACGTGCTGGAATTTGCCCATATTTAATGCACACACAATATTGCTTGCGTTGTCCGATGCCACAAATCCACAGGAGAGTCCAATTGGGGTAAGCCATTCTGCGATGATCTTCCTCAGTTGCCGTAAGAGGTTTTTAGCTGTGTGCGTATTCTGGAAAGTGGTGATACAAAGCGTAGATTGCCTAGGAAAGAGTTGGCATTTGCGAGATGCTGCTACTGGTGCCGCCGCTGCTGTTCTTGCGGCGGGAGTCCATACATCTACCCAGTGGGCTGTCACAGTCATATAGTCCTGAGCCTGTCCTGCTCCACTTGTCCACATGTCCGTGGTTAAGTGGACATTGGGTAAAACTGCATTTTTTAGGACACTGGTGAGTCTTTTTCTGAGGTCTGTGTACATTTTCGGTATCGCCTGCCTAGAGAAATGGAACCTAGATGGTATTTGGTACCGGGGACACAGTACCTCCAACAAGTCTCTAGTTGGCTCTGCAGTAATGATGGATACCGGAACCACGTTTCTCACCGCCCAGGATGCCAAGGCCTCAGTTATCCGCTTTGCAGCAGGATGACTGCTGTGATATTTCATCTTCCTCGCAAAGGACTGTTGGACAGTCAATTGCTTGGTGGAAGTAGTAAAAGTGGTCTTACGATTACGACTTCCCCTCTGGGATGACCATCGACTCCCAGCAGCAACAACAGCAGCGCCAGCAGCAGTAGGCGTTACACGCAAGGATGCATCGGAGGAATCCCAGGCAGGAGAGGACTCGTCAGAATTGCCAGTGACATGGCCTGCAGGACTATTGGCATTCCTGGGGAAGGAGGAAATTGACACTGAGGGAGTTAGTGGGGTGGTTTGCGTGAGCTTGGTTACAAGAGGAAGGGATTTACTGGTCAGTGGACTGCTTCCGCTGTCGCCCAAAGTTTTTGAACTTGTCACTGACTTATGATGAATGCGCTGCAGGTGACGTATAAGGGAGGATGTTCCGAGGTGGTTAACGTCCTTACCCCTACTTATTACAGCTTGACAAAGGCAACACATGGCTTGACAAATGTTGTCCGCATTTCTGTTGAAATACTTCCACACCGAAGAGCTGATTTTTTTGGTATTTTCACCAGGCATGTCAATGGCCCTATTCCTCCCACGGACAACAGGTGTCTACCCGGGTGCCTGACTTAAACAAACCACCTCACCATCAGAATCCTCCTGGTCAATTTCCTCCCCAGCGCCAGCAACACCCATATCCTCCTCATCCTGGTGTACTTCAACACTGACATCTTCAATCTGACTATCAGGAACTGGACTGCGGGTGCTCCTTCCAGCACTTGCAGGGGGCGTGCAAATGGTGGAAGGCGCATGCTCTTCACGTCCAGTGTTGGGAAGGTCAGGCATCGCAAACGACACAATTGGACTCTCCTTGTGGATTTGTGATTTCGAAAAACGCACAGTTCTTTGCTGTGCTTTTGCCAGCTTGAGTCTTTTCATTTTTCTAGCGAGAGGCTGAGTGCTTCCATCCTCATGTGAAGCTGAACCACTAGCCATGAACATAGGCCAGGGCCTCAGCCGTTCCTTGCCACTCCGTGTGGTAAATGGCATATTGGCAAGTTTACGCTTCTCCTCCGACAATTTTATTTTAGATTTTTGAGTCCTTTTTTTACTGATATTTGGTGTTTTTGATTTTACATGCTCTGTACTATGACATTGGGCATCGGCCTTGGCAGACGACTTTGATGGCATTTCATCGTCTCGGCCATGACTAGTGGCAGCAGCTTCAGCACGAGGTGGAAGTCGATCTTGATCTTTCCCTATTTTTGGAACCTCAACATTTTTGTTCTCCATATTTTAATAGGCACAACTAAAAGGCACCTCAGGTAAACAATGGAGATGGATGGATACTAGTATACTTATGGATGGACGAGTGACTGCCGACACAGAGGTAGCTACAGCCGTGGACTACCGTACTGCGTCTGCTGCTAATATAGACTGGATGATAATGATATAAAAAATATATATATATCACTACTGCACCCGGACAGGTATATATTATATAATGACGGACCTGCTGGACACTGTCAGCACTACAGACTCCTAAAGTAAGCTACTAGTATCAAGAAGATAGAAAAAAAAAAAACACCACAGGTAGGTGGTATACAATTATGGATGGACGAGCGACTGCCGACACAGAGGTAGCTACAGCCGTGGACTACCGTAATGCATCTGCTGCTAATATAGACTGGATGATAATGATATAAAAAATATATATATATCACTACTGCAGCCGGACAGGTATATATTATATAATGACGGACCTGCTGGACACTGTCAGCACTGCAGACTCCTAAAGTAAGCTACTAGTATCAAGAAGATAGAAAAAAAAACACAACAGGTAGGTGGTATACAATTATGGATGGACGAGCGACTGCCGACACAGAGGTAGCTACAGCCGTGGACTACCATACTGCGTCTGCTGCTAATATAGACTGGATGATAATGATATAAAAAATATATATATATCACTACTGCAGCCGGACAGGTATATATTATATAATGACGGACCTGCTGGACACTGTCAGCACTGCAGACTCCTAAAGTTAACTACTAGTATGAAGAAGATAGAAAAAAAAAAAAACCACCACAGGTAGGTATACAATTATGGACGAGCGACTGCCGACACAGAGGTAGCTACAGCCGTGGACTACCGTACTGCGTCTGCTGCTAGTATAGACTGGATGATAATGATATAAAAAAAATATATATATCACTACTGCAGGACAGGTATATATTATATAATGACGGACCTGCTGGACACTGTCAGCAGAATGCGTTTATAGAATAAAAACACCACACGACGAGTGTTTAACTTTTTCAGGCAGACAATCACAATATACTGGTGTTCACTGGTCACTGGTCAGTCACACTGGCAGTGGTACTCTGGCAGCAAAAGTGTGCACTGTTAAATATATGTACTCCTGCTATAACTGCTCCTCAGTCTCCCCCACAATTAAGCTGTGTGAGCAGTGAGCACTTGGCACAGTCAGATATACATAGATGATGCAGCACACTGAGGCTGAGCACAGATATGGTATACTGTGTCACTGTGTATCGTTTTTTTTCAGGCAGAGAACGGATTATATTAAATAATAATAAAACTGCACTGGTGGTCACTGGTCAGTCACTAGTAAACTCTGCACTCTCTGAGTACTCCTAAGCTCCAGTAAATCAAGTGTCTCACTCTCACTATCTATTTCTATTCTAAACGGAGAGGACGCCAGCCACGTCCTCTCCCTATCAATCTCAATGCACGTGTGAAAATGGCGGCGACGCGCGGCTCCTTATATAGAATCCGAGTCTTGCGATAGAATACGAGCCTCGCGAGAATCCGACAGCGGGATGATGATGTTCGGGCGCGCTCGGGTTAGCCGAGCAAGGCGGGAAGATCTGAGTCTGCCTCGTACCCGTGTAAAAAGCGTGAAGTTCGGGGGGGTTCGGTTTCCGAGAAACCGAACCCGCTCATCACTAGGTAAAATACAAACAAACTTTGGGTGGACCTGACGAAAATGCCACAATTAAGTCAAACAAACTTTGCCACTATCTCGCCACCTGCATCTCTTTGTATCAGTCACTAGGAGTGCCACACCGGCACTTGTGTATATGTATATATACATATATAAGAAGAACCAGCACACCTTCCTCACAATAAAAGTGCTTCGGTGCTCTCTGGAATCAAACTGACATAAATCCAATGACGATTCAACAAAGGAAATTCTGATTCTGCATAAGAGCAGTCAATTTTATTACAGATATAATAATCAAACCAAAAATAAAGATATCAGCAGGGAATATTCCCTTTATAATTCTTTAAATTGGTGGTGCGACCTGAGCCAGTAAATAACATATGAGCTCAAAAAAGACAAAAGAGAAAGAAGGCTCTTATTTGGGTGCACTCTTTAAACAACTAGATAGATAACATAGAGTTATAAGCAGATAAAACTCAAATTTATTTGTGTTATTAAAATTCAATTTGCAACAAGCCGACAAATGAAAAAAATGTTCTGGCCATATAAACAAAAAAGATTAAAAACAGATATGGATATGGACACAAACAGTACCACATCCAATCGCCCTTGAACAGTACAGAAAATTCTGTATTAATCAGACCTTATTGGGTCAAAAAGAGGGCTCAAATAAGTCAAAAGTAGCACCTGGGATACCTGATCACAATTTTTTGTAAGAGGATCCCGTGTGTGAGTACCATAGAATGATTGGCTATTTTGTTAATGTTTCTGATAGCAAGTGTAGACCCTGATATATAGTTGGTTGTTGTAAAAAGGCTCAAGAGTGGCAAGAAATGAAGGAAGAGAAGGTGGTGATACTGCTTGTGCTATCACATGCTATACGCAAAGACAAATACAAGTTACTTATCACATCGACGGGTCCATGAGTGTCAGGGTCCCTTGCGGGAAACACGTTTCGCCCATTTCACGGGCTTGTTCACTCCCTACCTTGTATTTGTCTTTGCTTATAGCGTGTGATAGCGCTCTTCTGGTTTTTGCAAGGATTCCCGACACCTGTGGGCCCGTTGGTATAATCAGTACCTTGATATCTATTTTGCACATAGCGTGTGACAGCGCACCATTTATTGCATATCTGAGACACTATTAAGCCTCAGGAGGGGGATCCTGACACCTGCAGACCCATTAGGGTTACAAGGGTTCCCGCAAGGGATCCCGACAGTCATGGACCCGCTGATGTGACTAGTATGGTTTATTTATTTTTTTCATATAACATATGATAGCGTTCCTCTGCCTGCAGCAAAGATTTCTGACACTCAGAGATCCGCTGGTATGATTAATACCTCTGTACCTATTTACTTTTTCTACAGCGTGTGAGAGTGTACCTTTTGATGTCTAATAGAGAGATCATAAATTAGTTAAGGAAAAGGATCTTGACACTTGCAGACCCTCCAGCAATATAAGGGTTTCTGTATCGATATTATTAGCAACAGTGACAGTGCTCCTTTCTTGTTTGAATTTAGATATCATCAGCAACATTGTGTTGAGTTAACTTCTCAGAATAACATGTAATTACAGATTATTAGCAGCAGCTTCTATACCCAGGACAGATGGGTTCATACTGTTGCAATTTCTTATTCAATTAAAGATTTTGTGCTTTAAGCAACTATTTGGTTCAGGACAAACCCCCTATATTTTCTATAATTGATTTATTTATTTATTAATTTTTTTCACAATTGGCGTTTTATGGTTATATTTGACATTGACATATTTATAAATGTTGTGACTATGATATGAAATATGATGTATTAGCATCTCAAAATTTGTGAGATCACTTTAACCTTATAAATGTACTAAAACACTCCCACTTAACTACCTACTGCACTTATTCAGTGGACTCTCATCCACAATTCGGAGTATCTGGCACCCTTAATGTCAGGTCCCTGTCTAACGTTGGAAAGCAGATCCACACTTTATTTTCCCTAGGTATTTAATAGTGATGTGCACCGGACATTTTTCGGGTTTTGTGTTTTGGTTTTGGATTCGGTTCCGCCGCCGTGTTTTGGATTCGGACGCGTTTTGGCAAAACCTCCCTGAAATTTTTTTGGCGGATTCGGGTGTGTTTTGGAATCGGGTGGTTTTTTTTACAAAAAACCCTCAAAAACAGCTTAAATCATAGAATTTGGGGGTCATTTTGATCCCATAGTATTATTACACTCAATAACCATAATTTCCACTCATTTCCAGTCTATTCTGAACACCTCACACCTCACAATATTATTTTTAGTCCTAAAATTTGCACCAAGGTCACTGGATGACTAAGCTAAGCGACCCAAGTGGCCGACACAAACACCAGGCCCATCTAGGAGTGGCACTGCAGTGTCAGACAGGATGGCAGATTTAAAAAATAGTCCCCAAACAGCACATGATGCAAAGAAAAAAAGAGGTGCAATGAGGTAGCTGTGTGACTAAGCTAAGCGACCCAAGTGGCCGACACAAACACCTGGCCCATCTAGGAGTGGCACTGCAGTGTCAGACAGGATGACAGATTTAAAAAATAGTCCCCAAACAGCACATGATGCAAAGAAAAAAAGAGGTGCAATGAGGTAGCTGTGTGACTAAGCTAAGCGACCCAAGTGGCCGACACAAACACCTGGCCCATCTAGGAGTGGCACTGCAGTGTCAGACAGGATGGCACTTCAAAAAATAGTCCCCAAACAGCACATGATGCAAAGATAAATTAAAGTAAAAAAAACAGGTGCAAGATGGAATTGTTCTTGGGCACTCCCACCCACCCTTATGTTGTATAAACAGGACATGCACACTTTAGCAAACCCATCATTTCAGCGACAGGATCTGCCACACAACTGTGACTGAAATGACTGGTTGGTTTGGGCCCCCACCAAAAAAGAAGCAATCAATCTCTCCTTGCACAAACTGGCTTTACAAAGGCAAGATGTCCACCTCCTCCTCATCGTCCGATTCCTCACCCTTTTCACTGTGTACATCCCCCTCCTCACAGATTATTAATTCGTCCCCACTGGAATCCACCATCTCAGGTCCCTGTGTACTTTCTGGAGGCAATTGCTGGTGAATGTCTCCACGCCGATTGCTGACAAGGTGAGCAGCTGCACTAAACACTCTTTCGGAGTACACACTGGAGGGGGGGCAACTTAGGTAGAATAAAGCCAGTTTCTGCAAGGGCCTCCAAATTGCCTCTTTTTCCTACCAGTATACGTACGGACTGTCTGACGTGCCTGCTTGGATGCGGTCACTCATATAATCCTCCACCATTCTTTCAATGGTGACAGAATCATGGGGGTCATTCCGAGTTGTTCGCTCGTTGCCGAGTTTCGCTATATTGAGATTAGTCACTTACTGCGCATGCGCAAGGTTCGCAGAGCGCATGCGCTTAGTTATTTTACTCAAAAGTTAGGTGTTTTACTCATGGCATAACGAGGATTTTTCATTGTTCTGGTGATCGGAGTGTGATTGACAGGAAGTGGGTGTTTCTGGGCGGAAACTGGCCGTTTTATGGGAGTGTGCGAAAAAACGCTGGCATTTCTGGGAAAAACGCGGGAGTGTCAGAAGAAACGGGGGAGTGTCTGGGCGAACGCTGGGTGTGTTTGTGACATCAAACCAGGAACAAAACTGACTGAACTGATCGCAGTGGCAGAGTAAGTCTCGAGCTACTCAGAAACTGCTAAGAATTTTCTATTCGCAATTCTGATAATCTTTTGTTCGCAATTCTGCTAAGCTAAGATACACTCCCAGAGGGCAGCGGCCTAGCGTGTGCAATGCTGCTATAAGCAGCTAGCGAGCAAACAACTCGGAATGAGGGCCCATATGCAGTGACAGTAGACGACATGTCAGTAATCATTGGCAGGTCCTTCATTCTGGATCAGATGTCAGGACTCGCTCCAGACTGGCCTGCATCACCGCCAGCAGATGGGCTCGGAATTCTTAGCCTGTTCCTCGCAGCCCCAGTTGCAGGAGAATGTGAAGGAGGAGCTGTTGACGGGTCATGTTCTGCTTGACTTGACAAGTGTCTCACCAGCAGGTCTTTGAACATCTGCAGACTTGTGTCTGCCGGAAAGAGAGATCCAACATAGGCTTTAAACCGAGGATCGAGCACGGTGGCCAAAATGTAGTGCTCTGATTTCAACTGATTGACCACCCGTGAATCCTGGTTAAGCAAATTAAGGGCTCCATCCACAAGTCCCACATGCCTAGCGGAATTGCTACGTATTAGCTCCTCCTTCAATCCCTCCAGCTTCTTCTGCAAAAGCCTGATGAGGGGAATGACCTGACTCAGGCTGGCAGTGTCTGAACTGACTTCACGTGTGGCAAGTTCAAAGGGTTGCAGAACCTTGCACAACGTTGAAATCATTCTCCACTGCACTTGAGTCAGGTGCATTCCCTCTCCTTTGCCTATATCGTAGGTAGCTGTATAGGCTTGAATGGCCTTTTGCAGCTCCTCCATGATCTGAAGCATATAGAGGGTTGAATTCCACCTCAGTACCACTTCTTGCTTCAGATGATGGCGGGGCAGGTTCAGGAGTGTTTGCTGGTGCTCCAGTCTTTGGCACGCGGTGGCTGAATGCCGAAAGTGGGCCGCAATTCTTCGGGCCACCGACAGCATCTCTTGCACGCCCCTGTCGTTTTTTAAATAATTCTGCACCACCAAATTCAATGTATGTGCAAAACATGGGACGTGCTGGAATTTGCCCACATGAAATGCACGCACAATATTGGTGGCGTTGTCCGATGTCACAAATCCCCAGGAGAGTCCAATTGGGGTAAGCCATTCTGTGATGATGTTCCTCAGTTTCCGTAAGAGGTTGTCAGATGTATGCCTCTTCTGAAAAGCGGTGATACAAAGCGTAGCCTGCCTAGGAATGAGTTGGCGTTTGCAAGATGCTGCTACTGGTGCTGCCGCTGCTGTTCTTGCTGCGGGAAGCAATACATCTACCCAGTGGGCTGTCACAGTCATATAGTCCTGAGTCTGCCCTGGACCACTTGTCCACATGTCCGTGGTTAAGTGGACATTGGGTACAACTGCATTTTTTAGGACACTGGTGACTCTTTTTCTGACGTCTGTGTACATTCTCGGTATCGCATGCCTAGAGAAGTGGAACCTAGAAGGTATTTGGTACCGGGGACACAGTACCTCAAGCAATACTCTAGTTGCCTGTGAATTAATGGTGGATACCGGAAACACGTTTAACACCGCCCAGGCTGCCAAGGCCTGAGTTATCCACTTTGCAGCAGGATGGCTGCTGTGATATTTCATCTTCCTCGCAAAGGACTGTTGGACAGTCAATTGCTTACTGGAAGTAGTACAAGTGGTCTTCCGACTTCCCCTCTGGGATGACGATCGACTCCCAGCTGCAACAACAGCAGAGCCAGCGGCAGTAGGCGTTACACTCAAGGATGCATCAGAGGAATCCCAGTTAGGAGAGGACTCGTCAGACTTGACAGTGACATTGCCTGCAGGACTATTGGCGTTCCTGTCTAAGGAGGAAATTGACACTGAGGGAGTTGGTGGTGTGGTTTGCAGGAGCTTGGTTACAAGAGGAAGGGATTTAGTTGTCAGTAGACTGCTTCCGCTGTCACCCAAAGTTTTTGAACTTGTCAATGACTTCTGATGAATGCGCTCCAGGTGACGTATAAGGGAGGATGTTCCTAGGTGGTAAACGTCCTTACCCCTACCTATTACAGCTTGACAAAGGCAACACACGGCTTGACAAATGTTGTCTGCATTTCTGTTAAAATAATTCCACACCGACGAGGTGATTTTTTTTGTAATTTGACAAGACATGTCAATGGCCATATTCGTCCCACAGACAACAGGTGTCTCCCCGGGTGCCTTACTTAAACAAACCCTCAAAATACTAGTACTGATGTCAGGCGCTATCGGCAATTATAAATAATATATAAATAAATAAATAAATAATTCTCTTACAGCTCATACAATTTAAATAGCCGCAAACAAGGTGAAATGGCCTGTGGAAGTGGCCAACGTAATCACACCTGATTAAAACCAGGTGTAGCAAAAAAGATTCTAGTTAACCTCTTGCGCTATTAAATAAAGGTAACATGACTTGAGGACACTTGATTAATGATTGAAATAAATTTAATATCCGTAAAATAAATTATAAACAATAAACATAAAATTAAATAGTTATGTATGCGCATACACATAAAAAGATAAATACTATACTTTACTAATTGAGCATAAGAGGTGGATCATATAATTAATTGTGACCATATATGACTAATCAATATTCATACTTTGACAGTGTCCATTCTTTGGTATTTTCAGCATGGAACAGTCCCATTAATTTATGCTCATAGAAATGAGATTAGGTGTGTGTCAAGTAGGTAAATCGAACCACTATATCAATTGTAAATGGTCCTTTTATACATGGAGAAATCTCCAAACAGCACGGAGAAGCTAAATGTCACCTGGGGTTTGGTGCACAGCAAGCACCTATGTGAAACTCCCGGTTATCACTGTCCGTGAATGGTATACTCCGTCTTCTGCTGTGTTAGGTCATCACACACACCTTACTTCGCATTAGGGGATGGAGGTTGTATCCGGCTCCCGGGGCTTTGCGCACTGCAGGCGCTGGTATGATGATTCTGCTCCCGTCCTCAAGCCGCCGCATATAGCGCGTCCTCCCGTCTCCCGCTTATCGGTCTCAGGCAGTGTCTGCACATCAATAGGACCTACTGTCAAACGTCCGTTAGGTCACACAGGGCTCCTTCTCTGACGTGTTTCGCTTCTAATTGAAGCTTCCTCATAGAGTAATGATTTTTAGACAATAGAGCCCTTTTTATATATAGCAGCCTCAATTCAATTGGTGTAATCATTCACCAATTAAAATAAGTAGAGTGGTTAGTTTGCATTAGAATAAAAAAAACACTTCTGTTTCATCATATAATCATAAACTTATGGAATATGGGTATAAGAATGCTTCCTTAAATTTGGGGTCATAGAAGCATTATCATCTTTACTAATAAAAACGAAGAAATTTATTTAGAAGAAAAATAGTCTGGAGGTAGATTATCAGTTTACTATAGTTAGACCAACTAGTTCAGTTAGTTCGAGGTCCGGACGAAATAAGATTTAATGTGATGTGATGAGATTGCCCCATATTTTATATTTTATATTTATATTTTTTGGTGTGCAGGCAAATATAATATATGCATTTTTATAGTATACGCAATAAAGATTGTATTTGACTGAAGGATGAAAACATTGACAGATGGAATAGTTGCTTGAGATTCTCCACATAGTTGTATTGTTTACCATCTCTATATATGCATAAAAATGTAACATTCTATCAAGTAGCTACATAGCCTGGAGGTAGTGTCTTGGTTTACTATAGCTAGAGTACCCAGTTCGATTCCCGAATGACTTATATATATATATATTTTTTTTTATTATTTATAATTTTTTATTATTTTTTCTTGTTTATATATTCTTTTTTATATATCTTACTATTATCATGTTTATGATGAATTATTGAACAAAAATAGGATATTATATTATGTTTAGAGATAATATTTATATAATT
The DNA here is from genome assembly GCF_028390025.1 of Pseudophryne corroboree. Taxonomy (NCBI): domain Eukaryota; kingdom Metazoa; phylum Chordata; class Amphibia; order Anura; family Myobatrachidae; genus Pseudophryne; species Pseudophryne corroboree. The sequence goes on from NC_086448.1 coordinate 483,887,655, forward strand.
GTATATCGATTATTATCCTGCTATTTCTGAAAGATGTGTTTATAGACAGACGGGCAGATGAAAGGTTAATGTGAGTCTTTTAATTAAAGAACAGGTGAGCTAAGAGGTGGATCAGGAGGTGGATCTTAGACAGGTGTTGCTATTTTAGGTGAATGATTACACCAATTGAATTGAGGCTGCTATATATAAAAAGGGCTCTATTGTCTAAAAATCATTACTCTATGAGGAAGCTTCAATTAGAAGCGAAACGCGTCAGAGAAGGAGCCCTGTGTGACCTAACGGACGTTTGACAGTAGGTCCTATTGATGTGCAGACACTGCCTGAGACCGATAAGCGGGAGACGGGAGGACGCGCTATATGCGGCGGCTTGAGGACGGGAGCAGAATCATCATACCAGCGCCTGCAGTGCGCAAAGCCCCGGGAGCCGGATACAACCTCCATCCCCTAATGCGAAGTAAGGTGTGTGTGATGACCTAACACAGCAGAAGACGGAGTATACCATTCACGGACAGTGATAACCGGGAGTTTCACATAGGTGCTTGCTGTGCACCAAACCCCAGGTGACATTTAGCTTCTCCGTGCTGTTTGGAGATTTCTCCATGTATAAAAGGACCATTTACAATTGATATAGTGGTTCGATTTACCTACTTGACACACACCTAATCTCATTTCTATGAGCATAAATTAATGGGACTGTTCCATGCTGAAAATACCAAAGAATGGACACTGTCAAAGTATGAATATTGATTAGTCATATATGGTCACAATTAATTATATGATCCACCTCTTATGCTCAATTAGTAAAGTATAGTATTTATCTTTTTATGTGTATGCGCATACATAACTATTTAATTTTATGTTTATTGTTTATAATTTATTTTACGGATATTAAATTTATTTCAATCATTAATCAAGTGTCCTCAAGTCATGTTACCTTTATTTAATAGCGCAAGAGGTTAACTAGAATCTTTTTTACTTAAACAAACCACCTCACCATCAGAATCCTCCTTGTCAATTTCCTCCTCAGCGCTAGCAACACCCATATCCTCATCCTGGTGTACTTCAACAGTGACATCTTCAATTTGACTATCAGGAACTGGACTGTGGGTGCTCCTTCCAGCACTTGCAGGGGGTGTGCAAATGGTGGAAGGCGTAAGCTCTTCCCGTCCAGTGTTGGGAAGGTCAGGCATCGCAACCAACACAATTGGACTCTCCTTGGGGATTTGTGATTTAGAAGAATGCACAGTTCTTTGCTGTGCTTTTGCCAGCTTAAGTCTTTTCATTTTTCTAGTGGGAGGATGAGTGCTTCCATCCTCATGTGAAGCTGACCCACTAGTCATGAGGAACATAGGAGAGGGCCTCAGCCGTTCCTTGCAACTCTGTGTCGTAAATGGCACATTGGCAAGTTTACGCTTCTCCTCAGATGCTTTTAATTTAGATTTTTGGGTCATTTTACTGAAATTTTGTTTTTTTGGACTTTACATGCTCTCTACTATGACATTTGGCATCGCCTTGGCAGATGACGTTGATGGCATTTCATCGTCTCGCCCATGACTAGTGGCAGCAGCTTCAGCACGAGGTGGAAGTGGATCTTGATCTTTCCCTCTTTTACCCTCCACATTTTTGTTCTCCGTTTTTTAATGTGTGGAATTATATGCCAGTAATATATAAATAGCAATGGCCTACTGTACCGTACTGCTATATATTATATACTGGTGGTCAGCAAAATTATGCATTGTCCTCCTACTATATATACTGTGCACAACAACTAAAATGCACCACAGGTTTGGATGGATAGTATACTTGACGACACAAAGTTAGGTAGAGCAGTGGACTACTGTACCGTACTGCTATATATTATATACTGGTGGTCAGCAAAATTATGCACTGTCCTCCTACTATATATACTGTGCACAAAAACTAAAATGCACCACAGGTATGGATGGATAGTATACTTGACGACACAGAGGTAGGTAGAGCAGTGGACTACTGTACCATAATGCTATATATTATATACTGGTGATCAGCAAAATTATGCACTGTCCTCCTACTACTGCTCAAAACAACTAAAATGCACCACAGGTATGGATGGATAGTATACTTGACGACACTGAGGTAGGTAGAGCAGTGGCCTACTGTACCATACTGCTATATATTATATACTGGTGGTCAGCAAAATTATGCCCTGTCCTCCTACTATATATACTGCACAAAACTTAAAGGCACCACACGTTTGGATGGATAGTATACTTGACGACACAGAGGTAGGTAGAGCAGTGGACTACTGTACCGTACTGCTATATATTATATACTGGTGGTCAGCAAAATTATGCACTGTCCTCCTACTACTGCGCACAACAACTAAAATGCACAACAGGTATGGATGGATAGGATACTTCATGACACAGAGGTAGGTAGAGCAGTGGACTACTGTACCGTACTGCTATATATTATATACTGGTGGTCAGCAAAATTATGCACTGTCCTTCTACTATATATACTGCGCAAAACTTAAATGCACCACAGGTATGGATGGATAGTATACTTGACGACACAGAGGTAGGTAGAGTAGTGGACTACTGTACCTTACTGCTATATATTATATACTGGTGGTCAGAAAAATTATGCACTGTCCTCCTACTACTGCGCACAACAACTAAAATGCACCACAGGTATGGATGATTAGTATACTTGACGACACAGAGGTAGGTAGAGCAGTGGCCTACTGTAGCGTACAGCTATATATTATATACTGGTGGTCAGCAAAATTATGGACTGTCCTCCTACTATATATACTGCGCAAAACTTAAATGCACCAGAGGTATGGATGGATAGTATACTTGATGACACAGAGGTAGGTAGAGCAGTGGACAACTGTACTATACTGCTATAGATTATATACTGGTGGTCAGCAAAATTATGCACTGTCCTCCTACTACTGCGCACAACAACTAAAATGCACCACAGGTATGGATGGATAGTATACTTGACGACACAGAGGTAGGTAGAGCAGTGGCCTACTGTACCATACTGCTATATATTATATACTGGTGGTCAGCAAAATTATGCACTGTCCTCTTACTATATATACTGCGCAAAACTTAAATGCACCACAGGTATGGATGGATAGTATACTTGACGACACAGAGGTAGGTAGAGCAGTGGACTACTGTACCGTACTGCTATATATTATATACTGGTGGTCAGAAAAATTAGGCACTGTCCTCCTACTAATGCGCACAACAACTAAAATGCACCACCGGTATGGATGGATAGTATACGTGACGACACTGAGGTAGGTAGAGCAGTGGCCTACTGTACCGTACTGCTATATATTATATACTGGTGGTCAGCAAAATTATGCACTGTCCTCCTGCTATATATACTGTGCAAAACTTAAATGCACCACAGGTATGGATGGATAGTATACTTGACGACACAGAGGTAGGTAGAGCAGTGGACTACTGTACCATACTGCTATATATTATATACTGGTGGTCAGCAAAATTATGCACTGTCCTCCTACTACTGCGCACAACAACTAAAATGCACCACAGGTATGGATGGATAGTATACTTGACGACACAGAGGTAGGTAGAGCAGTGGCCTACTGTACCGTACTGCTATACATTATATTCCGGTGGTCAACAAAATTATGCACTGTCCACCTACTATATATACTGCGCACAACAACTCAAATGCACCACAGGTATGGATGGATAGTATACTTGACGACACAGAGGTAGGTAGAGCAGTGGCCTACTGTACCGTACTGCTATATGTTATATACTGGTGGTCAGCAAAATTATGCACTGTCCTCCTACTATATATACTGCGCAAAACTTAAATGCACCACAGATATGGATGGATAGTATGCTTGACGACACAGAGGTAGGTAGAGCAGTGGACTACTGTACCGTACAGCTATATATTATATACTGGTGGTCAGCAAAATGATGCACTGTCCTCCTACTACTGTGCACAACAACTAAAATGTACCACAGGTATGGATGGATAGTATACTTGACGACACAGAGGTAGTTAGAGCAGTGGCCTACTGTACCGTACTGCTATATATTATATACTGGTGGTCAGCAAAATTATCCACTGTCCTACTACTGCGCACAACAACTAAAATGCACCACTGGTTTGGATGGATAGTATACTTGATGACACAGAGGTAGGTAGAGCAGTGGACTACTGTACCATACTGATATAATACTGGTGGTCACTGTTCAGCAAAATTCTGCACTGTCCTCCTACTATATACTACAATGCAGCACAGATATGGAGCGTTTTTCAGGCAGAGAACGTAGATATTTTCAGCACACTGAGCACAGATATTTGCAAGCACACTGAGCACAGATATTTGCATCACACTGAACACAATCTCCAATGCACGAGTGAAAATGGTGGCGACGCGCGGCTCCTTATATAGAGTACGAATCTCGCGAGAATCCGACAGTGGTATGATGACGTTCGGGCGCGCTCGGGTTAACCGAGCAAGGCGGGAAGATTCGAGTCCACCTCGGAACCGTGTAAAATGGGTGAAGTTGGGGGGGGGGGGGTTCGTATTCCGAGGAACCGAACCCGCTCATCACTAGCATTTAATAATACTTCCTTCTTTTCCTGCATTTTGTATTTACCTATACTGTAATTCTCTGAGCTATCTTCTTCAGGTGCACTCTCATCAGTGTTGCAGCGAAATACATCATATCTACGATCACACCCCACTGATACGCCCAATCTCGTCTGATCTTGAAAGCTAAACTGTGGTTGTCTTGGCCAGTACTTAAAAGGGAAACCTCATAGGAAGACTCAATGCTTTAGAAACATGTGAACGAATCTGCAAGAAGAAACGTGTTGCGACACTGACAGCAGTATCACCACCTTCTCTTCCTTCATTTCTTGCCACTCTTGAACCTTTTTACAACAACGAACTATATATTAGGGTCTACACTTGCTATCAGAAACATTAACAAAATAGCCACGCATTATATGGTACTCACACACGGGATCCTCTTACAAAAATTGTGATCAGGTATCCCAGGCGCTACTTTTGACTTATTTGAGTCCTATTTTTGACCCAATAAGGTCTGATTAATACAGAATTTTCTGTACTGGTCAAGGGCGATTGGATGTGGTACTGTTTGTGTCCATATCCATATCTGTTTTTAATCTTTTTTTTTATATGACCAGAACATTTTTTCATTTGTCGGCTTGTTGCAAATTGAATTTTAAGAACACAAATAAATTTGAATTGTATCTGCTTACATCTCTATGTTATCTATCTAGTTGTTTAAAGAGTGTGCCCAAATAAGAGCCTTCTTTCTCTTTTGTCTTTTTGTACTCATAGAAATCCAATGACACAAATCAGCGGCACTCGTAGACATACATAGAGAGCAGAAGGTGTGTATTTCACATTAGAAACCAACGTTTCGGAGCTCACTGGCCCCTTTGTCAAGGTGACCCCCGAAATGTTGGTTTCTAATGTGAAATACACATCTTCTGCTCTCTATGGATGTCTCCAAGTGCCGCTGATTTGCATAGTTGTACTTTTATATATATATATATATATATATATATATATATATACATCTCTGAGTTTACATCAGGCAAAGGTAGTGGTGAATAAACTTTAATCATAGCAAAATATTTGTTGTAGGAGTGCATATATATATATTTATATAATGTGACTATTCTTCAAAATACAAAATTTGTATCATTATAATATCCCAGTAAACAAATTAAGCCTTATATTTTATACTGTTAAAACTAGTTTGCTGTCATTTTAGAATCCCTTGTAACACTGCATATTTCATATTACTGGAATTAGATCTTAATGCTTTTTACTTTAAATGTACATAACATTCTAATTTAATTTTTCCTTAATTTTTAATTTTTTTGTAAAATATTTTACATAGTGTTTTATATAAAAAAATAAAATAAAGTTAAATTGGTAACAGTTATGTTGCGCCATCATCATTAGTCAAGGTCATTAAAAGAATTGTCCCTTCTCTCTATAATAGGTTGCTAATGAAATATGTATGGCTATCCACATATCTACTCTAATAACTGGTGATTTGTGTGCATAAAATTAAAATGTAATTAGTTAAATAGCACAAACTAATGGCACCTTGGGAAACCTAATATAAATATTTTAATTGTTGACCGGTGCTTTATTAAATAATAACACCAGTGATTAGAATTTAAATATTATTTCAAATATTTGTCCTTTTACATTGTCAACACATTATAATAAAAGAATCGTAAAGGTCTTGCTTGCCAAGCTGACCGCTTGTTTTTTAAACTGACATTGTATTATTTTAGAAACTAGGAAGATGACATTTAATTTTATATATGCTATTTAAATCAATGAGCAAAATTCAAATTACTCCGAAAAAATAAAGTGGTCTAATAATGATATACTAATGGTCACATAGTAATTAGACTGTTACATTTTTCGGGACTATGGAAACACCTTTGTAGTAAATGACTAATTAATTGCTTTCAGTAGTCAGAGTAAATTATGCTAAAATGCCAAATATTTCGAAGCAGAATAAATTATTTTGACTAATAACAGTGGACTGGGTTCCACTAGAATGCATATAGGAAAAACTTCACTTTATCTAAACTGAACAAAGCAATTCATTTTTATCGATTTTAATTTTGCTTGCCCTCTACTTGCACTTGATTTTTGTCAGTACTGGACACAGCCATCTTTAAATAATTTTTACTCCTAGGCATTATAGCATTATACCTTCACATGATGATGATGATGATGATGATGATGATGATTTATTATTATTATTATTATTATTATTATTATTATTATTATATATTAGGTATCAAGAGGCAATATATTTTGTGTGAGGCAGAAAGTTGCATAAGTATGCAGACATGAAAGGTGATGAGAAACCTGTCTATAATGTCTTAACATCTAAGGTGGAAAGGTTTATTAAGACCTAAAAAAAAAGGGAAAACAATATATTTGGAGAAAGTCAATTTGGAGCAGGATTGAAAAAAAAAGTTAGCTACACTAATATAACTATATTAATTCCCTGCATAGGTGTTTTGTGAGAAACGTAGAACATTTACAGTAGTAAAAGTCTGTATTTGAAAGTCTCCATACAGTACAGTATGCAAATAATTATTTATTTATTACCAGTTATTTATATAGCACACACATATTCCACAGCTCTTTACAGAGAATACTTTTGCCATTCATACCAGTCCCTGCCCCAGTGGAGCTTACAATCTATATTCCCTACCACATGTACACGCATACACATTCATGCTAGGGTTATTTATTTTTTTCTTAGGAGCCAATTAACCTACCAGTATATTTTTGGATTGTGGGAGGAAACCGGGGTACCCGGAGGAAACCCACGCAAGCACGGAGAGAATATACAAACTCCACACAGTTAGGGTCATGGTGGGAATTGAACCCATGACCTCAGTGCTGTGAGGCAGTAAGTACGTTAGCAGGGAAAGGGATACTACTGCACTAGCATATTATAGAAAAGTTCCAAATTAGAACAAAGGAAACCCCTAGTTATATTCTATATCAGATATTTGAATTATATAGGGGGTGCTGCCACTGAATATATTGTTGCCAATGTATAGTTATGCACAAAAAGAAACAGAGAAGGATTGGACTTGAAGTAGCGCACTTAAACATTAAATTGATACATAAATTATAACTTTTATTAGAGTATATTTGTTAAAAAGACCTGTAGCTGTGAAATATTAAAACCAAAAACATATAAATTGACAAAACAAAGTGTGATATGTGTGAATAAAAACACACACTGTGCTAACTGTGTAGTGCTACACATATATAATATATTATAGGTACTATGACCCTTGAATCAAATTATATGTGTTGTTAGGCTGAGTGCCCAATGGCGCTTTGAAGTCACTGATCAGTTGTACTAGATAGGCTTACGGAGGGTACTGTAAAGTGCAATATTCCAATAGAAAGCTCCCCCTCAGTTTGGGCGTTGTGACCCCTCACTTATGTGCAATCATATGCTTGTACAGCTATGAATCAGTGTTTATCCTCACTAGTGATCTCAATGTAATTAACTGTTCTCAATCAATTTACAGCAGGTAATATCTGAAGTCAGTATCACTTTAAGTGAATAATCTGTTTGGGCGCTATGACCCCTCACTTGTATGCATTCATGCAGCTATGAATCAGTGTTTCTCCTCACTAGTGATCTCAATGTAATTGGCTGTTCATTAATCAATTTATAGCAGGTAATACCTGAAGTCAGTGTCACTTTAAGTGAAAGATAATTGATGTTCACTTTTATCCTTATACAGCTATAGATCACTTATATGCTTGTTCACTTATATGCTTATACAGCTATAGATCAGTGCTTCTCCCCACTGATCTATAGCTGTATAAGCATATAAGTGAACATCAATTATCATTCACTTAAAGTGACACTGACTTCAGGTATTACCTGCTATAAATTGATTAATGAACAGCCAATTACATTGAGATCACTAGTGAGGATAAACACTGACTCATAGCTGTACAAGCATATGATTGCACATAAGTGAGAGGTCTTAGCGCCCAAACTGAGGGGGAGTTTTCTATTGGAATATTGCACTTTACAGTACCTTCAGTAAGCCAATCTAGTACAACTGATCAGTGACTTCAAAGCGCCATTGGGCACTCAGCCTAACAACACATATAATTTGATTCAAGGGTCATAGTACCTATAATATATTATATATGTGTAGCACTACACAGTTAGCACAGTGTGTGTTTTTATTCACACATATCACACTTTGTTTTGTCAATTTATATGTTTTTGGTTTTAATATTTCACAGCTACAGGTCTTTTTTAACAAATATACTCTAATAAAAGTTATATTTTATGTATCAATTTAATGTTTAAGTGCGCCACTTCAAGTCCAATCCTTCTCTGTTTCTTTCTGTGAGGCAGTAATGCTAACTATTACACAATCCGTGCTGTTCTTTTTTTGGTGTAAATGTGACTAGGGTATGAGATTGTACTAGGTGACAAGGGTATGACAGTTTAAGATAATTTAAATAATCAAGGAAGAATTTTAAAGCATTAATAGAGGCGTTTAAAGCAAAATAGCAACAGTCAGAAATTCAACATTCCAAATGTTGACACCAGAATCTCAACATGGATGTGTTGTTGACATGTAACTTGCAACATGCACAATGTTGAAGTGGCCATGATACCAACAAGGTTATAATGTCAATATTGTGCACGCTGACAGACTGATGATGACATAACATCTCTCTACTGTTAGATCCCAAAATGTTCACTGTTGACATACTGTAACATCCATTTTGACATCTTGAATGTTGATATGCAGAGCATGTCGACATTTGATGTCAGCATTCTTAAATCCAACATAATGACTACATACTGCACCAATTCGAATAAATCAGATGAGAGAAAATAAGGGTTAAAATTAAGTTTTTGTAGTATATTAACAGAGAGTGGGCATTTATTAGAACATCTTTTAAAAACATATAATAACGTTTTTGAAAGTGACAGTCTATGTGGAGTGAAAAAATTTGCGAATCTGAAGTAATGAACTTTTGTAGAAGCTACAATGAAAGTGTTAATGACAATGGAGTTGATTAGCATGACAGATTTGTAACGATAAGAACAAATATTATCTTCTTATACTGTATTTACTGTATTTGAAAACATAATACAGGATTTTGAACTGTGAATAAAGATGTAGACACACTGCATTGTCCCCATTCATTCTGTTATTCCATCTCTGCAGAACAGCAACTCTGGCATCCAGTGATGCTGCCATGACTACACGGTATGTTATACTTCTTATGCTGCCCATGTCGGGCCACATCTACAAAAGTTTACAAGGTCATTTTTAGTGACCAATCCACACATTGGGGGTAATTCCAAGTTGATCGCAGCAGGATTTTTGTTAGCAATTGGGCAAAACTATGTGCACTGCAGGGGAGGCAGATATAACATGTGCAGAGAGAGTTAGATTTGGGTGGGGTGTGTTCAATCTGCAATCTAATTTGCAGTGTAAAAATAAAGCAGCCAGTATTTACCCTGCACATAAATAAAATAACCCACCAAAATCTAACTCTTTCTGCACATGTTATATCTGGCTCCCCTGCAGTGCACATGGTTTTGCCCAATTGCTATCAAAAATCCTGCTGCGATCAACTTGGAATTACCCCCATTGTCTCAGACACAACTGCACAAAAGACACAAGGAAGGCCACAACTGTGTACAATAAGGCCCTATGAGGAGCTATCCCACTCCCCTCAACAGACCTGACCCCCTCAGCAAACCGCACCCCATTAGGGCTGCTTCCATAAATTCCCTGGCCTGGGTTTCCATCCTAATCTGCCTCTTGCATGGAGCCATGAAGAAGAAAAGACCACATTTGCTGAAGAAACAGTGTTCTGTTCTCCAAGGCAATGCCTGTCCATGTGTTGTTACGTGTGCATTGGCAGCACTGACTGAAATTAAAGGAACTGCAATGGAACACCCTCTATATACCTTGGACTTAGTGCCCTGTGATTTCTGGCAATTCCCAACCATAAAAAAACACCTGCATGGAAAGAAGTTCTCAACAGAAGATGAAGTAAATAATGTCAAAGCTGCAACAATAAAAGTGATGTCACAAAACAGTCTACTGCATGTCTTTGAATGATTGAAATGCTGCAAAAAATTTACTGAATGTGAAGGATGAAAAGAAAAATGTTCAGATCCTGTCATATGATTCTGAATAAAAAAAAAAATCAGCCTCATTACTTTTCAATCAGCCCATGTATATACAGATATGTCCTTGCTTCAACATGCTTCATCTTGCTTCAACATGCCATGCCGCAGGAGATATCTGGCTTGAGTGAGCTGACAGGTCGCGTGCAACTCTGTTAATGTCAGTCATATTGTTTTGCTGAAAATGAGACTTATTCACATCGCTATGCATATAGGATGCACAAGTAGATTATGCTGATTTAAATTATATGCAGCATGGCTATATTCTATGTGCATCTGCGACTGTGTCTGCATACAAAATGCAGTCACAGTGTTTTCTAGGAAAACTCTGTAGCTTACCATTTCATATGTAGATACAGCCACAGACAGAATATAAGTGTGCTGCATATCATTTTAATCAGTATAACCTGCTTTTGTGTCCTATTTGCATAGCAATGTGAAAAACATGCATTTTAAAGGAAAAAATGGCACAAAAATATGCTCTGTGCTACCAAGTTACTCCACGACATGGTGTGACTAGAATGGATGTTTAACATACCAGGAATATATATACTAGTCCAGTAGACTGGCACTCTCCCTCAAATGCAAAGTGCTCTGGTACCTCCCAGAACAGTTACCATTTTTTCCAATTCATACAAGCAGCAGCAGTCTTGAGACTTGATGTGAATTAGAGATGTGAATTAGAGCATGCAGCATGCCCCCTATACACAGTCACTATACTGCAGAGCTACTAATGAGTCTGGGCAGAGCCCAATACAGCAGAGTATAGTGCAGCACAAAACAGCGTGCAGCGTGTCCCCTATATGCTATATAAATGGTCCCTATACTACACAGCCAATAATGAATCAGGAAACAGCCCAATATAGCAGAGTATAGCACAACACACAGCAGCGTGCCCCCTTTATACCAGAGGCACACATCCAGTGGCGGAACTGTGGGAGGCAGTGGAGCCGGCTGCCGCCGGGCTCCTGACCTCAAGGGGGCACGTGTCCTCCATTGCCTCCCACTGCCCGACAGTCCATCGCCGCTGCGCCGAATGTGGATGGAGGCGCGGTGTCAGTGTCATGGGTAACACGGCTGCAGCAGCTGCCTCCTCGTATCCACAGAGACGTGCTGGCAGCTGGCTGCAGCTAGGGGGAGCTCCAGCACACAGCTGCTTCCAGCACTTCAAACAGAGCTGGCCGGCTGAAGATCTCTCTTCCCCCGTTCTGCTGCTAGCCGCAGGTAGGCACTGGCACCATCTGCCTCATGCTGCTGCACTGTGTATGTGTGGTGTGTGTGGTGTATGTGTGTGTATGGGGGATGATTACTGGGGGTATCTTTAATAAATATTGGCAGCACTGACTGTGTTTATGTGTGTTGATGTTTTTAAGGGAGGTGTGTGTGTGTGTGTGTGTGTTTTTTAACGAAAGTTGTGTGTTTAAGTGAAAGAGATGTGTGTGTGTGTGTGTGTGACTGTGTGACTGTGTGTGTGTGTGTGTGTGTTTGTGTGTGTGTGCAATTTGTGTGTGTAATTAAATGAGGTGTGGTGTGTGTGTGTGTGTGTGTGTGTGTGTGTGTGTGTGTGTAATTGTGTGTGTAGTTGAAAGAGGCATGTGTGTGTCTGTTTAAGTGAAAGAGGCATGTGTGTGTGTAATTGTGGGTGTGTAACTGTGTAATTGAAAGAGGTGTGTGTGTGTACGTAATTGAAATAGGCATGTGTGTAAGTGAAAGGCATGTGTGTGTGTGTGTGTGTGTGCGCATACGCGCACCCAGGGGGGGTTTCCGAAGACCCAGAAACCCCCCCTGCCCACCGATATATCAGTGAAGCTGACCTATATTAGCTTTTTGTTTTTTAATTGAGCAGCTCCGGCAGCTGTGTCTGCTTGAATACAGCGCACATCTCCTCTCAGGCGGCAGACGGAGCTGTGTACAGCAGTGGAGAGGGAGAGCTCCAGGTGGCAATAGACTCGCGGCTGTGCCCGGAAAGAAATGCGCTGCTGTGAGAACTGAGGCAGCGGGTGCCGCACCAGGTCAAGAGAGGACCCGGCGGCAAGTGTAGTTTGGGCGAGACCCTGCCAGCTGAAGGTACCAGGAGCGGGAACTGGAGTGGCAGTCAAACAACCTCCACACCACAGAGGGAGAAGGCGATAAACGGAGCCGCGTCCCAGCACGAGTCCAGAGCGCTGCTCAGACAGGACAGAGAAGACAGAACGCCAGTGGCTGACAGGTAGTAACCATCTTCTCCTCTCCTCATACCCAGCTATCATTCCGGCTGGCTCCCTGCTTCTCCTGTCACTGAGATTTCAGCCCATATTAACAGTCAGCCTCTTCCTTTGCTGCCATTATCCTGCATGCGCTATATTCCCACTCTATGGGTGGCATGGACACACATGAGTGGAAATAGTCCCTGTTAGTCGGCATTCCGACTGTCGGGACTGCATGGGGGCGGAATTCAGTGTACACACACACACACACACACATGTATATATATATATATATATATAGATATATATAGATATATCTATATCTATATATCAAATATATTCTGGAACCCCCCCTTCCCCCCTAAAAATCCTGCGTTTGCCCTAGGTGTGTGTGTGTGTTTGTGTGTGTGTGTGTAATTGAATGAGGCATGGTGTGTGTATCTTTCATCTGAGACAGCCGTGTTCTGAGTCTTATTTTTATAAATCATGTCTCGTGAGTGCCACTTCTTCATATATATGTGTATATATATATATATATATATATATATTCCTATATGTATAGGGGGGGGCACCAACATTTTATCATGCCTCCGGGCGACTGGGGCGAACTTACGCCACTGCACACATCGGTATGATGCAGGTGAGGCAGAGCCTTTCTTGTCATACTAATGTATATATCCAGAGCTTTGACTGTATAAATTATATGAAAAAAAACAAAGACCATATTAGAAATACCTTCTTAATATTATTCTAATCATTTTTTTTAGCCAAAACACTGGAGTAAAAAGTATAAGGCAGATGAGGCAGTGCCTTCCTATCTTTTTCACATACAGCACCTCTGGTCAAATCTCACCAAATTTCCAGCAGTATATACTGCTGTACCTGTGTGTAATGCCCACATGTGCCCTTTGGCTCATACTGTATATGTGTGTGTAAATCTGACTCTGGTACTAGCCAGTGCCTCCTGAGCCATTTACCTCACTGCATGTCCCTGCTAAATACACACTATACTGCACAGTCACTAATGAATCTGGACACAGCCCAATACAGTAGAGTATATCACAACACACAGCAGTGTGCAGCGTGCCCCCTATATACACAGTCACTATATTGTACAGACACTAATGAGTCTGGACACAGCCCAATACAGCAGGGTATAGCGCAACAGACAGCAGTGTGTTGTGTGCCACATCTATACACAGTCACTATACTGCACAGCTGCTAATGATTCTGGACACAGCACAATACAGCAGAGTGTGTAGCACAGCATACAGCAGCATGCGTTTATGTGAAACTAGTTGTTTTACCCATTCTTCACTTAGGCGTTTCTGATTTTCATGGTTGTAAATATAAATGAGTGTAAATAATTTGGTAAATCTATACAGCTGTATATATGAGATGTTTTAATGTAGGTAAATATTAATCCATGGTTCTTGGCATTACGCAAGAAGCACCGGTAGCAGATATGGTAAAAAGGGACAGGACCATTTTTGTAGTTTATTTAATACTACACTCTGGAAGTGCTATCCAAATTTTGATTTGATTGTTCATTTGGGCGTTATTGTTCACGCAACGCAAGCCACGAATCGGTAATGACATCATTATGTCAACCTCCTTTTCATCCCCATTAGGGGAGGTTTATTAAAATTCTAATTACGTAGTTTTCCGATTTCCCACCTGCAGAATACCTACAGTATGTTAAATTTCCTCTACCAAACATATCGGGAAGTAAGAGAATTAGTGATGAGTACGTCATTCAGGAGTGAGTGAGTGAGTGAGTGAGTGAGTGAGTGAGGGCTTTCGCCTTTTTGTAGTTTATTAAATTATACACACTGGAGGTGCAATCCAAATTTTGATCCGCATCGGTAATGATGTCATTATGTCAACCCCCTTTAATCCTGTTAGGGAAGGTTTATTAAAATAATTATGTAATTTTCCTATTTCCCACCTGAAGAACACTTGTTAAAACTCAGCTTCCTAATTTATCGGAAAGTACGACAATTAGTAGAGTGAGTGAGTGCTTTCGCATTTATATATATATAGATATAGATATAGATATATATATATATATATATATATATATACTCCAAACAATTTAGATACTGAGCTGGTCCCCCCACAAATAAACAGGAGCAAGCAGAGGTGTGATACTCAAGCTGGTACAAACTGCATAAGATGCGGATAGTTTCATGAATCAGCATTTCAATATTCCATGTCATATTGTCATCCTGAAATATTGAAACTTTGATTCATGAAACTATCCGCCTCATGTGCGGATTATATATATATATATATATCTATATATATATATATATAAACATATATATATATATATATATATATATATATAAAGGGGGAGGGGACCTGGACTACACATCCTATTACTAAAGATATCAAGAGGTGCTATCATGCTGAGGCTTCTAATACTATGCAGGAGGAAGAGAGATGCAGATGCACACTCTTAGCACTAAGAACACATAGTAAAAATAATTTCAATAAACCATCACAATTAACATGGAGTATCATTGAAGTTCTTAGCACACATTTGTGCAAACATGCGGGCCCATGTACCGCGGCCAGGTGACTTCATCACATGGGTCCCTAACATTACTATAAATTTATAGAATGTGATAATACTAGTAATGTTAGGGACATTAGTGGAAAAACACACTACAGGCTGATCCAACATGATGTAATGTCCTTAAAACAAGTCAAAATGAGGCTCAGTAGTGTGTGTGGCCTCCACGTGCCTGTATGACCTCCCAAAGCCTGGGCATGCTCCTGATGAGGTGGCGGATGGTCTCCTGAGGGATCTCCTCTCAGACCTGAACTAAAGCATCCGCCAACTCCTGGACAGTCTGTGGTGCAATGTG
This sequence comes from Pseudophryne corroboree, assembly GCF_028390025.1. NCBI lineage: Eukaryota > Metazoa > Chordata > Amphibia > Anura > Myobatrachidae > Pseudophryne > Pseudophryne corroboree. Next base: position 483,903,474 of record NC_086448.1, read on the forward strand.
GCGTTGGTGGATGGAGCGAGACATGATGTTCCAGATGTGCTCAATTGGATTCAGGTCTGGGGAACGGGCGGGCCAGTCCATAGCATCAATGCCTTCGTCTTGCAGGAACTGCTGACACACTCCAGCCACATAAGGTCTAGCATTGTCTTGCATTAGGAGGAACCCAGGGCCAACCGCACCAGCATATGGTCTCACAAGGGGTCTGAGGATCTCATCTCGGTACCTAATGGCAGTCAGGCTACCTCTGGCGAGCACATGGAGGGCTGTGCGGCCCCCCAAAGAAATGCCACCCCACACCATTACTGACCCACTGCCAAACCGGTCATGCTGGAGGATGTTTCAGACAGCAGAACGACGTTCTCCTTGGCGTCTCCAGACTCTGTCACGTCTGTCACATGTGCTCAGTGAGAACCTGCTTTCATCTGTGAAGAGCACAGGGCGCCAGTGGCGAATTTGCCAATCTTGGTGTACTCTGGCAAATGCCAAACGTCCTGCACGGTGTTGGGCTGTAAGCACAACCCCCACCTGTGGACGTCTGGCCCTCATACCACCCTCATGGAGTCTGTTTCTGATCGTTTGAGTAGACACATGCACATTTGTGGTTTGCTGGAGGTCATTTTGCAGGGCTCTGGCAGTGCTCCTCCTGTTCCTCCTTGCACAAAGGCGGAGGTAGCGGTCCTGCTGCTGAGTTGTTGCACTCCTACGGCCTCCACCACGTCTCCTGATGTACTGGCCTGTCTCCTGGTAGCGCCTCCATGCTCTGGACACTACGCTGACAGACACAGCAAACCTTCTTGCCACAGCTCGCATTGATGTGCCATCCTGGATGAGCTGCACTACCTGAGCCACTTGTGTGGGTTGTAGACTCCGTATCATGCTACCACTAGAGTGAAAGCACCGCCAGCTTTCAAAAGTGACCAAAACATCAGCCAGAAAGCATAGGAGCTGAGAAGTGGTCTGTGGTCACCACCTACAGAACAACTCCTTTATTGTGGGTGTCTTCCTTATTGCCTGTAATTTCCACCTGTTTTTTATTCCATTTGCACAACAGCATGTGAAATTGATTGTCAATCAGTGTTGCTTCCTAAGTGGACAGTTTGATTTCACAGAAGTGTGATTGACTTGGAGTTACATCGTGTTGTTTAAGTGTTCCCTTTATATTTTTTAGCAGTGTATATATATATATATATATATATAAAAAAAATATATATATATACACACACATATATACACATTTCTCCTTGAAGAGGAGGCACCTGTGTCCCCGTCGATGTCCCCCCTCCTTTGGCAGTTCCTCACACACAAGGATGCCTGTCAATGACCACAGAAGGCAGCAGCGGCAGCCACTGTACTTGGGGCCGGGGGGCGGCACTGCTCCACAGTCACACTACATCAAGTATCTGCAAAACTACAACTCCCAGCAGCCATTGTTGCTGGGAGCTCACAGCAGCAGAGTTGCTTCATTGTAGTGTGTACTGCGGAGCGGTACCAGACACTGGCGCCAAGAACATTGGCTGCCACTGCTGCCTTCAGTGGTCATAGTCGGGCATATCTGCAGGTGTGGGACAAAGGGGCACAGTTAATTTACCCTAGCCCCGGGTAACACAGCTAGGCGGTGCCTCTCCTCAACTGGCACACTTAGGGAGTGCCATCCTGGCCAATGGGTAGATAGGCCCCTGTGTATAAGTTCTATCAAATGATACCTGTTTGTCTATATTAAATTTAAAAGAATATTCAAACAAATCTCCTATATAATAGCCCAGATCTGTCACGCTGTGACTATGTGGATATTGCTGGGTGTGGCTAGGAGCTCACATTGGGTTAGCAGCAGGTCTATCACACCCGGGGGGTCATTCCGAGTTGTTCGCTCGTTATTTTTTTCTCGCAACGGAGCGATTAGTCGCTAATGCGCATGCGCAATGTCCGCAGTGCGACTGCGCCAAGTAATTTTGCTATGCAGTTAGGTATTTTACTCACGGCATTACGAGGTTTTTTCTTCGTTCTGGTGATCGTAATGTGATTGACAGGAAGTGGGTGTTTCTGGGCGGAAACTGGCCGTTTTATGGGAGTGTGTGAAAAAACGCTACCGTTTCTGGGAAAAACGCGGGAGTGGCTGGAGAAACGGAGGAGTGTCTGGCCGAACGCTGGGTGTGTTTGTGACGTCAAACCAGGAACGACAAGCACTGAACTGATCGCACTGGCAGAGTAAGTTTCGAGCTACTCAGAAACTGCACAGAGAAGTCTTTTTCGCAATATTGCGAAACTTTCGTTCGCAATTTTGATAAGCTAAGATTCACTCCCAGTAGGCGGCAGCTTAGCGTGTGCAAAGCTGCTAAAAGCAGCTTGCGAGCGAACAACTCGGAATGACCACCCCAGTCCATAGCTGATTGGGCAAGAAACGCCCTCCCACACAGGTTACATCCAATGGGAGGCTCTGCCCTTTGGCTGCTGTGTGTTCCCAGAGCAGGATTAACAATGGGGCTGATGTAGCTGCAGATCCAGGTCCGCATCACAAATTAGGCCCACTGCATCTGCAGCAACATACCCTCCAACAATTTACACATAAAAATCGCTACAAATTAGAAAAGGGGCATGGTCACGGGTAAAGAACCGTGGTCACGGCCCTTTTCCCATACTTTCAATGGAAGTTTGGAGAGACGGAAATCAGTATAGACCCATACCTCCCAACATGACCCTCTCCAGGAGGGACACAATGCTCTGCTCCTGGACTTTTCTAATAATTTATAATTGCCAACACATGTGTTGAACAGGTTGAGGGATAAGAAAGGTGTTTCAGCACAGGTGACGGCAATCATAAATTAAGAGGGAAGTCCAGGAGCAGAGTATTGTGTCACTCCTGGAGAGGGTCCAGTTGGGAGGTATGCAGACCATAAAAAAATGGTACTGTACCTGCCAAAAATGTACAGTTGGAGGGTATGAGGCAAGTCTCTGTGCTGTAGATAGGGGAAAAAAATATTTTACTGCGGCATCCTATGTCCTGCTGCCAGTCCGCCTGCCCCCTCCAGCATCAAAAATCCCCACTCCCTAGCCATGGCACAGGTGGAACAAAAGCTACTGTGGCCACTGGCATAGATGTGTATGAAAGCGGCATATCAGAAGGCTTTCATAGCCCTTCCTGCGCCGCATACTCCCTGAGCCCTGGAGCCTCCTCTGCACGTGATGTCACAGAAGTGCCTCCCCGCCACAGCAACTCCTAGATCCCTAGAGGCCCTGACTCCGCAACACAGCACCTGGGCTGCCGGCCTGGAAGCCCCGAGATGGCTAATGTAAAGAATAGAGTGGGTGATATAACGGAGGGTAATGTCTGGACGCTGAATCAATGTAAAAGGTGACAGTGCTGTGCAGTGCATTGGGTGTGCAGTGTCACTGACACTTCACAGCACTCTCACCTTTTACATTGATTCAACGAGTCAGTCAGTTCTGCCAGCCAGTCACTACTGTTGGTGGCGATGTCACAACGCGCCGCATTACAAGGAAGTAGACGCACTAAATAAACTACAGCTCCCAGCAGCCCTTAGCACAGGAGCTTTAGTTTATTGAGTGCATCTTCTTCCCTGTAATGCGGTGCGTTGGGACACCGACCTTAACAATAGTGACTGGCTGCTTTGCTGCTGTGCGAGTCTCTTGGAGATCCACTGCCAAAGGGAGGACAGCAGCTTAGCTGCTTCCAGGAGTAGAAGCAGGAGAAGCATTACCCACCCCTCCCCCACTCGCAGCACATCTGGGCCCCATCCATGGCACCCCCACACCCCTCCCCCACCTGCACAACCCCCACACCCACCCCTCCTCCACCCGCGGCACCCACGCACCCGCTCCTCCTCCACCCATGGCACCACCACACCAGCCCCTCCCCCACCTGCGGCACCCCTGGACCCCCTCCCCCATCTGCGTCTCCCCACACAAATGCCACTCACCCAACCACAGCACCTACTAGGTGATTCATCAGGCTCTGCGTGCACTGTTCACGCCATTCCAAGGGGCTACAACCCCTTAACCATTGCACGCCCATTGTCCGTGCAATATATAACCACTCACACAATTATGATTGGAGGTAATGGGCCTAATTCTGAGTTGATCGCAGCAGCAATTTTGTTAGCAGTTGGGCAAAACCATGTGCACTGCAGGAGGGGCAGATATAACATGTGCAGGGAGAGTTAGATTTGGGTGTGATGTTTTCAATCTGCAATCTAAATTGCAGTGTAAAAATAAAGCAGCCAGTATTTACCCTGCACAGAAACAAAATAACCCACCCAAATGTAACTCTCTCTGCACATGTTATATCTGCAACACCTGCAGTGGACATGGGCCCTCATTCCGAGTTGTTCGCTCGGTATTTTTCATCGCATCGCAGTGAAAATCCGCTTAGTACGCATGCGCAATGTTCGCACTGCGACTGCGCCAAGTAACTTTACTATGAAGAAAGTATTTTTACTCACGGCTTTTTCTTCGCTCCGGCGATCGTAATGTGATTGACAGGAAATGGGTGTTACTGGGCGGAAACACGGCGTTTCAGGGGCGTGTGGCTGAAAACGCTACCGTTTCCGGAAAAAACGCAGGAGTGGCCGGGGAAACGGTGGGAGTGCCTGGGCGAACGCTGGGTGTGTTTGTGACGTCAACCAGGAACGACAAGCACTGAAATGATCGCACAGGCAGAGTAAGTCTGGAGCTACTCTGAAACTGCTAAGTAGTTAGTAATCGCAATATTGCGAATACATCGGTCGCAATTTTAAGAAGCTAAGATTCACTCCCAGTAGGCGGCGGCTTAGCGTGTGTAACTCTGCTAAATTCGCCTTGCGACCGATCAACTCGGAATGAGGGCCATGGTTTTGCCCAACTGCTAACAAAAATCCTGCTGCAATCAACTCAGAATTACCCCCATGGTTTTGCCCAATTGCTAACAAACTTGCTGCTGCGATCAACTCAGAATTACCCCCAATACTCCATATAATAAAAATATTGCACACCACAAGGGTATGCAAGGATTAAGGGGGCATAACCCCTTACGACGGTGTGAAGAGCACCTGAAGGGTGCGATGAATCACCTAGTCAGCTATAATTACCCAAAAAAGCAGCAGTGTAATAGCAAACAAGAAGCAATGAGCATTAAGAAAAGTCAATGATGCTGTCTATTCATAAAACTAACAATGTGGTTAAATGTAGAAAATCATGTTGCTATATATAATATAGTGATCTAATAAATACATGACAAACAACAATATCCAAACATATGATTTTCCTCTTTTAGATGTGTTGTCCTATTGATAGATTGCAGCATTAGCTAGTGAGAATGTTTTGTGCTAATGATTTTACTAATATTCTATTACTATGCTTTTTTTGTTATTTTTGTCTGAATTTTTGCAAGTGAAAGTACTATGTTAAATACAGAGCATTAGTGGCTGCAGTGTGAAAATACACTCAGGAAACTTTAGCATAAGATGGTGTCACACCATCCGTCACAGCAGAACACACCATTGCATGCCACTCTATTGAATATGTGTCTTGATGGGAGCAAAGCACAGTAAGTAATTATGTTTACATTTAGTCAGGTCCATGGAACTCTGGGCCTGAATCAGAGGTGGATGCTACTGCACAGGGAGCAATAATAAGCAAATGCTGATGTCAGCCATCCCCTTGAGCAGCTGTGTGCGACAGAGTACAAGTGCTGAGATGTCTATATTTAGCATCCATGGACAATGCAACTGTGTTAGCGGTTCAAAAAACTCCACCATTAGTGTATCATAACTCACACTATCAACACTTACGACAGCCGAGCGGGCAGCTTAGTGTTTCCTTCTCAATTTGTCATAACATGACATCTGTGGCTGTGGAGCTGCATTTGAGACACTTCCATAACACACCCTTAAGATGGCCTTTTTTTCACAGACTTCAGGCCACTTTCCAGTAGTGATGAGCGGGTTCGGTTTCTCCGAAACCGAACCCACCCGAACTTCGCCTTTTTCACACGGGTCCGAGGAAGGTTTGAACCTTCCCGCCTTGCTCGGCTAACCCGAGCGCGCCCGAACGTCATCATCCCGCTGTCGGATTCTCGCGAGATTCGGATTCTATATAAGCAGCCGCGCGTCGCCGTCATTTTCACTCGTGCATTGGAGATGATAGGGAGAGGACGTGGCTGGCGTCCTCTCCGTTTATTGTAGAAGTTGATTGGTTTACTTTATTTCTTATTTGTGGGGAGGATTGAGGAGCAGCTGTTAGGAGGAGTATAGTGCAGAGTTTTGCTGATAAGTGCCCACCAGTTTTTATCCGTTCTCTGCCTGAAAAAAACGCTCCATACCATATCTGTGCTCAGTTTGCTGCATGATGTATCTGTGCTGAGTGCTCACACTGCTTAATTGTGGGGACTGGGGAGCAGTTATAGCAGGAGTACAGTGCAGAGTTTTGCTGACAGTGACCACCAGTATATGTTGTCTGCCTGAAAAACACTCCATATCTGTGCTCACAGTGTGCTGCTTTATTGTGGGGACTGGGGACCACCAGTATAAATAATATTATGTAGGAGTAGTACAGTGCAGAGTGCACTGCTGTACCTACCTCTGTGTCGTCACTCGTCATCCATTAAGTATACTATCCATCTGCATTGTATACCTGTTGTGCATTTTAGACTAGTTTAGCAGTTTGCTGACAGTGTCCACCAGTATACTATATATAGCAGTACGGTAGGCCACTGCTGTACCTACCTCTGTGTCATCACTCATCATCCATTAAGTATACTATCCATCTACATTCTATACCTGTGGTGCATTTTAGACAGTTTTGCAGTTTGCTGACAGTGTCCACCAGTATACTATATATAGCAGTACGGTAGGCCACTGCTGTGAACCTACCTCTGTGTCGTTACTCGTCATCCATTAAGTACACTATCCATCTACATTGTATACCTGTGGTGCATTTTAGACAGTTTTGCAGTTTGCTGACAGTGTCCACCAGTATACTATATATAGCAGTACGGTAGGCCACTGCTGTGTACCTACCTCTGTGTCGTCACTCGTCATCCATTAAGTATACTATCCATCTACATTGTATACCTGTGGTGCATTTTAGACAGTTTTGCAGTTTGCTGACAGTGTCCACCAGTATACTATATATAGCAGTACGGTAGGCCACTGCTGTGTACCTACCTCTGTGTCGTCACTCGTCATCCATTAAGTATACTATTCATCTACATTCTATACCTGTGGTGCATTTTAGACAGTTTTGCAGTTTGCTGACAGTGTCCACCAGTATACTATATATAGCAGTACGGTAGGCCACTGCTGTGTACCTACCTCTGTGTCGTCACTCATCATCCATTAAGTATACTATCCATCTACATTCTATACCTGTGGTGCATTTTAGACAGTTTTGCAGTTTGCTGACAGTGTCCACCAGTATACTATATATAGCAGTACGGTAGGCCACTGCTGTGTACCTACCTTTGTGTCGTCACTCGTCATCCATTAAGTATACTATCCATCTACATTCTATACCTGTGGTGCATTTTAGACAGTTTTGCAGTTTGCTGACAGTGTTTACCAGTATACTATATATAGCAGTACGGTAGGCCACTGCTGTGTACCTACCTCTGTGTCATCACTCGTCATCCATTAAGTATACTATCCATCTACATTGTATACCTGTGGTGCATTTTAGACTAGTTTAGCAGTTTGCTGACAGTGTCCACCAGTATACTATATATAGCAGTACGGTAGGCCACTGCTGTGTACCTACCTCTGTGTCGTCACTCGTCATCCATTAAGTATACTATCCATCTACATTCTATACCTGTGGTGCATTTTAGTTTTGCGCAGTAAATATAGTAGTAGGCCATTGCTATTGATACTGGCATATAATTCCACACATTAAAAAATAGAGAACAAAAATGTGGAGGTTAAAGGGAAAGATCAAGATCCACTTCCACCTCGTGCTGAAGCTGCTGCCACTAGTCATGGCCGAGATGATGAAATGCCATCAACGTCGTCTGCCAAGGCCGATGCCCAATGTCATAGTAGAGAGCATGTAACATCCAAAACACAAAAATTCAGTAAAATGACCCAAAAATCAAAATTAAAAGCGTCTAAGGAGAAGCGTAAACTTGCCAATATGCCATTTACGACACGGAGTGGCAAGGAACGGCTGAGGCCCTGGCCTATGTTCATGGCTAGTGGTTCAGCTTCAAATGAGGATGGAAGCACTCATCCTCTCGCTAGAAAAAAGAAAAAACGTAAGCTGACAAAAGCACAGCAAAGAACTGTGAGTTCTTCAAAATCACAAATCCCCAAGGAGAGTCCAATTGTGTCGGTTGCGATGCCTGACCTTCCCAACACTGGACGGGAAGAGCTTGCGCCTTCCACCATTTGCACGCCCCCTGCAAGTGCTGGAAGGAGCACCCGCAGTCCAGTTCCTGATATTCAAATTGAAGATGTCACTGTTGAAGTACACCAGGATGAGGATATGGGTGTTGCTGGCGCTGGGGAGGAAATTGACAAGGAGGATTCTGATGGTGAGGTGGTTTGTTTAAGTCAGGCACCCGGGGAGACACCTGTTGTCCGTGGGAGGAATATGGCCTTTGACATGCCTGGTAAAAATAAAAATAAAAATCAGCTCTTCGGTGTGGAATTATTTCAACACAAATGCGGACAACAGGTGTCAAGCCGTGTGTTGCCTTTGTCAAGCTGTAATAAGTAGGGGTAAGGACGTTAACCACCTCGGAACATCCTCCCTTATACGTCACCTGCAGCGCATTCATCATAAGTCAGTGACAAGTTCAAAAACTTTGGGTGACAGCGGAAGCAGTCCACTGACCACTAAATCCCTTCCTCTTGTAACCAAGCTCCTGCAAACCACACCACCAACTCCCTCAGTGTCAATTTCCTCCTTACCCAGGAAAGCCAATAGTACTGCAGGCCATATCACTGTCAAGTCTGACGAGTCCTCTCCTGCCTGGGATTCCTCCGATGCATCCTTGAGTGTAACGCCTACTGCTGTTCCATTTCTCTAGGCAGGCGATACCGAAAATGTACACAGACCTCAGAAAAAGAGTCACCAGTGTCCTAAAAAATGCAGTTGTACCCAATGTCCACTTAACCACGGACATGTGGACAAGTGGAGCAGGGCAGACTCAGGACTATATTACTGTGACAGCCCACTGGGTAGATGTATTGCCTCCCGCAGCAAGAACAGCAGCGGCGGCACCAGTAACAGCATCTCGCAAACGCCAACTCGTTCCTAGGCAGGCTACCCTTTGTATTACCGCTTTCCAGAATAGGCACACAGCTGAAAACCTCTTACGGCAACTGAGGAAGATCATCACAGAATGGCTTACCCCAATTGGACTCTCCTGGGGATTTGTGACATCGGACAACGCCAGCAATATTGTGCGTGCATTACATCTGGGCAAATTCCATCACGTCCCATGTTTTGCACATACCTTGAATTTGGTGGTGCAGAATTATTTAAAAATGACAGGGGCGTGCAAGAGATGCTGTCGGTGGCCCAAAGAAATGCGGGCCACTTTCGGCATTCAGGCACCGCGTACAGAAGACTGGAGCACCACCAAACATTCCTGAACCTGCCCTGCCATCATCTGAAGCAAGAGGTGGTAACGAGGTGGAATTCAACCCTCTATATGCTTCAGAGGATGGAGGAGCAGCAAAAGGCCATTCAAGCCTATACATCAGGCCACGATATAGGCAAAGGAGGTGGAATGCACCTGACTCAAGCACAGTGGAGAATGATTTCAACGTTGTGCAAGGTTCTGCAACCCTTTGAACTTGCCACACGTGAAGTCAGTTCAGACACTGCCAGCCTGAGTCAGGTCATTCCCCTCATCAGGCTTTTGCAGAGGAAGCTGGAGACATTGAAGGAGGAGCTAAAACAGAGCGATTCCGCTAGGAATGTGGGACTTGTGGATGGAGCCCTTAATTCGCTTAACCAGGATTCACGGGTGGTCAATCTGTTGAAATCAGAGCACTACATTTTGGCCACCGTGCTCGATCCGAGATTTAAAACCTACGTTGTATCTCTCTTTCCGGCAGACACAAGTCTGCAGAGGTTCAAAGACCTGCTGGTGAGAAAATTGTCAAGTCAAGCGGAACGTGACCCGTCACCATCTCCTCCTTCACATTCTCCCGCAACTGGGGGTGCGAGGAAAAGGCTAAGAATTCCGAGCCCAGCTGCTGGCGGTGATGCAGGGCAGTCTGGAGCGAGTGCTGACATCTGGTCCGGAATGAAGGACCTGCCAATGATTACTGACATGTCGTCTACTGTCACTGCATATGATTCTCTCACCATTGAAAGAATGGTGGAGGATTATATGAGTGACCGCATCCAAGTAGGCACGTCAGACAGTCCGTACGTATACTGGCAGGAAAAAGAGGCAATTTGGAGGCCCTTGCAGAAACTGGCTTTATTCTACCTAAGTTGCCCTCCCTCCAGTGTGTACTCCGAAAGAGTGTTTAGTGCAGTCGCTCACCTTGTCAGCAATCGGCGTACGAGGTTACTTACAGAAAATGTGGAGAAGATGATGTTCATTAAAATGAATTATAATCAATTCCTCCGTGGAGACATTCACCAGCAGCAATTGCCTCCAGAAAGTACACGGGGACCTGAGATGGTGGATTCCAGTGGGGACGGATTAATAATCTGTGAGGAGGGGGATGTACACAGTGAAAGGGGTGAGGAATCGGAGGATGATGATGAGGTGGACATCTTGCCTCTGTAGAGCCAGTTTGTGCAAGGAGAGATTGATTGCTTCTTTTTTGGTGGGGGCCCAAACCAACCAGTCATTTCAGTCACAGTCGTGTGGCAGACCCTGTCACTGAAATGATGGGTTCGTTAAAGTGTGCATGTCCTGTTTATACAACATAAGGGTGGGTGGGAGGGCCAAAGGACAATTCCATCTTGCACCTCTTTTTTCTTTTATTTTTCTTTGCATCATGTGCTGTTTGGGGACAATTTTTTGGAAGGGCCATCCTGCCTGACACTGCAGTGCCTCTCCTAGATGGGCCAGGTGTTTGTGTCGGCCACTTGATTCGCTTAGCTTAGTCACACAGCCACCTTGGTGCGCCTCTTTTTTTCTTTGCATCATGTGCTGTTTGGGGACAATTTTTTGGAAGGGCTATCCTGTCTTGATTGACACTGCAGTGCCACTCCTAGATGGGCAAGGTGTTTGTGTCGGCCACTTGTGTCGCTTAGCTTAGTCACACAGCCACCTTGGTGCGCCTCTTTTTTTTTTTTTTTTGCATCATGTGCTGTTTGGGGACAATTTTTTGGAAGGGCCATCCTGCCTTGATTGACACTGCAGTGCCACTCCTAGATGGGCCAGGTGTTTGTGTCGGCCACTTGTGTCGCTTAGCTTAGTCACACAGCCACCTTGGTGCGCCTCTTTTTTTTTTTTGCATCATGTGCTGTTTAGGGACAATTTTTTGGAAGGGCCATCCTGTCTTGATTGACACTGCAGTGCCACTCCTAGATGGGCCAAGTGTTTGTGTCGGCCACTTGTGTCGCTTAGCTTAGTCACACAGCCACCTTGGTGCGCCTCTTTTTTTCTTTGCATCATGTGCTGTTTGGGGAGTATTTTTTTGAAGGGCCATCCTGCCTGACACTGCAGTGCCACTCCTAGATGGGCCAGGTGTTTGTGTCGGCCACTTGTGTCACTTAGCTTAGTCACACAGCCACCTTGGTGCGCCTCTTTTCTTCTTTGCATCATGTGCTGTTTGGGGACTATTTTTTTGAAGGGCCATCCTGCCTGACACTGCAGTGCCACTCCTAGATGGGCCAGGTGTTTGTGTCGGCCACTTATGTCGCTTAGCTTAGCCATCCAGCGACCTCGGTGCAAATTTTAGGACTAAAAATAATATTGTGAGGTGTGAGGTGTTCAGAATAGACAGGAAATGAGTGGAAATTATGGTTATTGAGGTTAATAATACTATGGGATCAAAATGACCCCCAAATTCTATGATTTAAGCTGTTTTTTAGGGTTTTTTGAAAAAAACACCCGAATCCAAAACACACCCGAATCCGACAAAAAATTTTCGGTGAGGTTTTGCCAAAACGTGTCCGAATCCAAAACACGGCCGCGGAACCGAACCCAAAACCAAAACACAAAACCCGAAAAATTTCCGGTGCACATCACTACTTTCCAGCCACCACTAAGGAATGTCCATAGCTGTGCATCACAAGCTCTGTTGCAAGCATTAGAGCAGCAGTGGTCTCTGCATGCAATCAGGGGAACGCATGCATAGGGGTTTGCAAGACTTTTAATCAGTGGTGGGATTCAGCCGGTTCGCACCGGATCTTCAGAACCGATACCTAATGTTAGATATGGTTCTGAGAACCGTTTCCTAATGAGCGCCGCCAGCTTAGGCGCCGATTCCGTTACCCCAGTAGAGCTTGCCGCCGCTGCCCCCGCAGTAGATTGAGATGCGCTGGGGGCTGCAGAAGCGCTTCTGTACCATAGCAATGAAAAAAAAGACAACCAAAAATGGCCGCCGCCAAGGAGGAGACAGACGCTAGAGGTCACATTTGACCTCTAGCGCCTGTCTCCTCGGCGGCGGGCATTTTAAGAGGGTGTTTTTTTTTACACTACTATGGTACAGAAGCGCTTTTACAGCCCCCAGCATGTCTCAATCTACTGCGGGGGCTAGCAGTAACCACTGATGCCCGCACCCACCCTCCCTACTTTACTGATGCAGCGGCCAGGAGATACCTGGCAATACACAGGAAAGCCCTGGCAACGCACAGGAGACCCCCTAGCAACACGTATGAAACCCCTGGCAACGCAAAGGAAACCCCCTAGCAACACGTATGAAACCCCTGGCAATGCACAGGAGACCCCTAGCAACACGTATGAAACCCCTGGCAACGCATAGGAGACCCCTAGCAATGTAAGTGGCATAATTGTGTGTGGGCATAAAATGGTGTCAGGGCCATAACTGTGTGTATCATAATATGTAATTGGCGTTACAGTGTGTGGCATAACGCATAATGGGTGTTATTTGAGTATCAAATGCATGAATTATTAAACTACCTTTCGGTATACTTAAAATGGTCATTAGGACATAGAACCGGTTGTTAATTTATTTAAATCCCACCACTGCTTTTAATTACAGATGTGCACCGGAAATTTTTCGGATTTTGTGTTTTGGTTTTGGGTTCGGTTCCGTGGCCGTGTTTTGGGTTCGAACGCGTTTTGGCAAAACCTCACCGAATTTTTTTTGTCGGATTCGGGTGTGTTTTGGATTCGGGTGTTTTTTTCAAAAAACCCTAAAAAACAGCTTAAATCATAGAATTTGGGGGTCATTTTGATCCCAAAGTATTATTAACCTCAATAACCATAATTTCCACTCATTTTCAGTTTATTCTGAACACCTCACATCTCACAATATTATTTTTAGTCCAAAAATTTGCACCGAGGTCGCTGGATGACTAAGCTCAGCGACCCAAGTGGCCGACACAAACACCTGGCCCATCTAGGAGTGGCACTGCAGTGTCACGCAGGATGGCCCTTCCAAAAAACACTCCCCAAACAGCACATGACGCAAAGAAAAAAAGAGGCGCAATGAGGTAGCTGTGTGAGTAAGCTAAGCGACCCTAGTTGCCGACACAAACACCTGGCCCATCTAGGAGTGGCACTGCAGTGTCAGGCCGGATGGCCCTTCCAAAAAATACTCCCCAAACAGCACATGACGCAAAGAAGAAAAAAAAGAGGCGCAATGAGGTAGCTGTGTGACTAAGATAATTGACCCTAGTGGCCGACACAAACACCTGGCCCATCTAGGAGTGGCACTGCAGTGTCACGCAGGATGGCCCTTCCAAAAAATACTCCCCAAACAGCACATGACGCAAAGAAGAAAAAAAAGAGGCGCAATGAGGTAGCTGTGTGACTAAGATAAGCGACCCTAGTGGCCGACACAAACACCTGGCCCATCTAGGAGTGGCACTGCAGTGTCACGCAGGATGGCCCTTCCAAAAACACTCCCCAAACAGCACATGACGCAAAGAAAAATGAAAGAAAAAAGAGGTGCAAGATGGAATTGTCCTTGGGCCCTCCCACCCACCCTTATGTTGTATAAACAGGACATGCACACTTTAACCAACCCATCATTTCAGTGACAGGGTCTGCCACACGACTGTGACTGAAATGACAGGTTGGTTTGGACCCCCACCAAAAAAGAAGCAATTAATCTCTCCTTGCACAAACTGGCTCTACAGAGGCAAGATGTCCACCTCATCATCATCCTCCGATTCATCACCGTGTACATCCCCCTCCTCACAGATTATCAATTCGTCCCCACTGGAATCCACCATCACAGCTCCCTGTGTACTTTGTGGAGGCAATTGCTGCTGGTGAATGTCTCCATGGAGGAATTGATTATAATTCATTTTAATGAACATCATCTTCTCCACATTTTCTGGAAGTAACCTCGTACGCCGATTGCTGACAAGGTGAGCGGCGGCACTAAACACTCTTTCGGAGTACACACTTGTGGGAAGGCAACTTAGGTAGAATAAAGCCAGTTTGTGCAAGGGCCTCCAAATGGCCTCTTTTTCCTGCCAGTATACGTACAGACTGTCTGACGTGCCTACTTGGATGCGGTCACTCATATAATCCTCCACCATTCTTTCAATGGAGAGAGAATCATATGCAGTGCCAGTAGACGACATGTCCGTAATCGTTGGCAGGTCCTTCAGTCCGGACCAGATGTCAGCATCAGCAGTCGCTCCAGACTGCCCTGCATCACCGCCAGCGGGTGGGCTCGGAATTCTGAGCCTTTTCCTCGCACCCCCAGTTGCGGGAGAATGTGAAGGAGGAGATGTTGACAGGTCGCGTTCCGCTTGACTTGACAATTTTCTCACCAGCAGTTCTTTGAACCCCTGCAGACTTGTGTCTGCCGGAAAGAGAGATCCAAGGTAGGTTTTAAATCTAGGATCGAGCACGGTGGCCAAAATGTAGTGCTCTGATTTCAACTGATTGACCGCCCGTGAATCCTTGTTAAGCGAATTAAGGGTTCCATCCACAAGTCCCACATGCCTAGCGGAATCGCTCAGTGTTAGCTCCTCCTTCAATGTCTCCAGCTTCTTCTGCAAAAGCCTGATGAGGGGGATGACCTGACTCATGCTGGCAGTGTCTGAACTGACTTCACGTGTGGCAAATTCAAAAGGTTGCAGAACCTTGCACAACGTTGAAATCATTCTCCACTGCGCTTGAGACAGGTGCATTCCACCTCCTATATCGTGGTCAGTTGTATAGGCTTGAATGGCCTTTTGCTGCTCCTCCAACCTCTGAAGCATATAGAGGGTTGAATTCCACCTCATTACCACTTCTTGCTTCAGATGATGGCAGTGCAGGTTCAGGCGTTTTTGGCGTTGCTCCAGTCTTCTGTACGTGGTGCCTGTACGCCGAAAGTGTCCCGCAATTCTTCTGGCCACCGACAGCATCTCTTGCACGCCCCTCTCGTTTTTTAAATAATTCTGCACCACCAAATTCAAGGTATGTGCAAAACATGGGACGTGCTGGAATTTGCCCATATTTAATGCACACACAATATTGCTGGCGTTGTCCGATGCCACAAATCCACAGGAGAGTCCAATTGGGGTAAGCCATTCTGCGATTAACTTCCTCAGTTGCCGTAAGAGGTTTTTAGCTGTGTGCGTATTCTGGAAAGCGGTGATAAAAAGCGTAGCCTGCCTAGGAAAGAGTTGGCGTTTGTGAGATGCTGCTACTGGTGCCGCCGCTGCTGTTCTTGCGGCATGAGTCAATACATCTACCCAGTGGGCTGTCACAGTCATATAGTCCTGAGTCTGCCCTGCTCCACTTGTCCACATGTCCGTGGTTAAGTGGACATTGGGTACAACTGCATTTTTTAGGACACTGGTGAGTCTTTTTCTGAGGTCTGTGTACATTTTTGGTATCGCCTGCCTAGAGAAATGGAACCTAGATGGTATTTGGTACCGGGGACACAGTACCTCAATCAAGTCTATAGTTGGCTCTGCAGTAATGATGGCTACCGGAACCACGTTTCTCACCGCCCAGGATGCCAAGGCCTCAGTTATCCGCTGACTGTTGGACAGTCAATTGCTTGGTGGAAGTAGTAAAAGTCGTCTTACAACTTCCCCTCTGGGATGACCATCGACTCCCAGCAGCAACAACAGCAGCGCCAGCAGCAGTAGGCGTTACACGCAAGGATGCATCGGAGGAATCCCAGGCAGGAGAGGACTCGTCAGAATTGCCAGTGACATGGCCTGCAGGACTATTGGCATTCCTGGGGAAGGAGGAAATTGACACTGAGGGAGTTGGTGGGGTGGTTTGCGTGAGCTTGGTTACAAGAGGAAGGTATTTACTGGTCAGTGGACTGCTTCCGCTGTCGCCCAAAGTTTTTGAACTTGTCACTGACTTATGATGAATGCGCTGCAGGTGACGTATAAGGGAGGATGTTCTGAGGTGGTTAACGTCCTTACCCCTACTTATTACAGCTTGACAAAGGCAACACATGGCTTGACACCTGTTGTCCGCATTTCTGTTGAAATACTTCCACACCGAAGAGCTGATTTTTTTGGTATTTTCACCAGGCATGTCAATGGCCATATTCCTCCCACGGACAACAGGTGTCTCCCCGGGTGCCTGACTTAAACAAACCACCTCACCATCAGAATCCTCCTTGTCAATTTCCTCCCCAGCGCCAGCAACACCCATATCCTCCTCATCCTGGTGTACTTCAACACTGACATCTTCAATCTGACTATCAGGAACTGGACTGGGGTTGCTCCTTCCAGCACTTGCAGGGGGCGTCAAATGGTGGAAGGCGCATGCTCTTCACGTCCAGTGTTGGGAAGGTCAGGCATCGCAACCGACACAATTGGACTCTCCTTGTGGATTTGTGATTTCGAAGAACGCACAGTTCTTTGCTGTGCTTTTGCCAGCTTAAGTCTTTTCATTTTTCTAGCGAGAGGCAGAGTGCTTCCATCCTCATGTGAAGCTGAACCACTAGCCATGAACATAGGCCAGGGCCTCAGCCGTTCCTTGCCACTCCGTGTTGTAAATGGCATATTGGCAAGTTTACGCTTCTCCTCCGACGATTTTATTTTAGATTTTTGAGTCCTTTTTTTACTGATATTTTGTGTTTTGGATTTTACATGCTCTGTACTATGACATTGGGCATCGGCCTTGGCAGACGACGTTGATGGAATTTCATCGTCTCGGCCATGACTAGTGGCAGCAGCTTCAGCACGAGGTGGAAGTGGATCTTGAACTTTCCCTATTTTTGGAACCTCAACATTTTTGTTCTCCATTTTTAATAGGCACAACTAAAAGGCACCTCAGGTAAACAATGGAGATGGATGGATACTAGTATACTTATGGATGATGAGTGACTGACGACACAGAGGTAGCTACAGCCGTGGACAACCGTACTGCGTCTGCTAGTATAGAGATGATAATGATATAAAAAATATATATATATCACTACTGCAGGTATATATAATATAATGACGGACCTGCTGGACACTGTCAGCAGACTCCTAAACTACTAGTATGAAGAAGATAGAAAAAAAAACCCCACCACAGGTAGGTATACAATTATGGACGAGCACTGACGACACAGAGGTAGCCACAGCCGTGGACTACCGTACTGCGTCTGCTAGTATAGAGATGATAATGATATAAAATATATATATATATCACTACTGCAGGTATATATAATATAATGACGGACCTGCTGGACACTGTCAGCAGACTCCTAAACTACTAGTATGAAGAAGATAGAAAAAAAAAACCACCACAGGTAGGTATACAATTATGGACGAGCACTGACGACACAGAGGTAGCCACAGCCGTGGACTACCGTACTGCGTCTGCTAGTATAGAGATGATAATGATATAAAAAATATATATATATCACTACTGCAGGTATATATAATATAATGACGGACCTGCTGGACACTGTCAGCAGACTCCTAAACTACTAGTATGAAGAAGATAGGAAAAAAAACCCACCACAGGTAGGTATACAATTATGGACGAGCACTGACGACACAGAGGTAGCCACAGCCGTGGACTACCGTACTGCGTCTGCTAATATAGAGATGATAATGATATAAAAAATATATATATATCACTACTGCAGGTATATATAATATAATGATGGACCTGCTGGACACTGTCAGCAGACTCCTAAACTACTAGTATGAAGAAGATAGAAAAAAAAACCACACCACTGGTAGGTATACAATTATGGACGAGCACTGACGACACAGAGGTAGCCACAGCCGTGGACTACCGTACTGCGTCTGCTAATATAGAGATGATAATGATATAAAAAATATATATATATCACTACTGCAGGTATATATAATATAATGACGGACCTGCTGGACACTGTCAGCAGACTCCTAAACTACTAGTATGAAGAAGATAGAAAAATAAACCCCACCACAGGTAGGTATACAATTATGGACGAGCACTGACGACACAGATGTAGCCACAGCCGTGGACTACCGTACTGCGTCTGCTAATATAGAGATGATAATGATATAAAAAAAATATATATATCACTACTGCAGGTATATATAATATAATGACGGACCTGCTGGACACTGTCAGCAGACTCCTAAACTACTAGTATGAAGAAGATAGAAAAAAAACCCCACCACAGGTAGGTATACAATTATGGACGAGCACTGACGACACAGAGGTAGCTACAGCCGTGGACTACCGTACTGCGTCTGCTAGTATAGAGATGATAATGATATAAAAAATATATATATATCACTACTGCAGGTATATATAATATAATGACGGACCTGCTGGACACTGTCAGCAGACTCCTAAACTACTAGTATGAAGAAGATAGAAAAAAAAAACCCACCACAGGTAGGTATACAATTATGGACGAGCACTGACGACACAGAGGTAGCCACAGCCGTGGACTACCGTACTGCGTCTGCTAATATAGAGATGATAATGATATAAAAAATATATATATATCACTACTGCAGGTATATATAATATAATGACGGACCTGCTGGACACTGTCAGCAGACTCCTAAACTACTAGTATGAAGAAGATAGAAAAAAAACCCACCACAGGTAGGTATACAATTATGGACGAGCACTGACGACACAGAGGTAGCCACAGCCGTGGACTACCGTACTGCGTCTGCTAATATAGAGATGATAAAGATGATAGAGATGAACAAAAAAAATATAACACTACTGCAGGTAAATATTTATATAATATAATGAATGACGGACCTGCTGGACACTGTCAGCAGAATGCGTTTATAGAATAAAAAAAAAAAAACACCACAGGAGTGTTTAACTTTTTCAGGCAGACAATATACTGGTGGTCACTGGTCAGTCACACTGGCAGCAAAAGTGTGCACTGTACTCCTGCTATAACTGCACCCCAGTCTCCCCCACAATTCAGCTGTGTGAGCAGTGAGCACTCAGCACAGTCAGATATACATAGATGATATTATCATGCAGCACACTGAGGCTGAGCACAGATATGGTATGTGACTGTGTATCGTTTTTTTTCAGGCAGAGAACGGATTATATTAAATAATAAAGTGGTCAGTCACTAGTAACTAACTATCAGCAAAACTCTGCACTCTGAGTACTCCTAATGCTCCCCAAAATTACTAAGTAATCAACTCAAGTGTCTCTATCTATTCTAACGGAGAGGACACCAGCCACGTCCTCTCCCTATCAATCTCAATGCACGTGTGAAAATGGCGGCGACGCGCGGCTCCTTATATAGAATCCGAGTCTCGCGATAGAATACGAGCCTCGCGAGAATCCGACAGCGGGATGATGACGTTCGGGCACGCTCGGGTTAGCCGAGCAAGGCGGGAAGATCCGAGTCTGCCTCGGACCCGTGTAAAAAGGCTGAAGTTCGGGGGGGTTCGGATTCCGAGGAACCGAACCCGCTCATCTCTACTTTTAATGCTTGCAGAGTAGCAAATAATTGCTGAACTGCACAAAAATCTGCATTTTATCCTCTGAATCAGGTCTTCTGCTGCAATAGCAGAATTATGCAATGATTATACAAAGACTGCAATACTGCACAACACTGTTATAATACTATAACTGTAAATGATCAATTCCAGTGGTTTCCAAACTTTTTTGAATCACAGCGCCCTAGAGTATCAGAGTTATTCTCACGTTACCCCTAGGCCAAACGTTTATCATTGAGAAATTCAGAAAGAAATATTAAATTAAGTAAACTGTGTTTACTTTATATGTGATCATTCGGCTCAGTTGTGTGGTAAGAAACAAGATTTGCTTCTGTTTGTCCACATATTTTGTTATAGTCAGCCATCAGCACTGGTTTTGCCTATACATTGACCATAAATAATTTGAATTTGTCCTGGACCACCAACCCAGGGCACACCTGCAAGTGTCCCGAGGCACCCTAGGGTGCCACAACACACAGTTTGAGAACCACTGATCTATTCACTTAGTGACATCAATACCATATTTTTCAGAACTGTATATTAGAAGGGGAATAAATAAGAAATTGTAAATTTGGAGAGAACGTTTATTTACTATTGTAACAATTGCTTAATTCCATGTATATACAGTATAATACACTATCTACAATCAGGATGGGTTAACAAATACAGTATTTAAAATAAAAAGGAATAATTTCACAGGTGATTTATTAGTTGTTCTAAAGTAGGTTTATGATAACTGTATTATTACTCTCTATTATCAGAAGATTGATCTAGCCTATAATTAAGTTGTAATTATCTCAAATATGGTATGCATTGGTCCCTCCAGATGGGATTATATTAATAAAGAGAAAAATTGCACTGAGCTACGAACTTCCATGTCAATATATTTAATACCAATTTCTTAATACTATCCAGCGTTGTTTTTGGTTTAAGATTGCTGCATTTTAAGATATGCGGCGGGCACTTTTCGTGTTTTGTGTTTTGGTTTTGGGTCTGGATCCCCACTTGCATTTTGGATCTGGATTGGCTTTGCCAAAAACACCCTTTCGGGTTGTGGTTTTTGTTTTGGATCTTGATAATTTAAAAAAAAAAAAAAAACCAGCTAAAATCACAGAATTTGGGGGTATTTTTGATCCTACGGTATTATTAACCTCAATAACATTAATTTCCACTCATTTCCAATCTATTCTGAACACCTTACAATATTGTTTTTAGGCCAAAAGGTTGCACCAAGGTAGCTGGATGACTAAGCTAAGCGACACAAGTGAGCGGCACAAACAAGTGGCCCATCTAGGAGTGGCACTGCAGTGGCAGACAGGATGGCAGTTTTAAAAACTAGGCCCTAAACAGCACATCATGCAAAGAAGAAAAAGAGATGCAATGTATTCTTATTAAGATATAAGCAGCACCCCTATATATCACAGCATACAGGAACAGTGTGCTTTTAATTTTTAACTGTACCCAAACTTTTATAGCATACAGGGCCAGTGTAATGTTATTAAGATACCAGCACCCCTATATTTCACAGCACACAGGAACAGTGTGCTTTTAATTTTTAACTGCGCCCAAACTTATATAGCAGACAGGGCCAGTGTAATGTTATTAAGACATAAGCAGCACCCCTATATTTCACAGCATACAGGAACAGTGTGATTTTAATTTTGAACTGTACCCAAACTTTTATAGCAGACAGGGCCAGTGTAATGTTATTAAGACATCTGCAGCACCCCTATATTTCACAGCATACAGGAACAGTGTGCTTTTCATTTTTAACTGCACCCAAACTTTTATAGCAGACAGGGCCAGTGTAATGTTATTAAGACATCAGCACCCCTATATTTCACAGCATACAGTAACAGTGTGCTTTTAATTTTTAACTGCATACAAACCTTTATAGCAGACAGGGCCAGTGTAATGTTATAAAGACATCAGCACCCCTATATTTCACAGTGCCCCTGCCTCCTGTACAACACAGTGACAGCCAGGACAGCAACACACATGTACAGCTGGAGCACCCAGCAGTACCATCAATGACAGCAAGGACAGCACCCCTAATACAGCACAGATAAACCACAGTGACTGCAGCAGCACCCCAACAGAGCACACACTAACCCCACGTCACCACCCACAGAGACAGAGGTCTGTCTCCCTTACTCTCCAAGTCCGGAGTGAAAATGGTGGCAATGTTCAGCTGTTTATATGGGTTCCAAAGCCCGAGAGAATCCGACAGCGGAATGATGACGTTTTGCCTCATTCTGGTTTCCGAGTCTAGCGGGACGTCCTGAGCCGGGCTCGGATCCGGGCTCTGGACGTGAAGTTTGGGGGGTTCAGTTCTCAGGGAACTGAACCCACTCATCCCTAATTTTAACAGACAAGCAGGACACTGGAAGCACATTATCTGTAAAGGACAGCCTGGCCTGGCAGTCCCAGAGGGAGAAAACGCCTCCCCCTGGGGCTACCTGTTGTGTGGGTTACTGACAAGTAGCACTTTCAATAGGAAGTCACAGCAATTCACAGTGCAGCCAGTATAGTGATGAACTGCAACTGGCTCAATAGGTGGCAGATATTTTATTTTACTTTTCGTTGGGAGGGGCTGCTTTCCTGCAGGTAAAATCTACCACTGTGTAATAATCAGTTCTGCAGTTGTTCCTGTTCTCCTTCTATACAGTAAATGGCTCTATGTTTACACTTAGATTTCTTGTCTGTGAAAGACTACTATATCCATGATTGGTCGATACAAGTAAGAGACCATTGCAGATTAGATGTCCATTCATCAATTAGCATGTCTTAACATAGCTTCCTTAGTTTTCTGGCATACTTCTTCAGGAGAGGCAAATCCATTGAATAGTGTTACTGGATTATGACAGACCAAGAAGAAGATTTTAAACACATACTGATTTTAAAATGGTGTCAACATTTAATTAATTATGGAGTAAAATCATTTATTTAATCCCCATTCAGAATGAAATGTTTTTATTTGACAGTAACACCAGGGGTTAAATTGGGGGTGTGGGGGTGGGGGGAGCGAGGTGGATCTGGGTTTCACCACCTGTAATGGTAGGGGGAACTAGTTCCACCACCTCCATTTCCCTGCACAGTAATTCCAATAGAAAAACCTGCTCCATCACCTACATCAATAGAGGATGATGCAGCCAGCGCTAGTGTTAGTAATGAGATGCAGCAACCTCCCCCTTCCTAAGGTCCTGGTTTCTCCATTGGACTCCTCCATTTACAGCCCACCCTTCCTGGTATTCACACACACTGTGTCTGTTGGACAGCATTCATCCCCTCCTCAGGTCCCAGTGGATTATTTTCCGGCACAGCATATGTGATGTCATGCTGTCACTTCTGCTGAGGTGAAGAAGAGCCATAGGGAGGAGCAGGCTCTGTGCATCTTGAAGACAAGATGAGAGAGGGCTGGAGGGAAAAGAGAGGTGGGGAAGCTGATGGAGGGATACAGGGCATGGAGATGCTAGAGGGACACCGGCAGTGAGCTTCTGGAGTGACAGAGGCAGAGACGTGAATAAGGGGCACACTGTGGGCATTATGTGTATAAGCAACACTACTGTGGTCATTATGTGTAAGGGGCACTACTTTTGTGGGCATTGTGTGTAAGGGGCATTACTATTGTGGGCATTGTGTATAAGGGGCACTACTACTGTGGGCATTCTGTATATAAGCAGCACTACTGCTGTGGGCATTATATGTATAAGTGGCGCTACTGTGGGAATTATGTATAAGGGTCACTACAACTGTGGGCATTATGTGTAAGGGGCACTACTACTGAGAGAATTGTGTATTAAGGGTACTACTGTGGGTATTGTATCTAAGGGGCACTACTGTGTGGCATAACATGTTTAGAGGACACCATTGTGTAGTGCAATGTGAATAAAGGACACTACTGAGTGATGTAACCTGAATAAGGGGCATGACTTTGTGGTGTAATATGAATCAAGGGGTACTATTATGTGACCACACTACTTCTTTGTGAGACCAATGTCCCATTATAACGTATGGGAAGTAGGGCACTCATTTTTAGTTTGGAGGGGGGTGCCGAAAACACTAACACTGTCCCTGGCTCCGCTTAATGTGAGGGTGTAGGTGGCAGAGTAATTGAGTTCCACCACCTCTCCAGGACCACTTTAAGCCCTGAGTAACACTAATCACAATGAGCAAAATGTAGAACTATGCAGTAAATTACATTTTAATGCTAAGACATGAAACTATATTACCTATGTAAATGGACTCCATCAGGCAAATAGTATATGAATGACATCACAACAAAGGAATTCAAGATTATTTTGCTGTTGACCAATATTTCACATATTTGTTATTAACAAGTGCTCTGAGTAAAGTGAATTGTTTAATACTTAAAATAAAAATGAATATACAGCAAAATAAGCTACAGTATAGTACTTATTTTGTTGAGCATACCTTCTTAAGTCTTAATTATAATTATTTATTCTATATGTATGATTGTTTCTACAATTTCATTTCTTTATTCTGGATACAATATTTAGAATTGCCTCATGTTAGGCATTATTTAAAAAACTAAAATGCAGGAACCATTATTATTGAAATTACGATAGGTTTGTACTGCAATCTGTTTTATTTGTTGGATGTGATACATCAATGTTTGTTTCTGACACTAATCCATTTTTTTTCACCTAGTCTAAAAGTAGTGCTGCATATAACTGACAATTATTTATTAATATTTTGTGAAATATAATTTTTTGTGGAAATTTAAATTGTGATTTCATTTTTTTTATTTCCTCATCCATATTTGAAGAGAGAGAGAGAGAGAAGAGGGAGATTATGTCAGTTAAAAATCCATTCTTGTCTTACTGTATATTGTTTTATATGAGTTTATTTAGGATTGCTGACATGTAGGAAATTTCATGTTTTATTGAAAATGTTCAAAGTAGCATTTTACTTCCAGTAACAAATAAAAATTCAGCATTTTAGATAAGACTTTCAATGCCATAAATTATTGTTTCTTTTATTCTTATTTTTGATAGATGTACTTGGCAACCATCCTTCACATCACTTTGCAATTTGAGCCAAAATCTTGCTTGACAGAAAGATTCATTAATGCTTCCCTTGTATAGCAAGGAATGTCTTTTTTTGATGATGATGCATGCTTAGTAGCACAGACAATGTGAAGACAGTTTTAATATTTGAATAAAAATACCTCCTTACAGGATGATAAGACAAATTTTTTCACAGCAATAGGGAACTGGATTTCATAGTATACATATTTGAAGCCAGCATTTGAATTTTAATATTGTATTTTTTATATTGCACTATTATTATTGTATCTGTAGTATCATATAATTCTGGATATCATTTTGGAAATTAATATTTATAGCCCTTTAATATTCCATGAAAAAAGTTTTCATCATCTACTGATATTCACACTAATCTTATGCTTTAACATTTTATGTGTGTTTCACAGTAAATATACCAACAAGAGGTAGCTGTTCTTACTTACACATTCCCTTAAACAGGTAATAGAACATTAGAACTTTCTAGGACACAAATTATCATAGTATGTCAGATGGTTGTCAATTTCTATTTGTTTTCTTAGCACAGAGCAGGTTGTAATTCATTACAGCAGCTACAGCAGAAATTATCACAGGCAACTGTGGAGCAGGGCTGGCTGCCTTTTCACAAGAACAGGGACCAATCAAACAAGAGCCAAACTGACCAGCCCCTAATTACACTATCAGATACAGCTGGAAGGCATCATGTAATGCAGACATCCTGGCTGCTAGGCAACAGCAGGGACCAGTATTCACTATGGCTGCCAAGAGTCCCGGTTGCCTAGCAACTGCTGGAACCAAATTCCTAGGCTGCCGGCATGATACGCCATACTGGTTGCCTAGTAATGGTTGGGATCCACTGCAGGGATAAGCCACTAACAGTACATCCCCTTGAGGAGCGGTTGAGAAACCCCTAGACCTGGGTTTATCAGGGAATTCCTTGAAGAAGGCCTTCTTGAGTTTATCCACATGATAATGCCTCACTGGTATCCAAGTTCTTTCTTCAGGCTCATAGCCTTTCCAATGAATCAAGAAATGGAGCTCCACAACATATTCCTGATGACCTTGTCTCACAACTAAAGAAGGTCTTCTGAAAAGGAACATGACTGAACCTTTTGGAAAAAACACCTGTTTTAATAGTGAACAATGAATGGTGTTATAAATTCTCAATGACTTTGGCAATCTAAGATAGAACACCACAAGATCCACTTGCTTGATAATCAAGAAAGGCCAATATACTTAGGACCAAACTTCAGAGATGGCTGACTAAGTTTAAAATTTTTAGTAGACAGCCATCCCTTGTTGCATACCTTGAACATACAAGGCCTTTGATGTTTGTTTGCAAAAATGTTGCCCGTAAGAAAGCTTTGCTAAGTTCATCTTGAAAATAGCAGAGTCTGAGCAATAACCCAAGTGATAGACCAGGGCTTCATAGCACAGAGCAGGACCAGGTAGTAATTCACCACAGCAGCAGCAACATCAGAAATGATCACCGGCAACTGTGTAGCAATCTTGCTGCCTCTTCATAAGAATAGAAGAATAGGGGCCAATCAAACAAGAGCCAGCCAGACCAGGCCCTAATTACACTATCAGATGCATCTGGTGCGTACTGGTGATTAAGCCCACAAACTGGTAAAATGTGCATCCAGCTGAATCCTTATCCTCATAGGGATTGTCTCAGAAGCCTACTCCTGGTAAAACCATGTATCTCTCCAATTGTTATTTCTCTTATGTGACTTAATCCCATTGTTATTATTAATTCTCTTATGTGATCTAGTCAGAGCAGTTATCTGCCATATACTCAAAACTTGTATACCTTTTGCCTTTCACTCAATAGAGGCTGGGGCATACAACTCACAAGGGATTATCCCTTTAAGCACACTTATTGCTTTTTCCTTTTGCAGTCTCTAAATAGGAAGACATACACATGGCCCAAACCGGTGTATGATTTTGATTTGACATAGGTGCATAATTTGCATACTTATTGCCAAATTGAGGCTGCGGCATATATTTTGCAGGGTACTTCCCCTGAAAGTAAACTCAGTGCTTTATTCAT
Organism: Pseudophryne corroboree; assembly: GCF_028390025.1. Classification (NCBI taxonomy): domain Eukaryota; kingdom Metazoa; phylum Chordata; class Amphibia; order Anura; family Myobatrachidae; genus Pseudophryne; species Pseudophryne corroboree. Next base: position 483,930,543 of record NC_086448.1, read on the forward strand.
TTGCCTTTTCAAACTACCTTGTTGGCTAGTGTGAGCACATTTATATCACCTGTTATACACCTGTTGGAAGGGATTTCCGTCATCTACAGTCACACCACATTGGATATACCCAATTCCATCTGATCTTGGAAGCAATACAATGTTGGTCCCTACTAGTACCTGCTTGGGAGACCATCAGGGAATATAGGGTACTGTAGAACCAGGACTCCCCCCTGCACTGCCTTCATCTGTGCCAGGTGTCAGGGAATTATTCTCGCAAACTGCCAACAGCCTCCATTTCACTGCAGCCTCTTCATTTCTTCATTATTTCTTGAACTCTCGTCATATGGGTCTCCCCAGTTTCACCTGCGCTGGTGTATACCAACAATGGTCACTGAGGTACACCTTGGTGAAAGCAGAATCAACTGTTCTTTCTTCATCCAAAGAGTTTGTTCCCGCACTTGGCACTCTCAACCAGTCGTTCACTGCCACAGATACACAGCTGGTAAGCAGAAACCAAACGGGAACATATAGGCTTAAAAAAATAATTGAAAACACAGTATCACAAGTTAAAAATCAGGCATTAAAATAAAGCATAAAGTAAAAATTATATTATCACTTAAAACTGCATGGCATTTCATGGCACCTGACTACTTCCACAGACAGTGTTAAATGAATCATGTGGAAACACAGTAGGGATGTAGTTGACGTCCTGATTGACCAAATGTTGGCAGTCAGAAGACCAGCACTGGAATCCTGACACCTGGCAGAATGCCGACACCGGAATCCCGACATCCGGATTCCCAAACATAAGTATACCAGGGAGGGTTAGGGTTAGGATGTGGGTGGAGAGTTAGAGTTAGGCTGTGATGGGGAGGGTTAGGTTGTGGGAGGGGAGAGTTAAGGTTAGGCAGCAGGAGGAGAGAGTTCAGGTTAGGCTACAGGAAGGGAGGGTAGGGTAGGGTAAGGGTTATGGTTAGTTTAGTAGCTCCAACCTGTCGGGATTATGCCAGTCAGGATCCCAGTATCTATATTCCAACCACCAGCAACCTAGCTGCCAATATCCCATATGTAACCCTGGAAATATATGTGTAACATTTAGTATAGTATCATATTAGCTGCAGTGATTTACCACATCTAAATGATTCCCCCAGGGCTATCCAATTAGCCCCATAAACCTAATGATGTTTAAACACATTCAGGACCGTATTCAGTGTGGATGGATATAGAACATCTAATGCAAGTACTCAAATGTTTTCAATCTGCAAATGTCCCGAGAGTTACCATCAAGAGATGCATATCACAAATGCACAGAGATTCATTTAATTTCAATAGGCATTCATAGGTGCTGATTGGTGGTAGCTTTCATCTGTATGAGTGTTGGGGCATGCTAGTGTCAGAGACCTTGGGGGTAATTCTGAGTTGATCGCAGCATCAAATTTGTTAGCAGTTGGGTAAAACCATGTGCACTGCAGGGGGGGGCAGATATAACATTTGCAGAGAGAGTTAGATTTGGGTGGGTTATTTTGTTTCTGTGCAGGGTAAATACTGGCTGCTTTATATTACACTGCAATTTAGATTTCAGTTTGAACACACCCCACCCAAATCTAACTCTCTCTGCAAATGTTATATCTGCCACACCTGCAGTGCAAATGGCTAGAGGTTGGAGTGATAGAGGGCATAATGCTGGAGGGGCTGGAGACTGAAGAGAAAGGAGGCTGGAAAAACAGGGGACAGGAAAAACATTGGGCTAAAGGGGCAGGAGGATGGGGTGTCATGGGGTCAGGTGTGACATATTACATCATCATTGGAAAAATTTTGTCATTGTAGATGTTGACAATGAGATGTATATGTAAACCTAAGCCTAACCATAGCCTTGACCATGTTTGCAGCCTAACCATAACTGTAATCTAACCCTAACTCTCAAATAATCATTCTAGCTGTTGATGTTCACAAAGTTGACATTCTGAAATGTTGACATTATGTCAGTGCTAACAAACACAGTGGTAGCTGCTCAATCACTCCGGAGATAATTATGAGGTGTTTGAAAAGGGAGGGGTCACAGCAAACAGCATACATAAAAGGGTGCACCCCCACCTTCCCCCCTGATATTTCCCCAGCACATGGACTAATACCTGTAAAAATACTTGAAACTATCTGGTAATAGAATTTAATATATATTTGTTACATATATTTGCAAATATATGGGAAGCTGTTGAGCCCCTTCACGGCTTCTCTGATATTGGCAGTCCTAGCCTACGTGATAGCAGTGCCCACATAGGGCCTCGTGATTTGTCTATAGTAAGGCCTCATGATAAAGGCACATACAAAAATACATCCAGATTGAGGGCTAGCTTACCTGAGAGCCACCCCTAGGATCTTCCATTAGCACCACAATGACCAGCGTGCCTTCTGAATGCTGCTACCATACAATGCCTTCTCACATAAGCAAACAAACACAGTGGTAGCTGATCAATCACTCTGGAGGTACTTATCAGGTGCTTGAAATGGGAGGGGTCACAGCAGACAGTATGTCATTGTGAATGTCAACATGTTGTGTGAGGACATTCTGAACATGTCAACATCAAGAGCATGTCAACATTATGGTGTCAACATTCTGAAAGTCTACATGATGACTGTGTACCATTCATAAAAAAGTCTACTCTGATATCAGTGAGTGAACTTATGTGTTCTTCATTACTATACTGAGTCCTAGGTTTAGAGATTTTCTTATAAAAACTTCTATTTGATGTATTGTTGAATAGATACTAGTTATAGATTTTCTATATGACATAACCTGGACTTTTAGCAATCCTCTGTCTCTGGCAAATATATTTTATTTTTAGGACATACTTCACTGTTTTTGATTTCTTTATCACATTAATTAATTATTTTTAACACCATTTTATCTTTAATTTGTAAAAGTTGATTTCTCATTACTCCTACAGTATTTCATTCATAATCTGTGCAACTTTTTTCTTTCTCTACAGTTAAAAAAGTATCATTGGTGAAAGAATGAAAATGAAGAGTCTGGTTACACTTGAGTGGTAATTCATCAATAATACAGAATTGTAAGGTTTTGGTAGAACTTGCAAGTGCTGATAGTTATGTGTGGATGTGGAAAGAATAGTTGTGCAGTATTTCAAGAAAGGTCCATCACTTGATGGTGGCAGACATTTTAGAAGGATAAACTGGCACTCACTGCGTTATAATGGAGGGTGTGTACTGTATATGCATGGGAGGATAATTTGACACAGTTTATGGACCTGTTTCAGAGGTGCAGTAGTAGCTGGGCCATTTGAAGAATTATGCAAATAGATGCCTCCTGATGGCTTCTGTGATTCGCTGCTGCTTCTGAAGACACCGATAACAAACCAAGTGAAGATTAACCCCTTGTTCTAAGACTGAACAATTTGCTAATTGGAATCAGGACAACATTTTGAGTTCCTTATTCATATGGCATAGGATTCCGGCACCACATTTCCATCTTTGACTGCCACTTTATAGTAATACAATTTCAAACCTGTTGTTTATCTTTGAGTTGTATGGTTTGTTATCTGCATTCAGTGGGCCTGATTTTGAGTCACACACAAACATGAACAGAGCAGGTTCTATTGGCAGTTTCCCATCTGCAAATTTATGCAAATGGAATACAGTACAAACTACTTCCCTTGTATACATCCATGCAACCTAATTTGCAAGGGTTGAGACATCCTCATTTAGCATGTGTGCATGCTGTAATACTGATTAGTGTGTCCTTATACACCACCATCAGTCACATTATCAAAAATTGCACCAGCCCTATGGCAGGTGCATTTTAGAAATCTGACCATGGGCACCTATGCTTTCTGCCATGCATATGGGAACACAGCCGCTTGTATTGACACGTTCGTAACACATCAATGTAACAGACTTTTTTGCATTCACTTCAAGACATTTTTTCCACCACCATTCTGATACTGTCTGTCTTGATCATAACAATGCCCTTGTGCCGTTCTGTGTAATGCATGAATCGTAGGGATTTTCAAAATGTTTCACTCAACTACATGAAAATCAGCACTACATGCGGATTGCGTGAGACTCAAAATCAGGCCCCGTACTGTATCTCCTGGTAGCTTAGATAACTACCTATCTCCATATAAACAATATAACATCAATTACTCTTTTCCCACTGTGCAAATCTCTAGTATAACATAGCGAGCACCAATTCATCTTTATAAATCAATTCAATTATGACAATTTTTGAAATATTTGAAATATTCTGAGTCCTCTGTAAATCATCATCAACATAATGTGAAAACAAAACAAAAAATCCCCCAAGTGTGTGCATGCACATCTGTGGCTTTCCACTGTACATGCATGTGAACTGTGTACTGCAGACTGGGAGCTGTATAGTGTGTTGTTTGAGTTGTGTACTGAAAACTGGGTATGGTGTGTATATTGCAGTGCACGAACTGTGTACTAGAGACTGGGTGGGGGATGTATGTTGTGGTGTATAAGCTGTGTACTTGAAACAGGGAGCTATATGAGTTGGGTAATGGAGACTGGAAACTGTATATTGGTGCAAGTACCCTGTATACTCAAGACTGATTGGGGGATTTAGAATATTGGGGTGTATGATCTGTGTACTGGAGAGGTGTATGATCTGTGTACTGGGGTGTGGGTGCTGTGTAATGAAAACTATGTGTTGCATGTTAGAGGATGAAAGCTTTATATTGGGAAACTGGAGCTGTTTTTAAGGGAATGGGGACTGTGTAGTAAAGGGTGGGGGCTGTATTTTTGAGTGTGGGAGATGTGTACTGGAAAGTGAATGGGGGTTGTTTATTGCGTTGGTGATTAAGCAGGGGCTGTATATTGGGTGTGTGAGCTGTGTAATGGAGACTGGGCACAGGCTGTATGATAGGGTGTGTACTGGATACTGAGGGCTGTATTCAGGGGTGTATGAGCTTTGCACTGGAGACTGGGTTTGGGATACATATTGGAGTATATGAGTTGTGTAGCATACACTGTGTGAGTGCTGTATATTGGGGTGTATTAACTGTGTACTGGACACTAAAGGCTTTATATTGGTGTGTGTTAGCTCTGTAATGGAGAATGAGGGCTGTATATTGGGGCATATGAGTTGCCTCCACACTGTACTTCTAAAAAGAAGAGGAGCAACCAGGCTGAAAAGAAATATGTAAGTCACAGGTGGCTGTAGAAGGGGTAGGCACTTGTGGTGACATCAGAGGATGGTGTGACAGAAGGCTAGAGTGATAGAGTAAAAGGATGCTGGAAAAATGGGTCTGGAAAAATTGGGCTGGATGACCATAGGGCTGAAGTGACAGAAGGCTGGAAAAATAGGGGGATAAAAGCTAGAAAAACAAAAGGCTAGAGGCTAGAGTGATAGGGGGCAAAATTAGAGATGAGCGGGTTCGGTTCCTCGGAATCCGAACCCCCCCGAACTTCAGCCTTTTTACACGGGTCCGAGGCAGACTCGGATCTTCCCGCCTTGCTCGGTTAACCCGAGCGCGCCCGAACGTCATCATCCCGCTGTCAGATTCTCGCGAGGCTCGTATTCTATCGCGAGACTCGGATTCTATATAAGGAGCCGCGCGTCGCCGCCATTTTCACACGTGCATTGAGATTGATAGGGAGAGGACGTGGCTGGCGTCCTCTCCGTTAGAATAGATAGAGACACTTGAGTTGATTTACTACTAACTTAGTAATTTTGGGGAGCATTAGGAGTACTCAGAGTGCAGAGTTTTGCAGATAGTTACTAGTGACCACCACCAGTTTTATTTATTATTTAATATAATCCGTTCTCTGCCTGAAAAAAAACGATACACAGTCACATACCATATCTGTGCTCAGCCTCAGTGTGCTGCATGATAATATCATCTATGTATATCTGACTGTGCTGAGTGCTCACTGCTCACACAGCTGAATTGTGGGAGAGACTGGGGTGCAGTTATAGCAGGAGTACAGTGCACACTTTTGCTGCCAGTGTGACTGACCAGTGACCACCAGTATATTGTCTGCCTGAAAAAGTTAAACACTCCTGTGGTGTTTTTTTTTTATTCTATAAACGCATTCTGCTGACAGTGTCCAGCAGGTCCGTCATTCATTATATTATATATATATTTAACTGCTGTAGTGTTATATTTCTTTTGTTCATCTCTATCATCTTTATCATCTCTATATTAGCAGACGCAGTACGGTAGTCCACGGCTGTGGCTACCTCTGTGTCGTCAGTGCTCGTCCATAATTGTATACCTACCTGTGGTGGGGTTTATTTTTCTATCTTCTTCATACTAGTAGTTTAGGAGTCTGCTGACAGTGTCCAGCAGGTCCGTCATTATATTATATATACCTGCAGTAGTGATATATATATATTTTTTATATCATTATCATCTCTATACTAGCAGATGCAGTACGGTAGTCCACGGCTGTAGCTACCTCTGTGTCGTCAGTGCTCGTCCATAATTGTATACCTACCTGTGGTGGGTTTTTTTTTCTATCTTCTTCAACCACCACCAGTTTTATTTATTATTTAATATAATCCGTTCTCTGCCTGAAAAAAAACGATACACAGTCACATACCATATCTGTGCTCAGCCTCAGTGTGCTGCATGATAATATCATCTATGTATATCTGACTGTGCTGAGTGCTCACTGCTCACACAGCTGAATTGTGGGGGAGACTGGGGTGCAGTTATAGCAGGAGTACAGTGCACACTTTTGCTGCCAGTGTGACTGACCAGTGACCACCAGTATATTGTCTGCCTGAAAAAGTTAAACACTCCTGTGGTGTTTTTTTTTTAATTCTATAAACGCATTCTGCTGACAGTGTCCAGCAGGTCCGTCATTCATTATATTATATAAATATTTACCTGCAGTAGTGTTATTTTTTTTTGTTCATCTCTATCATCTTTATCATCTCTATATTAGCAGACGCAGTACGGTAGTCCACGGCTGTAGCTACCTCTGTGTCGTCAGTGCTCCTCCATAATTGTATACCTACCTGTGGTGGGTTTTTTTTTTCTATCTTCTTCATACTAGTAGTTTAGGAGTCTGCTGACAGTGTCCAGCAGGTCTGTCATTATATTATATATACCTGCAGTAGTGATATATATATATTTTTTATATCATTATCATCTCTATACTAGCAGACGCAGTACGGTAGTCCACGGCTGTAGCTACCTCTGTGTCGACAGTGCTTGTCCATAATTGTATACCTACCTGTGGTGGGGTTTTTTTTTCTTTCTTCTTCATACTAGTAGTTTAGGAGTCTGCTGACAGTGTCCAGCAGGTCCGTCATTATATTATATATACCTGCAGTAGTGATATATATATATATTTTTTTATATCATTATCATCTCTATACTAGCAGACGCAGTACGGTAGTCCACGGCTGTAGCTACCTCTGTGTCGTCAGTCACTCGTCATCCATACGTATACTAGTATCCATCCATCTCCATTGTTTACCTGAGGTGCCTTTTAGTTGTGCCTATTAAAAATGGAGAACAAAAATGTTGAGGTTCCAAAAATAGGGAAAGATCAAGATCCACTTCCACCTCGTGCTGAAGCTGCTGCCACTAGTCATGGCCGAGACGATGAAATTCCATCAACGTCGTCTGCCAAGGCCGATGCCCAATGTCATAGTACAGAGCATGTAAAATCCAAAACACAAAATATCAGTAAAAAAAGGACTCAAAAATCTAAAATAAAATCGTCGGAGGAGAAGCGTAAACTTGCCAATATGCCATTTACCACACGGAGTGGCAAGGAACGGCTGAGGCCCTGGCCTATGTTCATGGCTAGTGGTTCAGCTTCACATGAGGATGGAAGCACTCAGCCTCTCGCTAGAAAAATGAAAAGACTTAAGCTGGCAAAAGCACAGCAAAGAACTGTGCGTTCTTCGAAATCACAAATCCACAAGGAGAGTCCAATTGTGTCGGTTGCGATGCCTGACCTTCCCAACACTGGACGTGAAGAGCATGCGCCTTCCACCATTTGCACGCCCCCTGCAAGTGCTGGAAGGAGCACCCGCAGTCCAGTTCCTGATAGTCAGATTGAAGATGTCAGTGTTGAAGTACACCAGGATGAGGAGGATATGGGTGTTGCTGGCGCTGGGGAGGAAATTGACAAGGAGGATTCTGATGGTGAGGTAGTTTGTTTAAGTCAGGCACCCGGGGAGACACCTGTTGTCCGTGGGACGAATATGGCCATTGACATGCCTGGTCAAATTACAAAAAAAAATCACCTCGTCGGTGTGGAAGTATTTCAACAGAAATGCGGACAACAGGTGTCAAACCGTATGTTGCCTTTGTCAAGCTGTAATAAGTAGGGGTAAGGACGTTAACCACCTCGGAACATCCTCCCTTATACGTCACCTGCAGCGCATTCATCATAAGTCAGTGACAAGTTCAAAAACTTTGGGCGACAGCGGAAGCAGTCCACTGACCAGTAAATCCCTTCCTCTTGTAACCAAGCTCACGCAAACCACCCCACCAACTCCCTCAGTGTCAATTTCCTCCTTCCCCAGGAATGCCAATAGTCCTGCAGGCCATGTCACTGGCAATTCTGACGAGTCCTCTCCTGCCTGGGATTCCTCCGATGCATCCTTGCGTGTAACGCCTACTGCTGCTGGCGCTGCTGTTGTTGCTGCTGTGAGTCGATGGTCATCCCAGAGGGGAAGTCGTAAGACGACTTTTACTACTTCCACCAAGCAATTGACTGTCCAACAGTCCTTTGCGAGGAAGATGAAATATCACAGCAGTCATCCTGCTACAAAGCGGATAACTGAGGCCTTGGCATCCTGGGCGGTGAGAAACGTGGTTCCGGTATCCATCATTACTGCAGAGCCAACTAGAGACTTGTTTGAGGTACTGTGTCCCCGGTACCAAATACCATCTAGGTTCCATTTCTCTAGGCAGGCGATACCGAAAATGTACACCGACCTCAGAAAAAGACTCACCAGTGTCCTAAAAAATGCAGTTGTACCCAATGTCCACTTAACCACGGACATGTGGACAAGTGGAGCAGGGCAGACTCAGGACTATATGACTGTGACAGCCCACTGGGTAGATGTATTGACTCCCGCTGCAAGAACAGCAGCGGCGACACCAGTAGCAGCATCTCGCAAATGCCAACTCTTTCCTAGGCAGGCTACGCTTTGTATCACCGCTTTCCAGAATACGCACACAGCTGAAAACCTCTTACGGCAACTGAGGAAGATCATCGCAGAATGACTTACCCCAATTGGACTTTCCTGTGGATTTGTGGCATCGGACAACGCCAGCAATATTGTGTGTGCATTAAATCTGGGCAAATTCCAGCACGTCCCATGTTTTGCACATACCTTGAATTTGGTGGTGCAGAATTATTTAAAAAACGACAGGGGCGTGCAAGAGATGCTATCGGTGGCCAGAAGAATTGCGGGACACTTTCGGCGTACAGGCACCACGTACAGAAGACTGGAGCAACACCAAAAACGCCTGAACCTGCCCTGCCATCATCTGAAGCAAGAAGTGGTAACAAGGTGGAATTCAACCCTCTATATGCTTCAGAGGTTGGAGGAGCAGCAAAAGGCCATTCAAGCCTATACAACTGACCACGATATAGGAGGTGGAATGCACCTGTCTCAAGCGCAGTGGAGAATGATTTCAACGTTGTGCAAGGTTCTGCAACCTTTTGAACTTGCCACACGTGAAGTCAGTTCAGACACTGCCAGCCTGAGTCAGGTCATTCCCCTCATCAGGCTTTTGCAGAAGAAGCTGGAGACATTGAAGGAGGAGCTAACACTGAGCGATTCCGCTAGGCATGTGGGACTTGTGGATGGAGCCCTTAATTCGCTTAACAAGGATTCACGGGTGGTCAATCAGTTGAAATCAGAGCACTACATTTTGGCCACCGTGCTCGATCCTAGATTTAAAACCTACCTTGGATCTCTCTTTCCGGCAGACACAAGTCTGCAGGGGTTCAAAGAACTGCTGGTGAGAAAATTGTCAAGTCAAGCGGAACGCGACCTGTCAACATCTCCTCCTTCACATTCTCCCGCAACTGGGGGTGCGAGGAAAAGGCTCAGAATTCTGAGCCCACCCGCTGGCGGTGATGCAGGGCAGTCTGGAGCGACTGCTGATGCTGACATCTGGTCCGGACTGAAGGACCTGCCAACGATTACGGACATGTCGTCTACTGTCACTGCATATGATTCTCTCTCCATTGAAAGAATGGTGGAGGATTATATGAGTGACCGCATCCAAGTAGGCACGTCAGACAGTCCGTACGTATACTGGCAGGAAAAAGAGGCAATTTGGAGGCCCTTGCACAAACTGGCTTTATTCTACCTAAGTTGCCCTCCCACAAGTGTGTACTCCGAAAGAGTGTTTAGTGCCGCCGCTCACCTTGTCAGCAATCGGCGTACGAGGTTACTTCCAGAAAATGTGGAGAAGATGATGTTCATTAAAATGAATTATAATCAATTCCTCCATGGAGACATTCACCAGCAGCAATTGCCTCCACAAAGTACACAGGGAGCTGTGATGGTGGATTCCAGTGGGGACGAATTGATAATCTGTGAGGAGGGGGATGTACACGGTGATGAATCGGAGGATGATGATGAGGTGGACATCTTGCCTCTGTAGAGCCAGTTTGTGCAAGGAGAGATTAATTGCTTCTTTTTTGGTGGGGGTCCAAATCAACCCGTCATTTCAGTCACAGTCGTGTGGCAGACCCTGTCACTGAAATGATGGGTTGGTTAAAGTGTGCATGTCCTGTTTATACAACATAAGGGTGGGTGGGAGGGCCCAAGGACAATTCCATCTTGCACCTCTTTTTTCTTTCATTTTTCTTTGCATCATGTGCTGTTTGGGGAGTGTTTTTTGGAAGGGCCATCCTGCGTAACACTGCAGTGCCACTCCTAGATGGGCCAGGTGTTTGTGTCGGCTACTTGGGTCGCTGAGCTTAGTCATCCAGCGACCTCGGTGCAAATTTTAGGACTAAAAATAATATTGTGAGGTGTGAGGTGTTCAGAATAGACTGAAAATGAGTGGAAATTATGGTTATTGAGGTTAATAATACTTTGGGATCAAAATGACCCCCAAATTCTATGATTTAAGCTGTTTTATAGGGTTTTTTGAAAAAAAAACACCCGAATCCAAAACACACCCGAATCCGACAAAAAAAATTCGGTGAGGTTTTGCCAAAACGCGTTCGAACCCAAAACACGGCCACGGAACCGAATCCAAAACCAAAACACAAAACCCGAAAAATTTCCGGTGCACATCTCTAGGCAGAATGCTTGAGGCTGTGTACTGGACACTAAGAGCTTTATATTGGGGCATGTGATCTCTGTAATAGAGAGTGGGGGATATATATTGGGCCATTTGAGTTGCCTCCACAATGTACTGATAAAAGGAAGAGGAGCAACCAGGCTGAAAAGAAAAATGTAAATCACAGGTGGCTGTAGAGGGGGTTGGCAATTGTGGTGACATCAAAGGGTGGTGTGACAGAAGGCTATAGTGATGGGGTGAAAGGAGGCTGGAAAACAAAAGGGCTGGAACAATTGGGCTCGATAAACATGAGGATGAAGTGACAGCAGGAGGCTGGAAAAATAGGGGGATAAAGCTAGAAAAACAAATGGCTAGAGGTTGGAGTGATAGAGGGCAGAATGCTGGAGGGGCTGGAGGCTGGAGAGAAAGGAGGCTGGAAAAACAGGGGACAGGAAAAACATTGGGCTAAAGGGGCAGGAGGCTGAGGTGTCATGGGGTCAGAAGGCTGGAGTGGCAGGAGCCTGGAAAGTCAGGAGGCTTTAATGAAAAAAAGCAGGTGGATGTAAAGACAGGAGTCTGTAGTGACATGGCAGGAGGCTGGATAAACAGGAGCTTGGAGTGACTCAGGAAGCAGGAGGCTATAGGATCATGCAAATGAAGATGAAGTATCTGCACTCTTCTCATCTGCCGATTCTACTACCTCTCCTCTTGATTCTATACCCTCACAAATTAGTAAAGTTCTATCTCTTGTGCTCATCCCATCCTTAACTAAAACCTTTAATCTCTCTGTCTACTGGTATCTTTCCTTCTCTGTACAAATATGCAGTGATTGCTTCCATTTTGAAAAAACTAAATTCTGACCCTATCTCTCTCTCTCTCTCTCTCTCTCTCTCAAATTACCATTCCATTTGTCAGCTCCCATGCTCCTCCAAGCTACTTGTGAAACTTGCCTACACTCGCCTCACACACTTTCTTAACTCACACAGCGTATTGGACCCACTTCAGTCAGGATTTCGTGCTAAACACTCTACAGAGACAGCACTACCTAAGTTAATGAATGATTCAGTCACTGCTAAATCTAAAGGCCATTACTCACTACTTATTCTCCTTGATTTCTCTGCTGCTTTTGACACTGTTGACCACTCACTTCTCATACAAACACTACAATGACTAGGTCTTCAGGGCACAGCCCTTTCTTGGTTCTCATCCTACTTATCTAATTGCTCCTTCAGTGTTTGTTTCTCTGATTCCACCTCGTCTTCGCTACCTCTCTCAGTTGGAGTACTGCAAGGCTCAGTCTTAGGTCCTCTGCTTTTCTCAATCTATACCATATCTTTTGGCAAGCTCATCAGCTCTTTCAGATTTCATTATCATCTGTATGTGGATGATACTCAAATCTACCTATCCTCTCCAGATTTGTCAGCATCTGTATTGGGCCATGTCACTTAATGCCTTTCTGTCATTTCATCTCTCGCCACCTCAAACTTAATATTTTCAAAACAGAATTAATTATATTTCCATATACATAGAGATACAGAGATTGGGCGCTTCTGTGTAGGCTTGTTTGAAATTGGATCTCAAGTGCAGCTGAAACCCTTACAGGGGTACCCAACCCCTGTGAATGGAAGATCAGAATGAGATCGGACACTATCATTCATCAACGGCAGAAGGCTAAGTTGTGCACTTCAGGGAGTATGAGATGCCCCCCCCCCCCCAGAACACAGCAAACCCACAGATTGTGTGTTGTTTTTTTTTTGCTTTTTTGCTTATATGTCAATCATTGGTTTACCACCATCCTGCATATATTGTCAATTTCACACAGTAACAGCCGGTCAGGAGACACCAATCTCCCCTTAATTTACATGGTATTGTTTTCCCTCCTGGGATACCCTTTCACTGAAATATACTTTGATTACAATATATGTCAACCTGGATTAAACTGTATACAAAGAGGACAGTTCCATTACAAATATTAACTATGTATATTATTGGCAACTAACATTATAAATGTAATTTCTATGTTTTGGCTACAATTTATGGGGACAACTTAGTTACATTGCACTGTAATTGTGTATACTCCGCCTCAATAAAGATACAGTATTTTCAGGCATAGATCATATAATACAATCCATTAAGAACCTCGCAATCTGGTGGTCCATTATGTAATAGGTAACATCTATTCTTGTGTGTCAATGCCTTTTTCCTTATAAACTGTAAGCTTGCAGGCAGGGCCTTCCTACCTCTATGTCTGTCTGTTTTTGCCCAGGTTTGTTCTATTACTGTTGTTCTAATTGTAGAGCACAATGGAATATGTTGCGCTGTATAAGAAATTGTTAATAAATACATCAAATAGGAGACACAGGGCAGGAGGTAACACAGGAGCACAAGTCTCCTTATACCTCTATTTTATAATGATGAAATTGGTTTTATTCCTACAAAAAAAACAGGGTTCTTCTGGACCATGTGATTTGCTACATGAATAGTGAATACCGACTAAAGACCAGCAAGGATCAAGTTTTTCAGTGGTTCCCCATTGCAGAGAATGCACCATACACAGTAGGTACTATAATGTGTATTTTTAATTTATAGCAAACATAACTGTAGACTTAGTGGGGGAGATTCAAATGTTTGAAAAGTCAGTTGGGAGTCTGTTTTTCCTATCTAATAGACATGAAAAAACAGACACCCAACCGACTTTTCAAACATTTGAATCTTCCCCTATTAGTAGATTCACTTCAGTGGTTTGGAATATATGTATCCCTCCATAACCCCCTCTGTGTCCCTATGTATCCCTCTGTTACACAGTTTATTACTGCCCCTAATATATATATATATTGCCTACAACGCTGGGGAGCGCAAGGAGTGCCGGGTCATACTGCATGATATATATACACATATATATATATTAGAGATGAGTTGGTTCGGTTCCCTGAGAACCGAACCACCCTGAACTTCACTACCTGAGCCCGTATCCGAGTCAGGCTTGAGTTTTCCCGCCTGAATCGGAAACCAGAACGAGGCAAAACGTCATCATCCCGCTGTCGGATTCTCACGGGGTATGGATTCCATATAAGGAGCCGCGCGTCACTCAGTGTCCTTCAGTGTCCTGCATCAGTACAGTGGTTGTGTCCTGTGCTGCATCAGTACAGTCACAGTGGTGGTATCCTCTGCTGCCATATGTCCAGTCCAGTGGTGCTGTGTTCTGCTTCATCAGTTCAGTGGTGGTGTATTGTGCTGTATTGGTCCAGTCACAGCGGTGGTGTCATCTACTGCCATATGTCCAGTACTGCTGTATAAGTCCAGTACAGTGGTGCTGTGTTCTGCTGCATCAGTTTAGTGGTGGTGTATTGTGCCGAATCAGTCCAGTCAAAGTATTGGTTTCCTCTTCTGCCATATGTTTAGTGCTGCTGTATAAGTCCAGTCCATTGCAGTGGTGCTGTGTTGACCTGCATCAGTCCAGTGGTGGTGTCCTTGTGCTGCTGTATATGTCCAGTGGTACTGCAATATATATGTCCAGTGATACCTAAATGGTGGCGCATTCCGTACCTGTTCGCACCACAGCGATAAACTGCTGCGTGTGAACGGGTCAGAATGACCCCTTATGTCCAGTGATACTGCTGTATAAATCCAGCGATACTGCCATATATGTCCAGTGGTACTGCAATATAATTCCAGTGATACTGCCGTATATGTCCAGTGGTACTGCCATATAATTCCAGTGATACTGCCGTATATGTCCAGTGGTACTGCCGTATAAATCCATTGATACTGCCGTATATGTCCAGTGGTACTGCCATATAAATCCAGTGGTACTGCCGTATATGTCCAGTGGTACTACCATATAATTCCAGTGATACTGCCGTGTATGTCCAGTGGTACTGCCATATAAATCCAGTGATACTGCCGTATATGTCCAGTGATACTGTCGTGTAAATCCAGTGGTATTGGCGTATAGTCCAGTGATACTGCCGTATAATTCCAGTGATACTGTCGTATAATTACAGTGATAGTGTCGTATAAGTCCAGTGGTACTGGCGTATAAATCCAGTGATACTGCCGTATAAATCCAGTCCATTGGTACTGCCATATAAGTCCAGTGGTACTGCCGTATAATTCCAATGATAATACCATATAATTCCAGTGATACTGCTGTATAATTCCAGTGGCATACAGAAAAACAAACAAACAATAAAATACTTTTAATCAACACATAATAGACATGAGTTTAAATTCCATTGAGGCTCATAATCCCACATATGTGTTAGACAATTATATATGTTGAACTAAGGAAGCTGCTGAGGTTACTAGAAGGCAGAGAAACGTGTTTTAGTAGTGACTGAGCCTGGGACGATCACCTAAATACGTCTTCCGTAATGTACCACCTTGTGCTGTGTTAACTGATATCCAGTGTGTTTGCAATACAGGTTAACCACCAGCAGAGGTAACCTGAACACTGTGAGCGATCCGAGTAAGGTACACCAGAAGGAACTCCAGATAAACTGCATTTCGGGTAAAGCACCAGCAGAGGGAGCATGATCACTGGATCAATACAAGCACTATATAATTTGGAGGTGACGTAATGGCAAATCTCATATGGTAATTACCAGTATATTCCATCGATGTGTGCACACATCCTAAACAGGAATTAAATCAAATTTGGGACTTGTGAGTATAAAGAGCTCTACAAAACAGCCTCAAATTGTCCTTTATCCAGTCCATTGGACATTTTAAGTATTAGGCATATATATTGAATCAAAGCAAATAGCCTCTAATCATTTTATTACGATTTATTAAGTCATTAGTGGACACTTCTTATTAAAGGTATGTGATGGACATATATAATGGTCTAACACATATGTGGGATTAAAATCCATATGAATTATGAGCCTCAATGAATTTAAAATAATGTCTATTATGTGTTGATTAAATGTATTTTATTATATGCTGCAGCAGTACATACTTTTTATGAATAAAAGATTTATTGTATAAATATATAAAGTCTTTTAAATTGTAGTAACAATATTGATTTGTCCTTTAATTGGTACAAGCAGCACTCCTGTTTTTTGTATGGAGTTACTCCCCAGCAATTACTTTTTTTTCTGTCTATCATAAGGAATGCAATTATCCTTATAATTAGGAGCAGCAGCTTTTGCCTTTACTAAATCTGCATTGTCTTAGTTGATACTGGTGCCTGATTGTATGTGCATGTGAGTGTGCACCTTATAGTGTGGAGACACTTGTAAATGCAACATTGTGGTCTTTTGTGATTGAGTCATTCCAGTGGTACTGGCGTATAAGTCCAGTGATACTGCTGTATAAATCTAGTCCGATGGTACTGCCGTATAAATCCAGTGGTACTGCCATATAATTCCAGTGATACTGTCGTATAATTCCAGTGATACTGTCGTATAATTCCAGTGGTACTGGTGGATAAATCCAGTGATACTGCCGCATAAATCCATCCAATGGTACTGCCGTATAATTCCAGTGGTACTGCCATATAATTCCAGTGATACTGCCATATAATTCCAGTCCAGTGGTACTGCCATATAATTCCAGTGGTACTGCCGTATAATTCCAGTGATACAGCTGTATAATTCCAGTGATACTGCTGTAAAAATCCAGTCTAGTGGTACTGCTATATAAGTCCAGTGGTACTGCCGTATAATTCCAGTGATACTGCCATATAATTCTAGTGATACTGCCATATAATTCCAGTGGTACAGACGTATAAGTCCAGTGATACTGCCGTATAAATCCAGTCCAGTGGAACTGACGTATAAGTCCAGTGGTACTGCTGTATAATTCCAGTGATACTGCCATATAATTCTGGTGGTTCTGGCATATAAGTACAGTAATACTGCCGTATAAATCCAGTCCATTGGAACTGCCATATAACTCCAGTGGTACTGCCAGAAAAATTCCAGTGATACTGCAGTATAAATCCAGTCCAGTGGTGCTGCCATATAAGTTCAGTGGTGCTGTCCTGTGCTGTATATTATTTACTACAAATAAAGGGGTTATTAATATTTAATCTAAATAATTTTCACAGGGTTTTCCCTGTGTGGTGTAGAGGTACGCTCTCCTGTACTGTATATTGTTATATAACTCCATAAAAATAATGGAGAACAAAAATTTGGAGGATAAAATAGGGAAAGATCAAGAACCACTTCCTCCTAGTGCTGAAGCTGCTGCCACTAGTCATGAAATAGATGATAAAATGGCATCAACGCCGTTTGCCAAGGCCAATGCCCAATGTGATAGTAGAGGGCATGCAAAACCCAAAAAGCCAAAGTTCAGTAAAAAGACCCCCAAAAAATTAATTTAAATGGTCTGAGGAGAAATGTAAACTTGCTAATATGCTATTTATGACATGGAGTGGCAAGGAACAGCTAAGGGCCTGGTCAATGTTCATGACTAGTGGTTCAGCTTCACATGACAATGGAAGCCCTCATCTTCCCACTAGAAAAATTATAAGAGTTAAGCTGGTAAAAGCACAGCGAAGAACTGTGCATTCTAAGATGGTATCACAAATCCCCAAGGAGAGTCCAAGTGTGTCGACAGTTGCGATTCCTGACCTTCCCAACACTGGATGGGAAGAGGCAGCTCCTTCCACCATTTGTACACCCCCTGCAAGTGCTGGAAGGAGCACCCACAGTCCAGTTTCTGATATTCAAATTGAAGATGTCACTGTTGAAGTACACCAGCATGAGGATATGGGTGTTGCTGGTGCTAAGGAGGAAGTTGACTAAGAGGATTCTGATGGTGATGTGGTTTGTTTAAATCAGGCACCGGGGGAGACACCTGTTGTCCGTGGATGAATAAGCCCATTGTGATGCCTGGGCAGAACACTAAAAAGCCACCTCTTCGATGTGGAATTGTTTCTCCACAAATCTGGACAACAGGTGTCAAGCTGTGTGTTGCCTCTGTCAATCTGTAATAGGTAGGGGTTAGGACATTAACCACCTAGGAACATTCTCCCTTATAAGTCACCTGCTGTGCATTCATCAGAAGTCAGTGTCAAGTTGTGAAACTTTGGGTAAGAGAGTAAGCAGTCCACTGACACATAATTCCCTTCTTCCTCTTGTACCCAAGCTCCTGCTAGCCACACCACCAACTCCCTCAACGTCAACTTCCTCCTCAGTCAGGAACGTCAGTAGTCCTGCAGGCCATGTCACTGGCAAGAATAAGGAGTCCTCTCCTTACCGGGATTTCTCCGGAGGATCCATGAATGGTACGTCTACTGCTGCTGTTGCTGCCACTGCTGTTGTTGCTGCTGGGAGTCGATCGTCATCCCAGCAAGGGAAGTCGGAAGACCACTTGCACTACTTCAACTAAGCAATTGACTGTCCAACAGTTCTTTGTGAGGAAGATGAAATATGACAGCAGTCATCTTGTTGCAAAGTGAAAAACTGAGGCCTCGACAGCTATGTTGGTGTTAGACGTGCATCCGGTATCCGCTATTAGTTCAGTGGTACTTAGAGAATTGATGGAGGTAGTGTCCCCCCGGTACCAAATCCCATCTAGGTTCCACTTCACTAGGCAGGCGATACTGAGAATGTACAGAGACATCTGTACATTTCCTTTAATTTTCTAGTACATGATTCCATGGCACACTTGGGAGGGGGGCACAATAGCATGCACATGGCCATGACTACACACTACACCTCTGAATTTTGAGCTTATTTTATCTTCCATTTACAGTATTTCCATGTTTGGGTGGATACATTGTACATTGCTTTGCCCAAGGCCAACAATGCTGTTAAGATAGCATTGGTATAAATAGTGCAGTGCAAATGGGCTTTCTGATGCCATGTATAGCAAATATTAACATACATAACTAATTAAGGATAGTAAAGAGGTTACATTTTACCATATCCAGGTCAGTGCAGATAATAACATTAACTGGATATACACAGTGACTGGAGGAATCATAGTTTTGTGCTTATCTTAAAAAGTTGGATTTTCAAAGCAGGAATGATAAGTATGTGGAATTCATTGCATTATCAGATAATATTGGGAGGTGCATTAAATCACTATAATTTTTTTTTTGCTTCCATTCTTTCAAGACATTACTATGAAGAATAGTAATCTGTATGATTGCTGTAAAGGTTAATTTGATTAACATTTGCCAAATGAGACCTAAATGTGGCAATGAACTTATGTTTTGTCTACTAAAGTTAAATTTGGTAAATGCATTGCCAAGGGTTAACTTGTCTTCATTTGAACCAGTATATAGTAGCCAGAATGCATATATTTGAACATAAAGTTGTTTCTAGAACCAGTAGATTGCATATCATGAAGCAAGTGAATAATACATTTCATTGACATCAGTTACAGTGGCACGCTACGTACAGATACATACCGTATTTTTCGGACCATAAGACGCACTTTTTCTCCCCAAAAATGTGGGGGGAAAAGTACATGCGTCTTATGGTCCGAATATGCGTCTTATGGTCCGAATAACAGAGCAGAGTAAAAACCTTATGGAGCGCTCTCAATGCGCTGGGTGGGAGCGCACTAGGTGGGAGAGGCAGCAGTTACGAGTGCGGGTAGCGGCGGGTCCTGTCTGCTGCTGCTGCTGCTTTGCCGTCATCTGAGAGGCGGCATCACGTGGCTCCACCGCTCCCTCCCCTCGCCTCCTCCATAGTAATGCTGCTGCTGCCTCGCCGTCATCTGAGAGGCGGCATCACGTGACTCCCCCGCTTCCTCCCCTTGCCTCCTCCAAAGTACTGCTGCTGCTGCCTCGCCGTCATCTGAGAGGCGGCATCACGTGGCTCCCCCGCTCCCTCCCCTCGCCTCCTCCAAAGTACTGCTGCTGCTGCCTCGCCGTCATCTGAGAGGCGGCATCACGTGACTTCCCCGCTTCCTCCCCTTGCCTCCTCCAAAGTACTGCTGCTTCTGCTTTGCCGTCATCTGAGAGGCGGCATCACGTGACTCCCCCGCTCCCTCCCCTCACCTCCTCCGAGTCCTTCCTCAGAGTAGTGTGCTTCGGGCGTAAACTGACAGGTAAAAAGGTTCTCGTCTGCTCTGTACTGTGACTATGGCTGTGCTTGTGTGGCTGCCTCTGTCACACACTGTCCCAGAAAAATCTGTGTACCGTATTCTATGTAAATGGCCTGTAAAGCTGATGTCTGTGTCTACAGTATAGATTGTAAGCTTGCAGCAGGGCCCTCTTACCTCCAAGTCTGTCTGTTGTTACCCAATTTGTTTTATCTCTGTTTACAATCGTAAAGCGCAAAAGAATTTGCTGCGCTATATAAGACACTGTAACGGTATAGTTTATTAAATATTATATTACACTATTTGGTTCAGAATATTTTTTTTCCTGTTTTCCTCCTCTAAAAACTAGGTGCGTCTTATGGTCAGGTGTGTCTTATGGTTTTGATTTTAAATGTTACTGGCTGGTCTAAGATCTGATGTTTGTAGTCTCTTCTATATAAATTTCATTCTATAACATGCCGAAAGCAATACATTCTTGCAATATACAGTACATACAGAAAAACCCCACACACTGGTTTAGAGTGATACTCTAGAGGCAGGACACCAAGAGTCACTGTAAGAATCTGAAGCAAAGTGCATAACATGCATTATTTACTCACATTCTCAAATACCTTTATTTCCCAGATGTAATTCATCACAATCCCATTTAGAAACATGAAAACATAATCTCCTATATATAAAAACAATTGTATTTGACACATTGACTACTTGATAGTGCATATAAAAAATCCCAGAGCTCTGCTCATATTCTGAGCAGACATTTGAGTATAATTGCAAAGTGTAAATAGAAGCTTTGACCTAAAACGTTCTTGACTGTTAAAATCATGTTAAGTACCTGTGGTAACAAGAATTTTCTTTCTCTTTTTTATTTACACAAACATATATTTGAAATTAATGTAGACATTACAGAATATAAGAATTGTGTAATGCTCGGGAATATAGCAGATTTGCCCCATTACCAATTGTGTAAAATCTAGCATTGGTTTAATTGTAGCAGTACAGTATAGCTAAGTCATTAAAAAAATGTTATTGGCCCAAACATTTTGTACATTAAAGAGAAATAACAAAATACTAGCTTATGTGCCCAGCTGAAACCAAACAAAGTTTTGTGGGCAAAATATTTAACCCCTTTTAGCACCCCTAGTAGTCAATACTAGAGATGAGCGGGTTCGGTTCCTCGGAATCCGAACCCGCCCGAACTTCAGCTTTTTTTACACGGATCCGAGCGACTCGGATCTTCCCGCCTTGCTCGGTTAACCCGAGTGCGCCCGAACGTCATCATGACGCTGTCGGATTCTCGCGAGGCTCGGATTCTATTGCGAGACTCGGATTCTATATAAGGAGCCGCGCGTCGCCGCCATTTTCACACGTGCATTGAGATTGATAGGGAGAGGACGTGGCTGGCGTCCTCTCCATTTAGATTAGAAGAGAGAGAGTGAGATTGAGACAGAGACACTTGATTTACTGGAGCTTAGGAGTACTAGAGAGTGCAGAGTTTACTAGTGACTGACCACTGACCAGTGACCACCAGTGCAGTTTTATTTAATATAATCCGTTCTCTGCCTGAAAAAAACGATACACAGTGACTCAGTCACATACCATATCTGTGCTCAGCCCAGTGTGCTGCATCATCTATGTATAATATCTGACTGTGCTCACACAGCTTAATTGTGGGGGAGACTGGGGAGCAGTTATAGGTTATAGCAGGAGCCAGGAGTACATATTTTTAAAATTAAACAGTGCACACTTTTGCTGCAGGAGTGCCACTGCCAGTGTGACTGACCAGTGACCTGACCACACTGACCACCAGTATAGTATACTATATTGTGATTGCCTGAAAAAGTTAAACACTCGTCGTGTGACTTGTGTGGTGTTTTTTTATTCTATAAAAAACTCATTCTGCTGACAGACAGTGTCCAGCAGGTCCGTCATTATATAATATATACCTGTCCGGCTGCAGTAGTGATATATATATATTTTTTATATCACTATTTATCATCCAGTCGCAGCAGACACAGTACGGTAGTTCACGGCTGTAGCTACCTCTGTGTCGGCACTCGGCAGTCCATCCATAATTGTATACCACCTACCCGTGGTTTTTTTTTCTTTCTTCTTTATACATACTACATCTCATTATCATCCAGTCTATATTAGCAGCAGACACAGTACAGTACGGTAGTCCACGGCTGTAGCTACCTCTGTGTCGGCACTCGACAGTCCATCCATAATTGTATACCACCTACCCGTGGTTTTTTTTTCCTTCTTTATACATACTACATCTCATTATCATCCAGTCTATATTAGCAGCAGACACAGTACAGTACGGTAGTCCACGGCTGTAGCTACCTCTGTGTCGGCACTCGGCAGTCCATCCATAATTGTATACCACCTATCTGTGGTTTTTTTTTCTTTCTTCTTTATACATACTACATCTCATTATCATCCAGTCTATATTAGCAGCAGACACAGTACAGTACGGTAGTCCACGGCTGTAGCTACCTCTGTGTCGGCACTCGGCAGTCCATCCATAATTGTATACCACCTACCCGTGGTTTTTTTTTCTTTCTTCTTTATACATACTACATCTCATTATCATCCAGTCTATATTAGCAGCAGACACAGTACAGTACGGTAGTCCACGGCTGTAGCTACCTCTGTGTCGGCACTCGGCAGTCCGTCCATAATTGTATACCACCTACCCGTGGTTTTTTTTTCTTTCTTCTTTATACATACTACATCTCATTATCATCCAGTCTATATTAGCAGCAGACACAGTACAGTACGGTAGTCCACGGCTGTAGCTACCTCTGTGTCGGCACTCGGCAGTCCGTCCATAATTGTATACCACCTACCCGTGGTTTTTTTTTCTTTCTTCTTTATACATACATACTACATCTCATTATCAACCAGACTATATTAGCAGCAGACACAGTACAGTACGGTAGTCCACGGCTGTAGCTACCTCTGTGTCGGCACTCGGCAGTCCATCCATAATTGTATACCACCTACCCGTGGTTTTTTTTTTCTTCTTTATACATACTACATCTCATTATCATCCAGTCTATATTAGCAGCAGACACAGTACAGTACGGTAGTCCACGGCTGTAGCTACCTCTGTGTCGGCACTCGGCAGTCCGTCCATAATTGTATACCACCTACCCGTGGTTTTTTTTTTCTTTCTTCTTTATACATACATACTACATCTCATTATCATCCAGTCTATATTAGCAGCAGACACAGTACAGTACGGTAGTCCACGGCTGTAGCTACCTCTGTGTCGGCACTCGGCAGTCCGTCCATAATTGTATACCACCTACCCGTGGTTTTTTTTTTCTTTCTTCTTTATACATACATACTACATCTCATTATCAACCAGTCTATATTAGCAGCAGACACAGTACAGTACGGTAGTCCACGGCTGTAGCTACCTCTGTGTCGGCACTCGGCAGTCCATCCATAGTTGTATACTAGTATCCATCCATCTCCATTGTTTACCTGAGGTGCCTTTTAGTTGTGCCTATTAAAATATGGAGAACAAAAATGTTGAGGTTCCAAAATTAGGGAAAGATCAAGATCCACTTCCACCTCGTGCTGAAGCTGCTGCCACTAGTCATGGCCGAGACGATGAAATGCCAGCAACGTCGTCTGCCAAGGCCGATGCCCAATGTCATAGTACAGAGCATGTCAAATCCAAAACACCAAATATCAGTAAAAAAAGGACTCCAAAACCTAAAATAAAATTGTCGGAGGAGAAGCGTAAACTTGCCAATATGCCATTTACCACACGGAGTGGCAAGGAACGGCTGAGGCCCTGGCCTATGTTCATGGCTAGTGGTTCAGCTTCACATGAGGATGGAAGCACTCAGCCTCTCGCTAGAAAAATGAAAAGACTCAAGCTGGAAAAAGCACAGCAAAGAACTGTGCGTTCTTCGAAATCCCAAATCCACAAGGAGAGTCCAATTGTGTCGGTTGCGATGCCTGACCTTCCCAACACTGGACGTGAAGAGCATGCGCCTTCCACCATTTGCACGCCCCCTGCAAGTGCTGGAAGGAGCACCCGCAGTCCAGTTCCTGATAGTCAGATTGAAGATGTCAGTGTTGAAGTACACCAGGATGAGGAGGATATGGGTGTTGCTGGCGCTGGGGAGGAAATTGACCAGGAGGATTCTGATGGTGAGGTGGTTTGTTTAAGTCAGGCACCCGGGGAGACACCTGTTGTCCGTGGGAGGAATATGGCCGTTGACATGCCTGGTGAAAATACCAAAAAAATCAGCTCTTCGGTGTGGAAGTATTTCACCAGAAATGCGGACAACATTTGTCAAGCCGTGTGTTCCCTTTGTCAAGCTGTAATAAGTAGGGGTAAGGACGTTAACCACCTCGGAACATCCTCCCTTATACGTCACCTGCAGCGCATTCATAATAAGTCAGTGACAAGTTCAAAAACTTTGGCCGACAGCGGAAGCAGTCCACTGACCAGTAAATCCCTTCCTCTTGTAACCAAGCTCACGCAAACCACCCCACCAACTCCCTCAGTGTCAATTTCCTCCTTCCCCAGGAATGCCAATAGTCCTGCAGGCCATGTCACTGGCAATTCTGATGATTCCTCTCCTGCCTGGGATTCCTCCGATGCATCCTTGCGTGTAACGCCTACTGCTGCTGGCGCTGCTGTTGTTGCTGCTGGGAGACGATGGTCATCCCAGAGGGAAAGTCGTAAGCCTACTTGTACTACTTCCAGTAAGCAATTGACTGTTCAACAGTCCTTTGCGAGGAAGATGAAATATCACAGCAGTCATCCTGCTGCAAAGCGGATAACTGAGGCCTTGACAACTATGTTGGTGTTAGACGTGCGTCCGGTATCCGCCGTTAGTTCACAGGGAACTAGACAATTTATTGAGGCAGTGTGCCCCCGTTACCAAATACCATCTAGGTTCCACTTCTCTAGGCAGGCGATACCGAGAATGTACACGGACGTCAGAAAAAGACTCACCAGTGTCCTAAAAAATGCAGTTGTACCCAATGTCCACTTAACCACGGACATGTGGACAAGTGGAGCAGGGCAGGGTCAGGACTATATGACTGTGACAGCCCACTGGGTAGATGTATGGACTCCCGCCGCAAGAACAGCAGCGGCGGCACCAGTAGCAGCATCTCGCAAACGCCAACTCTTTCCTAGGCAGGCTACGCTTTGTATCACCGGTTTCCAGAATACGCACACAGCTGAAAACCTCTTACGGCAACTGAGGAAGATCATCGCGGAAATGGCTTACCCCAATTGGACTCTCCTGTGGATTTGTGGCATCGGACAATGCCAGCAATATTGTGTGTGCATTAAATATGGGCAAATTCCAGCACGTCCCATGTTTTGCACATACCTTGAATTTGGTGGTGCAGAATTTTTTAAAAAACGACAGGGGCGTGCAAGAGATGCTGTCGGTGGCCAGAAGAATTGCGGGACACTTTCGGCGTACAGGCACCACGTACAGAAGACTGGAGCACCACCAAAAACTACTGAACCTGCCCTGCCATCATCTGAAGCAAGAAGTGGTAACGAGGTGGAATTCAACCCTCTATATGCTTCAGAGGTTGGAGGAGCAGCAAAAGGCCATTCAAGCCTATACAATTGAGCACGATATAGGAGGTGGAATGCACCTGTCTCAAGCGCAGTGGAGAATGATTTCAACGTTGTGCAAGGTTCTGATGCCCTTTGAACTTGCCACACGTGAAGTCAGTTCAGACACTGCCAGCCTGAGTCAGGTCATTCCCCTCATCAGGCTTTTGCAGAAGAAGCTGGAGACATTGAAGGAGGAGCTAACACGGAGCGATTCCGCTAGGCATGTGGGACTTGTGGATGGAGCCCTTAATTCGCTTAACAAGGATTCACGGGTGGTCAATCTGTTGAAATCAGAGCACTACATTTTGGCCACCGTGCTCGATCCTAGATTTAAAGCCTACCTTGGATCTCTCTTTCCGGCAGACACAAGTCTGCTGGGGTTGAAAGACCTGCTGGTGAGAAAATTGTCAAGTCAAGCGGAACGCGACCTGTCAACATCTCCTCCTTCACATTCTCCCGCAACTGGGGGTGCGAGGAAAAGGCTCAGAATTCCGAGCCCACCCGCTGGCGGTGATGCAGGGCAGTCTGGAGCGACTGCTGATGCTGACATCTGGTCCGGACTGAAGGACCTGACAACGATCACGGATACGGACATGTCGTCTACTGGCACTGCATATGATTCTCTCCCCATTGAAAGAATGGTGGAGGATTATATGAGTGACCGCATCCAAGTAGGCACGTCACACAGTCCGTACTTATACTGGCAGGAAAAAGAGGCAATTTGGAGGCCCTTGCACAAACTGGCTTTATTCTACCTAAGTTGCCCTCCCACAAGTGTGTACTCCGAAAGAGTGTTTAGTGCCGCCGCTCACCTTGTCAGCAATCGGCGTACGAGGTTACATCCAGAAAATGTGGAGAAGATGATGTTCATTAAAATGAATTATAATCAATTCCTCCGCGGAGACATTGACCAGCAGCAATTGCCTCCACAAAGTACACAGGGAGCTGAGATGGTGGATTCCAGTGGGGACGAATTGATAATCTGTGAGGAGGGGGATGTACACGGTGATATATCGGAGGATGATGATGAGGTGGACATCTTGCCTCTGTAGAGCCAGTTTGTGCAAGGAGAGATTAATTGCTTCTTTTTTGGGGGGGGTCCAAACCAACCCGTCATATCAGTCACAGTCGTGTGGCAGACCCTGTCACTGAAATGATGGGTTGGTTAAAGTGTGCATGTCCTGTTTTGTTTATACAACATAAGGGTGGGTGGGAGGGCCCAAGGACAATTCCATCTTGCACCTCTTTTTTCTTTTCTTTTTCTTTGCGTCATGTGCTGTTTGGGGAGGGTTTTTTGGAAGGGCCATCCTGCGTGACACTGCAGTGCCACTCCTAGATGGGCCCGGTGTTTGTGTCGGCCACTAGGGTCGCTTATCTTACTCACACAGTCAGCTACCTCATTGCGCCTCTTTTTTTCTTTGCGTCATGTGCTGTTTGGGGAGGGTTTTTTGGAAGGGACATCCTGCGTGACACTGCAGTGCCACTCCTAGATGGGCCCGGTATTTGTGTCGGCCACTAGGGTCGCTTATCTTACTCACACAGTCAGCTACCTCATTGCGCCTCTTTTTTTCTTTGCGTCATGTGCTGTTTGGGGAGGGTTTTTTGGAAGGGCCATCCTGCGTAACACTGCAGTGCCACTCCTAGATGGGCCAGGTGTTTGTGTCGGCCACTAGGGTCGCTTAGCTTAGTCATCCAGCGACCTCGGTACAAATTGTAGGACTAAAAATAATATTGTGAGGTGTGAGGTATTCAGAATAGACTGAAAATGAGTGGAAATTATGGTTTTTGAGGTTAATAATACTTTGGGATCAAAATGACCCCCAAATTCTATGATTTAAGCTGTTTTTTAGGGTTTTTTGAAAAAAACACCCGAATCCAAAACACACCCGAATCCGACAAAAAAAATTCGGTGAGGTTTTGCCAAAACGCGGTCGAACCCAAAACACGGCCGCGGAACCGAACCCAAAACCAAAACACAAAACCCGAAAAATTTCCGGCGCTCATCTCTAGTCAATACCCTATAGTATCCCTGCTTAGTAAAGCAGGTGACTGCAAATAACTTTGCTGTGGGGAAGATATATTAACCTGGAGAGGGCATAAGGAAATGATAAAACAGTGATAAGTGCAAGGTGATAAATGCACCAGTCAATCAGTACCAATATGTAAATTAATAGTAAGGAGCTGATTGGCTGGTGCGTTTATCACCTTGCACATATTACAGGTTTATCACTTCCTTATGGCGTTTCCAGGCTTAATACATCTACCCCAAAGTGTGAAGACCACCCAGCAGGTCACATGTTTCAGTTCATCCAGCAGGTGCACAGGCAGAGTTGACCAACTGTCATATTTTCAAAGAGCTCAATGGTGATGCATTGTACTTGGCTGGCAAACATTTTGCCTAATAACTCCAAAATTAAGCAGCCAATTTCAATATAAATATAATTCTGCACATCTACAAAACAAGAGCTTTAATTAGGTATATGAAGTGCCCTAATTAGGCAACAGCATCATAAAAATTCTGTAAAGGTGCATACACACTTGACGATTCCCTCCGTGAACGATGTCGCTAACAATTTCCCTTGAACAGAAGGAGTGTCCCTGAGCAAATGATATTGAGCATACAAACTGAACAATTTGCAAACGATTTGCAAATGATGAAGAATCATCGTTCAGGAACCAGGCTAAGCAGCTAATTTAAATACACTTCGTCATTCATCGTTCGTGACGTTTGTTGTTCGTGACGTACACACTGAACGATGTGCTCAGTGTAGTTTACCAAAATTGAGTTGCATGCACAGGGAACAACGAACCTTGTTAACGATGTGTGGAGCTGCGCATTGTTCGTGCATCGTTGGGTGCATACACACTGGGTAATATAGTTAATAATATCGCTCATGGTGGTGAAAATGAGCTATATCGTTAACTATTTTGTAAAGTGTGTATGCACCTTAAGTCATTCATAAAAATTGTCCTTAGGCTTTTAATATATGTGCAACTCATTAAATAACATTTTAATTAATAAGTTCTAGAGATGAGCGGGTTCAGTTCTCAGAGAACCGAACCCTACCGGACTTCATGTCACGAGCCCGGATCTGAATCAGGCTTGGGTTTTCCCGCCTGAATCGGAAACCAGAACGAGGCAAAACTTCATCATCCCACTGTCGGTTTCTCGCGGGGTTTGGATTCCATATAAGGACCCGTGCGTCGCCGCCATTTTCATTCCAGTCTCGGAGAGTGTAGTGAGAGGCGGTGTCTCCGTCCTCAGTGTCTGTGTTGGCGGGAAAGTGGGGTGGCGATTCAAGTGCTGTCTTGTGCTGCTCAGTCCAGTGAGTCACAGTGCTAGTGTCCTCTGCTTCTATATGTCCCCAGTGCTGCTGTTTAAGTCCCATGCAGTTTTGCTGTGTTGTCTTGCATTAGACCAGGGGTAGTGTCTTGTGCAGCATCAGTCCAGTGACCAGTCAAAGTCGGGGTGTCCTCTGCAGCCATATATCCGGTGTAGCTGTTTAAGTCCCTTTCAGTGGTGCTGTGTTGTCCTGCATCAGACCAGGGGTAGTGTCTTGTGCAGCATCAGTCTAGTAACCAGTCACAGTGGTGGTGTCCTCTGCTGCCATATATCCAGTGTTACTGGCACATAATTCCCGTGATACTGCCATATAATTCCTGTGATACTGTCGTATAATTCCAGTGATACTACCTTATAATTCCTGTGATACTGGCGTATAATTCCAGTGATGTTGCTGTATAATTCCTGTGATACTGGCGTATAATTCCAGTGATATTGCCGTATAATTCCTATTATACTGGCGTATAATTCCAGTGATATTGCCGTATAATTTCTGTAATACTGGCGCATAATTCCTGTGATACTGGTGTATAATTCCCGTGATACTGCCGTATAATTCCAGGGAAATTGCTGTATAATTCCCGTGATACTGCCGTATAATTCCTGTGATACTGCCGTATAATTCCAGTGATATTGCCGATTAATTCCTGTTATACTGGCGTATAATTCCAGTGATATTTCCATGGTACTGGTGTATAAGTCTAGTCCAGTTTTACTGCTGTATAAATCCAGTGGTAATGGTGTATAAATTCAGTGATCCTGCCGTATAATTCCAGTGGTACTGGCGTATAATTCCAGTGATATTGTTGTATAATTCCTGTGATACTGGCATATAATTCCTGTGTTACTGGCATATAATTCCTTTGATACTTCCATATAATTCCAGTGATATTGCCGTATTATTCCTGTGATACTGGCGTATAATTCCAGTGATATTGCCGTATAATATTGGCGTATACATCCAGTCCAGTGGTACTGCCGTATAAATCCAGTTGTACTGGCGTATAAATCCAGTGATACTGTCATATAATTCCAGTGGTACTGGCATATAAATCCAGTGATCCTGTCGTATAATTCCCTATAAGTCCATATAATTCCGTATAAATCCAGTCCAGTGGTGCTGCCATATAAGTTTAGTGGTGCTGTCCTGTGCTGTATATTATTTACTACAAATAAAGGGGTTATTAATATTTAATCCAAATAATTTTCACAGGGTTTGCCCTGTGTGATGTAGAGGTACGCTGTCCTGTACTGATTATTGTTATATAGCTCCAGTAAAATAATGGAGAACAAAAATTTGGAGGATAAAATAGGGAAAGATCAAGAACCACTTCCTCCTAGTGCTGAAGCTGCTGCCAATAGTTATGACACAGATGATGAAGTGCCACCAATGTTGTCTGCCAAGGCCGGTGCCCAATGTGACAGTAGAGGGCAAGTAAAATTCAAAAAGCCAAAGTTCAGTAAAAAGACCCCAAAAAAAGAAATTTAAATGGTCTGAGGAGAAACGTAAACTTGAAAATTATTCCATTTATGACACAGAGTGGCAAGGAACGGTAAAGGCCCTGGCCTATGTTCATGACTAGTGGTTCAGCTTGACATGATGATGGAAGCCCTCATCCTCCCGCTAGATAAATGAAAATAGTTAAGCTGGAAAAAGCACAGAAAAAAACTGCGTTCTAAGATGGTATCACAAAACCCCAAGGAGAGTCCAAGTCATACTTGCCTACCTGACCCTCTCCATGAGGGAGAAAATGCTCTGTTCCTGGACTTTCCTGGTAATGTATGATGGCCATCACCTGTGGTGAGCTAGTTAATTGATAAGAAAGGTGTTTCTCCACAGGTGATGGCAATCATACATTACCAGGAAAGTCCAGGAACAGAGCATTTTCTCCCTCATGGAGAGGGTCAGGTAGGCAAGCATGGTCCAAGTGTGTCAGCAGTTACGATGCCTGACCATCCCAACACTGGATGGGAAGAGGCGGCTCCTTCCACCATTTGCCCACCCCCTGCAAGTGCTGGAAGGAGCACCCACAGTCCAGTTTCTGATATTCAAATTGAAGATGTCACTATTGAAGTACATCAGGATGAGGATATGGGTGTTGCTGGCGCTGAGGATGAGGTTGACAATGAGGTTTCTGATGGTGATGTGGATTCTTTAAATCAGGCACAAGGGGGAGATACCTGTTGTCCATGGGATGAATAAGCCCATTGTGATGCCTGGGCAAAATACCAAAAAAATCCACCTCTACGGTGTGGAATTATTTCTCCACAAATCCAGAAAACAGGTGTCAAGCCGTGTGTTGCCACTGTCAATCTGTAATAAGCAAGGGTAAGGATGTTAACCTCCAAGGAACATCCTCCCTTATATGTCACCTGCAGCGCATTCATCAGAAGTCAGTGTCAAGTTGTGAAACTTTGAGTAAGAGGATAAGCAGTCCACTGACACCTAAATCCCTTCTTCCTCTTTTACCCAAGATCCTGCAAGCCACACCACCAACTCCCTCAACGTCAACTTTGTCCTCACTCAGGAACATCAGTAGTCACGCAGGCCATGTTAATGTCAAGACCGAGGAGTCCTCTCCTTACCGGGATTCCTCTGGAGGATCCTTGAGTGGTACACCTGCTGTTGCTGCCACTGCTGTTGTTGCTGCTGGGAGTCTATCATCATCCCAGAGGGGAAGTCAGCATACCACTTGTACTACTTCAACTAAGCAATTGACTGTCCAACAGTCCGTTGTGAGGAAGATTAAAAATGACAGCAGTTATCCTTTTGCAAAGCAGATAACTGAGGCCTTGACAGCTATGTTGGTGTTAGAAGTGCATCCGGTATCTACCATTAGTTCAGTGGTACTTAGAGAATTGTTTGATGTACTGTGTCCCTGGTATCAAATCCCATCTAGGTTCCACTTCACTAGGCAGGCGATACTGAGAATGTACAGAGATGTCAGAAAAAGTGTCTTCAGTGTCCTACAAAATCCAGTTGTACCCACTTTCCACTTAACCACGGACATGTGAAATAGTGGTACAGGGAAGACTAAGGACTATATGACTGCGACAGCCCACTGGGTAGATGTATTGCCTCCCGCAATAACAACAGCAGCTGCACCAGTAGCAGTATCTCACAAACGCCAACTCATTCCAAGGCAGGCTACGCTTTCTGTAAGAGGCACACCGCTGACAAAACTCTTTCGGAAACTGAGGGACATCATTGCACAATTACTTACCCCAATTAGACTCTCCTGGGGATTTGTGATATCGGACAACACTACCAATTTAGTGCGTGCATTACATCTGGGCAAATTCCAGCACATCCCATGTTTTGCACATACAATTAATTTGGTGGTGCAGATTTTTTTGAAAAATTACAGGGGCATGCAAGAGATGCTGTCGGTGACCCAAAACAATGCGGGCCACTTTCGTCTTCCAGCCACCGCGTGCTGAAGACTGGAGCACCATCAAACACACCTGAACCTGCACTGCCATCACCTGAAGCAAGAGGTGGTAATGAGGTGGAATTGAACACTCTATATGCTTCAGAGGATGAAGAAGCACCAAAATGTCATTCAAGCCTATACATCCACCTACAACATAGGCAAAGGATGGGTAATGCACCTGACTCAAGCGAGAATGATTTACGTCTTGTGCAAGGTTCTCCAATACTTCGAACTTGCCACACGTGAAGTCAGTTCAGACACTGCCAGCTTGAGTCAGGTCATTCCCCTCATCAGGCTTTTGCAGAAGCAGCTGGAGAAATTGAAGGAGGAGCTAAGACGGAGCGATTCCGCAAAGAATGTGGGACTTGTGGATGGAGCCCTTCATTCACTTTGCTAGGATTCAAGTATGGTCAATCTGTTGAAATCAGAGCACTACATCTTGGCCACCATGTTCGATCCTAGGTTTAAATCCTATATTGTATCTCTCTTTCCGGCAGACACAAGTCTGCAGAGTTTCAAAGACCTGCTGGTGAGAAAATTGTCAACTCAAGCGGAATGTGACCCGTCAACAGCACCTCCTTCACTTTCTCATGCAAATGGGGCTGCAAGGAAAAAGATAAGATTTCCTAGCCCACCCACTGGCGGTGAAGCAAGGCAGTCAGGAGTGAGTGCTGACATCTGGTCTGGACTGAATACCTGCCAATGATTACTGACATGTCTACTGTCACTGCATATTATTCTGTCACCATTGAAAGAATGGTGGACGATTATATAAGTGACAGAATCCAAGTAGGCATGTCAGACAGTCTGTATGTATACTGGCAGGAAAAAGAGGCAATTTGGATACCCTTGAAAAACTGGCATTATTTTATCTAAGTTGCTCCCCCTCCAGTGTGTACTCCGAAAGAGTGTTTAGTGCAGCCAGTAACCTTGTCAGCGATCAGTGTAGGAGGTTACTTCCACAAAATGTGGAGAAGATGATGTTCATCAAAATGAATGATAAATTCCTCCAGAAGACCTTGAACAGCAATTGCCCCCAGAAAGTACACAGGGACCTGTTATGGTGGATTCCAGTGGGGACAAATTAATACTCTGTGAGGAGGAGGATGTACACACTGAAAGGGGTGAGGACTCGGAGAATGAGGTCAACATCTTGCCTCTGTAGAGCCAGTTTGTGCAAGGAGAGATTGATTGCTCCTCTTTTGGTGGGGGCCCAAACAAACCAGTGATTTCAGCCACAGTCGTGTGGCAGACCCTGTCACGGAAATGATTGGTTTGTTAAAGTGTGCATGTCCTGGTAATACAAAATAAGGGTGGGTGGGAGGGCCCAAGAACAATTCCATCTTGCTCCTCTTTTTCTTCATTGCATTATGTGCTGTTTGGGCCATAGTTTTTTTAAAGTGCCATCCTGTCTGCCACTGCAGTGCCACTCCTAGATGGGCCAGGTGATTGTGCCGCACACTTGCGTCACTTAGCTACGTGATAAAGCTAGCTCATTGCACCTCTTTTACGTCTTTGCATGATGTGCTGTTTGGCATCTAGTTTTTTTAAGTGCCATCCTATCTGCCATTGCATTGCCACTCCTAGATGTGCCAGGTGTTTGTGCCACACAATTGTGTCGCTTAGCTTAGTCATACAGCTACCTTTTACTTCTTTGCATGATGTGCTGTTTAGGGCGTAGTTTTTTTAAGTGCCATCCTGTCTGCTATTGCAGTGCCACTCCTAGATGGGCCAGGTGTTTGTGCCACACACTTGTGTTGCTTAGCTTAGTCATACAGCTACCTCTTTGCACCTCTTTTACTTCTTTGCATGATGTGCTATTTGGGTACTAGTTTTTTTAAGTGCCATCCTGTCTGTCACTGCAGTGCCACTCCTATATGGGTCAGATGTTTGTGCCACACACTTGTGTTGCTTAGCTTAGCTATGCAGCTACCTTATTGCACCTCTTTTACTTCTTTGCATGATGCGCATCATTGGGGACTATTTTTTTTAAGTGCCATCCTATCTGTCACTGCAATGCCACTCCTAGATGGTCCAGGTGTTTGTACCGCACACTTTTGTCACTTAGCTTAGTCATACAACTACCTCATTGCACCTTTTTTAATTCTTTGCATGATGTGCTGTTTTGGGGACTATATTTTTAAGTGCCATCTTGTCTGCTACTGCAGTGCCACTCCTAGATGGGCCAGGTGTTTGTGCCACACACATGTGGCGCTTAGCTTATACAGCTACCTCATTGCAACTCTTTTACTTCTTTGCATCATGTGCTTTTTGGGGAGTAGTTTTTTTAAGTGCCATCCTGACTGCCACTGCAGTGCCACTCCTAGATGGGCCAGGTGTTTGTGCCGCACACTTGTGTCTCTTTGCTTATTCATACAGCTACCTCATTGCACCTCTATTTCTTCTTTGCATCATGTGCTGTTTGGGGCCTATTTTTTAATCTGCCATCCTGTGTGCCACTGCAGTGCCACTCCTAGATGGGCCAGGTGTTTGTGCCACTCACTTGTTTCGGTTAGCTGAGTCATACAGCCACCTTGGTGCAACCTATTGACCTAAAAACAATATTGTGAGGTGGTCAGAATAGACTGGAAATGAGTGGAAATGAATGTTATAGAGATTAATAAAACCGTAGGATCAAAATTTCCCCCAAATTCTGTGATTTTAGCTGTTTTTATGGTTTTTTTCAAAAATCATCCAGAACCAAAACACGAAAGGGTGGTTTTGGCAAAACCAATCCAGATCAAAAACATGAGCATGGAACCAAAACCAAAACACAAAACACGAAAAGTGCCCGCCACACATCTCTAAAATAAATATATATATATATTTATATAGTGTAGACAGTGTGCGACTGGCACTCAGGAGACTTTGAAAAGAAGAGCTGACACAGTTGTTTATGCCAACGTTTCAGAGCTCTCGCTCTTTTATTTAGCGAGAGCTCTGAAACGTTGGCATAAGCAACTGTGTCAGCTCTTCTTTTCAAAGTCTCCTGAGTGCCAGTCGCACACTGCCTATACAATAGTTTTTGAATGACAGGGCACCGGAGCAATACTCTCTTTATTTGAGGAGTGCCAAACCTCTATCTGTTTCCTATATATATATATATATATATATATATATATATATATATATACTTCCCAAATAGGACTGGCACTCTCCTGTCGGGCGTCTCAGACCTCGGTGCCTTCTGTGGTGATAATGCAGGCTTACAGAAAGAAACAGCGGCACTCGAGGATTTTATGAAAAGTAAAAAGTATATTCAAAAATGATTACATGAAGCCGACGTTTCGGGGCTCACATGCCCCTATGTCAAGGTGTGTAATCATTTTTGAATATACTTTTTACTTTTCATAAAATCCTCGAGTGCCGCTGTTTCTTTCTGTAAGCCTATATATATATATATATATATATATATAAAATTGCACAATTGCAGGATGGTTCTGTCTATATGAAATTAGCATACTATCCCACTAAGGAATATATTATGGAGTTGAGTAATTTACTTGGGTATGCTGTTATTAAAGGAATTGTCTCCCAATACGCCATGACAGCATTGTCAAATAATACTCCACAGGTCCCAGTATTGTAAACTATTCCCTTTGCGACCTCCGGGCCACCCGATAATAGCTGCCAGGGATTCATTCTATACACAGGTCTCTAAGTGCAAAGACCATTATCTACAGCCTGTTATTCAAAGTGACACTACATACTTTAAAGATACAACTACATTCTTAAATAAATTGAGACAATTTGGTACTGTTAAGGAGCAATGCTGGCTATGTACAGTTTGTATACCAGCATCCCACACACCAGGGGGTCAAATGCAGTTAAAGCGTTGATCATGAATAATCCTTGTTATGTAGAACCAAAAATTGAATTTTTCATGTCTTCAATCTATTTGACTTTGCATAGAAATTATTTTCTATTTAATAATGAATTTTGTAAACAGACCCAGGGGTGTGGGATGGGTTCTTGTGCTGCTCCGGCGTGTGCAAATTAATTTATGATAGAGATTTTAAACAGGATGTTTTTTACTGATGAGTAATATACTGTAGGTCACAAATTGCTCTATACACACGCTATATTGATAACGTGTTTATACTTTGGACAGGTGTATGAGAGGGGTTTATTTTAAGGATGGAACATGTAAATTGTCTAGATGATGACATCAAGTTCACATTTAATATTCCGGTGAGTGTAATACACTCTATTTACAACAAGCCCACTGATGTGAATAGTTTACTATTATTTTCTAGTCATCATCCTGTAGCTTTAAAAAATGGGCTACCTTTCTCTCAGTTTCTGA
Source organism: Pseudophryne corroboree (assembly GCF_028390025.1). Classification (NCBI taxonomy): domain Eukaryota; kingdom Metazoa; phylum Chordata; class Amphibia; order Anura; family Myobatrachidae; genus Pseudophryne; species Pseudophryne corroboree. The sequence continues at coordinate 483,967,474 of NC_086448.1, forward strand.
GAGTATATTGCATCTGCAGTGATTTAATTGATGAACAGGTTCAGACGGATCAAACAACAAATACGTTTTTGCAACAATGTTATTCTAACAGAACACTGCAACAGGCAACATTAAGGGCTCTGGCAGAGCTTAAAATAGAGGCTCTGGATAGGGTCTCTAATAATGAAACGGATCAGTCCATGATTTTGTTACTAATTATACAACAGCAAGTCATAGGTTACCATCTACTGCTAAATGGATCTGGCCAGTTATTCAATCTGATCCCGATTTGCCTTCTCTGTCAAAAAGAGCCCTTCTTCCATGTTATAAATGTGGGAGAAGTGTTAGGGACCTCATAGTTCACACTGATATTTCTCAGTATCCTTCTGATCTGAATACTACTTTTCTTAGATGTACAGGTTGTACTACATGTACTTATCTTGAAACAGGAGATCATATTAGACATCCTCGCACAGGTAGTAAAATCAAGATCAAACATATTCTTACTTATACAAGCAAATTTGTAGTTTATTGTATACGCTGCTCCTGTGACCTTTATTATATAGGAAAAACAACCTGTCAATTTAAAGAACGTATGTCTCAGCATAGAAGTGCTATTAAACTGGCTTCTGATGGTAAGATTGTTGATCAGCCTGTAGCAAAACACTTCAAACAGTTTAAACATAATTTGTCCTCACTACGCTACAAGATGTTAGATCAGGTACCCTGAGAGGGGGTGACAGGGCTAAAATTTTACTACAGAAAGAAGCACAGTGGACTCACCGCTTAAATACTGTATACCCTCATGGTTTAAATTAGAGATGTTCACCGGAAATTTTTTTGGATTTGTGTTTTGGTTTTGGTTCCGCGGCCGTGTTTTTGATTTGGACGCGTTTTGGCAAAACTTCCCTGAAATTTTTTTGTCGGATTTGGGTGTGTTTTGGATTCGGGTGTTTTTTTTCAAAACCCCCTCAAAAACAGCCGAAATCATAGAATTTGGGGTTAATTTTGATCCTATAGTATTATTAACCTCAATAACCACTCATTTCCAGTCTATTCTGAACACCTCACACCTCACAATACTATTTTTAGTCCTAAAATTTGTACCAAGGTCACTGGATGACTAACCTAAGCGACCCAAAAGGGCGGCACAAACACCTGGCCCATCTAGGAGTGGAACTGCAGTGTCAGACAGGATGGCACTTACAAAAATTGGCCCCAAACAGCACATTATGCAAAGAAAAGAGATCAATGGTATTATTGGTCCAAATCACTGGAAGAAAATGACAAAATCACTGAAATTATTTGGCAAGATTACTGTAATTAATAATTATAAATCACTGATATTAATTGGTAAAATCTCGTTATCGCCTGCCTAGTGTAGTGGAATCTAGATGGGATTTTGTACCGGGGACACAATAACTTCATCAATTGTCTAAATCCCACCGCACTAATGGCGGAAAACAGGCGCACGTCTAACAGTGCACTGATTATACTGAGAACTGATTATACTGACACTGAGCAGCGAGAACAGCACCAGACTATTGTACTGTAGTATACTGGTCACCACAATGCAGCACTGACACTGAGCACAGATATTAAGCACTGATCAGGATACTAGAAGTGACACAAAAGCTGCAAAACACAGCAATGGCCTACTGTACTGTACTATTTGTATACTGCTGGTCACCAAAATGATGCACTGTCCTACTATATACTGCTTGCAACAATGCAGCACAGATATGGAATGGATACTTGCAGTGACATAGAGCTGCAAGATACAGCAATGGCCTACTGTACTGTACTACTATAATTATATACCGGTGGTCCCCACAATGCAGCACACTGAGCACAGATATTACCAGGTGTATCTCACACATCGCTCAGTACAGATTACAGGATGTATAATCACCAGGTGTATAACACACATCGCACAGTATAGTATACAGTATGCAGCTCTGGAGGGATCAGTATTTGGCAGGAAGGCGAGGCCTGGTCCTGGCAGCAGAGTGAAAGGCGGCCGTATAGTAGCAGCCATCTCCAAATCTGGCAGTGTGTGGAGAGGGAGGGGGTGAAGGAAGGGAACGAGCGCTGGAGTGTCTGAGCGGAGGGCTTGGAAGTTCAGGGGGAGTGAGGCGGGAGCTGTTCTTCCATAGCAGCGCACAGTGGTGGTGACGGAGTCTGACAAAGTAGGGAGGAGGAGGATTGGTGCAACTGGCCGCAGGGGAGTACTGTGCCACAGCCATCACCTGCAGGGGGAGTGGAGGGAAACACATCCTATCTGCCCCAGATAAGTGACTTCTGATCAGAGCCGGAGTTTTTCTGAAAGGTGGAAAGGAAGCGGTTATTTTTCATGTAGACTGGAAGGACTACAACAAACTTGGAGTGACTACACTATTCACCCTAGTTCGGCAGCCCTGCTGCCCTTTAATACACAGATGAATGAAGACTCCATTTGGAAAGGCGGCCACTCAGCGATTGTTAAAGCAGTGGAGCATATGTTTGAAACAGAGGATGGTTCCAAGTATGAGTGGCGAGGGATGGTATTAGCACGAGCACCTATTATGAACACATGGTTTTATTATTATATAACCTATGAAAAGGACCCAGTCTTATATATGTATCAACTTTTAGATGACTATAAAGAAGGAGATCTTCGGATCATGCCAGACTCAAATGATTCCCCTCCAGCTGAAAGAGAACCAGGGGAGGTTGTGGACAGCCTGGTGGGCAAGCAAGTGGAATATGCCAAAAAAGATGGCTCAAAAAGGACTGGCATGGTTATTCATCAAGTTGAAGCTAAACCATCTGTGTACTTCATTAAGTTTGATAACGATTTCCACATTTATGTCTACAATTTGGTGAAGACATCCTAAATGGGATTCTTTACTTTTTTTTTTGCCAAATGTAATCTATTGAAAACATTTGTAGAAAGTCGCTGCTTTCTGATTACAGAAATGCTCAGATATTCCTGCGAATCCACAATCCCATCCCAGAGGAAAAAGAAATTGAGAAACCGTTGTTTGAGAAGGTTTGTTCTCTTTCCCTTACAAAGGAACAAACCACTTTCCAAGAAGACTGACATTTTTGGGATTATGGAGACATAATGGGGTATATTTACTAAAATTCGTATTTTTCTGAATGAGGTTAAAGTTCAAACACGAATGACATCGAATGTGTGAAATTGCAACTTTTTGAATTTTTTATGCCTCATTTACTATGCTGTCGTATTCTGCATTTTCGAGTTTTCCGATGTCGATGTCATTCGTATTTTCAGACAGTGTTTTACGGGAGTGAATAGTAAAACACTGCCGACATTAACACAATGAATCTCGGGCGGATCTGTGAGATCCGTGCAGGGCTTCATTGTGCACGTTTAAAATAAAATAAAAAGTGTTAAAAATCAAGAAAAAAAATGCGTGGGGTCCCCCCTCCTAAGCATAACCAGCCTCGGGCTCTTTGAGCCGGTTCTGGTTGAAAAAATATGGGGGGGAAAATGACAGGGGTTCCCCCATATTTGATCAACCAGCACCGAGCTCTGCGCCTGGTCCTGGTGCTAAAAATATGGGGGACAAAAAGCGTAGGGGTCCACCGTATTTTTAACACCAGCACCGGGCTCCACTAGTCAGAGAGATAATGCCACAACCGGGGGACACTTTTATATAGGTCCCTGCGGCCCTGGCATTAAATCACTAACTAGTCACCCCTGGCCGGGTTACCCTGAAGGAGTGGGGACCCCTTAAATCAAGGGGTCCCCCCCTCCAGCCACCCAAGGGCCAGGGGTGAAGCCCAAGGATGTCCCCCCATCCAAGGGCGGCGGATGGGGGGCTGATAGCCAAGTGTAAAAAAAAGAATATTGTTTTTTGTAGAAGTACTAAAAGTCCCAGCAAGCCTCCCCTGCAAGCTGGTACTTGGAGAACCACAAGTACCAGCATGCGGTGGAAAAACGGGCCAGATGGTACCTGTAGTACTACTACAAAAAAAATACCCAACAAAACACAGAACACACACACCGTGATAGTAAAACTTTATTACATACATGCACACCTACATACATACATACTTACCTATGTTCACACGAGGCTCGGTCCTCTTCTCCATGTAGAATCATTGGGGTACCTGTGAAAAAATGATACTCACATAATCCAGTGTTGCTTGTGTTCTTTGAATAATCCACGTACTTGGCAAAACAAAAAAACGGAAACCCGACCATGCACTGAAAGGGGTCCCATGTTTACACATGGGACCCCTTTCCCCAACTGCCAGGACCCCCTCTGACTCCTGTCAAAGAGGGTCCCTTCAGCCAATCAGGGAGCGCCACGTCGTGGCACTCTCCTGATTGGCTGTGTGCTCCTGTAGTGTCTGTGAGGCTGCAGACGGCAGAGATACAATGTTGCGCCTATGCGCTCCATTGTATCCAATGGTGGGAACTTTGTGGTCAGCGGTTGACCGAAAGTAACCTCACCGCTGACCGCAAAGTTCCCACCATTGGATACAAAAAAAAGGCTATCAGCCCCCCATCCGCTGCCCTTGGATGGGGGGGACAGCCTCGGGCTTCACCCCTGGTTCTTGGGTGGCTGGAGGGGGGGACCCCTTGATTTAAGGGGTTCCCACTCCTCCAGGGTACCCCGGCCATGGGTGACTAGTTGGGTATGTAATGCCAGGGCCGCCAGGACCACAATAAAAATGTCCCCCGGCTTTGGCATTATGTACCTGGCTAGTGGAGCCCTGTGCTGGTTTTAAAAATACGGGGGACCCCTACGCTTTTTGTCCCCCGTATTTTTGGAACCAGGACCAGGCGCAGAGCCCGGTTCTGGTTGATGAAATATGGGGGAACCCATGATATTTTTTTCCCATATTTTTTCAACCAGGACCGGCTCAAAGAGCCCGAGGCTGGTTTTGCTTAGGAGGGGGGACCCCACGCATTTTTTAATAAAAAATTTAACACTTTCCCACCCCTTACCACTGATAAACATGCACGGATCTCACGGATCTGTGCATGCCTATCAGAACACAGTAAAAAAAAGCAGGTCTATTTTGAATTTGAATTGAATTTATTGTTATCATTAAATATTCACGTATGAACAAACAATGAAATTTCCATGTGAGTAAAGCAGATATCATGAGTACAACACCAATAAAACACCATAAAATATTTTTAAAATGTTTGTAAGAACCGTAGGAACACAATAGACACATAAGCAGGTACTACACTCCTATCTTCCCCCTAAACCATTAAGCATGTTAACTGCCCTAGGGAAAAAACTATGCCTCAACCGACTAGTTTTACACAATAAAGATCTATAACGTAGGTTAGAGGGAAGCAGGGTAAATACCCCATGATTGGGGTGAGTTACATCGTTCAATATACTCCTGGCCTTCTTAAGGAGCCTCTTTTCATAAATAGATTGAATGTTTGGCAATACTGAACCGACTATTCTTCCGGCAGTTTTAACAATTCTATCAAGCGATTCACGCTCTGCTACCTTACAATTTCCGTACCAGACGGAAATACCATATGTAAGCACACTTTCAATGATACAAGAATAAAAATTAACTAAAATTGGCTCAGATATTCCTGCTAGACGCATTTTCCTGAGGAAATATAACCGTTGTTGTGCTTTCTTTATGATATTGTCAATATGATAATACCATGACAAGTCGTTAGATATAATCATGCCCAAGAATTTAAAAGATGTAACTATCTCCACCTCTTGGTTGTCCAGAACCAAAGGACTGTAAGTATACTGATTTGATGTCCTAAAATCTAAAACCATCTCTTTTGTTTTTGTAACATTGAGAATCAGATGATTGTCCTGACTCCATTTCTCCAGCCTACGTACTTCAGATATGAATTCAGAGTCATTATTTCTACTAATAAGACCTGCTATAGCAATGTCATCTGCAAATTTAAGTATGTGCACCGTATCAGAAACAGAGACACAGTCATGGGTAAACAGGGAATAAAGGAATGGACTCAGCACACATCCCTGTGGCACACCTGTGCTAATCATTACCTCGTTTGTAGTTTTGTTATTGACCCTGACTGCCTGAGGCCTATTAGTTAAAAAATCAAAGATCCATCTACAGACAAAACTATCCACACCTAGTTTAGTCAATTTGGTAATTAAGGACGCAGGAATAACGGTATTAAAAGCCGAGCTATAATCTACGAATAAAATTCTTACCGAAGAGTCCCTGTTTTCTAGATGAGTAAGCACATGGTGAAATAGGGTAAGGGCTGCGTCGTCAGTGGATCTATTTGCCCTATATGCAAATTGAAACTGATCAAGGGTAACTGGTATCAAACCCTTTAAGTGTTTAATAACCAGTTTTTCGAATGACTTCATTATTAGTGACGTAAGGGCAATTGGCCTGAAGTCATTTGGCTCATTAGCATTGATTTTACCATTTTTTGGGATGGGAGTGATTACTGTTGATTTAAAAGTTTTAGGAACAATACACTGTGCTAGAGAGAGATTAAAAATTATGGTAAAAATACCTGCTAAAAAAATTTTAAAACTGCTTTTTTTTACGATTTGTATTTATTCACGGCAGTGTTTGGCTATTGCCGGCAGTGTTTGTGAAATACAAATTTTAGTAAATGACAGAGTTCTATCAAATAACAGGCATATATGACCGAAGGTGTATTCATTCGTATTTTTTTTCTTTGACTTCAAAAAAAATATGAATGCCCTCATCACTGCCGAGATTTGAGTTTAGTAAATTCCCGAGATGACACTTTGACAAAAAAACACCAAATCGGTCAAAATCGGGAGCTTAGTAAATATACCCCAATGTTTTTGAATATAAATCCTAAAGCAGGTGGTGTATTAGAGCAAAAGAGTGCAAGAGACCAGCCATGCTGTTTCTGAAATATTAAGACAAAATGTTACTGTATTTCATAAGCACTCCTAACTCTGCTAAGTACTATTTGGTATACTGTATCTGGCTTCCATGAGGTAGTTGTCCATTATTTCAGCTTCCATTGACCTTTTTGAAAGTGGTAGAAGTTATCAATTCTTTTTTTTTTTTTTTCCCTATTTTAATTTTCTCCTGTATAGCCCAGTAAAATGTTGCAATGTTAAGTATTGACTTGTGCCTTCTGGGGGTCCACTTCTTCACCAAACCCAGCCAAATCTCATCCTGATTCCTAACCCTCTGTTCCACATTCTCTATGTACCCCATCTGTGTCACCCATGTCTGTTTACCCCTCCCCTTTAGATTGTAAGCTCTCACGGGTAGGGCCCTCTTCCCTCACGTGCTTATCCTTTGTCTTACTTTAATATTCTTCAACTGTACCACATCCATCAGTCTTCTGCCACCTGATACTTATTCCAGTGTCTTCTGCTGATGTAACTATGTTTATTTACCCTGTACTTTTCCTATACTGTCATAAACTGTAAATTGCTGTTTTCCTGTTTGATTATTTATGTACTCTGTAATTGGGTGCTGCGGAACCCTTGTGGCACCATATAAATAAAGGATAATAATAATAATATAGGGTGTATAATCCCCAGGTGTATATCACACATCACTCAGTACAGTATATAGGGTGTATAATCCCCAGGTGTATCTCACACATCACACAGTATAGTATATAGGGTGTATAATTCCCAGGTGTATCTCACACATCACACAGTACAGTATATAGGGTGTATAACCCCCAGGTGTATCTCACACATCGCTCAGTACAGTATATAGGGTGTATAATCCCCAGGTGTATCTCACACATCACACAGTATAGTATATAGGGTGTATAATCCCCAGGTGTATCTCACACATCGCTCAGTACAGATTACAGGATGTATAATCACCAGGTGTATAACACACGTCGCACAGTACAGATTACAGGATGTATAATCACCAGGTGTATAACACACGTCGTACAGTACAGTATACAGGGTGTATAATTAATCACCAGGTGTATCACACACATTGCACAGTACAGAATATAGGGTGTTTAATCCCCAGGTGCATCTCACACATCACACAGTACAGTATATAGGGTGTATAAATACAGACACAGAGACGCTGAGGCTGAGAGATCTGGATTGCTGCCATTTGGTGTGGAGTTCTCCATTTTCTCCTGTCTGAGGCCAATGCTTGTGTAAGAATTGTGTCCTGTGATTAACCTCCCTGCAACTCTGTCCTGAATGGCGCAGAACCCTTGCAGGGTTGATTTTGACTGCCCATTTTTCACTGGTGACTGAGCTCTGTTTTGTGATCACTGAACCCCCTACCTACTCTTGAAAGTTCTCTTGCAACTACAGCCTGTCAAGTGGACTTGCAGACAGGCAATCCAGTCAATAGTCAATACTACCTTAACCCAGTGTTTGTGTATTTACCCTACTAGCAACCTTGACCTCCCTACCCAGTGTATCTCTCCAATCTGCTGTCCCCTCCTTTCCCCTCCATTATGTTTAGATAACCCCTTCCACTCTCCTCACAACACTGACCTGATTAATTTGTGGTAAACAGGGACCTTTTTCCCAAGACTTATTCACTACATTGTTAATTTGGTACAACACAATCTCATCAAACTATAACTTGCCTTATATGACTTCTGCATTTTTACATCACTAAGATTATATGTTAACCTTATTTATAACAGATTGATTGCATTTCCTTTGTTAACATGTGGATTACTACCCTTTAGTCCGGGATAGATATTGTTTGGGCCAGCGACGTGCAGTGAGGTAAATGGCTCAGGAAGTACTGGCTTGTACCAGAGCTAGAGTTACACAATATATGAGCCAAAGGGTTCATATGGGCATTATACACAGGTCCAGTAATATATACTGCTGCAAATTAGGAGAGTTTTTATTAGAGATGTGTGAAAATGAAAGGCAGGTGAGGCACTGTCTCCCCTGCCATAGATTATTTGTATATTGTTATGAAATACTGTATGGTGACATTTCAGGTTGTGGCATAATTTCAGTCAGCTTTATCTGCGCTGATCTTGCAGGGATTCTCCAAACTTCATTGTATCATTAATTTGATGTCTAGTGAACACCGCGACTCACAAACCTTTGACATTTTCTCAAGCTATGGATACATTTGAGTTTCTAAGAGTTTATAAGTTTATCAACAAAATGTCAGACTGTGTAATTTCTATCCACTTCCGGAATGTGGAATGCACACTTGGTGGTGAAACGCATGGACTTCCAGTTTTCTGTCATTGTATTCTATAATGACTTATCCCGGACAATGCTTTTAATTTTAGAAATCATCCATATTCCATTAATACCTGCTATATTGTCAGTTCAACTGTCAATGTCCTAAGTTACAAAGACCTGCGTCTGCGCTACCGGAAAACACCACTTACGTAGGTAAACTGTGAAGTGGAACACACATGCACTTCCGTCACATTTTCGAAATCCATACTCTGTTATTCTTAATGATTTTTAATGTTTTAAATGTAGAGGAACCTGTGAAAATATATCTATGAATGCTAAAGAAGCATGCATATATCAATAGAAAATATAATATAAGTTATTAAATAGTTATTAGTTGATGTAACATTAATATACCAATAATGACATCACTTCCTGTGTTAAATACACAGGGGGTATAGATATCATCTCTGTATGCCCTGAGGAAGATCCAGCAGGATTGAAATGCATTGGAAGGCAACAGAGGATAATTTTTTTACTGTATGCACACCAATCTGGGAGATTCCATCTGAGCATTGAGGTGACTAGTGATTGGGAGGTCCGGACACTCCACATCAGGTCTTATGTATTATCTTTTCATGGTCTTTTTCCATTTTGGTGCACAATACTTCCCCTTGAACTTTCATAGTTAATATATTTCTATCAGTGTTTTTTATTGTTAGTTTTTTACCATTTGGAGAGAGAATTGACTGCATAGGAAAGGAATGAGTTAAACATTTTGTGAGGGGTGGACCTAGCTGTTAGGAAGTACAGCCTTTGGAAAAAGGGGAGGGTTATTATATATAGGGAATGCTAGGCCAGATCAGTCTCTCTTGCTGCTGATTGCCTTTGGGGTGAGTGCTGCTTAGCAGTATCTCCCCTTTGTTTGTCAAGCTCAATTTATTGCTTTTATTACATCCATGGCTGCCTCTAGGCTAGGTACCGCAATTCGGGTGGTTGGGCTGGGCCTGAGGACGGGCTGGCTGGCCCTGGGGACGGCGTCCCGTCCCCCCGGGGCCTGCACAGGCTCTGGCGGGGTCACGGAGCGGCGGGGTCGGCATCCGCGCCGCTGGGGGCCTGGGCCGGCTTCGCCAGCCGGGCGCGGGCGGCGGAGAGGGCCTGAGGTTCAGGCTGGCCGCCGGGGGTTGGAAGGGCAGCAGCCCTCACCTCCAATTGCGGCTAGCGAGGGATCAGTGCCGGGCGCTCGCGTGCGCGCCGTGGGGAGCGCCCGTCAACAGAGCCGCAGGAGTCTCCAGTCTCTTCCCCCTCGTCAGGGCAGCACAGTGGTGCCAGGCGAGGGGGGGGGAGCAGGCGGGAGGCGGTGGTCAGCCGGACGAGGCCTGTCGCGTAGGCCTCGTCCGGCGGATGCATCCGCTGGAGGCGGCAGTGTGGACGGGGGCTTGGCGCCGAGAAGAGACGGGATGCGCGCACGGGGTGCGCACGCGCCCGTGCTCGCTGCAGGCGGCGCCGTTCACGCACGTGCGCACGCAGCGGCGCAGCGTTTCTCCCTGTCTCACCAACTCACTCCCCTGCAGCTGGAATCCGGCGGAGTGCGGGGGAGGAGGAGGGACAGGGAATGGGTTAGAAGCAGCGGGGCTGCTCAAGGCAGTAGCAGGTCTCGCCGCGGCTCCCTCCCAGCGGGCAGAGATGGCTCCGGTCGGCGGGGGGAGGGGCGAGTACAGAGCTGGAGAGCGAGGGCAGCGCTGGCTCCGACGGCCAGTCCCCAGCTGGAGGCAGAGTTTGGTGGGGGACTGGACCGCTGGTAGTCAGGGGCGCCCCCTTTTCCCCACCAGGGCAGACGGGGCGGCAGACATCGGGGGCCCAGTTGGCGCCTGTAGGGCGTCAAGCGGGTAGGCGCGCGCGGGGTCCGGCTGGGGGTCCCTCGGGGTCCGACGCCGCATTTTGGGGAGGTCAGGACCCCTCCGGAACGCTGGCGTCGGCCCTGGCCATGGTGGTGGCGGCGTTAGGGCTGCTGGCCGCGGCCGCATCCCCGGGGGGGCCTACCAGTTCCAGCACGCATGCGTTGGCAGGCGGGCCCGGTGCGCGGTCGGTTTCGGTGGCGCAGCGAGTTACTCGCGCCTGCCGGGAACTCGGAGGCGCAGCTGGATCATCGTGCAGGGCCGGACGGGCAGGGACGCGCAGCGGAGATGCCCCCCCCACGAGGTGCTCGGCATGGGCCGCGACTGCTTTCTGGGTCCTTTGCTCCTTTCTCTTCTGCAGGTGATCGCGGTGCAGTGGAGATGGCGGGGACTGAGGATGAAGATGTCGATTTTGCCACGCCGGAGGATTCAGTGTCTGAGCAGTCGACGGCTTCAGGTGAGGTGGTGCAGTCGGGATCGGGCTCCTCCACGCGCTCTAGTTCTCGCAGCTCTTCCTCTTCCTCCTCTTCCTCTTCTCTGTCGTCGCCTGCATCCGAAGTCAGTAGCACGACGAGGGCTAAGAAGCGCACGATGAAATACGCCAAGCGGGCGGCGGGTCAGCAGGAGAGACGGAAGATGCGCAAGCAGCTTAGCGAGGATGCTCGCAGGGCCAAGAAGCGATTTTGCCGGGGGTAGTCCACTGCGATTACACCGCCGTGATGCGGGGACTGAGGGACAGCTGCCGTAGGAAAATATGCAGGGGCGACTACGTTGATATGTTCGTATTGACGAAGGACGCAAAGAAGGACTATAAGTCGGCGTCAGCCAAGAAGGGCATCGGGGCCGAGGCTTTCCGTACCTTCGATAACTGGCTGGCCGGTTTTTGTGTCTTCGCGGCTTGTTACCTGGAAGACAGGCCGGACGAGCATATGAACGTCATTCGTTACCTGCATTTAATCCACGACATGCAGCGCACATCGTCGGGCGTAGAATGGCGGAGTTACGACGAGAAATTCCGGGAAAAGCAGGGACTGCCTGCAAGTCATAGACTTCGGCTGCAAGGACGTCGAAGTCTGGCTACAAGTCACCCGGGCTTCTCAACAGGCTAGGGAGCCCCGGATTCCGGGGGGCGGACGGGCACCGCGCAGGATCGTCCGCCCAAGGGACCGGCGCGGACGGTGGATCGGGCAAGGCAGGTAGGTCGGCCGTCCGCGGAGGGGGGCAGGCCATCGCAAAAGGGAAATGCTTCGCGTTTAACAATGCGACCTGTTCCTTCGGCAAGCAGTGTCGGTTTTGGCATTTGTGCTTGCAATGCGGCGGCTCCCACCCAGCCTCTACCTGCTTTAAAGGCAGTCGCCAGGGTGCCCGGAGTAAGCAAAATTACTCAAGACCTGGCGCAGGCGGGAGTGCTCCGCAGAGCTCCAACGCCAATTATGTTGGATACAATGGGCAAGTGGTTAAAGTGGTATCCAAATGGGGAGGACGCGCAGTTTTTATTTGATGGTTTTCGTTTTGGTTTTCGCTTGCCTGTTGCGAGCAGGGTTTCAGTTCGGGCCCAGCGGAATCTCCAGTCTGCTCGCGCCTTGCCATCGGTTCTGCGAGCGAAGGTAGACAAGGAAGTTAGGCTGGGTAGGATGGAAGGACCGCTCAGCTCACCCCCGGTGGATGACTTGGTCATCTCGCCGGTGGGGGTGGTTCCAAAGAAGACTCCAGGTGCTTTCAGGCTCATTCAGCATCTTTCTTACCCGTCGGGGTCATCGGTCAACGACACGATACCGCCGGCTCATTGCTCGGTGGTTTATCAGTCATTTGACGAGGCGCTAGAGCTGATCCGTAGTTACGGGCCTAGGGCCCTTATGGCTAAGATAGATGTGGAATCCACTTTTCGGTTGCTACCGTTGCATCCAGACTCATTCCGCTTGATGGGTTTTTGGATCGGATCGGAGTATTTCATCGACAAGTGCTTGCCGATGGGATGTTCCGTGTCCTGCTCATTCTTTGAACGGTTTAGCACATTCCTTCATTGGTGCGTGGAGTCTTCGTCGGGGGGTCACGGGGTCGCCCATTACCTCGATGACTTCCTGTGTGTGGGTCCGGCGAATTCACCACGGTGCGGCGACTTGCTGTTCAGCACACGGGCTCTGTTTTTTCACTTCGGCGTTCCCGTGGCCGAGGACAAAACACAGGGGCCGGTCTCCTGTTTGTCATTTTTGGGGATAGAGATCGACACGGTGGCGGGATCGTGTCGGCTGCCTCAGGACAAGGTTGCGAAACTCCGCGAGACTATCTGCCGGTTTGGAAGGTCGCGCAAGGTCACTCTGCGGCAGGCGCAGTCCTTGCTGGGCATTTTGAACTTTGCTTGTCGGGTAATCCTGATGGGCAGGGTTTTCTGCCGGAAGCTGGAAAGGGCGACTGCGGGTTGTGCCAGACCACATCATTTCGTGCGCTTGTCCTCCGAGATTCAGAGGGATTTGGCCATTTGGGCCTCGTTCCTGGAGGACTTCAACGGGGTGTGCATATGGCAAGCACCAACAGTCGACAGCGCCGGGCTGCATCTGTTTACCGACGCGGCGGGTTCCTCTGGGTTCGGTTGCTACCTGGAGGGACCTTGGTGCGCGGCCTCGTGGCCGGCGGAGTGGCATCGTGAGGGTTTCACTAAGGACCTGTTGCTCCTGGAGCTTTTCCCCATTATGGTGGCGCTGGAGGTTTGGGGCGATCGTCTGGAGCATCGCAGCATCTTGTTCAGATGTGATAATCTGGGCGTGGTGCATGCGATAAATAACCAGAGGGCAAAGTCGCTGGTGGTCCTGAGGGTGCTGGGCCAGTTGCTGTGGACATGCCTGCGTAGGAATGTGTGGTTCCGCGCGCAGCATGTGCCTTGTTTGGAGAACGGAATCGCCGACGCGTTGTCACGAGGGCAGTGGGACAGGTTTTGTTTGTTGGCACCCAAGGCCGAGGAGCACGGTTTTCAATGTCCCGGTTATGTCTGGCAGGTGATCGGGCCGGACTGGAGGGTCTAGCGATGCGGTCAGTCGCGCCGAACACGCTTAAGGCCTACGGGCAAGCTTGGAGCGAGTGGGAGGAGTTCGCCCGAGGACAAAGTCAACAAGGTAAGAGCGGGCATCGGATGATGCTTTCTTTTATTTGGCAGCTGTATGTTTCGGGTAGGTCCAGAGCGATGGTATCCCGGTACTTGGCTGGTATTTCGTTCTTCAGCAAAATCAAGGGCGTCCCTGACGTGACAAAAAGCGGGATTCTGCTGAAGGCGATGAAAGGATGGGCACGCGTGGTGCTGACGCCGCCTGATGGGAGGCGGCCCATTGATGCGGCCTTGCTTCCGGCTGTCATCGAGGCGGTAGGCGGTATCGCGTCGTCCATGTTTGAGTCGCTGTTGTTCAGTCTGGCGTTCTCAATGGCTTACCACGGGGCCTTTCGGGTTTCGGAGTTGGTAGCGCCTTCTAAGCGAGCAGATTCGCGCATGCTTGTCGGGGACGTGGTGGTGGGTGAGAGGTCCTTGCTATGCAGATTGCGTCGCTCTAAGACGGACCAAGTGGGGAGAGGTCGATGGGTCACTTTGGTTCCGGCACTTGAGGAGAGCATTTGCCCAGTGAGGTTGGCAGTTCAATATGCGGCTGTACGGCCCGACGGTGGGGGGTCATGGCTGCTGCATTATGATGGGCTGCCGGTGACGAAATATCAGTTTCGTTGGATGCTGGGTCGCTGTCTGGCGAGTTTGGGCCTTCCACCCGCTGCTTTCGACGATGACTTGGCTATCTGGGTGGTTGGCCACTCTTATGTGTATTGGGCAGCCAGGTTTTTGGCCTCGGAAGGGGCACAGATGTTTCCTAGGGCTCAGGGAGTTCGTTGGCTTGGTTGGCGGGGGATGATGTGGAAAGATCTGAAGAGTAGACTAGTCAGTCAGGCCAGCGAGCATGGAGTCCCTAGGGTGCTGGTTGTCCATCTAGGTGGCAACGACCTGGGGAAGAGGACATCTTTGGAGCTGCCTTGGGCCATGATACAGGATCTGGCCAGTGTGGCCGCAGTATGGACAAATTGTGTATTGGTGTTCTCTTTGATGGTGCCAAGGTTGAGTTGGCGAGGTGTGGCGGATGGTCGCCTGATTGATGAGGCCAGGCAGAAGGTGAATGGGGCGGTGGCGAAGTGGGTGTTGTCCCACGGAGGCAAAGTAGTTCGCCACCCTAGGATTCGGTTCCGAGACAGTCACCTTTTTCGGCCTGATGGTGTGCATTTATCCAATGAGGGGATGATGCTTTTCCTGGAGGATCTGTGTTTAGTGTTGCAGGAGTTAGGGTGAGGTTATGGTGGCGGTGCGAAGACTCTGCGGAAGAGTCTTTCGCTGTTGGCGGAAAATAACGGCAGTTTGTAGTTGTATGGTTAGCTGTAGTGATTTACAGTTTGGTGTGGTTTAGGTGCACTCACCTCCATCGACTTATAGGGTCGCTCGATCACCCGACCGGGGGCAGCGGCAGGCACCCATCAGGGTGGGTAGTCACTGTGGGGGTTGAGTTGGGCACCTATTACCGATTTTACAGTTTGTAGTTAAATTAGGACAGTTTTGAATTTTAAGGTTAGCGTTAGTTAAATAGAGCCGTTCTTTTTTCTGCCACCATATGCCGGCTGAATCGGCATGTTAACAAAGTTTTTTTCATTTACAGGTTTGCTATGGTTAGGGTATTTCTTGGTATTAGAGGTAATGAATGCTTTACTTTGAATTAAGGGGTCCACCAAGTATCACTAGGATGTTTAATAATATGGACAACTTGGATTGTTATCATTGTATGGACTTTGTTCAAATAAATGTACGCCCCTGTTTTGATGAACATTGTCTCATGGAGAATTGTTTTTTCAGAGCCTGTTATCCCTACTACGTTGGTAACAAGGCAAATATACAGCAAGTAATGACACATAGAATTGTGAGTAGGGTATGCCAGTCAGAGTGACCTATACCTTACATTGACACGGTGTTGGAAATTAAAAGATACCTTGATATATAAAGTCCAACATTACAGATTGTGAGTTGAGGTACGCTCATCTACTTTCAAACCATCACATAGATTCAAATATACCTTTATGTGTACATCTTATTCTTTCAGATTGTGAGTTTAGGTACGCCTTTGCTGTTTAGGAAGCTAAAGATACCTTTATAAGCTCTATCCATATAGCTATCATGTGAGTACAGTACGTGGCCATTGACCATATGGCATGGGATAGTGAGGCATCCTCTATCAACATACTAATAATCCATAGGAAATGAATAAAATATATCACCTGGGCACTGTATTCATTTATCTTTTGGACAGATTATTGACATACTACACCATGATTCATTTTATGTCTGTTTTGTTTTCACACTTATACGAACTGAATCCTAATTTACGTCTTTAACTACTTGGAGTAGAAGTGACTAGCCCTCTACATGAAAAACTTCCACCATTCAAAAGGAAGTAAGATCATTCCTTTTACTTTGTTTACACCTACTATCTTGTATATGTACTCAGGCACAACATTACATTATTACTGGACTTCATAACCTATCCCTATCTGACTGGAGCAGTGTGCTAGACTCAGTATTCCAGCTCCTGCACCAATTTCATAGATCAAACTATTTCTACCACTCTCTCACATGCTCCCCCCTCTTCACTTATGAATACCAAACAGGCATAATGTCTTGGCAGGAACAATTCCCACATCTCCAAACTTCTAATATACTGTCCACTCTCTTTTACTCCTTAAACACTATATGTGACATCATACAGAAAGACGGCGTGTAAAATATTTTATAGAGGATACTTATCTCCATCTAGAGCTAATGTGATTGAGATTACTGAATCCCCTAGATGCCTTAAATGTGACATTTATCCTATTAGAGTGTGTTGTTTTACTGTCTTTTAAACTGCCACTCTATTAACCGAGTTTGGACTCAAATCAATCAATATCCTACAGTTTCAGTTTGTCGACCTTAATTGAGATACTCCCTGAAATCTTCATGACATGTTTAACATGGACTAGATTAAGACCTTCTTGCACAAGGAAACTTTTAATATCTGCAAAAGATTTATTGTTTCTCAATCCTATACCATTAAATCTCAGAAATGTGTGTGTTTTCAATATACACAATAGTATGAAACCTGATTATTGATAGGTGATTCCCCAATACAAGCTGATGACTCCTGAAACTGCAACGATCATACTTGTATGAATAGGACATATGTTGGCACCCTCCCGTCCCTGGCTCACTGCCTCCCTTATGCTTACTCACTTCTTTGTAACTTCTTATCTCCCTTCCCTTCCCCATTCCTTCTCCTTTCCCCTTTATTTCTTTCCTCCTTTTTCTCTCATTTGAAAATTATGGCTTTGAAAATAATTCCTCGCTTACTTATATTCTGATGAAGCTTAATATGAAAAATTAAAGACTGGATGGAAAACACATACACAGACTGCTCCTCGACACATATGTGGGAACTTTGTACAGTATATCAGAATTAGAGCATCTCAAACCTCTATTGAAAAACTATTTTATGGAATGTTTTAATACTGTACATTAGTATTCTACACTTACATTGTAATTTCATTGTTCAATGACTACAAATATGTAAGATCCTCTGTATATTCTACATTGCCTAATGACTTTCAATAAAAAAAACAATGTAAAAAGAAATCTAAAAGAAAAACTACGTTGGCTTATTTTGAAAAAAAGTCAGTTATAGTGACCCAAATAATATGTCTACACAAAGATTTAACTAATAAACTTTTTGAATCAAGAAAATAAAACAATTTATGGTATAAAACTCTAAGAGAAATGTATGAGCCAAAAAGATAATTAGTTAGAATGCCTCTGACTGATGATGACTGCCCATTTCATAAATTCTATTATGATGACCTTTCTCTGTCATGTTTCCTCCTGCTTTTCTGCAAAATTGTCCTGGAATTCTAAGTGCTTACTAAAACTAAACATGAACAAACCTGAACTAATTGTTTCACCCTTCCAGGCTTCCACTCTCTCCTTATGTTGATAACATCTCCCTCTTTGAAGCCTACTGCCTGGGTATTATCTTTAACTCCTCAATATCCTTTAGTCCTCATTGTAAGGAACTGTGTCTCGATTATGGCACAGAACTGGGACTACTGGGAAAGACTGTTTAGAACTGTAGTGAATGAAGACATTCTACCTCATATATAGATATAAAAGAAGTCTTAGAGTATCAGAACTTAACAGAAATGGAAGTTAGCATGAAGCACTAGGCTAAAAGTCTCTGATATCCTGACCTGCAATTGAAGCAGGCACTAGCTGGAGAAGCTTGCAAACAATTTTAAAGAAATAGTCTCTGCTAGTGAAGTGACTGTGGTCACTGCTGAGAGTTGAAACCATGCTGGTGAGGGAAAGTATTCACACACAGGCAGCAACGGACTGTGCCAGAAGTGCCAGATGGCCAGTCCGGCCCTGCACACAGGTAATAGTTGTGCACTTTGAAAGCTATGAATAAATGCATGCAGGTGATGAATGTGCAGCAGAGCTGCTTACTCTGAAGCCAGGAACAGGTAAGGTACAAGATTTATTGGCAAAGAGTATATGCAAGTTAGGGGTTGAAATAGGGTGCTCTGATCATCTACTGGTACCTATGGTCAGGTGGAATCTAACCTCTCTGTAACTGAGAGAAACTGGAGTCAGCTGATCAATCCAACATGGCAGCACCCATGCAATGCAGAGCCCATGAATAGTCCCAAATCACTAGCAGGTAACTGGACTAAATATGTTTATTGTAGTAGCCAGCATGAGCTCTGCAGCAGATAAAGGGACAGTGCTCGGTCTGGTAAGAGGTACAGTAGTCAGAATCTGTTAAGTGACTGTATTTCCCCCTTACAGTTAGCCACTGGACATTACTGAGTTATGATGAATCAAGCAGATGAGAGTTGAAACATAAACATTTGTAGCACAGATCCAAACCCTCTGTTCAGGACCAATGACCTTTCCATCAATAAAACATTGAAGGACACTTTGAGGATTATGAGAATCCACAAACCTCTTAGCTTCTTTCTCTAGCACTTGTGTTTGTATACAGGAAACCTTGGAGATCCTGGAATGGAATCAATTGAGGATGTGGTTTCAGTAGGGAAATGTGGAGGCATTGGAACCTAAAGATATGGTGGTACAGTAACTGTAACTTGAATGCCACAGGATTAGTGACTATAAAAATTTGGTAAGACCCATGAATCATGGTTAAAAAATCTCAGATTCCATGTTGAGAGACAAATTAAATCCCCAGGTTTAAAAATAAGAATAGATTGTCTTTCTTATCAGCATATTTTCTTCCCATTTTTTTCTAATTTTTCCCCTCTTCCAGGAGCCATTTGATTTTACAGAAGGCACTGGAGTTCCCTCTTGGGAGAAAAATTGGTAACAAACATTGTACCAATAATAGAATGACTTGAATCTTCTAAAAATTTGCTGTCAGTATCAGAGTCAAAGGGTTTTATTCAAGTCACATTGCTATTGCTACCGCAATGTGACCACAATTTACTTTATTAGCTGCCAATACTCACATGCAGGTCATGTCCTGTGCATGCGCGCCTGACCAACGCGATTGGATCACATTGGCTGTGAATACCTCTGCCTGATTGACAGGCAGAGTCGTTCACCGGTTAGTGATGTGGTATTTCAGGACATCACACCGCCACTCTGAAGGACAAAATTGCGGTGGCACTAGGCTGAGAAGGCAGGGGGTCATTCACAGTTGCTACGACTGCAATTAAATTGCAGTTGCAGCCACTAGGTGGGATGGTCAGCATGTGAGATTGCCTTCCCCTGCGCTGGGCAATCCACAGCATGTGAAACAAATGATTGCAGAGTCTGCTAAAAGCAGAATCTGCAATCCAACCTGAATAGGGTCCTAAGTCCAAATTTAGCATAGGATACATTTTCTTGAATATAACAGTGTCCAGGCCAGGCTCTACATCCATAGAAACAGGACTTCAAGGATCCAGAAGAGAACACAGAAGTGTAACCGTCTGTCAAACTCAACTGATTGTGGTCAGTGGGTAAGGATGCGGCCACAGTGTGAGTGACAGCAGCCGCCATCAGGTGGGTGTTGTCACTGCACTTGGGGGGAGTTGGCTGCAACTGTTTTGGTGGTGGCTGCATGATGTCACACACAACCGCTCCAGAAAAAAATGTTGGCAGACCACCTGAGTGCTGCAAGGGGTCAACCTTAGTTCCGATGCGCACTGGTAAGCGGCTTCACAAATGCTGGGTGGCCTTGTCCTGTGCTGGGAGGCCCCCATCATTTGAGATGAACACAGATCTGGCCGCATATGCAGCAATCTGTGTTCATCTTTGAAAAAGGTCCATTGTAAAGACTCTGGAATGTTTTCCATCTTAACTCTGACCAAATTTTTTGTCAAACTGCCTTTCAGAGGCTGAGAGATCATGAAGCACTGGTTCCTAGGATTATATAAAGACGATTAGCCCACTCCAAGGCCACCCCTCTGAAGGCTAAGAGAATATACCTCACCACCTGAGCAGAAGTTAAAGGAACCAAGGATATTGTCTGGAAATTTGTGAGTCACTCGTGTACCAAAGTTTGGAATTGGATAAGATTCACGTCAAAGTAGATGGATGACTTTGCATCAGTCACACACTTGGAAAACTGGACAGATGACCCAGATGGCACCACCTGGGCAGGGTCCTTAGATGGACCCCCATAAACCACTTGCCTGGCATGGTAGCATCAGAAGCTACCATGCCTGCAAGTGCTTTATCTGACCTGGTTGTACAGTCAGATAAACTGTGTTAGCAGCAGCAGGGAAGGGAAATTTCCCTCCACTGCTACCGTCAGAGGGACCAGAAGGTCCCTCTGCCTCCAAACACACTCCCCTCAGTGTTGCTGTGCTGCCGATCATTGCTGATCAGTCTGCAAGGCAGGATCCTCCACCTCCAGTGGCTGCAGACAATAGCAGCCACTGGTAAGTGTAAATCATCACCCCCAAGCCCCCCCCCCCCCCCCAGACCCCCACTGTGTACCTGACAGCTGTCCGGGCACCTAAAACTAAAGTGGTGATGGTCACAATGTTACCGATGTTTTTATGGTCACAATGTTCCCGATCTATGTTTCGATGTTTGGAAAATATGTTAAAAAATATTCTTTTTTTACTAAAATCATTTTGGATAGGGTTAAATTCATCTTCACATAATTCACTCATAAAAAAAACAACAATTTCCGGGCGGTTTTTTGGGGTAAAAATTGTCGGTTAAGTGGTTAAGAGGAATTGCCAGACAAGTGTTCACAATTAGGATTGGCAGACAGGAGACCTTGGCTAGGACTAGCAAACAGAAATAATACCTGAGAGCAGATCCTGAACCAATGGATTGCGAAAATAGGGCCTAATACAGCTTGGAACATAGAAGTTCGCAAATCGCTATTTGGCGATTTTTGCACTTCTGCACTTGCACGCACTCCACTGCATGCATGTGCAAGGACTCAGATTGTCTTGGCAAGGGGCAGTGATGCAGCATTGGGGAGGGGCATGGTCTGGACAACAGAGGCATGTCTGGACAGTTTGCAGCCGCTGCAACCCAAAATATGGTGGCCCGGTGACTGCCTTTGCAGCCTTGCAACCATGTGCACTGCAGGGGGATGGGGGGGGGGCAGCTATGACATGTGCAGAGAGAGTTAGATTTGGATGGGATGTGTTTAAACTGAAATCTAAATTGCAGTGTAAAAATAAAGCAGCAAATCTTTACCATGCACAGGAACAATATAAGCCACCCACATCTACTGAAAATCTCTCTGCACATGTTATATCTACCTCCCCTGCAGTGCACATGGGTGGTCATTCCGAGTTGTTCGTTCATTGCCGATTTTCGCAACGGAGCGATTAAGGCAAAAATGCGCATTCACATGGTACGCAGCGCGCATGCACTATGTATTTTAGCACAAAACTTAGTAGATTTACTCACATCCCAACGAAAAATTTCCATTGTTGTAGTGATCGGAGTGTGATTGAAAGGAAGTGGGTGTTTCTGGGCGGAAACTGACTGTTTTCTGGGAGTGTGCGGAAAAACGCAGGCATGCCAGGATAAAATGCAGGAGTGGCTGGCCGAACGCAGGGCGTGTTTGTGACGTCAAACCAGGAACGAAACGGGCTGAGCTGATCGCAGTGTAGGAGTAAGTTTCGAGCTACTCAGAAACTGCTAAGAATTATTTAATCGCAATTCTGCTAATCTTTCGTTCGCAATACTGCTAAGCTAAGATACACTCCCAGAGGGCGGCGGCCTAGCGTGTGCAATGCTGCTAAAAGCAGCTAGCGAGCGAACAACTCGGAATGACCCCCTAGGTTTTGTCGATTAGCTAACAAATTTGCTGCTGCAATCAGATCTGAATTAGGCCCAATGTTTGGTCTAGTGCAGGGCAAAGGATGTCATTTTTTTGTTTTCCTGAGACTCAACTACTGTCCAAACTATAAACAATTTTCTTTGTTGAGGGAGTAGAGAAAGAAGATATATAGGATATATAGGATACTCTTGAGGCCACCACTGCCTCAGAGAGCCCCCAGAAGACATTCTGCCAGGACTACTGTGAGCTCTAATTGGTAAATTTCCAGATAGGTACAGACACATGCCATAACCTGTGACACTGGAAAACACATATGCTGCTCTTGCAGGGCTGGCATGTACAACTAAGGATATGAGGATAACTACTAACTATAGGAACAGGAAAATTAGGTCTCTAAAAAGGACTGCACTTATTTTGGGGGATTCCATTATTATAAGAATACATATGGGATAAGCTACTGAAGTAGAGAAACAAGTAAGGTGCTTACATGGAGACACAGCTGCAAGGGATAAATAGATGTTTAAATCATGAATGCAGCAACAATAGATGGGAAGGTGGGTGCCATTGTCCACCTACTGTAGGCATAAATAACCACCTTGGGATATATAACCTGCTGAAGACATGGCCAATAAAAAAAATAATTTAGGAAGTTAGGGACTGCACTAAAGCAGGTGTCAAAAACTTTAACATTAACCAGAGGTGAAGACAGAAATTGCATCAGAAACTTTAATGTGTAGCTAAAGTAGTGGTATAATACGGAGAGATTTGGTTAAATAGATCATAGTTATCTATCAAAATAGGGACTTATACAAAAGTGGTGGCATGTACCCATCTTCAAGAGGAGCAAGAAGAATAAGGGGGTAATTCAGTCCTGATCGTAGCAGCAAATTCTTTAGCAGTTGGGCAAAACCATTTGCACTGCAGGGTGGGCAGATATAACATGTGCAGAGAGAGTTAGATTTGAGTGGGGTGTGTTCAAACTGAAATCTAAATTGCAGTGTAGACATAAAGCAGGCAGTATTTACTCTGCACAGAAACAAAATAGCTCACCCAAATCTAAATCTCTCTGCAAATGTTATATCTGCCACACCTACAGTGCACATGGTTTTGCCCAATTGCTAACAAATTTTCTGCTATGATCATGTCTGAATTACCCCCTAAGTGAGCAGTTTGAATGCTTCATCAGGATGCAGCAGAGGGGGCCAGTGAACAAAATAGGAATAAAGCAATCTGCTTCCCAAACCAAGAGATATTATTCTGCTGCCTAATGGAACAGGAAGTATATCCACAGCAACAAAAGACAATTCAGATCAAAACCAAATAAACACAGGCAGAGAGATAAACATATCTTGGAATAGGATATACACAAACAAAATTTATACCCCTTTTCCACTAAAGCACGGGTCGCAGCCGTGTCACCTGACACGGCTGCGACCCGTGCTACAGCCTCCTTTTGAACAGCGCTCACCAACCCGGCATATTGCTGGGTTGGTGATGCTGCTACTGATGCAGCAGGGGCGGCGCTTGGAGATCACATGATCTCCCAGTGCCGCCCTCCCTATACACTGTGAACGGGAGCCGTGTCACCTCAACATGGCTCCCGTTCACACTAGACATCCTACTCGGGTAGGATTCCCGGATCAGTTGATCCAGGAATTTGCCGGGGGACCGTTTTCCACTAGGGAAAAACACGGGTAAATGTGCACGCCCGCACATTTACCCGTGTTTCTAAGAGCTAGTGGAAAAGGGGTATTAGAGTTATGTGTGCAAATGCCAGAAGAGTAGGAAATTGCAATAATGACAGGGAATGATCTGTATATTGTGGCTACTGCAGAGTCATGGTGCAATGATAATCATGGCTGGGACATTGCTAAACTAGAATATTCTTTATTTAGGAAGAACAGTGTGAGAAAGATCAGAGAAGGGATAGTAACATATGTAGAAAAAAAACAATAAATACTACTTTACCACAAAGTTTTCAAGTAAAACCTGACTGTCCATAGAAACAGTAAAGAAGGCAATTCTTCATATTGGGGTGATTTATAGACAACAATGTCAAGAAGAGGAACAGGACATCACTAAAATAGCATTAAAGGAGAAGTTATATCATGGGAGACTTTAGTCTACTTGATGCAAACTGGGAGGTGTCTGTTGCAAGTTCCACTATTAGTAGGGACATTCTCAAATGCTTCCATAGATAATGCCTCCAGCAGTTTGTGAGGGAGTTAGCTCATAAAGATGTAATATTAGACTTAATACTTATACATTTTTGACAAAATATCTGACCTAATATGGGTGAGAACCTAAGATTATTTATTATTTAATACCAGTTTATATAGCGCACACATATTCTGTAGCACTTTTACAGAAAGTATTTGGCCATTCACATTAGTCCCTTCCCCAGTAGAGCTTACAAACCATATTCCCTACCACATGCACACACATTCACGTTAGGGTTAATTTTTGTCAGGAGCTAATTAACCTATCAGTATACTTTTGGATCCATTGACTATCAAGCAGTATGGTTTTGCATAAAGACAGAGATCAACTTATCACAAACAAAAAACAAAGGTGTTAGATTTTAGGAATGCTGACTATGTAGAGATGGTAAAATGTGTAAGGAATTCATTGGCAGAGTGGAGGAACTTGAAAGGAGTTCAGGTGAGTTGGGAATTTTTTTTTATAAAAATGCTATACTAAAAGCAACAGACCTTTGTATCAAAAGGGTTAGGGAAAGCACAATGAAAAGGAAGCCAGTGTGGTTTGCTGTAGAAGTAGCTAGTATTGTGAAAGCAAAAAATATGGCCTTTAGGAAATATAAGCAGACTTACAATAATGAAGACAAAGTGGTGTATCTTGTTAGACAGAAGGAGGCTAAGAAGGTAACCAGATGGGCAAAGGCACACGCTAAAGAGAACATGGCTTAGTCAATAGGAAAAGGGGCATTTTTTTAGCAATATAAGTGAATGGAGTAAAACAAGATGAGGAATAATAAGACTAAATACAGAGAATGAAGTTACCAATTTTTTTTGGCTCATACTGTGTGGGGTAATGTGAATATGGCTCATACTGTGTGGCGTAATGTGAAGTTCAGTTCATACTGTGTGGGGTAATGTGAATTTGGCTTTTACTGTGTTACATACTGTGAGTTTGGCTCATACTGTGTGGCGTAATGTGAATTTGGCTCATACTGTGTGGCATGATGTGAAGTTCAGCTCATACTTTGTGGCGTAATGTGAATATGGCTCATACTCTGTGGCGTAATGTGAAGTTCGGCTCATACTGTGTGGCGTAATGTGATTTTGGCTCATACTGTATGGTGTAATGTGAATTTGGCTCATACTGTGGGGGGTAATGTGAATATGGCTCATACTGTGTGACGTAATGTGATTATGGCTCATACTGTGTGGCATAATGTGAAGTTCGGCTTATACTCTGTGGCGTAATGTGAAGTTCGGCTCATACTGTGTGGCGTAATGTGATTTTAGCTCATACTGTATGGTGTAATGTGAATTTGGCTCATACTGTGGGGGGTAATGTGAATATGGCTCATACTGTGTGACGTAATGTGATTATGGCTCATACTGTGTGGCATAATGTGAAGTTCGGCTTATACTGTGTGGTGTAATGTGAATTTGGCTCATACTGTGTGGGGTAATGCGAGTTTGTCTCATAATGTGTGGCATAATATGAATTTGGTTCATACTGTGTGGGGTAATGTGAGTTTGGCTCATACTGTGTGGGGTAATGCTAATTTGGCTCATACTGTCAAACAGGCATCTTCTGGATGATGTAATCTTCTACATGAATAGTGTTAACAACTGAAGACGCTGTTTGCCTTAGAGGATACAGTTCTTCGGAGGTCCCATGTTGTGAGAAACCATCATACAGGTAAGGTGCATGTTGAATTGAAAAGAATGTTCCCAGTGTGATGTGAAACAGGTGGGATGTCATGTTGGCATGCCCCATTTTCAGTGGCCATACCCCTTCTGGTATGTGACAATGCCCATTTTTGGCGTGCGCCACAGGCACACGCACACAGTTGTTTCATAGGGCTTTTTCTTTTCTTTTTTTTTTTTTGGGGGGGGGGTGCCATTCCTAATCTTGCCCTGGGCTCCAAAAACACTAATTACGCCTTTGCACATATCTTATTGACTTTTTGGCTGGCTGACTAAAATAATAGATCTGTAGACTTTAATAAGGCTTTTCACACTGTCCCGTATTGCAGTCTGTTAAATAAACTTGAAAGCTTCGGACTGAATTCTAAAACAGGTGAATGGATGTGTCATGGATGTGTTTGTTTTTGGTAATGGACTAGGGTAGCTAGAAGAGGCCAGACAGAAACTGGGAGATCTAATATAGTTCTTTCTCATACATCAGGGTAAGATAGGTAGATACTTGCACTAGTGAATTGGACTGGGGTGAAGTGGTCTGCTGGCAGAAGGAACACAGGTGTAACATTCCTAGGAATATTAGATACATGAATTGAACCAGAATAGATTTGGACACCAGGTTTGAACCAGAAAGTCCTGGGGACCATGACTGAACAGGGACAGACTCCCCAGACAAGCTGCTACAGTCTGCAGAAGATCTGTATCTATTCCTGTACTGCCTGCTGGATCCATGTGGCCAGTGCAAAATGTCATGGATGTTTGTTTGTGCTAGACACTTGGAAACCAGGTTTGAATGAAATAGACTTGGACACCAGGATTCAACCAGAATATTCTGCAGACTGGGATTGAACCGGAATAAACTTGGGCACCTGGATTGAACCAGAATAGACTTAAACTAGGAGTGCTGAGGAGTCGCTATGCTGGAGTAGTAACCACAGCAGGGCTGACGACTACAGTATATTGAACTGGAAATTTGGAAGTCCCTGTGAACTATCTTTATATCTTTGTGTTTCCTGGGATTGGTTACTAGTGGCAGGCTGACTTCCAATTGGCTGATCTGTTGCCAGCTGAGCTACTCTAATATGGTGGAGTCCATCAGCTGGTGACAGTGGGATGTTCTGCTTGTGAAAGCTGGGATCCCTGCTGGGAGTGAGCAGACTCTGCTGCTGCAACCAGAGCAGCCCGGCTTGCTGGAGAGGGAACTCCCATATGATGCAAGAGACCAGGGCACCAGGACATGTACAGTAAGTGAATATGTAGCAAGAAGGCTACAGTATGCTACTACTGCTTTGTGAAAATAAAATCTTAGTTACTGCATAGAAGAACAGAGCTTTGTAGTAAATGGAGTGCATTCACAAGAGAGAAAGGTTACTAATGTAGCACCCCAGAGATATGTAATTGGACCTGTGCTTTTTAATATCTTTATTAGTGATATTGTAAATGGTATTGAAGGGGAAATATGCATATTTTACAGATGACAAAAAAGTACCCAACATAGTAGCCACACCCAGAGGGGTAAAACAAATGATTGCTGATACATATATATACAAGGAATGATCAAAAGTGGGCCACCTACAGTTTATTCCCCAAAAAATGCAAAATCATGTATTTGGGTCTCAAAAAGGCAAAGGATAAATATAGTATTAATGGCACTATGATAGAAACTATTGATGAAGATAGGAATGTACTGTAGGAGTCACTACATCAAGTGACTTAAGGGAAGGTAAACAATGTAACAAATCAATGGGACAGGCATGTCTGATTCTTGGTTGCCTAAGCAGAGGAAACAGTTGCAGAAAGAAATAAGTAATACTGCCACTGTATAGATCACTGGAATGGCCTCAACTAGAATACTGGGTTCTGATCTGGAGGCCATATCTCCAGAAGGATATAACTACATTAGAGACTGTACAAAGAATAGTAACAAAAATGGTGCATGGTCTATGTTGCAAAACTTACCCAGAAAGATTGGGATCTTAATATGTATAGTTTGGATCAGAGAAGGCAAAGGAGGGACATGACAGAAACTTTCAAATATACAGTACTGCAGCAGGATTTTTTTACCATGTACAGAATGAAATCATTTTATAAATATAAGAAAAGTATTAAAACATGAGGACATGCACTTAAACTGGAGGGAGGTAGGTTCATGGCAGATTTGGGAAAAGTACTTTATAGTGTGACAAGAAATCACATATACAGGATACAAGTCCAACACTCTTTATTACCAGCACAGGCAGGTTACAGCTTCATACACTAGGCAGTTCAGGTTATCAGGAAGTTCTCCAAACAGCATAGTTACAGCAGTTCAGGCACACATCAGCTCACAGTAGCACATGATCATGGGGGTAATTCAGACCTGATCGTAGCAGCAAATCTGTTAGCAGTTGGGCAAAACCATGTGAACTGCAGGAGGGGGAGTGGGGGGCAGATAAAACATGTGCAGAGAGAGTTAGATTTGGGCGGGGTGTGTTCTAACTGAAATCTAAATCTAAAAATAAAGAAGCCGGTATTTAATCTGCACAGAAACAAAATAACACACCCAAATCTAACTCTCTCTGCAAATGTTATATCTGCCACACCTGCAGTGCACATGATTTTGCCCAACTGCTAACAAATTTGCTGCTACGATCAGGTCTGAATTAACCCCCATATCAGCATAGATCATAGCAGCACAGGATCACATACCTCCCAACATCAAGGAAGGGGAAGTCGAGACTCTTGCATGGCAAAGCCGCGCCCTCTTTCTGAAAGGGGGCATCGCCTCGGGAAAAGGCAGCATGGCTTAGTGGGGATAATGCATCCACAAGCCACGCCTCCCAAATTCATCACTTAGGGGCATGGACAGCGCTCTGTGAGCCGCTGGCCATGCCCCAGCCCCTCTGTCTTCCGTGAATAACCGCTGTGCGCATGTGCACAGTGTCTATTCACCACTGCAGGAGCCTCCAAACTGTCCCCCCCTCCCCCCCACCGCGGGACACTGTGGCCCGCGGGTGGGACAGTCACAAATAACGGGACTGTCCCGCAAAAATTGGGACAGTTGGGAGGTATGGGATCATATTACAGGATCAGTGGCCCTGACAGCCCCACACCCTCTTCTGGATGCTAATCAACATCAGAAGCCCCATTCTGTGCTCTGAACACAATCTTAAAGGCTGATTACAGGTGCAGCTTAGTTAATTAGCCTAGCTTCTGTCTGTAACTGATTGAGGCAACACCTGAACTGCACCCATTCAGTCCTGCTGCTTTTGCTCTACTAACCCTGGGATATCTGGACAATCCACATTAACTTCAGGTGTAACTATGCTGTCCATGCCACACTAGAAAGGGTAGTTGGCAAGTGTAATAGCCTCCCATAGGAGGTGATAGAGGCTAATACAGTACAGCAATTTAAACATGCTTTGGATAGACGTAAAGATATCCTTACAGAATACTGTAAATAAGTGTCCTATAGGTGTTGAGGTTATTATAAGGTTAAAAAAGGGGCAGACTAGATGAGCCAAGTGGTTATTATCTAGCATCAAAGCATATGTTTTGTTTGAGTATATGACACTATAAAGCTCTTCTGGGGCTACGGCATTACTGAGCTCTCCTGGGGCTTTGGCACTAAAGAGCTTGGGGCTGGACACTTGGAGCCTCCTCCTAGGAAGGCAATCTCAGAACCACCTCCTGGATTTGGACAAGCAAAACCCCCATCCTGTGAGTCAGAGAGGGTCAGAGTTTCTGTCATTACACTCAAAGTAAAAATTTCTCTCAATCCCACCATTTAATCTCTACAACATCTCTAGGATCAGTCCTTTTTTAACCTCTGATACCATCAATACTTAGTGTTGTGCGGGACAATAATAACCCTGTTCTGGACTGGTCTGAGGGTCTGGCAGGGACCCAGGATGGCCACAGAGCAGAAGTCATGCTCTCTCCTTTTTACATGTTTTAACAAGTGAGCATGAATATTCAACAGAGTTTGGCCCCTCTCCCAATTGCACCTGAGCCGGTAGTATGTTTCTGCAGCCCTGCCAAGACTCCAACCACAAACTCATCATCTGCTATCTCAGCTATTGTAATCTCCTTATCCTAGCACTAGGAGGATTGGGATTTCAGTCAGGGTCCTTTGGACTAGCCATGGTGACTGAAATGTTAATAAAGCTAGATGGACGTATAATAATACAGACTGGAAGCAAGAGTTTGAAAATACACAAAGTGCAGACATGCAGGATATACATAAGAACAAAGTAGAAGTTTGCACAAAGCAGAATAGGTTGAATCCGTGCAGTACTGAATAAGATATCAGGATAGCACAATGCACGTAAAAATGAATAGCACCATAAGCTATTAGGATGCACAGAACAGGACACCATGCAGTTGGCATGCTTGCTGAGCATTATTTCTGGATAGCACAGTGCAATTTTAGCAGGATTGCCTAGAAGGATATCAGGATTGCATAGTGCATGTTTAGTGTGAATTCCCAGCAGGAACACAAGATAATACAACAGGATATAAGGATTAAATAAGAAGCACAGAGTAACCAGGAGCAATGTACTAAGACTTCTAGGAGAGGAATTGTGCTAGCAACTTATTCCCAGCACTTGAGGGTTAAATAGAAAGCTATTGCTGCTGGTAGGCACATCTGGCCATGTGGTTACTACCTGCCATCTCAGGATTGGCCATCCATCAAAGTTCACTCTAATATGGCGGTGTCTATGAACCATCTGTATGGGAACTGTTGATTTGAATGCCATGCCCAATCTGGAGACAAAAGCCACACAGGTGAGGTTGACAGGAGCCTGAAGGGCAGCAAGGTCAAAGTGCAAGACCCAAAAACGGAGTCTGAGAGCCAGTGTGATACACTCCTATTCTCTGTGTTCCCTTGTTCTTGCCTTTTCTCTCTTCAACCTATATCTGATTGTCTCACTTTCCTGTATTGCTGATTGGCAGCAGCCTGTTCCTTCTTTGATCTTGTTCCTCCCTTACACTATCCATGCCATGTGTCTGTTTGGTCTCCAAGTCTATTCACTGACTGTGATTCTGTACACTTACGTTACCTTGAGTACAGGCCTGTCAAGTATCAAACAGCCTCTTCTAACTGTGACTTACCACCTCTTACTCTGCAAGATACTGAGATGCCAAACTCTGCAAAATCTTTGTGGCATCATAAAAATGTGGCACTGTGGAAGACACTTATGAAAATCCAGTTAACATAAGGATTAGCAAATAAATTTTTTTAATGGATTCATGTGCATGGTGTAAGTGTGCTCTATAAAATGTACCGCAGCATTAAAACTTAGGTGTTCACAAATCATAAGTACGTTCATACTGTATTACCTTACTTTAAATCAACTACTGTTGCCCCAGTTGCAAAGTACTGTAATAAATTAATGTTGCAGCCATAATAAAAGAAACTAAAATTGCCACTGACGTTTTGGAGCGGCTGTGTGACACCTAGCTGCGGCTACAGGGACTATTCCACAGTTGCTGTGACTGCAATTAAATTAAGTTTGCAGCAGCTGGGCAGGTCATTCTGCTTGCTGGGTGGCCTTACCATGTGATAGGCAGCCCCCAGCATGCAAAAGAACGAATTGCAGACTCATCTTTTCAACAGAATCTGTGATCCGTACTGAATAACCCCCTAATTACATTATTACTGTTTTGGTGAAACCTGCAACCAACTCAACAACATTGATAAACTCATAAGACCATTCAAATATATTTCAATTATTTGCTGATCTTTTATTCACTTAAATACTTCAAAACATACTTTAGATTGGAGTCTTATCAGAAAGTTATATACTGTATGCTTAAAAACGGAATAATTCAGCGCTGATAGCTAGATAGATATATATTTAAGAAATTTATTGTTTAAGAATATACGTCACTGATTCTTAATATAATTACATATATTTACTGTTGCAACAGAAATTAAAAAATAAAAAATATGGTACCAAAAAATAAATTATATATGTTTTAAAAGTTCCAAAGAATAGGGCTAGGATCAACACTGCTTAATTGTGAAATGCTGGGTAAAAGCAATTTATTCCATTGTGACACAGACTGGGACCCTCATACTGCAAGAACTGCCGACCATCCAACTTGGGAACGGTGAACCCCATGGAATAAATTTAGGGAAGATATCTGCATCGGGACCTGCCATGGTTCTATTCCCAACCTAATTCCAACACGGGACTACCAAAACAAGTGAGAGAACCCCCCAATATCTACGGAGTGCTAACCGACTGGAGGACTCACCTTAATGAACTGGTAACACCGTATATACATTTCCCCAGGATAAGGCATCTTGCTTTTACCCAGCATTTCACAATTAAGCAGTGTTGATCCTAGCCCTATTCTTTGGAACTTTTAAAACATATATAATTTATTTTTTGGTACCATATTTTTTATTTTTTAATTTCTGTTGCAACAGTAAATATATGTAAATATATTAAGAATCAGTGACGTATATTCTTAAACAATAAATTTCTTAAATATATATCTATCTAGCTATCAGCGCTGAATTATTCCGTTTTTATTTGTCCTTTAAAGGGTCTAACTAGCCCTTCTTATTCAGCAGCTTGAGGATCTAAAACACCTGTCAGCGCCATCTCTACCTTGGTAGTTCAATTTTTACATATACTGTATGCTGTATTATACATTTGGGTAATTAATTTTATATTCATAAGAGTTTGCAATTGTATATAAAGCTACATACACAACACATACACTGCTCAAAAAAATAAAGGGAACACTAAAATAACACATCCTAGATCTGAATGAGTGAAATATTCTTATTAAATACTTTGTTCTTTACATAGTTGAATGGGCTGACAACAAAATCACACAAAAATTATCAATGGAAATCAAATTTATTAACCCATGGAGGTCTGGATTTGGAGTCATCCTCAAAATTAAAGTGGAAAAACACACTACAGGCTGATCCAACTTTGATGTAATGTCCTTAAAACATGTCAAAATGAGGCTCAGTAGTGTGTGTGGCCTCCACGTGCCTGTATGACCTCCCTACAACCAACACAAGTGGCTCAGGTAGTGCAGCTCATCCAGGTTGGCACATCAATGCGAGCTGTGGCAAGAAGGTATGCTGTGTCTTTCAGCGTAGTGTCCAGAGCATGGAGGCGCTACCAGGAGACAGGCCAGTACATCAGGAGACGTGGAGTAGGCCGTAGGAGGGCAACAACTCAGCAGCAGGACCGTTACCTCCACCTTTGTGCAAGGAGGAACAGGAGGAGCACTGCCAGAGCCCTGCAAAATGACCTCCAGCAAGCCACAAATGTGCATGTGTCTACTGAAACGATCAGAAACAGACTCCATGAGGGTGGTATGAGGGCCCGACGTCCACAGGTAGGGGTTGTGCTTACAGCCCAACACCATGCAGGACGTTTGGCATTTGACAGAGAACACCAAGATTGGCAAATTCACCACTGGCACCCTGTGCTCTTCACAGATGAAAGCAGGTTCTCACTGAGCACATGTGACAGATGTGACAGAGTCTGGAGAAGCCAAGGACAATGTTCTGCTGCCTGCAACATCCTCCAGCACGACCGGTTTGGCAGTGGGTCAGTAATGGTGTGGGGTGGCATTTCTTTGGGGGGCCGCACAGCCCTCCATGTGCTCGCCAGAGGTAGCCTGACTGCCATTAGGTACCGAGATGAGATCCTCAGACCCCTTATGAGACCATATGCTGGTGCGGTTGGCCCTGGATTCCTCCTAATGCAAGACAATGCTAGACCTCATGTGGCTGGAGTGTGTCAGCAGTTCCTGCAAGACGAAGGCATTGATGCTATGGACTGGCCCGCCCGTTCCCCAGACCTAACTCCAATTGAGCACATCTGGGACATCATGTCTCGATCCATCCACCAATGCCACGTTGCACCACAGACTGTCCAGGAGTTGGCGGATGCTTTAGTCCAGGTCTGGGAGGAGATCCCTCAGGAGACCATCCACCACCTCATCAGGAGCATGCCCAGGCGTTGTAGGGAGGTCATACAGGCATGTGAAGGCCACACACACTACTGAGCCTCATTTTGACTTGTTTTAAGGACATTACATCAAAGTTGGATCAGCCTGTAGTGTGTTTGTCCACTTTAATTTTGAGGGTGACTCCAAATCCAGACCTCCATGGGTTAATAAATTTGATTTCCATTGATAATTTTTGTGTGATTTTGTTGTCAGCCCATTCAACTATGTAAAGAACAAAGTATTTAATAAGAATATTTAATTCATTCAGATCTAGGATGTGTTATTTTAGTGTTCCCTTTATTTTTTTGAGCAGTGTATTTTTATTCAATGGCAATGCCTTCTTATACTTTTGCTAATGAGTATAACAAGTACAGTAAGTTTGTCTAAAGTAGTAATAACATTTGATGCTGCAGACTAGAAAAAAGTAATTTACTGTACCTTTGACTTATTTTCATGGTTTCTTTGACCATCCAAGGACATTAAATCACATCAGAGACTTCAAATGATTTTATTCACTTCATTTCTATAATAAGACAGGAATATATTTAGCAGGATTTCAAGATATAACTACATGATGCAAAAAGCCATAAGATTAATGATCCAACATAATGTTATTATTATTAGATTCAGATCATTAAACTCATATTCAATGCAAGCATGCCTCCACATTTCACATTTCTTTTGTTGAAAATAGATATTTGTGAGATATATTTTAGAAGAATCTAACAACAGTATCTATCTATCTATTGAAAATTATTGCTAAAAGTCACAGTTATCAGAAACAGCTTTGTTGTAACTAATGTAAATACAGTGAGCCTAATTCAAGGTTGATCGCAAAAGCAAAATCTTCCTCCAATGGTCAAAACCATGTGCACTGCACTGGGGTGTGGAGAGAGATTTAGATTTGGGTGGGGTGTGTTCAAACTGAAATCTAAATTGCAGTGTAAAAATAAAGCAGCCAGTGTTTATCCTACACAGAAACAATATTACCCACCAAATCTAACTCTCTCTGCACATGTTATAAAGCAGTGTTTTTAAATTCCTCATGACCCCACTCAGGTCACAATTTCCAGGTCACCCTTGCACTGTGTATGAGCAACTGTCACATTTTAAAAATGCACAAGTGACCTTGGAAAACATGAACCATGTGGAGTCCCCAGGACCGAGTTTGAGAACCTGTGCTGTAAAGTATTATAACCTTGTATAAATAACAGGATACAACTTTATTAGAGGATTCTAAATTAATGGGTTGAGTCCTTACTACGACAATAATAATAATAATAATAATAATAATAATTTGCCTATAACTGTAGCATTAATACAGTACAAACACAAAACAAATATATATATTTTAGATTCCCTTGCTGTCCTCTTCATGATAGTTGCTTGAGCAAAGAATTACATTTTTCTTACTGTCTTTTTTTGCCTCCATCAAAAACTGTTGGGAAGGGTGAGAGCCAGTGGTAGTATCAGTAATGGTTAGATACTTTGCATGACATTGAATAGATACAGTATTGGTATGTCAGTCCTGTAATAGTCACTCCTGTTACAATATGTCCCCACCAGGAGCGCCTAAAGAGATATCTGTATGATAAGTCGACAGTCAATAGGTCTACCACTATTAGTTGACATGCATTAGGTCGGCATGGACAAAAGGTTGACATTGTTAAAAGGTTGACATGGAAACAGTCCACACAGGAAAAGGCTGACATGAGTTTTTTACAATTTTCTTTTCATTTTCTTATTTTTCATACTTACGAATTATGAACCTGTGTTGAGTGCAGTGGCAGCAGAGTGAGGCACCTTGCCTACAGCGTGGCAAGTGAGGCGAGCCATGCAAAGAAACGTGGCCGCTAATTGGGGTTCCCCGTTGTTTTACAGAGAAAATTACACCAAAATTTAAAAAGAAAACTCATGTCGACCTTTTCCTATGTCTACCTTTTCTCTGTCAACTTTTTTACCGTGTTGACCTTTTTCCCATGTTGACCTTGTGCATTGCGACCTTTTGGGGTCAACCTAGACACTGTCAGCCTTTTTCAGGTTGACCCATTGATCCATAACCCCTTAAGAGAGGTGGGGGACTATGTGCATTCTACAACTGGGCCTCCCCTTTTCTCTAGCTGGCAGTGCTCTAGTCAGCACTATTAGACTCTGGTACTGTACCAGAGTGTGCTGCACATGTACTGGTCTCAGGAAAAAGGTGTGGTGGCCATTTGCACTGTGATTTCCTAATCTGCATGAGCAGGGCCGGTTCTAGACCTTGTGGTGCCCAGGGTGAAAGTTTCCTTTGGTGCCCCCCCTGACAGGCAAAACATGATTAGTGCACGCCGAAGGTGAATATAAAAAAATAGAGGTGTGGCTTCATAGGGAAGGGACGTGTCCCTGTAGTTGTGCCCCCTGTAGATGTTCCCCCAGTAGTTATGCCCCCAGTAGATGTGCCCCCCTTAGATGTGCCCCAGTAGAGATGCCCCTGTAGTTATGCCCCCTTAGATGTGCCCCGAGTAGAGATGCTCCCTGTACATTTGCCCCCATTAGATGTGCCCCCAGTAGAGATGCCCCTGTAGATATGCCTCCTTAGATGTGCCCCCAGCAGAGATGCCTCCTGTAGATTTGCCCCATTACATGTGCCCCCAGTAGAGACGCCCCTGTAGTTATGCCCCCTTAGATGTGCCCCCAGTAGAGATGCTCCCTGTAGATTTATCCCCATTAGATGTGCCCCCAGTAGAGATGCCCCTGTAGATTTGCCCCATTACATATGCCCCCAGTAGAGATGACCCTGTAGTTTTGCCCCCTTAGATGAACCTGCAATAGAGATGCCCCCTGTAGATTTGTCCCCATTAAATGTGCTGCCAGTAGAGAAGCCCCTGTTGTTATGCACCCTTGTAACACCGCTTACAAACACACACACACAAAAAAATCAATACTCACCAGCCCTGCTCCTGCTTCCCGACCGCTGCTGCACCATCTCTGGCCGCCGCCGGCTCCTCTCTATGGGAGAGAAGTAATGACGTTTCTCCCATAGCACCGCACAGACACTAGAGGTCAAATATGACCTCTAGTGTATGTTTGATAATGGACTCGGCAGCAGGGGCCCTGGCTGCAGCAGGCGCCCACACTGCCCATGGTGCTTGCTGCAGCTGGAGTGCAGGATGCTGGGTGCAGGTGGGCAGCGGACAACCACGGGGTGACTGCGGCCGCGGGCCGCAGCACCCAGGGCGCCTGCCCTGCTTGCCGTGCCTAGATCTGCTCCTGTGCATGAGCTTAAAACCAGGAAAGTGGCCAGAGTAAGATTTTCCCAGTAATTAGTTGCTGACGAAGTTGGACTCTGGGGGCCCCGCTGGACACAGGGCCTGCATATACTGCAAATCCTGCACCCATTATAGATATGCTTCTGGTCCTCACATTTCTCCTTTTACCTGCCACTCTAATTAGTATGCTTTATCCTTATGCATTTTGTTAAAAGCAAGCTGCTAATAAGTTGTGGCCTCACAGACAGGACTGCCAAGAGAAATCCTGGGCCCAGGTACAACTTCTCTGGCCCCCCGCACCCCCCTGGAGAGGGTATGACCAAAGCATGCTGGGGGCATTGCCTCACCTCTTTTTATAGTATTTATCTACAGTACTGTAGTTCCAGCAGGTAGGAACTTTGCAGAAGCCACTATTCCATGACTACTGCAGAAAATTCACATTAGCAGACCACATAGATAACAGACAACGTCTGAGGAATATTAAGGGATGAAAAAAATTTTTGCTTTCATTTAAATGTTAAAATGACTCAGTTAAATATTAAAACATTAACTCTCCCACTTTCTGAACTTATGCCTGCTGTATTGTCTCAATTTCACTACAGCAAAAAAGACAATCACACATACAGTAACACAGTAAAGTATTAGCTTTCAAATCCCGTTACTATTGGTAGATGCCTACAAGTTTGCAGGTGCGTAATGGTTGTGAGCAAGGAGATTTGTCCAAACTTTGACTCCAAATAGAGTAGGCTTTATCGAAGATAAGAAGATACAGGTGATAGAAGATTAACAGCACTCAATAAGATATGGTATCAGTCTTTTTTGGACTTATGCCCTGTACACACAGGGCAAATTTTGCCTATTTTCTAAGCGATCTGTCTAGATGACTCAGATATGTGACATTATTGTAGCTGATGAGTCATGCACAATAACACTACGTTAAAAGACAGCTTGCAGTGATTAACCATTTAACCACATGTCAATAATTACT
This sequence comes from Pseudophryne corroboree, assembly GCF_028390025.1. NCBI lineage: Eukaryota > Metazoa > Chordata > Amphibia > Anura > Myobatrachidae > Pseudophryne > Pseudophryne corroboree. The sequence goes on from NC_086448.1 coordinate 484,005,915, forward strand.
CCTTGTAGACTGCTTTAAGACAGGACCCCTCATTCTGGAGGACCCCTCATTGGCTCATCCTTTGGACCGTTTTACCCTGCTTAACAAGCCCCTGGATCCACACCATACGAGCGGCACCGGCATCACAGCCCCTGCAGCGGCTAATCCGTCTTCCTCAATGCTGACTTCCGCTATAGTGGTCCGCCGAGCAGCACCGGCATCACAGCCCATTACAGCGGTAAAATTATTAATCTCAACGCTGCCTTCCGTTATAGTATTCCGTTGAGTGCATTTCCGCACAATCCCTCCCCGCACAGCTACATGGTGGGCATTTTAGGACAGCTTAGCCGAGGACGCTCGGTTATAACCAGCCCATGGGAGTGGTAACTTTGTTTTCATCTCTATATCGGATCTCACTTTATTTAATGGAGTCCAAACATCTCCATTCATGGGACTGTAATACATTAACACAAGTGTGTGGATACATTGTATTTCTTTATTGCCTTCATGTGCATGTTGCAATTTGTTGCCACTCTCCCACTACAATTGCTTGTTTAATTAACTCAGTCACTTCAGTACAGGGTAACTGGATATTAGCCATATAGATTTGGTATTTAGACCAGCCATTTTATTTATTGTTTCTCTGTTCCATATTTATGGTTATATATTTATTGTATAATAAAACCTTTTAAACTAATTTTTATCAGTATACGTCAGCTTCCTTAATTTATTGTTCCCTTCTCCAGTGCGCAGCTGTTTTCCCTCCTTTATCCAGTTTAAATCACAGAGGCATGTACACTGTGCCTACACAGTAGCGCACTGGACCCGTTGAACTCTATTATACATTAATTTACTTTTAGGCGCTTTACAGCAGTTCTATGTGTCACATTCTGGTTTGCTTTAAGACAGTACTGTACATTGAATATATTGTAAAACCTGTGGAATCTTATTGTTTCCTTAATTTGCTAGTTTATAGTAATTTACATCTTACTCTATTATCCAATCATTTATGTTATATAAATTTTTACTTAAGCTCATACTTATTCTGCTAGTTAAAGAAAAAGCAGAGCAATGAAGAGGGACAAAATGATACTTACTGCGGCACAGCTACCACAAATACAGGAAGTGCAGTTTCTATGGGGCCCAGAGATGAAAGGGGCCCACCTTCCCTGGAAAAGTTCCATATGGTATATACATTTTTACCACTGGTTGTTAAATAGGGGTCCATACAACTTTTGCATTGGGGCCTACAAATATATAGCTTTGCTTCTGTAACTTTTCATTGTAATGTGGTATAAAATTATCTGGTTGGCTTTATAATGTCACATAATATGAAGTAGGGCACTGTAAAGTGGCACAGTATGAAGCGGAGGCCCTATAGTGTGGCATAATATGAACTGGAGGCACTGTATGTCAAAAATGTGAATTGGGGTACTGTGTTGAATATACTGACAGTCCTACAGTGTGACATGTTATGACTACTTTTGGCATAAAATTAACTAGGGCACTACTATGGTTCAGCAAAAGAGCAAGGACACTATTATGGGGCATAAAATGAACTGCTGTGGAGAGGTATCGCTTTAGAAGCATTGGTTCAGGGGTCTCTTCAAAATGTTGCTCTGCCCCATGATACTTACACATACTAGAGATGTGCGGCTGGCACTTTTCGTGTTTTGGTTTTGGCTTGGTTTTGGTTCGTGTTTTGGTTTTGATTTTGGATCTGGATGATTTTTGAAAAAAACATAAAAACAGCTAAATCACAGAATTTGGGGGTAATTTTGATCCTACGTTATTAATAACCTCAATAACATTAATTTCCACTCATTTCCAGTCTATTCTGAACACCTAACACCTCACAATATTGTTTTTAGGCCAAAAGGTTGCACCAAGGTGGCTGAATAACTAAGCTAAGCGACACAGTGTGGCTTAGGGATTGGTGCAGGAAAGAAGGGTTTGTGTTCCTAGAACACTGGGCGGACTTCTCAGCCAGGCACCATCTTTTTTGTCATGATGGATTGCACCTGAATGAGGAGGCGGCAGCGGTGCTGGGGGGAAGGATGTTTAGAAGGTTGGAGGAGATTTTAAACTAGGAGCCTGGGGGGAGGGTTTAGCAAGAAATTACGGGACATTCAGTAAGAATAGCAGGGGTGGCGTTAGCAAACAAAATGGGGGAGGAGTAGGGGGGAAGAATAGAGCAGACGGCAAGGGTAGTAACATGGGAACTAAAAAGGGTTTTAGAATAACAGTAACCAATGACGATTATGGGTCATTTTTGCTGCATAAGAAGTATGATGTCCCTACAATAAGGGGAAATACATATCTCAATTGTATGTACGTAAATGTTAGAAGCCTTACAGGTAAAAAGGGGAACTAGAAATCCTCACAGCAAGCAAGGAATATGATATTACAGACATTACTGAAACTTGGTGGGACGACTCTCATGATTGGACAGTCAGTCAATCTAGAGGGTTATACGCTGTACAGGAGAGACAGACTAAATAAACGGGGTGGAGGGGTATGTCCTTACGTAAAGCCATTTGTAAAATCTGTTATACAGGAAGATATTCAGGAAGGGACTGTAAATACTATTGAGACATTATGGGTAGAAATTGCATACGGGGGTAAAGGAATAAAGAAGTTATTATTAGGGTTATGCTACTGGCCGCCTGGTATTAATGTGTCTGTTGAGAAATTGTTACTGAATCAAATTGAAAGAGCAGCAGGAGTAGGACACATAGTAGTGATGGGAGACTTTAACTATCCTGAGATAAACTGGAAAATCCGTTCATGCGATACTGCTAGGGGCAATATGTTTTTAAACACGCTAAATCATAATTACTTAGTTCATTTAATCGAGGAACCAACTAGGTACAATGCAATCTTAGAACTGGTATTAACTAACAATGGGTAATTGGTATCAAATATTGAAGTAGGGGAGCCCATAGGAAACAGCAACCACAATATGGTCACATTCAATATCAGTTTTCATAAGCAGTCCTATACTGGCTCAACTAGGACTCTAAACTTTAGCAAAGCCAACTTTGACATGATGAAGAAAGCATTAAGGGACATTGAATGGGAAATTCTGTTTCAAGAAAAAAATCCCGGGCAACACCGGGTGCTCCAGCTAGTAAAACAATAAAAACAATTCTAAAACATGTTTATTCTTCCTACTAGGCTACTTTTCAACCAAGTGCTGGAAGATGTTAGTAAAGCAGTCACTGTATTAATAGCATGTGATCTTAGGCTTAGTAAATGTTTCCAGTGCTTTCCTATTAGGCTATTTATCAACCAAATGCAGGAAGGAGAAAATGAAGTAGTCACTGTGTTAATAACATATGAGGCTAAATGTAATAGGGTGCGATTTCCAAAAATGTGCGATTTTAACGCAAATTTGCACGTTTTCTGAAAATCGCAAATGTAAAAGCTTGCAATTTTGTTAAAAATCGCAAGTTTTGAAAATATACCAAAAATCGCAAGTGAAAAATCGCATCCAGATGTTTTCACACTGAAATCAATGAAAATCGCAAAAGTAATAGGATGCAATTTTTTCTATCAGCCCCCCATCCACCACCCAGGGATGGGGGGACAGCCTTGGGCTTCATCCCTGGCCCTTGGGTGCCTGGAGGGTGGGAGCCCTTGATTTAAGGGGTCCCCACTCTCCAAGGGAACCCCGGCCAGGGGTGACTAGTTGGGGAGAGTGATGCTTTGGCTGGAGGGACCTATATAAAAGTGTCCCCCGGCTGCGGCATCACCTCCCTGGCTAGTGGAGCCCGGTGCTGGTTTAAAAAATATGGGGGACCCCTACTTCTTTTGTCCCCCATATTTTTGGAGCCAGGACTAGACCAAGAGTCCGGTGCTGTTTGTTTAAATACTGATAATCCCCAATCAATTTTTTCCCCTGTATTTATGCAACCAGGACCGACTCAAAGAGCCTAAGGCTGTTTATGCTTTTGGGGTGGACCTGCACATCATTTTTCTATTTGAACACTTTCTTTTCTTTTCCAGAGAGAAGCATGCATGGATCTCACTGATCTGTGCATGCTTCTGCAAAAATCGCCAGTCTAAAGCTGGTCTATTATTCTGTTGATTTTTGGAAAGGTTTTGTGTGCAAGTGAAAAAATTATTCTCTTACATTTGCGATTTTCATTGTTTTCAATGGGAAAACATCTGGATGCAATTTTTCACTTGCAATTTTTGGTATATGTTCAAAACTTGTGATTATTAACACAATTACAAGTTATTACATTTGCGATTTTCAGAAAACGTGGAAATTTGCTTAAAAATAGCTCGTTTTCTGAAATCGCACCCTATTACATATAGCATCATATGTTATTAGCACAGTGACTGCTTCATTTTCTCCTTCCTGCACTTGGTTGATAAATAGCCTAATACAGTAGGAAAGCACTGGAAACATTTACTAAGCCTAAAATCACATGCTATTAATACAGTGACTGCTTTACCAACACCTTCCTGCACTTGGTTGAAAAGTAGCCAAGTAGGAAGAATAAACATGTTTTAGAATTGTTTTTATTGTTTTATTATTTGTATGTACTGTCGGTGTGAAAGTTAATTATTATTTTTAGACAGTATTAATATACTATATAGTACCTGTTTACTAGCTATTCTTTCTTTGATATTTGTTTCTTGCTTAAAGGACAGAGTAGCCCCTTATTGATAGCTGCTGATGAACTAGGGTTTGCACTAATTGGCTGTCAGCACCAGGTTTTCTTCTTTTTTTTTCTTTTGTGCATCTACAGTACTTTGAGTAATTCCATCATTGTAAAGTCTAGGCTCCATACACCATTAGCAAGTCATGTAGCAGGGAGGTTTGAATCTGCCACAGCTGCACAACTATTTTGTGCAGATGGCTGTTGATGTCTGTTAGTTTTTTTGTCATTCAGTAATTCAACAGCATTTCTCTGAGGAGTGTGGTATAGCACATAGACAGTTAAAAGATAGACAGTCATTAGGTAGACACCATATGGTCAAAAGTCATACAAGGTCAAAATACTTTTTTTGTGTGTCTGACTTATGACCCTGTCTGACTTTTGACCCTATTGGACTTTTAACTGTCTGACTTTTGACTCTGACAATTGACTGTCGACCATATGGTGTCTATAGAATAAACACTATGGTGTGACATAATATGAACTGGAGGCACTGTATGTCAAAAAATGTGAATTGGGGGTACTGTGTTGAATATACTGGCAGTCCTACAGTGTGACATAATGTGACTACTTTTGGCATAACATTAATTAGGGCACTACAATAGTTCAGAAAATGACCTTGGACACTATTATAGAGCATAAAATGAACTGCTGTGGAGAGGTATTGCTTTAGAAGCATTGGTTCAGGGGTCTTTTCAAAATGTTGCTATGGGGCCCACAAAGTTCTGGCAATGCCCCTGGATACTTACACATACCTACACATAGTGATTATCTATCCATAAAGTACCCCTTATCTGTATGCACTCCCACACAAGCAAAATGAAGAAGAGAATCAGGAGTAACATATCTGAATTTCATTCACAAAGAAACCCTGTAAAGGAAGCATTGCCTGCCAATGGGCCTACAACACTTCCACAATTACAACAGTCACAGCAATACACAATCTATGAATGGCATACTGGATGTTCTCAGGGAAGGGTCCAGTCTATAAAGAGACAGTTAAAAGATAGAGAGTCATTAGGTAGACACCATATGGTCGACAGTCAATTGTCAGAGTCAAAAGTCAGACAGTTAAAAGTATGCCGGCTGTCGGGATCCCGGCACCGGTATACTGTGCGCCGGGATCAAGTCAGTCGGCATACAGAAGACCACCCTTATATATGTATCATTTTCTTCTCTGCCTTCCATTTTTTTCAATTTTTCCTATAAAGACACAATCATTCTTAATTTTAATATACTGTATTTCATGTGGTTCCTCTGCCATTGTAAAATGTTTGTATTAATTATGGTCTAAAAAGAATGTATCCTGCATTTGTAGACACACCCCTGATTAAGTCTCTATGAGACAAAATGTGTTGGTCATTTGTCTCTATTTTGACCATCAAGTTACAAGACTAAAAGGGAAGAATCAATAAGGATATTGGTCCGATCAATGTAAAACTTGCTGTTATTATATATTTTTTAGATATTTTAAATAAATATTTGTATCAAGTGGAACCACTTTTTTATTTTTATATTATATATGTAAAAAACTATATATGATGGAAGTAATGGTTTAGAACTGTAATGGTTTAGAACTGTAGGGCGCCAGTACACTATTGCCTTATAAAGTAGAGTATGCTTGTTATTTACTGGACAAGTAACTTGTAGATCATAGGTTATTAACACAGTGATTGACTCATTAACTCCTTCCTGTGCTTGTTTGATAAATAGCTTAATAGAAAAGCACTGGGAACTGTTACTAAGCCTAAGATCACATAATAATACAGTGACAGCTTTACTAACGCACTCCTGCACTAAGTTGCCTAGTAGGAAGCATAACCATTTTTTAGAATAATTTTTATTATTTATTATTTTTATGTACCAGCTGGTGTAAATGTATTATTATTATTTTGATATTAAAATACCTGTTTAGTACTAAATGCAAGAAAGCACAGGCATTTTAGCTGATGACATCATCAAATTTCTGCTTCAGTTATAAAGAAATAAGGAACCAATACTTTGCATCCAGCAGACAAACAGCAATATTCATACATGTGCCATAACAAACCAGCACACGTCCCAGATGTAGTGTGCTGCTAGGAATAGGGAATGGGAGAGGAGTCTCAAAAGGCTCAAAGCAAGAGGAGAGTCTTGAGAAAAGAGCAATCAAAAATAATGTTTGCCATTTTGTTCTAAAATGCATGATTCCTAAATGAATGAATACTTACTTTTAACTTATCAAAAATTAATGTGTTTCTTATTGTACACATTATAGTGATTGACACTATAGTTAAACACATCCAGTGAGCACCTGCACAATGGTAGTTATGCATTTCCAGGATTAATGCTATGTGGGACTACCTTCTCCAAATTGTAGGCTTCCAGTTTTAAGTTCTTAAGAAATTCACTTTGCTGGTCCTAAAATCCCATGTGGAATATTTCATTTTCCCAAAAAAATACAATTGATTAAGCATACAGTTTTCAATTGTAACAGCACTTTAAAATAATAATTCATTAAAAAAAGTTTAGTTCATGCTATCAATTATTTTGTTAGCAACACATAACCCATGCAGATATTATTGGAACAAATAATTAGAGAGCATATACAGTTAAGCTAGGTACACACTAGTACAATCATACTTTCTTTTTTTGTAAATTATTTTATATTGATTCAATCAACAATAAAGAATACAGTGAGCATAGCATAGAATAGAACCAAGAACACAGCCAAAACAGAATGTAAAAGCAAACAACATCAGTACAAAAAGTACAAATGTTATGTCCAAAAAATTGTTACTTTAACATTTTGTTTTGCATAGACTTGCACTTGTACAACATAAAAATTTATAAGATTTTGAAACTCAGCACATACATTAGTTGTCAAACACAGGGGAAGAGAGAAGATAAGAACATAGGGAAAAGAAGATTAAGATTAAGAAAAAACAAGAAGAGTAGAAACAGGTAAAAGCGAAGTAAAGAAAGATGAGAAAGAAGCCTCACCACACCAGGCTATGTTAAAAAGAAAAACTCAACCAATAGGAATTGAGATAATGCACTTCTTTTCAGCCCATAATAGGAAAACTAAACAATAAGAGCCCAGCCATTATTGCACAACCCATCAACTGGGCAGATATGGTGTGACTTATAATGATCAGATTCTTTATACATCAGCCAGGGGTACTAGGTTGCTGTCAAACCCTGACTTTTTGAGGCCAAAGAGGAAATTTGATTATGCGAGCACACCATTCAGTCATCATGGGGATAGCGACTGACCTCCAATGTACTGGTATGACTGCCTTAGAGGCAGTAAGGATATATTGAAGTAGTGTCTTTTTAAATTGTGACTAAGGTCTCCCTAGGAGATTCAGCAACCCCAACTATGGCATGAGGGCAAGTATTCCTGGAGAATGAGACTGGTTGTTTCTATCACTTTACACCAAAAAAGTTGAAGGAGAGGGCATTCCACCATATGAGTGTCGACAGCTTCCATGCATCTCCAACAAGTGTTAGGGACTCCAGCAAACATTACAGCAAGCAATTAGCCGCAGCGATACCAGCAGGAGAGTATTTTGTAATTCGTTTCCATCACCAACACATTTGCTGAACTAGAAAATGTATTATGGAATATTTCTGGCCAGTCATCTTTGCCCACCAAACCTTGTAAATCAGTTTGCCAATCACACATAAATTTAGGCCTTGAGGAAAAACTTGGTCAATTAATAACTTATAGATGAAGCAAAGATGGTGAGAGGGTTAGGACCCTCGTAAGGTCCCTCTGCATCTCCGCACCCTCTCTTAGTGTTTGCCATGCTGCCGATCACTGCTGATTGGTCAGCGTGGCAGGACCCCCCACCGGGCATCTGCAGATAACAGTGTACGTGTGATACCTGGTGAGGCGCAGAGCACACTGTACCCTAAAAAACATGTGTCGCCCATTTGTTTATCTTTTGACTCTGTCGACCCTTTGACCACATCAATCTTTTGACTGTTGACCTTATGGTGTTGACCCTTTGACCGTCAACCTTTTGACTGTCTATTTATCTACCCCCTCTCGGATTTACCATGGGGTGGCTTGGAGAGAACCAAGCACAAAATGGTTCACTTTTCAGGTGGCAGGATATACACCAACCCCAGCCCCAGGCCATCCAGTTTCCACCTGGTGCAGGCTTGGGATGGCCATCAGTGTGGTGACCATCAATGACGATATGGTAAGTGACCAGCAATGGCCGCTAACTATGCTCTGTATGACCATCGATGGTTTTCACAACTGATGGTCATCCCATTTCTTTAGCTGACTGGCCCATGGGCCAATCAGAACACAGGGGTGAAGCTTCATGGGTGTCGGGGGTTAAAGCTATGCTCCATGTCTCGTCCCCTTGTTAAAAAAACATAAATATTGGGTTATACCATGCCATCTATGGAGAGAAACCATCTATTTCTCCCCCATCGATAGTTTTTGGGAGATGTAGAAAACTTTTTCTATCGATGATTGTGAATCATCGATGGATAATGGCAATCCCTAGTTCTGGCAGGAGCAGGGTGCATTTTTAGACAGTGGAGCAGGTTTCTTTTATGATTTGATTTACTTTTTAGTTTTTGATCATCAGAGCAAGTAGTGGGGATGTCGAATAGGGCATCTGCGCTACTGCTCCAGCAAACTCTGCCAGCGCTGCAACACTGATGACTGGGTCAGTGATCTCGGCCGATACCAGTTGGATCATTCTAGCGAACAGCTCATTCTGGTGCCAGGCCACAGCCAGATGTACAGTGGAGGCAATTGCTCACTTGTGGGGAATCACATATACTACATTAGCCTCAGGTGAGGTAGACCACCGGAGGCTCTGACTGCAGGGACTTGGTCATTTGTGATACACTGCTAGATCACCAGGGCTATAATATGTGTAGTTGATTCAATTCAATAGATCTGTGGGTGTCTTGTGGGTTGCTTTTCGTGATGCTTATGCTGAACAATTGTGCAAAGCAGACACATGGTCTTCTGTCAACACCTTCCTCTGTTTTTATGCATCCGGGACCTTCCCTCCCAGGATGCTGCCTTTGGCTGACATGTTCTCAGTACCACCCATGAATGTCCCCTCCCTTAGGGAAAGCTGCTTTGGGACATCCCCATCATAAATCTTGTGGAGCCTATGGACCCTGAAGAAGAAATCAAGAGTTATGGTAGACTTACCATTGTTAACTCAATATTAACTCAGTAATATTATATGGTCACTAGTTCTCCTTTTCTAATATGAGTGTATTTCTTGAATGTTCCATTCTTACTTCTACTCTGTCCTACTCCTGCCTTGGACTTTTTCACTAAACTGGAGGCCTGGGGCTGGGGGCGAGGTATATAGGAGGAAGAAACAGAGCCTATGGACCTTGAAGAAACAGAGTTAACAATGGTAAGTCTACAATCTCTATTGATTTAAAAACTTTTCCACATACTTTCATAAAAACACAAAATCCCGATTAAGCAGTTGTATAGGCCTAAATTTAATACATATGGTGGAATTCAATTGTTGTGAGCAGCATCTGTCAGTGTCTGGGGCCTGACGGAGCAAATCAGTTGCTGCTCCATATGGGCATAAACAGTTGCTGATGCTGGCATTCCAGCTTGCCACCAGCAAGGTTGGTGAGCTGCTGGTGCTGGCATGTCAGCATGCCTCCTCCAAGGGAGGCAAGCTGAAATGCCAGAGCCGGCAGCTGTTTACGCGTATGTGGAGCAAAAATGTAATTTGATAAATGTCTGCTGTTTAGGTGCCAAAACAGCTTTTACCATCGCGCCCAATCACCCAAATAAATTGAATAGCAACAATGGGTGACCATTAAATTTTTTCTGCCTGAAAAAACTATTGAATTCCACTCATAAAGTTGGATCTAACTATTACATGAGATTATTCACATGCAGCTTGGATAACCAGTTTGTCCTTTGTTAAAACATAAAGTATGCAGAGAATTAAAGCGTTCTACAGTCATTTCGCAGTGATAGGTGATCCTTGATAAGGGTGAGCATAGAACTTATTTAGCAGAGGCCTCAGTTCCTGTATGTCCATTAAATACAGGTTGGTAAGTGTGTTCCATATATTTGTAGTAATATCCTTTTAGTAAGAAAGCTGGTGATAGCAGCTGTTGTCTAACTAATGCTTGGTACACACTGGCTGATATATTGGCCGTTTGTGGGTGAGTTGGAAGGGTGTGTACCAGTGATATGTCTGTGAATGACATTGTTCACAGACAAATCATGTCAACTGTGCAGCACATATCTACAGATATATTAATGCATCACGCTGTGTATATGGGCGGTCAGCCGAACGCATGTACACTTGCTACAGAGGCTGCCGATTACTGACATCAAATCTTGGCAGGAACATGTAAATGCCCCCCCCTGTTTTGACACCAGGTACAACATATTGGGCTGATGATTGGTAAGTATGTATGCTCTTACTGATCATCAGTTAGCTCAGCGGTAGATTTGTCACAATGACGATCTGCCAGAGTGTACAGAGTAAAGGATTAATTGGTCAATGTCATCACAACAGATATATCTATTGATGGCAATGATGGCTGGTCAGTGTGTGTATGAACAACCATCTGCAGCTATATCTGCAGATGAGGTGATCTGTAGGTAAATCTTTCAGGTGTGCACCCAGCCTTAGTGTATTTGTGTCAGTAATATGTATTTGTCAGTAAGGGTTGTCTGTCAGTCAGTATTTGTGTGCCTATAAGTGGTGTCTGTGTCAGTAAGGGTCACTAAGTGTGTCAGTAAGTGTAATCTGTGTCAGTAAGTGTCCTAAGAGCCCTCAGTTTCCTGTCTGCTCTGTTTTGCCCCAATCTCTGCTCCCTTTTCCCCATCTGATCTGTATTTCCCCCATCTTTTCTTGTATTTCCACATCTGCTCTGTTTGCCCAATTGTTGTTCCCATTTCCACCTTCTTTGTATGTTGATGCAGTCACCTCAATGTACAAATGAAACACACACGTCACAGCCTAATGTATTTATTTTTTGTCCCAGAATCTGGATACCCTCAACTCTATACCCTGTTTTTGCTTTCAGGGACTGTCCCCCTTACACCCTGTCCATGCCTTCAGGTACTATCATCCGTACATGCTGACCTTTCTTCAAGAACCATCAACCCCTACAGAGTGTCCCTTCATCCAGAGACCTGCTCCCACACAAAAAATAGCACCCAGTCTAGCAATCTTCTAGACTGCCTATGCCTCAAACCTATTTTCCTATCTTCACACTACTGTCTCCTCCGAGTCATCTCATCTCACTCATGCTCCACACTGCCTTGTGTCAAACCCCCTGGCTGTGATGTCCCCTGTATTTTATGGTGGTTGTGGAATGTCTATATATAATATGGTATTCACTCAATGGAGCTCAATGTAATGATTGGTGTATTATATGGCAGTCACTGCAATGCTCTCTGTATTATAATTTGGTCACTGTAACTCTGTACTTTCTTTATGTGGCAGTAACTGTGATGATCTCTGTATTATATGACGTTCACTGCATGCTCTGTGCCACATGGCAGTCACTGTGATGTGCTTTGTATTATATGGTGGTCGCTGTGATGCTCTTTGTATCATATGATGGTCACTGATTCTCTGTATTATATGGTGGTCACAAACATTTTCTTGTTATAGCTGCACTATTAAGTGGTTAAAGGTAGACACTAGCTATGTCCGTCCATCAGTCATGGAAGTCTCCACATCCCTTATGTAGACCACACCCACACCACACTGGTTACACCCCCACATCATTAGTTATACTGCCACAGCACTTGTCACACATCCTGCCAAGGTGCAAAATAGACCCATCATAAATTTTAGCTTCAGGCCCATGAGGATGTTAATCCGGCACTGACTGTATGCATATTGAAATGCATGTGAATAAGCATATCTTTGTAATTACATCTTTTTACATACATTGTTTTGTGTAGTTTTTGACACATGTGAGCCCAAACCAGCATCATCCCTAATGTGTGAATACTAAAGTTTATAAGTGAAATCCAAAAGATGCATATGGAATATAGTTTACAGGAGAAATAACCTATACAACCAAAAGGTACTTTAATATAAATTAAGATAAATGTACTCAAGGTGAAATATAAGTCATCTATAAAATGTAAAAAATGTGGTGCATTTATTGCTTTTAAAAGAAATCTGCCTGAAAAAATATCTGAAACAGAAGATACAGTATAACCACTTAATGCCTTACGTACATGATAATCTTAAAAATAAATCTTTTTTTTTCCGATGAGTAAATTTAGTAAATCTTTGTACAGCTTTCAACATCTAGTCACTTGAGACACAAGTAACCAAGCTCAGAAAATACACTTTTATAATCTTTCACAGCAGGAAATTTCTGTTATGAGAAAATGAAAAACAAAACAAAATAAATCAATTACTATAAGGCTAGCAGATAAAGAAGATGTGGGATTCTTAACTCTACAGACTATCATGAAGAAGAGAGTAAATTATTTGGTAATACTAAATTTTTCCTTCGGTTAGAAAAGCCTCTTCTTTAATTTATATCAATGAGTTGAGAGACAAAAAGTAGGCTAAAGGAAAAGCCATACTAAACAAACAAGAATTACATTTTAGGTTAGACAGATACTAGAGGTAAGTCAATAATAGGTATTGGTTCCCTTAATACTTTTCATTTTCAAAATGTGAACTAATTTCTGCACAATTAAATAAACAGCTCAAATATGTGAATTATATATCTGACATTTTTACCAAACTTAATATTTAGTGACAGGAAGGGTGTATATTGTTTGCACTTTACATAGTACATGATGGCCACAGATGTGTAGCAACAAAATTATAATTGCAATATTGAAAGGCTTAGGGCCTAATTCAGACCTAATTGCATTAGCAAAATCCTTGTCTAATGGGCAAAACCATGTGCACTGCAGTGGGAGCAGATATAACATGTGCAGAGAGAGTTAGATTTGGGTGGGTTATTTTGTTTCTGTGCAGGGTAAATACTGGCTGCTTTGTTTTTACACTGCAATTTAGATTTCAGTTTGAACACGCCACACACAAATCTAACTCTCTCTGCACATGTTATATCTGTCCCACCTGTAGTGCACATGGTTTTGCCCATTAGAGAAAAATGTTGATGTTGTGGTCAGGTCTAAATTAGGCCCATAGTCAATAAGCAAATAGAAATGCATTCAGAGTATCAGATTTATACTGTAATCAATATTGTATGCAGCACCAATTTGCCTGAGTGTTGTAACATAGTATTGTAGCAAATATAAATGTACAAATGGCAAGTGTTTTTCAGCCGCTCGTGTTGGGCTGCAGGTAGGTACTACAGATACACTCACAAGATAGCATATTGTGTACTAGATACTTTATTAGACAACCCCCTAGCTGCATATATCGGCTAATACAAATGTACACCAACAATTTCTAAATGCAGATAAAGTGTAAATTATCTAAATAGATAATAGTCCAACTCATCCAGTTATACCCACCAAGGTCAAAATCTGGAACATAAAGAATAACTTCTAATCATTCATGCTAGCAGCATAGAAGTCATGGTCATATGCATAGCCAAAGTCAGAATACAGAAACAGAAAACATTATAGGGAACTGTATCAGCAACAAGTAGATTTCATGAGAACATGTCAGCGCACAAACAAAGTAATAACTATTGCATGGGTAAAATGCTAAAAAAAAACTCTCTAAGTTTCCTTGTGTTAAAGTTAGGGAGGAAGAATGTTATGCAGGTTGAGTATCCCATATCCAAATATTTTTGAGTGAGACTGAGATAGTGAAACCTTTGGATTCTGGTGGCTCAATGTACACAAACTGTGTTTAATACACAAAGGGGGGAATTCTGAGTTGATCACAGCAGCAAGTTTCTTAGCAAATGGGCAAAACCATGGGGGTAATTCTGAGTTGATCGCAGCAGGATTTTTATTAGCAGTTGGGCAAAACCATGTGCACTGCAGGGGAGGCAGATATAACATTAAAAGTTTTAGCTTAAACTATTATCTCCAAAACATCAAAAATATCCAAATAAAAACATCTGAATATTGGCCCTCATTCCGAGTTGATCGGTCGCAAGGCGAATTTAGCAGAGTTACACACGCTAAGCCGCCGCCTACTGGGAGTGAATCTTAGCTTCTTAAAATTGCGGCCGATGTATTCGCAATATTGCGATTACTAACTACTTAGCAGTTTCTGAGTAGCTCCAGACTTACTCTGCCTGTGCGATCATTTCAGTGCTTGTCGTTCCTGGTTGACGTCACAAACACACCCAGCGTTCGCCCAGGCACTCCCACCGTTTCCCCGGCCACTCCTGCGTTTTTTCCGGAAACGGTAGCGTTTTCAGCCACACGCCCCTGAAACGCCGTGTTTCCGCCCAGTAACACCCATTTCCTGTCAATCACATTACGATCGCCGGAGCGAAGAAAAAGCCGTGAGTAAAAATACTTTCTTCATAGTAAAGTTACTTGGCGCAGTCGCAGTGCGAACTTTGCGCATGCGTACTAAGCGGATTTTCACTGCGATGCGATGAAAAAGAACGAGCGAACAACTCGGAATGAGGGCCATTGGCCCTCATTCCGAGTTGATCGGTCGCAAGGCGATTTTAGCAGAGTTACACACGCTAAGCCGCCGCCTACTGGGAGTGAATCTTAGCTTCTTAAAATTGCGACCGATGTATTCGCAATATTGCGATTACAAACTACTTAGCAGTTTCAGAGTAGCTCCAGACTTACTCTGCCTGTGCGATCATTTCAGTGCTTGTCGTTCCTGGTTGACGTCACAAACACACCCAGCGTTCGCCCAGGCACTCCCACCGTTTCCCCGGCCACTCCTGCGTTTTTTCCGGAAACGGTAGCGTTTTCAGCCACACGCCCCTGAAACGCCGTGTTTCCGCCCAGTAACACCCATTTCCTGTCAATCACATTACGATCGCCGGAGCGAAGAAAAAGCCGTGAGTAAAAATACTTTCTTCATAGTAAAGTTACTTGGCGCAGTCGCAGTGCGAACATTGCGCATGCGTACTAAGCGGATTTTCACTGCGATGCGATGAAAAATACCGAGCGAACAACTCGGAATGAGGGCCCTTGTCTTTTAATGATAACAAAATACACTTTCAGCAGGTAATGTAGCCAAATAAAAAAAAAGAAATAAAAAAAAAGAAAGATAATGGGTGCCAGTAGGGGAAAAAATTATTTGTATGATATGATATAAAAGTTAATATAATATTATCAGTAAGGTGCAACCACTTATTATTATCAGTAAGGTGCACCGTAGGTAACCACTTCTCATTTAGGAAACACGGAAGAAATGAGAATTATTGTTAGTGCTAATAACAATAGATACTGTAGGTTGTCACTACAGGAGAAGAAAACAGTGCAACACGTACTTTATATAATAAAGTACATAACATTTACAAACACAAATGTAACTAAACACATATAAAAAAAATGCAAACTTATTATAATAAAACTATTTAAAGAGGTATGGAGGAATCAAACAATGTGAATAATGTCCATGTTGAAAAACCAGGTATCAAAGATGTTGACTGATTCCACTGTGAGCTTGAGAAAGATAACAATGTACTGTCTCTGATTACTAAACACATAAAGTATTGGTAACAGTCACAGTACAATGGCCCTCATTCCAAGTTGTTCGCTCGCAAGGCGATTTTAGCAGAGTTGCTCACGCTAAGCCGCCGCCTACTGGGAGTGAATCTTAGCATCTTCAAATTGCGAACGAAGTAATCGCAATATTGCGATTACACACCTCGTAGCAGTTTCTGAGTAGCTTCAGACTTACTCGGCATCTGCGATCAGTTCAGTGCTTGTCGTTCCTGGTTTGACGTCACAAACACTCCCAGCGTTCGCCCAGACACTCCTCCGTTTCTCCGGCCACTCCTGCGTTTTTTCCGGAAACTGTAGCGTTTTTTCTCACACGCCCATAAAACGGCCTGTTTCCGCCCAGTAACACCCATTTCCTGTCAATCACATTACGATCGCCAGAACGATGAAAAAGCCGTGAGTAAAATTACTAAGTGCATAGCAAATTTACTTGGCGCAGTCGCAGTGCGGACATTGCGCATGCGCATTAAGCGGAAAATCGCTGCGATGCGAAGATTTTTACCAAGCGAACAACTCGGAATGAGGGCCAATGTCTTTGTTCTTGAGCTGAACTTAGAGCAAAATTGACTGACTACAAAAATTGTGGTGACACTCAAAGCAGACAGACTCCATAATTAGTTGTACTTACAGTATGTAATATTCAAGTCCTTCACAGGATTGACACCATTTGCATGCAGTTCTTTGAACCCACCAGATGAGTGTGAATTACACGCGGGTGTCGGTCTTCCAGCCGTCAGGATTCCATTGTCGGTCTCCTTAAAGCCGGGATCCCGACAGCCAGCATTTTAACTGCATCCCAGTTGTACCACCCTTGAAAAAGTCCAAGTGAGAAAATACGTTGGGTCACTCCATCTGTTTTGTTCATCTCTGTTTGCTGATGAATCTGTTTGGAGAGACTCTATTATTGGTCTGCAAGCATGGACTGGACTGGTGCAGTCTCTTTTGATATGCATGGAATTGTTCTATTATTGTGAGCAGATATTTGTTTTAATAAAATAAAAAAAGAAGTTATTATATCCATAAGTGAGTCTCTGCTACTGAATGATCTAATTGGGGTTCATGTCCCGAGGTTTCAGATAAATGCTATTAAAGCACTTTTAAGTATGATTGGTTACTAGCAATTACTGTATTCCTTTTGCTACCTTAATCATATTGTGCGCTATGAGAACCCACCTGTCTTTTATTTTTAGAAATGAAATTGTTTGAAAGAAACATATGACCTTTGTCAATACTTTGCTTTGTGTCCTTTGTCAAGATGAAAGTAGTTCTCTGAAACTCATTGATGCTGCTCGCCTTTCAGGAGTGAGGTCCAATTATGGTACATGGACTCAAGAAGGGGTGCTGTAGAAAGATTGTGGCCTCAGGATGTGAATTGCAGCATAGAGGCTATACATAGCTAATGTATACTACCCACTTCCAATGCTCCGGTATTTTCCCACACCCTCATGAACTGTCGGCTTCAGCTTTATGTTTTAAATGGGCATGCATGTCTATTTCCCAGTGTTTATTAATAAATAGTGATTTGAATTAACATTATAGTCTTGTGATACACCTGTTTATAAGAGGAATTACAAGGTTTTTGGTGCCACCTGCTACTACCCCTCCAAAGTGTTTAGGAGCAAGGATTTAAATAAAATAGCAAAAACTGCTATGGATAAAATTGTATGCTGGGGGCCGCCCAACACAGGGCAAGGCTGTCTAGCATGTGTAGTGCCTCCCAGCAATGCGATTGCAATTCATTTGTGATTGCATCAGAGAAAGTGGAAAACATGGACGACCCTTTGTGTACACAACAGAGCTGCATATACAGGAGCACAGCCGCCATGTTTCCTGTTGCAGAAAACGCAGGCAACATCATCCAGTCACCCCAAAAATGCCATGACATGCCTGCATATCCAGTGCCATTCCCCCCCAATGCCGCAACACAACCCCCGACTGCCTGCCGCCTGTCAATCACTTCCAAGATGCGATCACATAGTGAAAGTCCACACAATTTTTTTTACCTTGCTTCAACCTATGATTAACCCCCTTTATGTGTTAGGAAATAAGGTCTGAGGGGACTCAGTGCTGGTTGTCTGATTCTTTTTTTTTATTAATATTGCTAAAAAGTGCTTGGAGTTTGCCTTATATTAGGTAATCAGCAGCTGTACGGGATGTAGTCACGATTACGGTGATCGAGGCCAAGCGATCAGCATACCGACACCGGAATCCTGGCCGCCAGAATGCCACCAGGGGGCTGAGGACTATTTCCCTTCATCGGTGTCCACAACACCCATCGAGTGGGAATAGAACCTGTGGCGAGCGCAGTGAGCCCGCAAGGGGCTAAATTGCGCTCGCCCGCCTCCTGGATCCCGGCGTCGTCATGCTGACCTCATGGATTCCGGCCTCCAGTATCCCAAACCCAACCCATCTGTACATGTTCCATGCAGCACTGGATTAAATGGTACTTTATCTTAGCATTGATATTACCAAGTCTGATATAAGGAAACGTTCCTTTTCTAAATGGTATGAAGTGACACAGTAGAAATATCCAGATTAGTAGTAGCATTTTCTCTGCAGCCTGTGCAGATCCATGCGCGAGTGTCATGATGTTTTCTGCAGTGTTGCAGATGCTAGGTGCCAACCAAATGCAGGATGAGTAAATTTCACATGCAATGAGGGTTGGCAGAAGCAGATTTGACCCAAGGCATTTGCTGAGGTAATATCCATTGTTGTGGATTAAGTATATAATAGGAGAGTACCTTAGATTTTCAAGGTGTATCCCAATATTTAAAACAATCTAACGCTCTTCCCTGAAAACATTTAATTCTTTAAAGGCAAGTGAATGATCTGTAATCATAATTGTCTGCTATATACCCTTAGTTATTAAAATTGAAGCAATTACAGATCATTTACAGTATGTGCCTCTGAAGAAGCTGATTTTATCAGGTAAATGTTTTAAGCAGTTTTGAAAATAAGATGCAGTTCAGTTCATGACAGTCGGTATCCCGGTGATCGAAATACAATGCCTGAATCCCAACAGCAGTCCAGATGCCGGTAGTTGAAATCTTGACCGCTGCCTAGTATTCCCACTAGGGTTGTGATCCACGCCACCACCCAAGGGGAAATATAATAGTGTAATAATATAACTGAGCCTGAAGCATGGTGAGTGCAGCACACCAGCGAGGGGACACGCTGTAGTCAATGTAGGGAATTTGACTGTCGGGATTCCGGCATCTGTATTTTGACTGTCGGGATCCCGACTGTCGGGAAATCATACTGAATCCGTATACCTATGGCTTCATTTTTATACACATGATCATTTTCTATAGGCAGTATGTGTATATTCTTTATGTGCTCCTATATGGTACGAAAGCAGTTTTTTAATGATGTATGAAAAATTAGTAAATATACTACTGTATATTTGCTACAGATGAGCGGGTTCAGTTCTCCGAGATCCGAACCCCCCCGAACTTCACCTATTTTACACGGTTCCGAGGCAGCCTCGGATCTTCCCGCCTTGCTCGGTTAACCCGAACGCGCCCGAACGTCATCATCCTGCTGTCGGATTCTCGCAAGATTCATATTCTATATAAAGAGCCGCGCATCGCCGCCATTTTCACTCGCGCATTGGAGATTGAACGGAGAGAACGTGGCTACGTTCTCTGCCTGAAAAGCTCCATATCTGTGCTCAGTGTGCTGCAAATATCTGTGCTCAGTGTGCTGCAAATATCTGTGCTCAGTGTGCTGCAAATATCTACATTCTCTGCCTGAAAAGCTCCATATCTGTGCTCAGTGTGCTGCAAATATCTGTGCTCAGTGTGCTGCATTTTGGTGACCAACAGTATATAGTTGTACAGTACAGTAGGCCATTGCTGTATCTTGCAGCTCTGTGTCACTGCAAATATCCATTCCATATCTGTGCTGCATTTTTGGGAGCAGTATATATAGTAGTACAGTGCAGCATTTTGTTGACCAACAGTATATAGTTGTACAGTACAGTAGGCCATTGCTGTATCTTGCAGCTCTGTGTCACTGCAAGTATCCATTCCATATCTGTGCTGCATTTTGTGAGCAGTATATATAGTAGTACAGTGCAGCATTTTGTTGACCAACAGTATATAATTGTACAGTACAGTAGGCCATTGCTGTATCTTGCAGCTCTGTGTTACTGCAAGTATGCATTCCATATCTGTGCTGCATTATTGTGAGCAGTAAATAGTAGGACAGTGCAGCATTTTGGTGACCAGCAGTATACATATATAGTACAGTACAGTAGGCCATTGCTGTATCTTGCAGCTCTGTGTCACTTCTAGTATCCTGATCAGTGCTCAATATCTGCTGCATTGTTGTGACCAGTATGTATACTGTACTGTGCGACGTGTGTTATACACCTGGTGATTTTATACATCCTGTAATCTGTACTGAGCGATGTGTGAGATACACCTGGAGATTATACACCCTGTATACTGTACTGAGCGATGTGTGAGATACACCTGGTGATTATACACCCTATATACTGAACTGTGCGATGTGTGTTATACACCTGGTGATTATACATCCTGTAATCTGTACTGAGCGATGTGTGAGATACACCTGGGGATTATACACCCTGTATAGTGTACTGAGCGATGTGTGAGATACACCTGGTGATTATACACCCTATATACTGTACTGTGCGATGTGTATTATACACCTGGTGATTATACATCCTGTTATCTGTACTGAGCGATGTGTGAGATACACCTGGGGATTATACACCCTGTATAATGTACTGAGCGATGTGTGAGATACACCTGGTGATTATACACCCTATATACTGAACTGTGCGATGTGTGTTATACACCTGGTGATTATACATCCTGTAATCTGTACTGAGCGATGTGTGAGATACACCTGGGAATTATACACCCTGTATACTGTACTGAGCAATGTGTGAGATACACCTGGGGATTATACACCCTGTATACTGTACTGAGCGATGTGTGAGATACACCTGGTTATTATACACCCTATATACTGTACTGTGCGATGTGTGTTATACACCTGGTGATTATACATCTTGTAATCTGTACTGAGCAATGTGTGAGATACACCTGGGGATTATACACCCTGTATACTGTACTGAGCGATGTGTGATATACACCTGGGGATTATACACCCTATATACTGTACTGTGTGATGTGTGAGATACACCTGGGGATTTTACACCCTATATTATTATTATCCTTTATTTATATGGCGCCACAAGGGTTAAGCAGCGCCCAATTACAGAGTACATAAATAATCAAACAGGAAAACAGCAACTTACAGTTGATGGCAGTATAGGACAAGTAAAGGGTAAATAAACCTAGTTACTTCAGCAGATGACACTGGAATAAGTATAAGGTAGCAGAAGACTGCTGGATGTGGTATGGTTGAAGATTATTAAAGTAAGACAAAGGATAAGAACATGAGGGAAGAGGGCCCTGCTCGTGAGAGCTTACAATCTAAAGGGGAGGGGTAGACAGACATGGGTGACACAGATGGGGTACATAGAGAACGTGGAACAGAGGGTTAGGATGAGATTTGGCTGGGTTTGGTGAAGAAGTGGACCCCCAGGAGGCACAAGTCAATAATTAACATTGCAACATTTTACTGGGCTATGCAGGAGAAAATTAAAAATAGGGGAAAATAAAAAAAATAAAAAATAATAACTTCTACCGCTTTCAAAAAGGTCAATGGAAGCTGAAATAATGGACAACTACCTCATGGAAGCCAGATACAGTATACCAAACAGTACTTAGCAGAGTTAGGAATGAGTGCTTATGAAATACAGTAACATTTTGTCATAATATTTCAAAAACTGCATGGCTGGTCTCTTGCACTCTTTTGCTCTAATACACCACCTGCTTTAGGTTTTATCTTCAAAAACATTATGTCTCCATAATCCCAAAAACGTCAGTCTTCTTGGAAAGTGGTTTGTTCCTTTGTAAGGGAAAGAGAACAAACGTTCTCAAACAACGGTTTCTCAATTTCTTTTTCCTCTGGGAAGGGATTGTGGATTCGCAAGAATATCTGAGCATTTCTGTAATCAGAAAGCAGCGACTTTCTACAAATGTTTACGAATAATTCCAGTGATTTTGTCATTTTCTTCCAGCGATTTGGACCAATAATACCACTGATTAGAATGAATAATTCCAGTGATTTTGTCATTTTCTTCCAGTGATTTGGACCAATTATACCATTGATTAGAACAAATAATTCCAGTGATTTTGTCATTTTCTTCCAGTGATTTGGACCAATAATAACATTGATTAGAACGAATAATTCCAGTGATTTTGTCATTTTCTTCCAGTGATTTGGACCAATAATACCATTGATTAGAACAAATAATTCCAGTGATATTGAGGTGTTTGTGTCACTTAGCTTAGCCGTCCAGCGACCACAGTGCACCTCTTTTTCTCTTTTCTTTGCATCATGTGCTGTTTGGGGCCAATTTTTTTAAGTGCCATCCTGTCTGACACTGCAGTTCCACTCCTAGATGGGCCAGGTGTTTGTGCCGCCCACTTCGGTCGCTTTGCTTAGTCATCCAGCGACCTCGGTGCAAATTTTAGGACTAAAAATAGTATTGTGAGGCGTGAGGTGTTCAGAATAGACTGGAAATGAGTGGAAATTGTGGTTATTGAGGTTAATAATACTATAGGATCAAAATGACCCCCAAATTCTATGATTTAAGTTGTTTTGGAGGGGTTTTTGAAAAAAAACACCCGAATCCAAAACACACCCGAATCCGCCAAAAAATTTTCAGGGAGGTTTTGCCAAAACAAGCATATACTGTATTAACTAGAAAGAAAAAAGTGGTGAAGGCTGTAGTTTGCTGAAGAGTATTTATGAAGTGCCTCTCCTTACAAATTTCTGTTTTGCTTTTTCACAGAACTAAATAACTACACAGAATTTGTTTAAAAAAGCTGCTTGCACATTGCTGACTTCCTAGAAATTAAAAAAAGGCTTCTGGTTTATCAACGTCTGGACACTAAGGGGTAAATTTACTAAAGTCAATAGCAACCAATCAGATTCTGTCTATTATTTCTCTATTGCATCATAAAAAATGATAGACAGATTATTACTGGTTGCTATGGGCAACATCACCTATTTTCATTTTTAGAAGCTTTAGTAAATTTACCACTAGAAATCCTTGTTGCTATATTTGAGAGAACTAATAGGGAGTATTTAAACCAGAAAATTAGCCATACAATACTCTACTGATTAAATCCTACAGTGGATGAAACACATAGGTACTACACTAATACATCTTGCTCCTGTACTTTGTCATAATTGTCTGGACATTGGAATTACTTATTTGCTTCCTCCATCCTTTGTTTAATAATACATTTGAGGATTAATTAGTAGTTCCACTAACACATTTTTGGAAGCCAGCAATCAAAATAGAAGGCCTTCTAAATTGCAGAACAATCTCTAAAAAGGCTAATCTTGTTGCAATTTCCGCCTCAATACAGGTATTCTCATCAAGGATCCTTTGAACATTATAAATGATGGTTTCCACAATATGTTTACATGGAAGAGAATAATATTCACATAGCATAGTACTGATAAAAAAATTAATTTATTCTGTACATGGTACTGTAAACAATAAAAACATACAAGATATAAAATATCATAAGCATACAGTATAACAACAATTCAAATGTCCAGATAGTTATGATCCTTCTAGAGTCTAGACCAGGCATGTCCAAACTGCGGCCCTCCAGCTGTGGTGAAACTAAATATCCCAGCATGCCCTGACACAGTTTTGCTGTCAAAGTATGCTAAAGCTCTGTCAGGGCATGCTGGGATGTGTAGTTTCTCAACGGCTGGAGGGCCGCAGTTCGGACATGCCTGATCTAGACCATGGGTCTGCAACCTGTGGCTCCCCAGCTGCTGTAGAACTACACATCCCAGCATGCCCTGCCTCAATTTTAGTATGCCTTAAAAGCAAAACTGTGGCATGGCAGGTTGCAGACCCATGTTCTAAACCAACATGTCTGCCAGATGGTAACAGAGTCTAGACAAACTAAAAACCTGGGCTCAAAGAGGTCCCAGTCACTCCCAACTTCAGGCTAGAGTTGTCTCAATGGTGTGTAGACACAAGGTTTCATCAGATTGTGCTAGCAATGTGTTTCAAAACATGTATAAAAATATTTAGCTAAACACATGTTAACTATTGAATTCAGGTGTTTCAATCAGACTCATTGCCACAGGTGTATAAAATCAAGCACCTAGCCATGCAGTCTCCATTTGCAAACATTTGTGATACAAAATGGGTCATTCTGAAGAGCTGAGTGACTTCAAGTGTGGTATTGTGATAATATGCCACCTTTGCACTAAGATGGTTCATGAAATTGCATTCCTGCTGGATATTCCACGGTCAACTGGAAGTGATATTATTAGAAAGCGGAAGTGTTAAGAAACAACAGCAACTCAGTCATGAAGCAGAAATATACAATATAAGAAAGCGCTGAGTTGGATCTGTGTATCAGTTATATGTACCCAATTAAAATATTTCACCCTTTGATATTATTATTATTATTATTATTATTATTATTATAATTAACAGGTTCTTATATAGCGCAGCATATTCCGTTGCGATTTACAATTAGAACAACAGTAATAGAACAAACCTAGGCTAAAACAGACAGACATAGTGGTAGGAAGGCCCTGCTCGCAAGCTTACAATCTACATGGAAATAGGCATTGACACACAAGGATAGATGCTACCTATTGCATAATGGTCCACCAGATTGCTAGGATCTTAATTGGTTGTATGATATGATCACCAAGCAATGTTGGAAGACAAATGTGAGGTTATGTGTATGATTAGAAAGAGAAGCATTGAAGGTTATGTGGATGGGTCTGAAATTTGATAGGCTTGTCTGAAGAGATGAGTTTTCAGGGAACGTTTAAAGGTCTTATTGTGCACCTCTGCGTTTCTCATCTAGAGGTGAGTCTTATTGTGCACCTCTGCGTCTCTCATTCACAAGTAATACATGTGGGTGAGAGATGCAGATCTTGTGCAGAGCGGAGAGGTCTGGTAGGGAGAAATTTTGAGATGAGTGAATTTTTGAGATGAGATGTATGTTTGTGCTGTTTGGTTAATAGCCTTGTATGTAAGTAAAAGTATTTTATATTGAATACGGTAGAATACCGGTAGCCAATGGAGGGACTGACAGAGCGGATCTGTAGACGATGAACATCTAGCGAGGAATATTAGCCTCGTAGCTGCATTCAAAAAGGATTGTAGTGGTAAGAGCCTATGTTTGGGAAGACCAGTAAGGAGACTATTGCAATAACCAATGCGGGAGATGATGAGTGCATGGATTAGAGTTTTTGCAGTGTCTTGTATAAGATAAGGACGTATTTTGGATATGTTTTTTAGATGCATGTAACATGATTTGGAGACAGATTGAATGTGTTGAACAAAGGACAGTTCGGAATAAAGGATGACACCTAGGCAGCGAGCTTGTGGGATAGGGTGGATAGTCGCATT
This sequence comes from Pseudophryne corroboree, assembly GCF_028390025.1. Lineage (NCBI taxonomy): Eukaryota > Metazoa > Chordata > Amphibia > Anura > Myobatrachidae > Pseudophryne > Pseudophryne corroboree. The sequence goes on from NC_086448.1 coordinate 484,031,677, forward strand.
GTCAACAGAGATATCAGGTTGGTAACTACTCCTGGCTGGCGGGAAAATAATTAATTCTGTTTTGTAAATGTTGAGTTTGAGGTGGCGAGATGACATCCAAGATGAAATAGCAGACAGGCATTCAGCGACACGGATCAATACAGATGGTGATAAATCTGGGGAGGATAGGTATATTCGAGTATCATCAGTGTACAAATGATATTGAAATCCGAAGGAGCTGATTAGTATACCAAGAGATGAGGTATAGATTGAGAAAAGCAGAGGACCTAAGACTGAGCCTTGCGGTACTCCAACTGATAGAGGTAGAGAAGAGGAGGTAGAATCAGAGAAGTGAACACTGAAAGAGCGATTAGAGAGGTAGGATGATAACCAAGTAAGCGCTGTGTCCTGAAGACCTATGGATTTTAATGTTTGTATGAGAAGAGAGTGGTCAACAGTGTCAAAAGCAGCAGAGAGATCAAGAAGAATAAGTAGTGTGTAATTGCCTTTAGATCTAGCAGTAACCAGTTCATTTACTACTTTGGTCAGTGCCGTCTCTGTGGAGTGTTGGGCACGAAAGCCTGACTGAAGTGGGTCTAGTAAGTTGTGGGAGTTAAGAAAGTGTGTAAGGTGAGTGTAGGCAAGTCTCTCAAGTAGCTTGGAGAGACATGGGAGCTAAGATATAGACTGCTGCTTTCAAATTTATGAGGTGCTGACCCCCAATAGGATTTGTACAATAAAGAAACAGAAATTTAAAGTGCTGTCCCAATACAGTATCTCAGGGTTTTGATTCAAAAACAATATCAAGCACAAAAAGCACAATATTATAAAATCACATACTGTATATTCAATAGTACCAAAGCCTTATAAGGCTCTCCTTTAAAATCATATATTATAGCACATGGATGTATTAGCACCATGTACAACAGAAATAGAGTAATTCCTTTGACACAGCTGCAAATAATGGATACAATCTCAAGTTAGGATACAATGTATTTCTAGTGATCAAAAAGTATCCACAATATAAAGTGATATGTTTCAACAGCTCACATTAATTTTGTAGCAGTTTCTGCCTCTTTGATAGTTGCGCAGCCTCCAGGGGATATTAAAAAGGCTTCCCACTTTACTAATTTATAATAGTTCCTGACTTATCCGAAGGATCCTATTAATAAAATCTTAGAATTATCTGCCAATTAGGTCCAAAATATCTTGGATCTTCCCGCTGGAATGATGGTATGTAAATTACATTAGTCACAGTTTTTTGGTGCACAGTCTAGTTAAATCAATTGTTTGCTGGTTATATGCTTTCCGACCATTTCTCTCCTGACTTGGAGTTCCTGGTACGGCTATACAGTAAGTAGTGAAGTCCAGTTTGACTAAAAAAGCAGGTGGCATTAAAGCCATTGGGAACACCACCATTAGCGCTAACAACTTGCAAAAAAACTGCATGATGCTAATAATCATTTAACAGTTCTTGGGAACTTTGCTTATTAATTCCTATAACGCCGATACTTGGAATTATTTGCCATAGTAATTTTTATCGACTCTTGTTTATATTGGCCGATATTTGTGATGTGATTTTTATTGGAATCAACTAATGAATTAATTTTTTATTGTGTAAAAATAAAAACACACTTTTTTCCAAAGAAGCGCAGTTTTTTTGTGTTTATTTTGTATGTATCCTAAAGGGTTGAGTATCCCTTTTCAAACAGCTGCTGGAAAATCTATGTGTTTTTTATATTTATTTATTTATTTATGTTTTAAGTTAAGTAAAAAAACTTTATTGAGCTTTAATTTTTTTGTTCTCCTGCATCCTGTCTACTTCCAGCGGGCAAGATAGGGCTAGAAATCACAAAAATATTGGCAGCTGTGTGAAGGGGAGGGGTTAAAGATGCAATTGCTCAATTTAGTCCTGCCTCCTACCCGGGAACTAACGAATGGCGGCATGGCCTAATGACATCACAGTCTGCCCCCGCTTCCCTGAAGTATCTTGCTAGATCTCCTCTCCAGGTTTCTCCTGCAGAGGAGACATTAATGGTCGGTAAGTATGTAAATTCATGCTCAAAATGGACTTTAAAATAAACTCTATCTTATGGAAAATTCATTTGGCCCAGGATAGAATTAGGAACCCAGTTCCTGATTATGTCATATTTAATGAGAGGTTCCTGCTGGTTTCTGCTGAAAAATATTACTCAGAAACAGAAAGCCGTCACTGCTCTATTTCTTTAAGCTGCTTTCTCGCTGTCTGCAGGCCTATACTAAGTAGGATAAAAAACAATGCAGATTTTACTAACATATTTACTAACATTTAAAAACAAAATAAGACCAATCGCAATCAACTTGTTGCCTACAGCAGGGACATGCAGTAAGGAGAGGCAGGTGAAGCAGAGCATTTCCTGTCATACTAACGTATATTCCAGAGGTTTTATTATAAAAAGTATATGAAAAATACAAAGAATATATTAGGAATATCTTCTTTGTATTACTCTAATCATTTTTATAGTCAAAACTCTAGAGTAAAAACAAAGCAAATGGCAGGTGAGGCAGTGCCTCATACTCTATTTATAAGAATTTTGTCTTGTTGTCCCACTAACAGAGCATACAGTACGTTGAGAGGTGCAGCCAAGGCCGGTGCTAGGGTGTTCGGCACCCTCCTGCAAACTATAAATTTGCACCCTCCCATACTTTATAAAGGGACAGAGCACATAACGCCCCCTGTAGCAGTGACACGTATACACATAATGCTCCCTGTAGTAGTGCCACTTATACACAACGCCCCCTGTACCAGTGACGCTTACACACATAATGCCCCCTGAACCAGTGACACTTACACACGTAATGCCCCATGTACCGGTGACGCTTACACATGAAATGCCCCCTGTACCAGTGATGCTTACACACGTAACGCCCCCTGTACCAGTGATGTTTACATACGTAACGCCCCTTTATCAGTGATGCTTACACACGTAACGCCTCCCTGTACCAGTGATGCTTACACACGTAATGCCCGCTGTACCAGTGATGCTTACATACGTAACACCCCTTTATCAGTGATGCTTACACACGTAACGCCCCCGTGTACCAGTGATGCTTACACACGTAATGCCCGCTGTACCAGTGATGCTTACATACGTAACGCCCCTTTATCAGTGATGCTTACACACGTAACGCCCCCGTGTACCAGTGATGCTTACACACTTAATGCCCGCTGTACCAATGATGCAACATCCCCTGTACCAGTGATGCTTACACATGTAACGCCCCCTGTACCAGTGACGTTTACACATGCAACGCCCCCTGTACCAGTGACGCTTACACACGCAACACCACCCGTAATAGTAGTGACGCTTACAAACGTTATGCCTCCTGTATCAGTGACGCTTACACACGTGACACCTTCTGTACCAGTGACGCTTACACAGGTAATGCCCCCTGTACCAGTGACGCTTACACACATTATGCTGTCACAGTCACACACACACAGATACATACTGTACATACATTACACACATACACAGTCACATATATTACACACACACATACATACATACATACATACATACATACTGTACATACATTACACTCATACACAGTCACACATATACTGTATTATACATTCACACACATACATACACACATACTTTCACTCACTCACTCACTCACTCACTCACTCACTCTCTTTCCATACTTTTACCTAAGGAAGTCTGGCAGGCCGGAGCTGGAGCTAATCATGCTCCTGTTCAGCCTGGTCCCATGTAGCTCTGCTCCCAAGTTCCATGTAGCTCCATCCCATTTTAGGTCAGCACACTGCACTGACACAAGGGAGGGGAGGGGAGGGGAGAGGAGGCTTCATGCTGCCGGCGCCGCTGCCTGTCATAGAGTGTGACAGGCGCAGCAGCAGCCGGCAGCAGCAGCAGCAGGGAGACATCAGCTTAGTACAGGGATGCAGCGCAGGGAGAACACCTCTCCATTCCTGATGCCTCCCTGCACTGCATCCCTTTGCTGATCGGCTTGCGCCAGCTCTGGGTGTAGCTATCCATTACCTGAAGCTCAAGGATAAGGGTATCGGACCCTATTCAGTATCAGTAGCAGATTCTGCTCAAAAGCAGAATCTGATACTGCTGATGATCGCATGCTGAGGGCAACCCAAGCAAAGAGCAAGGCTGCCCAGCATGCTAATCTCCGTCCTGCAATCACAAATCAATTGTGAACGCATCCCAGATTTAGAAATTAAAGTTGACCCTTGCATACACAGCCAGGCTGCGTATGCAGGCGCACCATCATTTTCTTCTTTGCAGTCGCAGGACTGTTCCAGTAAATGGTCTGGATACTTCTACGTTGTCCAGACCATGCCTCCACAATGCCACCCCCTTGATGACCACCTATGTCCATCACGGAATCCGGACAGTACAGGAGTAGAGAAATGCCCACGATTCATACTATTTACCACAATTCAGTGGAGTGGAGCATATTCATTATAGCCATAATACAAACAAAACCAGGAGGAAGATGTTAAGTAATGAACTTACCGACTGTTCTGCACTACAGTCTTACACCATGCATGATGGATGGTGTGTGCTGTGTGAGACAGGGTTCATGTTTGTACGGGACCGGAAGTGGACCAGCAGACCAGAAGTACTTAATAACTCAAATTCTACACTGTTTATAACTTGCATATAAGTATGTTTGAATAGCTCCAGTGACGCACTAGCTCAGAAAGATATGGAGGCATTCTAAAAGTGGTGTATAAGTGCTCACAGCGCCATGTAGCAAAACCGAAAGTGGGGAATTTTACACTGTGCCTGGAAGTGTGGCATGATATTGTGGGTGAGAGGACCGGAAGTGGGACAATTTGTTCTCAAACAAGAAGTGGGGCAAGGGGCCATCTTAATAGACATTCTCCTATGTTAATTTATGAAATCTGAAAAAATGACTAATCATAAAGGCACATTGGATATAACAATGGTCACAGTAATAAATGGTCAATAAAGTACATTAATGGGCCCTTTAGACAAATCTAGAGCATAAATAGATACACCTCAACCATGACAGCATCAAATATGGTGTCACATATAGAAAAGTGGTAGCATTATCTCATTTATGAAAATATGATATTATATTAATTATCAATATGAGGGATGGATTACACTTATGAGGGTTAATGGCTATACCAATATACACACTTTAAGTGAGAAAGTAACTAGCCATCTCAAAACGCATCTACTTTATAAAAAATACTGTATGGGTTCTTCTCGTTGAGACCTTTAGGGTGAACAGTGTCCAGATAATGGATCCAGTAGCTCTCTTTTTTTTTCAGTAACAAAGTACGGTCACCTCCCCTCATTGGAGGTGGTATCCAGTTGATTAATTTACACTTCAAGTAGGCTACTTGGTCTCCCAACTTAATAAAGTGCCGAGCAACAGGTTTGCTTGTCTGATGGGTAGGCAATGATTTGCCATTCTACCACTAAAATTCCTTTTAGTCAAACCCACAGGGGCATACAAGTATATACACAACATAATCCAATTTGCAGTGCAGTCTCCATTTTATGGGTAAATTATCACCACTGTGGGGATGGGTAAAAGTAGGGCCATGTAGCAGTGAGCTACAGGAGACACATCCTGTACAGCGATATCATCCAGGACATAACCACATCAAATCGTTCACTGTCGAGTTGTTTTAGATTCGGACCATGGGAGTCATTCCGAGTTGATTGCTAGCTGTATTCGTTCGCTGTGCAGCGATGAGGCAAAAAGAAAGCATGTCTGCAGATGCGTATGCGGCGCAATGTGCATGCGCGTTGTACTTTTACAACGAACGATGTCGTTGCACACAAGGTCTAGCGATCCTTTTCAGTCGCACTGCTGGCCGCAGAGTAATTAACATGAAGTGGGCGTTTCTGGGTGTCAACTGACCGTTTTCAGGGAGTGTTCGGAAAAACGCAGGCGTGCCAGGAAAAACACAAGCATGGCTGGGCGAACGCAGGGCGTGTTTGTTACGTCAAAACAGGAACTGAATAGTCTGAAGTGATCGCAAGCGTTGAGTAGGTATTGAGCTACTCTACAACTGCACAAAAAATATTTGCCGCCGCTGTGCAATCCTTTCGTTCGCACTTCTGTTAAGCTAAAATACACTCCCAGTGGGAGGCGGCATAGTGTTTGCACGGCTGCTAAAAACTGCTAGCGAGCGATCAACTCGGAATGACCACCCATGTTGGTAAGCCATCATGGGTACTGTTGTATGTGTAAAAGGTAGAGTTTTGTCTGACTTAATAATACAGTAGGTGTAGTGTCCTTTGGATCGTTTGTGACTTATTACTGTAATTAGTAACATATAGTACTCAATCCGTTTGTTTGTCATTGTTGCTCAGTGTAAATTTTTTATCTTTGGCTTTCTCAAGGCATTTTTTAAGTAAATCATTTGAATATCCTCTTTCCAGAAATCTGTTTGTCATTTCATGAATCTGCTCAACATGTTTAACCTCTGTAGTATTGTTATGTAGAACACATAAATATTGAGATATAGGTAAACTGTCCTTTAACCTCTTCAGTGGCAGGCCCGGAAATTTTCCGGGCTTGCCAGCGATGACAGCGCTGGCAACCCTGGAAGATTTCCGGGCATACAACTGACTGAGATCCTAGGGACAGCTGTGCAGCGTGCATGGCGCCCGGGAATCAGTATACTCCATTATGGAGTTTAGCACGCCCCCCATACTTCTATTGGCTGGGCGGCGGGCTTTGCAGTAAAATGCCTTATGCTGGCGGTGGCAGGGAATCAGTGCTGGGGCTGGCGATGCCCATGGGCAATCGTCAGGCGATTAACTCGCCCTGCCCCAACAGTCACTCCCCCTGCACCTCCCCCCCCTCCCACTTTAATTTAAAAACACCCCACCCCGGGAGTGTTTTTAAATTAAAAACTTGCCACTGAAGGGGTTAAGGCTGGCGGGTGATGACTCGATGCAAGAAGGCAGGTATTGCGATCCGTTGGCTTACGTTAAATTGTGGTCAGAAGTTTTCCATTTTGTTTAAATATACTGTAGTGATGTCCAGGAAATTGATGCTGGTCTCATCAATTGTAATTTTAAATCTGATAATGTTCAGGTAATGTATTTAACTCTTGTATCATCTGCAAAAGTTCAATCATAGTGCCGCGTCATAGAATAAAGACGTCATCAATTAATCTCTTGTAGAATCTGATGTGTCTACCGTATGTAGGAAATATACACCTTTTTTCATAGTCCGCCATAAAGAGACTCGCATAAGAGAGTGCCAGATTGGAGCTCATGGAGCACATTGTATATGTCCCATATGGACATATACAATGTTATAATGCTGGGCGGATTGGGCTTCCAGGATATCATTTGAGTTTCCACTTGGCGGCCCCCTGCTCATTTCTGCAGTTTGTCGCTGGGCCGGCTCATATAGCTGAATGGCCAGATGTTTTCTCAAGAAGCAGCTTTACTGGCCCAGCTGCAGAGCCAGCCCCAGCCATAAGCAAATACCCCGGGCATTTGGCATGGGACTAGGCTAGGGGACGGCTCAGTGGGCAGCAGCAGTTTTGCGGGCAGCGGTAGTTTTTAGGAGTCCTGACTCCTGACTTCTCCACTGGTGCTAGGCACTGCAGATCCTTTCTCCAGCACCGCCTCCTCCTCTCCTGGGCCAAGTCCGCCTCCATCCTGCAGAATTCTATGGGTTAAAAGAAAAAAAAGGGCTCTCATCTTTGCGTCTGTGTGCGTGTGTGGTGACTGGGGGTAACAGGCTGTGTGTGTGTGTGTGTGTGTGTGTGTGTGTGTGTGTGGGGGGGGGTGTGACTGCAGGGGACAGGCTGTGTGCGTCTGTGTGTGTGAGAGGGGGCGGTGACTGGAGGGGCAGGCTGTGCGCATGTGTAGTGACTGGGGGTGTAATAGTCTGTATGTGTATATTGACTTCAGAGGACAGGCTGTATTATGTGTGGTGACTGGGGGGTAACAGGCTGTGTGTGTGTAGGGTGGGGGTGGATAGGCTGTGTGTGTGGTGACTGAAGACACTGTCGGATCCGGGGAGTCGGATTCCCACATTCCCACCCTACGTCACAATACTACAAAACCTAGAAGAGGGGACCTGCTGCTGCCAGGTGACCCGCTGCTGCTGGTGCTGATGACAAGGGGGACCAGGTGCCGCTTGTACTGAGGGGACACACACACAGTGATTCTTGTATTAGGGGTAGAGGGACAGCATGCTACACAGTGCCATCTGAACATCAACCCTCTCTCTCACCCCCTTCTCTCTCTCTCTTTCTCTATTTTTTCCTCTCTCTCTTTCTCCCCCTCCCCTCTCTCTAACCCCCTTCTGTTTCTTTCTCTTTCTTTCTTTCCCCATCCCCTCTCTTTCACCCCTTTCTTTCTTTCTTTCTTTCTTTCTTTCTCTTTCTTTCTTTCTTTCTTTCTTTCTTTCTTTCTTTCTTTCTTTCTTTCTTTCTTTCTTTCTTTCATTCTCTCTCTCTCTCTTTCTTTCTTTCTCTCTCCCTGTCCCATCTCTCTCACCCCCTTCTCTCTCCTTCTTTCTCTCTTTCCCCTCCACGTCCCCTCTCTCTCACCCCCTTCTCTCTTTCGCTCTATCTCTTTATTCATTCTCTCTTGTTCTGTTTCACTCCTTTCTCTCATATTTTCTCTTTCTCCCCCCCCCCTCTGCCATGCTCTATCCCCCCCACCACCCTCTCCCTCTTTCAACCCTCTCTCTCACCCCATCTCTTCTTTCTTCTTCCCATCCCCTCTCTCTCACCCACTTCTCTCTTTCTTTCTCTCACCCCCTTCTCTCTCTTTCTCTCTCTTTCTACCCCCCCCCACGTTCCCGCTCTCTCACCCCCTTCTCTCTTTTTCTCTTTATCTCTTTTTTCATTCTTTCTCTTTATCTTCCATTCTCTCTCCCAAATTTACTCTCTCTATTTCTCTGTTCCCTCTTCTCCCTCCTCTCTCTGCACTGTTCTCTCTCCCCCACCCCCCTCTCCATCTTTCAACCTTCTCTCTCACCCCCATCTCACTCAACCTTATCTCTCTTCCTCCTTCTTTGTCTCACCTCTCTCCCTCTTTCTCTTTCTATAACCCTCTTTCTCCCTAATCTCTCCCTCTTTCTTTTGTGCTTTCTTTATTTTTCTCTCTTTCTCTTTCCCTCCCTCTCTCTCATCTCCCTCCCTCCCCCCTTTCTCTTACACACTGCTCCCCCACTCTCTCTACCCTCTCTGTCTCACCTCTCTCTCCTCCTCTCTCTCGCTTTGTCCCCATCTCACCTCTCTCTCTCCTCTCTCACACTGCTTTCTCTACCCTTCTGTCTGTCTCACCTCTCTTTTTTACTCTCTCTCTCTCTCTCTCTCTCTCTCTCTTTCTCTTCCCATTCTCTTTCTCCTCTCTCTTTCTCCCCTGCCCTCCTCCCTATTTCTAATCACCATTTTTTCTTTCTTTCTCCCTTTCTCTTTTTCTTTCCTTCATGCTTTCTCTTTCTTTGTTTCACTCACATTCTTTATCTCTCACTTTCTCTTTTTTTTTCCTCCCCCCTCTCTCTGCCTTGCTCTCCACACCACCCTATTCCCTCTTTCAACCTTCTCTCTCTTTATTTCTCTCGTCCCTAGTCCCCTCTCTGACACCCTTCTCTTTTGTTATATTTACCCCCATGTCAATGCTCTCTCAGCCCCTTCTGATACAGTTAATTGGGTTCAGTATGGAATCCTGTCAGCATATTGATGCCAAATTCAGAATGACAGCAGGAGAGTGAGCACAACGAAGCTGGTGTCAGTATGCTGACCACTGGGATCCCAACCACTGGGATAGTGACTACATCATAGTTAATTGTAGTTTGTGATTACATGCAGGGTATGGGGAAATAAACCAATAACAGGGAGCCTTGGTTACATGCAGAACTAGCGGAAGTACAGCATGTGCATTGCACCATGGCCTGCTGCAATAAAGGTGATGGGCTTATCTGCTTGGGGGCACAAACTAAAATCTGGCCCAGGGCATCAAGGGCATCAAATTGGTTAGGGCTGGCTTTGTGAGTTGTGGTGTGGGAGTGAGCTGTGGGTTGAGCAATGTTGTATGATGGGGCAGTGCGAGCTGTGAACTGATCTGTGAGTGGGCAGTGTGAGGCATGAGGGTGTGTGGGAACTGCAGGGGGAGCAGTATGGTGTGAGGGGAGTAAAGTGAGCTGTGACTGTGGGGGAGAGAGCTGCAAGGTGAGCAGTAAGGTGTAATGGGAAACTATGAGGCATGAGGGTGGCAGTGAGCTGCAGGGCAAGCAGGCAGGTGTGATGTGACAGTGTGAACTGCAGGAGGAGCAGTAAGATATGAGGGGAATAGGATGAGCTGTGGTTGTGGGGGAGTGAGGTGTGATGGGGCAGTGTGAGCAGTTAGGAGGCAGTGAGGTGTAATGGGGGCATGTGAGGGGAACAGAGTGAGCTGTAATGGGGCAGAGTAAGCTATATGGTGGGCAGTGAGATATGGAGGGAAAAAGCAATGAGAGAGCTTTGGATGGGGTAAGTAGAGCGCTATGGAGGAGGCAGTCATAGAGATATGTAGGGAGGTGGCAATGAAACCGCTTTGGAGCAGGTAATCAGGTAGGTATGGAGGAAGGTGGCAGTGAGAGAGCTAAGTTCCCACATCACTGGTCACATCTCCTGCTGCAGCACGTAAAAGGCCCTTCATAAATTTCAGCTACAGTCCCATTCGTACCTTAATCTGGTTCTGGGCATTAGCATAAAGTCACAGATGCAACTGCAGCAAAAGACTTAAGGAAGGCCACAACTGTGTACAGCTCAGAATCAGGTCCTATGAGGAGGGATCCTGCCCCTGTCGTCAGATCCCACCCCCTCAAAAGACTCCGCTCCGTTAGGGCTGCTTCCCTCAATTTCCCAGGCTGGTTTTCTATCCCAATCCGCCCCTATTATAATGTGTCCTGACAACTATATACAGGTGCATCAGTTTACTATCATCATACAGCAGTGTATCAGTATTCTCTGCTGCTGTTTAGCCCCAATATTACAGTTATGTCCAGTTGCTATGCACTCTGTATATCAGTGGTTACAGCATTGAGACATTGTTTTTAGTAATAGATTATGGTCTCTGTGTGTCTGTACATATACATTGTTATGGTGTTACCAGACGCCCTATATACAGACATATTTATGTCTAGATCATTATTATTGTATTGTATATAATATGACTTGTGATTAATTGTGGGGACTGTTAGGCAATGTACACATTGTGATACTATGTCATTATTATTTTCACAGCATTTGCTCATATTTGTATGATGCCCTGAAAAAGATTTGCATAAGAATCGAAACTTTAGCGATACCATATTGCTCTGCATTGATTAAATAAAGTAATTGAAGATTACCTCATATGACTTGGAGAGTGCCTTCTTCCTACAGTTTGTGGGAAAATAATATATATATATATATATATATATACACGTGTGTGTGTGTGTGTGTGTGTGTGTGTGTGTGTGTGTGTGTGTGTGTGTGTTTGTTACCAACCTTTGATGTGAAGTGGTGGGTATTCCAATTTGGTTGCACTACCCATACATTCAAATCAACAAATCACATTCTTGCCCAAATTTGCATAAAATAGAAGGTGAAACCATGTCGCCATAGTATTTCAGACAACTTATTTCTATTCTGAACTCATAAATATAAATTTTACATGTACTGGTTATTTCGGGTCTATTCATGAAGAAGTGAAAAGAGTGGAGAAGTGAGCTAGGGGAGAAGTTGCCTATGGCAACCAATCAGTGTTGAGGTGACATTTAAAAAGTGCATTCTATAAAATGATATGTAGCAGCTGATTTGCTGACATGGGCAACTTCTCCGCTGGCTTACTATTCACTGCTTCATGAATAGACCCCTAATCTTCTTGTCATCATGCATTATTAGAATACACAAAAACAGATTTATATCACTTACAGGATACACTTTATGTACTATTAAAATTGCTTTGGTCTATTTTATTGTGATGATCTAGTGCAACAAGTATATTAAAACATATAATACCGAATTAATACATATAATAAACTGCACATAAGACATAGAATACAAACCACTGTTAAAAGGGAAGTCAATAAGGCCAATCAGATTAAATAATGGATATTATGATAGAGGTGACTGATTTCATCATTGGCGAATAATTAAAATTCAGCATATAAAAACCTTAGAAGTTGCATAATCCTGTGAAAGCCTATAGATCCATACCAAAAAAAGTAAAGGAATTTAATTGTAATTAATTCTATGCATAAATGTTTAAAAGTGACTTATACAATTATTTAGCACATAGTACAATTACAAATCTTGGTCTCTCCAGAAACCAAGAGGAGTGTACAGTTTAGAGATGTGCGCCTGGCCATTTTTCGGGTTTTTAGCTTTGCATTTTGGTTTTGCCAAAACCGCCCTTGTGTGTTTTGGTTTTTGTTCTATTTAAAAAAATAAAAATCATAAAAACAGATAAAATCACAGAATTTAGGGGTGTTTTTGTTCCTACAGGACTATTAACCTCAATAACATTCATTTCCACTCATTTCCAGTCTACTTTTAACATCTTACAGCTCACAAATTTGTTTTTATCCAGTTTAGGCCAAAGGTTGCACTGAGGTAGCTGGATGACTAAGCTAAGTGACAGACGTGGCTGGCACAAACACCTTGGCACATCTAGGAGTGGCACTGCAGTGGCAGACAGGATGGCAGTTTTATAAACTATGCCCAAAAAATGCTCCAAAGAGCACATAAGGCAAAGAAATACTGTAAGTTGCAAAATGGAATTGTCCTTGGGCCCTCCTACCCACCCTTCTGTTGTAAATATTAAATGGGTTGTTAGGTCAACAAAGCTTAAGTCGACAGTCATTAGGTCGACCACTGAATGTCAAGAATGCATTAGGTCGACATGGTCAATAGGTCAACATGGTCATTAGGTCAACATGTACTAGGTTGACAGGTCAAAATGTCGACATTTGTTTTTCACATTTTTTTTATTTTTTCAACTTATCGATCCACGTGGACAATGATTGGAATGGTAACCTGCCCGAAGCATGGCGAGTGAAGCGAGCCATGTGAGGGGACGCAGTGCTTTAATTGGGGTTTCACGTCACTTTATGAAGAAAACACAAAAAAAAGAAAAAAAAACATGTCGAGTCTTTGACCTGTTGACCAAGTACATGTCAACCTAATGACCATGTCGACCTATTGTCCCTGTCAACCTAAAGCATGTCGACCTTCCATGGTCGACCTAATGCCTGTCAACCTAAGTTGTGTCTACCCAATGACCCATACCCATATTAAACAGGACATGTACAGTTTAACAAACCAATCACTTCAGCGACAGGGACCGTCACTTGTGGCTGAAATGATTGGTTTGTTTGTGCCCTCACAAAACAATATTTTAGATGGAATTCCTCCATTAAGTATGTACTCTGAGGATGTTGATGATGAGGTGTTAATTACATTATAATCTTGTACAATAAATTTAATGTCTTCATCACAATTGATGTAACATGGAGGAGGTGCCTAGATGGCTAACGTTCCTACCTCTACTAAATTTGGCCTCACAAATGGAGCAGATGCTTTCATAAACATTGTCAGGATTGGGGTTAAAATAATCCCATAATCAAAAGGGGGCTATTTTGGTCTTATGCCCAGGTATTGCAATGGCTTTCTTTTTATCACGGTCAACAGATGCAGCCACCAGTGGCTGACTTGCACAAACAACATCATCATCATCATCATCATCATCAACATCCACACTGTCAGATAGTACACACATATCCCCCTCATTCAGTCCCACTTCCACACATCAATCTTCAATTTGTATTATGTCCTCCTAAACAAATTTATCACCCTCCTTATCAGATTCATCACCATCTTTACACTGCTCCCCACATGTGCAGATTGTTCAGAAATGCTGGAAGGAGGTGAAATAGGCGTCTCTATGAGGACAGTGTGAGAAATGCCTGCTGACATGGACACCCCTAAATGTTCCTCAAGAATGTCTGATGGTTCTGATTCTGAATGCACCATTTGTCTTACTGCCTCTGCAGCTAACCTTCCTTTTGATTTTTTTTTCTTTACCACTCTAAAATTAAATGATTTTACATACCCTGACTTAAGCCCTCTATGTCCCTGCTCATCTACCTTAGCTGATGACATTGACAGACTTGCATTGTCAATGACATGACTAGTGGCAGCAGCTTCAGCACTAGTAGTAGCCTCCATTTCTGTCAACATCAAGTGGGGTTGACTACACCAGCAGTGTTGCACAAATGAGTCAGAAATGTATATAATAATTACACACTGTGGTTAACTTCACTGACAGCATCACACAAATGAGTCAGAAATACATATAATAATAATAATAATAATAATAATAATTACACACTGGGGTTGACTTCACCAACAGCGTTGCACAATATGTGTATGTGTAGGAAATAATATGACTGGCAGTGTCACAATACTTATGAAAATAAAATAAAAATTGTATAGTACACTGGGGTACAGCACAAACAAAATATATATATTTTTATAATTTTAGGCTTTTTTTAGCTTTTATTATTTTAATTTTACACTGGAGTAGAGCCGCTGGATGGATGAACAGAGCACCTCTTTTTCAGATACAGCAGACATAGAGAGACCCTTTTTCAGTTACAGCAGACAGAGAGAGCATCCCTTTTTCAGATACAGCACACAGAGTAAGCACCCTTTTTTCAGCTACAACAGACAGTCTCTCTTTTACAGATACAGCAGACAGAGAGAGAGCACCATTTTTTCAGATACAGATGACATAGAGAGCACCCCTTTTTCAAATACAGCAGACAGGGGGGACCCCATTTTCAAAAAAAAAAGCAAACAGAGAGAGCACCCCTTTTTCAGGTACAGCTGGCAGAGAGAGCACCCCTTTTTAGATACAGCAGATAGAGAGCACCTCTTTTTCAGATACAGCAGACAGGGCAGAATCTGACAGCGGGATGAGGATGTTTTGCCCCTATGACGTTGTCGAGGCAGACGGGAAAACCTGAGTCGGGCTCAGATCCCAGCTCAGATCACAAAGTTCAGGAGGGGGGGGGGGGGGGGGTTGGTTCCCAGAGAACTGAACCTGCTCATCTTTAGTACAGTTACACATTTTTTTTCACATAATGGGGGTGATTCCGAGTTGATTGCTATTTTTTTCGTTCGCACAAGGTATTCGCAAAATTGCGAACACGTTGCCCAATAGAGATTATCCACCCCCAACGTATTTTTGCTATCTCTTACGCAGTATTACACAAAGTAGGCGTATGCCAAATGACATCGCACTAATGCGAACCCATCGCATTACCACAAACCTCATCGTAAAAATACAAACTTCTCGTAGATTTACACATTCTTATTAAAATTGTACACGCTTTTGCTAAAAAACGCACAACAATGTTTTTTTTTAAAGTTTAATTTCAACACCTTTCAGTTCAAACTCAACAAGCCTAACTCAATTACGAGTCCAATTAGTGTAATGAATGATAATGGTCATGACCAATTAAATCTTCAAAGAATACCTGCAGAGCACTTTGTAGCCATAATTGTCCATTAACATGTTCGAACATGTTCTTTTTAAAATTAGTGAAATAGATGTTGAAATTGTGCCTGTCTAATGTTAACTTGCTGCTTTTTGTGTAGTGGTGTAGTGTGTGAATAAATGTGTTTACCTGTTTTTAGAAACAATAAGCTCCTAAATGTCCAAAATTGTTTATGTTTTATTTGGGGGGCTAAAAAAACTATTCTTATTTTAGATGTGTGGGATGTTTAAGGTAACCAATTTCTGCTAGGCAATCTGCTGTTCCTTTATTGCATTAAGAAACACAACTTGAAACAAAATTGTTTGTGAACAGTTTTTTTTTTTTAAAACAAAACCACATTTTTTTGATTATTTTTAGAAAAAGTCTTCGAGCTGTTCCACGTCGGCCAGCAACGCCCTCAGATTGGCCTTTATACTGGCCAGAATGCCAGGCAGGCTTGTGGGATCTCCAATTGCACCATCTGAAATGAAGAGCAAAAATAAACATTACTAACTTACTCACCTATTATACAAGCAAGGCACAAAGCAAACTTTAATGGCAAAGTGACTACATCATGGATGTTTGAATGTTAAAACAGTAGCATACCAACACACAAGCATGCTCAGCAATGTTTGTTATTGTTAAATAAAAAAATAAAAAAGTGTACCAAACCATGGGGTACATTTACTAAGATGGGAGTTCTATTTAAGATGGTGCGTTGCCCATAGCAACCAATCAGATTCCACGTATTATCTTCTAGAAGGTGCTAAATAAATGAGAAGTACAATCTGATTGGTTGCTATGGGCAACATCCCATCTTAAATAGAACTCCCATCTTAGTAAATGTAACACCATGCTGGGATTCATTCACATCTGGAGTGAAGCAGACTTCTCTTTTTTTGGGTTGGCCCTGCATCATCACACTGCATATCAACATCGTCAGAAGGACAACATATCCTAGCATGCCCACACTCCCTGAAAGCCTGCCTTACTACATAAGGTCAAACAGGTTTTTTAATTAAAAATAATATTTTTTTGAGTATAACTTTCACAACACAAATCACTGTGTCCTTAGCCTGCCTAACAAAGTGAAGCATGCGAGTTGAATGTGCAAATATTGGAATACCCAGGCACAAGTGTAAAAGTCCAACAACATACCAAACTCTTCTCAGGTCTAACTTTTTTGCTGATAATCTAGCACATATAAACCCTGTTGTCCAGGCAACCCTGTCGACATAATTAGTGTCGACCTAGAGTGCACAACCTAAACATTGCAGACGTAGACACTGTACATCTAATGATCCTCACACAAATGTAAATGCAACATCCATACCATGATGAAGAAGACAAACATTTTACCTTGGCACAAGATTGGCCCCAGTACAACACTGCATTTATTAGAATGTGAAGTTTAATTAGGTAACAAATTAAATGTCAATGTGTCAACTTACTCTCCTCTGCCACTTGAGCACCTCCCTGAAGTGCCTCCGGGGCCTCTGCTGCCCATTCAGAAGGTGGGGATGGCGGCTGGATGGCGGAAGGAGGCTGGATGGGGGAAGGAGGCTGGATGGGGGAAGGAGTCTGGATTGGGGAAAGAGGATGGAAGGGGGAGCTGGTTATAGAGGGTGGGTCATATTGAGAGGGGGAGGGTGGTGGAGAGGTGGGTTGGGCCACAGAGGGGGCAGAGAGGTGGGTTGGGCCACAGAGGGGGAGGGGGGCAGAGAGGGGGAGGGTTGCGGAGAGGTGGGTTGGGCCACAGAGGGGGAGGGGGGCAGAGAGGGGGAGGGTTGCGGAGAGGTGGGTTGGGCCACAGAGGGGGAGGGGGGCAGAGAGGGGGTTTGGGAAAGAGAGGGGGAGTGGGGCGGAGAAGGGGATTGGGAAAGAGAGGGGGAGGGGGGCGGAGAGGGAGATTGGGCCACAGAAGAGGAGTGAGGCGGAAAAAGGGATTTGGAAAGAGAGGG
Organism: Pseudophryne corroboree; assembly: GCF_028390025.1. Taxonomy (NCBI): domain Eukaryota; kingdom Metazoa; phylum Chordata; class Amphibia; order Anura; family Myobatrachidae; genus Pseudophryne; species Pseudophryne corroboree. Next base: position 484,049,157 of record NC_086448.1, read on the forward strand.
GGAGTGGGGTGGAGAAGTGGATTTGGAAAGAGAGGGGGAGTGGGGTGGAGAAGTGGATTTGGAAAGAGAGGGGGAGTGGGGCAGAGAAGGGGATTGGGAAAGAGGGGGAGTGGGGCGGAGAAGGGGATTGGGAAAGAGAGGGGGAGGGGCGGAGAGGGGGATTGGGCCACAGAAGGGGAGTGGGGCGGAGAAGGGGATTGGGAAAGAGAGGGGGAGGGGGGCAGAGAGGGGGCTTGTGCCACAAAAGGGGAGGGGGGCGGAGAAGGGGATTGGGCTAGGCTTGAAATTGTCAGCCTTCCAGCCGCTGCTTGCCGTTGTGCTTGCCCTAGAATGACATATGTAATAATTAGGTTATGGCTAAAAAAAAAAAATCAGCATTTCAAAATGCTACTCAGAGTTTTGCTGACCAGTGACCACCAGTATTATACGTTCTCTGCCTGAAAAACACTCCATATCTGTTCTGCATTGTAGTATATAGTAGGAGGACAGTGCAGAATTTTGCTGACCAGTGACCACCAGTATTATATCAGTACGGTACAGTAGTCCACTGCTCTACCTACCTCTGTGTCGTCAAGTATACTATCCATCCATACCTGTGGTGCATTTTAGTTGTTGTGCGCAGTATATATAGTAGGAGGACAGTGCAGAATTTTGCTGACCACCAGTATATAATATATAGCAGTACAGTACAGTAGTCCACTGCTCTACCTACCTCTGTGTCGTCAAGTATACTATCCATCCATACCTGTGGTGCATTTAAGTTTTGCGCAGTATATAAAGTAGGAGGACAGTGCATAATTTTGCTGACCACCAGTATATAATATATAGCAGTACGGTACAGTAGTCCACTGCTCTACCTACCTCTGTGTCGTCAAGTATTCTATCCATCCATACCTGTGGTGCATTTTAGTTGTTGTGCGCAGTATATATAGTAGGAGGACAGTGCATAATTTTGCTGACCACCAGTATATAATATATAGCATTACGGTACAGTAGTCCACTGCTCTACCTACCTCTGTGTCGTCATGTACACTATCCATCCATACCAGTGGCGCATTTAAGTTTTGCACAGTATATATAGTAGGAGGACAGTGCAGAATTTTTCTGACCACAAGTATATAACATATAGCAGTACGGTACAGTAGTCCACTGCTCTACCTACCTCTGTGTCGTCAAGTATACAATCCATCCATACCTGTGGTGCATTTTAGTTGTTGTGCGCAGTAAATATAGTAGGAGAACAGTGCATAATTTTGCTGACCACAGGTATATAATATATAGCAGTACGGTACAGTAGTCCACTGCTCTACCTACCTCTGTGTTGTCAAGTATACTATCCATCCATAACTGTGGTGCATTTAAGTTTTGCGCAGTATATATAGTAGGAGGACAGTGCATAATTTTGCTAACCACCAGTATATAATATATAGCAGTATGGTACAGTAGTCCACTACTCTACCTACCTCTGTGTCGTCAAGTATACTATCCATCCATACCTGTGGTGCATTTTAGTTGTTGTGCACAGTATTACAGTAGGAGGACTGTGCATAATTTTTCTGACCACCAGTATATAATATATAGCTGTACAGTACAGTAGTCCACTGCTCTACCTACCTCTGTGTCGTCAAGTATACTATCCATCCAAACCTGTGGTGCATTTTAGTTGTTGTGCGCAGTAAATATAGTAGGAGGACAGTGCAGAATTTTTCTGACCACCAGTATATAATATATAGCATTACGGTACAGTAGTCCACTGCTCTTCCTTCCTTTGTGTCATCAAGTATACTATCCACCCATACCTGTGGTGCATTTTAGTTGTTGTGCGCAGTATACAGTATATAGTAGGAGGACAGTGCAGAATTTTGCTGACCACCAGTATATAATATATAGCAGTACGGTACAGTAGTCCACTGCTATTGATATATTACTGGCATATAATTCCACACATTAAAAAATGGAGAACAAACATGTGGAGGGTAAAATAGGGAAAGATCAAGATCAACTTTCACCTCGTGCTGAAGCTGCTGCCACTAGTCATGGCCGAGACGATGAAATGCCATCAACGTCGTCTGCCAAGGCCGATGCCCAATGTCATAGTAGAGAGCATGTAAAATCCAAAAAACAAAAGTTCAGTAAAATGACCCAAAAATCTAAATTAAAAGCATCTGAGGAGAAGCGTAAACTTGCCAATATGCCATTTACGACACGGAGTGGCAAGGAACGGCTGAGACCCTGGCCTATGTTCATGGCTAGTGGTTCAGATTCACATGAGGATGGAAGCACCGATCCTCTTGCTAGAAAAATGAAAAGACTTAAGCTGGCAAAAGCACAGCAAAGAACTGTGCGTTCTTCTAAATCACAAATCCCAAAGGATAGTCCAATTGTGTCGGTTGCGATGCCTGACCTTCCCAACACTGGTCGGGAAGAGGTGGCACCTTCCACCATTTGCACGCCCCCTGCAAGTGCTGGAAGGAGCACCCGCAGTCCAGTTCCTGATAGTCAAATTGAAGATGTCACTGTTGAAGTACACCAGGATGAGGATATGGGTGTTGCTGGCGCTGAGGAGGAAATTGACAAGGAGGATTCTGATGGTGAGGTGGTTTGTTTAAGTCAGGCACCCGGGGAGACACCTGTTGTCCGTGGGACGAATATGGTCATTGACATGCCTGGTCAAATTACAAAAATAATCACCTCTTCGGTGTGGAATTATTACAACAGAAATGTGGACAACTGGTGTCAAGCCGTGTGTTTCCTTTTTCAAGCTGTAATAAGTAGTGGTAAGGACGTTAACCACCTAGGAACATCCTCCCTTATACGTCACCTGGAGCGCATTCATCAGAAGTTATTGACAAGTTCAAAAACTTTGGGTGACAGCGGAAGCAGTCTACTGCCAACTAAATCCCTTCCTCTTGTAACCAAGCTCCTGCAAACCACACCACCAACTCCCTCAGTGTCAATTTCCTCCTTAGACAGGAAAGCCAATAGTCCTGCAGGCCATGTCACTGTCAAGTCTGACGAGTCCTCTCCTGCCTGGGATTCCTCCAATGCATCCTTGAGTGTAAAGCCTACTGCTGCTGGCGCTGCTGTTGTTGCTGCTGGGAGTCGATCGTCATCCCAGAGGGGAAGTCGGAAGGCCACTTGTACTACTTCCAGTAAGTAATTGACTGTCCAACAGTCCTTTGCGAGGAAGATGAAATATCACAGCAGTCATCCTGCTGCAAAGCGGATAACTCAGGCCTTGGCAGCCTGGGCGGTGTTAAACGTTTTTCCGGTATCCACCATTAATTCACAGGAAACTAGAGATTTGCTTGAGGTACTGTGTCCCCGGTACCAAATACCATCTAGGTTCCATTTCTCTAGGCAGGCGATACCAAGAATGTACACAGACCTCAGAAAAAGACTCACCAGTGTCCTAAAAAATGCAGTTGTACCCAATGTCCACTTAACCATGGACAAGTGGAGCAGGGCAGACTAAGGACTATATGACTGTGACAGCCCACTGGGTAGATGTATTGCCTCCCGCAGCAAGAACAGCAGCGGCGGCACCAGTAGCAGCATCTCGCAAATGCCAGCTCATTCCTAGGCAGGCTACGCTTTGTATCACCGCTTTCCATAAGAGGCACACAGCTGACAACCTCTTACGGAAATTGAGGAACATCATCGCAGAATGGCTTACCCCAATTGGACTCTCCTGGGGATTTGTGACATCGGACAATGCCACCAATATTGTGCGTGCATTACATGTGGGCAAATTCCAGCACGTCCCATGTTTTGCACATACATTGAATTTGGTGGTGCAGAATTATTTAAAAAACGACAGGGGCGTGCAAGAGATGCTGTCGGTGGCCCGAAGAATTGCGGACCACTTTCGGCATTCAGCCACCGCGTGCCGAAGACTGGAGCACCAGCAAACACTCCTGAACCTGCCCTGCCATTATTTGAAGCAAGAGGTGGTAACGAGGTGGAATTCAACCCTCTATATGCTTCAGAGGATGGAGGAGCAGCAAAAGGCCATTCAAGCCTATACAGCTACCTACGATATAGGCAAAGGAGGGGGAATGTACCTGATTCAAGCGAAGTGGAGAATGATTTCAACGTTGTGCAAGGTCCTGCAACCCTTTGAATTTGCCACACGTGAAGTCAGTTCAGACACTGCCAGCCTGAGTCAGGTCATTCCCCTCATCAGGCTTTTGCAGAAGAAGCTGGAGAGATTAAAGGAGGAGCTAAAACAGAGTGATTCCGTTAGGCATGTGGGACTTGTGGATGGAGCCCTTAATTCGCTTAACCGGGATTCACAGGTGGTCAATCTGTTGAAATCAGAGCACTACATTTTGGCCACCGTGCTCGATCCTAGATTTAAAGATTTAAAACCTACGTTGGATGTCTCTTTCCGGCAGACACAAGTCTGCAGAGGTTCAAAGACCTGCTGGTGAGAAAATTGTCAAGTCAAGCGGAACGTGACCTGTCAACAGCTCCTCCTTCACATTCTCCCGCAACTGGGGGTGCAAGGAAAAGGCTAAGAATTCCGAGCCCACCCGCTGGCGGTGATGCAGGGCAGTCTGGAGCGAGTGCTGACATCTGGTCCGGACTGAAGGACCTGCCAACGATTACTGACATGTCGTCTACTGTCACTGCATATGATTCTGTCACCATTGAAAGAATGGTGGAGGATTATATGAGTGACCGCATCCAAGTAGGCACGTCAGACAGTCCGTACATATACTGGCAGGAAAAAGAGGCAATTTGGAGGCACTTGCACAAACTGGCTTTATTTTACCTAAGTTGCCACCACTCCAGTGTGTACTCCGAAAGAGTGTTTAGTGCAGCCGCTCACCTTGTCAGCAATCGGCGTACAAGGTTACTTCCAGAAAATGTGGAGAAGATGATGTTCATCAAAATGAATTATAATCAATTCCTCCGTGGAGACATTCACCAGCAATTGCCTCCAGAAAGTACACAGGGACCTGAGATCATGGATTCCAGTGGGGACGAATTAATAATCTGTGAGGATGGGGATGTACACAGTGAAAGGGGTGAGGAATCGGAGGATGAGGAGGAGGTGGATATCTTGCCTCTGTAGAGCCAGTTTGTGCAAGGAGAGATTGATTGCTTCTTTTTTGGTGGGGGCCAAAACCGACCAGTCATTTCAGTCACAGTCGTGTGGCAGTCCCTGTCGCTGAAAGGATGGGTTTGTTAAAGTGTGCATGTCCTGTTTATACAACATAAGGGTGGGTGGGAGGGCCCAAGGACAATTCCATCTTTCACCTCTTTTTTCTTTCATTTTTCTTTGCATCATGTGCTGTTTGGGGACTATTTTTTGAAGTGCCAGCCTGTCTGACACTGCAGTGCCACTCCTAGATGGGCCAGGTGTTTGTGTCGGTCGCTTAGCTTAACCATCCAGCGACCTTGGAACACCTCTTTTTTACTTAGCATCATGTACTGTTTGGGGACTATTTTTTAAATCTGCCATACTGTCTGCCATTGCAGTGCCACTCCTAGATGGGCCAGGTGTTTGTGTCGGATACTTGGGTCGCTTAGCTTAGCCATCCAGCGACCTTGGTGCACCTCTTTTTTTCTTTGCATCATGTGCTGTTTGGGGACAATTTTTTTAAGTACCATCCTGTCTGACACTGCAGTGCCACTCCTAGATGGGCCAGGTGTTTGTGTCAGCCACTTGGGTCGCTTAGCTTAGCCATCCAGCGACCTTGGTGTACCTCTTTTTTTCTTTGCATCATGTGCTGTTTGGGGACAATTTTTTTAAGTGCCATCCTGTCTGACACTGCAGTGCCACTCCTAGATGGGCCAGGTGTTTGTGTCGGCCACTTGGGTCGCTTAGCTTAGCCATCCAGCGACCTTGGTGCACCTCTTTTTTTCTTTGCATCATGTGCTGTTTGGGGACAATTTTTTTAAGTGCCATCCTGTCTGACACTGCAGTGCCACTCCTAGATGGGCCAGGTGTTTGTGTCGGCCACTTGGGTCGCTTAGCTTAGCCATCCAGCGACCTTGGTGCACCTCTTTTTTTCTTTGCATCATGTGCTGTTTGGGGACAATTTTTTTAAGTGCCATCCTGTCTGACACTGCAGTGCCATTCCTAGATGGGCCAGGTGTTTGTGCCGGCCACTTGGGTCGCTTAGCTTAGTCATCCAGCGACCTCGGTGCAAATTTTAGGACTAAAAATAATATTGTGAGGTGTGAGGTGTTCAGAATAGACTGGAAATGAGTGGAAATTATGGTTATTGAGGTTAATAATACTATGGGATCATAATGACCCCAAAAATTCTATGATTTAAGCTGTTTTTGAGGGTTTTTTGTAAAAAAACACCCAAATCCAAAATACACCCGAATCCAACAAAAAAAATTTCAGGGAGGTTTTGCCAAAACGTGTCCGAATCCAAAACCAAAACACAAAACCCGAAAAATGTCCGGTGCACATCACTAGTTACATTGATAACATTCCTACACAGACATCTTCCTGACCATGAGATTTCCTACATGAATAGTGAATATCGACTAATGACACCGTTTGACCAGGGAGGATACATTTCTTTAGAGCACAGGTTCTCAAACTCGGTCCTCAGGACCCCGCAGGGTCCATGTTTTGCAGGTCACCTGTAGATTTTTAAAAGGAAGAGAGTAAAAGCTGGAAACATAGTAAATGTAGAAAAAGCCGGTAACCATGTAAAGTCTTTGGAAAAGCTGGAAATCATAGTGAATGTTTTGAAAATCCGGAAATCACAGTAAATGTATTGAAAAAGGCAGAAATAATAGTAAATGTATTGAATGTGTCCGGAGAGCAGGAGGACTACTCTGTGACAGTTGGTTGATCCCTGGACCAGGGGGCGTGGCCTAGAGAGCAGAAACTTAGAAGAGGCAGAGTTACCTCCGGAAGTGATTGTGAGGAGAGCCCAGAGGTGATCAATGTAAGGAGTTGAGGAAGAGCGCTGCTGTGGGAACCTGACAGGAAAAGGCTGCCCTGTGGAGAAGCCGCCCCATGTCATAGTGGGCACAATAAGGGAAGAGCGGTGTGAGCTGCCCGGGACACAGAGAGGGAAGTCTGAGCTGTGCAGAGTCCAGCTATGGAAAGTAACGGTGCCATACAGTAGGGACGGAGCACACACCCACAGACAGCACTGGGATTGGGACAGTGACCAAAGATTGTGAGGAGATTCCGTTGTTCAGGGAGCAGGGTGAGTGGCCAGTGGCAGTGTCCGCCATTACCAAGTACTTACTCACCTCACTTCACCTCGCATCAGGCAGTTATACATACAGTGTCAGCATCAATGCCATCCAGTTACAGTCCTAGCCGTGTCAGGAGTGATCGGTCAGCCCAAATACTGGCTGCTAGCCCACATCCCAGCAAATCCACTTCCTAGTTATTGGAGTGACTCAATAGAAGTTACTTCACCCCTTATCTTACAGCTCTTTTCAGAGAATGAGTTACCTACAGAATGGGGTAACCAGAGCATCTTCCTCCATGTTTACTAACGGAGAGAACTAGTCATTATCTACTGCTGTGAGAACAAAGCAACATGCAGTGACATAGGGGGTAATTCCAAGTTGATCGCAGCAGGATTTTTTTTAGCAGTTGGGCAAAACCATGTGCACTGCAGGGGAGGCAGATATAACATGTGAAGAGAGAGCTAGATTTGGGTGTGGTGTGTTCAATCTGCAATCTAATTTGCAGTGTAAAAATAAAGCAGCCAGTATTTACCCGGCACAGAAATAAAATAAACCACCCAAATCTAACTCTATCTGCACATGTTATATCTGCACCCCTGCAGTGCACATGGTTTTGCCCAACTGCTAAAAAAAATCCTGCTGCTATCAACTTGGAATTACCCTCATAGAGGGAAAGGGCAACTGTTTATTAGCCAAGAGTCAGCCTTAGTGCAAGAGGAGAGACTATTGCAGATCACAAAGTGTGGGCATTCCCCAGCTCAATGATAACCAGTGAGAAACTGACAGAGTGAACCGAGCTGTCATCATACCCTGCTTGAACTGTTCCTCTCTGCATGCTTGCTTAATTTCACTAAACTGAGCTGTGTACTCACCGCTTCTTCCTCACCTGCTGCTACCTAACTGAACGGTGAACTGTGAAACTTTCTGCTTGCATAACTGTGCCGAAGAGAAAGGAACTACGGGGGTTATTCCGAGTTGTTCACTCGTTGACGATTTTCGCTATACTGCGATTAGTCGCTTACTGCGCATGCGCAAGGTTCACAGAGCGCATGCGCTTAGTTATTTTACACAAAAGTTAGGTATTTTACTCACGGCATAACAAAGCTTTTTCATCGCTATGCTGATCATAGTGTGATTGACAGGAAGTGGGTGTTTCTGGGCGGAAACTGGCCGTTTTATGGGAGTGTGTGGAAAAACGCAGGTGTTCGAGTTGTAAAATGCAGGAGTGGCTGGAGAAACGGGGGAGTGGTTGGGCAAACGCTGGGTGTGTTTGTGACATCAAACCAGGAACAAAAAGGACTGAGCTGGTCGCAATGGCTGAGTAAGTCTGGAACTACTCAGAAACTGCTAAAAAATTTCTGTTCGCAATTCTGCTAATCTTTCGTTCGCACTTCTGCTAAGCTAAGATACACTCCCAGAGGGCGGCGGCTTAGCATGTGCAATGCTGCTAAAAGCAGCTAGCGAGCGAACAACTCGGAATCACCCCCTACATGCACTATGGTTGTACAATGCTTTCTGATTGACTTTCATAACTTGCCTGCATGATAAGCTAAACCCTGCAACTCTTGCTACTGCTCTGCCTCTGCTTACTTATCACTTCAACAAACTGTTAATAGACAGCGGATTCTATTTGTGGGGAACTTTAACAAGTTTTTAAACTTTTTATTGTTCCCTATAAGAGCCTGTAGTGGACAGAACATTTACTGGGATATAACAGAATTACAGGTAAACGGACTTGGTAATAGAAACTTCAAACGCCACCCAGTGGACAATTTAGGGTATAACAGTATTTTAATAATTAAGGGGAGTACATTCTATTTGCATTGATGTGATTTGCATGATCTGCCACTTTACCGAAACCGTGTTCTTTACTATCTTCTATTACGGTGTAGCTTCTGCTGTTATATATAGGTCACTGTGTGTTGCATTTTGCATTGTTATATTCTTTTCTGTGTGTTACACCTTGCCATTTAACCTAGTTAAAACCACAGTGGTGACCAGTGCTTTCCTGCAAAATAAACATCTAGTTACTGTCCAATTGTGTGGTGGTTTTGGGGGGTTTCTTGGGTGTCCTGATCCTTCTGCCTGAAGCTGGTAGGTGAGATCTGGAGTAAGCTGATATTGTCGGGGAAACAGGTACGGACAACATCAGCACCGACTTCACTACCAACTTACAGTGTAATTACAAATGTTCTCAGAGTGATGAGAAAAGGGGTCGTGTCATGTCGACCTCCCCCCATTTTCATTGGCCAAGTGCGCACACAGTATCACTAAGATATTTTTTCTACTTGCACCACTGGTTCAAACTGAAATCTAAACTGCAGCGTAAAAATAAAGCTGACAGTATTTACCATGCACAGAAACAATATAACACACCCAAATCTAACACTCTCTGCACATGTTACAGTACATCTGCCCCACCTGCAGTCATGGGCGTTTTAAGAGAGGAGGGGACCCGGTGTAGCCTCTGTCGCAGGCCCCCTCCTCTCCGGCAGCAAGTAGAATCTGGCATACAGCCAAAGTCTACTACTCATGCGCATGTCTCCAGGAACAGGGCACCCGCACCCTGTTCCAGGGGACATCTCTAGTGAGCATCCGCAAATCACTTGGAAATGGCCTCAGCGGCCATTTTCCGAGTGATTTATGCCTGCACTAGAGGGCAGTCGCTGCGGGACTCCAGAATGGTAAGTATATTAAGTGGGTGCAGTGTGTGCGGTGTGGGCCCCCCTGGACTCAGGGGCCCATGTGCACTGCAAGTGTGACATATGTAACATGCGCAGAGAGAGTTAGATTTGGGTGTGGTGTGTTCAATCTGCAATCTAAATTGCAGTGTAAAAATAAAGCAGCCAGTATTTACCCTGCACAGAAACAAAATAAGTTAACCCACCCAAATATAACATTTGCAGAGAGAGTTAGATCTGCCACACCTGCAGTGCCCATGGTTTTGCCCAACTGCTAACAAATTTTCTGCTGCGATCCACTCTGAATTACCCGCCATGTGCACTGCAGGGGGGGTGGGCGGGCAGATATAACATGTGCAGAGAGAGCTAGATTTGGGTGGGGTGTCTTCAAACTGAAATCTAAATTGCAGTGTAACATAGTAACATAGTATCTAAGGTTGAAAAAAGACAATTGTCCATCGGGTTCAACCTATTTGTGGTCTCCTATGCACGATTATTTTGTATAACATTTTGACTGAAGTTGCTGACTGCCATTCCGATTAACCCCTCTTTTTTATAATAACCATAGTGCGTGACTATGCCCCGTAACCCTAGATATCCTTATCCATTAGGAATTTATCTAACCCATTCTTAAAGGTGTTGACTGATTTGGCCATAACAACTCCCTCAGGCAGGGAATTACAAACACGTATCGTCCTTACCGTAAAAAAGCCTTTACGCCGTATTGTGTGGAATCTCCTCTCTTCTAACCTGAGCGAGTGTCCACGAGTACTCTGTGTTGATCTAACCAAAAACAGGTCCTGTGCAAGATCTGTATATTGTCCCCTTATATATTTGTAAATGTTGATCATGTCCCCTCTTAATCTCCTCTTTTCCAGTGTAAACATGCCTAGTCTTGGAAGCCTTTCCTCGTATTCCAGCGTCTCAATACCCTTAATTAGTTTGGTTGCACACCTTTGAACCTTTTCTAGCTCCAGGATATCCTTTTTGTAGTAAGGTGCCCCGAATTGTACACAGTATTCAAGGTGTGGCTTCACAAGTGATTTATATAACGGGAGTATAATACTCTCGTCCCTAGCATCAATTCCCCATTTTATGCATGCTAATATCTTATTAGCCTTCTTTGCTGCAGTCCTACTTTGGGTACTACTGCTTAGTTTGCTATCTATGAGGACACCTAAGTCCTTTAACCAGTACAGAATCCCCTAATTTTACCCCATTTAGTAGGTAGGTGTTATTTTTGTTCTTGTTACCAAAGTGCATTACCTTACACTTGTCTGTATTGAAGCGCATTCTCCATTTCGCTGCCCAAGCTTCTAATTTAACTAAGTCATTCTGAAGCGACTCAGCATCCCCCTCTGCATTTATAACTATACACATTTGGTATCATCTGCAAAAATCTGTTAGGTCGTTAATGAAAATATTGAACAATAGCGGTCCTAATACTGAGCCTTGCGGCACACCACTTAGCACTTCAGTCCAAGTTGAAAAAGATCCATTAACCACAACGCGCTGCTCCCTATTATCTAACAAGTTTTTGACCCAAGTGCATATTGTGCTTCCTAGCTTCCTAGCCCTGATTCTTGTAGCTTGTAGATAAGTCTCATGTGTGGTACAGTATCGAACGCTTTGGCAAAATCTAAAAAGATTACATCCACCTCTTTACCCTGATCTAGGTTTGCGCTTACTGTTTCATAAAAGCCAAGTAAGTTGGTTTGACAGGATCTGTCCTTCATAAACCCATGTTGATTCCTTTTAATGACCTTATTGACTTCAAGGAACTTCTGAATACTATCTCTTAGAATATCTTCCAATACTTTCCCCACTATAGATGTAAGACTAACTGGTCTATAATTACCTGGTTCAGCTTTACTTCCCTTTTTGAATATAGGCACTACTTCCGCTATACGCCAGTCTTTGGGAACCATACCAGATATTACTGAATTCTTAAAGAACAAAATTAGCGGTTTTGCAGGTTTAGAAGGAAGCTCCATTAGAACCCTTGGGTGAATACCATCGGGACCTGGTGACTTATTAATCTTTAAATGTTTTAATCGGTCACAGACTACTTCCTTACTTAAATAAGTACATATCAGTGGGATATTCTCATTATTGAGATTATATGTTAGTCCCTGAATTGGGTCCTCTCTAGTAAATACTGTTGAAAAAAACTCATTTAGTGTGTCCGCTATGTCATTATCATTTTTGCTTAAGACTCCCATCTTGTCTTTTAAAGGGCCTATACTCTCCTTCTTTAATCTTTTGCTATTAATGTATTTAAATAATTTTTTGGGATTCGCTTTGCTTTCCTTTGCTACTAGTTTTTCAGTTTCTACTTTAGCCGCTCTTATTTCCTTTTGCATATTTTGTTACATTCCTTATAGTGCTGAAATGACTCTGCTTCCCCGTCAGATTTGTATTTTTTAAATGCTCGCCTTTTCTTGCCCATAAGTTCCTTAATCTTTTTGTTAAGCCACATCGGTTTATGATTTTATTACTTTTTTTGCTGCTCGTAGGAATAAATTTGAGTGTATTTTTAGCTAGCAGGAATTTTAGTACCTCCCATTTCTCTGTAGTATTTTTTCCTAAAAACAAACCTTCCCATTCAATATCCCTGAAAAATAACCTCATCTTTTCAAAATTTGCTCTGCTAAAGTTTAGAGTCCTAGTTGAGCCAGTATAGGGCTGTTTATGGAAACTGATATTGAATGTGACCATGTTGTGGTCACTGTTTCCTATGGGTTCCCCTACTATAATACCTGATACCAAATCCCCATTGTTTGTTAATACCAGGTCTAAGATTGCATTGTACCTAGTTGGTTCCTCAATTAGTTGAACTAAGTAGTTATCATTAAGTGTGTTTAAAAACATATTGCCCCTAGCAGTATCACATGAATCGTTTTTCCAGTTTATCTCTGGATAGTTAAAATCTCCCGTCACTACTATGTCTCCTACTCCTGCTGCTCTTTCAATTTGCTTTAGTAACAATTCCTCATCAGATGCGTTGATACCAGGCGGCCTATAGCATACACCCAATAAAAACTTTTTTATTCCTTTTTCCCCGCATGCAATTTCTACCCATAATGTCTCGACAGTGTCTACAGTCCCCTCCTGAATATCTTCCCGTATATCAGGTTTTAAAAACGGCTTTACGTAAAGACACACCCCTCCACCCTTTTTATTTAGTCTGTCTCTCCTAAACAGTGTATAGCCATCTAGATTGACTGTCCAATCATGAGATACGTCCCACCAAGTTTCAGTAATGTCATATTGTTTGCTTGCTACAAGTATTTCTAGTTCACCCTTTTTACCAGTAATGCTTCTGGCGTTTACATACATACAACTAAGATAAGTGTTTTCCCTTGCGTTAGGGACATCTTTCACCTTATGTAGCAATGATGACCTGTAATCGTCATTGGTTAGTGCTTTGGTAAAATCTCTTTTAGTACCCATGTTAGTAACCTTACCGCCTGCTCTTACCCTCCCCTCAACTTCTCCCCCATTTCGTTTACTACCGCCATCCCCAATATTCTCACTGCATGACCCGTAGTTTCTAGCTAAACCCTCCCCCCAGGCTCCTAGTTTAAAATCTCCTCCAACCTTCTAACCATACTTCCCCTCAGCACCGCTGCCCCCTCCTCAGTCAGGTGCAATCCGTCACGACAAAAGAGATGGCGCCTGACTGAGAAGTCCGCCCAGTGTTCCAGGAACACAAACCCCTCTTTCCTGCACCAATCCCTAAGCCACACATTTACCTCCCTAATCTCCCTCTGCCTCCCTGGACTAGCGCGTGGCACGGGTAATAATTCCGAGAATATTACCTTAGATGCCCTTGCCTTCAGTTTCTTTCCTAAGTCCCTATAGTCTTTCTTAAGGACATCCCACCTTCCGCTAACCTTGTCATTGGTGCCAACGTGCACCAAGACCACCGGGTCTTTCCCAGCCCCTTCCAACAATCTATCTACCCGGTCCGCGATGTGCCGTAGCCGAGCACCCGGGAGACAACAGACTGTACGGCGATCACAGTCCCGGTAGCAGATTGCCCTATCTGCCCTCCTGATGATAGAATCCCCTACCACCACCATCTGACTAGGTACCTCACTATCTTTTATCCCATTGGATGCTAGAGGGAGCAGTCTCTGGATGCTAGAGGGAGCAGTCTCCTCCGGCACCGTCATTTCTTCACTATCATCCTCCGATTCCTCGTCCAGTCGGGCAAATTTGTTCGGGTTTGATAGTTCAGAGATGTCGAGCCTCCCCCTCTTTTTCTTCCTTCTAACTGTGACCCAGCTGGCTACCTGATCATCATCCTCTTCTACCAGTGACCCCTCCTGCAACTCCTCCACCGTTCTGTCTAAACTTCGCTCGAGATTGTGAATCTTCCTCAGTCACGTAACGGTTTGCTCTAGATCAGTTACCTGGGCTTCCAGGGCAACCGTTTGCACACACCTCGTGCAGATGTAATCACACTGGACCGGTAGCTCCAGGTGTGCATACATCTTGCACGGCATGCACTGAGTGAGGTCCCCAATCACAGCCCCTCCCATATTGTTTGTAAGGTCTAACTCCCTGTTACTCTCAAAGAAAAAGCAGCAAAAATAAAAAGTAGAAGACAAACAATCTCACTTATACAATAATTAAGCTGGCTTATACTTATCTATCTTTGTGCAGTTCTTGGTCCTTCACGTTTATGCAGCTGTAGTACTCTCTCCTGCGGCACCTATACTCCACTTAGCAGTTGCAGTTGTTCCAGCTCACTGCACCTCCTTTTCACTCGGCTTCCAGCTCCTGCTAAATAAAAAAAAAAGCCCCTCACACACGTACAATCACAGCCCCTCTGCTACTCCAAGTAAGAGACCCTCTCACTCACTCACAAGGTCAGCCCCTTGCAGCCTCACCAGAAGTTTAATTGTACTGCAAATATGCGTGTTCCTGAATGTGTATTATAAAACTCACCTTTTTGTGTAAAAATAAAGCAGCCAGTATTTACCCTGCACAGAAACAAATTAACCCACCCAAATCTAACTCATTCTGCATATGTTATATCTACCCCCACTGCATTGCACATGGGCCCTCATTCTGAGTTGATCGCTTGCTAGCTACTTTTAGCAGTCGTGCAAATGCATAGTCGCCGCCCACGGGGGAGTGTATTTTTGCTTTGCAAGTGTGCGAACGCCTGTGCAGCCCTGCTATGCAAAAACATTTTGTGCTCAACAAGACTAGCCCTGCAACTACTTATCCTGTGCGATGAATCCAGCAACAAAGGTCCCGGAATTGACGCCAGACACCCGCCCTGCAAAAGCCTGGACACGCCTGCATTTTTCCAAACACTCCCATAAAATGGTCCGTTGACACCCATAAACACCCTCTTCCTGTCAATCTCCTTGCGATCGGCTGTGCGAATGGATTCTTCACTAAAACCATTGCAATGATGCTCTTTGTACCTGTACAATGGGGGTCATTCCAAGTTGTTCGCTCGCAAGCTACTTTTAGCAGCTTTGCACACGCTAAGCCGCCGCCTACTGGGAGTGAATCTTAGCTTATCAAAATTGCGAACGAAAGATTAGCAAAATAGCGAATAGACACCTCTTAGCAGTTTCTGAGTAGCTCCACACTTACTCGGCATCTGCGATCAGTTCAGTGCTTGTCGTTCCTGGTTTGACGTCACAAACACACCCAGCGTACGCCCAGACACTCCTCCGTTTCTCCAGCCACTCCCGCGTTTTTCCCAGAAACTGTAGCGTTTTTTCGCACAAACCCATAAAACGGCCGGTTTCCACCCAGAAACACCCACTTCCTGTCAATCACATTACGATCACCAGAACGAAGAAAAAACCTCGTAATGCCGTTAGTAAAATACCTAACTGCATAGCAAATTTACTTGGCGCAGTCGCACTGCGGACATTGCGCATGCGCATTAGAGACTAATCGCTCCGTTGCGAGAAAAAAATACCGACCGAACAACTCGGAATGACCCCCAATGTGCGTGCGCATTGCGGTGCATACGCATGCGCAGTTTTGCCAATTTTTAAGTGATCGATGTGCAGCGAACAACGGAAGCTAGCGATCAACTCGAAATGACCCCCATGGTTTTTCCCATTAGCTAACAAATTTGCTGCTGCAATCAGATCTGAATTACCCCCAATGTTACTAGCCATAAGGTCATCTGTGACATAAGGATTACAGGATGCTGACTAATAAATTTTTTTATTGAATAAGTATTCAATATTTGTCATATGTGATGTGGACTATGCTGTCAAGCCTCTTTGTTACATTGCTGATTGCTTCAGAAAGGAAGAGCCATGGGTATTTTATGAGGCTGCTGGAGGAGATGGTGTAGGTGCAGTTTCAGCAGAATACAGCAAGTGGGTCATGGAGGGAGAAGCACTACAGGGCTCACCTCCTGAGGTGCTTTAGGATCTTTGGTGCTGTTGAGATACCATTTCAGTGTCAAACACAGTTTGCTTTAAGAAAAGCAGTTGCTTATTTTTTGCTTATTTTACACTGTGATGTGGAGCAGTGATGAGTGGAATATATACTCTTATTTCTAGGTATCAGTAACTGTGATCATCATCCTTCTTTCTGGACAACCGCTGGCTCTTATTCGTGCTACTTAATTCCTCAGGAGTAAGAACTGGGCATAGCTAAGGCCTCACCCTTCTAATTATCTGGTTCAGTCATGTTACCCCAATTCCCCTGGGCACTCTTACTTTTCTGCTACATCAACAGATAAGTCCTCATCAATGGGCAGCTCTGAGCTTTGATGGTTGTCTGGAGTTGGTAACCACGTGTGAGAGCAGCCATTCTTGGCTTCCCATCTATCTTGAAAGGTTTCAAAGCTGCAGAAAGTTTTAATATAAATAGCTCTGCATTATTAACAGCACAAGTAAACAGTCATAGTTTGTATACATCTGCTGTTCTGTGCTAGCATCTGTGTGTGTGATGTATGCTGCCCTGAGTCTGAACACACTTACATTTAATACTACAGCTTGTAGTTCACTGAAAAATGTAATATATAAAATTATTTAGTTGTGCTGGGAGTGATTCTCTAACAGTCGCATGAATACTGTTAAAATCTATAAAGAAAGGGCAGATAAAATCACAAATGATGCCCTCACAACCCAAAACACAATCCATTTTGACACATATTGAAACAATTCATTTGCAGCTAATTTAAGACAAATGTAAGCAGGGAGAAATCAGCCATATTTATCCTGTCACGTGAAGTCACTCTAAGAATACCAATGACAGGTAGCTACTTGGCCTTCACAATGTTATGAGAAGTCCTATCTTTGAAGCAGAGAATATTTGTAAAAAAATTGGCTTAAAAAATTGTTTCTCAAATACCTTAACCATAAAAATCCCTGAACTGAACTGAAGAAAATCATTATTCATAATATGACAGAGTGATGGAAAGATACTGTACCAATTGTAGATGGGTACATGGACAACCATGTTTTTATAATATTAGAAGGAATTATGCTATATAAAGTAAACAAAGCCTACAAAAGACTAGATAATTAGACAATGTAACCTTTAAAAGAGTATAATTTCAGTTCCAATAATAACTAACTAATTAAAGAAAGCAAGAAAGAAAGACCTACAGTAGCAACTCATTTAATTCCACAGGGTGACAATGAGTCCAGTTGGATCCATTTCCTCTCAAGCTGCAGGGTAGTTTTTTTTTCTAATCTGTGGCCTCCAAGTGGCAATGTAGCTACATGGTCAAGAACATAGTCAAGAACATGCCTAGTTTCCACTAAATGGAATGCAGTGGGTTGGTAAATATAGCCAGACAACAAAGCTGCACAGATGCTTGATCAATGGTTGAGCAAGTAAATACAGTCTCAGTGCCGAGAAAGCCTTTGATTTAGTGGCCTGGAGTAATCTCTATGAGACCTTTAAAGGTTGGGATTTCCTTAACAATTTATTCCTTTAATTCAGACTTTATATACATATCCTTCTTCATCAGTTTTGGGTAATGGTTTCTTGTCTTCTTCTTTCTCTATTTAGAGAGGAACTAGTCAGGGATGCCCTTTTAATACCTTATTATTTGCTATGGCATTGGAACCCCTTGCAGTCACTCTACAAGAGCTTTTTTTATAATTGGCATATTGGACAACTGGAGCTGAAAATATCACTTTTTGCTGAAATGATGTTCGTAGCCACACCACCTACATCTATCACAGCTATAATGAGCTCTATTACTTTATTTAGTTAATTTGCAGGTTACTAAATTAGTATTCAAAAATCTAAACTTTTACTGATATCCTAAACTTTTCAATGCTATTTATAATTACCCGTTCTATCAAAATTTCATATAGACTTACAATCTATAAAATATTGGAATAGTCATATTCCTTCTTCCTTACATAATCTTTATGCTCTATATTTTTCTTCTATTGTTAGGAAAATATTATCCAAATTTAAAAATTGGTTACATTTACCCGTCTTATTATTTGGGAGAATTGCGCTAATTAAGAGTATCATTTTTCCCAAACTCTCCTATTATTTCCAAATGCTTCCATCGGCTATATCCAAAAATTATATTAAATTATGCACTGAAGCCTTTACTAGATATATTTAGCAAGCTAAAAATCCAAAGATCTCCATGTTTCACTTGATACAAACGAAAGCATCTGGTGGTTTGGGCCTTTCTAATATTCAAGTGTTCTACTCAGCACCTGTTTTAAATATATTGTAGATTGGCTGTTAGGTGCTAACACCTACAGTATATGGTTAATAAACTAGATGAAGCACTTTTTGCTCCATATGATCCAGCAACATTGTTCCTTCCCTGTAGAAGGTTTATCCTTTCATATATTCTAAATAGAGATGTACGGCGGGAACTTTTCGTGTTTTGTGTTTTGGTTTTGGTTCTAATTCCCCACTTGTGTTTTGGTTTTGGGTTGGTTTTGCCAAAACTACCCTTTCGAGTTTTGGTTTTGGATCTGGATGATTTTGAAAAAAACATGAAAACAGCTAAAATCACAGAATTTGGGGGTAATTTTGATCCTACGTTATTATTAACCTCAATAACATTAATTTCCACTCATTTCTAGTCTATTCTAAACACCTCACACCTCACAATATTGTTTTTAGGCCAAAAGGTTGCACCAAGGTGGCTGTATGACTAAGCTAAGCGACACAAGTGTGTGACACAAACAACTGGCCCATCTAGGAGTGCATTGCAGTGTCAGAGAGGATGGCAGATTTAAAAAATAGGCCCCAAACAGCACATAATGCAAAGAAGAAAAAGAGGTGCACCGAGGTTGCTGTATGAGTAGGCTAAGCGACACAACCACCTGGTCCATCTAGTAGTGGCAAGCAGTGGCTGAATGTCGAAAGTGGCCCACAGTTTTTCAGTCCACTGACAGCATCTCCTGCATGACCTTGTAATTTTTCAAAAATTCTGCAATTGGTGGACTTATACGGCAGTACCCCTGGACTAATACAGCAGTACCCCTGGACTAATACAGCAGTGTCAGACAGGATGGCACTTTACAAAACCATGCCTCAAACAGCACATGATGCAAAAACGAAAAAGAGGTGCCCCAAGGTTTCTGAATGACTAAGCTATGCAACACAAGTGTGCGGCACAAACACCTGGCCCATCTAGGAGTGGCACTGCAGCGTCAGACAGGAGGGCAGATATAAAAAAAAGGCCCCAAACAGCACATCATGCAAAGATGTAAAAGAGGTTCAATGAGGTAGCTGTATGACTAAGCTAAGTGACACAAACTATTGGCCCATCTAGGAGTGGCATTGCAGTTTCAGACAGGAGGGCACTTAAAAATAAAGTACCCAAACTGCACATCATGCCAAGAAGTAAAAGAGGGCAATGAGGTAGCTGTATGACTAAGCTAAGTGACACAAGTGTGCGGCACAAACACCTGGCA
This sequence comes from Pseudophryne corroboree, assembly GCF_028390025.1. Taxonomy (NCBI): domain Eukaryota; kingdom Metazoa; phylum Chordata; class Amphibia; order Anura; family Myobatrachidae; genus Pseudophryne; species Pseudophryne corroboree. Next base: position 484,068,916 of record NC_086448.1, read on the forward strand.
CATCTAGGGTTGGCACTGCAGTCCCACTGCACTAATGGTGGATACCAGATGCACATCTAACATCAGCATAGTTGTTATGGCCTCATTTATCCACTTTGCAACAGGGTACATATATATATATACGGCAGTATCACTGGACTGGACTTATACGCCAGTACCACTGTAATTATACATCAGGATCATTGGACTTATACGGCAGGATCACTGTAATTGTACAGCAGGATCACTTTTATTATACGGCAGGACCACTGGAATTATTCGGCAGTACCGCTGGACATATACAGCAGTATCAATGGACATATATGGCAGTATCACTGGACATATACGGCAGTATCAATGGACATATACGGCAGTATCACAGGACATATATGGCAGTATCACTGGACTGTACTTATACGCCAGTACCACTGTCATTATACGGCAGGATCACTGGAATTATACGGCAGAATCACTGGACATATACGGCAGGATCACTGTAATTATATGGCAAGATCACTGGAATTATACGACAGTACCGCTGGACATATACGGCAATATCAATGGACATATATGGCAGTATCACTGGATTGTACTTATACACCAGTACCACTGTAATTATATGGCAGGATCTCTAGAATTATACAGCAGGATCACTGGAAATATATACGGCAGGATCATTGGAAATATATATGGCAAGATCACTGGAATTATAAGGCAGGATCACTGGAATTATATGGCAGTACCATTGGACATATACGGCAGTCAATGGACATATATGGCAGTATCATTGGACATATACAGCAGGATCACTGGACTGTACTTATACGACAGTACCACTGTAATTATACGGCAGGATCACTGGAATTATACGGCAATATCACTGGAATTATAAGCCAGTATCACAGGATTTATACGACAATATCACTGGAATTATACGGCAGTATCACGAGAATTATACGCCAGTATCACGGGAATGATACGCCAGTATCACCGGAATTATACGGCAGTAACACTGGATATATGGCAGCAGAGTACACAACCACTGTGACTAGTCAATGGACTAATGCTGCACAAGACAATACTCCTGGTCTGATGCAGGACAACACAGCACCACTGAAAGGGACTTATACAGCAGCGCTGGGGACATATAGCAGCAGAGGACACCACCACTGTGACTGGCTGGACTGATGCAGCATAAGACACTACAATGGACTAAGCAGCACAAGACAGCACTGGAATCACCACCCCACTTTCCCGTCCACACAGACACTGAGGACGGAGACACATCCTCTCACTACACTTTTTGAGAGTGGAGTGAAAATGGCGGCGATGCGCAGGTACTTATATGGAATCCAAACCCCGCGTGAATCCAACAGTGGGATGATGACGTTTTGCCTCGTTCTGGTTTCCGAGTCAGGCGGGAAAACCCGAGCCTGACTCGGATCCGGACTCGGGTAGGGAGGTTCGGTAGGGTTTGGTTCTCAGGGAACCAAACCCGCTCATCTGTAATTCTAAATTATCTATTTTGTAAATATACTTATGCAGCATGGATAGCAGGCAATAAGAAACCGTACAGAGATTTCACTAATTCCAAATACTTTCCCATCTGGGGGAACCCAGAGTTTTTGCAGTATCTACATAATGCTCAATTTTTAATATGGATATGTAAAGAAATTAGAGGAATTTCAGATGTCTTCGACCCAGGAAGCACTATACTCTCATTCCAACAAATGCAAAATAAATATTATATTCCTAATTCTATTTTGTTAATGTATTTACAATAAATACATTTTTTGAGGGTAAATTGTCCCAAGTTAAGTCTTTATACCACATTTATATAATAAGTTACATTCACTTGTTGCATTTTTTTTAGCTTCATATTCTTTTTGCATTAGACACCTTTATTCTGATTTATTGGTAAAAGACCCCATTCAAGTATGGAAATCAGTGACTCAAGCATGATGTTAAAACCTTTCAGAAGTAACACATTTTTTGGATGCTATCCAATTCACGAGAAATACTCTGACAATTACAGGTTCCTCTGTACTTCAGGAGGTCCATTTAAACACTATTCATAGAGCATATGGCTCTCTGCTACAATGTCATTACATGTTCCCAGAGGAACTTGGCTATTGCCCTTAATGTAATGCATCAAGTGCACATTATGTCCATGGAATATGGTCATATACAAAGGTCCAATGTTACTGGAATAATATTGATTTTATTAAACAATTTCTATCTCAGACTTACTTTTCACCCTATTCCAGTGGTTTCCAAACTTTTTTGAATCACGGCACCTTAGAATATCAGATCTTTTTTCAAGGCACCCCTAGGCCAAAAATGTCTTATTGAGAAATTTATAAAGAAATACTACATTAAGTAGGTTGCATTTATATGTCATCCTTAGGGTCAGTTGTGTGGTGAGGGACAAGATTTGCTTCTGTTCACATATTTTATGACTGGCAGCCACCAGCACTGGTTTTGCCTACTATATTGACCATGAATAATTTGAATTGGTCCTGGACCACCAACCCAGGGCACCCCTGCAAGTGTCCCGAGGCACCCCAGGGAGCCACGGCACACAGTTTGGGAACCTCTGCCCTATTCAGTTACTATTTGCTAATTTTAATATATTGAAAATGGTATCTGAAATTAAGTATCTTATTCCTGTTTTTACTTTTATTGTTACAGTGACCGAAAAAGGTTTGCTCTTTAAATGGATTAGGGAAATCACTCATTTAATTAGTTAGATACAAGGTGTTCTTTTAGAACTTATTTATTTTGACAGTAGAGATACTTATTCTGATATAGAAAAAGGTGTAAAACCTTTTTACAAGATATGAGAACTCTATATTAACATACTTTCATCCTTTACTCATTTGAAGATAATTAGTACTTTTGAATCTATGACATGGTATCTATCGCATCAAATTAATTGATTTATGTTTTCTATAAACATAAACCTTTTTTTTCTGTTAAGTAAATGATACCCAATTAGATAATCATCCTTTGCATAGGAGATGATATGTAATAAGGCATGTAACAAGGTATGATTGTGAGTTAATTTGATATTCTGTACTTTTCAATGCTTTCCCCTTTTCCCAGCCTTCCTTCCGTTCGAAAAAGAAAATAAAAAATTGATGTTTCATTATAGGACTATCTGTATATATATTTTACTATTTTGGAATTGTAATTATGTGAAATGTCTTAATAACAAGTTATACATAAAACATGCACTGTCAGGTTTACAGAAATAGACTTAGCCACTAAGGCAATTGATAATATACAGTATACCAAGAATGCTGATGGAATACTTAATTCCAGAAAACAGATGGTGGGAGGTATTTTCCAATGACATATAAAACATGTGTTTCAGTTCAGACATTTGTTGAAACCTAGGCTATCAGTGAACAATAAATTCAAAATAATGATGGCATTAAGGCATTAAGTCCTTCTTCCTTTTGGCATTAAGACTGGTAATGTCAGTCTTGACTAAATGGTCCCGTAGGATGTGGACTATACTGTATGAGGTCGTGAGAGAAGATCACAAAAAGCAAATGGATTTTTGTATAACTGGACACGATTGCTCCTAATGGCTTTCCAAAGCCATTATGGCCAATCAGCAGCCTAACCTGTTTGTGGCCAATCACAGTGTGTAAAATGGTTTGTAGAATAGCCAGCATCTTTGATTAGAAGTGATTTGATTGTGAGAATATGTAAAAGTGAGTATATCAGTTTCTTGTTTGTCATTCTGGTTATTCTACCCTTGGAAGAAGGTGTCCCTGGAAACTGAAACAGATGTTGGGCTATTAGTCTGATGCCTCAGTTTATTGGCAACACGACTGTTTATGTGATTGGCTGCTGATAAGAACAGTATATTTCTTGCTTCAGACCACTTATGCAATTTTTGCATGTTCAAGCATTATTTTTTACACTTTTGTGAATTGATGCTTTTCCAGACATGTGGCATTGTGATTTATAAAGTATATTTTTTTCAAATACTATTATAGTGTGCTGGTCTTCTGGTGTTTTTACTGTATTTCTGTTATATATGTGCAGGCTTTCTAGGAACCCAAAACCACCCGAAATTCAGTTTTCTAAGGGAATCTGAGCACCGGCACATGCTTTCCCAACTTGCACGGATTCCAAAATGAGGCGAAACGCTATCTTCCCAGCTTCAGATCTCACATGCTTTGGATTTAATGTGTCCACCCCATGGGGATTTGGTGCCATTTCACATAGAACTCTGGACAAAGAGCATATCTACTAGACTGCCAGGGCATTATAGCAATATTTATCCTTTAGAACCTTTATTGGTGCACTGCACACAGTCCAGGGCTCCTACTAAGGGCAGCATCATGATTTTTTATGCCATTATATTTTTAACCATTAGCTTAACCCTTAATTAATGCACAATCAATCATAGCGGTGCTGTAAATGCCCGCAGTGAAGCCTAAAGCTCCTAATGTAGGGGCAGCATTAACCCTTGGTGCACATTGGTGTTGTTTTTTGTGGGTTCACTACGGCTGGCCAGCGGTCGGGCTCCCGGCGACCAGCATCCCGGCGCCAGGAGCCTGACCGCCGGCTTACCGACAGCGTGGCGAGCGCAAATGAGCCCCTTGCGGGCTCGCTGCGCTCGCCACGCTACGGGCACGGTGGCGCGCTACGCGCGCCATACTATTTTATTCTCCCTCTATGGGGGTCGTGGACCCCCACGAGGGAAAATAAGTGTCGGTATGCCGGCTGTCGCGCTCCCGGCGCTGGTATACTGAGCGCCGGGAGCCCGACTGCCAGCATACAGAAGACCACCCGTTTTTTGTCACTTGCTTACAGCCCAAATCTCTTAATACAGTGCAGCATTAACTAATTACAGGTGTACACTGGTGCTGTAATGGCCCACAGTGCAACCCATAGCTCCTAATAGTAATACAGGGCAGCATTTACCCTTTATTGATGCACAGTGGTGCCTTGAAAAGTTTTTGGTGTGTGCCATCATTTCTATAATATAAAAACAGTGATTTGCAGCAGTGCTTAAAAATAAATAAAAAAAATGTTAAAAAAACAAAAACAAATTGTGTGTGTTCAGAGTGAGGCAGTGACACTGTGTCACAATACTGCTCAGTAGGTGCCATGCCACTACGTTGATAATATAAGCACTGTGAGAGACGCAGCGTGAAGTAATTAACATTTGTTAAAAGTGTTTGTTTTATTGTAAAACTTGTGTATTTTCAAGCCCAAGCTGTGTCACAGCATTAATATTATAATATATGTTAATATTATAAATGCTGTGAGAATCGCAATGTGAAGTTATTTGTTAAAAAAAAATGTTTTAAATTTTTGTGTGTTCAGGGCCAAGCCATGCCACCATGTTAATTAGATAAGTGCTGTGAGTTGATATAGATCATGATCAGTCAATGAAACAGCCAATTACTATTGCAGTGGCTGCTGCTAGTCATGATGATCATGCCATTAGTACTTCAACATCTAGTAAAGCTAGTGCTCAAGGGCACAGATGGTATAAGAAAGGGCACCTGAAAACATAACAATACTTCACAATACTGCCAAAATACATAAAATTGCCAATATCCATTCACCACATGCAGTAGCAAGGAAAGGCTCAGACCTTGGCCTTTATTTGCAAGTGGTGGTTCTTGAATTTCTGTCAGTCAGGCATCTTTTTCTGTAATCTCACATGATGGTGCAACACCTTCTCACTTAGAGTCTAGAAGAGGTGACAAAAATGTAAAAGAAGCAAATCATGCAGAAACAAAACACTAATGCTGGGATGTTATAGTGTTCAACATTGCCAGTGGTGCAGGACTCCGACCAATCTCAGATATTTTTCAAAGGCACAATCACATACAAGGCATCGTGTTGCCTTGTTAGTGTTTGCCACTTTAAAAAAACCATCTGAGATCGTCCAGCATCCCGCACCTTCGTCGATCTTGAACTACATTACATCCTACCGCAAGGCTGAAGAAAAAACTCTGTGTTCAGAAACATTACAAATCTCTGAGGAGAGTGTAAGGGCATCCATATTAGCTAAGTATAAATCTGACATTTCTGATACTGTACTCATAAAGAAGCCTCCTTCGACCATTTTTTAATGCTCTGGAAATGTGGAGATGAGCAGCACAAGTATAGATAGAGACGTAGAAATTGGGCATGTACTGTGGAATTGCAACAAGATGAGGGGGATATTTGTGTAGCTGTAGCCAGCATTAATGAGGATGTCAATGATAAGGATGTTGTTTGTGTTAGTCAGTCAGTTCTTGCTTGTGATAAGAGAAGAAGACCATTGTCATGACTGAGCATAAAACAAAAAATGTACTTCATGCGTGGAATTATTTTAACACAAATCCAGACAACAGTTGTCAAGCCATCTGTAGCATTTGTCAAGCCACAGTTAGTAGAGATAGGGATTTTAACCATCTAGGATTATCCACCATTTTACATCATTTGCAGTGAGTTCATGCAAAGTTTTTGTCAAATTCTGAAAAGTCTGCCAAAATAATCTTCATTTCCTAAGGGGACTAAGAAGATTACTCATAGTTTCAAGGTAACAATTGACTGTATGAAAGCTGCTATCCATTTGAACAGCGTATCACTTAAGACATGATGGCTATGCTAGTATTAGGTCTACAGCCAATATCTGCCATTAACGCATCTGGATTTAGACAGTTAATTAAGGTCCTGTGTACCCACTACCAAATTCCTTCATGCTTTTATTTTACCCAAAAAGCAATTTGTTTCCTGTAACAGAACGTTAAAAAAAAACCTCATTCTTGGCCTATAAAATACCATTGTACCCACTGTCCACTTAACAACAGATATGTGGACAAGCTGTACCGGACAAACTAAAGTGACAGCCCACTGGGTGGGTATATTGCCTTCAGCAGCAACAGTATGTAGTACAAAACACCAGCTCATTCACAGGCAGGCTACTCTCTGTATCACTGGCTTCACTAAGAGTCATACCAGTGTCAATCTGTTAGAAGAGCTAAGGGATGTCATAGCAAAATGGCTTGCCCTGCTCTCCTCAGGAAATGTAATTTCTGATAACACCAGTAATATTGTGAGAACATTGCAACTGGGTATATTTTAACTAGAGATGAGCGGGTTCGGTTCTCCGAAAACCGAACCCTACTGGACTTCATTCCCCGAGCCCGGATCCGAGTCAGGCTTGGGTTTTCCCACCAGACTCGGAAACCAGAACGAGGCAAAACGTTATCATCACACTGTCGGATTCTCGCAGGGTTTGGATTCTATATAAGGAGCCGCTCGTCACCGCCAGTTTCACTCCGATATTGGAGAGTGTAGAGAGAGGACGTTTCTCCGTCCCCAGTGTCCGTGTCTTGTGCTGCATCTGTCCAGTCACAGTGGTTGTGTCCTCTGCTGCCATATGTCCAGTGCTGCTGTATAAGTACAGTCCAGTAGTGCTGTGTTGTGCTGTATCAGTCCACTGGTGGTTTCTTGTGCTGCATCAGTCCAGTCACTGTGGTGGTGTCCTTTGCTGTCATATGTCCAGTGCTGCTGTATAAGTCCAGCCCAGTTGTGCTGTGTAGTGCTGCATCAGTACAGTGGTGGTGTCTTGTGCTGCATCAGTAAAGTCACAGTGGTAATGTCCTCTGCTGCCATATGTCCAGTGCTGCTGTATAAATCCAGTCCATTGCAGTGGTGCGGTGCGGTTCTGCATCAGTCCAATGGTGGTGTACATGTGCTGCCAGCCTGCCGTATATGTCCAGTGGTACTGCCGTATATGTCCATTGATACTGCTGTATATGTCTAGCAGTACTGTCGTATAAATCCAGTGATCCTGTTGTATAATTACAGTGATACTGCCGTATAAGTCCAGTCCAGTGATACTGCCGTATATGTCCAGTGATACTGCCGTATATGTCCAATGATACTGCCGTATATGTCCAGTGATACTGCCGTATATGTCCAGTGATACTTCCGTATATGTCCAGTGATACTGCCGTATATGTCCATTGTTACTGCCGTATATGTCCAGCAGTACTGCTGTATAATTCCAGTGATCCTGCTGTATAATTCCAGTGGTACTGGCATATAAATCCAGTCCAGTGATACTGCCGTATATGTCCAGTGATACTGCCGTATATGTCCATTGATACTGCCGTATATGTCCAGCGGTACTGCCATATAATTCCAGTGATCCTACCGTATAATTCCAGTGATCCTGCCATATAATTACAGTGGTACTGGCATATAAGTCAATGTCCAGTGATACTGCCGTATATGTCCAGTGATGCTGCCGTATATGTCCATTGATACTGTTGTATATGTACAGTGATACTGCCGTATATGTTCAGTGAGTGGAAATGAATGTTATTGAGGTTAATAATACCATAGGATCAAAATTACCCCCAAATTCTGTGGTTTTAGCTGTTTTTATGGTTTTTAAATCATCCAGATCCAAAACCAAAACTTGAAAGGGTGGTTTTGGCAAAACCAATCCAAAACCAAAACACAAGCGGGGAATTAGAACCAAAACCAAAACACAAAACACAAAAAGTGCCCGCCGCACATCTCTAATTTTAACACATCTCATGTGTTGTCCACACAGTCAACTTGGTGGTTAAGAGTCATGCAAGAGATGCTGTCTGTGGCCCACACACATTTGGTCAATTATCAGTATTAAGAAACAGCATGTAGGATATTACAGCAGCTGCAAAAACAGTTCAATTTGTCATGCCACCAACTGAAGCAAGAGTTAGAAAAATAAATGTGTGCTGTAAAAATAAAGGGGTGCTCTGGTCCTGTCCTGTGTGCTGTAAAAATAAAAGGGGCAATGTTCTGTGTTCTTTAAAAATAAAGGGGGTTCTGTGGCCCTGTCGTGTGTGCTGTAAAAATAAATGGGTGCTGTGGCGGTGTCCTGTGTGCTGTAAAAATAAAGGGATGCTGTGGCCTGTCTTGTGTGCTGTAAAAATAAAGGGGCACTGTTCTGTGTGCTGTAAAAATAAAGGGTTGCTGTGGCCCTGTCCTGTGTGCTGTAAAAATAAAAGGGGCACTGTTCTGTGTGCTGTAAAAATAAAGGGTTGCTGTGGCCCTGTCCTGAGTGCTGTAAAAATAAAACGGGCACTGTTATGTGTGCTTTAAAAAAAAGGGAAATCTGTGGCCCTGTCGTGTGTGCTGTAAAAATAAATGGGTGCTGTGGCGGTGTCCTGTGTGCTGTAAAAATAAGGGGATGCTGTGGCCTGTCTTGTGTGCTGTAAAAGTAAAGGGGCACTGTTCTGTGTGGTGTAAAAATAAAAGGATGCTGTGGCCTGTCTTGTTTGCTGTAAGAATAAAGGGGCACTGTTCTGTGTGCTGTAAAAATAAAGGGGTGCTGTGGCCCTCTACTGTGTGTAGTAAAAATAAAGGGGCACTGTTCTGTGTGCTTTAAAAAAAAGGGGGTTCTGTGGCCCTGTCCTGTGTGCTGTAAAAATAAAGGGGTGCTGTTGCAGTGTCCTGTGTGCTGTAAAAATAAAGGGGCCCTGTTCTGTGTGCTTTAAAAAAAGGGGTTCTGTGGCCCTGTTCTGTGTGCTATAAAACTAAACGGGTCCTGTAAAAATAGAGTGGCACTGTGCTGTGTGCAGTAAAAATAAAGGGGCACTGTTCTGTGTGCTGTAAAAATAAAGGGACACTGTTCTGTGTGCTGTAAAAATAAAGGGGTGCTGTGGCGCTGTCCTGTGTGCTGTAAAAATAAAGGGGTGCTGTTCTGTCTGCTGTAAAAATAGAGGGGTGCTTTGGCCCTGTTTTTTGTGCTGTAAAAATAAAGGGGCACTGTTCTGTGTGCTGGAAAAATAAAGGTGTGCTGTGGACCTGTACGGTGTGCTGTAAAATAAAAAGGGGTGCTGTGGCCCTGTCCTGTGTGCTGTAAAAAGTAAAGGGGTACTGTTCTGTGTGCTGTAATAATAAAGGGACGCTGTCCTCTGAAATGGTGCACAAAAATTTGGAGGAAAAAAATGTGAAAGATCAGGAACCACTTCCTAGTACTAATGCTGAAGCTGCTGCACCAGTCGTGACATGACAATGCATTTCCATCAACGTTGTCTGCTAAGGCCATTGTTCAATGTCATAGAGGGCATGTAAAATCCAAGAAATAGTAATTAATAACCAAAAAAAAAAGGAAATTATTCTGATGAAAAACGTAAAATTGTCAATATGCTATTAACTAAATGAAGTGGCAATTAAAGGCTAAGGCCTTGGCCTATGTTCATGACTGGTGGTTCAACTACTCATGAAGATGGAATTCCTTCTCCCTCTTGAAATTTTTTTTAAAAAAAAGCTTGTTAAAGCACAGGAAACAACTGTGCATTCAGAAATATCACAAATACCCAGGGAGAGTCCAAGTGTGTAGATGCGATATCTAGGCCTGACCTTCCTAAGACTGTATGGGAAGAGTAGGCTCCTATCACCTTTTGCACGCCCTCTGCAAGTGCTACGAGGAGCACCACCAGTCCAGTTGCTGATATTAAGATTGAGGATGTCACTGTAGAAGTACCCCATGATGAGGATATTGGTGTAGCTGTCGCTGAGAAGAAAATTGACAATGATGATTCTAATGGTGATGTAGTTTGTTTGAATAAGGCACCAATGTAGGCAGTTGTTGTCCATGGGATGAAAAAGCCCATTGTCATGTCTGGGCAAAATACCAAAAATCCACCTCTTCAGTGTGGAATTATTTCTCCATAAATCCAGACAAGTGTCAAGCCATGTGTTGCCTTTTTCAATCCAAAATAAGTAAAGGTAAGGACATTAACCACTTAGGAATATCCTCCCATATACATCCTTGAGTGCTACACCTACTGCTGCTGGGAGTAGATCGCTATCACAGAGAGGAAGACCACTTGTACTACTTTAACTAAGCAATTGACTGTTCAACAGTCCTTTGCGAGGAAGACGAAGTATGATAGCAGTCACCCTGTTGCAAAGCGGATTAGTGAGGCCATAACAACTATAATGGTGCTAGAGGTGCATCCGATATCCACCATTAGTGCAGTGGTATTTAGATAGTTGATGAACATACTGTGTCCCTGGTACCAAATCCCTACTAGATTCCACTTCACTAGGCACTAGTACAGGGACATTAAGAAAATTGTTATCAGTATCCTCAAAAATGTGGTTGTAACCAGTGTCAACTTAATCACGGACATGTGGACAAGTGGAGCAGGGCAAACTAAGGAGTACATGACTGTGACAGCCCACTGGTAAATGTATTGCCTTCCGCAGCAATAACAGCAGCGGCACCAGCAGCAGCATCTCACAAACGCCAACTAGTACCTAGGCAGGCTACACTGTGTATTACCGGTTTCTGTAAGAGGCACACTGCTGAGAACCTCTTACAGAAACTAAGGGACATCATCACACAATGGCTTACCACACTTAGACTCTCCTGGGGATTTGTGATATCTGACAATGTCAACAATATTGTGCAAACATTACATCTGGACAAATTCCAGTATGTCCCATGTTTTGCTAACACAATTAATTTAGTGGTGCAGAATATTTTTAAAAATGATAGGGGTTTGCAGGAGATGCTGTTGGTGGCCTGAAAAATTGTGGGCCACTTTCAACATTCAGCGACTATGTACAGAAGACTGGAGAGCCAGCAAACACTCTTGAACCTGCCCTCCCATCACCTGAAGCAAGAGGTATAGTAGTAACTAGGTGGAATGCAACCATCTAGATGCTTCAATGGATGGAGAAGCAGCAAAAGGCCATTTAAGCCTATACATACACCTATGACATAGGCAAAGGAGGGGAAATCACCTGACTCAAGCGCAGTGGAGAATGATTTCCATGTTGTGCAATGTTCTCCAACCCTTCGAACTTGCCACATGTGAAGTCAGTTCAGCCACTGCCAGCTTGAGTCAGGTCATTCCCCTCAGCAGGCTTTTGCAGAAGCAACTGGAGAAGTTGAAGGAGGAGCTAAGACCGAGCGATTCCGCTAAGCATGGGACTTGTGGATGGAGCCCTTCATTCGCATTGCCAGGATTCAAGGGTGATCAATCTGTTGAAATCAGAGCACTACATTTTGACCACCATGCTCAATCCTAGGTTTAAAGCTTACGTTGTATCTATTTTTCTGGTGGACACAAGTCTGCAGAGATGCAAAGACCTGCTGGTGAGAAAATTGTCAGCTCAAGTGGAATGTGACCCGTCAACAGCTCCTCCTTAATTTTTACTCACAACTGGACTACAGGGAAAATAATAAAATTTCCTATCTCACCCACTGGCGATAATGCAGGGCAGTCAGGAGCAAGTTTTGACATCTGATATTGACTGAAAGAACCACCAGCAATTACTGACATGTCTACTGTCACTGCATATGATGCTGTCACCATTGAAAGAATGGTGGAGGATTATATCGGTGCTAGCATCCAAGTAGGCATGTCAAGCAGTCTGTATGTATACTGGCAGGAGAAAGAGGCAATTTGGAGGCCCTTGCAGAAACTGGCATTATTTTACCTAAATTGCCCCCACCTCCAGTGTGTACTCTGAAAGAGTGTTTAGTGCAGCCGGTAACCTTGTCAGCGATCAGCATAGGAGGTTACTTCCACAAAATGTGTAGAAGATGATGTTCATCAAAATGAATGATAAATTCCTCCAGGAAGACCCTTACCAGAAATATCATCCAGAAAGTACACAGGGACCGATGATAGTGGATTCCAGCTGGGACAAATTAAGACTCTGTGAGGATGAGGATATAAACACTGAAGGGAGTTAGGAATTAGAGGATGAGAATGAGGACATCATCTTGCGTCTGTAAAGACAGTTTGTGCAAGGAGAGTTTACTTGATACTTTTTTTGGTGGGGGCCCAAATAAAGCAATCATTTTAGCCACATTCATGTAGCAGACCCTGTCGCTGAAATGATTGATTGTTAAAGTGTGCATATCCTGTTTATACAACATAAGGGTGGGTGGAAGGGCCCAAGGACAATTAAATCTTGCACATCTTTTCTTTGTCTGCCATATCATTCAAGGGGTGCTGCCCTATTTGGGGTGCTGCCCCTCTGCCATATAAATCCAGGGCTGCTGTCCCTCTGCCATTTATGTCAAGGGGTGCTGCTTCTTGTCTGATGTGCTGTGTAACTGACTAGTTAGCTGGTTGAAGACATACTGGAGTACAATCTGGACCATTATAAGATAAAGGCAGAAGTCAACTGAAAGATGCAGTCTGTAGTCCTGGAGCAAGACTAAAGGGACAGGGGTGCTGTCCTGGGGTGCTGTACAGGGATGTTGTCCCTCTGCCCTATCAGTCCTTGGGTGCTTTTCCACTACCGTTTAAGTCCAGGGTTGCTGCTGCCTGTCTGCTGTGCTATGTTGTAATTCTCCAGGGGTGCTGCCTATGTTCTATAAGTCCAGGGCTGCTGCCTATCTTCTGTATAAGTCCAGAGGCACTGCCATGTAATTCAAGAGGTGCTGTTGTACTTGATCCTAGGTTTAAACTAATAAAGTGCATTGAGACCACATTTGTGGCCAGAGTCAGTCAGACTCAGAAGAGACAGAATCATAATCCAGCGGAACGAGACATGGCAACATATCCTACTTAATTTTCTCTGGCAGCTGCCAGAGAAAATGAGATTTTCCAAACACAACTATGTCTATATGTCTGCAATATAATTCCAGGGATGCCCTGTCTGAACCCGCTCATCTCTAGTAGATATATCTTCTAGTGTGCACTGTGTACCCAGCATTAGAGATATGTTCTTCTCAATTATATCATGTTAGGGACTCAAGTGTATGGTTCCAATTAGTCAACCTTAATTTTGATTTATTAATGTTCCATATTTTGGGATTAATTACAAGATGCACATTTGTTGTACAGGGTTCTTTCCATTATTTTGTAAATGTTTTCTCCTTAATAAATATACAATGTAAGGAATGTGTAGGGTTATCCCAAGACCTTGCAGTGTTATAAGAACAAAGTATCTGTGATCTTGCATTGCAAAATGAAATCTCAGCTTTCCATTGCCCTGCAGCACTAGATGGCACAGACAGTTACCGAATAAGGGCCCAGTGTGGAGTCTCATGGTGGCTTACAGCCAGGAAGATGTCTGGCTTGCCAGGCTGAGGCATGCTGGTGGCACAGAGGTTAACATTGCTTCCTCCCATAGTCCTACTTGAAGTATAAAATGAGTTTGGACTGTAGAGTGGTAAGCTTCACTCAGGTAGGGGCTCAATACCAAATATTCACTGCACAGCCCTGCTTAGTACTGTACCGAACCCACCCAAACTCAACTTGCCAGATCCGGGGATGCTGTGGGGCTCATGAGGGGCTGTTAAAACATCTAAGGGGCTGCTTTATTTAAAAATAAAATATGAATAAAATAAACAAGACACACAGGTATGCTCACATGCATGTAACTGGGACACACAGGTATGGTCACATGCGTGTAACTGGGAGCTGTGAAAAATGAAAATAAGGCATCTTCCACAAAATATGTAAATAAAAATGGAATAAAAAAATGGGAAAAAAGAAACCCACAAGATTTTCACAAAATACAGTAAAGGTGCATACACACGGAGATATTTTGACTATGAGAGATTTTGACTGAGAGATTTCCCTTGAACTGGCTGTAGGAGATTTTGACTAACTTTTCCAGCGATTTTGACTGTGAGCGATTTTGGCTAACTCATTTAAGCAAGGGGATGCTTTTTCTTTTCCAGCGACGTAGCCAAAATTGACTTGCCTGCACAGTCTATTTTTAGCAGCGACAGCGACCTGGCGGGGAAGCGCATCGCTATCGCTGGCTGTGTATACACAGAGCGATATGTACTAACTTTCTGAGCGATTTTGACTATATAGTCAAAATCTCTCAGCTATATCACTCCGTGTGTATGGACCTTAAGTCTCCAGACTCCATAGAGGGGAAAATATCCAATATTATCCTGTGGTATACACCAGTTTATTTGCATCCCAGCAATTAATCCAATATTATCGTAATCCCTGAAATTGGAGAATGTGGTTCAACTTTGCAGGCTTTGGCCCCTAGTTTTTTAGTTTGTCCAGTAATGTGGTAATTATACATTTGCTTGATTAAAGTCCTTTCTGTTCCACACCAAGATAGTAGTGGAGGTGAAAGCCTGTGTGTTGTTCCTGATTGCTTGTGCCTCTCTAATTTTTAATCACCTTCCTGACATTGTCCTCTTCCTCTTGCCTCTTCTCATAATGTGAAAAGTCATCAAATATGGCTGTGGTATGTTTGTAACTAGCTATGATTCAGAGAACATGGCAAGCTTTTTCCAGGGGGACCACCTGTTGCTGAAATTATGGGTTTATTAAACTGTGCAAGTCCTGTTTAAACAACATAAGGGTGGGTGGGAGGGCCCAAGGACAATTCCAACTTGCACCTCATTTTTTTCTTTGCATTATGTGCTCTTTGGGGCCTAGTTTTTAAAACTACCATCCTATCTGCCACTGCAGTGCCACTCCTAGATGGGCCACGTGTTTGTGCTGCCCACTTGTGTTACTTAGCTTAGTCATCCAGCTACCACGGTGCAACCTTTTGGCCTAAAAACAATATTGTGAGGTGTGAGGTGTTCAGAATAGACTGGAAATGAGTGGAAATGAATGTTAATAAGAATGTAGGAATAAAAAAATTCTGTGATTTTAGCTGTTTTTCTGTTAAAAAAAAAATCCAGATCCAAAACCCAAAAGGGTGGTTTTTGCAAAACCAATCCAGATCCAAAACACGATAGGAGATCCAGATCCAAGACCAAAACACAAAGCCAGAAAAATGTCTGGTGCATATCTCTAGTTAGAAACAAAATGGAATTTCCATCCTTTTTATGCCTCAGCAAATAGAGGAACAGCAGCAAGCCATCCAATTGTACACAACAAGCCATGACAGGGTGAGGGGATGCATGTACCTTAGTCCAGTACAGTGGAGAATTCTTTCCATTTTATGCAAGGTATTAAAACCATTCAAAGTAGGAACCTTTGAAGTCCATTCAAAAAGTTCCGGATTATGTTAGCCGATTCCCTTAATCTCTTGCCTGACATGGTTGCATCATTTATGACCACACCAGGCAGTGCATTATCTAATCTGGTTGCAAATGATGTAACCAGTTAGATACACAGAGTGGTCAGCTGCAGAATAAGCGGGAACCTCCTAGTCCCTCTGCTGCCCTGAACCCTCCCCTAGTGTCCACTGTGCTGCTAATCACTGCCAATCAGTTTGCATGCCAGGATCCCCAAACAGCAGCTGCAGACATTAGCAGCCATTATGGAAATTTAAATGACCCCCCAAAGCCACCACAGTGTGTACCTGGTGGCTGCAGCTACTGGGAAAATGAAAGCTGTGATGGTTGTGATGTTTTTGGTGTTCCCTGATGGTGATGTTCTGATGATCCAATGTCTGGAGAACATATATTTTACAAATATAAATAAATATATATATATATATATATATATAGAGAGAGAGAGAGACAAGTGGCAGGATGTAATGGCATCTGTGTTTGTCTGAGGTGCACGATGCCACCACAATCAGACTTTTTTTAAAGGGGCAGTTATTTACAAGGTAAAATTTTGACCGGCATCCTGCAACTCCGGAAAACTTGGACACTATTACATCTCCCCAATATTCTTCACCTTATTCACTCATAAAAGAAACCATACAATCTCTGAGCAATTTTTAGAAGAAAAAATGTCAGTTAAGTGGTTAGACTGATGGAAAAGCAGCTTGAGATACTGAAGGATGAGATGTTTCAAAGTGATTTCACTAAGTATGTTGAACTTGTAGATCAAGTTCTTTATTTGCTTCAGCAGGACAATAGAGTTCTCAACATCTTAAAATCATATCATTAAATCTTGGTGACCATACTTGATCTTAGTTTTAAGTCAAACATAATATCTTTCCCATTGACACAGAACTTATGGCATACAACAATTCCCTTGTGAGCAATTAGGCAGCTCAAGTGGAAAATTAAACTTCAGTTTCTCCTGCAATTTCTGCTGAAAGTACAAAACTTAGGTTTCCCAAGAGACCCACTGTGATGAGGATGAGTGCACCAAAGTAACACAATATTTTGGCATCTGGTCAGGTCTCAACAAATTTACTCAATCTGATACATTAACCATTTATAGAATGGTGAAGAATTATTTTAATGGTAATGTACAAGTTAGCATGTCAGACAGTCCCTTTGACTACTAAGAGAAATAAAGGGCTTTTTGGAGTTTAATATACAAATTTGCTATGGTTTGCTTAAACTGCCCACCCTGCAGTATGTACTCAGAAAAAGTTTCCAGCACAGCCGGGAACCTTATCAGCGATTGGCATGGGAGACAATTTCCTCAAAATGTGAAAAAGATAAAAAATAAACTACAAATTCCATGAGAACGACCTTACCCAGAAATTATATCAAAATATAGAGACTTCTGTAATGGTAGATTCCAGTGGGGATGAGTTCATATTGTATGATGATGTTAACACTGATGAGGGTGAAATAAGGATGATAATGACAACTTCCTACTGTAGAGAAGAGATTGTTAACAAAATAACATTGTTAACTGCCTTAAACCCATTGGTAGATTGTTGTGTGGGGTCCCAAACAAACCAAGCACTTCAGTCACAAAAGTGTCAGTCCCTGTCGCTGAAGTGCTTAGTTTGTTAAATTGTGCATGTCCTGTTTAAATAGACAATATAAGCATAAGAAAGTGTGGGAGGGCCCAAGGACAATTCCATCTTGCACCACTTTTCTTTTCTGCCACTGCTGTGTGTCATTGTTTTATAGATGTGCTATAAACTACTGTGTTTGTGCCCCTGCTCTGTTGCTTAGTAACCAGCTAGTTCGTTGCAGCCTTTGGCCAATATTGGTGAAAACAACATTATGAGCTGTGAGGTTGTCATAATTGACTGGAAATTACAGGAAATGAATGTTATTGAGGTGAATAATACTGAAGGAACACAATCAGGCCCAAATTACATGATTTTACCTGGGTTTTTTTAAATACAGATCTAAAACCAAACACCTGAGGGTGGTTTTGCCAAATTAGTACCTAAAACACAAAATGAATACATCAGCAGGACATGGAAAAAACACAGGTATCCCCCAGCACTTGGGATGACACCAGAAACATGATTTGAAAACTACTGTACATGGTGGTAGATAATTCAGAGATCTCAGTTACATATACAGTATATGCAAAAATATAGTTAGCCTCTAGGCCAACTTCTCAGCATGTCTGCTATGTAACTGAAATATCTGCGTTATCTAACACTATGTAGTTTTCTAATCCTGTTACTGGTGTCATCCTGAGTACTGGGGGATACCTGTTCAGAATAACCCCTCCTTTCATAAATCTGGATAACATTACTAATTGGATTGAGCAGGTACCACATTTCTTATTGCTATTCCGAGAGGCATGAATGGGACCCGCATTTGGTGGAAATGCTGGTCCCGGGTAAGCTTGCTCCCAAGTTACATTTGTGTATGTGCCATTACAATGTGGCCTTATGTTAGGCAAGTACAGTATATGACCCAAATGGAGTGCTCTTATTAGTTTTAGGGATAAGTTTGGGGCACATTGCCTCCTGGACTGTTAGGACTGAGCTGCTTTGGGTTAGCACACTGTAATATTTAATTTAGCACTTTTTGTAACACTTTCAAATAAGTTTTCTACTAATACTACTCCTTTAAGCATTTTAATTACATATATCCTTTATGTATCACCTTTTAATACATACAGATGGGTCCACAGTTATCTTTGCTAGTTTGCTGCGCCTAGGTGCAACATGGTTTATTAACATAAACCCTTCATCTATTGGGGGTGATTCCAAGTTGATTGCAGCAGGAATTTTGTTAGCAGTTGGGCAAAACCATGTGCAGTGCCGGGAAGGCAGATTTAACATGTGCAGAGAGAGTTAGATTTGGGTGTGGTGTGTTCAATCTGCAATCTAATTTGCAGTGTAAAAATAAAGCAGCCAGTATTTACTCTGCACAGAAACAAAATAACCTACCCAAATCTAACTCTTTCTGCACATGTTATATCTGCCTCCCATGCAGTGCACATGGTTTTGCCCAACTGCTAACAAAATTCCTGCTGCGATCAACTTGGAATTACCCCCATTGTTCTCAGCTGCAATACAATACAGAGAACAATACAACAGGGGATTAAGTCCAACTGCCCAGTCTCAGTTAATCCTATTAATGGTCAAGATAAACATGGATCCATCTGTAGCTTTTGCTTGTTTCTTATTAACATTCACTAATACTTTAGATTCTCACTGGTGTGCTACCCTGGGTTGGCTGACCCCCGCTGGCTTGTGGGGTTCAGTGCCCAGTACTTAGACTTAGTATTAGGGACCTTTAGTATTAGAGAGAGAGTATCAAAATATATTAAATGTCTGCTAGATAGCACGGTGGTAGAATAGTATTATAGAGTACAGAAAGACAATTCTTAGGTTTCATCATTTAACTTGTTCTAACTTGATACTATCTACCATATTATACTATACAAAGGAGAGTCTCTGTCCTCATAACCTTGTGCGGAACTACACACCTTATGGTTACAGTATCTGCCATATTGTACAAATAATTTTTCACTACCCCTAGATGTCCAGGTGTAAGATATTTGACCAACAATCTTCCTGAGGTTTGTCTTCTTCTATAGACTCACATTGTGAATTTGAGATCCTACATTGTACATACTGTACTACACATTTTTTTTTTAGTTTTCATTAGTACAATTACTTGGAAGACACGTCTTCTTACCTGTAATACTGGGTCTCTTTATATCAACATTTTAAATAGAAAGATATTGATATGATCAAAAGGACATGCATATCTTGGTGGCAAATTAAGTTAATTTTGCTTTATTTTATCATACAGTATAAATACTTTACCTTTAATTCCATGTTTGGTTTATAGACATAGGGCCACAAAAGTGTCCCATGTTTTACAAACCTGTTCTGTATACGGTTAATTTAAGTGGGTTTCAATTATGTCCCTGTATTATTATCAATAATTAGATTAAAACATTTTTAACAATGCTCAATAGTAATTGAATATTTTAAAATACCAGGATCTCTAACACGTTTTAATTATATAGAAAATTTTAGGTTCTATTAGCTCTGAGTTTATAATGATAGCTATGCCATGTTTGGGGATTATATCTATGTTTATAATATACAAATTTGATTATCTATTTAAATAGAGTAGATGAAATATTAATAATGAATAAACACAATGGGATACCATATATACTGTTCGCTCTGTATGTAACAGAATACATGAACAGTGACCATTTTTTAAAAATAGAGTCTAACATTATCTAAGATATTTGTCTATTCTTTATAAATAGATATGTAACTTTTGCTGAGTTTAGTTAAATAATGTTTGGCATAGTACTGTATATCTACATTTATGGCATGGTTCATGATCACTTTGGGACTTAGGTTTTAGCCATTATTTAAACTTATCATTCTTTGAACATAGTTGAGTAAACTTTTTGATTTAGCCGGCAATTTGCTTGTACTGAAAACCAATAGCCTAGGAAACTGTGAATGTTACTGTTTTTCATTTATTTTGAAAGCAAATCACTACAAGGTGAAAAATTGCACTTACACAAGTATTAAGCTTAAAACTTTTCAATACTGATGTGAATTTGAATATGAGAACACATTCAAAATATCTATATACTGTATAGAAGTGATTTCTTTTGTTAATTCAATAATTTTTTTCTGCTACCAGAATGCTTATTCATAGGGCGACCTTAAAATATTTTTTGCCCTGCCCGCACCTATTCAATTGTTTCTGCTGACAGGAGTGATAACATCACTTCAGCTCGGTACTCCCGAGGGTGGCGAGCTGAAAGGTATGTGAATAGTCCCGATTGGGCGCCCAAATTGAACTTTTCATGCTCTCGCCCATTTCTTTAGTTGAGTTAAGGTGTCCTCACATTGTTCTTAAATAATTAACCTACAATTGAGAGTCTACATGAAGCATAATGAAAGAAACACACTTATGGGCCTAATTCTTATTTGTGCATATGCATTTCACAATTTGTAGCAAGATGCCCCCTGAGGACTTTTTAAGCAATTGGAAGTTTCCAATTACCTTAATATGCTGTGATTACTCTACTTCTGAAGCAGTGTCTTATGCATCCAGCGCCGGGAGCCAGGTCATCTGCAGCAGTGTTGAGTATGTAGTGTGTATGAGATTCTGTGTGTGTGTGTGTGTGTGTGTGTGTGTGTTTATGAGTGAGTCTGTGAGCCCCATATAGGGTATTCCCCTCTGGAGGCAGCTTTTAGGTTAATTACATCCCCCAGCAGCCCTTGAGCCTCCCAGCAGCCACAGAGCCTCCCTGCAGCCCCCTCCCCAGTGCAAAGATAGAGGGGAGTCCACCAGAAGACAACCAGAGAGGGGAGTATATTTTAATCTCACGCTACAAGTTTTCAGAGCTAAAACCCTGCTTTTTTTAAATGGATACCACGGGTATCAGGAGCTCGTATACCCGTGGTAATCCAAAATGTGGCACAAGATATGTAAGATTTTTTTTAACCTTGCTAAACATCAGACCCAATTGAATTCCCCCCTCAGACTTTAATCCCTGTTGAATTATGCACACTAGAACATTGCTGTTTAAACAGACATTTTTATATATTATCACCACAACAAAAAAAATTCTTGAAAATAATGATTGATGATTAAGGTCTATTTCAGAAAGCTGAACAAATGTCAGATTTTCTTCAATGAAACTGATCCTTTTGTCTGAGCAGGATTCTAAAACAAATAAGCTCAATAACTGAGTAACTTTTATTTGGATGTAATATATACAGTGTCATACCTTAAGCATCACTACCTTCCACTGTAGCATTCCAATGCATGCTAGATAAACTGTATGATAGCACAGGTCAACAATTTTAGCAACCTCATATCTCTCATCAAACAGGTGCAGCTATGTTCTACGCTTGGTATTGTGGCACCCTGGAAAATGGTGTGTGTGCCTCTTTAAGAGTTTCACTTGCAGGTCTGCAGCAGAAAGGGGCAGGACAGGCAAAGCAGGAGTTAAGTGTGAACCCTTGTCCGATCACATGGTCTGGATGCTGGTGGCTGATTGGGCAAGGCAGCTTTAGAGCAGAGGATCTTGTGGGAATGAGGAGTCTGCAGAAGTGACTGGAAGTGTTGGACATATGCTAAGAGAGGAAAGGAGCAGGAGCTGAGAACAAATGCCAACCGCAGGGTCACGCTGGGCGAGGAGAGCAGCACTGCAGAGTAGAAGCAGCAAGGTTATACCAGAGAGCCAAGACCTGGGTGAGCAAGCGCGAGATGTTACAGCCAGAGACCAGATACCACTAGGCCTAGTGAAAGGCTCAGATGCCGCGGCCATCTTGTAACAGTGTGGAGCCATTGAAACTGGTCCAGCAAGTGAAAACCTCTGTCCTAGAGTTCTGAGTTAGTACATTGAGACTAATTTTGACCAAAGCCATAGGCAGACCAAGCCCCCAGCCTAAGTATCCAAGTTGTCAAACACTGTGCAGTGTAAAGGGCGTGGATAGCATAGCGCCATATCCACAAGTTAATCCCTGTTTAGGGGGCAGTAAAGGCAACTATCCCCCTGATTTAGCACTGTTGGGAAACAAAAGACTGAGCTGTTGATACAAATGCAAGTGAGATATTTAATCTGGAAAAGACTGAGTTAATTGTGCAAGTGAATGTAAGATGTTTAATCGAAAGAAACTGAGTTTATTTACTGTAACTAAGAGACCCTCATTGCCAATCAAGTTATATTTGTCACTGGCTACATACTCTTGTGAATGGAACTGAAATGTATTGACATTATTACCACCCAAGATTCTTTATATAACTGTGTACCAATCCCCCCCTCCTCCCCCCACATTGCAATGCTGTGGCACCACAGACTTTTTACAATAGCGCCATTATTATTTGCCGGTGAAGATCAATATACCTTGGCTAAGAAAGGTAGAAATGTAGTAATTGTAATCATCAAGTGTGTTTTTCATCACTCTCCTCTTTACCACATTAAAGATTGTGATTCTAATATGCTAATATCTGTGATTCAATTGATTGTCTTTTGCATTTTTTAATGATCCATTGTAATGTGAACTGTAGGCAATTGTTTTCTTTATTCTTTTTTGGTGCCCAATTCTTCTTGTGATTATTCATCTTTTATGACAATTAACCAATCATCATTCTCAATCCAGAGTTCATTGTGGCTCAATAAAAAGACATCCTGTTGGAATTGCTGACTCACTCCTATTTTGTATTAATCTATCCTACCTCTCTGAACACAGTACTACAGAACAAGGTACGGTGAGACATTTCAAGAGTAAGGGCTGTCACATAGCCATACCTCTCTCAACCACAAAGACATACCCACCAACTCTCGGATGTTACAGTAGCAGTAAAGATGGTATGAATACTGATTTACAATTGCTATCATTACATTTACTGACAATTCAGAATTTAATTATGTTTGTACAGCATTTGTGTATTAAAGTCAGCACTTTATTAAACTGTAGCAGATTCTACTGTATGTATTTCACGTTGTTGCATAAATTAACATATCTCACACTGTACATATTGCATGTATTATAATGCACATAATGTTTTATGTTTTCAAAGAGAGGGGTTTGCGAAGATCAAGCCAACTGATTAGTCTATCTGGGGCACACTTGTTTTATGTTTGTTTTACCTGAAGTGCATATTGTAGTTCCATTCCATTGCTTGTTTGTATTTCAGTTTACCATATAATTTAATTTCCCAAAATATATTCTAACAATATGACACAATTATTCAGAATTTTACACCTACAGATGTGACCATGCTCATTGTGGCTACATCCCGGCCTAGTCGTGCCTTGTTATGTGTGATAGCATGCATGTCTAGGGCATGTGTCTTAGATGTGCCTGATCCCCATTCGCAATGGTGTAGCTAAATACACAACTCGGTGCAGCCAGGCACAGGTGCACCTAGCCAAGCCGAGAGTGCCTTCCAACTGCATATGTAGCCACGATGAGTGTGGCTACATCCTTAGTTTGGATTTATTGAAATACAGAAGTGGTTATACTATCTGAAACTACAATCCTTGAAAAGCAGAACACAATCAGAGTTATATTACTAAAGAAAAAAATAAGTCTATCTCACTAATAGTGTAATATCTTTTATTGCTATAAAAACAAAGAAATAAAAGAAAAAAATATATATACAGTATGTGAAGGAATCAGTTAGGAATTAAAATGTACAATTTGAAAGATATAAATACAATTTAGATCTAGTCAGACCAACATAGAGCCTGATTCATTACCAATTGCAAATGTGAGATTGATTGCAATAAGAGATTATCGGCAGACTGTGCATACGCTGTGAACGCATTGTGCATGTGTGAAGGGCAAACTGCGATCACCTTGTGTATGCAGCCTAATTGTAAAGAGTACGAATTTTGATTGAGGGGAGTGGTTGGGAAAACGCATGCGTGCCATGGCCGTTTTTGGGGAGTGTATCCGACGTCATCTACGAATGCTGCAATCAAAAATATGGCCCCTGGTGTGACTGCATTCTTATTAATTTGAGTATGCTGGGGTCAGCCACGAATGTTGATGGTGTACTTTTTTGCATATGCATTGCAAATCTGATAATACCTACGCAGATTTGCAAATCTGTGATAAAGAGATAAGTAGTAGGTGACAGATGCGGACGTCGGTGGCTGTACTTGTTTTCCTCAGTGACGTGGATGTTGACGTCCTCCAGATCTCACCGATAAACCTTAGGCAGAAGGATGAGGAGAACCCCAAACAACAACCCCCAGAAATCACCAAACATTAGGATGGTGATTTTAGATTTATTTAACTGGAAAAAGGCCGTTCACCATTCAGAATTCAACTTGTTGTCAAGTTTGAGATAATTTAAAGTTGTGGATCTCAATAACATTAACTGACAATCAGTAAAATATGCTCACCGTTTATACATAACATGAAACATAAATACAGAATGCAATTTCAGAGGAATGGCACTATATATCAGAATGCAGTTCTCTGAAAAAGGGCAAATAAATTTAAAAATGTATTTTTGAAAACAACTTTAGGTGTTTAATAGGTGGCAGTATCTTTTAAGGCCTATAATATCCTTCCTAGTACCAGACATTCACTTAGACCCTAAATTGTCAGAGTCTTGTAAAGTCTAACACATGCATTAGCTGACACAGAGAGTTACAGTTCAGTTTGGTAGAAACAAGCAAAGAAAAGCTGACTAACAGAACAGTTCCATAGTGGTAAGTAGCATGTAGTGAGTAAGAAAGCCATGCAGTGAACCCCTCAGCAAAATAGAAGCAGGATCAAGCAGTTCTAGCAGGGAGTTGTAGGAGTAATGCAAATGCAACACGTTAGCAGATATAGGGAATAAAATGTCCTTGGCATCCGAAAATAGGTGTCTGACTGACAATCTGGCTGTTTTGGGCTGGTACCCCTGAGTATGTATAGTACTGGCTAACCGGCACAAGTCTCTCTCTCTCTCTCTCTCTCTTCCTTTCTCACTCAGTAGTCACCCAATGCATAGGGTAGAGGTGCCCTGACAGCCTCCTTTTTTGTGCTACACAGTCTCTGTGACAGGAGCTTTAAGGCTGGTTCTACCTATGAATGGCTGGCTGTAATTAGCTGTTATTAGTTAGCTGGCTGGTTGGATATAATAAGCTGGCTGGCTGTAAGTTCCTGGCAGTGTCTATGCCACTCTAGCTGCGCTTTCAGTTTCTCTTAATGGGCTGTATAAAAGAAGTTGGGGAATAGGTATGTCAGTTTTGTTCCCTAGTTTACCCCTGCAGCTAGTTGGCTGACTGATTAGTTGCTCTCTAATGAGCTCAGTCGAAGCAGCAACTTGTGACATTGTGGTGATTGACTGGGGTGCCTGTCTGCGGTTAACACCAGCACTTTCTACCACCAGTGGATGTATTTTCTTTCCCTAGCGTTTCCTGCAGTGCTCTGCTTATGTGGCTCCCTGTCACTCGCAGCTCTCCTCACAGCGGGACACGTCTCACTACCCCTTCATTGCGCTGCTTTCCTCAGGAGCCCACACCTCTCATGATCACCTTCCAGCATGAGCCGTCCATCTCCTCACACAGCTTCAGCTCTTCTCAGGAGGTAACTTTTCAGTTTCTGCTCTATAAGCCACACACCCCAGTTCAGGGATTAACCAACTGCTGCACAGCTGTCCTCATTCTCACTGGACACTGCTGCTCCACACCCCCGGGTCCTAGTGCCCCTGGTGTTCATGCTGCTGCTGACTTCACAGGGGAGTATTGAATCAGGTGCCAGCATCCTGATATGGCCAGCTGCCGTCAGTACAAGTGGTTATAGGTGTCCCATAGCAATAAAAAACAAGAGCACTCAGTGGGTTGCCAAAAATGCATCTGTGGGAATATTTTATCCTTTCTGGGTGGCTCTTCACATGTAAATTTAAGCAATAGCAGATTTGTGAATATGCTATCTCAGCCTCAATAGTGATCCACAGTGAATCAGGCCCATAGTCTGCAATAACCCAGTACAAAATTTTAATCTGAGTGCCTCTCTACAAATATTGTTGTTACTCTGTAATGAAAATGTAAATAAAATAGCTACAGTTCCATTTGCTTTAGAGATGAGCGGTTTGGATTGATTGGAATCTGTGCTGCTTCAAACATTGCTAATCCAGGTCAACCCAAGTTGTGGCCTGTGTGTTCCCACCAGACTTGGATTCCACATCAAGGCCGAACGTCATCTTCCCGGCGTCGTGACAGGACTTGGATTCCATATAAAGCACCGCAGCCAGGACTCTGCTCCGTTTTACTCAATGCATGCTGCTGTTTGCTGCGCTATACTCTGCAGTTTAGGCTGAGCTGTGTCCAGACTCCAGAGATACCAGACTTCACTAATACCCCTTTCACACCAGCCAAAATTTCCCGGGTTTATGCACATGAACGCGCATCAACCCGGGAAATTTCTCAGTGTGAAAGGGTACGGGGACAAAATCCCGGGATTCCTACCCCGGCATTTCAACCCTGCTATCTTCCAGGGTTGGTACCGGGATCTTCCCGGGAACCTGGTCAGCGTGAACGGGAGCCGGGACAATGTGCCCCGGCTCCCGTTCACTCTCTATGTAGCAGGTGGCGCTTAGAGATCATGTGATCTCTTGTGCCGCCCTCGCCGTGTCACCGCTGACGTCAGCAACCCGGCAATATGCCGGGCTGCTGATTGCAGTATGCAAGGGGTCTTTCCCGGGAATGTCCCTGTATGATCCTGTGACAGTATTCCCGGGTAAGACCCGCAGTTTTAGGTATGAAAGGGGAATAAGTTGCTGTGCAGTTTAGCAACAGTGTAGATAGGAGCACGCTGCATACTCTGCAGTTTTGACTGTGCTGTGTCCAGACTACAGTATTGTGACAGTGTATATATAGGTGCACGCTGCGTTATATTCTGCTGTATCAATTCAGAGACTCCAGATTAATTGTGGCTGAGCAGTATAGTGACTGTATAGGGGCACACTGCACTATGCTCTGCTGTTTTGGCTGGCTGTGTCCATCCAGAGACTCCAGTGTAATTGTGGCTGTGCAGTATAGTGACTGTCAGAAAGGGGACGACCAAGGAATTTCCCAGGTCTCAGGTGTAGTGTAAAAGGGGGTCTCAAACAAAAACCAAGGATTTTTCAGAGGTGAAAAACCTGGGTCTAAGTAGGGAAATTCCCGGGTCATATGTCTGAAAGTGGTATGATTACCTACAGCCCAGCAGCACCTGTTAAAGCCTCAGAG
This sequence comes from Pseudophryne corroboree, assembly GCF_028390025.1. Lineage (NCBI taxonomy): Eukaryota > Metazoa > Chordata > Amphibia > Anura > Myobatrachidae > Pseudophryne > Pseudophryne corroboree. The sequence goes on from NC_086448.1 coordinate 484,096,641, forward strand.
ATGTTTCGGGAGTAAAGGGATGCACATATTTTATTTTCTGTGAGACTCCGTGCTGAGTCATATTATGGTAACCTGAACCCAGTTTATGGGTTTCCATGTTGCTGTGTTATTGATCCAGCCTATAGAGCTTGGTGCTGTACTTTTATTACATATATATATGGTCTCAATACTCTAGGAGCTAAGGGATTCAAATGCAAGATATATGTAAATCTAAACATGTACTATATGTATTTTTACATTGTGCAATTTATCTTACCTCCCACTCAATGAGTATTATTCGTGATCATTTATACAATAATAGTACTGGAAAATAGGCGTTAGAACTGTGATGCAAACATATTTCTATTGTGGAGGATCTGATCAAAGTCTCTAGGGTTGTGGAATGTGCCAGTCCAGACTTTTCTAGTTTACAACAATATTCTCATTATACTTTACAGTATTTAATGTATGCTTTTTTTCAAAAACAATTAATCATTTTTACTTACGCCTTACTTTTAAAACCATTCTGATTGAATACAATCAAATGTTGTTTTTTTCTAAACAAAGGTTAAAAGCTTTTAGTCTGTCAGTGCCTTGCATCTCAGTATGTGGTTTTAAAATAGACAGAATAATGAAGGCAACAAAATATAGTGAAGTTATCAGAGGGGGGTAAAGCATTTTCTTTTAACATGTACAGTAAATAGGTAAATAATTGTTGTTTGTATAATGGCCTATTTCTAACTTTATGTTACATCACCACTAAGATGAACATCTCGGTATTATTATTATTAGTATTTTTTAAGCCTTATTTTTGCCAAAGACTAATATTGCCAAGCATGCAACTAAATGTGTAACTACAGTATATGGCTACTACAGCTTTTTTGCGAGTGTCTGTGTACAGTCTGCATTACAGTATCTGTGAGGGGAAATGTTGTGCAACTTTGGAGATGTTCAGTTTAGTATTCTTTCCAGGTTACATGAATGTAAATGCTGCCTTAAGAAGAAAGGGTTCCCCATACCTTTTATATGGAAATGTTTCTAACTTCCACCATAAATACCAGAGGTACATAGACTAGGTACAGATGAGATCAATATCTAATTAAACAGTCAATAACAATTACAAATTAAATGACTACTTAAACATCTGCAAATGTTTTAAATAGAAAAATAATAGTTTATTATATGATTCTTCAAAGCATAAGAAGGCTAGTAAATATATGCTAATACTGTCTAGCCTTCTTATGCTTTGAAGAATCATGGCCTTCATTATCAAAGAGATATTGTATGAGACTAAGAACTCAAATTCATATAAATATTAGAGTTGTGTGCCAGACAATATTTGCTGGATTTGGATTTGGTTCTAATTCGTTGGTTGCTTTGGATTTGGATTTGCCAAATCGCCGTGATTGGCTTTTGATTTAATTTTTTTTCAAAAATTTACAAGAAAAGCTAAAATCACTTAATTTGGGCCTAGAGTATTGTTGGCTTCAATAACATTAATTTCCAGTCATTTCCACTCAATTGTGACCACCTCACAGTTCCCAATATTGTTTTCACCAATATTGGCCAAAGGCTGGCTTGCTAAACTGCGGTATACAGTGTGGGTTGGATACAGTGTGGGTCAGAAACAGTGTGGGTTGGATACAGTGCTGGATAAACTGTGGGTTGGATACAGTGCTGGTTGGATACTGCTTGGGTTGGATACAGTGCTAGCAGTGTCCTCAGTGTGGGGTTGCCGGTGGTGTCTGTACTGCTGGGGTGCCGGCGGTGTCGGAAGTAATGGTGGTTTCCTCAGTGCAGATTTGATGGTGGTGTCAAGACTGCTGGCTATGTCAGCAGACGGGGGTGCCAGGGGTATCCATACTGCAGGAGTGTCGGCAGTACTGGCAGTGTCCAGTGGTGTCTGGTGGTGATGGTACTGCTGGGGTGCTGGTGGTGTTAGCAATGTGGGAGTGCTGACGGTGTCATCATTGCTGGGGTGTGTCAGCAGTGTAGTGTAGCAGCTAAGTCAGCAGTGCGGGGGTGCCAGTTGTGTTGGTAATGCAGGAGTGTTGGCGGTGTCCTCAGTGCAGGGGTGCTGAAAGTGCCGGCGGTATTCTCAGTGCGGGGGGGCCCAGCAGTGTGGGGGCATCGGCAGTGTGGGTGTTGGCAGTGTTGGCGGCAGTGTCAGCAGTACAGGCAGTGGTGTTACAGCGGTGTGGTCGGTCATCTTTAATAATGAAAGTCTATGGGGAAATGCTGATTGGCTGAAAGCTCCATAAATTGATAGCAATCAAGTGATTATTTGCTTTTCTTGCTTATACTAGTTTTGACAAACCGCATTCTAAAGGGCCAATTCAAATGTTATTGCACCCCCGATCTTCCATCTAAAGTGACGGGAGACCGCGGGGTGATATTCAAATGCCCACTTATCATGCTGAATGCACCCATTAAACTTGGGTTTAGGCATGCATAGCACCTTAAATTGGTTAATGAATGGGCACGAGCGTCAAAACACCTTTACACACATTTCAGCTCACTACCCCAGTGGGAAGTGAGCTAAAATTAACTTGTCGCGCCCGTCGGCAGCAACATTTGATTAGCTGCTGGTGGGCATGATCAAGGATGGGACGGAAGGGGAGAGGATTTGAATCCAGCACTAAATGTTGTGATTGTGGTGCACCAGTGTGTTACAGAAAGCATTTATTAATGTGGATTTGAGTTAAAAAGCTTACAGTATATTCCTTTCATAATCATTTATTGCTTATATATCCCCAACCTAATAAAAGTAAAAACATCTGACAAAGGAGCTCTAATAATTTTACATTGCATAGGTTCTACTTAACTTTTGGATTTGGGTGTTATTTAATTTTAGAGATGAGCAGGTGCGGTTTTAGATGGAATTATTCGGTTATCAAAATGGCATCTTATTGGCTCACGCATGTCACGTGTTTTGGATAGCCACTAGGAAAAATCCGTATAAAACTGAACTGACATTAAATCTGGCATTAAATCCAAACCTGCTCATCTCTAATTACTTTGCTGACATTGTTGACAATGTAATTATTGTCAGTGTAATGTCGATCACATTTTGCAATAGTACTAATGTTACTTGAAGCATTATAACCGGTTCAGGATTATAACTTTATAAATTATGCTTTACCATTACATTTAAAGGTATAGGCCCAGATTTATCAAGCCTTGGAGAATGATAAATTTCATGGTGATAAAGTACCAGCAAATCAGCTCCTAACTGCCATGTTACAGGCTGTGTTTGAAAAATGGCAGTTAGGAGTTGATTGGTTGCTACTTTATCACTGTGTAATTTATCATTCTCTATGGCTTGATAAATTTGGGCAGTAGTACTGATATGAATCAAATTCTTTAACTAGCATAACTAATTGGCATACCGGGGGTTAAAAAGAGTTGTCAGCAAACCAAAAATGTTAGCAATTTTGCACAGCCAGGTTGCACTGCAGGTGGGGCAGATGTGACCTGTGCAGAAAGATTCAGATTTGAGTGGGTTATACCTGTACTTTATATTTACACTGTAATTTATATTTCAGTTTGAACACACCCTACCCAAATGTAAGTCTCTCTGCACATGTTATATCTGCTCCCCCTGCAGTGCACATGGTTTTGCCAATTAGTGTGCTTTTTTGGTTTGCTAACAATTCTGAATACCCCCACTGTGCTTAAAATGACACTGCCATAAAAACAAGTATAATCTAAAGTATAATCTAAAATTTGTGCAAACACCTATGATTGCAGCCTGTGAAAGACAAAACTGAGGCTCCACCTATACCTCCAACAGGTAAAGATAATGTTGTAAATAATGTCCCACAATGGTGCATCCACAGTACAAATAACTCAAAAATAAAGTCTTACTCTTTTAGTAATTCAAAGCTTGATGTATTGGACTTTGTTCCTTTTTCACACTTTTCTTGTGGTTGAATGCAGTTATAAGGCACTAGCGGGTAAATGTATTATAGCGGCACAAATCGTACTGCTACAACACTTCCTGCTTCTCCTCATTACCAAGACGAAGCAGGAAGGGACATCGACAAGATCTATAAAAAATGTAATGTATTTTTTCACTATCAAAAGTAAACAGAAAATAGGAAAAATAGTGCAATATTGCCATTAAAAGGTTACAATTATTAATCAGTCGCCTTGCGATTACATAGCTAAGGAAAAGATTAATTTAGTTATTAAATAATAATCTTTAGACACACCATCAGTCACAGAGAATCTCTTCCTGCATCCCGAACTCTGATAAATCACTGCAGCCGTGACTCCCATGGCTTCCTACGACCACGGTTACTGTCAATCCTGACAGGATCAACAACCCAAGGAAGAGAATGTACTTACTGCAGTCTCTCCCTGTTGCAGCGATCCCCAGGAATAACCACCCCCCGCTGCTGACTGCTCTTCTTGCAAGACTATGAAGTCCTGTGATAAGTATAAATGAGAATATACTTATATACACATGCACCAACAAATACACACCAAAAAGTCTTATTTTTTAATGTATAAAACTTTTTTTAAATGTTACATAATTGTTGATTTTGTTGGAAATAATAGATATTTAAACCTGATTCACTGATTTTATTAATACATTTGCATCTTTGTTATAAAAATAAAATACTAAATCAGGTTAGATAGCTATTTTTTTGCATCATTTTACATTGAAACAAATATATGTGATTAAGCTAACACAAAAGACTGCTCAAAATGCTAAAATAACTAAACAGCAATATTGATATAATATACATTACTCAAACACAATTGTAATTTTGTCCCATGTTTGAACAAAGGTAATACTGATATCAGCAACTTGTTAGATTATGAAATATCATAACATTCATAATCTGCTTTTATATTAACATGGACAAATCAATGTAACTACAGTAGTACAAATGGTGGCAAGAAATTGTGGCATTGATTTCATTTATTTCTTAAAAAAATGCTTCTAGGGCCTGATGCAGAGATGAACACAAACCCAGACGAGCAATTATTGGTGGTCTGCACATTTGTCTAAGGCTCTATTCAGAACATCAATAATCTACTGATCTGTGATCAATCTGTGACAGATGCTGTGTCTTTGCAAAGCCACTGGTGGGCGTCTCAACAGAAAGCCACGTGCTTGCCACATTTACATATTTTCAAACAGCTGCTGCACACATACTTACAGCTGCAAATGCATTTGCATAAATCTCTGAATAAAACCCATAGGAGCTCAATCAGGTTGAATCGCAATTGGCGATTACAATGTTGAAGGGGGTGCATGCGCAGTGCCCATTCTGCACATGCGGCAGCATTTACTGTGGAAGCCCTGCAGTAAATGTGAATGCCTCTGCCTGTCAATCAGGTGGGAGGGTGCAGAAACGCTCAAATTCCTAGGCGGAGACGGAGCATTGTGAGGGTGGCGTAAGGGAAACAGAGGCGTGGTGGGGCAAATGGGGGTGGCATGAGTGTGAGTGGGGCAGCTGCATGATGTCACATGCTGTGATTAAAAAGATGGCAATGAGCCACGTGCCTTCGCAGCCTGGCTGCATCGGCAGGAGACATCTACATTTTTTGCGATCACATTGAAATTGCAGTGAGACCGCAATTTCAGCGTGGTCGCAGAGAGGGGGGGGAGGCGGAGGTTAGCATGCTGGGCGACCTTGCCATGCAATGGGTGGCCCCCAGCATGCAAGCAAAAGGATTAAAAATTCTGCTTAAAAACAGAATTTGCAATCTTTACTGAATAGGTTCCATAGAGTAGATCTGTTGTGCAAATGTTCATTATGCATTTCTTCCTTCACCTTTCATCCGATAATAGCAATAATAGTTGCAATAGTAATATTAGCAAGTTTTATTTGTACAAAGTGAAAACCCCAAAATATGTTTCGCCGTTGCTATTTCAAAGGAACTCTGACCAAACACAAATTGCAGTAATCCATGTTGAAGCAGCAAAGTACATAGGGGGTCATTCTGACTCGATCACACGCTGCAGTTTATCGTAGCAGTGCGATTGGGTCAGTACTGAGCATGCGCCGGCGTGCAGTGCGCTGGCGCATGCAAGGCGGCCGAAGGCTACGATCGCCTCTGCCTGATTGACAGGCAGAGGCGGTTGCTGGGCGGGGGGGCAGAATGGCCGCATTTGGCCACCGTTACGTGGGCACGGTCCGTCCAACGCAGGCGTGGCCGGCCCAAATGGGGGGCCACGATGAATAGCTCCTGGCCAGGACGCTAAAGCTGCGCTGGTCGGGAGCTACTCTTGCAGGGCAAAGGCATCGCCACTGTGCGATGCCTTTGCACTTGTGTGGGGGGGGGACGGCACTGAGTGTGAATGATCATAGCTGTGCTAAATTTAGCACAGCGACGATCATCTCGGAATGACCCTCATAGTGTTTTAAATATTTTTTTCTTTTTTATTTTCTGTCCTTTAGTTTTTAGAATATTTTCACTAATTGCATTAATTTTGCATATTAAATTAACTAATAAAATTTATATTTTATTTATTAAAGTTTATTTTCAAAGAATACTTATGTGCACTCCTATATGACCTACTTTTCCTGATCTCACATTATATTACATTATTAGGCTAGAAGTTGCAACTTCCTTTGTCAACAATTATTTGATTAATTCTTTTGAATGACAATATACATTTTTGGGGCACTCTCTTTTTTATGTGAGCAATTAAAAATTTACCTCTTCTGGTGCAATTCAAAACTACCCTTTCCTCTAAATACACCCTTCACCACACTCCATTTATAGTCTTGCCTGTAACTTCACCTAAATGAACCAACAATGAACCTAGGTGGTCATTCCGAGTTGTTCGCTCGCAAGCTGCTTTTAGCAGCTTTGCACACGCTAAGCCGCCGCCTACTGGGAGTGAATCTTAGCTTATCAAAATTGCGAACGAAAGATTAGCAAAATTGCGAATAGACACATCTTAGCAGTTTCTGAGTAGCTTCAAACTTACTCGGCATCTGCGATCAGTTCAGTGCTTGTCGTTCCTGGTTTGACGTCACAAACACACCCAGCGTTCGCCCAGACACTCCTCCGTTTCTCCAGCCACTCCCACGTTTTTCCCAGAAACGGTAGCGTTTTTTCACACACACCCATAAAACGTCCAGTTTCCGCCCAGAAACACCCACTTCCTGTCAATCACACTCCGATCACCAGAACGAAGAAAAAACCTTGTAATGCCGAGAGTAAAATACCTAACTTAATAGCAAATTTACTTGGCGCAGTCGCACTGCGGACATTGCGCATGCGCATTAGCGACTAATCGCTCTGTTGCGAGAAAAAAATACCGAGCGAACAACTCGGAATGACCCCCCTAATTCAGATCTGTTCACTTGCTAGATATTTTTTGCAGCACTGCGAACAGATAGACGCCGTCTATAGGGGAGTGTATTTTAGCTGTGCAAGTATGCGATCGCATGTGCAACCGCCCTGTACAAAAACAGCTTGTGCAGTTTCTGAGTAGCTCTGACCTTACTTATCCGCTGCGATCGCTTCAGCCTATTCGAGCCCGGAATTGACGTCAGACACCAGCCCTGCAAACGCTTTGACATGCCTGCGTTTTTCCAAACACTCACCAGAAAACGGTCAGTTGCCACTCACAAACGCCCTCTTCCTGTCAATCTCCTTAAGAACGCCTGTGTGTATGGTTTCTTCGCTAGAACCAGTGCACAACAACAATCTGCTTTGTAACTGTATGGCGCACCTGCGCATTGCGATGCATATAATTTTGGGTTAGTAAAAGACCCTGCAGCATTGTCAAGATGTGCAAGGTTATTACTTACATAGAAAAATATTTGACAATTGGTCAGAAGCAGTGGCTGGGCCAGTCTTGTTAAGGATCAAGGATGTCAAGGATCACCCAAGATTTTCTTTTGCTTCTCCAAATAGCAGGCAAAATACTTTCGTTTTGCTCCTTTTAATGGGGGTAACTCAGACCTGATCGCTCACTAGCTTTTTTTGCAGCGCTGCGATCAGGTCAGAACTGCGCATGCGTATGCACCGCAATGCGCAGGTGCGTCGCACAGGTACAAAGTGGTTCATTACTCTGTAATGGGTTTGTGCAAAGAATCCATTCACATAGGTGATCTCAAGGAGATTGACAGGAAGAAGGCATTTGTGGGTGCCAACTGACCATTTTCTGGGAGTGGTTGGAAAAACGCAGGCATTCCCAAGCGTTTGCTGGGTGGGTGTCTGACGTCAATTCCGGTCCCGGACAGGCTGAAGTGATCGCAGTGGCTGAGTAAGTCCTGGGCTACTCAGAAACTGCACAAATTCTTTTTGTAACGCTCGGCTGCACATGCGAATGCACACTTGCACAGCTAAATTGCACTCCTCAGTGGGCGGCGACTATGTGAATGCAGGACTGCAAAAAACAGCTAGCGAGTGATCAGATCTGAATTACCCCCTATATTGGCACATACTTCATCACCTGAACATTGAGTAGTGTAGACTATCACTTTAATCTGTCAAACCAGACATGCTTGCTATAAAAGGGTGTGTTTTTTTTCTACCAGGTGGTAATTCATTCTCTATATGTAAATGCAAGCTCAACGCTTTGATTTGGTGGCCAACCAGCTCAGTGGTATGTAAGCTGGAATTTCAACTTCAATACACACATACAGTACAACAAAAGTTCCCTGTCAACCACAAGTATTGATCTGCTTCTAGTGTCCTCCTGCACTAAGAGGACTTCATACTGTATCTTAGAAAAAAACATATTTTTTTCTCTTTGTTATAAATGTTCTTATGTAAATACAGCAAATCCAAAGGATGTAGCCAATTCATGCTGCCACTTACTAGAGTCAAGGTAGTTCAATACTTCTAATTTTACTGTTATTGAAAGCTCTCTCTCTCTCTCTCTCTCTCTGTTTTTATCAATGTCACTACCAGCCTATTTTACATTTGGTGACATGTTTAATCCATCAAACAGATATTATTGTACAGAACTGTGAAATGTCAAAAACAGTTATTAAGTGCTTCAATATTAAATGTCTGTTGCAATATTGGTGCAGTAATGTCACCTCACACTTAGACAAATTTGTATCCATGTTCATCATTGCCGTGATGAGGCCGCATGGGCATATGCATCGCGGCAAGCTGCAGGGTATGTCGAGTTGCAACTAGTCACAGTTGGCATCCACTCCATAAAAGTCTATGGCATGCACATGTATACGCATGCAAGTGTCACAAACGCACCATCCATGCTGTGATGCGTAATCATCGCGGGATTGATGAGTGTGTCTACATCTGTACAGGGTTTTACCTATTTTAAATCCTTTATTTAGAGTGCTGTATAGATGTTTACAGTAGAGATGTGCGGCGGGCACTTTTCGTGTTTTGTGTTTTAGTTTTGGTTCTTATTCCACTTTCATGTTTTGGTTTTGGCTTGGTTTTGCCAAAACTACCATTTCATGTTTTGTTTTTGGTTTTGGATCTGGATGATTTTTGAAAAAAACATAAAAACAGCTAAAATCACAGAATTTGGGGTAATTTTGCTCCTACGGTATTACTATCCTCAATAACAATCATTTCCACTCATTTACAGTCTATTCTGAACACCTCACACCTCACAATATTATTTTTAGGCCAAAAGGTTGTACAGAGGTTGCTGGATGACTAAGCTAAGCGGCACAAGTAGACAACACTAACACCTGGCCCATCTAGGAGTGGCACTGCAGTGTCAGACAGGAGGGAATATATAAAAAAAGGCCCCAAACAGCACATCATGCAAAGAAGAAAAATAATTGCATTGAGGTAGTAGTATGACTAAGCCAAGCGACACAAACAATTGGCCCATCTAGGTGTGGTACTGCAGTGGCAGACAGGAGGGCAGATATAAAAAAGGCCCCAAAACAGCACATCATGCAAAGAAGAAAAAGAATTGCAATGAGGTAGTTGTATGACTAAGCAAAGCGACACACATAATTGGCCCATCTAGGCGTGGCACTGCAGTGGCAGACAGGAGGGCAGATATCAAAAAAGGCCCCTAACAGCAAATGATGCAAAGAAGAAAAAAAGGTGCACTGTGGTTGCTGTAGGCCTAAGCTAAGCGACACAACCACCTGGCCCATCTAGTAGTGTCAAGCAGTGGCTGAATGTCGAGAGTGGGCTGCAATTGTTCAGTCCACTGACAGCATCTCCAGCACGCTCCAGTTACTGTGTAAAAAATTCTGCAATTGGTGGACTTATACGGCAGTACCCCAGGACTAATACAGCAGTACGCCTGGACTCATACGGCAGTGTCACACAGGATGGCACTTTTCAAAAACTAAGCCCCAATCAGCACCTCATGCAAAGATGTCAAAAAGGTGCAATGAGGTAGCTGTATGACTAAGCCAAGCGACACAAACAATTCCAACTGGAATTATATGTCCAAATCCCTGGAATTAATTGGCAAGATCACTGTAATTAATAATTATAAATCACTGAAATTAATAGGCAAAATAACTGTAATTATACGTCCAAATCTCTGGAATTAAATGGCAAGATCACTGTAATAAATAATTATTAATCACTGGAATTAATTGGCAAGATCACAGTAAATAATAATTATAAATCACTGAAATTAATTGGCAAAATCCCTGTAATTATACTACCAAATCACTGGAATTAAATGGCAAAATCTCGCTATCGCCTGCCTAGTGAAGTGGAATCTAGATGGGATTTGGTACCAGGGACACAATACCTCCATCAATTGTCTAAATTCCACTGCACTAATGGCGGATACCGGTCGCACGTCTAACACCAACATAAGTGTCAAGGCCTCAGTTATGAGGGCTTCCATCGTCATGTGAAGCTGAACCACTAGTCATGAACATAGGCCAGGGCCTCAGCTGTTCCTTGCCACTCCATGTCGTAAATGGCATATTGGCAAGTTTACATTTCTCCTCGGACCATTTAAATTTCTTTTTTTTGGGGTCTTTTACTGAACTTTGGCTTTTTGGATTTTACAAGCTCTCTACTATCACATTGGGCATCGGCCTTGGCATACGACGTTGATGGCATTTCATTGTCTATGTCATGGCTAGTGGCAGAAGATTCAGCACTAGGAGGAAGTGGCTCTTGATCTTTCACTATTTTAGCCTCCAAATTTTTGTTCTCCATTATTTTTTGGGAGTTATACAACACAATATGCAGCACAGGAATGACTGATGGCTGATGGCCAAGACACTACCACTGGTCTGATGCAGCATAACACAACAACACTGTAAGAGACTTGTGGTTGTTGTTATTATTATTATACAGCAGCAGTGGACATATAGCAGCAGCGTATATCATCACTGGAATGACTGATGAGACAGGACACTACCACTGGTCTGATGCAGCACAACACAACAATACTGTAAGGCAGAGGTTCCCAAACTGTGTACCATGGCTCCCTGGGGTGCCTCGGGACACTTGCAGGGGTGCCCTGGGTTGGTGGTCTAGGAACAATTCAAATTATTCATGGTCAATATAATAGGCAAAACCAGTGCTGGTGGCTGCCAGTCATAAAATATGTGGCCAAACAGAAGCAAATCTTGTCCCTCACCACACAACTAACCCTAAGGATGACATATAAACGCTATCTACTTCATGTAATATTTCTTTCTAAATTTCTCAATAACAAATTTATGGCCTAGGGGTGCCATGAAAAAAATTCTGATATTCTAGGGGACGTGATTCAAAAAAGTTTGGAAACAACTGCTGTAAGGGACTTGTGGTTGTTGTTATTATTATTATACGGCAGCAGTGGACATATAGCAGCAGTGTATATCATCACTGGAATGACTGATGAGACAGGACACTACTACTGGTCTGATGCAGCACAACATAACAATACTGTAAGAGACTTGTGGTTGTTATTATTATTATACGGCAGCAGTGGACATATAGCAGCAGTGTATATCGTCACTGGAATGACTGATGAGACAGAACACTACCACTGGTCTGATGCAGCACAACACAACAATACTGTAAGGGACTTGTGGTTGTTGTTATTATTATTATTATTATACGGAAGCACAGTGGACATATAGCAGAAGCGTATATCGTCACTGGAATGACTGATGGACAGGACACTACCACTGGTCTGATGCAGCACAACACAGTCAACAAAACTTTATACAACTACACTGGCAGGAGAGGACACCAACGCTGTGACTGCCTGGACTGATGCAGCACAATACACTGTGACTACACTGGACTGGATTGAGCAGCACAACACAGCGCAAGACTTGCCACCCCACTTTCCCGCCCCCACACAGACACTTGAGGACGGAGACACATCCTCTCAGTACACTCTCCGAGACTGGAGTGAAAATGGCCGCGACACGCGGCTCCTTATATGGAATCGAAATCCCACAAGAATCCGACAGCGGGATGATGACGTTTTGCCGTGTTTGAGTTTCCGAGTCAGGCGGGAAAACCCGAGAATGACTCGGATCCGGGCTCGAGACGTGAAGTTTGGTAGGGTTCAGTTCTCTGAGATCCGAACCTGCTCATCTCTAGATTACAGTCCTACACCACTAATTCTAAATTCAACACTAATCAGCTTCTCTTAATGTTCATAAAACATTCATACAGTACAGTACAGTACATCAAGTACCATGAGTTTGTTTGTGATCCTGTGGTATGCACTGGACACTATAAAAGGCTCCTGAAGCAGTATTTTAAACTTCTTATCAAAAGCATAATACAGGCTTTTTTTTTCTCTCCACACTAAAGGCCCATACACACTTGGAGATTTTGAGCTGAAAGCAGTCACTTTTGGTGTTTTGAGCTGCTTTCAGCTCAAAGCCACCCAATGTGTATGCCCCAGTGATGAGCGTTGATACGCGTTCCCACTTTATCAACAGCGGCCGCCGTTCATCTGCTGGTATCACCAGCAGATGAACAGCGGGGTGGACGAATTTCCATAGCGTCCTGCTATAGAAAGCTATTCACCCCCGCTGAAATCGCTGGGCAGAGAGGAAAATAGCTCAGTGTATATGCACTGAGCGATTTTCAGCCCAGCGATGTCAGCCATCATCACTGTGCATACACACTGGGCAAAAACGCCAAGTGTGTATGCACCTTTACTTCTTTTCAGAAGGCTATGACCTTGCAGATTTAAGATTTTTTTTTCAATGCTGTACTGTATCATGTTTGCTTTTAATGGTTTTTTAGTTGTTAAACATGAACAAGTTGAGCTACACTTGCTCACCTTCTCCTTATGCATGTTCTGCACATGGGTAACTTCAATTTACATCACAAGATGGACATTGGGCATAAGATAAAAATAGCCCAAGATCGAAAAACCTGTATTCCAAAAGCATCATTTGGGAGTATTACTGTATTTTTATTTGCCCCTTCCATATTTTTATTAACTATCAGTTTACATTACCATGCCACTCTCTTAACTGCAGTTTTTATTTTTGCAGTACAAACGTTATCACTATATATTAATTAGGTCATTGATAAATAACAGGAGCAAGTTTATTATTTATTCTTTTTTCTAAATTGAAATGTAAGCTATCACTTCAAAGTGATAAGTTGTCAGTGTTTGCTTTATTTCTAAACTAGAAAGAATAAAATAGTTCCTTGATCTTGTTTACCTTAAAGTATGGTTATATTTCTAAGTAATAGTGAATGAATCTTATGCCACCCAACTAAGCCTTGAAAAGTGTTAATGATATTCATGTAAGATTGAAAAAGGAATATTTAAATAAGTAAATATTAGAAGTAACAATCTGATTTAAACTTCTGTCATATTACTTGTGAAAAAGCTTAAAAAACTTTAAAGAAAAAAGATGGACTGGTAATATAATGTATTATTTTTTGTTTGTTTTCAGTAGGATTATCTAGATTGTGAATTTTTACTTGCGTACATTATCCAAATAATAAAAAGAATTGTTTATTCATTATAACCATACTCAAGGCATGACTTATAAAACTAATGCACAGACAAATATATATATATGCCAATACACAGGCCTGCACTGCAATACTCTCACGTAGAATAAAGAACACATTTGTAAAAGATAAATGTGTTATTGAAAAATATACAGTGTATATAAAGTCTAATGTCAGAAAGGAAAACACTTGTTTACATTATGGTGTCCAAAATTCATCTCACATTTCCGAAGACAATTAAACTTTGCTATACAGTATATCTATCTATATACATACAGTATGGGCATATATATATATATATATATATATATATAGAGCGGGTACGGACCGGCACTCCTCCTGATGGCTGAATTTGACCCTGGTGCCTTCTGATGGAAATTATGCAAAGTCCCAATACAAACGACAGTGGCACTCAAGGCTTTACAAAAATGAAAAACTGTATTCAAAGTGAACAAAAAAGCTTTTTTGTTCACTTTGAATACAGTTTTTCATTTTTGTAAAGCCTTGAGTGCCACTGTCGTTTGTATTGGGACTTTATATATATATATATATATATATATATATATAGCAAATACCACTGACTCATCATAAAATCTTCTGGACCATAAAGACTAGAAACTTGAAATTTGATCAGTAGCTTGGTTTTGTGCCGTAAGCACACACTAGGAAGGGATTTTTGAAAATTCCACCCACAAAGGGATTAAAAGGGGTGAGATTATTTCCTCTCCCCCCCCCCCCCACAGAGGAGAGTTAAGACAGCCCACCTAGGTGGTGCTATAAAGAATGCATGGTGTCGGCGATACCAAGTTGTGGAGGGGTGAGGACACAATGCTCTTTTCCTGGACTTCCTTGCAGTGGCAGTTGCAGAGCATTCCATTATTCAAATAGGTGAGCCACATAAACTGCCACCCCTAAACACTGACAAATATCGCTGAGTGTGGCTCCCCTATTTGAATAATGGACTGCTTTAAAACTGCTACTGGCAAGGAAGTGCAGCCTTATGGTTCAGAAGATTTTGTTATGAGTCAGTGGTATTTGTCTTTTATATATATATATATATAGATTTCAGATATGAGTACTTAACTAACCTATTTCCAGTCAGGAGAGGATAGTGTCTCAATTATCAAAGGTTAACCTGTCACATGAACTAAACATTGCCAAACCTCTCAGAGAGCAATAGGATAGGAGACAGAGATATTTTGACTCTTAAATGCATTAAAGGAAAGATTGATAGTCAGCAACTGATTATCTGCTATGTAAAGGGTACCAACAGCTCCCCCACTAACGTGTTGTGCAAATATCTTTAATTATATATATATATATATATATATGCAGGGTGATTCAAGAGTTGCAGTATACCCTTATACCCTTAGAATGTAAGCTCTCACGAGTAGGGCCCTCTTCCCTCATGTGCTTATACTTTTCTTACTTTAATAATCCTCAACTGCCCAGATCCCACAGTTTTTTGACCACCTGGAACTTATCTCTATATTTACTGGTGTAGTTATGCTTAGTTGCCCTGTACTTGTCCTATATTGTATTCAACTGTAAGTCACTGTTTTCCTATTTTTATGTGCATTTGTACTCTGTAATTGGGCACTGCGGAACCCTTGTGGCGCCATATAAATAAAGGATAATAATAATAATAATAATAATAATAATAATACCCTTTTGTTTCAAAAACTGTGCAGGAAATGGGAAAACTGAATACTCTAGTAAGGTATGGGTGAGGTGGGTTATCTTTTAAGGTATGTACCGAACATGGGCGCCATCTTGAAATCAGCCATCTTGAATCTTTTGAATCACCGTGTGTGTGTGTATATATATTGGATACAATAAGATACAGTGTTCCTTGGGAGGGGCTGCCTATTTCACTAAGTCCCTTGTTAGGAGGGACTAGATACAGAAAATATGAAAAGAAAAAAGGAAATTGGCGCCCAAAGGTTATTTTAACCTATAAACCCAGTGGGTTTCACAATTATCATTAATTTTAAAACCTAAACATGAACTGTTCTTTCATAAAAAATGTATTAAAATGTACAGAAGCAAAGAAGCATGTCCATCATATTACACAGACAAAATGATGTAATTTCTCTTCGAATACTCCATCATTGAAGTTGGTAGAGGAATATCGGCAACTTAGTGCAGTATCTTTATTCTTCCTCATATGATATTCAGAGATAACATCAAATATAACAACCCAACGTGTTTCGTCTAGTGACTAGACTTCATCAGGGGTATGTCTAAAAATTACAAGACAACTAATCAATATTTATACAATACAATAAAATAATATAATAATAATATTGTAAAAAGAACAGTCCATGAACAATAGGATGTGCGAGACATGGTGAAACAGAGCAAAAAGACAATAATTGGGCTAATGACAAAATATGAGAGCTAAATTAGGTGGTAGCGATAAAACTCATATATATTATCATTGGGTATTTTACATACCTTTTGGTATTAACATCTATCAAAATGTAATCAATCAAAGTGGACAGTCAGGATTTTTCAAAGAATAACTTCAGAGCATCACAAAAGAGGCTGCCGAGGCTTCAAGCCGGTCTAATTAGAAGATAATTGATTCTTATTACTATCAAAGAATGATTTATCAACTATTGTGTGGTTCATAAGATTGAAGCGTCACATACCTAATATATTCAACTGATCAGAATTCAGCTACTTCCTATGTTTCTAACTTTCAAAAGGAAAGTGAAAACAGCAAGATCCTGCAAAAAATGGACCTAACAAATCAATTAGTTTTAATTAATGTATATCTGAGCCAATTAAGACCGAGAGAGAGAAGAGAAAGAGGAGGGAGGGGAGGCTTGGTTATCAACCCCCTCACTATTGTCCTCAATTAGGGAAACACATATGTGTCTAATACATGGATCACAATATAACTGTGTAATTAGTCAGTATAAACTGACTTATTGTATACAGAGTCTCCTGACAGAAATACACTATAAATAACCCTAATGATAGCAGGAAACTGCGTTAATCAAGCTCTACAATTATATAGATGTTTAAATGTTTTAGGTTATTACAGATAGGATTCTTAAAGTGTCATGACATACCTCATGGGTCAAATACAAGCGTGAAATATAGATACGGGTAAGATGCCCATACAGATTCACACAGGAAAAAACCTAAGGGTCAATTAGATAATAACCAATTATTTTAAGTATGGTGGCAATTAGTGATGAGTGGGTTCGGTTTCTCGGAAACCGAACCCCCCCCGAACTTCACCCATTTTACACGGGTCCGAGGCATACTCGGATTCTCCTGTATGGCTCGGGTAACCCGAGCGCGCCCGAACGTCATCATCCCGCTGTCGGATTCTCGCGAGATTTGTATTCTATATAAGCAGCCGCGCGTCGCCGCCATTTTCACTCGTGCATTGGAACTGTTAGGGAGAGGACGTGGCTGGCGTCCTCTCCGTTATTGTTGAACTTGATTGTGCACTATTGCTTAATTGTGGGGAGGGCTGGGGAGCAGCTGTATAATATAGGAGGAGTACAGTGCAGAGTTTTGCTGATCAGTGACCACCAGTTATCCGTTCTCTGCTTTAAAAAAACGCTCCATATCTGTGCTCAGTGTGCTGCATATATCTGTGCTCACACTGCTTAATTGTGGGGACTGGGGAGCAGCTGTATTATATAGCAGGAGTACAGTGCAGAGTTTTGCTGATAGTGACCACCAGTATACGTTGTCTGCCTGAAAAACACTCCATATCTGTGCTCAGTGTGCTGCTTTATTGTGGGGACTGGGGACCACCAGTATAATATTATATAGGAGGAGTACAGTGCAGAGTTTTGCTGACCAGTGACCACCAGTATATAATATATAGCATTACGGTACAGTAGGCCACTGCTGTACCTACCTCTGTGTCGTCATTAAGTATACTATCCATCTAGATTCTATACCTGTGATGCATTTCAGTTGTGCAGTTTGCTGACACAGTGACCACCAGTATATATAGCAGTACGATACGGAAGGCCACTGCTGTACCTACCTCTGTGTCGTCATTAAGTATACTATCCATCTGCATTCTATACCTGTGGTGCATTTAAGTTTTGCAGTTTGCTGACACAGTGACCACCAGTATATATAGCAGTACGGTACGGAAGGCCACTGCTGTACCTACCTCTGTGTCGTCAAGTATACTGTCCATCTACATTCTATACCTGTGGTGCATTTAAGTTGTGCAGTTTGCTGACACAGTGACCACCAGTATACTATATATAGCAGTACGGTACGGAAGGCCACAACTGTACCTACCTCTGTGTCGTCATTAAGTATACTATCCATCTACATTCTATACCTGTGGTGCATTTTAGTTTTGCAGTTTGCTGACACAGTGACCACCAGTATACTATATATAGCAGTACGGAAGGCCACTGCTGTACCTACCTCTGTGTCGTCATTAAGTATACTATCCATCTACATTGTATACCTGTGGTGCATTTTAGTTTTGCAGTTTGCTCACACAGTGACCACCAGTATACAATATATAGCATTACGGTACAGAAGGCCACTGCTCTACCTACCTCTGTGTCATTAAGTATACTATCCATCTGGATTCTATACCTGTGGTGCATTTTAGTTTTGCAGTTTGCTGACACAGTGACCACCAGTATACTATATATAGCAGTACGGAAGGCCACTGCTGTACCTACCTCTGTGTCGTTATTCATTAAGTATACTATCCATCTACATTCTATACCCGTGGTGCATTTAAGTTTTGCAGTTTGCTGACACTGTGACCACCAGTATACTATATATAGCAGTACGGTACGGAAGGCCACTACTGTACCTACCTCTGTGTCATCATTAAGTATACTATCCATCTACATTCTATACCTGTGGTGCATTTTAGTTTTGCAGATTGCTGAGAGTGACCACCAGTATATATAGCAGTACGGTACGGAAGGCCACTGCTCTACCTACCTCTGTGTCGTCAAGTATACTATCCATCCATACCTGTGGTGCATTTCAGTTGTGCGCAGTATATATAGTAGAAGGCCATTGCTATTGATAGTTACTGACATATAATTCCACACATTAAAAAATGGAGAACAAAAATGTGGAGGTTAAAATAGGGAAAGATGAAGATCCACTTCCACCTCGTGCTGAAGCTGCTGCCACTAGTCATGGCCGAGACGATGAAATGCCATCAACGTCGTCTGCCAAGGCCGATGCCCAATGTCATAGTAGAGAGCATGTAAAATCCAAAAAACAAAAGTTCAGTAAAATGACCCAAAAGTCAAAATTAAAAGCGTCTGAGGAGAAGCGTAAACTTGCCAATATGCCATATACGACACGGAGTGGCAAGGAACGGCTGAGGCCCTGGCGTATGTTCATGGCTAGTGGTTCAGCTTCACATGAGGATGGAAGCACTCATCCTCTCACTAGAAAAATGAAAAGACTTAAGCTGGCAAAAGAACAGCAAAGAACTGTGCATTCTTCTAAATCAAAAATACCCAAGGAGAGTCCAATTGTGTCGGTTGCGATGCCTGACCTTCCCAACACTGGACGGGAAGAGCTTGCGCCTTCCACCTTTTGCACGCCCCCTGCAAGTGCTGGAAGGAGCACCCGCAGTCCAGTTCCTGATAGTCAAATTGAAGATGTCACTGTTAAAGTACACCAGGATGAGGATATGGGTGTTGCTGGCGCTGGGGAGGAAATTGACACGGAGGATTCTGATGGTGAGGTGGTTTGTTTAAGTCAGGCACCCGGGGAGACACCTGTTGTCCGTGGGACGAATATGGCCATTGACATGCCTGGTCAAAATACAAAAAAAATCAGCTCTTCGGTGTGGAATTATTTCAACACAAATGCGGACAACAGGTGTCAAGCCGTGTGTTGCCTTTGTCAAGCTGTAATAAGTAGGGGTAAGGACGTTAACCACCTCGGAACATCCTCCCTTATACGTCACCTGCAGTGCATTCATCATAAGTCAGTGACAAGTTCAAAAACTTTGGGTGACAGCGGAAGCAGTCCATTGACACCTAAATCCCTTCTTCCTCCTGTACCCAAGCTCCTGCAAGCCACACCACAAACTCCCTCAACGTCAACTTCCTCCTCAGTCAGGAATGTCAGTAGTTCTGCAGGCAATGTCACTGTCAAGACTGAGGAGTCCTCTCATAACTGGGATTCCTCTGATGGATCCTTGAGTGGTACTCCTGCTGTTGCTGCCACTGCTGTTGTTGCTGCTGGGAGTCGATCGTCATCCCAGAGGGGAAGTCGGAAGACCACTTGTACTACTTCCAGTAAGCAATTGACTGTCCAACAGTCCTTTGCGAGGAAGATGAAATATCACAGCAGTCATCCTGCTGCAAAGCAGATAACTCAGGCCTTGGGTGCCTGGGCGGTGAGAAACGTGGTTCCGGTATCCACCGTTAATTCAGAGGCAACTAGAGACTTGATTGAGGTACTGTGTCCCCAGTACCAAATAACATCTAGGTTCCATTTCTCTAGGCAGGCGATACCGAAAATGTACACAGACCTCAGAAAAAGACTCACCAGTGTCCTAAAAAATGCAGTTGTACCCAATGTCCACTTAACCACGGACATGTGGACAAGTGGATCAGGGCAGACTCAGGACTATATGACTGTGACAGTACACTGGGTAGATGTATTGCCTCCCGCAGCAAGAACAGCAGCGGCGGCACCAGTAGCAGCATCTCGCAAATGCCAACTCGTTCCTAGGCAGGCTACGCTTTGTATCACCGCTTTCCAGAAGAGGCACACAGCTGACAACCTCTTACGGAAACTGAGGAAGATCATCGCAGAATGGCTTACCCCAATTGGACTCTCCTGGGGATTTGTGACATCGGACAACGCCAGCAATATTGTGCGTGCATTACATCTGGGCAAATTCCAGCACGTCCCATGTTTTGCACATACATTGAATTTGGTGGTGCAGAATTATTTAAAAAAACGACAGGGGCGTGCAAGAGATGCTGTCGGTGGACCGAAGACTTGCGGGCCACTTTCGGCATTCAGCCACCGTGTACAGAAGACTGGAGCACCACCAAACATTCCTGAACCTGCCCTGCCATCATCTGAAGCAAGAGGTGGTAACGAGGTGGAATTCAACCCTCTATATGCTTCAGAGGATGGAGGAGCAGCAAAAGGCCATTCAAGCCTATACATCTGGCCACGATATAGGCAAAGGAGGGGGAATGCACCTGACTCAAGCGCAGTGGAGAATGATTTCAACGTTGTGCAAGGTTCTGCAACCCTTTGAACTTACCACACGTGAAGTCAGTTCAGACACTGCCAGCCTGAGTCAGGTCATTCCCCTCATCAGGCTTTTGTAGAAGAAGCTGGAGACATTGAAGGAGGAGCTAAAACAGAGCGATTCCGCTAGGCATGTGGGACCTGTGGATGGAGCCCTTAATTCGCTTAACCAGGATTCACGGGTGGTCAATCTGTTGAAATCAGAGCACTACATTTTGGCCACCGTGCTCGATCCTAGATTTAAAACCTACGTTGTATCTCTCTTTCTGGCAGACACAAGTCTGCAGAGGTTCAAAGACCTGCTGGTGAGAAAATTGTCAAGTCAAGCGGAACGTGACCCGTCAACAGCTCCTCCTTCACATTCTCCCTCAACTGGGGGTGCGAGGAAAAGGCTAAGAATTCCGAGCCCACCCACTGGCGGTGATGCAGGGCAGTCTGGAGCGAGTGCTGACATCTGGTCCGGACTGAAGGACCTGCCAACGATTACTGACATGTCGTCTACTGTCACTTCAAATGATTCTCTCACCATTGAAAGAATGGTGGAGGATTATATGAGTGACCGCATCCAAGTAGGCACGTCACGTATACTGGCAGGAAAAAGAGGCAATTTGGAGCCCCTTGCACAAACTGGCTTTATTCTACCTAAGTTGCCCTCCCTCCAGTGTGTACTCCGAAAGAGTGTTTAGTGCAGCCGCTCACCTTGTCAGCAATCGGCGTACGAGGTTACTTCCAGAAAATGTGGAGATGATGTTCATGAAAATGAATTATAATCAATTCCTCCATGGAGACATTCACCAGCAGCAATTGCCTCCACAAAGTACACAGGGAGCTGAGATGGTGGATTCCAGTGGGGACGAATTAATAATCTGTATGGAGGGGGATGTACACAGTGAAAGGGGTGAGGAATCGGAGGATGATGATGTGGTGGACATCTTGCATCTGTAGAGCCAGTTTGTGCAAGGAGAGATTGATTGCTTCTTTTTTTGGTGGGGGCCCAAACCAACCAGTCATTTCAGTCACAGTCGTGTGGCAGACCCTGTCGCTGAAATGATGGGTTCGTTAAAGTGTGCATGTCCTGTTTATACAACATAAGGGTGGGTGTGAGGGCCCAAGGACAATTCCATCTTGCACCTCTTTTTTCTTTCATTTTTCTTTGCATCATGTGCTGTTTGGGGACAATTTTTTTGAAGTGCCATCCTGCCTGACACTGCAGTGCCACTCCTAGATGGGCCAGGTGTTTGTGTCGGTCACTTGTGTCGCTTAGCTTAGTCACACAGCGACCTTGGTGCGCCTCTTTTTTTCTTTGCATCATGTGCTGTTTGGGGACAATTTTTTGACGTGCCATCCTGCCTGACACTGCAGTGCCACTCCTAGATGGGCCAGGTGTTTGTGTTGGCCACTTGTGTCGCTTAGCTTAGTCACACAGCGACCTTGGTGCGCCTCTTTTTTTCTTTGCATCATGTGCTGTTTGGGGACTATTTTTTTGAAGTGCCATCCTGCCTGACACTGCAGTGCCACTCCTAGATGGGCCAGGTGTTTGTGTCGGCCACTTGTGTCACTTAGCTTAGCCATCCAGCGACCTCGGTGCAAATTTTAGGACTAAAAATAATATTGTGAGGTGTGAGGTGTTCAGAATAGACTGGAAATGAGTGGAAATTATGGTTATTGAGGTTAATAAAACTATGGGATCAAAATGGCCCCCAAATTCTATGATTTAAGCTGTTTTTTAGGGTTTTTTGTAAAAAACACCCGAATCCAAAACACACCCGAATCCGACAAAAAAATTTCGGTGAGGTTTTGCCAAAACGCGTCCGAATCCAAAACACGGCCACGGAACCGAATCCAAAACCAAAACACAAAACCCGAAAAATGTCCGGTGCACATCACTAGTGGAAATACTGAACTACAAACTATATCACCTGTGCTCTGTGAAAGTTTAAAAATTGAGACATCATTCATTGCTCACATGCTAACAAACTTATAATGAATCCAATTCATACTGATTAGACTTCATAGATAAGACATAATGCATGTTCAAAAATCAACCTTAAAATGTCACTCCTTTTGTACATAACACTTGGCACTATGTAAGTCTAAATTAAAGACTAAGAGATTGAAACATTAAAGAAGTAAGTGCCAATCAGTCTAACCAAGAAAATGTACATATCATAAATTAAATGAAGCCCTCTTCTAAAAGGTATGGAGAAAATCCTTACTTTCCAACAGACAGCCAGTGGTACTCCAGTATCCTTGCAATGAACCATGGGAGCTAAATTCAAACTTTTATAGGGGAAGTCTTATGACATAATTTCCCTAATTGGACTAATGGGCATAAAACCTGTGTTAATCTCCTCTAAATGCCAGTTAATTAATCAATTAATTAGTCAATTAAATATGTGAAACTGAATTAGTATTTGAGTCATTTTTACTGAAGTGTGATATATGAACCATAAATGGTCTGTGTGCCACTAGTGCAATAATAATATAGTGTACACCTGAATAGTTCAGAGTGACATTGTGCCCGACCAATGAAAGTAGTGAGGGGCAGGCCAAGGACCCTGCAAAAAGACTACATACAGCCATGGGCTAATTAACCAAACTTATCACCTAATCAAGTTAAGTTGTGAACAAGCGTTTCTCTGCTCGTCATTAGTGCCGCAGTCCCAGCTCTAAGGGTTGCCTAGGGAACCTTCCCCGTCCGTCCGCATCACGTGAACCAGTCATGTGGTGCGGAAGTGGGGCGGCTTGCGCTCCAGCACCATAACAACCAGCGCTGCGCAAAGCCGCCTATTTACTTCCTTAGTAAATGCAATCGCCTGTTGTTAATGAGCTAATAGGAAAATGGGAGGCTTAGTGAAGTAAAAAAACGAAACTAAACGTGTTTATAATCTATTTATATATATATATATATATATATATATATATATAGAGAGAGAGAGAGAGAGAGAGGGGGAGACATAGATATTATATATATATATATATATATATATATATATGTATACATATCCAAAGACGGCGGCACTACAAATATAACACAGTACATCAGTGCTTTCTGGCAAAGTTTCAGCACCCTGAAGCACTTTTATCAAGCATCGCGATATTTATTGTACTGTGTTTTTTTTTGGAGTACTGCCATCCTTGGATGTATGCATACCACCCTGTTTGTTTGCTGGGCATTTTTGGAGGGCACCTGCACTAAGCCGCAAGTGATCCTGTGAGTGCCGGAAACTGGTACTATATATATATGTATATATATATGTATGTATATATATTGTGAAAGAAAATTGAGTTGCACAAAGGTGAAGTATGTTAAAATGAAGTAGCTTTACTTCAAATGATTAAAAACTCACATAAGAAGATCATGAAGAATGTCACAAACCGTGCATTGTTCCGGAAACATCAGTCCATCCAGAGGCAAAATTACACCACTGGCATCCACACTGTGTTCCAAGTCTTAGTCCCAGACTCAGTGACTTCACTTCATCACCCAATGATGACAAAAAATGTTTGGGACAGAGTCAACAGATGCCAGCACAGTGATGTCACAGAGTCCGGGAAATGTACATATACAAAATATTATAAATTACACCAATTTCTTCATGACTTTAATATTTACATTACCAGCTTAATCAAATGAGTCACCCTAATAAATATTATAAAGTTAAAAAACATTTAGGACACATTTCCCTTTCAGCAATTTCAGTAAATATTCTGCCATGTGCTTAAATTAATATCAACACAACTATACACATCACATATATTGATAAAATATGAGCCAATGTAACATGTTGAATAATCAGATAATCCTATTTAAATAGACAAGGACAGAACATGCTGTTTTTATGGCTACTCAGATTCTATCTTGCAGTAGATGTATATAATGTTCTAGAAATTATTCATTTTCAACATTAGCTTTTTGTTCCATGTTCAATACATAGTAAAAATAGTTTACATAACAAGTACATGTAATTACCAGCATCAGAAAAACAAGAATAGTCATACAGAAAACCAAAGTATGTGTAATGTATAAAATTATACTTTGTGGGGGGAGAAGACTTTGCACTTTCAGAAAATACCCTCTTTCACTCTTTCTAAAGGTGCATACACACTGGGCATATTTGCCCAGCGTGTATGAACAGCGACGATCGCTGACATCGCTGGCATGAAAAGCACTCAGTGCATACACACTGAGCGCTTTTCCCCGCTGCCAAGCGATGTCAGTGGGGGTGAGCGGCTTTCCATAGCAGGATGCTATGGAAAGCCGCTCACCCCGCCGTTCATCTACTGGTAATACCAGTAGTTGAACGGCGCCTGCCAGCGATGAAGCAGAAGCACGCATCAGCGCTCACTGCTCATCGTTTGGCCATACACACTGGGCGACTTTGAGCTGAAAGCAGCTCAACACACCAATAGTGAGCTGCTTTCAGCTCAAAATCGCCCAGTGTGTATGGGCCTTTAAACATTAAAATTTGTCAATTGGCATAAGGAAAATACAGGAAGCTTTTAAGAGCTGTCAGATGGCTGATTAGTGCATTTAACAATAAAGTAAAAAATGTAAAAACCTTACAAAATCCTTTTATTTATGAAGAAAATAAATGAAAAAAACAAGAAAAAGTAGAAAACAGATGATTTGGGGGTAATTTGAGGCCACTTTAATTTATTTTTCTAAAAATATGTAAAAACACAACACAATTATTTTTCATTGCATAAACAAAAGAAAAAGTTGACTTTGGAGTAATTTGAGGCCAATTATTTTTCTCATCCCAAAATTGACATGTAATTATTGGCCCAATTAAACTAATTGAAAACTTGTAAATGTCTTATTAGTCATTACGGGTGTGTCCAAGGTTTTCTGAAGCAAGTTTTGACATTTTTAACTTAAAAAAATATACAATGCTCAAAAAAATAAAGGGAACTCTTAAACAACACAATGTAACTCCAAGTCAATCACACTTTTGTGAAATCAAACTGTCCACTTAGGAAGCAACACTGATTGACAATCAATTTCACATGCTGTTGTGCAAATGGAATAGACAACAGATGGAAATTATAGGCAATCAGCAAGACACCCCAAATAAAGGAGTTGTTCTGTAGGTGGTGACCACAGACCACTTCTCAGTTCCTATGCTTTCTGGTTGATGTTTTGGTCACTTTTGAAAGCTGGTGGTGCTTTCACTCTAGTGGTAGCATGAGATGGAGTCTACAACCCACACAAGTAGCTCAGGTAGTGCAGCTCATCCAGGATGGCACATCAATGCGAGCTGTGGCAAGAAGGTTTGCTGTGTCTGTCAGCGTAGTGTCCAGAGCATGGAGGCGATACCAGGAGACAGGCCAGTACATCAGGAGATGTGGAGGAGGCCGTATGAGCAGTACGGATGGTGTAATGGTTAGCATTACTGCCTCACAGCACTGAGGTCATGGGTTCAATTCCCACCATGGCCCTAACTGTGCAGAGTTTGTATATTCTCCCTGTACTTGCTTGGGTTTCCTCCGGGTACTCCGGTTTCCTCCCACAATCCAAAAATATACTGGTAGGTTAATTGGCTCTCAACAAAAATTAACCCTAGCGTGAATGTGTGTGCGTGTACATGTGATAGGGAATATAGACTAATAACAAGAGAAAATTGTTCCTTGAAAGGGATCAGGGAACCAAGAAGTAACCTCTTTGTGGGGGCACTCTTAAACAAATATTTAATTTAAAACGTAACTTTTATTAAGTCAAGGATTAAAAAACTAGATATAATACTTAGCCTTTTCCAAACATGAAAAATATATATAGAATAATTAAGTATAAGAACAAATTAAATATACTCAAAAATTGAGAGTTCTTGGTCTTTTCTAATCAGGCCACATAGTGTGAATCGCCCATAGGTGAAAATATATAGTGTCTTGTGAGAAAGAACAAAACAATCAAAATATTCGTGTAATTTCTCTTGGTACAATTAAATGTTAAGAAAAATGGTCGGACAGATAATCATATTCTGACCTAACGGCAAGTAAAGAAATTCATAGCGGGACATCCAGGTAGCAGCTTATAATTCTTTAAGAAAAAGATAGTGTCTTGCACATTAAACTAAACCGTAATACATGTCACTTCTTATTGTAGTGAGATTGTCATAAATATTGTGACTGAAGATATATATTCTCAAATATCTATAGGTGAATAATATCCTTATATATATGAGTAAAACATGCATTCACTGAAGACATAATTAATTGTTTTCACTAATGAGAAAAAAGGAGAGAAACATATAGACAATTCCTGCGGATCAACGTAATCATATGATTATCTGTAAGAGACCAATTGATTTAGGAGTATAGATTAATAATTTTTACAGACAACACGAAGAAGGTAATATCTGAACAATGATAGTAATCATATGATTATCTGTGAGAGACCAATTAATTTGAAAGTATGAGTTGATAATTTTTACAAACAACACAAAGGAGGTAATATCTGAACAATGATAATCTCCCTATGAATCAGACCATGAAACATGGTCCTGCAATCAATATAAGGAGTCCAAACACTCCATGAATTGTTACTGTTTGTTCTAAAGTAAGAGATGTAACAAAAAATCTATTCCAAACAAAAAGAGATAACATTAATTAAAGTTTATCTGTAACAAATAGCAGGATGCAAATATAAACTCACCAGAGTATGTTTCTAGCAAGAAAAAGCTCCTAAATGCATGATAGGGAGAATAATAATCGATCTCTTTAGCATGGTAAATTGTCTAAGTAGTCTCCCGTTTATAGATAGTAAAAGAGCCCGTACCATATGTCAGGCCAACCTCTGCTGCCTTCCCATGTGTGTGCGGACACACAGTGAATGAGAGGTGAGAGAGCCGGTCCGACGGTAACGGGCTGAAGAAAGAAAGAAGTGGTTCGTCTGTCACCCGCTGCGGCACCCTGCAACCCTGTTAACCGTAGTCAGCGCAGAGTGAGCAGGAGTAGCCCGGCGGGTGATGAGAGTTCACTGAAATACCTAATGGGGATAAGGTGTCCCCATATACAGCTGCTGCGGCTGGCGTCTCCGTCCGTGCCGCGGTCCGGACCCAGTAACGTCTCTCAGGATTCCGGTAATAGCGTCATGTGACGCTCAAGAACAGAACGTACGTTTCACCCTGCGGCGGGCTTGATCACCTTCTGCCCAGAAGGTGATCAAGCCCGCCGCAGGGTGAAACGTACGTTCTGTTCTTGAGCGTCACATGACGCTATTACCGGAATCCTGAGAGACGTTACTGGGTCCGGACCGCGGCACGGACGGAGACGCCAGCCGCAGCAGCTGTATATGGGGACACCTTATCCCCATTAGGTATTTCAGTGAACTCTCATCACCCGCCGGGCTACTCCTGCTCACTCTGCGCTGACTACGGTTAACAGGGTTGCAGGGTGCCGCAGCGGGTGACAGACGAACCACTTCTTTCTTTCTTCAGCCCGTTACCGTCGGACCGGCTCTCTCACCTCTCATTCACTGTGTGTCCGCACACACATGGGAAGGCAGCAGAGGTTGGCCTGACATATGGTACGGGCTCTTTTACTATCTATAAACGGGAGACTACTTAGACAATTTACCATGCTAAAGAGATCGATTATTATTCTCCCTATCATGCATTTAGGAGCTTTTTCTTGCTAGAAACATACTCTGGTGAGTTTATATTTGCATCCTGCTATTTGTTACAGATAAACTTTAATTAATGTTATCTCTTTTTGTTTGGAATAGATTTTTTGTTACATCTCTTACTTTAGAACAAACAGTAACAATTCATGGAGTGTTTGGACTCCTTATATTGATTGCAGGACCATGTTTCATGGTCTGATTCATAGGGAGATTATCATTGTTCAGATATTACCTCCTTTGTGTTGTTTGTAAAAATTATCAACTCATACTTTCAAATTAATTGGTCTCTCACAGATAATCATATGATTACTATCATTGTTCAGATATTACCTTCTTCGTGTTGTCTGTAAAAATTATTAATCTATACTCCTAAATCAATTGGTCTCTTACAGATAATCATATGATTACGTTGATCCGCAGGAATTGTCTATATGTTTCTCTCCTTTTTTCTCATTAGTGAAAACAATTAATTATGTCTTCAGTGAATGCATGTTTTACTCATATATATAAGGATATTATTCACCTATAGATATTTGAGAATATATATCTTCAGTCACAATATTTATGACAATCTCACTACAATAAGAAGTGACATGTATTACGGTTTAGTTTAATGTGCAAGACACTATCTTTTTCTTAAAGAATTATAAGCTGCTACCTGGATGTCCCGCTATGAATTTCTTTACTTGCCGTTAGGTCAGAATATGATTATCTGTCCGACCATTTTTCTTAACATTTAATTGTACCAAGAGAAATTACACGAATATTTTGATTGTTTTGTTCTTTCTCACAAGACACTATATATTTTCACCTATGGGCGATTCACACTATGTGGCCTGATTAGAAAAGACCAAGAACTCTCAATTTTTGAGTATATTTAATTTGTTCTTATACTTAATTATTCTATATATATTTTTCATGTTTGGAAAAGGCTAAGTATTATATCTAGTTTTTTAATCCTTGACTTAATAAAAGTTACGTTTTAAATTAAATATTTGTTTAAGAGTGCCCCCACAAAGAGGTTACTTCTTGGTTCCCTGATCCCTTTCAAGGAACAATTTTCTCTTGTTATTCGTTTGTTTTTTGACCCTGGGGAGCACCACCAGCAGGATAATAATTTTTTTCTGTAATATTTTGACCAAATACTATCTCATATTGCTGGTTTTCTATTTATTTTTCATTATTTTAGGTTGTGCAGGACATCCCCTCTCTTCCAGGGAATATAGACTGTAAGCTCCACTGGGGCAGGGACTGATGTGAATAGGCAAATATTCTCTGTGAAGTGCTGTGAAATATGTGTACGCTATATAAATAACTGGTAATAATAATAATAATAAAAAATAAGTAGTAGGGCAACAACCCAGCAGCAGGACCGCTACCTCCACCTTTGTGCAAGGAGGAACAGGAGGAGCACTGCCAGAGCCCTGCAAAATGACCTCCAGCAACCTACAAATGTGCATGTGTCTACTCAAATGATTAGAAACAGACTTCATGAGGGTGGTATGAGGGCCCAACTTCCACAAGTGGGGGTTGTGCTTACAGTCCAACACCGTGCAGGACGTTTGGTATTTGCCAGAGAACACCAAGATTGGCAAATTCACCACTGGCGCCCTGTGATAAAAGCAGGTTCTCACTGAGCACATGTGACAGACGTGACAGAGTCTGGAGATGCCAAGGAGAACGTTCTGCTGCCTGCAACATCCTCTAGCATGACCTGTTTGGCAGTGGGTCAGTAATGGTGTGGGGTGGCATTTCTTTGGGGGGTCGCACAGCCCTCCATGTGCTCACCAGAGGTAGCCTGACTGTCATTAGGTACCGAGATGAGATCCTCAGACCCCTTGTGAGACCATATGCTGGTGCGGTCGGCCCTGGGTTCCTCCTAATGCAAGACAATGCTAGACCTCATGTGGCTGGAGTGTGTCAGCAGTTCCTGCAAGACGAAGGCATTGATTCTATGGACTGACCTGCCCATTCCCCAGACCTGAATCCAATTGAGCACATCTGGGACATCATGTCTCGCTCCATCCACCAACGCCACATTGCACCACAGACTGTCCAGGAGTTGGCGGATGCTTTATTCCAGGTCTGGGAGGAGATCCCTCAGGAGACCATCCGCCACCTCATCAGGAGCATGCCCAGGTGTTGTAGGGAGGTCATACAGGCACGTGGAGGCTCAGTGAACAAGCCTATGGATAGGTGAAACGGGCCGTTTGGTTAGTGGGACTTTGTGGGACTGCGCAGCCCACTCCCACACTAAGGGATTTACCGGTTCAGTAAGCGCCCCTTTTTGGGCTACTAAATTTATAATGTATCATTTCTATATTAAGTATAATTTCTATTAATTTTCAATACAACTATATTTGTTCATATCTATTCAGCAATCTGTTAAAATTAATGCAGTGTGACTACATGCAATATTTGTACAAATAATTAAGTGATTGCAGCTTGTTAATATTTTGAATTTAGAGCATCTTTGATATTCATATCATATTTTTCTGCAATAATTTCATACTTTCCATTTTTTGAATTTTAGAGCATTTCTGATACTCACATTATATGCAGTGTGACTATATGCAATATTTGCACAATAATCAAGTGATTACAGCTTGTCAGTATTTAGTACTTTGAATTTCAGCGCATCTTTGATACTCACATCATATTTCTGGGTATTTGTTTCATACGTAAATACGGATAAATGACATTAATCTCACCAGCTAAAATATGACTCTCTAAGCATGCAAAGAACACTCTGCTTTTGAGACATCAAATTAGCATTAATTTATCAGTGTGTCTCTTAAAAGACACTAGATTTTTTACTTGACAAAAAGAAAATACCTTTAGTTTAAAAATAGCGGAGAGCATCAAGCTCTTCTTGGATATATCTATCTCACTATAAAAGCTTACTTGGGTATACTACAAATTATGGCAATATTATAGAGCTTACCATACTTCTATTTTTTCATGCTCTCTCATCCACTAATTTGGACAGCAGAAGCACTTTGGTAGTCATACTCTCTCATTCAGCAGATTACGGCCATACTCCACAGGATACGCCTGATCTCGTCCGATCTTGGAAGCAAATCTGTGGTAGGCCTGGTCAGTAACTGTGTGGGGGACCAACAGCGAACACCAGGTGCAGTAAACAACCCAGCTGAACAGCAGAAGTAAGACACACCCCCTTCTCCTTTTTTTCAATGCTTTCTTTCTCTTATCTGTATTTTGAATATTAGGTCTTTACTGTATTACTACAAAATATGCCGTATATAATTCTTTCATCTCAATATATTTCCATATAAAATTTATAATACTGTTTTCTCAAATCTCTATCTACTGCATTACTGTGTTACTGCCGAATATGTAAATGCCTTTTATTTCAAATATCGTATTTTCAGACTTCTATCTATTGCATAAAGTCGAACAATACACTGTTTAATCAAGTAAAAGCCTTCCCGGTAACACCACTGCCTAAATATAGAACAGTAGGTGTTTAAGGACCCCTTAAGGCAACATTTATAGATCACATTGCCTTTAATTTTTCTCTTTTAAGAATATTTACAATATCTAAAAAAACTGAACATAGGTAGTATTCCTCGGGGACTACAACTATATCCTGTCTCAAATTATAGACAGATCTGTCCCAGTTAAAATATTAATTACAAATAATTTTCACCCAGGCAATTTTCATATATATTCCTATAATAGAAGCATTGAGCGATATGCATGAGCGATATGCATGAATATTTCTGTTCACGATTTTCATTCTTGAGTCACTAGATTTTTATTATATTTATTAAAAGTTAAGTTTTAGTGTCTAATAATTTTTTGACTAAGAGTGCCCCAACAAAGAGTCCTTCTCTTCTCTTGTTTTGCTGTTTGGCAGTGGGTCAGTAATGGTGTGGGGTGGCATTTCTTTGGGGGGTCGCACAGCCCTCCATGTGCTCACCAGAGGTAGCCTGACTGTCATTAGGTACCGAGATGAGATCCTCAGACCCCTTGTGAGACCATATGCTGGTGCGGTTGGCCCTGGGTTCCTCCTAATGCAAGACAATGCTAGACCTCATGTGGCTGGAGTGTGTCAGCAGTTCCTGCAAGACGAAGGCATTGATTCTATGGACTGGCCTGCCCATTCCCCAGACCTGAATCCAATTGAGCACATCTGGGACATCATGTCTCGCTCCATCCACCAACGCCACATTGCACCACAGACTGTCCAGGAGTTGGCGGATGCTTTATTCCAGGTCTGGGAGGAGATCCCTCATGAGACCATCCGCCACCTCATCAGGAGCATGCCCAGGTGTTGTAGGGAGGTCATACAGGCACGTGGAGGCTCATTTTGACTTGTTTTAAGGACATTACATCAAAGTTGGATCAGCCTGTAGTGTGTTTTTCCAATTTAATTTTGAGTGTGACTCCAAATCCAGACCTCCATGGGTTAATACATTTGATTTCCATTGATAATTTTTGTGTGATTTTGTTGTCAGCACATTCAACTATGTAAAGAACAAAGTATTTAATAAGAATATTTCATTCATTCAGATCTAGGATGTGTTATTTTAGTGTTCCCTTTATTTTTTTGAGCAGTGTATTTGCTACATGTACAATAGTCCCACCCACAAATAAAAAAAGGCAAGTACAACAAAGGCTTGTGACCAACTGACATAATTGACCACATTCATTATAGATGGTGTATAGATGCACATAGTTAAACATGCTGATGGCCTTTAGTACTCATATGCAACCCAATAGGGAGATCCCACCCATGTCCTGCAAATTTTGTGCATGAGCCGTTTCTCGGCGGCAGTCAGGGCATGTTGCTTGCTTCAGCCTAGTAATTTATATGACTAATATGGCACCCAGAGTAACATGTTTCTCTAAGTATGAGCTGAGTTTCAAACTTATAACATCAAGAGATATAGGCAGTGGCAGCACCAGGATCGGTGACACAACGTGCGGCCAATAGTACCCCCATGTACAGGGATGGTGCAAGGTTAAACAGCACCCTAGTAAAATCTTCAGTGCAACCGCTCCCCACTCCCCAAATATCCACAAGCCTTTGTTGTACTTGCCCTTTTTATTTG
Source organism: Pseudophryne corroboree (assembly GCF_028390025.1). Classification (NCBI taxonomy): domain Eukaryota; kingdom Metazoa; phylum Chordata; class Amphibia; order Anura; family Myobatrachidae; genus Pseudophryne; species Pseudophryne corroboree. The sequence continues at coordinate 484,130,442 of NC_086448.1, forward strand.
TGGGTGCGACTATTGTACATGTAGCAATTATATATTTTTTTTAAGTTAAAAATGTCAAAACTTGCTTCAGAAAACCTTGGACACACCCGTAATGAATAATTAGACATTTACAAGTTTTCAATTAGTTTAATTGGGCAAATAATTACATGTCAATTTTGGGATGAAAAAAATAATTGGCCTCAAATTACTCCAAAGTCAACTTTTTCTTGAGTTTATGGACCCTAACATAAATAAAAGTATTTATTTCAATTAAAAATAATTGTGTTGTGTTTTTACATATTTTTAGAAAAATAAATTAAAGTGGCCTCAAATTACCCCCAAATCATCTGTTTTCTACTTTTTCTTGTTTTTTTCATTTATTTTCTTCATAAATAAATGGATTGTGTAAGGAATTTACATTTTTAACTTTATTTTTAAATGCACGAATCAGCCATTTGACAGGTCTTAAAAGCTTCCAGTATTTTCCTTATGCCAATTGACAAAATTTGATGTTTAAAGGCCCATACACACTGGGCGATTTTGAGCTGAAAGCAGCTCACTTTTGGTGTTTTGAGCTGCTTTCAGCTCAAAGCCACCCAGTGTGTATGGCCAAACGATGAGCGCTGATGCGTGCTCCCGCTTTATCGCTGGCAGCCGCCATTCATCTACTGGTATTACCAGTAGATGAATGGCAGGGTGAGCGGCTTTCCATAGCGTCCTGCTATGGAAAGCAGCTCACCCCCGCTGACATCGCTGGGCAGCGGGGAAAAGTGCTCAGTGTGTATGCACTGAGCGATTTTCAGCCCAGCAATGTCAGCGATTATCGCTGTTCATACACGCTGGGCAAATATGCCCAGTGTGCATGCACCTTTAGAAAGAGTGAAAGAGGGTATTTTCTGAAAGTGCAAAGTCTTCTCCCCCCACAAAGTGTATTTTTATACATTACACACACTTTGGTTTTCTGTATGACTATTCTTGTTTTTCTGATGCTGATATTTACATGTAGTTGTTATGTAAACTATTTTTACTATGTATTGAACATGGAATAAAAAGCTAATGTTGAAAATGAATAATTTCTAGAACATTATATAAATCTACTGCAAGATAGTATCTGAGTTGCCATAAAAAGAATAAAGATGTCGTCAATATATCTAGAATAATGTAGGATATATTGACTGACCTCCACATTATTGAAAAACATTTCCTGTTCATCCTGTAACATAAAAATGTTGGTGAATTATGGGGAGATATTGCTCCCCATCGCACACCCGTTAATTTGGCGGGAAAACTTTCTGTCGAACAAAAAATAATTTCTAATTAGCGTCAATTCTAATAATTGTAGGAACAAGATCACATCAATGGAGGTCACATTCTCTCGGATCAAGAAGGTTTTCATGGCTGACAGACCTTGCACATGCGGTGTACTGGTATAAAGACTACAAATGTCAATTGTGCAAATCAACTTGCCATCTGGAATCTTTCTTAAAGAATTAAATTGTGATAAAAAAGAGGTGGTATCTTTGATGAAGTTCTGTTGTTGCACAATCAGCAGCTGGAGGATACTGTTGAGAAAAATAGAAACTGGTTGATACAGTGACTGTTGTGCAGAGATTATAGGCCTGCCAGGAGTATTCAAGGGTGCCAGTCTTTTTTACAGTACCAAAGATTCACAAAAGCCTGACCAGGCCTCCTGGCAGGCCTATAATCTCTGCACAACAGTCACTGTATCAACCAGTTTCTATTTTTCTCAACAATATCCTCCAGCCTCTGATTGTGCAAACAGTGCTTTAATTAATCACTCCATGTACAAAGTTTCAGGGCCACAATGCCCCTTCTTCAAGGTGATGTGAACAACAGTGAAATGTGACATACCTTTATAAAACATAAGACCCCGAACAGGATGAGCTCCCTGCTTCAGGGTGAAAACACGCCCCCACCAGGCTCTCCAGTGTTGTGACATACTTCCGTCCCCTGGTCATGGCAGCGACGGCTTCCTGGAGACCGGGAGCAGTGAGGTAGTCATGGCAACCCGTGCTTCCCAGCAACAAGGAACACCTCCCGGGTCTGAAATAAAACACAACACACAGTGATATTTAAATCAACCTATTACGTGCAGACATACAAATGTGAAAAATAAGCAAAGACATTTGACCTTTAAAAGACCATTAAGCCATTGCAACAAACATTTGGCCTATGAAACAAATGCTCCATATAGTACATTCATAAGGGCAAACATATGCTAATCCGCTGCTATTTATTAATACAGTTACTCCCAGGGTCATCCTACATTTGTTACATCAGGGAACTTTAATAACACCCATATAAGTTGGCAGGAAATCTACTGGAGTATATTCCATTGTGTCTTATCGTTCAATCCTGCCGGTTTGATGGTACTAAGGGTGTATATCCACTAGACTCCATGCGCAAAATTTTGGCCTCCCCTATCACCCCCTCTTAAAGATTTGGGGACATGGTCTATAATTTGAAAATTCATGTCATTTAAAGTGTCTCATCTCGGCATAGTGTCTGGCCACTGGTTGGTCAGACACCCTACCCGACAAGGCACCCTTAACTGCTGATCTATGCATCGCAAGTCTCTCCCTAACACTGCGTATGGTTTTACCCACATATTGCATTTGGCAAGGACAGGTAATTACATAAATAATGTGGGATGTGGTGCAGGAGAGAACATGATTGATTTTAAACTTTCTACCTGTGGCACTTGACACAAATGAAGACCCTGTCTGTAAATTGCTACATGTTTTGCATCCCAGGCAGCGGTAGCAGCCTGGAGATTTTGACAAAAAACTAGTAGCTGTGGTGGTATTAAACCCTGTTATATCCGCATGTACCACGTGATCTTTGATATTTTTACCTCTAGTGAAACACGTTAGAGGACATCTGTTCTTAAACATAGGTAGACTCTTGTCCGAAGACACTATTGGCCACAGGGCTTTGAGGGCTCTTGGAACTACTGGACTAGAAGTGTTATAATTGGTTAAAAAAGGTAAAATCTGTTTATCTGTTCTATTCTTGGAATCTAGCATACCTAATCTAGGCATAGACATTACATCCTGTTTGCATTGCAGTTGCTCTGTACGATTGTACCCTCATGCTACAAAGCATTCTACCACTGTGGTAAGGACCTCATCTAGCTTGCCACCATCAGCCCTTATAAATTGGGAACGGGGAAGTCCCTTTTTCAGGGTCCTAGGGTGGTGACTGTTATGACGTAATAAGGTGTTTTTTTCGATTGGTTTATAGTAGTCCTCTGTACTGATGTTGTTTTTGTTTAAACACACCTTAACATCCAAATAGTTGATGGACCTAGTGTCACTCTGTGCCGTAATCCTGATGGGTGAGGATCTGCTGTTCATTTCGGTCACCAATGCATCAAACCTTTCTGGCCCCCTGTCCAAAGAATGAAGATGTCGTCAATATATCTAGAATAATGTAGGATATATTGACTGACCTCCACATTAATGAAAAACATTTCCTGTTCCTCCTGTAACATAAAAATGTTGGCGAATGATGTGGAGACATTGCTCCCCATCGCACACCAGCTAATTTGGTGGAAAAACTTTCCATCTAACAAAAAGTAATTTCTAATTAGCGTCAATTCTAATAATTGTAGGAACAAGTCCACATCAATGGAGGTCACATTCTCTTGGATCAAGAAGGTTTTCATGGCTGACAGACCTTGCACATGCAGTATACTGGTATAGAGACTACAAATGTCAATTGTGCAAATCAAGGTGCCATCTGGAATCTTCCCTAAAGAATTCAATCGTGATAAAAAAAGAGGTGGTATCTTTGATGAAGTTCTGTTGTTGCACAATTAGAGGCTGGAGGATACTGTTGAGAAAAATAGAAACTGGTTGATACAGTGACTGTTGTGCAGAGATTATAGGCCTGCCAGGAGGCCTGGTCAGGCTTTTGTGAATCTTTGGTACCGTAAAAAAGACTGGCACCCTTGGATACTCCTGGCAGGCCTATAATAATTTCACTGTTGTTCACATTACCTTGAAGAAGGGGCGTTGTGGCCCTGAAACATTGTACATGAAGTAATTAAATAAAGCACTGTTTGCACTTTAATGACTAATATCAGACTCTGAGTGCCGCCACTTGCCAGGATTGTTATACATATGAAATAATTTCCATAGGGCACCAGAGCATTATTTCCAGCAACAGTGAGTGCTGATTCAATTGCTATACATGTGTGTATGTATATATATATATATATATATATACATATATATATATATATATATAAATATATATATATATATAAATATAATAGAATAGTGTAAGACTGTTCAGTATTAACAGAGGGCACTCACCAATCCACACCTTTTAAAGATTAATTTATTGCAACCAAGACATCAATTCCATGTCGATGTTTCGGCACAACCGGCCTTTTTCAAGACGACCATCAGAGGTAACCATCCAGCATGTCAAATGTGAACATGCTGGATGGTTGCCTCTGATGGTCGTCTTGAAAAAGGCCGGTTGTGCCGAAACGTCGACATGGAATTGATGTCTTGGATGCACTAAATTAATCTTTAAAAGTTGTGGATTGGTGAGTGCCCTCTGTTAAGACTGAACAGTCTTATACTATTCTATTGTATGTGAAAACCTTGAGAGGCTTTCTTGTGGAGCACCCCATTGATGACAGTGATACAGATGAGAGTGCGGACATAACATTGAATATATATATATATATATATATGTGTGTGTGTGTGTGTGTGTGTGTATATATATATATATATATATATGTATAAAATGTGTATATTCACACATTACTGTTTTGTCAGGTTATTATGGCCATCTACAGGCAGCTGACACCTCTCAGGCACTAGAGAGGCACAGCTGCTGGGATGCTCCCAGGGACTTGTACCTGCAATGCCAGCTCCTTGTCAGTGACAGAAGCTGGTTGCTGCAAGATAATGTCACACTGCAGCATTTGACTCATGTCACTGTGGAGGAGCCGGCATTTTGGTACAGTATGAACCCTTCAAAGGGTGACACCGGGAAGTGTCCCGCACCTTCCTTGTGATGCCTGTGGGAGCAGGTGAATCAGAATACTCAAACAGTTGAAGTGTGTTACTACTGGTGGATGAAAATACTTCAATATATTAATTCATGTATATTTTTAATTTATTAAGGGCTGTACAATTTGAGGTACAGGTTGAGTTTCCTTTATCTAAAATGCTGGGGACCAGAAGTATTTTGGATATCAGATTTTTCCGTATTTTGGAATAATTGCATACCATAATGAGATATCATGGCGATGGGACCCAAGTCTAAGCACAGAATGCATTTATGTATCATATACACCGTATACACACAGCCTGAAGGTATTTTTAGCCAATATTTTTAATAACTTTGTGCATTAAACAACTGTGTGTACATTCACACAATTCATTTATGTTTCATATACACCTTATACACACAGCCTGAAGGTCATTTAATACAATATTTTTAATCATTTTGTGTTTTAAACAAAGTTTGTGTACATTGAGCCATCAGAAAACAGAGGTTTCACTATCTCACTCTCACTCAGAATATTTGGATATGGGATACTCAACCTATAATTTATTTTACAAAGAAGATCACCAGTTCAGGATTAACACTCCAATCACGGAACCAGATTTATCAAAAGGTATGAAATTTGCATTTCTCATTTTATGACTATCTTCCATTTCAAAACTAGGTAAATTATTTTCAAATATTATCATCATTTTCAGTACTTGAGATAATTGACTTCAGAATGATTTTAGATTTATTACTAGTTAGATCTAGGTTCAATTTTATTTTAGCTGTCATAAATTTTCCACATCACTTTCAACATTTTTGTACATATTACCAGTTTATGTATTTCCCTGTTAATTTCCACATAACACTTGGTTACTATATACAGTATACTTCTTTTTTAATTTTGTTTGCACTACATTTGGTCACCACAATTTTTTTTCACTTAATAACTATATAGTACTAAAGAACATTCAATTTACCCCATAAACTTTCTTGTGCACCATTATGATGACATTTTATTTTTCTATTTATTTTGTTTTACTAAACATCACCTACTGTAATTTGTAGGTTCACTTAATTTTTTTACATTAACATTTTTTCACTCATTCGCAAATAGGAATACTAATAATATATACAGTAGCTTATAAAGCTTATATTACTGCACGCTTCTTAAATTATTTTATTTTTAATAATAATTGTATTATTATGTTTATGTCTCAAACTTAAAAGAGAAATTCCTTTACTGCCTGTGTTTTGCTAGTAAAAATCATTGCCCTTTTTGAATTTCAGGCATAAATACGATTGGAAGTGCTGGGTTTTAGATTCAGACACTAAACTAACATTGGGCACATACCGTCTGACCTGATGGAGGACCCACCATCACGCTAACAGAGTAGATGATACAGAAAAGCATATACAATTACTAGAGATTAGCGGGTTCAGATCCATGAGATCCGAACCCTACCGAACCTCCCTACCTGAGTCCGGATCCGAGTCAGGCTCGGGTTTTCCCGCCTGACTCGGAAACCCAAATGAGGCAAAACGTCATCATCCCGCTGTCGGATTCTCAAGGTATTTGGATTACATATAAGGAGCCGCGTGTCGCGGCCATTTTCATTTCAGTCTTGGAGAGTGTATTGAGAGGACGTGTCCTCAGTGTCTGTGTGGGCGGGAAAGTGGGGTAGCGAGTCTTGTGCTGTGTTGTGCTGCTCAGTCCAGTCCAGTGTAGTCAGTATATTGTGCTGCATCAGTCCAGCCAGTCACAGTGTTGGTGTCCTCTGCTGCCGTATGTCCCCAGTGCTGCTGGCTGCTGTATAAGTCCCTTGCATTTTTGCTGTGTTGTCTTGCATCAGACCAGGTGTAGTGTATCTCTTGAGCAGCATCAGTCCAGTGACCAGTCACAGTGGTGGTGTCCTCTGCTGCCATATATCCAGTGTAGCTGTATAAGTCCCTTACAGTGTTGTTGTGTTGCATCAGACGAGTGGTAGTGTCCTGGCCATCAGTCATTCCAGTGACGAGGCAGTCACAGTGGTATATGTTGCTGCTATATGTTCACTGCTGCCGTATAATAATAATAATAACAACAATAAAAAGTACCTTACAGTGTTGATGTATTGTGCTGCATCAGGCCAGTGGTAGTGTCCTGGCTGTTGTCAGAACGCCCGTACACACTGCCAGATGCGTCAATATACATTATCTGAAGATATATCAGCCATCAGTCATTCCTGTGCCGCATATTGTGTTACATAACTCCAGAAAGATAATGGAGAACAAAAATTTGGAGTATAAATTAGGGAAAGATCAAGAACCACTTCCTCCTAGTGCTGAAGCTGCTGCCACTAGCCATGACATAGACGATTAAATTCCATCAACGTCATCTGCCATGGTCAATGCCCAATGTGATAGTAGAGGGCATGTTAAATCCAAAAAGCCAAAGTTCAGTAAAAAGACCCAAAAAAAGTCACAGTGGTATACGATGCTGCTATGTGTCCACTGCTGATGTATAATAATAATAATAACAACAACAACAACAAGTGCCTCACAGTGTTGCTGTGTTGTCGTGCATCAGACCAGTGCTAGTGTCCTGTGCATTAGCTATCAGTGATTCCTGTGCCGCATATTATGTTACATAACTCCAGAAAAATAATGGAGAACAAAAATTTGGAAGATAAATTGCCATTACCATGACACAGATGATGAAATGCCATCAACGTCGTCTGCCAAGGTCAATGCCCAATGTGATAGTAGAGGGCATGTAAAATCCAAAAAGCCAAAGTTCAGTAAAAATACAGAAAAAAAGAAATTTAAATGGTCTGAGGAGAAACGTAAACTTGCCAATATGCCATTTACGACACGGAGTGGCAAGGAATGGCTGAGGCCCTGGCCTATGTTCATGACTAGTGGTTCAGCTTCACATGACGATGGAAGCCCTCATAACTGAGGCCTTGACACTTATGTTGGCATTAGATGTGCATCCAGTATCCGCCATTAGTGCAGTGGGATTTAGACAATTGATGGAGGTATTGTGTCCCCGGTACCAAATCCAATCTAGATTGCACTTCACTAGACAGGTGATAGCGAGATTTTGCCACTTAATTCCAGTGATTTGAACATCTAATTATTAATTACAGTGATCTTGCCAATTAATTACAGTGATTTGGATGTAAAATTCCAGTGATTTGGACATATAATTATTAATTACAGTGATCTTGCCAATTAATTCCAGTGATTTGGACGTATAATTCTAATTATCTTTCCAATTAATTCCAGTGATTTGGATGTATAATTCCAGTGATTTGGACGCATAATTCCAGTGGGAATTGTTTGTGTCGCTTGGTTTAGTCATACAGCTACCTCATTGCACCTCTTCGACATCTTTGCATGAGGTGCTGTTTGGGGCCTAGTTTTTGAAAAGTGCCATCCTGTGTGACACTGCCATATGAGTCCAGGGGTACTACTGTATTAGACCTGGGGTACTGCTGTATAAATCAACCAATTGCAGATTTTTTAAAAAGTGACTGGAGCGTGCTGGAGATGCTTTCAGTGGACCGAACAATTGCGGCCCACTCTCGACATTCAGCCACTGCGTGACACTACTAGATGGGCCAGGTGGTTGTGTCGCTTAGCTTAGTCATACAGGAACCTTGGGGCACCTTTTTTTCTTCTTTGCATCATGTGCTGTTAGGGGCCTTTTTTGATATCTGCCATCCTGTCTGCCACTGCAGTGCAACTCCTAGATGGGCCAATTGTTTGTGTCGCTTGGCTTAGTCATACAACTACCTCATTGCAATTCTTTTTCTTCTTTGCATTATGTGCTGTTTGGGGCCTTTTTTATATCTGCCATCCTGTCTGCCACTGCATTGCCACGTCTGGATGGGCCAATTGTTTGTGTCGCTTGGCTTAGTCATACAACTTCATCATTGCATTTCTTTTTCTTCTTTGCATGATGTGCTGTTTGGGGCCTTTTTTTAAATCTTCCCTCCTGTCTGACATTGCAGTGCCACTCCTCGATGGGCCAGGTGTTTGTGTTGTCCACTTGTGTCACTTAGCTTAGTCATCCAGCAACCTCGGTGCAACCTTTTGGCCTAAAAACAATATTGTGAGGTGTGAGGTGTTCAGAATAGACTGGAAATGAGTGGAAATTATTGTTATTGAGGTTAATAATACCGTAAGAGCAAAATTACTCCTAAATTCTGTGATTTTAGCTGTTTTTATGTTTTTTTCAAAAATCATCCAGAACCAAAACCAAAACACGAAAGGGTGGTTTTGGCAAAACCTAGCCAAAACCAAAACACGAAAGTGGAATTAGAACCAAAGCCAAAACACAAAACACAAAACACGAAAAGTGCCAGCCGCACATCTCTAACAATTACCTATCAGCCCCTCGATCTGTCAGTCTCGCATCCACACCAGGTGGGCATTTCAGTTTGCCCACCAAGATGTGACATTAGCACTTAGAGCAAATGTACAGGCTGTTGTCAGAACGCCTGTACACATGGCCAGATGCATCAATATACAGTATCTGAAGATATATCAGCCATTGGTTGTGCTGCACAACTGATGCGATATGTCTGTGAATGGCACTATTAACAGACATATTGTTTGTCTATGTACTGTATTGTGTTTGTATCCTGCACCGGGCATACAATGATGTTATTGATAATATGGATTTATGTAAAAAATAATCTAATACCCTTTTACCTATAAATTAGGTTTACCTTGATACAGGGCTGGAGGTGCTCCATCAATCATGAGCTTAATCCATTAATATTTATCTATTGGCGGCTGCAAGAAAAAAAAGATTGCTTTTTTGGAGAACTCTTTTATCATAGGTTTTAATTATTGTTTTGATATGATTATTACTAGTAAAACATAACTTTTAATATTTTTACTTAAAATAAATGGGGTAGAATGAAGAAATATATCCTATGTGACTTCATTCAATCAATCAATGTTTGTCACTCCCTTCTTATTTTGAATACAAATAAACATATTGAAAGACATAATCTGTCTCTGTGGTCAATTTTTGTATGAATCAGAGTTTATTCTTTCAATCCAAAATCTGGATCATTAGTACCTAAGTCATAGAGCTTAGTTTAGGCAGTCATAAATAATTAATTCACTTTTTGGGCATTATAATTTGTCCATTATCTCAGCAGTAAAACACTTGTATAGTAACCGCTGCTGCCAGGGGCATAGCCAGAACTTTGTGGGCCCCAAAACAACATTTTGTGGGGCCGCTGCTTCTAGAGAGACATCTCTCAGAAGCAGTTGTTACTTTTATTACAAATAATAGTATCCTAGTTCATAGGACCATAGTAGTACTTTAATTAATGTTATGCTCCATAGTAGTTATTTAGTTTCTTTTATTAATCATAGTAGCGCCCTAGTTCACATTATGCCCCACATTGTGGGGCCACTAGTATACATTACCCAACACAGTACCTAATGCACATTAGGACATGCAGTGCCCTAGTTCATTATATGCCACACTATAGTGCCTTCACTTCATACTGTGCCACATTACAGTGCCCCAGCTTATATTACTGTATGTAACATTATAATTCCCTCCTGTTAATTGTATACCACATTACATTGAGCAGGTCCAGGGACATTACTAGATATACTGTAGTCACCATGGCAAAAGTTTGTAAGGGCCCTTAGGTACTACCCAATTGTGAAAAATGTATATAACATATGCAACTCTGATAAGGAAGATGGGCCCCATAGCCGCTGCACCCCCTGCACCTATGGTTGGTACACCCTTGGCTGCAGCTTAAAATCCGGTATTCACATATCAGAATCCTCCCTTAATAATCCTGAAATACTCAATCAATTTTTAACCTAGTTAACATATATATCCTTCACAAGGCAATGCTGTGAGTATATCCAAGTGTAAAGAAAACATAGCATATTTGTCATATACCCAATTATATCTAAAACAGCACAATCAAACATTAACCATCTAGATCCAAAAGTCTAGATCACAGATAGTAGTTATTTGTTATATCCCTAACACCCAAATACTATGATGCTGCAGGCCATACCGCAGCTTATATCCCTAACACACAAATGCTGTACCACAGTGTGTCCATGCAAGTACTGTGATACTGCAGGCTGTACCCACTGCAATCACATAAATGGTGTGACTCTGCAGTGTAATTTGTGAACATAGTTAAAAAAACAGTTAATGAATGTAAAAAAATATATATATATTTATTGTTCTGTTCCATTGAGTGGCTGTGATGTGTTGCCCATCTGGTGGCTGTGTTCATCCACTCCATGTCCTGTCACAAACTGGTGCTGCAGTGACTCCACAGGCCATAGCCCACTGCATTCTCTGATCACACATAAGCACTGTTACTCCACGCAGTATCAGTTGAAAAAAAGGTATTAAAAAAGCTATATATATATTAGTGATGTGCACCGGACATTTTTCGGGTTTTGTGTTTTGGATTTGGTTCTGCGGCCGTGTTTTGGATTCGGACGCGTTTTTGGCAAAACCTCACCGAAATTTTTTTGTCGGATTCGGGTGTGTTTTGGATTCGGGTGTTTTAAAAAAAAAAAACTAAAAAACAGCTTAAATCATAGAATTTGGGGTCATTTTGATCCCATAGTATTATTAACCTCAATAACCATAATTTCCACTCATTTTCAGTCTATTCTGAACACCTCACAATATTATTTTTAGTCCTAAAATTTGCACCGAGGTCGCTGGATGGCTAAGCTAAGCTACACAAGTGGCCGACACAAACACCTGGCCCATCTAGGAGTGGCACTGCAGTGTCAGGCAGTATGGCACTTCAAAAAAATTGTCCCCAAACAGCACATGATGCAAAGAAAAAAAGAGAGGCACCAAGGTCGCTGTGTGACTAAGCTAAGCGACACAAGTGGCCGACACAAACACCTGGCCCATCTAGGAGTGGCACTGCAGTGTCAGGCAGGATGGCACTTCAAAAAAATTGTCCCCAAACAGCACATGATGCAAAGAAAAAAAGAGACGCACCAAGGTCGCTGTGTGACTAAGCTAAGCGACACAAGTGGCCGACACAAACACCTGGCCCATTTAGGAGTGGCACTGTAGTGTCAGGCAGGATGGCACTTCAAAAAAATTGTCCCCAAACAGCACATGATGCAAAGAAAAAAAGAGGCGCACCAAGGTCGCTGTGTGACTAAGCTAGTATACTTGATGACACAGAGGTAGGTAGAGCAGTGGCCTACTGTACCGTAATGCTATATATTATATACTGGTGGTCAGCAAACTGTGCAAAACTGAAATGCACCACAGGTATCGATGGATAGTATACTTGACGACACAGAGGTAGGTACAGCAGTGGGCTTCCGTACCGTACTGCTATATATACTGGTGGTCACTGTGTCAGCAAACTGCAAAACTAAAATGCACCACGGGTATAGAATGTAGATGGATAGTATACTTGATGACACAGAGGTAGGTACAGCAGTGGCCTTCCGTACCGTACTGCTATATATACTGGTGGTCACTGTGTCAGCAAACTGCAAAACTAAAATGCACCACAGGTATAGAATGTAGATGGATAGTATACTTGATGACACAGAGGTAGGTACAGCAGTGGCCTTCCGTACCGTACTGCTATATATACTGGTGGTCACTGTGTCAGCAAACTGCACAACTTAAATGCACCACAGGTATAGAATGTAGATGGACAGTATACTTGACGACACAGAGGTAGGTACAGCAGTGGCCTTCCGTACCATACTGCTATATATACTGGTGGTCACTGTGTCAGCAAACTGCAAAACTAAAATGCACCACAGGTATAGAATGCAGATGGATAGTATACTTGACGACACAGAGGTAGGTACAGCAGTGGCCTTCCGTACCGTACTGCTATATATACTGGTGGTCACCGTGTCAGCAAACTGCAAAACTAAAATGCACCACGGGTATAGAATCTAGATGGATAGTATACTTGACGACACAGAGGTAGGTACAGCAGTGGCCTACTGTACCGTAATGCTATATATTATATACTGATGGTCACTGGTCAGCAAAACTCTGCACTGTACTCCTCCTATATAATATTATACTGGTGGTGCCCAGTCCCCACAATAAAGCAGCACACTGAGCACAGATATGGAGTGTTTTTCAGGCAGACAACGTATACTGGTGGTGGTCACTGTCAGCAAAACTCTGCACTGTACTCCAGCTATATAATACAGCTGCTACCCAGTCCCCACAATCAAACAGTGTGAGCACAGATATATGCAGCACACTGAGCACAGATAAGGAGTGTTTTTTTCAGGCAGAGAACGGATAAAACTGGTGGTAAAACTCTGCACTGTACTCCTATATTAATATAAAGCTGCTCCCCAGTCCCCACAATGATATAAGCAAGCGCAAATATTTGCATCAACTCAAAAATGAATAAACGGAAAGGACGCCAGCCACGTCCTCTCCCTAACATTTCCAATGCACGAGTGAAAATGGCGGCGACGCGCGGCTGCTTATATAGAATCCGAATCTCGCGAGAATCCGACAGCGGGATGATGACGTTCGGGCGCGCTCGGGTTAACCGAGCCATACGGGAGAATCCGAGTATGCCTCGGACCCGTGTAAAATGGGTGAAGTTTATCACTAATATATATATATATATATATATATATAAAAAGAATGTACAGGCGGCACATCCCTGATCCCTGACGAGACATATGTAGGATGAGATCCAAATAAGTAAAAGCATACCACAAGTCTCCTGAGTGCCACCTGCACATTCTTCTATACAATTGGGCTGCCATGCCCGTAAATGGCACTGGAGCATTACCATCTACTATTAGGCTGAGTGTCGCGATTTAACCCGTGTGTGTGTGTGTGTGTGTGTGTGTGTGTGTGTGTGTGTGTGTGTGTGTGTGTATATATATATATATATATTTATTTGGGTCTATTGTTACTTGTACTGTTCTTTGTTCTGTAGCACAGTGAGCTTTTTCAAAGATAAAGCCATTTGAATCCCCACAGTGTGAGCTGAGCTGTGAATTGAAATATGGATAACAATCAGTTAGAAGAGTAGGAGCAACAACCTATTACTTTTCATGATACTTGTCCTTCAATGTTAAGGTGCCCAAGGTGCATAGAGGGTTTACGACAGGGCATATACATTCAAATTACCAATATTTTACAGTGGTAAAGAAAAAAAATAATAGGATGGAGGGGTGTGTCTATACGTAAAGCCGTTTTTAAAACCTGATATACGGGAAGATATTCAGGAGGGGACTGTAGACACTGTCGAGACGTTATGGGTATAAATTGCATGCAGGGATAAAGGAATTAAAAAGGAATTAAAAAGTTGGTATTGGGTGTATGCTATAGGCCACCTGGTATTAATGTATCTGATGAGGAATTGTTACTGAAGCAAATTGAAAGAGCAGCAGGAGTAGTTGACATAGTAGTGATGGGAGATTTTAACTATCCAGAGATAAACTGGAAAAACAATTCATGTGACACTGCTAGGGGAAATATGTTTTTAAACACACTAAATGATAACTACTTAGTTCAATTAATCGAGAAACCAACCAGGTACAATGCAATTTTAGACCTTGTATTAACAAACAATGGGGATTTAGTATCAGGTATTATAGTAGGGGAACCAATAGGAAACAGCGACCACAATATGGTCACATTCAATATCAGTTTTCATAAACAGTCCTATACTGGCTCGACTAAGACTCTAAACTTTAGCAAAGCAAATTTTGAAAAGATGAGGGTATTTTTCAGGGATATTGAATGGGAAGGTTTGTTTCTAGGAAAACATATTACGGAGAAATGGGATGTACTATAGTTCCTGCTAGCTAAAAATACTCTCAAATTTATTCCTATGAGCAGCAAAAAAAAGAATAAAAATCATAAACCGATGTGGCTTAACAAAAAGATAAAGGAACTTATGGGCAAGAAAAGGGGAGCATTTAAAAAATACAATTCTGACGGGGAAGCGGAGTCATTTCAGCACTATAAGGAATGTAACAAAATATGCAAAAAGGAAATAAGAGTGGCTAAAGTAGAAACTGAAAAACTACAAGCAAAGGAAAGCAAAGCAAATCCCAAAAAATTATTTCAATACATTAATAGACAAGAGATTAAAGAAGGAGAGTATAGGCCCTTAAAAAGTTGGGAGTCTTAAGCAAAAATGATAATGACATAACGGACACACTAAATTAGTTTTTTTCAACAGTATTTATTAGAGAGGACCCAATTCAGGGACTAACATAATTTCAATAATGAGAATATCCCACTGATAGGTACTTATTTAAGTAAGGAGGTAGTCTGTGACCGATTAAAACATTTAAAGATTAATAAGTCACTAGGTCCCGATGGAATTCACCAAAGGGTTCTAATGGAGCTTCACTCTGAACTTGCAAAACCGCTATTTTTGATCTTTAAGGATTCAGTAATATCAGGTATGGTTCCCAAAGACTGGCGTATAGCGGAAGTAGTGCCTATATTCAAAAAGGGAAGTAAAGCTTAACCAGGTAATTATAGACCAGTTAGTCTTACATCTGTAGTGGGGAAAGTATTGGAAGGTATTCTAAGAGATAGTATTCAGAAGATCCTTGAAGTCAATAAGGTCATTAAAAGGAATCAACATGGATTTGTAAAGGACAGATCCTGTCAAACCAACTTACTTGGCTTTTATGAAACAGAAAGTGCAAACTTAGATCAGGGTAAAGAGGTGGATGTAATCTTTTTAGACTTTGCGAAAGCTTTCGACACTGTACCAAACATGAGACTTATCTACAAGCTACAAGAAATAGGGCTAGGAAGCACAATATGCACTTGGATCAAAAATTGGTTAGATAATAGGGAGCAGCGCGTTGTGGTTAATGGATCTTTTTCAAATTGGATTGAAGTGTTAAGTGGTGTGCCACAAGGCTCAGTATTAGGACCACTATTGTTTTTAATATTTTGTTAAACGACCTAACAGAAGGTCTAGAGAGCGTGGTGTAAATTTTTGCAGGTGATACCAAATTGTGGAAAGTTATAAATATGGAGGGGGATGCTGAGTCGCTTCAGAATGACTTAGTTAAATTAGAAGCATGGGCAGCGAAATGGAGAATGCGCTTCAAAACAGACAAGTGTAAGGTAATGCACTGTGGTATCAACAACAAAATTAACATCTACATACTTTATGCGGTAAAATTAGGGGATTCTGTACTGTTAAAGGACTTAGGTGTCCTCATAGATAGCAAACTAAGCAGTAGTACCCAAAGTAGGATTGCAGTAAAGAAGGCTAATAAGATATTAGCATGCATACAATGGGGAATTGATGCTAGGGACGAGAGTATTATACTCCCGTTGTATAAATCACTAGTGAGGCCACACCTTGAATATTGTGTACAATTCTGGGCACCATACTTCAAAAAGGATATCCTGGAGCTAGAAAAGGTTCAGAGGCGGGCAACCAAACTAATTAAGGGCATGGAGATGCTGGAATACGAGGAAAGGCTTGCAAGGCTAGGCATGTTTACAATGGAAAAGAGGATACTAAGAGGGGACATGATCAACATCTACAAATATATAAGGGGACAATACACAGATCTTGCGCAGGACCTGTTTTTGGTTAGATCAACACAGAGAACTCGTGGATACTCGCTCAGGTTAGAGGAGAGGAGATTCCGCACAATACGGCGTAAAGGCTTTCTCACGGTAAGGACGATACGTGTTTGGAATTCCCTGCCTGAGGGAGTTGTAATGGCGGACTCAGTCAACATCCTTAAGAATGGATTAGATAAATTCCTAATTGATAAGGATATCCAGGGTTATGGCGCATAGTCACGCACTATAGTTATTATAAAAAAAAAGGGATAAAACGTAACGGCAGACATCAGCATCAGTCAAAATTTTATACCAAATAATCCTGCATAGGAGACCACAAATAGGTTGAACTCTATGGACAAATTGTCTTTTTTCAACCTTAGATACTATGTTACTCTGAAAGCTAGCTGTAGAAAAACATAAAATTGCCAATATGCCATACACCACACAAAGTGACAAGGAAAAGCTGAGGCCTTGACATTTATTCATGAGTGGAGTTTCTGCTACTGTTAGTGAGGCATCTAATAAAGGTGTTGATGATGATGATGTTAATGATGAGGATGTTATTGATGAGGATGTTTGTGAAAAATCCGGCACCAGTGGAAAGAGTTGTTGGCCGTTATAAGAAAAAGCGCATTGTGTTACACCTCAGAGGTATACTGTGCTGTCTGCCAATTTGCTGTGTCTCCATTTCCAGCACTCACAAGTCTGACATCCATTGTCAGTCTCCACTGCACACACCATGCTGGCAGTACCTTCCATGGAGCCTTGACAGTTCTGATCAGCTGACCATCCAGAGTCCAATCAGAAACCAGTTCATAGTCATATATTCATCACCAATAATCAGCTGCAAGCCAGGGGTATAAATCCTGAATCCAAGCACAGGCAAATCGCCAGTGCTTTGTTATCTATCTACCTTTGAAGAGCTCCTGACTCTCCTGTATGATTCTAGACAAGTGCAGTTTCCATCTATAGCACTCCCTGGCTTCCTGGACGATCCTGAAGGGTGGCTCAGTTCATCCTCGCAGTATATCTGGATTTACTGGTACAGCCAATCCCACTGATTCTGATGGGCTGCTAAATCCATCCCTGTAGCAAACCTAGATTCACCAGAACAGCTAATCTCAGTGATCATGAAGGGCTGCTCAGCTACATCATTGCAGCATATCCAGATCCACCGATACAACTAATCCCAGTAACCCTGAAGAACTGCTCAGTTTATCATAGCAGCATATCCACAGTCACCAGTAAAGCCAATCCCAGTTATTCTGAAGGGATGCTCAGTTCATCATTGCAGCATATCCAATTTACTGGTACAGGCTATCCCAGTGTTCCTGAAGAGCTGCTCCTGCAACTCCATTGCAGCATTTATAATTTGCTAGTACAGTTTATCCCAGTGTTCCTGAAGAGCTGCTCCCACATGTCTACTTCAGCATTATCCAATTCACTGGTACATCCTATCCCAGCATTCCTGAAGAGCTGCTACTGCATCTCCATTGCAGCATTACCCAATCCGCTGGTACAGCCTATCCCAGTGTTCCTGTTAAGATGTTCCTGCAAACCCATTGTAGCATTTCCAGATTAATTGGTTAATCTCATCCCAATGTTAGGATTTTTCTAGCTATTCTATTGCACTGGTAACTCATTACTCCAGTGTTCCTGATCCCCATATAGCTGGTACCACTTCACCAGCTCTACTCGCCTCAATTATCCAGGTGTTCCTTAATTGACAAACTGTCACGTCTTTAAATGAGTAGATCCTATATTAAGCCTGCCCAGTTCTATACTAAAACCTCAAGCCAAAACCCAGCAGCTCAACCTAGTCTGGATTTACAAATAACTTCAGCCCTGACACATTATCATGCCTAGGCAAAAGACAAAAAAATACACCTTAAGTGCGGAATTGTATCTACCCAAATCCAACAATTGTCAAGCCATCTGTACTATTTGTAAAGTAATAGTAAGCATAGGTAGGGACCTTAACCATCTAGGAATTACCTACCTGTTACATTACTTGCAGCGCATTCATCAAAGGTTTTTGACAAATACAGAAACTTTGGCTACAAAAGAAACAACAACCAGTCCAGCCTCACCTAGCTCCCTTCTCTCTGTTAGATCCAAGCACCTGCAATCTCCACCTCTAACACCTTCATAATCAATGAGAAGTCCTGCATCAAATTTGATAATGCTAACTAACTCCTTCCCTATCCAGGATTCCTTAAGGAGGAACATTGAGCGCTACACCTGCTGCTGATGGGAGTTGATCTTCATCCCAGAAGGGATCCAAGAAGACTACTAGCAGTTTAAAAAAAAATGTTAAACAATCCTTTGCAAAGGGAAGCAAGTATGAAAGCAGTCACCCAGTTGTACAGCAGATCACTGACTCCATAACAGCTATACTGGTATTAGATGTGCAATGAGTATAGACCACTATTGCAGTGGGTTTTAGACAGTTAATTGAGGTCCTGTGTCTGGCTACCAAATCCCATCTAGATTCCACTTCACTAGAAAAACAATTCCCAGCATGTACAGGGACATTAAAAGACTTAGTTATTGTCCTCCGAAATGTCATTCTACCCACTGTCCACTTAACCACAGATATGTGGACAAGTGGAACAGGGCAAACTAAAGATTACATGACTGTGACAGCCCAGTGGGTGGGTGTACTGCTTTCAGAAGCACCAATAGCATCATCATCTAGCAAATGCCAGCTCTTTCAGAGATAGGCTAGTCTGTGTATCACCAATTTCACTAAGAGGCATACCACTGACAACTTCTTAGAAAAAACTGTGGTTAATCATTGCAAAATGGCTTACCCCGCTTGGACTATCCTCAGGATTTGTGATTTTCGACAATGGAAAAAATATTGTGAGAGAATTACAGCTGGGTGAATTCCAACACATTCCATGTTATGCTCACACAATCATCTTGGGTGGTGTACAATTTCTGTGAAAATTGACGAGCATGCAGAAGATGCTGTCTGTGGCTGAAAAATTCTGGAACATTTTCAGCATTCAACAAGTTCATGTAGAAGATTGAAACACCTGCAAGAACTGTTGAATTTGCCCTGCCATCAGCTGAAGCAAGAGGTAGTAACAAAGTGGAAATCCACCCTTTACATGCTTCAGGAGATGAAGGAACAGCAAAAGGCCATCCAAGGCTACACAATGACCTATGACATAGAGGAGGAGAAATGTACCTTATTTAAGTGCAGTGGATAATACTTTCTGTGTTGTGCAAGGTGTGCAATCCCTTTGAAGTAGTCAATTGTGAAGTGAGTTCAGACACTGCAAGCTTGAGTCAGGTAATTCCCCTAATTAAATTTTGTGAAAAGCAGCTAGAGAAACTGAATGAGGAGCTGAAACACTGTGAAACCACTAAGTATGTCAGATTTGTAGTTCAAGTCCTTTATTTTCTTCACCAGGAAGTGTTGTCAATATCTTGAAATCATATCACTATATTTAGGCAACTGTACTTGGTCCTAGGTTTAAGTCATACTTTATTTTCCAATGGACATAAATCTGAAGAGAAGTACAGAGCTATTAGTTAGCAAATTTTCAGTTTAAGTGGCACGAGACGTGGCAATGTTTGCTTCTTTAGTTTCTCCGGCAACTGTGGCTGCCAGGAAAAACTCAGTTTTCTGAATAGACCAATTGCTGGTAAAGCAGATGAGTGAACACAAACTGGTCAGGTCTAAAATAATTGCCTACAATTATTGACACCTCAACAGTGACTCCATCTGATATGGTCACCATTTACAGAATTGTTGATGATTATTTTAAAGGTAACATCCATATAGGCATGTCAGACAATCCGTTTCACTACTGACAATAATAAAAGGCAATTTGGAAGCCCTTGCAATAACTGGCTTTGCTTTACTTAAGCTATCCACCATCCAGTGTGTACTCAGAAAGAGTTTTCAGCACAGCCAGGAACATTGTCAGCGATCGGCGTAATAGGTCATTTCCCAAAAATGTGGAAAAGATGATGTTAATCAAAAATTAATTACAAAGTCCACAAGTAAGGCCTTTACCAGCAATTACATAAAAAAAATACATAGGCACCTGTAATGGTGTACTCCAGTGGGGCCAAATTAATATTGTGTGAAGAAGATGATGTACACACTAATGGGTGTGAAGAATTGGATGATGTTGAAGATAATGTAATTTTACCTATGTAAAGCCAGTTTGTGTATGTAGAGATCATTGCCAGCAATGTCCATTGCCCATTGGCAGCTTATTTTGCGGTGGTCCAAACAAACCAATAATTTCAGCCATGAGTGGCAGTTCCTGTTACTGAAGTGATTGGTTTGTTAAACTGTGAATGTCCTGTTTACTATATTACAACACAAGGGTGGGTGAGAGGGCCCACGAACAATTCCATCTTGCAATTTTTTTATTTGCATTATGTGCTGTTTGGGGCATTGCTGACTGTCTTTTTGTGTAGATGACAAACATTTTTATAGTTTATTAAACTGCCATCCTGTCTGCCACTGCAGTGCCATTCTGTTTCCTATACAGTATTTGTCATGTTGGAAGTTGAACTGCCACATGTTTGTGCCTCCACTGCTGTCGCTAACCTTTTGGCATAAACTGTATGAAAACAATATTGTGAGTGTTCAAAATTGACTGGAACTGAGTGGAAATTAATGCTATTGAGGTTAATCATACTGCAGGAACAAAAATAGGCCCAAATTATGTGATTTTTTTAAAGCTGTTTTTAGGAATTAAAATAAAATAAAATAGCAAAACCAAAACACAGGGGTCAGCACACATCTCTATGTGTTATATAGTGCCTTCTTGTTCCTGTTATTAGTAGCACCATAACCAATGTGAGGATGTTAAAATATAATGTCCATACTATATAAGGTCAGCTTAAAAAACATTATCACTCAGCATTCAGTATGTATATGAAAGTGTTAACCAGCAAATACTGTAATAGGACAAACATTACACAGATACAGTATTGCATAGAAAGTTGATCATATTGTTTGACTTAATTGAAAATTCACTCCTTTTTAGTAACTGGTGGCTCAAATGCAGAAAAAAAGTTTATATGGAGTAAAAAAAAAACTCCCAGCAAATCAATAATCTTATAATAATCCTATAATTGCTAGAATGCTGATAGGTTTTGTTTTTACTCCAGAACTGGTGACACCTTAGAAAACAAATGTTTGTGATCTGTGAACTGTCTTGTACTGCTGCCTGTTCTCTGACAGTTTACACGCTTGGTACCTACATTAAATTCCAATGTTAATTTGTGGACTAAATATCGCAAAATGATGAAATGAGATACTTTACACAAAAGCACAATCATTAAAACAACACTGTTGCCAAGTTTCCTATTTTACTTTTCTGTCCAGTATTATACTGATGAATGCAGTCACCAATTTAGTTAATTAGTTTTCCCATTATAATATTCTAATTTCAGATGCTAATAGCTTTTGAATATTATAAATGATCTGCATAAAAATTAGCATGCACGGAGACACTGCCAAGATTGGTTTTCACTGAATTATATCAAGTAATGTTGACACAAAGTAGTTAAAAATAGATGGGAATTTTTCTGAATATTTTTAATTTGGAATTTTCTCCCTTGAAATCTAAAGAAAAGGTCATTTATTATGGTGAATTCATCAGCAGAACGGGGAGCTGAAGTGTAGTCTAGATTGCCTGTGCTAATGAATAGGGTATATTGATTCTGTCTAGATGTACAGTATGGTTCTGTAATATCAGCCCTGTATTTTAAGATAAGGATATACTTGTAGGATGTATTATTTATATTTGTAGGGAATGCCCTTGTCCTGGGAAGTACTCTGTAATTATTTTTTGTTCTTATGTATATAACTTTTTCCAAATTTTCTTTATACTGTAGCCAGTAGTAGATCTTTGTTACAGTTATAGTGCAGTATGTAGATTTCTATAAAGTCTATATTATTGTTCTAATAATAAAAGTTAGTTGTGACATATACAGTTTTACTTGTATGCAACTAAAATGTATTTTTTGCTTAACCCTTTGAACTGGCCATGCCACTTATATACAGTTAGTCAGTTCCTCTTAAAAATGAATTACATGTAATAGAAGATATATCACTTTCGGGAGTGCAGTCGCATTCTGATATACACATGCCTTGCCAAGTCATAAGTATATCAGAACATGACTGCACAACCAAGAGTGGTACATATATATATATATATATATATATATATATATATATATATCCAAAGGGAATACAGGCACTCACCACTTCCTTAATTGATGAAAAAATTTATTACCACTCACAGGTATGTGTCACATAGAGACGGTCAACAGCATGTCAGCAGATTATGTCGACGTTTCGGCTCCATCTGAGCCTTTTTCAAGACAGGTAAAATCACAACAGGTACATACCCAGCAGCCCATGACACACACCAAACCCCGGATCACTTATGTAGCAGAGACACATCACAAACCCCGCCCATCAATCATCCAACAGGAAGTGGCTACAATGTTCATATTGCAGTGTCTAGTACTATTGAACAGAAATAACCATCCACTGTGTCATACCAACAACAAGGTATGATTCCAGAAAACATAAATGCAGCAGATATACACCACAAAAAGCGGCTTATCGCGGCTAATTGCCGCGATGCCGGAAGTAGCGTGCGTTCCATCGCCAATGGAACGCACATGTGACACCAGGATGTTGATCACAAACCCAGAAGCGGTATGCGTTCCATTATCGTGGAGCGCAACCGCGTGACCGGAACTACGGTGCTGCATAAGGCGGCTGCCAGCCGTTGCTAAGCAGCCAGGTATTAGCACACTGTCACATACTAAAATAGCACCAGCGTGCTAACAAAGTGATGATAGAGGCAGCATTAGGCTCATAAATCAATATGTTGGATGCATAAAATATGCATATGTACTACATATTGGTCCCGGGTGGACAATACATTACAATAATACAAATAGATTTGTTTATTCAATGCACATAGAAACTTAGCATTTGTATCATAATATAAAACTATTTATTCAGGTAGAGTATTGCCATAACCATATTCTGTAGTAGATCATTATGGTCTCCTGATGTTATCTAGATGACCCGCCCTTGCTCCCCTATGGATAGAAATCTATCACAACAGCCAGGAGAAAATGGGATGCATATATGGTAGAGAATATGGATGTATATCTCCCAGGACATAATGTAGTACATTAAGAGCCCGTGATATAGCCTCTGTCAAAAAAAGTGATCCGGGGTGGTCACCAACATAAAGGATATTATAAAAGACAAAAGACACACATACACATATCATCATGTTTTAAGAGATGCATGATTGAATCCCATTAGAGAAAATTTATAAAAACAGTTTATGAAAGGAATGTGTGAAAAAAATATAAATCAGTGATAGCCCTATCCGAGAAAAATATTAAGTGGATTAGCCTCGTTTAACTCCCGAGATGCTAAGGTGTCCAATTCGTAGATCCATTTAGCTTCTCGTTGTCGTAAATGGATCTACGAATTGGACACCTTAGCACCTCGGGGGTTAAACGAGGCTAATCCACTTAATATTTTTCTCGGATAGGGCTATCACTGATTTATATTTTTTTCACACATTCCTTTCATAAACTGTTTTTATAAATTTTCTCTAATGGGATTCAATCATGCATCTCTTAAAACATGATGATATGTGTATGTGTGTCTTTTGTCTTTTATAATATCCTTTATGTTGGTGACCACCCCGGATCGCTTTTTTGACAGAGGCTATATCACGGGCTCTTAATGTACTACATTATGTCCTGGGAGATATACATCCATATTCTCTACCATATATGCATCCCATTTTCTCCTGGCTGTTGTGATAGATTTCTATCCATAGGGGAGCAAGGGCGGGTCATCTAGATAACATCAGGAGACCATAATGATCTACTACAGAATATGATTATGGCAATACTCTAACTGAATAAATAGTTGGATATTATGATACAAATGCTAAGTTTCTATGTGCATTGAATAAACAAATCTATTTGTATTATTGTAATGTATTATCCACCCGGGACCAATATGAAGTACATATACATATTTTATGCATCCAACATATTGATTTATGAGCCTAATGCTGCCTCTATCATCACTTTGTTAGCACGCTGGTGCTATTTTAGTATGTGACAGTGTGCTAATACCTGGCTGCTTAGCAACGGCTGGCAGCCGCCTTATGCAGCACCGTAGTTCCGGTTACGCGGTTGCGCTCCACGATAATGGAACGCATACCGCTTCCGGGTTTGTGATCAACATCCTGGTGTCACGTGTGCGTTCCATTGGCAATGGAACGCACGCTACTTCCGGCATCGCGGCAATTAGCCGCGATAAGCCACTTTTTGTGGTGTATATCTGCTGCATTTATGTTTTCTGGAATCATACCTTGTTGTTGGTATGACACAGTGGATGGTCATTTCTGTTCAATAGTACTAGACACTGCAATATGAGCATTGTAGCCACTTCCTGTTGGATGATTGATGGGCGGGGTTTGTGATGTGTCTCTGCTATATAAGTGATCCGGGGTCTGGTGTGTGTCATGGGCTGCTGGGTATGTACCTGTTGTGATTTTACCTGTCTTGAAAAAGGCTCAGATGGAGCCGAAACGTCGACATAATCTACTGACATGCTGTTGACCGTCTCTATGTGAGACATACCTGTGAGTGGTAATACATTTTTTCATCAATTAAGGAAGTGGTGAGTGCCTGTATTCCCTTTGGATATATTTTGGACTTCTTTGGAGCCCTTTATGGAGCACCGCCCATGTTGTGGACTGCAGCAGTGAGTGTGGACTTAATGGATATATATATATATATATATATATATATATAGAGAGAGAGAGAGAGAGAGAGAGAGAGAGAGGGTAATTCAGGGTTGATCGCAGCAGCGAATTTGTTAGCAGTTGAGCAAAACTATGGCCCTCATTCCGAGTTGATCGCAGCAGGAATTTTGTTAGCTGTTGGGCAAAACCATGTGCAGTGCAGGGGAGGCAGATTTAACATGTGCAGAGAGAGTTAGATATGGGTGTGGTGTGTTCAATCTGCAATCTAAATTGCAGTGTAAATATAAAGCAGCCAGTATTTACCCTGCACAGAAACAAAATAACCCACCCAAATCTAACTCTCTCTTCACATGTTATATCTGCCCCCCCCCCCCTGCAGTGCACATGGTTTTGCCCAACTGCTAACAAAATTCCTGCTGCGATCAACTCGGAATGAGGGCCTATGTGCACTGCGGGTGGGGCAGATATAACATTAGCAGAGAGAGTTAGATTTGGGTGGGTTATATTGTTTCTGTGCAAGGTAAATACTGGCTGCTTTATTTTTACACTGCAATTTAGATTTCAGTTTGAACACACCCCACCCAAATCTAACTCTCTCTGCACATGTTATATCTGCCCCCCCTGCTGTGCACATGGTTTTGCCCAACCGCTAACAAATTTGCTGCTGCGATCAGCTCTGAATTACCCCCAGAGAGAGAATGCATTGACAGCGGCAATCCAGGACTTAATGTACACTACAAACCAAAAAGGTGATTTTATTCGACAATTCTGGTTGTTACCCCCTTCATCAGGAAAACTGCACAACACACAAATAAACAAATTTATACATTACCACCATGACCTCCATCCACCCCCACCAACGTGGTCGCCATCTGCCACACTTCCTGTTGCGGCAACATCAAGAATCAAAAATGATGTCACAGGCAACCCGTGATGCTGGGACGCTGTCTAGAGGCCCACAACATTGTCTAGACAACCATATAAACAGTCTGTGAAAAATGACATTAATAGATGTTAACATATACAATAACATCATTGGTGAAATAAACATTAGAAAATATGCTGACATAGGGGGTCATTCCGAGTAGATCGCTAACAGCGATCTTGTGAAAAATCGGCATTTCTGCGCATGCGTATGGGCCGCAATGTGCACACGCGTTGTACTGGTACAAAGCCCGTTGTGGTTGTGCACAGGTTGTAGCAAAGTTTTCAGTCGCATTGACGGCTGAAAGAAGATTGACAGGAAGGCGGCGTTTCTTGGGTGTCAACTGACCTTTTTCAGGGAGTGTTTGCAAAAATGCAGGTGTGTCTGAAAAAAATGTAGGCGTGACTGGGCATTCGCTGGGTGGGTCTATGATGTCAAATCCAGACACGAATAGGCTGAAGTGTTCACAAGCACTGAGTAGGTTCAGAGCTACTCAAAAACTGCACAAACTGTTTTTGCAGAGCTTGGCTGCAATAGCGTTCGCACTTCTGCTAAGCTAAAATACACTCCCTAGTGGGCGGATGCATAGCGTTTGCACAGCTGCTAAAACTAGCTAGCGAGCGATCAACTCGAAATGACCCCCATAGTCTGCCCGGTGTTGTATGGAAGGTAGATAGTAACTAGGTCGACAGTGTCTAGGTCAACCACTATTGGTCGACAGTAACAAGGTCGACATGGTGTCAAGGTCGACAGGGTCTTTAGGTCAACATGGTCTAGCTTGACAAGTCAAAAGGTCGACATGAGTTTTTTATGTTTCTTTGTGTCGTTTTCTTTGTAGAGTGACTGGGAACCCCAATTAGTGCACTGTCTCCCCTCACATGGCTCGCTTCACTCGCCATGCTTCGGTCAAGGTGCCTCGCTCTGCTACCGCTGCACTTGGCACAGATTACCATTCCCAATTGTAGTCCACGTGGATCGTTAAGTATGAAAAGGTTCAAAAAAAGAAAAAAAAAATCATGAAAAATTCATGTTGACCTTTTGACATGTCGACCTAGAGACCATGTCGACCTACAAACCCTGCCGACCTGGATACTGTCGACCAAATAATGGTCAATCTAGATAGTGTTGACCTAGAGACCAGATCTCAGTCTGCCCATACGTGCTATAGTGTCCCCTGCATAGTAAATATTATGCACATGTGCAAAATAAAAAATGAATACTCCAATAGACATAGGGGGTCATTCCGACCCGATTGCACGCTGCACGTCTTCGCAGCCGTGCGATCGGGTCAGAACTGCGCATGCATCTGCACCGCAGTGCGCCCGCGCATGGCAGTCATCGTTGCCTTGTAATCGCCTCTGAGACAGAGGTGGTCGCTAGGCAGGAGGGGGCTGAATGGCGGTGTTTAGCCGCCATTTAGTGGGAGCGGTCTGGTCAATGCAGGCATGGCCGGACCGTTCGGGGGCGGGCCGCGGTGGCTGCGTGACATGTCACACAGCCACTGCGGCCAGCAGGAGCGACGAGTAACTCCCGGCCAGCCGCAGGAGCTGCGCTGGCAGGGACTTACTCTTCAAATACAAAGGCATCGCCTCTGTGCGATGCTTTTGTATTTGTACGGGGGGGCCGGAACTGACATGCGGGGTGGACTAGCCCTGTGCTGGGCGTCCCCCCGCATGTCTGAGTTAAGGATCGTAGCAGTGCTAAACTTAGCACAGCTACGATCAACTCTGAATGACCCCCATAGTGCATATACATAAAACCCCCTATATTAAAAAATGTATAAAGCCGCATAACTACTACATTCTCATCATAAAAGGTTGCGCATTGTTCTCTTTAGATATTAACTGTCACATAATTACCCATAAACCTCTATGGTACTATGGCCCTCATTCCGAGTTGTTCGCTCGGTATTTTTCATCGCATCGCAGTGAAAATCCGCTTAGTACGCATGCGCAATGTTCGCACTGCGACTGCGCCAAGTAACTTTACTATGAAGAAAGTATTTTTACTCACGGCTTTTTCTTCGCTCCGGCGATCGTAATGTGATTGACAGGAAATGGGTGTTACTGGGCGGAAACACGGCGTTTCAGGGGCGTGTGGCTGAAAACGCTACCGTTTCCGGAAAAAACGCAGGAGTGGCCGGAGAAACGGTGGGAGTGCCTGGGCGAACGCTGGATGTGTTTGTGACGTCAACCAGGAACGACAAGCACTGAAATGATCGCACAGGCAGAGTAAGTCTGGAGCTACTCTGAAACTGCTAAGTAGTTAGTAATCGCATTATTGCGAATACATCGGTCGCAATTTTAAGAAGCTAAGATTCACTCCCAGTAGGCGGCGGCTTAGCGTGTGTAACTCTGCTAAATTCGCCTTGCGACCGATCAACTCGGAATGAGGGCCAATATATGTTTACATAGAACTTGTTAGTATGCATATATAAAAAAATTATGGTTTGAACTTATCTACTTTATATCTTAATGGTATTTCATTTTTTCAGTAGCTGCAATAGATCAAATTAAAAAAAAAATGCTGGAGGCATTTGAAAAAAGATTCCAGGCAGTTTGAACTAAAATCTCAAAACCAATGGCAAAGCCCTGCTTTGTAGGTCAAATCTCTCAGATTCTTCAGATTCTGCCAAGGGTGCAGCTAAGGAGTTTCTGTGCAAGGACAGTGATTTGCTGTAGCTGCTGCTGACTCTTATTTTCCCCCCTTGTGGAAACCACTGACAGGAGAGAGAGACAGCAGAACATGATCACACTTAGGGGGTCATTCCGAGTTGATCGTAGCTGTGCTAAATTTAGCACAGCTACAACCATGAACTCAGACATGCGGGAGGACACCCAGCACAGGGCTAGTCCGCCCCGCATGTCAGTGCCGCCTACCTCCTGCAGAAGTGCAAAGGCATCGCACAGCGGTGATGCCTTTGCACTTCAAGAGTAGCTTCCGGCCAGCGCAGCTTTAGCGTGCTGGCTGGGAGCTACTCTTCGCTCCCCAGCCCGCAGCGGCTAAGTGTGGTGTCACGCAGCCGCTGTGGGCCACTCCCCGCACGGTCCGGCCATGCCTGCGCTGGCTGGACTGCGCCCACGAAACGGTGGCAAAACGCCTCCATTTTGCCCCCTCCCGCCCATCGACTGCCTCTGCCTTTCAATCAGCCAGAGGCGATCGTTGCGCAGCAAAGGGCGACCATGCGCTGGCGCACTGTGGCGCTGGCACATGCACATTTCTGACCCGAACGCTATGCTGCGATAAACTGCAGCGTGCGATCGGCTCAGAATAACCCCCTTACTGTCCTCCTATCTGTGCTGTGTGTATGCATTGATTTAAAGCATGTTGCTGCTGCTGCTGCTAGGGAGCTGTCAGGGTAAGAATTTTTATTAGTAATCTTTCTTTAGTTAAATACATTTGTTTAATTAGAGCATATGGTGTCTTTTGATTTGGATACTGATATAATGGTATGGAAAAAAGCACATCCAATAAATATAGGTAGTTGCAGGCAGTCCAGTATTCACTATAAAATAACATTGAATACACTGAAAACACACTTATATGCTTAGGGATGAGTTCACACAAGGTCAAATTGCATTTGGAATTTTTTGCATAGGCATCACATGTATCATGTACAGTATATTGTGCTGAGTGAGAAGAAAATAATATCACAGCAAATATATATGTAGTTGCAAACAAACCCCATATTGCTGACAGTAATATTAGTATCAATACTTGCAAAACTTTCCAAAATAAGTTGTTATTAATGTTATATAGAAATATCACGTAACAACATTTAAGCATAGACATGCACATACAGTATGTGGAGCTAGACACACACTTTTGGCAGAGTATGACAGCCACTCCAATTAAAAAAATGGCAGCGGACTGCCTGACAGAGCAGCCAGGCTGTGCTGCCAGGCTCAACCTGTTGATCGATTTTAAATGTAATTGCGTACGCAGAGGAAGGCGGCCCGTCACACATGCTGGGCAGCCTTGCCCTGTGCTGGGCAGCCCCCAGCATGTGAGGAGATGGATGCAGAGATGGATGCAGATCTGGTTGCATATGTAGCGATCTAAGTCCATGTCTGAATAAGGTCCATAGTTTGAAATCACAGTAGACCTGTTCAGTCTTGTAAATCGCTAAAGAAAGGACATTTGGTCTTCCCCAATTCATAACCAGCTTTAGGCCTTTAAGTCTATTCTGGTAGTGAGAAAATTAGAGGAATTACATATAGGGGTCCCATAACCATGGTTTTAATCAACACTAATCCAGAAAACACCAACAATGGCCTCTAAGAGGGATTAGCAGGGGTTAAATTGGGGGGGAACAAGGTGGAACTGAGTTCTACCACCTGTAATGAAAGGGAGAACTAGTTCCACCTCCTCCATTGCCCTGCACAGTAATTGCAACAGAAAAGTCCACCCCATCACCTACAGTATGTTAATCAATGATGCAGGAGGACCTAGTGATACTGATAAACTGCAGACACCTCCCACTTCCTCAGATCCTGGTGGCTCCATGGTCCTCCTTCATTTACAGCCCTCCCCTCCTGGTACTCACACACACTGTGTTTGTTGGTCAGCATTCATCCCCTCCTCAGGTCCCATTGGCCTCCTGAGGAGTATGTGAAGTCATGCTGTCACCTCTGCTGAAGTGAAGAAAAGCCATGAAGAGGAGCAGTCTCTGTGCATCTTGAAGACTAGATGAGAGAGGGGATTGGAGGGCCAAGAGAGGTGGGGAAGCTGCTGGAGGGATAAAGGGCATGGAGCTGCTGGATGGACAAAGGCGGTTAGCTGCTGGAGTGACAGATGTGTATAAGGGGGGTCATTCCGAGTTGTTCACTCATTGCCGATTTTCGCAACGGAGCGATTAAGGCAAAAATGTGCATGTGAATGTTACGCAGTGCGCATGCGCTAAGTATTTTAGCACAAAACTTAGTAGATTTACTCACGTCAGAATGAAGAATTTTCATCGTTGAAGGGATCGGAGTGAGATTGACAGGAAGTGGGTGTTTCTGGGCGGAAACTGACCGATTTCTGGGAGTGTGCGGAAAAACGCAGGCGTGCCAGGATAAAACGCGGAAGTGTCTGGAGTAACGGGGGAGTGGCTGGCCGAACGCAGGGCATGTTTGTGACGTCAAACCAGGAACGAAACGGGCTGAGCTGTTCGCAGTGTAGGAGTAAGTCTCGATCTACTCAGAAACTGCTAAGAATTTTCTATTCGCAATTCTGCTAATCTTTCGTTCGCTATTCTGCTAAGCTAAGATACACTCCCAGAGGGTGGAGGCCTAGCGTGTGCAAAGCTGCTAAAATCTGCGAACAACTCGTAATGACCCCCAAGGGGCACTACAGTGGGCATTATGTGCATAAGGGACACCACTGAGGTAATTATATGTAAGGGGCACTAATATTGTGGGCATTACAGTATGTGTAAGGGACACTAATACTGTGGACATTCTGTATATAAGTAGCAATACTACTGTGGGCATTTTGTGTATAAGCAGTACTACTGTGGTCATTATGTGTAAGGGACACTGCAACTGTGGGCATTATGTGTAAGAAGCACTACTACTGTGGTAGTTGTGTATAAGGGGCACTACTGTGGGTATTGTATATAAGGGGCACTACTGTGTGGCATAATGTGTATAAAAGGTACCATTGTGTAGCCCAAAGTGAGTAAAGGGAACTACTGAGAGATGTAACCATAAAAAGGGGCATTACTATGTGGTGTTATATGAATTAGGGGCACTACATGCGGTGTAATGGAATAAGATTGTGGTACTGTGTAGTGTAATTTGAATTTGGGGTACTGTTGTGTAACCACATTATTTCTTTGCGAGATGAAAGTCCCTTTATTAAGTATTAGAAGTAGAGAACTAATTTATAGTTTACAGGTGGGTGCTGAAAACACTAGCACCGGCCTTGGCTTCAATTAATGTGAGGGTGGGAGGGGGGTAAATTAGTTTTAATTTAACAACCGGGACAGCTGCCAGGTACACTGGGGGAGCTTGGGGGCTAACTTTACACTTTCCCAGCGGCTGCTATTGTCTGCAGCTGCATGGTGGGGAGGTCCTGTCATGCTGACCAATCAGCAATTATCAGCAGCATGGAAAACACTGGGGGAGGGTGCAAGAAGTCACAGGTACCTTCCGGGAACCTCTGAGAGCAGCAGCAGTGGTAAGTTTCTCTTCCCTGCAGCTACAAACACTGTGTATCTGACTGGTCACATCCTGTGTGGCCAGGTCAGATAAGGCACTTGCTGTCGTGGTTGCATCTGATGCAACCATGTAGGGCATGTGGTTAAAGTGTTAAAATATTGATACTATTCTTCTTTACTGGCAAACAAAAGATCCCAACAAGCCCTTTAATTATAAGGACTACCAAGACGTACTGGCATTTGAAAATCCACAAGTGTCAGCATGCTTTGGCAAAGTCCACTGGCACCTCTAGGTCATCTGTAAAGGGAAAAAAGCAGTACACACCAAATTTTAAACACCTAAATCCCTAATTTATTCATGTATTACTTGCTAACTTCTGTGGCACAAGTATTCTTTGGTGTACTGTATACTGCATCCAGTGGGACTTGACATAATCAAAAAATGTAGAAACAGCTACAGAATTATACTCTTTTCACACCGCACAAATAACCCGGTATATTGCCACTTCGACATGGGTCGCTGTGCGGTGTGGAAGGGTCATCTGACCTGGTAATTGAACCCGGGTTATAAGAAGGGTTATTCTCGGGTAATTACCGGGTCAGGCGCATTGTGAATAGATTACCCAGGTCGATGCAACCCGGTACCCGTTCACTGCACAGGGAGAGGTGGCGGGGAGATGATGTCAACTCGCAGCATCGCCTCCGCCCCCACCCCCGGATAGCAACCCATATTGCCGGGTCGGGATGGCGGAGTGTAGGGTCCAATGCTGGGTCCCACATGGGAATTACCTGTTTCCAATTCCCGGGTGGGACCCGGCATTGCGAACTGAAAGCTGTATGAAGGAGCCCATAAAATCAATGGTGTGGAGATGCAGGAATTCCTGTACTCTGGGATATAAGGGCAGTTCCATTCATTCCTATAAGAGGTGACTCATGGACATATCACTTATGACAATATTAAAAAATATGATTTGTTCAAATGATATCAGGAATCTTTACACAGTCACCAATAGATGTACTATATGTAAACCAGACTGTTTTCATGACTAAACAAATGGCTCAAATACAGTAAATAAATAAATAAATAAATAATTGCAAAAAATGCTTATTCAGTTTGCCAGTACAGATATTTGTCAGTGACAAATACAGGATTTCTAGACGGAGGTTTCCAACTGCTTGACGTTAGAGTGCATGTGGTGTGGCCAGTCCATGAAGAGGGCATAGTTAGCATGAAGCAGCTATAACATACATCATACAAAGTGCAATGCACTGTACAGATGGAGCCACGCTTATCTTGGCTTCTCTGCTGCACCTATGCACACCATGGTTTATTAGCAGAAGGCCTTCATCTATTGTTCTCAGCTGCAATACAATACAGAGAGAACAATACATCAAGGGATTAAGGGGGTAATTCCAAGTTGATCGCAGCAGGATTTTTGATAGCAATTGGGCAAAACCATGTGCACTGCAGGTGTGGCAGATATAACATGTGCAGAAAGAGTTAGATTTGGGTGGGTTATATTGTTTCTGTGCAGGGTAAATACTGGCTACTTTATTTTTACACTGCAAATTAGATTGCAGATTGAACACACTCCACCCAAATCTAACTCTCTCTGCACGTTATATCTGCCCCCCCCCCTGCAGTGCACATGGTTTTGCCCAATTGCTAACAAAAATCCTGCTGCGATCAACTTGGAATTACCCCCTAAATCATTACAGCAGGGGATTAAGTTATTACAGCAGGGGATTAAGTCTGACTGCCCTGGCTCAATTAATCCTATTAAAGGCCAAGATAAAGATGGCTCCATCTGTATGTCATAATTACCACATATGCAGGGCAAGCGATCACAGTAAGCCATTAGATGTGACCGTAGGAAAATCCTGCCTGAGCTGATTGTTTTATATCAAATGTGGGCTCCAATCCAGAACATTGGAGCAAGGCTGGTGGAGCAGCAGAAGAACCTAGAAACTGCACTGGACATATATGTACACATTACAGTATTAATAATTAACCCTATAGATGGTCTATAGCAGAGCACCCCTAACAGTGCAGAGTTTCTAGTTGGTGCACACACATGTATTATTTACTGGCAGACACATTTTAACCACTTGCCTGGCATGGTTGCATCAGATGCGACCATACCAGCAAGTGTCTTATCTGACCTGGTCACACAGGAAGCAACCAGTTAGATAAACAGCATTTGCAGCAGTAGGGAAGAGAAACTTCCCTCCACTGCTGTTCTCCCTCTGCCTCCCTGCACCCTCTCCCAGTGTTTGCCGTGCTGACGATCACTGCTGATAGGTCAGCATGGTAGGACCCCCCCCCCCACCCAGCAGCTGCAGACAGTAGTAGCCACTGGGTAAGTGTAAATGAACCCCCCCTGCGTACCTGGTGGCTGAACCGAATTTCAAAATGAAAGCCGTGATGGTTGCAATGTTTCCGATGGTCGCAATGTTCCGATGTTTAAAAAATTGTGTTTTTTTTTCAAATGTCAAACAAAAAAATGTATTCTTTTTAACTAAAATAATTTTGAATAAGGTCTAATACACATTCTACACCTGATTCACTCATAAAAAAAACTAAATTTTCTGAGCGTTTTTTTTTTTTGGGAAAATAATTTGTCAGTTAAGTGGTTAAAAGATCCCCTGGTGTTGCAAATTATTTTATTTGTAATACTGAGGAGATCTTTAAAACACGCAGCTCTAGTAAAAATGTATCATACTGTATACAATTGCTATAGTGGTCATTGGCCCTCATTCCGAGTTGATCGCTCGCAAGCTACTTTTAGCAGCCGTGCAAACGCATAGTCGCCGCCCATGGGTGTATTTTAGCACAGCAGGAGTGTGAACGCCTGTGCAGCAGTGCGCCTGCAAATACATTTTGTGCAAAACAAGACCAGCCCAGTAGTTACTTATTCTGTGCGATGATTGCTGCGACGAGTGACACGGTAATGACATCAGATACCCACCCAGCAAACTCCTGCCCACGCCTGCGTTTTTCCAAACACTCCCAAAAAACGGTCAGTTGACACCCAGAAACTCCCACTTAATGTCAATCGCCTTGCGTCCGCCAGTGCGACTGAAAGCGTCGCTAGAACCTGTGCAAATGCAAAACCACGATGCTCGTTGTACCCGTACGCCGCGCATTCACATTGCGATGCATATGCATTCGCAGATTTCCCGTGTTTTTAACTGATCGCTACGCAGCGAACAACGGCAGCTAGCGATCAACTCGGAATGAGGGCCATTGTTAGCAGTTGGGCAAAACATGTGCACTGCTGGTGTGGCAGATATAACGTGCAGAGAGAGTTAGATTTAGGTGGGTTATTTTGTTTCTGTGCAGAGTAAATACTGCCTGCTTTATTTTTACACTGCAATTTAGATTTCAGTTTGAACACACCCCACACAAATTTACTCTCTCTGCACATGTTATACCTGTCCCACCTGCAGTGCACATGGGGGTATATTTACTAAAATTCGTATTTATGTCGATTTGGTGGGAGATGAATCACGATTGGCATCGAATGTGTGAATTTGCAACTTTTTTAAATTTTTACGCCTCATTTACTATGTTGTCGTATTTTGATTATTTTCATTTTTCGATGTCGATGTCATTCGTGTTTTCAAAGGTAGAATGTGGCCGATTTTGTGTTTTGCGGCCGTGTTGGGGTGTTTTTTTTTACGAATTCAGGTTTTTTTTTGCGGCAGTGTTTTTCCGTTCCCGGACGCGTTTTTTTTTCTAACTTTCATTTTTGTCACTCGTCCGTGATTGGTTGGTTTGTTGATGGAGGAGTGTCTGTGCTCATTTCTATAAAACCGCCCCAAACCGACCGAACCTCGTGGGTTTAGCTAGTGTAGAGGTGAGAGGAAGTAGTGTTTGGTGTTGGAGAGTTGTTTGGAGTTTTTGGAGGATTTGAGGTGGTTTTTTGCGATTGCTGAGTGCTGTACTGTGTGTGTAAGTAGTCTTGTCATACTTGTTGTGTAGTTATTTAAAAGTTTGTTTAGTTTTCTGTCTTTGTATTTTTTTTTCAGTCTATTGTCATTGTTTGTGAGTGTGTGTGTGTGTGTGTGTGTGTGTGTGTGTGTGTGTGTGTGTGTGTGTGTGTGTGTGGTGGTAGTGGAGGAGTGTGTTTTGTGTTTTTTTTTTATCAGTGTTATATGTTGTTTGTCCGGAATATGTCCCAGTCAGAGGTGAGTGAGGTGGAGGAGGTGAGTGGGGTGGAGGAGGTGAGTGAGAGGGAAGAGGTGAGTGAGGTGGAGGAGGTTAGTGAGGGGGAGGAGGATGGGGAGGTTGGTGCTGCGGCCTCGAGTGACAGTGATGTGCTGTGGTTCAGCAGCCATGCACCACTACAAAGACTGTGCGCAATGTGAAGTTCAGCTATGCAGAGAATGTTGCATTGGTGCGGGAGCTGATGACCCATCATTGTCAGCTGTTTGGGCCTGATGCTGCCAAGGTTCCTTCACGCAGGAAGAGTGTTCTGTGGGGGAAGGTAGTAGCGGCAGTTAATAATAGTGAGAGTGTGGTGAGGAGGACTGAGGACAAGTGTCGTAAGCGATTCTACGACATCAAGCACCGTGTCAAGGCTAAGATGGCTAAGGAGGCAAAGTCAGCCAGACAAACAGGGGGTGACCATCCCTTCAGAGCATCGTATCGGGAGTGGGAGGAGCCTGTGCGGTCCCTTATTCCGCCAGAAGTGGTTGGTGCGACTAATGTCCGGGATTCGGATCGTCCAAGGCAGGATGGTGAGTTTGTTGTACAATATTTATATTGTTTTAACATATGTGCTTTGTCCTTAGTTGTCAGAAATGTATTCTACCTAATTGTGATTGTAAGTTGGTTCATTGTTCTAATGTGTTGGTGATGTAGTTTTGTACATAAATAGTTATGTTTTTTCCTTGGTATTGTGAAGTTAGCAGTTGTCCTGGCCCTTTTGCTGCATCAATTTATTCTGGGTTTTTTGTTTTGTTTTGTTTTTTTATCATTTTTGGGGGGGACTTTAAATGAAGTGTGACTCATGTGTTTACCTGAATGTTTAGTCCATTTTGTTGAATGTATTTATGGTTATTGTATGTTGTTCTGGGTAGGCCTTTGCGTGCATGATGTGATTATTTCTGCGTTTTTTTTTTTTTTTAATATATAATTGGTTGTTGTGAGTTACTTTTGACACAAAACAATTTTTCATTACAGACTAATATTTTTTTTGTGTTAAACATCCACGGTTGGTTTTGTTGCTGTATAATATCGTTAATTCTGCACCTTAGGGTATGGATTGGTTGGTGTAATTGGTTCATAATTAAAGTATACACACCCAATGAATTCAGCCAGAAAAGCATAACCAAAGTTTTGTTTAATTATCATAATGTTCTTCATATGTCCACATCACAATAAGGTTTTTGATTAAATATATAATCACAATATAATGATCATAAGGACAAACTTCATATTTCTACAGTACGAAAGAGAGCCAGCACAGCCAGGACACAAACCACACTGCCAAGAGATGCGGATGCTGGCGATGCAGGTAAGAATTTTGTGTATACACATATTCTGCAAACACATAGAAAGACAGAATTATAATGTTTATTTTATCCCATAGGAACTTCATCATCGCACCACACTCCACTAAGACGACCTTCACAGGGGTCTGCCAGTCTCCAGAAGATGGTTAGCAAGAGACGGCATCTTGAGGCGGTAACTACACCCGCATCCTCTCCACCACAACTGCGCATCTCCACTGTGTTGGCTCAGCCACCAGAAGCCCTTTTGGCCAGTCCACAAAGCGAGGAACCACAATCCCCTCAGCTGTCTGGTGAGTAAACATAAAAAATGTATTAAAAATGCATTTTACACAGTGTTTTTGCACACCAAAAAAACATGACCAAAAACAAACACTCATCCTTGTACTAATCCACATCATCAAACACATGGGGGTAACGTTACTAAGATGGTAGTTCTATTTAAGATGTGATGTTGACCATAGCAACCAATCAAATTCTATGTTACATTAATACAGCACCTTCTCGAATATAATCCCTGCAATGTGATTGGTTGCTATGGACAACATCCCATCTTAAATAGAACTTCCATCTTAGTGATTTGACCCCATGGTAAGCATTATTTTGCAGTTCACATCTCAACTTAACAATATGCTCAAAATAGGTGTGCCCACTTCTGCCAACCATGGGGTAAATTTACTAAGGTGGTAGATTTTTAGAACTGGTGATGTTGCCCATAGCAAACCAATAAGATTATATCTATTATTTGCTAGAAGCAGCTAGATAAATGGTAAGTAGAATCAGATTGGTTGCCATGGGCAACATCACTAGTTCTAAAAATCTCCCACCTTAGTAAATTGTCCCCTATATTTTTTAAAATATATTTTTTTCTCTATAATTGAAAAAGTTTCCTGGCCAAGACTGACAGCCTTTAACAATGTATGAGTGTATTGTTCAACACATTTAATGTATTGTGTTTGTTTGGCAAAAGGAAGCTTCAAACATAATATGTCAATGGTGGAATTTTTAATTGTTATAGTTCTACGTGTTTGCACATTAAGTAAGGCTCATAGTCCAACATTTACCTTTAAAATTGTGGTAATGAGTAGGGTACCTAAGAAGCCTCATGTTTCTAAACTAATGTACAATAATATTTTAAGTTTAGCCCACACTCTATTTTTAATTTACAACATACATATTAAGAAGTAATGCATGTTGACGTTAAGCTGAAACCAACCAGAAGCCCAACAGTAACTAAATTGTGGCTATCTTCAACCCCATACAGATCCAGACATCATGCCCCAGGATACCCAGCAGGAAACTGACTTGCAGCAAACGTTCACACTCCACCTGCAAGCGATTGATAATAACCAGCCAACCACACCGGCAGACATAACTCAACCACCTCAAACAAGCCCCACCCACCAATTGAGCCCAACACCACCCCAGCCACAAATGGGACCAGAGTTTTGGTCCAGTTGGGCCACACAACAGGCACAAAACTATGCCTGTCTCAACACACATAGCCAATATCTTGCCAGTCTGCCCCATCATCTACCTAGACTCAGTAGAAACTCAGGCAGACGATTGTGCAACTTGGCAGAGTGGCCAATACCATGGAGCAGATGAGAGCAGACAACAGCCAACTGATAGCAAGTTTTCAGCGCATAATGGATGAACAACACCGCCATCAACAAGCCCTCATTCAAATCATTCAGAACAATCAATTAATCACCGAAAGCCTGTCCAGAATCATCTCCAACAACACAGCCGCAACCACACAACTCACAGCAAGCCTCAACAACCTGAGCCAAAACATAAATGTGTTGGCATCCCACCAACAAAGCTCAAGCTCAGGGACAACCATACCTAGTCAGACCCCAGTTACCTCCCCAGTTAGACGATCCAGCAGAACATGGCCCAATGTGCCATCACAACCCTCGGCAGCCAGCAAAAATAAACCTAGGAAATGAGCAAGCCTGCATCAAAATATACAGTATTGTACAAGATATTTTAAGATTATAGAATTGTGGCCAACCACATTCAAGTGTTTAAGGAAATAAATTACTCAAACGCTATATGTGTAATGTTTAATTTGTTATTGACTGACAATGTAAGATGAAAATGTTATTGACTAACTGTAAACAACATGCCTAATATCAAACAATAACGCATCACAAACAGAATTCATAACTACATATAATTTAGGATTGGGGTTAGCCAATGTTGATTATTAAAAATTAAGACTTACCGGTAAAATGACGCAGAATCAGTTCTTGCATTAGCTGCCTCCCTACATCTGTACTCACACTGTTGCCAGATGTTTCTATCTCCCCTACTTGCTGCCTGTTTTCTTCATCACCAACATCATCCTCCTCCTCCTCCTCAACATGTGGCAGATGTTGACACAAAAACATGTTATGAAGAGAACAGTAGCATAACACAATCCTAGTCACCTTTGAGGGACTATACAACAAAAGTCCTGCAGACTTATCCATCCACCGACACCTAGATTTCAGCACACCAAAACATCTTTCTATCACATTGCGCGTGAACTTATGTGCATTATTGTAATTGTGTTCAGCTGGAGAATCAGGTTGGGACAATGCATTCACAGTGCATTCATCCCTGAAGAATGCAATCACACTATGATTGACAGCGATGGCCATCGGGGGGAGGCATATCACTGTTGCTGGGGACTGGTCCGTCCAAAACAGGCGTGTCTGGACCGTTTTTGCAGCGGCTGCGTGACTTCACACCCAGCTGCTCTGATGAAGAAAATGCTGGCGGACCGCCTGCATACACAGCCTAGCTGCACATGCGGGGGTTCATCATTAATTCTGGACTCAAAGGACAGTAGGGAATCCTACAAGACTATAGAAGTCCACTTTCAGTTCATGCCACTGTGAAACCTGACAGGCATAGGAATAGTATAGAGATGTCTATTTACTTAGCCTTGGATGGAGATAAAGAGGATGGAGATAAAGTACCAGCCAACCAGCTACTAACTGTCATTTTTCAAACCCATCCGGTAACATGGCAGTGAGGAGCCGATTGCTTGTGCTTTATCTCTGTTAACTTTATCTGCTTCAAAGGCTTAATAAATAGAGTCTTCAAGAAATCAAGGATTTGTGTAATGTGTCCAGAAAAAGTGGGTTGGGTGATGCCCATGAACCTAGAGCAGTGGTTCTTAAATTTGGTCCTCAGGAGCACACACAATACACATATTTCCAGGTCACCCAACAGGCGCACTGTGCATTACTAACAGTCACATTTTAAAGGTCCACAGGTGACCTGGAATAAATTAATTGTGTGGGGTCCTGAGGACTGAGTTTGAGAACCTGTGGCCTAGAGGAAATCATAAAATCATATAAATTAAATAAATTTCACCTACTTATCATAGCTGAAACATGAAATCTAATTCTAGCAAAGCATTGAAATGTAACCTCCCATGGAAGGATATTGGCCTGCATTGTATCCACAGTACTGTACCTCCACATCATGCCTCCACTTTAAGTGCTTATTGCCTTCTGAAAAGTTGAACTTGAACAGCAGTAACAATAGGGACATAGGGGCCGATTCATACCCTGTCACAGATGTGCTAAATTCGCTATAAAGCGATTTCTGTACATCTGCGTATGCGCGTACGCCGGTACGTGCGCGTGCAGGGTTATAAACTGCGTTCTCTTCAGAATGCAGTGTAAGACCTGGAGGGGGGTAGGGCATTGATGCCACATTTTGTGGGATTCGACGCTCTGCTTTAGAGGTGTGGTCTGGACAATGGAGGAGTGTCTGGACCATTGTAGAGGTTAGCCGCAGTGGCTGCTTGACGCGCAGCCGCTGCAACCCTTAACATGGCGGTTAGCCATCTGCCTTTGCAGCTAGGCACCTTTCTTTTCAGGACCCCCTCTCATCAGTGATTGCTGTGGGAACACTCTGCAATGGTTTGAGTACCAGAGTGATCCATTCCCCATAACACAGACAGCAGAAGTGTCCTAGTATTACAGCAACATTATGTACACGGACTTGCTGATTCAGGCTAATTGACACTGTGATTCCTTAACAGCACTAAGGCTTCATCCACCCACCTCATCCGCCTATGTGGAAGGAGAGGGACAGCTGCAGTGGCGCCTCCACCAATTACATTACGCTGCTGAAGCTCACGAGTCCCCCTCCCTCCTCCTCCTTCTCCCCTGCCCGGGATCTGCCAGAAGCTGCACGAGGATCCCGACTGCCTGAGCCAATGGAGACAGTAAGTATCATCTGTTCTTTCTGTCTGTCTGTCTATCTATCTATTCTGTCTGCCACAATGTGTAAAAAAGGGGATGCTGTCTGCCATAATGTGTAAAAAGGGAACGCGGTCTGCCATAATGTGTAAAAAAGGGGACGCTTTCTGTCGTAAAAGTGTAAAAATGGGGACTTGCAAGAAAAAAGGAAAAACACCCTAAGGTGATTTTCTCAAGGCGCTGAACTAGGGGAGGTTCAACACTGCAGCTAAAAGAAAGAGGTTGGTCAGACCTCGCAAACAACAATAACAATAGAATTTTAGCGCAAAAAGGTCATAGATGAGATGAGAAGATCAATAAGCAATCATATTTAATACATATAAAATCTTAAAAACATCCATGGAATTACACCAAAAAAATAAAATAAAGTAAACTAGGTAATAACTGTACACATGCAAATTGTGTGATGATGTTGTACCCTATAGAGGGTATATAGCACAACTCCCAGACACATTCAGCTGCAATTGTGGAAAGATAATAGGACCTGTTCCTATGTATATAGTCCCCTTCTGTATCCAATATTAGCAATAGGATAGTCCTTTGTTAGCAATAGTTACCACAGAAAATCAAGGATGTTTAAGCGGTACAGCACTCCGCAATATTGCAGTTCCTTGGTGCAGTGGAATAACTGTAAAGTTCCTCAATTGAGAAGGTTTACCTCCAGGCAAAGGTCCATAAGGTTCAGTTGGGGACTTGGTTCAGGTCCTCTATCTCCAGATTTTCATAGGTCCAGGGAGTATTGTAGGGGAGCAGCTCACACCAACGCGTTTCGTTGTGGTCACACAACTTTTTCAAGTTGCCGTAATGTGTAAAAAAGGATGCTGTTTGCCATAATGTGTAAAAAGGGGATGCTGTCTGCCGTAATGTGTAAAAAGGGGATGCTGTCTGCCATAATGTGTAAAAAGGAGATGCTGTCTGCCTTAATGTGTAAAAGGTGGACTCTGTCTGCCATAATGTGTAAAAAGGGGACACTGTCTGCCGTAATGTGTAAAAAGGGGGACTGCCTGCCGTAATGTGTAAAAAAGGGGGACTGTCTGCCGTAATGTGTAAAAAAGGGGACTCTGCCGTAATGTGTAAAAAGGGTACACTGTCTGCTGTAATGTGTAAAAAGGGGAGTCTGTCTACCGTAATGTGTAAAAAGGGTTCTACCTGGTGTAGTGGCACTACTGTGCGGCGTAATTTGAATAATGGAGACTACTGTGCACCAAAATATGAATTGGTATTATTTTGTGGCCACACCCCTTCCCCATGAATCCATGCTGCTATATTTTTTGTGTGCTCCGCACTGCCTCTATTTTACATAACAGCTGATGCTGTTTCTTGCACACAGCGCTAAAATGTCTAGTTACGGCACTGTTGCTAGGTACCCATTTCCCTGGCCCTGAGTAGGTCACCCTCACCAGACCCAGTGCCCCTATTGCATCCAAA
Source organism: Pseudophryne corroboree (assembly GCF_028390025.1). Classification (NCBI taxonomy): domain Eukaryota; kingdom Metazoa; phylum Chordata; class Amphibia; order Anura; family Myobatrachidae; genus Pseudophryne; species Pseudophryne corroboree. Next base: position 484,174,099 of record NC_086448.1, read on the forward strand.
TAATCACCCCCCTCTCTACATCCTAAATCTAGGACACGTCAACATCCTAAACCTGAACGGATCCCATCTGTATGTGTATCTCTACCCTGTTATATCATACTGTACTTTGCATCCCTGAGTGCCGCTGAATATTGTATGAATATATATATGTATAGAGAGAGAGTGAGAGAGAGAGAGAGAGAGAGAGACTGCCATGTATGACCCCTGAGGAAGTCCCAGTTCACTTAAAAGGGACAAAACGCGTTGGCCAAAACAACTTTCGGTTCTCCGTTCTGTCACATGACATACAGATAAGCACTTATAATTTTTTTAATTGTACGAGTCCATCTCAATGTGTGTTTTTATTTAGTGTAATAAATAAGTGTTTAAAATGATATTACACTATTAGACTTTTTCCCTTTTGGGAGTATTTTATTGGTCTTAAGGTTTTCGGAGGGATGAGAATCCTGGAGGATCACACCTCAAGGCATAAAATTCTGAATGAGTATAAGTGAGTATATTTCTCACTAAAAGTGTGTATAGTATACACACATATATTGGAGATATTGGTTATATGTTACTAGCACACAGGAAGTAAGTGCACTAGTGCATGATTTCACAATTTTTTATACACGCAATTTGCACAAAAAGCACATCAGCACTTTGTATGCATGCCAGCACAAAGTCACTTTATGAATCTGAAGGGCAGTATTACTGACACGCTGTCTCCATCCTATATCCATGTGCGTTGATACTGAAACGTTTGAACTACAGTGAAATGAGGAGAAACACTAGGAAAAGTACTGTACCTGACATTTCTACATGTTCACCTTTCTCATTTATCCAGTACGCATATATTGATTGTCACCGTTAAGTCACGGGAGAAATCCCAATTTGATGCACTGAATGCGCAGCTGAATTACCACTAGTAAAAAAAAAAAAAATATATATATATATACACACACACACACACACACACACACACACACACACACATACACCTGTGTGGCCAGCAATTCCTTTTTTAAATAATATATCAATATCTATACATTATATATATATATATATATATATATATATATATATATGATCAGAGAGGAGTCTCTGTTGTCTTCTTAATGAATTCTGATTGAAAAGGTCCCGTGAGTGCCTCCTATGTTCGTGACTATATATATATATATATATATATATAAAATACGGGAACATGCAAATAATCCCTAATTTTGAGTTGGGGGTGAGAGGGTGGACTTGGACCGGATGAGAGGGGGGGCCCAAAGCATTTTGTTGCACCTAGGCCCACCACTCGCTAGTTCCACCACTGACTATGCTGACAGTATTTGTCTAAGCATGCCCCCCAAAAAGAGCCTTCTTTTTTTGTATGCATCTATTACTTAATACTGTGCCAATTTACAATACAAAATGGTGATGCTTAAAAAAGCAACAGAATATTGCGACAGATTACAATTTAAATTCTGATACATAATATTGCTATATAAGAAACTGATACTATGTCAGACAATATGTTATAACCATCATGTATATTATCTTAATTATTTGTCAGATAATAATTTAAAAATGCAATATATAGAAACAGCATATAAGGGCGTGTAATACTGCGGAACATAAAAATGTATAATCATCATTTATAATTATGACTTTTTTTATTTTTTGATTGTAATTGAGTGATCATGTGAGGCGTAGCATACAGTACATTGCAGCCAGTGGGTGGGTACACTGGCATCACACACGTTAATAGTACAGCACCGGACCTTCTCCTAGCTCAGTTAATTGAGCTATTCTTTGGGAGTTCACTGACATCACACAGATGAAGCGAACAACACTGATCCTAATTCTTCCCACCCATTTTTTCATGAGTGATTCATTCACCACAGCTCGGTCTCCACCATGATACTGCGAGATAAATTGCTGGCCTCATCCAATGCTGATTCACTTCCAGAGGTGTAACAGATTTTTTGACGTGGGAGTCCATGGAGCCAAAGGTTTGGTAGGATTTAAGGACTGGACCGGCAAAGTGAGGGATTGGATCAGCACATTTTGTCAACCATGCTAGATCCTAGGTGTAAGTCCTAAGTAACATCTTTCTTTCCATCCGACACAGAACATAAGAGATGCAAAGTGTTTCTTGCAAGCAAATTGTAAGCCCAAGAGGCAAAAGACATGACAACCATTCCTGATTCAGCTTTTACTAGTAATGTTATTGCCGGCAATAAACTGCTATTTTGCAAGAGACCCACTGGTGATAATGAGTCAACTTAATACACCAGAGTTACACATTATTATGGCACTTGGTCAGACTTAAAATAATTGTTCACATATATTGACCCTTCTACTGTGACTCAGTCTGATACAGTAAACATCAATAGAATGGTGGAGGATTACTTTAATGATAATATTACAATTTGTACCTCATATTGTTAGGGTCTCCTGCCCTGTGCTGCCACGTCGTCATGGCAACCGGGAGACAAGTGCTAGTGGAGTAACCTGAGCGCAGCTGAGACTCCGGTTCGGGTCTTTTGCTGTGCAGTGGTTATAGGCTCTGTGCACGGCAGGGGATCCGGTGCTGGTTTTTGTGCTCACAGTTTGTGAGGTCTGAGTGGGGCGTGGACAGCACCTGCTTTATAAGGCCTCTTTTCAGGGTAAGCAGATGCTGCTGAATCTTTGTTGGTTAGTCAGTTCATGAACGTTAGCCAGTACTGTGTAGCTTTGTATTTGTTTGTTGCTTACTGCAAATAGGCCTGGGAATTTGGTATTACACTCTGCCAATCCAGACCTAGCAGTAAGACTGGAGTCAGTCGTTTAGCTTGCTGGGGTTCTGTTACTACTCTGTGAACTTAGCAAGTTTGCGGCTGTATTCTAAGACTTGCCTGTCTAATCCTGTCTCACTGTGCTAGGTGTCAGGGGTCAGTTTAGTGGCAGTAAGCTAAAACCTGTGCACTGCAAGTGAGAATTTGGATTGTGGAGATTCTCCTTGTGTCTATCATTCCATCTCTGACCAAGGAGTTTACTGCCACACCCGTTGGTAACCCTTTAGGGTTTTGCTGTTGCCCTTAGCAACAGCATTTCGGGTACTCTACGTATTAAAACACAACATCTTGCTTTTTCCATCTTAGCAGTTCTAATACAAGGGAGATACCCAGTTCCTTAGCCTCTGGGCTTCTCTGTTCACTTTGTGTGTATTTTGTTACCCTATCACCTTCTGTGTACGTTATGTCATATCCCCCAGTTTGTCTGTGAGTCCATCTGTTTTGCATAACAGTTCAAACACCAGTACATTCCTGCAGACACTGGAGTGCATAACAGTTCTGACACCAGTACTTTCCTGCTGGCACTGGTGTGCATAACATATTCAGCAGCCTAATACTCCTGTTGAAATTTTGTGGGAATATGGAGCATACCCCTCAAAATACGTTGCAACAGGTGGTCGATCAGGTGCAGGTCCTGACTCGACAATTTAATGATTTGTCCATTAAAATGCACACCTCCCAGGCTGCTGGCGGAGCTCCCGCAGCAGCAGCACCTGCCGGGGTTAAGGAGCCGAAAGTAAATCTCCCGGATCGTTTTTCTGGAGATCGCTCGCAGTTCTTTTGTTTCAAGGAGAGCTGCAAGCTATACTTCCGGCTTAGGCCTCAGTCTTCTGGGTCGGAGATTCAGCGGGTGGGCATAGTGATTTCCTTGCTACAAGGAGACCCACAGGTCTGGGCATATGGGTTGCAGCCTGACTGTCCGTCGCTTAAAAGTGTTGATGCTTTTTTTACGGCACTGGGCATGTTGTATGATGACCCTGACAAGACGGCCTCAGCCGAGGCTCAGATTTCGATCCTTAAGCAAGGGCGCAGGCCAGTTGAGGTTTACTGTACGGAGTTTCGGAGGTTGGCCCATGATACCCAGTGGAATGACCCAGCCCTGAGACACCAGTACCGAAGAGGTCTTTCTAACCAGATAAAGGACCAACTGGTACAATATCCCTTGCCTGATAGCTTGGATCAGCTCATGCAGTTATCCATCCGGGTGGATAGACGGCTGAGAGAGCGTAGGCTTGAAAGAGAGACTGAGATTTCCTTCCTTCCCAAGGGAACCTCAGACTCTGAGGAATTTTCTGAGGAGCCTATGCAGATTGGGGCTACCCGCCTCTCCTCGCGTGAGAAGACGCGGAGGAGACAGCAGGGGTTGTGTTTGTACTGTGGGAATAAAGGTCATGTGGTAGTATCATGCCCAGAAAAGCCGGAAAACTTCAGGGCCTGAGGGTGATGGGAAATATCCTGTCAGGCCAGAAGTCAGAATTTCCCAAGAAGACTTTTATCATTCCGGTGACCTTGAAGATCCTCGGTCAAACTGTCAAGACTGAGGCCTTTGTGGACAGTGGGGCCGACGGGGTTTTTATGGACCGCCAATTCGCCCTGAAACACTCTGTTCCCTTAGTACCCTTGGCATCGGAAATTGAGATTTGTGGGTTAAACGGGGAACCATTATCCCAAGGTAAAATTACCTCTTGCACTAGCCAGATTTCTTTGTTTATTGGAGCAACACACTCTGAAAAATTGTCCTTTTATGTGACTGTCTGTACTTTTGCCCCATTGGTGTTGGGGTTACCCTGGTTAAGGGCCCACAATCCTCAATTTGACTGGGTCTCTGGGGAGATTCTTAGTTGGGGTACTGATTGTTTCAGGAGTTGCTTGAGCCTTCCAGTCAGGCTCTCGCAGCTAAGTTTGCCAGGATTGCCAGGGTGTTATGCAGATTTTGCGGACGTGTTCTCCAAAAAAGTTGCAGAGGTACTACCTCCCCATCGCCCCTATGACTGTGCCATTGATTTGTTGCCAAATGCTAAGCTTCCCAAGAGCAGGTTGTACTCCCTGTCACGTCCTGAGACTCAGGCTATGGCAGAGTACATTCAGGAGAACTTGGCTAAGGGATTTATCAGACCTTCACAGTCTCCAGTTGGGTCGGGGTTCTTCTTCGTGGGTAAAAAGGACGGTTCGTTGCGACCCTGCATCGACTTCAGGGAATTGAACCGTATCACGATTAAAAACTCATACCCACTGCCTCTCATTTCGGTCTTGTTTGACCAGCTTCGTACTGCCACCATTTTTTCTAAGATTGACCTACGCGGTGCGTACAATCTAATCCGAATAAGAGAGGGGGATGAATGGAAGACTGCCTTTAATACCCACTCAGGGCATTATGAATATTTGGTGATGCCTTTTGGGCTCTGTAATGCCCCGGCAGTCTTCCAGGATTTCATGAATGATGTGCTCAGGGAATATTTGGATAGATTCTTAGTTGTATACTTAGATGACATCCTAATCTTCTCCCATTCCCTGGAGGAACATCGGAAGCATGTACGCTTAGTCCTCCAGAAACTCAGAGACCACCGGCTTGGGGCAAAGCTGGAGAAGTGCGAATTTGAAGTTCAGCAAATCGCATTTCTAGGATATATTATCTCCCCAGAAGGTTTCCAAATGGAGGGTTCCAAGGTACAGGCAGTCCTGGATTGGGTGCAGCCCACTAGTTTGAAGGCGCTTCAGCGTTTCCTGGGCTTTGCAAATTTTTATAGACGATTTATCGCTGGATTTTCGTCTATAGTGGCGCCCTTGGTGGCACTCACTAAGAAAGGGGCGGATGTTGCTCACTGGTCTTGTAAGGCTAAAGAGGCTTTTGCCCGTCTCAAAAGGGCATTTGTTTCGGCAAAGGTGCTGCGACACCCAGATCCAGAGCGTCCTTTTGTGGTGGAGGTGGATGCCTCTGAGATGGGTATTGGGGCAGTGCTTTCTCAGATGGGAGTGTCTGATAATCGCCTTCATCCCTGTGCTTACTTTTCCCGTAAATTTTCGCCTGCCGAGATGAATTATGACGTGGGTAACCGGGAATTGTTGGCTATTAAGGATGCACTCGAGGAGTGGAGACACTGGCTTGAGGGGGCTAAGTTTGTGGTCTCAATTCTCACTGACCATAAGAATCTGGCATATTTAGAGTCAGCGAAGCGTCTCAATGCCAGGCAGGCACGATGGGCTTTGTTTTTTGCTCGCTTTAATTTTTTGATAACATATCGCCCTGGGTCAAAAAGCATCAAGGCTGATGCGCTCTCGCTGAGTTTTGCTCCAATCCAGGAGACCACCGAGGAGCCGTTGCCCATTGTTTCCCCATCATGTATTAAAGTGGGCATTACCCAGGACCTCTTATCATTAGTCCTTAGAGCACAGGAGCAGGCTCCTCCAGACCTTCCGGTAGGTCTTTTGTTTGTGCCTCCTAGGTTAAGACAGCGAGTGTTCCTGGAATTCCATGCCAAGAAGTCGGCAGGTCACCCGGGTATTGCCAGAACTCGGGAGTTGCTATCTAGGGCGGTGTGGTGGCCCTCGGTGGCTAAGGATGTGGATCAGTGGGTTCGGGCATGTGACATCTGTGCCCGAAATAAGACTCCTAGAGGGGTTCCTGTTGGCCCATTACATCCACTCTCTATCCCATCTAAGCCATGGACCCACATTTCAATGGATTTTGTGGTGGACTTGCCCAAATCCTCGGGGATGACAGCCATCTGGGTTGTCGTTGACAGGTTTTCGAAGATGACGCACTTCGTTCCACTGGTTGGGCTGCCATCAGCCAGACGCCTGTCTGAATTATTTATGCTGCATGTTGTGCGTCTCCACGGGTTGCCACTTGATGTGGTCTCTGACCGCGGATCCCAGTTTGTGGCCAAATTCTGGAGGGCATTTTGTTCCGATCTCCAGATTTCTGTCAGCTTGTCGTCAGGCTACCATCCGCAGTCTAATGGGCAGACTGAAAGGGTGAACCAGTCCTTGGAGCAGTTCCTCAGGTGTTATGTCTCCAAGTGTCAGACTGACTGGGTTGCTCATCTGTCCATGGCGGAGTTTGCCTATAACAACGCGGCTCACTCTGCTACAGGGATCTCTCCCTTCCTTTGTGTGTATGGGCATCATCCTAAGGCCAATTCTTTTGACCCCGTGGACTCCACGCCTAGTGGTTCCTCTGTGGTTTCGGTCCTTAGAGGTATTTGGCGGAAAGTGAAGAAAGCCCTTGTGTCTGTGTCATTAGTGACCAAAAGGGTTTTTGATAAGCGGAAAAGACCCTGCAGCTTCAAATTAGGAGACTTCGTCTGGTTGTCTACCAAGAATTTGAAGTTGAGACAGCCATCTCATAAGTTAGGGCCCCGGTTCATCGGCCCTTATAAGATCACCAGGGTTATCAATCCGGTGGCATTTCAGTTAGATCTGCCCCGTTCTTTGGGTATCAATAAAACATTTCATTGTTCCCTTTTAAAACGGGCGATTAGTAATCCTTCTACCAGTGGAAGACCTTCCCCTCTTCTGATACGTGGCCAGAGGGAGTTTGTTGTTGAAAGGATTCTTGACTCCAAGGTGGTTCGGGGTCGGCTGTCATTTTTGGTGCACTGGAAGGGGTATGGCCCGGAGGAGCGGTCGTGGGTGCGCAGTTGTGATCTTCATGCCCCCAGACTGATACGCTCTTTCTTCTCGCAGTTCCCTGATAAACCCGGTGGTAGGGGTTCTTTGACCCCTCGTCAGAGGGGGGGTACTGTTAGGGTCTCCTGCCCTGTGCTGCCATGTCGTCATGGCAACCGGGAGACAAGTGCTAGTGGAGTAACCTGAGCGCAGCTGAGACTCCGGTTCGGGTCTTTTGCTGTGCAGTGGTTATAGGCTCTGTGCACGGCAGGGGATCCGGTGCTGGTTTTTGTGCTCACAGTCTGTGAGGTCTGAGTGGGGCGTGGACAGCACCTGCTTTATAAGGCCTCTTTTCAGGGTAAGCAGATGCTGCTGAATCTTTGTTGGATAGTCAGTTCATGAACGTTAGCCAGTACTGTGTAGCTTTGTATTTGTTTGTTGCTTACTGCAAATAGGCCTGGGAATTTGGTATTACACTCTGCCAATCCAGACCTAGCAGTAAGACTGGAGTCAGTCGTTTAGCTTGCTGGGGTTCTGTTACTACTCTGTGAACTTAGCAAGTTTGCGGCTGTATTCTAAGACTTGCCTGTCTAATCCTGTCTCACTGTGCTAGGTGTCAGGGGTCAGTTTAGTGGCAGTAAGCTAAAACCTGTGCACTGCAAGTGAGAATTTGGATTGTGGAGATTCTCCTTGTGTCTATCATTCCATCTCTGACCAAGGAGTTTACTGCCACACCCGTTGGTAACCCTTTAGGGTTTTGCTGTTGCCCTTAGCAACAGCATTTCGGGTACTCTACGTATTAAAACACAACATCTTGCTTTTTCCATCTTAGCAGTTCTAATACAAGGGAGATACCCAGTTCCTTAGCCTCTGGGCTTCTCTGTTCACTTTGTGTGTATTTTGTTACCCTATCACCTTCTGTGTACGTTATGTCATATCCCCCAGTTTGTCTGTGAGTCCATCTGTTTTGCATAACAGTTCAAACACCAGTACATTCCTGCAGACACTGGAGTGCATAACAGTTCTGACACCAGTACTTTCCTGCTGGCACTGGTGTGCATAACACATATACAGTAGTCCCTTTGAATTCTGAGAGTGAAAAAGGCTATTTGAAGAACATTGTACAAACTTGCTCCGGTCTACTTAAGCTGTCCACCCTCTAGTGTGTACTGAGTTTTTAGTGCAGCCATGAACAAAGTGAGTGATTGGCTTAGGAGATAACTTCCAAAACATTTTAAAAATTGATGTTCATTAAAACAAACTATGGTAAAAATGCCATGAAAAAGACATGTGCCGCCAATTACAACAGAGTCTTATTCTGTAATGATAGATTCCAGTGTGATTGTGCTAACGTTGTGTGATGGTGATATTAAAAACATCGAGGAGGTTGATGATGAGGATAACATGTCTCAAATCTGACGATGATTAACAGCAGTGTTAGCCACATTGAGCCCACAGGTAGCTTGGTTTAGCCAAAGTAACAAGACTGAAGTGCATGGTTTGTTAAACTGTGCATGTCCTTTTTAATCTACAACATAAGGGTGGCATTGAGGGTCCAAGAACAATTGCACCACTTTGTACCGTGGGCTATACTTTAGTTACTGATTGTTAATGGTCTTCTGTCTCTTGCTATATCATACATCATCAGCTCATCCTTTGCTGATCAGTTTGTGATTAAATTGACTTCTAATTGCATTAACAATTTACTAGAATTTTGAGGTAACTAATTGTAAATTAAATAGTGCTGATAATCCGTAAATGGATGAATGTGCATTAGTAGATTGTTCCATGTCTGTTTTACATTTCTTTCTAGTTCTCAATGTTAGTACGATAAAGGAATTAATCAATAAATGGTTTAACTGGCTACTACTTCATAAATACGCTTGACTAAGTTTCTTTGCACTGGCCTGAGGCCTGTGATCTTCACAGATGAAAAAACTCACATTTGGATGTTTGTTTTTTAGTAGTTGTCTCTGTTCACTTATATTATACTAAACATCAAAACTATTTATGAATGAATCTATTAATGCTTTACCTGGCTACGACTACACAGATGTTTCATCATTGTCTCCTTGTACTGGCCTCCTCGGGCCTGTGATCTGCATTAGAATGAAAACTCACACCTGGGTGCTTGTTTTTTTAATGGTTGTTCTACTGTATGTCTTACTATAAGCAATCGATAAACCAATGCTTTTCCTTGCTACCATCTTTATTTCCCTGTACTGTCATCAAGATTCTGACCTAATTCTTTTTTTTTTTTGAAAATAAGTTTTATTGAGTTTTGCAATAAAAAGAACAAAAGCAAGAACAACAATAGACAGAATGTGGATCAACATAGGGGATACATAGAGATGGGGTGTCAACAAGACATAATAACATCATGGTCCATAGTGATCCTATCAATCAAATAACAAAAACAACAATACGATTATACAGAGAACTGAGAGAGAAACATAGTATAGCGAGGAAAAGAAAAGAAGGAAAGAAAAGAAAGGGAGGTGGAAGAATGTCGGCCAGACTAGGTCACTCGCCGTATAGCGTATCAGCATATATGAAGGCAATAGGTCAGATGGTCGTCAATGGTGGCTCAGCATTAAAGTGCAGTGTCCATGGTGTCCATGTGTGAATAAAGTTATCTGACGTGTCGTGAAGGGCAGCAGTAATGCGTTCTAATTTGTATATGGACCATATAGCATTGATTGTAGCGGGAAGAGTAGGAGGAGAGGCGGACTTCCAATTTGCAGCGACTTGGCATTTAGCTGTATTTAAAATGTGTTTAATAAGTTTTAAGAGATGGCTCGAAACATCTGGGCGTAAAAGTAAAGAATAAAAGGGTGAGTCGGGGATAACTATATCGGTGAGTTCCAAAATCAGTTTGTGAACCCGGCGCCAGTAACGATGGACAAGCGCACAGGACCACCAAACATGCAGCATGGTTCCCCTCTGACCACAAAGTCTCCAACATCTATCAGAGCAAGAGGGATAGATAGTTTGTAATCTGGATGGCACTAAGTACCATCGGTAGTAGATTTTATAAGAGTTTTCCTTAATACGAACGGACAAGGAACTCTTAGCAATTTCCTGCCTGATATCAGCCCATTCCTCCATGGCTAACGTCTCTCCAATATCCCGTTACAAAGCGGGGGTGCCTCCTTCGCGGGGGTATTATGCAAGAGTAAGATTTGGTAAATAGCAGATAGCAAGCCCTTCGTAGAGCGTTGACCACAACATAGAGATTCAAAGGCAGTTTTGATTGTAGGATGAGCAGGTTTACAGAGGGTAGTGTAAAGGTGGCGAATTTGCAAAAACTGGAAGAAAGCAGAGTGGGGAAGTGAGAAACGTGATTGTAAGTCCGCGAATGAGGGGAAGGAATGGAGAGGGGCTAGATCCCATAAGAAAAGGACGTTATTGCAAGTCCAACAGATAAATGCAAGGTGGTCAGTGCCTGGAGGAAACAATGTGTTGTCCCACAGGGGGGTCAACGAAGGATTATAAGAACGAAGGTGATAAAAGCGGGTGCAGTGATCCCAGATTGATAATGAAAAGCGCATCGCCGGTAACAAGGGAGGCGAAATGGGGCGAGAACGGGGAGTGCACCACAACAGAGTTGAGGGCGAATACATATTTACAGCATGAGCTTCCAAGAGTGTCCAGAGTCTTTGCCCTGGAGGCGAGTGCCAGAGAGCAAATGAGACTAAGTACGTAGCACGGTAGTATTTAATCAAATCTGGCATGCCAAGGCCCCCCGAGGTTCGATGCTGTTGGAGCAATCGCATCTTAACTCTGGGTTTCTTGCCCGCCCAGACAAAGATAGATAAATCCCGTTGGAGATTTTTCAATATTTTAGTTGGTATGTGGATTGGAAGAGTCTGCCACAGATACAATAATCGTGGGAGTATGTTCATCTTGACAGCAGCTATACGCCCAAACCAAGAGATATAGAGTTTGTTCCAATCGACTAGGTCAGTGCGTATAGACGAAAATAGTCGTGGGAAATTGGCAGCATATAGTGTCGAGTGAGATTTAGTTAGGTAGATACCTAGATACCTAAGCTTTGTGGGTTGCCACTTAAACGGATAAGAAGATTGTAGGAGGCGTAGATCCCGGGGTGACACATGTATATCCAAGATCTCTGTTTTGTCAGTATTGAGTTTGTAATTAGACAGGTGACTATAGGTTTGTATCTCCTCAAATAAATGCTGTAATGATACGCTCGGGTCGGTTAAAGTTAATATGACATCGTCAGCGTACAGTGCTATTTTGAAGTCATGGCTCCCTACTGTAACACCCGAGATGTTAGCATTCAGTCTAATTTTGGCCGCCAAAGGCTCCATCACCAGGGCGAACAGCAACGGGGAGAGCGGGCAGCCTTGTCGGGTGCATTCCTAATAGAAAGAGATGGGGAGGTGAGACCGTTAACGAGAACGGAGGCAGAGGGATTATAGTAAAGTGAGGTCACGGCATTATAAAAAGCGCCATGTAAACCAATGTTACTGAGGGTTTGTTGAATAAAGGGCCATGCCACTCTATCAAAGGCTTTCTCTGTATCTAGAGCCACCACCAGGGTCAGGAGGAATTCCCGTTGGGAAAGGTGAATAAGATTAATAAGTCGACACGTGTTGTCCGCGGCCTGTCGGCTAGGAACAAAGCCGACCTGGTCCGGATGAATCAAATCCGGCAGGAATGGGGCTAATCTGTTCGCAAGGATTTTGGCGAACAGCTTGAGATCCGTGTTTAATAGTGAGATGGGTCTATAATTTTTCATTTCCAGAGGGTCGCGATCAGGCTTGGGTATGACGATGATGTTGGCCCTGGTGGTGGCCGCATCCAGCGAGCCTTGTTCTAATAGAGAATTAAATAATGAATGAAGCATAGGAAGGAGGTTCTGTGCAATTTTTTTTATAATAGATGGCTTTATAGCCATCAGGGCCCGGGGCGGACGATCGGGGTAACTGAGCGATCGTGGTGAGAATTTCCTCGTTGGAAATAGGGGCATTAAGTATGTCTAGATCCGAAGCGGTAAGCTTCGGTAAGCGACAGGAGGATAAGTATTGTTGGATGTTGGTGACATGAAGAGGGTCGGTATAGGTAGGTGAAGATAAATTGTAGAGGGATTTATAATAATCGTGAAATTGTGAGGCCATAATCCTAGGGTCACAAGTTACGGATCCGTCAGAGCATTTCAAGGCAAGGATACGATTTTGCGTACGTTTTGCTCGTAGGCGACGAGCCAGCAAAGTGTCAGCTCTATCTGATTTTTCATAAAACCGCTGGCGGATCCATAAGAGTGAGATGACTGTTTTTTTGGTGAGAATTTGCGAAATTTGTCCTTTAAGTGAGAGGATCTTCGTGTAAAGGCGTTTTTTCGGGAAACGCTGGTGAAGAAGGATTAAGGAAGTCAATTCGGATTCCAGCTCAAGAATGCGTTTAGCTTCAATCTTTTTATGGGTTGAACCAAGTGTAATAAGAAGGCCATGTAGCGTGACTTTATGAGCCTCCCATAACACCGCAGGGGAAATATCAGGAGAACTATTGTCAGAGAGATAAGTGCGAATCATGTCGTTAATGTCAACTATGTTAGAGGGTTTAAGAAGAAGAGACTCATTTAAACGCCATGTACGTGGGATTTGCGCTCCTCGGAGGTTTTGGGTGGAGTCGCGGTCTACAAAAATATAGTCAATACGAGTGTATAGGTTGTGCGGGGGTGAGAAGTGTGTGTAACCTCGAGCGGACGGATACAGTGTCCTCCAGCTATCATACAGGTTGTGAGAGGAGATACAGGTTCGTAAAAGTTTGGATAATTTTGTGTGAGTAGACGTGCCCGTACTAGGGTGAGATCTATCAAAAAGGGGGTCAAGAGTAACGTTACAATCCCCAGCCACTATAACTTTAAAATTTGAGAATTTAGAGAGCTGGTCCGAGAAGATACCAAAGAAGGAACCCGGCTGCGTGTTTGGAGCATACACGGACGCCAAGGTGTTAGGAATTTGATTGAGGGTGCCTGAAAGAATTACAAATCTACCACCATCATCGAGGATAGAATCGTGAATAACTAAGGGGAGATCTCTATGGATCATAATAGCAGTGCCCCTACGTTTGGCAGACATAGTTGAGTAAAAGGTGTGAGGGTATTTCTTACAATTTAAGGAAGGGTGGGGAGCTTTAAAATGAGTTTCTTGCAGAAAGATTATGTCCGGTTTGTGGCGAGCAAAGAAATTAAATGCCATGGAACGTTTAGTTGGGGAATTAAGACCATTGACATTGAGAGATAACAGTTTCAATGTCATGGAGGGTAATAATCATCAGAGTGCATTGCAGTGAACAACCATTGGCGTGGCCAAACAGGGGAGACTAGGAAAAAGAGAGTGAAAAAGGGTAGAATAAGTACGAGAGTGAACTCAAGGAATAGACCCGTTCCTAGGAGTGGGTCGGGTCTAAAAGAGAAAGGGGTAGTGCCAGCAAGGCAGCCCCTCTGGTGTGGGGGGTGGTGACAAGAGAAGAAAATAGTAAATGAAAAACAGAACATGGAAAACAAAAACGAAGACATCCTGCAGTCAAGCGCAAGGGCCGAGATTTTAGGCAGGTCAAGACATGAGGAAAAGAGATCTTAACTGTAGGACATGACTAGACAAGTATACAATAGAACAGTTACATTGGGTGCAACTATACTCATAAGGGGGCATAAAAAAAAAGGGGGGGGAGAGACAAGCAGGTACATTTGAAACCATATAGCCAATGACTGATGAGTCTTATACCAGGAAACGGAATTACAGTAATTACAATATTGTGCTCATAGCCTGGGGCGGTCCCATTATAGCAAGTAAAGTATTAGCCTTACCAGTTCAAGGCGTGATAATAATTGTCCGAATGTGACCAGGTAGGTCTGTCGTACGTAAGTCCCAAAGGTCAAATAGCTTGTTGAACAGCTAGATCGGTACGGTCAGGACGTTGGGGGAAGAGGAATGGAGAAAAAAAAAAAACAGATTATAGTTACACATTTTTGGTCATACGAGTGCCATGTCATTTAACAGACCAATCAGGAGTAGGTGCCAGAGGTCTCAATGGGGATGAGGAGATGGGTTGATTCCTAAGCTCAGCGGGTAGAGTGTCGAGAACGCCAAGAGTCTTGAGAAGGTCATAGCCTTGGGCAGGGGTTTTAACTGAGTGGTGGGATCCATCTTTGGTAACTTGGAGCTGAAACGGAAATCCCCATTTATATTTAATAGAATGTGTGCGGAGGACTCTGGTGACGGCAGCAAGGTCCCGACGTTTCCTAAGTGTAGAAGGCGCTAAGTCTTGGAATATTTGAAGTTGAGTGCCGGAATAATCTACGGACTGGTGTTCCCGTGCCGCAAACATGAGTTTTTCTTTTATCTTGTAATAGTGGAATCGGACGATGACATCTCGTGGCGGCTGAGTTGGGGGAGGCCGAGGGTGTAGCGCTCTATGTGCCCTGTCCAGAAGGAGCAGGTCCTTCGGAGTACCGGGGATCAGCTTGAGGAAAAGGCCCTCCCGGAAACCCGGGAGGGTCTCCAGGGAAACACTCTCTGGAACGTTGCGGATCCTGATATTATTTCTGCGGTTCCGATTGTCCAGGTCCTCCAAGTGGTCCTCGTGAAGATCGACATCCGCGCGCGCGGAGGTCGGTTAGTTCTTGCTCAACCATGGCTTGGTATTGGCAGACCTCCTCCAGCTTACGTTCCAGGGAATCAGTGCGAGTGCCCAAGTCGGACAGATCTTTTCTAAATTCTGTGAGCGCTGACCTCATTTCCGTTTTAATAGTTTTAGTGACAATAGAGATTATGTCTTGGGTGGTGAGGTGAGCTTTTGGTGACGGAGCATCCTCCGATTCTGACAGCCGTTCAGTAGTTGAAGAGTTACGAGAAGTAGAACCTGCTTTCTCCCATGCACAAAGAATGCTGGGTTTGTTGACAGCATTGGACTTGCGATTCTTTTGCGACATAATAGAGCGGGATAGGCAAGGAAATATATATCAAGAATAACAGGTGCGCTCAGGAAATCACAGGTGAATCCGGAAAGCAATCCAGAGAGAGACCTCGGCTATAAGGGAGCAGACCCTCTCAGCGCCAGTACACCGCAGGATGAATCAGCCTAGGACATGCATCAAGAGCTCCATGGAGCGCCTCTTAGTGATTAGGGCAATATTGAATAGGAATCCACGGTAAAGTGGAGCGGACTGCAAAAGTGACCCAGGGCCAGGGCCGTTGAGGAATATAAGATGATAAAATGGCTGTAGAGATCTATTGGCAAGGGCAACCGTTATTGCACGGGCACGGACCAGCCAGTGACCCACAGTATCAGCGGGGGTCCCGACAAGGGGCAAACAGCAATCTCCATGAGGATCCGCTCTCACAATGCACAGCGGAGGGAGAGGAGACAGGGGCAATCAGCTCCAACAATTTAGGGTATCCCACCCCAGCTCGCCATCAAGCGGGATCGGCAGCGCAGTGGTTAGCGTGCAGGAGACTTCTCAGAAGTCCTCCCTGTCATGAGCTGGGCTAAGGTGCAGTAGTGCTCATTTACCCCCAGGGAGAAGGGCCACAGAGAGGACACTCTAGGTGTTTATTTATTATTATTATTACTACTGTTATGTCCGCCGGGAGCAGGGAATGTGATAGATCAGGCCTTGCAGTGTGAGGGAGGGAGGTCGGCAGCAGTGGAGGGGAGCAGCGGGGAAGCGTGACCTCAGGCAGCGCCGGGACATGCGGCTCGCGCAAGCACCGGGCCACTGAGACTCCGCAGCGGGTGCCCCATCAGCCGGAGACCGCGGCCCAGCAGGGGAGATCAGCTAGTGGCTGTAGAAGGCTGGGACCCGATACCAGGCTCCGACCGCTGGCGCTTCAGGTTCCGGGTGGATGTCCGTAGCCGGGAGGGGGACAGCAAGATGGCGGCCGCTCACCTGCAGGCTCCAGACGCCGGCGGCTCCGGACTCAGGTAACCCCCGGAGGCAGGCATGCGAGGACAGGGGTCTATGTAACACCCCACGGGAAAGTGGTCTGCGGCCAGGATCCGCTAGAAGTGTCACGGCCCCGCCGTCTCTATCCCGGAAGGCAAGTGTGGATCCAGCTTGTACTCCAGTCCCCGGCTTTAGATTGAGGGAAGGGCCGCAACCCGCAGGAGCGCTTGTAAGCGCTCCCCGATTCTGCGGTCCTCCCTCAGTGAGCTTATTGTGAGCTGGGAAGAGGGGGGGGTAAAATATATAACAGAAGGGGAGCGTTATAGGGGCTATATATGTTAATAAGGAGCTATATAGTCAGGAGCTCCAAAGCAGCACGTCTGTTCTCATCAGTGGCCAGACCACACCCCCGATTCTGACCTAATTCTTGATTAATGAAAGCATTCTATAGGGTCATACGTTTATTAAACTGCCATCATGGCTGCCACTGTTGTGCCACTATGTTTCATAGATTTGATATCTGTTTTAATAAATGCAATGGGCCAAATATAATAGAGTGAGAGTTTCAAAAAGTGAGAGATTTGGTAAGGTTTTGCAGTTTTCGTTTTAAAGTGGCAATCATTTACACAGCAAGATGAACTTGGTTTTGCAGTGTAAATGATTGCCACTTTAAAAATAACTGAAAAACCTTACCAAATCTCACACTTTCTGAAATTCTCAAACTATTACATTTGGCCCCATGTGTTTGTTCTGTTGCTCTGTCACATTTTTTAGTGAGCCTACTTGCTGCAGCCTTTAGCAAATATTGGGGAAAACTATATTTTGAGCTGTGAGTTGGTAAAAAATTAATGGAATTTACTAGACATTATTGTTCTTGATAAACAGGTTGAAATTACATGATTTTAGCTGTTTTTATACATTGTTTAGGAAATCCAGATCCAAAACTAAATTTTTGCAGATGGTTTTGCCAAAACAAAATCCAATGCAGATTTAGAGCCAAAACCAAAACACGGGGGTCTGCGCATGTCTCTGTGTCATATTAATTACATATAAATAGAAAACAAAGCAAACACTAGGATGTTTATGCTACATATCCTTTTTTGCCAGAAAGCTTGCATATATTAATTTAAACTTTATAATTTAGGAAATAAATGCATTTTTCTTTGGTTTGAAGTCACTACTGTATTTTACAAAAGTAGTTTTTTATTTCTGGATAGGTTTCTTAACTTTAGTAACAAAACAACTTCTTTTGCCAACAACAAAATTCTTCCAATTATGTTGGAAATGCAGAAGCATAGAATAGGTATTCATCAATACAAAGTGTCTTACTCACAGCTGTTCAAATTTAGGCTTTTTGTGTATAGATAGTGTGAAGGTATAATTCTGACCATCCTTTGTGCTTCATCAGAATTGGAGACATGCAGACTTTGTTCTTGATTTCTATAAAGCATACATTTCTTTTTCTCTCTCAGAAAGCCATAGAGAAAGGTTTCGGAGCCTAATGGAGTTGCAAAAGCTCACTGCTCCCAGAGATCAAAACTATAAGCAACCAAATAAGAATTTAATGCTGTTTTCAGGATGCAATGGAAATAGCTTTTTATGTCTCTTATATAGCAATGATTCTAACTAAAATGCACCTGCCACAAGTTATGCTTTAAAGATATGCTCGTTATACTAGCCATCTATGTTTTATAAAAAAAGAACAAAAAGCATGCACTTTTTATCTCTGACAGGTACTTATCACAGTAACATAGACACTACAAATCCCTAAGAAAATACAGAATGTCCCTACCTTTAATGGAAATTGTAAGTTTTAAATTTTTTAGCTTGACAGGTTTAAAATTGTATGGAGTTTTTTTGTTCCATTCCACTATTATGGTAAAAACTTTTTACACCTTAAAAATAAAAAAAAGTCATTGTGATGTCTCTTTGCATGTCTGTGCCAGCATTTACAAGCAAATCTCAAATCATTACATAGTGTTGCTTTGTAATCCACACAACTATACTGTATGTTTGATAGGCAGATTTTGTCATGCAGTAAGCACAGCTGAAGTCTACTGCTACCTGCTATAATACAACAGTGCAAAATAAAAGAAAATGGCTATGCATGCCTGATATATAAGTGAAATGTAAGTGGATGAAAAAGTAAAACCTGGAAGCGTTATTTCCTTTGCAATGGGTACACAGGTTTTAAGATGCACAAACTAAGATCCAGGTATTGTTTTGAGCCAGATCTCTTTTTGCGCACATACTGTAAGTGCATACACACACACACACACACACACACACACACACACACACACACACACACACACACACAATGAAATCACTGCTAATAAAAAACTTACAGTAAAATAAATATTAGATAATTATATCCTACAAATTTGTTACATTATAGCATTTTTATAATGTCTTTCTGATATATGATAGGCTCTAAGAGCCTACTATATTTAGGAAACATTTACTCTTTGCCCAATTTTCGTTGACAGCAGACAAAGTATACATACATTACAGACTCAAAAAGGATAAGTAATCCAATCTATGACTAAGTACAGTACAAAACTGTAAAAAGTAGAGAGGAGCGGCACAGATCTCTTAGAACCGAGCCCACACCCCCATCTGAGGGAATTTGGACCACTGCTTAGATCTCCCCACCAATTTTGGACTTTAAAATGAGGCAAAATGTTATCATCCAGCGCTGGATTCTTGTTTGTTTTGTATTCTATATAAATCCCTGCCTGGTGATTTGGGCACCATTACACACTGTGACGAATTCAGTCCACACTGCTATGCTGTGATGTATCCATACACTCCATACACTTCAGTGGCTGCTGTGCTGTGCCCATTTACTGCATACAGTCCAGTGGCTGCTGTGTTGTGTCTATCTACTCCAGTGTCTGAAGTGCTGTGCTCTGTCCATCCACTCCAGTGGCTGCTGAACTGTGCTGTGACGGAGCTGAGCTAACCTGACCGATCTGTCCACAATGCCCATCCACTCTATTGCTGCTGACATATCAGTCCAGTGCCTCTACACTCCAGTGTTGCTGATATACAGTATATGTCAAGTGTATATCCACTCTAGTGCTGATGATATATCGGTCCACTCCAGTCCCCTCAGGCTCCCTAGTGTTGTTAATATTGGTCGAGCTAGATTACAGTACAGGCAGTTAATTTTCTATTATTTTTATAGTGCAGAAACTAAGGCCCAAATGTATTAAGTCTTAAAAGGTGATAAAGTGGAGACGGATAAAGAGTGATAACTGACCAGCCAATCAGCTTCCTAACTGCTATGTAACAGGCTGTATTTGAAAAATTACAGTTTGGAGCTGGGGGTGGATCTTTATCCCAGAAGGGGACCAAAAAGACTACTAGTTGTTTCAAACAACAATTATCTATTAAACAATCCTTTGCAAGTTGAAGCAAGACTGACACCTGTAATCCAGTCACCCAGTGGATCACTAACACCATGATAGTTATGCTAGTATTAGATCTGCATCCAATATCTGTCATTAGTGTAGCATATTTTAGACAGTTAATTGAGGTTCCGTGTCCAACCTACCAAAGTCCATCTTGGTTCCATTTTGCTAGACAAAGAATTCCATGGCTGTATCAGAACATTAAAAAACCTAAATTATTGGCCTACAAAATGCCATTGTACCCACTGTCCATATAACCACAGATATGTGGACAAGCTGATTTGGGCAAACTAAAGATTACATGACTGTTACAGCTCACTTGGTGGTTGAATCTCCTTCTGCCGAAGTAACAGCAGCAGCATCTAACAAACAACGCCAGCCCATTCAGTGGCAGGCTACTCTCTATCACTAGCTTCATAAAGAGGCATATCACTGACAACATTTTAGGAAATTGAACGGATTTCAAAGCAAAATTACTTACCCCGCTTAGACTCTCCTCAGGATTTGTGATTTCTGCTAATGCCACAAATATTCTTAACTCATTACAGCTATGTGAACTTTAACATATACTATGTTTTGCTCATACAATCAACTTGGTGGTACAGAGGTTTTTAGGAACTGACAGGGGCGTTCAATAACAGTTACATTTTTTGTGCCACCAACTGAAGCAAGAGGGAGTAACAAGGTGGAATTCCACTTTTACAGAGAACACGGACCATCCCATGGACACTATAAACTTTACTGTACTTTGAGAGGATTTCAGCAGCTATTTCTAAAAGGAGGATCATTTACACCATAATGCATGAGGAGCTCACCCTAAAAGGATGATTGGAGCATACTTTCCTCTAACGGTGAACTGCCGCCACCTCCCACTGGACTCTCATTCATATACGGGATCACTGTTGTTTGGATAAGTGCTTCTGATACAGGGGTTATGATAGGAACGGACTACTCCAGAACACCCTCTTGTTCCAGACGTCTATGAAGGGTAACACTATCTTAAATAAGTGTATGAATTCATACTTTTTAACTCATATGTGACATGTATGTTTTTACTTTTCTATTACATTGTTCAACTAGAGAAATTTAATTCCCTCTTTCACTTTGTTCATTATACTATTGTACCATAGCGCAGCCTCCTTTCTGTTGTTGTTTAAATGTATATTGTGGGAGTGACTTCCCATGTGTTTTGAGGCAGCCGCTAAGTAAAGCATCTCAAGTCCCATACGCCTAAATATACCTTGGTATAACTATTTTACACAACACGTGAAAAGGTCTATATGAGGATTTTGTTTTAAATTGTGATTATTCACTTTTTCAAACTGTCTACATGGACTATGACTGGGAATAGTAATCTTGCCCACACCACGGTGAGTGAAGCAAGCCATGCAAGCAGACATGATGCGGTCCTGGTCATGTTATGGAGAAAACTACACCAAAAACATAAAACAACTCATGTTGACCTTTTCATGGGGTCAACCTTTTTCCCATGTTGACCATGTCCATGTCGACCAATATTGGCCAACCTAATGACTGCCAACCTTATCCAGGTTGACCCATTAATCCATAATTCTTATTTTATGGATATATTTACTGAACATCTAATTAAAACGGGGTGCACATTCTAAAAAAAGCAGTATTTACAGTGCATTGATTAAAATCCCCTATTTCACAGAAAATCAAATTGCAACCTGCTTTCATTCTGCTGCAGATTTAAAGCACTGGACAGATCACTATGATCTTTGCTGGCCACATTTTATGACAATGTGACAAAGGTGTTAATGTAAACTAAAATGGTGTGATGTCCCCACTGTTACATCAACAACCTCTCTGCCTCTGAGCCTAGACTGGTATAGGAAAATAATGGGAAAACAGTCTCTTATATTCCATCATCCAGCAGCTGATGCAATAATGGCTATCATCCCAGGGCTGGAATCACTAGGGAAGTGATCCTCCACCCCCAAGGACAACTAACCCTGGGGTTTTGGGCGCAGAAGCAATAGTGTTATTAAATGTTTAAATATTTTTTTATACACGTAGACTACAGGTCCCATCAAGGCTGCTCGGACATGATGGCACTTGTTAAACCACAAATGCCAGCTTGCACCAATCATTGTATTATTTTATTGTAGTTTTATGAATGGGCATGCCTGTGGACATCTTCCAATTTATTTTAGCTATATGTCTGGATTTTTTCTTTTGGAATTATGCTTGCTGCTGGATAGAATGTTTGGATGGTTGTTATACATGTTTTTAGAAGTAAGACAAAAGCTGCAGTCACTAGGCAAAGGGAAGATTAAAATAGGACTACAAATGTGTGTTGTGCAGGAGGATAGTAGAGATTCCATTGAGAACATTGTATTGTATTGTAGCTACACTTTAGAGCTCCGGTGAAGAGAGATAAAGATGGAGTAGCATCCTTTGAAATAGCTGGTATGAGCTCCAGTAAGCTCAGTTTGTACAGATAAGAAAGTAATTGTAGAAATTATTTTTATATCTACAGTATTTGCCATCTGAGATAACTATTCTATTGAAAAGAAAATCCCACCTGTATAGTACTTTATCTTATGCACTCAACTCAGTGTGGTGTTTATATTAAAGGCTGTGCTCTTGGTTAAGGTGCAAGTGGAGAATTCAACTTAAAAATGGCAGTACAGGGTCATTATTAATTCCAGACTGCATCCTATGGGTGGTCTGAATTAAGGCAGTATTCATTTCATATAATGTACAGTACATGGTGCAGTGGCATAATTACCATGGGTGCAGGGGGTGCAGCTGTTATGGGACCCGGGGTGCTTTCAAGGCCCACTGTTCCCCCTGCACCCATTCACAGGCTGCCTCCAAGGCCTGCCATTTCCATTCATCCCCACCCACGGGAAGAACGCCTGCAGCTGATAGCTTCACCAAGGCTGAAGACACACGGAGGATGTAGCAGTGGAGGACCCTACCTGTTCGGCTCCGAGTACCATCAGCAGAGAAGTGCAGTGATTCACAGGTATTTAAGGGACGGGTCCTAATGCAGTGAAGTACCCTCCCCATCAGAGACCGTTGCTGTAGTCTGGTAATGTATCTCCTGATCACTCCCCCTCCCTGTTTCTTTCTCTACCCCCTCTCCCAGACACTTTTTCTCTTGCTACTCTCTCTTTCTCTCCCTGACACTGTCTCTCTCCAGCTCTCTCCCTTATACTGTCAAACTCCCCTTGAGACTGTATCTCTCCCTCTCTCTCACTGACACTGTTTCTCTCTCCTTGACACTGTCTTCCTCCCTCTCTCCCCGACACTGTCTATCACACTCTCCATGACACTGTATCTCTCTCCCTGACATTGTCTCTATCTCCCTGGCACTGTCTCTCTCCATTTCATTGTCTCTCTCTCTCTCACTCTGAGGCACTCTCTCTCTGACACTGTCTATCTCCCTAAAACGGTCTCTCTCCCTCCCCTCTCTTCCTGACACTGTCTCTCTCTATAGAACTCGCTACCCCTCCCTATCTCTCTCTATTCCCTCTCTCCCAGACTCTTTCTCTTCTGCTACTCTCTCCTTTTGTCCCTGACACTGTCTCTCTCCAGCTCTCTCCCTTATTCTGTCTTCCTCCTCTTGATGCTATCTCTTCCTTGCTCTCTCCCCTGACACTGTCTCTCTCACACTCACCCTGACACTGTCTCTCTCTCCGTGACATTGTCTCTGTCTTCCTGGCACTGTCTCTCTCCCTGACATTCTCTCTCATTCTGTGGCACTCTCTCTCTGACACTGTCTCTTGCCATAGAACTATCTGTCCTTCTTCATCTCTCTCTTACTGACACTGTCTCTCTTTTGCCTGACTCTGTCTCTCTCTCTATCCCTGACAGTGTCTCTCTATCTCTCTCCCTGACACTCTTTTTCTCCCTGACACTCTCTCTCTGACACCCTCTCTCTGACACCCTCTCTCTATCTTGTTCTCGCTTTCCCTGTCTGTCTTTCCCTGACACTATCAATCTATTGCTCCCCTCACTTTTTCTCTCCCTCACTCCCTGACACCCTCTCTCACTCATCTCTTTCTCTCATTCCACTTATTTCCATGATACCCTCTCACTCACTGACACACCTCTTTCCCTATATTCCTTGCTCTTACCCTGACACCCTCTTTGCCTCTCACTTCCTTTACTCTCCCTGGCCTGCACCCCAATAGGGCATTGTAGTGACCGGGGGGTGGCCTTTCAATATTTTGCTATGGGGCCACAAAGTTGTAGTTATGCCCTTAAACTGGTGTATAGATGTTTGGGCACTGGGGTTCTATGTTTCCAGCTTCTATGGTATATGTTAATTTTCCATGGCTAATTCAGCAGCAAATTACCAGATTTGCTGTGTTTGTTGCATGATTTTTTTTATTGTTGGTGTTTAGTTTTTGATTTCCATACTTTGTCTAAATTTTATTGTGCCTGTTCACCATGCTACTGGTTTAATAAAATATGCATTTCAAGTGTATTTGGTATATGTCTGTTTCATATTTCCTATAAAATGTTAAGTAGATTTTATTAAAGTCCAACATGTACAGAGTAGATGATCTCTGTCTGGTGAGTAAGCATTATTGCAGTTGTGGTGCTAAGTTTAAACTGCACTCATAGCCACTATGGCATTGGCTGATTTGAATAGAAGTACAAGTTATACAGTCTTCCACTCACCTCACATGTCAGCTGACCTTCTCTGTGACTCTAAAACATGGATATCAAATCCAGGAGCATAGGTCTCACAGGAAAGATTCCCAGTGGGCTGATGTACTGTACATGTGTGGTCTATTTTGTTTGCTGACGTGTGCTGGCCTGTTTTGTTTGCTGATGTGTTTGTGCTGCCTCCATGTTTACACATTATACCTCTGAAGCTGCCGATGTGAAGTCAATTCTACAAATTTTTCTATGGACACTTTCAGTTCCTAATCCTCCCATGCCTAACTTTTAAATCACAGTGGAATATGCTAGTACTGCATAAGTGTTAATAAATAAATGAATGTATAGATGTTACAACCAAGAATTCTAAAACCTCTTGGTGTCACTGGGTCTTTCATACAGCAGTGGAAATTTGAAACACGTTGTTAAACCAAAAGCTATATTATACATTTATTTATTTTTTCCCCATGGGGGACAATTTATTCTATTGTTTTCTGTGTGGGCCACTGTGAGTGTTTTTTTCCTGTGGGGGCCAATGCTTTTTATTTTTTTTCTTGTGCAATATTTTTCATCTGTGCTTGTGTCTGAATTGCACAGCATATGTATGCACTGTGATGGTGTTTGCACAGAGTTGCAGTACAGAGTGAGACACACGCACCAAGAAGTGTAATAAAAATGTGTTGGGCATTCCTGTGTGGTTAAAAGGGGCTGGCTGATCAGACACTGATATAACATAGCATGGGTGTGTTGCTGAAAGTGGTTGTGTATAGAAACAGTGAGGGATAGTCAATTGTTTAAAAAGTCAGTTGGGTGCCTGTTTCTTCCTATCTAGTAGACAGGAAAAAATGGACACCCAACCGACTTTTCAAACATTTGAATTCCCCCCATTGAATTGCTCACAATGGAGGCCATTCTCAGATGGATGATCTGCACCTAACATAGGGCTGGTGAAAGTTACAACGGTTCAACCAACTGCGGCGTTTAAAGTTGCACAAAGCATGATTGCAGCATCTGTAGACACTGAAAGTGGGCATCTCAGTACTATCACATTTGGATGCACAAATGTACCCCAGGGAATGGCATTGTATCCTAATTAGCATAGAGTTACAGATGCAACTGCAGCAAAAGATGCAAGGAAGGCAGGAACTCTGTCCAACTCAGAATCAGACCATATGAGGAGGAATCCTGCCCACTCAACAAACCCCACCCCCACAACAGACCCCGTTCCCATTAGGGCTGCTTCCATACATTTCACAGGTTGGTTATCCATCCCAATCCGCCCCTGATCACATCATCCAGCTTGACACACAGACACACACACAGACAAACACACAGACACACACACACACACACACACACACACACACACACACACACACACACACTATGTCATCTGTACTACTGACTTAACATAATGCTGATTAAGAAAGTGAAAGAGTACAAAAGCTTAATTTTACTATGGCCGGGAAGCAGTTAATTTTCAGGCTGTTGGGATCCCAATGGTCAGGATACCGACAGCGGAATCCCGACAGCTAACAATGTGACAGCTGGAATCCTGGTGAACAAGGTCTATTCACACTCTGTAAATCATGTTGATCCCCTATAGCCTATCAGTGTGCTTCCTACTGTAAATCTACTGTAGACTGAGCACATGTTGCAGTAATTATGTGAGTGGACACAGATGAGGTTAACTGATGCAAAATTTCATGCAAATTACTTTTCATGTAGAGAAGGCCAGTTTGTAGATCTGCAGTTTCAGCAATGGAATAGAAACAGGCAGATCGGGCCGGAGCTGACGTCACACACCCTACCTAAAAACGCTTGTTAACGCATGCGTTTTTCTGGACACTCCCAGAAAACGGCCAGCTACCACCCCTGAATGTTGCTTCCTGTCAATAAGCCTGCAATCGCCTAGCAATAAAAAAAGATGCTGATTTATTTTGCAGTTTGGTATCGCGAGCGCGCATTACGATCCGTATGCATGCATACTAGTTCGATAATCATCCGCCCTGCGACTTCGCATATAAGCAATCAGGTGTGAATTAGGTCCTTACGCTAGGTACACACTATACAATTATCTGGCAGATAATCTGCCAGATCTAGCTGGTTGGAATTAAAATCTGATAATGGATGAGAGCAAATGACAATCGACCATTTGCTCCCATACACTGCAAAACGGAGAAAAACAGTGGTTCATCCAAGTTGCCTAAAATTGTGTTTAACCAATTTGTATAAACGACAGGTTTTGTTTGTTTTCCAGTGTTTGACAGCAAATGGTAGATTGTAATTTGCTCTCATCCATTATCAGATTTTCATTCCAACCAGCTAGATCTGGCAGATAATTGTATAGAGCATAGGTTCTCAAACTCGGTCCTCAGGACCCCACACAGTGCATGTTTTGCAGGTAACCCAGCAGGTGCACAGGTGTATTAATTACTCACTGACACATTTTAAAAGGTCCGGAGGTGGAGCTAATTATTTCACTTATGATTCTGCGAGGAGATCTGCAAAACATGCACTGTGTGGGGTACTGAGGACCGAGTTT
This sequence comes from Pseudophryne corroboree, assembly GCF_028390025.1. Taxonomy (NCBI): domain Eukaryota; kingdom Metazoa; phylum Chordata; class Amphibia; order Anura; family Myobatrachidae; genus Pseudophryne; species Pseudophryne corroboree. The sequence continues at coordinate 484,201,030 of NC_086448.1, forward strand.
GAGAGCCTGTGGTATAGTGTGTACCTAGCATTAGTCTGTGACCTGCAGGAGTCTGCACAAAAAGAGAAAGAATACAGGTGCACTAATTTTGCAAGTGAGGAAAGTTAAGTGTGTGAGAAAGTTAGATAAGAGCAGCTACTGCATGTATTAGGAGTGTTGTGGGGTGAGAAATAAATGTGAAAAAATTGTTACATATATAAAAAAAAATCAAACAATAAAAGTGATATAGGGTGCTAAAGTAAGTATTATATTGTCATGCCCTGGAGAGCACAGTCAAAGTAATTCATGGGGACCCATGCCTCAAAACTCACCACACAAATTACATATTACATAAACTTTTACGATCGTACCTTAATGTGCCTTGTAAAAATGTGCAGTCAGATAATGCTAGGATACCTCCCTAGACTGTACACCCTAACTGCAAGTAATGAGACGTGCTACCTTGCTGAGACCTGTAGTGCCACACACAAAGAAAAAGAATGCAGGTACACTAGTCAAACATTACTAATTGGAATCGTAATAGATTTTGCAATCAGCGGTTTTTCACATAATCTTGGCCAAAATTACGTGCCTACCCATCACTTCATGGTAACGTCATAGTCGGGTAAGTCCCTAAAATTCTAAGGTTTCATGTCTAGGGTGTGGGACAGCACCCCAAAAAAGCACAGCCAAAACCACCCCAAGTCTGTGTGTGGCACTACAGGTCTCAGCAAGGTAGCACCTCCCATTACTTGTAGTTAGGGTGTGCAGTCTAGGGCTTCTTTCCTATACCTGCAGGATAGTGGAAACAATTCTTCCTATGGCACTGCACAACGGAGCAGCACAAGACAGTAAACAACAGGTCATCAAACCTATACAAACATATATATGAAAAGAAACAATACAGTCTCACTTGTGCTCCAAATTGTTCAACAGACTGGATGATCCTCAATATGATAATGGAAATATATAGTCCAATGATGATGTCATGGAATTAAAACAAAAAGACATACAATAGTGTGATACTGCGATCCACTCAATTCCACCCCTGATGTTTGAAAGAGAGGATGAATGTGAGCATAGTCCCAATCCAAAATCTGATATCTCCTTCCTTTAAGTAGACACCCAAAGTGGTGTGGAATCATGTAGACTTGGACAGATTCTTACATGTGTGCTTACTTGAAAGTGATGATGGGAAGCATATAAAGGTTTCTTTAGACTTCTGATTAGTCCTTACTTGGTGTTTTAATGGAGAATGATGACTTTCATCATATGCATAAATAAGGTCAAAAAGCAACTGTGTTAAACCGGGCCATAACTACCTGTGTGCGAAGTGTGCATTGCACACAGCACACTTTAGGTGAGAGCGCAATGTGCGCTGTGACCCCGAATGGCCGCCCTGTCTGCTGTAGGCAGCGGTGAAGAGTTAATTATTCACCGCTGTGCTCATTGGTGTATTCGGGGCGTGAGGGGGGGGTGGCGGCGGCAGAGAGAGAAGAGGCACCTTCTCGCTCTACGACTGGTGATGTAAAGGACCCCGCTGCGCTGTGGAGTCAGGCGGCCATCAGGCGGGAGCCAGAATACCGGAAGAATAGGCAGCGGGCAGTGGTGGGTGAGTATTGATGGGGCTGGGAGCGGTGAATGCAGAGCGGGCATGAAGCGTTCAGTGACAATATGCATGACAGGACGGCGCTGGGTTGGAGAAGCGCCATCCTTGTTCCGTTGTGCCAATCTTTTTTTACATTTTAAAAGGCCCTTGGGAAGGAAGCCGCGGCAATTTTATTTTGGGGAGATGGAGTGCTTTTACACATTCTCGTGGGGCAGCGCGATCATTCACTACAGCGCCATAGAGATGGACGAGTTTACAGGGAAACTGCTGCAGCACTTATCTCCTCCCAGCAGCTCCAAAGAGTGACAGTGAGTGTGACTGTGTCAGTGCCACGTGGAGCAAAGGAGAGAGGGGGAGCAGAGGCTGAGGGTGGACGCAATAGGTGCTGCCTGACTGGCACAGGTAAAAACAAAGGTAGAAGCAGAACAGCTGGTTAGATATCACAAATGGTATTTACTGTATAGGGGAGACATGCCATGTCAGATAGATAGATGCTCACACACACATTGTGTTACTAAGGCTATATAGATCCTGTAACACGGTGGTGTGATATAACCCTGTGAGTATGGGGTCTTTCATCACCTATATGCACCAACACAGCATAAGAAGTACAACAAGTTCTTGTAGTTATTACTGATCTTTTTTTTATTATAATTTTTTTCTTTTTAATTGTAAGTTTTCATTTTTGGATGCATTTGGAAAGATCTGGGGAGGGGACACAGTGCCTGTTTTTTTTTTTTTTTATCCCTAATTACATTGCTGAAGCTATTATTTCATTACATACACTAGTTTAGCATCTGTGGTCTGTTGGGAGGTAATGTCAGTCACCATTCAGCTATGTGACTGACAAATTCCTATGACCTCTAAAGCTGCTGATTCATTAAAGCAGTGCTGTTACTAGCAGTATGTGCTTGATGAGGGGGGGGGGGGGGGGTGGGAGGTAGGATTAATTTAAAACATGACGCGCGGGGGGGGGGGGCGCCGATGCGGTTTATTGCACACAGCGCTAAAATGTCTAGTTACGGCACTGGTGTTAAAACCAAGCTGTTTATTTACATATTATAAAAATATATAGATGGGACAGAACAACCATACCATTTGGATATAATAAATATGCAATCCAGTGGAAGATGTAACCCGGGTGTGAATACACAGTGGACTCGTGATATAGATTTCGGTTGTAAGCCCAATGAAATTACACTGTTTCTATGCATTTCCACGCTCTGCGGCGTCTTTCTCAAGATGACAACAGTGTTTTAAAACTACAAAATGGAGACCATTCTTAAAGTAAATACATAATAACATCCCTGTAAAATTATTTATAAGAAAAATGTATAAAAACTAGAGATGAGCGGGTTCGGTTCCTCGGAAACCGAACCCCCCCGAACTTCACCCATTTTATACGGGTCCGAGGCATACTCGGATTCTCCCGTATGGCTCGGTTAACCCGAGCGCGCCCGAACGTCATCATTCCGCTGTCGGATTCTCGCGAGATTCGGATTCTATATAAGGAGCCGCGCGTCGCCGCCATTTTTCACTCGTGCATTGGAAATGATAGTGAGAGGACGTGGCTGGCGTCCTCTCACTTTGTTTCAGGGGGCTGCATATCTTTATTCTGGGGACCAGCAGTATTATAGGAGGAGTACAGTGCAGAGTTTTGCTGACCAGTGACCACCAGTATTATACGTTGTCTGCCTGAAAAACGCTCCATATCTGTGCTCAGTGTGCTGCATATATCTGTGCTCACACTGCTTAATTGTGGGGACTGGGGACCAGCAGTATTATATAGGAGGAGTACAGTGCAGCGTTTTGCTGACCAGTGACCACCAGTATACGTTGTCTGCCTGAAAAATGCTCCATATCTGTGCTCAGTGTGCTGCATATATCTGTGCTCACACTGCTTTAAAGTGGGGACTGGGGACCAGCAGTATTATATAGGAGGAGTACAGTGCAGAGTTTTGCTGACCAGTGACCACCAGTATTCGTTATCTGCCTGAAAAACGCTCCATATCTGTGCTCAGTGTGCTGCATATATATGTGCTCACACTGCTTTATTGTGGGGACTGGGGACCAGCAGTATTATATAGGAGGAGTACAGTGCAGAGTTTTGCTGACCAGTGACCACCAGTATACGTTGTCTGCCTGAAAAACGCTCCATATCTGTGCTCAGTGTGCTGCATATATCTGTGCTCACACTGCTTTATTGTGGGGACTGGGGACCAGCAGTATTATATAGGAGGAGAACAGTGCAGAGTTTTGCTGACCAGTGACCACCAGTATTATACGTTCTCTGCCTGAAAAATGCTCCATATCTGTGCTGCATTGTAGTATATAGTAGGAGTACAGTGCATAATTTTGCTGACCACCAGTAAAATATATAGGAGTACGGTACAGAAGGCCACTGCTTTACCTACCTCTGTGTCGTCAAGTATACTATCCATCCATACCTGTGGTGCATTTCAGTTTTGCACAGTTTGCTGAACACCAGTATATAATATATAGCAGTACGGTACAGTAGGCCACTGCTCTACCTACCTCTGTGTCGTCAAGTATACTATCCATCCATACCTGTGGTGCATTTCAGTTTTGCACAGTTTGCTGATCACCAGTATATAATATATAGCAGTACGGTACAGTAGGCCACTGCTCTACCTACCTCTGTGTCGTCAAGTATACTATCCATCCATACCTGTGGTGCATTTAAGTTTTGCACAGTTTGCTGACCACCAGTATATAATATATAGCAGTACGGTACAGTAGGCCACTGCTCTACCTACCTCTGTGTCGTCAAGTATACTATCCATCCATACCTGTGGTGCATTTCAGTTTTGAACAGTTTGCTAACCACCAGTTTATAATATATAGCAGTACAGTACAGTAGGCCACTGCTCTACCTACCTCTGTGTCGTCAAGTATACTATCCATCCATACCTGTGGTGCATTTAAGTTGTGCGCAGTATATATAGTAGTAGGCCATTGCTATTGATACTGGCATATAATTCCACACATTAAAAAATGGAGAACAAAAATGGGGAGGGTAAAATAGGGAAAGATCAAGATCCACTTCCACCTCGTGATGAAGCTGCTGCCACTAGTCATGGCCGAGACAATGAAATGCCATCAACGTCGTCTGCCAAGGCCGATGCCCAATGTCATAGTAGAGAGCATGTAAAATCCAAAACACAAAAGTTCAGTAAAATGACCCAAAAATCAAAATTAAAAGCGTCTGAGGAGAAGCGTAAACTTGCCAATATGCCATTTACGACCTGGAGTGGCAAGGAACGGCTGAGGCCCTGGCCTATGTTCATGGCTAGTGGTTCAGCTTCACATGAGGATGGAAGCACTCATCCTCTCGCTAGAAAAATGAAAAGACTTAAGCTGGCAAAAGCACAGCAAAGAACTGTGCGTTCTTCTAAATCACAAATCCCCAAGGAGAGTCCAATTGTGTCGGCTGCGATGCCTGAACTTCCCAACACTGGACGGGAAGAGGTGGCGCCTTCCACCATTTGCACGCCCCCTGCAAGTGCTGGAAGGAGCACCCGCAGTCCAGTTCCTGATAGTCAAATTGAAGATGTCACTGTTGAAGTACACCAGGATGAGGATATGGGTGTTGCTGGCGCTGAGGATGAAATTGACATGGAGGATTCTGATGGTGAGGTGGTTTGTTTAAGTCAGGCACCCGGGGAGACACCTGTTGTCCGTGGGACGAATATGGCCATTGACATGCCTGATCAAATTACAAAAAAAATCACCTCTTCGGTGTGGAATTATTTTAACACAAATGCGGACAACAGGTGTCAAGCCGTGTGTTGCCTTTGTCAATCTGTAATAAGTAGGGGTAAGGACGTTAACCACCTCGGAACATCCTCCATTATACGTCAACTGCAGCACATTCATCATAAGTCAGTGACAAGTTCAAAAACTTTGGATGACAGCGGAAGCAGTCCACTGACCACTAAATCCCTTCCTCTTGTAACCAAGCTCCTGCAAACCACACCACCAACTCCCTCAGTATCAATTTCTTCCTTACACATGAAAGCCAATAGTCCTGTAGGCCATGTCACTGGCAAGTCTGACGAGTCCTCTCCTGCCTGGGATTCCTCCGATGCATCCTTGAGTGTAACGCCTACTGCTGCTGGCGCTGCTGTTGTTGCTGCTGGGAGTCGATCGTCATCCCAGAGGGGAAGTCGGAAGACCACTTGTACTACTTCCAGTAAGCAATTGACTGTCCAACAGACCTTTGCGAGGAAGATGAAATATCACAGCAGTCATCCTGCTGCAAAGCGGATAACTCAGGTCTTGGCAGCCTGGGCGGTGAGAAACATGTTTCCGTTATCCACCGTTAATTCACAGGCAACTACAGACTTGATTGAGATACTGTGTCCCCGGTACCAAATACCATCTAGGTTCCATTTCTCTAGGCAGGCGATACCGAAAATGTACACAGACCTCAGAAAAAGAGTAATCAGTGTCCTAAAAAATGCAGTTGTACCCAATGTCCACTTAACCACGGGCATGTGGACAAGTGGAGCAGGGCAGACTCAGGACTATATGACTGTGACAGCCCACTGGGTAGATGTATTGCCTCCCGCAGCAAGAACAGCAGCGGCGGCACCAGTAGCAGCATCTCGCAAACGCCAACTCATTCCTAGGCAGGCTACGCTTTGTATCACCGCTTTCCAGAAGAGGCACACAGCTGACAACCTCTTACCAAAACTGAGGAACATCATCGCAGAATGGCTTACCCCAAATGGACTCTCCTGGGGATTTGTGACATCGGACAATGCCAGCAATATTGTGCGTGCATTACATCTGGGTAAATTCCAGCACGTCCCATGTTTTGCACATACATTGAATTTGGTGGTGCAGAATTATTTAAAAAACGACAGGGGCGTGCAAGAGATGCTGTCAGTGGCCCGAAGAATTGCGGGCCACTTTCGGCATTCAGCCACCGCGTGTCAAAGACTGGAGCACCAGCAAACAGTCCTGAACCTGGCCTGCCATCATCTGAAGCAAGAGGTGGTAACGAGGTGGAATTCAACCCTCTATATGCTTCAGAGGATGGAGGAGCAGCAAAAGGCCATTCAAGCCTACACATCTGCCTACGATATAGGCAAAGGAGGGGGAATGCACCTGACTCAAGCGCAGTGGAGAATGATTTCAACGTTGTGCAAGGTTCTGCAACCCTTTGAACTTGCCACACGTGTAGTCAGTTCAGACACTGCCAGCCTGAGTCAGGTCATTCCCCTCATCAGGCTTTTGCAGAAGAAGCTGGAGACATTGAAGGAGGAGCTAAAACAGAGCGATTCCGCTAGGCATGTGGGACTTGTGGATGGAGCCCTTAATTCGCTTAACCAGGATTCACGGGTGGTCAATCTGTTGAAATCAGAGCACTACATTTTGGCCACCATGCTCGATCCTAGATTTAAAACCTACGTTGGATCTCTCTTTCCGGCAGACACAAGTCTGCAGAGGTTCAAAGACCTGCTGGTGAGAAAATTGTCAAGTCAAGCGGAATGTGACCCGTCAACAGCTGCTCCTTCACATTCTCCCGCAACTGGGGGTGCGAGGAAAAGGCTAAGAATTCCGAGCCCACCCGCTGGCGGTGATGCAGGGCAGTCTGGAGCGAGTGCTGACATCTGGTCCGGACTGAAGGACCTGCCAACGATTACTGACATGTCGTCTACTGTCACTGCATATGATTCTCTCACCATTGAAAGAATGGTGGAGGATTATATGAGTGACCGCATCCAAGTAGGCACGTCAGACAGTCCGTACATATACTGGCAGGAAAAAGAGTCAATTTGGAGTCCCTTGCAGAAACTGGCTTTATTTTACCTGAGTTGCCCACCCTCCAGTGTGTACTCCGAAAGAGTGTTTAGTGCAGCCGCTCACCTTGTCAGCAATCGGCGTACGAGGTTACTTCCAGAAAATGTGGAGAAGATGATGTTGATCAAAATGAATTATAATCAATTCCTCCGTGGAGACATTCACCAGCAATTGCCTCCAGAAAGTACACAGGGACCTGAGATGGTAGATTCCAGTGGGGACGAATTAATAATCTGTGAGGAGGGGTATGTACACAGTGAAAGGGGTGTGGAATTGGACGATGACGAGGAGGTGGAGCCAGTTTGTGCAAGGAGAGATTGATTGCTTCTTTTTTGGTGGGGGCCCAAACCAACCAGTCATTTCAGTCACAGTTGTGTGGCAGACCCTGTCGCTGAAATGATGGGTTTGTTAAAGTGTGCATGTCCTGTTTATACAACATAAGGGTGGGTGGGAGGGCCCAAGGACAATTCCATCTTGCACCTCTTTTTTCTTTCATTTTTCTTTGCATCATGTGCTGTTTGGGGACTATTTTTTTTGAAGTGCCATCCTGCCTGACACTGCAGTGCCACTCCTAGATGGGCCAGGTGTTTGTGTCGGCCACTTGTGTCGCTTAGCTTAGCCATCCAGCGACCACAGTGCACCTCTTTTTTACTTTGCATCATGTACTGTTTGGGGACTATTTTTTAAATCGACCATCCTGTCTGACACTGCAGTGCCACTCCTAGATGGGCCAGGTGTTTGTGTCAGCCACTTGGGTCGCTTAGCTTAGTCATCCAACGACCTCGGTGCAAATTTTAGGACTAAAAATAATATTGTGAGGTGTGAGGTGTTCAGAATAGACTGGAAATGAGTGGATTTTATGGTTATTGAGGTTAATAATACTATGGGATCAAAATGACCCCCAAATTCTATGATTTAAGCTGTTTTTGATGGTTTTTTGTAAAAAACACCCGAATCCGACAAAAAAATTTCAGGGAGGTTTTGCCAAAACGCGTCCGAATCCAAAACACGGCCGCAGAACCGAATCCAAAGCCAAAACACAAAACCCGAAAAATGTCCGATGCACATCACTAATAAAAACATATGACCATCTGGGACCAATATGTAGTGATTAATATAATAACATTATAGTATAATTTATAATAACGGATCACATATATTAAACATCGTTATACCACAGTAACTTCATAAAAATTAATTAATCTCCATAACACATTGCTATTCTTATCCGTATAATAAATAGCATATTACATAGCACTGGTGCCTTGTATACTTTACACCATGTAGGTTCGTCTGAATGGACAACAGCACAATGCACCAATGCAATGTTTATAAAAGCAAACGTTGCTAGGGAACTGGAACATGGAGCAATCAGGTATTCCCATAATGCAGTTCTCCGGTATTGTCAGCCAATTACAGGCTTTTGGTGCTTATAACCAGGGAGAATCAAAGACGCTGCTTTTGGCGCCACTGCCACGGTCATATGACTGTGATATAGTGACGTACCCCTCGTCTGATTTGTGATGACATGCCTGCCAGTATTGGTGCGGCAATTCATGTTTTTGTACAGATGGGAGGAGTCACATGTATGGACTGGGCATGGCTGGGGTGCGAACCTGGTGTAGTGGTGGCGGTTTATCGACAACATTATTTTTGTATAGAAGGGAGACAAATCTGCTTTCAACGAGTTATGTCTATATCTTAATCAGAACACTTTAAACATCATTTTGACTTTTGAAATCAGCAAATTTTCTGTTCATTTTTTGGACCTCAAAATAGAGGTGGTAGATGGAAACATAACTACTAGCAATTATGTCAAACCCACCGATTGTAACACTTACATTAACTCAGACAGCAATCCTCTTCCCCTGTGGCTCACCAATGTGCCCAAAGGGCAACTGTTGAGACTACAGAAAAATTGCTTTAGTACTGATAAATTCAATGAACAAGCAGAACAGATGATTATTAACTTTGGGGGTCATTCCGAGTTGTTCGCTCGGTAAAAATCTTCGCATCGCAGCAATTTTCCGCTTAATGCGCATGCGCAATGTCCGCACTGCGACTGCGCCAAGTAAATTTGCTATGCAGTTAGGATTTTTACTCACGGCATTTTCATCGTTCTGGCGATCGTAATGTGATTGACAGGAAATGGGTGTTACTGGGCGGAAACAGGCCGTTTTAAGGGCGTGTGGGAAAAAACGCTACCGTTTCCGGAAAAAACGCAGGAGTGGCCGGAGAAACGGGGGAGTGTCTGGGCGAACGCTGGGTGTGTTTGTGACGTCAAACCAGGAACAACAAGCACTGAACTGATCGCAGATGCCGAGTAAGTCTGGAGCTACTCAGAAACTGCTACGAGGTGTGTAATCGCAATATTGCGAATACATCGTTCGCAATTTTAAGATGCTAAGATTCACTCCCAGTAGGCGGCGGCTTAGCATGAGCAAATCTGCTAAAATCCGCTTGCGAGCGAACAACTCGGAATGACCCCCTTTGTTGCAAAAGGTTATGAACCAAGCAAACTTAACACTATATTGGAAGAGGTAAAATCTGTTGATAGGTCCACACTAATGAGAGGAGAGAACATTAAGAATAGGAAAAAGAATGGAAATAATAATAACAAGTTTCAAGTTTCTTTCCATACACAATTCAACAAACAATATAAGAAAATAGAAGGCATAGTGAAGAAGAATTGGAACATTGTGTTGAAAAATGAGATTTTAAGAAATGTCCTACCACAAAGGCCCAAGTTCACCTATAGAAGGGCACCAAATATCAAAAGCAATATAGTATCCAGTGCCCTACATATGGACGGGACACGTTTCCTTCCAAGAAACAAAGGTTTCTATTGCTGTGGCAAATGCAAGATGTGCAAATCCTGCCCCAGCAAAGAACCAAAAATCATAGAATTTGTATTTCAGAAAAAAAATATGAAAATTGGTGATTTTATCACTTGTTATACTGACCATGTCATCTATGGAATAACCTGTACTTACAATCTATTGTATATAGGAAAGACCAAGAGACAGGTTAAAATTAGATGGGCAGAACATATCCATAATATCATCAGCAGAAATGAAAATCACCCATTTTCATTGCATTTTAAGGAGAAACATGTCTATCAAGGGGCTAAGTAGCTTCTGTGCTATCTCATGGTTAAAAAACAATTGGAGAACCACAGATAGGGAGACGAGACTTGCCAAGATGGAAATGAGGCTTATTTATGATTTCAATACTCTAAAACCGCATGGTCTCAAACATAATTTTGAAATTAGGTGGTTCTTATGATCAAGGACTATGGGGGTCATTCTGAGTTGATCACTCACTGCCGATTTTCGCAGTGCAGCAATCAGGTGAAAAAATGGCATTACTGTGCATGCATATGCCCCGCAATGGGCACGCGCGACATATGGGTACAAAGCTCTTTGTGGTTGTGCTCAGGTTCTAGCGAAGTTTTCCTTCGCACTGGCGACCGCAAGAAGATTGACAGGAAGGGGGTGTTACTAGGTGTCAACTGACCGTTTTCAGGGAGTGTTTGTAAAAAAGCAGGCGTGCCTGGAAAAATGCAGGCATGGCTGGGCGTTCGCTGGGCGGGTGTATGACGTCAAATCTGGACACGAATAGGCTGAAGTGATCGCAAGTGCTGAGTAGGTTCAGAGCTACTCTGAAACTGCACAAACTGTTTTTGCAGAGCTCTGCTGCACATGGATTCGCACTTTTGCTAAGCTAAAATACACTACCCTGTGGGCAGCGGCAAAGCATTTGCACGGCTGCTAAAATTAGCTAGTGAGCGATCAACTCGGAACGACCCCCTATATTGCTATTGGGTTTTATGTACAGCTTGGTTGTATAAAATGCATAGAAGATGTTTTACCAGATGTGCATAGTTGTGGTTGCCCTTATATATACCTTGTTGCTATAACCATAATTTTGTCATCAGGTGAAAATTGACATTGTAATTTAGTATATAGTTTGAATGGATATGTTAACCCGATGTGTTTATATAGTTATGTTCATATTAGCATATTGCCATATACATTTGAAACAACACATTGTAATTGGTCGCTATGACAACCATAGTAACATAGTAACATAGTAACATAGTATCTAAGGTTGAAAAAAAAGACAATTGTCCATCTAGTTCAACCTATTTGTGTTCTCCTATGCAGGATTTTTTGGTATAAAATTTTGACTGATGTTGATGACTAGCGCTACGTTTTACCCCTCTTTTTCTTAATAACTATAGTGCGTGACTATGCACCATTACCCTGGATATCCTTATCCATTAGGAATTTATCTAACCCATTCTTAAAGGTGTTGACTGAGTCCGCCATTACAACTCCCTCAGGCAGGGAATTCCAAACACGTATCGTCCTTATCGTAAAAAAGCCTTTACGCCGCATTGTGCGGAATATCCTCTCCTCTAACCTGAGCGAGTGTCCACATGTTCTCTGTGTTGATCTAACCAAAAACAGGTCCTGCGCAAGATCTATGTATTGTCCCCTTATATATTTGTAGATGTCGATCATGTCCCCTCTTAGTCTCCTCTTTTCCAGTGTAAACATGCCTAGTCTTGCAAGCCTTTCCTCGTATTCCAGCGTCTCCATATCCTTAATTAGTTTGGTCGCCCGCCTCTGAACCTTTTCTAGCTTCAGGATATCCTTTTTGTAGTATGGTGCCCAGAGTTGTACACAGTATTCTAGGTGTGGCCTCACAAGTGATTTATATAATGGGAGTATAATACTCTCGTCCCTAGCATCAATTCCCCGTTTTATGCATGCTAATATCTTATTAGCCTTCTTTGCTGCAGTCCTACTTTGGGTACTACTGCTTAGTTTGTTATCTATGAGGACACCTAAGTCCTTTTCCAGTACAGAATCCTCTAATTTTACCCCATTTAGTATGTAGATGTTATTTTTGTTCTTGTTACCACAGTGCATTACCTTACACTTGTCTGTATTGAAGCACATTCTCCATTTCGCTGCCCATGCTTCTAATTTAACTAAGTCGTTCTGAAGCGACTCAGCATCCCCCTCCGCATTTATAACTTTACACAATTTGGTATCATCTGCAAAAATTGAAACCATGCTCTCTAGACCTTCTGTTAGGTCATTAATGAAAATATTGAACAATAGCGGTCCTAGTACTGAGCCTTGCGGCACACCACTTAGCACTTCAGTCCAATTTGAAAAAGATCCATTAACCACAACATGCTGCTCCTTATTATCTAACCAATTTTTGACCCAAGTGCATATTATGCTTCCTAGCCCTATTTCTTGTAGCTTGTAGATAAGTCTCATGTGTGGTACAGTGTCGAAAGCTTTGGCAAAGTCTAAAAAGATTACATCCACCTCTTTACCCTGATCTAGGTTTGCGCTTACTGTTTCATTAAAGCCAAGTAAGTTGGTTTGACAGGATCTGTCCTTCATAAACCCATGTTGATTCCTTTTAATGACCTTATTGACTTCAAGGAACTTCTGAATACTATCTCTTAGAATACCTTCCAATGTAAGACTAACTGGTCTATAATTACCTGGTTCAGCTTTACTTCCCTTTTTGAATATAGGCACTACTTCTGCTATACGCCTGTCTTTGGGAACCATACCTGATATTAATGAATCCTTAAAGATCAAAAATAGCGGTTTTGCAAGTTCAGAGTGAAGCTCCATTAGAACCCTTGGGTGAATACCATCGGGTCCTGGTGACTTATTAATCTTTAAATGTTTTAATCGGTCACAGACTACCTCCTCACTTAAATAAGTACCTATCAGTGGGATATTCTCATTATTGAGATTATGTGTTAGTTCCTGAATTGGGTCCTCTCTAGTAAATACTGTTGAAAAAAACTCATTTAGTGTGTCAGCTATGTCATTATCATTTTTGCTTAAGACTCCCAACTTGTCTTTTAAAGGGCCTATACTCTCCTTCTTTAATCTCTTGCTATTAATGTATTTAAAGAATTTTTGGGGATAAGCTTTGCTTTACTTTGCTACTAGTTTTTCAGTTTCTACTTTTGCAGCTCTTATTTCCTTTTTGCATATTTTGTTACAGTCCTTATAGTGCTGAAATGACTCTGCTTCCCCGTCAGATTTGTATTTTTTAAATGCTCGTCTTTTCTTGCCCATAAGTTCCTTTATCTTTTTGTTAAGCCACATCGGTTTATGATTTTTATTCCTTTTTTTGCTGCTCGTAGGAATAAATTTGAGAGTATTTTTAGCTAGCAGTGATTTTAGTACATCCCATTTCTCCGTAGTATTTTTTCCTAGAAACAAACATTCCCATTCAATATCCCTGAAAAATACCCTCATCTTTTCAAAATTCACTTTACTAAAGTTTAGAGTCCTAGTTGAGCCAGTATAGGACAGTTTCTGAAAACTGATATTGAATGTGACCATATTGTGGTCGCTGTTTCCTATGGGTTCCCCTACTATAATACCTGATACAAAATCCCCATTGTTTGTTAATACAAGGTCTAAGATTGCATTGTACCTGGTAGGTTCCTCAACTAGTTGAACTAAGTAATCATTTAGTGTGTTTAAAAACATATTACCCCTAGCAGTGTCACATGAATCGTTTTTCCAGTTTATCTCTGGATAGTTAAAATCTCCCATCAACACTATGTCTCCTACTCCTGCTGCTCTATCGAATTTGCTTTAGTAACATTTCCTCATCAGATACATTAATACCAGGCGGCCTATAGCATACACACAATACTAACTTTTTTATTCCTTTTTCCCACATGCAATTTCTACCCATAATGTCTCGACAGTGTCTACAGTCCCCTCCTGAATATCTTTCCGCATATCAGGTTTTAAAAATGGCTTTACGTAAAGACACACCCCTCCACCCTTTTAATTTAGTCTGTCTCTCCTAAACAGCATATAGCCCTCTAGATTAATTGTCCAATCATGAGATTCGTCCCACCAAGTTTCAGTAATGCCTATAATATCATACTGTTTGCTTGCTGTAAGTATTTCTAGTTCACCCTTTTTACCAGTAATGCTTCTAGCGTTTACATACATACAACTAAGATAAGTATTTCCCCTTGCGTTAGCGACATCTTTCACCTTATGTAGCAATGATGACCTGTAATCGTCATTGGTTAGTGCTTTGGAAAAATCTCTTTTAGTACCCATGTTAGTAACTTTACCGCCTGCTCTTACCCTCCCCCCAACTTCTCCCCCATTTCGTTTACTACCGCCATCCTCACTATTCTCACTGCATGACCCGTAATTTCTAGCTAAAACCTCCCCCCAGGCTCCTAGTTTAAAATCTCCTTCAACCTTCTAACCATCCTTCCCCTAGCACCACGCCCCCTCCTCAGTTAGGTGCAATCCATCACGACAAAAGAGATGGCACCTGACTGAGAAGTCCGCCCAGTGTTCCAGGAACACAAACCCCTCTTTCCTGCACCAATCCCTAAGCCACACATTTACCTCCCTAATCTCACTCTGCCTCCCTGGACTTGGAGAATATTACCTTAGATGTCCTTGCCTAAAGTTTCTTTCCTAAGTCCCTATAGTCTTTCTTAAGGACATCCCACCTTCTGCTAACTTTGTCATTGGTGCCAACGTGCACCAAGACCGCTGGGTCTTTCACAGCCCCTCCCAACAATCTATCTACCCGGTCCGTGATGTGCCGTACCCGAGCACCCGGGAGACAACAGACTGTACGGTGATCACAGTCCCGGTAGCAGATTGCCCTATCTGCCTTCCTGATGATAGAATCCCCTACCACCACAATCTGACTAGGTACCTCACTATATTTTATCCCAACTGCGCCAGACGGACCACAACACTGGTTGATAGAGGGAGCAGTCCCCTGCGGCACCATCATTTCCTCACTATCATCCTCCGATTCCTCATCCAGTCGGGCAAATTTGTTCGGGTTTGATAGTTCGGAGATGTTGAGCCTCCCCCTCTTTTTCTTCCTTCTAACTGTGATCCAGCTAGCTACCTGATCATCATCCTCTTCTACCAGTGACCCCTCCCACAACTCCTCCACCGTTCTGTCTAAACTTTGCTCAAGATTGTGAATCTCCCTCAGTTGCGTAACGGTTTGCTCTAAATCAGTTACCTGGGCTTCCAGGGCAACCGTTCGCACACACCTCATGCAGATGTAATCACAATGGGCCGGTAGCTCCAGGTGTGCATACATCTTGCACGACATACACTGAGTGAGGTCCTCAATCACAGCCCCCCCCCCCCCCCCCCCATATTGTTTGTAAGGTCTAACTCCCTGTTACTCTCAAAGAAAAAGAAGCAAAAAAGAAAAAGTAGAAGCAAAACAATCTGGGCAAATACTCACAATAATTAAGCTGGCTTATACTTATCTATGTTTGTGCGGTCCTTGGTCCTTCGCTTTTATGCAGCCGTAGTCCCCAGTACCTCCAATGGCAGCAGCAGCTGTAATGGCAGCAGTCTCCGTCCCCTTCTGTCCTCTCTTCTGATGACTGCAGCAGCCGACTTCCTCGTCCCCTTGTGCAGCTCAATAGAGGGTTATGACCCCACGGGCGGGTGGTGAAGAAAACAATATGCAGCAGCGTCCCTGGAGATTCCCGGCTGTCACTTCCGGATCCTGTTCACGAGTCCTCCGTCTCCACTGCAAAGCGCCGCCTCCCTCTCAAGAATAGGTCCGATACAGTTTAGGTAGTGAGTGTATTTTACAAGTATACACTACCAAGGAGGAGTTTTCACCATCCCCATATCACATCATGCCACATGCTCTACCTCTCCTCTCCTGATCTGTCCCCCTCTGTCCTCTCTCAGGTTTCCAGCTGCCTCTCCGCAATCTCCTTCTGGATGTCTGAGCGCTCTCTGAAGCTCAACATGGACAAAACTGAACTCATCATCTTCCCCCCATCCAGAGCAACACCCCTGACCAATATCTCTATCATTGTTGACAACACCACCATCTCCCCCGTTCCCCAACTCCACTGCTTTGGTGTCACTCTTTACTCCTCCCTCTCCTTTGCACCCCACATCCAAGCTCTGGCACAATCCTGTTAGTTCCAGCTATGCAACATTGCTTGTATCAGGCCATATCTCTCCCAGAGTGCAACTAAACTTATCATCCACTCACTGGTCATCTCACGACTTGACTACTGCAATGTTCTCCTCACTGGCCTCGCTTGCTCCCATCTTGCTCCCCTCCAATCTGTCCTGAACTCCGCAGCTAGGCTTATCTTCCTCTCCTGCCGCACCACATCCGCCACTCCCCTTCGACAAAATTTACACTGGCTCCCATTCCCCTACAGAATCCTCTTCAAACTCCTCACCCTCACATACAAGGCCATCTCTAATTCCACTGCTCCCTACATCTCCAACCTCTTCTCCCTTCATAATCCCTCCCGCCCCCTACGGTCGACCAATGACCATCGCCTCTGCATCGCCCTGGTCACTGCTTTCAATGCTCGTGTTCAAGACTATGCCCGTGATGCACTCCTTCAATGGAAAGCACTCCCCTCTCCATTAGACTCTCCCCGACCTTGCAAAGCTTCAAAAGGGCACTAAAAACCCACATATTCATCAAAGCATACCCTCCCAATGCATAACCCAGTCCTAAGGCCGCGCCAACACCCCCTGCCTCATGCCATGAACATCTCAGCTTTGCTTGCATACTGCCATCAGGCTACCCCCCGCTTGCTTGCACCTCTTGTCATCTTTCTGTCGCCCCTCCCCACTAGATTGTTATGTCTTCAGAGCAGGGCCCTCTTTCCTCTTGTTATCTAAGCCCTCGTCTCGACACATTTCACTCACAGCTCTCCCCTACTCAACGACCATCTTTACCCGCTTTCTCTCCTGCTGGTAAAAGCTCATCTCCATCTATGGCCACCAGCCCCTAGTAGTACGATGATCACTCCCACAATACTTACATCTTAGCTGTATTATGGCCCTCATTCCGAGTTGTTCGCTCGCAAGCTGCTTTTAGCAGCTTTGCACACGATAAGCCGCCGCCTACTGGGAGTGAATCTTAGCTTATCAAAATTGCGAACGAAAGATTTGCAATATTGCGAAAAGGCTTCTCTGTGCAGTTTCTGAGTAGCTCGAGACTTACTCTTCCAGTGCGATCAGTTCAGTGCTTGTCGTTCCTGGTTTGACGTCACAAACACACCCAGCGTTCGCCCAGACACTCCTCCGTTTCTCCAGCCACTCCCGCGTTTTTCCCAGAAACGGTAGCGTTTTTTCCACACACTCCCATAAAGCGGCCTGTTTCCGCCCAGAAACACCCACTTCCTGTCAATCACATTACGATCACCAGAACGAAGAAAAAACCTCGTAATGCCGTGAGTAAAATTCCTAACTGCATAGCAAATTTACTTGGCGCAGTCGCACTGCGGACATTGCGCATGCGCATTAGCGACTAATCGCTCCGTTGCGAGAAAAAAATAACGAGCGAACAACTCGGAATGACCCCCTATGTCTTGAGAATTGTGGTGCTCTTTGTTACCTGTACTCTATTTCTGTAATTTATTTAATGTAATGCTAAGTTTTGTCTCCCTGTACTGTCCTTTGTACGGCACTGCAAAACACTTGTGGCGCCTTATAAATAAAATGTAATAATAATAATAATAATAATAATAATGTGCATCATAGTGAGATTATGTGATCACAACCCAACCACCCCACGCTAATACATAGTTCTTATTATCACGTGACATGACGCGGCCATGATATGAATCACATCACAGTCACGTGATCGTGGTATGAATTGACACCCCGATATTGGCAGGTGTGTCATCATGAGTCAGACAAGGGGTACATCACTATATCGCAGTCACATGACCGCGTCAAAAGCAGCGTCTTTGATTCTCCCTGGTTATATGCACCAAAATCCTGTAATTGGCTGACAATATTGGAGAGCTGCATTATGGGAATACCTGATTGGTCCATGTTTCAGTTCCCTAGCAACGTTTGCATTTAAAAAAATTGCATTGGTGCATTTTGCTGTTGTCCATTCAGATGAACCTACATGCTGTTACGTATCACAAGGCACCAGTGCTATGTAATATGCTATTTATTATATGCATAAGTATAACATTGTGTTATGGAGATTAATTAATTTTTATGAAGTTACTGTGGTATAATGATGTTTAATATATGTGATCACTTATTATAAATGATACTATAATGTTATTATATTAATCACTACATATTGGTCCCAGATGGTCATATGTTTTTATACATTTTTTTATAAATAATTTTACAGGGATGTTATTATGTTTTTACTTTAAGAATGTTCTCCATTTTGTAGTTTTAAAACACTGTTGTAATCTTGAGAAAGACGCCGCAGAGCGTGGAAATGCGTAGAAAAAGTGTAATTTCATTGGGCTTACAACCGAAATCCATATCACAAGTCCACTGTGTATTCACACCCGGGTTACATCTTCCACTGGATTGCATATTTATATCCATATGGTATGGTTGCTCTGTCCCATCTATATATTTTTATAATATGTAAATAAACAGCTTGGTTTTAACACAGTTCTTTTTTGACCTTATTTATGCATATGATGAAAGTCATCATTCTCCATTAAAACACCAATTGAGTAATAATCAGAAGGCTAAAGAAACCTTTATATGCTTCACATCATCATTTTCAAGTAAGCACACATGTAAGAATCTGTCCAAGTCTACATTCCACACCACTTTGGGTGTCTACTTAAAGGAAGGAGATATCAGATTTTGGATTGGGACTATGCTCACATTCATCCTCTCTTTCAAACATCAGGGGTGGAATTGAGTGGATCACAGTATCACACTATTGTATGTCTTTTTGTTTTTATTCCATGACATCATCATTGGACTATATACTTCCATTATCATATTGAGAATCATCCAGTCTGTTGAACAATTTGGAGCGCAATTGAGACTGTATTGTTTCTTTTCATATATAGTATACTTGCAGTTGGCTGGGCACTCCTGCAGGGTTCGGGAATGCTTTGGGGCAGCACCTTGTGTAGCATGGTGTCGGGGCCATTACACCACCATGCAGCACCACTGGGACTGGACCAAGTGACAGGTAATTGGGGGGGAGGGAGCGGCAGAGAGGTTAATTCGGCCAGCCACTCCCTTAATTTTCTATTAATTTGCATGTGGGCGGAGCTGACAGTTAAAAAGTATTAATAGGTGCTGCTGACCCTTTTTTGTGTCCCTGATCCTTGGAGCCCCTCTGACCCTTTGGGCCCGATATAGGTGATACCTTTGCCCCCCAGGGCCTATCTGTCATCTCTCTGTTGATGAATAGCCCCCCCAAAAAATTTAATCACTACAATATGAGGTGCAGTAGAATAATTTTTTTAAACATCACATAATTTGATAAACTTTTTATTTTACCTTGATAATTGTGTTGTTTATATTTGATGGTATTTTTATATTTAAACATGTGCAGATTTCTTTTTATTCTTACCAAGTTATTGTGTACACTAAGGGGTAAATTTACTAAGCTCCCGATTTTGACCGAGATGCCGTTTTTTCATCAAAGTGTCATCTCGGTAATTTACTAAGCAATAATCACGGCAGCGATGAGGGCATTCGTAATTTTTTGCAAGTCCAACAAAAAAATTACGAATGAATACACCATCGGTCAAATTACGCCTGTTTAGATATGAATCTCGGTCATTTACTAACCATTCGTAATTGTAATTGCTGCCGCAAAAATGCATTCGCGGCCGCGAAAAATTACAATTCGTTATTTTTTCCTAAAAAAAAACGCGCCAGCCTTTGAAAACCGCGTTTACATGTGTACTCAATTATCCATTACTCACACCTGAATGTTTGGCCCTATAAAAGTGTTTCAGGCACATTCTGAACTTCTCTCACTCTGAAATGGCGGCTGTGGTGTGTGGCAATGGTTTTTTGTTTGCTGTGGGATACCTTAGACTGCTCCATGAGGCTTCCAGGAATCAGGCCCAGGTAAGTGAACATGGTCAACAGGTTGTCCAGGTACCGCGGAGGCTGCGCCAGCCTCGTTTTTTTAGAGGGCGTTTAAACTTAAATGCATTGTCCGATGATAGGGTCATACAGATGTTCCGCCTAAATAGAAACAACATTTTCCACCTGTATGACCTTGTCAAACTGGGCATAGACCCTGAGACAGCACGCTCTCGCTCTGTCTCAGGCCTACACAAACTCCTGGCTGTGTTACACTTTATGGCTACTGGGAGCTTCCAGGCTGTGGCAGGCGACGTCATTGGTATCTCACAGCCCACCTTTTCAAGATATTTGATGCAGGTGAGTCTAAAAACACATATGCGGATATGGCTAAGTGTTGCTTCTGGAAGTTGAAACACCACAGTATTGTAGAGAATACCTAACATGACACTCACCTTAGCTTCTTTAATGTCCACTCAGGTTTTGGATGTGTTGGAGCAACACATTAAAGCCTCAATCTGCTTCCCTACCGAGGAGTCGGAGTGGAGTGCTGTCAGGGTAGCTTTCTATGAGCTTGCTGGCATGCCCAATGTGCTGGGGGCCATAGATTGCACACACGTTCAGCTGAGATCACCTAAGGGCCGCCAATATATATATACTAATAGGCATCTGGCTCAATCAACTAATGTCCAGGTGGTCTGTGATGCAAACTTAAAAATTATGAGTGTTGTTGCAGGTTACCCTGGTGCCTGCCATGACTCCTTCATCCTCAGGCAGTCATCGCTCTTCGATAAATTTGAGGAGGGACAAATGCCTGATGGCTGGCTGTTGGGTATGTTGAAAATGTTTTGTGTGTATGTCTTTTAACCACAAACTAGAGTTTGGATGAGGTGAAAGAATAATCTAACATATGTACTAATGTTGACTATATATGTTTTTTAGGTGATGGGGGTTACGGCTGCTACTCTTGGCTCCTTACTCCATTGTCCCAACCTGATTCTCCTGCTGAACACAGTTACAATCATACACATAAGGCTACGCGGAATGTGATAGAAAGATGTTTTGGTGTGCTGAAGTCACGGTTTCGGTGTCTGGATAAATCTGCCGGCCTTTTGTTGTATAGTCCCTCAAAGGTGACTAGAATTGTGTTCTGCTGCTGTTTTCTCCATAATCTGTGTTTAAGTCAACATCTGGCACATGATGAGGGAGAAAGCAGTCAGCAAGCAGAGGAGTTAGAAACATCTGGTGACAGAGTGAGTACAAATGTAGGGAGGCAGGTACGGCAAGAAGTGATCCAGCGATATTTTTCAGGTCAGTTTTATTAGGCTGTAATTATCCTTGACTCAACACTTTGCACTACTTTCTATTGTGTGTTTTGTTCATTACTGTTTGTTGGTTATAGTGGTGTGTACATTGTGCTTAGTTTATGCTTAAAATCCATTTTCAGTCATTACCCATGAAAAACATACATACATACAGAGCAGCTTCGACAATGTTGTAGACGGACACAGGAAGTTGTGTGTTTGACAAATAATTTTTTTTTTTTTCAAATAACATTGTTGTTATTTTTTTCGCTTGTGTGTGCTGGGTGCTGGCTCACTGGCACGTGCTCTTGAGGAACGCCGAACAGGGGAGGTTACTGGCGTTTGGATAGGGGTCGTGGTGCCCGAGCTGGAGGTTACTTGCTGAGCTCCCATCAGAGAAATATTGCTGCTCAAATTATTTAGGCTTGCAATCAGCTGAGTGTTAGTAGCAGTGTGGCTGGCTACAATCCTGGATAAGGACTCATTCACCACTTGATTGTGTTGAATGAGCTGAACGAGTGCCTGCTGATGTCGCTGTTGCTCATCTATGATGCGGGATAAATGTGCAAGCATTTGGCTGTTGTCAGCCCTAATTTGCTCCATTGAGGTAGCCATTCGCCCTACTTGTACTATCAGTCTGCCCGAGTTGCGACTAATACGCGGTAGATGATGGGGCAGACTGGCAAGGTGTTGTGTATGTGCGGTCAGGCTGGCATTGCTTTGGGCCTGTTGGCTTGTCCAACTGGCCCAAAAATCATCAGGAATTTGGCTTGGTGGCGGAGCTTGTGCCAGTTGTGGACTGATGGATGCTTGGGGGATATTCTGCAACTGTATTGGCTGGCTTGGGTCAACAGCTGTAAGTTGCAGTGTGATGGTTGGCTGTTGTTCTTGGCCCTGCTGGTCCACGTCGGCCATCAAGCTGTGCTCTGTATGGGGTGGGCAACATGCAATGTTTATTTTTTTAAAATTTTATTCAAGGCTAATGCTACACATTACTACATTCATAATACTCCATTTTTGAATTATTAACACTTGAGTTTAATAACTTTTAATTTTTTAAAGCTATTTAAAAATATATACCAACACAGGCGCAAACATAGACAGATTTGCATAATCCTCACCTAACTAACTCCCCTCCACACCATTACACTGTTAGATTCCCTCCCCTGACCACGATATAGACTACTTACCTGTATAGTCCAGAGGAGCCGAGCAAGTAAGCCATCTACATACTGGACAGGGGCGATGTGTGAACACTATAATGTTGTGGTTTGTTTTCTAAATATTTAATTGTATTCATATTTTAGAATAATGTGCACGTGTGTGTGCTTAATTTGGAAACAAATCTGAACTTTTCTTACAAAGATGTTGTCGAGAACATCCACTAAGACCTTATATAATTTTTTAAAACCACCTTTAGCAATTGAAGACGGAACAACACATTGCTTGTTCTTGAAAACATGTAAACTCCAAACCAACTAACAACATATTAACTGTACTGTGTATATTATTGCTTATGTGTTTAATTTCTGATTTTACTCACCAGATAACTGAGGTGATCGGGGCTCATCACTCTGAGAACTCGCCAATAGTGCCAGTGGTGGCTGGGGTGACACTGCCGAAAGTCTTCGCCTGGGTGGGGATGATGGAGCCGCAGAATCCGAGCCAAGACGCCGTGTCTTACTTGGCCTCCTGGGTAAGTGGCCCAAGCCCTGTGATGGGCGCCTTACAGGAGGTCGGCTTCCAGAAGCAGAACCTAGGTGCCCAAAAAAAATTTAATATTTTGTACTTCTATGTGTTTTCAGAATATGTGACTACAGTGAAGACTTACCTGCAATCCCAGCCTCATCCTGACTAGTCTGAGGCCTGTCTGGGCGGCTGGTCTGTGTGACTGTTGAAAAAGTTAACCAAACATTATTACCATGCTTTTGGTAAAAAGAACCACTGCAAAGCATTATTGTACTGTAACCATCTATTAGGTATTGTTTAAACAAAATCTTTAAGCTTAAGAGCTTCTAGCTTCATGATTTTGAGTTGAAGATCAAAATGTACATGATGTGGCACACAATAAATATGTTACATTTTTTATTTTTGACTCAGATATTGCAGAGATTGACTACTTGCAAATGTTTTTAAAATGTAATGTTTAAAAAATTGCCCCGATTTTCTGTTAGTTTTACAAAAATACCATTTTTTAAAAATAAAACAACACACATGTTCAAGCATTATCGCCAAAAAAAAAAAAAAACTTTAATTTACAAAAAACACTGCACATGTTTTGGCACTAAATTAAATAGAACAAATAGCCTAGGCAAGGTGAAAAAAGCACATTCTAAACACAAACACACCTTAAGGGAGCATAGGCCTGCAATATGTTTTTTTTTAAAAAATGCATCCTTTACCCTTTAAAAATGACATTATCTACATTTTACGGACATTTTAAAAACAAGATAACAAATCAAACTTACCATCCTGCGTGGGTCGGTCCGAATCCCGGACATGAGTAGCAGACACCACTTCGGCAGGAATCAATGCCCGCACAGGCTCCTCCCAGTCCCGATAGCTTACACGGAAAGGTGGCCCACCTCCGGTTTTCCGTGCCGATTTGGCCTCTTTGGCCATCTTGGCCTTGACACGCCGCTTAATATCATAAAATCGCTTGCGGCACGTGTCCTCAGTCCGCCTCACCACACCCTCACTATTCACAGCAAGTATTACTTGACCCCACAGGACAGACTTCCTGCGGGAGGACACCTTGGCAGCATCCTGACCAAACAATTGGCGATGGTGCTTCATCAGCTCACGCACCAAAGCCATGTTTTCAGCATAGCTGAACTTTATATTCCTGCCAGTCTTGGTAGTGGTGCGTGGCTGCGGAGCCACAACACCATCACTATCACTGGAAAATACAGCAACAGGCACCCCCTCCTCCTCCTCCTCACTAACCTCCTCCCTCTCACTACCCCCCTCCACCTCACTACCAGCCTCCACCTCACTACCAGCCTCCACCTCACTAACCTCCGCCACCACACTGACCTCTGAGTCGGACATGACAAACAACAAAAAACACTGAAAAATCAAAACACAAAACACACTCCTCCACTACTCCTACTACACACCACACAGCCAACACACACGCTCACTCACTCACTCACAAACAATGACAAAAGACTGTAAAAAAAAAACAAGGACAAAAAAATTGACAAACTGTGAAAAAACAATACTACAAAGATCACAAGACTACTAACACACACAGTACAGCACTCAACAATCACCAAACTCCTCTCCAAATCCACCAAAAACTCCACCAAACTCACCAACTCCAAATACACCTTCCTCTCTCCTCTCCACTAGCTAAACCCACGAGGTGCGGAGTGTTTGGGGCGTTTTTATAGTAATATGCACAAACACTCCTCCTTCACGAATACAACCAATCACGGCCGCGTGACGTAAACGAAACTTAGGAGTAAAAACGCGGCAGCAAATTCCAAATCACTGCCGTAACAGACTTGTGACGCAGTCGTAAAAAAACCACAACAACGCGGCCGCGAAATAGCAAACGCGGCCGCAATCTACAGCAGAAAAGCACGAATGACATCGACATCGGAAGATACGGAAAATACGAATACGACAACTTAGTAAATTAGTCGTAATCAATTCAAAAAGTTGCAATTTTGCACTGTCGATGTCAGTCGTGATTGAACTTGGACATGATTTAGAAAAATACGAATGTTAGTAAATTTACCCCTAAGACTGGGAATTCTCCTACTTCCATGTTTTTTTTAAGTGTGGTTTTAATATTATGCTTATTACTACTTTCTATGCTTATTAAAATGGATTTGATATGTATTACTGTGGACAGAATGCCAGGTGTCCATATTCCAACAGCGGCATCCATCCCACTAGAATGCCGGCAGCAGGGCAAGCACTAAGAGTCCCCTTGCAGGCTCACTGTGCTCTCTATGCCGCAGGCTCGCTGGCTTACTGCACTCACCACAGGATCTATTCCCACTCCATGGGTGTCGTGGACACACACGAGTGGGAATAGCTCTGGTGAGCCAGGATTATGGCTGTCTGTGTTTTCAGTTGGTGGGATTTCAGCATTGGTATATTGAATACTGGGATCCCAACAGCCAGCATTTTAACTGCAGCCCATTAAAATACTGTACCTATTGTACCCACTTAATAAGTCTTAATGGATGCCAGATTGTCAAGGAAGCCACTTATAAAACTTCTCTACTTCCTTCATCTCATCTAATGTTTGTCCCTTAAAATTTAAACAAATGAAAAAAACCTGGTGCTCAGTTATCAAATGTTCTCCTGTATGAAGCCTCAGTAATTTATCCACTCTGCAGCAGCTGGTATGTGGCTAAATCCTCTCAAACACAAACATAAAAATATACAATAGCTGGATGAAAAGCTAGATGAGATGGTACAGTATGCAAATGTGTCATGCACAACAGTCTTGATAAAAAGATAACTACCAGAGGAGTAACACATTTATTGTAAAAAAATATATATAGCAAAAATATACAATATATTGTCTAAATTGCACTTCTTAGACAGCATATTTATTAAAATACTGTAGCTGCTGATCACATGATTAGGCATAAAAAAATGAATTGAACGAGTGTCTGCATCCCTAAATATTTAGCAGCAGGTAAGCATTCAAAATGTATCACACAGATGAAAGCCACAATCCAAAACAATCTGTTTACTGCACTTAAGATCTGAAAATGCATGTTGACTTACTGTATGATAAAATTCAAGACTCTACTGAGTCCGTTTTAAACATCAGTTTTTGGTACATAGCGGGTAATTCAGATCTAGTTGCTGTTTTTTTTTTTTTTGCTGTCCTGTGATCAGATAGTCGCCGCCTGCAGGAGGAGAGTAATTTCTCCATGCAATTGTGTGATCGCATGTGTAGCTGAGCTGCTAAAACCCAGAGTGTGCAGTCTGTGCTCAGCCCAGGACTTGCTCCTCCAGTGCGACAAGAATAGGCTGATTGGGGCCAGAGCTAATGTCAGACATCCTCCCTGAAAATGCTTGGTAATGCCTGCGTTTTTCCAGATACTCCTTGTAAACGTTCAGTTGCCACACACAAATGGCCTCCTCCTGTCAATCACCTTGCGTACGCCCACGCAATTGGCTTTATTGCACCATCCCGTCACTGGTCACCGATGCCTGTTGCTATCATCTGACTTGCGTGCGCATTGCAGTGCATACGCATGCGCAGTTAGGATCTGATTGCCCATTGTGCGGAAATGCACAGCAGTGATCAGATCTGAATTACCCCAATAAACCATTCATTTGCAGTCTTGCAATATTATGTGAAGGTAAACAGCGGTCAGTACAGCAGTTTTGCATACCAGTTCATATGCTGCATGACAATTGTTAAATTAATAAAATTGCAATTTCTAAGCAGTTTACCTGTATGGAGGCCACATATGCAATATATCCTTGTTTTTCTATTCTGAATTGCTGTTGAATATGTAAGCTAAAAATATATTTATCTCCACCCTATTTGAGGGATAACTTTTTCCAAACGAGCAGTGCCCCTTCTAACTGACTACATAAAAATTAGAGATGAGCGCCTGAAATTTTTCGGGTTTTGTGTTTTGGTTTTGGGTTCGGTTCCGCGGCCGTGTTTTGGGTTCGAACGCGTTTTGGCAAAACCTCACCGAATTTTTTTTGTCGGATTCGGGTGTGTTTTGGATTCGGGTGTTTTTTTCAAAAAACACTAAAAAACAGCTTAAATCATAGAATTTGGGGGTCATTTTGATCCCAAAGTATTATTAACCTCAAAAACCATAATTTACACTCATTTTCAGTCTATTCTGAATACCTCACACCTCACAATATTATTTTTAGTCCTAAAATTTGCACCGAGGTCGCTGTGTGAGTAAGATAAGCGACCCTAGTGGCCGACACAAACACCGGGCCCATCTAGGAGTGGCACTGCAGTGTCACGCAGGATGTCCCTTCCAAAAAACCCTCCCCAAACAGCACATGACGCAAAGAAAAAAAGAGGCGCAATGAGGTAGCTGTGTGAGTAAGATTAGCGACCCTAGTGGCCGACACAAACACCGGGCCCATCTAGGAGTGTCACTGCAGTGTCACGCAGGATGTCCCTTCCAAAAAACCCTCCCCAAACAGCACATGACGCAAAGAAAAAAAGAGGCGCAATGAGGTAGCTGTGTGAGTAAGATTAGCGACCCTAGTGGCCGACACAAACACCGGGCCCATCTAGGAGTGGCACTGCAGTGTCACGCAGGATGTCCCTTCCAAAAAACCCTCCCCAAACAGCACATGACGCAAAGAAAAAAAGAGGCGCAATGAGGTAGCTGTGTGAGTAAGATTAGCGACCCTAGTGGCCGACACAAACACCGGGCCCATCTAGGAGTGGCACTGCAGTGTCACGCAGGATGTCCCTTCCAAAAAACCCTCCCCAAACAGCACATGACGCAAAGAAAAAAAGAGGCGCAATGAGGTAGCTGACTGTGTGAGTAAGATTAGCGACCCTAGTGGCCGACACAAACACCGGGCCCATCTAGGAGTGGCACTGCAGTGTCACGCAGGATGTCCCTTCCAAAAAACCCTCCCCAATCAGCACATGATGCAAAGAAAAAGAAAAGAAAAAAGAGGTGCAAGATGGAATTGTCCTTGGGCCCTCCCACCCACCCTTATGTTGTATAAACAAAACAGGACATGCACACTTTAACCAACCCATCATTTCAGTGACAGGGTCTGCCACACGACTGTGACTGATATGACGGGTTGGTTTGGACCCCCCCCAAAAAAGAAGCAATTAATCTCTCCTTGCACAAACTGGCTCTACAGAGGCAAGATGTCCACCTCATCTTCACCCTCCGATATATCACCGTGTACATCCCCCTCCTCACAGATTATCAATTCGTCCCCACTGGAATCCACCATCTCAGCTCCCTGTGTACTTTGTGGAGGCAATTGCTGCTGGTCAATGTCTCCGCGGAGGAATTGATTATAATTCATTTTAATGAACATCATCTTCTCCACATTTTCTGGATGTAACCTCGTACGCCGATTGCTGACAAGGTGAGCGGCGGCACTAAACACTCTTTCGGAGTACACACTTGTGGGAGGGCAACTTAGGTAGAATAAAGCCAGTTTGTGCAAGGGCCTCCAAATTGCCTCTTTTTCCTGCCAGTATAAGTACGGACTGTGTGACGTGCCTACTTGGATGCGGTCACTCATATAATCCTCCACCATTCTATCAATGTTGAGAGAATCATATGCAGTGACAGTAGACGACATGTCCGTAATCGTTGTCAGGTCCTTCAGTCCGGACCAGATGTCAGCATCAGCAGTCGCTCCAGACTGCCCTGCATCACCGCCAGCGGGTGGGCTCGGAATTCTGAGCCTTTTCCTCGCACCCCCAGTTGCGGGAGAATGTGAAGGAGGAGATGTTGACAGGTCGCGTTCCGCTTGACTTGACAATTTTGTCACCAGCAGGTCTTTCAACCCCAGCAGACCTGTGTCTGCCGGAAAGAGAGATCCAAGGTAGGCTTTAAATCTAGGATCGAGCACGGTGGCCAAAATGTAGTGCTCTGATTTCAACAGATTGACCACCCGTGAATCCTTGTTAAGCGAATTAAGGGCTGCATCCACAAGTCCCACATGCCTAGCGGAATCGCTCCCTTTTAGCTCCTTCTTCAATGCCTCCAGCTTCTTCTGCAAAAGCCTGATGAGGGGAATGACCTGACTCAGGCTGGCAGTGTCTGAACTGACTTCACGTGTGGCAAGTTCAAAGGGCATCAGAACCTTGCACAACGTTGAAATCATTCTCCACTGCACTTGAGACAGGTGCATTCCACCTACTATATCGTGCTCAATTGTATAGGCTTGAATGGCCTTTTGCTGCTCCTCCAACCTCTGAAGCATATAGAGGGTTGAATTCCACCTCGTTACCACTTCTTGCTTCAGATGATGGCAGGGCAGGTTCAGTAGTTTTTGGTGGTGCTCCAGTCTTCTGTACGTGGTGCCTGTACGCCGAAAGTGTCCCGCAATTTTTCTGGCCACCGACAGCATCTCTTGCACGCCCCTGTCGTTTTTTAAAAAATTCTGCACCACCAAATTCAAGGTATGTGCAAAACATGGGACGTGCTGGAATTTGCCCATATTTAATGCACACACAATATTGCTGGCGTTGTCCGATGCCACAAATCCACAGGAGAGTCCAATTGGGGTAAGCCATTCCGCGATGATCTTCCTCAGTTGCCGTAAGAGGTTTTCAGCTGTGTGCGTATTCTGGAAAGCGGTGATACAAAGCGTAGCCTGCCTAGGAAAGAGTTGGCGTTTGCGAGATGCTGCTACTGGTGCCGCCGCTGCTGTTCTTGCGGCGGGAGTCCATACATCTACCCAGTGGGCTGTCACAGTCATATAGTCCTGACCCTGCCCTGCTCCACTTGTCCACATGTCCATGGTTAAGTGGACATTGGGTACAACTGCATTTTTTAGGACACTGGTGAGTCTTTTTCTGACGTCCGTGTACATTCTCGGTATCGCCTGCCTAGAGAAGTGGAACCTAGATGGTATTTGGTAACGGGGGCACACTGCCTCAATAAATTGTCTAGTTCCCTGTGAACTAACGGCGGATACCGGACGCACGTCTAACACCAACATAGTTGTCAAGGACTCAGTTATCCGCTTTGCAGTAGGATGACTGCTGTGATATTTCATCTTCCTCGCAAAGGACTGTTGAACAGTCAATTGCTTACTGGAAGTAGTACAAGTGGGCTTACGACTTCCCCTCTGGGATGACCATCGACTCCCAGCGGCAACAACAGCAGCGCCAGCAGCAGTAGGCGTTACACGCAAGGATGCATCGGAGGAATCCCAGGCAGGAGAGGACTCGTCAGAATTGCCAGTGACATGGCCTGCAGGACTATTGGCATTCCTGGGGAAGGAGGAAATTGACACTGAGGGAGTTGGTGGGGTGGTTTGCGTGAGCTTGGTTACAAGAGGAAGGGATTTACTGGTCAGTGGACTGCTTCCGCTGTCACCCAAAGTTTTTGAACTTGTCACTGACTTATTATGAATGCGCTGCAGGTGACGTATAAGGGAGGATGTTCCGAGGTGGTTAACGTCCTTACCCCTACTTATTACAGCTTGACAAAGGGAACACACGGCTTGACACCTGTTGTCCGCATTTCTGGTGAAATACCTCCACACCGAAGAGCTGATTTTTTTGGTATTTTCACCTGGCATGTCAACGGCCATATTCCTCCCACGGACAACAGGTGTCTCCCCGGGTGCCTGACTTAAACAAACCACCTCACCATCAGAATCCTCCTGGTCAATTTCCTCCCCAGCGCCAGCAACACCCATATCCTCCTCATCCTGGTGTACTTCAACACTGACATCTTCAATCTGACTATCAGGAACTGGACTGCGGGTGCTCCTTCCAGCACTTGCAGGGGGCGTGCAAATGGTGGAAGGCGCATGCTCTTCACGTCCAGTGTTGGGAAGGTCAGGCATCGCAACCGACACAATTGGACTCTCCTTGTGGATTTGGGATTTCGAAGAATGCACAGTTCTTTGCTGTGCTGCTTTTGCCAGCTTGAGTCTTTTCATTTTTCTAGCGAGAGGCTGAGTGCTTCCATCCTCATGTGAAGCTGAACCACTAGCCATGAACATAGGCCAGGGCCTCAGCCGTTCCTTGCCACTCCGTGTGGTAAATGGCATATTGGCAAGTTTACGCTTCTCCTCCGACAATTTTATTTTAGGTTTTGGAGTCCTTTTTTTACTGATATTTGGTGTTTTGGATTTGACATGCTCTGTACTATGACATTGGGCATCGGCCTTGGCAGACGACGTTGCTGGCATTTCATCGTCTCGGCCATGACTAGTGGCAGCAGCTTCAGCACGAGGTGGAAGTGGATCTTGATCTTTCCCTAATTTTGGAACCTCAACATTTTTGTTCTCCATATTTTAATAGGCACAACTAAAAGGCACCTCAGGTAAACAATGGAGATGGATGGATTGGATACTAGTATACAATTATGGACGGGCTGCCGAGTGCCGACACAGAGGTAGCCACAGCCGTGAACTACCGCACTGTACTGTGTCTGCTGCTAATATATAGACTGGTTGATAAAGAGATAGTATACTCGTAACTAGTATGTATGTATAAAGAAAGAAAAAAAAACCATGGTTAGGTGGTATATACAATTATGGACGGGCTGCCGAGTGCCGACACAGAGGTAGCCACAGCCGTGAACTACCGCACTGTACTGTGTCTGCTGCTAATATATAGACTGGTTGATAAAGAGATAGTATACTCGTAACTAGTATGTATGTATAAAGAAAGAAAAAAAAACCACGGTTAGGTGGTATATACAATTATGGACGGGCTGCCGAGTGCCGACACAGAGGTAGCCACAGCCGTGAACTACCGCACTGTACTGTGTCTGCTGCTAATATAGACTGGTTGATAAAGAGATAGTATACTCGTAACTAGTATGTATGTATAAAGAAAGAAAAAAAAACCACGGTTAGGTGGTATATACAATTATGGACGGGCTGCCGAGTGCCGACACAGAGGTAGCCACAGCCGTGAACTACCGCACTGTACTGTGTCTGCTGCTAATATATAGACTGGTTGATAAAGAGATAGTATACTCGTAACTAGTATGTATGTATAAAGAAAGAAAAAAAAACCACGGTTAGGTGGTATATACAATTATGGACGGGCTGCCGAGTGCCGACACAGAGGTAGCCACAGCCGTGAACTACCGCACTGTACTGTGTCTGCTGCTAATATATAGACTGGTTGATAAAGAGATAGTATACTCGTAACTAGTATGTATGTATAAAGAAAGAAAAAAAAACCACGGTTAGGTGGTATATACAATTATGGACGGGCTGCCGAGTGCCGACACAGAGGTAGCCACAGCCGTGAACTACCGCACTGTACTGTGTCTGCTGCTAATATATAGACTGGTTGATAAAGAGATAGTATACTCGTAACTAGTATGTATGTATAAAGAAAGAAAAAAAAACCACGGTTAGGTGGTATATACAATTATGGACGGGCTGCCGAGTGCCGACACAGAGGTAGCCACAGCCGTGAACTACAGCACTGTACTGTGTCTGCTGCTAATATAGACTGGTTGATAAAGAGATAGTATACTCGTAACTAGTATGTATGTATAAAGAAAGAAAAAAAAACCACGGTTAGGTGGTATATACAATTATGGACGGGCTGCCGAGTGCCGACACAGAGGTAGCCACAGCCGTGAACTACCGCACTGTACTGTGTCTGCTGCTAATATATAGACTGGTTGATAAAGAGATAGTATACTCGTAACTAGTATGTATGTATAAAGAAAGAAAAAAAAAAAACACGGTTAGGTGGTATATACAATTATGGACGGGCTGCCGAGTGCCGACACAGAGGTAGCCACAGCCGTGAACTACCGCACTGTACTGTGTCTGCTGCTAATATATAGACTGGTTGATAAAGAGATAGTATACTCGTAACTAGTATGTATGTATAAAGAAAGAAAAAAAAACCACGGTTAGGTGGTATATACAATTATGGACGGGCTGCCGAGTGCCGACACAGAGGTAGCCACAGCCGTGAACTACCGCACTGTACTGTGTCTGCTGCTAATATATAGACTGGTTGATAAAGAGATAGTATACTCGTAACTAGTATGTATGTATAAAGAAAGAAAAAAAAACCACGGTTAGGTGGTATATACAATTATGGACGGGCTGCCGAGTGCCGACACAGAGGTAGCCACAGCCGTGAACTACTGCACTGTACTGTGTCTGCTGCTAATATATAGACTGGTTGATAAAGAGATAGTATACTCGTAACTAGTATGTATGTATAAAGAAAGAAAAAAAAACCACGGTTAGGTGGTATATACAATTATGGACGGGCTGCCGAGTGCCGACACAGAGGTAGCCACAGCCGTGAACTACCGCACTGTACTGTGTCTGCTGCTAATATAGACTGGTTGATAAAGAGATAGTATACTACTAATATTATATATACTGGTGGTCAGGTCACTGGTTACTAGTCACACTGGCAGTGGCACTCCTGCAGCAAAAGTGTGCACTGTTTAATTTTAATATAATATTATGTACTCCTGGCTCCTGCTATAACCTATAACTGGCACTGCAGTAGTGCTCCCCAGTCTCCCCCACAATTATAAGCTGTGTGAGCTGAGCAGTCAGACAGATATATAATATATATAGATGATGCAGCACACTGGCCTGAGCCTGAGCAGTGCACACAGATATGGTATGTGACTGACTGAGTCACTGTGTGTATCGCTTTTTTTCAGGCAGAGAACGGATATATTAAATAAACTGCACTGTGTGTCTGGTGGTCACTCACTATATAATATATTATGTACTCCTGGCTCCTGCTATAACCTATAACTGGCACTGCAGTAGTGCTCCCCAGTCTCCCCCACAATTATAAGCTGTGTGAGCTGAGCAGTCAGACAGATATATATAATATTATATATAGATAATAGATGATGCAGCACACTGGCCTGAGCCTGAGCAGTGCACACAGATATGGTATGTGACTGAGTCACTGTGTGCTGTGTATCGCTTTTTTCAGGCAGAGAACGGATTATAAATAAAACTGGTGGTCACTGGTCACTATCAGCAAAACTCTGCACTGTACTGAGTACTCCTAATGCTCCCCAAAATTAGTAAATCAAGTGTCTCTCTAATCTATTCTAAACGGAGAGGACGCCAGCCACGTCCTCTCCCTATCAATCTCAATGCACGTGTGAAAATGGCGGCGACGCGCGGCTCCTTATATAGAATCCGAGTCTCGCGATAGAATCCGAGCCTCGCGAGAATCCGACAGCGTCATGATGACGTTCGGGCGCGCTCGGGTTAACCGAGCAAGGCGGGAAGATCCGAGTCGCTCGGACCCGTGAAAAAAAACATGAAGTTCTGGAGGGTTCGGATTCAGAGAAACCGAACCCGCTCATCTCTAATAAAAATATCTGTATTGGATTTAAAATATGCTCACCTACACTACTTTTGAAATAGCATTTTAATGAGATTGTGAAAAGCAGTGCCTATATGTAATGTATAGGGCAGAAGAGGATGTGTAATTCTCCATGTGAGAGGAGTGTCACAAAATTGGATTACATCCAAATAAAACCTAAAGCAGTAACATACTGTCAGTGGTGGGCTGAGTTGTGGTTCAAGGTGCCACCTTCCCCCTTGGCCACTACAAATTTCCAGCTCTAGGGCTGCTAGCTTACTGAAGCTGCACACTTCATCACATGCCTTTTGGCAAGGAGACAAGCAGAAAAAGCTCCCGGATGCTTCAACTTAGGCTGGACAGAATCTTCCATCTGTCTCCCAACTGCTTGTCCCCTGGTTGCAATCGGAGTGTATGGGAATCCTACTGTGGGGGACGGCACCAATGACATAATTGTCAGTGCATCATCAGCCGGCTCACTCTGCAACTCTAACCTTCCTCTCTTCCTGATCTCTATTAAGCCAGTCAACATGTGTGTGCAGTGCACACAGCAATCGACTCTCCTAGGGATTATTGCCGAGCACAAAAACAATGCTAAGCAGCATAGCTGCTCCCAGGGGGGAGGAGGAATGAAGTGAAGGGGCTCTACCATAATGTATATAAGGGGCTTTACCATGGCACAATGTGTATAAGGGGTTCTACCATGGCATAATGTATAAAGTAGAGATGAGCGGGTTCGGTTCCTCGGAATCCGAACCCGCCCGAACTTCATGTTTTTTTTCACGGGTCCGAGCGACTCGGATCTTCCCGCCTTGCTCGGTTAACCCGAGCGCGCCCGAACGTCATCATGACGCTGTCGGATTCTCGCGAGACTCGGATTCTATATAAGGAGCCGCGCGTCGCCGCCATTTTCACACGTGCATTGAGATTGATAGGGAGAGGACGTGGCTGGCGTCCTCTCCATTTAGATTAGAAGAGAGAGAGTGAGATTGATTTGAGACAGAGACACTTGATTTACTGGAGCTTAGGAGTACTGTAGAGAGTGCAGAGTTTAGTAGTGACTGACCACAGTGACCACCAGACAGTGCAGTTTTATTTAATATAATCCGTTCTCTGCCTGAAAAAAACGATACACAGTGACTCAGTCACATACCATATCTGTGTGCACTGCTCAGCCCAGTGTGCTGCATCATCTATGTATATATCTGACTGTGCTCACACAGCTTATAATTGTGGGGGAGACTGGGGAGCACTACTGCAGTGCCAGTTATAGGTTATAGCAGGAGCCAGGAGTACATATTATTAAAATTAAACAGTGCACACTTTTGCTGCAGGAGTGCCACTGCCAGTGTGACTGACCAGTGACCTGACCACACTGACCACCAGTATAGTTAGTAGTATACTATATTGTGATTGCCTGAAAAAGTTAAACACTCGTCGTGTGACTTGTGTGGTGTTTTTTTTTTATTCTATAAAAAACTCATTCTGCTGACAGACAGTGTCCAGCAGGTCCGTCATTATATAATATATACCTGTCCGGCTGCAGTAGTGATATATATATATTTTTATATCATTATTTATCATCCAGTCGCAGCAGACACAGTACGGTAGTTCACGGCTGTAGCTACCTCTGTGTCGGCACTCGGCAGTCCATCCATAATTGTATACCACCTACCCGTGGTTTTTTTTTCTTTCTTCTTTATACATACATACTACATCTCTTTATCAACCAGTCTATATTAGCAGCAGACACAGTACAGTAGTCCACGGCTGTAGCTACCTCTGTGTCGGCACTCGGCAGTCCATCCATAATTGTATACCACCTACCCGTGGTTTTTTTTTCTTTCTTCTTTATACATACATACTACATCTCTTTATCAACCAGTCTAAATTAGCAGCAGACACAGTACAGTACGGTAGTCCACGGCTGTAGCTACCTCTGTGTCGGCACTCGGCAGTCCGTCCATAATTGTATACCACCTACCCGTGGTTTTTTTTTCTTTCTTCTTTATACATACATACTACATCTCTTTATCAACCAGTCTATATTAGCAGCAGACACAGTACAGTAGTCCACGGCTGTAGCTACCTCTGTGTCGGCACTCGGCAGTCCATCCATAATTGTATACCACCTACCCGTGGTTTTTTTTTCTTTCTTCTTTATACATACATACTACATCTCTTTATCAACCAGTCTATATTAGCAGCAGACACAGTACAGTACGGTAGTCCACGGCTGTAGCTACCTCTGTGTCGGCACTCGGCAGTCCGTCCATAATTGTATACCACCTACCCGTGTTTTTTTTTTCTTTCTTCTTTATACATACATACTACATCTCTTTATCAACCAGTCTATATTAGCAGCAGACACAGTACAGTAGTCCACGGCTGTAGCTACCTCTGTGTCGGCACTCGGCAGTCCATCCATAATTGTATACCACCTACCCGAGGTTTTTTTTTCTTTCTTCTTTATACATACTACATCTCATTATCAACCAGTCTATATTAGCAGCAGACACAGTACGGTAGTCCACGGCTGTAGCTACCTCTGTGTCGGCACTCGGCAGTCCATCCATAATTGTATACCACCTACCCGTGGTTTTTTTTTCTTTCTTCTTTATACATACTACATCTCATTATCATCCAGTCTATATTAGCAGCAGACACAGTACAGTAGTCCACGGCTGTAGCTGCCTCTGTGTCGGCACTCGGCAGTCCATCCATAATTGTATACTAGTATCCATCCATCTCCATTGTTTACCTGAGGTGCCTTTTAGTTGTGCCTATTAAAATATGGAGAACAAAAATGTTGAGGTTCCAAAATTAGGGAAAGATCAAGATCCACTTCCACCTCGTGCTGAAGCTGCTGCCACTAGTCATGGCCGAGACGATGAAATGCCAGCAACGTCGTCTGCCAAGGCCGATGCCCAATGTCATAGTACAGAGCATGTCAAATCCAAAACACCAAATATCAGTAAAAAAAGGACTCCAAAACCTAAAATAAAATTGTCGGAGGAGAAGCGTAAACTTGCCAATATGCCATTTATCACACGGAGTGGCAAGGAACGGCTGAGGCCCTGGCCTATGTTCATGGCTAGTGGTTCAGCTTCACATGAGGATGGAAGCACTCAGCCTCTCGCTAGAAAACTGAAAAGACTCAAGCTGGCAAAAGCACCGCAAAGAACTGTGCGTTCTTCGAAATCCCAAATCCACAAGGAGAGTCCAATTGTGTCGGTTGCGATGCCTGACCTTCCCAACACTGGACGTGAAGAGCATGCGCCTTCCACCATTTGCACGCCCCCTGCAAGTGCTAGAAGGAGCACCCGCTGTCCAGTTCCTGATAGTCAGATTGAAGATGTCAGTGTTGAAGTACACCAGGATGAGGAGGATATGGGTGTTGCTGGCGCTGGGGAGGAAATTGACCAGGAGGATTCTGATGGTGAGGTGGTTTGTTTAAGTCAGGCACCCGGGGAGACACCTGTTGTCCGTGGGAGGAATATGGCCGTTGACATGCCTGGTGAAAATACCCAAAAAATCAGCTCTTCGGTGTGGAAGTATTTCACCAGAAATGCGGACAACATTTGTCAAGCCGTGTGTTCCCTTTGTCAAGCTGTAATAAGTAGGGGTAAGGACGTTAACCACCTCGGAACATCCTCCCTTATACGTCACCTGCAGCGCATTCATAATAAGTCAGTGACAAGTTCAAAAACTTTGGGCGACAGCGGAAGCAGTCCACTGACCAGTAAATCCCTTCCTCTTGTAACCAAGCTCACGCAAACCACCCCACCAACTCCCTCAGTGTCAATTTCCTCCTTCCCCAGGAATGCCAATAGTCCTGCAGGCCATGTCACTGGCAATTCTGACGAGTCCTCTCCTGCGTGGGATTCCTCCGATGCATCCTTGTGTGTAACGCCTACTGCTGCTGGCGCTGCTGTTGTTGCTGCTGGGAGTCGATGGTCATCCCAGAGGGGAAGTCGTAAGCCCACTTGTACTACTTCCAGTAAGCAATTGACTGTCCAACAGTCCTTTGCGAGGAAGATGAAATATCACAGCAGTCATCCTGCTGCAAAGCGGATAACTGAGGCCTTGACAACTATGTTGGTGTTAGACGTGCGTCCGGTATCCGCCGTTAGTTCACAGGGAACTAGACAATTTATTGAGGCAGTGTGCCCCCGTTACCAAATACCATCTAGGTTCCACTTCTGTAGGCAGGCGATACCGAGAATGTACACGGACGTCAGAAAAAGACTCACCAGTGTCCTAAGAAATGCAGTTGTACCCAATGTCCACTTAACCACGGACATGTGGACAAGTGGAGCAGGGCAGGGTCAGGACTATATGACTGTGACAGCCCACTGGGTAGATGTATGGACTCCCGCCGCAAGAACAGCAGCGGCGGCACCAGTAGCAGCATCTCGCAAACGCCAACTCTTTCCTAGGCAGGCTACGCTTTGTATCACCGCTTTCCAGAATACGCACACAGCTAAAAACCTCTTACGGCAACTGAGGAAGATTATCGCAGAATGGCTTACCCCAATTGGACTCTCCTGTGGATTTGTGGCATCGGACAACGCCAGCAATATTGTGTGTGCATTAAATATGGGCAAATTCCAGCACGTCCCATGTTTTGCACATACCTTGAATTTGGTGGTGCAGAATTTTTTTAAAAACGACAGGGGCGTGCAAGAGATGCTGTCGGTGGCCAGAAGAATTGCGGGACACTTTCGGCGTACAGGCACCACGTACAGAAGACTGGAGCACCACCAAAAACTACTGAACCTGCCCTGCCATCATCTGAAGCAAGAAGTGGTAACGAGGTGGAATTCAACCCTCTATATGCTTCAGAGGTTGGAGGAGCAGCAAAAGGCCATTCAAGCCTATACAATTGAGCACGATATAGGAGGTGGAATGCACCTGTCTCAAGTGCAGTGGAGAATGATTTCAACGTTGTGCAAGGTTCTGATGCCCTTTGAACTTGCCACACGTGAAGTCAGTTCAGACACTGCCAGCCTGAGTCAGGTCATTCCCCTCATCAGGCTTTTGCAGAAGAAGCTGGAGACATTGAAGGAGGAGCTAACACGGAGCGATTCCGCTAGGCATGTGGGACTTGTGGATGGAGCCCTTAATTCGCTTAACAAGGATTCACGGGTGGTCAATCTGTTGAAATCAGAGCACTACATTTTGGCCACCGTGCTCGATCCTAGATTTAAAACCTACCTTGGATCTCTCTTTCCGGCAGACACAAGTCTGCTGGGGTTGAAAGACCTGCTGGTGAGAAAATTGTCAAGTCAAGCGGAACGCGACCTGTCAACATCTC
Organism: Pseudophryne corroboree; assembly: GCF_028390025.1. NCBI lineage: Eukaryota > Metazoa > Chordata > Amphibia > Anura > Myobatrachidae > Pseudophryne > Pseudophryne corroboree. Next base: position 484,240,937 of record NC_086448.1, read on the forward strand.
CTCCTTCACATTCTCCCGCAACTGGGGGTGCGAGGAAAAGGCTCAGAATTCCGAGCCCACCCGCTGGCGGTGATGCAGGGCAGTCTGGAGCGACTGCTGATGCTGACATCTGGTCCGGACTGAAGGACCTGACAACGATTACGGACATGTCGTCTACTGTCACTGCATATGATTCTCTCAACATTGAAAGAATGGTGGAGGATTATATGAGTGACCGCATCCAAGTAGGCACGTCACACAGTCCGTACTTATACTGGCAGGAAAAAGAGGCAATTTGGAGGCCCTTGCACAAACTGGCTTTATTCTACCTAAGTTGCCCTCCCACAAGTGTGTACTCCGAAAGAGTGTTTAGTGCCGCCGCTCACCTTGTCAGCAATCGGCGTACGAGGTTACATCCAGAAAATGTGGAGAAGATGATGTTCATTAAAATGAATTATAATCAATTCCTCCGCGGAGACATTGACCAGCAGCAATTGCCTCCACAAAGTACACAGGGAGCTGAGATGGTGGATTCCAGTGGGGACGAATTGATAATCTGTGAGGAGGGGGATGTACACGGTGATATATCGGAGGATGATGATGAGGTGGACATCTTGCCTCTGTAGAGCCAGTTTGTGCAAGGAGAGATTAATTGCTTCTTTTTTGGGGGGGGTCCAAACCAACCCGTCATATCAGTCACAGTCGTGTGGCAGACCCTGTCACTGAAATGATGGGTTGGTTAAAGTGTGCATGTCCTGTTTATACAACATAAGGGTGGGTGGGAGGGCCCAAGGACAATTCCATCTTGCACCTCTTTTTTCTTTTATTTTTCTTTGCGTCATGTGCTGTTTGGGGAGGGTTTTTTGGAAGGGCCATCCTGCGTGACACTGCAGTGCCACTCCTAGATGGGCCCGGTGTTTGTGTCGGCCACTAGGGTCGCTTATCTTACTCACACAGTCAGCTACCTCATTGCGCCTCTTTTTTTCTTTGCGTCATGTGCTGTTTGGGGAGGGTTTTTTGGAAGGCCATCCTGCGTGACACTGCAGTGCCACTCCTAGATGGGCCCGGTGTTTGTGTCGGCCACTAGGGTCGCTTATTTTACTCACACAGTCAGCTACCTCATTGCGCCTCTTTTTTTCTTTGCGTCATGTGCTGTTTGGGGAGGGTTTTTTGGAAGGGCCATCCTGCGTGACACTGCAGTGCCACTCCTAGATGGGCCCGGTGTTTGTGTCGGCCACTAGGGTCGCTTATCTTACTCACACAGTCAGCTACCTCATTGCGCCTCTTTTTTTCTTTGCGTCATGTGCTGTTTGGGGAGGGTTTTTTGGAAGGGCCATCCTGCGTGACACTGCAGTGCCACTCCTAGATGGGCCCGGTGTTTGTGTCGGCCACTAGGGTCGCTTATCTTACTCACACAGTCAGCTACCTCATTGCGCCTCTTTTTTCTTTGCGTCATGTGCTGTTTGGGGAGGGTTTTTTGGAAGGGACATCCTGCGTGACACTGCAGTGCCACTCCTAGATGGGCCCGGTGTTTGTGTCGGCCACTAGGGTCGCTTATCTTACTCACACAGCTACCTCATTGCGCCTCTTTTTTTCTTTGCGTCATGTGCTGTTTGGGGAGGGTTTTTTGGAAGGGACATCCTGCGTGACACTGCAGTGCCACTCCTAGATGGGCCCGGTGTTTGTGTCGGCCACTAGGGTCGCTTATCTTACTCACACAGCGACCTCGGTGCAAATTTTAGGACTAAAAATAATATTGTGAGGTGTGAGGTATTCAGAATAGACTGAAAATGAGTGTAAATTATGGTTTTTGAGGTTAATAATACTTTGGGATCAAAATGACCCCCAAATTCTATGATTTAAGCTGTTTTTTAGGGTTTTTTGAAAAAAACACCCGAATCCAAAACACACCCGAATCCGACAAAAAAAATTCGGTGAGGTTTCGCCAAAACGCGGTCGAACCCAAAACACGGCCGCGGAACCGAACCCAAAACCAAAACACAAAACCCGAAAAATTTCCGGCGCTCATCTCTAGTATAAAGGAGCTTTACCATGGCATAATGTGTGTAAGAGCTCTTCTGTGGCGTAATGTGTATTAGTGACTCTACTGTGGTGTAACTTTTATAAGCGGCTCTACTGTTGTGTAACATGTATAAGGGACTCTACCATGGCATGATGCTAACTCCCGCTTGCTTGCACCTCATGTCATCTGTCTGTCGACCCTTCCCACTAGATCATTAGCTCTTCAGAGCAGGACCCTCTTTCCTCTTGTTATCTAAGCCCTCTTCTTGACACATTTCAATCACAGCTCTCCCCTACTCAGTGACCATCTTTACCCACTCTTTCTCCTGCTGGTAAAGGCTCATCTCTATCTATGGCCGCCAGCTCCTAGTAGTACAATGATCACTCCCTCACTACTTACATCTTAGCTATATTATATCTTGAGAATTGTGGTGCTCTCTGTTACCTGTACTCTATTTCTGTTGTTTATTTACTGTAATGCTAAGTTTTGTCTCCCTGTACTGTCCTTTTGTACAGTGCTGCAAAACACTTGTGGCGCCTTATAAATAAAATGTAAAAATAATAGTAATAATAATAATAATAATAATAATAATAATAAAAGCTTCTCTACTGTGGTGTGACATGTATAGGCAGCTCAACTGTGGTGTAAAAGGTATAATGGGCTCTACTTTGTGGTGTTAAGTGTATAAGGGGCACTACTGTGAGCTGTAATGTGTATAAGGGGCACTACTGTGTGGCATAATGTGTATAAGGGGCACTACTGTGTTGTGTAATGTGAATAACAGACACTATTGTGCAGTGTAATGGGTATTTGTACTATTCTATGGCCACATTTCTTCACCATGAAGCCACATACCTAGATTTTCTGGGACAGGGCACCAAGATGTAGCTATGGCTCTGATCCATTAATATTATTATAATGAGTATTCAAGCTGGATTATTGCAGAATATAGACCAATTGATAAAATGTCATATGACATTCCAATAAGAACTTTTTAGAGTCTGCTGATGTTTGACTTTATCAGTTTTTGTGCATCTGTGCTAGGCAAGCTTAAATACAAAATTGTTATGCTGGTTTGAACAATTGTTATACAGGTTGAGTATCCCATATCCAAATATTCCGAAATACGGAAGATTCCGAAATACGTAATTTTTTGAGTGAGACTGAGATAGTGAAACCTTTGTTTTCTGATGGCTCAATGTACACAAACTTTGTTTAATAAACAAAGGGGTATATTTACTAACATTCGTAATTTTCGGAAAAAGTCAAAGTTCAATCACGAATGACATCGAAAGTGTAAAACTGCAACTTTTTGAATTTATTACGCCTAATTTACTAAGCTGCCGTATTCGGATTTTTCATTTGTTCCGATGTCGATGTCATTCGTGTTTTTTCCCCGTTTTTTACGGCAGTGATTAGCAAAACACTGCCGACTTTATCACAATGAATCTCGGCCGGATCTGTGTGATCCGTGCTGGGGTTCATTTTTTTTTTTTAAATAAACACTGTAAAACGGTGAAAAAAAATGCGTGGGGTTCCCCCTCCTAAGCATAACCAGCCTCGGGCTCTTTGAGCCGACCCTGGTTGCAGAAATATGGGGGAAAAAATGACAGGGGTTCCCCCATATTTAAGCAACCAGCATCGGGCTCTGCGCCTGGTCCTGGTTCCAAAAATATGGGGGACAAAAAGAGTAGGGGTCCCCCGTATTTCTGAAACCAGCACCGGGCTCCACTAGCTGGACAGATAATGCCACAGCCGGGGGTCACTTTTATATAGTGCCCTGCGGCCGTGGCATCAAAAATCCAACTAGTCACCCCTGGCCGGGGTACCCTGGGGGAGTGGGGACCCCTTCAATCAAGGGGTCCCCCCCCCAGCCACCCAATTGGCTGCGGATGGGGGTCTGATAGCCTTTTGTGAAAATGAAAAGATATTGTTTTTAGTAGCAGTACTACAAGGCCCAGCAAGTCTCCCCCACATGCTGGTACTTGGAGAACCACAAGTACCAGCATGCGACGGAAAAACGGGCCCGCTGGTACCTGTAGTACTACTACTAAAAAAATACCCAAAAAAAGACAAGACACACACACCTTGAAAGTAAAGATTTATTACATACATCCACACAAACATACATACATACTTACCTTATGTTCACACGAGGGTCGGTCCTCTTCTCCAGTAGAATCCATGGGGTACCTGTTGAATAAATTCTACTTACCAGATCCAGGGTCCCAGGCTCCTCGTAGCATCCATTTGTAATCCACGTACTTGAATAAAATAAAAAAACGGAAAGCCGAGCCACGCACTGAAAGGGGACCCATGTTTGCACATGGGTCCCCTTTCCCCGAATGCCAGAAACCCACTCTGACTGATGTCTAAGTGGGTTTCTTCAGCCAATCAGGGAGCGCCACGTTGTAGCACCCTCCTGATCGGCTGTGTGCTCCTGTACTGTCTGACAGGCGGCACACGGCAGTGTTACAATGTAGCGCCTATGCGCTCCATTGTAACCAATGGTGGGAACTTTCTGCCCTGCGGTTGACCGAAAGTGACCTCACAGCTGTAGCGCCTATGCGCCAATGGAGCGCATAGGCGCTACATTGTAACACTGCCGTGTGCCGCCTGTCAGACAGTACAGGAGCACACAGCCGATCAGGAGGGTGCTACAACGTGGCGCTCCCTGATTGGCTGAAGAAACCCACTTAGACATCAGTCAGAGTGGGTTTCTGGCATTCGGGGAAAGGGGGCCCATGTGCAAACATGGGTCCCCTTTCAGTGCGTGGCTCGGCTTTCCGTTTTTTTATTTTATTCAAGTACGTGGATTACAAATGGATGCTACGAGGAGCCTGGGACCCTGGATCTGGTGAGTAGAATTTATTCAACAGGTACCCCATGGATTCTACTGGAGAAGAGGACCGACCCTCGTGTGAACATAAGGTAAGTATGTATGTATGTTTGTGTGGATGTATGTAATAAATCTTTACTTTCAAGGTGTGTGTGTCTTGTCTTTTTTGGGGTATTTTTTTAGTAGTAGTACTACAGGTACCAGCGGGCCCGTTTTTCCGTCGCATGCTGGTACTTGTGGTTCTCCAAGTACCAGCATGCGGGGGAGACTTGCTGGGCCTTGTAGTACTGCTACTAAAAACAATATCTTTTCATTTTCACAAAAGGCTATCAGCTCCCCATCCGCAGCCAATTGGATGGGGGGACAGCCTCGGGCTTCACCCCTGGCCCTTGGGTGGCTTGGGGGGGGACCCCTTGATTGAAGGGGTCCCCACTCCCCCAGGGTACCCCGGCCAGGGGTGACTAGTTGGATTTTTGATGCCACGGCCGCAGGGCACTATATAAAAGTGACCCCCGGCTGTGGCATTATCTGTCCAGCTAGTGGAGCCCGGTGCTGGTTTTAAAAATACGGGGGACCCCTACTCTTTTTGTCCCCCATATTTTTGGAACCAGGACCAGGCGCAGAGCCCGATGCTGGTTGCTTAAATATGGGGGAACCCCTGTCAATTTTTTCCCCATATTTCTGCAACCAGGATCGGCTCAAAGAGCCCGAGGCTGGTTATGCTTAGGAGGGTGGACCCCACGCAATTTTTTTAAAGAAAATAACCACTTTCCCACCCCTTCCCACTGATATACATGCACGGATCTCATGGATCCCTGCATGCCTATACAATCACGGATTAAAAAAGCAGGTCTGTTTTTTTTTAGCACTTTTTTACGAGTTGTAATTTTTCACGGCAGTGTTTGTTTTTTTTTTGCTTTGCACTTCTTAGTAAATTACCGAGATTCATACTTAAACAGCCGCGTTTTGACCGATGGTGTATTCATTCGTAATTTTTTTCTTGGACTTCCAAAAAATTGCGAATGCCCTCATCACTGCCGTGATTATTGCTTAGTAAATTACCGAGATGACACTTTGATGAAAAAACGGCATCTCGGTCAAAATCGGGACCTTAGTAAATATACCCCAGTGTATTAAAAATATTGTATTAAATGACCTTCAAGCTGTGTGTATAAGGCGTCTATGAAACATAAATAAAAAGGTGTGATTGTAGACACACTTTGTTTAATGCACAACTTTGTTACAAATATTTGCTAAAATGACCTTCAGGCTGTGTGTATAAGGTGTATATGAAAGATAAATGTATTCTGTGCTTAGACTTAGGTCCCATCGCCATGATATCTCATTATGGTATGCAATTATTCCAAAATACGGAAAAATCCGATATCCAAAATACCTCTGGTCCCAAGCATTTTGGATAAGGGATACTCAACCTGTATTTACATTTCTTTTCATATTATTGATAATGTCAGCATCTAATTTTAGATGTTATGGCCACCCACGGTTGTTTTAAGTGTCTTAGATAAACCACTCCTGCAAGATTTTTGTTACACTCATTTTTTCCAGTGGAGTTTGCTGTTAGAAAAGCTAGGGCCACATGTTTGTGTTTGCCCCCAGGCAGAAAGTTGCCAGCTAGGCCCACATACTGTAGTTTTGTATATGTATATTATTGTTGTAAGTGGCTTTTTGTTAGTTATTGGTCATGTAATGTGAGTCTAAGGAAAGAACTAATACTTGCATTATTAGGTTGTGATTCAAATGTTCCAGGTTTTCTCAAACTCTGGTAAAACAAAAAACTCACATAGGCCGTCATTCCGAGTTGATCGCTTGCTATCTATTTTTGCAAAGCAGCAATCAGATAGTAGAGATGAGCGGGTTCGGTTCCTCGGAATCCGAACCCGCCCGAACTTCAGGTTTTTTACACAGGGCCGAGCGAATCGGATCTTCCCGCCTTGCTCGGTTAACCCGAGCGTGCCCGAACGTCATCATCCCGCTGTCGGATTCTCGCGAGGCTCGTATTCTATCGCGAGACTCGGATTCTATATAAGGAGCCGCGCGTCGCCGCCATTTTCACACGTGCATTGAGATTGATAGGGAGAGGACGTGGCTGGCGTCCTCTCCGTTTAGACTAGAGTACTAGAGAGAGACACAAATTTTGGGGAGCATATTATTAGGAGGAGTACTACTTGCTGCTGATAGTGTGACCAGTGACCACCAGTTTAATTAATCCGTTCTCTGCCTGAAAAAAAACGATACACAGTGTGACACAGTCACATACCATATCTGTGCTCAGCCCAGTGTGCTGCATCATATGTAATACTGTATATCATTATCTGACTGTGCTGAGTGCTCACTGCTCACACAGCTTAATTGTGGGGGAGACTGGGGAGCAGTTATAGCAGGAGTACATATTTTAAGTACAGTGCACACTTTTGCTGCCAGAGTGCCACTGCCAGTGTGACTGACCAGTGACCACTGACCACCAGTATTGTGATTGTCTGCTGACCACCAGTATATTGTGATTGTCTGCCTGAAAAAGTTAAACACTCGTCGTGTGGTGTTTTTATAAACGCATTCTGCAGACAGTGTCCAGCAGGTCCGTCATTACATAATATATACCTGTCCGGCTGCAGTACTAGTGTGATATATATATATATATTAATTTTATCTCATTATCATCCAGTCTATATTAGCAGCAGACACAGTATGGTAGTCCATGGCTGTAGCTACCTCTGTGTCGGCAGTCGCTCGTCCATCCATAATTGTATACCACCTACCCGTGTTTTTTTTTTTTTTTCTATCTTCTTGATACTAGTAGCTTACTTTAGGAGTCTGCAGTGCTGAGTCTGACAGACAGTGTCCAGCAGGTCCGTCATTACATAATATATACCTGTCCGGCTGCAGTACTAGTGTGATATATATATATATATATATTTTAATTTTATCTCATTATCATCCAGTCTATATTAGCAGCAGACACAGTACGGTAGTCCACGGCTGTAGCTACCTCTGTGTCGGCAGTTGCTCGTCCATCCATAATTGTATACCACCTACCCGTGGTTTTTTTTTTTTTCTATCTTCTTGATACTAGTAGCTTACTTTAGGAGTCTGCAGTGCTGACAGACAGTGTCCAGCAGGTCCGTCATTACATAATATATACCTGTCCGGCTGCAGTACTAGTGTGATATATATATATATATTAATTTTATCTCATTATCATCCAGTCTATATTAGCAGCAGACACAGTACGGTAGTCCACGGCTGTAGCTACCTCTGTGTCGGCAGTCGCTCGTCCATCCATAATTGTATACCACCTACCCGTGGTTTTTTTTTTCTATCTTCTTGATACTAGTAGCTTACTTTAGGAGTCTGCAGTGCTGAGTCTGACAGACAGTGTCCAGCAGGTCCGTCATTACATAATATATACCTGTCCGGCTGCAGTACTAGTGTGATATATATATATATTTTAATTTTATCTCATTATCATCCAGTCTATATTAGCAGCAGACACAGTACGGTAGTCCACGGCTGTAGCTACCTCTGTGTCGGCAGTCGCTCGACATCCATAAGTATACTAGTATCCATCCATCTCCATTGTTTACCTGAGGTGCCTTTTAGTTGTGCCTATTAAAATATGGAGAACAAAAATGTTGAGGTTCCAAAAATAGGGAAAGATCAAGATCGACTTCCACCTCGTGCTGAAGCTGCTGCCACTAGTCATGGCCGAGACGATGAAATGCCAGCAACGTCGTCTGCCAAGGCCGATGCCCAATGTCATAGTACAGAGCATGTAAAATCCAAAACACCAAATATCAGTAAAAAAAGGACTCAAAAATCTAAAATAAAATTGTCGGAGGAGAAGCGTAAACTTGCCAATATGCCATTTACCACACGGAGTGGCAAGGAACGGCTGAGGCCCTGGCCTATGTTCATGGCTAGTGGTTCAGCTTCACATGAGGATGGAAGCACTCAGCCTTTCGCTAAAAAAATGAAAAGACTCAAGCTGGCAAAAGCACAGCAAAGAACTGTGCGTTCTTCGAAATCCCAAATCCACAAGGAGAGTCCAATTGTGTCGGTTGCGATGCCTGACCTTCCCAACACTGGACGTGAAGAGCATGCGCCTTCCACCATTTGCACGCCCCCTGCAAGTGCTGGAAGGAGCACCCGCAGTCCAGTTCCTGATAGTCAGATTGAAGATGTCAGTGTTGAAGTACACCAGGATGAGGAGGATATGGGTGTTGCTGGCGCTGGGGAGGAAATTGACAAGGAGGATTCTGATGGTGAGGTGGTTTGTTTAAGTCAGGCACCCGGGGAGACACCTGTTGTCCGTGGGAGGAATATGGCCATTGACATGCCTGGTGAAAATACCAAAAAAATCAGCTCTTCGGTGTGGAAGTATTTCAACAGAAATGCGGACAACATTTGTCAAGCCGTGTGTTGCCTTTGTCAAGCTGTAATAAGTAGGGGTAAGGACGTTAACCACCTCGGAACATCCTCCCTTATACGTCACCTGCAGCGCATTCATAATAAGTCAGTGACAAGTTCAAAAACTTTGGGCGACAGCGGAAGCAGTCCACTGACCAGTAAATCCCTTCCTCTTGTAACCAAGCTCACGCAAACCACCCCACCAACTCCCTCAGTGTCAATTTCCTCCTTCCCCAGAAATGCCAATAGTCCTGCAGGCCATGTCACTGGCAATTCTGACGAGTCCTCTCCTGCGTGGGATTCCTCCGATGCATCCTTGTGTGTAACGCCTACTGCTGCTGGCGCTGCTGTTGTTGCTGCTGGGAGTCGATGGTCATCCCAGAGGGGAAGTCGTAAGCCCACTTTTACTACTTCCACCAAGCAATTGACTGTCCAACAGTCCTTTGCGAGGAAGATGAAATATCACAGCAGTCATCCTGTTGCAAAGCGGATAACTGAGGCCTTGACAACTATGTTGGTGTTAGACGTGCGTCCGGTATCCGCCGTTAGTTCACAGGGAACTAGACAATTTCTTGAGGTAGTGTGCCCCCGTTACCAAATACCATCTAGGTTCCACTTCTCTAGGCAGGCGATACCGAGAATGTACACGGACGTCAGAAAAAGACTCACCAGTGTCCTAAAAAATGCAGTTGTACCCAATGTCCACTTAACCACGGACATGTGGACAAGTGGAGCAGGGCAGGGTCAGGACTATATGACTGTGACAGCCCACTGGGTAGATGTATGGACTCCCGCCGCAAGAACAGCAGCGGCGGCACCAGTAGCAGCATCTCGCAAACGCCAACTCTTTCCTAGGCAGGCTACGCTTTGTATCACCGGTTTCCAGAATACGCACACAGCTGAAAACCTCTTACGGCAACTGAGGAAGATCATCGCGGAATGGCTTACCCCAATTGGACTCTCCTGTGGATTTGTGGCATCGGACAACGCCAGCAATATTGTGTGTGCATTAAATATGGGCAAATTCCAGCACGTCCCATGTTTTGCACATACCTTGAATTTGGTGGTGCAGAATTATTTAAAAAACGAGAGGGGCGTGCAAGAGATTCTGTCGGTGGCCAGAAGAATTGCGGGACACTTTCGGCATACAGGCACCACGTACAGAAGACTGGAGCACCACCAAAAACGCCTGAACCTGCCCTGCCATCATCTGAAGCAAGAAGTGGTAACGAGGTGGAATTCAACCCTATATATGCTTCAGAGGTTGGAGGAGCAGCAAAAGGCCATTCAAGCCTATACAATTGAGCACGATATAGGAGGTGGAATGCACCTGTCTCAAGCGCAGTGGAGAATGATTTCAACGTTGTGCAAGGTTCTGCTGCCCTTTGAACTTGCCACACGTGAAGTCAGTTCAGACACTGCCAGCCTGAGTCAGGTCATTCCCCTCATCAGGCTTTTGCAGAAGAAGCTGGAAACATTGAAGGAGGAGCTAACACAGAGCGATTCCGCTAGGCATGTGGGACTTGTGGATGGAGCCCTTAATTCGCTTAACAAGGATTCACGGGTGGTCAATCTGTTGAAATCAGAGCACTACATTTTGGCCACCGTGCTCGATCCTAGATTTAAAACCTACCTTGGATCTCTCTTTCCGGCACACACAAGTCTGCTGGGGTTCAAAGACCTGCTGGTGAGAAAATTGTCAAGTCAAGCGGAACGCGACCTGTCAACATCTCCTCCTTCACATTCTCCCGCAACTGGGGGTGCGAGGAAAAGGCTCAGAATTCCGAGCCCACCCGCTGGCGGTGATGCAGGGCAGTCTGGAGCGACTGCTGATGCTGACATCTGGTCCGGACTGAAGGACCTGCCAACGATTACGGACATGTCGTCTACTGGCACTGCATATGATTCTCTCCCCATTGAAAGAATGGTGGAGGATTATATGAGTGACCGCATCCAAGTAGGCACGTCAGACAGTCCGTACTTATACTGGCAGGAAAAAGAGGCAATTTGGAGGCCCTTGCACAAACTGGCTTTATTCTACCTAAGTTGCCCTCCCACAAGTGTGTACTCCGAAAGAGTGTTTAGTGCCGCCGCTCACCTTGTCAGCAATCGGCGTACGAGGTTACTTCCAGAAAATGTGGAGAAGATGATGTTCATTAAAATGAATTATAATCAATTCCTCCGTGGAGACATTGACCAGCAGCCGTTGCCTCCACAAAGTACACAGGGAGCTGAGATGGTGGATTCCAGTGGGGACGAATTGATAATCTGTGAGGAGGGGGATGTACACGGTGATATATCGGAGGATGATGATGAGGTGGACATCTTGCCTCTGTAGAGCCAGTTTGTGCAAGGAGAGATTAATTGCTTCTTTTTTGGTGGGGGTCCAAACCAACCCGTCATTTCAGTCACAGTCGTGTGGCAGACCCTGTCACTGAAATGATGGGTTGGTTAAAGTGTGCATGTCCTGTTTATACAACATAAGGGTGGGTGGGAGGGCCCAAGGACAATTCCATCTTGCACCTCTTTTTTCTTTCATTTTTCTTTGCGTCATGTGCTATTTGGGGAGTATTGTTTTGAAGGGCCATCCTGCGTGACACTGCAGTGCCACTCCTAGATGGGCCAGGTGTTTGTGTCGGCCACTAGGGTCGCTTATCTTACTCACACAGCTACCTCATTGCGCCTCTTTTTTTCTTTGCGTCATGTGCTGTTTGGGGAGTGTTTTTTGGAAGGGCCATCCTGCGTGACACTGCAGTGCCACTCCTAGATGGGCCAGGTGTTTGTGTCGGCCACTAGGGTCGCTTAGCTTACTCACACAGCTACCTCATTGCGCCTCTTTTTTTCTTTGCGTCATGTGCTGTTTGGGGAGTGTTTTTTGGAAGGGCCATCCTGCGTGACACTGCAGTGCCACTCCTAGATGGGCCAGGTGTTTGTGTCGGCCACTAGGGTCGCCTAGCTTAGTCATCCAGCGACCTCGGTGCAAATTTTAGGACTAAAAATAATATTGTGAGGTGTGAGGTGTTCAGAATAGACTGAAAATGAGTGGAAATTATGTTTTTTGAGGTTAATAATACTTTGGGATCAAAATGACCCCCAAATTCTATGATTTAAGCTGTTTTTTAGTGTTTTTTGAAAAAAACACCCGAATCCAAAACACACCCGAATCCGACAAAAAAAATTCGGTGAGGTTTTGCCAAAACGCGGTCGAACCCAAAACACGGCCGTGGAACCGAACCCAAAACCAAAACACAAAACCCGAAAAATTTCAAGTGCACATCTCTATCAGATAGTCGCCGCCTCTAGGGGAGTGTATTTTCGCTTTACAAGTGTGCAAACGCTTGTGCAGCCGAGCGGGATGAAAAAGTTTTTTGCAGTTTCTGAGTAGCTCTGGACTTACTCAGCCCTTGCAATCACTTTAGCCTGTCCGGTCCCGGAATGACGTCAGACACCCACCATGCAAAAGCCTGGACACGCCTACATTTTCCCTACCACTCCCAGAAAACGGTTAGTTGACACCCATAAATGCCCTTTTCCTGTCAATCTGCTTGCGATCGGTTGTGAGAATCGATTCGTCGCTAGAAGCATTGCACAACAACGATGCTGTTTTTACCCGTACGACACACGTGCACATTGCGGTGCATACGCATGCGCAGTAGTAACCTGTTCGCTGCACTGTGAAAAACGGCAGCAAGTAATCAACTCGGAATGAGGGCCCTAGTCTCAATTGTTTGCCAAATGTTTGGTGGTCAACCATCCAATTGAACTTATTGTGAGAAATTACGATATAAAAGATAGACCAAGTATGAACAACTGGGTTTCACAAGGGGTAGAGGGTGTTTAGATAAATTATAGGGGGTGATGTACTAAGCAGTGAAAAGAGTGGAGAAGTGAGCCAGTGGAGAAGTTGCACTTGGCAACCAATCAGCATTGAAGTAACATTTATAATTTGCATACTATAAAATTATACAGATCATCTGATTGGTTGCCCTGGGCAACTTCTCCTCTGGCTCACTTCTATACTCTTTTCTCTGCTTAATACATCTCCGCCTACTGTAGACCCAAATGTATTACGCTTTAACAAGAGAAAACATGGAGACAGATAAAGAGTGATAGATGACCATGTTAAAGTTTAATACATTTGGGCAAAAAGTCTAAATGTAATAGGGTGCTAGAAGTCAGAGGTGTAAAAGTTTGGGTCTTATTCAGACCCGGGCGCAACCCTACGTCTATGCAGCGGCCGCATTCATCGTGTCTGTGCTCGCACACTGGCCCCAGTGCGTGTGCTTGACCCTTTCCCATGTGGCCAAATGATCAATGACAGTGGTGGCCATCGGGGGCATCAAAGCGGCATGTAGTGGGCGCAGTCTGAAGAACACAGGCGTGTCCGGATCATTTTTGGGGTGAATGCATGACATCACATGCAGCCGCTCTGAGAAAAATAAATGTTGCCGGAATGCCTGCCAGCAAAGCCATGCTGCACAGGCAGGGGTCAACCTCAAATCAATGCGTTTGCAATTAAATTGCAAACTCATCATGGAGAGTTACCACACACATGCTGGGCGGCCTTGCCCTATACTGGGTGGCCCCCAGCATGTGAGTAGATGGATGCAAATCTTGCTGCGGATGCAAGGTCTGCGTCCATCTCTGAATAAGCCCCTTTGTGCCCATATTTTAAAAGCAGCAATCATATACAAGGCAAAACTAACCTGGTTGCAGCTTTAAAAATATGGGTAATCTCGCACAAGCTCCCAAACCTCCAGCAAAAGAAAAACAAAAAGAAAAGTCTGAAATCAGAGACTTTTTGGAGCACCCAGAATACACTCCTTAACCACTTGCCTGGCATGGTCGCATCAGATGCGACCACACCATGCAGTGTTTTATCTGACCTGATTGCACAGGACGCGACCATTCAGATAAACAGTGTTAGCAGCGGCAGGGAAGAGAAACTTCTCTCCGTTGCTGCTGTCAGAGGGACCGGATGCCTCTCTGCATCCTCCCCTCAGTGTTGCCGTGCTGCCGATCATTACTGATCAGCCAGCACGGCAGTACCCCCCCACCCAGCAGCCGCTGGGAAAGTGTAACCCCTCCCCCCCGAAACCACCCCCCGACCTCTGCTGTGTACCTGGCAGCTGTCTTGAGGGTAAAAAGTAATGTTGTGATGGTCTAGATGTTACCAACGTTCCGATGTTACCGATCTTCCTGGCCGATGTTCCGATGTTAAAAAAAATGTTTTTTTTTAAACTAAAATCATTTTGGATAAGGTTAAATTCATGTTCTTCACCTATTCCACCATACCTCCCAACATGACCCTCTCCAGGAGGGACAAAATGCGCTGCTTCTGGACTTTTCTCTTAATCTATGATTGCCGGCCCCTGTTTAGAACAGGTTACTGGATAAGAAAGGTGTTTCACCACAGGTGATGGCAATCATAAATTAAGAGGGAAGTCCAGGAGCAGAGTATGCTCTCCCTCCTGGAGAGGGTCATGTTGGGAGGTATGATTTCACTCATAAAACCCCCCAACAATTTTGGAGTGTTTTTTGGGGAAAGAAATCATCAGTTAAGTGGTTAAAGGGGGTCTAATACCCCTTTAACACCACAGATTTAACCCGGTAAATTGCCGATTTTTAAGCCTTCCAAAACGGTTCTAGCTGCAGTGTGAAAGGGCCACCTTGAATTTATCGTTTTCAAAATACTGGTATTTTGAAACTGTTAAAAAGCAGGGTCCTACACGGTTCAGACCCGTTTCATTGTGCAGTGTGAAAGGCTCAGAAACGGTATTTCCAAGCCACAGATGGTGATAGGCTGTTTCCATGCATGATGTCACCAGGCAGAAGCAGGAAATAAACTGGAGGAAACACATGAGAGTGAAGGGAGCGTTTTATTATACAGAATACAGTTTAAAATGGCAAATTGGAGTGATGAGGAGGTTAGGGAGCTGCTTAGGATCAGAGGGGATGAAGAAATATGTAGACAAATCCCTGGAACCGTGAAGAAAGCAGTAATCTACAAAAACATGGTAAAGATGCTTGAAGCTGCTGGGTTCCATCGTACGACTAGACAAATTATTCATAATTAATTAATAATTAATAATTATTAACAATGTGTGGGCCAGAAAAGTCCATTTACAATGACAACCACTGTTTTCTATGGGAGAAACGGGTTCAGTGTGAAAGGTACCAAAACGGTAATGAAATGGTAATATACTGGTTACAACATGCGATGTGAAGGGGGTTTAACTGCTCAGACCCGTTTTAAGTAGTGATGTGCACCGGACATTTTTCGGGTTTTGTGTTTTGGTTTTGGATTTGGTTCCGCGGCCGTGTTTTGGATTCGGACGCGTTTTGGCAAAACCTCACCAAAACATTTTTGTCGGATTCGGGTGTGTTTTGGATTCGGGTGTTTTTTTCAAAAAATTCTAAAAAACAGTTTAAATCATAGAATTTGGGGGTCATTTTGATCCCATAATATTATTAACCTCATTAACCATAATTTCCACTCATTTCCAGTCTATTCTAAACACCTCACACCTCACAATATTATTTTTAGTCCTAAAATTTGCACCGAGGTCGCTGGATGGCTAAGCTAAGCGACACAAGTGGCCGACACAAACACCTGGCCCATCTAGGAGTGGCACTGCAGTGTCAGGCATGATGGCACTTCAACAAAATAGTCCCCAAACAGCACATGATGCAAAGAAAAAAAGAGGCGCACCAAGGTCGCTTTGTGACTAAGCTAAGCGACACAAGTGGCCGACACAAACACCTGGCCCATCTAGGAGTGGCACTGCAGTGTCAGGCAGGATGGCACTTCAAAAAAATTGTCCCCAAACAGCACATGATGCAAAGAAAAAAAGAGGCGCACCAAGGTCGCTGTGTGACTAAGCTAAGCGACACAAGTGGCCGACACAAACACCTGGCCCATCTAGGAGTGGCACTGCAGTGTCAGACAGGATGGCAGATTTAAAAAATTGTCCCCAAACAGCACATGATGCAAAGAAAAAAAGAGGCGCACAAAGGTCGCTGTGTGACTAAGCTAAGCGACACAAGTGGCCGACACAAACACCTGGCCCATCTAGGAGTGGCACTGCAGTGTCAGGCTGGATGGCACTTCAAAAAAATTGTCCCCAAACAGCACATGATGCAAAGAAAAATGAAAGAAAAAAGAGGTGCAAGATGTAATTGTCCTTGGGCCCTCCCTCCCACCCTTATGTTGTATAAACAGGACATGCACACTTTAACGAACCCATCATTTCAGCAACAGGGTCTGCCACACAACTGTGACTGAAATGACTGGTTGGTTTTGGCCCCCACCAAAAAAAAAGCAATCAATCTCTCCTTGCACAAACTGGCTCTACAGAGGCAAGATGTCCACCTCATCATCATCCTCCGATTCCTCACCCCTTTCACTGTGTATATCCCCCTCCTCACAGATTATTAATTCGTCCCCACTGGAATCCACCATCTCAGGTCCCTGTGTACTTTGTGGAGGCAATTGCTGCTGGTGAATATCTCCACGGAGGAATTGATTATAATTCATTTTGATGAACATCATCTTCTCAACATTTTCTGGAAGTAACCTCGTACGCCGATTGCTGACAAGGTGAGCGGCTGCACTAAACACTCTTTCGGAGTACACACTGGAGGGAGGGCAACTTAGGTAGAATAAAGCCAGTTTGTGCAAGGGCCTCCAAATTGCCTCTTTTTCCTGCCAGTATACGTACGGACTGTCTGACGTGCCTACTTGGATGCGGTCACTCATATAATCCTCCACCATTCTTTCAATGGTGAGAGAATCATATGAAGTGACAGTAGACGACATGTCAGTAATCGTTGGCAGGTCCTTCAGTCCGGACCAGATGTCAGCACTCGCTCCAGACTGCCCTGCATCACCGCCAGCGGGTGGGCTCGGAATTCTTAGCCTTTTCCTCGCACCCCCAGTTGCGGGAGAATGTGAAGGAGGAGATGTTGACGGGTCACGTTCCGCTTGACTTGACAATTTTCTCACCAGCAGGTCTTTGAACCTCTGCAGACTTGTGTCTGCCGGAAAGAGAGATACAACGTAGGTTTTAAATCTAGGATCGAGCACGGTGGCCAAAATGTAGTGCTCTGATTTCAACAGATTGACCACCCGTGAATCCTGGTTAAGCGAATTAAGGGCTCCATCCACAAGTCCCACATGCCTAGCGTAATCGCTCTGTTTTAGCTCCTCCTTCAATGTCTCCAGCTTCTTCTGCAAAAGCCTGATGAGGGGAATGACCTGACTCAGGCTGGCAGTGTCTGAACTGACTTCACGTGTGGCAAGTTCAAAGGGTTGCAGAACCTTGCACAACGTTGAAATCATTCTCCACTGCGCTTGAGTCAGGTGCATTCCCCCTCCTTTGCCTATATTGTGGCCAGATGTATAGGCTTGAATGGCCTTTTGCTGCTCCTCCATCCTCTGAAGCATATAGAGGGTTGAATTCCACCTCGTTACCACCTCTTGCTTCAGATGATGGCAGGGCAGGTTCAGGATTGTTTGGTGGTGCTCCAGTCTTCTGTACGCGGTGGCTGAATGCATTTTTTAGGACACTGGTGACTCTTTTTCTGAGGTCTGTGTACATTTTCGGTATCGCCTGCCTAGAGAATTGGAACCTAGATGGTATTTGGTACCGGGGACACAGTACCTCAATCAAGTCTCTAGTTGCCTCTGAATTAACGGTGGATACCGGAACCACGTATCTCACCGCCCAGGCTGCCAAGGCCTGAGTTATCTGCTTTGCAGCAGGATGACTGCTGTGATATTTCATCTTCCTCGCAAAGGACTGTTGGACAGTCAATTGCTTACTGGAAGTAGTACAAGTGGTCTTCCGACTTCCCCTCTGGGATGACGATCGACTCCCAGCAGCTACAACAGCAGCGCCAGCAGCAGTAGGCGTTACACTCAAGGATGCATCGGAGGAATCCCAGGCAGGAGAGGACTCGTCAGACTTGCCAGTGACATGGCCTGCAGGACTATTGGCTTTCCTGGGTAAGGAGGAAATTGACATTGAGGGAGTTGGTGGTGTGGTTTGCAGGAGCTTGGTTACAAGAGGAAGGGATTTAGTGGTCAGTGGACTGCTTCCGCTGTCACCCAAAGTTTTTGAACTTGTCACTGACTTATGATGAATGCGCTGCAGGTGACATATAAGGGAGGATGTTCCGAGGTGGTTAACGTCCTTACCCCTACTTATTACAGCTTGACAAAGGCAACACACGGCTTGACACCAGTTGTGTTGAAATAATTCCACACCGAAGAGCTGATTTTTTTTGTATTTTGACCAGGCAT
The DNA here is from genome assembly GCF_028390025.1 of Pseudophryne corroboree. Lineage (NCBI taxonomy): Eukaryota > Metazoa > Chordata > Amphibia > Anura > Myobatrachidae > Pseudophryne > Pseudophryne corroboree. The sequence continues at coordinate 484,259,507 of NC_086448.1, forward strand.
GTCAATAGCCATATTAGTCCCACGGACAACAGGTGTCTCCCCAGGTGCCTGACTTAAACAAACCACCTCACCATCAGAATCCTCCTTGTCAATTTCCTCCCCAGCGCCAGCAACACCCATATCCTCATTCTGGTGTACTTCAACAGTGACATCTTCAATTTGACTATCAGGAACTGGACTGTGGGTGCTCCTTCCAGCACTTGCAGGGGGCGTGCAAATGGTGGAAGGCGCAAGCTCTTCCCGTCCAGTGTTGGGAAGGTCAGGCATTGCAACCGACACAATTGGACTATCCTTGGGTATTTGTGATTTAGAAGAACGCACAGTTCTTTGCTGTTCTTTTGCCAGCTTAAGTCTTTTCATTTTTCTAGCGAGAGGATGAGTGCTTCCATCCTCATGTGAAGCTGAACCACTAGCCATGAACATAGGCCAGGGCCTCAGCCGTTCCTTGCCACTCCGTGTCGTAAATGGCATATTGGCAAGTTTACGCTTCTCCTCAGACGCTTTTAATTTTGATTTTTGGGTCATTTTACTGAACTTTTGTTTTTTGGATTTTACATGCACTCTACTATGACATTGGGCATCGGCCTTGGCAGACGACGTTGATGGCATTTCATCGTCTCGGCCATGACTAGTGGCAGCAGCTTCAGCACGAGGTGGAAGTGGATCTTGATCTTTCCCTATTTTAACCTCCACATTTTTGTTCTCCATATTTTAATGTGTGGAATTATATGCCAGTATCAATAGCAATGGCCTACTACTATATATACTGCGCACAACTAAAGTGCACCACAGGTATAGAATGTAGATGGATAGTATACTTAATGACGACACAGAGGTAGGTACAGCAGTGGCCTTCCGTACCGTACTGCTATATATAGTATACTGGTGGTCACTGTGTCAGCAAACTGCAAAACTAAAATTCACCACAGGTATAGAATGTAGATGGATAGTATACTTAATGACGACACAGAGGTAGGTACAGCAGTGGCCTTCCGTACCGTACTGCTATATATAGTATACTGGTGGTCACTGTGTCAGCAAAACTCTGCACTGTACTCCTCCTATATAATATTATACTGGTGGTCCCGACTCCCCAGTCCCCACAATAAAGCAGCACACTGAGCACAGATATGGAGTGTTTTTCAGGCAGACAACGTATAATGGTGGTCACTGTCAGCAAAACTCTGCACTGTACTCCTCCTATATAATATTAATTATACTGGTGGTCCCCAGTCCCCACATTAAAATAAAGCAGCACACTGAGCACAGATATGGATTGTTTTTCAGGCAGACAACGTATACTGGTGGTCACTGTCAGCAAAACTCTGCACTGTACTCCTGCTATATAATACAGCTGCTCCCCAGTCCCCACAATTAAGCAGTGTGAGCGTTTTTTTCAGGCAGAGAACGGATAACTGGTGGTCACTGATCAGCAAAACTGCACTGTACTCCTCCTATATTATACAGCCGCTCCCCAGTCCTCGCCACAATGAATTAAGCAATAATGCACAATCAAATTCAACAATAACGGAGAGGACGCCAGCCACGTCCTCTCCCTAACATTTGCAATGCACGAGTGAAAATGGCGGCGACGCGCGGCTACTTATATAGAATCCGAATCTCGCGAGAATCCGACAGCGGGATGATGACGTTCGGGCGCGCTCGGGTTACCCGAGCCATACGGGAGAATCCGAGTATGGCTCGGACCCGTGTAAAAAGGGTGAAGTTCGGGGGGGTTCGGTTTCCGAGAAACCGAACCCGCTCATCACTAGTTTTAAGACCCATTTTAAGAAACGTTTTAAAAGCAGGGTTTGCGATGTGAAAGCAGCATATGTTATCCCTGAGATATATCCAGTGCTAATGGTCAGAGTTGTATTCTTTGTGAGCAACTGGAATCTGCTTATAAAGAGGTAGTTACTGTTATGATCCATGGCAATACCACTCTTCTTCCAATAATGAGCAACTCCCGGGGCCAAATGTAATAGAGTGAGAGTTTCAGAAAGTGAGAGATTTGGTATGGTTTTTCAGTATTTTTTAACGTGGCAATCATTTACACTGCAAAAGCCAGGTTGATCTTGCTGTGTAAATGATTGCCACTTTAAAAAAAACTGCAAAACCTTACCAAATCTCTCACTTTTTGAAACTCTCACTCTATTACATTTGGCCCCCAGTGTTAATTGGTGCAGTATCACTTCGCCTAGCACTCCATGGTTGACTCTCTGCAGCTGGATGCAAGTGAATAATGAGCTGCACCTGTTACTCCTGTGTATTTCCCAGCCTCCCTGAGCACACAGTGCCGGATTATCAGTTCATATTACCGGAGTCTAATCTAGTTCATGCTGCATATTTAGCCACTGCCTAAATCTATTCTGTTCCTGGTTTCCAATTCAGTTTCCAGGCTGCCCAGAGCCTGCACTACTAGAGTAATTAACTACCTGCCTGCTTCCACTGTAGTCTGCAGGAGAGAGAATTGACTGCATAGGAAAGGAAAGAGTTAAACACCTGGTGAGGGGTGGACCTAGCTGTGAGGAAAGTACAGCCTTTTTTGAAGGGGAGGGTTTGTGATATATAAGAAAGGAGAGGCCATTTTAGATCTCTCTTGTGGGGATTTTGCCTTGGTGAGTACTGCTGTGCAGACATTAATATTGTCCACACATATTTTGTGGTAATTTTGGGTGCAATTCTGCTGTGTTCCCCCCTGCCAGTGCCATCCTTCAGTGTCAGCATACTGCTGTGCAGACATTAATATTGTCCACACATATTTTGTGGTAATTTTGGGTGCAATTCTGCTGTGTCCCCCCCTGCCAGTGCCATCCTTCAGTGTCAGCATACTGCTGTGCAGACATTAATATTGTCCACACATATTTTGTGGTAATTTTGGGTGCAATTCTGCTGTGTTCCCCCCTGCCAGTGCCATCCTTCAGTGTCAGCATACTGCTGTGCAGACATTAATATTGTCCACACATATTTTGTGGTAATTTTGGGTGCAATTCTGCTGTGTCCCCCCCTGCCAGTGCCATCCTTCAGTGTCAGCATACTGCTGTGCAGACATTAATATTGTCCACACATATTTTGTGGTAATTTTGGGTACAATTCTGCTGTGTTCCCCCCTGCCAGTGCCATCCTTCAGTGTCAGCATACTGCTGTGCAGACATTAATATTGTCCACACATATTTTGTGGTAATTTTGGGTGCAATTCTGCTGTGTCCCCCCCTGCCAGTGCCATCCTTCAGTGTCAGCATGTCTGCCCGCCCTCACCGTTCCGCTGGGCCTCCAGCTCGATACCGCGGTTCTAGCGGTGGAGCTGAGCCAGGGGAAGGGGTGGTTGGCCTGGGGGACGGGGCTCCGTCCCCCAGAGCCTCCACGGGCGCGGGCAGGAGAGCGACTCGGCGGGCCGGATCGGCCCCGCCGCTTGGGGCCGGGCAGGCGTTGCCGGCTAGTTACGGGCGGCGGGGGGCGCCGGAGGTCCGTCCAGGCCGCCCGGGGGTTGACGGGCTTCGGCCTTCGCCTCCGGGTGCAGCGGAGGCAGTGTCGGTGTCGGGCGCCCGCGGGCGCACGCATGCGCGCCGCGGCGGGCGCCAGGTGATGCGGGCAGACCCGGCCTCTGTCTCCCCCCCTTGCCGCGGCCGGGTGGAAGTGCCGGGTAGGGGGAGAGGGCCGGACAGAGGTCGCCTGTTCGCCGCGCGGGGCCTGTATCTGAGCCTCGCGCGGCGGCAGCAGTGGATGCGGCGGCTGGGATAGTCACGGCGGGCGGCAGTGGGCCACGCGCGCGCCCGAGCTCACTGCAAGTGGCCGCAACCGCACACGGGGGCGCGCAGGGACATCACCAGCGCTTCTGTTACCTCTCATAGCTCCCCGGCAGCCGGGGGCTGGCAGGGGCCGGGGGAGGGGGACGGACAGGGGGGTGCAGCGCATGTCAGTTGAAGGCAGCGCTGGGCAGGAGAGACCAAGGCAGGGGCAAGAGGTCCTTTCAGTGAGCGGTGCTGGGGCGCGTACACGGCGTGCGCGCGTACCCACCGCGGGCGGTGCTGTGCGTGCGGGACCGCGCGCAGCAGCACCGCGGCCCTCCCTGTCTACCCAAAATACTTCACCGGAGCCAGAATACAGTGGCTTCCGGGGGAGGAGGGGCGACAGGGAATGGGTCAGCGGCCGGAGGGCCGCAGCACGCGCTGCGTGGCAGGATGGCGGCTCCTCCCCAGGTTCGGGGGATAACTCTGAGTTCCAAGGGGAGGAGGCGTTTTCTGATGGGGAGAGTGGGGGTTCCGACAGGGGTGCCCCCGCTTTCCCGCCTGGGCGGCGGACGTTGGGTGCCGGGAGCACGACCATCGGGCGGCGGGCGCGTGATCGCGCCCGGGCGCTGGCCGGGGGTCCTTCGGGGTCCGTTACCGGTTTTCGCGGCGGTCGGAACCCTCCCGGGGCACTGGCGTCGGCCCTGGCCACAGTGGTGGAGGCGTTGGGGCCGCTTGCCGCGGTGGCCTCCCCGAGGGCGGCGGCAAGTTCCGGCGTGTCTGCGGAGGCAGGCGGGTTCGGCAGGCGGGGAGCCTCAGCAGCGCAGCGGGTGGCCCGCGCCTGCCGGGAGCTTGGAGCAGCCACTGCGGAATTGGAGCTAGGGCAAGGACAGGATGGGCAGGGGCGCGCGGGCGCAGGGCCCCCCGCTCGTGGGGCTCGGCATGCGCCGCGAGTGCGAGCCGGGTCCCCCTCTTCTTTGTCTTTTGTAGAACACGAGGACGAAGGGATGGCAGGCTTCATGGATGAAGACGTCGAGGTTGACGCGCCAGAGGATTCCATGTCGGAACAGTCGACAGCATCAGGTGAGGTGGTGCAGTCAGTATCGGGGTCCTCCGCGAGCTCTAGTTCTCGCAGCTCTTCTTCTTCCTCCTCTTCATCTTCCTTGTCGTCGCAGGCGTCCGAAGTAAGTAGCACTACTAGGGCGAGGAAGAGGGCGACGAAATTCGCCAAGCGGGCAGCAAAGCAGCAGAAGAGGCGTAAGCGGCGCAAGCGGGATAGCGAGGAAGCTCGTAGGGCCAAGAAGCGCCGCGATTTGCCCGGGGTCGTTCGCTGCGACTACACCGCAGTAATGTGGGGGCTGCGGGATAGCTGCCGCAAGAAGATTCGTAGAGGAACCCCGGAAACAGGGGATGGATGGGCGACGCGCGGGGTCAGCAGCACAGGGGTCCGGCGCGGATGGCGGATTTGCCAAAGCGGGTGGATCGGCCGTCCGTGCAGGTGGGCGTTCCATCACGAGAGGAAAGTGTTTCGCATTTAACAGCGGAACATGTTCCTTTGGCAAGCAGTGTCGTTTTCGACACTCCTGCCAGCAGTGTGGCGGAGCCCACCCAGCCTCCGCCTGTTTCAAAGGCGGCAGACAGGGGGCGCGGGGTAAGCAAGCGTACCCCAGGCAGGCCGCGAGCGGGACCGCTCCGCAGAGCTGCAACACCAATTAAGTTGGGGACTATGGGCCGGTGGTTGGAATGGTATCCGAATAGAGAGGATGCAAATTTTTTGTTTGACGGTTTTAAGTTTGGCTTTCGCTTGCCTGTTGCAAGTGAGGTGTCCGTGCGGGCACAAAGGAACCTCCAATCTGCCCGAGCCTTGCCGGGAGTGCTTCGGGAGAAAGTGGATAAGGAGGTCAGGTTGGGCAGGATGGAGGGACCGTTTATGGCACCCCCGGTTGATGATTTGGTCATCTCTCCGGTCGGGGTGGTTCCTAAGAAGACTCCAGGCGCTTTCCGGCTCATCCAGCATCTTTCTTACCCGTTAGGGGCGTCAGTCAATGACGCAATACCACCGGCTTATTGCTCGGTGGTTTATCAGTCATTCGATGAGGCGCTAGAGATGGTCCGCAGCTACGGGACCGGGGCCCTTATGGCTAAGATTGATGTTGAGTCAGCTTTTAGGTTATTGCCGTTGCATCCGGACTCATTCCGTTTTATGGGTTTCCGGATTGGGGCGGAGTATTTCATCGACAAATGCTTGCCGATGGGATGCTCCGTTTCATGCTCATTTTACGTTTCTTCATTGGTGCGTGGAGTCTTCGTCAGGGGGTCACGGGGTAGCCCATTACCTCGATGACTTTCTGTGTGCAGGTCCGGCTAATGCTACGAGGTGCGGTGACTTGCTTTTTAGCATACGAGCTCTCTTTTACCACTTCGGTGTTCCCGTGGCCGGGGACAAAACAAAGGGTCCGGCCTCCTGCTTGTCATTTTTGGGGATTGAAATCGACATGGTGGCGGGAGAGTGTCGGCTGCCCCGGGACAAGGTTTCGAAGCTCCGTGAGACCATTTGCCGGTTCGAAGGTTCGCGTAAGTCACGCTGCGGCAGGCGCAGTCCTTGCTGGGCATGTTGAACTTTGCTTGTCGGGTAATACCGATGGGCAGGGTTTTCTGCCGGAAGCTTGAAAGGGCGACGGCGGGGTGTGCCAGGCCACATCATTTTGTGCGTTTGTCCTCCGAAATAAAAAGGGATTTGGCCATATGGGCCTCGTTCCTGGAGGATTTCAACGGGGTGTGTATATGGCAAGCACCAGCAGTGGACAGCGAGCGGTTGCAGCTGTTCACCGACGCAGCGGGTGCCTCTGGATTCGGGTGTTTTCTGGAGGGATCTTGGTGCGCGGCAGCCTGGCCGGCAAAATGGCATAGCAAGGGTCTAACTAAAGATCTGGTGCTTCTGGAGCTTTTTCCCATTATGGTGGCGTTGGAGGTCTGGGGCGATAGGCTGGCTAATCGCAGCATATTGTTTAGATGCGATAATCTGAGCGTGGTGCATGCGATTAATAACCAGAGGGCAAAGTCGTTGGTGGTTCTGCGAGTGCTCGGGCAATTGCTTTTGACATGCTTGCGTAGGAACCTGTGGTTCCGCGCGCAGCATGTGCCCGGTTTGGAGAATGGGATTGCCGACGCTTTGTCGCGAGGACAGTGGGAGAGGTTTTGGGTGTTGGCACCCGAGGCCGAGGAGCAAGGTTTTCATTGTCCCGGTTATGTTTGGCAGGTGATCGTGCCGGACTGGAGGGTCTAGCGTTGCGGTCAGTCGCGCCAGCCACGCTCAGGGCTTACGGACAAGCTTGGAGCGAGTGGGAGGAGTTTGTCAAAGGTCGTCAGCAACAAGGTAAGAGCAGGCATCGGCTGATGTTTTCTTTTATTTGGCAGCTGTATGTTTCGGGTAGGTCCCGAGCAGTGGTATCCCGGTACTTGGCTGGGATCTCGTTTTTCTGTAAGCTGCGGGGCATCCCAGATGTGACAAAAAGCGAGGTTCTGCTGAAGGCAATGAAAGGGTGGGCGCGAGTAGCGCCGACGCCACCGGATAGGAGGAGGCCCATCGATGCGGCTTTGTTGCCGGCCGTCATCGCGGCGGTGGGGCAAGTCGCGTCGTCCAGGTTTGAGACGCTTTTGTTCAGTTTGGCGTTCTCAATGGCTTACCACGGGGCCTTTAGGGTTTCGGAGTTGGTAGCGCCTTCCAAGAGAGCGGATTCGCGCATGCTGGTCGAAGACGTGGTAGTGGGTGAGAGGTCCTTGCTGTGCAGATTGCGGCGCTCTAAGACGGACCAAGTGGGGAGAGGTCGCTGGGTCACTTTGGTTCCGGGGCAGGAGGAGGGCGTTTGCCCAGTAGGTCTAGCTGTGCAATATGTGGCGGTGCGACCCGTGAGGAGGGGGTCATGGCTATTGCACTATGACGGACGGCCGTTGACGAAATACCAGTTTCGTTGGATGCTGAGCCGTTGTTTGGCGAGCTTGGGCCTCCCACCCGCTGAGTTCGGTACCCATTCCATCCGAATAGGCGCTGCGACGTCGGCTGCGGCGGCAGGTTTGTCCAGAACTGAAATCCAGGCGGTGGGGCGATGGAAGTCGTCAAGTTACAGACGATATATTCGCCCCGTTGCATGAGAGGTCGGATTGCGCATGGTGCTGTGTTTATTTGCGTTGTATTATGTTGTTTACAGTTCTGTCAGTATGGTATTGTGCGTCTGTTGGTGTTCCCCCTTTTTATCCTACTCAGGGATTAGCTACTCGTCGTTGCTGGCATGAGTCGGCAGCGGGGGTCTGGAGTTATTTTGCGATTTTTTGCCTGACTTGACGGACTGAATTCTAATCTACAATTCGGCTAATCTGTTCTAATCAGAGTCCCTCAGCAGGTCTTTACGCTTTCACCTCCAGCTGAGTTATTACATGTGTTTCCCATTTTATACCCCCCCCTCCTGTTTTTATTTTGTTTGATTTTATTTGAACTTCCCCTTTGTGTGTCTATGTTCGCTTCAAATTGGCAACGAAGCATGGTGCAGATCGGCTAGGCCGTGACTGCTGCAATGGCGAGATCTAAAGTTTTTTCTTTTTGGCAGATCCTTCAGGTATAAGCATTTAAGGGAGCCTTTTAGTAATCAATTTTACCCCTTTTTCCCCTTCAGGTTGGTTTGAAGACGATTAGGCTATTTGGGTGGTCGGCCACTCTTACGTATACTGGGCAGCCAAGTTTGTGGCCTCGGAGGGGGCTCAGGCGTTGCCTGGAGCACAGGGTGTCAGATGGCTTGGTTGGCGAGGGATGATGTGGAGCGAGCTGAAGAGTAGGCTCGTTAGTCAGGCCAGCAAGCATGGAGTCCCTAGGGTCTTGGTTGTCCATCTAGGTGGCAACGACCTGGGGAAGAGGACATCCTTGGATCTGCGGTGGGCCATGATACATGATCTGGCAAGTGTGACCGCGGCATGGACCAATTGTGTGTTGGTTTTTTCATTGATGGTGCCGAGGTTGAGTTGGAGGGGTGTGGCGGATGGTCGCCAGATTGATGAGGCCCGGAAAAAGGTGAACGGGCGGTGGCAAAGTGGGTGCTGTCCCACGGAGGGAGGGTGGTTCGCCACCCTAGGATTCGATTCAGAGACAGCCACCTTTTCCGGCCTGATGGGGTACATCTATCCAATGAGGGGATGATGTTGTTCCTGGAGGATCTTGGTTTAGTTTTGCAGGAGTTAGGGTAGGTTATGGTGGCGGTGCGAAGACTTTGGGGATGAGTCTTTCGCTGTTGGCGGAAAAGAACGGCAGTTTTCTATTTGTATGGTAAACTGTAGTGTTTTACAGTTTAGTATGGTTTAGGTGCACTCACCTCCATCGACTTATTGGCCGCTTGACCACCCGTCCGGGAAGGCAGCGGCAGGGCACCCAGGAGCGGTGGGTAGTCACTGTGGGGGTTGAGTTGTCACCTATTACCGGTGTGTGATGGTTGTATTAAAATTAGGATCGTTTCGAAGTTTTAGTAATTTAAGGTTAATTTAGGTTAATAGAGCCGTTCTTTTTGCTGCCACCATATGCCGGCTGGATCGGCATCTTAATAAAATTTTCTATTTACAGGTTTGCTATTGGTTAGGGACAAATAAATAGCTAGCAATTTTTCTGTCAAAATTCAAGTCTCCGTGTCTTTATTTCTGGTTGTGAAGGTAATGAAGGTTTACTTTAAAGAAGGGGGTCCACCAAATATCACTAAGATGTTTAGGAGAGAGAATTGACTGCATAGGAAAGGAAAGAGTTAAACACCTGGTGAGGGGTAGACCTAGCTGTGAGGAAAGTACAGCCTTTTTTGAAGGGGAGGGTTTGTGATATATAAGAAAGGTGAGGCCATTTTAGATCTCTCTTGTGGGGATTTTGCCTTCCCACCCTCCCGCCCTTGTGGTCAGAGATTCTGGCACGTGGTGCCTTGGCGTTAAGTTGTTGGCTGGTTTTATCGTTGGCTATTTATTGGCGGAAAAGAACGGCAGTTTTCTATTTGTATGGTAAGCTGTAGTGTTTTACAGTTTAGTATGGTTTAGGTGCACTCACCTCCATCGACTTATTGGCCGCTTGACCACCCGTCCGGGAAGGCAGCGGCAGGGCACCCAGGAGCGGTGGGTAGTCACTGTGGGGGTTGAGTTGTCACCTATTACCGGTGTGTGATGGTTGTATTAAAATTAGGATCGTTTCGAAGTTTTAGTAATTTAAGGTTAATTTAGGTTACTAGAGCCGTTCTTTTTGCTGCCACCATATGCCGGCTGGATCGGCATCTTAATAAAATTTTCTATTTACAGGTTTGCTATTGGTTAGGGACAAATAAATAGCTAGCAATTTTTCTGCCAAAATTCAAGTCTCCGTGTCTTTATTTCTGGTTGTGAAGATAATGAAGGTTTACTTTAAAGAAGGGGGTCCACCAAATATCACTAAGATGTTTAGACAATTCCAACTTCACACTGTCTCACAGGCCAGTATGCATCCTCCTGATTCATTTTCCTGCAGTAAGTATGAGGCAATTTTCATTAGCTCATCAAGTGCCTCTTCTTACAGGACTTTGGGGATGATTCAGACCTGATTGCTGAGCTGCTAAGTTTGCTGTCCTGTGTTCAAATAGTCACCACCCAAGGGGGAGTGTAAATTTGCAGTGCAAGTGTGCGATCGCATGCGTACGCCGAGCTGCAAAAATTCAGTGTGTGCAGTCTCTGTGCAGCCCAGGACTTACTCCTACAGTGCAATGAGAACAGGCTGATTGGGGCTGGAGCTGAAGTCACATACCTGCCCTGAAAATGCTTGGGAACGCCTGCGTCTTCCAGACACTCCCAGTTAACGATAAGATACCAACCACAAACGCCCTCTTCCTGTCAATCACCTTGCAAACACAAGTGCAAATGAAAATTTTGCACCATCCTGTCGCTGACTGGTGATGCCCGCACAGCAGCGATCAGGTGTGAATCACCCCCTTTATCTTATTGCCACTGTCTTTTCTGCACTTCAACCCAAAGTCTGTTATTTTGTTATCCTGCTCTGTGAGCCAGTCTGCTATCTTGTTTTATTGCCCTTCAAGCCAAGCTATTTTGTTATCCTGCTCTGTGAGCCAGTCTGCTATCTTGTTTTATTGCCCTTCAAGCCAAGTCTGCTATCTTGTTTTACTACTCTGCAAGCCAAGCTTGCTATATCGTTTTACGGCTCTACAAACCAAGCCTGCTATCTTGTTATCCTGAATTGCAAATCAAGTGGGTAATTCATATCTGATCGCTGCTGTTCATTTTCACACATCGGGCGATCATGGCTAAACTGCACATGCGTATGCTCATGCGCGTTGGACAGCTACAATGGGCATCGCCGGTCAGCGACGGGATGGTGCAAAGGATCCATTCGTACTGGCATTCACAAAGGTGATTGACAGGAAGAAGCCATTTGTGGGTGGCAACTGACCGTTTACAGAGAGTGTCTGGAAAAACACAGGTGTGCCCAAGCGTTTTCAGTGAGGGTGTCTGATGTCAGCTCCGGCCCCGATCAGCAGGATTCAATCGCACTGGATAAGGGAGTCCTGGGCTGCGCAGAGGCTGCACAAACTGTTTTTTGTGTAGCTCTGCAACACATAGGAATGCACACTTGCACAGCGATTACCCTCCCCCTGTAGGCGGCGACTATCTGATTGCAGGGCAGCAAAAAACGCAGCCCAGCGATCAGATCTGAATGACCCCCCAAGTCTGCTACTCCATTATATTATGTGATCATTGTTTTTGCACTATTTATCTTTATAAACCTTACTGTGTGTAAACTTTACATTTAAAGCATATCCTTCCTGTTTAAACTCTGGTCCATAACTCACCCACAAGTATGTAATTAACCAGCTTCAGCATTTGCTTCACTCTACTGGTGCATGACTTCTTTTGACATAAACACTTGCAAGGGTAATTTGAAATGACTCATGACAAAGTGAGTCCTAACACTAGAAATTGATGGATAAAGGAAAATCTACATATAGAGGAGGACACTATAGATCATGGGTCTTTAGCCTGCAGCCCTTTAGCTGCTGTGGAACTACACATCCCAGCAGTGGCGGAACAAGCAAGCGGTGGGCCCAGGTGCAACAAAATGCTTTGGGGCCCCCCCCCCCATCCCATCCAAGTCCACCCCATGGGCAGTGCGCGCCGTAGGCGCGCGCAAAAATACATAGTGGCGTGGCTTCGTGGGGAAGGGGTGTGTCCACAAAATAATACCAATTCATAAAACAGTGCACAGTAGTCTCCATTCTTCAAATTACGCCGCACAGTAGCACCACTACACAAGGTAGAGACCCTTTTACTCCTTACAGCGAACAGATTCCCCTTTTTACACATAACGGCAGACAGTGTGCACTTTTTACACATAACGGCAGACAGCGTGCCCTCGTTACACATAGCGGCAGACAGCATACACTTTTTACACAATGGCAGACAGCGTGCCCTCGTTACACATAGCGGCAGACAGCGTGCCCTCGTTACACATAGCGGCAGACAGCGTGCACTTTTTACACATTACGGCAGACAGCGTCCCCATTTTACACATTACGGCAGACAGCGTCCCCATTTTACACATTACGGCAGACACCATACACTTTTACACATAACGGCAGATAGCGTGCCCTTTTTACACATTACGGCAGGCAGATTCTACCTTTTTACACATAGCGGCAGGCAGATTCCCCATTTTTATACATAGCGGCAGGCAGATTCCCCATTTTTATACATAGCGGCAGGCAGATTCCCCATTTTTACACATTGCGGCAGGCAGATTCCCCATTTTTACATTGCGGCAGGCAGATTCCCCATTTTTACATTGCGGCAGGCAGATTCCCCATTTTTACACATTGCGGCAGGCAGATTCCCCATTTTTACATTGCGGCAGGCAGATTCCCCATTTTTATACATAGCGGCAGGCAGTCCCCCCTTTTTACACATTGCGGCAGGCAGTCCCAACAAATAAAAAAAGAAAGAGAAATAAAGAAATAAAGAAAGAAAGAAAGAAAGAAAGAAAGAAAGAAAGAAGAATTATACTTACCCTCTCTGTTGGCTCAGGCTCCTCGGTGCAGCTTCCCGGGCAGTAGAGAAGAAGGAGGAGGGAGGTGAAGGAGGGAGCCGCAGCAGCGCTGTGTTACTGGTGGAGGCGCTGCTGCTGCTGCCCCTCTGCTTCCCTATAGGCTGTTCTCAGAGACAGCCTATAGTGAAGCAGAGGAGCAGCAGCAGCAGCGCCTCCACCAGTAACAAAGCGCTGCTGCGGCTCTCTCCTTCACTGAGAGACTGTGACCTGTTTGTATATGAGGGAGGGAGGGACGGACCCTCCTCCCTCCTTCGTGTGCGGGTGGCCAGAATCGTTCCTTATGACGGGCGGGTCACGGGAGCGCTGGTGTGCGGCTGCGGCATGACATACAATGAGTCATTGTGACTCATTCATGTAATGCCGGCCGGCGGCTGTGGGCCCTTGAGTGCGGCGGGGCCCCAGTGCAATGCACTGCCTGCCCCGCCAGTAGTTCCGCCCCTGCATCCCAGCATGCCTGCCTCAGTTTTAGCATGCCTTAATAGCGAAACTGTGGCAGGGCATGCTGGGATGTGTAGTTCCACAGCAGCTGGAGGACCGCATGTTGAAGACCCATGCTATAGAGGAAAGTCTTATTATAAAGAACATTTTAACACCACTCTGTTCAGAACACCTTGAGCGTTTTATTTTTGTGTTTACTGTTTGATATTGTTTCTGAGTACAACTTGGATACACAAAAGCTGGGTACACACCAGCCAATGTGTGTACCTGGCGATATTGACTGCAGGGGGGATTTAGCAGGGTTCCGGTATTGCATAGCCAGACTAAGGGGGGTCACAGGGCATACAGCACCCCGGGCCCCCCAGCCAGAGCGCACCGACATCGCTAGCTTTCCCTCTCACACAGTAGCAGAACCAGATAGCCAGAATGTGTGCAGAGCAGTATAGAATGTGATTATCAGGTTACATAAGCTATTGATTGATCTTTCTGACCAGAGAAGAGATAGTAGGGGGGGGGGGAGAGCTGTAAGTGACACAGGGATTCCATATTCTCCTCCTCCCTGCCTGGGTGTCTGGGTCCTATATAACCAGGCATTATTCAACTATTAGTTTAAATCTAATATACCCCATTGGATTAAATGTAATCCTTGAGGGATAACATGCTATATTAAGTTATGATTGCATACACACTTTCCAATGCCAGTGGGGAGGGAGCGAAGTGGAGAGCGGAGGCCATGCTGCAGCATGGCCCTCGTTAATGACGTCCTCCCTTATCTGAACTGATCAGATGAGGGAGGGGGTCATTAACGATGTTGAGGTACTTTACTTATTTTATTTTTGTTAATGTGGCTCCAGACGAGTTTGATGTATCCTTTTTTTTTTCCTTCCCCCTGTCTTTTAGGCTGGCTTTTTCATTGACATATTTTCATGACTTTAACATAGGTGAAATTATTGCTTCCAGTAAGATGTTATTGTCATCTAGGTTGCTGATTTGTAGAGTATTATTTAATTTTTTTTGGGTGATGTGTAAGATACAGTACATCATTCAAATATTGATTTGCTAGTTAAGAGGCAATGGGTTTCTTTAAAACTCTCAGCCGTCATTGGTTAATTTGATCAGTCCAGTTGTGTGCTACATATAGTCCAGTTGTGTGCTACATATTTTTGCACAGTGATTGATGTATGCTGATAAGTGGACTCTCACTAATACCCTTTCAGACATGTGACCCGAGAATTTGCCGGGTCTGGCAGCCAACAAACTTCTGGGTTTCAGCTCCGTGACCCTGTTCGGAGACCGGTTTGTGTGCTTTCACACATGCATTGATCCCGGATTTAGCTGCATGTCTGAAAGGGGTATAAGTTTCCGTTTTGCACTGAGCTCTCCCCCCCCTCATTTGCCCCCCCTGGGGACTATGGAACCCATTCATTCACAATAGTGCATCTTGTAGTTCAGCAGCTACCAGCTGTCCAGAAGATTCAATTCATGCTTTAGTGTGATCCTGTTTTTGAGTGTTTCCTCCTTAGATTCCCCCCAAACCCTCTAAATGAAAATTCCATGCTAGTCTGCCTAGTATGGTGTAAAGTTGTTTTTTTATTTTTGGAGAGAAAAAAATCAGGAAAAAAGGACAGAAAGAAATTAAGGATATTTTGAGGTTTTCTTGCTTAGGCTTGCTTGTTTTTTAATTTTATTTTCCTTTATATTTCTTTGTTTCTTTCATGTGCAGTAAGTTTGATTATTTCTTCATGTGTGGGTTTTTTCATTTTTCCTCACAGATGGGAGCCTGCACAGCTAATCTGTCTGGATACTGAGTTACTCCTTTTGTGTTTTGGGTGGTATGCCATGCTTTTTATTATAGGTTTTATCATTGTTTGTTTTCAGATGATCAGGTGGATGCGTGAGCATAGTATTTTTGAAGAACACAATAGAGTAATTTTAAGATTTATTATGCAGGTCCATACAGAGCATGCAAAATCAGACCTGATTCAATGCTTTTGACTCCACACAGAGCATCCACTGCAGAGTGCAATGCCCACTAAAACTGGATAAATGAGAAGAGCAAAGTCTTTAGCTTCCTAAAGCTGTTTAATAAAGGGTTTTTTTTTAATGTTTTTTTTTCGTTATTCCTATACACTGGGGTAATGCAACTTGTGTTGTAGCGCTGCACTGATTCAGATAACTATGAACTTTTTTTTTCCCCTGAGAAAGAGAGAGGCAATGAAAGGATGAATGTTGAGACTGAAAGACTGATATTCTTTATTTAGACTGATAGAGGCAATGAGGGAGTTGCTGAAAATGAATTCATTGATTAAATAGGCGTTAATTATTATTGGAGATGTAGTTATTGATTAGAAAGTGAGAAATTATGTAAAGTAGGCTTCTTATGATGACCCTGATTGTGTTAATGATTTTGAGGATGGATTGTTTCATGATGAGATCAGTGATATGTCACAATCATAACATGCTCTTTGTTTTACAAAGTGGGCACCCAGTTGCTCTTTATATTGTATTCTGGTCCCTAAGTAGTTTGTGTATTTATTATCCCTTTTTTTTTTATCTGGGGTCAATAATACTATCTGTATTATATCGGGTTCACTGATAGTATCTTAATAATAGTTGTCACTGGTTCTCTCTGTATTATATGGTGGTCACTGATGCTCTCTGTATTTGTGGGCACTGAGAGGAGGGAGAGAGGGTACTAATTACCTAGGCCTGGGTTTGGTTGGGAGGTCCAGTGCTGCCTCTTCCCTGTCAGCGCAGCAGCCTGTCTCCCCAGCCTAGCACATGTTGCTGTGTGCTGGGCGTCGGTAGGTCCAGGGAAGCAAATATCTAATTGTAAACCACAATGGCTCTAGTAGCTATAATAATAAAATAATACAAATAATGCCCTCTGATGGTTGGGGATCAACAACTCCATGGCCCATGGTAGACAAATTTATGTAGATTGTCACACCCTTTGTAGTCTGTTGGTGGGGGGAACTTCCTTCTTTCATCCACACATTTGATTACATTAAAGGAGTATGTTGCTAAATCCTCCACACCTGTCTGAGGACAGGAAGTGGGGCATTCGCTTTTGGGTGGTTTAGTGTTTTTAAGACAAGTTGGTGTCATTTTGTAACTTTATATCCTGACGAAAGGGTCGCAATAAATGATCCTGAAACAATGAAAAATCCATTGTGATGGTGGTTTACTCTTTTTGAAAGTAGTCTATATATACATAAACCTGTAAGACAAAGTCGTGTTGTGCACTCAAGTTGTTGCTTCCCATGAAATGCCTAATTTCAAAGAGTGCATATATTTACTTCTGCACATGTGCTATATACTAAAATATGCCATTTGCACAAAGATCCATCTGGCTCAAACTCGGCCCCTAAGCACATAATGTTAAACATTATACAATAACACAGTACAAACGCTTTTTTAATGGTAAGGTAAATGTGGACACATGAAATAACATTTACTTACAGTAAGTAGGATGCAATTTGGTTTCATTTTGACATTCTGACACAGCTACAGTACTTATTATTTTCTTCAGTTCTAGCCTGTGTTACTTATTTTATTGGTGCAGGGGAACACTGAGAACACATTAGATACCGTCCCACTGTCCAGATGCAAACACAGGTCCTGTAAATATACATCCTTTAACTGTACATATCCTATCAGATACAGTATACTGTATGTACCAAATCTGATCTCCCCTATTTAAAATCGGACTACATACTGTATTATTGAAAGAACTACAGCACTCTTATAGTATACACTTAAAAGTATATCTAAAATCTGACCACCGTATGCTCTCGTTAAGTCATACCCCAAATCAGACTCCCCTGTATTATTAAAAATCATGCCCCATATCTGCCTTTCCCTTACTCATAAATGTCACAACCCAAATCTTCAACTTACCCTGCATCGCTCAAATACATGTACCAGTGGCGTGCGGTGAGGTCATTGCCTGGTGAGGCACTGCAGCCATAATGATCCGGCAAAGTCTGGCGATGAACCTGATGCCTGCCACCGCTAATGGCCTACAAAATTGCCGCCATCAACCGCCCTGTCCCCCACCGCAAATTCTCATCTCAGTTCGATGGCACCGCCATTGCCCACAGCCTGCCTCCTCATCAAACTTGTGATGAGCACTGCAGGTGGCTAATATATTGTACATTTTCATAAAATAAAAAATAAATAGTGTTTGGGACTGTGGAGGGAGTGTGAGGAGGGCATGAATACAATATTGTTGTCCAGTGCTGTCATTAACTTAATAGCACCGTGGGTTCAGTGATGTTTAGTTAATGGAAATCCCGGAAAACAAAATAGCCATTGTCAGTGTCTAGTAGTGTTTTAGTTGTGTGTTGTGCAATGTCACTGAGTATAAATAAACACGTATATGCTACCTGATGATCACTGCTAGCCAATGCCATATCACTCCTGACTCCCACACCAGCTTAACATAGCAGTGGCACCAGTAATGGTATATGTTTAATTTGCCGGTGGTCAGGATCCCGGCGGTCAGGATACCAACACAGAAATCCAGACAGCTGGCAATACCGACAGCCGGAATTCTGGTGCTACAGGACTATTTCCACTCGTGGGTGTCCATGACACCCATATAGTTGGAATATAACCTGAGGCGAGCACAGCGCTTGCCCTGCTGTTGGCATACTGGTTGCTGGGATGCCGCGGTCGATATATTGAGGGCAGGCATCACAGCCGCCGGTTAATCATACTGAATCCCCAGTAATGCATGTTTCTGACACAGTTGGTATCTGATCCTTTACAGCATTACATTGTGTAGTATTGGATCAGATGTGTATACTCTTGTATGTGTACGTACTATAGGTGCACTTAAGTGGCCAGTGTGGAGGACAGGGTGAACAGCAGAGAGTGCTCATGCCTCCCTCTTCCTCTCCCCCCTCCTGCTGGCATCCACCCAAGTTAGCAGCAGCCCCTACACCTGTCATCTGTGTCCTGCGCAGGTGAGCCTCTTGTCCACGGCCGAGTGCAGAAGCCGGTACTGTTCCTGGAGAGCTGAAGAAGAAAAGAGCAAGCTGGTCGCTCACACTCCCAGAAATCCGGGCTTCCCACTGTGTATGGGGCTGCCGTGGATGTTCCTCCATGGTGTTAGCTGACAACGGGTGCCAGTGGCAGTAGAGAGGAGAGCTCCGGGACTCGCAGCTCCCCTCCCGCTCTGCTGATTCCGGGCTGACGGAGGCTGCTGTCAGCTTCCCGCTCCACCGCTGCTGCTGCTGATCCTAACTGGAAAGTAGGTGCCCATTGCCCAATCACATCAGTCTTAGTGACAGGGGCGTGCTTTTCTATGGGCTGAAAAAGAGGCACTTTCATATGGACTGTCAAAGAGGCACTTTCAAGAGGTGCTTTCATATGGGCTGTCAAACAGGCACTTTTACAAAAGTGCCGCTTCAGCTGCTTTCTTTAATGGGCTTTTACTGCCCAATTCTTGGCCCCGCCTCCCTGCTTCCAGCCTTTTGACATTGACAGTGGGAGGAACCGGTGCCTCCAAAACACATTTAAAACTATTATTTTACACAGGAAAAAATTATTAAAACAATATAAAGCCTAAAGCATATACTTATGACACAGAATGTGTCATAAGTATCTTCTTTGTATTATTTTAATGATTATGATGGGAGGCACTGCCTCCCCTGACTGCATGTCCCTGACATGTACATACCATTTTCTTGAAAAAGTCTCTTAATAGATGAAATGGGATGCGGCCAGTGGTCGGGAGATCACGGTCTAAAGCCCGACAGACGGCATGCACCACCGGTCACCCATACCCAACCTTAATGGAACACGTTGAAGCACGTTACTTTGGCTATCAACTGCACTGGACTCATTCTACTTCAGTATAGAGCCGGAGCCACATTAACACATTCCTATCACCACACGGACTCGGGATCAGCCTTTAATCAACAGAGCGGCGGTAATAACACACAGCTGCTCAGCGGACATAACGCACACCAGAGAACACAGGGAGACAGAGGAGTCCACAGCCAACCATCTCATGGACATTGCCCACTGCACAGTATAAGAGCCTGAACATTGCAAGAGGTCTAGGACGCTACACGGAGCCACTTCAATTAACAACAGCCGGACAACAAAGATAAAATAGGGTAAGTTTAGGAAGATTTTCAATACATCCCTGTGGATAATAAACAGGTATTCTACCTTCACCCATTCATAAAAGAGCAGTAAACACTGAGCATTTTTTATATATATTCTTTACAATTTTTTTAATGCATTTTTAAGATATACATATAGCGCTCCCACTTACAGTAGTGTATATATATATATTGGGCATACAAATTTATTTGTATAAATGAGAGCAGCTTACTTATTACAGGAGAGCTTGGTGTTGGTCCCATTATTGAAAAATGTGTACCTAATCAGCAACACCTCCATTACCTCATTAAAAACTCTACTCCTTACACTCCTCTCCCTGTTAAATATTAGCCCTCACTTCAATTTGGTGCAACAGTATGAAATAACTAATAATCAACTGGCTAACTTCACTCAGCCCTTTTCCTTACAGCTTCATGCACTCTGGTGGAAAGCTCCAACAATCTACCAATCAGTTAATGAATATATACTACCATGGTGATTGTTGGATGGCTAGAACTATTATCTGATCAGCATTGTGCAGTGATATCCTGCTGGTTGCTAGTTAGTGGCAAGATTCTGCAATGCATTGGTGAATCTGTGACGGTCACAGGTAGAAAATGCTTCCAAGACTCTCTCATTGGGATTATAAACACCCTGAGGGTGGCCTGGGAGCATCCTCTACCTGCATGAGCCCTGACCAAGTCTGCATCTGGCTGTTCCTGTGGTCCATCATGGGGGCTTTCCAGGAACTCAAAAACCCCTATGCATGTGCCACTACTGCCATTAAATATCCCACAAAAAAAAAAAAAAATATATGATCAGACTTTTTACAAGTTATACAAGTTGGAGGACCACCATGTTTGAAGCACAAACATGTCCTCAATAACAAGGTGCACCCTGTTTGTATCTTATTCACATTAGGAAGGTGCAATGGTACAGTAAGTCACAATTCTGGTTTGTGTAGACAATTATATGGCCCTGAGTGTGTACTGTTATCATACAGTTCACCAGTATCAGGTAAACCATGATATGGACTGGTGGCATAACCATATCTTTTCAAATATACCTAACTACTAGCTGAAGTACTCAGCGCTACCCGCGTTTCAGGGACGTGCAGTCAGGGGAGGCAGGGGAGGCAGTGCCTCCCCTGTCCTTAATGATTAAAATAATACAAAGAAGATACTTATGACACATATTCTGTGTCATAAGTATCTGCTTTAGCCTTTATATTATTTAAATCATTTTTGTCATGTAAAAAAAAGTTTTAAATGTAGTTTTAAATGTGGTCGGAGGCACCGCTCTCGGTGCCTCCCGCTGTCAATGGAGAAGGGCCGGAAGCGGGGGGCGGGGCCAAGCATCGGGCAGTAAAAGCCCATTAAAAAAAGCCTTGTTAAGCGGCACCTATAGAAGTGCCTCTTCACACCCCTGTCACAAAGGCTGATCTGATTGGGCAGTGGGCAGGTTCGTACTGGCTCTCCGTCACCAAACCACCCCCATCCTGGAGCTGGCTGACGCGGTGAGCATCAGACGCTCCCTCCCTCCCACCACCAGCCGATAATGCCCCCTCTCCTCACCCCTGGAGATTACAGCTGCGCTGCGGTGGCCCACATCATATGCAGGGAGCGAGCAGAGCTGCCGCAGAGGCGCCAGCAGAGCTTACTGCTCAGGGCAGCATTTCTCAAAAGTGTGCACCGCAGCCAGGAACACCGATCTGTGATGTGGGCGATCACCCAGTTTGCATGCATAACTTGGTGATCCGTGTCTGCATGTGGGGAAGCAGTGCGGGCGGAGCAGCATCTACAAGTGAAGACGGATGCCGGCGCCAACGATGATGGATTTCCCTGTCCGCCGCACCCCAAATACGCAAATGCAGCTGCAGAATGAGCGGTGGAGGGGGAATGGAAGCGCACCTACTCAGGACCTTCGTGCTCATTTCCATAGGGGGTGCAGCTCCTCCTCTACACATGCTGCGCTACCTGTCATGAACTACTTCTGCAATCAGTGTTTAAAGGTCAGTGTGTCACCATGTCCTCCCCCAAAAAATGTATGTCACTGTGTCCCCCCCCCAAGCTCCTGTATGTTTGTCAACTCCCCCTCCCTCCAGTGTGTCAGCATGTCTCCCTCTCCAAGACCCAGTGTGTGTCTGTCTGTGCTACCATGCCCCCCCCCCCCCCCGTGCCCATGTATGTGTGTCACCATGCATTCCTATGTCACCCCCCAGGCCCCAGTGTGTTTTTCACCTTGTCATCCCCAGGCCTCAACATGTGTTACCACGTCCCCAGGCCCTATGTGTGTCTCATCATTTTTTCTTCTTTGCCTATTACTCCTTTTATATCTGTCCCCCCACCTTTTAACATTTACTCTCACCATCCACATTTCCCTTGTACCCTCCCAAAACCACTATTTCGCTTGCCTTGCACTTTCTCCTCCCACCCATTTTCTTCCACTTCCACACTCTGTACTACTTACCTTGCTTCCAGAGGCGTCTCAAGAGAGGAGGGGACACGTGTGCAGACTCCATGTGTGTGCCCCCTCCTCTCCCGTAGCCGGCAGCACCGCTGCTAGCGCTCTGAGCACTAGAGACTCTGGCACAGTGCCAGAGTCTACAGCGCATGCGCAGGACGCCGGAAAAATGGCCACCGCACCATTTTTTCGGAGTCCAGTGCATGCACTGTAGACTCTGGCACTGTGCCAGAGTCTCTAGTGCTCAGCGCACTAGCAGTGGCGCTGATGGCTACGGGAGAGGAGGGGGCCCACACGGTCGCCAATGGATGCCAGAAAGGTAAGTAAGGAAAAAATGGGTACAGGGTGTGCAGTGTGGCCCCCCCCTGGATCAAGGGTCCCGTGTGCACCGCACACACTGCACCCATTATAGATACACCAGTGCTTCCTCCCCATCTTCTGCTGACGGCGATGGAGTCCTGCTGGCAAGGAGTCAGAAGCGACATGGAGAAACCGGAGGATGGCAGGTAAGTACAAGTAAACATAATTTCTCCCCCATTCCTCCTCTCTCTCTGCCATCTCCCTCTATTCCTCTCTCTCTCACTCCCATCTCCCCCCTATTTCTCTTCTCTCCTTTTTCCCCGCTACATCTCCTCTTTCCCGTATAAGTCTTTCCTCCTCTCTCTCTGCCATCTCCTCTATTCCTTCTCTCTTCCTTCTCCCCCATTCCTTCTCTCTTCCTTCTCCCCCTATTACTCTCTCGCTCTATCTGCCCTCTCCCCCATTCCTCCTCTCTCCCTTTGCATTGTTTCCCCCTATTCCTCACTCTCTGTCTGCCATTTACCCCTATTCCTCACTCTTTGTCTGCCATTTACCCCTATTCCTCACTCTTTGTCTGCCATTTCCCCCTATTCCTCACTCTGTCTGCCATTTCCCCCTATTCCTCACTCTCTGTCTGCCATTTCCCCCTATTCCTCACTCACTGTCTGCCATTTCCCCCTATTCCTCACTCACTGTCTGCCGTTTCCCCCTAGTCCTCTTTCTTCCTTTTCCCCCTATTCCTTCTCTCTCTGACTGCCCTCGCCCTCATTCCTCCTCTCTCCATTTGTGTTGTTTCTAGTGATGAGCGGGTTCGGTTCCTCGGAATCCGAACCCGCCCGAACTTCAGCTTTTTTTACACGGATCCGAGCGACTCGGATCTTCCCGCCTTGCTCGGTTAACCCGAGCGCGCCCGAACGTCATCATGACGCTGTCGGATTCTCGCGAGGCTCGGATTCTATCGCGAGACTCGGATTCTATATAAGGAGCCGCGCGTCGCCGCCATTTTACACGTGCATTGAGATTGATAGTGAGAGGACGTGGCTGGCGTCCTCTCCGTTTAGAGAAGAAATAGATAGGAGAGTGAGAGTGAGACAGTGACACTTCATTTACTGGAGCTTAGGAGGAGTACTCAGACAGAGAGTGCAGAATTTTGCTGATAGTATTAGTTAGTTATACTAGTGACAGAGTGAGACAGTGACACTTCATTTACTGGAGCTTAGGAGGAGTACTCAGACAGAGAGTGCAGAATTTTGCTGATAGTATTAGTTAGTTATACTAGTGACTGACCAGTGACCACCAGTGCAGTTTTATATTATTTAATATAATCCGTTCTCTGCCTGAAAAAACGATACACAGTGACTCAGTCACATACCATATCTGTGCTCAGCCCAGTGTGCTGCTGCATCATCTATGTATAATATCTGACTGTGCTCACACAGCTTAATTGTGGGGGAGACTGGGGAGCAGTTAGGTTATAGCAGGAGCCAGGAGTACATATTAAAATTAAACAGTGCACACTTTTTTTCTGCAGGAGTGCCACTGCCAGTGTGACTGACCAGTGACCTGACCACCAGTATATAGTATACTATATTGTATTGTGAATGTCTGCCTGTAAAAGTTAAACACACGTCGTGTGACTTGTGTGGTGTTTTTTTATTCTATAAAATAAAAAACTCATTCTGCTGACAGACAGTGTCCAGCAGGTCCGTCATTATATAATATATACCTGTCCGGCTGCAGTAGTGATATATATATATATTTTTATATCATTATTTATCATCCAGTCGCAGCAGACACAGTACGGTAGTTCACGGCTGTAGCTACCTCTGTGTCGGCACTCGGCAGTCCATCCATAATTGTATACCACCTACCCGTGTTTTTTTTTTCTTTCTTCTTTATACATACTACATCTCATTATCATCCAGTCTATATTAGCAGCAGACACAGTACAGTACGGTAGTCCACGGCTGTAGCTACCTCTGTGTCGGCACTCGGCAGTCCGTCCATAATTGTATACCACCTACCCGTGGTTTTTTTTTTCTTTCTTCTTTATACATACTACATCTCATTATCAACCAGTCTATATTAGCAGCAGACACAGTATGGTAGTCCACGGCTGTAGCTACCTCTGTGTCGGCACTCGGCAGTCCATCCATAATTGTATACCACCTACCCGTGGTTTTTTTTTCTTTCTTCTTTATACATACTACATCTCATTATCATCCAGTCTATATTAGCAGCAGACACAGTACAGTACGGTAGTCCACGGCTGTAGCTACCTCTGTGTCGGCACTCGGCAGTCCATCCATAATTGTATACCACCTACCCGTGGTTTTTTTTTTCTTTCTTCTTTATACATACATACTACATCTCTTTATCAACCAGTCTATATTAGCAGCAGACACAGTACGGTAGTCCACGGCTGTAGCTACCTCTGTGTCGGCACTCGGCAGTCCATCCATAATTGTATACCACCTACCCGTGGTTTTTTTTTTCTTTCTTCTTTATACATACATACTACATCTCTTTATCAACCAGTCTATATTAGCAGCAGACACAGTACGGTAGTCCACGGCTGTAGCTACCTCTGTGTCGGCACTCGGCAGTCCGTCCATAATTGTATACCACCTACCCGTGGTTTTTTTTTCTTTCTTCTTTATACATACATACTACATCTCTTTATCAACCAGTCTATATTAGCAGCAGACACAGTACGGTAGTCCACGGCTGTAGCTACCTCTGTGTCGGCACTCGGCAGTCCATCCATAATTGTATACCACCTACCCGTGGTTTTTTTTTCTTTCTTCTTTATACATACATACTACATCTCATTATCAACCAGTCTATATTAGCAGCAGACACAGTACGGTAGTCCACGGCTGTAGCTACCTCTGTGTCGGCACTCGGCAGTCCATCCATAATTGTATACCACCTACCCGTGGTTTTTTTTTCTTTCTTCTTTATACATACATACTACATCTCATTATCAACCAGTCTATATTAGCAGCAGACACAGTACGGTAGTCCACGGCTGTAGCTACCTCTGTGTCGGCACTCGGCAGTCCGTCCATAATTGTATACCACCTACCCGTGGTTTTTTTTTCTTTCTTCTTTATACATACATACTACATCTCTTTATCAACCAGTCTATATTAGCAGCAGACACAGTATGGTAGTCCACGGCTGTAGCTACCTCTGTGTCGGCACTCGGCAGTCCGTCCATAATTGTATACCACCTACCCGTGGTTTTTTTTTCTTTCTTCTTTATACATACATACTACATCTCTTAATCAACCAGTCTATATTAGCAGCAGACACAGTACGGTAGTCCACGGCTGTAGCTACCTCTGTGTCGGCACTCGGCAGTCCATCCATAATTGTATACCACCTACCCGTGGTTTTTTTTTTTTTCTTCTTTATACATACATACTACATCTCATTATCAACCAGTCTATATTAGCAGCAGACACAGTACGGTAGTCCACGGCTGTAGCTACCTCTGTGTCGGCACTCGGCAGTCCGTCCATAATTGTATACCACCTACCCGTGGTTTTTTTTTCTTTCTTCTTTATACATACATACTACATCTCATTATCATCCAGTCTATATTAGCAGCAGACACAGTACAGTACAATAGTCCACGGCTGTAGCTACCTCTGTGTCGGCACTCGGCAGTCCGTCCATAATTGTATACCACCTACCCGTGGTTTTTTTTTCTTTCTTCTTTATACATACATACTACATCTCATTATCATCCAGTCTATATTAGCAGCAGACACAGTACAGTACAATAGTCCACGGCTGTAGCTACCTCTGTGTTGGCACTCGGCAGTCCATCCATAATTGTATACTAGTATCCATCCATCTCCATTGTTTACCTGAGGTGCCTTTTAGTTGTGCCTATTAAAATATGGAGAACAAAAATGTTGAGGTTCCAAAATTAGGGAAAGATCAAGATCCACTTCCACCTCGTGCTGAAGCTGCTGCCACTAGTCATGGCCGAGACGATGAAATGCCAGCAACGTCGTCTGCAAAGGCCGATGCCCAATGTCATAGTACAGAGCATGTCAAATCCAAAACACCAAATATCAGTAAAAAAAGGACTCCAAAACCTAAAATAAAATTGTCGGAGGAGAAGCGTAAACTTGCCAATATGCCATTTACCACACGGAGTGGCAAGGAACGGCTGAGGCCCTGGCCTATGTTCATGGCTAGTGGTTCAGCTTCACATGAGGATGGAGGCACTCAGCCTCTCGCTAGAAAAATGAAAAGACTCAAGCTGGCAAAAGCAGTAGCACCGCAAAGAACTGTGCGTTCTTCGAAATCCCAAATCCACAAGGAGAGTCCAATTGTGTCGGTTGCGATGCCTGACCTTCCCAACACTGGACGTGAAGAGCATGCGCCTTCCACCATTTGCACGCCCCCTGCAAGTGCTGGAAGGAGCACCCGCAGTCCAGTTCCTGATAGTCAGATTGAAGATGTCAGTGTTGAAGTACACCAGGATGAGGAGGATATGGGTGTTGCTGGCGCTGGGGAGGAAATTGACCAGGAGGATTCTGATGGTGAGGTGGTTTGTTTAAGTCAGGCACCCGGGGAGACACCTGTTGTCCGTGGGAGGAATATGGCCGTTGACATGCCTGGTGAAAATAAAAGAAAAATCAGCTCTTCGGTGTGGAACTATTTCAACAGAAATGCGGACAACAGGTGTCAAGCCGTGTGTTCCCTTTGTCAAGCTGTAATAAGTAGGGGTAAGGACGTTAACAACCTCGGAACATCCTCCCTTATACGTCACCTGCAGCGCATTCATAATAAGTCAGTGACAAGTTCAAAAACTTTGGGTGACAGCGGAAGCAGTCCACTGACCAGTAAATCCCTTCCTCTTGTAACCAAGCTCACGCAAACCACCCCACCAACTCCCTCAGTGTCAATTTCCTCCTTCCCCAGGAATGCCAATAGTCCTGCAGGCCATGTCACTGGCAATTCTGACGATTCCTCTCCTGCCTGGGATTCCTCCGATGCATCCTTGTGTGTAACGCCTACTGCTGTTGGCGCTGCTGTTGTTGCTGCTGGGAGTCGATGGTCATCCCAGAGGGGAAGTCGTAAGACCACTTTTACTACTTCCACCAAGCAATTGACTGTCCAACAGTCCTTTGCGAGGAAGATGAAATATCACAGCAGTCATCCTACAGCAAAGCGGATAACTGAGGCCTTGGCATCCTGGGTGGTGAGAAACGTGGTTCCGGTATCCATCATTACTGCAGAGCCAACTAGAGACTTGTTGGAGGTACTGTGTCCCCGGTACCAAATACCATCTAGGTTCCATTTCTCTAGGCAGGCGATACCGAAAATGTACACAGACCTCAGAAAAAGAGTCACCAGTGTCCTAAAAAATGCAGCTGTACCCAATGTCCACTTAACCACGGACATGTGGACAAGTGGAGCAGGGCAGGGTCAGGACTATATGACTGTGACAGCCCACTGGGTAGATGTATGGACTCCCGCCGCAAGAACAGCAGCGGCGGCACCAGTAGCAGCATCTCGCAAATGCCAACTCTTTCCTAGGCAGGCTACGCTTTGTATCACCGGTTTCCAGAATACGCACACAGCTGAAAACCTCTTACGGCAACTGAGGAAGATCATCGCGGAATGGCTTACCCCAATTGGACTCTCCTGTGGATTTGTGGCATCGGACAACGCCAGCAATATTGTGTGTGCATTAAATATGGGCAAATTCCAGCACGTCCCATGTTTTGCACATACCTTGAATTTGGTGGTGCAGAATTTTTTAAAAAATGACAGGGGCGTGCAAGAGATGCTGTCGGTGGCCAGAAGAATTGCGGGACACTTTCGGCGTACAGGCACCACGTACAGAAGACTGGAGCACCACCAAAAACTACTGAACCTGCCCTGCCATCATCTGAAGCAAGAAGTGGTAACGAGGTGGAATTCAACCCTCTATATGCTTCAGAGGTTGGAGGAGCAGCAAAAGGCCATTCAAGCCTATACAATTGAGCACGATATAGGAGGTGGAATGCACCTGTCTCAAGCGCAGTGGAGAATGATTTCAACGTTGTGCAAGGTTCTGATGCCCTTTGAACTTGCCACACGTGAAGTCAGTTCAGACACTGCCAGCCTGAGTCAGGTCATTCCCCTCATCAGGCTTTTGCAGAAGAAGCTGGAGACATTGAAGGAGGAGCTAACACGGAGCGATTCCGCTAGGCATGTGGGACTTGTGGATGGAGCCCTTAATTCGCTTAACAAGGATTCACGGGTGGTCAATCTGTTGAAATCAGAGCACTACATTTTGGCCACCATGCTCGATCCTAGATTTAAAGCCTACCTTGGATCTCTCTTTCCGGCAGACACAAGTCTGCTGGGGTTGAAAGACCTGCTGGTGAGAAAATTGTCAAGTCAAGCGGAACACGACCTGTCAACATCTCCTCCTTCACATTCTCCCGCAACTGGGGGTGCGAGGAAAAGGCTCAGAATTCCGAGCCCACCCGCTGGCGGTGATGCAGGGCAGTCTGGAGCGACTGCTGATGCTGACATCTGGTCCGGACTGAAGGACCTGACAACGATTACGGACATGTCGTCTACTGTCACTGCATATGATTCTCTCAACATTGAAAGAATGGTGGAGGATTATATGAGTGACCGCATCCAAGTAGGCACGTCACACAGTCCGTACTTATACTGGCAGGAAAAAGAGGCAATTTGGAGGCCCTTGCACAAACTGGCTTTATTCTACCTAAGTTGCCCTCCCACAAGTGTGTACTCCGAAAGAGTGTTTAGTGCCGCCGCTCACCTTGTCAGCAATCGGCATACGAGGTTACATCCAGAAAATGTGGAGAAGATGATGTTCATTAAAATGAATTATAATCAATTCCTCCGCGGAGACATTGACCAGCAGCAATTGCCTCCACAAAGTACACAGGGAGCTGAGATGGTGGATTCCAGTGGGGACGAATTGATAATCTGTGAGGAGGGGGATGTACACGGTGATATATCGGAGGATGATGATGAGGTGGACATCTTGCCTCTGTAGAGCCAGTTTGTGCAAGGAGAGATTAATTGCTTCTTTTTTGGGGGGGGTACAAACCAACCCGTCATATCAGTCACAGTCGTGTGGCAGACCCTGTCACTGAAATGATGGGTTGGTTAAAGTGTGCATGTCCTGTTTATACAACATAAGGGTGGGTGGGAGGGCCCAAGGACAATTCCATCTTGCACCTCTTTTTTCTTTTATTTTTCTTTGCGTCATGTGCTGTTTGGGGAGGGTTTTTTGGAAGGGCCATCCTGCGTGACACTGCAGTGCCACTCCTAGATGGGCCCGGTGTTTGTGTCGGCCACTAGGGTCGCTTATCTTACTCACACAGTCAGCTACCTCATTGCGCCTCTTTTTTTCTTTGCGTCATGTGCTGTTTGGGGAGGGTTTTTTGGAAGGGACATCCTGCGTGACACTGCAGTGCCACTCCTAGATGGGCCCGGTGTTTGTGTCGGCCACTAGGGTCGCTTATCTTACTCACACAGTCAGCTACCTCATTGCGCCTCTTTTTTTCTTTGCGTCATGTGCTGTTTGGGGAGGGTTTTTTGGAAGGGACATCCTGCGTGACACTGCAGTGCCACTCCTAGATGGGCCCGGTGTTTGTGTCGGCCACTAGGGTCGCTTATCTTACTCACACAGTCAGCTACCTCATTGCGCCTCTTTTTTTCTTTGCGTCATGTGCTGTTTGGGGAGGGTTTTTTGGAAGGGCCATCCTGCGTGACACTGCAGTGCCACTCCTAGATGGGCCCGGTGTTTGTGTCGGCCACTAGGGTCGCTTATCTTACTCACACAGTCAGCTACCTCATTGCGCCTCTTTTTTTCTTTGCGTCATGTGCTGTTTGGGGAGGGTTTTTTGGAAGGGACATCCTGCGTGACACTGCAGTGCCACTCCTAGATGGGCCCGGTGTTTGTGTCGACCACTAGGGTCGCTTATCTTACTCACACAGTCAGCTACCTCATTGCGCCTCTTTTTTTCTTTGCGTCATGTGCTGTTTGGGGAGGGTTTTTTGGAAGGGACATCCTGCGTGACACTGCAGTGCCACTCCTAGATGGGCCCGGTGTTTGTGTCGGCCACTAGGGTCGCTTATCTTACTCACACAGTCAGCTACCTCATTGCGCCTCTTTTTTTCTTTGCGTCATGTGCTGTTTGGGGAGGGTTTTTTGGAAGGGCCATCCTGCGTGACACTGCAGTGCCACTCCTAGATGGGCCCGGTGTTTGTGTCGGCCACTAGGGTCGCTTATCTTACTCACACAGTCAGCTACCTCATTGCGCCTCTTTTTTTCTTTGCGTCATGTGCTGTTTGGGGAGGGTTTTTTGGAAGGGACATCCTGCGTGACACTGCAGTGCCACTCCTAGATGGGCCCGGTGTTTGTGTCGGCCACTAGGGTCGCTTATCTTACTCACACAGTCAGCTACCTCATTGCGCCTCTTTTTTTCTTTGCGTCATGTGCTGTTTGGGGAGGGTTTTTTGGAAGGGCCATCCTGCGTGACACTGCAGTGCCACTCCTAGATGGGCCCGGTGTTTGTGTCGGCCACTAGGGTCGCTTATCTTACTCACACAGTCAGCTACCTCATTGCGCCTCTTTTTTTCTTTGCGTCATGTGCTGTTTGGGGAGGGTTTTTTGGAAGGGACATCCTGCGTGACACTGCAGTGCCACTCCTAGATGGGCCCGGTGTTTGTGTCGGCCACTAGGGTCGCTTATCTTACTCACACAGCGACCTCGGTGCAAATTTTAGGACTAAAAATAATATTGTGAGGTGTGAGGTATTCAGAATAGACTGAAAATGAGTGTAAATTATGGTTTTTGAGGTTAATAATACTTTGGGATCAAAATGACCCCCAAATTCTATGATTTAAGCTGTTTTTTAGGGTTTTTTGAAAAAAACACCCGAATCCAAAACACACCCGAATCCGACAAAAAAAATTCGGTGAGGTTTTGCCAAAACGCGGTCGAACCCAAAACACGGCCGTGGAACCGAACCCAAAACCAAAACACAAAACCCGAAAAATTTCCGGCGCTCATCTCTAGTTGTTTCCCCCTATTCCTCTTTCTATCTGCTGTCTCTCCCTATTCATCCTCTTTCTCCTGTCTCCCCCTGTTCTTCACATCTCCATACTTCTCCTCTCTCTTCCATCTCCCCATATTCCTCCTCTTTCTTATCCATAAATTTATAAAAATTGATAATATATTAGCCTCTTGCTCATCACAAGTTTGATGAGCAGACAGGCTACGGTCATTGGCTGGGACGGCGGCAGTAGCGAGCATTGGCTTGGGGGCTGTAGGAGTCGTCTGCGGTACTTGAAGGACATTATGGCTGCAGTGCTTCACCAGCTACTGACCTCACCGCACGCCACTGCCGCGTTTACATTTTCAATTTCAGAAGTTATCAATGAATTGGAGATAATTGTCAACATTTTAAAAATAGTAAGCGGCTCTTCCAACACACCCATGAGGTGGCTGACCAAGAGTTGTTGTTGTGTGTGGTTTTTTTCGTTTTTTTTTTTTTTTTTTTGCGGGGGGGTGTAGGAGTCACCAGTAGCCCTAATTGCCAACTTTCCTTTCTGTTTTAAAATCAGTTTTACATTGCAAGATGGCTTATCCTTCTGTTATCAAAGTTGTTATTCGAATGCTTTTGATTACACAATATTTTTTGTCTTCACACTTTTATTTCTGTCAGTTTTTTTTTGTAAATAATTTTTATTCATGGGATCACAAATACAAACAGATACCAACAGATAGTGATTTCAGCAGAGTACATTATATGTATAGCATAATCTTTCACAATTATAAATATAACTGACAAAAATAAAAACCAGTGACCCATTTTTGACCCAGAAAGCGGGTGGTGTGAAATAGAAAAATGGCCAGTCAGCAGCGTAGCTAACTGACTAACAGTGGAGAGTAAGAGTAGAAGAGGGTCAAGAGGAGAGAAAGACAGAGAAGAAGGGAGAAAAGGAGAGGAATGGACATAATAGGATAGAATAGAGTAGATTCCCCGGGGGGGGGGGGGGGGGGTCCCCTCAAATCTTGTGCAGGGTACCACAGATTAAAGGGTGAAGGGGCATGCTGGGTGGCCAGCCATGGACTCCAAACCTTCCCAAATGACCCAGGGAAGCAATTTATAATGCTAGTCATGTACTCCATGCGGTAAACGTACCAGATACGGGCAACTATAGATTGCATGGAAGGCGGGATAGGGTTTTTCCAATCTGCAGCTAGTTGACATGTTGTTGCGGACACTATATGACGTAATAATTTATTTTGAGATTTCGTTAGTGTTGGCAGGTTTAAGGGGAGGAGAATATATTTAGGGTCTGAAGGATTAGAGACCTGCAACAGACTAGATATCAATTGAATCACTTCCCTCCACATATGCACTATTTTAGGACATGACCACCATATGTGTAGGAAAGAGCCCTCTGCGCCACATCCTCTCCAGCATCTATCCGTCGTGTCCGGGTACATTTTGCTCAAGCGAGATGGTACATAGTACCATCTACATAACAATTTATAGACATTCTCCTTGATTCTAATGCAGATGGAACTAGATGCTGCGTTACCCCAGGCCTCAGACCATTCCTCGTCATCTAAAGCTGAGCCTAGGTCCGTTTCCCATGCTCTCTCATGGGGATCACGCTGAGAGGGAGTATTCCCAGTGAGAGTAGTATATATGAAGGAAATTAAGCCTTTGGTTGAGTGACGTCTGAAACCTATAGTTTCAAATGTGGTTAGGGGTCTGCTAGAGAGGACAAGGCCCATTGAGGAGTGAAAATGTCTAACTTGTAAAAATTGATAGAAATACAGAGAGGGAATATCAATAGTGTCCTGAATCTGAGAGAATTGTGGAAAACTAGTATCCTTGGTAATATCATTCAGATATAAGATACCTATATCTTGCCAAGGAGCAAACAGTGATTTATTTGTTCCAGGAGGGAATGCAGGGTTGTGTAATATTGGGATGATAGGGGATGGGGCCGGGGCCAAGCCATATTTCCTATTGGCAGAGTCCCAAATCATTAGTGAGCGGGAAACTACGGGTTGAGATACTATAGTTCTGGGGAGGCAGGATTTTGAAAGCCAAAGAAGAGAAGAGAGAGTAGAGAGACCCACTTCGGCGATTTCTATAGATACCCAGACCCTTCTAGATTCGCGGTTGCACCATTGCACGCAGTGTGAGACCTGTGTGGCTAAATAATATCTCCTGAAGTCTGGGATGCCTAGGCCGCCACTAAATGTTGGGCGCTGTAAGAGTTTCAATCGAACACGGGGACGTTTATTCGCCCATATGAATTGTGACGTATGAAATTGTAAGAATTTAAAAACTGATGGAGGAACAAATATCGGGAGGGTCTGAAACAGGTAAAGCATCCGAGGGAGCACATTCATCTTCACAGAGTTTACCCTACCTATCCAGGAGATAAAGAGGCTGGACCAAGAAGACAAATCTGACTCAATGCGATCTAGCAGCCTAGGGAAATTAGCTTGGTAAAGTTGATGATGGCTATGTGTTAGAAAAATACCTAGGTATTTGATCTTCTGCTTGTGACATTGAAATGGAAAGGAATTTTCCAGTGAGAGCTTAGTCGGGCCAGGGATATAAAAATTCAATACCTCAGTCTTACTCGTATTGAGTTTATAACCTGAATATTTAGAGTAGAGGTCTATCTCCGAAAGGAGCGGCTGTAGCGACTGAGATGGCGATTCCAGAGATATTAGGACATCATCAGCGTATAACGCAATTTTATGTTCAGAAGGGCCTACCCGCACTCCCGCTATATCTACATTAGCTCGGATCCGTGCTGCCAGTGGTTCCATAACCAGGGAAAATAGTAACGGGGAGAGCGGGCATCCCTGTCTGCTGCCGTTAGTGATGTTAAATGTGGAAGAGGTGAGGCGATTAACAGAAACCGTGGCAGTAGGGGATCTGTAAAGCGCCGAAATACCTTCTAGGAATTTGCCAGAAAAACCCATCCTCCGGAGTACTGAGAAAACAAAGGGCCAGGAGATTCTGTCAAAAGCCTTTTCGGCATCCAATGCTAGTAAAAGGGTAGCTTCTGTTTATGGATAGAGTTAATCAAATCTATGGCTCACCTGGTATTATCGGAGGCCTGGAGGCCAGAAATGAAGCCCAATTGGTCCAGGTGTATCAGTTGCATAAGCAGTGGAGCTAAGCGGTTGGCCAAGATTTTTGCATATATCTTAAGATCTACATTCAGCAAAGAAATCGGGCGATAGTTGGAACAACATGTTGGATCCCTTTCCGGTTTCGGAATCACAATAATGTCAGCTTGTATGGTCGCTGGTGCAAATGATGCTCCACCTAGAACATTATTAAAGAGCGAGGTAAGGTATGGGGCCAATTCCATATGGAATGTTTTTTAATATTGAGCAGTAAAGCCATCTGGACCAGGGGTAGCTGACGACCGCATGGATTTGATAGCGGCAACCGTCTCTTACAGCGATATATCCGCATTAAGAAGAAAAATCTGTTGCTCAGTCAAACTCGGCTAGGGGGCACCTAGCAAGTATGAACATGCTCCCTGGGTACCATCGGAGGGAAGAGGGGGGGCAGGGAGATTATATAAGGAGCTATAGTAGTCCCGAAATTCCTCCACCATCAACTTAGGATCATAAGTAAGTGTGTCTGATGCAGAAGAATGCAATTTTTCTATCAGTCCTACAGCTCGCTTGCTTCTCAGCTTATTAGATAAGAGGCTATCAATTTTATCCGCTTTATCGTAAAATTTTTGACGGAGCTTCTGTAGTATAGCTGCCGCCCTCCGCGATAGAAGGGTGTTTAGCTGACCCCTGAGGTTATTTATCTGGGAAAGTAGGGAGTCGCACGGGGCAAGTTTGTTAGGCTAAAAGCGCAGAAATTTTAGACTCCAATGAGGAAATTTCCTGTGCTGCTTTCTTACGTATGGCTGAGGCCTTAGACATAAACTGGCCGCGAATAGTGGCTTTATGTGCTTCCCAAACCAGGCTAGGAGAGACTTCTGGGGAGGCGTTTTCCTCAAAGAAAAGTGTCAGGTTCAATTTAGTGTCTAAGAGGGTGGAGGGGTGCGAAAGAAGAGTATCATCAAGATGCCATTTACGGGTTTTGTTAGGGGATCCATAGAGGTCCACCAGGATATACACCCCTGCATGATCTGTCCATGAACAGGGAGTGATGCCTGAATCAGATATTAACGTAGAGAGTGAGTTAGATACATGTATCATATCTATTCTAGAGTAATGCTGATGAGGTGCAGAGAAGTGGGTATAATCTCTGGCGTTGGAGTGTTTAAGACGCCATGTGTCTCGTAAATCCAGCTGTGTGAGGGAGGATGTCAATGTGAGGGCAGCATCAGATGGGAGAGCATCCTTAGTTTTAGGAGGAATGGATTTATCTAAGGAAGGGTCAAGCACAGTATTAAAGTCCCCGCCTAAAATAATGTGGCCTTGCGCCACTCTATTAAGCCTCAAAAAGAGTGTGCGAAAAAAATGTGATTGATCTTGATTAGTGGCGTATACAGACACTAGCAGTATATGGATGGTGTAATGGTTAGCATTACTGCCTCACAGCACTGAGGTCATGGGTTCAATTCCCACCATGGCCCAAACTATGGGGAGTTTGTATATTCTCCCCGTACTTGCGTGGGTTTCCTCCGGGTACTCCGGTTTCCTCCCACAATCCAAAAAATATACTGGCATGTTAATTGGCTCCCAACAAAAAAATTAACCCTAGCATGAATGTGTGTGAGTGTACATGTGATAGGGAATCTAGATTGTAAGCTCCACTGGGGCAGGGACTGATGTGAATGGCCAAATATTCTCTGTAAAGTGCTGCGGAATATGTGTGTGCTATATAAATAACTGGTAATAAATAAATAATAAATAAACTAGCGTTAGTTATTGGTACGCATTCGCACTGATATCCTATCAGGTACCGGCCGTCAGGATCGGCTATGGTTGTAGTGTGAACAAATGGGACGTTACGGTGGATCAATATAGCCAACCGCCTTTTCTTGCAGTCAGCAGAGGCAAAAAAGGTCTGGGTAAATTGCTTACCGTAAAGCTGAGAGTGTGTACCGGTGAAGTGGGTCTCTTGGAGGAAAATTATATCGGCCTTCTCTCTCCGACAGGCGGACAACATCACTGTACGTTTCTTGGGAGACTTAAGTTAACATTTATAGAAAACAATTTAAGCGCCATGTGATACCAAAGAACAAAAGAGGAGCCATGGGAACCCAACCCGGGGAAGAAGTAAAAGGAAAGAAGAAATACAGCAAGAAACAAGAATCAGAGATATAGTAAAAAAAAAGAGTGATA
Organism: Pseudophryne corroboree; assembly: GCF_028390025.1. Lineage (NCBI taxonomy): Eukaryota > Metazoa > Chordata > Amphibia > Anura > Myobatrachidae > Pseudophryne > Pseudophryne corroboree. The sequence goes on from NC_086448.1 coordinate 484,296,015, forward strand.
GAGAACCCATACGGGAGAAAACCCTGAATTATAGGGTTCCGATCAGGGACCGCTACGCAAATACAAGACATCATATTCTGGAGTAGCAAATAAAGGGAGCACGGGGGTAGTGGGAACAGCAAACTATTGCAGAAAAAGCGGGTCCCTCCGACCGCAATAGTTGAGTCGGCTAGAGCCGAATGATACAATAATGTAACCCAACATATGAAAAACAATAAACAAAAATGTACTGTGTCATAACAAAAAAAAATAAAAAGAGGGGGGGGGAGGAGAGGGGAACAAGGGGTGACAAGGCAAACAATATAAGCCTAGCGTGAACGCACCAGGATAGGCATAACAGATGATAAACATTAAAGCTTGGTGAGCAACATCAGAGCCCACGATAAGCACATTTAAAGATGGAAGATAATAACAAGAGTCCCCTCCTGTCAGGAGACGCATTACTGAAGTATTGAGAACTGTTCAGTTCAAGTGGATCCTGAAAAAGTTTGTCAAAATCAAGGAGGGTCATTGGTGTCGTTGCGACGTCGAGTTACCCTTGTCCATTCAGTCGAAGGGGCTTGGGAGCGTCGGGGCCCAGAGGAAGAGGCAGTCCCACCATCAGATGACGGTACTGGGAGGAGGCCAAGTTTAGCCAACAGATCTTGACCTTGATTTAAGGTTTTGGCGGAGTGGGTAGAATTGTTCGCTGTAACTTGTAGCATGAACGGAAATCCCCATCTATATCGTATTTGTTGTTGGCGTAGTATACGAGTAACAGGCTGGAGATCCCGTCGCTTTTGAATAGTGGAGGGGGCAAAATCCTGAAAGACTTGCAGTTGCATATCTCAGAAGTCAATCACTGGAGAGTCTCGTAGTGACATCAGAATACGTTCCTTTGAACGAAAATAATGCAGACGAACTATGATGTCCCTGGGCGGCTGTGTCGGGCAGGCTTCGCTCGGAGCGCTCTATGGGCTCTATCAGACAGACAATCAGCATCTGAAAGGTCAGGTAATACCTGCTGAAAGAAGTCTTTCAGGAAGGACGGTAGTGCTGAGCTAAGGATTGATTCCGCCACATTGCGGATGCGCAAATTGTTGCGACGGGAGCGATTCTCTTGGTCTTCTTGATGTTCTTTGAGGTCCTCCAGTTCATCATTGAGTCTGGAGAGCTCAGAATCAAGACGTTGTTGAGAGCGGCAAAGGTCGTCTGTCTTTGATTCAAGAGCGTCTGTATGATTACCAAGGGCCGTGAGATCAGATTTGAATTCAGCGATAGCTGTAGAAAGTTCTTGCTTAAAAGCGGACTGTACCCCTTCAAGTAGACTGGTCATAACTGCTTGGATCTGTGGGTCAATACCCATCTCTGATGAACAGGGGGAGGGAGGAGAGTCCGTGAGCAATGCAGGAGTTGGGAGGCCCATAGATTTTTGTACAAAATTTTTTTGGGGGGCCTGCGTGTTTTTCTTGTTTCTTTGCGCCATTATGGGGAAGTGAAGAGGATAGGTGGGATATCAGAAATGTAAAAAGAGACACAGACATTATTTGTTGGCTGTACGTTATGTAGAGAAGGGAAAGATATAAAGAAAAACCATCACGGTCCAAGTAGGACAGATCGTGTTGCTAGGCCAGCATCTTAGACCTTGCAGAGGGGGAGATGAGGGCCAGTGACCCTATAACTATCCTCCCAGGGCAGCTGACAAATATTGGGTGGCCTTGATAGCAATGGACAACAGCAGGACATCAAATTCGGGGGGAGTAAGGACCAGGCCGTGTCAGGAGGAGGGACAAGGATAAGTGGTCCCACAGTCGTGTCTGGTCGTCCGTATGTGAGTGTCTCCAGATGCTGTCCACCACAGTGTGGCACCGAAACCTGTCCCCCGTCAGGTCCGGCGGCAGGCAGTGAGCGGCGCCGGGCACCGGTAGATATATTATGGCTCCAGAGACTTATATTACTCTCAGGGCGGCTGGCAGATGTGTGGTATTCTATGCTGGGAGCTATACTGTGGCTCTGGGCAGCGCAGGGGCTGTATAGCACCTAAAAAATGGTTGTTAAATAGTTGTATGGAGATGGATCCCGAGTGCCACCTCCAAGATGGCCACCGTCCCTGAGCTTCAGCTGGTCCGTAACAGCAGGTAAGTCAGCCCAGGAGTCTTCTGGACTGAAGCACTTTGCCAGCCCCACTGAGGGACACGTTCAGCTGGAGAGTCCCAGTCAGTGCGAGCCGCCCGGGTGCTCACTGCGGCCGCGCGGCTCTCCTCGCCTACTCCAAGATGGCGGCGGCACCAGGCGTTCCCAGGCACCTCGCGGCTCCGTTCAGCGCTCGGCTCCCGGCTCCAGGGGCCCGTGTGTGCGGGTCTACAGCCCTCGGTAAGAGTCCACGGGGTGGGGGGGAGAGTATGGGCAGCTAGGGCCGCTGAGATCTGTGCGGCTTCCGCAGGCCCGTATCGTCCGGCCGGAAGGGATATGAAATCGAGGTCCCGGCTTCTGTATGGGAGGTAGGCCGCAACCTGCAGGAGCAGGAAAAAACCTGTTCCCCGGCTCCGCAGCCCCTCCACTCTGATTGCCCTGCCTCAGGGACAAAATAACTGGGCACTAGCAACCAAAGAAACTCTGATGGCTGTATTATGATGGGGTAAATAAGAGGCTTTTAGTAGGAGCTCTCCAGAGACACCTCTGCTCAGTCTGGCTGCAAGCCACGCCCCCCTATATCAAGCTTCTGTCAGTTATTTTAATTCATTGTTACATGGTTATTTATTTCAGTTATCACAGTTCATAAACATTTTCATTCAAATCCATCCAGTGGAAGGCCCATAACAAGCTCCCGCGTTCAAAGTTTTGACGAGCGCACACCAGCAGGATGACTGAGCAGGACCTCCAACACCTTAGTACTGTATATCTGCTGAGATCCTATGTTACCACTCTGAAGTTTTCACCCAAATCCATCCAACCTGGCCAGGATCCAACTGGACCACCTTGCATTGGTTTTTATCAGAATCAGTGCAGGGGTATCTGAAAGCATAACCAGAAAGAAAGACAGACAAACAAACATACAGACCAATTAATTTTTATATAAATGATTATATATATATATATATATATATATTTATATTTTATTATAAAGAAGATCTCTGGATTTTCTACTACAATGAAGTTTTCAAGTCTTTTTACTAATATCCCTTGGTGTGCAGGGGAAAATCTGTTTTTTTGTTTTCCTGTTTAGAATAACCCCACCCTTTCAAGCACCTGAGGGGTATTACTAAATTAATTAAGCAATTTCCATTTTATTTTACAATTTTACATGATAGAAATTTTTATGCTAAAAAGAATCCCATAAAATACTGAGTTATAAAAATTTGGCAGCATTACTTATAAAAATTTATTAACAAACAAATAAAAAAGGTTACATATTTGTGGGTCAGAGCTGTAAGTGGTAGACCTGGCCATAGTATATATCTTAAACAAATTATCCATAATAGTTGACAAACCTTGTAAAGTGTTTTACGCCTATTTAAATTGGTACTAATTGTCCATTCTTTCATTGCATTTTATCTTTTCCAAAACCATTCAAATTGATATAGATTTGATTGGATGTGGTCTGAGGGCTTGGCAGCAAATTATTAATGCAGTCAGAGGCTATTGTATAATAAATTGTGATTTTACAGCAACATAAATATTACTGCAATTTCTGATGATTTTTAATTGAGTTGGTTCTTGATTTCTCTCCTTTCTCTCCAGGTGATCAGAGAGTGCCCAAAAGAGAACCAGAGAACTCTGCAGGGGCTTCAGGGACCATTTGCAGACATACAAATGATAACACTTTAGTGTCTCTATAAATTATAGTACATGCAGAGGCGTTTCTATAATGAGTGCAGTGCGTGCAGTGAACACGGGCCCCTGGGTTCAGAGGGGCCCACACCGCACACACTGCACCCATACTTACCCTTCAAGAGTCCCGCGATGGCAGCCCTGCTGTGCGGGCACAAATTGGAAATAGGCTGCCGCGGCCATTTACGAGTGATTTGCGCCTGTGCACTGAAGGTGTCCCCGCGAACAAGGCACAGGCGTCATGTTCCTGGAGACCTGCGCAGTAGACTCTGGGATTATGCCAGAGTCTACTGCTGATGGAGATGAGGTGGCCTGTGACGGTGGCAGCACACGGATCCCCTCTCTCTAACCATGATTATTCTCTTTATCGGTTATCTGCGGATGTTGGGCATGTGTATGGTGTCCAAGGTGCCTGTGTTATCAGACATCATTCAATAGTAAATATTCTTTTTATTTATGTAAACTATAATGTTACATTCCTATAATAGGGGTATGTGTGCTTTGAATACATACATTTTACCAGTGGCCGGGATCCTGGCTGTCATGATCCCGACCGTCATGGACACCCATAGAGGGAGAAAATCCTGTGGTGCCTGTATTCTGTCGGCGCCATTTCAAGGCCTGTCGGGATTCCGGCATCAGTATTGTGACTGCCGGGATCCCGACAGGTGGTCTCGTGATTGCCACCCGTGTGCACTATCATGATGCATTGCTGTGATAACTATGCAAGAGGATGTACAGTATTTTTACTATGAAGTCTTGCATACAACACTTTTGTTCAGCCCTTTAGTTACAAATGTAACAATGTTTCTCCTATAATTTTTTTCTTTTTGGTTACATAAGTTTCTTTATTTGGTTAAGGGGAGTCTTTAAATGTGTCATAGTTTTTACACTCGTCATAATTTTACCTAGTCATTTTAGGTAAAGAAGGATCCTAATAATTAAAATGGAAACCATCCTACATAATCAAAGATCTTCTCGTAGAACTTGTCAAACATCACAGCTTTACACTTTTTGCATGCTTGTGGTAAATTATGTTTTTTTTTCAGTGACATGTCCATATACAACAATAAATGCCCAGAAAGACCAAATATTTGCAATCCTAAAGTGTCTGCTCTTTTATTGATTTCGGCAAAACAATAAATCAGACAAAAGGTTTTGCAGCTTCATATATTATTAATCGTAAGAACATCACAAACATTCAAGATTTCCAAACACATTTGAGAGTGACATGCATTTGATTGCTTTATAAGCACAGTATAACATAAAACATGAATAAGTGTAATTCTTAGTAATACTACATGTTTTTCCTCATGTTATCTGAAAAAAAAAATGACACCTATGGGTATACAGTACATTAACAAAAGATAGGTGACAGACCAGGAATTCAATAAAAAATTGTATTGCCTGATTAATATAACACATGTCAAAGATAGCAATGAGAAAATATTAAACATTAAGAAAGTTGGTACGAATAAGCAATGTTTTTACAATTCTTTTTCAATTATAAGGATGTACTGCAAGGTCATATTATACTGTATTTATAAAGCATGTTGTAATTCAAAAATAATGTACATTTATTTACAGTAAAACCACTGTAATTGTCTATTGCTGTGATTCTTATATAAGTTAACTTCTGCTTCCCATACACTGTATATAAAAATTTAGCACAGTACATGCAATGTACATTTTTATCACTTATGTAGCTAGTGAATGTAAAAGTTTTATACTGCAATAAGTTATCCAAAATTCAACCGCACTAATGCTACTGTATCACTTTATAGAAAGCATTACGATCTGAATACATTTTCACAAAGTACACAAGCAACCACTGTCAAAACCTTACAGTGGAAGTAATTATACTATTTGTAGTCATTATGTATGCGTCTCTAATTAAAATTTGATTTCACCCACTTGTCTCATTGGTGATGCATAGCATGAACACTTGACAGCTCATTCAGCAACTGCAGCCACATTAAAAATGTAATACCTAATTTTACAATTACACATGCCACATACAGAGATGGAATGGTATTTCATATCACTTATGCTGTGTAGGGAAATAATATTCTTATTTTAGTTTATTATCAATCTCTTTTAAAGGTATTAAACAATTTACAAAAGCTTTTTAAAATATGTACTGTAAATGTACAATAATAAGTGTATCAATACACACTGATAAACTGCCAAAGGATGTACACTTTAGTCACTCAGTCCTTCTAACATTTTATATGCTACTTCTTTTGCCTCTTTAAACCTTATTTTGTTCAGAGTGGCTATCTAAGTTCCAGCTTTACATTTCTTATTACCTCAATGTACGCAATAAAGTCAATGGATTTGATTGTTTTTGCAGTTTCTGTTTTTCATTAACTCCAGCCTTTAGCTGAACAATTAATGGTAAAGATAATTAGACAAGTTGGCCTTGTGTTTACTATGCAGCTCTATGCCAGAAAGCAATTTCCAGCAGCTTACCCCTATTAAATAGCCATTATTGTACAAAGATGAGTAATTAATTTATTAACTTTATATAATGCATTCAAGCAATGATTTTTCTTTGTCATTAAAACAACAATAGCTGTTATGTTTAGATGATGGCTAAAATATTCTGACAATAATGAGCATATGCTATGAAGTATATCTAAAAGAAAAAGTAGCACAATTATGCTGATTAATTTTTATTTTCTTACATAGGCTATAAAGAAGGTTCTGTTTATAATTTATTTTGAAAAGGTAATATGACCATGAGTGCATTTATAAATGTTCGCTAATTTCAAAAGTCATTAATGAAGATAATTTAATAGAAATAATTGTATATTTCTATATAATATATTTCATTCTAAGTTTTGTTTTACATAAAAAATTCTGTCCAGCATTTGGATGGAAATGTACAGTATAAAGGAGTAATGTTTTTTTTTTTTTCTTAGCAATTGTGAAATCATTACACACTGACAATGGTTTTCATATAAAAATTATCAGATGTATTACAGTACAGTATTTTGAAGTTTGGAGGATCAAAACTGATATAAAAGGAAATATTCATCTATGTGCTGAGGTTTCAAAACCAGCATATATTCTGTGAACCACTTTAACATGGGTTTCATGTAGTGATATGCACCGGAAATTTTTCGGGTTTTGGTTTTGGATTTGATTCCGTGGCCGTGTTTTGGATTCGGACGCGTTTTGGCAAAAGCTCCCTGAAAATTTTTGGGCGGATTCGGGTGTGTTTTGGATTTGGGTGTTTTTTTACAAAAAAACTCTAAAAAACAGCTTAAATCATAGAATTTGGGGGTCATTTTGATCCCTTAGTATTATTAACCTCAATAACCATAATTTCCACTCATTTTCAGTCTATTCTGAACACCTCACAATATTATTTTTAGTCCTAAAATTTGCACCGAGGTCGCTGGATGACTAAGCTAAGTGACCCAAGTGGCCGACACAAACACCTGGCCCATCTAGCAGTGGCACTGCAGTTTTCTAACGAGAGGATGAGTGCTTCCATCCTCATGTGAATCTGAACCACTAGCCATGAACATAGGCCAGGGCCTCAGCCGTTCCTTGCCACTCCGTGTCGTAAATGGCATATTGGTAAGTTTACGCTTCTCATCAGATGCTTTTAATTTTGATTTTTGGGTCATTTTAGTGAACTTTTGTTTTTTGGATTCTACATGCTCTTTACTATGACATTGGGCATCGGCCTTGGCAGACGACGTTGATGGCATTTCAACGTCTCGGCCATGACTAGTGACAGCAGCTTCAGCACGAGGTGGAAGTGGATCTTGATCTTTCCCTATTTTACCCTCCACATTTTTGTTCTCCATTTTTTAATGTGTGGAATTATATGCCAGTAATATATCAATAGCAATGGCCTACTGTACCGTACTGCTATATATTATATACTGGTGGTCAGTAAAATTATGCACTGTCCTCCTACTATATATACTGCACACAACAACTAAAATGCACCACAGGTATGGATGGATAGTATACTTGATGACACAGAGGTAAGTAGAGCAGTGGCCTACTGTACCGTACTGCTAGTTATTATATATACTGGTGGTCAGCAAACTGTGCAAAACTGAAATGCACCACAGGTATGGATGGATAGTATACTTGACGACACAGAGGTAGAGCAGTGGACTACTGTACCGTACTGCTATATATATATATAGTTATACTGGTGGTCAGCAAAATTCTGCACTGTCCTCCTACTATATACTACAATGCAGCACAGATATGGAGGGTTTTTCAGGCAGAGAACGTATAATACTGGTGGTCACTGGTCAGCAAAACTCTGCACTGTCCTCCTACTATATAATACTGCTAGTCACCAGTCCCCACAATAAAGCAATTAGCACACTGAGCACAGATATTTGCAGCACATTGAGCACAGATATGGAGCATTTTTCAGGCAGATAACGTAGATATTTGTACTTGCAGCACGCTGAGCACAGATATTTGCAGCCCACTGAACATAGAAACTGAGAGGACGCCTGCCACGTCCTCTCACGATCATCTCCAATGCACAAGTTAAAAATGGTGGCGACGCGCGGCTCCTTATATAGAATAAGAATCTCGCGAGAATCCGACCGCGGGATGAAGACGTTCGGGCACGCTCGGGTTAACCGAGCAAGGCGGGAGGATCCGAGTTGCTCGGACCCGTGGAACAAAAGGTGAAGTTCGGGCGGGTTCGGATCCCGAGGATCCGAACTCGCTCATCACTAGTTTCATGTAAAGATACAGATGATAAGTATTATAACGATACTTTACACTACTTAATAACAGGGGTGTGATCCATTAAGAAGGCAGAATATGCTTCCAGCTTGCCTCTGTGGATGACCAAAGAGATGTCAAAGAAGGATGGGTAAGGAGTGTGGTGACATCCCTGGCTCTGTAAGGAATACTAGCATGTCTACTCAGCAATGCATGGGGAGTATCTGTGTTGCTAGGTGTGGACATGTGAGTAGGCAGAGTGGTTACAAAGTGTCTGAACTGGTGATACATGAAAAATGTATTGTTTGGAATACTAAATTTGTGTGTAAGTTAGTGAAAAGAAAGCAGTAGGCTGCCAGGGTCAAATATGTAGCATATAGCCTTAATACCCTTAACCATCCAGCACTGGTACATAGCATTTTCCAGAACAGGCTATATATATATAAAAGAAGATTACCCCAAAATGTGATGTATCTAAAACTAAAAAGATCCTGTGGAGTCTACGATATGCAGTTTGTCAAGCAAAATAAGTGTCTCAAAAGATGATATTAGACAGTATTCCTGACAGAAAATCCTATTGAGGCATGTAAAGGAAAGCCCTAGGAGAGAAGGGGGGAAAGAAAGGCAACTCCAAATGTAGCTTAGTGTTGCATGTACAGGAGTGAATCCAATCTAATATATAGTGGAAGACAGCCCTGGTGAAAGTTCCAATATCAAGTACACAAAAGCCTCCGTGTGATCATGACAACTGTAGTTCAGTCAAAAAAAGCCTAGGCTTTTTCCCTTTGCCAGAGGAATTTGGTAAATAGGGAATTAGAAAAAGCTTGGTCTTTCCTAGAAAGACTGATAGGAAACATCTGTATTAAATATGTTAATTTTGAAAAAATAATAACACTGACACCCTACCCAGTAGGGATAATGGCAAAGATTGCCAGCCATGCAAGAGGTGTTCAATCTTGGATAAAAATGGAGTAAAATTGGCTTTGTACAGCCCAGATGTAGAGGGGGATATGTTTATGCCCAAATATTTCAGTGTTATGAGCTCAAGTTAGATTGGAAGATAGGAATGAGTTTCCAGTGGAAGATATTCATATTTAGAAAAATAAACCTTCAGTGCTTTGAAAGTACCAAGAAGTACTGCAGGCTATAAACAGCAAAACGCAACATAAGTTACTGATTGGGACAGGACGTTTCATCCCTTTGAATCCGAAACAGCCCTTGGCATTTACCCATTTACCAGAACAATGTCACAGAGGATTCCAACACATTACCGACACGGTATTGCATGAGGAACCCAACAACCAAATGGGACAATTTACAGCTGTTATTCCTTCTAACGATGCATTGGATATTGCATTATTGATCATACTCTCCACATCGCCAAGAAACTCTTGCTGCATTGCACTTTATTTCCTATAAGGGTAGTTTTGGAATGGACTCCTTTACTGACTCAATTATATACTTCCAAACTCATTGCACAGGGTAATATATACCTTTTTTAATATTGCAGAAGAATTCATGTTATAAGGTTTTAAGTATGCATTTGTGATTTTTTATTAAATTATTATTTTTAAATGTATCTATTTGCAATCAGCTAATATAGTTTAAATCTAAACTGAGCGCGGCCTGATTTCTAGTAATAACCTTGGAGTTATCCAAGTACTCTAGTTGCTATCCCTTAATATACTGTCCAGTATTCTCCTCCCTTTAGATGTCAAACTTTCTGATTTATAGTTACCAGAATGAGTTTTAATTTGCTTTTTAAATATTGGGACTACCCCTGCTAAAGCCAGTCCTTTGGTATCATTCCTGATGTAATTGACTCACTGAAAATCAAATATAGGGGTCTCGATAGCTCTGAGTTAAGTTCCATAAGAACCCTGGGGTGAAATCCATCTGGGCCAGGAGATTTATTTATCTTAATTTTACTTAGTCTATCACAGACTACTTCCTCGTTTAACTAAGTACTTCACAATGGGTCATTATTATAGCTTATGTTGTGCTCTACTCTCGTCAACTGGTCCTTTCTCGTGAACACTGATGAAAATAATTTGTTCAATTACTCTGCATTTTTTCATATCATCATTAATCAAGACATCCAACTTGCCCTTTAATGGTACTATATTCTCCTTTTTTAACCTTTTACCGTTTATATACTTAAAGAACTTTTTGAGGTTTGTTTTACTCTCCTTTGTGATTTGTTTTTCATTTTCTATTTTAGCTGCTCTGATTTCTTGTTTTGCATTTTTTATTTATATTCCGTGTAGAACTGGAATGATTCCGCCTTCCTATCAGACTTAAATGCTTTGAAATCACACCACTTTTATCCATTTGTTCCTTGACCTTCTTATTATGCCACATCAGTTTGAATTTACTATTCCTATTTTTGTTGACCTTGGGAATGACCAAATGAGTGTACTTATTGAGCACAGTTGTAAAAACATTGCACATTTTAGTCATATTCTTACCATGAGATACAATTTCATAATTGATGTCCTTCATTACTTGTTCAGCAAGTTGCAATTAGCTTTTCTAAAGTTTCAAGTCTTAGTTAGACTGTTATAGTGTTGTTTTTGGAAGCTTATATCGAATGTGATAATTTTATGATCGCTATTTCCCAAGGTCTCCCCTACTTTACTATTTGATGTTATCTCCTTATTACTAGTTTTTACTAGGTCCAGTATAGTCCTATGCCTAGTTGGTTCCTCGGGACAAGTAATGATTGTGAGGATACAAATTCTCTGATCACTCAGGTAAACAGTTTGGAAAAGTTGCAAATGCCCTTTATTGTAAATATACACACACAGTACACAATAACATTAACAATTGCAAGCCAAGATGGAATCTTACTTACTAAGTCCCCACAGTAGTTTAGGATTACAGATGCCTGTGATCTCCTGCTGTTACACACTGACCGTGGTTCTGTGTCCCCTGGTCTAGGATACCAGCTAACACAGCATCCTGCGCCATGGATTCTTACTACTGACAGCACTGCAATGCCTAGTCAGTGCCTGCACTCCAGAAGTACATCCACTCTCTGACCTTCTGTGCAGATCTCTCCCTCAGTGTACGTCCAGTGGCCTTTTGAAACTAGTGGATCCCAACAATGCTTCTAGGCCTCAACACACTGGAAGCACTATCTTACCAGTAGCTTTCAGAAGCCAAACACATCATTCCTCTCAGGCCAGGAACTACCTGCACTCTCTCTATAGCCCCTGTTTTCTGTTATCAATCCTCTGTTTTTCCTACCATGAGGCACCACCCCCTTGCTCTGTATTGGGTGAGTTACATTAAGGGACTGACTACAGAACAGTTTCAGATCAGACCTACTTTTACATGGCCAGGCATGTCCCCTGGGCCACACTAGATGTTAACTAAATTAACCTTACTTAATTAGTCTGATTATGTGGCCTGGAATCCATTGTGTGTGGAAGAATGAGGGGGGGGTGTATGGACTGACATCTGCGACTGGCTGTATCTCCAAAAGCAAACAAACAGGTTATCTGAGCAGTCACATGGGGGAACATTATTTTACAAACTATGACAATAACCAATACATTCATATATATACATCGTCATATGCATAATGCACAAAACATCAGGCTAGAAATATTATTCCCTGATAAGCACAACACATATAACAGAGGGATTATGTTTCACAATAATATGTGATGTCCAGTTCTACAGTTCTATTGGGAATCCAGGCAGCATGCTATATAGGTGATAACACAGTTCTGTCCTGCCTCTTTTTACACGTACGCACTGAATCCAGAAACAGGCTGGCAAAAATTACTCCTTATGAGCCATCTGGGACTGGGTCCATTACAATGATCTTTTAACATGTTTAAGAACCTGTTTCCCCTAGCTGTATTCACTGTTTCGGTGTTCCAATTTATGTCCGGGTAATTAAAGTCCCCAACGATAATGACCTCCCCCATTCTGCATTTTTTTCAATTTGCTGCAAGAGTTGTAATTCATCAGAGACACACTAATATCTGGTGGTGTGAAGCATGTCCCTATTAAGAGCATTTTTGTATCTTTACCCACACTCGAAATCTTAACCTATAATGACTCCACATTATCTCCAGTCCCCTTGTAAATTACCTCCTTTAAATATGGTTTTAAGAATGGCTTAACATAAAGATAAACACCCCTCCCTTTTTTATTAGTTTTATCTTGCCTGAAGGGGTTGTACCCTCCATGTTTGCTGCCCAGTCATGAGAATCATCCCACAATGTCTCTGTAATGCCTATTATATCACATTGGTCCTTAAGTGCTATCATCTCTAATTCTCCCATTTTACTTGTTAGGCTTCATGCATTTACAAGCATGCACTTAAGTTTAGTAATTCCCTGATCTGATGTGACCATATCAAAGGCTTTCATAGCATCAAGAAATAAGAGGACCGAGTCAGTCTGGCACCCATAGGACTCCAATCAATGTTGAATCATGAGCACTTGCCTCAAATTAACCACAAAATGATGCCTGCACACAAAACCCATTTGGTCCACATGTACCACTGAGAGGAAAATCAATTTGAACCTATTCACCATCATTTTTGTAAAAAATTTGTAATTCAGGTTTAGTAACGAGATTGGCCCATATGAACCCGGTAGATCCAAGTCACACCCAGGTTTGGGAAGTATATTAAGGGAGGCAGCACTAAAGTATGAAGGATTTGCTTTCTTTACAAGACTGACATTATAAAGAAGAACTAAGAAATTACCTATATGGTGGAGTAGTATTTTATAGAACAACCCTGAAAAACCATCAGATCCAGGTGCTTTAAAAGGTTTCAATGACATAATAAAAGAAGTAACTTCCTGCAAAGTGATTGGGGAGGCCAGGAATTGAGCCTGTGCTGCAGAGATTTGAGGAAGTGTGAGATCATCCCTGAAGGCTTTCTTCTGAACTGTATCGACCACTTCATCAGTGTATAACATAGAATAAAATTCAGAAAAATTCTCTGTATTTTGTTTCCCAGAATGTATTTGTTCACCAGAAGGTGTAACCAGTGAAGGAACCATTGTAGAAGCTTGGGTACCTTTCAGAAGAGAGGATAGCTAACAACCTACTTTATTTCCTAAGCAATGAAATCTGTAAGACCTTTGAAAGACAAACCGATCACCATTCTTAGACAAGACAGCATCAAATTCATCCTTCGCTTTTAAGGATTTCTCTTTAGTCATAGGGTTAGGCAAACACTTATAAGCCTCATAACCATTAGTGAGAATCACCTGCCTTTTGACGTAGGAGGCTGCAATGTCCTTGGTGTGTTTTACATATGACATAATATCTCCCTTCATAACAGAGTTGGAGACTTGCCAAAACAATTGGGTGTTGTGCTGAGTGTAATCCACCTTATTCAAACAGTAGTTTTGCCAAGCAAATGTGTGCTAAACCACCATCAACAATAAGGGCCTTGATCTACTGTGAGTTCTAAAGTGAACCAGATTATCGCATAGTCGGAGATACATATCTGTTCTACAGAGGATGCAGAAATTTGAGGGATTATGTGTGATGCTCCTAACAAGTAGTCGATACGTGATGGGGAGCCATGGGTGGCCAAAAGGCATGTAAATTCTTTATTTTAAAATGTTGCACATTCAAAATATCAAGAAGGTCTAACTGATGTGCAAAAAAGGGTACACCTAGTGCAGGGAGAGCACGACGGGCCTTCCCTTAGGCTTGTTTATCTAAAACAGAAGAGGAAACCATGTTGAAGTTGCCTCCAATGACCAGGTTAGAGGAGGTGAGTCCAGACAGCTTCACTAATAAATGATTGAAATTCGAGTACACATTCGGGGTATACAAATTGCATACGGTATATCTAGTGGACGTTATAGTCATATCAAGAATTACATATCAGCCCTCACGGTCAGACACAACCGGGTGGATAATATATGGGAGAGATATACGCAGGAGAATAACAACCCCTCATGACTTAGAGTTAAATGGATCGGAGGCTAACACACTTTAAAGAGGATAAGATGAGTTTCCAGCAGTAACATCAGGTCAGCTTGCAATTTAGTAAGATAGGTAAAAATGCGTTCCTTTCACGGGGGAGTTAATGCCCCCAACATTCCAAGAACACACCTTTAATGAGGCCATACACCCACGTGAAAAGGAAATATCAGAAGTATAACATCATAAAAGCAGTACATAATAATGTTGCTCTTGAGAGCCGCAGTGGCATTCCAATTCAGCTCTACGTTGTGTATAAGGGGGAGGGAGGTATGAAAGTCAAGCAGAGAGGGGAACACAAACAAAAAAACATACAAATACATGAAAACACCATACAAGTACAGGAAAACAAAAAAATAACCTACATGGCTGAATCAGCGCAACAGCCATCTCAACCATCAGGCAATGACCTCCTAATTAAGGAAACATTTTTTAAAAATTGAGGGCTGGCATCTCCTAGCCACCACCAGCCAAATAGAGTAATTGGAAAAAATTGGCAGCAAGGGAACAGAAATAAGTAACAGTCTGAAAAAGCACAGCATGAACAGAATTATAAAAGGAGCAAAGTGAGTAGTATGACCCAGCAAAACATAATGTTGGTGTCAAAGAGATGGCACCAACATCCTGCAAATATTGGGGGAAAAGCAAGAGACCAACAATAGCTCAGTAAATGGCATTAAATCACAATAAAAAAAATAAAGAGTAAGAATGTGACTGATTGAAAGTAAAGCAACAGAGCAGGTTATCCAGTGTGAAAACTAGCAAATGTTAGTAACCACTATGCTAGGACATCACAGGCCATTAAACAGAGAATATATGCAGTCATAAAGTGTCGAGCTTATCAACGCATATCCATTTCTGATGTCGTAGAGAACCTAGAAGGAGATGAGGAAGACGACCCCGCATCAGAAAGATAAACTGCTGCGTCATCAGCTGAAGTGAATTCCACTGGAGTAGGCCATCAATATATAGAGTTTCACTTGCAAAAGCAAAGCAAACTTACAACACCATTTAATAAGCTGAGAGCAAATGAGGAGAATTCCTTGAATGCTTTTGTCACCTCAGAGGAGTAGTCCTGAAATATCAGAATTTTAGTTTCCTCCCAAACCAGATCACATTATTGGTGGGATTCCATTCAGAGTGTTTCTTTGTGAACATAATTAAGAAAATGGAATATCACCACTTGAGGTCTGGTACTCTGCTGATCCCTCAAAGAGCTAATTCTGTGTGCCCATTCAATAACTAAATCAGAACAAACTTCCTTAAGGTATAGCAATTCTGGTAGGGGTTATTTTTAAGAAATGATCCAAGGCAGGGCCCTTCTGTGATTCTGGGAGACTCACCACTCTAAGATTGTTACATCTGAAATGGTTCTCTAAATCTTGTAACTTATTCCATATTTGACATGAATCATTCTAGAGACGAGCAGAGAGAGATTTAGAGGCCTATTTATTAACATTATTTTTACTAAAATATTGTGTGCTTATCGCAGTGCTTATAAAAAGGGAATTAGAGGGCATTTGGAGCAGTTTTCATAAAAAAAACTGCTCCAACCCCTTTAATTCACATTTTTTAGTAAGCCACATCACATTCCCTATACTTCTAATGGTAAATGCAATCTGACCAGACTTACTAAAAAAAAAATGTGAAAAAATACCACAGTGTGCCCTGTGATAATCTCGCCAGCTAAGGCTGGAGAGTTCACAGGGCAGCACTGCGATAAGCACCCTTTTGCCCAGCTTTCCCTGCCCCTGATAGAGAAATCTGAGTGGAGACCCGGCTCCAGTGATCACAGTGTAAAAATAAAAAAAGTAAAAAAAAACCCAAAACATAATCACCTGTCCTGGGAGCCGGTGTCCGCTGTTCCGGTGAGCGCTGCCAGGCATCGGGTCCCCCATATGCTGCAATGTGACCCCAGTACAGTATAGTGATGCCACAAAATGGCAGTGCACTTTACAGCACCAGGGGTCACAGCACAGGAGAAGGACCCGGTGCCCAGCAGCCTCCTGAAGCAGCACAGACCGGCTCATTGGACAGATGAGTATATTATCCTGCTGGGGGGATCCACGGTGCACAGGGGTAGTCACGATGGGGGAAGCGACCGGGTAGCGGCGATGTCAGCGGGGGAGGCGCTTGCGCAGTAGGACATCGGGGTATTTTTTACAAAAAATACCCTGATGATGCTGCAAAAAGGCATCACAGGGACAGAGCTTGACTGCATGCTCTGTTCCTGCATGTGATAATTGATACATCTCTGTGATGTAATCAATTATCGCAGTGTAGGTTTGGGTGATTTTATCACCTTTCATCCGCATCCTGGATGTGGATGGTGATAAATAGACCACTTAGTCTCTTCTATATCATGAAAGTTAGCCACCACTTTGTTTTCCAGTACAGCAACCTCAGAATGCAGCTTTGTGACTTGTGAAGCTACCTGTTGTATAGCCGGTGATTTCTGTGTAACCTGCTCCTGCAGAAGTGGCTTAATTGTGTCTGTGATAGCCTGCACAAGAATGGAATATGTAACAGGGGGTCAGACACATGAGAGGGTGAAGCCAGGTCCAGGGCAAAAGAGAGTTTTGAGAGTAGAGGGGTACCTAGTGAAGAAGACGCATGAGCCACCTATGTGGCCACCATATTGGAATCCCAGCTCTAGCCCTGCCTTATTTTCTGTGACTTAAGAGACATTGAAGGGGACTGGTATCTGTTTACACAGGCTCCCATGGGTGTCACTGGCTACTGGGGAGAGGAGAACAGCTGCTGGACACTGTGTAAATGGCAATGTAGAGAGTTTGTGGCCACTGTGGCAGTGGGGTTCTGGGAACATGCAGCTTATCCAAACCGCCCCAGAATCAGAAGTCCCCAATTTGATCCATGTTAAAGCTACAGTGTACTGTATAGCCTCTGACTATCTATCAATCTATCTATTATTTATTTATTTATTTAACAGTTTCTTATATAGTGCAACAAATTCTGTTGTGCTTTACAAATGAAAACAGTGGTAACATAAAACAAAACAATTTGAAAAAGTGAAAAAATAATAAAGGTCATAGAGGTAGGAAGACCCTGCTCACAAGATTACAATCTATAGGGAAGTAGGCATTGATACACAAGGATATGTGTTACCTATTGCATAAAGGTCCACCAGATTGCAAAGGTTCTTGGTGGGATGTATGACATGGTCACACAGCAATGTTGGTCTGTGGTCAAGAGGATGGAAAAGTGGAGAATGAAAAAATATTTGGGATATGTGTGAACTCTACAATGGGGAAGTAATTGAATAGAAAAGTTTATGAAGGTTACTGTATGTGTGCGGTTCTAGAATTTGATAAGCTTGCCTAAAGAGGTGAGTTTTCAGGGAACACTTGGAGACTAGAAGAGAAACTTATTGTGCATAGGAGGGCATTCCACAGAGTGGGCGCAGCCCAAAGAAAGTCCTGCAATCATGAATGGAAGTAAATAATGAGTATGGATGAGAGACGTAGATAGATCTATCTATCTATCTACACACTGATCGTATTGATTAGCATAAAACCATAAATGATCTCTAAAGTCTTAATGCAGTTCTACTCAAGGATCACAATTTCCAAAAGTTTTTCTCACAATCCCTTTCAATAAGTGGCAGTTTTTTCTCTTAGATTACTGTTATTCAATGAGTCATTCTTCTAAAGCAGGGGGAAAACTAGAACAATCTAGTGTAGCATAGAAAATAAACACACACATGAAACCAGCATGAACATCTGTAGATACTGTAAAAACCACCTGATGCATTTTAGATACCATCATTTGTAGCACCATGAAAACTCGCACCAGGCCGGTGCAGACTTTCCATAAGAGTATGACCTCCAGAGTGAACAATTGAGTGTATATGAAAAAACTTCCTTAACACCTGTGATGGTCCCATAGCACACACCTATGCACTTTTCAAAAATATCTCTGATACTGTGTGTCTCAATCAAAACAGCACATTTTGTATGTACACTTCATTTAACACATGTGCAGTAGTAATTTTTATGGACTTTCTTGCACAAGCAGTAGCCAAAAAAAATCACTTAATTCTACGAACAATGGAATTGCATATGGCTCTGAATCATGGCCAAAATGCATACCAAATTTCCAAATAGAATATGTGTACATGATCTCATTACATGAAACCCTGAATCCTTATTTCCAACAGCAGCAAGTTGATATGATGAAAAGAAGGGTTTTCTCATAGTTTAAAATATTTATACAATTTTTTATTCACAAACAGTATCACATAAAGCAGACGATAGTGCACATACATTTAATGTCATAAACTTCTTCCTAAGTTTAGAACCAGTACTGGTTCTTTTAAAAAAGAAAAAAGGGATGCTCACTCTATCAGTGCAGACCCCTCTGCTTTTGTTTTGGTCCTAAAACATTGTCATGTTATTAGAGATGAGAGGGTTCGGTTCGTCGAGATCTGAACCCCCCCGAACTTCACCTATTTTACATGGTTCCGAGGCAGCCTCGGATCTTCCCGCCTTGCTCGGTTAACCCGAATGCGGCCGAACGTCATCATCCCGCTGTCGGATTCTCGCGAGATTCGTATTCTATATAAAGAGCCGCGCGTCGCTGCCATTTTCACTCGTGCATTGGAGATTGAACGAAGAAGACGTGGCTACGTTCTCTACCTGAAAAGCTCCATATCTGTGCTCAGTGTGCTGCAAATATCTGTGCTCAGTGTGCTGCAAATATCTACGTTCTCTGCCTGAAAAGCTCCATATCTGTGCTCAGTGTGCTGCAAATATCTGTGCTTAGTGTGCTGCATTTTGGTGACCAACAGTATATAGTTGTACAGTACAGTAGGCCATTGCTGTATCTTGCAGCTCTGTGTCACTGCAAGTATCCATTCCATATCTGTGCTGCATTTTTGTGAGCAGTATATATAGTAGTACAGTGCAGCATTTTGGTGACCAACGGTATATAGTTGTACAGTACAGTAGGCCATTGCTGTATCTTGCAGCTCTGTGTCACTGCAAGTATCCATTCCATATATGTGCTGCATTTTTGTGAGCAGTATATATAGTAGTACAGTGCAGCATTTTGGTGACCAACAGTATATAGTTGTACAGTACAGTAGGCCATTGCTGTATCTTGCAACTCTGTGTCACTGCAAGTATCCATTCC
Source organism: Pseudophryne corroboree (assembly GCF_028390025.1). Taxonomy (NCBI): domain Eukaryota; kingdom Metazoa; phylum Chordata; class Amphibia; order Anura; family Myobatrachidae; genus Pseudophryne; species Pseudophryne corroboree. Next base: position 484,315,653 of record NC_086448.1, read on the forward strand.
ATATCTGTGCTGCATTTTTGTGAGCAGTATATATAGTAGTACAGTGCAGCATTTTGGTGACCAACAGTATATAGTTGTACAGTACAGTAGGCCATTGCTGTATCTTGCAGCTCCGTGTCACTTCAAGTATCCATATCTGTGCTGCATTGTTTTGAGCAGTATATAGTAGTACAGTGCAGCATTGTGGTGACCAGTATACTTCAGTACAATAGTCCAGTGCTGTTCTCGCTGCTCAGTGTCAGTTCTCCATAGTAAAATCAGTGCTCAGTAAAATCAGTGCTCAGTATAATCAGTGATTGATCAGTATAATCAGTGCACTGTTAGACGTGTGCCCGTTTTCCGCCATTAGTGCATTGGGATTTAGACAATTTATGAAGTTATTGTGTCCCCGGTACAAAATCCCATCTAGATTCCACTTCACTAGGCAGGCAATAGCGAGATTTTACCAATTAATATTAGTGATTTATAATTAATTATTAATTACAGAGATCTTGCCAAATGATTCCAGTGATTTCGTCATTTTCTTCCAGTGATTTGGACCAATAATACCATTGATTAGAATGAATAATTCCTGTGATTTTGTCATTTTCTTCCCGTGATTTGGACCAATAATACCATTGATTAGAACTAATAATTCCTGTGATATTAAGGTGTTTGTGTCGCTTAGCTTAGCCATCCAGCGACCACAGTGCCCCTCTTTTCCTCTTTTCTTTGCATCATGTGCTGTTTGGGGACTATTTTTTAAAGTGCCATCCTGTCTGACACTTCCGTATATGTCCAGTGGTACTGCCATTTGATATAATTCCCGACATTACTGCCATATAATTCCAGTGATTTTGTCATTATCTTCCAGTGATTTGGACCAATAATACCATTGATTAGAACGAATAATTCCTGTGATTTTGTCATTTTCTTCCAGTGATTTGTACCAATAATACCATTGAGTAGAACGAATAATTTCTGTGATATTGAGGTGTTTGTGTCGCTTAGCTTAGCCGTCCAGCGACCACAGTGCACCTCTTTTTCTCTTTTCTTTGCATCATGTGCTGTTAGATGGGCCAGGTGTTTGTGCTGCCCTCTTGGGTTGCTTAGCTTAGTCATCCAGCGACCTCGGTGCAAATTTTAGGACTAAAAATAGTATTGTGAGGTGTGAGGTGTTCAGAATTAGACTGGAAATGAGTGGAAATTATGGATATTGAGGTTAATAATACTATGGGATCAAAATTACCCCCAAATTCTATGATTTAAGCTGTTTTTGAGGGGTTTTTGAAAAAAAACACCCGAATCCAAAACACACCCGAATCCGACAAAAATTTTTAAGGGAGGTTTTGCCAAAATGCGTCCGAATCCAAAACATGGCTGCGGAACCGAATCCAAAGCCAAAACACAAAACCCGAAAAATTTCCGGTGCACATCTCTACATGTTATACAGTAGTTTTGGCAAAACCACCTTCAATTTTTTGTTGTTGTTATGGATTCATTTAAAAAAAAATTACAAATCATTTCAATCATGTAATTAAAACCTGTATTTGTTTTTACATTATTATTCACATTAATAACATTAATTTTCAATAATTTCCAGTCATTTTTTTCAGCTCACAGCTCACAATTCTATAGCTGTATATCACTATAGCCTGAAGCAAGCTGGCTCATTACACTAAGCAAAAAAGCAGTATCACAAGCACATGGCAGTTTTAAAAGAATATAGCACATCTACAGATGTAGCCACTCTTACAAGAGTGATCACAAAAAGTGGGCCCACAAATAGGCACGAGTGTTCACACCCATGCCCCAAGAGAACACATGGTTTGATAGCACCCACAACTATTCACGATTTGCCTTGAATAGTCACATACCATGGTATGTGTATATGCATCATAGAAAAGCTAAGAGTGGCTACATCTTACGTGTATGAAACATAGTAGCACAACAGTGGTACACAGGATGACAGTTTAATAAACTATACAACACTATATATTATTTTGATTAATTGAGAAATAATAGCCTATAAGTAAAAGCCTAGTTGAAAATATATAATACCAACACACTTCTCCAAACCAAATCACTGGCCTCAGGTCTGAGTTCAGTAAAGGTGAATGGAGGTAGAGTATACAGTCAAAGGTAAAGCATTTTTTACTATGAGTAAAAGGTAAATGGAAAACAGATTATTAAAACCAATCTTCCAAATGTTAACTTTCAAATGCAAACTGATTCCAGACAGAAAATCACAGGTGTTAGGCCAATACAGGTGATTCAAACCAGAATAACAGCCTAGTAGAAAATATAATAATAGCAAACTTCTCCAAACAGCAGATCACAGGCCTCATGCCAGTACAGGAAATGGAGATTGAGTAACAGGTTAGTACAGTAGTCTTTACACCAATTCAGCAAGTTGGGAAAAACCTATTATGAAAAGTGGTGCACATTGGAATTGTCCTTGGGCCCTCTTACCCACCATTATGCTGTATATCACAAGGAATTTCACAGTTTAACAAATCAAGCAAGTTAGCAACAGGGATAGCCACTTTGTGGCTGAAATGTTTGATATGTTTGGGCCTCCTCAAAAGAAAACTTTTGATGGTGTAAACCAAGCTCATCTCCACTGGACTCTACTAATACAGTCTCTGTATAATCATAGAATTTGTAGTTCATTTTGATGAAGATCAGTTTTTCTTCATTTTTTTTTTTTTGGAAGTAGCCAGCTGTGCCATACGCTCTTCTGAGTACACACTGGAGGGTGTGCAGCTTAAGTACACTACAGCATTCAAAGGGACTGTGTGGGAAACAAATTTGTACATTATCATTTAAGTAATCTTCACCCATTTTATTTATGCTTACTGTATCAGACTTAGTTATGATAGAGGTGTCATTACTAGTAAGCATTATTTTTACACCTGACCAGTTATCATGAGTTGACTAACCTACATCAGTGGATCTCTTCAAAAAGGGTCAGTTTTTTCCTGGCAGTTGCATTTACATGATAAATTGAAGCAACAGTGTCATGTGCCACTCAGCTGCCAATCTACTACAAAGGAGTTCTTTGCATCTCTTTTAAAATCTGTGTTATTTGGATAGAAACTCATTACATACTGTAGGACTTTAACCTTGAATTAAGCATAGTTTTAAAAATGTAGTGATCCAGTTGCAATATATTGCATCACTTTGGTCCTGGTGAAGTGAATTAAGAAATTGATGTACAAGTCCAACATCCAAAGCAGAATTGCTTAATTTCAACTCCTCCTTCCTCTTTTCTAGCTGATTTTCTGGTAGTTTAATTAAAGGTATGATCTGTCTCAGGCGTGCAGTGTCTGAACTCACTTCATAGGTTACAATTTCAAATGGTTTTAATAGCCAGCATAAAACTGAGAGTATTGTCCAATGTGCCTCAGTGAGATAACATGTCCCCTTATCCCTATTTCATAGCTTGATACTGTATGTCTTGATGGATCGTTACTGTTCCTTCAGTTGCATAAGCATATAAACAGTGGAATTTGACCTGGTAACTACAGTACCTCTTGCTTAAGTTGTTTACATTTTCTAATTGCCATGCAAACATTTCTAGCAGTTGTTGGCGTTTTCTACGTGAAACTGTTGCCAAAAATAGGCAGAAATTTTATGGGCCACAGCCAATATCTCCTTCATGGACCTTGCATTTTTTTTACATTCATAACCACCAAATGTATTATGTGTGCAACATTAGAAGTGTTCAAATTCAGTCATAATATTTGTACAATGTTAGGTCCATTAACAGATTTGACAAATCCTGAGGAGAGTCTTAGCAACGTAAGCCATTTTGTTATCATATCCCTGAGTTTTTTCAACAGTTTGACAAGGGTATCCTTTTCTATGAAGTCAGAGATAGAAAGTAGCCTGCCTGTGAATGAGCTACTGTTGTGTATTAGACATTGCTGCTGAAGGTGATTTACTTACCTTATGTACTGTCAGAGTCATGTGCTCTTCAGTTTGATCAGTACCACTTGCAGACTATAGTTAAGTGGATAATCAGTACAATGGTATTTTCTTGACAAAGTGGTCACTTCAAAACATGCTTTGGCATTCTTCTGCTGTGCACCACTCACTGCTCACACCTATGCCTGTTGCAATTAACTTAGTGTCAGACAGAAATTGGGCTCATCCTGCAATTGTTTAGCAGCTACTGTAGTAATGTATATGTTCAATGTTGTCTCTCCAACATGTTATTGAAATTCATATTGGGGCACCACAGTGACTAGTTATCATTAGAGATGAGCGCCTGAAATTTTTCGGGTTTTGTGTTTTGGTTTTGGGTTCGGTTCCGCGGCCGTGTTTTGGGTTCGAACGCGTTTTGGCAAAACCTCACCGAATTATTTTTGTCGGATTCGGGTGTGTTTTGGATTCGGGTGTTTTTTTCCAAAAACACTAAAAAACAGCTTAAATCATAGAATTTGGGGGTCATTTTGATCCCAAAGTATTATTAACCTCAAAAACCATAATTTACACTCATTTTCAGTCTATTCTGAATACCTCACACCTCACAATATTATTTTTAGTCCTAAAATTTGCACCGAGGTCGCTGTGTGAGTAAGATAAGCGACCCTAGTGGCCGACACAAACACCGGGCCCATCTAGGAGTGGCACTGCAGTGTCACGCAGGATGTCCCTTCCAAAAAACCCTCCCCAAACAGCACATGACGCAAAGAAAAAAAGAGGCGCAATGAGGTAGCTGTGTGAGTAAGATTAGCGACCCTAGTGGCCGACACAAACACCGGGCCCATCTAGGAGTGGCACTGCAGTGTCACGCAGGATGGCCCTTCCAAAAAACCCTCCCCAAACAGCACATGACGCAAAGAAAAAAAGAGGCGCAATGAGGTAGCTGTGTGAGTAAGATTAGCGACCCTAGTGGCCGACACAAACACCGGGCCCATCTAGGAGTGGCACTGCAGTGTCACGCAGGATGGCCCTTCCAAAAAACCCTCCCCAAACAGCACATGACGCAAAGAAAAAAAGAGGCGCAATGAGGTAGCTGACTGTGTGAGTAAGATTAGCGACCCTAGTGGCCGACACAAACACCGGGCCCATCTAGGAGTGGCACTGCAGTGTCACGCAGGATGTCCCTTCCAAAAAACCCTCCCCAATCAGCACATGATGCAAAGAAAAAGAAAAGAAAAAAGAGGTGCAAGATGGAATTATCCTTGGGCCCTCCCACCCACCCTTATGTTGTATAAACAAAACAGGACATGCACACTTTAACCAACCCATCATTTCAGTGACAGGGTCTGCCACACGACTGTGACTGATATGACGGGTTGGTTTGGACCCCCCCAAAAAAGAAGCAATTAATCTCTCCTTGCACAAACTGGCTCTACAGAGGCAAGATGTCCACCTCATCTTCACCCTCCGATATATCACCGTGTACATCCCCCTCCTCACAGATTATCAATTCGTCCCCACTGGAATCCACCATCTCAGCTCCCTGTGTACTTTGTGGAGGCAATTGCTGCTGTGATATTTCATCTTCCTCGCAAAGGACTGTTGAACAGTCAATTGCTTACTGGAAGTAGTACAAGTGGGCTTACGACTTCCCCTCTGGGATGACCATCGACTCCCAGCGGCAACAACAGCAGCGCCAGCAGCAGTAGGCGTTACACGCAAGGATGCATCGGAGGAATCCCAGGCAGGAGAGGACTCGTCAGACTTGCCAGTGACATGGCCTGCAGGACTATTGGCATTCCTGGGGAAGGAGGAAATTGACACTGAGGGAGTTGGTGGGGTGGTTTGCGTGAGCTTGGTTACAAGAGGAAGGGATTTACTGGTCAGTGGACTGCTTCCGCTGTCACCCAAAGTTTTTGAACTTGTCACTGACATATTATGAATGCGCTGCAGGTGACGTATAAGGGAGGATGTTCCGAGGTGGTTAACGTCCTTACCCCTACTTATTACAGCTTGACAAAGGGAACACACGGCTTGACACCTGTTGTCCGCATTTCTGGTGAAATACCTCCACACCGAAGAGCTGATTTTTTTGGTATTTTCACCTGGCATGTCAACGGCCATATTCCTCCCACGGACAACAGGTGTCTCCCCGGGTGCCTGACTTAAACAAACCACCTCACCATCAGAATCCTTCTGGTCAATTTCCTCCCCAGCGCCAGCAACACCCATATCCTCCTCATCCTGGTGTACTTCAACACTGACATCTTCAATCTGACTATCAGGAACTGGACTGCAGGTGCTCCTTCCAGCACTTGCAGGGGGCATGCAAATAGTGGAAGGCGCATGCTCTTCACGTCCAGTGTTGGGAAGGTCAGGCATCGCAACCGACACAATTGGACTCTCCTTGTGGATTTGGGATTTCAAAGAACGCACAGTTCTTTGCGGTGCTTTTGCCAGCTTGAGTCTTTTCAGTTTTCTAGCGAGAGGCTGAGTGCTTCCATCCTCATGTGAAGCTGAACCACTAGCCATGAACATAGGCCAGGGCCTCAGCCGTTCCTTGCCACTCCGTGTGGTAAATGGCATATTGGCAAGTTTACGCTTCTCCTCCGACAATTTTATTTTAGGTTTTGGAGTCCTTTTTTTTCTGATATTTGGTGTTTTGGATTTGACATGCTCTGTACTATGACATTGGGCATCGGCCTTGGCAGACGACGTTGCTGGCATTTCATCGTCTCGGCCATGACTAGTGGCAGCAGCTTCAGCACGAGGTGGAAGTGGATCTTGATCTTTCCCTAATTTTGGAACCTCAACTTTTTTGTTCTCCATATTTTATAGGCAGAACTAAAAGGCACCTCAGGTAAACAATGGAGATGGATGGATTGGATACTAGTATACAATTATGGACGGACTGCCACGGTTAGGTGGTATAAAAAAACCACGGTTAGGTGGTATATATTGTAATACAATTATGGATGGACGGACTGCCTGCCGAGTGCCGACACAGAGGTAGCCACAGCCGTGAACTACCGCACTGTACACTGGTTGATAAAGAGATAGTAGTATACTCGTAACAACTAGTATGACTGACTATGACAGTATAAAGAATGAAAAAAAAACCACGGTTAGGTGGTATATATTGTAATACAATTATGGATGGACGGACTGCCTGCCGAGTTCCGACACAGAGGTAGCCACAGCCGTGAACTACCGCACTGTACACTGGTTGATAAAGAGATAGTAGTATACTCGTAACAACTAGTATGACTGACTATGACGGTATAAAGAATGAAAAAAAAACCACGGTTAGGTGGTATATATTATAATACAATTATGGATGGACGGACTGCCTGCCGACTGCCGACACAGAGGTAGCCACAGCCGTGAACTACCGCACTGTACACTGGTTGATAAAGAGATAGTAGTATACTCGTAACAACTAGTATGACACTATGACGGTATTAAGAATGGAAAAAAAACCACGGTTAGGTGGTATATATTATAATAATACAATTATGGATGGACGGACTGCCTGCCGAGTTCCGACACAGAGGTAGCCACAGCCGTGAACTACCGCACTGTACACTGGTTGATAAAGAGATAGTAGTATACTCGTAACAACTAGTATGACTGACTATGACGGTATAAAGAATGAAAAAAAAACCACGGTTAGGTGGTATATATTGTAATACAATTATGGATGGACGGACTGCCTGCCGAGTTCCGACACAGAGGTAGCCACAGCCGTGAACTACCGCACTGTACACTGGTTGATAAAGAGATAGTAGTATACTCGTAACAACTAGTATGACACTATGACGGTATAAAGAATGAAAAAAAAACCACGGTTAGGTGGTATATATTATAATACAATTATGGATGGACGGACTGCCTGCCGACTGCCGACACAGAGGTAGCCACAGCCGTGAACTACCGCACTGTACACTGGTTGATAAAGAGATAGTAGTATACTCGTAACAACTAGTATGACACTATGACGGTATAAAGAATGAAAAAAAAACCACGGTTAGGTGGTATATATTATAATAATACAATTATGGATGCACGGACTGCCTGCCGAGTTCCGACACAGAGGTAGCCACAGCCGTGAACTACCGCACTGTACACTGGTTGATAAAGAGATAGTAGTATACTCGTAACAACTAGTATGACTGACTATGACGGTATAAAGAATGAAAAAAAAACCACGGTTAGGTGGTATATATTGTAATACAATTATGGATGGACGGACTGCCTGCCGAGTTCCGACACAGAGGTAGCCACAGCCGTGAACTACCGCACTGTACACTGGTTGATAAAGAGATAGTAGTATACTCGTAACAACTAGTATGACACTATGACGGTATAAAGAATGAAAAAAAAACCACGGTTAGGTGGTATATATTATAATACAATTATGGATGGACGGACTGCCTGCCGACTGCCGACACAGAGGTAGCCACAGCCGTGAACTACCGCACTGTACACTGGTTGATAAAGAGATAGTAGTATACTCGTAACAACTAGTATGACACTATGACGGTATAAAGAATGAAAAAAAAAACCACGGTTAGGTGGTATATATTATAATACAATTATGGATGGACGGACTGCCTGCCGAGTGCCGACACAGAGGTAGCCACAGCCGTGAACTACCGCACTGTACACTGGTTGATAAAGAGATAGTAGTATACTCGTAACAACTAGTATGACTGACTATGACGGTATAAAGAATGAAAAAAAAAACCACGGTTAGGTGGTATATATTATAATACAATTATGGATGGACGGACTGCCTGCCGACTGCCGACACAGAGGTAGCCACAGCCGTGAACTACCGCACTGTACACTGGTTGATAAAGAGATAGTAGTATACTCGTAACAACTAGTATGACACTATGACGGTATAAAGAATGGAAAAAAAAACACGGTTAGGTGGTATATATTATAATACAATTATGGATGGACGGACTGCCTGCCGACTGCCGACACAGAGGTAGCCACAGCCGTGAACTACCGCACTGTACACTGGTTGATAAAGAGATAGTAGTATACTCGTAACAACTAGTATGACACTATGACGGTATAAAGAATGAAAAAAAAAAACACGGTTAGGTGGTATATATTATAATACAATTATGGATGGACGGACTGCCTGCCGACTGCCGACACAGAGGTAGCCACAGCCGTGAACTACCGCACTGTACTGTGTCTGCTGCTAATATAGACTGGTTGATAAAGAGATAGTATACAACAATATACTACTATACTGGTGGTCAGGCACTGGTCACCACTAGTCACACTGGCAGTGGCACTCCTGCAGCAAAAGTGTGCACTGTTTAATTTTAAATTAATATAATATTATGTACTCCTGGCTCCTGCTATAACAACCTGCAGTGCTCCCCAGTCTCCCCCACAATTATTATAAGCTTTTATACATTGATGTGCAGCACACTGGGCTGAGCTGAGTGCACACAGACTGAGTCACACTGTGTGACTGCTGTGTATCGTTTTTTTCAGGCAGAGAACGGATATAGCAGAGAACGGATATATTAAATAAAAGTTAACTTAACAACAACTGCACTGGTCACTGTGGTAAACTCTGTCTGCACAATCTCTCTCTCTCTCTCTCTCTTCTAATCTATTCTAATGGAGAGGACGCCAGCCACGTCCTCTCCCTATCAATCTCAATGCACGTGTGAAAATGGCGGCGACGCGCGGCTCCTTATATAGAATCCGAGTCTCGCGAGAATCCGACAGCGTCATGATGATGTTCGGGCGCGCTCGGGTTAACCGAGCAAGGCGGGAAGATCCGAGTCGCTCGGACCCGTGAAAAAAAAAGTGAAGTTCGTGCGGGTTCGGATTCAAAGAAACCGAACCCGCTCATCTCTAGTTATCATATTAAGTATAAGTAATATATCACTGTGGAAGACTCATTGTACAATTAAATGTGCTTTCTCCACTAATATATGAAGCATGAGGGACTGATAGTGTGTGGTCAATACTAAAAATACCACATGTGTGGTCAATACTAAAAATACCACATGTACTTGTACAATATTTTCTGCAAGATGATCTCTTTAGTATGAACCTTTCTATATTTAAATGAACAATTCTTTTGGTGCATTATAATGTAGCTCCTACTGTATTTTTTCCAAAATGATCATGAATTTGTGGTTACAATTCTGACTGCCACATGGAATTGAAAGGGATATTGCATGTAACTGAAAGGAATTATTTGTCAAGGAACTACCCATATTCATTTGAAAATCTTTCCTCTTTTTTTCGGCATAATTAGTGTAGTCGGCTTTACTTAGACAAAACATTTTCAAACTATAAAATCATTAAGTACAACTGTGTTACTAATAAAAAAAAATTCCTCTGAATATGAACGTTTACAGAACACCCTTTGAAACAAGTGTAGCAGAATGGGAATGAAAAGGTATTTACACACTAAGTAGTAGCAGAGTGTGAAACAATTAATACTCACTTTGAACATGTCTCAGCGGATTACAAACCACTTTAGCCCTCATTTAAGGGCACATAAAATAATTCTCAATACTATGCTACACTTTTATTTCATAATTATTTTTAATCATTATTTCAGAGCTGTTGTTTTCATGCATTGTTTTATATAGTGTCTAATGAAAGTGATATTTTAATATTTGTGCATCACGGCAAGGCAATTTCTTGTGTCAGTGTAATCACCCCTAATACTCATGAATTATTAGAAATATGTACCTCCTCTTACTTCTAGTGTTTATTTGACTTTTAGCATATTAGGGGTCTTATTTAGTTTATTCTTGGATAATTCACATACAGTACCTTTTTTCAGTGTCCATATAATTATGTTGAAAAAAATAACAATATCCTCCTGAATTTGTATATACTGAAAAATGGAAGCTCTATCCGTGAGGGTATGAACTTTAACTGTATCACCATAACAAATTATTATACTGATTATCATAAAATAAATATACAAAATAAAACATCACAAATAACACAAATAAAAAACACATAAAAATCCTGAGCCATTTTAGATGGTCTGCAGACCCTACTAATTAACGATTTCAGTTGTGTCCATTTAAGGATCCATATATGCTCTGGATCCAAAATTAAAGTCACTGTTGATTTAAATGGTTGATCACATTAGGAAGTTTTGAAATAATCCCAAGCAATAGTTAAATATATAGAGTTCTTTGTACTTAAGAATATTATTACAGTCCCGCTAATTGTACTGTCATATAATGTTAAATTCTGCAATGATTAACGGCTAAGGGAGACCTCTGGCAGTTTGGGAATGTTATTAAGAACAGATTGCACAATCTTGTTAGTCCCACTGAGGTCCACTGACATGTAGCTGTCTGCAGTGTGGACAAGCTTAATTTTATCAACTTGTTATTGCACAACACATGTATGATTATAATGCCCATTAGAGTCAGATACACAATTACCCCCCCACATCCTGTGGCTTATTTAGAACTTCCAAAGAACAGTAGCATGCTCAAGTTGTACCTCTAAACTATCATCATCATTATTCTTGCTACAACTCATCTTCACATTTGGATAGGGTTCAGAAATGGTGGAAGGAGTCTTCTCTAGTGTCAGAATCAGAATTGTCAAAATTGCACAGAGCTCTTGAGACCACTCACTTGACTCTCCTCAGTAATCTGAAGTTTGTGAATACATAATTTGTTCTTTAGTTTTAGTATTATTTTGTACACTGATTTGTCTGTTTTAGATGTGACATCTCTAGATTTAAAGCATGCAAAGTTACAGAATATGTATGGCTGTTTCTAGCATTGGCTTTTGCAATAGGCATTTTTGTGAATGAAAGAGCATTAGAAGGACCACAACTCATCCGGTAAGACAATGAACAGTCAAAGTCACACATTGCACTCTCCTCAGCAATGTGAGGTTTGTGAACATGCAATTTGGTCTTTAGCCTTAGTATATTTTTTGTGTACTCATTTGTTTATTTTAGAGATGAAACATCTAGACTTAGAGCTACTGATGTGTCCTCTTATGCTGTTGTATGCAGATCACAAGATTTGTGGGTGTGTGCATACGCTCTCACTCACGATCCATTCATTTGAATGAGAGACACATGGCTTTCACTCACATCCTCCTGTGGGGCTGCAATAGGACACATCTGTAGAAGGTTATAGTTGCGAGACTACAGAAGATACATTTTTTTTAGCCCTGGCTTTCACAATAGGAATTATTGTGCCTGAAAGAGCAGTATAAGGACCACAACTCACAAATAAGAGCCATGGATCTGAGCCTTTCATTGCCAATGTTTGTGGTGCATGTTGGCAATTTTACATTTTGCAGCAGTATCTTTTCCCTTTATAGTTAAAGCTTCCTCTTTAGTTATTATACTTCCATAAACCTTCAAAAATCTCTCTTATATGGCAGAAACAAGTCTTTCTTGTATAGTGATGCCAATCCTGGGCCATTTTTTAAATCCCGGGTATCTGGTTTGAAGAATGGGCAAACCCAGGATAGCCGGGATTGTCTTTTAACTATGTGGCTGCACCCTCACCCAACCCCACCCACCCCACACACATAACTCACCAAATACCGGGGGCAGGCAGGTGAGGAACAACTTCCGTTCTCTCCTGACGGCTCCCAGCAGCGTGTGATGGTGCAGTGTGACCTCTCATGCTGCACTGGGGAGCCAGAAGAAGGAAACCAAGCAGCATCGGAGCATCATGTGGATGCTCAACGCTTATCCCTCAATCCCTGGGATTGGAGCTTCCAATCCCGGGATTGAATCCCAGCCATTTCTGGTCCTAAATCCTGTGATCCCGCCGATCCCAATCCCGGGATTGGCCACAATAATCTTGTATTTGAAAAACAAAGTTGCTAAATTATGCACACAAAAGAATAATAAATGCAAAAACAACAAAGAAAGCAACTATCAGCTAATTACAAGATATTGCTAGTGCTGGCAACCACTATCATCATTATCTAGTATTTCAACTATCTCTCGAGTAGCTGCAAATAATACAGATTTTTCAGTCATATACAGTATGAAACTTTTACGAACTATATCTTTTGCACAAATATGCCAGTATTGTACAGAACTTGACATACTTTGAACTTAACTTCCCCTCTGCCAAACTGCTTTTCCTGGCACAGGCAAGTGTTATTGCCAGAATATTGCTTCTTTGCTTTTCTGAGCTAGGGAAATGTGGCTTTTATGCAGTACTCACAGACACATATGGGGTTTACTTTTGTGATAGCAGGACATTTTTGGACAGTTGGTCACTTTTTTCTCTATGATAAAGAGGCCATTAAATGAGATATAACATTTTACAGTTTTTATCAAGAAAAATTGTAATCCTCATTTATGCTTTTAATAGTTGTCAAAATCATGTCTTATTTAAGTTAAAAAGACATGTACAAATTTGCAAAAGGTGATTTCTTACTTTTGATTTATCGGTGTATATATGAATAATTACATAACGAAATGCATTTTCTTTACATATTTTCCTTTTTATTATAAATACCCTATTATAAATGTAAAAGCATATTTGACTGTAATATCCTTCTAAAATGAATGACATTAAGTTTGATTGCTTTTTGTCATTCTGTTGGTTGGTATAAATAAATCTCACACACTGATTTATTTCTTGGATATTTAAAGAAAAACTTTTATCAAAAATGTAATTTTCTTTTTGTTTCTTTTAATCATGTGTATGCAAAAACAAAGCAGTAAACATAAATAACCTGCACAAAGTTTAATTATATTTTTCAAATAGTAATGTTGTATTGCTGGCCTATTAAAGCTTGGTATATAAATATATGTGGATATATTTATGAAATAATAGGAAACCAAATTGTGTTATAAGTAGTTTTTCTAGCCACAGCAACTTTAAAATGTCACTGGCAATAGAGAGCTTTCTCTGCATTTAATTATTCATTACTTTAGGGATTTTAAATTCATTTATTTGTTTTATAATTGGTTTGTGTGAGGCACTAATTTAACACTAAACATTTTAATATGACTGAAATTAGATACAATTTGAAAGAAAAATATGCAGTTTTGCTTATCTTTTGCAAAAAAAAGTTACACTTGTTTTAATATGTTATGTTTCTAGTCTTGTTTCAGCTGTAGAGTTGTGTATTTTATTTAGGAATGTGCACCAGCCCTTTCCACTGGTTTTATGTATCTCCTTCATGTTTTGGATCTGGATTGGTTTTGGCAAAACTGCCCTTGGGGGTTTTGTTTTTGGATCTGTATTGTTTTTAATTATAAAAAACAGCAAAAATCACAGAATTTGGGCCTGTTTTTGTTCCTAGAGTATTATTATTCTCAATAACATTAATTTCCACTAATTTCTAGTCAAATTTGACCACATCTCAATATTGTTTTCATCCAGCATTGGATCTTGCAGGTTTTGAATTCCAAATAAGGGAGCCGCATCCTGCACTTGGTGCAATTACACTCCCTTTGCCATGATGTCTGTAACAAAGTGGAAATATGTTGAATTAATACAAAAATTAGTTGTGTATATTGTTTAAATTTTTTTTTACATGGTACTGTACTACATACCTTGCGTAAAGTTGGATGAAGCAGAACCTTCTACAGGTCAAACATAACTTTCAGGAACTGATCCTCCGTTGAGTCTGAAAATAATCTGTACAGATGATTACAGCATCTAAAAATATATATTGTACAATATATATTTTTCATTGTTTGTACTGTGGTCAAAATTGCCTGGAAATGCCTTTATAATTAATATTATTGATGTTAATAATACTCTAGGAACAAATCAAAAAAAGGCCAAATCATGTGATTTTAGCTGTATTTGTAAATTTGGGGGGAAAAATATGCAACCAAAATCGGCAAAAATGGTCTGAAATAGATCTTTATCAATAAATAGATCAAGGGCCCAAGGGAGGTAAAGTATGTATGTAGTGGAAGGAAGGATTTAAGAGTCATTTTAATTTAATTTGTATGATTTTAAAAATGTAAATTAACACTTGGAGGCATTGGTGATGGTCTTTAATACACAGACAACAATTTTTATTAGTTATTTTATTGCACTAATCTGACTTTTAATAACCAACTTTTTCTTTGATTTTACATGCCCTAAATTAAGACATCTATGCCTCGCATCTCAATTGTTTGTCCTCTATATCTATCAAGTATTAACAAACATGAACCAAGTGGGATACAGCACACACTACAATTACTACAGAAAATGTACCACCTACAGTGTCCCACAATACGTGCATGAGTCAGAGATAGTAATTGAATGCTTTGGTTTAATTTCACCAACAGTGTCGCTCAAGATGTGTATGAGTAGGAAATAAAATACACTGCTCAAAAAAATAAAGGGAACACTAAAATAACACATCCTAGATCTGAATGAATGAAATATTCTTATTAAATACTTTGTTCTTTACATAGTTGAATGTGCTGACAACAAAATCACACAAAAATTATCAATGGAAATCAAATTTATTAACCCATGGAGGTCTGGATTTGGAGTCACCCTCAAAATTAAAGTGGAAAAACACACTACAGGCTGATCCAACTTTGATGTAATGTCCTTAAAACAAGTCAAAATGAGGCTCAGTAGTGTGTTTGGCCTCCACGTGCCTGTATGACCTCCCTACAATGCCTGGGCATGCTCCTGATGAGGTGGCGGATAGTCTCCTGAGGGATCTCCTCCCAGACCTGGACTAATGCATCCGCCAACTCCTGGACAGTCTGTGGTGCAATGTGGCGTTGGTGGATGGAGCGAGACATGATGTCCCAGATGTGCTCAATTGGATTCAGGTCTGGGAAACGGGCAGGCCAGTCCATAGCATTAATGCCTTCATCTTGCAGGAACTGCTGACACACTCCAGCCACATGAGGTCTAGCATTGTCTTGCATTAGGAGGAACCCAGGGCCAACCGCACCAGCATATGGTCTCACAAGGGGTCTGAGGATCTCATCTCGGTACCTAATGGCAGTCAGGCTACCTCTGGTGAGCACATGGAGGGCTGTGTGACCCCCCCAAAGAAATGCCACCCCACACCATTACTGACCCACTGCCAAACCGGTCATGCTGGAGGATGTTGCAGGCAGCAGAACTTTCTCCTTGGCATCTCCAGACTCTGTCACATCTGTCACATGTGCTCAGTGAGAACCTGCTTTCATCTGTGAAGAGCACAGGGCGCCAGTGGCGAATTTGCCAATCTTGGTGTTCTCTGGCAAATGCCAAACGTCCTGCACGGTGTTGGGCTGTAAGCACAACCCCCACCTGTGGATGTCGGGCCCTCATACCACCCTCATGGAGTCTGTTTCTGTTCATTTGAGTAGACACATGCACATTTGTGGCTTGCTGGAGGTCATTTTGCAGGGCTCTGGCAGTGCTCATCCTGTTCCTCCTTGCACAAAGGCGGAGGTAGCGGTCCTGCTGCTGGGTCGTTACCCTCCTACGGCCTTCTTCACATCTCCTGATGTACTGGCCTGTCTCCTGGTAGCGCCTCCATGCTCTGGACACTACGCTGACCGACACAGCAAACCTTCTTGCCACAGCTTGCATTGATGTGCCATCCTGGATGAGCTGCACTACCTGAGCCACTTGTGGGGGTTGTAGGGAGGTCATTCAGGCACGTGGAGGCCACACACACTACTGAGCCTCATTTTGACTTGTTTTAAGGACATTACATCAAAGTTGGATCAGCCTGTAGTGTGTTTTTCCACTTTAATTTTGAGTGTGACTCCAAATCCAGACCTCCATAGGTTAATAAATTTGATTTCCATTGATAATTTTTGTGTGATGTTGTTGTTAGCACATTCAACTATGTAAAGAACAAAGTATTTAATAAGAATATTTCATTCATTCCGATCTAGGATGTGTTATTTTAGTGTTCCCTTTATTTTTTTGAGCAGTGTATAGTACTGTGGTACGACCTTCACCCACAGTGTCACAAAAACATATATGAGTCAGAAATGGTAGTTGAACACTGCGGTTCACCTTCACCAACAGCACTGTATAATACTTGTATGAGTAGGAAATAATAATATACTGTGGTCTAACTGACAGTGTCACAGTACTTATGAAAATAAAATAAAAATTGTATAGTACACTGGGGTAGAGTACAAACAAAAAATAACATTTTTATAATTATAATTTTAGGCTTTTTGTTTTTAGCTTTTATTAATTTAATTTTACACTGGGGCAGAGACTCTGGATGGATGGACAGATCACCCTTTCAGATACAGTAGACAGAACACCCCTGGATTGATAATGATAGGACACACCAGTCCCTGGATGTTACTGGATTAATTCAATTAACACTGAGGCAGAACAACATGGATGTGCAGTTAGGACAAATCACGCCTTTCAGATATAGCAGACAGAGCACCCCATGACTGATAACAGTAGAGCAGACAGAGCACCCCACCTGATACAGCAGAGCAGACACAGAGCACTCCTTTCAGCTCCACCCGATCCACAACGAAATAACACAGTACTGACGGACACGTCCCTCCAGAACACTCTCCGCAGCCGGAGTGAAGATGGCGCTGATCACCGGGTACCTTTGGAGAAACCAAAACCAGTGAGAATCCAACAGCGGGAATATGACGTTCAGCCTCACTTTGGGATACGAGTAAGGCGGAATGTCCTGAGCCGGAGTCTGATCTGGACTATTATTGCAAAGTTCGGTTGGGTCCAGTTCTCAGAGAACTGCACCTGCTCATCCCTAATTTTATTTATAATATGAAATCTAAAAAATCAAGATATGGAAAATATATTTTCCACTACATTCATTTAATGTGCGGTAAAAAAATACCGTAACTGCTGCTTGTTTCCATTTATCTTCATTTGTGAGGGAATCTGATAATTTGTCAATAATCATTTTACAGTATTTGAATCTGAATTTGGATCTGATCATAGGCCTTATTCAGCTTCAGTTGCAAAATCGCAAATCAGTCGATTATCGGCAGACTGCGCATGTGCTGTGAATGCATTGTATGTGCAAGAAAGCAATTTGGTGAAATGCGATTGCAATTCGATTGACAGGAAGTGACCATTTGTGGGGGTTAACATGGCATTTGTGGGGAGAGGTTGGAAAAATGCAGTCAGATCATGGCAGTTTTCAGGGCATGTATCTAATGTCAATTGCAATGGATTGAGACTTGAAACGGTGAGACTGCATTCTCATTATTCTGAGTAACCATGGGTCAACCGCAACTGTCGATGGTACTCGATTTCTGCTTCACAATTTTGCCATTGCATCTATGGCCATCTTTTACCTTTTTGGACGTCTCTTCACATGTGATTTTTAGCAGAACCAAGATTAAGAAAATCGCAGTTTCTGTTTCAATAGAGATCAAACATGAATAAGGCCTATATCTGAATGCAAATGAAAGCTGTTTTGATCAATACAGGAGTGCATACTTTTTTTTCAAGAGTATTATAGAGGCTTGGCCAATAGAGGTAGGTGTTCATTTATTATAAAAATATAGAACAAATATAGTAAGAATCCTAAGGTGCAACATCTCCTTAGCAGCAACCTGACAAAGATTAGACTGCCTTAGCTCCTGTTACGCTCTTTGTGCTCCGAACGTAAGATACTGAGTGGGTAAGTCCCAAGCACAGGAACGTGACACTGAAATAAGAACGAAGTATAGCAGTAACCCCTAGGACCCTAACTCCGTTGTTCCACCCACGTGGTCAGTCTACGCCTGTGAGACTATATGTTCTTGGGCCAACGGCAGCCGCTTTTGAAGGGCGGATTAAGTCTGCCCAACTCCAATGCACCCCAGTCTTAATATGAAACAAGGCGTAAACTGAGATGGGATGAGCACAAGGGGACCTCAAACTAAACAAAACACAGAGCTAGGGGTTACTTCAGAACTAAAAACTAAATGTACAGTATGTGCGGCACGGCCGCTAATGGAAAAAGGCAACAAAGGTAACCCTGTCCACACCCTACATGGCACTGTCATGTACTGGGGAGGACAGCTATGGCGGAGCACCTCCGCAAAAACAACAGCAACAAGTATAACAGAAATGCTACGGCTAAGGCCGCAAGACGTGGCAAAGGCCACTACTCACAACACCGGGGAAACAACCGTAGGTGAACCGGAGCCTGTAGATCTCAGACACAGGTTTCTACCAACAGGAAGGCAGGAAGGACTCCAATGATTGGCTTCCGAACACCAGGACTCAGTACCACAGGAACAAGGTAGACCGGACCACAGAACACCAGACAGGGAATTCTCCAGAGCAGGAACTGCTCACAGGAAGCTATCACCGGCGCCTGTGTAAGGCAATAAGGGAGAATGTAACAGGTCTCTGTACTAATTTGAAAATGTCGTGCAGCTGCCCTGCTGCACGATCACACGCTGACAGGTGCTGATTTACTTATATGGCAACGGGGAATGGGGTCAGCCTGTGGGGTCCCTGTTTCCAAGGACCCGGCGGCTCAGTTGCACACAGCGTCCTGGTGTTGCCAGGCACCATGCAAGGAACAGGAGGAGACGCAGCAGACGTGATGCGCCGACCCCGATGCTTAGCAACGGTCAGGCGCTGGCAGAGCCGCTGCGCCTAACACCTCCAGTATAAATTTACATAGGACAAGTTAACAGGTACCTGCGCTTAGAATTGTCCAACTAATATCAATATAGTTTTATCATACTCAGTCAAAAAGTACGTACATTTTGATCGTGAATTCTGTTTCTCCTGATGTTGTCAGGAGTGTTCAAGCAAGGTCTCACTAGAAAATATTGTGGAAAGCACACATAGCAATTTATTTAGGCACAATACTGCCAAACAGACATAGACATCAATCACTCATCATTCATAGATATTAATGCCTCAAGTGCGTACCATACTCATTATCAAGCTGTATTCCACATATCTGGTTTATTTATTGGGAGATCAAATCTAAAAACTCCCAAATGTACTCCAGTTTTGGTCCAAAAAGTATATTGTATGGACACAAAAAGCTACAAAATAATATATAAAAATATTTTAATAACATAGCCAGATGACATATCATATTCAGCCAAAAGACATAAATTTAAAAGTTAATATAAAACAGAGCAGTGGGTATATGAATCCGTATACTTTACAGGCAAAGATGTAGAATATGTAGCCAATGGGACATATGTATAGTCGACTGAAAACTCTGCCATCGTAGAAAGTACAATATAAGCAGAAACACTACCTGAATATACAGCACAGACACTCTTACCAATGTGTTTCAACCTGATAGCTGCAAGCAGCTTTACAAATATGATCCATGCTGAATAAGGGCCTAATTCAGATCTGATCACAGCAGCAAATTTGTTAGTAAATGGGCAAAACCATGGGAGTAATTCAGACCTGATCGTAGCAGCAACTTTGTTAGCAGTTGGGCAAAACCATGTGCACTGCAGGTGGGGCAGATTTAATATTTGCAGAGAGAGTTAGATTTGGGTGGGTTATGCTGTTTCTGCGCAGTGTAAATACTGGCTGCTTTATTTTTACACTGCAATTTAGATTTCAGTTTGAACACACCCCACCCAAATCTAACTGTAAGAGTTAGATTTGGGTGGGGTGTGTTCAAACTGAAATTTAAATTGTAGTGTAAAAATAAAGCAATTACCCTGCACAGAAACAATATAACCCACCCAAATACAACTCTCTTTGCACATGTTATATCTTCCCCCTGCAGTGTACATGGTTTTGCCAATTAGAGAACAAATTTGCTGCGGCGATCAGTTCTGAAATAGGCCCTTAGATCTGTGCTTTGAACTCTCCACTTCACTTGCAACTACAGATGTAGCCACCTTTATCTTGACCGATTCTCCGCCTAGATGGACGTTTAGTCACGCTAAGGTGATAGCTTAGATTGCTGAGTTTAATCACAGGCAGGCGCATTGAGGCGATTCTAGATACTCAGCATGCATTACACATCTCCACCACTGGGTGGCTAATGCTCCACTAATCCAGTACTTTCAATCGTAAAGCAGCGGATTGATCTACCGCTCCGGCAAATGGTCAGTGATGACCGTAATGTTAATAGATGGTGACCAATGGTCAGACGGTGAGAGTTCTCTATATAAATAAATAGTTTATACAGATACAAACGAACATGTTAAAACACTTGTGTATGCAGACGCAAGATTGTGTATGGAGATGCAACTAATTGTTTAAAAGGAAGTATGTACAATGCATAAACACCGTGCTTTTGAAATACATGTACAGTATGAGCATCCGAGTTCACATGACATTCACTTTATTATAATTTTTTTTCTTTGTTATCCATTCAATGGAAGGGTGCACACAGGTTTCACATAAATCTTGTCTTGTAACCTGATCAGAACTCCCTACCTGTCTACTGCATGAACTGTGCAGACTCCCAGGGGGGAATGGGAAAGTGGGATGGGGGTTGGGCGAGGCAGTGGAAAATACCGTGGTCAAAGAACGGGCCAATGCTGAAGGAGCATCAGAATCCCCTAGCTAAAATACACAGGGTCGATGGTGATAAGCGAGGTCTATGCACATAACGATACACCAGATCCCATCGCATCATAAAGTGACAAAATGTCCAAGGCACATGAACCCCCGCCTTGTAGCATTATGTGCATAGACCTCGCTTAACCCTATCGCCCCTGTGTGTTTTAGCTAGGGAATTCCGACGCTCCTTCAGCACTGCCCCAAAGCCTGCAAAACCTATGCCATCACTCGCTCCATAGCTGAGTGCTGACACAAGGTGGATGTTCATGTGCCTTGGATATTTTGTCACTTTGCGATGCAATGGGGTCTGGTGTATCGTTATGTGCAAAGACCTCGCTTATCCCTATCACCCCTGTGTATTTTAGCTAGGGGATTCTGACGCTCCTTCAGCATCACTCCGTAGCCTGCAAAACCTATGCCGTTGCTCGCTCAATAGCTGAGAGCTGCCACAAGGCAGGGGTTCACGTGCCTCGGACATTTTGTCACTTTGCGATGCGATGGGGTCCGGTGTATCATTATGTGCATAGACCTTGCTTATCCCTATCGCCACTGTGTATTTTAGCTAGGGGATTCTGATGCTCCTTCAGCATTGCCCCGTAGCCTGCAAAATCTGTGCTGTTACTTGCTCCATAGCCGAGTGCCTCCATGGAGCTAGGAGTCACAGGCGGTAGCCATTTCAATTGAGTCTGCCCTGCTATAGAATTGTATGTGTTCCATACGGTGCATAGAACCTTGACAGTAGAAACTCTCCTGCAGCTTTGCCCTGCTTTATGTAAAACTTGTGTTTTGTCAGTTTGCTATGCGATCGAGCCCGGTGTAACGTAATGTGCATAGACCTCGCTTATCTCTATAGCCCCTGTGTATTTTGGCTAGGGGATTGTGACGCTCCTTCAGCATTGCCCCGTAGCCTGAATAACTTATGCCATCTCTCACTCCATATCCGAGCGCTGCCTGCCACGTGGTGGGGGTTCAGGGGCGGTGGCCATTTTGCCAGTGTGCTATGCGATCGAGTCCGGTGTACCGTAATGTGCATAGACCTTGCTTATTCCTATTGCCACTGTGTATCTTAGCTAGGGGATTGTGACGCTCCTGCAGCATTGCCCCATAGACTGCAAAATCTGGACTGTTACTTGCTCCGTGGCCTAGGGCTTCCGTGAGGCAAGGAGTCATAGGTGGTAGCCATTTCAATTGAGTCTGCCCTGCTGCAGAATTGTATGTGTACGGTGCATAGAACATTAACAGTAGAACCGCTCCTGCAGCTTTGCCCTGGTTTATGTGAATAAAAAAAAAAGTGTCTGGAAAAAACTAACATGCATTCGTACTTTAGGAATCGAACTCGGGACTCTGAGTATAGGAAGCAGAACACTTCACCACTTCACCGCAGACAGATGAACAAATCCATTAATTTTGATTATGCTGTAATGGCTACGGGATTAGGACGCTAACATACTGTACAAATTTCCTAATCTCAAGAGGCAATAGTGAACTTCTAACACGTCCATTTGCGACAGTGTACACTACTGGTTTTATGTTGTTTTGTCTGCGGGACTTGGACGCTCACATATTCATAAAGTACTGTAGATGGATCATATACTGTATGCTGTACTATTTGCGTCTGTACCATATATACTGTATTAAATAATGCAGCGTAATGAGTATTTACTGTATTAAATAATGCAGCGTAATGAGTATTTACTGTATGCAGCGTAATGAGACGCCTCAGTAGACCTTATTATATATTTCAGTATTGTATTTTACGGGAGACCACACGCATGTGCAGTGGTGATTGTAAAAAGCAACATCTGGTGGATGATCGCAGGTATTACACGTAAAGGTAACGCCAAACGCTCTGTCTGCCTCCGTGCGATTAGGTACGCCTCTCTGTGACTAGGCATGCCTCCCTACGCCCCGGTACGCTGCGTATGCTTGATCGGGACAAACGCTTCAGACAGTCAAGATAAAGGTGGCTACATCTGTACTTATATTTAGATTTATTCACAGCTGTAACAATGTCATTTTTCCTTTATACATTTGAAAATCCTGTCCGAATTACCATTGCTTTTTTGCCTACTCTCTCAACCACTCAATTCAGACAGTCTATTTAAAAATTGAACCTTTAATATTGGCATTGAACATACACATTTACCAACACTGTACTGTACTTTCACATGCACTGCTGCAATTCTAATGTTCTGTCTATCTTATACAGTCTCCATTCCTGTATCCAATTTTCCACCCAGCATTTACATCATCCACATTATGTCAAGGTTTTTTTCAACTCCCCCATGACATTTTGTCTATCTAATCCTTTATTTTGTCCCCTGTTCCAACCTGTATCCTTACCCCCAGTCTCCTACATCTCCTCTCTCCTGATCTTTTTTCCATGCACATCTCTATTCCCCCTCCTCTCCTTTTATCACACTTTCATTCACCTCTGCCCCACCATGGACATACTACCCCACCACTCAGCCCTGCTCTCCCCTCCTCCTTTCCCCAGCACCTCACTCCATATTCATCACATTGTACACCATCCCTGCCCACCTCCTGCAGTTTCCCTTCCTAGCTGAGGAGCACACACAAACAATCAACTTTCTCCCCGCCCAGGGGTGTATCTACCTATTGGCACAGGATGGCAATCACCAGGGGCGCCAGCAGAAGAGGGGCACCGCCAAGTGGTGCCACCCATGGCCAGTAGGTAGCAGCTGAATCTGTTCTCCCCCCCTCCCACGCCAGGTAGTTCCTCACCTGCTGAAAGGGCCAGCACTGCACTGCACTACAACAAGAAACTCTACATATACTACATCTCCCAGCAGCCCTTGCAACCAGGAACACCTGGCAGCAAGGACTGCTGGGAGATGTCATTTCTGTAGAGTTTCTTGTCAGTAGAGCAGTGCAGTGCTGGACCCCGGTGCCAATTGCAGTGGCTGCCGTTGCTGCTTGCTTTGTTCATTGCTGGCTGTCACAGTATGTGAAGAATTACCCGGGAAGGGGGGGATGGAGAGGGATAGGGCTTCAGCTGCTGCCTCTTAAAGTGCAAGAATAATATTTATATATATATATATATATATACATATATGTTATATGTATATATATATATATATATATGTGTGTATATACATATATGTGTATGTGTATATTAGAGATGAGCGGGTTCAGTTCTCAGAGAACCGAACCGTACCGAACTTCACGTTCCGAAACCCGGTTCCGAGCCTGGCCTGGGTTTTCCCGCCTGACTTGGAAACCTGAATGAGGCAAAACGTCATCATCCCGCTGTCGGATTCTCGCGGGATTTGGATTACATATAAGGAGCCGCACATCCCTGCCATTTTCACTCCGGCATTGGAGAGTGTACCTTGAGGATGTGTCTCCATTCTCTCAGTGTCCGTGGCTTGTGCTGAATCTGTCCAGTCACAGTACTTGTGTCCTCTGCTGCCATATGTCCAGTGTTGCTGTATAGGGTGCTCTGTTGGGCTGCATCAGTTCTGGGTGGTGTATTGTGCTGCATCAGTCCAGTCAAAGTGGTGGTGTCCTCTGCTGCCATATGTCCAGCGCTGCTGTTTAATAAGTCCCTTACAGTGTTGCTGTGTTGTCCTGCATCAGACCAGTGGTAGTATCCTGGGCATCAGTCAGTCCATTGACCATTCAACAGTGGTGATGTCATCTGCTGCCATATGTCCAGTGCTGCTGTATAATTATCTGTGTTGTCCTACATCAGACCAGTGCTAGTGTCCTGTGCATCAGTCAGTCCAGTGACCATTGACAGTGGTGGTGTCATCTGCTGCCATATGTCCAGTGGTGCTGTATAATAAGTCCCTTACAGTGTTGCTGTGTTGTGCTGCATTAGACCAGTGGTAGTGTCCTGGCCATCAGTCATTCCAGTGACCAGGCAGTCACAGTGGTATACGCTGCTGCTATATGTCCACTGCTGACGTATAATAAAAATAATAATAACAACAAGTCCCTCACAGTGTTGCTGTGTTGTGCTGCATCAGACCAGTGGTAGTGTCCTGGCCATCAGTCATTACAGTGACCAGACAGTCACAGTGGTATACGCTGCTGCTATATGTCCACTGCTGACGTATAATAATAATAATAATAATAACAACAACAACAACATCAAGTCCCTCACAGTGTTGCTGTGTTGTGCTGCATAAAACCAGTGGTAGTGTCCTGGCCATCAGCCATCAGACATTTCTGTGCCGCATAATGTGTTATATAACTCCAGAAAAATAATGGAGAACAAACATTTGGAGGATAAAATAGGGAAAGATCAAGAACCATTTCCTCCTAGTGCTGAAGCTGCTGCCACTAGCCATGACATAGACAATGAAATGCCATCATCGTCTGCCAAGGCCGATGCCCAATGTGTTAGTAGAGGGCATGTAAAATACAAAAAGCCAAAGTTCATTAAAAGACCCAAAAAAAGAAATTTAAATGGTCTGAGGAGAAACGTAAACTTGCCAATATGCCATTTATGAGACAGAGTGGCAAGGAATGGCTGAGGCCCTGGCCTATGTTCATGACTAGTGGTTCAGCTTCACATGACGATGGAAGCCCTCATAACTGAGGCCTTGACACTTATGTTGGTGTTAGACGTACATCCAGTATCCGCCATTAGTGCAGTGGGATGTAGACAATTGATGGAGGTATTGTGTCCCCGGTACCAAATCCCAACTAGATTCCACTTCCCTAGGCAGGCGATACAGAGATTTTGACATTTAATTCCAGTGATATGGACGTATAATTATTAGTATGTTTTTATATATATCTTCCCTGATTTGTATCATTAATTATGTTCATTTTATATTTTTCACAGATATTATTATTGACCACTTTCACCCCATGAGAATGTGAGCCGCTAGTAAACGCTAACCACGTTGCTATGGAAACCACTGCCGCTATGCCTCCGAGCTAGAGTAAAGGGAGCTTGAAGAAGGAAGCTCAAAGAAGCGCCGCAATGGAACGCGGTGGAACGCAAGTACCACT
Source organism: Pseudophryne corroboree (assembly GCF_028390025.1). Taxonomy (NCBI): domain Eukaryota; kingdom Metazoa; phylum Chordata; class Amphibia; order Anura; family Myobatrachidae; genus Pseudophryne; species Pseudophryne corroboree. Next base: position 484,342,007 of record NC_086448.1, read on the forward strand.
TCCGGGCGTTACTGGAAGTGAGCGGACGAGATCTAGATTTTTGAATGGAACGCGGTGGAACGCATACTTCCGGTAATCGGAAGTGATGCAACTTGAAGAACGGCTTCGTTTCTTGCATTATTGGCTGATTTGAATTTTGGCGCCCATTCTCAGGTGGGGTGGGGGTTGTCCTAATTATGTTTCTATGGTATAAAAACCCAAGTAGATTGTATTCCACCAGCTTCTGATGAAGGACCTTTGAGTCCGAAACGCGTAAAGCAGGTGGATTCTGTGCTCTGGACTTTTGGACTTGGGACTTTGCCTCTGGGAACATCTTGGGAACGGTGATACCTTTTTGGCGGTTGGACCGACTGGTTCTGAATTTAGCTGTCGTGAGAATCATCTTAGCCCATTGAGGAGGTTCTATATGCTTTGTTTTCTTTTAATAAATGTGAGTGTAATCCTGTAATAAACCCATTTTCGCTTTTAAACAAACAGTGTTGCACTAAATATTTTTCTTTATTAGAGCCACATATGTTGCGGTGAAAGAAGAACAGACATGTGGAGGATGATGGGCATATATATTTATTATAGAATGTGAGTGCGACATCATAAGTTAAAAGTGTGTTTTACCTAGATCTAACAGTGTTACACTAAGAACATTTTCCTCCTATTTTGAGGTATTTATCTGGAGTGAATCCCTTGAGAGGAGGACGACATCCCTGGAAGAAATCTACTATCCCTAATAAGGGATATAAAGGGGATTGTATTGTATATATTGTTATACCATATCTGCGCCACAGGGTCTCTCTCTTTTCTATTGTGTGTATAATTATTAATTACAGTGATCTTGCCAATTAATTCCAGTGATTTGGACGTATAATTACAGTGATTTTGCAGTATAATTACAGTGATTTGGATGTATAATTATTAATTCCAGTGATTTTGCCAATTAATTCCAGTGATTTGGATGTATAATTACAGTGATTTGGACATATAATTCAAGTGGGAATTGTTTGTGTCGCTTGGTTTAGTCATACAGCTACCTCATTGCACCTCTTCAACATCTTTACATGAGGTGCTGTTTGGGGCCTAGTTTTTGAAAAGTGCCATCCTCTCTGACACTGCCGTAAAAGTCCAGGGGTACTGCTGTATTAGTCCTGGGGTATTGCTGTATAAATCCACCAATTGCAGATTTTTTAAAAAATGACTGGAGCGTGCTGGAGATGCTGTCAGTGGACCGAACAATTCCGGCCCACTCTCGACATTCAGCCACTGCATGACACTACTAGATGGGCCAGGTGGTTGTGTCGCTTAGCTTAGTCATACAGCAACCTTGGTGCACATTTTTTTCTTCTTTGCATCATGTGCTGTTTGGGGCCTTTTTTTGATATCTGCCCTCCTGTCTGCCACTGCAGTGACACACCTAGATGGGCCAATTGTTTGTGTCGCTTGGCTTAGTCATACAACTACCTCATTGTAATTATTTTTCCTCTTTGCATGATGTGCTGTTTGGGGCCTTTTTTATATGTGCCCTCCTGTCTGCCACTGCAGTGCCACTCCTAGATGGGCCAGGTGTTTGTGCCGCACACTTGTGTTGCTTAGCTTAGTCATCCAGCAACCTCGGTGCAACCTTTTGTTCAGAACAGACTGGAAATGAGTGGAAATGATTGTTATTGAGGTTAATAATACTGTAGGAGCACAATTACTCCCAAATTATGTGATTTTAGCTGTTTTTATGTTTTTTTCAAAAATCATCCAGATCCAAAACCAAAACCAAAACATGAAAGGGTGGTTTTGGCAAAACCAAGCCAAAACCAAAACACGAAAGTGGAATTACAACCAAAACACAAAACACGAAAAGTGCCAGCCGCATATCTCTAGAGTGTATATATATATATATATATATATATATATATATATATGTGTGTGTATATATATATATATATAGATAGATATATATCAGAAAACATAAAGACTGGCACTACACTCAACAAAATAGATGCTCCGGTGCCCTCAGTTTGAGGTGTATAAGGGGCACTGCTGTGTAGCATAACCTGAATAACGGACATTACTGTGCTGTGTAAAATGTGAGTAAGGGATACTTCTCTGTGGTGTAATTTGAATTGGGGGTACAATTGAGTGACCACACCCTTGTTATGACACACGCGCCTTCCATAATTCAAATATGGGGGGCGCCAGTCCTTTACTTTGCCAGGTACGCTCTGACCCCTAAATACACCCCTGTCCCTGCCATCCAAATTAATCTCACCCTGATAATCTCATTCACATATCTCTCACAAACCCCCTCTCCTGTGTGTCCTCTGGAATGCCAGATCTATCTGCAACAAACTATTAGCCACTGATGACATTTTCATCTCCAGCTCCTTGAATCTAGCATTACAGAAACCTTGATTTCACCCTCTGACACCGCTTCTGCTGCTCTTTTCTCTTGGGGCCTCCCAGTCTCTCATACCCCCTAGCCTCCGGGGTCATCATGGTGTTGGTGTTGGGGTCCTTCAATCCTCTTGCGACTCCTACCAACTCATACCCTCAAAACCAACCCCTGTACTCTCAACATTTGAGGTCCATTCTATATGCATCTCCAGCATGTTTACCTTCAAGTAGCTGTCATTTACTATCCCCCTGGCAATCCCACCAAAATCCTCAACAACTTTTCTTCCTCTCTAATTTTCTCTCTTCAGAAATTCCCTCCATTATGAAGGTGATTTCAACATCAACAATAGATGTCAGCAGAAAATGCTCTTCCTCTATACTCCTTAACCTCACATCATTGCTTGATCTCTCACAGTAGACCTCCTCACTCTCCCGTGTGAGAGGGCAATCACTTGATCTGGGTTTCACTCACTCTTGTAATATTTCTGATTACTTCAACTCCCCTTCTCTGAACATCACCTGCTATCTTTTAATGTATCCCTCTCTGCTTCTCCCCCTCTGTCTCCTGTTGCTGCCATCACTGAGAGTTACATTGATGCTATTGACACCATTTCTCTATCCTCCCTGTTCAACTCACTTCTCTCTCTAATTCTCACTCTCCAGGACTGAAAAAAACACTTAACTATAAAATGTCTCCCTTACTTCTGCTCTGTATCTTGGCACCACTGTTTATTCTCACAGATAAACATATCAAACCTGGCACTCCAAAGTAAACAGATATCAGCAAAAATGTTCATATATCGCTAAGTGACAGTAGAAGAAATCATGCTCTAAGGCGCACTTCCTCTATTTTAAATGTATTCTGTCATCCTGCAGTGCTGTCTTCTCCCTCCCTAAACAGTCACATTTTGAAAAACCTCATCTCTCAGTCTTCAAACCCCCGGAGACTCTTTGCACTGTCAACTCCACCTTCTGCCGACCACTACTTTAACTCCCCACCTCACTTTGTGCCCTTGGCTTTGCCACTCACTTCCCATCAAAAATTTACTCCGTATGTCAAGAAATCACACCCCACATGACCCTCATCAGACCACCCCCTCCATTTCCTTGCCATCCCTCCCCATCCTTCTCACCTCTTCCCTGCATGTACTGTATATGGAGAGGAACTGAAGGCCCTCATAGGGACCTCCCCACCACCTTTCCACTAGTGACTATCCTCTACCGCCACTTCCTCTAGTTTTCTCCTTCCTGTTCCTATTTTGCCCTGCTCCTCAATCACCTTCTGTTAGGCGCCGAGGGTCCGCCCGTCAGTGCGGCCCGGCGCCTAGCAACTAGGGACGCCGCAGGCAGACAGCCGCCGGCTCCCTAGCAACGCTAGACGCCGGGCGCACGGAGCCGCTCAGACCCTAGCAACGGGGACGCCACGCTCGGACCGCGTTCCCCGTTGCTGGGTCTTAATTAATCAGTTCAATTGTATCCTGGCCGTACAGCATGCAGCTGCACGGCATGATTATGTGATTACCCTGTCTGGATCTTGATTGTAGGGCTCCCAAATTTAAGCACTCTCAGGACTTCTCACAGACGCCGGTGATAGCTTCCTGTTTGCTGTGTCAGTTACAGAGAGTTTCCAGTCCTGCTCAATCCGGTTGTTCCTGTCCTCAGTGGTCCTGTACTCGGAAGTTGTCATCTATTCCTGGAGTCCGACCGAGCACCTTTAACATCCTGTGGTGTTCGTGAGTCGCGGCGTAGCCGTGTGTTGCGGCTTGACCGCTTACTGTTTATTATTTAGTTTCATTGTGTTCCGGAGCTTTTGCGGAGGATTCCGCTCCCACAAATCCACTCTGATATCCAGCGGTGCTGGATAGGAGTAACGGATCAGTGGATTTTTGGTTGTCCTTTTCCCTGGCGGTTTGTCCGCACATACTTTTGGTTTAAGTTAGTTAGCTTGTAGCCCCTGGCCTGGTTGCTTAGTCAGAGGGCCCCTTGTTATCACCCTGTCTCGGATTTCCCTTTGTCTCCCATTAAGACCTGAGGGGGCATCGAAGTTGGGCAGACATAATCCGCCCTTCAAACGCGGCTGCCATGGGCTCAAGCAACCATAGTCTCGCAGGGGATTTCTGATAACACGGGCGAGACAACGGAGTTAGGGCGCCAGGGGTTACTAGGCTTTCCTGCTCCCGTAACCAGCATATCTTTCCAGTACTCAGACCTCTGCCATAAGATCTCCTCTGGTCTGGAGTACGGGAATCATAACATTATCACCGGCCAGACTAAAATTTAAAATTAAACAGGATTTAATTTTTTCCCTTATTCAGTTGGAAGATTTGTCGGCCTCATGAATCCCACCGGTGTTGGGCCAAATCCTGGCCAGCTTCTAGTTAGCCAGATTCAAGAACTTACTCAGATGGTTCAGGATCTGTCCCTTCGGGTGAGGTCACAGGAAGATCTGTTACGGACTTCCCCGAGGGTCATTCCTGAACCAAAAATGCATTTGCCTGACCGTTTTTCAGGGGATAGAAAGCAGTTTTTTAATTTTAAAGAGTCTTGTAAACTTTATTTTCGTTTAAGACCAGTCTCTTCAGGTACGGAATCTCAGCGGGTTGGAATTATTATTTCTTTACTTCAGGGGGATCCTCAGACCTGGGCTTTTGGTTTAAGAACAGACGATCCGGCTTTATTGTCTGTAGACGCCTTTCTGGGGTCTTTAGGGCTATTGTATGACGACCCTGATAGAGAGGCATCCGCCGAGAGTCAGTTGCGTGCTCTCAGACAGGGTAGGAATCCCGCAGAGATTTATTGTACGGAGTTTCGCCGTTGGTCGAACGACTGTGGATGGAATGACCCAGCCCTGCGCAGTCAGTTTCGCCTCGGCTTATCCGAGTCTATAAAAGACAGTCTCCTTCAGTATCCCGCTCCTGAGACTCTCGATAAACTCATGGAGCTCTCTATTAAGATTGATCGTCGTCTCAGAGAGCGGAGGGCTGAAAGAGGAGCATCTGTCGGGTCTACTCCTTGTGTTTTTTCCATTCCTGTGGACATAGAGGAGCCCATGCAGATAGGCCTCTCCAAACTGTCTCCTGAAGAAAGAACCAGAAGGCAAAATTCTGGTCTTTGTTTATACTGTGGAGGTAAGGGACATTTTGCCCGTAGTTGTCCGAACAAGTCGGGAAACGCCTCGACCAAGTGATTTGTGAGGGGGTTCACTTTGGTCTGCAGCTTATCTCCTCAAATAATTCACTGTTAGTCCCAGCTAAAGTTTCCTTTGGCAGCCTCTGTTCCTCGGTCTCGGCTTTTGTGGACAGTGGAGCTGCAGGGAACTTTATGGATTTAACATGGGCCAAGGCCTTAGGTATTCCTCAGTTAGCCTTGGGTAGGTGTATCACCATGCATGGTTTAGATGGGAGTCCCTTGTCCAATGGGGTTATTTCTCTCTGTACTCCTCCTGTTCTACTTTCGGTAGGAGCTCTGCATTCTGAAAAAATTGAGTTTTTCCTTACCCATTGCCCAGCAGTTCCAGTGGTTCTGGGTCACCCTTGGCTGGCCTTTCATAATCCCATCATTGATTTGCAGTCGGGGGAGATCTCACAATGGGGTACCATCTGTAATAAGGAATGTATTACGTTTCCCATCAGAATAGCTGCTGTCATTCCCGCACCCATTCCTGTGGAATACCAGGATTTTGTTGATGTATTTTCCAAGGGCAATGCGGACATTCTGCCTCCCCATAGGCCTTATGATTGTGCTATTGAGCTAATTCCTGGTGCCACTTTGCCTAAGGGAAGGTTATATGCATTGTCCGGACCTGAAACTGTGGCCATGAATGAGTATGTTAAAGAAAGCCTAGGGAAAGGATTTATCAGGCCATCTAAATCCCCTTTAAGTGCAGGCTTCTTCTTCGTGGAGAAGAAGGATGGATCACTCAGACCTTGCATTGACTTTAGAGCCTTGAATAAGATCTCAGTAAAAAATACTTACCCTTTGCCGCTGATTTCTGTCCTCTTTGATCAGCTACGTTCGGCTGTGATTTTTTCTAAGATTGACCTGAGAGGAGCATATAACCTCATCCGGATCAAGTCAGGGGATGAGTGGAAAACGGCATTCAGTACTCAGTCGGGTCACTATGAGTATCTGGTTATGCCATTCGGCCTGTCTAACGCTCCGGCAGTTTTCCAGGATCTCATTAACGATGTGCTCCGTGAATTTCTTGGAAGATTCGTTGTAGTCTACTTAGACGATATTTTGATATATTCTGACTCTATAGAACAACATGTTACCCAGGTGCGTCAGGTTCTAAAAAAATTACGTGAAAATCACCTATATGCCAAGCTGGAGAAGTGTGAATTTCATGTCACGGAGGTATCCTTTTTAGGGTACATCATTTCCCCTCGGGGATTCTGTATGGAACCAAAGAAGCTCCAAGCCATCCTTAGTTGGGCGCAACCCACCAACTTAAAAGCAATTCAGCGCTTTTTAGGGTTTGCGAATTACTATAGAAGATTTATTCACTCTTTCTCCGACCTAGTTGCTCCCATTGTGGCACTGACTAAGAAGGGAGCAGATCCTACCAACTGGTCACGTGAAGCGGAGTTATCTTTTCAGGCCTTGAAACAAGCCTTTGTCTCAGCCCCAGTCCTCAGACATCCCAACCCAGAATTGCCTTTCATTGTTGAGGTTGATGCCTCGGAGGTTGGAGTAGGGGCTATCCTATCTCAGAAGGATCCGGATTCTCTAGAATTACATCCTTGTGCCTTTATGTCCAGGAAATTCTCATCTGCTGAATCCAACTACGATGTTGGTAACCGGGAATTACTGGCTATTAAATGGGCTTTCGAGGAGTGGAGGCATTGGCTTGAAGGAGCCACTCATACCATTTCAGTTTTGACTGATCACAAAAATCTTCAATACATTGAATCAGCTAAACGGCTGAATGCCCGGCAAGCTCGTTGGGCTTTATTTTTTACTCGTTTCAAGTTCATTATCACCTTCAGGCCAGGTTCCAAGAATACCAAGGCAGATGCCCTGTCACGCAGTTTTCTTCCAGTTCAAGACAACAGTCCTGTTACTCCCATACTTCCGTCTTCAGTCATTCGGGCAGGCCTCACACAAGATTTATTTACCCAGTTAAAGCAGCTTCAACATCAAGCTCCTGGAAATACTCCTGCTGGTCGTCTTTATGTCCCCGAGTTTTTGAGAGCAACTGTTTTGACGGAGTTTCATGATAGCAAAGTTGCCGGGCATCCGGGGATCGCCAAAACTTTTGAATTAGTTTCCCGCTCGGTATGGTGGCCTGGTCTTTCCAAAGACATTAAGGAGTTTGTTTTTTCTTGTCAGGTCTGTGCACAGCATAAGGTTCCCCGTTCCTTGCCTATCGGTCAACTTATGCCCTTGAATGTTCCTCTTAGGCCATGGTCTCATATTTCCATGGATTTTGTGGTGGACCTCCCTCTGTCAGCCGGATGCCGAGTCATATGGGTGGTAGTGGACCGTTTTAGCAAAATGGCCCATTTCATTGCTCTTCCCCGATTGCCATCTGCCCAGGGATTGGCAGTCTTGTTCCTCCGCCATGTTTTCAGACTCCATGGGTTACCCACTGATATTGTCTCTGATCGGGGTCCACAATTCATTGCACAATTTTGGAAGTCTTTTTGTGCCTCATTAAAGATGAAATTATCTTTAACGTCTGGCTACCATCCCCAATCCAACGGGCAGACTGAGCGAGTTAATCAATCATTAAAACAATATTTGCGTTTGTACTCGGCCAAACTCCAAAATGACTGGTCTGAGTTTCTTCCGTTGGCGGAGTTTGCTTACAACAATGCCTGTCATTCCTCCACCAATGTGTCTCCATTTTTTACAGTTTTTGGTTTTCACCCCAGAGCTAATTCCTTTTTTCAACATTCCTCTGTCTCCTCACTGACCTTGACCTCTCATCTCAAACTCATTTGGAGAAAAGTGCACCTGGCTCTCAGAAAAGCGGCATTTCGGGAGAAAAAATTTTCTGACAGGCTCCGGCGGCCGTGCACTTTTAAAGTAGGAGATAGGGTATGGTTGTCGACTCGCAACATTAAACTTCGACAAACCTCAGCCAGATTGGGTCCTAAATTTATTGGACCATTTCATATTATCAAAAAAGTCAATCCTGTTGCTTTCCGGTTACGTTTACCAAAAACTTTACGGATCGGAAATACCTTCCATTGCTCCTTGTTAAAACCATATGTTTCGTCCAGTAGATTTCCTCGCAAGATCTCTCAGGGGAAATCACCAATAGATGTACAGGGTCAGCAGGAGTTCTTGGTGGAGAAGGTTCTCGATTCCAAGTTGTCCCGGGGTCGGCTTTATTTTTTGGTACTTTGGAGAGGTTATGGTCCAGAAGAAAGGTCTTGGGTCCTGGATGAGGATCTCCATGCCCCGAGGCTCAAAAGGGCATTTTTTCGAGAATTTCCTCAGAAACCTGGCCTTAGGGGTTCCTTGACCCCTCCTCAAGGGGGGGGTACTGTTAGGCGCCGAGGGTCCGCCCGTCAGTGCGGCCCGGCGCCTAGCAACTAGGGACGCCGCAGGCAGACAGCCGCCGGCTCCCTAGCAACGCTAGACGCCGGGCGCACGGAGCCGCTCAGACCCTAGCAACGGGGACGCCACGCTCGGACCGCGTTCCCCGTTGCTGGGTCTTAATTAATCAGTTCAATTGTATCCTGGCCGTACAGCATGCAGCTGCACGGCATGATTATGTGATTACCCTGTCTGGATCTTGATTGTAGGGCTCCCAAATTTAAGCACTCTCAGGACTTCTCACAGACGCCGGTGATAGCTTCCTGTTTGCTGTGTCAGTTACAGAGAGTTTCCAGTCCTGCTCAATCCGGTTGTTCCTGTCCTCAGTGGTCCTGTACTCGGAAGTTGTCATCTATTCCTGGAGTCCGACCGAGCACCTTTAACATCCTGTGGTGTTCGTGAGTTGCGGCGTAGCCGTGTGTTGCGGCTTGACCGCTTACTGTTTATTATTTAGTTTCATTGTGTTCCGGAGCTTTTGCGGAGGATTCCGCTCCCACAAATCCACTCTGGTATCCAGCGGTGCTGGATAGGAGTAACGGATCAGTGGATTTTTGGTTGTCCTTTTCCCTGGCGGTTTGTCCGCACATACTTTTGGTTTAAGTTAGTTAGCTTGTAGCCCCTGGCCTGGTTGCTTAGTCAGAGGGCCCCTTGTTATCACCCTGTCTCGGATTTCCCTTTGTCTCCCATTAAGACCTGAGGGGGCATCGAAGTTGGGCAGACATAATCCGCCCTTCAAACGCGGCTGCCATGGGCTCAAGCAACCATAGTCTCGCAGGGGATTTCTGATAACACGGGCGAGACAACGGAGTTAGGGCGCCAGGGGTTACTAGGCTTTCCTGCTCCCGTAACCAGCATATCTTTCCAGTACTCAGACCTCTGCCATAAGATCTCCTCTGGTCTGGAGTACGGGAATCATAACACCTTCTTATCAGGCACTGTACTTTCTGCCTTCAAGTATGCCCTTGTCTCCCCTATTATTAAAAAATGTGCCCTAGATCCTAACACTCTAACTACTGACCCATCTCTCCTCCCTTTTGCCTCCAAACTCATTGAGCGTATTGTCTACAACTGCCTTACTGCCTTTATTTCCTTACAATCCTAATTAAACCTTTAAAGTCTGGCTTCCATTCTCTCCACTCCACTGAACCTGCCCTCATGAAAGCCTGCAATGACCTTATTGCTGCCAAATTCAAGGGCCACTACTCTGCACTGAACTTATTCTTCCTGACTGTTATGCTGATTTTGACACAACCTCTACTGCAAATTCTTCATTCCCTTTGTCTGCGTGATACTTCCCTCTCCTAGCTGTCCTAACTCTCTCACCATTCCTTTTCTATCTCCACTCATGACTCCATCTTCCTCCCACTTCCACTAACAGTAGATGTCCCCCAACGCTCTGTTCTTGGACCTCTTCTATTCTCTCTCTATATGTCTTTTTTAGGTTAGCTCATTAGCTCTTTTGACTTTCAATATCATCTCTATACTGTTGATATTCAAATCTACAGATGTAGCCATGCTCCTTGACCGTGGCTACATCGCAGGCAGGGGCGAGTGGCGTGCCTAGGCGTACCTGCTCCTCAACCCACCACTGAGCATACGCAGATGCTCCCATTCACTTTGAATGGGGCGCTTGCGCATCTACAATGCACGCGTGCCCAATTCACTCCCGGAGCGCCCCCTAGCCAGGTGAGACTAGGCACAGACAGAGCCACGTTTAGCATGGCTCCATCTGTACCTTTCCTCCACTGATTTCTCACTCTCTCTTCTCACTTGTATCTCCAACTATCTCCTATCTCCTTTTCCTGGATATCCCAGCACTTTCATAAACTTTACATGTCTAAGACTGAGCTGATCATCTTCAGATCCTCCTGCATAACCTCACCTCCCACAATTTTATTTTCTATTGATGGCACAACTCTCTAGCCTCCAAGTATGCTGTCTTGGAGTTATTCTTGACTGCTCTCTCTCCTTTAAACCACATATTCAGCACCTTTCACAGTCCTGCTGTTCAATCTCTAAAATATTTCCAGGATCAGACCCTTTCTTACTCTGGATGCTACTAAAAACATCATCTGCTCACTGGTCATTTCCAGATTAGAATAATATAATTTCCTCCTACAAAACATGGCGGCCCTGCAACTGCCTTCGCAGCTATGCTGCTAGGCTTCGCAGCTAGGTAGCTAGGCTGCAAATGCAGGGCGCTACCCTAAAGATGCGAGCGCTGTTAAGTAAAATACACTTGTATTTTACCGGGGGGGTGGGGGGTGAGACTCGGCATGCAGGGCATCCTTGTTAGTGGAAGTGGTTGTAGTTTTGTGAATTTTCACAAAACTACTGTACAACTCATTCTGAATTAGGCCCTTAATACACATTACCAAATTACCCATACTTACTTTGATTGGTTGTCACACAGTCATGCATTACTAAGATAACATTTAGAGGACTTACATATAGACAAACTTTTAACCTCTTCAGGGATAGTAGGGCATTTTATAAAAGCAAGTATTTATGCATACTTTTAAATGCAAAGAGGTTAAAAATGTATCAGTTTACACTGATTTACAGTGGGTTGTTACAGTTAAAAAGGGTAATTTATTTGTTTTTACTAGTGATGAGCGGGTTCGGTTTCTCAGAAACCGAACCCCCCGAACTTCACCATTTTACACGGGTCCGAGCCATACTCGGATTCTCCCGTATGGCTCGGCTAACCCGAGCGCGTCCGAACGTCATCATCCCGCTGTCAGATTCTCGCGAGATTCGGATTCTATATAAGCAGCCGCGCGTCGCCGCCATTTTCACTCGTGCATTGGAAATGTTAGGGAGAGGACGTGGCTGGCGTCCTCTCCGTTATTGTTGAACTTGATTGTGCTTTATTGCTTAATTGTGGGGAGGACTGGGGAGCAGCTGTATTATATAGCAGGAGTACAGTGCAGAGTTTTGCTGACAGTGACCACCAGTATACGTTGTCTGCCTGAAAAACACTCCATATCTGTGCTCAGTGTGCTGCTTTATTGTGGGGACTGGGGACCACCAGTATAATATTATATAGGAGGAGTACAGTGCAGAGTTTAGCTGACCAGTGACCACCAGTATATAATATATAGCATTACGGTACAGTAGGCCACTGCTGTACCTACCTCTGTGTCGTCAAGTATTCTATCCATCTAGATTCTATACCTGTGGTGCATTTCAGTTGTGCAGTTTGCTGACACAGTGACCACCAGTATATATAGCAGTACGGTACGGAAGGCCACTGCTTTACCTACCTCTGTGTCGTCACTAAGTATACTATCCATCTACATTCTTTACCTGTGGTGCATTTTAGTTTTGCAGTTTGCTGACACAGTGACCACCAGTATATATAGCAGTATGGTACGGAAGGCCACTGCTGTACCTACCTCTGTGTTGTCATTAAGTATACTGTCCATCTACATTCTATACCTGTGGTGCATTTTAGTTTTGCAGTTTGCTGACACAGTGACCACCAGTATACTATATATAGCAGTACGGTACGGAAGGCCACTGCTGTACCTACCTCTGTGTCATCATTAAGTATACAATCCATCTACATTCTATTCCTGTGGTGCATTTTAGTTTTGCAGTTTGCTGACACACTGACCACCAGTATATATAGCAGTACGGTACGGAAGGCCACTGCTGTACCTACCTCTGTGTCATCATTAAGTATACTATCCATCTACATTCTATACCTGTGGTGCATTTTAGTTTTGCAGTTTGCTGACACAGTGACCACCAGTATATATAGCAGTACGGTACGGAAGGCCACTGCTGTACCTACCTCTGTGTCGTCATTAAGTATACTATCCATCTACATTCTATACCTGTGGTCATTTTAGTTTTGCAGTTTGCTGACACAGTGACCACCAGTATATATAGCAGTACGGTACGGAAGGCCACTGCTGTACCTACCTCTGTGTCGTCATTAAGTATACTATCCATCTACATTCTATACCTGTGGTGCATTTTAGTTGTGCGCAGTATATATAGTAGTAGGCCATTGCTATTGATACTGGCATATAATTCCACACATTAAAAAATGGAGAACAAAAATGTGGAGGTTAAAATAGGGAAAGATCAAGATCCACTTCCACCTCATGCTGAAGCTGCTGCCACTAGTCATGGCCGAGACGATGAAATGCCATCAACGTCGACTGCCAAGGCCGATGCCCAATGTCATAGTAGAGAACATGTAAAATCCAAAAAACAAAAGTTCAGTAAAATGACCCAAAAATCAAAATTGAAAGCGTCTGATGAGAAGCGTAAACTTGCCAATATGCCATTATCGGCACGGAGTGGCAAGGAACGGCTGAGGCCCTGGCCTATGTTCATGGCTAGTGGTTCAGATTCACATGAGGATGGAAGCACTCATCTTATCGCTAGAAAACTGCAGTGCCACTCCTAGATGGGCCAGATGATTGTGTCGGCCACTTGGGTCGCTTAGCTTAGTCACACAGCGACCTTGGTGTGCCTCTTTTTTTCTTTGCATCATGTGCTGTTTGGGGACTATTTTTTTGAAGTGCCATCCTGTCTGACACTGCAGTGCCACTCCTAGATGGGCCAGGTGTTTGTGTCGGCCACTTGGGTCGCTTAGCTTAGTCACACAGCTACCTCATTGCGCCTCTTTTTATCTTTGCATCATGTGCTGTTTGGGGACTATTTTTTTGAAGTGCCATCCTGTCTGACACTGCAGGGCCACTTCTAGATGGGCCAGGTGTTTGTGTCGGCCACTTTTGTCGCTTAGCTTAGTCACACAGCGACCTTGGTGCGCCTCTTTTTTTCTTTGCATCATGTGCTGTTTTGGGACTATTTTTTTGAAGTGCCATCCTGCCTGACACTGCAGTGCCACTCCTAGATGGGCCAGGTGTTTGTGTCGGCCACTTGGGTCGCTTAGCTTAGTCACACAGCTACCTCATTGCGCCTCTTTTTTTCTTTGCATCATGTGCTGTTTGGGGACTATTTTTTTGAAGTGCCATCCTGTCTGACACTGCAGTGCCACTCCTAGATGGGCCAGGTGTTTGTGTCGGCCACTTGTGTCGCTTAGCTTAGCCATCCAGCGACCTTGGTGCAAATTTTAGGACCAAAAATAATATTGTGAGGTGTGAGGTGTTCAGAATAGACTGGAAATGATTGGAAATTATGGTTATTGAGGTTAATAATACTATGGGATCAAAATGACCCCCAAATTCTATGATTTAAGCTGTTCTTGAGGGTTTTTTGTAAAAAACACCCGAATCCAAAACACACCCGAATCCGACAAAAAAATTTCAGGGAGGTTTGCCAAAACGCGTCCAAATCCAAAACACGGCCGCGGAACCGATTCCAAAACCAAAACACAAAACCCGAAAAATTTCCGGTGCACATCACTAATTTCTATTATACCAAGGGCACTACTACAGTATATTTCCTGTTATAATGGAGGCATTACTATATAATGTTTTTTTTTTAAATTGGGGGCATTATATATTTATTATACTGGGGGTATCACTATATATTTCTAATATACTGGAGGCATTACTATATATTTCTAGCCTTGCCTCCAGAGTGCAAAGAAAAGGGGCTGTGTCATGTGGCAATGTTGCTAGTGTCATGTAGTCACTCCCATTAGTGGCATGTGGCCACACCCCTTCACAACACATGACCACGCCCATTTTCCGGCACTCAGTCACTCTGACAAGGCAGCGCTCGAGTCGAACATGCCTGGAGCCGGCCCTGGCGGCAGGGGTAGTGGCAGCGGGTGGGCAGCGGAAGGGAATAGCCACGGCTGTCTGGTTGAGCAGCCCGGGCCCTCCACTCTGTCAGAGTGGCCGGGCCCGGGACAACAGTACACAAGGCACCCCCTTGATGGCGGCCATGTGAGGTACTGTATCAAAAGCTTTAGCAAAGTCTAAAAATATTACATCTACCTCGTTACCCTGATCTAGGTTTGCACTGTTTCATAAAAGCCTATTAAGTTAGTTTGACATGATCTAGCCTTCACAAATCCATGTTGGTTTCTATTAACAACTTTATTAGTTTCAAGGAACTCCTGTATTCTATCCCTTAAAATACAGTAACTTCCAGTACTTTCCCCACTATACAGTAGATGTAAAACTAACTTGTCTATAATTACCCGGTCCAGATTTACTTACCTATTTAAATATTGTCACTACTTCCACTATACGCCAATCTTTGGGAACCATACCTGATGTGAGTCAATGAAAATCAAATATAGATGTCTTGCTAGTTCGGAGTGTAGCTCCATGAGAACCCTTGGGTGAATTCTATCTCGACCAGGTGACTTATTAATCTTAAATTTTCAGTCACAGACTACTTCCTCACTTAAAAAAGCATTTAGCGGTGGGACATTCTCATTGCTGTGGTTATACGTCTAGTCCTCTCTTGTGAATACTGATGAGAAACACTTGTTTAATTTTACCGCTATGTCATAGTCATCTTTGTTAGTCTACCCCTAGAAGAGATAACACAAATTGTATTGATTGCTGCATCCTAATGCTCAGAGTAGGGTCCCAACAAAACCGTCAGGGCCATGTATTTTTCATACCATCCACAAGCATACCTGATGAGGCAGCCATGTTGGGCACACTATGAAGGTGAGACTGTAGAAGGTGAGCCATACAATGCATATATAGGAAAACTGACACCTGTGTGTAGTGTGATATACCCTGTACAGAAAGATCCACATGAAATACATACTGCCCACAGAGGAACCATCGAAGGCAACTGTCTGAGGTGCACTGCGTAGGTTGTTGTTGGCAGGGTGTGCAATCAGTGGAGGTACACATTACAGGAATAGCACAAAGTGGGACAGAAGTAAAAAAAAATATCCCGTAGTAATACATTTGCAGGTAATCAAATGAAGGTGGAAAACTGGGGTAACATTATTTTGATAAAATTATAAATGTCCTGGTCTTATGGGAGCAGTACCGGTGGGTAAGTAAAGGTGGGGAACACACTAATGTCCAATGCAAATGTTTGTGCTGGTCCTTGTGCTCTTCCCCCACAGCTCCTTGCTCACCTTGAGAGCTAGGCCAGGGGCAGTCCTGATGTTCTCAGCAATCGGGGGTAGGCTTGGTCCATGTTATCTCATGACAGAGATGATGAGGGGTCACATAATGTTTCTAAGCTGCAGTGTTTGCAATATTGTTTCATTTTACATTCTAGAGTAGTTAAAAGTCTAAATCCAGTTTAAACTGGTTCTAACTGGTTCTAACTGCTTCTTTGAAATTGCATGCAGGCCTTTTCAATAACGCTCTCAAATACTACACTATGGGCCTAATTCAAAATTGATTGCAAAATAACATTTTGCAATCAATCTTGAATTAGGCACTATATCAGCTGGCAAAGTGGAGGTGTGTTCATCAAAGTGTTCAGCAATCTAATTAGCAGAGGGGGTGTTGAATTGCGGACAGGATCACAGTTGCAGGCAATCTTTCTTGGGGTAAGAAAAGTTTAGCCTGAGAGAGATGGGAAAACTCAAATATGTGAATGTGAAGAGGTTTTAACTAGAGATAAGCAGGTCCGGTACTCGGAGAACCGGACCCACCTGAACTTTAGCATTTGAGGCAGGATCCGAGTCCGGCTCGGGAATTCCTGCCTTACTTGGATCCCAATGTGAGGCAAAATATCTTCCCGCTGTCAGATTCTCACGGGCTTTGGATTCTATAAAGGTCCCTGATGATCAGCGCCATCTTCACTCGGCTGTGGAGAGTGTAATGGTCGGATGCGTCTGTCTCAATACTGTAATGTCTGGTGTGGGTTGGGTGCACTGTCTGTTGTATCAGTCCATAGGTGCTCTGCTGTATCAGTCTAGGCAGCGGTGCGCTGTCTGCTGTATCTGAAAGGGGTGCTCTGTCTGCTGTATCTGAAAAAGGGGTGCTCTGCTTGCTGTATCTGAAAGGGGTGATCTGTTCATCCATCTACGGGGTCCGCCCCAGTGTATTATTAAATTAATATAAGCGAAAAACAAAAAGCCTAAAATTATAATTATATATTTTATTTTTTTTGGGTTTGTGCTGTACCCCAGTGTACTATACAATTTTTATTTTATTTTCATAAAAACTGTGACACTGCCGTCAGACCGCAGTATCTTATTTCCCACTCATACACGTATTGTGCAACACTGTTGCTGAAGGTTAACCACAGTGTTGGACTACCATTTCAGACTAATACACGTATTGTGCTGTGTCATTCCACTATACATACAAGGATTGCAGCTGCTCCATTTATCTAGGGGTGTTCTGTCAGTCCACCCAAAATAAAATATTTTCTTTTTTTATATTTTGTACTGTGTCCTCCCAGTATACATTCAGGTGTGCTCTATCCATTTACACAGAAACATAGAATTTGATGGTAGATAAGAACCACTTGGCCCATCTAGTCTGTTCCTTTTTTAACCATATTTTTTATCTCAAACCTTATTTGATCCTTATTTCTTTGTAAGGATATCCTTATGTCTATCCCATGCATGTTTAAATTGCTCTACTGTCTTAGCCTCTACCACCTCTGATGGGAGGTTATTCCACTTGTCCACTACCCTTTCTGTGAAGTCATTTTTCCTCAAATTTCCCCTGAACCTCCCCCACTCCAGTCTCAGTGCATGTCCTTTTGTCCTTTTGCTTCTCTTCATTTGGAGAATGTTTCCCTCTTGGACTTTGTTAAAACCCTTGATATATTTGAAAGTTTCTATCATGTCCCGCCTTTCCCTTCTCTGCTCCAAACTATACATATTGAGAATTCTTAGTCTTTCTGGGTATGTTTTGTGATGTAGGCCATGAACCATTTTAGTTGCCCTTCTTTGTACAGTCTCTAATGTATTAATATCCTTTTGAAGATATGGCCTCCAGAATTGAACACAATATTCTAGATGAGGCCGTACCAATGACCTATACAGTGGCATTATAACTTCTTTCTTTCTCCATTGATTCCTCTCTCAATGCAGCCAAGCATCTGACTAGCCTTCCTCATTGCTTTGTTGCATTACTTTCCTTCCTTTAAGTCACCTGAAATAGTGACTCCTAGACCCCTTTCCTCCCTTTAGTAGTTTCCAGTATAGTGCCATTAATACTATATTTAGCTTTTGGATTTTTGAGACCCAAGTGCATGATTTTGCATTTTTTGGGCATTAAACTGTAATTGCCACACTCTTGACTATTCTGCTAGTCTACCTAGAACCTCAGTCATTTGTTTTACCCCACCTGGTGTGTCTACCCTGTGGCATACGTTTGTGTCATCTGCAAAAATGCATACTTTCCCTTTAATTTCATTTGCAATGTCACCAATAAAGATATTAAAAAGCACTGGTCCAAGTAAATATCCTTTGGGTATTCCACTGGTAACATTTCGCTCCTGTGAATGCACTCCATTTACCACAACTCTATGTTTTCTATCCTGCAACCAAGATCTTACCCATTTAATAATCATGGTATTTAATCCCAAATTTCAAGTTTATTTAGCAGTCTGCGATGTGGAACAGTGTCAAATTCCTTATTAATGTCTAGATAAGCTATATCCACGGCTCCACCTTTATCCATCGCTTTAGTCACACAGTCAAAAAAGTCTATAAGATTTGTTTGACATGATATCCCCCCAGTGAATCCAAGCTGTTTGGGATCCTGTAAATTTCTGGATTTGAGATAGTCTACAACTCTTTTTTTAAGCGTGTTTCCATCAATTTCCCTACTACTGGACTGTAGTTGTTTGCCTCTTCCTTAATTCCACTTTTGTGCAGTGGGACTACGTTCGCTCTTTTCCAGTCCTCTGGAATTACTCCTGTAGCTAATGACTGGTTGAATAATTCTGCCAATGGTGCTACCATCACCTCTTTAAGTTCTTTTAGTATCCTTGGATGTTTCCCATCTGGCCCCATAGATTTGAGAGTTCTGTTAGGACTTTCTCCTCTGTAAATGTACTTGTTTAATTTTACTGAATATCCCTGCTACTTAATTGTGGCCCTTCCCCTATCCTTCAGTAGTGAATACTGAGCAAAAATAATTATTAAGATGATCTGCTATTACATTGGGGGTCATTCCGACCTGATCGCACGCTGCAGTTTTTCACAGCGCAGCGATCAGGTCACTTCTGCGCATGTGTATGCACCGCAATGCGCAGGTGTGCCATACAGGTACAAAGCGGATCGTTACTGTGTGATGGATTTAACGAAGAATCCATTTGCACAGCCGATCGCAAGAAGATTGACAGGAGGAAGGCGTTCTTGGGTGTCAACTGACCGTTTTCAGGGAGTGGTTGGAAAAACGCAGGCGTGTCCAAGCATTTGCAGGGTGGGTGTCTGACGTCAATTCCGGGACCGGTTAGGCTGAAGTGATCGCAGCGGCAGAGTAAGTTTAGACCTACTCAGAAACTGCACAAACTGTTTTTGTACTGCTCGGCTGCACATGCGTTCGCACACTTGCAAAGCTAAAATACACTCCCCAGTGTGCGTCGACTATACATTTGCACAGCTGCAAAATGTAGCTAGCGAGCGATCAACTCGGAATGACCCCCACTGTCTCCCTCAACAAGACTCCCAGTCTTTCAGGGTGCTGTGTCCGTATCTCATATTCTTATGTTATAACTTATTGTCCTATTTTCATAATTCTTCTGATTACAACATTGTGCTTCATTCAAATTAATATTATTAATAATAATTATAAATTAACTAATTTTAAATTTAATTAATATAACTAAACTTTCCACACTTGTATTGCGAAACTTCTGCATGTTGAATATATCTTTGAGGAACCGAAGAACTTTATCCTTTTATTTGAAAATAATTTTTGACAGATCATTAGTGAACCTTCTTCATGTCCACTAAACCACAAATGGTATTTCTTTTCAATGCATATTTCTAATTTAATGTACAATATTATTTGGTATCACTGATTGCATTGTACTTGAACAAACAATTACCACATGATCTGGATATTTATTTCCCTATTATATGTGTAATTCTGAATTGTGAAGGTGGAATAGAAATATTATTCTTTTACTGTACAAGTAAGATGGTACAAACAACTCAGTGATCCCCATATTTTTCAACATATCCCATATATTGATGGATGGGTAAATGGAGATCCATTATTTTGGGGCTCACTAAGTACCCATTTTTCTTTGGATTCCTTGAACCTCTGAGCTACTGCTATAATACTCTATGTATAAATAATAAAAAATGATGAGCCTATGAGATACCAAATTGTTATCAGAAATGTGTTCTATTGTTGTAACTACCCTCAGTGGTAAGCAGCAAAATACTGATGAGTTAAAATTTCTCCACATTGTAACTATTAATTAATTCTCATATTTCTGAAGTCTCATGGTGGCACAGCAGACCCTGTACTCACAGTGGATGATCCTCTCAAACACACTGTTCCCCAATTAATCGGTCCCTCATTTCATATTTTTCTAGATCCACTATTGGTGGTGCTCTTGATACTATGGGTGATATATACATATATGATTTTCCCTCTTTAACTACAGTATCTATGCAACTGGTTTCAAGATCTTAATGTTAAACTCCTTGAAAACTTTAACATATTTGGAGCTTTCTGTGCAACTACAGGATTCCAGTCAGTTCCACCAGTCTCACTGAACTACTGTCGTTAAATAGCTTGAGAGGGCAGTTGGCATAAGAGTCTACATACTCAAGTCAATACATATGCAATATACTACATGAAAAAAAAATATTTTGTGTGTACAATATATATATAGTTAGTTTACATAGGGGGGGGCGTGTGCATGCCTTGGGAACCATGACTTTACACTACGCTTCTGGCGGGACCCACTCATTTCTCTTCAGTAAGTCTTTTACTGTTCATGGAATTTATTAACTGGCCTGGCTTGAGTTGGAGGTTCCGTGCTGTGGGCTGTAATAAAGCCATTGAGGGGAGTGTGGGGCAAGGCCATGTGCCGGACCAGTGGGAACTTTCCAGTCCCTATAGATCCAATCTGACCCTGATTATTGATCACTCTACCTACAGAAAACAATAGCACTATATTACTTGGCTGGTATTGAACTCATTCTTCTATGCCTCTGAGAGGAATGCTATATTTACTTAAATTCAAATTTTAGCCCGATAATTATAATTTCTTGTCAACACATTTTGCAGCAGTAAGAAATTATTTATCACTTTTTCAAAATTTAGCTCATATGTATGCTACAATGGCTGATATCATCTAAAGAAGACATTTTCTGTTGGTGCCAAGCTCCAGTAAGCTAAGCTTTCTCTAACTTGGCACATTTCATATGGCGGCTGCTTTTACGAATGGAAATGGAGTGACTGGAGCAGATGTCTTTGCTGTTATCATCTTTTTTTAGCATATACTGTATTAGGATACTGGGCCTAATTCAGAGTTAATCGCAGCTGCAAATTAGTTAGCAGTTGGGCAAAACCATGTGCCCTGCAGGGGGGGGCAGATATAACATGTGCAGAGAGAGATAGATTTGGGTGGGGTGTGTTCAAACTGAAATCTACATTGCAGTTTAAAAATAAAGTAGCCAGTATTTACCCTGCACAGAAACAAAATAACAAACCCAAATCTAACTCTCTATGCACATTTTATATCTGCCCCACCTGCACTGCACATAGTTTTGCCCAACTGCTAACAAATTTGCTGCTGCTATCAACTCTGAATTATCCCCCACTCTACTTAACTCTTGTCCTCACACAACAGCTGTTCTGAAAATAGTATTAATAAATATACCCCTGAGTCTCACAGTTCCCTCCTATTCTATTTATTTTTTAATACAACATGTCTTACTTATGTTTCTGGATCATATCTTGCTGTTTATAACTAGTGTTGTTTTGTTCAAATTAGTTAAATGTATTTCTCGTAGTGTGGTTTTATTGTTAGTTTTACATTATTACTTAGATTACAAAACTGTGTTTTAAAACAACATTTTCAATGCTACATACAAAGATTAACAGTGTCAAAAAAGAGAAGATGTATCACTACGTTTTAATGTAAAGTTATTGATTGAAGAAACAGCTGTGTTATTTGTTGTTTAAATGTAAATACACTTCCTGTAAACATGGTGCATATGTTTCCAATACAGTGGCAGTGGGCACCACAGCATTGGAATATTTTATTAACTTGGCATAATTGCATCTCTGGAACATTGTGGCTGTGCATGTGGGTAAAAACCATCTACTCTAGTTCACCTTTTTTAATTTTTATTCATTTTGAATACAATAATTTTTAGGCACTTTGCTATTAAGAAACAAAAATATATCACTCTCAATATACTTCCTCATACAATATGAAGAAATATTTATTTTTATTGTACTGTATTTCATTGATGTAAAATAACACAAGGGATTACATGAAAGTTCTAGCAAATATATATATATTTTTTAACTCTGTTTTTCATTTTCAAAATTTTGGCAGATAAAGCACTGTTGCATGACTAGTTGTTTATTTTTTATTTGTTGATATTATTCTGGAAACATTACCAGTTGTACTGGTTATATATCACATACACAGTAGGAAGTATCTCTGTAGGAGGGAATCCTACAGATTTGAATGACAGGTGCACATATGAAGAAAAGCAAACTGGCTTTGTTTTCTTACCAAGTAGAGATAAACAATAAAGTACAGTAGCTTGCTGAATCTCTCTCACACAGAGTTGTTTGACTATTTCTTTCTCAGGTGTTCTCTTAATAAATGACAATACAGTGATTTGATTATGTATTACAGGTTGAGTATCCCATATCCAAATATTCCGAAATACAGAATATTCCGAAATACAGATTTTTTTGAGTGAGAGTGAGCTAGTGAAACCTTTGTTTTCTGATGGCTCAATGTACACACACTTTGTTTATTACACAAAGTTATTAAAAATATTGTATTAAATGACCTTCAGGCTGTGTCTATAAGGTGTATATGAAACATAAATGAATTGTGTGAATGTACACACAGTTTGTTAAATGCACAAAGTTATTAAAACTATTGGCTAAAATGACCTTCAGGCTGTGTGTATAAGGTGTATATGAAACATAAATGCATTCTGTGCTTAGACTTAGGTCCCATCGCCATGATATCTCATTATGGTATGAAATTATTCCAAAATACGGAAAAATCCGATATCCAAAATACTTCTGGTCTCAAGCATTTTGGATAAGGGATACTCAACCTGTATAAACAATAAAAAAAAATCTTGAGACTTCCGGTTCCAGCATGAAGGAGTGAGTAGCAGCTCCTGTGCGCTCCTCCGTGCCGCCAGCCTCCCCGTTCGCTTTACCCGCTTACAGTGCCAACCTATAACCCCTACTGCCTGCAGCAAGCTCCGGACACCCTTCCGCATTATCCCCCGCTGGTATGGAGAAATATCTGGGCCCGCTGGCGCCATCCAAGCTGCCGCCGCCGGCGCTTCCTCCCAGGCAGGAGAAGCACAGTGTTGAGCAAAATGTGCCATCCTGCAGGGATTCTAGCCCTGAGAAGCCGGCAGCAAAGAAGGCAATTCTTGCCGCTACGGGGGATTCTAAGGTGCGTCCTGACACTGGTACAGTGGCTTCTTCTCCCACCTACGCAGACATTGTAACTGCAATCCATGACACGATGGCGCCACTGCTGCAGAAAGCACAGATTCAGCAGCTTACACATCGAGTTACTGACACTGAGGCACCACAATAGAAAAGGAGCGAAAGACTGCATAGGATAGAGTGAATATAAGCACCCTGTTTGTTTATGTAACTAAGCTAGATGGATCTGGTTTTTGTGTTGATATTAGTTGATAGGTCATTGAAGTTTGTCAATCAAATAAGTTATCCAATGAGAAGGGTTTAGGTAGGCGGGTTATATTAGTTTATTTAAGTGAGGGCTGAGGTAATCTGATTCCTCTTGCCATTTTTGTGATCCCAGGACTGGTAATGTAACTGGTATCACTCTGCAGGGTTATCAATATTATTTAGGTTGTTATTATAGCTTAGGTTGTTATTATAGCTTAAGTTTTTGTTATTTATCTTTAAATTAGTTATTATTGTGGTTTAGCTGTTTTTTATTTAGTTAATTTCATAAGTGTTTAATTTAGTCAAGGCTGTTAATTTTCTTGTCCTGTACTGAGGTAACTTTGTTAGCTTCTATTTACTTAGTATACCTCGTCCCCGCCGCAGTGCGCCCCCTCCCGGCTGGCTGGTTGAGGCATATAAGCCTCTCACTGCAGCCGCTGCCTCTCCGGCGCTGAGAGGAGCATGGCATTACGCTGTGAGGGGAGCCAGGCGGGCAGTCCCCAGCGCCCGCGCTGCTCGGCCAGAGGCAGCGGTGAGCGCTCACCCGCCTCTCTCTCCCTCTGTGCTGCGGGCCTGGCTGTCAGGCATGACGGCCAGCCCCACGAGCACACACCCCGGCCTCCATTAATAGCAAGCAGCGGGTTAGGTGCATCGGCCCCTGCTGCTAAAAGCCCCGCCCCCGTCGCCATGTCAAATAACATGGCGGCCATTATCCCTCCTCCCACAGCTTCAGGAGCTGGGGGGGGAGCACGGCTGCAGGGGGCATCATTATTTATCCAGCAGGGCCCCAGGGGAGAGGCAGTATATTAGCCTCTCCCATATCAGGAGCCCAGAATGTTAGTCAGGAAAATATAATAAGGGAGAATTTAAATTCTCCAGGGCCTGCAGTGGCAGGCTCAGATTTGGCAAGGGGATTGCTTAGAATCCCCCCCCACCTCCCCCTCCTTCCTCTCAATTACAAATGCAGGCGGGTGGGGGGTTTTCAGCCCCCGCAGGTTTCATGGTCCCCATATTTCAGCCAAGGAGCTCCACAGAATATAATGCATCTGCATGTGGCAGGGCAGCAGCATTTGTTTAATACTCAAATGCCTCATTTAAGTCAGTTTTACCAACCCTGTGCCGTACTTCAAGTTGTGCAATTTCCCCCCTCCCCACCCACCCCCCCGGCAGGCAGGCAGGCAATCAATATGAACCTTGGTTGCAGCCTGCACCTAATCAATTCATGAGCGCTCATCAGATAGGTTTGCCGACCCTGCCCCAAGTTCCTCCACCGGCCGGACCCCATCACCACGGCAGTTGGAGATGAATATTGCACGTGCGCAATCTCAAGTACGAGCGGCGTCGGTAGTGACCGGCTGGTCAGAAGGGGCCGGTCAAGCAGGAAGTAATGCTGTTTTATTGAGTCCGCAGGTTTTAGCATCTCATACAGCTTCATTGGACACATCAGCAGCAGGCAAGATTCCACTGGACGCAGGAGACGCGGACGCGGGTCCTTCTACTTCTGGAACTGGTGAGAAAAATTCAAAAGTTCCGCTTAGCGCAAATTTTTCCCATTCCGACGAATCATCTGATACATCTAGTTCACTGGAGAATCTGCGCAAATTTATGCGGACTTTCATTCAGCATCTTAGAGGGAAGCGTAAAAGTTCAAAGGGAGGGTGTAGCGTAGCGAGCAGCTCGGCTCCTGATGCAACAGGTGATAGCGTACATTGCGCGAATATGGCAATTCTAAGAGGAGTTAGGTCTAAGGTTAGGGAAAGAATAAAGAAAGGCAGATTTGTAGATATGTTTGCGATTACGCATGACGCTAAAAAAGCGTTGGGCACAGCAAAGGCTGGGGGGGCGGCTGCTGAAGAAGCTAGAAGGAATTATCCTAACTGGCTTGCGGGGATTTATATATTTGGGCTTGCTATATGGAGTCTCGTCCATCAGAAATCATGAATATTCTGAAGTATTTTCACCTGGTACATAATATGTATCTTACGGCGAGGCAAAATGTTTGGAGGCAGTATGATGAGTTATTTAGGAAAAAGCAGGATGGCCAAAAGATTTTAAGTTTGGGGTTTAAGGATGTGGAGGTATGGTTAGAAGTGACTCAAAGCAATAGGCTTCCTATGGAACAGACGGGTAGAAGGCAGCCCTTTCAGGTCAGACAAGGTTTTAACATGACAGGAGGAGGAAAATGTTACGCGTTTATTAACGCACAATGTAATAGGGGAACATTGTGTCGATATAGGCACGTCTGTATGCTGTGTGGAGGAAATCACCCAGCAAAGGACTGCAACAGACCCGCAGTTCAGTCAGCGGGTAGGGGTGAGCAGAGAACCGTTCCTAGATAAAGCGGAGTCACCAGTGAATTTAGAAGTTTTAGAACGATGGTTAGGCCGCTATCCTCTTAGGGAGGAGGCAGCATTTTTATTGCAAGGTTTTAAATTCAGTTTCAATCTACCTGTAGTTAGGGCGGTTATAGTTTTGGCCAGAGAAACCTAAAGTCAGCTACAGATTTTCCAGGGATAGTAAGAATGAAGATTGCAGCTGAAGTTATTTTAGGGCGTATGTGTGGCCCTTTTGAAAGTCCACCTCTAGCTGAATTTTGCATTTCTCCATTGGGGGTAGTTCCAAAGAAAGAGCCAGGAAGATGTAGGATAATTGAGTACCTTTCCTACCCGGAAGGGGGCTCAATAAACGAGGCTCTTGACCCCTCTTTGTATAGCGTAAAATATCAGTCTTTTTGAAGAAGCTGTGGCTATGGTTAAAGGTTTTAGTTCGGGAGCGTTGTTAGCAAAAGTGGGTATAGAATCAGCCTTTAGACTGTTACCGCTGCACCCTGATTCGTTTAAGTTTATGGGTTTCAAGATGGATGGTCAATTTTATGTAGATAAGTGTTGCCTATGGGCTGTTCAGTTTCGTGTTCTTATTTTGAAGGTTTTAGTTCATTTCTACAGGGGTGTGTGCGGGCAGGCACCGGTCAGTTGGGAGTCACCCATTATTTGGATGGCTTCTTGTTGGCAGGTCCTGCGGGTAGCTCAGTGCGCCAGGAATTATTTTTTTTAGTTCAAGCGCTTTTTTCGGTTATGGGTGTACCGATAGCTAAAGATAAAACAGAGGGGCCTGTGACCCGTTTATCTTATCTGGGCATAGAAAGTGATACTGAGGCAGGCCTTTGTAGATTGCCAGCAGAGAAAGTGAATAATTTAAGGATCTTGTTAGAAAATTTTATTGCAGTAACATTTTTGAGTGAGTTCAATGGTGTACGCATTTGGTTGCATGAAGAAATGAGTAATCGTGAGCTGCAGTTTTTCACAGATGCATCAGAGTCGTTAGGTTTCGGTGCTTATTTTGAAGGGAATGGTGCGCCGAAGTTTGGCCTGAGGAATGGCGCACAAGGAAGTTTACTGACAGTATGCTTTTGCTTGAGCTTTTTCCAATAATTGTCGCAATTGATATATGGGGTTTTAGGCTTAGGAATCAGAGGATTTTATTCTGGTGTGATAATTTAAGGGTGGTTCAAGCGATTAATATTCAAAAAATCTTCGTGTTCACACGCTTTGAGGTTGCTACGGCATTTGACCGTTAGGTTTTTACAGTTGAATATAGATTTGAATGCTAGGCATGTCCCTGGGGTTGAGAACGGGATAGCGGATGCTTTATCTCGTTTTCAATGGGATAGATTTAGATCATTAGCCCCAGCAGCAAAAATGGAAGGTTTATCATGTCCCGAATTTGTATGGCAGATCATCAAACCGGCATGAAAGCTTTAGCATTGAAGGCGTTGGCCCCGGGAACTTTGAGATCGTATTCTGCAGCTTGGGAGGATTGGCAGGCGTATTTGAATTCTGGAGGTAGGGGTAAGAGTATCCACGATGCTATATTAGAATTTGTATGGTTATGGCATGAGAGGGGTCGTTATAAAGCAGCGATGTTGGGTGCTTTAGCAGGAATTTCATATTTTTTGCGTTTGGAAGGGTTGTCAGACCCAACTAAATCTTATATTTTATCAAAGGCTTTGAGGGGTTGGGCTAAGGAACAAGCAGGTGTAAGTGGCGCACGTAGACCAATCGACATTGAGTTATTGAAAGAGTTAATTATCGCGGTTTCTGGTATTGCATTAGGGGAATTTGAGGTCGCCCTTTTTTAGTTTAGCATTTGCTATAGCTTTTTTCGGCGCTGTTAGATTAGGTGAGATAGCGGCAAAAAGCAAAAGTTCAGTGGATTCAGGCATGTTGTTAAATAATGTAGTGTTGAAGGATAATAAGCTGTTTATTAAAATACACCATTCCAAAACGGATCAACTAGGGAGAGGTAAATGGATTTCTTTTCCTATGCATAAGGAGCCGAGCATTTGCCCAGTAAGATTAGCAGAGGCTTATGGTCAGTTTCGTCCAAAAGGGGGGGAGCAATGGTTGGGTCATAAGGATCTTAATCTTTTATCCAAATTTCAATGCACAAGTGTCTTCAATATGTGTTTGATAGCGTTGGACCTTCCGCTGGAGAGTTATGGGACCCATTCTTTTAGGATAGGTGCAGCAACTTGCGCAGCATCGACAGGTTCTTCCAGCGTGGATATTAAAAGGTTAGGACGCTGAAAGTCGGATGTTTATAAGGGATATATTAGGAGTGATAAGTTGCATTAGTGGTAGGCATCCTGCGAGTTTGTTATTTCGGAATCCCAGGGCCATAAGCCACCCGCCGTTAAAGGGGGATTGGAGTTCTTTTCACCTTTTTCCTCACAACATTTTTGAGGTTTGGTGTTGTTCACCTCCATCTTGGTCGCCTAAACAACTAAGTTTTTATCCTTCCCTGTTTCTCTTTAGCAGTTTCGTTAAAGATTATAGTAATATTGAATAAAATGTTCTTTGTTTTGTTGTTTTTCTACAGGTTTTTTGTTTGACATTATCAAGCCGGGTGTGGATTGTGTGTTACTCATATATTTATTGGGCCAGTAGGCACAGGATGTCCAAGTTGTTCCCTTTTGAAGTGAGGTGGATAGGTTTAAGGGGAATGAGATGGAACAACCTATTAAGTGTGTTCTGGAACTTCGTAGAAAAATGGGGTGCCCCTGATTGTTTGGTGATACATTTAGGTGGCAATGATCTGGGTAAATTTAAAGGTATAGAACTTATTAACGCCATAAAAAAGGATTTTCAGATAATCACAGAGCATTGGCCTTTGGTTAAGGTGGTATGGTCAGAAGTGGTACTGTGTAGATTTTGGAGGGGCACCCAAGGGGGAGCGGCTTTAGATAAAGTAAGAAGGAAACTCAGTGCCCAACCTCCAGATATGTCATCAGTTTAGGTGGAAAAGTTGTTAAACACCCAGATTTGCGTTACGAGTAGGAATATTTATATAGGTTGGATGGAGTGCATTTATCTGAGAGTGGTTTGGAGTTACTTGTCACAGCCTTATTGAGGTGTTGAAAGGAGGTTTGAGGTTTTAGGTTATGGTGGCGGTTTTCGTAGTCTAGAGCCTCCGAATTTGGCGGAAAGCAGTGCTATTCGGCGGCTTAATTTAGCGCAGCAGAGCTTGGCTAGCATTTCCCCTTTGAGAATAGGCGAGTCGGTCACTACCTCAGGGGAGGACCAGGTCACCATCTTATGGAGGGACCAGCACTGTGCTAATTAAGGGGAGATGGTTCTACCCAGGACGGATTGCGCAAGGGGCGAAAACTCCGCCCCATTTGTTTAAAAATTAAAGTTTTAAGCCATGGCCGAGTTGACACTGCTTTTTCGCCACCGGTGAATAATATTTTCAATTCTGATTAGAATTTAATAAATCTGGCTGTGACCTCCATTTTTTCCAATTTATACAGTTGTCTGTGTCATTATTTCTAGGTTTATTGGTTCTAGTTTGTGTAATAAATAAAACATATGGGTGACTTATGATGTTTCTGGTTTGCAGAAGGCTGTTACGTATCTGGAAAGGGATAACAAGCGCCTTCTAGAGAAAATTGATAATATTGAAAACCGTACACGGAGGTGTAACCTCCGTATAGTTGGTTTGCCGGAATCACTAACGGGCCCGGGGCTGGAAAATTTTGTGCGCATTACTCTTCCAAAACTTCTTCATATTGAGGCTGAGTGAGCCAATTTAGTTATAGAAAGAGTTCACAGAATGGGAGACCTGTCGCGTACTCTTAATAATAAACCACGTGTAGTCATCTTTAAGACTTTGAACTTTCTACACAAATCTGCTATATGGAGAGCCTCTCGCAAAACAGATCGTCTTCAATGGGAGGGAACCACGCTTCACATTTTTCAAGATTATTCCGTGTAACTTTCCCGCCTCTGCCAATCTTTCTCCCCTATCTGTGCCCTATTGGTACAGAAGAAACGCAAATTTGCGTTGTTATATCCCGCCCGTTTGAGAGTGTTTCAAGGATCCTCCTTCCTGGATTTCACCAACCCACAGGATGCCGAAGCATACTTTAAGGAGGACTCTGCCTCTTGTACGGATGACATTGCTGATACTGTCGAAGATTGATCCTCCTGCTGTACTGCAAATTTTCTCACTTCATGGTTATGACACTCTGCTTAGGCCTGTGATGCTTCATTTTATTTTGTTTTCAGTCTTGCTGGCGACGGATGAACAGCCCTGCCGTTAGTCTTAATAATTTTTGTTAGTTGTTAAGAAATATCTGTGTTCACCTGAAGTCTAGTTTTTCTTATGGGTTATTCTGATGCTTGCATCAGTCCATATTTATATGCTGTTTAAATTGACATTGCTATTTCTTTCTTGTATATTATCTGGGTTCCCCTATGTCTTTGTTTTCTTTCCTCTTGTTTTTTCCTCCCTTCCTCCTTCCCTGTCCCTTGTTCTTAGAGTTGTTAGTAGCTTTTATGTTGCCCCGATGCCAGCCTTTGTAACTTATTTGTATACAGTAAAGTATGTCTTCTATTAAGATAGGCACTTTGAATGTGGGAGGAATTAACACTCCGGCAAAAAGACATAAAATATTGTTGTATCTTAACAAACACTCTATTGATATAGCTTGCTTACAGGAGACGCACCTGGTTTTACATGAGATGAAAAAACTGCAGATGTTGAATTGGGTAGTCCTGGGTGCAGCTTCTCTTAATTCAAAGTCGTGTGGTGTAGTCATTCTGCCGAAAAAATCTTTATTGGTTGAAGTGTTATCTACTACGGTAGACCCTGATGGCAGGTATGTCCCCTTAGAATGTCAATTAGGAGATAAGAAATATTTGATCTGCAATGCTTATGCACCTAATGCATATAAGAAATCCTTTTTTATTTCCCTCCTGACTATGTTATACAAATGTGATCTGTCCTCCCTAATTATATGTGGAGACCTGAATTTGATTTCTTCTCTATATTTAGATAAGTCCCATTTTATTAAATCTTCTAGACCCTTACCCAAGATAGGTGTCCCATGGATAACTAAACGACTTAATCTTATTGATACATGGAGAGCACTAAACCCAATCGAGAAGGAATTTACCTGTGTATCGATGGCCCATAATACCTGGTCCGGGATCGACAATATATTAATTGCTTCTGTGCTTTTCCCGTATGTACGCCAAACAATTATAGAGTCGGTTTCTATATCAGACCATGGTTTGGTCTGGTAAGAATTGGTTTACACTAAAGAACAATCTGGCCGACCTTTGTGGAAATTTCCCTCGCATTTGGGGAATTCAGAGGGCTTTAAAAATAAGATTTTGTCAGTTTGGGAAACATATAAAAGGACTAATGCAGTACATGAATCAGAAAACCCTTCTCTTTTCTGGCTCACTGCGAAGTCTGTTTTAAGAGGCGAGGTAATTTCTTATGACTCTCACATTAAAAGACAACGTAATACCCTATATTTAGAGAGTCAACAAAACTTATCTTTGGCCTATCAAGCCTATAAAATAAACCCTACACCACGAACTAAAAACTCCTATTTAATAGCTAAAACTAGTTTTAATGATCTTCTACATTCCTCTGGTGAGAAGTATTATTTCAATGTTAGTTATAAGTTTCACCGCTTTGGGAACAAATCGAGGAAACTTCTTACCACTCTGCTAAAGGGAACTAGAAAACCAATGACTATCCATTCCCTAAGATTAGCAGATGGCTCTTACACATCTTCAAATGCCCATATTTCTAAGGTTATGAGGGATTTTTATGCTACATTATATTCTCCCCCTATTTCTCCTGTAGATGATACCTCTCCAAATCTGTCTACCTCCCATGAGCCCTATTCACAACTGTTCTGGGATAGCCTATCATTACCTCAGGTTCCCTTGGCCTATGTCTCCTCTTTAACCTCTCCCATTTCGATTACTGAAATCTCCAATACTATTAAACAACTTAAACAATGTAAAGCCCCTGGCCCAGACGGGTATTGCAATGAATTTTATAAACTACTGGCCTCACAAATATGCCCTACTCTACAAGCCGTTTATAATCGTATTATGACTGATGGGACTCTCCCCCTATATTTTACTGATGCTGTGATCAAAGTCTTACCAAAAGAGGGTAGGGACCTTTCCCTACCGGGCTCATATAGACCGATATCACTGCTTAATGTTGATTTCAAAATGTTTACATCTATTTAGCGCAAAGACTTAAAAATATTCTTCCTGTCCTGATCCACAAAGATCAAACTGGCTTTATTTCAGGTAGGCACTCAGTGGTGAATCTACGGAGAGTTCTATCAGTCATACACCATGAAAATATTAATTTATCCCCAGACCCACCTCATAGTTTGATTCTTACCTTAGACGCAGAAAAGGCCTTTGACCTTTTATTGTGGCCCCACCTGTACCATACGTTGGAAAAATTCGGTTTCCCAGAGTCTTTTGTTTCTATTATAAAAACCATGTATTCCTCCCCTTCGTCTTATGTATCTTGCAATGGAGTAATGTCCCCTCCTTTCTTATTACAACGGGGAACGAGACAAGGGTGCCCCATTTCCCCTCTCCTTTTTGACTTATCGATCGAACCGGTAGCTGTGGCCGTTCGTGAATCAAATCTTATTCAGGGGATAACAATAGGGTCGGAAACATTAAAAATAGCTTTATTCGCTGATGACACGCTTTTATTTTTAACTAACCCAGAACAATCATTACCAGCTCTAATTCATTTAATTTCTTCCTTTGGGAAAATTGCAGGTTATAAGATTAATATTACGAAATCGGAAATTTTATTGTTAGGTAAAACCTCACCGACTACCTTTTTACACCCTGATATTCCTCTTTTTAAACTATCCCAATCTTATTTTAAGTATCTAGGTATTAATATCTGCCCTGACCTAGTTAACTTGTATAGGATTAATTTTTCTCAGGCTATAGTCAATATAGCTTTGAAATTAGAAGCGTGGAAGGACCTTCCGCTATCTCTACTTGGTAGAATAGAAGTTATTAAAAGTGTTCTTTTCCCCAAATTATTTTATTATACAGATGCTACCGATTTCCCTTACACATTCTGATATTCTTAAACTTGAAGCTCTGTTTTCAAAATTTATATGGCGTGGTAAACGTCCAAGGATTGCTAAACTGAAGCTGAAATCTGCTAAAAAAGATGGAGGTTTCGGTTTCCCTGACTTAAAGGCCTACTCCCTGGCAGTACATTTCCGCTACATACTTGATTGGTTCCATAATACCTCACTTTATACTGATTTAGAGTTAGAACAAGCTATATTTTCCCCATATTCGCCTGCTGCCTTAGTTCATTTACATCCCTCTCAAATACCTACAAAGATTAAGGACCACTTTTTATTTAAGGACACCTTTCTAGCTTGGACCACTATTAACAAAAAGTGTCATAGAAATCCTTATTTTTTCCATTTTTTTTCCTTTTGGGGCAACCCAGCTTTTTTGCCCTCATTACAAAACACTGCTTTTTTACTGTGGAAATCTAAGGGTCTCGACTCGTTTAACAAGGTTTTTGATCCTGGTGGCTCTATCTATTCATTTTCAGAAATGTGCCAAAAATTTGACCTCCCTAAACATCACATGTTCATGTACTTTCAGGTGCGTCACTTTGTATATTCTATCAGCTCCCCTTCTCATTCAACCATGCCTAGTGGCTTCAAAACACTTCCTAATATTATTGATACTCTGTTTAAGTCTGTTTGTTTACGCCCCTATAAAGTGCAGTCCTTGTATGCTGTTATAATGACCTGCTCTCCCACTGTTCAATGGGACAATTTGTTATTAAAATGGAAAAGCGATATTCCTACCTTGACGGATGTCGCTGAACTTATTGACCCTTGCCTACGATCCCTTAAGTACCTGGGTTCATCATATCTACAAGAGGTGCATTTGAGAGCGATTCACAGGGCGTATATTACCCCGCTACAACGTAAACATATGATACATAGTGAAACAGGGAATTGTATTAAATGCGGATTTTCTTCGGCATCCTTTCTACATTGTATGTGGGAGTGCAGGAAAGTTAAATTCTTTTGGAATAAACTTATAGCGTTTATTAACCAGTTGTTTTCCATGAATGTCCAACCAGATCCACAAGCATGCTTGTGTTTAAATTTTAAGAATTGGAACCTAAAACAGAGGATTTGTCCCTTGCTTAGTATTATACTCACACTTGGTAGAAAATGTTTATTGATTCGATGGGTTCAACGTTCTGTTCCTTCTATTACTGAGGTTAAACAAAAACTTTTACAACTAATGTATTATGATTGGAGAATGCTGTTGACACTATCCTCCTCATTTGGACTCTGTAAGTTCTGTTTAAAATGGAATCATTTCATTGAATCTCTAGAACCTCCTTCAAAAGCTCATGTTTTAAAAATGATAGAATGTAAAGTGATGACATATAACCTGTATGTACAAGATTATTGATATAATTTAGTATCTTTAATGCCTATTTTGTATTTTTAATTAAGGTGATATTTTGAGATATCTCAAAGGCTGGCCTCCATTATTCCATTATTTTAGAGTCACTGACATCCCATTCTCTCCCTTCCCTTACCTCCCTTATGTGTGCTCCCCTTGTCTCTCTTTTATCTTTCCCTTCTATTTTCCTTATCTATCTTTATTCAGTAATTAATACAGAGTCAGATTGCTCAAGGTTCATCAATAATTTTAATGGCATTGTGACTGTTTTGTTATATATTTTATTGTGATATGAAGCTTGTGAATTTATCTGACTTATAATGTTACGGATTCAGTTGTCTTTCATAAAAGCCTAATAAATATATCTTTAAAAAAAAAATTCTCCTAGTGCACACTGGAGTATATAAGATATTCCCATTGTCTTGTCATTAGTATATTGCAAAAAAAAAGGAAGAACATGTGTTATAAGTGAATATATATAGTTATGTGTACATAAGGAGTGAGAAATATGTAATAAATAATGATAGTCCCACAAAGCAGGAAGAAGAAAGGCAGCACATATATATATATATATATATATATATATATATATATATATATATATAAAAATCATCCAGTCCACAATACAGTACCCAATTAAAAGTAAAAAAAAAAAACCTTGTTAATAAAAGAATAAGACCATTACAGAGTAAATGTGTTACTATCCATCCAGGATTAATCTGGACAGTTCAGTAATCACAAGAACAGTTTAAAGGCCTTATGTTTGCAGATGGGAAGTATCCAGAATTCATGGCCTCCTCTGCTACCCCATCAACTGTCTAGGGGGTAGGCAGCAGAGAGTAGATTAGGCACCAATCTGGTACAGGCTTCCTAGAACAGCTGAAGTGTTGTATTCTTGGTGTAATGTACAAAATTAGAGGTCTAATTGAAATATATAGTAGTTGCAATTCGACCACGGGTTCCATGAGGGGCAGTGGGCACTCTCAGATTATATACTCATTGCAGGGAGGCAAACTTTATGCAGTAACTTTTTGCAAGTACAGTATATACAGTATAGGGGATTGGCTTTCCCACAGCTCAATGTGTGATGCAGTATGACAGTGCCCAATCAGCTGGCCTGAAGACTTTTCTCCTGTTTTTATTATTTTGTTATACAGTTTTCAATGGAATGGTGTTAGGTACAGTATCTCCTAGCACGTTGACTATGGTGGGAAACCTGCTAGCAGTGCGTTATTCATGCAATGTGAATTTAAATGACAGTGACATGTAATAATTTATACTTTGTCAATTGTGACGACTGCATTATTTTGACATTCTAATGCATATATACTGTATGCTCTCTAAACATATAATATATATATATATATATATATATGATGTGGCAGGAAAGGTACTTTGCCACCTAGAAATAACCCTAGCAAATGAACACTGGCATATGAAGTCGATAAAATTGCTGGTGAAAGCTACTTACAGGGTCCCGGGAATGGAAGGGAAGTGTGGAAGGACCGGTTTCCCATCCATTGGGCCAAAATTAGGTCTCGTGGGCTTCTCAGCCCATGAATCTGCATCATCAGCCAGCTCCTGGCTGCTTGGTTAAAAGCATAGTTGTGAAGATATCGGGTTCCAAATCACTCAAGCTTCGTGGTAGATGAAAAATCAACCGGGGTTTATTGACAGAATAGGTTATAACAGCTCAGCACACTTCTGGAATCCAATTCCACATGACAATTCCCACCACAATCTCCTGACAGAACATTACTTCTTAGTCTAGGAGTAGAGAGTCTCTTCTAGCAATACAGAGTCCCAGATAAATCCAATATAATGGGTCCCCACGCAGATACCTAACAGAACATTACTTCTTAGCCTGGGATCAAAGAATCTCCCTTCAGCTCCCGGGTAGCTCTACTTATACCTCCAGAAGCTTCATATTGCTGGGGTGTGTGTGACGTCTGTGTCGTAGGATCTTACAGCATTGGAATACAATACATATTCTAATCAAGGTGATTACATCAGTCAGAGAGCCACCCTGTCTGGTCAGCTCACTTTTGGACAATAGGGTGTAAACAAACATGGACAATGGTACCTTATATGACTCAACCTTTGAGTGTCCACTGTGGTGTATGAAAACAATAGGA
Source organism: Pseudophryne corroboree (assembly GCF_028390025.1). NCBI lineage: Eukaryota > Metazoa > Chordata > Amphibia > Anura > Myobatrachidae > Pseudophryne > Pseudophryne corroboree. The sequence goes on from NC_086448.1 coordinate 484,378,604, forward strand.
AACTTGGTCTACCATAAATACATTATCAAAAGGGTAACAGATAACATAACACAATTGCATATATTAACAATATTTAGGTTGATTTAAACACAGTATTGGGTGAGCAGCAATGGACATGTTATGGAGAATGAACTAACAGATGAATTGGATGTATATGGATATGGGTATAAAAAGTACATATTTGACATGGGAAATGAGGCATAGCTATATTCATTGTCACAGACCTCATTTCCTCACAATAGTCTCTCCCAAAAGTCAGGGCTCCTGATGGCAGTTAGTGCCCAAGCGATAGGCCTGCTAGGGACAGTGGGATCTGGAAGACTGTAGCACTAATGTCAGGATGCCGGGACCTGGAGGGTTTATTTTTAAGGGAAAGGGAGTGAGTCAGTGCCTAACCCTGTTTTTTTATGCTAAAGACACTGATCTACAGATGTAGCATGCTCATCTATCCTCCTTGTGGCTTGTAAGGTCAAAAACTAGTTTCATTACATTTGGCTGCGCCTTGTTGCAGCGTCGTAGTCATAGTGAAATGAATTGAGTCTCTGGTGAAATACTCGTGTTCATCTACCAGGTGTCACTTTTAAAAACCACCACTGCGCAAGTGTGAAGTCTCCATTGTAAAGTCAAACAATGTTGTAGTTTAAGTAGTTGAGGATTTACTATATTCCCTGTATTTGTGCCCTAGAGTCTTTGCCTGTTGGTCCATTGCTAAAGGGATTAACCAAGTATTTCTCCAAGACTGTTAACTATTTGGGAACAGATAGTCCCACTAAAGATTGGCTGACTGATCATAGTGTCCACTTACCACTGGATAATCATTATTTCCCCTTTGTTTCCGATTCATTATACCAGAGACTGGCTCTTTTGAGCTCATTTTTTATAATGTGCTAACTTACATTAAAGTCTATCTAAAATTGTATGTATTTTAATAAGTTGTTTGAATACTACACATACAGCTGTCTGCACACGGTAGTTTGTTAGCGGTGTAATTAGCTTTTTTTGTTTTATGTATCCATCTGCAGCCAGGACCTGAATGGGAAGTGGACTCACCACCTAATTATTTTGATGGACCTCATATTGTTAGGTGTCACATCACACTACATTAATTTCATCATATTATGAGCGAAAAGTAATTTAATGTGCTTAATAATATTCTCAGGGTATTTGGTATGTAATACCAGCTGACAGGATGCCGGCTGTCAGTATACCGACAGCGGCATGCTGTCTTCGGGAAAACTGGCAGCAAGGCAGTGAGTTCCCTTGTAGGCTCACTGCTCTCACCACGCATCAGGCCTGGTGGCAAGCTTGACTCACCACAGGTTCTATTCCCACTTGGCTGGTGGCGTAGATGGGTGAGTGACGGTATTCCGACTGCCAGTAAAATGTCAGCCTGACCACTAAGATCCCAACAGCCAGCATTTTGACTGCATCCCTGCTCAGGAATCTGGACCTAAAATAATATATAATCATTTTTAATGATACATGTATTTGGTTTTGTGAATAAATGTGAAATTATTTTCATCACCTAATTGGTGGTGAAATCATTTTAATCTTTAGGCTATATATAAAACTGTCATGTTGCATTTTTTTATCTAATGAGAAGCAGTATTCATTTTCTTACTATCAGCTTCCAGTTCCAATACTGTTTAAGAACCTATCCAATACAGCCAGGCCCGGTGCTATCCGCACAGCGAAGGGATGCAGTGCAGGGAGGCACAAGGCCGGAGAGGCGCCCTCCCTGCTCTTCATCCCTGCTGCTGCGCCTTTCCATACTGCTGCTGCCGGCTGCTGCGCCTGTCACTGTATGACAGGCAGCGGCACCGGCTGCATGATATGCCTACTCCCCACCTCACCTGTAACAGCAGCTGTGTGCAGTGCGGGTCCCGAGGAGGGGGCAGAGCTACACAGGATGGAAGGGGCAGAGCTGCACGGGACCAGGAAGATGAACAGGTGGAGAGTAAACAGTGACGGCCAGCCAGACTTGGTAAGTCGAGGGTGAGAGAAATGTGTGTGCGTGTGGAGTGTGTATGTGTATATGGTGGGGGGGGGGGTGTGAGGTGTGCATGTGTGCATGCATTATGGACACTACTACTGGGGCATTACATATAAACAGAAGAAACCAATCTGTGCGCAACAGGATCAATTTTGAATATAATTGTTTTATTAATAATCCAAAATATGGATAAGAAAAATAAAATATAGTATATATAGAATATAATATATGATATACTATATACTTCAGGAGTGACCACACAATAAAAATAAAACAATTTAACATAAACAAATTTTAACCATCTAAATCATTAAAAGAAACCCGCAAAGGTATCACAGTAGCTCTAATCTGAACTGTTGGTATAGTGATCAGAATAGAATCCCTAAATAAAAATCACAATACAGTGCACTGAATAATTAATTATAGAATGTCCACATAGGCTGGCCAGCCTGTATTTAAATAAGGTGTAATTCACCCAAAGGTTCATCCAAGGAGATCAATTAATTTGTATAAATAATGTCTATGACACAGTACTGTGATCATAACGTAGAAAAAGTCACCAAACAATCAGACCATTTGCATACCAACCAATTGAGTACCGTCGGTATGTAACGAGTGTCTCCTCCGGCCGGGCAGTAAATATCCTCCCCGTACCGCTGATGTTAGAAATTGTTTAGTGGGGATAATTTTGCTCAGTAACCGTCTCGTGCTGCCTCTTCCACCCACACTGGTTTACTTGCTGGGATTACCCGAGACCTCCGTTGTCCGTATTCCACGTACCGGCATTCACCGCGCTGCCTGGGTGCTAGCCAGATAGCGCGGCTGGAGATTCCTTTGCAGCCGGAGTCCAATAACGAAGATATACGGAGTCCCTTGCAGCGGGTTTTAGATATTATAGTTACCCAGCAAATAGGGCAGTATTAGCCGGCATTCACCGTGCTGCCTGGATGCTGGCCAGATAGCGCGGCTGGATATTCCTTTGTAGCCGGAGTCCAGTGTACAGAGATGTACGGAGTCCCTCGCAGCGGGTTTTAGATGTTACAATTACCCAATATTTAGGGCAGTAGTAGATGATCCCAATAGAGAGGTCACTCCAAAGCCGTCACCTAACGCGTTTCTCGACCATTAGCCCCGGTCGTTTCCTCAGAGGTAGATGTTTCGTTTTTTTCGGGGGTCAGCAACTTTCCCCTTTTGACCAAATTGTGCAGCAATAGGAAGTTCTCATAGGGTTGAAGGTTACGGGCGCCCATTTACCTTGCTTTCTTTCTTGATCATTACATATAAAGATGCTACTACTGAATAGCATTACGTGTAAGGACGCTACTACTGGGGGCATAACGTATAAGGACGCTACTACTGGCGGGCATTACATATAAGGACGCTTCTACTGGGGGGCATTACGGCCTTGTGTGATCTCCCCTGCTGCCCCCTGGCTCTCCTGCTCCACGATCTCCCCTGCTGCCCTCCGTCTCCCCTGCTCCGTGTGATCTCCCTTCCTGCCCTCCAGCTCCCCTGGTCCGTGGTCTGCCCTGCTGCCCTCCGGCTCCCTTCTCCGTGATCTCCCCTGTTGCCTGAGGCTCCCCCGCTCCGTGATCTCCCCTGCTGCCTCCGGCTCCCCCACTCCTCCATGTTCTCCCGTGCTGCCTGCGGCTCCCCTGCTCCGTGATCTCCCCTGCTCCATGATCTCCACTGCTGCCTTCGGCTACCCTGCTCTGTGATTTCCCTTGCTGCCTCTGACTCCCCTGCTCTGTGATCTCACCCTGTTGCCTCTGGGTCCCCTCTCTTCTGTAATCTCCCCTGCTGCCTGGGGCTCTCCCTGCTCCGTGATCTCCACTGCTGAATCTGACTCCCCTGCTCCTCCGTGATCTCCCCTGCTGCCTGCGGCTCCCCTGCTCCGTGAGCTCCACTACTGCCTCTGACTCCCACGCTCCGTGATCTCCCCCTGCTGCCTGCTGTTCCTCTGCGTCATGTCCTCCCCCGCGGTCATCGGCTCCCCTGTTCCGTAATCTCACCTGCTGCCTCTGGCTCCCCTGCTCCGTGTCCTTCCCTGTTGCCCATTCTGTGTTCTTCCTGCTGTATCAGCATGTAGGAACATCATAGTACCTAACAGGGGAGCCACAACAGTGCAGGCGTGCAGATAGGAAGGTATTGTGGCTGTCCCTGTGGATGGGAGTCAGCATCTATTACTGTAAGTTTAAGCCCTATGGGAGTTGGGGGGAGGCAGGAGCTGGGAAGGCAGGGGCATTGCATATTTCTCATCACTTTTGATTGAGTGATGTTACTCTGTCATGTCAGTCCTGAATTCAGGGCTGTGGCTTGTCCTGTCTCCCCTTTCTCCTGTCACCCCTGTGCTGGCCCTTTCTCCCCTCTCTCTTGTCCCTGTCACACCTGTCCTGTCCCCTCTATCCTGGCCTGTTTCCCCTCTCTCCTGCCCCTGTCACTCCTGTCCTGCCCCTCTATCCTGGCACAGACGCCCCTGTCCTGACCCTGTCACCTCTGTCCTGGTAATATTCTCTTATCCCTTTGGTTCTGTCCCTGTCTCCTCTTTTCTGGTTCTGCCCCTGTGACCTCTATTTTGTCCCTGTCATCTCTGTCCTGGCCCGGTCACCCCTCTATACAGTCCACTTTGTTTTGTGCTGTACCCGTAACCCCTGACCTGTCACCTCTGTCCTTGCCCTTTCACCTACATCCTGGTCCTGTCCCTGTCACCTCTCTCTCTTGGGGGGGTCATTCCGACCCGATCCCATGCTGTGCTTTGTCACAGCCGTGCGATCAGGTTGGAACTGCATATGCGCTGCAATTGCATTGCGCAGGCACGTCGTTGCCCAGCGACGGGCGTCACTGTGCAGCGACGTCGCGAGCAAAGAAAGCAGTCTCAACAGCGACCACAAGAAGATTAACAGGAGGAAAGCATTCCGTGGGGTCCACTGACCATTTTCTGGGAGTGGTGCAGCGAAACGTAGGCGTATCCAGGTGTTTGGAGGGCGGATGTCTGATGTCAATTCAGGGACCATCAGTGCTGGATTCATCGCACAGGGTAAGTAACCCATCCCCTGGTCTTGTTCTGCACAAAACGTTTTTTTGCATAGCAGGGCTGCACAAGCGATCGCAGCCTTGCTATGCAAAAAAACACTCCCTCATAGGCGGCATCTAGTTGATCGCACGGGCTGCAAAAATTTGCAGCGTGCGATCAACTTGGAATGACCCCCTTGGTTCTCTATCTTGGCCCTGTCCTTTCTGTTCTTCCCCACTGTACTGTCCCTGTCGTCTCTGTATTGTCTCTGTCACCTCTCTCCTGGTTTTGTCACCCCTCTTTCCTTTCACCTCTGTTCTGTACTGTTTCCATCACCCCTGTCCTCTCCCCAACATCCTGGGCCTGTTCCTTTCACCTCTCTCTTGTCCCTGTCACTTCTATCTTGGTTCTCTATCTTGACCCTGTCATTTCTGTTCTTCCCCACTGTACTGTCCCTATCATCTCTGTATTGGCACTGTTACATCTGTCCTGTCTTGACACCTTCTCTCCTGTCCCCTCTGTTCTGCCATGGCCCTGTTACACCCTGTCCTCTCCCTGTCCCCTCTGTCCTGGTCTTGTCACCCATCCCTCCTGCCCCCGCTGTTCTGTTCTGGCCATGTCACCCCTGTCCTGTGCCTGTCCTCTCTGTGAATCTGTCCTGGCCCCACTGTCCTGGCCCCACCGTACAGTCTCTATCATTTTAGTATCGGTCCTGTCACCCCTGTCCTGGGACTGTCCCGTCATCTTTGGTTACATATACCAGTTTTAATTGGTTTTATCCTTGTGGTTTGTTATATCATTAACAATTTTTGCAGTCATCAATCTATGGCTATAAAGAAGTTTCCTCCATAGTTACACTCCCCGGAACAATTGAAATAGTGTCATTTTTGTATCTTTATGTTGAATTGACTCTTTTGTTGCAATGTACAGTACATGTACGTTTCCAATGCATTATACTCAAATCAATAAAAGCTATATCTTTTTTTTCATACTCCTCGGTCTCTTTATGAAACCAACATATTCCAGGTATAAAGATTTGTCCCTGGAAATATTCCTATTTTTCCATATTAACCAATGTTCAGTATATTGTTCTGTATATTGGATAGCATTCTCCCAATCTCAGTATATATTTTGCACAACAGTATTTAAAATGCATGACAATTAGATACACTATATGAAGGTCAGTAAACATGCCATTCTGGGTATTGTAGTGTTTGCCCTTAATCTGAGACTCCCGACCACTCTTTTTGTGTGCTAATGCAGCTGCCATCGCCGGTGTCACCATTTACAACTACCCCATTCTGGGTGCCAAGGATCCTTTTGAAATAGGCGTCCCCTTGGCATGTGCACAACTTGGAAAATGGTGTAACTCTGGATACATGCCTGTGACAGTGCCACCAAAAGACAGTTCTTTTCTGTGCATAAGTCCAGGTGCCACCAATTGACAGAGTAACAGCTGAGATTTGACCAACTCTGTCTCGGTCGGATATACGCACTTATGTGTATGTTCCCTATAGTACATGCAAAGTTTGCTAATAAGTGTGACATATGGCTCCTTTCTGATCTGCATGCATCTCTATAGGCCCAGGACTATATTCTTAACTCGGGGCCTAATTCAGACCGGATCGCTGCAGCGGCAGCGATCGCAGTCTGAAGTCCTGTGCGTGCACACCCCGGGAGTCCCAGTGAGATGCTAAATGCATCTCAGGGCTGCGATCACCTCTGATTGAGAGGAAGAGGTGGTCATGGGTGGGAGGGGGTGTGCCAATGGCGTTAGAAGGCCATTGGTGGGGCACAGTCTGGACAGGGGTGGGCCGAGGTGGCTGCGTGATGTCACATGCAGCCACTGCGACCTGAGACACGGCAGGTAGCCACCTGCCAGTACAGCTAGGCTGCACAGGCAGGTAGCTATTTGTGGGTGCAAAAGAATCGCTGCAGTGTGATGCTTTCACACCTGTGCAGGGGGGGGGGGCAGAGCCTGACATGCGGGCAGACTATCCCTGTGCTGGGTGTCCCCCCGCATGTCAGAGAATAGCACATTTACGACCAGCTCTGAATTACTCTCTGAGACTCTTTCCTGCAACAGTTTCCATGGAAATTATTTTTACATTTTGGCAAATGTGAAACATCAATAACTGATGCTTTTGCAAACTATTGTCATTTTAAAAATAAATTCCCATCTTTGTGCAGTTGCTGCTCCCAAAAAACATACTTATTCTCATCTCCTTTATTCTGATCTATTATTTCTATCTTTTCGTACAGTCTCTGTCATCTTAGTTTCGGTCCTGTCACCCCTGTCCTGGCACAGTCCCGTCAACTTTGTCCTAGCCCAAAATTATATATAATTTCCTCTTTTTTGGAGGGATGGGGCACCAAATTCCAACTTGCCTCGGGGCGATGGGGATGAACTTACGTCACTGATAAGGATGCTACTACTGTGGGCACTTCTGTGGGCATTACATATATGGACACTACTACTGGGGGGCATTATGTGCCGACCCTTTGTAAAGTATGGGAGGGCGCAAATTTAGAGTTTGCAGGGGGGCGCCGAACACCCTAGCACCGGCCCTGAATACTGCAAACATCTGAGAGTTTGTGTGTTTTTCTATCTATAAACTAAAAACTGCCTTTTTATATAGGATCACAGAAATCATGAGATTCACAGAGGAAAAACACAATGTAAGTCTGGGTGAGTGCATAAAAAAATTTGGTGTCATATACATATTAGGGTCCATGAATTTGTAACCAGATTAGCCACACATGTAGTACTGTATGAGATGTTTGATCTTGGGCTTTAGAAACTAAATATTACTACTCATACATTTATACTGTGGAAATGAAAGACAGTTGTTTTACTCAAATGGCACTATCTAGATACATATTTAGCATGCATAAGGAGCATACAATAATAAATGGGCCATTTATAATGGATTATGGTGGGAATTCAACTGTAGTTGACAGGGGGGTGAAATGCGAAATGCTGTTGTCACAATATTTAAATGCTGGCAATGGCAGCACAATTCACAACTCAAAAGTGCTCGCTACCCTATGGGGTAGGGAACACTTTACAGGCAACATCTTGCTGCCGTAAAGTGCGGTGGGTGTCTGAATAATTCGGCCAGGTGAATCCGTTTGCCCACTGTTGAATAACTCCCTATGAATCAGATGGTCACCAAACAAACAATATGGCTGCTTAAAAACAAAATCTAAATTTGGTTTCAATGGTTAAAGAAATATTAAAACATGAAACTCTTAACAGTGTCACAATGCTGACTAGCTGAATGATTCTCTTGTTGCTGTTGCCAGTGGCAGTACTGCTGTACTAAGTGTAAGGGACCCTCTGGTCCCTAAGTTTTTATTAATTCTGTACAAATATAAGGGAAGTTACAAAGAAGAGAATCTTCAGCAGGAATTTCTAAAGTAGTACTCAATGGAGGGATTGAAAATTGCTTGTGGATTCTGTCTGTAGGGCCTGATACAGACCTGTACGCAAACCCGATGGTTTACGTACAACTACACCGTGGGTTAACTGCATACTGTATGTGTCATTGCATGCAGTGCCCCCTAAGCTGGATTCTGATTGACAGCCTGCTGCTGCTGTGAGGAGCGGGCAGCGATGGGAACTGTATTACAAAATGGGGAAGTGTTGTCCCCATTTTGCAGGCATACTGGTGACAGTTTCAGATAGTTGCAATGGTGATCTTATTCTGCATATTCGGATACAGCCCTCTGAACTGTGATTCCAGCCGGAGGCTTCTTTTTATTTAGATGCCTCTTGTGGTATTAGCATATTTTTGAATCACTGCTGCATCTTTGGACTCACCAATGCAAAAATCCTCCATCTCTGAATCAGACTCATAATAAAGAAAGGTGTCCTGTACAAAGTTTCATGGTAGTGATTGTTATAGTCAAATTCAGCACAAGAAATTATATCTATCAAATAATTTTGGCTAATGGAGACATAAAATAATAAAAGACTTATGAAATCTTTATTAACCTTCTCCGTTTGCTCATTGTACTGTGAGCTATTCACAGTTATATATTTAAGTTTGAGTAAAATATTCTGTATATCCCTTTCTGATATCATTTCCTGTAGGCATCCGTGCACAGTATATGTTTTTATAAATAGTGAGGCCAATACTGGAGCAGTATGTGTTTCACCATCTCAGTGCTCAATTAAAGTTCATGTTGCTTCAGAAAGTTAACTGATCAATATGGGACTTAGTTGCCTGTGACATTATTCCTCTAAAAGGAATTAAATATTGAATTTTTAAAACCCCAAAATGTGTTATGACCTTTGAAAAGGCAAAAGGTCATTAATAAAATCAATTGACAAATTTGCTCACTATGTATCCTGATCAGGGAGCAATTGAAGAGCACAGATAAGTTTATGTGGAAGAGTTTTGTGTTGAATACAGGTAGTTTAAACCAGCACAAATCTTTAACATCTCAGGATAGGTCACAAGAAATTCTGATATACTATATTGGCTCTACAGTTAATGCCCAAATAACTGAAGAAGCAAGAACTTTGGGCCCAATATAAAAGTTTACAATGAAGATTAGTAGCCACTAAGGTCCTACTGGGAGGAGGATTATTATTGTTTTGTGATGTGATTGTTTGGCTCTAAAAATATTTTTACAGTAAGTTCAGTAGATTTTTCATGTTGCTGAAAGAGCATGAAAGGGCATCTACTGTCTCAAATTTGGTACCTATGGTAGACTATGGCCAAGGTGAAACCAGAGAAAAAGGTCAACTATTTAGCCTGTTGGTGGTTGGGATGTTTATCTAGCTGTACATAAAGCAGATTTTGTTGTTTGTGTAGATGGTTACAAGGAAGACTGTGTCCCAAGAGGTGACACCATTCCTTTATGGCTAATTTCAATGCCAGTACTCCAATTCCATATTTTTTTTCAGCAAAAACAATTTTGTTGATAAAAACTCACATAAATAGAGTTTATTAGATATCTGACAGAACTGTTCCAACGCTTTCAAAAATATTGTGGTTTCAGGTTAATTGAGAATAGGAGCCGATATGTTTTGCTTCTGTTTTACAATAAGCACTCTTACAGGTGAAGGGAGTGATGGGAGTGACTAAGGATGAATAACCTTTAATAAATTATTTGTAGTATTTGAAAATACCAGAATGCATTGGGTAGCTTTCAAACTAGTTGGTTCCAGTTGTGTATCAACTTGACCTTATATAGGTCCTGCCACAACTTTGATCCAGAATAAAGTTCAGTAAGGAAACAAAAGACTTTTGTTAATTTTGCTGTAGAGAGGATTTTTTCTGATGTTGGTGAGACATTTCTTATAAATGACCACAATGAACAGAGACTATTTGAAAGAAATTAGGATTTAGTCCAGATATAGAACAATACATTGATATTAGAGAATATTATTCATAAAGCTTTGGGAACATTGGGAGCATTGCTCTTGCTGAATGTCATAACAAGATACTCATGATAACAATCGCTCATACTCAGCACCGACTTCCACTCAGCCACAGATTTAATGTTGAATAGCATTATACGCACTGCATACTGTATATCCAGTTCAGTGAAATGTTTGGCTCCCATAATGCAGTGAATATTGTTCTATTATTGAAATTCTGATAAACTACTTAAGTAACAAAGCAGATCAGATCAGAAAAGACACTGAAGTGGTTGAAAACCAACTGTACTTGTAGCTTTTGCAGATCATCCTTCAAATAAAAAGAAGAATTTACCCCTGAATAAGAAAATTGAGGGTGTTTATAAGATTATATTTAAGGAAATATTATTAAATGTAACAGGGATGTGAATAATTATGATGGTGGACAAATCAGAACATATACAGTAACAAGAACATTATAAATTATAAATCCAGCCTAATGAATTATAACATATCAGGTTATAGGAAAATTATACTTCATGACATCACCCTAGCAAAAGGGTTAACTTTTATTAATCACACAAATATATGTGTCCTAACCCTAATATGCATATTATGAGGAGCACTTCAAATATTAATGATAATGATTCTTATTAACTCTCTGATAATGGATACATCCCATGTACTGTATATACTGTACAGGATGTTAGAACCAAACAAATCTCGAGAAAGGTATGTAAATATACTGCCCCCAAGTCACAGATTTTTTTTTTGAGTAAGAGGGTCCATGAAAATGTATTTCTCTCTTTCGTAAAGAAACTGATATACCATAATCCCATAATTTGAGGGTCACCAAACAAAGAAATTAAACTACAGTTAGAGACGTTAGACTCGTTTCTAAAAGTACATAGAAGAGGAAATCAAAAACTATATGCACAGTGGTATATATAGTCTCATATCCAAACTACTGAGTCAAAACGGGATTAGTCTTCTTTGAAAAGGCCTCAAATACTCAGACTTATTTAAATTATTTGCAGCCTTCAACTGGTATGTGAAAGAATTATGTGGAAATAGGTATTTTGCAGCTAATAAACTTAGGAACAAAGATAAGGAGACTAGTATCATAGTGATGGATTATACAGATTATGAGTAATTACGTATAGCCTCCACTTGGAAAAAAGCTCTAATATTCAGTCAACCAAAGTCCTAAAACATTTCTTACAGTTGAGGGATCAACTTTATGACATAAGAAAAATTGATTCTTTCAAGATCTTATATTTTGAAAGTCCTTACTACAGACCCTGGGTACATAGTATTCCAAGTGTACAGTTTAGATGAATTTGTCTCAACTGTTCAGATGACTCAGGATTTGAAAATCAGGCTGTGACCTTTCTAGAAACTTTCAGAGAGAGGAAATATCCTAAATCTACAGTATACTAACATCTGCACTACAAAAACCAGGGGTCTCAATAAAGACCAACTTTTTATACCTACTGTAAACATATGAAAGCATCTTACATGAGAAGTGATGCCAGTGTTACCATTCACAATAAAACCGATTTAGATGTCTGCAATTTATCTCCAAATGTAATAGTTCTCCTAAAAGTAAAAAAGCTGAAAATTATTAATGTTCTAATTCTTTCATTAAATTCAATACTTAAAAATAATATTTTGCATTCTCACCTTCTGATTGTTTAAAAAATGTGAGAACTTGAAGAACTTTCTTGCTCCCAGATTCTTTAAAGAGAGAAAAGTTAGACAAAAAGATACTGGTTACATCTGGTCTGTTATCCATTAAAAAAGAAAGAAGACTTCTTTTTGGCGCACTCTTTGGAAAATTATAAAAAGTAATTATAATGAGAAGATTAAAATGTAACCTTTAATTCATTACATTAAAATAAAGTCTTCTCTTACACACACAAGAACATAAGAACAAATATGGGCAGTCGGCTGTAGAGGTTAATATCCAAAAGAGCTTTGGGCAATATATAGCGGGGAAGAGTCCCAAAGCAAGTCCTAACTGGGACTATTCTCAGCACAATACACATAAATTCAGTTAAATAAACAGGCTAGATTGTGATACCTATTGAATGATACCTAGGATGGGTAAAAGGAAAGAAGAAAAAGGAAATTGAATCACAGTGTGATTCTGCTGTCAATGTTAGACTGGAGTATTGGTAGCTGATCTACTACACCAGGTATTCCCTGGGGTTCGCCCACCAGATACTGGCCCAGCCCTCAGCTGTATGGCTTCCAAGATCGGACAAGATTGGGCATGAACAGCAGCATATGGTAGTAGGTCACTGGCGTTCAAATAAATACCTCTCCAGAACATTGATGAGAGTTCACGAAAAAGAATTTAGATAAGAGAAGAAATAGAGGAAAATAGTCCAAATCCCAGTCCCTGTTAGGACTTGCATTGGGACACTTTGCCGCTATATATTGCCCAATTTGAGGGTATTTATATCAGAACCTCTTTTGGACAAAACTATCCTCTACAGCCGACTGCCATATTTGTTCTTATGTTCTTGTGTGTGTAATAGGAGGCTTTATTTTAATGTAACAAATTAAAGGTTACGTTTTAATCTTCTCATTATAACTACTTTTCATTATTTTCCTAAGAGCGCACCAAAAATAAGTCTTCTTTCTTTTTCTTGTGGTATGTGTACATAGTAAGCAATTACTGACTTTGTGGTGCACAGCAAGCAGCAGTGATCATAGGCCTTGTGTCATATTATCAGACAATGGCTGGTTTAGACTAACTAAATCTTTTGACCGGTGCGGAATTAAACCTGTTTCTTTGTTGGTCTGTTATCCATTAAATCAATGCATGAGTTTAATTAATCACCTGTACTCTGATCCTTAACAAAGTGTGTGCCTTTTCTTCAAGTATTGCAGAAGAAAGATAAGCAATAAAAAGTTTTATTAACAGTAATTCCTCTCATGTGGTCTCTGTTTGAATGCTATCACCTTCTATGTATTGGGAGAACCAACAAGGCTCTAAAGATGAAATTCATGTTAAACAGGAGGAATATTAAAAATATATAACACAGAGCGCTTGAAAATAAGTGTATGTGTATACGCAAAACCTGTAAAGTAAAAAGGGTTAAGTAATGTTTACAGCTCTTTTTAAGAGTTAATTGCTGTCCATTTTAAAAGTTAATTGCTGCTCATTTATGGGGAGCAGGTTCCAGTGTATAATGTTATTTGTTTGTAGCAGAAACAGAAATTGGGTGCTCCATATTAACTAGCTTTCCCTATCTATATGTACCTGTATGACAGTTTATTTCCCTGAGAAATTCCTCATTAGCGCATCGGCAGCTCATGGTGAACACAGGTTTCTTCTTTGCTGTCTGCAGTAGCACAGCCTCTGTGTATCTGTATGGAGTGCTGCTGGCTGGTTCCCTTTAAGAGCAATGCTCCGTTCGCCCGGAGGCAGCTGGTGATGAATACACTTCTCCTCTCTGCTTGTTAGCAATATGACGGTCTTTTCATGACCAACACATTTCAGGCATAAAGCCCTTTTTTCAAGGTTTTGGAGGTTTAGATCTTTTTTATAAGAAAAAAAAACTTTATTCATTTGAAATAAAAAACAGAAATTGAGATTAAAAAAGGCGGCTGCCTTGTGTTCCTTTTTGTGGATTGTCCTCCATTTTAAAATAGATAATGCATATTCTAATGTTGTACTGGTGAATTTTATAAAATATTATAATTGATACATATAAAAGGCGTTAAGTAAAATAAGAATATATGCAACTCTGAATATTATAAATTCTGTATTATAGAAAAGCATTAAGTTCTATAACAATATTTAGTCCAGTTGGACTTAATGTGTGCATACAATTAATCGATTTGGTCTCATTTCTTTTTAATTCCAAGGAAATGTCTTATTTGTGTTACTAAGAATTTTAGGCTATAGGGATCTTTGTCATGATGTTCTAAATAATGTTTTGAAACACTGTGGGTCTTTCTTATGTTTAATATATGTTCTGAGAGTCTTCTTTTTAGATTTTGTATTGTTTGGCCAATAGATTGATGGCCACAAGGGCATTCAGGCATATATATTTGTCCCTTGCTTTTACTGGTGATTCTTTCTTTTATTTTATACTTCTCTTTTTGTTATATTGGATTGAAATTCGTTAACAGGCTGTGTTGATGTTTGTTTAGTTATTTTATATGATATACAGTTTAGACAATAGTAGCTGCCATTTTTTTCATATAGTTTTTTATATAATAGGTGCAATGTAACTTTTTACCAGATTTTGTTTTAAATGTTGAGCCCCCATATATACCGTACTATTTGTGGTTTATCTTTTATGAATGGTTTTAAACTTTTTTCTAAATGCAAGATGTGCCAATTTTTATTTACAATTGCTTCAAAGGCTAGATGCTGGCTATATAATTGTGTAATAATTGTTGTGCTGAAGTTATCTTGGATGTCCTTTTGTTTATATTGTATCAGGGGTTTTTTTTCTATTCAGTTGAACAATTTTTTTATTTCTCTTTGTAGTGTGTCTTCATTATATTCTCTCTTCACAAATTTTTCTTTCATTCTCTCACTCTGTTTCAAGTATGTTTCTTGTTATGAGCAATTTCTTTAGAGTCTTCTAAATTGACCCACAGGGATATTTTTTATCCAATTGTTATGGTGATTGCTGTTGTGATGTAGTGTGCTATTTACACTGACTTTTTTAGTAGGAGTTCTTGTATTTATTTTGTTATGTTCAATGACTATTTTCAAGTCCAGATAGTTAATCATTTCTTTGCTCTTGGTGGATAAGAATTCCAAACCAAAGGTGTTGATTCTTAGATATACCAAAGGATTCCTTCAATGTCTCTTCTGGTCCACTCCACACAAAAATTAAATTATCTATGTATTTTCTCCAGATGATTAAGTATTCCCTATATGGATTATTGTTCCAAATGTGTTCTTCTTCCCTCCTTGAAACAAATTATTTTTGGATTATTGTTCCAAATGTGTTCTTCTACCCACCTAGCCACAAATGAACCCTTTTTATTTAACAGGTTTTGTGTATACACATATACTCATTTTCAAGTGCTCTTTTTTATATAAAAAATATTTGTAATTTTTAACAGAGATGCTATTTATATAAACCCTATTAATACAGTTATTATTAATTTACAGGAGGAATATTGTTAAACAAATATTTACACACCCTCTCTAGACCCTTTTCCAATAAACACAACAATAATCCATTAGAACGTAAGGTTATGGAAATAGATTACATTACCCTAAAGCTAGAAGATGTAACTACTTTACATTACTATGAGAAAACTTTTGGATGCATACTTTGAGCACCCTCTGTCCATATCTATAAATCTTGATCTCTGATCCAACATCTGAGATTTTAGTCTAGTTTGTAATCTCATTACTTCCCATTTCTTATACCTTTTTCCATGTCTCCTTTTTTATTCAGTACTTCTACTGATATACTGTAAGAGAACCAACTCGTAGGCTGCAAACAAGGGATCTGATTACTGTAGCTACTCAGTCCTAGAGGCCAAAAATTCAGCACTTCTACTAATTTGAAAGTGGATGTTATCTACATTTTGGTGCTGATGATTGAACTATAAATAGTCCTAACTTTCTGAATAAACTACAGACATTAGTCAGTTAATACTGTACTATTATCCTAATAAATAAAATGCTGTAAATGACTGCTTTTAAAAAAAAAACTTCCTAATGAGATAGATAAATATGTATGTAGGGGCAGGGTAGCACCACCATCCTTAAGTCTTGTGTCGCTAGTGATCCCTGGAGGTGGAAACATTCCACTATGAGATTACACATTCTGCTCCCATCCCCATCACACCTCATTTCATATTCATTTTTGTTTAATTTCTCTTTGCTCCCATATAGAGTTGATAGATATATCCCTCAATGATCCTGGTTGGTTTACACTTGCTTTAAATTCTCTCAACTCTATATCACATAATTGGAGGTTTACAGCTTATATGGAGAAGTTGGCTAACTTTAGGGTACACTTGGACCAAGCTTTCTTCAACTATATTGATAAATAGTTGAGGAAACATCAAAATATTACTGACATTAATTTGTTGTGTGAAGCTTCTAGGAATAATGGGTCAAATTTAGGAATATGTGGCTGGAAAGTGCACATTCTGGGACTCTAGGATCTAAGCAGAGCTTTATTTGCTGCCTATGAGTTGGTTCTTTAACACGATTCCCTGTCAGCTAAATAAACCTATGCGGACATTAAGAAAATGTACAATATGGCACATTAACTTGGACCACCTATTTGTCAGGTATTTCTACTTAGGCAATAAGTCTGGTAAACTGTTTGGTAATTTTGTGAAGACTGACTCCTCCCAGGGTACAGCAGATATGGATGCTACTGAATTTACCAAGAGTTTATCCACTAATTATGAAACTCTATATTAAGCCCACCTGATGTGCCTACATAAAAAATGAAGTTCCTCTGTGAATCTGCATAACATACTCTCACAGATGATGATAGTGCCACATTGATTGCACCAGTTATGGTGCAATCAATAATTTACATCCATAGAGGCAAATTATCAGGGCATGATGCTTTCCCCAGGTACTGAACCCCCCAGAACATTGCAATCTGAACCAGGATCCAAGCAAGGCTCTGGACTTCTGCCTTACTCAGATCCCAAAGCGAGGCTGAATGTCATCTTCCTGCTGTCGGAATCTCATGGATTTTGGATTCTATATAAGTCTCATGCATCTGTGCCATCTTCACTCTGGCTGTGGAGAGTGTAATGGATGAATGTGTCCATCTTCATGACTCTGTCTGGAGTGACGTGAGGTGGGTGCTATGTCTGCTGTATCTGAAAGGGGTGCTTCTGTATCTGAAAGGGGTGCTCTGTCTGCTGTATCTGAAAGGGGTGCTCTCTGTTTGCTATATATGAAAGGGGTGTCCTGTTTTCTGTATCTGAAGGGGTGCCTTGTCTGCTGTATCAAAAAGGGTGCTCTCTTTGTCTCCTGTATCGCTTTATCTGAAAAAATGTGTTCTCTCTGCTGTATCTAAAAAAGGGGATCTCTATCTACTGTATCAGAAAAGGGATTCTCTCTCTATCTGCTGTATCTAAAAAAGGGTTTTTCTCTTTGTTGTATCTGAAAAAGGATGTTCTCTATATCTACTGTATCAGAAAAGGGGTGCTCTCTGTGTCTGCTCTATCTGAAAAAGGGGGTGATCTCTCTGTTGTATCTGAAAAAGGAGTGCTTTCTCTGCCTGCTTTATCTGAAAGGGGTGATCTGTCCATCCATCCAGGGGCTCTTCCCCAGTGTAAAATTAAAATAATAAAAACTAAAAACAAAAAGCCTAAAATTCTAATTATAAAAATATATATATTTTTTGTTTCTGCTGTACCCCAGTGTACTAAACACTTTTTTCATAATTACTCTCACACTGCCAGTCAGACTGCAGTATATTATTTCCTACTCATTCACGTATTGTGCGATGCTGTTAGTGCATTCAACTGCAGTGTGTAATTATTATATATATTGCTGACTCATTTGTATGACACTGAAACTGCCGGTGTGTGATATAAAAATAACTTCTACATATTTCTGACTCATTTGTGCGAAGCTGTAGGTATATTTAACAACAGTCTGTAATTATTATATATATTTCTGACTTATATGTGCATCACTGTTACTGCTGGTGTGTGATATAAAAAAAATTCTACATATTTCTGACTCATTTGTGCAACACTGTTGCTGTACCCCATTATTTATGTATGGGAATGGGTTGATCAGCACATCAAAATGTGTGAATTGTCCAAGCTCATATGATGTATCATTATAGTGGGGTGGTGGTACCTGCCCTCACCTCCTAATGTTTGTGTGGAAATGAGTGACAAATCAGCACTGTATTTCTCTAATGCCTTTTACTGAGACACAATGCTCAGGCCTGCAAGATAAACTTACAATGTGCAATCACAGTAGTAGAATAACACATGTGGCAGATCACACAATCAAGAAAGTTCCAGTGACAATAATGGAAACTGTGAAACACAATTGTGCTGTGGACACAAAAGTCAGCATATGGTGGTTAATGTCAATAAGTTCCAAATGTTGGTTGTTTGGTACCCCCATTTATGTTGAGAGAAATGGAGGACAAAAAATTGAAAGATCAGTTACCACTTCCTACCACTAGTGATGAAGCTGCTGTCACTAGTCATGACTTTGACAATGCAGGTCCATCAACGTAATCTGCTAAGGCCAATGCCCAATAGTGTAGAGGGCATATAAAATCAAAGAAGCAATATTTTACAGTGATAAATTAAAAAAAGTAAAGTTAGCTGACGAGAAATGTAAAATTGGCAATATGCCAATCACTACACGAAGTGGTAAGGAAAGGCTAAGACCTTGGCCTGTGTTTATGACTAGTGGTTCTGCATCTCATATTGATCATGTAAGCCCTCCTGTAGAAGAGTTAAAAAATTAAACTTGTTAAGGCACAGGAACCAACTGTGCATACAGAAATATCACCAATCCCCAAGGAGAGTCCAAGTATGTCCATGGTTGTGATGTATAAGCATGACCTTTCCAATACTGTAAAGGATGAGAATGCTCCTTCCACCATTTGCACACCCTATGCAAGTGATAGGAGGAGCAGCCCCAGTCAACATGCTGACATTGAGATTGAGGATGTTACTGTAGAAGTATACCAGGATGAGGAGGATATTGGTGTAGCTGGCACTAATGAGAATGTTGACAATGAGGACTTTGTTGATTGGGATGTGGTTTGTTTAAATAAGGCTTTAGTGGAGATAGCTGTTGACGTTACCCATGGTATGGAAAAGCCCATTGTCATGCATGGGCAAAAGAAAAATAAATAAATTTTGTCTGCATGTAATTATTTCTCCCCACACATGGACAATAACTGTCTCACCATATGTAGCCTTTGTAAAGTTATTGTAAGTAGAGGTAGGTATCGTAACCACATAGGTACCTCCTCCCTGTTATGCCACTTGCAGCGCAGCATCATAAGTTGTTGACACATTGAGAAACTTTGGCTAATAACGTAACCATTCAACCAACAACTATGCTATGTTAGACGTGCACCCAATATCCGCCATTAGTGCAGTGGAATTTAGACAGTTGATTGACTTACTGTGTCCCCGGTACCAAATCCCATATAGATTCCTTTTCACTAGACAAGCAATTCCCTGCGTAGGTTGGAAAGGGTTAAAGCGCTAAAATGGTCAAATATGAGAGCAAATGGTCACATGAAAATACACATTTATTGAGATAAAATGAACTTAAAATTGATTAAAAATTGGTAACACTGTAGAAAATGAGTACTAAATGCTGGGGGACACAATGAAGTGTCCAATCGTTATGTCTCTCCCAGTCCTGATAAGAATGCATAGACAATTCACACCTGTTCCAATAAGGCAGTCCCTTAATAGATATGCTCAAGGTATCCCGTTAATGTTCCATCAGATATTATAGTTACCACCAGCGATTGTCCAAGGTGTTAAGCGGATAGGCATCCGCAGCGGCTTGTCCCTTGTTAAGCTGTGGGTGATGGAGGATCTTCAGAACGGGTCCGCAAAATGAGCCAGTAGTAGGGACTTGGTCCAGGTGAAGAGTCTTCAGGAAAGGATTGTAGATGGTGGGTACACACAGCACCAATCGCCAACGCGTTTCGTTGCGGTCACGCAACTTTTTCAAGGTAATAAGGGTGCTGCTATCCAGGGTTTTTATACCCTTTACAAAATGGTTGCTCATTTGCATATGTGATTGACAGTGACCAAATACTCTCATTATGTGACCAAAATGACAGACAAACACTTTAAATTGTTGAATAAATAACACATAATAAATGATGGATATAATACACTTTGTTTCTTGTATAGCTATAGTTTAATCTATTGTAAGGAATCAAACCACGTATCTTCCGTAATTCAGAAGGGAAAGAGGGATAATAAAAAACCCGGAGTAAAGTGTAGAAGGATCTCCCATTAATCCTATATAAAAGGGGCTCGAAGACCTATCCATATATTGCATACAGTCAATCAACATAAATAAGGGCAGGTGGATTTCAGCACTTACTAAGGAACTGACACCTGTAAGTTTAAATCCACGTCATTAGTCTGCGGCCGGGAGTCCGAGTGGCGAGGACACGTGGGCGTCCCCACTGTGCGCGTCACTGGGCTTCACGTGTGGTATGGGGGTCGCGCCCGAATGACGCGACCGTCAGGTTTTACTTGCATCAAGGAAGTGGAAACGGCAGGGATTGGTCCGCTATCCGGTCGTTGCTATGGTGACAAGTGGGCGTGGGAATTGCCATAGTGGCGGATGACACAATGCACGTCACCTGGTATAGGGGTCGCGTCCGAGTGACGCGATCGTCGGGTTTTGCTTACATCTGAAGGGTGGAAGCGGCAAGAATTGGTCCGCTCTCCAGCCGTTGCTAAGGTGACGAGTGGGCGTGAGGGTTGCCATGGTGGCGGACAGCGCAGCGCGCGTCACCTGGCAACACACACCGCACTGTCTACCACCACAGCAAAGGGGGAGCATTAAAAAATATGTATATATAATTAATAATTGAATATATGGTAAAGTGCTTAATGTGAGTGTGACGAGTACATTGAATAAATAAGGCAGTAAAGAAGGGGGGAACCTAAAAAACATTTCTTAATGAGGAATAATATCTACAAAAAATAATAATAATGATACATACTAATAATGAACATATAAGAACAAATTTATCCTAATAATAAGACACTTGAAAAATCACATATGTCTAAGTAAATTACATATATACTAAATATGAAAAAGAAATAGTGACACATACAGAAAGTGATAATAATAATACTTGTTTTGATAAACAATTAGGAATATTAAATTAAACAAAAAGTTAATTTCTCTTTATAGTAAGCTGTTAGGTATGGATATAACACCATACTGAAGTGTTTAACTAAAAGAACAGGGGAGCTGAGGGGATCATAGAACTGGATTCAGTTCTACCTGTTCATTAAGGCCAGAGGGGTATATCGTATTGAGCCTAAACATCCAATAGAGCTCTTGTTTGCATAATAATTTATACCGATCCCCACCCCTCTTGGTTTTCACAATATGTTCAATAGCTACTACTCCTAGGAGGCTGGGATCGCTGTTGTGACAGTCTCTAAAATGTCTAGAGACACTGTGTGTCTGGGATTTATTTATAATGTTCCGACGATGTTCCATAAATCGGACTTTAATACTTCTCGTCGTCCGTCCCACATATCTTTTATTACAAGCACATGTCAGCAGGTATATGACATAATTAGTGTCACAGTTCATAAAGTTACTAAGATGGAATTCTTCACTACCCTCAACAGAGATCGATGTTATTTTCTTAGGGATATGTTTACAGGTGGTGCACCTGTTTGCACCACAGCGGTGGAAACCAGGGGGACGTACTGGTATCCAAGATTCTCGTATTCCTCCTTCTGTATCTATTGGGGGAACTGTTTTGAGATAACTGGGTGCCAGGATGTTTTTGAGAGAACGTCCCTTTTTAAAGATGAACTTGGGTCTGTGTGGCAAGGTTCCTCTTAGTAATGTGTCCTGGTTTAACATCCCAAAATTCCTACATATGATTCTCTTAATCAACATACTCTCACTGTTGTAGGTTGAGATGAAAGCCAAATTTTCTTGCTGAGTATTATACGTGTGATCACTGTCCTGTTCTATTGAAGGTTGAGTCTTACTGATTTTAGGTCTAAGAAGAGTGTCTCTATCTATATGTAGGACTTCTTGCATGGTTTTCTTTAATGATGGATGTGGATAACCCCTTGATTGAAACGCTTCCGTCATAGAGTTAGCTTGTTCTAGATATTTGCTATCTTCCGTGCAGTTACGCCTTAAGCGTAAAAACTGCCCCCGGGGGATGTTTTTCTTCCAGGGGGGGTAATGGGCACTCTGGTAGTGCAGATAGGCATTAGTTGCCACTTCTTTAGTGTAATTGGAGGTATGTATTTTGCCGTCCCTGGCTTCTAATGTTAAATCCAAAAAATTAATAGTGTCAGGGTGATAGGAGTGAGTAAAACGGAGATTGAAGTGATTAGAATTCAAACTAGTAACAAAGTGAAGTGCCGATGATAGATCCCCATCCCAAATAATAAATAGATCATCAATATATCGGCCATAGAGGACCAGATTCGCGCCGAAGTCCCCGCCCCACACATGGGCATCCTCAAAGGTACCCATGTATAGGTTGGCATAACTCGGCGCAAATCTGGTCCCCATGGCCGTACCCATCACCTGGAGATAATAAGTGTCTAAAAACATAAAATAATTGTGTTTAAGTATAAAGGAAATGGCATCCAACAAAAAGGTCTCGTGTCTCTCAGAAAGGTCACCATCAATTTGTAATCTCTTTGCTATTGCATCGCGTCCAAGATCGTGTGGAATGTTGGTGTATAAGCTTTGTACATCCAGAGTCATGAATGCATAGCTCTCTTTCCATGTGACACCTTTTAGCTGTTGTAAGAAATGAGTGGTGTCTTTAATATGGGACCATAACGTCGAGACACGAGGTTGGAGAAAGGAATCAACATAGAAAGACAAATTAGAAGACAAAGAACCAATACCAGAGATAATGGGACGTCCAGGGGGTGCACTAAGTGATTTGTGTATCTTAGGGAGGTGATAGAAAATCGGAACAGTGGGGTGCTTGATAAACAAAAAATTAAATTCGTCTTTGGAAATAACTCCAGCGGTCAGGGCATCATCAAGTAGATGTTGGAACTCCCTTAGAAAATTCTGTGTCGGGTCAAAATCAAGCTTCTTATAGAATGTAGTATCTTTTAATTGCCGATTGGCCTCATCAATATATTCCATCCTATCCTGCACCACCAGACCTCCCCCCTTGTCAGCCTCCCTAAATACCAGTGTGGTATCTTTTGTCAGATCTCGTAGCGCTTTGCGTTCCCATTTATTTAAATTAGTGCGGAGCCTCTTATTTTTGGCTTTTCCCTGTTGACACAGATCTCTGAAATCATTAAGGGTGGTCTTATAGAAGCACTCTATCATTGGGCTCTTGTAGGAGAGGGGATAGAACTCTGACTTACGTCTGAAAATGCTTCTATTGACATCAAATATTTTTTCCGGATTGTCAACAGAAGTCTCAGAGTTGTTATCTAGAAGTTCTTGGAGAATGGTGAGGGCCGGATCATCTCCTGAATCAAGGGTAATCGCAAGGCCCTCTTCTTTATGTTGTCGTAGATTACGCTGGATGAAATAGCGTTTTCTACATAGGGTGCGGATAAATCTGTTCAGTTCTATGAACAGATTAAATATATTGGGGGTATTGGTGGGTGCGAAACCGAGTCCTTTAGTTAGTATAGACTTCTCAGTTTCAGTGAGTTTCTTACTAGACAGGTTAAAGATGTTACTGGGGGATCTTATGGGATCTGTTAATCCCACCCTCTTGGCTGTCTTCTTTTTCCCCCCTCTGCACCCTCTATACTTCTTGACCTCCTTCTTTTTGGTGTTTGTTTTCCCCAATTTGACCTCGACAAAGGTCCTCGTCCTCCCCCTTGCCTTTCTTCTAAAAAAACCTCAGATGTGGAAGCATCTTGTAATCTCATGGATCTTTGTTCCCTAGGTCTGGCTCCCAGTTGTGAAGGGGGATCGGTACGATTCATCCGATCAGTTTGATCCATATTAGATTGATTAGGGAAATGGTGATGAGTGTCTTTATCTCTTGTGCTAAATTTGGTGGAGTATGTTCTAGGTGTGTCTTTCTTCCTCCACTCTCTGTTTGTGTTGGTGTGTTCCCTATTTGGATCTCGGTTGGTATTCTTATAATTCCTAACACGTCCTGTTTTGTAATCTTCCAAATCCCTTTGAAATTTCTTACATTTGCTATCTACAACCGATTGTTCAAACTTAGTCATTCTTTCCATGACTATTTGATCTCTCTCTTGATAGTCCTTAGTACTAACAAAGGGTTCTAGTTTAATTTTGAGAGACTCTATCTCCAGCTCCACCTCCTTGGCCTTCTGATTCCTATATTTAATTACAAGTTCCATTAAATTAAGGGAACATCTATCTAGAATTTTTTCCCATGATTCTTCAAATTCTCTATTCCCGTTAAAAATGGAGGGTTTGAACAGTCTGAGGCCTCTAGGTATCATATTTTTATCCACATATTTCTGGAGATTGACCCCGTCGAGCCAATGCTTAGTCTCAGATCTCATCAAATCCTCCAATTTATAGAATTCATTTTTCAATTGATTAGTCACATCAGTAGTACTATTCTCTGAGGGGTTGTCCCATTTACTGAGAAAACCCATCCTCCTAGTATGTCTGTCATTATAAGTGGAGAAACTCCCCATCTCTGCAGCCTGGAGTAAGACTATGTGGAACTGCAAAGGTATGGAAAAAACACCCTAAGGTGAATTTTCTCCAGGCGCTGATGAGGGAGGTGCACCACAGCAGCTAAAACAAATGGGGTTGGTCAGACCCCCAAAAACATGAGTAGGTTGGAAAGGGTTAAAGCGCTAAAATGGTCAAATATGAGAGCAAATGGTCACATGAAAATACACATTTATTGAGATAAAATGAACTTAAAATTGATTAAAAATTGGTAACACTGTAGAAAATGAGTACTAAATGCTGGGGGACACAATGAAGTGTCCAATCGTTATGTCTCTCCCAGTCCTGATAAGAATGCATAGACAATTCACACCTGTTCCAATAAGGCAGTCCCTTAATAGATATGCTCAAGGTATCCCGTTAATGTTCCATCAGATATTATAGTTACCACCAGCGATTGTCCAAGGTGTTAAGCGGATAGGCATCCGCAGCGGCTTGTCCCTTGTTAAGCTGTGGGTGATGGAGGATCTTCAGAACGGGTCCGCAAAATGAGCCAGTAGTAGGGACTTGGTCCAGGTGAAGAGTCTTCAGGAAAGGATTGTAGATGGTTGGTACACACAGCACCAATCGCCAACGCGTTTCGTTGCGGTCACGCAACTTTTTCAAGGTAATAAGGGTGCTGCTATCCAGGGTTTTTATACCCTTTACAAAATGGTTGCTCATTTGCATATGTGATTGACAGTGACCAAATACTCTCATTATGTGACCAAAATGACAGACAAACACTTTAAATTGTTGAATAAATAACACATAATAAATGATGGATATAATACACTTTGTTTCTTGTATAGCTATAGTTTAATCTATTGTAAGGAATCAAACCACGTATCTTCCGTAATTCAGAAGGGAAAGAGGGATAATAAAAAACCCGGAGTAAAGTGTAGAAGGATCTCCCATTAATCCTATATAAAAGGGGCTCGAAGACCTATCCATATATTGCATACAGTCAATCAACATAAATAAGGGCAGGTGGATTTCAGCACTTACTAAGGAACTGACACCTGTAAGTTTAAATCCACGTCATTAGTCTGCGGCCGGGAGTCCGAGTGGCGAGGACACGTGGGCGTCCCCACTGTGCGCGTCACTGGGCTTCACGTGTGGTATGGGGGTCGCGCCCGAATGACGCGACCGTCAGGTTTTACTTGCATCAAGGAAGTGGAAACGGCAGGGATTGGTCCGCTATCCGGTCGTCGCTATGGTGACAAGTGGGCGTGGGAATTGCCATAGTGGCGGATGACACAATGCACGTCACCTGGTATAGGGGTCGCGTCCGAGTGACGCGATCGTCGGGTTTTGCTTACATCTGAAGGGTGGAAGCGGCAAGAATTGGTCCGCTCTCCAGCCGTTGCTAAGGTGACGAGTGGGCGTGAGGGTTGCCATGGTGGCGGACAGCGCAGCGCGCGTCACCTGGCAACACACACCGCACTGTCTACCACCACAGCAAAGGGGGAGCATTAAAAAATATGTATATATAATTAATAATTGAATATATGGTAAAGTGCTTAATGTGAGTGTGACGAGTACATTGAATAAATAAGGCAGTAAAGAAGGGGGGAACCTAAAAAACATTTCTTAATGAGGAATAATATCTACAAAAAATAATAATAATGATAAATACTAATAATGAACATATAAGAACAAATTTATCCTAATAATAAGACACTTGAAAAATCACATATGTCTAAGTAAATTACATATATACTAAATATGAAAAAGAAATAGTGACACATACAGAAAGTGATAATAATAATACTTGTTTTGATAAACAATTAGGAATATTAAATTAAACAAAAAGTTAATTTCTCTTTATAGTAAGCTGTTAGGTATGGATATAACACCATACTGAAGTGTTTAACTAAAAGAACAGGGGAGCTGAGGGGATCATAGAACTGGATTCAGTTCTACCTGTTCATTAAGGCCAGAGGGGTATATCGTATTGAGCCTAAACATCCAATAGAGCTCTTGTTTGCATAATAATTTATACCGATCCCCACCCCTCTTGGTTTTCACAATATGTTCAATAGCTACTACTCCTAGGAGGCTGGGATCGCTGTTGTGACAGTCTCTAAAATGTCTAGAGACACTGTGTGTCTGGGATTTATTTATAATGTTCCGACGATGTTCCATAAATCGGACTTTAATACTTCTCGTCGTCCGTCCCACATATCTTTTATTACAAGCACATGTCAGCAGGTATATGACATAATTAGTGTCACAGTTCATAAAGTTACTAAGATGGAATTCTTCACTTCCCTCAACAGAGATCGATGTTATTTTCTTAGGGATATGTTTACAGGTGGTGCACCTGTTTGCACCACAGCGGTGGAAACCAGGGGGACGTACTGGTATCCAAGATTCTCGTATTCCTCCTTCTGTATCTATTGGGGGAACTGTTTTGAGATAACTGGGTGCCAGGATGTTTTTGAGAGAACGTCCCTTTTTAAAGATGAACTTGGGTCTGTGTGGCAAGGTTCCTCTTAGTAATGTGTCCTGGTTTAACATCCCAAAATTCCTACATATGATTCTCTTAATCAACATACTCTCACTGTTGTAGGTTGAGATGAAAGCCAAATTTTCTTGCTGAGTATTATACGTGTGATCACTGTCCTGTTCTATTGAAGGTTGAGTCTTACTGATTTTAGGTCTAAGAAGAGTGTCTCTATCTATATGTAGGACTTCTTGCATGGTTTTCTTTAATGATGGATGTGGATAACCCCTTGATTGAAACGCTTCCGTCATAGAGTTAGCTTGTTCTAGATATTTGCTATCTTCCGTGCAGTTACGCCTTAAGCGTAAAAACTGCCCCCGGGGGATGTTTTTCTTCCAGGGGGGGTAATGGGCACTCTGGTAGTGCAGATAGGCATTAGTTGCCACTTCTTTAGTGTAATTGGAGGTATGTATTTTGCCGTCCCTGGCTTCTAATGTTAAATCCAAAAAATTAATAGTGTCAGGGTGATAGGAGTGAGTAAAACGGAGATTGAAGTGATTAGAATTCAAACTAGTAACAAAGTGAAGTGCCGATGATAGATCCCCATCCCAAATAATAAAAAGATCATCAATATATCGGCCATAGAGGACCAGATTCGCGCCGAAGTCCCCGCCCCACACATGGGCATCCTCAAAGGTACCCATGTATAGGTTGGCATAACTCGGCGCAAATCTGGTCCCCATGGCCGTACCCATCACCTGGAGATAATAAGTGTCTAAAAACATAAAATAATTGTGTTTAAGTATAAAGGAAATGGCATCCAACAAAAAGGTCTCGTGTCTCTCAGAAAGGTCACCATCAATTTGTAATCTCTTTGCTATTGCATCGCGTCCAAGATCGTGTGGAATGTTGGTGTATAAGCTTTGTACATCCAGAGTCATGAATGCATAGCTCTCTTTCCATGTGACACATTTTAACTGTTGTAAGAAATGAGTGGTGTCTTTAATATGGGACCTTAACGTCGAGACACGAGGTTGGAGAAAGGAATCAACATAGAAAGACAAATTAGAAGACAAAGAACCAATACCAGAGATAATGGGACGTCCAGGGGGTGCACTAAGTGATTTGTGTATCTTAGGGAGGTGATAGAAAATCGGAACAGTGGGGTGCTTGATAGACAAAAAATTAAATTCGTCTTTGGAAATAACTCCAGCGGTCAGGGCATCATCAAGTAGATGTTGGAACTCCCTTAGAAAATTCTGTGTCGGGTCAAAATCAAGCTTCTTATAGAATGTAGTATCTTTTAATTGCCGATTGGCCTCATCAATATATTCCATCCTATCCTGCACCACCAGACCTCCCCCCTTGTCAGCCTCCCTAAATACCAGTGTGGTATCTTTTGTCAGATCTCGTAGCGCTTTGCGTTCCCATTTATTTAAATTAGTGCGGAGCCTCTTATTTTTGGCTTTTCCCTGTTGACACAGATCTCTGAAATCATTAAGGGTGGTCTTATAGAAGCACTCTATCATTGGGCTCTTGTAGGAGAGGGGATAGAACTCTGACTTACGTCTGAAAATGCTTCTATTGACATCAAATATTTTTTCCGGATTGTCAACAGAAGTCTCAGAGTTGTTATCTAGAAGTTCTTGGAGAATGGTGAGGGCCGGATCATCTCCTGAATCAAGGGTAATCGCAAGGCCCTCTTCTTTATGTTGTCGTAGATTACGCTGGATGAAATAGCGTTTTCTACATAGGGTGCGGATAAATCTGTTCAGTTCTATGAACAGATTAAATATATTGGGGGTATTGGTGGGTGCGAAACCGAGTCCTTTAGTTAGTATAGACTTCTCAGTTTCAGTGAGTTTCTTACTAGACAGGTTAAAGATGTTGCTGGGGGATCTTATGGGATCTGTTAATCCCACCCTCTTGGCTGTCTTCTTTTTCCCCCCTCTGCACCCTCTATACTTCTTGACCTCCTTCTTTTTGGTGTTTGTTTTCCCCAATTTGACCTCGACAAAGGTCCTCGTCCTCCCCCTTGCCTTTCTTCTAAAAAAACCTCAGATGTGGAAGCATCTTGTAATCTCATGGATCTTTGTTCCCTAGGTCTGGCTCCCAGTTGTGAAGGGGGATCGGTACGATTCATCCGATCAGTTTGATCCATATTAGATTGATTAGGGAAATGGTGATGAGTGTCTTTATCTCTTGTGCTAAATTTGGTGGAGTATGTTCTAGGTGTGTCTTTCTTCCTCCACTCTCTGTTTGTGTTGGTGTGTTCCCTATTTGGATCTCGGTTGGTATTCTTATAATTCCTAACACGTCCTGTTTTGTAATCTTCCAAATCCCTTTGAAATTTCTTACATTTGCTATCTACAACCGATTGTTCAAACTTAGTCATTCTTTCCATGACTATTTGATATCTCTTGTGATAGTCCTTAGTACTAACAAAGGGTTCTAGTTTAATTTTGAGAGACTCTATCTCCAGCTCCACCTCCTTGGCCTTCTGATTCCTATATTTAATTACAAGTTCCATTAAATTAAGGGAACATCTATCTAGAATTTTTTCCCATGATTCTTCAAATTCTCTATTCCCGTTAAAAATGGAGGGTTTGAACAGTCTGAGGCCTCTAGGTATCATATTTTTATCCACATATTTCTGGAGATTGACCCCGTCGAGCCAATGCTTAGTCTCAGATCTCATCAAATCCTCCAATTTATAGAATTCATTTTTCAATTGATTAGTCACATCAGTAGTACTATTCTCTGAGGGGTTGTCCCATTTACTGAGAAAACCCATCCTCCTAGTATGTCTGTCATTATAAGTGGAGAAACTCCCCATCTCTGCAGCCTGGTTTCGCACCCACCAATACCCCCAATATATTTAATCTGTTCATAGAACTGAACAGATTTATCCGCACCCTATGTAGAAAACGCTATTTCATCCAGCGTAATCTACGACAACATAAAGAAGAGGGCCTTGCGATTACCCTTGATTCAGGAGATGATCCGGCCCTCACCATTCTCCAAGAACTTCTAGATAACAACTCTGAGACTTCTGTTGACAATCCGGAAAAAATATTTGATGTCAATAGAAGCATTTTCAGACGTAAGTCAGAGTTCTATCCCCTCTCCTACAAGAGCCCAATGATAGAGTGCTTCTATAAGACCACCCTTAATGATTTCAGAGATCTGTGTCAACAGGGAAAAGCCAAAAATAAGAGGCTCCGCACTAATTTAAATAAATGGGAACGCAAAGCGCTACGAGATCTGACAAAAGATACCACACTGGTATTTAGGGAGGCTGACAAGGGGGGAGGTCTGGTGGTGCAGGATAGGATGGAATATATTGATGAGGCCAATCGGCAATTAAAAGATACTACATTCTATAAGAAGCTTGATTTTGACCCGACACAGAATTTTCTAAGGGAGTTCCAACATCTACTTGATGATGCCCTGACCGCTGGAGTTATTTCCAAAGACGAATTTAATTTTTTGTTTATCAAGCACCCCACTGTTCCGATTTTCTACCACCTCCCTAAGATACACAAATCACTTAGTGCACCCCCTGGACGTCCCATTATCTCTGGTATTGGTTCTTTGTCTTCTAATTTGTCTTTCTATGTTGATTCCTTTCTCCAACCTCGTGTCTCGACGTTAAGGTCCCATATTAAAGACACCACTCATTTCTTACAACAGTTAAAATGTGTCACATGGAAAGAGAGCTATGCATTCATGACTCTGGATGTACAAAGCTTATACACCAACATTCCACACGATCTTGGACGCGATGCAATAGCAAAGAGATTACAAATTGATGGTGACCTTTCTGAGAGACACGAGACCTTTTTGTTGGATGCCATTTCCTTTATACTTAAACACAATTATTTTATGTTTTTAGACACTTATTATCTCCAGGTGATGGGTACGGCCATGGGGACCAGATTTGCGCCGAGTTATGCCAACCTATACATGGGTACCTTTGAGGATGCCCATGTGTGGGGCGGGGACTTCGGCGCGAATCTGGTCCTCTATGGCCGATATATTGATGATCTATTTATTATTTGGGATGGGGATCTATCATCGGCACTTCACTTTGTTACTAGTTTGAATTCTAATCACTTCAATCTCCGTTTTACTCACTCCTATCACCCTGACACTATTAATTTTTTGGATTTAACATTAGAAGCCAGGGACGGCAAAATACATACCTCCAATTACACTAAAGAAGTGGCAACTAATGCCTATCTGCACTACCAGAGTGCCCATTACCCCCCCTGGAAGAAAAACATCCCCCGGGGGCAGTTTTTACGCTTAAGGCGTAACTGCACGGAAGATAGCAAATATCTAGAACAAGCTAACTCTATGACGGAAGCGTTTCAATCAAGGGGTTATCCACATCCATCATTAAAGAAAACCATGCAAGAAGTCCTACATATAGATAGAGACACTCTTCTTAGACCTAAAATCAGTAAGACTCAACCTTCAATAGAACAGGACAGTGATCACACGTATAATACTCAGCAAGAAAATTTGGCTTTCATCTCAACCTACAACAGTGAGAGTATGTTGATTAAGAGAATCATATGTAGGAATTTTGGGATGTTAAACCAGGACACATTACTAAGAGGAACCTTGCCACACAGACCCAAGTTCATCTTTAAAAAGGGACGTTCTCTCAAAAACATCCTGGCACCCAGTTATCTCAAAACAGTTCCCCCAATAGATACAGAAGGAGGAATACGAGAATCTTGGATACCAGTACGTCCCCCTGGTTTCCACCGCTGTGGTGCAAACAGGTGCACCACCTGTAAACATATCCCTAAGAAAATAACATCGATCTCTGTTGAGGGAAGTGAAGAATTCCATCTTAGTAACTTTATGAACTGTGACACTAATTATGTCATATACCTGCTGACATGTGCTTGTAATAAAAGATATGTGGGACGGACGACGAGAAGTATTAAAGTCCGATTTATGGAACATCGTCGGAACATTATAAATAAATCCCAGACACACAGTGTCTCTAGACATTTTAGAGACTGTCACAACAGCGATCCCAGCCTCCTAGGAGTAGTAGCTATTGAACATATTGTGAAAACCAAGAGGGGTGGGGATCGGTATAAATTATTATGCAAACAAGAGCTCTATTGGATGTTTAGGCTCAATACGATATACCCCTCTGGCCTTAATGAACAGGTAGAACTGAATCCAGTTCTATGATCCCCTCAGCTCCCCTGTTCTTTTAGTTAAACACTTCAGTATGGTGTTATATCCATACCTAACAGCTTACTATAAAGAGAAATTAACTTTTTGTTTAATTTAATATTCCTAATTGTTTATCAAAACAAGTATTATTATTATCACTTTCTGTATGTGTCACTATTTCTTTTTCATATTTAGTATATATGTAATTTACTTAGACATATGTGATTTTTCAAGTGTCTTATTATTAGGATAAATTTGTTCTTATATGTTCATTATTAGTATTTATCATTATTATTTTTTTTTGTAGATATTATTCCTCATTAAGAAATGTTTTTTAGGTTCCCCCCTTCTTTACTGCCTTATTTATTCAATGTACTCGTCACACTCACATTAAGCACTTTACCATATATTCAATTATTAATTATATATACATATTTTTTAATGCTCCCCCTTTGCTGTGGTGGTAGACAGTGCGGTGTGTGTTGCCAGGTGACGCGCGCTGCGCTGTCCGCCACCATGGCAACCCTCACGCCCACTCGTCACCTTAGCAACGGCTGGAGAGCGGACCAATTCTTGCCGCTTCCACCCTTCAGATGTAAGCAAAACCCGACGATCGCGTCACTCGGACGCGACCCCTATACCAGGTGACGTGCATTGTGTCATCCGCCACTATGGCAATTCCCACGCCCACTTGTCACCATAGCGACGACCGGATAGCGGACCAATCCCTGCCGTTTCCACTTCCTTGATGCAAGTAAAACCTGACGGTCGCGTCATTCGGGCGTGACCCCCATACCACACGTGAAGCCCAGTGACGCGCACAGTGGGGACGCCCACGTGTCCTCGCCACTCGGACTCCCGGCCGCAGACTAATGACGTGGATTTAAACTTACAGGTGTCAGTTCCTTAGTAAGTGCTGAAATCCACCTGCCCTTATTTATGTTGATTGACTGTATGCAATATATGGATAGGTCTTCGAGCCCCTTTTATATAGGATTAATGGGAGATCCTTCTACACTTTACTCCGGGTTTTTTATTATCCCTCTTTCCCTTCTGAATTACGGAAGATACGTGGTTTGATTCCTTACAATAGATTAAACTATAGCTATACAAGAAACAAAGTGTATTATATCCATCATTTATTATGTGTTATTTATTCAACAATTTAAAGTGTTTGTCTGTCATTTTGGTCACATAATGAGAGTATTTGGTCACTGTCAATCACATATGCAAATGAGCAACCATTTTGTAAAGGGTATAAAAACCCTGGATAGCAGCACCATTATTACCTTGAAAAAGTTGCGTGACCGCAACGAAACGCGTTGGCGATTGGTGCTGTGTGTACCCACCATCTACAATCCTTTCCTGAAGACTCTTCACCTGGACCAAGTCCCTACTACTGGCTCATTTTGCGGACCCGTTCTGAAGATCCTCCATCACCCACAGCTTAACAAGGGACAAGCCGCTGCGGATGCCTATCCGCTTAACACCTTGGACAATCGCTGGTGGTAACTATAATATCTGATGGAACATTAACGGGATACCTTGAGCATATCTATTAAGGGACTGCCTTATTGGAACAGGTGTGAATTGTCTATGCATTCTTATCAGGACTGGGAGAGACATAACGATTGGACACTTCATTGTGTCCCCCAGCATTTAGTACTCATTTTCTACAGTGTTACCAATTTTTAATCAATTTTAAGTTCATTTTATCTCAATAAATGTGTATTTTCATGTGACCATTTGCTCTCATATTTGACCATTTTAGCGCTTTAACCCTTTCCAACCTACTCATGTTTTTGGGGGTCTGACCAACCCCATTTGTTTTAGCTGCTGTGGTGCACCTCCCTCATCAGCGCCTGGAGAAAATTCACCTTAGGGTGTTTTTTCCATACCTTTGAAGCAATTCCCTGCCTCTACAAGGATATTTAAAAAAGTGTTATTAGTATCCTCATAAATGCTGTTGAACCCACTGTCCACTTAACCACGGATATGTGGTCTAGTGGAACAGGGCAAACTAAAGACTACATGACTGTGACAGCCCACTGGGTAGATGTATAGCCTTCCGCAGCACCAAAATATACAAAAAAGAAGTCAAAGCATCTTAAATAGAAATGGAAAAGCTAATAGCAAATAAAAGTAAATCAAACCCCAAAAAGTTTTTTAAATTCATCAACAGCAAAAGATTAAAGAAAGAGAGTAAAGGCCCTTTAAAAGGCAATTTGGGCGTACTAATCAAAGATCACAATGACATAGCGGAAAAATTAAACAAGATTTTCTCGTCAGTATTCACAAGAAAGGACCAGACGGCGGGATTGATGCATAACATCCGCAATGATAATGTCCCACTGCGTAATGCTTATTTAAGTGAGGAAATAGTCAGAGACCGAATAAAAAAAATGAAGATTAATAAGTCACCTGGTCCAGACGGAATTCACCCAAGGGTTCTCATGGATCTACACTCCGAATTAGCAGGACCCCTATACTTGATTTTCATTGACTCACTTACATCAGGCATGGTCCCCAAAGACTGGCGTATAGCGGAAGTTGTGATGAACTTAAAAAGGGAAGTAAATCTGAACTTGGTAATTATAGACCAGTAAGTACTACATCTATAGTGGGGAAAGTAATGGAAGGTATTTTAAGGGATAGAATACAGGAGTTCCTTGAAACCAATAAGGTTATTAACACAGATGGAGCCTCACTCATCTAGGCTTCTCTGCTGTGCCTAGGTGAACTAAGGCTTATTAGCATAAGACTTTCATCTACTGTTCCCAGCTGCAATACAATACAGAGAAAACAATACATCAGGGGATTAAGTCATTACAGCAGAGGATTAAGTACAACTGCCCTGGCTCAATTAATCCTATTAAAGGGATAGATCAGGGCGGCTTCATCTGTAGGAACCAACATGGATGTGTGAAGGAAAGATCATGTCAAACTAACTTAATAGGCTTTTATGAAATAGTTGGTGCGAACCTAGATCAGGGTAAAGAGGTGGATGTAATATTTATAGACTTTGCCAAAGCTTCCGATACAGTACCTCACATGAGACTCATATACAAATTAAGAGAATTTGGGCTAGGGAGCACAATATGCACTTGGTTTAGAAATTGGTTGGAAAAAATGGAGCAGCGAGTAGTGGTAAATGGAATGTTTTTGAATTGGACTGAAGAGTACAGTGTCAATTTTTGCAGATGATCCCAAACTGTGTATTTTATAAATTTGGAGAGGGAAGCTGAGTCTCTACACAAAGACTTATTTAGATTAGAAACACAGGCAGCTAAATGGAGAATGCGGTTCAACATAGACAAATGTAATGTAATGCACTATGGTAGCAAGAACAGAAATACTACCTTTATACTAAATGGGGAGAAACCAGGGGATTCTGTACTGGAAAAAGATTTGGGTGTTCACATTGATAACAAACTTAACAAACTTAGCAGTAGTACCCAAAGTAGGAATGCAGCAAAAAAAGACAAACAAGGTATTAGCATGCATAAAGTGTGGAATTGATGCAAGGGATAAGAGTGTTATACTTCCATTGTACAAATCACTGGTGCGGCCACATCTCAAATACTGTGCACAACTATGAGAACCATACTATAAAAAGGATATCCTGTAACTAGAAAAGGTTTAAAGACGGGCAACCAAATTGATTAAGGGAATACAAGGAAAGGCTTGATAGACTAGGCATGTTTACACTGGCAAAATGGAGATTAAGAGGGGACATGAATAATATTAACAAATATATAAGAGTTCAATACACAGAGCTAGAGGGGGATTTGTTTTTGGTAAGATCACCACAAAGGACACGGGGACACCTGCTTAGGTTAGAGGAGAAGAGATTTAGCACTCTTAGACAGAAGGGTTTCTTCACAGTAAGGAAAATATGTATGTGGAATTCCCTGCCTGAGAAAGTAGTAATGGCGGACTCGGGCACTACTTTTAAGAATGGGCTAGATAAATTCCTAATGGATAAGGATATTCAGGGTTATGGTGGGTAAATCATGCACTTTAATAATAAAATAAAATAACTATTAAAAAAAGAGGAATGGACATAACAGTTAAACATTCACCAAAGTTAAAATCAGTTATCTCCTACTAATAGGTTGAACTCGATGGACAAATTGTCTTTTCTTTTTTCGACCTCAAAAACTATGTTACTATGTTACCAACAGCAGCAGCAGCAGCACCAGCAGCATCTCACAAATGCCAACTCATTTAGAGGCAGACTATACTGTGTATCACCAGTTTCAGTAATAGGCACAACACTGAGAACCTCTTAGAAAAACATAAGGAAATCATCGCGCAATGGCTTACCCCACTTGAACTCAGGATTTGTGATATCTGACAATGCCACCAATATTGTGCATGCATTGCATCTGGGCAAATTCCATCATGTCCCATGTTTTTCTCACACAATTAATTTGGTGATGTTGAATTTTTTTTTAAATGACAGGGGCGTGCCGTCGGTAGCCCAAAAAAATGGTGGTAGTTTTAAACATTCAGCAACTGCATTTCGAAGACTGGAGCACCTGCAAACACTATTGAATTTGTCCTGCCATCATCTGAAGCAAGAGGTAGTAACATGGTAGAATTCTACCCTTTATATGCTTCATTGGATGGATGAGCAGCAAAAGGTTATTCAAGCCTACACATCCACCTATGACATAGGGAAAGGAACGGGAATGCACCGGAGTCAAGTGCAGTAGAGAATAATGTACGTGTTTTGCAAGGTTCTCAAACCTTTTGAAGTTGCCACATGGGAATTTAGTTTTGACACTGCCAGCTTGAGTCAGGTCATTCCCCTCATCAGGCTTTTGCAAAAGTAGTTGGTGAAAGTTAAGCAGGAGCAGAAATAGAGCAATTCAACTTAGTATATCAGACTTGTAAATGAAGCCCTTCATTTGCTTTTAGAGGATACAAGGGTCATCAATCTCTTGAAATCAGATCACTATATTTTCGTGACCATACCTGATTCTAGGTTTAAGTAATACATCGTGTCTTTTTTTCTAACAGGCATAAATCTACAGAGATGCAAAGAGCTGTTGGTGAGAAAATTGTCATCTCAAGTGGAAAGTGACATGGCAACACCTCTTACTTCATTTTCTCCGACAACTGTGGCTGCAAGGAAAAAACGAAATTTGCCAAAGAGACCCACTGGTGGTGATACAGATCAGTCACGAACAAGTTTTGACTTCTGGTCTGGACTGAAGGATCTGCCTACAATTACTGGCATGTCTACTGTCCCTGCATATGATGCTGTGACCATTGAAAGAATGGTTAATGACTTTTTCAGCGATAACATCGAAATAGGCAATACTGACAGGAAAAAGAGGCAACTTGGAGGCCCTTGCTCTAAGTGGATTTGTTTTACTTAAGTTGCCCACCCTCCAGTGTGTACTCAGGAAGAGTTTTTGGCACAGCCGGGAACCTTGTCAGTGATCGGTGTTGGAGGTTATTTCCACAAAATGTGGAAAAGATGATGTTCATCAAAATGAATTAAAAACTCCAGACCTTTACCAGCAATTCCCTTCAAAAAGTACAGAGGGACCAGTGATGGTGGATACCAACAGGGATGAATTTATAGTCTGTGAAGAAGAGGATGTACACTCTGCTGGGGTGAGGAATCAGAGGATGATGACTACATCATGCCTATTTAAAGTACTAAAGCCAGTTTGTGCACTGCCCATTGCCAGCTTAGGTTTTTTTTTTGGTCCAAACAAACCAATCATTTTAGCAACAAGTGACAGTTCCTGTCGCTGAAATGACTGGTTTGTTAAGCTTTGTATGTCCTGTTTAATATACAACATAAGGGTGGGTGGGAGGGCCCATGGACAATTCCATCTTGTGCCTCTTTTCATTGCATTATGTGCTCTTTGGAGCATTTTTTTGACATTGTTTATAAAACTGATATCATGTCTGTCACTGCAGTGCCACTCCTAGATGTGCCAGGTGGTTGTGCCACCCACTTCTGTTAGCTACATCTGTGCAAGCTTTTGGCCTAAACTGGATGAAAACAATATTGTGAGCTGTGAGGTGTTCAAAATAGACTGGAAATGAGTGGAAATTAATGTTATTGAGGTTAATAATACTGCAGGAACAAAAACACCCCCCAAATTCTGTTATTTTAGCTATTTTTATGATTAAATAAAAACATAGATCCAAAACCAAAACCCGCAAGGGTGGTTTTGGCAAAACCAATACAGATCCAAAACACAAAGGAGATCCAGATACAAAATCAAAACACAAACCCCAAAAAAATAGCACAGTGCACACCCCTACATTTAATCATTATAAGATGTTTGTGGATAGAAGATGACAAACAAGTCCAAAGCTAAATCCTGAGGACCAAATATGGCTTTCCACATGAAATTTAAGGCTTAGCGGTAAATTTACTAAGATGGAATTTCTATTTAAGATGGGATATTACCAATAGCAACCAATCAGATTCCTGGTATTATCTTCTAGAAGGTGCTAGATAAATGAGAAGTAGAATCTGATTGGTTACTATGGGTAACATTCCATCTTAAATAGAACTCCTATCTTAGTAAATTTACTCCTTAGAGTTCCATCAATGAAGTTTGCTACTCACTTCATCTGTCTTTACTGAATCTCCCAAATGATTAATCTAGTGCCATAAAACCTGCATTGTCCGATATTCACTGATAGAACCCATGCAAGGGGCCGTGTGTTTCAGTACACTGTGGCCAGGAAATAATTAACAAAGTTTACATGCTGTGCAGTCCCTTCCTGCAGTGTCACTTAATACCATGGTTACCAGGAATTGCTGTTATGAGCATAGTATTGGTGAAAATGGTTAGCTTGTGTTAATCATGGGGTTGAGCCAAGAGTAGCAATAAATCATTTTATAGTCTGGGCTCACACATTATTATGTGCTGGTGAGAGTTTGAGGATATTCTGATGTTCTTTGTTCTGAGAAAGAATGAAAGTCCGACTTTGCCCATGGTACTCCTGTCTGGTAGATTTTACAAGATACTATTGATCCTGTTCACACCCTTGCTCATAACCACAGTTTTGTATCCTGTTCACAGTATCTTGTTTCAAGTCATGTATATAAAATCCTTGCCTCCATTCATATCCTGAGCATAGCCCTGGCCCCTTGCCAGATATCTGGACATTAATAAAGATTTCATGTCTGCTATACTTTTATTGATGTAAATTTACCTTATCTTGGACTGCATATACCCTTGCTAATTAATTAAACTCTGTTACAGCATTGTAGAATATTTCCCTGTGCAACAAAATGGTGAGATATTGGGGTATATTTACTAAGCTCCCGATTTTGACCGAGATGCCGTTTTTTCTTCAAAGTGTCATCTCGGTTAATCTCGGTCATTTACTAAACACTAATCACGGCAGTGATGAGGGCATTCGTAATTTTTTGCTAGTTCAGGTAAAAAATTACGAATGAATACACCATCGGTCAAATTACGCCTGTTTAGATATGAATCTCGGTCATTTACTAAGAAGTGCAAAGCAAAAAAACACAAAACACTGCCGTGAAAAATTACAACTCGTAAAAAAGTCCTAAAAAAAAACAGACCAGCTTTTTTTTTCCGTGATTTGAGATGCATGCAGGGATCCATGAGATCCGTGCATGTATATCAGTGGGAAGGGGTGGGAAAGTGCTTATTTTTGCCAAAAAAATTGCGTGGGGTCCCCCCTCCTAAGCATAACCAGCCTCGGGCTCTTTGAGCCGATCCTGGTTGCAGAAATATGGGGAAAAAAATGACAGGGGTTCCCCCATATTTAAGCAACCAGCATCGGGCTCTGCGCCTGGTCCTGGTCCCAAAAATACGGGGGACAAAAAGAGTAGGGGTCCCCCGTATTTTTAAAACCAGCACCGGGCTCCACTAGCTGGACAGATAATGCCACAGCCGGGGGTCACTTTTACACAGCGCCCTGCGGCCGTGGCATCAAAAATCCAACTAGTCACCCCTGGCCGGGGTACCCTGGGGGAGTGGGAACCCCTTCAATCAAGGGGTCCCCCCCCCCAGCCACCCAAGGGCCAGGGGTGAAGCCCGAGGCTGTCCCCCCCCATCCAATGGGCTGCGGATGGGAGGGCTGATAGCCTTTGTTGTAAAATAAAAGATATTGTTTTTAGTAGCAGTACTACAAGTCCCAGCAAGCCTCCCCCGCATGCTGGTACTTGGAGAACCACAAGTACCAGCATGCGGCGGAAAAACGGGCCCGCTGGTACCTGTAGTACTACCACTAAAAAAATACCCAAAAAAACACAAGACACACACACCGTGAAAGTATAATTTTATTACATACATACACACATACATACATACTTACCTTATGTTCTCACGCAGGTCGGTCCTCTTCTCCAGTAGAATCCAAGGGCTACCTGTTGAAGAAATTCTACTCACCAGATCCATGGGTCCAGGCTCCTCGGCAAATCCAGGGTTAATCCACGTACTTGAATAAAAAAAAAAAACGGTGTCCCGACCACGAACTGAAAGGGGACCCATGTTTGCACATGGGTCACCTTCCCACGAATGCCAGAAACCCACTTTGACTTCTGTCTAAGTGGGTTTCTTCAGCCAATCAGGGAGTGCCACGTTGTAGCACTCTCCTGATCAGCTGTGTGCTGCTGTCCTCACTGACAGGCGGCACACGGCAGTGTTACAATGTAGCGCCTATGCGCTCCATTGTAACCAATGCTGGGAACTTTCTGCTCAGCGGTGACGTCACTTTAGGTCAACCGCAGGGCAGAAAGTTCCCATCATTGGTTACAATGGAGCGCATAGGCGCTACATTGTAACACTGCCGTGTGCTGCCTGTCAGTGAGGACAGGACCACACAGCTGATCAGGAGAGTGCTACAACGTGGCGCTCCCTGATTGGCTGAAGAAACCCACTTAGACAGAAGTCAAAGTGGGTTTCTGGCATTCGTGGGAAGGTGACCCATGTGCAAACATGGGTCCCCTTTCAGTTCGTGGTCGGGACACCGTTTTTTTTTATTTATTCAAGTACGTGGATTAACCCTGGATTTGCCGAGGAGCCTGGACCCATGGATCTGGTGAGTAGAATTTCTTCAACAGGTAGCCCTTGGATTCTACTGGAGAAGAGGACCGACCTGCGTGAGAACATAAGGTAAGTATGTATGTATGTGTGTATGTATGTAATAAAATTATACTTTCACGGTGTGTGTGTCTTGTGTTTTTTTGGGTATTTTTTTAGTGGTAGTACTACAGGTACCAGCGGGCCCGTTTTTCCGCCGCATGCTGGTACTTGTGGTTCTCCAAGTACCAGCATGCGGGGGAGGCTTGCTGGGACTTGTAGTACTGCTACTAAAAACAATATCTTTTCATTATCACAAATGGCTATCAGCCTCCCCATCCGCAGCCCATTGGATGGGGGGGGACAGCCTCGGGCTTCACCCCTGGCCCTTGGGTGGCTGGGGGGGGGGACCCCTTGATTGAAGGGGTCCCCACTCCCCCAGGGTACCCCGGCCAGGGGTGACTAGTTGGATTTTTGATGCCACGGCCGCAGGGCGCTGTATAAAAGTGACCCCCGGCTGTGGCATTATCTGTCCAGCTAGTGGAGCCCGGTGCTGGTTTTAAAAATACGGGGGACCCCTACTCTTTTTGTCCCCCGTATTTTTGGAACCAGGACCAGGCGCAGAGCCCGATGCTGGTTGATTAAATATGGGGGAACCCCTGTCAATTTTTTCCCCATATTTCTGCAACCAGGATCGGCTCAAAGA
This sequence comes from Pseudophryne corroboree, assembly GCF_028390025.1. Classification (NCBI taxonomy): domain Eukaryota; kingdom Metazoa; phylum Chordata; class Amphibia; order Anura; family Myobatrachidae; genus Pseudophryne; species Pseudophryne corroboree. The sequence continues at coordinate 484,420,741 of NC_086448.1, forward strand.
GCCCGAGGCTGGTTATGCTTAGGAGGGGGGACCCCACGCATTTTTTTTTGGGATTTTACATTGTTTAATTAAAAAAAAAAAAAATAAGAACCCCAGCACGGATCACACAGATCCGGCCGAGATTGATTGTAAAAAAAAACGGCAGTGTTTTGCTAATCACTGCCGTAAAAATAGGTAAAAAAAAACGAATGACATCGACATCGGAAGCAAAGAAAAATACGAATACGACAGCTTAGTAAATCCATCGTAATCAATTCAAAAAGTTGCAGTTTTACACTGTCGATGTCATTCGTGATTGAACTTTGACCTATTTTCGGAAATTACGAATCTTAGTAAATATACCCCATTGTATTCTCTTTGTACATATCTCTTCTCAAACTATTAATCATCAATTGATTTCATTCTGGCATTTCTACGTTGCCCCTGGTGCAAACTCAGTGAGGGATTGAATACAAGTTCAAGAAGATTGTGGATTCCTGCTGTTGTCAAGGTCAGCTACAGTACCTAAATGATTGTTAAGGTTATGGCCCTGAAGAAGTTACTGGATTAATGCTAAAGATATTGATGCTCTAGTCCTCATCCATAAGTTTTATTCACATTTTCCTTCCAAATCCCAAAGGTTTCCAGTGGCTAATTGTAAAAGTGGATGAGGGTACTGTCACACATCAAACTCTGAGACCCTACTACCTGTCCTGGTTCTGCTGCTTTTCCTCCTGGTGGGGTGTCTCTGCTGGTCACTGCTGCAGTCCACAACATTTTTGTTTGTTTATCCTTTTAATGTTTAACGCCTTTTCCTGGACTCAATACCGCATGTGTGCCACAATGTTGGTTCCAGCCACCTGAACCCAGGTTGTTCATTCATAGGCTGCTTTCCTTCTAGCTGCTCAGTGCAGTCAATAGGAATCCAGGGTGGTCTGTTTAAACACCCATGGCACAGCAGTACAGTGCTATAACAACTTGAGTTGTTACCTGTGTTCCTGGCTCCAGCAGCTTTAGCTTCTTGAACTCATTGTGCTTTCTACTGCTATTTAGCAATCTCCTCAAACCTCAGCATTCCATCTACCTAATACTCTCTCCTGGGAACACTTGTGCACCATAGTTGGTTGTCTACTAAAACACCGGAGATTCTGTACAGTATCAGCAAGTGCATTCATTTTAGCCAGTGGTATATACCTGTCCAATCGTGCAACATTTACTGTAGCTAATGCTAGTCAGTCACCAATTCTGCATTCTCAAACCTCATCCACTCTCCACTATGTATTCTGGTCCTGCTAGGATTCGAATCCGTCAGCCAATCAGCAGGTAGCGCTACGAAGGGTCCGTTGGCTATTTGAGGCATTCGCCATAGAGTTTAGGAAAAACAACATCTGGTGGACAGAAAGTAGAATGCATGTTACAATTATAACGTGATGTCACATTTACAACGCAACTTATAATGGGAGTTATAGCGCAAGGAGCTGACGCGAGTTGCATGGCACCCGCTATGCGGTACGCAGCAACGATATATCAGGACATATCTGTATACAGTATAGTAAACTTCTCAGCTATTCCAGCAGGTGTCAGCCTCCCTTCTGCAGTATATTCCTCCAGCTACTCATATTGTTCCTGTGAGGAATTAGATCATGTAATTTTATACACTACAGCACCAGCCAGACAAGCCCAGCAGATCTTGACCAAGTCCAAACAAAACCTAGATTGTGACGACAACTAGTAACATATTTTCCTATGGTCATTGGAGCCTATCAATTTTTTGTAGTGTGATCTTGAAAAACCAACATCTTACAGTATCTATTTCAGCTGTATGATCTCCAAGGATCCCTTAGAGATCATACAACTGAGATAGATAGGACGGTTCATAAAATAACAGAATATAAGAAAAATACAATGTTTACAAATACAAGTTGTTCTGTGAGAAAGAATAATAGAACCAGAAGGACAGGAGACTTTTTGGCTCATATTTAACTGCAAAAACGTGTTTTTTGAGGGAGTATTTTTCAGTAGTTCATATTTAGTAGCCTATCTGCGTACATTTCTCAACAGATGCCACCAGAGCACGATAATGGATAATAAAACAAAAAATCGGCAATTTTGTGGACTGTTTTGTAAAATGTTGTTATGTGCCATTTAAAAAAAAAAGTTACTACTACTTTCTGGGAGAAGGTGGAGAGATGCAGCTACCACAGCAAATTCAAACTGTTGGCAATCATGTTAGGATTGCTAATCACAGTGTCAGTGGTCATGGAGAGCAATCTGCAGATGCAGTAGGTTCCTAAAGCTTACACAGAGAAGATAGGTGATACATTTGTATCTCATCAATTTATTATCTCCTTCCAAAGGTCCTCCTGGTGTGTAGCATACTGTAATAGGTTCCACAGCATCAGGAGCTGCAAATGCATCTCAACTATTTCTATGCACCTGATAAGTGTTCATTTATGGGTTATAACTAGTGATGAGTGGGTTCGGATCCTCGGGATCCGAACCCCCCCGAACTTCACCCATTTTACATGGGTCCGAGGCAGACTCGGATCCTCCCGCCTTGCTCGGTTAACCCGAGCGCGCCCGAACGTCATCATCCCGCGGTCGGATTCTCGCGAGATTCGTATTCTATATAAGGAGCCGCGCGTCGCCGCCATTTTTCACTCGTGCATTGGAGATGATCGTGAGAGGACGTGGCTGGCGTCCTCTCAGTTTCTATGTTCAGTGGGCTGCAAATATCTGTGCTCAGTGTGCTACAAATATCTGTGCTCAGTGTGCTGCAAATATCTGTGCTCAGTGTGCTGCTAGTGCAAATATCTACGTTCTCTGCCTGAAAAATGCTCCATATCTGACTGTGCTCAGTGTGCTGCAAATATCTGTGCTCAGTGTGCTAATTGCTTTATTGTGGGGACCAGCAGTATTATATAGTAGGAGGACCGTTCAGAGTTTTGCTGACCAGTGACCACCAGTATTATACGTTCTCTGCCTAAAAAACGCTCCATATCTATGCTGCATTATAGTATAGAGTAGGAGGACAGTGCAGAATTTTGCTGCCCACCAGTATAACTTTATATATAGCAGTACGGTACAGTAGTCCACTGCTCTACCTACCTCTGTGTCGTCAAGTATACTATCCATCCATACCTGTGGTGCATTTCAGTTTTGCACAGTTTGCTGACCACCAGTATATACTATATAGCAGTATGGTACAGAAGGCCACTGCTCTACCTACCTCTGTGTCATCAAGTATACTATCCATCCATACCTGTGGTGCATTTCAGTTTTGCACAGTTTGCTGACCACCAGTATAACTATATATATATATAGCAGTACGGTACAGTAGTCCACTGCTCTACCTACCTCTGTGTCGTCAAGTATACTATCCATCCATACCTGTGGTGCATTTCAGTTTTGCACAGTTTGCTGACCACCAGTAGATACTATATATCAGTATGGTACAGAAGGCCACTGCTCTACCTACCTCTGTGTCGTCAAGTATACTATCCATCCATACCTGTGGTGCATTTCAGTTTTGCACAGTTTGCTGACCACCAGTATAACTATATATATAGCAGTACGGTACAGTAGTCCACTGCTCTACCTACCTCTGTGTCATCAAGTATACTATCCACCCTATACCTGTGGTGCATTTCAGTTTTGCACAGTTTGCTGACCACCAGTATATACTATATATCAGTACGGTACAGAAGGCCACTGCTCTACCTACCTCTTTGTCGTCAAGTATACTATCCATCCATACCTGTGGTGCATTTCAGTTTTGCAGTTTGCTGACCACCAGTATAACTATATATATATAGCTTTACTTTACAGTAGTCCACTGCTCTACCTACCTCTGTGTCGTAAAGTATACTATCCATCCATACCTGTGGGGCGTTTCAGTTTTGCACAGTTTGCTGACCACCAGTATATACTATATAGCAGTACGGTACAGAAGGCCTCTGCTCTACCTACCTCTGTGTTGTCAAGTAAACTATCCATCCATACCTGTGGTGCATTTCAGCTGTGCGCAGTATATATAGTAGTAGGCCATTGCTATTGATATATTACTGGCATATAATTCCACACATTAAAAAATGGAGAACAAAAATGTGGAGGGTAAAATAGGGAAAGATCAAGATCCACTACCACCTCGTGCTGAAGCTGCTGCCACTAGTCATGGCCGAGACGATGAAATGCCATCAACGTCGTCTGCAAAGGCCGATGCCCAATGTCATAGTAGAGAGCATGTAAATTCCAAAAAAATAAAGCTCAGTAAAATGACCCAAAAATCTAAATCAAAATCGTCTGAGGAGAAGCGTAAACTTGCCAATGTGACATTTACGACACGGAGTGGCAAGGAACGGCTGAGGTCCTGGCCTATGTTCAAGGCTAGTGGTTCAGCTTCACCTGAGCATGGAAGCACTCATCCTCCTGCTAGAAAACTTTAAAAGAGTTAAGATGGCAAAAGCACAGCAAAGAACTGTGCGTTCTTCTGAATCACCAAGGAGAGTCCAATTGTGTCGGTTGCGATGCCTGACCTTCCCAACACTGGATGGTAAGAGGTTGCAACCTTCCACCATTTGCACGCCTCCTGCAAGTGCTGGAAGGAGCACCCGCAGTCCAGTTCCTGATAGTCAAATTGAAGATGTCACTGTTGAAGTACACCAGGATGAGGATATGGGTGTTGCTGGCGCTGGGAAGGAAATTGACAAGGAGGATTCTGATGGTGAGGTGGTTTGTTTAAGTCAGGCACCCGGGGAGACACCTGTTGTCCGTGGGACGAATATGGCCATTGACATGCCTGGTCAAAATACAAAAAAAATCACCTATTCGGTGTGGAATTATTTCAACAGAAATGCAGACAACTGGTGTCAAGCCATGTGTTGCCTTTGTCAAGCTGTAATAAGTAGGGGTAAGGACGTTAACCACCTCAGAACATCCTCCCTTATACGTCACCTGGACCGCATTCATCAGAAGTCAGTGACAAGTTCAAAAACTTTGGATGACAGTGGAAGCAGTCCACTGACCACTAAATCCCTTCCTCTTGTAACCAAGCTCCTGCAAACCATACCACCAACTCCCTCAGTGTCAATTTCCTCCTTAGACAGGAACGACAATAGTCCTGCAGGCCATGTCACTGGCAAGTCTGATGAGTCCTCTCCTGCCTTGGATCCCTCTGATGCATCCTTGAGTGTAACGCCTACTGCTGCTGGCACTGCTGTTGTTGCTGCTGGGAGTCGATCGTCATCCCAGAGGGGAAGTCGGAAGACCACTTGTACTACTTCCAGTAAGCAATTGACTGTCCAACAGTCCTTTGCAAGGAAGATGAAATATCACAGCAGTCATCCTGCTGCAAAGCGGATAACTCATGCCATGGCAGCCTGGGTGGTGAGAAACGTGTTTCTGGTATCCACCGTTAATTCACAGGGAACTAGAGACTTTATTGAGGTACTGTGTCCCCGGTACCAAATACCATCTAGGTTCCATTTCTCTAGGCAGGCGATACCGAAAATGTACACAGACCCCAGAAAAAGAGTCACCAGTATCCTAAAAAATGCAGTTGTACCCAATGTCCACTTAACCATGGACATATGGACAAGTGGAGCAGGGCAGACTCAGGACTATATGACTGTGACAGCCCACTGGGTAGATGCATTGCCTCCCGCAGCAACAGCACCAGTAGCAGCATCTCGCAAACACCAACTCGTTCCTAGGGAGGCTACGCTTTGTATCACCGCTTTCCATAAGAGGCAGACAGCTGACAACCTCTTACGGAAACTGAGGAACATCATCGCAGAATGGCTTACCCCAATTGGACTCTCCTGGGGATTTGTGACATCGGACAATGCCACCAATATTGTGCGTGCATTACATCTGGGCAAATTCCAGCACGTCCCATTTTTTGCACATAGATTGAATTTGGTGGTGCAGAATTATTTAAAAAACGACAAGGGCGTGCAAGAGATGCTGTCGGTGGCCCGAAGAATTGCGGGCCACTTTTGGCATTCAGCCACCGCGTGCCGAAGAATGGAGCACCAGCAAACAGTCCTGAACCTGCCCTGCCATCATCTGAAGCAAGAGGTGGTAACGAGGTGGAATTCAACCCTCTATATGCTTCAGAGGATGGAGGAGCAGCAAAAGGCCATTCAAGCCTATACATCTGCATACGATATAGGCAAAAGAGGGGGAATGCACCTGGCTCAAGCGCAGTGGAGAATGATTTCAACATTGTGCAAGGTTCTGCAACCCTTTGCACTTGCCAGTGGCGCACCCAGGGGGGGTTTCCGAGTACCCAGAAACCCCCCTGCACTAAAAAATTTTTTTTTTTTTTTTTTTTTAGCTGCATGAGTATTATTAATGACTGTCTAGCGTCCTCTGCAAATAAGTATAAAAAGAGATAGAGTGCGCTGTCAAGAAGCTGCTGGTGTAGGGGGTGGTAATTCCCCAAAGAAATATAGAGGCAATAATAAATAGTATTCACCAGCGCTAGGTTTTAAAATTAAAATAATAATAGTACTCTAATTTAAAAATAATTTCAGGACGGTAGGTTATGCTGAAAAAAGTATACAATGAATTTATTAAAAATGATAACATAAAATCACAGATGCCTATATAGCGTAATTAGGAATTAAATGATCATGTGAAATGGCACATCCACATATTTCCTCAACATATGTTAATTCATACCCAGGCTAGGACTTCCACTGGAATTATGTCCATGAACTTGTTGTTGGAGAGTTGATGAAAGCAATGGAGTGAAGAAAGTCCCTTTTAAGCATGCAGATGCAAGCGTTTTATGCAGACAGGGAAGACTCCAATTTTCTCCACAGATGGAACTGTCCAGGGAAATGCTGTCCAATTGGTGCCGTGTGGGTGATGATGACAAAATCCAGCAGTGTTGAGGATAATTTTGAGGATGTGTCCTGCAATCTCTAACTCGACGCGTTTCGCTGGTGTTGACACCCAGCTTCCTCAGGAGTGAATGTTAGAATGCTGTCCTAGGGCTCCTTATAAACCCTGAGCAATTTAATGTAATCATAGACACCTGGAAGGCAATTTGTTCAGCAAAAACCTAACCGTCCAAAAATGTAAAAGTAACACACAATTTATATTGCAATTGGTCCCACATATATATAGGGCAATTTATATCTAAAAACGAGTAGTAGAAAGTATTTAAAAAGTACCTTTTAATTACAATGTAAATATCCTCAAGTCCGGTCATGTGACTACATTTGTCACATGATCTGTTTGCTGTGAATGATTGGTCGCTACTCGTCAGATGACTAGTCTGACTCAACGACGTCATTGATCTCTGTTGGTGCGCATGCGCCAGTCACGCGCACTCCCGCACCCACCGTGAACGTCCGCCGGCCACCACCATGCCGCGCGGCGCGCGACACCGAAACACGTGATCAGTCACATGACCGGAGCCCCAGCGTTGCACCATGGCAATGGGCCGCACGGAACAAAGTGAGCACGGACCAACGCGGCCCGCGCACGCGCACCAACCCGACTAGACCACAATCTTATTTAACAAATAGATAAAGCAAAAAATAGTCAATGTAGTAATAGATCTACCATTCTGAAACATAGCTCTATAGTAATCATTGTAACTTAGAGCACAAGTTCTCAACGTATTTATAATAATCAATATTCTTAGAGACATGCAATAAGGTTTACAAATCATTTACTAGTAAGGTAACATAATAGTATTTAAGGTTATTGATACAATGTATTGATCACTATAATAGTGGTCAACTTCCCATTATAGCAAGTCACACAGGAGAATCCCACAGTGAAATCAATAGGGGGACAGTTCTATCCATATCAAGTAATCTTTCTAAGGCAGAAAACATAAGGTCTGTCATGATATATAGGGATTATTATTTGGATAATGACACAATATATAAGGAGAAAAACAGGAAGTAAAAGGGGCGGGGGTTTATATATTTTAAGGTTTATATTACAGAATTAAGTTCTATTGTCTCATTAAGTCCATCAGGGTGTAAAGAGTTACACTTCAACATCCAATAAACCTCCCTATTGCATAATTTTCTAAACCGATCCCCCCCTCTAGCTGTGGGTGCGATATATTCTAGGCATACAATGGAAAGACTGCTGGGGTTATTGGAGTGCACATCATTGAAATGTCGAGAGACACTATGTGTGGTGCAGTTCTTCAAGATATTACGACGGTGTTCCATAAACCTTGTGTGAAGTGATCTTGTAGTTCTTCCTACATAGCATAGTGTCACAACTGAGGGCCTGAGCTGACGGGAGGCAGCCTCAGTTGTAGGGGCTGAGATGTACCGGAACCTGGGAGGTTGTATCAGACCCCTGGACATGTAAGTAACATGAATAATAACTGCCCGAAGGCGTGACCACGACAACTTGGATAAAAGTCAATGATGTGTATTATGACAACTCCGCAACACAGCAGCAGTAAAAGAAAACGTAAAAGTCAGCAAAGAATAAATACAGTTCCTGGGTACTACAGGATGGCAGGAGCCACAGGGCACTGGTAGTGTGAGATAGTTCTTATGATCTTCTAGATGGAAAGTCCTTACCAGGCCCGACTGTAGCAATGGAGATAACCCAGGATTGTGCCAGCTGGTGTTCCAGGAAAAGCTGGGTTGCTGAAGATAAAACAGCTGCTGTGGATACTGGCTGGAACCAGACTGTTGTTAGCACGGAGTGGATACTGGCTGGAACTGGTTAAATAATAAATGAACTTGGGAGCGATGAAATATGAACTGAAATGTAGAACTTGAGAGCGGAGAAATAATAATACCGGTGGAGAGTGGTAAAGTGTAGAAAGGACACCGGCCCTTTAAGGGAAGCTGTACTCTGCTGGAAGCTGAGCTGGAAGCAGGTAATGTTGTAGCTGGAAACAGATGAATCCACAATGGATTGGAGAGTCAGGCTACACCGCTGGTGGAATGCTGGTGCGGGTCTCTATGGTGGAAGTCTTGAGACAGGAGCTGGAACCTGGAAGACAATCACAGGAGAGAGACAAACAGGAACTAGGTTTGACAACCAAAGCACTGACGCCTTCCTTGCTCAGGCACAGTGTATTTATACCTGCAGCAAGGAAGGGATTGGCTAGGCAATTATGCAGATTATCAATACTGAGAACAGATTGGTGGAAATGATCAGCTGACAGAATCCAAGATGGCTGCGCCCATGCAGACACTTGGAGGGAAGTTTGGTTTGTAATCCATGTGGTAATGAAAACAGTAATGGCGGCGCCGGCCACCGGAGACAGGAGGCGCCAGGCTGACAGATGCACATCCAACCACGCGGACACAGCGGAGGCCGCGGCTGACGTAATCGCCACTCAGACACTCTGCATGCAGAAGTTCAGGGACGGCGGCGGAGGCCGCGGGAGACGCCATGCCAGGTGTAATATGGCATTCACTGTGACAGCGTCCCAGAGTGACAGGAGAGGATACAGGAATGTACACATCAGGATAACAGATGGGATCCGGTCCTGGAGCGCTGAGCCAACCTTAGGAGGCATCTGATGGGTAAGAAATGGCGTCCAGATACCCGGATCGTGACAGCACCCCCCCCTTTAGGAGTGGCCCCAGGACACTTCTTTGGCTTTTGAGGAAACTTGGAATGGAATCTCCGGACCAAGGCAGGAGCATGGACATCAGAAGCATTGGTCCATGAACGTTCCTCAGGACCATAACCCTTCCAGTCAATAAGATATTGTAGTTGACCGTAACGGTGACGTGAGTCCAGGATCTTGGCCACTTCATACTCAACGCCTCGTTGAGTTTGGACTTTCGGAGTTGGAGGAAGTGAGGAATGAAACCGATTCAAGATCAGCGGTTTCAACAGGGAAACATGGAATGTCCTGGGTATTTTTAAGAAGGGAGGCAACTGGAGTCTGTAAGCAACAGGATTGATGACTTGTTCAATCTTGAAAGGACCGATATAGCGAGGTGCAAACTTCATACTGGGAACTCTTAACCTCAAATTCTTCGTGGATAACCATACCCGATCACCCACCTTGAGAGCAGGAACTGCTCGACGCTTCTTATCTGCAAACTTCTTGTACCTGAACGATGCCTTGAGCAGAGCTGATCGTACGCTCTTCCAGATATTGGCAAACTGATGCAAGGTGATATCCACTGCGGGAACAGAAGTTGCTGGAAGCGGTTGGAACTCAGGGACTTTAGGGTGGAATCCAAAGTTAGTGAAGAATGGTGTTGAAGCAGATGAAGAATGATACTGGTTGTTATGACAGAACTCGGCCCAGGGAAGTAATTGAACCCAGTCATCTTGAGAGGAGGACACATAGATGCGGAGGAAGGCCTCCAAGTCCTGATTCACCCTCTCGGTTTGACCATTGGTCTGAGGATGGTAAGCCGTGGAAAACTTTAGCTTGACTTGGAGGACTTGACATAAACTTCGCCAGAATTTGGCTGTGAATTGAACTCCTCGATCTGAGATAATTTCTTCAGGAAGACCGTGGAGTCGGAAGATCTCTTGTATGAATACTTGAGCCAACTTGAAAGCTGACGGAAGACCGGTGAGAGGAATGAAGTGTGCCATCTTGGTGAACCGGTCAACTACCACCCAGATGGTATTGAACTTGTTACACATGGGTAAGTCTGTAATGAAATCCATCGACAAGTGGGTCCATGGTCGACGGGGAACGGATAGTGGAACCAGTTGCACCGCAGGCGACTGGCGGGATACTTTATGTTGGGCACACTTTGGGCAAGATGCAATAAACTCCAAGACGTCCTTTTTCAGAGTTGGCCACCAATAGGACCTAGAGATAAACTCCAGGGTTTTTTGGATACCTGTATGTCCGGCAAAACGGGAAGCATGGGCCCAATGCATGAGCTTCTTCCTTAGCATCGGCTTCACAAAACTTTTCCCTGATGGGGGCGTAGAGTCCATCCCTACCGTGGAGAATGCCAACGGATTTATAATAGGATGCTTGTCTGAAGACTCTGACTCATTTTCTTGCTCCCATGAGCGGGAAAGGGCATCGGCCTTGCGATTCTGAGAGCCCGGACAGAACTGGAGTTTAAAGTCGAACCTGGAAAAGAAAAGTGCCCATCTGGCCTGACGAGGGTTGAGACATTGTGCGCCCTTCAGGTATAAAAGGTTCTTGTGGTCTGTAAGTATGGTGATTGAATGAGAAGCTCCCTCCAACAGATACCTCTACTCTTCTAGAGCGAGCTTGATGGCTAGCAACTTCTGGTCGCCAATGGCATAGTTGCGCTCAGCTGGGGAGAACTTCCGGGAGAAGAAACTGCAAGGGTGTAAATGGCCATCTTTAGCCCTCTGAGATAACACTGCTCCTACTCCAACGGAGGAGGCATCCACCTCTAAGATGAAAGGAGAGTCGATGTCAGGCTGTTTCAGAACAGGCGCAGAGATGAACCTTTGTTTTAAAAGATGAAATGCTTGCATGGCTTCTTCAGACCACTTGGACGGGTTAGCACCCTTCTTAGTGAAAGCAGTAATAGGCGCCACAATGGTGGAAAAGTCTCGTATAAACTTTCGGTAATAGTTGGCGAACCCTAAGAACCTCTGGACCCCTTTGAGGGTTAAGGGTACCGGCCAATTTTGGATTGCTTGTAGTTTCTCAGGATCCATCTCTAGTCCGGAACCGGACACAATGTACCCTAGAAACGGAATGGACTTGACTTCAAAGACGCATTTTTCTAATTTGCAATAGAGATGATTGACACGGAGACGGGACAGAACCTCTTTAACCCAAAAACGATGTTCCTCTAAATCGTTGGCAAAAATGAGGATATCGTCTAGATAGACCACGACATGACGGTATAGAATGTCTCTGAAGATCTCATTGACAAAATGCTGGAAGACAGCTGGAGCATTGCTCAATCCGAAGGGCATGACGAGGTACTCATAATGTCCGTCACGGGTGTTAAAGGCGGTCTTCCACTCGTCACCCTCACGGATCCGGATGAGATTGTATGCACCTCGCAAGTCCAGCTTTGTAAAGATGGTAGCTCCGCTAACTCTGTCAAAGAGCTCAGTAATCAGGGGTAAAGGATAACGGTTCTTGATGGTAATGTCGTTCAAACCTCTGTAGTCGATGCACGGCCGCAGACCACCATCTTTCTTTTTTACAAAAAAGAAGCCTGCGCCGGCTGGAGAAGAAGAAGGTCGAATGAACCCCTTTGCTAGGTTCTCTTTAATATATTCCTCCATAGAATGCGTCTCAGGCAGAGACAACGGATAAGTTCGGCCTCGAGGTGGAACCTTCCCTGGAACGAGATCAATCGGACAGTCCCATTCTCTATGAGGAGGAAGGATATCAGCAGAAGCTTTACTGAACACATCCGTGAAATCTTGATATGGAGGAGGTGGAACATCAGACGACCTGGGGGAGGAAGAACAGACAGGCAATACTTTAAACAAACATGTCTCAGCACAGGAGGAACCCCATGCCAGGATTTGCGTAGTCGTCCAATCAATTGTAGGATTGTGAAGACGGAGCCATGGAAGGCCCAGGACCACAGGATGTGTGGCTCTTGGAATCACTAAAAAAGAAATAAGTTCGGAATGAAGAACTCCCACTCTCAGACGAACTGGTAGAGTCCTTAAAGAAATAACTGCATCAAAAATTTTGCTGCCATCCACGGCAGTTAAAGAAATGGACGAAGAAAGTCTCTCGGTGGGTAGGGACCACCGTTTAACATAGGCTTCGGTAATAAAGTTCCCAGCTGCTCCGGAATCAAGGAGGGCAATGACGTTCCGATAACGTTGAGCAACTTGAAGCGAGACTGGGAGATTACAATCTTGAGGAGATGGAGAGGAGATCATTACTCCTAGCCGGCCCTCTCCTTGGCGAGCTAGGATTTGGAGTTTCCCGGACGTTTGGGACAGGCATTAATGGTGTGAGACGGAGCTGCACAATAGAGACAGAGAAACTCGGAGAGACGTCTTCGGCGCTCAGCAGGAGTTAAACGGGAACGGCCAAGTTGCATGGGCTCATCTTTAGATGGTGACAGTTGACGAGGAGGAGGAGCAGAAGATTTTGGAGCAGATGATCTTCCACGCTCAGTTGCTCTCTCTCTGAAACGTAAATCAACTTTCGTGCAGAGTGAGATTAGCTCATCTAACTTAGAAGGTAAGTCTCTGGTAGCTAACTCATCTTTAATACGCTCAGATAAGCCATGCCAGAATGCAGCATACAGGGCCTCGTCGTTCCATGCCAGTTCGGATGCCAGGATCTGGAACTGTATCAGATATTGTCCTACAGTACGTGACCCCTGGCGTAAACGGAGAATCTCGGATGAAGCTGAGGTTACCCGGCCTGGCTCGTCGAAGATGCGCCTGAATGTTGACACGAAGGCAGTGTAGGAAGATAGCAGGGTGTCGGACCTCTCCCATAATGGTGATGCCCAATCAAGGGCTGAGCCACTGAGAAGAGAAATAATGTAGGCAATTTTTGTACGGTCACTGGGAAAATTGCCAGGTTGTAGCTCAAACTGAATCTCACACTGGTTGAGAAATCCCCTGCAGAATCTTGGAGATCCGTCAAATTTTGCTGGCGTTGGAAGATGAAGACGTGGAGCAGAAATGGGTAAGGTGGGTGGGGTTATAGCTGGAGTCACTGTGGTTGACGCACCAGACGCGCCTGATCCACGGAGAGTTGTCTGAATCCCATCCAGCCGAGTAGAGAGATCCTGGAGACAGCGGATGATGTGGCCCTGTGCAGCCTCCTGATGTTCTAGTCGGGCTGCCAGTTCTTGCATCGGCCTGGCCGCTTGATCCTGGTCTCCGGCTGGATTCATTAGGTCAGTGCTTACTGTCACAACTGAGGGCCTGAGCTGACGGGAGGCAGCCTCAGTTGTAGGGGCTGAGATGTACCGGAACCTGGGAGGTTGTATCAGACCCCTGGACATGTAAGTAACATGAATAATAACTGCCCGAAGGCGTGACCACGACAACTTGGATAAAAGTCAATGATGTTTATTATGACAACTCCGCAACACAGCAGCAGTAAAAGAAAACGTAAAAGTCAGCAAAGAATAAATACAGTTCCTGGGTACTACAGGATGGCAGGAGCCACAGGGCACTGGTAGTGTGAGATAGTTCTTATGATCTTCTAGATGGAAAGTCCTTACCAGGCCCGACTGTAGCAATGGAGATAACCCAGGATTGTGCCAGCTGGTGTTCCAGGAAAAGCTGGGTTGCTGAAGATAAAACAGCTGCTGTGGATACTGGCTGGAACCAGACTGTTGTTAGCACGGAGTGGATACTGGCTGGAACCAGTTAAATAATAAATGAACTTGGGAGCGATGAAATATGAACTGAAATGTAGAACTTGAGAGCGGAGAAATAATAATACCGGTGGAGAGTGGTAAAGTGTAGAAAGGACACCGGCCCTTTAAGGGAAGCTGTACTCTGCTGGAAGCTGAGCTGGAAGCAGGTAATGTTGTAGCTGGAAACAGATGAATCCACAATGGATTGGAGAGTCAGGCTACACCGCAGGTGGAATGCTGGTGCGGGTCTCTATGGTGGAAGTCTTGAGACAGGAGCTGGAACCTGGAAGACAATCACAGGAGAGAGACAAACAGGAACTAGGTTTGACAACCAAAGCACTGACGCCTTCCTTGCTCAGGCACAGTGTATTTATACCTGCAGCAAGGAAGGGATTGGCTAGGCAATTATGCAGATTATCAATACTGAGAACAGATTGGTGGAAATGATCAGCTGACAGAATCCAAGATGGCTGCGCCCATGCAGACACTTGGAGGGAAGTTTGGTTTGTAATCCATGTGGTAATGAAAACAGTAATGGCGGCGCCGGCCACCGGAGACAGGAGGCGCCAGGCTGACAGATGCACATCCAACCACGCGGACACAGCGGAGGCCGCGGCTGACGTAATCGCCACTCAGACACTCTGCATGCAGAAGTTCAGGGACGGCGGCGGAGGCCGCGGGAGACGCCATGCCAGGTGTAATATGGCATTCACTGTGACAGCGTCCCAGAGTGACAGGAGAGGATACAGGAATGTACACATCAGGATAACAGATGGGATCCGGTCCTGGAGCGCTGAGCCAACCTTAGGAGGCATCTGATGGGTAAGAAATGGCGTCCAGATAACCGGATCGTGACACATAGGTTACATCCACATTTAAGAAGGTAAATTACAAATTTTGAGTCACAATTCGTAAAAGATGGTAGTATGTATTCTTCATTATTGGATGGTAATTGTACGGATGTTATTTTTCTTGGCATATAGGAACACATAGTACATCTTGTTTTTCCACATCTGTAAAAACCAGGTGGTCTTTGTATAAGCCAACTTGGATTGGCGATTTTATTACTTATTTTATTCGTTCTTAGATGGCTCGGTGCTAAAATAGTTTTTAGTGTTTTGTTTTTCTTATAAATCACTCGTGCGTTACTCGGTAATAATTTTCCAAGGATATTATCCTGTCTAAGCACTTTGTAATTACGAGTAATAATAGCTTTAATTTGTCCCGAGCATCTATTATATTTGCTGATAAAAGCACACTGTCTATCTTCTATTTCGTTTTGTTTTAGAGGGTCTTGAGTAGATTTATGGCCATTCTGCTTATTCAGAAGGTCATTTCTATCCATACTAGAGACTTCTTTTAGGGCTTGTACTAGAATGGTTTCAGGATATTCCCTTGTTCTAAATGATTCAATCATCATGTTGGCTTGTGCGTAGAAAGTTTCTATTTCTGTACAATTACGTCTCAACCTCATTAATTGGCCCTTTGGAATATTCTGTTTCCAGGGAGCATAATGTGCACTATTGAAGTGCAGATATGAATCAGTATTCACCAGTTTGGTGTAATTAGAAGTAATTATCTTATCATTTGCAGCTCTAAGGGTCACATCCAAGAAGTCAACACTTTCCTGACTATATGTGAAAGTGAAGGATAGATTGTGGTGATTAGAGTTAAGGGAAGATACAAAAGAAGATGCTGAAGAAAAGTCCCCATCCCAAATAATAAAAAGGTCATCTATATAACGGCCATAGAAAACCAGGTTCGCATCCCAGATGCCGCCCCACACATGGTGATCTTCAAAGTCACCCATGTATAGGTTAGCATAACTGGGAGCGAACCTGGTCCCCATGGCCGTTCCCATTGTCTGTAAATAATATACATCAAGAAAAAGAAAATAATTATGATGAAGGATGAAAGAAATACAGTCCAGTAAAAATTCACTGTGTTCCACACTGAGGTCTCCATCCAAGGAAAGACGTTTACGTATGGAATTAATACCTTTAAGGTGAGGAATATGTGTATAAAGCGCTTGGACATCAAGGGTCAAAAATGCATAACTTGATTTCCAAGATATATTTTGAATTTTGTTAAGGAAATCCGTTGTATCCCTCAGATGCGACCTCAGTGTGGAAACTCGTGGCTGAAGAAAAGAATCAATATAGTATGATAGGTTAGAGGTGAGTGAATCAATGCCAGAAATTATAGGCCGCCCGGGTGGTGATGTGAGTGATTTATGAATTTTTGGAAGAAAATAAAAGGTGGGTGTGACAGGAAATGAAGGGAGTAGGAATCTGTGTTCCTCCTTGGATATGACCCCCGAGTTGACTGCAGAGTCCAAAAGAGTGCAAAGTTCTTGTGTGAAGGGCAGGGTAGGGTTATTTCTAAGTATTAAGTAAAACTGAGTATTATGCAATTGTCTGTGCGCCTCATTAATATAATCATCTTGATTCATTATAACTAGCCCCCCTCCCTTATCTGCTTCCTTAATGGTAATCGTAGTATCTTGAGTAAGTAGTTTAAGGGCCCTTTTCTCTTGTCGTGATAGGTTGGACTGGTGATGTGTAAGTTTCTGTTGTTTCACAACCAATTCCTTGAAGTCCTCTAGGGTCATTTTATAAAAGGACTCGATACTACTGCTCTTTGCTGAAATGGGGAAGAACTCAGATTTTAATTTGAATGAAGGATTAGGTTCCTGTACATTATAAATCTTTTTATAGGTTGGAATAGTATCTTCATCAACATGATTTTGTTCCCAGAGTTCCTCAAGGGTGGAAAGCATGACATCGTCATTTGAATCTAACAGTATAGGTAGGGATTCGTCACTATGGCGTTCGAGATTTCTTTTTGCAAAGTATCTCTTGCGACATAGAGCACGGACATAGCGGTTTAGTTCAACATATAGATCAAAAATGTTAGGTTCGTCGGTTGGCGAAAATTTTAAACCTTTCTCTAGTAGAGATATTTCTGATTGACTCAAAGTTCTGCTAGAAAGGTTGAAGATAGTTCTTTCACATTTTTTGCCAGCTTGTAAACGAACTATACCCTTCTTGGATTTTTTCTGTTCATGCTTTCCTCCTCTCTTACCTCGGGGCTTAAATCCCTGCCTCTTTTTGGGGTGTCTCTCTGATGGTAATAGAGGTCTTTGATCTTTGGACGTGCCCCTAAAAAATCCCTTGTATTAGTATACTGGGTCTGAATGTCTATCTGAGCCTCCTCTCTATGTTCCCCCCTTCTTTCATGTTGTTGTAGGGGGAGGGTATGTTTATTGATAGAATTAGAGTAGTCTCTCCTGTCTCCTCTCCTTGTTCTTGAGTCCTCATTATAATGAGGAGAGTCTCTATATCTATTTCTATTAAATGATCTGACTTTAGACCAATCTCTCTCTCTGGGTGATAGTGGTTGTTCCCTGGTTCTTTTTTGTTGTTGTTGTTTCTCTATATCTTTCTTATAGGATCGTACCATGTCGTTCTCATAATCAAACAGGTCTCGCCTGAACTTTTTTTGTTTTTGTTCCATAATATTACGTTCATATCTAATGACCTTATCGTTAACTACCTTATCTCTCTCATTAAAACTGTCCTCTCTGTTAAATTTTTCCATTGACTTTTTCAAAACATCAATTTCCTTTTCAATGCTATGAACCTTAGCAGATCTATATCTTACAATTAATTTCATTAATGCAAGTGAACAATCATCTAAAAGTCTATCCCATTCAATTTGATATTCTTTGTTATCATGAAAAATAGATGATTTGAACAAACGGAGGCCTCTTGGTACCATTTTTTTATCAACATATTGTTGTAAATTGGCACTATCCAGCCAATTTCTAGATTCAGCTTTCAAGAGGTCCTCTAGTTTGTGAAAATCTTGTATCATATCGGATCTGTCAGACATAGGTTCTTCAATTTTAGATACATCCATGTGGGACCAATATGCTTTTCTTCTGTCATTACGTTCACTTATGTTAGTAAAACAACTCATGACGGCAGCACTACAGGTTACCAAAAAACAAATAAGTATAAAAAGAGATAGAGTGCGCTGTCAAGAAGCTGCTGGTGTAGGGGGTGGTAATTCCCCAAAGAAATATAGAGGCAATAATAAATAGTATTCACCAGCGCTAGGTTTTAAAATTAAAATAATAATAGTACTCTAATTTAAAAATAATTTCAGGACGGTAGGTTATGCTGAAAAAAGTATACAATGAATTTATTAAAAATGATAACATAAAATCACAGATGCCTATATAGCGTCTCTCGACATTTCAATGATGTGCACTCCAATAACCCCAGCAGTCTTTCCATTGTATGCCTAGAATATATCGCACCCACAGCTAGAGGGGGGGATCGGTTTAGAAAATTATGCAATAGGGAGGTTTTTTGGATGTTGAAGTGTAACTCTTTAC
Source organism: Pseudophryne corroboree (assembly GCF_028390025.1). Taxonomy (NCBI): domain Eukaryota; kingdom Metazoa; phylum Chordata; class Amphibia; order Anura; family Myobatrachidae; genus Pseudophryne; species Pseudophryne corroboree. The sequence continues at coordinate 484,439,383 of NC_086448.1, forward strand.
ACCCTGATGGACTTAATGAGACAATAGAATTTAATTCTGTAATATAAACCTTAAAATATATAAACCCCCGCCCCTTTTACTTCCTGTTTTTCTCCTTATATATTGTGTCATTATCCAAATAATAATCCCTATATATCATGACAGACCTTATGTTTTCTGCCTTAGAAAGATTACTTGATATGGATAGAACTGTCCCCCTATTGATTTCACTGTGGGATTCTCCTGTGTGACTTGCTATAATGGGAAGTTGACCACTATTATAGTGATCAATACATTGTATCAATAACCTTAAATACTATTATGTTACCTTGGTGGGGGCCGGCGGACGTTCACGGTGGGTGCGGGAGTGCGCGTGACTGGCGCATGCGCACCAACAGAGATCAATGACGTCGTTGAGTCAGACTAGTCATCTGACGAGTAGCGACCAATCATTCACAGCAAACAGATCATGTGACAAATGTAGTCACATGACCGGACTTGAGGATATTTACATTGTAATTAAAAGGTACTTTTTAAATACTTTCTACTACTCGTTTTTAGATATAAATTGCCCTATATATATGTGGGACCAATTGCAATATAAATTGTGTGTTACTTTTACATTTTTGGACGGTTAGGTTTTTGCTGAACAAATTGCCTTCCAGGTGTCTATGATTACATTAAATTGCTCAGGGTTTATAAGGAGCCCTAGGACAGCATTCTAACATTCACTCCTGAGGAAGCTGGGTGTCAACACCAGCGAAACGCGTCGAGTTAGAGATTGCAGGACACATCCTCAAAATTATCCTCAACACTGCTGGATTTTGTCATCATCACCCACACGGCACCAATTGGACAGCATTTCCCTGGACAGTTCCATCTGTGGAGAAAATTGGAGTCTTCCCTGTCTGCATAAAACGCTTGCATCTGCATGCTTAAAAGGGACTTTCTTCACTCCATTGCTTTCATCAACTCTCCAACAACAAGTTCATGGACATAATTCCAGTGGAAGTCCTAGCCGGGGTATGAATTAACATATGTTGAGGAAATATGTAGATGTGCCATTTCACATGATCATTTAATTCCTAATTACGCTATATAGGCATCTGTGATTTTATGTTATCATTTTTAATAAATTAATTGTATACTTTTTTCAGCATAACCTACCGTCCTGAAATTATTTTTAAATTAGAGTACTATTATTATTTTAATTTTAAAACCTAGCGCTGGTGAATACTATTTATTATAGCGTCCTCTGCAGCCTGCTGTCTTCCTGGTGGCACTTGGAAGTGCAATAAAAGTTTAATTTATTTTAATTATAGTACATATATATCCATGTGCATACATATAAACACACACACACATATGATATACATTTATACATATATATACATGTGTATATATATGTGTACTGTATGTGTGTGTACATATATATATATATATATGTATGCATGTTTAATATGCTATGTATATGTGTATATGGGTTCACTACGATCTCCCGGCGACCAGCATACCTGCGCCGGGAGGCCGGCCACCGGCTTACCGACAGTGTGGCGAGCGCAAATGAGCCCCTTGCGGGCTCGCTGTGCTCGCCACGCTACGGGCACGGTGGCGCGATACGCGCGCCACACTATTCTATTCTCCCTCCAGGGGGGTCGTGGACCCCCACGAGGGAGAATAAGTGTCGGTATGCCGGCGGTCGGGCTCCCGGCGCCGGTATGCTGGTCGTCGGGAGCCCGACCGCCGGCATACTGAAGACCACCCGTGTATATGTATGTGTGTGTGTATGTATATATATATATATATGTGTAGATATATGTGTGTATATATATATATATATACACACATACACACACACACAGACACACTAGTTTTACGGACCCAGCATATACTGGGTCACCTCAGTCCCCACCCCCGTGATTGGCTCCGCCCAGTTCTGGAAACCCCCCCTTGCAAATCCTGCGTTTGCCACTGCTTGCCACACGTGAAGTCAGTTTAGACACTGCCAGCCTGAGTCAGGTCATTCCCCTCATCAGGCTTTTGCAGAAGAAGCTGGAGACATTGAAGGATGAGCTAAAACAGAGCGATTCCGCTAGGCATGTGGGACTTGTGGATGGAGCCCTTAATTTGCTTAACCAGGATTCACGGGTGGTCAATCTGTTGAAATCAGAGCACTACATTTTGGCCACCGTGCTCGATCCTAGATTTAAAACCTATGTTGTATCTTTCTTTCCGGCAGACATAAGTCTGCAGAGGTTCAAAGACCTGCTGGTGAGAAAATTGTCAAGTCAAGTGGAACGTGACCCGTCAACAGGTCCTCTTTCACATTCTCCCACAACTTGGGGTGTGAGGAAAAGGCTAAGAATTCTGAGCCCACCCGCTGGCGGTGATGCAGGGCAGTCTGGAGCGAGTGCTGACATCTGGTCCGGACTGAAGGACCTGCCAACGATTACTGACATGTCATCTACTGTCACTGCATATGATTCTGTCACCATTGAAAGAATGGTGGAGGATTATATGAGTGACCACATCCAAGTAGGCACGTCAGACAGTCCGTACATATACTGGCAGGAAAAAGAGGCAACTTGGAGGACCTTGCACAAACTGGCTTTATTTTACCTAAGTTGCCCCCCTTCCAGTGTGTACTCCGAAAGAGTGTTTAGTGCAGCCGCTCGCCTTGTCAGCAATCGGCGTACGAGGTTACTTCCAGAAAATGTGGAGAAGATGATGTTCATCAAAATGAATTATAATCAATTCCTCCGTGGAGACATTCACCAGCAATTGCCTCCAGAAAGTACACAGGGACCTGAGATGGTGGATTCCAGTGGGGACGAATTAATAATCTGTGAGGAGGGGGATGTACACAGTGAAAGGGGTGAGGAATCGGACGATGAGGAGGAGGTGGACATCTTGCCTCTGTAGAGCCAGTTTGTGCAAGGAGAGATTGATTGCTTCTTTTTTGTGGGGGCCCAAACCAACCAGTCATTTCAGTCACAGTTGTGTGGCAGACCCTGTCGCTGAAATGATGGGTTTTAAAAAAGTGTGCATGTCCTGTTTATACAACACAAGGGTGGGTGGGTGGGCCCAAGGACAATTCCATCTTGCACCTCTTTTTTCTTTCATTTTTCTTTGCATCATGTGCTGTTTTGGGGACTTTTTTTTTGAAGTGACATCCTGCCTGACACTGCAGTGCCACTCCTAGATGGGCCAGGTGTTTGTGTCGGCCACTTGGGTCGCTTAGCTTAGTTACACAGCTACCTCATTGCGCCTCTTTTTTTCATTGCATAATGTGCTGTTTGTGGACTATTTTTTGGAAGTGCCATCCTGTCTGACACTGCAGTGCCACTCCTAGATGGGCCAGGTGTTTGTGTCGGCCACTTGGGGTCGCTTAGCTAAGTCACACAGCTACCTCATTGCGCCTCTTTTTTTCTTTGCATCATGTGCTGTTTGGGGACTATTTTTTTGAAGTGCCATCCTGTCTGACACTGCAGTGGCACTCCTAGATGGGCCAGGTGTTTGTTTCGGCCACTTGGGTCGCTTAGCTTAGTCATCTAGCGACCTCGGTGCAAATTTTAGGACTAAAAATAATATTGTGAGGTGTGAGGTGTTCAGAATAGACTGAAAATGAGTGGAAATTAAGGTTATTGAGGTTAATAATACTATAGGATCAAAATGACCCCCAAATTCAATTATTTAAGCTGTTTTTGTGGTTTTTTTTGTAAAAAAACACCCGAATCCGAAACACACCCGAATCCGACAAAACATTTTCAGGGAGGTTTTGCCAAAACGCGTCCGGATCCAAAACACGGCCGTGGAACCGAATCCAAAACCAAAACACAAAACCCGAAAAATTTCCGGTGCACATCACTAGTTATAACTGGGTTACAACAATACAAACTCATGTAAGAGAACCGATTTGTTTGTGTGTCTGGTGTAATATGAAGATGTTACCAGTGTTACTAATTATACTGAGTTCAGAGAATGCATTGTGCACACCAAAATCAGTCACATCTCCGGAACCTGGTATGAGGTTGGTGTACTGTAAGTGCCAATGATAAAGATGAGTGTGGATGAGTATGATTGTGTGATAATACAAATGTGTACATTTTTGTATGTGTGAATTGTAGCTTTAGCAATTTGAATGTATATATATATATATACACAGTAAATATACACTACATTATATATATATATATATATACATACAGCGGGTTGGTGCGGCACTCCTAGCGACTGTCACAAATAGGCAAAAGGGTCCTCGGTGTGGACAACGTTTCAAAGCAATTTAATATAGCTTTTTCGTCAGGTCATATACAACAAACACAAGTGTACTCACCTAAATACCCAGCATGTGCGTCTATCACCACGCGCTACCGGAACTCAGGCACCCGCCAGGCTCGTCGGCGCTCTGTGGTGACGTAATCAACCAGTGCCCATCACCATGGAAACCACTAAACAACAAGGATGCAACAAGAAACTTTGTGCTGCTTGCATACAAATGAAAATCAACACATATCCAGGCGGCCAGTGCTTGATACATATTTGGCATTGTAAAATATCCATCTAGACAAATTGACATCCTGAAATAAAAAGTATGCATGCAGTACATGGCCACACAAACGCTATATTTCACCAAAGGACTACATACAGGTTCCTATCGTCCCGTATAAATTTAGTTTACATGTCTGTGTGGTTATTAGCTATATACAGGCGCTATCTTATGCGAAATAACTAAGTTTCATTAAACCAAGCAATGTTAGAGACATTCTTCACAATAATGCGTGCAGGCCTAACTGTTCGTTGAGACCCCTGGGGTGGAGGGTACCTAACCGGTGTATCCACCTGACCTCACATTCCAGTAGTTTTTGTCCCCGATCACCTCCACGTATGAGGGGGGGTACATGATCTATCATACGATAGCGTAATGAAGTAAGTGAGTGTCGTGCTATCGCAAAATGTCGAGCGACCGGCAGGTCACTAGAGCCCTTTGCGATAGCTGATTTTATTGCCGACCTGTGGGCTGCCATACGTTCCTTGAACATACGTTCGGTCTTACCAATGTATGACAGCCCACAGGGGCACAACAGTTGATAAACAACAAATTTTGTTGAGCATGTCAAAGTAAAATTGATGGTCAATGGACGGCCAGTGAGGGGATGCTGGAAGGTCCTACCACCAATCATAAATTGGCAGGTGACACAAGTGCAGCGGATGCATCCTCGAGGATTGGAACTCATATTAGTCTGAGGTTTGGGAGTGATATCAGATTTAACCAGAATATCTCTTAAGTTGCGCCGCCGCGTGTAGCAGGACATGAGGCGTGTATCTTGCAGATCTAAATCTGGGTCAGATTGCACGATATTCCATAGTGTCTTGGACACCTGATTGATACCTCTACTAGCAGGGCTGAATTGACCTACCCATGGGATAATTTTTTCGGCTTTAGGGCATCTAGGCTCTAGTTGTAATAATTGTGCACGATCTAGTGCCATAACTTTTGATTTGGCCTGTTGTAATAACTGCATAGGGTATCCTCTACAACGGAATTTATTTATCATGGTAGACATTTGTGCCTCAGCAAGCTGAGGATCAGATGTGATCCGCCGAATTCGCAGTAATTGGGAGTAAGGCAATCCCCGTTTTAGTGATGGTGGGTGAAAACTGGCAAAATGTAAAAGATTATTTCTGTCAGTAGGTTTGCTAAATAGTGATGTAGAAATATGGCCATCATGGATGGATATGTTAACATCAAGGTACTGTATTGATTGTTCACTCATAGTATAAGTGAATTTCACCGGGTGATTCCTAACATTATGGGTATCAATGATCTGTTTAAGTCGTTCAGGATTACCCCTCCATATGATTAATAAATCATCTATATAGCGATAGTAGCTGATGATATCAGCTGCTACCGTGGGGTCATCAAAGAACACCTCTTGTTCCACTTGGAACATAAAGATGTTCGAGTACGATGGGGCCACAGGGGACCCCATCGCACATCCTGTTTGCTGTAGATAGATTTTACCATCAAAAGCGAAAAAATTCTTAGTTAGGATCATGTATAACATGTCAAGGCAGAACTGAAGTTCAGGACCTTTATACTCAGGGTGATTGTGCAAAAAACCTTGTACTGCCTGTATACCACTATCATGAGGGATAATGGTATACAGGCTCTGGACATCAACACTGCATAGAGTTATCCTGCCCTCAAATCTATTAAGTATCTGTAGTTTACGTAGTAACATATTGGTGTCAAGCAAGAAGCGAGGGTGTGCTTGAATGCACGGCTGAAATACTGAGTCAAGGAAGAGGGCAATCGGTTGGAACAGGGATTTAATGGCCGATATAATTGGCCTACCCGGAGGTTTCTCCAAAGATTTATGAATTTTGGGAGTAGTATAGAGAATTGGCATCACAGGAAATTTAGGGAGTAATGCATTCCGGAGGTCACTAGATATAATCCCTGCTCCAACCGCCTCGTCCAATCTACTGCTCAGCTCGTTCTTAAATGTAATAGTGGGGTCGGCCTTAAGACACTTGTATGTACAAGGGTCTGCAAGTTGATCATAGATTTCCTTTTTGTAGTCAGACAGATCCTGCAATACAAGGGCTCCCCCTTTATCTGCCGGTCTGAATACAATATCACGGCAAGTTGACAGACAATCTAGGGCTGTTTGTTCAGCTCTACTAAGGTTATTTCTGGTTGCCGGTAAAGCAGACATACATTTCTCAGTCTCAGATTCTAAAAGTCGCATGTATGTCCGAACAGATGCATTATGTGATTGGGGTTCAAAGGTGGATTTAGGCATAAAGTTCTTGAGTTTGGGGGGGATATCTGAAGGCTTCTCCGATATCGCAGGGTGTCTGGAGAAATGTTCGCGTAATTTCAATTGTCGGTGCAGACGATATTTGTCGACCTTCCACTGCAGGGGATCTTGCCGGCACGTGGGTATGAATGAAAGTCCACGTGAAAGGACAGATAGTTCTACATCACTTAATTCGTGGCTGGACAGGTTGATAACTAGGTTCTCTGATTTTTCGCTGTCTTGGGTGGTCGTCCCACTCTGCCCCTTCCTCGTCCATTGGTGCCCACGTCTTGTGTGGTGACGTTGCCTCTTACGCCTGGGCTCTTGGCCCTGTTGGCTACCCCTAAAGGGTGGGTATTTCGTGATGTCTGGGCAACACTATCGGAGTCACTGGTAGTTGAAGTATGTTCATGTGAAGATTCTAAATCGCGGGTGCGATGAGTCCTGCGTCGAAAAAATGGACGTCTGTTATCACGCTTAGCGTTGCCATCAGTCCATTTGTAGACATTATATTGTTCGTAGTCCATATCAACTTTTTGTTTTTTTGCTGCTTTGAACTTGATCAATTCTCGTTTGTATAATTGTAATTGGTCGTTAAGTCTGGTAAACCAATCAACCGAAGTGTCTGCTTCAAGGTTGGCTTTATGTTTTAATTCAAATTCTGTTGCTTTCGCTTTGTATGTATTCATTTCCATGGTTGATTTCTCAATAATGAGTAGCATAAGGTCCATAGAACAGCGGTTCAGAATGCCAACCCACTTGCGGCAAAATGAAGGATCATTACGTCCAATTGTGGGGGAATTGCGCACTCTCAACCCACGTGGTATTTTCTTTGATCTGTAATACTCTGATAACGAGAGGCAATGGTAGAAATAGTCTATCTCTTTCTTTTTAATTTTTAAGAGGTCGTAATACAGGTCTTCCAAGGATAAGGATTCTTGTTGTTCACACAGTTTGGCAGAATATAAAATCGCATCAGCTTCAGCTTCTGAATAGCCATGTAATTCCCCAATAGGGTATTGAGCAAATGACACCCCTTGGCTGCTGGTATCACTGATTTCATTAGCCATGATGATCACTATGTGCTACTATTGCACAATATGGCTATAACAGCCTAACACGACTGGAAGCAAAGAATAGGGAGCTTGAGGACTGGAAAGATCTTAGCTGCTCTTTTCCTAGATGCTGGTATCCACAAGCTCTACCTAATGTGTCTGATCCAATATATGCAGCATACACAAGTCATAAAAATATAAAGTGCAAATAAAGTGCAGTCCAAAGTGCTATTGTGCAAACGTGTGGAAAAAGTAGCAGCAGGTTCTCATATATTACAATGATGAAAGAAACAGACACTGAGTATAGTATAATAAAAGTGCATTTAGATCATGGGGAGCCTTGACAGAGAGTACACTAACGAGGCAGTGTGTAATCTCATACATAAAAAGCAGGTAGGTCCGGCTCTCCCATTAAAATTATAAAAGCACTGGGTGCCCTCACATGGAATGAATACATACAGCGGGTTGGTGCGGCACTCCTAGCGACTGTCACAAATAGGCAAAAGGGTCCTCGGTGTGGACAACGTTTCAAAGCAATTTAATATAGCTTTTTCGTCAGGTCATATACAACAAACACAAGTGTACTCACCTAAATACCCAGCATGTGCGTCTATCACCACGCGCTACCGGAACTCAGGCACCCGCCAGGCTCGTCGGCGCTCTGTGGTGACGTAATCAACCAGTGCCCATCACCATGGAAACCACTAAACAACAAGGATGCAACAAGAAACTTTGTGCTGCTTGCATACAAATGAAAATCAACACATATCCAGGCGGCCAGTGCTTGATACATATTTGGCATTGTAAAATATCCATCTAGACAAATTGACATCCTGAAATAAAAAGTATGCATGCAGTACATGGCCACACATTAGGTAGAGCTTGTGGATACCAGCATCTAGGAAAAGAGCAGCTAAGATCTTTCCAGTCCTCAAGCTCCCTATTCTTTGCTTCCAGTCGTGTTAGGCTGTTATAGCCATATTGTGCAATAGTAGCACATAGTGATCATCATGGCTAATGAAATCAGTGATACCAGCAGCCAAGGGGTGTCATTTGCTCAATACCCTATTGGGGAATTACATGGCTATTCAGAAGCTGAAGCTGATGCGATTTTATATTCTGCCAAACTGTGTGAACAACAAGAATCCTTATCCTTGGAAGACCTGTATTACGACCTCTTAAAAATTAAAAAGAAAGAGATAGACTATTTCTACCATTGCCTCTCGTTATCAGAGTATTACAGATCAAAGAAAATACCACGTGGGTTGAGAGTGCGCAATTCCCCCACAATTGGACGTAATGATCCTTCATTTTGCCGCAAGTGGGTTGGCATTCTGAACCGCTGTTCTATGGACCTTATGCTACTCATTATTGAGAAATCAACCATGGAAATGAATACATACAAAGCGAAAGCAACAGAATTTGAATTAAAACATAAAGCCAACCTTGAAGCAGACACTTCGGTTGATTGGTTTACCAGACTTAACGACCAATTACAATTATACAAACGAGAATTGATCAAGTTCAAAGCAGCAAAAAAACAAAAAGTTGATATGGACTACGAACAATATAATGTCTACAAATGGACTGATGGCAACGCTAAGCGTGATAACAGACGTCCATTTTTTCGACGCAGGACTCATCGCACCCGCGATTTAGAATCTTCACATGAACATACTTCAACTACCAGTGACTCCGATAGTGTTGCCCAGACATCACGAAATACCCACCCTTTAGGGGTAGCCAACAGGGCCAAGAGCCCAGGCGTAAGAGGCAACGTCACCACACAAGACGTGGGCACCAATGGACGAGGAAGGGGCAGAGTGGGACGACCACCCAAGACAGCGAAAAATCAGAGAACCTAGTTATCAACCTGTCCAGCCACGAATTAAGTGATGTAGAACTATCTGTCCTTTCACGTGGACTTTCATTCATACCCACGTGCCGGCAAGATCCCCTGCAGTGGAAGGTCGACAAATATCGTCTGCACCGACAATTGAAATTACGCGAACATTTCTCCAGACACCCTGCGATATCGGAGAAGCCTTCAGATATCCCCCCCAAACTCAAGAACTTTATGCCTAAATCCACCTTTGAACCCCAATCACATAATGCATCTGTTCGGACATACATGCGACTTTTAGAATCTGAGACTGAGAAATGTATGTCTGCTTTACCGGCAACCAGAAATAACCTTAGTAGAGCTGAACAAACAGCCCTAGATTGTCTGTCAACTTGCCGTGATATTGTATTCAGACCGGCAGATAAAGGGGGAGCCCTTGTATTGCAGGATCTGTCTGACTACAAAAAGGAAATCTATGATCAACTTGCAGACCCTTGTACATACAAGTGTCTTAAGGCCGACCCCACTATTACATTTAAGAACGAGCTGAGCAGTAGATTGGACGAGGCGGTTGGAGCAGGGATTATATCTAGTGACCTCCGGAATGCATTACTCCCTAAATTTCCTGTGATGCCAATTCTCTATACTACTCCCAAAATTCATAAATCTTTGGAGAAACCTCCGGGTAGGCCAATTATATCGGCCATTAAATCCCTGTTCCAACCGATTGCCCTCTTCCTTGACTCAGTATTTCAGCCGTGCATTCAAGCACACCCTCGCTTCTTGCTTGACACCAATATGTTACTACGTAAACTACAGATACTTAATAGATTTGAGGGCAGGATAACTCTATGCAGTGTTGATGTCCAGAGCCTGTATACCATTATCCCTCATGATAGTGGTATACAGGCAGTACAAGGTTTTTTGCACAATCACCCTGAGTATAAAGGTCCTGAACTTCAGTTCTGCCTTGACATGTTATACATGATCCTAACTAAGAATTTTTTCGCTTTTGATGGTAAAATCTATCTACAGCAAACAGGATGTGCGATGGGGTCCCCTGTGGCCCCATCGTACTCGAACATCTTTATGTTCCAAGTGGAACAAGAGGTGTTCTTTGATGACCCCACGGTAGCAGCTGATATCATCAGCTACTATCGCTATATAGATGATTTATTAATCATATGGAGGGGTAATCCTGAACGACTTAAACAGATCATTGATACCCATAATGTTAGGAATCACCCGGTGAAATTCACTTATACTATGAGTGAACAATCAATACAGTACCTTGATGTTAACATATCCATCCATGATGGCCATATTTCTACATCACTATTTAGCAAACCTACTGACAGAAATAATCTTTTACATTTTGCCAGTTTTCACCCACCATCACTAAAACGGGGATTGCCTTACTCCCAATTACTGCGAATTCGGCGGATCACATCTGATCCTCAGCTTGCTGAGGCACAAATGTCTACCATGATAAATAAATTCCGTTGTAGAGGATACCCTATGCAGTTATTACAACAGGCCAAATCAAAAGTTATGGCACTAGATCGTGCACAATTATTACAACTAGAGCCTAGATGCCCTAAAGCCGAAAAAATTATCCCATGGGTAGGTCAATTCAGCCCTGCTAGTAGAGGTATCAATCAGGTGTCCAAGACACTATGGAATATCGTGCAATCTGACCCAGATTTAGATCTGCAAGATACACGCCTCATGTCCTGCTACACGCGGCGGCGCAACTTAAGAGATATTCTGGTTAAATCTGATATCACTCCCAAACCTCAGACTAATATGAGTTCCAATCCTCGAGGATGCATCCGCTGCACTTGTGTCACCTGCCAATTTATGATTGGTGGTAGGACCTTCCAGCATCCCCTCACTGGCCGTCCATTGACCATCAATTTTACTTTGACATGCTCAACAAAATTTGTTGTTTATCAACTGTTGTGCCCCTGTGGGCTGTCATACATTGGTAAGACCGAACGTATGTTCAAGGAACGTATGGCAGCCCACAGGTCGGCAATAAAATCAGCTATCGCAAAGGGCTCTAGTGACCAGCCGGTCGCTCGACATTTTGCGATAGCACGACACTCACTTACTTCATTACGCTATCGTATGATAGATCATGTACCCCCCCTCATACGTGGAGGTGATCGGGGACAAAAACTACTGGAATGTGAGGTCAGGTGGATACACCGGTTAGGTACCCTCCACCCCAGGGGTCTCAACGAACAGTTAGGCCTGCACGCATTATTGTGAAGAATGTCTCTAACATTGCTTGGTTTAATGAAACTTAGTTATTTCGCATAAGATAGCGCCTGTATATAGCTAATAACCACACAGACATGTAAACTAAATTTATACGGGACGATAGGAACCTGTATGTAGTCCTTTGGTGAAATATAGCGTTTGTGTGGCCATGTACTGCATGCATACTTTTTATTTCAGGATGTCAATTTGTCTAGATGGATATTTTACAATGCCAAATATGTATCAAGCACTGGCCGCCTGGATATGTGTTGATTTTCATTTGTATGCAAGCAGCACAAAGTTTCTTGTTGCATCCTTGTTGTTTAGTGGTTTCCATGGTGATGGGCACTGGTTGATTACGTCACCACAGAGCGCCGACGAGCCTGGCGGGTGCCTGAGTTCCGGTAGCGCGTGGTGATAGACGCACATGCTGGGTATTTAGGTGAGTACACTTGTGTTTGTTGTATATGACCTGACGAAAAAGCTATATTAAATTGCTTTGAAACGTTGTCCACACCGAGGACCCTTTTGCCTATTTGTGACAGTCGCTAGGAGTGCCGCACCAACCCGCTGTATGTATTCATTCCATGTGAGGGCACCCAGTGCTTTTATAATTTTAATGGGAGAGCCGGACCTACCTGCTTTTTATATATATATATATATATATATATATATATGTTAAAGTAAGGGGAGGGGTGAAATTGAGTTCCACCACCTGTAAATGTAGGTGGGACTAGTTCCACCTCCTCCACGGTCTGGCATAGTAATTCAACAGAAATGCCTACCCCAGCACCCACATCAGCAGATGATGCAGGACAGTGCTAGTGTCACAGATGAGCTGAAGCCACCTTCCCCTTCCTCAGGCTCTTGTGGCTCCATGGCCTCCTCCACCTGTGCCCACCCCTCCTGGTACTCACACATTCAGGTCGCTGTGGCTTCCTTTTCCTGCACGGAATTTGTGATGGTATGCCATCACTGCCGCTGAAGTGAAGAAGATCCATGAAGAGGAGCATGCTCTGTACATGCTGAAGACAAGGTGAGAGGGGGCTAGAGGGTCAAAGAGAGGTGGATAAGCTGCTGGAGGGACATAGGGCATGTTGCTGCTGGATGGGCACAGGCAGTGAGCTACTGGAGTGACAGAGGTAGAGATGTGTATAAGGGGCACTACTGTGGGCATTTTGTGTATAAGGGGCACTACTACTGTGGGCATTATATGTATAAGGGGCACTACTGTGTGCATTATGTGTATAAGCGGCACTACTGTGGGAATTATGTGCAAGGTGCACTACTATTGTGAGAATTATATGTAAAGAGCACTAGTACTGTGGGCATTATATGTATAGGTAGGGGCACTACTGTGTGCACTACATGTATATGCTGCATTACTGTGTGCATTATGTGTATAAGCTGCACTACTGTGGGCATTATGTGCATGAGCCACTACTACTGTGGGCATTATGTGTAAGGGGCACTAATTCTGTGGGCATTATGTTTAAGGGGAACTACTATTGCAGGAATTGTGTATAAGTGGCACTGATGTGGTCATTGAGTATAACGGGCACTACTATATGACATAAGTGGTACATCTGTGTAATATGAATAAGGGGCACTTGAATAATCGGCACTACTGAGGGACACAACATGAATAAGGGGCATTACTATGTGGTTTAATATTAATCAGTAGCACTATGAACAGTGTAATGTGAATAAGTTTGTGCTACTGGGTGAAATATTTTGAATTTGGGGTACTATTGTGTTACTACCCCCTTCCTTGGGAGACCACTGTACATTTATAAAGTATGGGAGATAGGGCACACATTTATAGATTGCAGGGTGCCGAAACCCTAGTACCACCCCCCTGGCTCTGCCTAATGGGAGGGAGAATAGGTGACAGGAAATTAGTTCCTCCACCTCTCTAGGACCACTTTAAGACATATATATATATATATATATATATATATATATACATAAAGTATGATATAGACACTCTCTTCAAAGTCAGCGGCCGCGGTTCCCTCCTCAATAAGTATAAATAAAGCAAGGCTGACTGCCACATCCTTCAGTTCACACAAGCATGAACCAGGACGTACTCATCGGATTTTGTGTATAAAAAAATCAATGCTGTATTAGTATATTAGTGCAGGCATAGTGATACCAGTGTTTCAACGCCAAAAGGCATTTTTCTCAAGGTGCTATTATTGTTTGCATAGCTCCTTGAGAAAAATCAACCTTTTGCTTCTTAATAAAGCTGCCCTGAAGTGCAGATAAATGCATTGAAGATACAAAGTTCCCTTCTTCCTGGCACTGGGCAAACTTGCAGCACTGAGAGACTTCATTTACCACCAAAAACTGGGTGCACCTGCAACAAGATCTCCATTGTTGGAGCCAGTATGCTGCTTCTCATTGCCACACAGTTGTTGTGTCATCTAGTGGACCGCAGCCTTTTTCATCATTGGCACTGCTATGGCCCGCTGCCAACACATATCACTCACCATACTAGCCCAATTTTTTGGTCCCGGCAGGCTGTGACACTGTGTACACTAAGCAGCTGCACACTAACAACCGCGAGATCACGTCACTCACAGCTCCATACCGCACCATACCTTTCTGTGGGCGTTGAGACTGTCTGGTTCTGAGAGTCTCCACTGTACGGGACTGCCCATCGGTAACTATTCTACCATTTCTCTCATTAATCAGCACTGCTGCTGGGGACAGATATACACCACATTGAGGTCTAAAATGACTTTAACTGACCACTCATTGTCGGAGAATTTCTGTTTCATGGTATTAGTTTACCTGCCCATATTAAAATTATTTTGTGTTAATTACTGCACCAGATTAATAGCTGTTGCAGCTTCATAAATTTCATATGTCTTTTATACCCCCTGGAAGTTTATGAATTTAATGTCATAATAAATGACTGTATATTTTTAATATATGGATAAAAATCTCCCCTCACTCAAAAGAGTGGGTGTACCTCGCGCTCGATAGAGCTTTTTCACCTGAGCAGCTGGATAAAATTGGATAGTCAATCCAAAATGAAAAAAAAAAAAAACAATTGTACCAGATGTACTACTGACATCACTGATAATAAGTCTATGCAGACAGGTGTGAAGATCAATCAGTAATTTAATACAATGAAATAAAGTAAAACTAATAAAAATGCTAAGAATAAAGCGATTAGGATAGTGTAATACACGTGTTAAAATTATTTAAAAACTAGGACCTACTTGCTGGACCTGTGGACACTACTTTCCAGAACTTTTGGACGGTGGACTTCTAACAGCCTGGGACTTTTTGTACACATCCATCCTATTGTTATACGGAGGACTTATTTATTTCCCACAACTGGTGTGTTGAAATATGTGCTTTGCTGGACCATCGCCAGGGAATCTTTTATTGTCACCTCCAGGATTGGTAATTATTTGTGGAAAGACAGTCTCTTGCACTTTGGCTTAGGAAAATTGAGGTCCACCAACCACTGGACATACAATTACAACGGTGTCCATACCAGGTCCCTATTTGAATACTTTACAGTCAGCTATGTTTTTAAATAATTTGAACATGTGTATTACACTATCCTAATCGCTTTATTCTTAGCATTTTTATTAGTTTTACTTTATTTCATTGTATTAAATTACTGATTGATCTTCACACCTGTCTGCATAGACTTATTATCAGCGCTATCAGTAGTACATCTGGTACAAATATTTTTAATATATTGTTGTTTGTATGTATTATTAAGCGCCAACTGGGTAAAAAAAACTTTTTGTTGTTAACCTTGGAGAGGCTGGCATACCTCTCTCTCAATTGGCTGCTGATATACATCTGGTAACTAGAGCATCATTTAGTACATTGCCAAAAAACTATACATTACCTTGAGAAAAATGCCTTAGTGTGCTGCCTGGTTCCTGCTTGTGTGAGTTGTGGGATGTGCCAGTCACCCTAAGGAACCTTACTTTATATTATACTAGCTGTTCTACCCGTGCTTCACACAGTAGTTTCTGATTTTCACGGTTGTACATATACAGTACATGAGTGTTAATAATTTGGTAAATATATAGCGATGTAAATTTGAGACATGTTAATGTAAGTAAATATTAATCTATGGTTATTGGCGTTACCCGAGGAGTACCCGTAGCAGATATGGTAAAAAGTGGGCCATTTTTGTAGTTTATTAAATTCTACACACTGGAGGTGCAATCCAAATTTTGATCCAGTTGTCCATTTGGGCTTTATGGTTCACTCAATGCAAGCCACGCATTGGTAATGATGTCATTATGCCAACCCCCTTTTCATCCCCTTAGGGGAGGTTTATTAAAATTCTAATTACGTACTTTTCCTATTTCCCTCCTGAAGAATACCTATGTTAAACTTCAGCTTCCTAACATATCGGGAAGTAAAAGAATTAGTGATGAGTGAGTGAGTGAGTGAGGGCAATAGTATTAATTGTTACTGGACAAAACAAACATTGCTAAGTTATATAATAATAATAATAATAATAATAATAATAACAATAATAATAATAATAACAACAATAATAATAATATGCATCTTTGCCCTAAAACTTATTCTAGACAAATGCACAGTCAATATAGACATCATTAATTTATTGCTTATACTGTATACTAAGAAAACTGACTGCATCAGCTCTTTCTGAGCAAAATGCGATCATATAAAAAGGAAGCTAATTTTCCATTCCCTTTATTGTACACATAAAAATGTTCAGTGTACTTGGTACCAGTGTACTGGTTAATGCTACATGAAATTTTATAGATCTATTTTCCACCAATGCATATTAAAAAGCCTAGCATTAAAGTTGTAAATTTCTCAGTTTCATTTTACTGTACTGTGCATTTACTTCAACCCCCTTGGTAAGCAACACTATAAAAAGAGATAGGGATGATAAATTAAAGTGTGGATTTGTGCTAAAGAAATGATAGACACCATTCCGAAAACAGACAAACAAAATATTATGTTTACAATAACCTTCTAAAACAATGAATAAAATATTTGACTTTATTAAAAGAAAAAATAATAAAATCTCTCCTAAAAAAGTAGGCCAAATATGTGTGTACAGTGTAGAGCAAACACAATCTGTATATTATATGGAAATACATTTATATATTATTTTCCTGACATATTTTATATAGTAACATTTAATTTGTATAATGAATTGTCCAAGAATATAAAAATTACTGGTGTAATTTCACTAAGTACTGTATATAAAATACTGTATAATGAAAACATGTTCCAGCAGGTAAGTAGTTTCAGATCATTAATTTAAGTGTATGGTTTGCGCTAATAAAATTGAGTTATATTATTTATTATTATTATTATTATTATTAACATTTATTCATATAATGCCAGCATACACTGTTATGCTTTCAAATTTGAAGCAAAACATTCATAACACTAGCCAGACAAAGAGGTAAGAGGGCCCTGCCTGCAAGCTTACAATCTACTTGAGTTGTACACAAATCCCTTGTCTACATACATATCTGACGGTGTGAGATCTGTGAGATGTGTGATCTCATTATATATGAGGGAGATGTACTACGCCTTTAAAAGTTATAAGTTACACGGTGATGTACCAGCCAGTCATCGTTCACAGTGTCCTAAATGTCACAGCCTTACTGACAGTCTGCAGTTATTTGGGGGTGGGGCGGGAGTGGTGACAGGAAGTGATTTTCTAAGGCTGGGGCCACACATAGTGGCCAAGCGGGGGCCCGTTCAGCGGGACCCATTTGGCCACAAGGAGAATGCACATGGGCACACATGAAGGCGCCCACACATGTGCGGCAGTCCTGCTGCCGCTGGGTCCAGGATGATGGGATTTCAGTGTGAACACATACATTTCAATGTATACAGGTGGTCATTCCGAGTTGTTCGCTCGGTAATTTTCTCCGCATCGCAGTGATTTTCCGCTAATTGCGCATGCGCAATGTTCGCACTGCGACTGCGCCAAGTAAATTTGCTATGCAATTAGGAATTTTACTCACGGCATTATGAGGTTTTTTCTTCGTTCTGGTGATCGTAATGTGATTGACAGGAAGTGGGTGTTTCTGGGCGGAAACTGGCCGTTTTATGGGTGTCTGCGAAAAAACGCTGCCGTTTCTGGGAAAAACGCGGGAGTGTCTGAAGAAACGGGGGAGTGTCTGGGCGAACGCTGGGAGTGTTTGTGTCGTCAAACCAGGAACGAAACTGACTGAACTGATCGCAGTTGCCGAGTAAGTGTGGAGCTACTCAGAAACTGCTAAGAAGTGTCTATTCGCAATTCTGCTAATCTTTCGTTCGCAATTTTACTATGCTAAGATTCACTCCCAGTAGGCGGCGGCTTAGCGTGTGCAAAGCTGCTAAAAGCAGCTTGCGAGCGAACAACTCGGAATGAGGGCCACAGTACGTTCACACAGTGCGTCTCTGCCTGTGTTCTATGAAATCCCATGTGCCACTCTCCGGATCCTGTTCTGTGTGCACACAGAACCCCCCTCCCGGTCAAGCGGGACATTCAGCGGGACCCGCTTGGCCGCTATGTGTGGCCCCTGCCTAAGTGGGGCATGTCAGCCCTTACTTTTTTATTAAGGTAAAGGTCAGCCTCTGCATCTTATGATGAAGCTTTGCTAGCCTCTGCAGCATGATTATACTGCACATCCTGAGTAACCATAGGGTTACTCAGATGTCCAATTTTCTTGCAGATGATTCGATGAAGCATCTTCTATTTACACAAGACTCCTACTGTGGCATTTGCATATTATCACTCATGAGCTATGTACAAAGATGCAGCGGCTGTGTGATACTGTATGTGTCCATCTCTGATTCAGATCCTAAGTGTTTAGTGATAAACAGAGGGCATTTATTATTTTTGCATGCAAGGTAAATATTGGCTGTTTTTTCATGCTCAAATCTAAGGGGTATATTTACCAAAGGCTGATTTGTGGTCAATTTGAAATTCGACTGAAACTATCATCTTGTTTTAGTCTAAAAATCGCAGACTTAGTAGCCATCATTTTCTTTCTGTTTAAAATCCAAAATGAATGATGGATGATTTTTAGTACTGGAAACTCAGTCAGTTTTGTCCATTCCATTTAAAACCAACACCAATTACTGTAGGTATGAAAACCTAACTAAAAACTGTCTATAAACCGATGACCACTTCATGATAACATACCTCCCAAGATTTGATAATCATGAAGAAGGACATCTTTGTGTGTGTAACGCCCACGCCCGAAAAGGGGGCATGGCCAATGGAAAAGGTGCGTGGCTTTGCGGGAGTGCCCATGATCGTGAGCCACTCCCCATTTTCGTCACTGAGGGGGCATTCCCAGGGCTCTGTGAATAGAAGCGTCTATTCACCGCTGCTCTGTTAAGCAGAGCAGCAGTGACCGGAGCCTCCCAACTGCCCCACCATGGGACACTGCGGCCCGCGGGTGGGACAGCGGGACAGTCCCAAAAAAAGGGACTGTCATGCGAAAATTGGACAGTTGGAAGGTATGTGATAATTTTCTATTAGCTGAAACATACCACATGCAATATAAAAATCACAAACCCATTATGGAAATGCAGGAACATGTCTAAACACTGTGATCAGTGGCAAACAGGGGTTTCTAACTGCTTTATTTTAGCGTGTATGTGGCCAGCCCATGAATAGGGCATAATTAGCATGAAGCAGCTATAACATACATCATACAAAGTGCAATGCACTGTATTTCATAATTCTCACATATACAGGGCCAGCGATCACAGTAAGACATTAGACGTGGCAGTAAGGACATCTTGCCCGAGCTGAATGCTTTATATCAGATGTGGGCACCAATCCAGAGCATGGGAGCAAGTCAGGGGGAGCAGCAGAAGAACCTAGAAACTGCACTGGACATATATGTACACATTACAGTATTAATAATTACCCCTATAGATGGTCTATAGCAGAGCACCCCTGACATTGCAAGTTTTACAAAGCTCCTAGTTGGTGTACACACGTGTATTAACTACTGGCTGATACATTTTAAACGATCCATCGGTGTTGCTAATTATTTTGTTTGTAATACTGAGGAGATCTTTAAAACATGCAGCTCTTGTAAACTTGTATTATTATATACAATTGCTATAGTGGTCGTGGTGTGGGCTAGAGAGGGGGGGGGGGTTCGAGGCAAGTGGAAATCCCCCTGCATTTGCCTACGGGTGATGGTGTATTTTGGATTGAGGAGATAGTTGCTAATATGAGAATGGAGTTTATTGAGTGTGGGGAGTGATACTATGATAGTTGAATGTTGTCTTGTGTCTTTTTGTGTAGAGTTTGTTACCATTTTTGCCTGGTGTCATGTATGTAATTTTTGTCTTCTCAATTTTTCTGTATATGCATGGAGAATATTTGTGAGTAGGGAAGTGTTACTGCAATTTTTTTCTTTTGTCTAGTTTGCGTGTTTTTTGTTCCATATTAAGTGCCATGATGGAGGGTGATAGGAGGACATCTCAATTAAAATCATCTTAAATTAATATAACCACTAGATAGGATGAGAATAATGGTGATAGGAGAATGAATAGAGAGAGGGTGACAGAGATGAATCTGCATAGGAGGAGGAACAGGACTCCAAGTTACAGAAGGAGAGGCCATCAGGGAAGAAAAAAACCCAATCATTTTTCTGATAATGTGGCCCTGGTCAATTCTCTTGTAGATACAGTAAATTGATGAGCTGTTTGGGAGGTGGCAAAAGTGAAAATGTCTTATGTGGCAGACAGTACTGTAGTTTATGGGGCAGATAAAGCACACCAAAGTTCAAAAGGTCAAGCACCCGTCAGAAATTAGAATATGAGTTAAAGCTAAAATAGGCCAAGAGAGGTAGGCAGTATGTAGAACAGGGGTGGCGTGCCCTTATAGGACTACCTTGAGTATGAGGAGACAACACGGGATATTATACTGAAAGAACTGTTTCCGGTGTCAGTGTAGAGTAAATGGATGCCGACCATGTCCTCCACAGCCTTGTGAGTCTTATGATAAATGGTTACATACACCACTACAAACATGTATGTTACACCTACATTTTTTTAGTGTACAGAAAAATAAATGACTACATGGGTTTAGATTAAATTACACAAGGCGCACACTATGCTCAAAAATATGTCACATATAACTAATACTAATATAATCTTTGCCACCTACACCTACAGTAAACAATCTTCACAGAAATGTAAACTTAGGAAACAGTGTGTTGTGTGGAATACCCTTCTTCTTCATCACCATCTGCAGAGTTGTCCGACAGTGATGAGATACCAGAAAGCTTTAACTACATGATTCATCATGTTGGAAAATACAAGGTCAGTCCTAAAACAGGCATCACAGTGGAAACAGTTCTAATGAATATCTTATAGATTCTGGTGTCTCTTTAAATATAATGGATGCTATCACTTCCAAAAAGCAGTATGGCAAAATGGTTTTTAATCCAATGTCTGTGAAAGTATTTACTAATGCTAGTAAACAATCACTTTCATTCTTTTGAAGTAATGGCACACACATAACAAAATGATCAGAACTTATTTTTTTGTGACTAAGTATGCAATCTCTTGGGATTTGATACTACCTCAACATTGGCAGATAAAACCACACAACAAGGCAGTGGTTGTGTGGTGTGCGGTGCACACGGGCCCCTGGGTCCAGGGGGTGCCTACACTGCACACATTGCACCCATATTATAATACTTACCTCTCCGGAGTCCAGCATCAGACACTGCAGCCATGGCAAAAATTGCAGCCAAAATGGCCACTGCCCATGCGCAGTAGTGCTTTTGGCCTCTGGAACATGGCGGGTGCCATGTTTTTGGAGACCATGGCATGTGTAGTAGACTCCAGCATGATACAAGAGACTACTGCGCAGTACAAAGGAGGGGGCCCACCCGGAGTCTGCACAGGGGCCCCCTCCTCTGTTAAAATGCTCCTGCAACAAAGACCTGTGCCTATATTACACCATATAAAAATACAGTATATAAAAGATCAAATATGTTGAGTATTCACTGTAACAATATATAGCTAATATGTCTCAAACGCCAATGTAATCTGCAAATAAATAATACAACTATAGAAATATGCATAAAACATTAAAACATTCACAGGAGTTATGTATAGCCTGCTAAATAACACAATGCATGTAAGTCATGGGGTTTAATAATAATATATAAATTCAAACAGCACTCTGTCAGCACACTGTCACTCTTATGGAACCAATTAGGTAATAAAGCCCCTCATTGCACATTTATAGTCCCTCCAGTTGTCTGGATTCAGATGGGAGTAGTGTATACGTGCTGATAGATTAAAGTACCATTAATAAGTCTCCAAAAACTTACAATAGAATGTCACATCTTGTTGTCCTGTGGCAGGGGTGTATCTAGGGGTCCAAGCACCCATGGCAAAGTAGGGAAAGGTGCCCCACTCACCCCCTTCATATTTTAAATACGGAAGTCACCAAAAAAGGGGCGTGGCCACACAATAGTACCCTTGATTCATATTGCACCACAAAGTAGTGTCCTTTACTCACATTACACCGCACAGTAATGTCCGTTATTCACATTATGCTACACAGTAGTACCCCATGTCTAGTACCCCATGTCTAACATTGACAGGAAGACCTGGGAGTGCCGCCAGCTACTTTACTACAGTATATACTGTGTATATATATATATATATATATATATATATATATACCACTCTCCAGGTGCGGCACTCCTGCCTTCACAATTCTGAATCTGATGACTTCTGAAAGCCATTGCTGCCAGGAGCTAACAGCAGAAATGGCTGCTGGGAGCTGTAGTTTTGCAGAGTTGCTTGATTGTAGTGTGCACTGCGGAGCGGTGATGGACCCCCTCCCTGGCACCAAGAACAGTGGCTGCCACTGCTGCCTTCTGTGGTCAGTTCCGGGCATCCCCGTGGGTGGGGGACACAGGGGCACAGCTAATCTACCCTGGCCGCGGACTTATCTGGCGCCCCGGACGTGTGCCATCCTGACCAATGTGTAGATACGCCCCTGTCCTGTGGTCCTCCACAAACTGTTGTTTGTACTCCCACTATAATGATGCCGGTTATAGTGCTGGTAGCGGTTGTGTGATGTGTCTGTCTTCTGAAAGTGGGTAGGGCAGATATTACTGTGTCCTTTATTCCAGGAGATCTCTCCCTATATTTAACCTAGCCAGCATCCAGGTCACAGCAGCAGAAGAACCGCTAGTTATAGCACATGACTTATATACATTGTGTTAATTAGCAGGCTATACATACTGTAACTCATGTGAATAATGTGTTATGCATATTTCTATAGTTGTATTTTTTTATTCACATATAACTGTGGGTTTTTGAGACACATTACATTTACAATATTTTATTTAAGTGAACGCACTCTGAGACAAATTACTTTTTTATAGATATTTTATATGATGTAATATAAATTAACACAATTGTGTGGTTTTTGTCTGTCTTTAAGAAATATCTTTAAACTCTAATACTTTGCAGCTTTTTTTCTCTCTTGATTTTAAGTATTTGCAATCTTTCACCAAAAACATTGTTCTTCTTTTTACATCGGCATTAGGTCTTATACAAATTGTTGCACATACTCACAATCCCACTCATGTCAATACCACTCCTGTTCATGTACTTGTTCTCATTTCCAAACCTGTCATACATAAACCCAAAGTGATACAAAGTGATGTTGATGTTCAAGGCAGTGGGGAATTGAATGCCTATCAAGTTCATCATCACATTGTTCACTCCATTATACCATTTGTTCAAGATTAGCAACACATTCCTTTTAACATAAGGAAACATGGGTAAGAGGAAAATATAGAATCTTGAAAACTTAGATATAATTGTAAAGCTTTGTGACATAACATCATGTGTATCACCTATTGTATAGTAGTTGTGCTCAAATCAGGTCAACCAAAGGCAGTGACAATTTGTGTGGATATGCATCATCCTAATGCGGCCATTAAGAGAAAGTGCCATATTTTTCTTTCTATAGATTACATTATGTATAGACTCATGGGTGCCTGTTATTTAAAAAAATGGATTTAAATAAAGATTATGAAATCTCAGTCATTTTTTATTTAATCTTTATCAGAAGCAGTTCATAATACTATCTGCTAAATTATACAGCCTGTTGAAAATGCTAAAAACTATTATGATGACATTCTGATTATTGGAGTTATACTCCATAAACACGATGTGGCTCTGTGCCAAATATTTCAGTGTTTTCAAACAAAGATGTGACACCAAGTAAAGAAAAATGCTAATTTATTCAAATGAAAGTCAGATTTTTGGGGGAGAGATGTTCTCTTAAATTAGGCAAGACCTGATTTGCAATGAATTCAGGCTTACAAGAGTATGGCAAAACTTTACAATGCTGTTGAAAATGAAGTAATTCTTTTAGATGACCAACTATTGTTCCCAATTCATTCCAAATTATGCCTCTTTGACAGCCATCGTTCTTTCATGCAGAAAAATGCCTAATGTTTATGTCCTTCTTCACAACCATAAGCATTTGATGATATGAAGGATGTCTGAAGAATAGTGTTACAATGTACTGTTACAACAATACATGGAAAACAACATTTATTGCCAATGCTAGTTTTGTGAGACTATAGTATTTGCTATCTTAACTTTGTTAAATACCCAAGTGTATCATAACATTTAATAATGTGCTAGTTGCAGTTTGCCAGTCATTAGAATGTTACTCCCATTCAGAAAGTGAAGCTCTTTCCTGCAGTGTGGGATTGTTAACCTTTTTACTGTTATTTACACAGCATAAACTTTACAGTACCATCCAGAATGATCATCCAGCGCTGGTGACCCGCTTTGGAAAACTGAAGTCCAAATAATCAGCTACAAAATAGCAAAACATGTCATGATTGCAAGCAAACAAATTCACCATGTTTTATAGAGCTGGCACTAATAAGCCATCAGATTACATTTCTTGACACCCTCTGACATATGACAACTCATAAACTACTTCAGTGGAGGGATATATAAACTTTATGATCCACAATATGATTCCTGCTGCCCTTACTGATGACAGCATCAATGTGGCTTTTTCAGCAGATAAAGTACTCCCTGCTGCAAAAACAAAAAAAAACAACAACTGTATTATTTCTAATAATTGGCAGCTGGGATACAGTATTTCTTATTTTCAAAAGATAAGAAATATGACTTTAGAGAAATGAATAAGCATTGCCAAGATCTTACAGTGCATGATGATTCAATTATTCTAAGAGGAGACAAAATTGTCAGTCCAGATGCTTAGAGAAAACAATTGACATTGCCCATGCCAGTCATTTAGGAATTGTAAAGACAAAACAACTTTTACATGAAAATGTTCGGTGTCCCTCCATGCAGCAATATGTTTAATCTGAAGTCAAAAAATGTATGTCATGCTTTTTTCTTTCTACACAAAATAACACAGAACCATTAAGCATGACTGATTTACTGGAACTGTCTAGGAGCATGTGTTGATGTGGGTTTTATGACCCATAATATAATTGCAGGTGCATACGAGTGGCTATGGATGGGTATTCATGCTATCATATTATTGAAATAATATCTTCAACATCTGCTACATTTGCCTTACTAGGGGTGGAAGAATGATAGACTACCCCATGTAAGGAAGGGGTTAAACTCCTGCAATTCAGGGTATGACTCCACCCCTCCCTCACACCTAGTTAAATTAAAGCCTATTTAAGGCCTGGTAGATAAAGTACATATGTCTGTGAAACTCAACGTATTAAGCTGCAATCTTATTATGCTATTATACAGCTTCACTGTGATACCACTATGCTACTGTATTTTACTACTGTTTTGCTGTAACTAATAATAAAGTGCCAGAGTGTTCATTTAGAACTGTGTCAAGACTGCACTTAAAACTACCCTTCTACAAGTTGGTGTCAAAAGGGGAATCAACTGAGTTTCTATTGTTATTATATGACTAGTCAAAATGTAAACATGTATTCAGCAGTTTGTAGCACACCTTAATCATTTGGATGGTTTTCTGAAACTCTTTTGGTAAAATAATAACAAAAATGCCCGGGCGCTGACAATAAAGTCCTGAGGTATTTTACTTCAAAACTGATTATGTGCTGCTGCTTCACTTAAGAGGTCACTGTTAACCTCACTGTAATCCAAATAGTATATAACAAAAAATTAATGAAGCGCTGTCCAGATCAGTATATATTTAAAAACACAAAACATTTATTAGACATTACATTACAAACATTTCACACGGCGGTGTTAAAAATTAATAAAACAAAACTAATTAAAATACGATAGAAATGTATATATCCTTGTAACCTCTCCGGAGTTAATTAGCTTACCTAGTGCAATAGTGGTTAGTAGCATTTAGTAGCATTTATCAAGCCGTAGCAATTAATAGCATGTGACAAGCAAAGATGAATAAGCTTGAAAAGGTTAAAAGTTCAAAGCATGTAGATTTGTTATTATGAAATTTGTTAGTATTGAGAATCCTTTCATGCAAATAATCGTATTCCCTGCATCCACTCTTAGCAGGAAAAACAAGTTATACTTATCAGTCCAGCGTGACCACGCTTAATACCAGCTCTGCGTATCTTCAGACCATGAAACTGTATATACAGGGTGACGTCTCACTCCTATTTGCTCTGAATCCGGTCCTCACACTGTATTGCTGTATATAAATTCCAATTACTCCCAGCCATGGGCAGCACTCCTCTACGCATTTCTCCACCTATGTGCAGCTCGGCGGCTTCCTCAAAGAGAATGGTAAAAGCTGTTGTGGCTATAGTGAAGCTGCAATTGCTGACCAGCCATTAGCTACCATTACACCTACAGTACAATGGGTGATAATTCATATGGATTTCTGACAAATTTTTATTGTGTGACCATTAGCAAGAAATAACCTAAGGATATCTGGGAAATTAAAGTTGCAGCCATAGCTGCTGAGCAACCAGCAGACTATGACTGATAGACAGAGCCGGCCCTAGGCATAGGCAAATTAGGCAAATGGCTAGGGCATTTGGTATGCCTAAGGGCACAAGCAGATTCTGCTGATTCAAATTATATGCAGAATGCCTATATTCTGTGTGTGACTGCAGCTGTATCTGCATACAAAATGCTACATTACAGTGTATTCCTGAAATCATTGAAACGTAGCATTTCGTATGCAGATACAGCCACAGTCGCACATAGTATATAGGCATGCTTCCTATCATTTTAATCAGCAGAAGCAGCTTGTGCATCCTAGCCACATAGTAATGCAAATAAGACTCATTTCTGTTAAAAAAAGCACCCAACATTATCAGAGCTGCCAGCTGACTCACGCCAGGCATCTCCTGCTGCATGGTGTATTGAGGAAAGATGTATGAGGACACATCTGTATCCAAGCAGATGCATAGGTCACAGTGTTAGTGGCCATGTTAGTGCTGTGTGTGTATGGGTTGGTAGTGCAGTAGTGTTTGGCATATAAGAAAGGGGCATTATGTGTAAAAGGGCATTAATAAAGGTTTGCATAATGTGTAAGGTGCATTATGTTTATAAGGACATTAATGTGTGTCATGTGTAAGGGACATTACTAATGTGTGGCATTATGTATATAAGGTGCTCTACTGTGTGGAGTAACATAGAGAAAGGGCACTACTGTGTGGTCTAATGTGAATAAAGAGCAATATGGTGTGGTGTAATGTGAATAAGGAGCAATTTAGTGTGATGTAATGTGAATAAGGGGCACTACTGTGAGGAAAAATGTATATAAGGTGGTACTACTGTGTGATGTAACGTGAATGAGAGACACTGTCACATGATAAAATGTGAATAAAGTTGCACTACTGTGTGGTGTAATTTGAATTGGGAGTACTATTGTGTGACCATGCCCCTTCCAAGAAAAAACATGCCCCTTTTTGAGCTGTGCGCCGAATGTGCGCATTGATCCCATTTAAAATATAGGGGTTAGGAGCACCAAAATGAGAGCTGCTATGGGTGAAGGATGTGAATTTCTATTATTTTAAATAAACATTTAAATACCAGCATTAATATATACTGCGGATGTAAGGGGCATCTTATTACCATGTACGCTAATAGTGCGCTGAACGTTGCAGCACTATGTCCCTTAAGAGAAAGCAAGTAGTCGCACACATTGTATTACTGAGGTCAAAGGCCCAGAGATATATATATGTATTTGATATTAAAAGTTATGCATACAAATAACATATGTACAGTATATCATTCAGTATAACATATATAAATATAAGATAGGGTTACAGTTACATAAGAAACAGTTGCAGCCAGTATACATCATCCTATCCCATAGAACCTTCATCCATTTCTTCCTCTCAGCTACTAACTATCTATGCCTTAGAAAACTGCATATATCAAACAGTGGGAGTTAACAGGTTGTTGGTTTCGGTCTCCTTCCATTGGTCCAGGAAAAGGAGGTTTCTCATTCATTGTGTTATTGGTCAGTTCATATGTAAGCAATGTCCAGTTTCAAGATGTAGATACAGGGATTAATCACTGGGATTCTACACGCATGTTTTCTCAGGAAGTCCTTTGTTCTCATAGAATGTGACTTTATATTCATACATTTTATCATAACTAATCGTTGCAATGTGCTACAATTTACACATAGCTATCAAATTAATCCACACATTCTCCTGACCATTTTGACACTAAGCATGATATAATAAACTTGTTCCGTCCCAATACTACATATATATCTGGTTTTACACTCTATTATATAAATACATTATAATACAAGTCTGGTGTTGGACATGTTTTGTCTATGTGTAATTTATGTGTTGTATGAATATGTGTTTGCGTGCATCTTTATGGCATTTCTCAGTGATTGCACCTTTTACCATATATACACACCCACCATTCTGCAACACGCACGACGTGCGACTCTATGCATGATGTATGGTAAAGAAGCATGGTGCATCCATATACGTCAATTGCATCCTTACGCTACCACAGAGAAGCTCTGTGTGTTGTTTGTATTGTCTTCTTTTTCCGACTTCGACAAGGATTAGAGGCGGAACTAGCGGCAGTGCTTGGGTGCACCAGTCAAAATCTTGCCTAGTGCATCATATTAATTAGAGCCAGCTCTGCTGATAGACTTTGGACCCAGAATCCTATTTACAGAGGTTCCACACTTAATGTTATGATTCTATTGTAAGGCCACATGCCTTGCCACAAAAATTGGGGCACTTCTAAGTGGCTGCATCTGACACATAATATGCCAAAACTATAAATAAAAACAACAGTAATAATGATAATAATGAAAATGCCACCTATGCTCCACCCCCCCAATGTGGCTGACAGGGGACTGTGAGCGATATCACAAGACTCGTTCTGCATATACGCAGAATGGGTCTTGCACCAGCGCAGACCTGCAACAATTGTATTTGTACATAGGACCAAATATGAATTTGGTCCTATATCCTGTGACACAGTGTGAAAATTAGATTCTGGCAATTGCAATTTTTGTAATACTTAGCAAGAATTGCACATGTGAAATAATTCCAGTATACAGCAGTGCAGATTTAGTGTCCTGGAGGTGCTGGCCATTTAGTTCTAAATTCCACAAATCTAGATACATTCTGCTGGTTAACATATAGATGTAACCACGCGCATCTTGCATGGCTACATCGCAGACAAGCACTCTCAGTGTGGCTAGGCAATCGGTGCCTAGCCGTGCAGAGGCAGCATACAGCGATGCTCCTATTCATGCGAAAGGGGAGTATGCACCCCAGACATGCCTGAGTCTGCAATCACCCCAGAAGAAGAAGAGTTTTATTTATATAGCACTTTTTTCCAGAAGGACCCACAGTTGCTTTGCAAGCATCAAAAACATAGTACTTCTGTGCATTGTTAAACTGGAAATTGAAAATAAAAATGAATCTTTAAAAAAAACCATAGCAGATCATTTTGGTCTTACAGAATGAGGAAAGTAAACCGAAAAACATTGAACATAGTGAACATAACAGCACAATGAGGGTTGGTGCACCAATTTTTATTAATACTATAAGTTCCAAAGGATGCTTAACCCACCCAAGAGAGGTACCCGGCATGCAGCCATTTAGGCGTCCTACATAGGCAATGCCTAGAAGATATTACACAAAATGTGAAATTGCAATGTACTAACGCTTGAGCACAGTCCTTCTATAACAGTCAGTTCCAAGTATTTTCATCCAACCCATGAGTGAACCAGTTGAAGCAGGCATAATCAGTGCACTATATAGGTTACAATGTGTGAAATAAGCCATACAAGGAAATAAGACACATACTAGCGACTGAAACATGTGTAATATGATATGCACTGCATTAATAGATTCACATGTTGTTCAGCCCACCCAAGAAAGAAACATCTAATGCAACCATCTGATTACATCTGACAGGTTGTTCGGTTAGCACAAGTATAACATCCATTTGGAGGAATAGAAAAAAAAAACACATAAGCTGAATACGAGACAAAGGTATAAAATATCAGTATAAATAACAATGGTGACAGCAATATGAACACTATGGTAAGGTTACTAAAAACAAATTAAAAATAATGGATTAAACTGCAACAAGCTGCACAATTCATCTGGCATCTCCCTTGCTCGAGTATGCAGTCTTGTCGCATCCAGAAGATTGTTGGGTGTGACTGGGTCGGAGCACGAGTCTGTCCCCAAATAAAGTCTTTGAAGTACATGGTAACAACAGAATAAGAACCAAGGTGAGATAAGAAAAAAATATAGTAATACCACATAATATGAGTAGGTCAAGATCCAAATCCAATTCAAACTCCGGTTCTAATTCCATGCCTCATAGGACATACTTTGGATACAGGCTTCAATGCGGCAGGCAAGCCTTGTGTTATTGAGCATGTACCGAGACAGCCACTTTTAGCACTCATGCACACTGACTAATTGTTGCTTCCTTAAAAGCTACAAACAGTTGCACAACTGAAAATTTCACGCCTATGGCAGGTGCTGTGTTTCCATCTGGTCACAGCCTCCTATGCTTGTGTCTGTGCATAGGCATTGCTGGATTATTGCAGGTGCGACAGGGGCGGCCACTCTGGGGCCCCCACATATTAAGGGCCCCTACACATTGCAGTTTGAATTGCAGAAGTTTCTCTCCGGCGGCTCAGCTGTTAAGTAACAGCGGCCGCCGAGGTACTCCTGTGCAGTAAAATTGGGAGCAGACAGCGCCATTAGTGCGCTGCCACCAGTGGGTTCGGAAGTTGGGTGCCTCATTGCTGCCACATACCTTTATCCTGAGCAGTAAGCCCGTCCGTGCCGCCCTGGATTCTCCTCTGTCCCTGCCGCCAGCAGCACCAGCATGGTCCCCAGCCATGGAGTTCATGCCTGCTGACTGGTCAGAGTAATAGGGAAAGGAGTGGGACAGGGGCTGGTGGAGGCTGGGGGGGGGGATTGGTGGCAGCATGGGTTTTGGTGGAGGGGATTTGGGGTGCTGGCAGATGGTTGGTTTTGGGGCCCACAAAACTTACATTGCCCTGGGCCCCCACCAGCCTTAATTTGTCCCTGTGCATAGGTGTGCATTGACATTGGCAGCTTTCAAAACCATTTTTGCATGCACTACTAGCCACCACCCAGTTACCACCCAGAAATACTTATCACTTTTTTGCCAAACTGATACCATCTGTCCAGATTTCTACAGCATCTTTGTGCATTCAACTAGGGTAACACATGCACTGATGGAGTTTTCAGATTTTTCCACACATGTACAATTGCAAATAATCACTCATCTATGTGAACATCAGCATAGCGTGCAGATCGCCTGTGGTTCTGAATTAGGCCCTTACGTGCACATTAAAATTAATGTTGCAATGTTATATGGAGACAAAGTATTTGGAAAAACTTCTTCTTTGCTTGCTGTTTGCTGTCAGAGAGGTTACCCGATGCTTCTACAGGTTTTTCACCCATTGAGCTTCTTTATGGCAGAAAAACTAGAGTAGTACTTTGGTGAGAAAGTAAGGAACAGTCTTTTAAAGACAGAATGTTCTATGCTATGTTATGGACACGTGAAATAATTTAGATTTGGTTGGACAATTAATCAGAAGGAGTTTGTTAAACTCCTAACAGATACATGGAGGTTATACAGTATAATCATAATGCAAAGGCAAGAGCTCCCTGAGAGAACATTATATTACTATTGACTAGCAAAATACTAGTAAAATGTCAGGGTCTTTTGTAGTAAATCATAGAGTAGAAGATGTAAATTCTAAAATAGTAAATACCCGAAAAGGAGAAAACAGATTTATCATGTGAATCTATTAAAAGCTGAGAAAAAATACTAATGGAAAAGTTTTTTCTCATCTTGTAAAGGGTGGTAGAGGTCTAAGTCCTTAAGTATCCATGCATATTTTGCCAAGGGCTTGGGTTGTTGGTGACTCTTCATTGACCTTAAAACAGAAAGTTTATCTAAAACCCCTTGTGACTACATTGTTGGATATACTTTTAGACACTGTAGGGAGAACAAATTTGATACAACATAACACTGTGAATCTTGCTGGGGTGCTTGTTTGCCAACGGCCTTATAGGAAGCCAGAAGGGCAGCTTTAAAAATACATGAAAGAAATTATAAAGACTTCCGGTGAGCAGACCCACAGCAGCGGACGTATTTTACAAGCGTGCAATGTAAGAATTTTTTGTGATGTATTGAACAACAACTCTTACAATATACAACTCACTTTTGAGATTAGTACTAAAGAAGTACATTTTTTGGATTTAAGTATATACATAGTGAATAACCAAATAGAAACAAAGAATTACATTAAGCCTACCGACAATAACTCTTATATACCGAGAAAGAGTAATCACCACCCAATATGGCTGAAAGTAATTCCGAAAAGTCAACTGCAGAGGCTTAGAAGAAACTGTTCTAATGTCGAAGTATATGACGAACAGGCTTCAGCTATGAAGACAAGATTTGAAACTAAGGGATATGATGGAGAAACCCTTACTGAAACTATAAGAACAGTACGAGATACGGAGAGAAAAACATTATTGAAATACAAGGAAAAAATTGCCACAAACACCATTCAAATTCCATTCATCACCCAATACAATACCCAATATCGAGAAATAGAGAAAACGATTAAACGTCATTGGCACATCCTCAAAAGTGACCCGCTCCTGAAAGAAACTATTCCGGAAAAACCCAAATTCGTCTATAAAAAAGCCAGGAATTTAAAATCAAGCCTGGTAAAAAGTGCACTACCCGAAAAGAAATTGGGCCGGATAAAGACGACAGGCTTTCACAGATGCGGCGATTGCATTATGTGTAAACATCACACAAACACTCCAAAAAAGGTAACGGAATTTTTTTAAAGGATTCGAGAAACATAATTTATCTAACCATTTCAAAGAAAAACATATGTGCTTTTTGGACTCTATATCATTGGTTATCGGTATCAAAAAAGTATTTGGGAATTGGAGGAAGAAAGATGTGAATACTCTGTTGGCACAAACAGAAATTACGTTTATTTACAACATGAAAACCCTGATGCCGGGAGGCCTCAATGCAGAATTTTAATTGAAATGGTTTTTATAAAGAAGAAAAATCCACCAGTCATAGATTTTCAACTACTGCTTTCTGTGGATGTTATACTTAGCAATATACCATAAATAGGTTGTTTTTATGTTTATTCTTATATTTTATAATATCCACATTGATGTTCTTTGTTTTTATATGATATGGGCTCCTAAATGGTTTCCAACTATCTAAGTTCATATAACACAGTTTCTCTGAACTTGGGATCCATTAAGTTGGATTGTATCCGGAAGATTTTCATACTTCCGTTTTCGAGGTGAAACGCAGTTTGCATTTCAGTTTAACAGGATATGACATCGGAGGCAATTCTGGGTTTGATTCGGAACGCACTGTGCATTCCAGGCTAAAGAAAACGGATGGCGGAGATGCCTTAGTTTCTCCCCACTAGTATATCCCGTTCTTATTGGCTCCCACAAACCAGGAAGCCATATATGTATTACACCAGTGGAGCAGTGCAATGTCAATCAGGAGGGCCTCCACTGATTGGTTTAGCAGCGGTTACTATGGCAACCCGTTTTTAGGAGTAATTATACTCTTTTACTGATATTAAGGTTCTGTTTTTAGTATGTTATGTTTTCTTGTATATGTATGCATTGTATAATTAGTCCACATTTAACATCTATGTAAAAGATGTTATCATTGTTACAATCCCTATTATCTCCATAAAAAGGGGCGGGAGCTTACAGAGCATAAATAGATTGCTCTGGGATCAGACAGCACACCCTGAGGAAGACAGAAATAGTCGAAACGCGCTGTTTTTTTTTTGCTCTATGTTGTTCAGATCTGTCAACTGAGGGATCCGGCTTTTTGTGGGGGTGGTAATTTTTTGGGCCCATGAGATTATTCACTCACCACATTCTGCTGTTGTTTACATCTTCCCTGTCAACAGGCGGCTGTATCTGTATTATAAAACATTTTTATTGTTTTTTGTAATAAAGTCCGTTTTTTATCCATAAAACTGCCTTTTTTTATTCATATACCTGAGGAAGGAGACA
Organism: Pseudophryne corroboree; assembly: GCF_028390025.1. Lineage (NCBI taxonomy): Eukaryota > Metazoa > Chordata > Amphibia > Anura > Myobatrachidae > Pseudophryne > Pseudophryne corroboree. The sequence goes on from NC_086448.1 coordinate 484,473,881, forward strand.
CCAAAGAAACTGCTATAGGAGTGGACATCGCCGACTTCAAGTAAGCATACATGTATGATTTTATACCGGATGATAAATAATATTTAAAAGATACCTTTTTATGTATGGATCCAACTTTTTAGTGTAAGCATAAAAGTGAGCATCATGTATTATTGAGACACATATTGTGGGTGACCCTTAATGTTTAACGACACGGTTTGAGGGCTACTACAACTGCCTCTCCAAGAGATCTTTTGAAATACGGTATCACACATTGGAATACCCTTTTGTTTCCACCTTTTTATATATCCTGTTGAGGGTTCCTGCATAAAATGTTTTAGAAGACACTTTCCCAGGACCTATTCAAAGATACCTTTATATGCATGGACCAGACCTTTTGAAAGTAAGGTTTGAAGTGAGCATCATCTCCTTTGACTTCTACACTTATTGGGTGATCCCATTACGCATTTCCATCACTATATTTGTGGAGGATTTGAAGATCTTCATTATTTCCTTGACCCTTTGACTTTTATTACCAAGATAATACTACACATTGGGACTTTTTTCTTTGTGTTTCTTTTCCATATAAACATTTGTCTTTGATGAGCCAATCTACTGGGGAAGACAGATGAACCAGTCCTAGTAAGAATCTGACTACATATAAAAATTCTCCATTTACCGTCAAAATTGGCGCGATCTGATACCACCATTTACATTGCATACTCGTTTCTCTGGTCTGATAACACCAGTAGGTATTGTGTTTGCTGCCTTTTGTTGTCCAGTGCAGAGTTGTATTTCTTTCTTTGCTGTATTTTACAAGCACTCCATGCTCTCCCGCTGATAAAATCCCGTTTTGGGCCCCTGTAACCCCCTGAAGAGGACACAAGTTGTGGGTAGGATTCGGGGATAAGCCCAGGCAATAGTGCTCCCACCAGTGTTGGCTCCCTGCCTCCCTAACCACCAGATTGCAGCTGTGCATCACCTTACCTCACCACCTTGGGCTGTCTGTTTCTACAGCGGATATTGTGCTGGTCACTCTCCACCAGGTGGAGAGGCGCTTGATGGGGCTTAGTTGGTATCCCATTTGCCACCTATACATTAACATCTGGGACTGCTCCCTCCTCTTCCTCCCCCCACCCTGTTATTGTAACAGCAAACACCAGGCACCATCTTGGCCCTGCAGTAAATGCTATAGCTGCGTGTACTTTTAGCACTAAGCACTTTCTTCCGCATCACCAACAGCAACAGTCATCAATATTTTTGGCCTGTTTCTTTGCATTACTACGATGGAAGTCCACTATTATTATGTATTATTTATTACCAGTTATTTATATAGCGCACACATATTCTGCAGCGCTTTACAGAGAATATTTGGCCATTCACATCAGTCCCTGCCCCAGCACATGCCCCTGCCCCTACCACATGCACACACATTTATGCTAGGGTTAATTTTGTCAGGAGCCAATTAACCTACCAGTATATTTTTGGATTGTGGGAGGAAACCGGAGTACCAGGTGGAAACCCACGCAAGTACAGGGAGAATATACAAACTCCACACAGGGCCATGGTGGGAATCGAACCCATGACCTCAGTGCTGTGAGGCACTAATGCTAACCATCACACCATCCGTACTGCCACTACTCTTTAAACCGCTGTACATCCACTACTAATCTGCTATGGAGAAATATGCATGGTCATGATGTCTCTAGTAGACATTCTTAAGTCACTCTTGCCCGCTTGCTGTGACGGATTAAGGGAGCTGTATTTTTGGTTTCATATTTCATGGTTTCCTGCATGGGGAATTGGTTAATGTCCACAACATCATTAATATATGTCCCTGATATAATAACCAAATGCACCAGTGTTCTGATGGATGGCGGGATTCCGGCATCAGTATTTTGACTACCGGGATCCCAACAGCTGTGATATTTTAAAGTAACCCATCTAAACATACTGTAACTAGGAGATACTGTAGTAGCAGCATCTACTGCCAAATCTACGTGTTTGTCATATCATATCCATTGAGTGAGTGTTAACATTTTGACTTACAGTAGAATGCAGCACAGCAAGTATAAGACATCAGTGGAAGTTTTTTCTATCAGATTCTTTTAAGACATTGATTCAGTTACCACGCCATGGCAAGATCCACTACTATTTGTCAGTGTCCCCCGGTGCTGTGCGACGCTGTGAAGGAAACTAGATGGGTTGCGCTACCCGTCTAGTTTCCCTTCGAGGAGAGGACCTTTGCTGTGCAGTGCGCGATTACGTCATCACGCACTGCACAGCATTGTGGGACTGGCACATAGACGCTAGGGGTCATAATTGACTTCTAGTGTCTATGTGCTGTGCTATGGAAGAGACGTCATGACGTCTCTCCCATAGATCCGAGGATTAGCGCCGGCGGAGGTCAGCAGTGGTCGTGAATCAGGAGCAGGGATAGTAAGTATTAATTAATTAATTTATTTTTTGTATTTTTTTTGTAATCGGGGCACAACTCTACAGGGGTCACAAATTTGAGCACAATTCGACAGGGGCCACAAATGGGGGCACAACTCGACAGGAAGCATAACTGACCATGCCCCTGTATGAAGCCATGCCCCAATTTTCACCCGGGGCGCCACAAGGGCTAGAACCGGCCCTGGTTAGTATACTGGTATTAGGTGTTTTGTAGTCAGATGATAGCCCGTCTACTGTTACAATTATATATCCACATTTTTTGCACATTTTATATAATTGGATAGGAACCAAAAAAGACCAAATATAGCAATCAGTGAATCCTTAGTTAGTTACAAAAAAAAATCCCCCTAGCAGCAGCTAGAGAACAAGGAAATGTGTTAACAAATTTTTACAAAACAAAACAAGAAAAGCTCACAAGCAACTGAAACATTTTTCTATAATTATTAAATTTATAAAACATAATTACAAATATTTAAAACAGGTAGCAGCAAAAAGTATGAATTTCTTGCACCATACAGTTACAAAGTAATACAGTTTAAAACATTCAATAAATGGCACCTACCAGTGGCATAACTACAGAGGGTGCATGGGAAGCAGCTGCTATGGTGCTCAGCCACTTGGGCAAGTCCACACAGGGCTCATGTATGTATTAGGTACACAATGAGGGAATATAGTATAACAAGTCAATTCAGGAAGGGGTTAATACATGTGGTGTGCAGTATCTAGAGCACACATCTGCAAATAGAGTACACTACAGTACAGTGGTGTCACTGGAATGTATGCAGTGTTAGCAGTGGCGTAACTAGAAATTTTTCTCCCCCAAGCCAAAAAATTCTTCGGCGCCCCCCCCCCCCACCCCCCCTTCATGCTCCATAATTGGGAGAAAGAAAGGGATAAATATGCACGCGCCTTCGGCGCGCGTTCCAAAAAAAGGGGTGTGGTTTTGTTGGAGTGGGCGTGGTTTTGCATAAAGGGGCGTGGTATTGCAGGAAAAGACTACCTTATACCCCAGTTTTGCAACCTGCACACCCATACGTTGGCCACCACAGGAAAGAAAAATAATCCTGATTCATGCCCCTTACATTATTTGTCATTTTTCCTCCTTATAGTAATGCCCAGTATACATTATGCCACATACTGCAATGGCCCTTAGACATTATGCCGCACACAATAATGCACGACACAATATGCACACACTGTAATGCCCCCGACACATTATGCCACACACCGTAATGTCTGTGACACATTATGCCACACACCGTAATGCCTGTGACATATTATGACAGGAATCGCAATGCCCGTTATACATTATGCTACACACTGCAATGCCCCTGATACATTATAGCACATACAATGTCTGTGACACATTATGACACACACCGCAATGTCCGTGATACATTATGCCACACACTGCAATGCCCGATACATTATAGCACATACAATGCCTGTGACACATTATGCCACACACTGCAATGACCTTGAGACATTATACCACAATGCCCGTGATATAGTATACCATACACCGTAATGCCTGTGACACATACCGCAATGCCCTGCCCGTTATACCCTATGCCACACATCGCAATGCCCGTTATGTATTATGCCACACTGCAATGACCCTGAGACATTATACCACATACCACAATGCCCGTGATATAGTATACCACACACCGTAATGCCTGACACATTATGACACACACCGCAATGTCCGTGATACATTATGCCACACACTGCAATGACCCCGAGACATTATACCACATATCACAATGCCCGCGATATAGTATACCATACACCGTAATGCCTGTGACACATTATGACACACACCGCAATGTCCGTGATACATTATGCCACACACCGTAATGCCCATTGCACATTAAGTCCTACAGTAAGGCTTCTAATTACTTTTCAATTACCTGCTCGTTGTCAGGGGTTTCATGCACTGGGTGCCATGCTCGTTGCCAGGGGTTTCATGCTCTTGGTTCCATGCACGGTGCCAGGGGTTTTCATGCTCAGGGTGTCATGCTCGTTGCCAGGGGTTTCATGCACTGGGTGTCATGCTCGTTGCCAGGTGTTTCATGCACTGGGTGTCATGCTCGTTGCCAGGTGTTTCATGCACTGGGTGTCATGCTCGTTGCTAGGAGGTAGTCCTTGTTGCTAGGGCTGTGCTCCCAGTGCCACATATGTCCCCAGTGCCAGATATTCCCCCACGGTGCCAGATATTCCCCCACGGTGCCAGGTACTTACATGCCCCAGTGCCAAATATAGTGTGTCCCCCCATGTGCCAGGTACACATATACCCCCCCAGTGCCACATATGCCCCCAGTGCCAGATATTCCCCCCCAGTGCCACATATGCCCCCAGTGCCAGATATGCCCCCAGTGCCATATATTCCCCCCCAGTGCCAAATATGCCCCCAGTGCCATATATGCCCCCAGTGCCAGATATTCCCCCCCAGTGCCAGATATTCCCCCCGTGCCATATATGCCCCCAGTGCCAGATATTCCCCCCAGTGCCAGATATTCCCCCCATGCCATATATGCCCCCAGTGCCAGATATTCCCCCCAGTGCAATATATGCCCCAGTGCCAGATGTCCCCCCCCAGTGCCATATATGCCCCCAGTGCCAGATATTCCCCCCCAGTGCCATATATGCCCCCCGTGCCATATATGCCCCCAGTGCCAGATATCCCCCCCCAGTGCCATATATGCCCCCAGTGCCAGATATTCCCCCCCAGTGCCAGATATTCCCCCCGTGCCAGATATTCCCCCAGTGCCAGATATTCCCCCCAGTGCCAGATATGCCCCCAGTGCCAGATATTCCCCCCAGTGCCAGAAATGCCCCAGTGCCAGATATTCCTCCCTCCCCCCCCCAGTGCCATATATGCCCCCAGTGCCAGATATTTACCCCCCCCCGCCGCTTTTTGGAGGGACACGGAGGCCACACAGCTCGCCTCTCCTGTGTCCCTCCTGCTGCATCATCTCCGGCGGCCGCGGGTCTATTAGGGGGAAGTGCCGGTTTGTGAGCCAATTAGAGCTCACGGACGGCACTTCCCCCTATTAGACCCGCGGCCGCCGGAGATGATGCAGCAGGAGGGACACAGGGAGGCGCGCTGTGTGCCCTCCGTGTCCCTCCAACAAGCGACGGAGGGAAGGAGACTGCAGACTGACATGCGGACGCTCGTCCGCATGTCAGTCTGCTGTAAATCAGTGGCGCCCCCGCAGCCCCTCGCCCCCAAGCCACCGCGAGGACTGCGGGGGCAGTAGTTACGCCACTGAGTGTTAGCGAGATATTCTGAGACACACTCTCTTAAAGAGAATGGAGGAGGAATACAACATGGAAAGCCACACATGCGCAATAGCAGATTGGGTCAGAGGTCACACTGTGATGAAAGCACACCTCTGTTGCTATGGGATATAGTCCCGGGTACTGAAACTGAAAATACAGTGGTGAGGGCTCTCCTCAAAACCCCATAACTGCCATTGAGTAAGGGACAATCCCTGTGACTGCCATACAATTTAGAGACCATTCCTGTGACTGCCATACAGTACAGAGATTCTCACCATGATAGTACAGAGACCATTCCCAATGACAAATATTTATCCAAATGACACTCAGTATTGCGTACAGGGAACAGCCCAATGATAGTTATTCAGTACAGATAATCAGTACAGAGTGGAAGGTTTCTATGGCTACATCTGCTGATTGGCTAAGAGTGGGAAGCTCTCAGCCAATCAGCACATTACCATTCAGGGAACCATGCAGGAACTGTCATTTTGGGTATTGCCCTCTCATACTGTATAGCAGGTCCGTTATAGCATGGGGGACTGCAGTTTTTTGTTTGATCAAGTCCTTCCAAAGAGTAGGTGAGCATGAGTGCATTTTATTTTATATAAAGAGTTAAAACAATTGGTGTGTGTGTACTATCATAACTTTCCAGTTTTTTTACAGTGGGACTACAGATCCCAGCAAGCCTTCAATGTATGGGCATGCTGTCACTTGTGGTTCTTCAAGTGCTGGCTTGTCAGGGCAGGCTTGCTAGTACCTGTAGTTCCTCTGTGAAGTACAATATTGCACACTATGTTTACACCATTAACCCCACACCCACCATCATAATGCATGCAGGGAATTCCCCTGGGCTTTTAGCTTTGGTCTGGGGAATTCTTTTTAAGTGGGGATACTTGAATTGGGGGGTCCCCACTTCATGAGGAATTCAAGGTCTGGGCTGACCAATTTGGCAGTGTGTTACATGATGTCTCCCTGCTTTTGAATAAGTCCTTTCGCTGTTTCAGCCCAGGGCTGGATACAGGATAAATGGAAGGAGGGGGTCTCATCAGTTTTTCCCAAATTTTCCAGTACTAAACCAGGCTCATAGATCTGGGGCTGGTTATACTTATTTTTAACCCTTTTTACAATAGAATACACCAAAGCTTTGCCCAATCATACTAATCTGTGCATTTTGTCGGACAAACCCGCAGCTCAGAGACAGGTCTATTGATTTATTCTATTGTGCTGCAATTTTGGTGCAATTTTCATTGATTTTATAAGCATGATTATCAGTAAATATGGGATTTCTATTTGTGTCCATGTAAAGGATATGCTTGGTATGATTGTGTATTGCTCTCCGATCACAGAAAAATACCAAATCAACAAAAATTGATCTTAGTAAATTTACCCTTAAGTGATAAAAGTAAAAAATGTTCAGGTTAGTAACTTTACTTGACAGAATAATAGTTTGTAGAATACTGCTAACATATTTATATGGCAGGGTGGCCTGAGGAAGTCTTACATAGATGAAACACATTTTGAACCTTGTTTCTCTAAAGTATGCTTTTCAGTGATTAAACTGATGGTAATATTTAAGATGATTTGAATGCTCACATATCCAGATAAGATTTTTTTTTCACTCTTGTCTGTGTCAACCTATTTGATCTTATTGTTTTGTGGATTAATATTGTATCACCTTCCACTGTTACAATAAGACTTAGTCTATTTTTTATGTGTCATTTTCCTGGTCACATTTGTTTTTACTTATTGTGTTCTTTCTGGACACCATGGGGTATATGCAATTGCGGTCGAATTCCGACTGGAATTCGACCGTTTTTAAATTCGACACAATTCGACAGTTACATACCCTCCGACCCGAATTCAACACATTCAATAAAAAACGGATTCGACAGTCCCGCTGTAGAAAAATGGACCAATTGACGGATATGTGCGTCCTGGATTTGACTTTTTGGATGGCACAAAAATGTTTAAAATAACCAGAAAAAAAATGCGTGGGGTCCCCCCTCCTAAGCATAACCAGCCTCGGGCTCTTTGAGCTGGTCCTGGTTGTAAAAATACGGGGGGGAATTGACATGGGATCCCCCGTATTTTCACAACCAGCACCGGGCTCTGCGTCCGGTCCTGGTGCAAAAAATACGGGGGACAAAAAGCGTAGGGGTCCCCCGTATTTTTAACACCAGCACCGGGCTCCACTAGTCAGAGAGATATTGCCACAGCCAGGGGACACTTTTATATCAGTCCCTGCGGCCGTGGCATTAAATCACTAACTAGTCACCCCTGGCCGGGGTACACTGAAGGAGTGGGGACCCCTTAAATCAAGGGGTCCCCCCCTCCAGCCACCCAAGGGCCAGGGGTGAAGCCCGAGGCTGTCCCCCCATCCAAGGGCTGCGAATGGGGGGCTGATAGCCAAGTGACAAAATAAAGAGTATTGTTTTTTGTAGCAGAACTACAAGTCCCAGCAAGCCTCCCCCGCAAGCTGGTACTTGGAGAACCACAAGTACCAGCATGCGGGGGGGAAACGGGCCCGCTGGTACCTGTAGTTCTTCTACAAAAAAATACCCAAATAAAAACAGTACACGCACACCGTGAAAGTAAAACTTTATTACATACATGCTGACACACACATACTTATTTATGTTGACACGAGGTTCGGTCCACTTCTCCAAGTAGAATCCACGGTGTACGTGGCGCTCCCTGATTGGCTGAAGGGACCCTCTGTGACAGGAGTCACGGGGGTCCCGGCATTCGGGGAAAGGGGTCCCATGTGTAAACATGGGACCCCTTTCAGTGCGTGGTCCGCGTAAATGCGTTTTTTTTTTTTTTTTTGCCAAGTACGTGGATTACAAAACAGAAGAGGACAGATCTACACTGAATTTTGGTGAGTATAATTTTATTTTCCGGTACACCGTGGATTCTACTTGGAGAAGTGGACCGAACCTCATGTCAACATAGGTAAGTATGTGTGTGTCGGCATGTATGTAATAAAGTTTTACTTTCATGGTGTGCGTGTACTGTTTTTATTTGGGTATTTTTTTTTGTAGTAGAACTGGTACTACAGGTACCAGTGGGCCCGCCCCCCCCCCGCATGCTGGTACTTGTGGTTCTCCAAGTACCAGCTTGCGGGGGAGGCTTGCTGGGACTTGTAGTTCTGCTACAAAAAACAATATTCTTTCTTTGTGTCACTTGGCTATCAGCCTCCCATCCGCAGCCCATGGATGGGGGGACAGCCTCGGGCTTCACCCCTGGCCTTTGGGTTGCTGGAGGGGGGACCACTTGATTTAAGGGGTCCCCACTCCTCCAGGGTACCCCAGCCAGGGGTGACTAGTTAGTGATTTAATGCCAGGGCCGCAGGGACCGATATAAAAGTGTCCCCCGGCTGTGGCATTATCTCTCTGACTAGTGGAGCCCAGTGCTGGTGTTAAAAATACGGGGGACCCCTATGCTTTTTGTCCCCTGTATTTTTGGCACCAGGACCGGACGCAGAGCCCGGTGCTGGTTGTGAAAATACGGGGGATCCCCTGTCAATTCCCCCCCCCCCCGTATTTTTACAACCAGGACCGGCTCAAAGAGCCCGAGGCTGGTTATGCTTAGGAGGGCGGACCCCACACATTTTTTTTCTTGATTTTAACCCATTTCCACTGAAAACCATGCTCTGATCTCTCCATATTATTTTAGTCAGTTAAAAAAAAATATTCTTTTAAAAAATGTATAAATAATATTTGTGTCTCCTAATAGACAAACCAAGTACATAATCCCTTCTAATATAAATAGATATGCTATTAGCAATACAAAAACTAAAAAAAAAAATGTTTTTACATTTTTTTATTAGATTCCGCCAGCAAAGTGAGGCGGAATGAAATTGACAAAATTACTGTCGAAAAAGCACTGTTGTCGAATCGACATTCTTCAATTGAATATACTTTTGTCGAAAAGCCGCATTTTTACCATTGCAGACATGTCGAATTTGACAACTGTCGAATTTCAAAAAGTCGAATCTGAAACGTCCGTTTTTTGGTCGAAAAGTACTGTATTGCATTGTCGAATTTTTTTTTTTGTGTCGAAAATGCCCCGTTTTTTGACATTTGCGGCAATTCGACCGCAATTGCATATACCCCCATATATATTTAAATATTTAAAACCTGCCCTGTTGTTTTATCTATGCAGTATTTATAGACAGCTAGAAATGAGGACTCCTTGATAAAGACCCCAGAACAGGGGTGGAAACGCGTCGGAGGAAACAGCTAAAGCCGCCCAGGACAGACGCATGACTGTGACACCGGGAGACTTATTACAGCCTATTTGACACCAAGGGTGCCTGGGACTCACCTGCATTGTGCTGTTTTTGAACTGTTCATTCAGTTCATAGAAATCCGGTAATTACATTCATTAGACCTGTGCTGGACGTTAGGCTGTTTATATGTTCCATGTGGAGCTAAACATTTCATGTATATTTCATGTGTATTATGTAATTAAAGGCGTTTTTACTGTACTTCACTATATGAACCCTTTCTCTCACATGCATATACCATCTGGGTGCAACTGCTAATCGCCCCAAGAGAGAGCCAGACCAGAATTATCTCTGTAGACCATCCTGTAAACAACAGCGCCGGATAAGTGATACCTATCTTTTTCTCTAGCTAGAGATGAGCAATGTCCTAACACACTATGAAATATATCCGTGGCAACCTGTACATGGGTTTGAAATGGTCTTCGAAAGATTTCCTTTGTTTTTACATCATGTAGTTGTACTAATTAAATCAGTAACACTTATTTTTTTTTGTACTGTACTAAAAAAGGACTTTCATACTATATATATTTACTAGCATTTGCCCATAGCTTTGCTCATGTGGATATCTGTTATTGCTCAACTGAACTAATTTCACAAAGACAGTAGTGCCATATAATATTGTGATGTATATGTTATAATATAGACTCTGATCACAAAATATATTTGTAAACAATATTTACAGTTTTTCCTTCAGGGATTAAAACAAAAAGATGCTTGGGGCCAGGGGTGTACGTATATCACAGTCACCAGTAGGCAAGTTGGAGTTTGGTGCCCCCCTCTTATACACACATACATATACAGCTTACAGAATTATATAGATAGCAATCTCAGCCAGTCTACAGGGACTGTACCATAAGGTGAATTGGCAGGACTCCAGCTATGCTGTGATTCAGCCGTTTGCAGCATGCAGAATCAGCACTCAACTGCAGGTCCCATTACATAAACCAGAAGCAGCGGCGGGTACACCGTGGCTTGCTGCAGCACAGGCCGAATGGTACCAGGCAGGAGCTGGCCTGTCTTCTATTGCAAGTTTAGTAAGGCTCCTGGGACAGAGCCAATTAACTCTGCACAAGCATCCGGTGCATCGCAGTGCTCTATTGGAAGAGCAGCGGTCACACTGTGAACTCCACAGGTCCTGCTTTATATGCAGGTGCTCCTTCCGGGCTTGGAGCAGAGAATCTCTGCCATTTTTTTCCATATACATAGATCATAAACAGTTTCTAGAAGTATACTGCTAAATAAAAAAATTGCTATGTACAGACACAACCCTTATTGTTTTTTATATGTAAAGGTTACTGTAACATTACGTTAATAATATAAATAATGTTGATATGTGTTTCTATGTATTATCATTTTAAAATTAATGATAATAATCAGTAATACATTTTTAAATAAAGAAAAAAAATCACAATTTATCATATAATTATAAATCCTATATTTTATAGTTAAAATATTTATTTGTAGATTACAGTTACAGTTACACTGGAATCATTTATCAAGGTGTGGAGGCCAAGAATAATTACTGTTTTCTGACAGAACAATTACGGTACAATTCATGTGACTATAAAGTTTATATATATTCAGAAAGGTTACAAATGAGTTGGTTGTGTGATAGAAAGTTTTTAAGGCCTTGACAATTCATAAATGCAATTCTATGTGATCAGACACTTCTTCTTGTGAAAACATTTTTGAGTTATAGGGGAATTACATCTTTATTCCCTATATTTTATGTTCATATGAACTAAAAACATTCAGGCAAAGTTGAGAAGGAAAATCTAAAATATAGCACTCTTGCAAGATGTTTACCACTCATTAACTTAATTCTCTTTGCATGAATGTATTTGATATTCTAAACATTGTGCTATTTATTTTTTACACAGTCAGTCTGCAATCTCAAGATATAAAGGTATAATAAAATATTTAGATGTTATTGATATAAAGTGCTCCTTGCATCCATATATTTGACATTAACTGTTTCTGTTTTACATTCTGCTATAAAACGATCTCAAACAGAAGGGATCATTTACAAACAGAACATACAGCTGAAAGGTCTTGCAAATACCGTTCTGACTTTGGGGGTCATTCCGAGTTGATCGCTCACTGCCGATTTTCGCAGCGCAGCGATCAGGTGAAAAAATTGCATTTATGCGCATGCGTATATGCCCCGCAATGCGCATGCGCAACGTACGGGTACAAAGCTCTTTGTGGTTGTGCACAGGTTCTAGCGAAGTTTTTCTTCGCACTGACGGCCGCAAGAAGATTGACAGGAAGGGGGCGTTTCTGGGTGTCAACTGACCGTGTTCAGGGAGTGTTTGCAAAAATGCAGGCGTGGCTGGGCGTTCGCTGGGTGGGTGTATGACGTCAAATCCGGACACGAATAGGCTGTAGTGATCGCAAGCGCTGAGTAGGTTCAGAGCTACTCTAAAACTGCACAAACTGTTTTTGCAGAGCTCGGCTGCACAGGAGTTCACACTTCTGCTAAGCTAAAATACACTCCCCAGTGGATGACGGCATAGCATTTGCATGGCTGCTAAAACTAGCTAGTGAGCGATCAACTTGGAATGACCCCCTTTATGTGATTTTTTTTATTTTTGCATATGTTGTTTCTTTTTGCAGTGACAATCATGAATTGAGTTGACACAAAAAAAACTTTTTATATGCAGAACAGAAATGTATACTTGGATGATGTAAACATTTAGCAGAATGTTTCACTGTTAACAGACATAGTATATACAGTACAAACAAGCATTAACTGATTGTATTAACTGAAATGTGTGATTTTGTGTATAAGTATTAAAATTAGTAAGACGTTGGGGTTGCTATATTAAAGCTTCTAAAGCACAAAATTATTACTGTTGTCATTAGCAATCAATCAGATTAATGGGGCGAATCAGAGATGGACGCAGCTGCACATCTGTACACAGCGACCTCGCCCAACTGGTCTGCGCATGCACATTGGCAATAGAACATGACCATCACCATGAGAACGCATCCCGGAAGGATGCAATCACATAGTGATTGACAGCCACGGGCATTTAGGAGGGTGGCAGCATGGTGTTTTTCTTGGGCGCGGTCCAGACAACGCAGGCATGTCTGGACCATTTTTGGGGTGGCTGCGTGACCCTGCACTGGCAGAGGTCAACCTCAAACCAATGTGTCTGCACTTACACTGCGGATGTATCAGGAGGCCGCCCCACACACATGCTGGGCAGCCTTGCCCTGTGCTGGGCAGCCCCCAGCGTGTGAGTAGATGGACACAGATCTTGGTGCGGGAAGCAAGATCTGCGACCATCTCTGAATAAGGCTCTACGTCTTTCATTTTCTAACATGCTTTAGATAGAGGATAGCTAGAATCTGATTGGTTGCTGTAGGTAACACCTACGCTTTTGAAAAAGCTTTAGTAATCGTACTACCCCATTGCCTATTTTTGAATGGGTTCCAAGGCTGAACATTTAACTACACAAAAGACCTGTATTATATTGAAAATAAGGGGGGACTAGTGTTGGTTAGGCTGCCATGCCATTATGATTGCTATAGAGTTTAGTATTTTAAGTGTTTATTTTTAAAGTGTTATGATTTGTTAAAACCAATACTGGAGCTAGACCAGAGTTACCAAATGAAAACAGAAGGAGAATGTGCTAATAGCAAACACTATTACAGAAGGACATGTTTGAAACTACAAATGTGAGTTCACTAACTCTCCACAGCAAACACTTACTGTCTGAATAACCAGGCCACCCTACACTAAAATCCTTGTTTGGCCCTGCAAGAACTTACTATTTACCTTTTCTCAAATATCTGAATATACATCTGTATCAATGTAATTTTGCATTTATTCCACTGAAAGTCCTCCTCTAATCTCTAATACAACCTACATTAATATTCTATTTCTGCACCCATAAAACCTCCAAATTTAAGCCACTTGATAATAAACTATTGTGTATGTGCATATGCATTTACCAACAAAGGGGGTCACTCCGAGTTGATCGCTTGCTAGCATCTTTTTGCAGCGCTGCGATCAGGTTAAATCTCGGCAAAACTACACATGCGTATTCACCGCAATGCACAGGCGCGTTGTACGGGTACAAAGAGGATCGGTGCTGGGCGATGGATTTAAAGAATAATACATTCGCACAGCCAATCACAAGGTGATTGACAGAAAGAGGGCATTTGTGGGTGTCAACTGACTGTTTTCTGGAAGTGTTTGGAAATACATAGGCTTGTCCAAGAGTTTGCAGGGCAGGTGTCTGACGTCAATTCCGGGACCAAAAAGACTCAAGTAATAGAAGCGGCTGAGTAAGTCCAGAGCTACTAAGAAACTGCAAAAAACTTTTTTGTGCCATCAGCTGCAAAAGTGTTCACACACTTGCAAAGCGAAAAAACACTCCCCCATAGGTGGCGACTATCTGATTGCAGCGCTGCAAATAGTTGCTAGCAAGCAATCAACTCGGAATGGGGGCAAAGTACTTTCACCTGCATATTATACTGAATCTATTCTTTCTCATACAAACTGCAATTTTACTTCTAATTTTTCCTCCTCATTTTTATCACTTCCACAACATAACTGTGTTTTCTGCAACTCGCCCCATCACTCAGTGTCTACCGGGGGTTCCACCTCTCGCCCCATCACTCAATGTCTACCGGGGGTTCCACAACTCGCCCCATTACTCAATGTCTACTGGGGGTTCCACAACTCGCCCCATCACTCAATGTCTACTGGGGGTTCCACAACCTTTTTGGTTGAGGAGGGGCATGACATAATTTCATTTTGGTGCCCCTAAATCGCTGAATGTCACCCCCTCAAAGACATCTGGACTTACCTGCCACACCACCTACCTGATGACAGAGTAGGTAAACAGGGAATCACAGCATCTATCTATGATACTTGGTGCAGAAACCATGTCATATTTTCAGGGATACTTACATTTTAAGGGTATCACAATTTTGGGGGAAATTTTCCACAAAATGTGTATAATAAATATGCCCCAAAACATAACTGTAACATGTGAGTGACTTTATGTAGAAGATGAAGAGACAGTATCCACTTATAACTCACACCCTGACTGAGGCTGTGCATGAAAGGTAATGAGTCTTTACAGGGTATATTTTCAGTTGAACCCAGTTGTAAATGGGGGTAGGTCAGTGGGTGGAAGTACAAATGGGAGCTGAGGGGGAAGAGGTGAGAAGCATATGAAATGGGAGGTGAGAAGGGCACAGGCTGGTCCCAGAGGAGGGACCAGCCCACAGTAACTAGCCACACATTGTAGAAGTATTCATCCATCCTGACATGTCCAACATTAACTGTAGATGTGTCTCGTAACAAAGTGCTTTGACTGGTGCCTCTCAAATATATATATGTATTTTTATGGGGGGTAGAGCGACCCTCTTGCACCCCCAGCAATGATGGTGTCTCTCTAATCCTCTACTATGCTCCCTGATCTCACCTCTATCCTCACAACTAGTCTCATTTATCTCCTCATTCCCCTCTCTCCCCTCCTCTGTCTACCTTCTACTTTCATTTACTACTGCCTCACTATTGTCCTACTATCCAACTACTAAGCCCTGCTCTCTACCTTCTCTCTCCTTACTCTCTTTGTCATCTCAACTCACCTCCATCAGCTTCGCACTAATCTATCTCTCTGCCCACCACATGAACAGTAGTTTCTCTTCCAAGCTCAGGAACCCCCACCATCATTACACTCTCTTTGTCTATGACATCCAAATAAATATCACCTCTATGCTACAGAAACCCAGATAATCTCATAACAAACTTTCTCACTTACTCTCTTACTATTCTGTGCCCTCTGAAATGTCTGAATTCTCTGTAATAAACTAGTACCCATCCATGACCTTTTTATCTACAAATCCCTTAATCTCCAAACCATTAATAAAACCTGGATTTCCCCTTCTGACACTTCTGTGGCTTTCTCCTCTTGGGACCTCATATTCCCTCACACACCCCATCCTGGGGGGGGGGGGGGGGTGTCACCATTGTGGTGGTGTTGGGGTCCTTCAATCATACATTTACTCCTACCAACTCATACCATCTAAACCATCACTTACATTCTCTTCATTTGAGGTTCATGCTATACACTTCTAGCCAGTTACCTTTTGAGTAGCTGTTATTTACCTCCCCCTGGCTTTCCCTCCAAATTCCTTTACAACTTTGATTCATGGTGCCCTTACTTTCTCTCTTCAGATCTTCCCTCCATTATCTTATATTGTTTCTATATCCCAATTGATATCTCCACAGAATACTCTGTCTCTAAACTCTTCACTCTCTCATCATTGCCTTCAGTGGGCACTCACTTGATATGAAAAACAGGGGGTGTAATCCTTATTGGCGCTTCTAGTTGATCGACTGCTGCCTTCTCAGTCCCACGGTGGACTTATCCCAAGTAGTCCAGAAAATAGAACAGAGAGAGTGGTGGTGGTGTGGGCTAGATGGCGCTATCGCTCAAGCAGTGGTGGTAAAGGTGAGAGTGCTAAATAAATACTTAACTTTGCCGTTTCCAAATGGAAAGTCAAGGATGTTCTGTGTCCAATATTTGTTGAAAAACTCGCCGTATTCAAAGATAGGGGAAATAAAACAGAGGTAGGCAATGTGTAATATCGTCATAAACAAAGAAAAATGGGTATAATTTTTCAATGTGGGCTGGTAGGCTCCCCTAGTCTAGGATCAGGGAATTGGCGATCTTTTAGACTTAATTAATGAGAACACACCTGACTTACACAAAAGACAGGTATAGTGAAGCCCATAAAGGTATCTTTTCAAAGTGTGATGTTCTCTTTATCTGTGGATGGTTGATGGTTGAAGTTTGAAATGGTGTCTACTAGTGTAAAAGACCTCGATCCAGAAGTAGTAAAAAGGCGTACCTAACACTCACGTGGGAAATGGATGAATTTATTCAAAAGTATATCATAAAAAAACAATCGCTTATCCAAGCGTCAGAGTCCGGCTCTGATGGAAGTGAGAACCGTCTTGGAACAGTAAGTGGCCAACTTTTTGGGTTACAAAATAAATAAATGATTATGACAAGGTCCTACCTTCCTTCAGAGTCCAAAATGACAAATCCGCTGTAGTGGTATCCCCTCTAAGCCGACGCGTTTCGAGTCAAAAGACTCTTTTTCAGCCGGACTCTGATGCTTGGATAAGCGATTGTTTTTTTATGATATACTTTTGAATAAATTCATCTTTATTTTTACTACTTCTGGATCGAGGTCTTTTAAAAGAAACCTTTACACGAGGACACCAACTATTTCCCACGTGAGTGTTGGGTACGCCTTCCATTTGTAAAAACTTTGGGTATCCTCGTCTAAATGATAGAAAATCCAGCATTTCACGAAAGATACCTTTATGAACGTCCAGACACCTGCCTTCATGTAAGTCAGGTGTGTCCATAGGAACCCTATGGTTTTATTACCCTCATAGAAGGATACCAATTATTAAGTTTTAGGTACACTGCTCTTAGTGGTTTAAGACAATACTTTTTCCTTTGAAATATGACGGTACTGCACATTGTGTATTCTTTTCATTTTTGCATACTTGGGCATGCATAACCGCCAGGTAAAAACCCCTTTGGAACGAAGCCTCCGAAAGAAACCGCTATATGAGGATACCTACTACCTTTCACATGAGTGTTAGGTACGCCCCCTTTTTACACTAGTAGACACCATTTCAAACTTCAACCATCAACCATCCACAGATAAAGAGAACATCACACTTTGAAAAGATACCTTTATGGGCTTCACTATACCTGTCTTTTGTGTAAGTCAGGTGTGTTCTCATTAATTAAGTCTAAAAGATCGCCAATTCCCTGATCCTAGACTAGGGGAGCCTACCAGCCCACATTGAAAAATTATACCCATTTTTCTTTGTTTAAGAGGATATTACACATTGCCTACCTCTGTTTTATTTCCCCTATCTTTGAATACGGCGAGTTTTTCAACAAATATTGGACACAGAACATCCTTGACTTTCCATTTGGAAACGGCAAAGTTAAGTATTTATTTAGCACTCTCACCTTTACCACCACTGCTTGAGCGATAGCGCCATCTAGCCCACACCACCACCACACTCACTTGATATGGTCTTCATCGATCATTGTCATATTTCTGATTACACAAATTACCCATTCCCCTGTCTAACCATCACTTTCTCTCTTTCAACTTATCCCTTTCTCTTTCTACACCTTTGCCTCCTACGGTTACTATCACCAAATGTAACAGGGCTATTGTCACCGTTTCTTTATCATCTTTGCTAAACTTATTTCTGTCTCATATTCCCTCTTTCTCTCCTGCCCTGAAGAAGCCACTTCCCTATACAATGCCTTCCTTGCATCTGCTCTTGATTCTGTTGCTACAGCATCCACTATTCACCTTAGCAGATCCACACCTCAACCCTGACATTCCCATTGCATCAGATACCTGCAATAGTGTTCATGTACCTCCAAACAAAAGTGTAGGAGGTACAATACTATAGAAATAGACTTCCTCTATTTCAAATTTATACTCTAAACATATAGTATTCCCTTCCCTCTTTAAGAAGTCATATTTCAAAAACCTTATGTCCTTCCAGTACTCAAAACCATGGCAACTCTTTATTTTTCATCACTTTAAACTCTTTCTTTTGCCCTGCTCCTTGCCTTTCCTCCTCACCTTCTGTACTTGACTTTGCCACCGAATGAACATCAAAAAATTGACTCCATACATCACATCACACCAGACCTTCAGCTGCTCCTCCCCTACTTTCCCATCATACCCCTCCCCATCCATCTCACAAACTCTGATTTATTTTTTCTCTGTACCTGAAGATGGTCATTACCTAATCTAGTTTTCCCACCTTCACCTCCCCCTTGACCTCATTCCCTCTCACATCCTCTGCTATCTCACTACTTCTGCCTGGCTAGTTTACACTGAAGTCTGGGGGGTGGGCAGGCAGGTCAGAAATGTGCTAATTGCTTTGTTGTGGCTGCATCGACTATGATACATGGAGCTGATCCCTGGGGAGCTTATCTTCGAGGAAAATACCCATATATATTAAAAGCAAAACTAAAGG
Source organism: Pseudophryne corroboree (assembly GCF_028390025.1). Classification (NCBI taxonomy): domain Eukaryota; kingdom Metazoa; phylum Chordata; class Amphibia; order Anura; family Myobatrachidae; genus Pseudophryne; species Pseudophryne corroboree. The sequence goes on from NC_086448.1 coordinate 484,492,948, forward strand.
TTCAGTTAAGGTTATGATTTACTTGCTGTCTGAGCTGCAGCCCCACTGAGTAGCTGTCACTGATCCCAGACATGTATATTTCCATGGACCATGAATATATAGATTAGGTCTTATTTGACCTTCTGTGTCTCTGCTGTCTACATGTGTACTATGTGTACTAAGTACCTGGATTGCAAACTACATTGCAGCTTTCATTGCTTTCCCATCTCACTATTTTTAGTTTGCAAGTATAACGCCAGTCCTGTATACAACGTTCCTGTGCTTACCTTACTGCTGAAGCTTCATCTGTTCCCACCTTTGGCCTTTGTGTTGCTGAGTGTCTTAGATTTAGTTGGGCTAATTTTCACAGAGTTAAGTGAAATTTTTAGTACAGAGCTTTCCTGAAAAACTCTAAAAACTAATATGGCACATGCATTACATTGTGTTCACATGTAGAGGCAGTGTTGCAATTGAGAAGACAAGTATCAGAAATGTACTGAAAATGTGCAGGGCATTCCTGAGCAGTGACTGGGAGATGGCTATTTAGATATACAAAAATGGTCCATCTTATAGACCTGCTATGGAAATGTCATGGGCATGTTGCTGAAGTTAAATACACAGACATATAATCACTCACTTTAGAGGCCATACTAAGATGAAAAATCTGCATCTACCGATGGGCAGGTTCGAGTTTTGATTGTGTGACTGCTGGTGAAGTCCCACCAAGTGGTATTACAGAGTCTAAAGATGCTCAAAGTTAGCATCTCCATCCTTGCACTTTCAAATGTATGCTTGAACTCTCACATGTGAAGGTCAAATTGTGCTTAAAAATGCAAAATACCAAGATATTTTCAAAAAATATGAGATATTTAGAGTAAACAATTTCAAATCAGTTGTAATGCGCCTGAATAAAGCAAACTAAATAAATAAAAAATATTGTCCTTTTATATATTTGAAAATAATATAGCATTATTATTATTATTATTATTATTATTATTATTCTTTTTATTATTAACAACAAACTTTTATCTAAGTGCTCTGTGAGGCGCGTGACATTTTTGGTTGTTTTTGGCAATGTTCTGCATTGTCAAAATGAACCCAATAATTCAATATCCTTCTGACTGTGAAGTAAGGAGCACTATTTGATTCTTGAATTTGAAGAAAATGAGACCTGTTTAAGTTCAGGCAATTAAAGCAGGTGTATGGTGATGTGAAAAAGTGGTGTGAAAAGTTCAATAATGGGTGAATGAACATCATCCTGGATGGCCATCACTTGTCGCAGATTTAGGTGAGAGGTTTTCATTCATCCACCCGATAGTCTGGACCGGGAAAGTAATTCATACCTGATCGCTGTTCAATGCACATGCAAGCAGCATTCACAAGTGTGCGATCGCAATGCAAGAGTGCGATCAGACAGAAAATCATGCCCACCACGCACGAGTGCACAAAAATGTGCAGAAGTGTACAAAAGAGGTGTTTACCATTTTAGTTCTCACTGCAGTGATGCGTTGGCAAGGCTGCTATTCACATTGCTTGCAACATAAAGCTTGTCATACATGTGCGTTGCATTCACTAGCTTGCAAATAATTGCACAATGGGTTTTTTTTGGTTAAAAAAAACAATTACCCTAAGTCATTGTAATGATATTGAACAATTAAGTAATCAAACACTGTAAAATGAAGAGTTTGACAACCTAATTGGCCATTAACATTCAGCAATTAAGGCAACAAACATATCGGTTTAATATCTTTGTTGTCTTATTTGCACAATACCCAGAATTTTTTTATTTTTTGACATTCATGAGATATTATCTATAAAGGAAATGAAAAACTGGTATGATGTATTGACATTAGAAAAGTATATTGAGGTGGGAAGACTCCCTAGGGGTTTGAGAATAATAAAAAATCCCACTTATAGAAGTCAGAGTGAGGCTTTTATGAAGAATTGGAATGATATTTTAGGAGACTGTTCCTTAAAATTAATGGAGTTGTTAGTGACTGAGAGAAAGAGAGAATTAAATAAATTAGAAAAAGAGCTAGCTAAAGTAGAAGCATCAGTCGTGAAGTTTGAAACAGTGATTAATTTAAACATGATGTAAGCAGACTACAGTATAGTTTAGATGAAGTAGAGAAGGAAATCATATTTAGAAAACAAAACAAATTTGCTAGAGATAAAGCAGATTACCAAATAGGGGATATTTTTGACTGGTCAAAAACGGCCAGACAAAATGACCCTCCTGCTCCAAGATTTATACAGAAAAAGAGTGGTTGGGATTATCAAGATCACCCAAGGTATGTAGATAATCAAAGAGGTGAATATAGACATCTAGATGACTGGAGGAGAACTTTTGATGACCGTAGAACTTTTGATAAAAGAGCCAATCAGTATTCTAAAAACTATAATAGAAACATAACCTCCTATTATTCACCCTATCCGAACAGACAGAGAGCAAGACTCATCTCCTATCGTGGACAACGGAGAAGAAGATTAACCTCAGACAGATTTGAAACTTTTACGCATGACAATAAATATGAAATTCTTAGATCCCCCTCTCCAAATACCACTGGTGTTCATTTTTTAGAGGAGGGCACAGATATGGGTACCCCACATGGCACAAAGAGAGGTTTTGGCACGGAAGGGGCAAAAGAGGGGGGAGAAAAATCCCCAAAAAGATGACCACTATTCCACTCAAGAGTGGGCCAAAAACAGGGGTCATTAATCTCTCAGGGAGAGAACTTTACTCATCACAGACAACGATTTTGAATAGGGGTCTTAAATTTGCACCTGACCAGCATGTAAACCGATTTGATTTGTATATAGATCTGAACAAATATGTCAGATCTCTTACTTTACAACGTCATTTTTTAAAACACCCAATGCCATCTACAATCAACCAGGAAGACAAAAAACCATTAGTAGCCTGCCCCTCAAAATTCTACCCAGTGGAGTCAAGGGGGAGTAATATTGACACCTTTTATGAGTTTGTCAAGGATAACTTTAATAAATTATAAATAAAGACCAGTACATTTAACTCAAATCTTAGTATAGGGGAAAAGAAAGCCTTGAATCATCTAAAAAAAGAGGATGGTCTGGTTATTAGAAGTGCGGATAAAGGAGGAGCTGTGGTTCTTCAAGAGAGAACGGAGTACCTCAAAGAAGCATATAAGATATTAGACGATGAATCAACATATACCAAGCTTAGGGAGGATCCCACAGCAGCATTCAAGGAAGATTTACAAGTTTTGTTATATGACAGCGTAAATTTGCAAAAAAGAAATGGATTATTTATGGATAGAACATCCTACTACGGCCATTTTTTATCATCTCCCAAAAGTTCATAAGAGCTTGCAGTCACCTCCAGGGAGGCCAATTATCTCTGAAGTTGACTCTTTGACTGCAAATCTCTCTCACTTCATTGATTTAAAATTGCAGCCTTTTGTTAAAGCCTTACCTTCTTATTTAAAGGATTCTACAAGTTTACTACAATGGTTGGACAAATATACTTGGTCGGTTGAGGACAGATGGCTGACTATCGATGTCCAAGCCCTCTACTCCTCCATCCCACATACCAAGGAAATGGAGGCAGTAAAATCATTTCTGGTGGGCGACTCTAAGAAGTCCCAAGTGGAAACTAATTTTATTATGAACAGCATAGGTTTCATTTTAAAACATAATTATTTTCAATTTCAAGACTCCCACTACCTCCAACAGCAGGGAACTGAGATGGGGACTAAATTTGCCCCATCGTATGCGAACCTGCTGATGGGGGTGTGGGAGGAAACTTTTATCTATGGAACCAACTTTGAGAAAGAACACATCAAATTCTACCATAGATATATAGATGATTTGATCATCATATGGAAGGGAGATGAACAAAGCGTTGATCAGTTTATGAGCCATCTTCAAATGAATCCCTTCAATTTACAGTTTACTTTCAAAACAGACCCTACCAAAATTGATTATTTGGATCTCAAGTTGGTGAGCGAAGTAGGAAAAGCAGTGAAGACATATACTTTCTTCAAAGAAGTTGACGCGAACAATTTCATTCCGGTGTCAAGTTGCCACCATCCAATTTGGATAGACGGAGTCCCATACTTGCAGTTCCTCAGGCTAAGAAAAATTGCAGTGAATTCAGTGAATTCACAACACAAGTAGAAGTTCTCAAGGATAGATTGCTAGCACGAGGTTACAACCAAACTAAAGTGGAGGAGGCCTTGCAGAGAGCAATTAATGTTAATAGAGCCAGTCTCTTGGACCAAAATAGGATACAAAAAGATAAGAAGTTGAATAAGTGTAGACCCTTTATAACAGAATTTCATATTTATTATCATGCGTAAAAGTTTCAAATCTGTCTGAGGTTAATCTTCTTCTCCTTTGTCCACGATAGGAGATGAGTCTTGCTCTCTGTCTGGTCGGATAGGGTGAATAATAGGAGGTTCTGTTTCTATTATAGTTTTTAGAATACTGATTGGCTCTTTTATCAAAAGTTCTATGGTCATCAAAAGTTCTCCTCCAGTCATCTAGATGTATATATTCACCTCTTTGATTATCTACATACCTTGGGTGATCTTGATAATCCCAACCACTCTTTTTCTGTATAAATCTTGGAGCAGGAGGTTCATTTTGTCTGGCCATTTTTGACCAGTCAAAAATATCCCCTCTTTGGTAATCTGCTTTATCTCTAGCAAATTTGTTTTGTTTTCTAAAGATGATTTCCTTCTCTACTTCATCTAAGCTATACTGTAGTCTGCTTACATCATGTTTAAACAGATTAATTGCAAAGACTTTGGAGAAACATTGGCCAATTTTATTAAAAGACACTATACTTGGGCCATCATTACCTCCGAAACCGCAAATAGTATTTAAAAGGACTAGTAATCTAAATAATACCTTAGCCCCAAGTATGTGACGTTCTAGGAGTACAACAAAACAGTTTGATAATGCTTCCTCCTTTTTGAAAATAAATGCTGGATGCTTCCCTGCAACCAGCATATGCTGCAAGTATATGGAAAAAAACTTCCTTTTAATGGGTTTATGAGAATGGTTTTAAGTATACTTTAAGAGAAAGAGTGAATTGCAACAGTGAATTCGTAATTTATAGAATTACATGTAGTTGTAATTTAATGTACGTTGGCAAAACTAAAAGAAATGTCAAACTTAGAATATAAGAGCATTTGCGAGGAATAAAGAACAAGGTCAATAATCACAGCTTGCCACGACATTTTTCAGAGTTACATAAATCCAATCCTAAAGATATGAAGTTCACTATTCTCGAATTAGTTAAATTGGGACCAAGGGGAGGGGATAGGGAACTTATGTTATCCAGAAGAGAATCATTTTGGATTTTCACCCTGAATACTCTCTCTCCCAAAGGGCTCAATGAGAGCATAGACATTGTGTCATTTCTGTAAAAATGACTTCTCCAGACAGGAAATACTACTTTATAGTTAAAATAAGAATATAATTATTATTATTTTTTTTTTAAGTAGATTATAATTTATTTTACTGGAACCCTATGAGCCGATGTCACTCTCTACACGAACTGCATACAAATACCTGTATTAGTTAAATCATACCTACTTTACCTTAAACTAAAATGGTACTGAAAGTTTACCATAGTGAACCATTAAAACTTTCTGAAATGCTGGTAAATAATAACATCAAAAATACACAAACTTGTTGCTATCATAAAATTACTTGCGTTCCCTTCCCAGATCACCCAGAAAAGGTCCAGCTGACTACTTTATACTGTTGGTGGTGCATTTATTATCAAATGTTGCCCGGTATAGATTATGCTTTAAGGCCTTCCTTTCTGTACCTCTGTATACACAATCACAGTGGTTTTTTTTGTTTTTTTTTATGAATCTGTTTATTGAACTGTCAACAAATACAGAAATGGAAGCATACAAGAATCAATGAATCACACAATTAAATTAGCAGCAATACACATAACTAGTATATTTCTAGAGCAGTAAAATATACATATCGACAGTCCCTTTTTATGTTTTATTTATTGAAAGGAAGATGGCAGAAGGAAAATAGATAGAATAATAAGATCAGGGGGGACAGATGGTAAATGGAGAGAAAAGGGGGGGGGATGAGCTTGATTAATACCGTGCAATTGCGATTAAACATTTTGCTCCACCATTGTAAAAAAAAACACCACACAAATAAGCGACACAATTAAGTATTAGTTATCTCTTGCATAACTGCATCTACGAGGTACCAGGAGGGGACCGCCCCAGCCTGATATCGGGTCAAACACCTCTTGCATGCGGTCCCGCGTGAGCTGGGACATATTGAGAAGGAACGCACCCCACTTCTTATCAGAGTAATCCCATTAATTGCATTCAAAGTCGTCATGCGACGTTCATGATAGATTACCTCAATCAATGCATTTTCCCACTCCCGTATCGTTGGGGCTGTTGGATATATCCAGTGAGAGAGAATCATTTGTTTTGCTATGGTCACCATAACAGTGAGTGCCGGAATCAGGGGGACCATACCCGAGATAGCCACCCATTCTGAGAAGTCTGCAAATAACAATGGTCTAATAGATAATGGTAGATTCATATCAAACATCCTGTTAATATAATTACTAAGTTTATGCCAAAATAGTTTAACTTTGCTACAGGCCCAGAAGTTATGAATGATGGTGGCATTCAGCATTGAACAATTAACACACAGACCCAATTCAGAGGTGTTAAAGTATCTCCTCTGTGAAGGGGAAACATACATTCGGTTAATGGTTCTGATGTGTATTTCCTGTAACTTGGCTGGTTTTAAATGTTTGAGAGCGTGTGTCGTGTTGGCCAATATATCCGGTATGTCAGGGAGGTTCGGGATCTCTCTCTTCCATGCTGCAGAGAGTGAGTCCCAGGACAGGGTATTAGCGTCTATCAGTTTAGTGTATAAGAGTTTAATTCTAAATGGGCGGGTACAGCAAAACGTTAAAACAGTCTGCAAAACTTTAGATAAAGAACACAAACCCATGGGATCGTCCAATGCATTGATATAGTGCCTAAGCTGAAGGTACATGAAAAACTGTTTCTGCGGAAGAGAGTATTTATCATGTAATTGGGAGAAAGAAAGTAACTGGCCTCCTGGGTCGAAAACGTCCTTAATAACATTAATACCCCACAGTTTCCATGTTTAGAACGTTTTATTGTGCAATGATGGTTGAAAACCAGGGTTACCCCAGATAGGAATATAAGGAGTAGAAAAGGGGTTACTATTAAGGTGTTTGTGAGTCGCCAACCAGGCCTTATAGGTGTTGTTAAATAAAATGTTGGTCCTGAAATCTCTAGGAATATCTCTAGAAGGCACGTGTAAAAGAGCAGCAGGGGAGTATGGATAGAAAAGTGCCTCTTCCAGGGAGGGATTAGTGTAAGAATCTTGATTTAAGAGCCAATCTGAAATGTATCTGAATAAGGCTGCCCTAGCGAATAACTGAACATTTGGGACACTCAGTCCCCCCTTCTGTTTACTAAGTTACGTGCGAGCCTTGGGCATTCGAGGCTTTCCATTTTTCCATATAAATTTGGAGAACATTCTAGAGCAAGTTAAGGCATCAGTTCTGGATATCACTATAAGAAGCATCTGAAGAAGGTACGCCAGTTTGGGGAAATACACTGATTTTATGACTACAGTTCTACCAAGGATGGAAAGTGGTAAATCCATCCAGTTGTCCAACTGGAGTTTTAATTTTTGAATGATTGGAGTGTAATTAGCTAAGTATACTTGAGAAGTCAGCGAAGGAATGTGTATTCCTAGATATTTTAGTGTGTTAGTGTTAAGCTTAAGTTGGGGTACTAAGCTTGAGAGGTCATTGGGAGTTAGGTAAGGTCCAATTGGGAGAAGATCCGATTTAGTAGCATTTACTCGGTATCCAGCAAATGATCCGAATTTAGCTATGGTGTCAAAAATGGCCGGAATAGAAGTCAATGGATTACTTACAAATAAAAGCATATCATCTGCAAATAGGCTTAGTTTAGTCTGTACATCACCTACTGCAACGCCCGTAAAGGTTGGAAGTTGTCGGAGAGCTACAGCCAAAGTTTCCTGGGCCACCGCGAACAAGAGAGGGGACAGTGGGCATCCCTGATGGGTACCTCTTCGAGTAGAGAATGGGGTCAAAAGAAACTTATTGGTGAAGATTTGGGTGAGGGGGTTACTATATAACGCCTGTATCGTGGAGATGAACTGCGAGGGAAAGCCAAAATTTCGAAGAGTCTTGGACAGGTGATCCCACGTAACCAGATCAAATGCTTTCTCAGCATCTAAAGACAACAGAATAGCAGGGCCATCCATCCGAGACGACTCCAAGGCTGGCATAACCGTTAAAATCTTTCTAATGTTAGTTACCGAGTGCCTTCCCCATATGAAACCAGTTTGGTCTTCATGAATCAGACCCGGGAGTAACTTTTTCATTCTCTCCGACAAAAGTTTTGTAAAGATCTTGTAGTCTACATTAAGTAGCGCTATGGGTCTATAAGAGGAAGGCATCAGTGGGTCTCGACCCGGTTTGGGGAGAACCCTAATCAGCGCTGAATTGAAGTATTGCGGAACTATGTACGAAGAGCAAATTGAGTTATATAGAGATACCAATGGGTTACAGAAGTTTAAAGAGAGAATTTTATAGAATTCCGATGATAAGCCATCGGGGCCCGGGGATTTTAAATTTTTAAGTGAATTAATTGTGTCCAAAACCTCCTGGGAAGTGATAGGAGCAATTAATGTATTCGCAAGATGTAAGGGGAGTTGTGGCAATGATACACCTTCCCAAAAGGTTCGTTTAGCTGAGTCATTGATAGGGTCCTGAGAATATAAGTCTTTGTAGAACGTGTGGAGAATATCGGAGATCTTTTTACCTTGAAAGTGGCATCTGCCTTCCCCATCCCGTAAGGCTGCTATATGATGAGGGCCAGTGTCAGCCTTAAGAAGATTGGATAGTAACCTGCTGGATTTATTACCGAATTGGTAGATATTGTGTTTACCTGTGTTAAGATACTTATTGTCAAGTTGTGTCAAAACTTGGTCAAAGTTTATTTTGGCTTGTTTATAGGAGTTATGCGTGTCCAAGGTGGGGCAGGACTTAAATTTTTGAAACGAGGCAGTGAGGGAAGATTGGGCAGCACGATAAGTGGAATTTAGGTCTTTCTTAAATTTGGCCATAAAAGCGATGATGTCGCCCCTTAGCACCGCTTTCGCAGTTTGCCAGAATAAGGCCGGATCCGATTCATGAGAGGCATTATTAAGCTTATAAGACTCCCATGCGGCGCGCAACATGAAAGAAGAAACTACATTTAGATCTCCCCCCAAGATAATGGGGATATCAGTGTATGGTCGAAGAATGTCAGTGATTTTCAGATAAAAGAGTTTATCATAAATGGTAGGGGCATAGACATTGCATAAAATGTATCTAGATCCCTCCAAACTTAAGTCCAGTATTATATACCTGCCTTCCGCATCGATTATCTGGCTGTGGATCTCATAGGAGACACCCTTGCGGATTAGGATAGCCACCCCTCTAGCTTTTGAAGAGTAAGAGGACGATGCCATGAGCTACTGACGAAGCATAGAAAGTTTCAAATGCTCCTCTGGAGTCAAATGAGTTTCTTGTAACATAGTCACATCTGCCTTCATCTTATTCAAATACGTAACTATCCTTCTGCGTTTAATGGGGGAGTGGATACTCCGCACATTCCATGAGAAAATTTTAACCTGGGAGGCCATACTTCATAACAGAGAACAGTAATTTATCAAGATACTCATCAGGTTCTAAAATGTACAGCAAGGCAAAGAAGTGTAATAATATCATACTCATACAACTCAATGGCATATTCCTGGTACGAGCCACCCCCCAACCCCCAGGGAAAAGGGAAGACAGAGGTACAGCAGAGAAGGGGAAGAAATGGAAGATAGAACAAGAACTAGAAAAAAATAGAAAATGGAGAAGACAACTGTAAGACATTTGGTTGTTTGAGTGTAAAACAACCCATAGCAGTAACCGTGAACACCCTCAAACTCAAACACGAAGAGGAGAATACATCTCGCTCCTCTATCAACAAAGCATTGATGAGTAAAGCAGGACAAAAAAATATATATATTTTGGTAATGAACAATAAGAATCAGAGCAAGAGAAAAATTATTGTATCAGGTCCGTTGAGTACACCCTGATAAACAAAACCTTGGTAAAGGTCAGACAAAAATAGATCACTTAGGCATAGGACCAATAACTCTATCAGGAACAAAAGGGCACTATGGGCTCGGAAGCGAGGCTACCGCAATTGCAGCCGCCCAAGCAACCGGGTCAGCATCCCATCAATATTAAACGGTATGGGAAGACTAGCAATCGAATAGATCTTAAAAAGAAAATCAATGGCTATAAATCTATACGATAAAATAAAATATGATTAGGAAAGTTACTAGTCTCCCAGGTGCGTAATATGGTACGGCCCTTCAGCTGGAATCTCACTCATTCTGGTCCATTGCGGTATGATCTGGTGCATTGACCACCCATTGTAGGAATGCCTTTGCATCTTCCACACTAGAAAAGTCTTTCGGACCTTGAGGTGAGAAGATGCGGAGTCGGGCTGGGTACATTAGCGCAAATTTTTGTGCCTGATTGGACCAGTTGTGAGCAAACTGTGGACATCTCTCGTCTAGCTCTTGATACCTCAGCGGAATAGTCCTGAAACAGGAAAAGCCTCTGGCAATCCCATTTCAGAGGACCTTTAGAACGAGCTGTAGACCAAATCATCTCCTTATGACGAAAGTTAAGACACTTAAATATCACCGGGCGTGGTCGAGCCTGGTTAGACTCTCTCGGTGGGCCCAAGCGATGCGCTCTCTCAATTTCCAGTGAAGATTATTCTCCAGAGATCCCAAGTATTTCAGGCAGATCAGACATCAGAAATTAGCCTGTGCTTGAAGTAGAGGTTCCACTGTTTCCTTAATTGCTTTCACAAGCTCTGCATAGGAGGAAGGCGTGGTAGCGGCTTTAGGTGGCATTATGTCCAGGGCTTTGGGACCCAGTACAGGGTTACCTGGAGCAGGAGTAAGAAGTGGGTCGAAGGCTGTCACAGCTCCCTTGCCACTCCCTTTGATACGGTGAGGTTTAGGTGCTGATAAGGTGATGAATTTGTCCATAACACGTTCAAGAGGCACTATAGGCATTATCAGGACAGGCCAGAAGATATCCAATGGTGTGTTCGGTAAGAGAAGCGATCACGGTCACCGCGCAGATAACATCACTCCATATTAAATTCGGAGAAGCGTAGGGAGAGAAACATAATGTTGACACCTCTGATTTCAAGGTGGCGTAGAAAGGTCGCCTGCAGTTGCAGGAGCAGACACACACAAAACGCCCCGGAAGACAGAGCTATCCCCCACACCGAGATGACCCGTCCAGCAGCTTCGTCCAGGGGAAAGAAAGCAGCGTATATTCCAAAGCTGAAGTATTTGCCCAGCATGTTCAGGGTGAGGTGGGGGTCAGTAAGATGGTGAAAGTCAGTGGCATATGGCTGGCACCAAGTAGTGCAGAGATTAGAATGGAGCATGAACTGTATATAGCTTCGCAAGGGTCATTATATGCAGCTCAGGCCGGGTGAAGCGTGTCTGCTGTGATCACAGAGGTAAGGGACATATATCAGCTGTTGGGAATGTGTGAAAACCTCTGCAACATATGCATTAATACCTTGCAGCAATAAGGAGAGGCAGGAGAAGGTGCACACAGGAGCTCCCTGTTGATGGAGACTATATCTCCAGCAGTAAGGGATCACCTCATAGCCCACAAGATGGCCGCCGCTTCTTGGTGAGTGCTCCCGGAGGTCTTCTATGTGCTCCGTTTCACTGCTCCCGGTGCGCTGTGCAGGCGATGCGGCCGCCACAGGGAGCGTTGAGTCAGTCTCCGGCGGGGTGTGCAGTCAGAGGCATGGTTACAGTGCCCCCGTATGCGGCTCCGTAGCGCGTCCCGTCCATCTCCAAAATTGAGTCCCCGGCTTGGCAGACGTGGGAAGGCAGCAACCCGCAGAGACTGCCGAAGCCGGCTCCCGATTCCGCGGCGCTTACCCACGGGTATGGGGATGTTAAGGAGGAGGGAGGGGGTCAAGTGGGTCCGGGGAAGGGGGTATTTATATGCACAAAAAGGGCTTTTTATAGGTGTGCAATCCGGAGCTCCACACAAACGCAGCTACTGCAGTTGCCAGCCAGGCCACGCCCCCAAGAATATAATTATTAATGAATTTCTTATGTAGAATAGTTCAATATATGTAATCACCACTAAATTATCAACACCACTCAAATTATTAGCATCACTTTAGTTCTTGATAGTAAAACACACAAAAAAGCACTTCAGTACAATCAGATTAAGTTAATTCACTAATATTAGGTAATCATCAGCCATTGAGTGGATATTTATTTAGGGTGTACTTATTTCCTAGTACATATGTAGTAGTCACGTTGAACACATCTAATTGTTTAAATAAATAATAAATTAGCTATAAGAATTATTCTCTGTTCTGTATGAAGTCTCTGCTCTGTATGAATATAAGCTTAGTTAGCTTGATGTCGAGTCGATTTGAACTTTATCATGTGAGGATTATAACTTGACTTTTATAATATAGGAAGTGTTCTGTATGTTTGTACATTGGGCTATGTAAAATTGCAGCCTTTTAATACGAATTTGCAAAATAAAAACGGTAGAACGCAGTCATTTCCGGTATGCGTTCCACCTAGTATATGATCTGTAAGCAACTCCTATTTACTATATCACAAACATTTCTAACTGCCAAGAGGCGTTTCCAGATAATATGACGCCGTCATCTGACAAGGCTGTGGGATGGTCCGGGCTCTGGGGGCGGCCCGTGAGCTGGGGTCTCTGACGCGAGTGACGCCGGAGACGCTAAGCCCGGCGTGCTGACGGAGTCCGTGACATCAACGTGGTTCTCATCAGGTGACCGACGGGGGCACGGTCCGGCTATAATATGCAGGCACACTGTTTTTCCTCATTTAGAAGGAGATGGGTATTTTCTACCGGGCATGTGATGCGTTCCAGCTGGAACGCATACCGGAATTATTAGTTCCTTATCAGCTGTAGTCATTTTCCATCTGGTTTAACTTCAATTTAGAGGTTTTGCTAATAGAATGTAGCATAAGAATTATTTCTATTTCACACAGGGCCATCTATGTATATTAAACAGGCCATTAAGCCACGTTACAGCAAATTTAAACATAAATTTTATCAGCCAGCAGTGATACAAAATGCAGCTAATTAAAGGAAATGATGTAATCACACTGGGAGTTTAAATAGCAGCCAGGGTGAGAGGCATTTCATTGTGAAATTTCCACACCCATGGTTGCAGGTTGGGAGATCCTTTATGGTGAGTGCTTCTTTTTGCTGTATTTGTGTTTAAGGGCTGCAGTTAAATCATTATCTTTGAATGATTGTATCTATATTTTACAATAATTGAGTTATCTTTTATTTTAAGATACAACTGTGGGTCCTTCTGGAAGTTCCAGTGTTTTATAATAATTATCTTTACTCTGGACATACCTTTTGGTATGTATATATTTTCTGCATTTTTTGCTGAGGAAAATTGTAATGGCTGATACATCTTATGCAAACCAAATTATGATCCTTTTTTGCAGATGCTTCCGTATATTCTTATAAAAATTTTAATCCAGTGTACTGAATCATTTCATGCGTCTAGGTATGTGCCTTTGGAGTACTTTTTTCATTTTATATTTTGTTTTTTGTACACCTATAAATCTCTTTTTCTCAATCCATTATGTGGTATATGGCTCATTTCCACTCTATTTTTGTAGGTTGATCCAGTACTAAAGACGAAAAAGGCTCTTATTAGAGTCTAAGGGGGAAATTTACTAAGCTCCCGATTTTGACCGAGATGCCGTTTTTTCATCAAAGTGTCATCTCGGTAATTTACTAAACACTAATCACGGCAGAGATGAGGGCATTCGTAATTTTTTGCAAGTCCAAGTAAAAAATTACGAATGAATACACCATCGGTCAAAACGCGGCTGTTTAAGTATGAATCTCGGTCATTTACTAAGAAGTGCAAAGCAAAAAAAAAAAAAAACACTGCCGTGAAAAATTACAACTCGTAAAAAAGTGCTAAAAAAAACAGACCTTTCTTTTTTATTCGTGATTGGATAGGCATGCACGGATCCATGAGATCCGTGCATGTATATCAGTGGGAAGGGGTGGGAAAGTGCTTATTTTTTCAAAAAAAATTGCGTGGGGTCCCCCCTCCTAAGCATAACCAGCCTCGGGCTCTTTGAGCAGATCCTGGTTGCAAAAATATGGGGAAAAAAATGACAGGGGTTCCCCCATATTTAAGCAACCAGCATCGGGCTCTGCGCCTGGTCCTGGTCCCAAAAATACGGGGGACAAAAAGAGTAGGGGGTCCCCCGTATTTTTAAAACCAGCACCGGGCTCCACTAGCTGGACAGATAATGCCACAGCCGGGGGTCACTTTTATATAGTGCCCTGCGGCCGTGGCATCAAAAATCCAACTAGTCACCCCTGGCCGGGGTACCCTGGGGGAGTGGGGACCCCTTCAATCAAGGGGTCCCCCCCCCAGCCACCCAAGGGCCAGGGGTGAAGCCCGAGGCTGTCCCCCCCCCATCCAATGGGCAGCGGATGGGGAGGCTGATAGCCTTTGTTGTAAAAGAAAAGATATTGTTTTTAGTAGCAGTACTACAAGTCCCAGCAAGCCTCCCCCGCATGCTGGTACTTGGAGAACCACAAGTACCAGCATGCGGCGGAAAAACTGGCCCGCTGGTACCTGTAGTACTACTACTAAAAAAATACCCAAAAAAAGACAAGACACACACACCGTGAAAGTATAATTTTATTACATACATACACACATACATACATACTTACCTTAAGTTCCCACGCAGGTCGGTCCTCTTCTCCAGTAGAATCCAAGGGGTACCTGTTGAAGAAATTATACTCACGAGATCCAGGGGTCCAGGCTCCTCGGGAAATCCAGGGGTAATCCACGTACTTGAAAAAAAAAAAAAAACGGTGTCCCGACCACGAACTGAAAGGGGACCCATGTTTGCACATGGGTCACCTTTCCACGAATGCCAGAAACCCACTCTGACTTCTGTCTAAGTGGGTTTCTTCAGCCAATCAGGGAGCGCCACATTGTAGCACTCTCCTGATCAGCTGTGTGGTCCTGTCCTCACTGACAGGCAGCACACGGCAGTGTTACAATGTAGCGCCTATGCGCTACATTGTAACCAATGATGGGAACTTTCTGCTCAGCGGTGACGTCACTTTAGGTCAACCGCTTCACCCCTGGCCCTTGGGTGGCTGGGGGGGGGACACCCCTTGATTGAAGGGGTCCCCACTCCCCCAGGGTACCCCGGCCAGGGGTGACTAGTTGGATTTTTGATGCCACGGCCGCAGGGCACTATATAAAAGTGACCCCCGGCTGTGGCATTATCTGTCCAGCTAGTGGAGCCCGGTGCTGGTTTTAAAAATACGGGGGACCCCTACTCTTTTTGTCCCCCGTATTTTTGGGACCAGGACCAGGCGCAGAGCCCGATGCTGGTTGCTTAAATATGGGGGAACCCCTGTCATTTTTTTTTTCCCCATATTTTTGCAACCAGGATCGGCTCAAAGAGCCCGAGGCTGGTTATGCTTAGGAGGGGGGACCCCACGCATTTTTTTTTATTATTTTACAGTGTTTAATTAAAAAAAAAAAAAAAAAAAACCCAAGCACGGATCACACAGATCCGGCCGAGATTGATTGTAAAAAAAGTCGGCAGTGTTTTGCTAATCACTGCCGTAAAAATAGAAAAAAAACCACGAATGACATCGACATCGGAACAAAAGAAAAACCCGAATACGACAGCTTAGTAAATTAGTCGTAATCAATTCAAAAAGTTGCAGTTTTACACTTTCGATGTCATTCGTGATTGAACTTTGACCTGAAACGGGAAAATACGAATCTTAGTAAATTTACCCCTAAGTGGGAAACCACTTTTTAAGGTCCATTTTTTCATTCTATATATGAAGCCTTTATATAAAGGTATTATATCTCATTCCATTTACTCTTAGGAGTCGTTTTTGTAGTTGAAGGAAGGCACAACCCCTTAAAATGAATTTTTGTGTCTTCTTCTCACTCAGGTCGCTTTTTAAACATCCTTATTGCAGAACCATTGATGTAATATTTTGATCCCAATAATTTTTTTGGTAGGTGCTTACCAATTTTTTTCACTGATTATACCCTAAAAATATCAGTATTTTCAGGAATTATAATTAGTTTCTTTATGTCCCCTTACAAGCTACCCCTGATGAAGTCAAACAGACAAAACGCGTTGGGTTTATCAGCTATAAATCAGTAATCCAGTTGATGATAACACTCCCTAGTGCCAAGTTCACACCTTGTTAAGGTGAGGGAGTTCGTACATCTATATCACCTACTGGACATTTATGGAATCACCAAAAAATTATCATGTGTAAGATTTCATAAGACCTTCTGTATAAGGTTTTTTATGAATTTATTTTGTTATTAAATAATTTTATTCTAATTGTTTGGGTGACTTTTTGGTGAGGGGTCATCCACTGTAGGAATCCAGAAAACCTCATCTTCTACAGTATAAGATATATCCATTTGGAAGGACTTCCATTCAATCTATACAAGAACTATAGCGCACTCAGGATTTGTTTTTTCTGTTTATGTAAATTTGAGATTTGGCAATGGAGATCTCACCTGTAGTGCTGCTTTTTTCCTCTGGGCGCAAGATAAGGATAATTTTTTGTTTATATATATATATATATATATATATATATATATATAATTTTTTTTTTTTTTAAGTGGTTGAATATGTCATTTATTATGAGATGGAATAAACAGTGAATGTATGACATACATTATGTACACATTAATTACTTTTGAATATATGCTTCATCCTTTTCTAAGTGTTTAAAAGGGGAGTGATAAAGTAGCAAACAATGTGCTCCTAACTGCCATGTAACAGGCTGTGTTTTTAAAATGTCAGTTAGGATTATTATTTTTGGCACTTTATCACTCTCCATTTTAACATTTGCAAAGTGATGCAACATCTCTCTCTCTCTCTCTCTCTCTCTCTCTCTCTCTCTCTCTCTCTCTCTCTCTCTATATATATATATATATATATATATATATATATATATATATATACAGTATATATATGATATTACCCTTTTAAAATACCCAACACACAAAATTTTGTATATACATTTTTACTGTAAATGTAACTGTACAATTTTTTAGAAAACAAAAAAACAACCACAAATACTTAGTAAAACTTCAATTTGATCAAGGATGCCCCGCACATGTTCCTCCATCTGCCGCAGGGCCAAAAATATTGGCGCATTTGTATCTCCAAAATCAGAATATGCAAAGAATGTTTTAACAAATATATACCTGTATATGTATGTATATATATATATATATATATATATATATATATATATATATTTGTTAAAACATTTATATATATATATATATATATATATAGAGAGAGAGAGAGAGATAATTTCAGACATTATGCAATATACTGTAGAAGCAATGTACCAAACAACCTTTAACAGCTCACTGTCTAGGTCAGGGATAGTGAATATTTGGCCCTTCATCTGTTGTTCAATGACACATACCAGCATGCCCTGCAACAATTTTAGCATGGACAAATGGAAAAACTGTTGAAGGACATGCTGGGATGTGTAGCTCCACAGCAGCTGGAGGGCCAAAGTTTTTCCATCCTTGGTATTGGGCCTGGGTCAGCAAACTGCAGTCCTTCTGCTGCTGTTGAACGACACACACCAGCATTAGGCTGCAAGAATTTTAGCATGGACAAATGGAAAAACTGTTGCAGGATATGCTGGGATGTGTAGTTCCACAACAGCTGGAGATCCGTAGGTTGTAGATACATGTTGTAGACTATTTATACTAGAGATGAGCGGGTTCGGTTTTACTCAAATTTACTCGGGTATTTCGGGTTTTGCTTATTGGCTATTCAAAACGTGTGACATCCATAATCCAATAAGATGCCGTTTCGAGCCCCTAGTATAACCGGGTAAAACCGAACCCGCACATCTCTAATTTATACTTTATAACTTTTTAAACAAAAAATTTGAAGTAAAACTCAAAAAAACTTATTCTCCTCCATAGGGCCATACTCCTCCTCCTCTTTATCACCACCGTCGGATGGTGACGGTATGTCTGCATTGCGAACTCCAAACTCAGCATCTGAAATAGATATTTACTAATTTAGCATTAAAAAAATTCACTCATTATGCAATATAGAATAAATGTACAAAGCACATTTCAATACCTCACTCTCTAGGTCAGGCATGGTAAACCTTTGGCTATCCAGCTGACGTGGAACTACACAGCCCAGGATGCCCTTCAAGAGTTGAGCAATTTGGCCAAACAAAAACTGTAGCAGGGCATGCTGAGATGTGTCATTCAACAACAGTTGGAGGAACAAAGTTTCACCATCACTGGTCTAGGTCCAGGGTCAGAAAACTGTGGTTCTCAATCTGTTTAACTACACATCCCAGCATGCCCTGCAAAAGTTTACACATTCCCAAATTGCACATATGTTGTAGGGCATGCTGGGCTGTGTAGTTCCACAGCAGCTGTACAGCCAAATTTGAAGACACATGTTGAAGCACCTGTTTAAAGGCAAAAAATCCCCAACACATTAAAACACAAACCAAACTTACACTCCTCCCCATAGGCCCATCCTCCTCCTTCTCTTCTTCCACACCGGTGGTTGAGGGAGAGAGGGTGGTTGAATGGGGGCGGATGGTTGAGGGGAGAGGGTGGTGAAATGGGGGCAGGTGGCTGAGGGGGAGAGGGTGGTTGAATGGGGTCGGGAAGTTGAGGGGGAGATGGTGGTTGAATGGGGGTGGGTGGTTTAGGGGGAGAGGGTGGTTGAATGGGGCAGGTGGTTGAATGGGGTGGGTGGTTGAGGGGGGAGAGGGTGGTTGAATAGGGACAGGTGATTGAGGGGGAGAGGGTGGTTTAATGGGGGCGGTTAGTTGAATGGGGGCAGGTTGTTGAGAGGGAGAGGGTGGTTGAATGGGGGCGGGAGGTTAAGGGGGAGAGGGAGGTTGAATAAGGGATGGTTGCTGAGGGGGAGAGGGAGATTGAGAGGGAGCGGGAGGTTGATTGGGGGATGGTTCCTGAGAGGGAGAGGGAGGTTGAGTGGGTGAGTGAGGTTGCTGTTGTCTGGGTCTTCTGTTCTCGGCTTTTCCTAAGGAGAGAGGAACACAGGTTATGGGTTTGAAAAAACATTTGGAAAAAGCAACAATCCCTACCCAATAATCAACATGAAATCTACTTTTTTTATTGTTAAAAAAACACCAACAAACTTTATTATACTATAAATAAACACAAGATTATTACTGGTATGCTAATGTTTGTACTTTACTCAACATACAACCCACACACATACTCTATACATCCATACAAACATCTATGCATACCAACATACATTTTCAAAATCTCTAGGCTAAACAACATATTACACAACTTTAAACTGCAAACACACTCACACATGTGCACAAAAAACTTACAGTATGCATTACTTATGGTTGTGAAGTTGCTGGCGTAAATCAGTAAGCAACTGTGGCTGCCTTCGGTGCAGGTTAGACCACCACCTCTCTAATAGGACGATAGTCTGCCTGCTGCCGAGCTTCTCCCACAGCTTTTAGCGTACCTCAGCATAGGCCTCACGCTTACGGGCATTTGATACATAAGGGCCGGTGCGGCCTATGTGGCTGTCCGTCACTGACATGAGGAGCCGCAGCTACCTGATGCTGAATGTGGCAGCTCACATGGTGAGAATGGCGTATTGATCTAAATTGTGAATATTTATACAGTCTGCCTACTGTGATGCTCATAAATACAAATAAGCTTTATTGCTATTAATACACAATAACAGTATGGTCCGTGCTCTCGGTTGTAAATAAAATTGCGAGTGTATGCTGCTGTAAGTGTTGAGTTTGCAAAATACTTACAAAACAGCTCTGTTCTTTAATCAACTGAACAGTGCAGGATTGTTGTGTGTGGTTTGTTTGTTTGTTTGTTTGTTTGTTTATATATGTTTGTTTAAAAATTGAAAAAAATAGTATAAATCACATAATTCACATCAATGCATCACAAACAAACAACACATATGCATCAACATTTAACAAACAAAAAAACATGGTAATGTGTAGGGAGGCCAATCCCGGGATTGGGATCAGCGGGATCCCGGGATTTGGGCCTAAAAATGCCGGGATTTGAATCCCGGTATTGGAGCATCCAATCCCGGGATTCACGGGATTATACTGCGCATGCGCGGCGGCGGGAGGGTGGGTGTGTAAGTAATAGTACTTACTCATTTAGGCGGGCAGCAGCCATGAACAAGTTGAACGCGCGCGGCACTTCACATGTAGCGCCGGCCGCCAGCCAATCAGAGCTGGCGGACCGGCAGCCAATCAGGGAAGCTGCAGCTTCCCTATTTGGAGTGACTGCTGCGGCCGCTACCCTGATTGCCTGCCGGCGCTTCATTTGAAATGCCGCCGCGTTCAGTGTGTTAATGGTTGCCGCCCGTCTAATAGTAAGTACTATTACTTACACACATGATCCTCTCTCCCTCCGTGCAGCCTTCCTCCCTCCCTGCCGCGACCTACACCCTCTGTCCTGAGTCCCGCACCGCTACCTACACCCTCCCTACCTCCCGCACCACTACCTACACACTCCCTACCTCCCGCACCGCTACCTACACACTCCCTACCTCCCGCACCGCTACCTACACCCTCCCTCCAGCGCTGCTCCCTACAATTTTCTCTAATCCCTACTGCAATCCCGGGATCGACCGTTTTTCAATCCCGAATCCCGGGATTGAAAAAACGGCCCGGGATTGGCCTCCTTAGTAATGTGTAAAGAAACACATAGCTTCATTTAAAAAAAAAAAAAAAGTTGCCAACTCAATACTACTTGTACAGTGATGTTGTACATTAACTCTTGACATGCTTATTTTTTAATTTTACATTACAATATGTTTTATGTACATCCACTAACACTGCTGTAAATTGGAATTTTTTTATGCACAAATGCAGTACTATTGTTTTTTAAACACTTTAAACCTCCATCAAACTTGTGTGGAAATAATATTGAACCACACCAATAAACACTTGTCAGACGTGCTAATAACTTAAACATACCTGAAATATTGTGTGACTATTCTGTCCCTAAGGGCATGGCCACGTCTGTTTTCTGACATGCGCCTCCATTTACGGCCTTATCTCCTCATCCTCTGGGCCTAAAATTTGGTTTTGGGCCAGCTCCACATGCCTCCTTACAGCAATATGGTGCAGTATTGCATTGGTGGAGCACCCAAAAATGGTTATTTAGGAGCCCAATCATGTGCTCCGCAACCTGTCTGGTGGATGTAAGCATGGAATTAAATGTTGATTGTGGTCCTGGTGTTGAGGAGTCATGAGCCAGGGGGTGCAAGAACATCCACAACCTCCTGCAAAAACACATAATAAAAATCACATAAATATGTTTAACAATTATACAACAACAAAAAATAAACTTTACTACATAATGTGTCTCAAACTCACCCAAATCCATGCGTCTTGGCCTTCCAAAATGCTTCATTTATGCCATATTCCTGATTGCTGAATCACGTGGGAATCATGGGCACTTCCTGGGTACCAGGCATTCAGGAAAAGGATCTGGAGGGATAGGCCACAAACAACCATCACATTCAAAGAGTGGAACATTTTTCTGTTCATAAAGATGGTCTATTATGTGTTGGTGCCACAAGTGGAACGTGTATACCATCCACTCCCCCAATAACATGTGGGAAGTGACCCTCTTCATGGAATTGCCACTTCAACATAGCTAAGGACTCCACATCCAATGGCATTAATATGAACTGTTTAGTTCTTTTGAGGAACGCAGCAATGACATGCCTCAGGATCCTTGAAAATGCGGCCTGGTAGACACCTACCAGGACTCTTACAGAAATTAATAGAGGCACTCATGAAATCCACACACCATGTTTTCACAGGTTCAATAACAACCAAAGAATCAAATGAGTTAATAAACAGTATATGTATTTATTATTCACAATAATCTAATAAAAATACCCTCTAATAAAGATAATTCATATGTGATGTTACTCAAAACTTTCTGATTTGCCACATACATAAGTTTAGAAACACATGAATAAACTGGGCTATAACTATTGTTATGTGTAACATTAAAAATTCCACTGAACCAGATGATTAAAAGTTCAAAGTGTAACAATGTGTTACAGTCCTTTGGAAACACTGTTGCTACAGCTTCTGCATGTGGTTCCAGGATAAGACACAGTAGCTGCATGTTTTAAAATGGAGCTTCAATGAAGATTAACGGCATAAAATGAATTATGTGTATAGGAAAATTACCTCTCCAAATGGGCTGGTGAACCCGAGCGTCCCCGGGTGAGTCCAGAATTTGCCCAATAAATGTGAAGCTGGAGGGTACGTGTCGTATGTAAATGTATCCACTGGCCGCTGGGTTTTGCTCAATTAACCTGCTGATGGAAACCCAGTATATGCCGTGCAGACAAGGGTGGGCGGCAGGCATGAGGCTGCTGGATGAAACGCCGTCAATAAATATCCGGCTGCAGTGTGAAGCTTCCTCCCAGACTACCTGGACGTGCACCGTCCGCCGGCAGTCAACGGAATGGAGGATGATGAGGCCGGTAGTTGCCGCCGCACGGAGCCCACGGCTCGGTTACGTGCCAGTAGATGGTCGCCCGTCACTGCCGCAGGTGATATTCAGGCAGGGGAACTACGTCCTGGATGCAACCTGGATGCAGGTGTTCAGTGAAGAAAAGGGGGGAGGAGTACTGACGTGTTTCGTCACGTGACCCGTGACTTTTTCAAAGATGACTCCTATCTCCAGAGTATGTGTTATTTAAAGGGCTCTTAATTGAGCCTACACATATGTGATTAATCAATTTGATGATACACCAGTGGTTACACAAATACTTGTACTTAACTTCTTTGGTTGTTCAAGTGATAATGATATCAAGGATCGTAATGAAAACATTTATAATAGAAAGGTAAAATTATCTTACTACGCATACATGCTTCAAAAAATCCTTAAATAAAATAAATATAATGAAATGAGATATAATAGAAGGTAATGGCGGAGCTAACTAATAAATACATAATTCAAATAGAATGTCAAAGACACAGAAAACGGAAATGATGTAATATATTTCAGTACCTATCTCAGCTATAATTGTCAGTACGCGACATAGATACTGAGAGCATATGTATATATTAAAGATTTCCAGCGGCTTATGTAGAAACTGGAAACTAATTATCTATAATAAAAAAAATTGCAAATATATACTAAAATATATATGAATATGAAAACAATTTGTCCCGAATATGTCAATAGCAATTATTTGCTTGTTGCATACCAAGAAAAAAGAGGAAAAATCATATATAAAATAGAAAAATAAAAATAATTATGATGATAATAATAATAATAATAATAATAAAAAATAAATGAATAAAAAATGGTAATAAAAATAAAAATATGAATATAATAATGTTAATGAAATATCTGACACATGTATATATGTATCAACCATTATTGGTTGGTAGCTATTGAGATAATGTTATGAGATACAGTTCCATAATAATAATAATAATAAATATAAAAACGTGAAAATGATAATTATGATGATAATGGCATTCCCGCTGAGTCCAAAGGTACTTTAAAGAACTCCAAAGCAATATCACTGAAAAACTCAGAAGAACAGATGCCCATATTGAAAATATGGACACTAAGATACCATGATAGTGGGGTTGCAGGCCCTTACTATAATTATGTTTACACAACTAACAATGGATTATAAAATTCAAAAGAAACGGAGGACTATGGAAATGTTCAATAGAACACATTACCAATCGATCTCGATACACTCTTTGAGGCCACCAGGAACAAGTGACCTCAATCTGTGTATCCAGAAATTCTCCCTACGGCAGAGCCTACCAAATCTGTCTCCCCCTCTGCGAGTGGGGCTGATGGTCTCAATACCTAATAACTTTAAGCCTTTAGGATCTTTGTTATGGAAGTGTGAGAAATGCTTTGAAACCCCATGATTAAGGAAGCCCTTTATAATGTTGCGTCTATGTTCTAAAAAACTAACTTTTAGCTTCCGTGTCGTTCTCCCTATATATTGGAGCCCACAGGGGCAGACTAACATGTAAATGATATATTCACTGTTACAATTGATAAATCATTTTATTGCAAATACTTCTCTCTGAGAAGATTCAAAGAAATGCAAGTTGTTCTGAATATGAGAACATGTGGTGCAGTTCCCTGTACCACATCTATAACAACCATTGGGTTTACTTGTGAGCCAGGGGACTGACGAATTTTGCAGTTTATTATCCACCGTTCTTTTATCTATAAAAAGACTAGGGGCAAGATGTTGTGTCAAATTCTCTGATTTTTATAATATGATAGAAGGAGAATGACCTATGACTGGTTTAAGAATCTTGACCGTCAATAAAATGGGGAAATTATTGATCAAAACCTTTTTTATTTTCCCAGAGGCGCTATTAAACTTGGAAAAAAAACCTACCAGGACTCGAACTATATGCTGGTAGGACCATGGGGCACAAAAATGTAAGACACCAATGAATTGTGTCAGTTGTGGAATTGCTGTAGGATGCTGAATTGTATTCTCTAGATGGGTGTAGTATGGTATGCCAGCGGTCTGGCTCCCGACGACCAGCATACCGGCGCCGGGAGCCCGACCGCCAGCATACTGACCGACAGCATACCGACAGTGTGGCGAGTGCAAATGAGCCCCTTGCGGGATCGCTTCGCTAGCCACGCTATTTTATTCTCCCTCCAGGGGAGTCGTGGACCCCCATGAGGGTGAATAAAGGTTGGCATGCCGGCTGTCGGGATCCTGGTGCCGGTATACTGTGCGCCGGGATCCCGACAGCCGGCATACTGAAGACCACCCCTCTAGATCACTCTCTATTATTGAGTTTCTAGGATGATATGAGGGGGCAACCTATAGCGCTGCACCACCTCATCATCTGGCAATCCAAAAAGGGTGACATGTTCAACAGATACTAGGCCTTACATGCCTCATTTGCCTTTGAGGATGGCTATAAAATGCATACAGGTATGCTGCCGTCGCCAACTGAAAGACACATTTAATAGAGTGTTAAATCATAATCCAATGACTGGTACCAAACATTCTTGTCAAACTATTTTATTTTCATAAAACCACTTACAGATGTGGTGTAATCCATCTCTAAACTATGCGCAACAGGAGGAAAGGAACATTATAAAAATTTTTAGATAAAAACAATACAAGTAAAACTAATTTAAAAAAAAAACACCTTCAATACAAAAAGCATGCATATACTTACCAGACAAGCCCTCCCCCCCACAAATAAACAACAGCAAAATGAAGAAATAACATAAAACTAGGCTACTTTGGCCAAAAAAAGACAAAAAAATCTGCCTTGAGAAGAAAAGAGAAACAAACACTTAATAAGCACACTAAGATAAACCAACACCCCACGACACAACACACACCTATGAACATGCATATACTTACCCAGAGAGGAATAGCAAAAACAAAATGGCAAATGTCCCCAAAAATGAAAGAAAACCGTCTACTTTGCTACAAAAACCAAATTAAGACGCTGCTTCTTTCAGGGAAAAGAGAAATAACCTTAATAAACAAAAACATAGAACAAAAAAACACCACACAACACACACCTAAGAAGAACATGCATATTCTTACCCGTAGATGAATAGCAAAAACAAAATGGCACATGGTCCCAAAAACTACAGAAAACCGGCTACTTTGCTACAAAAAAACAAATTAAGATGCTGCTTCCTTCAGGGAAAAGAGAAATAACCTTAATAAACACACACAGAAAAAAACACCTCAACACACAACACACACCTATGAACATGCATATACTTACCGGCAGATGAATAGCAAAAATAAAATGGCAAAAGGCCCCAAAAACTAAAGTAAACTTGCTACTTTGTCAAAAAAACAAACAAATTAAGATGCTGCTTCCTTCTGGAAAAAAGAGAAATAACCTTGATAAACACACACATACTGTAGAAAAAACACCTCACCACACAACACACACCTATGAACATGCATATACTCAGGGGTTAAAGTGAGCAGGAACGGGGCGGAACTGCATTCCGTCAGTTCCACCTCCCCCTGTTATCAGCGGCGCCCGGCTCTCCCCGCAGAGCGGCAGCCGGAGGCAGGAGCTCAGTACTGAGCTCCTGCTTCCGGCTCTGTCAGTACGCGCTATGGGAGAGACGTCATGACACCTCTCCCATAGTGCCGAGGAGCGGACGCCCGGAGAGGACTGCGGCGGGAGCGGGCTTGCTAAGTATGGTGCCTCTCCCCCCCTCCCATAGGTGTACTAGTAGCGGCGCTGTTATTGGGGGCTATACTACTGGGGGCTATACTACAGAGGGGTAAAATACTGAGGGCTATACTACAGAGGGGTAAACTAATGGGGGGCTATACTACAGAGGGGCAAACTACTGGGGGGCTATACTACAGAGGGGAAAACTACAGGGGGGCTTTAATACTGGGGACAAACTACAAAGGGGCAAACTACTGGGGGCAAACTACTGGGGACATTACTACAAGGGGGCAAACTACAAGGGGGCTAAACTACTGGCAGCATTACTACTGGGGGCTAAACTACAAGGGGGCATAACTGCAGGAGCTAAACTACTGGGGGTATAACTACAGGGGGGTAATACTACAAGGGGGCAAACTACTGGGGGCATTACTAAAGGGGCAAACTACATGGGGGATAAACTACAGGGGCTAAACAACTGGGGGCACAACTGCAGGGGGCAGTACCACTGAGGGCTAAACTACATGGGGCAAAACTATGGGGGGCATTACCACTGGGAGGCTAAACTAAAGGGGAGGAGTAAATTACTGGGGTCATAACTGCAGGGGCATTACCAGTGGGGGCATGACTACTGGGGCTAAAGTACGGGGGGCTAAACGACTGGGGGCATTACTACAGGCAACATTACTACTGGGGGCAATACTACACAGGGGGCATAACTGCAGGAGCTAAACTACTGGGGGTATAACTACAGGGGGGTAATACTACAAGGGGGCAAACTACTGGGGGCATTACTAAAGGGGCAAACTACATGGGGGATAAACTACAGGGGCTAAACAACTGGGGGCACAACTGCAGGGGGCAGTACCACTGAGGGCTAAACTACATGGGGCAAAACTATGGGGGGCATTACCACTGGGAGGCTAAACTAAAGGGGAGGAGTAAATTACTGGGGTCATAACTGCAGGGGCATTACCAGTGGGGGCATGACTACTGGGGCTAAAGTACGGGGGGCTAAACGACTGGGGGCATTACTACAGGCAACATTACTACTGGGGGCAATACTACACAGGGGCATTACCATTAAGGGCATTACTGATGGGGTGCACTGCTAATGAGGGCATTGTAAAGGGGACACTTCATAAGGGGCACCACTCCTGGGGACATAAGGGTTACTACTATTGCGGGTATTGCATAAGGGGCACTACTACTGTGGGCATAGTATATGGGGTGCTACTGCTGTGGGCATTACTGTACGGGCCAACAAAGAAGCTGAGCTCCCGGTCCACCCTCTGTTGCTCCGCCTCTACCATCGCCCCGCCGCACTGGAAGCCCTGGTTCCAGACTCCCAGCTGCAGCGGATCTGGGACCAGGCTGGCTTTATAATCCCTGCCGCTGCATCGCGCTCCTGTGACCGCGGCGCTCCTATGACCGCGGCACTCCTAGTTCAAATCTATCGCTGATTGGCTGCCAGTCCGCAGCAGTTTTGAAATATTAGAACCATGGTCACAGGAGCTCGATTCGGCGGCAGGGATAATAAAGCCAGCCTGGTTCCCGATCCACTGCAGCCGCCCTCAGCCTCCTCTGCCGCCCCGCCCTCAGACCTCTGCATGCCCACAGCCTCCTCCTCCACACTATCTCCGAGGCCCACAGCCTCCTCTACTCCACGCCTACCACAGCCTCCTCCACTCCACGCCTACCACAGCCTACTCATCCACAGCACCGCAGACCACTGCCGCTGCTAAACAGGTAATCTTACCTGCTGCCTTTCTCTCTCCCTAGTCCCTACTGTATAGCCCTGCTGTCACTTTGCATGTCCCTGCTGTCATTTTCTATGTCCCTGCTGTCACTCTCCCTGTCACTCTGTCACTCTATAAAGTGAATTTCGGCTCACACCGTGTGCTACAATGTGAATTTCGGCTCATACCGTGTGCTATAATGTGAATTGTGGCTTATACACTGTGCTATAATGTGAATTTTGGCTCATACCATGTGCTATAATGTGAATTTTGGCTTATACTGTGTGGTGCAATGTGAATTTGGCTCATACTGTGTGGTGTAATATGAATCTCGGCTCATACTGTGTGGTATAATGTGAATTTCGGCTCATACTGTGTGCTATAATGTGAATTTTGACTCATACTGTGTGCTATAATGTGAAAGGGGTCCTATTATTGTGGTGCATAATGTGTATAATGGGTATATGGTGTGGTAAACTACACTGAAGGAAATGCCCTCTTTTTCATGGCCATGCCACCTTTTCAGGAGCGTGCACGCCATCGACACACACATAATTGCAACCTTCACTTTTTCATACCCCCACTTCAAAATTTACACTTGGGAGCTACTACTGTGGGCATTATTACTAGTGTGTGACCACGCCCCTTTCTTTTTGAGACCATGCCCCCTTTTTAACCTTTATTACATGGGCGCCGTCGGGAGGGGGGTGAGTTCCACCACCTCTCTAGGACCACTTTAAGCACTGCATATACTTCCCTGCTGATATATGTACAGATGTAGCCACCTTTATCTTGACCGATTCTCCACCTAGACAGACATTTAGTCATGCTAAGGCGATAGCTGAGTTTAATCACAGGCAGGCGCGTTGAGGCGATTCTAGATACTCAGCATGCATTACACATCTCCACCACTGGGTGGCTAATGCTCCACTAATCCAGTACTTTCAATCGCACAGTATAGCGGCGGATTGATCTACAGCTCTGGCAATTGGTCAGTGACGACTGTAATGTTAATACTGTAGGCGTAACGGGAGGCGGTGGAAAAAGATGGTGACCTACTGTATGTGTATGGAGTACTGTATGTGTATGGAGACGCAACTAATTGTGTAAAAGGAAGAATGTATAGTACAATGTATAAACACCGTGCTATTAAAATACATGTACAGTACATAAGCGTCTGAGTTCCCTAAGGCATAATGGAAGTGGTGGGCTAGCGGGAGGCGGTGGAAAATACCATGCTTTTGATTGAAAGCGTCCGAGTCCCCTAAGGCATAACCAACACCAATGGGGAGGGGGCCGGGCGCTGTCTGCTGTACTTTTACACATGAAATTGTGCCTCTCTCATGAGGCATCGCGGGCTAGCGATGAAGGCTCCCACCTCCCACGCTGGGGGTCCAGGGTTCGAGTCCTGATGTGCTTTTTTTTTATTGTAATGTGTACATACTATACTGTACTATTTTATTTTCATTGTAAGACAGTCAATGGAAGGGTGCACACAAGTTTCACGTAAATCAGAGTAGATCTGCAGGAGCGATTCTTTACACTAAATGCAACTGCACAGCGGCAATGAGTAGAAATGAGTGTATTCTGATGCAACTAACTGAGCAAAACAGTACTGTAGATCTTCGGTGTTTGTGTATTGCACAGGACCTGAATTCCCCCTCTGTCTACTGCATGACTTGTGCAGGCTCCCAGGGGGGAAGGGCGATGGGAGGCGGTGGAAAATACCGTGCTTTAGAAATGCGAGCGTCCGAGTCCCCTAAGATGTGTAAATTGTAGACTACAGTATTCACAAATGTTTTTTCTCCATACAGGAATTACAGTTGGACAACATGCCAGTAACTATCAACAAAACTATGAGCAAGATAATCGCCAACATGAAAAAAAGAAAATAAAACCATCAAAGAGATCCATGCATGGCTCAAGGAAAGTGGCATTACAGTCACTTTAGAAACAGTGCGCTATCATGCTTTCAAGAGAACAACGCCCAGATTTGTATTTCCTACAAAATGCACATGGTACATACTGTTCAGTACTGTAATGTTTAAATGACTTGCTGTATACAATAGACAATTTTTTGGAAATAAAAAAATAACACTTCATCTAACTGTGATTGTGGTGTTCATTAATTCATATTTTTCATACTGTATTGTTCTGTAGGAGAGTGCAACAAATTGTGGAGGAACCAACTCGTGAGGATGATGAGCGTACTGCTTTGCAAATAAAACGAATTCTCCATTTCAAGTATGACCTGCACATATCGGCCGCCAGCGTCAGAAGG
Organism: Pseudophryne corroboree; assembly: GCF_028390025.1. Taxonomy (NCBI): domain Eukaryota; kingdom Metazoa; phylum Chordata; class Amphibia; order Anura; family Myobatrachidae; genus Pseudophryne; species Pseudophryne corroboree. The sequence continues at coordinate 484,523,396 of NC_086448.1, forward strand.
ATGCGCAACAAGGTAAAATACTGAAAGCAGTATAAACCATACAGTAAATGCACACTTATTCACTGTTAATAATCCCTTGATAAGTGATATAACAATAACATAAATCATTATACAGAGTGTGTACTTTATACTATATACAGTATGTGTATGTGTGTGTGTGTGTGTGTGTGTGTATATATATATATATATATATATATATATATATATATATATAATATCTATCTCAAAAGAGATACCTACTGTATAGGCACTCAGAGACAGCAATAAAGCATTGCCAGCTTATTGTGGTGATTACATACTGTTTACTGTGTTTGTGTGTACAGTATGTATGTATGTATGTATATACATATATACATATATATATATTACTCTGTATATACTGTAATGTATGTACAGTTTAATGTATACAGTAGGTATATAATACAGTATAATGCACATACAATCTTCTGTATATACAGTTATCTCTTTCATTACTGTATCTGATTCATTATTTTTGGCTCTTCACAGGATATCTCCCATGATAAGAGATGTGAATAAAGAAAAGAGAGTTGAACAGGCACGGCGATGGATTGAGAGTGGTGAAACATTTCATGATGTCATTATCACAGATGAATCGTCTGTTGCCCTTGAGCGGTTCTCCAGAATGTCATTCCGGAAACATAACCATATCTCATTAAAACCACGCCCAAAGCATCCATTGAAAGTCCATGTATGGAGAGGCATATCACGATTAGGAGCTGGTCCCCTATTATTTTTCGAAGGTACTATACTTTATTCTGTGCCTGTGTTCTGTAAAAATACATGCTGTACTGTAGAGTACATGTAACTGCACAATAAAATTAGAGATGAGCGGGTTCGGTTTCTCTGAATCCGAACCCGCCAGAACTTCATGTTTTTTTTCACGGGTCCGAGCGACTCGGATCTTCCCGCCTTGCTCGGTTAACCCGAGCGCGCCCGAACGTCGTCATGACGCTGTCGGATTCTCGCGAGGCTCGGATTCTATCGCGAGACTCGGATTCTATATAAGGAGCCGCGCGTCGCCGCCATTTTCACACGTGCATTGAGATTGATAGGGAGAGGACGTGGCTGGCGTCCTCTCCATTTAGATTATAAGAGACTGAGAGAGATTTACTGGAGCTGACTAGGAGGAGTACTGTTACTGTAGAAGTGTAGAGACTGAGTGGAGAGAGTTTACTAGTGAGGACAGTGCAGTTTACTTTATAATCCGTTCTCTGCCTGAAAAAAGCGATACACAGCACACAGTGACTCAGTCACATACCATATCTGTGTGCACTGCTCAGGCTCAGGCCAGTGTGCTGCATCATCTATTATCTATATATAATATTATATATATCTGTCTGACTGCTCAGCTCACACAGCTTATAATTGTGGGGGAGACTGGGGAGCACTACTGCAGTGCCAGTTATAGGTTATAGCAGGAGCCAGGAGTACATAATATATTATATAGTGAGTGACCACCAGACACACAGTGCAGTTTATTTAATATATCCGTTCTCTGCCTGAAAAAAGCGATACACACAGTGACTCAGTCAGTCACATACCATATCTGTGTGCACTGCTCAGGCTCAGGCCAGTGTGCTGCATCATCTATATATATTATATATCTGTCTGACTGCTCAGCTCACACAGCTTATAATTGTGGGGGAGACTGGGGAGCACTACTGCAGTGCCAGTTATAGGTTATAGCAGGAGCCAGGAGTACATAATATATTATATAGTGAGTGACCACCAGACACACAGTGCAGTTTATTTAATATATCCGTTCTCTGCCTGAAAAAAGCGATACACACAGTGACTCAGTCAGTCACATACCATATCTGTGTGCACTGCTCAGGCTCAGGCCAGTGTGCTGCATCATCTATTATCTATATATAATATTACATATATCTGTCTGACTGCTCAGCTCACACAGCTTATAATTGTGGGGGAGACTGGGGAGCACTACTGCAGTGCCAGTTATAGGTTATAGCAGGAGCCAGGAGTACATAATATATTATATAGTGAGTGACCACCAGACACACAGTGCAGTTTATTTAATATATCCGTTCTCTGCCTGAAAAAAGCGATACACACAGTGACTCAGTTAGTCACATACCATATCTGTGTGCACTGCTCAGGCTCAGGCCAGTGTGCTGCATCATCTATATATATTATATATCTGTCTGACTGCTCAGCTCACACAGCTTATAATTGTGGGGGAGACTGGGGAGCACTACTGCAGTGCCAGTTATAGGTTATAGCAGGAGCCAGGAGTACATATTATATTAAAATTAAACAGTGCACACTTTTGCTGCAGGAGTGCCACTGCCAGTGTGACTGACCAGTGACCTGACCACACTGACCACCAGTATAGTTAGTAGTATACTTATATTGTGATTGCCTGAAAAAGTTAAACACTCGTCGTGTGACTTCACTTGTGTGTTTTTTTTTTTTTATTCTATAAAAATAAAACTCATTCTGCTGACAGACAGTGTCCAGCAGGTCCGTCATTATATAATATATAATATATACCTGTCCGGCTGCAGTAGTGATATATATATATTTTTTATATCATTTATCATCCAGTCGCAGCAGACACAGTACGGTAGTTCACGGCTGTGGCTACCTCTGTGTCTCTGCACTCGGCAGGCAGTCCGTCCATAATTGTAATACCACCTAACCGTGGATTTTTTTCATTCTTCTTTATACATACATAGTTACATAGACATCTTCTCTTTATCAACCAGTCTATATTAGCTGCAGACACAGTACAGTACGGTAGTTCACGGCTGTGGCTACCTCTGTGTCTGCACTCGGCAGGCAGTCCGTCCATAATTGTATACCACCTAACCGTGGTTTTTTTTCATTCTTCTTTATACATACATAGTTACATAGACATCTTCTCTTTATCAACCAGTCTATATTAGCTGCAGACACAGTACAGTACGGTAGTTCACGGCTGTGGCTACCTCTGTGTCTGCACTCGGCAGGCAGTCCGTCCATAATTGTATACCACCTAACCGTGGTTTTTTTTCATTCTTCTTTATACATACATAGTTACATAGACATCTTCTCTTTATCAACCAGTCTATATTAGCTGCAGACACAGTACAGTATGGTAGTTCACGGCTGTGGCTACCTCTGTGTCTGCACTCGGCAGGCAGTCCGTCCATAATTGTATACCACCTAACCGTGGATTTTTTTCAGTCTTCTTTATACATACATAGTTACATAGACATCTTCTCTTTATCAACCAGTCTATATTAGCTGCAGACACAGTACAGTATGGTAGTTCACGGCTGTGGCTACCTCTGTGTCTGCACTCGGCAGGCAGTCCGTCCATAATTGTATACCACCTAACCGTGGATTTTTTTCAGTCTTCTTTATACATACATAGTTACATAGACATCTTCTCTTTATCAACCAGTCTATATTAGCTGCAGACACAGTACAGTACGGTAGTTCACGGCTGTGGCTACCTCTGTGTCTGCAGTCAGCAGTCCGTCCATAATTGTATACTAGTATCCATCTCCATTGTTTACCTGAGGTGCCTTTTAGTTGTGCCTATTAAAATATGGAGAACAAAAATGTTGAGGTTCCAAAATTAGGGAAAGATCAAGATCCACTTCCACCTCGTGCTGAAGCTGCTGCCACTAGTCATGGCCGAGACGATGAAATGCCAGCAACGTCGTCTGCCAAGGCCGATGCCCAATGTCATAGTACAGAGCATGTCAAATCCAAAACACCAAATATCAGAAAAAAAAGGACTCCAAAACCTAAAATAAAATTGTCGGAGGAGAAGCGTAAACTTGCCAATATGCCATTTACCACACGGAGTGGCAAGGAACGGCTGAGGCCCTGGCCTATGTTCATGGCTAGTGGTTCAGCTTCACATGAGGATGGAAGCACTCAGCCTCTCGCTAGAAAAATGAAAAGACTCAAGCTGGCAAAAGCAGCACAGCAAAGAACTGTGCATTCTTCGAAATCCCAAATCCACAAGGAGAGTCCAATTGTGTCGGTTGCGATGCCTGACCTTCCCAACACTGGACGTGAAGAGCATGCGCCTTCCACCATTTGCACGCCCCCTGCAAGTGCTGGAAGGAGCACCCGCAGTCCAGTTCCTGATAGTCAGATTGAAGATGTCAGTGTTGAAGTACACCAGGATGAGGAGGATATGGGTGTTGCTGGCGCTGGGGAGGAAATTGACCAGGAGGATTCTGATGGTGAGGTGGTTTGTTTAAGTCAGGCACCCGGGGAGACACCTGTTGTCCGTGGGAGGAATATGGCCGTTGACATGCCAGGTGAAAATACCAAAAAAATCAGCTCTTCGGTGTGGAGGTATTTCACCAGAAATGCGGACAACAGGTGTCAAGCCGTGTGTTCCCTTTGTCAAGCTGTAATAAGTAGGGGTAAGGACGTTAACCACCTCGGAACATCCTCCCTTATACGTCACCTGCAGCGCATTCATAATAAGTCAGTGACAAGTTCAAAAACTTTGGGTGACAGCGGAAGCAGTCCACTGACCAGTAAATCCCTTCCTCTTGTAACCAAGCTCACGCAAACCACCCCACCAACTCCCTCAGTGTCAATTTCCTCCTTCCCCAGGAATGCCAATAGTCCTGCAGGCCATGTCACTGGCAATTCTGACGAGTCCTCTCCTGCCTGGGATTCCTCCGATGCATCCTTGCGTGTAACGCCTACTGCTGCTGGCGCTGCTGTTGTTGCCGCTGGGAGTCGATGGTCATCCCAGAGGGGAAGTCGTAAGCCCACTTGTACTACTTCCAGTAAGCAATTGACTGTTCAACAGTCCTTTGCGAGGAAGATGAAATATCACAGCAGTCATCATACTGCAAAGCGGATAACTGAGGCCTTGACAACTATGTTGGTGTTAGACGTGCGTCCGGTATCCGCCGTTAGTTCACAGGGAACTAGACAATTTATTGAGGCAGTGTGCCCCCGTTACCAAATACCATCTAGGTTCCACTTCTCTAGGCAGGCGATACCGAGAATGTACACGGACGTCAGAAAAAGACTCACCAGTGTCCTAAAAAATGCAGTTGTACCCAATGTCCACTTAACCACGGACATGTGGACAAGTGGAGCAGGGCAGGGTCAGGACTATATGACTGTGACAGCCCACTGGGTAGATGTATGGACTCCCGCCGCAAGAACAGCAGCGGCGGCACCAGTAGCAGCATCTCGCAAACGCCAACTCTTTCCTAGGCAGGCTACGCTTTGTATCACCGCTTTCCAGAATACGCACACAGCTGAAAACCTCTTACGGCAACTGAGGAAGATCATCGCGGAATGGCTTACCCCAATTGGACTCTCCTGTGGATTTGTGGCATCGGACAACGCCAGCAATATTGTGTGTGCATTAAATATGGGCAAATTCCAGCACGTCCCATGTTTTGCACATACCTTGAATTTGGTGGTGCAGAATTTTTTAAAAAACGACAGGGGCGTGCAAGAGATGCTGTCGGTGGCCAGAAGAATTGCGGGACACTTTCGGCGTACAGGCACCACGTACAGAAGACTGGAGCACCACCAAAAACTACTGAACCTGCCCTGCCATCATCTGAAGCAAGAAGTGGTAACGAGGTGGAATTCAACCCTCTATATGCTTCAGAGGTTGGAGGAGCAGCAAAAGGCCATTCAAGCCTATACAATTGAGCACGATATAGGAGGTGGAATGCACCTGTCTCAAGTGCAGTGGAGAATGATTTCAACGTTGTGCAAGGTTCTGATGCCCTTTGAACTTGCCACACGTGAAGTCAGTTCAGACACTGCCAGCCTGAGTCAGGTCATTCCCCTCATCAGGCTTTTGCAGAAGAAGCTGGAGGCATTGAAGAAGGAGCTAAAAGGGAGCGATTCCGCTAGGCATGTGGGACTTGTGGATGCAGCCCTTAATTCGCTTAACAAGGATTCACGGGTGGTCAATCTGTTGAAATCAGAGCACTACATTTTGGCCACCGTGCTCGATCCTAGATTTAAAGCCTACCTTGGATCTCTCTTTCCGGCAGACACAAGTCTGCTGGGGTTGAAAGACCTGCTGGTGACAAAATTGTCAAGTCAAGCGGAACGCGACCTGTCAACATCTCCTCCTTCACATTCTCCCGCAACTGGGGGTGCGAGGAAAAGGCTCAGAATTCCGAGCCCACCCGCTGGCGGTGATGCAGGGCAGTCTGGAGCGACTGCTGATGCTGACATCTGGTCCGGACTGAAGGACCTGACAACGATTACGGACATGTCGTCTACTGTCACTGCATATGATTCTCTCAACATTGATAGAATGGTGGAGGATTATATGAGTGACCGCATCCAAGTAGGCACGTCACACAGTCCGTACTTATACTGGCAGGAAAAAGAGGCAATTTGGAGGCCCTTGCACAAACTGGCTTTATTCTACCTAAGTTGCCCTCCCACAAGTGTGTACTCCGAAAGAGTGTTTAGTGCCGCCGCTCACCTTGTCAGCAATCGGCGTACGAGGTTACATCCAGAAAATGTGGAGAAGATGATGTTCATTAAAATGAATTATAATCAATTCCTCCGCGGAGACATTGACCAGCAGCAATTGCCTCCACAAAGTACACAGGGAGCTGAGATGGTGGATTCCAGTGGGGACGAATTGATAATCTGTGAGGAGGGGGATGTACACGGTGATATATCGGAGGGTGAAGATGAGGTGGACATCTTGCCTCTGTAGAGCCAGTTTGTGCAAGGAGAGATTAATTGCTTCTTTTTTGGGGGGGGTCCAAACCAACCCGTCATATCAGTCACAGTCGTGTGGCAGACCCTGTCACTGAAATGATGGGTTGGTTAAAGTGTGCATGTCCTGTTTTGTTTATACAACATAAGGGTGGGTGGGAGGGCCCAAGGACAATTCCATCTTGCACCTCTTTTTTCTTTTCTTTTTCTTTGCATCATGTGCTGATTGGGGAGGGTTTTTTGGAAGGGACATCCTGCGTGACACTGCAGTGCCACTCCTAGATGGGCCCGGTGTTTGTGTCGGCCACTAGGGTCGCTAATCTTACTCACACAGTCAGCTACCTCATTGCGCCTCTTTTTTTCTTTGCGTCATGTGCTGTTTGGGGAGGGTTTTTTGGAAGGGACATCCTGCGTGACACTGCAGTGCCACTCCTAGATGGGCCCGGTGTTTGTGTCGGCCACTAGGGTCGCTAATCTTACTCACACAGCTACCTCATTGCGCCTCTTTTTTTCTTTGCGTCATGTGCTGTTTGGGGAGGGTTTTTTGGAAGGGACATCCTGCGTGACACTGCAGTGCCACTCCTAGATGGGCCCGGTGTTTGTGTCGGCCACTAGGGTCGCTTATCTTACTCACACAGCGACCTCGGTGCAAATTTTAGGACTAAAAATAATATTGTGAGGTGTGAGGTATTCAGAATAGACTGAAAATGAGTGTAAATTATGGTTTTTGAGGTTAATAATACTTTGGGATCAAAATGACCCCCAAATTCTATGATTTAAGCTGTTTTTTAGTGTTTTTTGAAAAAAACACCCGAATCCAAAACACACCCGAATCCGACAAAAAAAATTCGGTGAGGTTTTGCCAAAACGCGTTCGAACCCAAAACACGGCCGCGGAACCGAACCCAAAACCAAAACACAAAACCCGAAAAATTTCAGGCGCTCATCTCTAAATAAAATGAGTTGCTTATTAATGAACAACATTTTTTTATTTCTATAGGGATCATGGATAAGAAATTTTTCCAAGAAACAATAGTTGAGGGATGTATGGTGCCATTTGTGAATAAATATTACCCAACTCACCATAGGATATTCCAAGACAATGATCCTAAACACTCCGCCTCAGCCAAATTTATAGAAGAGAAAGGTATGAATTGGGAACGCACACCACCAGAGTGAGTATTCTTTCAACAGTGTACAAGTAAAAATTTGGATAGCACTCTATTACTGTAAATGTATTTTTTTGGTTTAATAAACAGTACAATACCGTATGTTTAATTTTCTCTATTTAATGTCATTAATTGACAAACTTTTTTTCTAGTCTCTTTTTTTAGATCACCAGACATGAATCCAATTGAATTAGTGTGGGCTCAATTGAAGAGGTACATTAGGAGTGTTGCGAAGCCAACAACAAAACAGCAGCTGTTGGATGGGATAAAGAAATTTTGGCTAGAAGTACTCACACCTGAACATTGTAATAATTATATAAATCACCTGTATAAAGTATTACCTGTTATAGTCAAAAGAAATGGTCAAGCCACAAATATGTTGTTCTGTACTGTATATTCTGTTTAAAATTTTAAATTGGTGCATTATTAAAAATGTTTATAAAATTGCCTTTGTCTGATTATTGCATAAACTAATTATTATTATTATTATCCTTTATTTATATGGCGCCACAAGGGTTCCGCAGCGCCCAATTACAGAGTACATATGCACATAATCAAAACAGGAAAACAGTGACTTACAGTTGAAGACAATATAGGACAAGTACAGGGCAACTAAGCATAACTACACCAGTAAACATAGAGATAAGTTCCAGGTGGCCAAAAACTGCGGGATCTGGGCAGTTGAGGATGATTAAAGTAAGAAAAGTATAAGCACATGAGGGAAGAGGGCCCTACTCGTGAGAGCTTACATTCTAAGGGGAGGGGTAGACAGACAGGGGTGACACAGATGGGGTACATAGAGAGCATGGAACAGAGGGTTAGGTTGAGATTTGGCTAGGTTTGGTAAAGAAATGGGTCTTAAGAGCCCGTTTGAAGTTTTGTAGAGAGGTGGAGAGTCTGAGGGGGAGAGGTAAAGAATTCCAGAGAAAGGGAGCAGCACGTGAAAAATCTTGGAGATAGGAGTGGGAGGAAGTAATCAGAAGACAGGAGAGTCGTTGTGCATTAGCAGAGCGAAGAGGACGGGTGGGAGAGTAAAGGGAGATAAGGTCAGAGATGTAGATGGGAGAGGAGTGGGTGAGAGCTTTGTAAGTGAGTGTGAGAAGTTTGAATTGGATTCTGAAAGGGAAGGGAAGCCAGTGGAGGGCCTGTAGGAGAGGGGAGGTAGACGTAGTGCGTTTGGTGAGGAAGATGAGCCGTGTAGCAGCATTGAGGATAGATTGGAGTGGAGAGAGGTAATTGTCAGGGAGGCCAGTTAGGAGGAGATTACAGTAGTCCAGTCTGGAAATAATCAGTGAGTGAATAATGATCTTAGTGGCATCCTGGGTGAGAAAAGGTCTGATTCTAGAAATGTTTTTGAGATGAAAATGACAGGTTTGTGAGAGGTGCTGAATGTGTGGTTTGAAGGAGAGGGAGGAGTCAAGGATTACGCCAAGACAGCGTACTTGGGGGCTAGGGGAGATAGTCGTGCCATCAATGGATAATGAGATTGTGGGAGGTGAGGCTGTGCGGGAGGGTGGGAAGATGATCAGCTCAGTCTTAGACATGTTGAGTTTAAGAAAGCGCTGAGACATCCAGGAAGAGATAGCAGAAAGACAGTTTGATGTCCGAGTGAGGAGAGCCGTGGAGAGATCAGGGGAGGAGAGGTAGATTTGAGTGTCATCAGCATAGAGGTGGTATTGGAAGTTAAAAGAACTAATGAGTTCACCTAAAGAGGACGTATAGAGAGAGAAAAGGATAGGACCAAGAACAGAGCCTTGGGGGACACCAACAGTTAGTGGAAGTGGGGGGGAGATAGCATCATGAGAGGAGACAGAGAAGGAACGATCAGAGAGGTAGGAGGACAGCCAGGAGAGGGCAGTATCACGCAGACCAAGAGAGTGAAGGATTTGCAGAAGGAGAGGGTGGTCCACAGTGTCAAAAGCAGCAGAGAGGTCAAGAAGAATAAGCAGAGAGTAGTGGCCCTAAGATTTGGCTGCATGGAGGTCATTGCAGACTTTTGTGAGGGCAGTTTCAGTGGAGTGGAGAGAACGGAAACCAGACTGGAATGGGTCAAGCAGTGAGTGAGAGGAAAGAAAGGCAGTGAGGCGATTATAGACAATACGCTCAAGAAGTTTGGAGGCAAAGGGGAGGAGAGAGATGGGTCGATAGTTGGAGAGAGTGTTAGGATCAAGGGTAGGTTTTTTAAGAATAGGGGAGACAAGAGCATGCTTGAAGGCAGAGGGGACAGTGCCTGATGAAAGGGAGATATTGAGAAGGTGGGCAAGATGGGAACAGGCAGAAGGAGAGAGGTAGCGGAGGAGGTGGGAGGGGATAGGGTCGAGCGGTGAGGTTGTGGGGGGGGGAGGAACGGATGAGGGCCATGACTTCCTCACCAGATACATGGGAGAAAGATGTCAGAGTTGGTAAGAGGGAAGGGGAGGGGTGGCAAGGGATGGGTGGTGGCTGGTTGCTGGTCTGGTGGGATGGGATATCTTGACATATGGAGTCAATCTTGGATGTGAAATAAGTGGCAAAGTCAAGAGCAGACCATGAGGAAGGGAGAGGAGGTGGTGGTGGGCAGAGGAGGGAGTTAACAGTGGCAAAGAGGCGCCGGGGGTTGGAAGACTGGGTAGAAATGAGGATTTTGAAGTATGATTGTTTAGCAAGGGAAAGGGCAGTACTGAAGGATGAGAGCATGAATTTGAAATGGAGGAAGTCTGCTTTAGAGCGTGATTTCCTCCACTGTCGCTCGGCAGTACGTGAGCATTTTTGTAGATATCTGGTGCATTTGTTATGCCAGGGTTGAGGTGTTGATTTGCGAGGGTGAATAGTGGTTGGCGGAGCAACAGAGTCAAGGACAGAAGTAAGAGATGCATTGTATAGGGATGTGGCTTGTTCAGGGCATGTGAGAGAGAGAAGAGGAGAGAGAAGGGAGTCAAACAGGGAGGATAGGGATGAGGTGTCAATAGCCTCAATGTTACGCTTCGTGGTGGTAGCCTTAGGAGGGAGAGATGGGGAAGCAGAGATAGATAAGTTGAAAGAGAGCAAGTGGTGGTCAGAGAGGGGAAAAGGGGAATTGGAGAAATCAGAAATGTCACAGCAGTGAGTGAAAACCAGATCCAGTGAGCTCCCGTTCACATGGGAGGGTGAGGTGGTCCACTGGGAGAGACCAAGTGAAGAGGTGAGGTTAAGGAGTTTAGAGGCAGGTGATTTTGTGGGGTTATCGATAGGGATGCTGAAATCACCTAGAATAATGGAGGGAATGTCCGAAGAGAGGAAGTGAGGTAGCCAGGAAGCAAAGTTGTCGAGGAATTTGGAGGAAATGCCAGGTGGACGGTACATGACAGCAACTCGAAGATTAGAAGACTAATGTAGAATATTGGCCCTCATTCCGAGTCGTTCGCTCGGTAATTTTCATCGCATCGCAGTGAAATTCCGCTTAGTACGCATGCGCAATAATCGCACTGCGACTGCGCCAAGTAATTTTACCATGAAGATAGTATTTTTACTCACGGCTTTTTCTTCGCTCCGGCGATCGTAGTGTGATTGACAGGAAATGGGTGTTACTGGGCGGAAACACGGCGTTTTAGGGGCGTGTGGATAAAAACGCTACCGTTTCCGGAAAAAACGCAGGAGTGGCCGGAGAAACGGGGGAGTGTCTGGGCGAACGCTGGGTGTGTTTATGACGTCAAACCAGGAACGACAAGCACTGAACTGATCGCAGATACCGAGTAAGTCTGAAGCTACTCTGAAACTGCTAAGTAGTTTGTAATCGCAATATTGCGAATACATCGGTCGCAATTTTAAGAAGCTAAGATACACTCCCAGTAGGCGTAGGCTTAGCGTGAGCAACTCTGCTAAATTCGCCTTGCGAGCGATCAACTCGGAATGAGGGCCATTATACAGTAGTAATGTTATTGATGTGTATGAACAGTTATTTTCAGTTTTATAAGTCTTGATTAAGAGTACTGTACATTTTGATCAGTACAGTACATGGAATCGGATGTTGTAATAAATACTTTTTTTTTACATTATTGATGCTTTTCCAATAAATATTCCATTACATGGTATGGTACAGTACTTGGGGGGTAACTGTACAGTATGATGTGCCGTTATGGGGGATAAATACTGTATCTACTAAATGTACAGTAAAATATTTTTTTCTTATTACATACACACAAATGCATCCAAGACGGAAATCTGCTATACACAGCAGACAGCTTATGGTGACAGAACTTACCTACTGTATCCCCACCTATAGTTGTGGTATATTTTAGATAGCCTAATGACACACTCCTGCAGCATTGCCAATGATTCATGTAAAACCTGTGTGCAAACAGTATCTCTATTGAATGCACAGTACAGTAACAGTACAGTATACAGTATTATCAGAGCCGTACCTGACCAACATGATGCCCTAGGCAAGATTTTAGCTGATGCCCTCTTGTACAAAAGCTAGTTCCGCCTCTAACCCTGCACCCCTTTCCCAGCACCATCACCCATTTTGGCGCTCCTACCCCCTAAATTTTAAATAGGAACAATGTGCACATTTAGTGCCAGCCCAAAACAGTGCATGTTCTTGCTGGGAAGGGGCATGGTAACACAATAATACCCCTAGATAAAATGACACAACACAGTACTGCAACTTTATTCACATTATATCATGCAATAGTGTCTCTTATTCTCGTTACATCATATGATAGTACCACATTACTCCTAACAGTATTGCCCCTTATTCACATTACACCCCACCACATTGATCTTTATTTACATTAGACCACAGGTTCTCAAACTCGGTCCTCAGGACCCCACACAGTGCATGTTTTGCAGGTCTCACAGAATCACAAGTGAAATAATTATCTCCACCTACTGTATGGACCTTTTAAAATGTGTCAGTGAGTAATTAATACACCTGTGCACTTGCTGGTTTACCTGCAAAACATGCACTGTGTGGGGTCCTGAGGACCGAGTTTGGGAACCACTGCATTAGACCATGCAGTAGTGCCCTTTCTTTATGTTACGCCAGAAAATATTGTAGTACACCTTATACACATAATGCCGCAAATTAGTAATGCTTTTCATATTTAAATTTTCAGATTTCATTTCATAGTGTCACAACTGAGGGTTTAGGCTGACAGGAGGAAGCCTCAGTTGTAGGGGCTGAAATTAAATTAAACTTGGGAGGTTTAATCAGACCCCTGGACATGTAAATGTAGAAGGATTACCCGAAGGTGTGACCATGACAACCAGGTTAAAAGTCAATAAAAGTTTTATTAACAGACTCCGTGTAGAAACAACAGTATTCACAGTTGATAAAAGCAAATGGCAAATAATACAGTTCCTGGATCACTTATAACCATGAGAGGTATCACAGAGCACTGGTAGGTTGAGGAATAGATGTTAAAGTCCTTTGATGGAATAACCTTACCAGGCCTGGCTGTAGTAGTGAAGATAGCCGAGGAACACGCCAGTAGAAGTATAGATGTAGTTGGTAACTTGAACAGACTGTTGTAGATACTGGATGGAACCAGCCAGGTGGTAGAGACACGGAGTAGATGCTGAATGGAATCAGCCAGGTGATGAAGACACGGAGTGGATGCTGGATGGAACCAGTCAGGTGATGAAGACACGGAGTGGATACTGTAAGATGCTAGGGAGCGTAGAAACAGAAGAGTTGAAAAGAGGTTACCGGTGGTAGTGGATACTGCTGGTAAGTAAGGATCCGCTGGAATAACACCGGCACTTTAAAGAAACTGGATACTGCTGGAAGCTGACCGCTGGAAGCAGATGGATTAATAGCTGGAAGCTGGAATAGCCACGGAGGGCTGCAGAGTCAGGCTGCACCTGTTATGCACACCAGTGCCAGCAGGAATGTACTGGTGTCTGAACGGAGAAGGATGCAAAACAAATGAACTCACAGACAGACTGGGGAATATGACATTACATACATAGAAGGTGATAGGGTAACAAAATAAACACAAAGTGAACAGAGAAGCCCAAAGGCTAAGAAACTGGGTGTCTCCCTAGTATTAGGAATGCTCAGATGGAAAGAAGTGAGATGTTGTGATTTAATACGTAGAGAACCCGAAATGCTGTTGCTAAGGGCAACAGCAAAACCCTAAAGGGATACCAACGGGTGTGGCAGTAAACTCCTTGGTCAGAGATGGAATAATAGACACAAGGAGAGTCTCCACAATCCTAGTCCTCACTTGCAGTGCACTGGTTCAGCTTACTGCCACTAAACTGACACCTGAACACCTTGCACAGTGAGAAAGGATTTTGGCTGGCAAGTCTGAGAATACAGCCGCAAACTTGCTAGGTTCACAGAGTAGCAAAAGAACCCCAGCAGGTTAAACGACTGACTCCAGTCTTACTGCTAGGTCTGGATTGGCAGAGTGTAATACCAAATCCCAAGGCCTATTTGCAGTAAGCAACAAACAAATACAAAGTTTACACAGTACTAGCTAGCTTTCAGGAACTGACTAACCAACAAAGATTCAGCAGCATCTGCCTAACCTGAGAAGAGGGTTTATATAGCAGGTGCTGTCCACGCCCCACTCAGACCTCACAGACTGTGAGCACAAAAACCAGCACCGCATCCCCTGCCGTGCACAGAGCCTGTAACCACTGCACAGCAAAAGACCCGAACCGGAGTATCAGCTACGCTCAGGTTACTCCGCTAGCACTTGTCTCCCGGTTGCCATGACGACGTGGCAGCACAGAGCAGGAGACCCTAACAAAATCAAACCCAAAGAAGTTTTTTTTAAATACATCATCAGGAAAAGAGTAAAGAAAGAGAGTTTAGGCACTTTAAAAGGCAATTTGGGCATCCATATCAAAGACGACAATGACAGCAGAAAAATTAAACAAGTTTTTCTCGTCAGTTTTCACAAGAGAGGACCCGATGTCGGGATAAACGCATAACTTGAACAATGTTAATGATCGACAGCTTAATGCTTATTTAAGTGAGGAAATAGAGACCAATTAAAAAAAATTAAGATTAATGAGTCACCTGATCCCGAAGGAATTCACCCAAGAGTTCTCGTGGAGCTACACTCTGAATTAGCAAGACCCCTATACTTGATTTTCATTGACTCACTTATATCAGGCATGGTCCCCAAAGACTGGCGTATAGCAGAAGTAGAGCCAATATTTAAAAAGGGAAGTAAATCTGAACCAGGTAATTATAGACCAGTAAGTCTTACATCTATAGTGAGGAAAATACTGGAAGGTATTTTAAGGGATAGGATACAGGAGTTCCTCTAAACCAATAAAGTTATTAATAGGAACCAACACGGATTTGTGAAGGATAGATTATGTCAAACTAACTTAATAGGCTTTTATGATATAGTTAATTCAAACTTAGATCAGGGTAAAGAGGTGGATGCAATCTTTTTAGATTTTGCCAAAGCTTGCATTACAATACCTCACATGAGACTCAAATACAAATTATGAGAACTTGGGCTAGGGAGCACAATATGCACTTGGGTTAGAAATTGGTTGGATAAAAGGGAGCAACGAGTGTTGGTAAATGGAACATTTTTGTATTGGACTGAAGTACTCAGTGATGTGCCACAAGGGTCTGTACTTGGACCACTATTGTTTAACATTTTCATAAATGATCTAGATTTGGGTCTAGAGAGTACTGTGTAAATTTTTACAGACAATACCAAATTGTGTAAGGCTGTAAGATGCTAAGTCTCTACAGAACAACTTATTTAGATTAGAAACATAGGCAGCAAAATGGAGAATGTGGTTCAACATAGACAAATGTAAGGTAATGCACTTTGGTAGCAAGAACAGAATTACTACCTACATACTAAATGGGGAGAAACTAGGAGATTCTGTACTGGAAAAAGATTTAGGTGTTCACATTGATAACAAACTTAGCAGTAGTACCCAAAGTAGAAATGCAGCAAAACAGGAAAACAAGGTATTAGCATGCATAAAGCATGGAATTGATGCAAGGGATGTGTCACAATCCCATGTAGTTTCTCCTCCATGCCTGGGGTGGCGCTCTCTGCTCTGGTGTTCAGAGTTCTGCTCTGTATCTGCAGCTTGATTAGTAGCTGCTACCACAGCTGTGAGCAGCACCTGTACTCACTACTTAGGCCAGCCACACAGGCTCCCTGTTGCCAGTTCATCGAGTCAAGATTGTTACAGGTCCTGGTCCTGGTCATGCTGATCTCGGCTGCTAAATCGACCAAAGAACTGCCAGTGCTCTTGTTCCCGGCGAATTTCTCCGCAGTCTACCCCAGTGTCTCCGGTGCTTCCAGCATTAACTGCTGCACAGCTTCCAGTGTTCTCAAGCAGCTTCTGGACTTTAATGTGTCTCGGTCATCAGCGTGCTGGGAGTCAGTGTCTGCATCAGAGTCTTTAATTATTATTTTCAAGTTCCTAGAATCTTCAGTGTCTCCAGTCACCGTGTACTACTTTGCAAACCACCAGTGTCTTTAATTATTATTCTCAAGTTCCTGGAATCATCAGCGTCTTCAGTCACCGTTTACTACTCTGCAAACCACCAGTGTCTTTAATTATCATTTTCAAGTTCCTAGAATCACCAGTGTCTCCAGTCACCGTGTACTACTTTGCAAACCACCAGTGTCTTTAATTGTTATTCTCGAGTTCCTGGAATCATCAGCGTCTTCAGTCACCGTTTACTACTTTGCAAATCACCAGTGTCTTTAATTATTATTCTCAAGTTCCTGGAATCATCAGCGTCTTCAGTCACCGTTTACTACTCTGCAAACCACCAGTGTCTTTAATTTTCATTCTCAAGTTCCTGGAATCATCAGCGTCTCCAGTCACCATTTACTACTCTGTAAACCACCAATGTCTTTAACCATTATTCTCAAGTTCCTTGAATCATCAGCGTCTTCAGTCATCGCTTACCACTTTGCAAATCATCTGTGTTTTCAATCATCATTCACAAGTTCCTTAACTCATCAGCATCTTCAGTCACCATTTACAAGTCTGCAAATCACCAGTGTTTTCAGTCATCATTCACAAGTTCCTTAACTCATCAGCATCTTCAGTCACCATTTACAAGTCTGCAAATCACCAGTGTCTTCAATCATCATTCACAAGTTCCTTAACTCATCAGCATCTTCAGTCACCATTTACAAGTCTGCAAATCACCAGTGTCTTAAATCATCATTCGCAAGTTCCTTAACTCATCAGCACCTTTAGTCACCGTTCACAAGTTTACAAATCATCAGTGCCATCCTGTGTTCCAGTTACAGTGCAGTCCTACAGTCCAGCTACAGTGCAATCCTGCAACCCTGGTACATGCATACTCTACCACAGTCTACATCATTCTCATTTACTCACAGTTTCCTGGCATCCCATGTCCCCTCAGTTTTCCCTTTGTGTTCTCTAGTTATTCCTGCTTTATATTTATTGTTTACAGTTGTACGTTGCTTTAATAAACTAGTTATTATTCCGTGAACCTCAGTCCCTGCTAATATGTTTTCACACTGGGAGATCCAAACGAATTCTGACAGTATGAACTGGCCAAAAACAAAGAGCAGGGGAGATAATTGCAGTCTGCCTGAGGGAGTTTTCTCACAGCTCGTTAACCCCTCAGCTCCCGGGACATCACCTTCTTTAGATTTGTTACAACTGGGGGTTTTAAAGGAGAAGTTAGACCAGCTACAGACTTTAGTGTCCGGTATTCTATGCGTTCTTCCTGAATTCCTGGGGAGACTGGTGGACCCCAGTAAAATAGCTCCAGAAAAGGAGTTTTCTTCTGACCCATGGACTGGGCATGCTAGGGGCACCTCTCCTCCTCGGACAAGAGGCAAGTTCCAAAGTTTCCCTCGACCTAGCCTCTCTGAAACAGAACGCCAGTATCGTAGAGACTATAAACTTTGCCTGTATTGTGGGGGTCAAGGACATTTTATTTTAACCTGTCCCATTCGAAAACCAAGAAATGAGGGCAGAGTGTATCTCCAATCTTTAAATACCATCTGTCACAAAACTGGTCTTCCAACTAGAGTTTCCAAGCCTGTCGCCCCAGGAGGGGGTTCTTCAGAGTGTCCAGCCCCAAGAAGGAGTTCTTCAGAGTATCTTGCCCCAAGAAGGGGTACTTCAGAGTGTCCAGCCCCAAGAGGGGGTTCTTCAGAGCATCCAGCCCCAGTGAGGGGTTCAGAGCGTCCACCCCCAGTGAGGGGTTCTTCTGAGTGTCCAGCCCCAAGAGGGGGTTCTTCAGAGCGTCCAGCCCCAAGAGGGGGTTCTTCAGAGCGTCCAGCCCCAGTGAGGGGTTCAGAGTGTCCAGCCCCAGTGAGGGGTTCTTCAGAGTGTCCAGCCCCAGTGAGGGGTTCAGAGCGTCCAGCCCCAGTGAGGGGTTCAGAGGGTCCAGCCAGAGAGACTACAGAGCGCTGCCCAGCCAGAGATACTACAGAGCGCTGCCCAGCCCGAGAGTCTACAGAGCGCTGCCCAGCCCGAGAGTCTACAGAGCGCTGCCCAGCCCGAGAGTCTACAGAGCGCTGCACAGCCCGAGAGTCTACAGAGCGCTGCCCAGCCCGAGAGTCTACAGAGCGCTGCCCAGCCCGAGAGTCTACAGAGCGCTGCCCAGCCCGAGAGTCTACAGAGCGCTGTCCAGCCCGAGAGTCTACAGAGGGCTGCCCAGCCCGAGAGTCTACAGAGGGCTGCCCAGCCCGAGAGTCTACAGAGGGCTGCCCAGCCCGAGAGTCTACAGAGGGCTGCCCAGCCCGAGAGTCTACAGAGGGCTGCCCAGCCCGAGAGTCTACAGAGGGCTGCCCAGCCCAGCCCAGTAAAGTGGGGGCTCTTGCCTCAGGCCAGCCCCGGGAAGAGGGGGCTCCTGCCTCAGCCCAACCCTGTGAAGAGGGGGCTCCTGCCCCAGCCCAGCCCCGTGAAGAGGGGGCTCTTGCCTCAGCCCAGCCCCGTGAAGAGGGGGCTCTTGCCTCAGCCCAGCCCCGTGAAGAGGGGGCTCTTGCCTCAGCCCAGCCCCGTGAAGAGGGGGCTCTTGCCTTAGTTCAGCCCCGTGAAGAGGGGGTTCCTGCCTTAGTTCAGCCCCATGAAGAGGGGGTTCCTGCCTTAGTTCAGCCCCGTGAAGAGGGGGCTTCTGCCTTAGTTCAGCCCCGTGAAGAGGGGGCTTTTGCCTTAGTTCAGCCCCGTGACGAGGGGGCTTTGAGCATTATGTCAATCTCAAAAGAAGAATCTAGCACTCTCGTTTCTCACAACACAGGCCATATATCTAGTAGAGATGAGCGGATTCGGTTTTACTCGGTTGTACTCGGTTCTCAAAACGGCATCTTATTGGCTATCCAAAACACGTGACATCCGTGAGCCAATAAGATGCCGTTTTGAGAACCGAGTAAAACCGAGTAAAACCGAATCCGCTCATCTCTAATATCTAGACACATAGGCACTGTTGTAGTCCTGGGTTCCAATTCTACTACTAACTTGTTGGCTCACGATTTGGGTACAGCCCAGTCCCCCAGGACTTCCATGAAGGACCAAATCCAAAAAGTACCATCCAAGCCTCTAATCAAAGTTCAGTTAGGATCATCATATATTTCTGACCAGTCTCCTGAAAGTCTGTCCCCTCCTCAGTGTCCTGATGATCCATCTCCAGTGTTTCCAGAAAATCAATTTTCCACTTCGCAGAAATCATCCAACGCTCCATCTTTGGATTACTTTGATGGAGATTTAACGCAATACTATGCACTAGTTAATCAATATGTTTCTATGATGGAGACAGATCTTTCCCTCGGAATTACTCCATCCAACATAGTTAAACTTTTATTCCTGACCTTCAGAGGAGAAGCCGCGGCTTGGGCTCGTCCACTAATTGAGACCAATTACCCAGTTCTTCTCAATCTTGTGGCCTTCAGTGAAATGGTAATTAAGAAATTCAATTCATGGTCTTACCAGTCTTCAGTCCCAATTGAGGTTCCTGCCCAGCCGGGGTCATCTAAGGTTCCTATTTATCTTGATTCATCCGAGAATCCTGTTGCCAGCTTAGAGACTCCAGCAATCAGCTTACCTGTTGGTTTTCTTCAGCTCCAGTCTATTGTTCCTACTGGGAAATCCACAAAAAGGAGAAAGAAGAAAAAGGGAAAATCTAAGTTGAAAGCCTCTGTTGGACTTCCTTGGCAGCATGAGGATACCTGATATGCCCTCTACCTTTTGATTCAGACTCTGACATGTGTTGAGCATCTGGAATCCGCTCCTTAGGGAGGGGGTACTGTCACAATCCCATGTAGTTTCTCCTCCATGTCTGGGGTGGCGCTCTCTGCTCTGGTGTTCAGAGTTCTGCTCTGTATCTGCAGCTTGATTAGTAGCTGCTACCACAGCTGTGAGCAGCACCTGTACTCACTACTTAGGCCAGCCACACAGGCTCCCTGTTGCCAGTTCATCGAGTCAAGATTGTTACAGCTCCTGGTCCTGGTCATGCTGATCTCTGCTGCTAAATCGACCAAAGAACTGCCAGTGCTCTTGTTCCCGGCGAGTTTCTCCGCAGTCTACCCCAGTGTCTCCGGTGCTTCCAGCATTAACTGCTGCACAGCTTCCAGCGTTCTCAAGCAGCTTCTGCACTTTAATGTGTCTCGGTCATCAGCGTGCTGGGAGTCAGTGTCTGCATCAGAGTCTTTAAGTATTATTTTCAAGTTCCTAGAATCTTCAGTGTCTCCTGTCACCGTGTACTACTTTGCAAACCACCAGTGTCTTTAATTATTATTCTCAAGTTCCTGTAACCATCAGCGTCATTAGTCACCGTTTACAACTCTGCAAACCACCAGTGTCTTTAATTATAATTTTCAAGTTCCTAGAATCACCAGTGTCTCCAGTCACCGTGTACTACTTTGCAAACCACCAGTGTCTTTAATTTTCATTCTCAAGGTCCTGGAATCATCAGCGTCTTCAGTCACCGTTTACTACTTTGCAAATCACCAGTGTCTTTAATTATTATTCTCAAGTTCCTGGAATCATCAGCGTCTTCAGTCACCGTTTACTACTCTGCAAACCACCAGTGTCTTTAATTTTCATTCTCAAGTTCCTGGAATCATCAGAGTCTCCAGTCAGCATTTACTACTCTGTAAACCACCAGTGTCTTTAACCATTATTCTCAAGTTCCTTGAATCATCAGCGTCTTCAGTCATCGCTTACCACTTTGCAAATCATCTGTGTTTTCAATCATCATTCACAAGTTCCTTAACTCATCAGCATCTTCAGTCACCATTTACAAGTCTGCAAATCACCAGTGTCTTCAATCATCATTCACAAGTTCCTTAACTCATCAGCATCTTCAGTCACCATTTACAAGTCTGCAAATCACCAGTGTCTTAAATCATCATTCGCAAGTTCCTTAACTCATCAGCACCTTTAGTCACCGTTCACAAGGTTACAAATCATCAGTGCCATCCTGTGTTCCAGTTACAGTGCAGTCCTGCAGTCCAGCTACAGTGCAATCCTGCAACCCTGGTACGTGCATACTCTACCACAGTCTACATCATTCTCATGTACTCACAGTTTCCTGGCATCCCATGTCCCCTCAGTTTTCCCTTTGTGTTCTCTAGTTATTCCTGCTTTATATTTATTGTTTACAGTTGTACGTTGCTTTAATAAACTAGTTATTATTCCGTGAACCTCAGTCCCTGCTAATATGTTTTCACACTGGGAGATCCAAACAAATTCTGACAGGATGAGAGTGTTATACTCCCATTGTACAAATCACTGGTGCGGCCACATCTCGAATACTGTGCACAACTATGAGCACCATTCTATAAAAAGGACATCCTGGAACTAGAAAAGATTCAAAGACGGGCAACCAAACTGATTAAGGGAATGGAGACGCTAGAATACAAGGAAAGGCTTGCTAGGCTAGGTATGTTTACACTGTAAAAAAGGAGATTAGGAAGTGACATGATTAATATTTACAAATATATAAGGGATCAATACACAGAGCTAGTGGGGGATTTGTTTTTGGTAAGATCACCACAAAGATCATGGGACACCCGCTCAGGTTAGAGGAGAAGAGATTTAGCACTCTGAGACGGAAGGGTTTCTTCACAGTAAGGACAATACGTACTTGGAATTCCCTTCCTGTGAAAGTAGTAATGGAGGACTCGGTCACTACTTTTAAGAATGGGCTAGATAAATTCCTAATGGATAAGGATATTCAGGGGTATGATGGGTAAATCATGCACTTTAATAATAAAATAAAATAACTATAAAAAAAACTAAAATAGAAAAATGGTCATAACAGTTAAACATTGACCAAAGTTAAAATTAGTGATCTCCTATACTGCAATATTTTAAGACTAATAGGTTGAACTCATCGACAAATTGTCTTTTTTTAATCAGAAAAACTTTGTTACTATGTAAATACCCCTTGTTTGCCACCCCTGGTTTATTAAGTACTCTAATTGGAGATGATGAATAGTAATATACTCTGTGTAGTAGAGTAAATACATATTTTGAGATTGACCAAAATATAAAAAAAAATATCCAAAAGTTTATTTAAATAGTACTTCATTATCTGAGTGTTCAACGCTTCACTCCAAAACAACAGGTAAAATGCGTTGACTGCATAGTGTTCACTTACTCACTCAAAGAACAGACACACATTTTTGCTCATATTGGAATTCTGTGTCACACACCAGAGGTGGCATTCGCCGCACTTACCCCTGCGTGTCTGCTGGTCGGTGTTGCCACGGGCTCCGGCGTCTGGTTAGCATGGCTACCGGCGGTTCTCCGGGGCATGGGCGCCGCCATGACACCCGGCATCACATGGACGGGGGGCAGGTGACATCATCAGACTGCTCCGCCAATCCAGCGCTGGCGGGAGATTCAAAGTCAGACGCCGGACAGAGCTTCAGTGCCTGAGTATCGTCTTTCCCTGACGTAGATGCCAGTGCTCTTGTTTCCGGCAAGGATCCCTGCAGTCGTACCCCAGTGCCTCCGGCATTTCCAGCTGCCAGTTCAATGCTCCAGCTTCGGTGTATTCAGCGGCCGGTTACCTTCCTGCGTTCCAGTCATCCGTGCTCCTAGGAATCAGCGTCTCAAGTCTCCGTTCTCAAGTTCCATAATCCAACAGCGTCTCAAACCCCTGCACTTCAATTCCTCTCATCAGCGTGTCAAGTCTCCGTTCACAAGTTCTACAAATCCACAGCGTCAGAAACCCCTGCACTTCAAATCCTCACATCATCAGCGTCTCAGTTCCCGTTAACAAGTTCTACAGATCCACAGCGTCTAAAACCCCTGCACTTCAATCCCTCACATCAACAGCGTCTCAGTCTCCATTCACAAGTTCTACAAATACAAAGCGTCTAAAACCCCTGCACTTCAGTTTCTCACATCATCAGCGTCTCTGTCACCATTTACAAGTTCTTCGACCATCCGTGCTAATAATCATCATTCATAAGTTCCACAGGTTATCAGTGTCTTTTTACATCACCCACAGTTTCTTCAATTACCAGCATCCCCAATACTGCTCACTTAACCCTTCAATGGGTCTGGACTTTCCCTTCATTTATTCCTTTTGGCATTTGACTTTAAGTTGTTTTCTTTTGCAATAAAGCTCTTTCTTATTTCATCAAACTCCAATGTCAGCGTCCTGTATGAGGAGATCCTATATCAGACCCTCCCTTTTCCAACTCAGTTGTGGTTCCTCTTCCCAACCATCGGAAGAATCCCCGAGTTCACAACACCCTCAGTCTAGGCCAGTGACAGTATATTCAGGCCACATGGACCCGGGGAATCGGAACCCAGAGGCAAGCGCCATGCAGGACCTAGTTTCCCGAGTACAGAGTCAGGAAGCAGCACAGAATCAGGTGATGCATTATCTCCAGGAGTTATTTGGTTGGCTGGATCAAATTCTCACTTCGCTGGCTTCAGTGGTTCCAGCTCCAGTTCCAGTATCCGCTCCAGTGGTTGTCTCTGGCAATGTTTCCTCCTTGTCTGGAACCAGGTCACGCCTTCAGCTTCCCACTCCTCCTCGTTATAATGGGAATCCAAAGAATTGCCGTGGATTCCTCAATCAGTGTGAGGTACATTTCGAACTCCTCTCACACAACTTCCCTACTGATCGGTCTAAAGTGGCATACATTATCTCATTACTTGAAGGTTCAGCGTTGGAGTGGGTGTCACCGTTGTGGGAGCGTTCTGATCCGTTAGTTTCCAGTTATACCAACTTCTTGGCCTCATTCCGAAGGATCTTTGATGAGCCTGGCAGGACGACTGCTGCCTCAGCTGACTTGCTCCGAGTTCGACAAGGCTCTCATACTTTGGGACAGTATGTAATTCACTTTCAAACTATAGCTTCTGAACTGAGCTGGAATAATGATGCCCTTCGGGCTGCTTTTTGGAACGGGCTCTTGGATCGTTTAAAAGACGAATTGTTTACTAGAGATTTGCCAGATTCCTTGGAACAGTTGATCTCACTCTGTGTAAAGGTGGATCTTCGTATGCAGGAACGAGCTGGTGAACGTAGTCAGTCTGACCGGTCGAGGCTCCGATCTCTTCCTTCTAAGCAGACAGTTAATTTCAGTCCAGACGAACCCATGCAGATTAATCGGTCTCGGCTGTCCCCAGAAGAGCGTCAGCGTCGGCGTGAGGGTGGACTTTGCCTCTACTGTGGAGCCACGGATCATTTCCTCAAGTCTTGCAAGTCTCGCCCGGGAAACGGGCAGTCCTAGCCTGTTCCGGAGAAGTCAAGCTAGGGGTTGTTTCTCAATCTTCTCCGGCAGTGGACTGTATACTTTCAGTGTCTTTGTTTTCTGAGTCAGAAGTCAAAACTGTTAAGGCTCTGTTGGACTCAGGAGCTGCGGGGAATTTTATTTCCCTGCGCCCAGAGTTTGTGCTTGATGTTACAGTCGGTCGAACGACTAACTGCTATTAATGGTATCCAAATTCCTAATGCTTTGATTACAAGTCATACTATGCCAATTAAGCTGCAAGTGGGAGCTTTGCACCAAGAACATCTGGAGTTCCTTGTGATTCATACGATGTCTTACGATCTCGTCCTTGGTCTTCCCTGGCTCAAGCTTCACAACCCTCATGTCGACTGGAGGTCGACACAGAAAATTTCTTGGAGTCCTTTCTGTCACTCGAATTGTCTTACTCCTGTCTTCCCACTTCGTGCATCGGCTAAGTTGGACGTAGAGTCTATTCCAGAGGCTTATCGGGAGTTTACAGATGTCTTCTCAGAACAGGCGGCCGATAAATTACCTCCGCATAGACCCTGGGATTGTCCTATTGAGCTTATTCCGGGAAATGCCACCTCGAGCTCGTACCTATCCTTTGTCAGTTCCTGAGACTCAAGCCATGTCAGAATATATCAAGTCTAATCTGCAGAAGGGATTCATCCGTCCCTCCACTTCCCCAGCGGGAGCAGGCTTCTTCTTTGTGAAGAAAAAAGATGGAGGCCTGAGGCCATGTATCGATTATCGTGGTCTAAATGAAGTCACCATTAAGAACAAGTATCCTCTGCCGCTCATCACAGAGCTTTTCGATAGAGTTCGTGGAGCTCGAGTCTTTACTAAGCTCGATATAAGGGGAGCATATAACCTAATACGTATCCGACAAGGGGACGAATGGAAGACGGCCTTCAATATTAGGGACGGGCATTATGAGTACCTGGTAATGCCGTTTGGCCTCAGCAACGCCCCCGCCGTCTTCCACGGAATTCATTAATGAAGTTTTCCGGGACATGTTGTACCTAAATGTGGTGGTATATTTGGACGACATCCTGATATTTTCGAAGAAACTCTCTGAGCACAGAATACAAGTTAAGGAAGTACTCCTTCGGTTGCGAGAGAACCATCTTTATGGCAAAATTTCCAAGTGCACCTTTGAGGTCCCATCTATTCCATTTTTGGGCTACATTATTTCAGGAACAGAGTTATGTATGGATCCGGAGAAACTTTCTGCCATTCAGGACTGGACTCAGCTTCTTTCCCTGAAAGCAGTGCAACGATTTCTAGGATTCGCAAATTACTACCGGAAATTTATAAGGGGTTTCTCTACTATTGTGGCGCCTATTACTGCCCTAACCAAGAAAGGGGCTGACCCAAGCCTTTGGTCCTCTGAAGCAGTAGCAGCATTCGCACAGTTGAAGGCAGCCTTTATGACCGCTCTGGTACTTCAGCAGCCAGATTTCCTAAAACCATTCTTCCTGGAGGTTGATGCTTCTATGGTAGGCATAGGTGCCGTACTTTCGCAGTACGCTCCAGATGGGAAGTTACATCCGTGTGGTTTCCATTCTTGCAAGTTCTCCCCTGCTGAATTAAATTACACCATTGGAGACAAAGAGCTGCTGGCAATTAAATCTGCCTTAGAAGAATGTAGATATCTTTTGGAGGGTGCTAAACACTTAATTACAATTTTTACGGATCACAAGAATTTACTGTATCTCAAGACGGCCCAGTGCTTGAATCCCCGTCAAGCAAGATGGGCGCTCTTCTTTGCTAGATTTTCATTTATCATTAAGTACCGGGCTGGAACTCTTAACACCAAGGCGGATGCCCTATCCCATTCCGTAATGGCTTTGGATGAGGAGAATACAGTCGAAAAAGCATTGATCCTCAGTCCCGTCTCTATCTCTGCGGCTCCCACTGAGTTGGGTCCTTCTCCTGGAAGAATGTCTGTGCCAGCTAAATTTCGACCAAGATTGTTGCAGTAGGCTCACATTTCCAAGTTTTCTGGCCATCCGGGAGTTCAAAAGATGTGGGAATTTCTGCGAAGATCTTACTGGTGGGACACTATGAAGAAGGACGTCCAAGAGTATGTCAACTCGTGTCCTCAATGTGCTCAGCACAAAACTCTACGTCTGCCGCCTGCGAGATTGTTGCACACACTGTCCATTCCTAAAAGGCCTTGGACTCATATCTCTATGGACTTTGTTACTGAACTACCTCTCTCTAAGGGTCATAACACCATCTGGGGGATTATCGACCGATTTTCTAAGATGGCACATTTTGTTCTGTTGACCGGATTACCATCAGCTTCTAAGTTGGCTTTGTAATTTATTCGGGAGCACTTCCGTCTGCACGGGTTACCTCTGGAAATAGTCTCGAATCGAGGGGTACCGTTTACGGCAAGATTCTGGAGAGCCCTCTGCTCGGCTCTACAAATAAAACTCAAGTTTTCATCTGCTTATCATCCGCAGACCAATGGGCAAACTGAACGCGTCAATCAAGATTTAGAGACTTTTCTCCGTGTTTACCTCTCTCCCTCACAAGATAATTGGGTGGAGCTGTTGCCTTGGGCCGAGTTCACCCATAACCATCTATATCACTCTTCGTCTGGTGAGTCTCCATTTTTTATTAATTACGGATTTCATCCCCAAGTTCCGGAATTACCCATTTGTCCTCCAGAAGAAGTTCCTGCTGCAGCCTCTACTCTCCGACATATCAGCCAAATCTGGTGTCGAGTTCATGCCAACCTCAAGAGAGTTTCCGGTCGCTATAAGTTCTTTGCGGATAGGAAGCGACGGGCAGCTCCTCAATACAAGGTTGGTGACAGGGTATGGCTCTCTACCCGCAATCTTCGTTTAAAGGTGCCCACTATGAAGTTCGCTCCAAGGTTCATCGGTCCTTATCCCGTGTTACAAGTCTTGAATCTGGTTGTCTGCAAATTGGGGTTGCCTTCCCATCTCCGGATACCAAATGCCTTCCATGTGTCTCTTCTTCGGCCTCTGGTTTTGAACCAGTTTCATTCCAAGTCCCCAAGGCCAACCTCTGCAGAGGCTGAGGAGGGTACGGACTTCGAGATCAAAGCTATTCTTGATTCCCGCTATCTTCACAAAAATCTACAGTATTTGGTGGAATGGAAAGGTTTTGGCCCAGAGGAAAGGAGCTGGGTCAAAGCTACTGAAGTTTTGGCTCCCCGACAGGTGCGGATGTTCCATTCCAGACATCCAACAAAACCGGGAAAGTGTCCAGGGGCCACTCCTGGAGGAGGGGGTACTGTCACACACCAAAGGCAGCATTTGCCACGCTTACCCCTGCGTGTATGCTGGTCAGTGTTGCAGCCTCTGCCTTCGGTGGGCCACGCGCTCCGGCGTCTGGTTGGCACAGCTACCGGCGGTTCTCTGGGGCATGGGCGCCGCCATGACACCCGGCATCACGTGGATGGGGGAGAAGGTGACGTCATCAGACTGCTCCGCCAATCCAGCGCTGGCGGGAGATTCAAAGTCAGACGCCGGACAGAGCTTCAGTGCCTGAGTATCGTCTTTCCCTGACGTAGATGCCAGTGCTCTAGTTTCCGGCAAGGATCCCTGCAGTCGTACCCCAGTGCCTCCGGCATTTCCAGCTGCCAGTTCACTGCTCCAGCTTCGGTGTATTCAGTGGCCGGTTACTCTCCTGCGTTCCAGTCATCCGTGCTCCTAGGAATCAGCGTCTCAAGTCTCCGTTCTCAAGTTCCATAATCCAACAGCGTCTCAAACCCCTGCACTTCAATTCCTCTCATCATCAGTGTGTCAAGTCTCCGTTCACAAGTTCTACAGATCCACAGCGTCAGAAACCCCTGCACTTCAATTCCTCACTTCATCAGCGTCTCAGTCTCCTTTCTCAAGTTCTACAAATCTACAGCGTCAGAAACCCCTTCACTTCAAATCCTCACATCATCAGCGTCTCAGTTCCCGTTCACAAGTTCTTCAGATCCACATTGTCTAAAACCCCTGCACTTCAAATCCTCACATCAGCGTCTCAGTCTCCGTTCACAAGTTCTACAGATCCACAGCGTCTAAAACCCCTGCACTTCAATCCCTCACATCAACAGCGTCTCAGTCTCCATTCACAAGTTCTACAAATACAAAGCGTCTAAAACCCCTGCACTTCAGTTTCTCACATCATCAGCATCTCTGTCACCATTTACAAGTTCTTCAACCATCTGTGCTAATAATCATCATTCATAAGTTCCACAGGTTATCAGTGACTTTTTACATCACCCACAGTTTCTTCAATTACCAGCATCCCCAATACTGCTCACTTAACCCTTCAGTGGGTCTGGACTTTCCCTTCATTTATTCCTTTTGGCATTTGACTTTAAGTTGTTTTATTTTGCAATAAAGCTCTTTCTTATTTCATCAAACTCCATTGTCAGCGTCCTGTATGAGGAGATCCTATATCAGACCCTCCCTTTTCCAACTCAGTTGTGGTTCCTCTTCCCAACCATCGGAAGAATCCCGAGTTCACAACACCCTAGGCCAGTGACATTCTGTCTTTTGCTATTTTACCAAGATTAGTAGTTGAGTCCCATATAGAAGTACATGATATGCCAGCCTCAGTGTTCAGTGTAACCTTACATTGTACTTTTGCTATATTTGTGATGTGACACAGATTTTGACCACTTGCCTGGAATGGTCACATCAGATGCAAACTGTCAGAAAGCTACATGTGCAGCTGCATAAAAAGAAACTTCCTGCAGTTTTCGCTTTAGTCCCTCTGCTGCCTGGTTCCCTCACAACCCAGTGCCTGCCATGCTGCTAATCACTGCTGATCAGTCAACTCAGCAGTACTCCTCACCCTGTGGCTGCAGACATTAGCAGTTGCTGGGGAATGTAAAAAAAAACATCTCTTCTTCCCTTAAGAGCTCCCAGAGGCCATGGAGAGGATCACATGCTAGGATTCTGCAGTCGTGGTGAATGCAATGTTTTGACCATCGATGTTCACAATGTTCCGTTCATCAATGATTGTGCCAATGTTTGTTTTTTTTAAGTTTGAAATCATTTTTTTTTAGATAAGATTGTATTGGATATACTTTAAATAAATGTTCTTAACCTAATTCAATCATAATAAAAAATGTCATTTTCTAAAAGATATAGCCTCAGGTAGGATTCTTGGCACAAGTTATTACAAAGTCTGTACAATAGTTCACCAAACAGGGCTTTTTGGTGTGGTTTGACAAAAGTGTATGTGAACACAGTTGTATGAAGCACATCCTTAAAATATTTTAGAAAGATAAACATTTCCTTATTTCCTTACTTCCTCTGACCCGCCGGAGTGCTAAGGACATGTGGATCTTATCCTCAACACTGGGAGATAAAAGATGGCCCCCAAATAGTTGCTGACAAGGGGGATGGGTGGAGCTAGATTACATCATCATGCTTGTGCCATAATTATTTAATTATATCCTACCTCCTCCAGTCACTATATCTCCCCTATTCTGCAACACACATACTTAGGGATAATCTTGTTTGAAACAGGGGAGTCCCACATCAAGGCTTAAAAAAAAAACTCATGGACTTCATCATTTAAAAGAGGTACTGTAAGTCCACTTCTTGAAATGATATGGCTTTGGCGGTTTACATGTGGTGATCATGTGTGCTCACAAGAGAATATCAATCTGCACTGCAAAAATTATTAATAGCTCTGTATAATGGGAAAGGGCATTTAAAACGCCCTCTTCCCAATCCTATAACCTACACTCTCAAAGGCATATTTATTTACAAACAGGGAGTTTCTTCTTTAAAACCATAAACCCCCATAGTAGTTATTTTCTGGTGATCCCCAGATAATAACATTCTGCACTAATCACCAGATTAACCTGGAATCAGTAAACACAAGGTTCTTTTTTGATGTAGTTGGTAGTCTACTTTTAATTATACTATGCATGTTATTTTTCCTACACATTTTATGTATTTGATTAAAATTTATAAAAAAAATAAATGTATGAACACTTTTAAGCATAGATTTTATAATAAAAATATAGACTCTGTAGACAAGAGCCTTTTAGAACTCTAAAATATATAGTGTGTGCTGGAGAGGGTGAATTGACTGTAGACATAAAATGTGCATTACAAATATAGGAGATGAATCAATAGAAAATGTGTCACAGAGGCCAATGGAGTGAGGGATTTGCAGGAGGAGAGGGTTTTCATTAGTGTCAAAAGTGGCAGAGGACAAGTGGCAAAATGTAAAAGTGACTCTTCATCTTAGCTGAGGCATGCTTATTGGTCACTTTGGTTATGGTAGTCTTGGCAGATTGCAGTGGAAGAATACCAAATGTAGAATGAAGAAGGTTGACAATGATTGAGATGACATAAATTGTGAGTGGGATTTGTACAGAATTGCTCTAGTAGTTAGAGAAGAATAAGAGGTGAATAGTTATAGTTTTTAGTTGGAGAGAGAGAGCATAGGTCTAGAAGTGTTTTTGACAATTTTTGAGGGCAATGTTTAAAGAATAAAAAGAAGTAAAGTTTGAAGTACAGTTGTGTTAAAATCATTTAGTAATTTTTTTTCTGTGGTTTTATTTTTAGGTCACAGATGTGGTATGTAAAACTTAAAATTTAGCACATACAGTACTGTATATACAGTACATCAAATGCAAACATGTAGCCATTACCACCATAATAATACCAGACAGTTGCTGTTCATTTATTAAAATGCACTAAATGTCACAGAAGGGAGAAAAAGTGCATTGTTCACATTAAGGGCCCAATACACTAGAACGATAATGCCCGATTTCATCTAATTTCGGGCATTCGGGCCGATATATTGGGTAAAATCGGGCATTTTGGATGTGTTTCCGAACCGATGCGCGTTCCTGTGAGGGTCGGATCGTCTCCCTCAGATCGTTAGTGCTGCACTCGTGATATGTCGGTTCCTGTAGGCATGGCTGGGATTGCATAAGATATATTGCTTGCAAAATGTACCAAATCATATGAAATCGTATGGAACCACTCCTGGGAAGCTCCCAGGAGAGTTCAAGGGAAATCGCCTCCGACTTCAGCCTCAGATATATCGTTGTAGTGTATGGACAAAGATGGCTGCAGATGGAGGACAAAGATGGCTGCTAATTTATTCCAGAAGGCTTAAATATTTAGAATGATACAAATGGGAAAACTGGCCGCCGGCATCCAGGAAGAGGCTTATACTGAAATTGAGGCTTGAGTACATTGTTAAGATGACCATCGGCATTCAGGATGAGGCTTGTACTAAAACGAGGCTTGAGCATTATTGTTAAAATGGCCAATGGAGGAGATAAAAGGAAAGAGCCCAAGATGAGGCTTGAAGCGCACAACGTGGTGCGCATGTGCAAGGTCACGTGGGAATTCTAAATTTTTGGTGCTATATAAACAGAGCCAGCAGAGCACGGTCATTTGAACTGAGGAAGCCGCTGAATTAGTGTTAAGGTGGAGAAATGCATTTTCTACTTGGCTGTGTGAAAGACGATCAACACCTAAAACTGGTTTTGTGCTGTGGATAAGATTTGTCCAGTGTGTGTGCAATACGGGCAAAACACCAGGTATATTACCAACAGAGGGAGCCTGATCAATGAATCATTATAAAAGCACTGAAATACCTTGTAGGTGAAGTAAAAGTAACAGTGAATAGTAATAACCTACTTCTTCATTTTTGTGTGCACACTTTTAAATCAATACTTTAAGTGAATTGGGACGTTTTTGGAATTCTAAAAATTAATCAATAAACCTCAAAATACGTAACCTATATAAAATTGGAACTGGTTATATATGTGGAAGCCGAGCCATCAAGTTCCCATAAAGATCTATTAGAATTATATTCCATATACCATCGGACATTTTCCATGGACTATTCTTCTGTGATCCATATATAATATTAGGAACAACAATAAGCCTTTAGGAAATTTGAAATGTATGTTTGGCAATTATATTTTAATATATGCTGCAGCATTATATATATTCTTATACATATAATAAAATTGTTGTTTTTTTAATGGGATTACTGACAATTAATTATTAGAATGCATGAAGTTGTATATAATTGTTAATTGTGGTAATAATTAAGCAAGTACAGCGCTCTTGGTTTTTTGCAGGGGATTTATTCTCTGGAAAGTTTTTTTCTGGCTGTTCATATAAGGAATGCAATTATCCTTATAAACCAAGAGCTGCAGTGATTGCTTCTTTTTAATGTGAATCTCCTTTTTTCAGTAGATACTGGTGCGCATTTGCATGTACAGGAGCTTTCACGATTAAAAGTTGGAGAACCTGTAGATGCAATTTTGACAAACTTGGACGCCCTTAAGATAGATTCGAATTGTATAAGACACCCAGACCCAGGGTTGCCATCAGAAATTGTGGTGCCGAGACTGACAAAATAGACAGGACCCCCCCCCCCCCCAATTCATTAAATAAATAAAATAAATATATATTTAATAAAAATAAATATATATTTAAAAAATTAAATAACATACGATTCCTATGTCCCCACAGTTATGCCCCTATCACCATATTATACCCACACAGCAATGCCCTGACAACATATTATGCCCCCACATTAATGCCCTTTTCACTAGAGATGTGCCATTTCTTGGGTTTTGTTTTTGGATCTGTATCTCCTTCGTGTTTTGGATGTGTGTTGATTTTGGATCTGTATTTTCTTTTCTAATCATAAAAACAGCTAAAATCACTGAAGTTTGGCCTATTTTTGTTCCTACAGTATTATTAACCTCATTAACATTAATGTCCACTGATTTCCAGTCAATTTTGACCCCCTCACAGCTTACAATATTGTTTTCAATCAAGCCTAAAGGTTGCAACGAGGTAGCTGGATGACTAAGTTAAGTGACAGCAGTGGGCGGTACAAACATGTAGCACTTAAATTACCAACATGGTACATCTAGGAAATAAAATGACACTGCAGTGGTAGGCAGGAGGGCAGATTAATAAACTGTATAATCCCATAAAGCAGGACCCTCAGGACCCCACACAGTTCACGTTTTGCAGGTCACCCAGCAGGTGCACAGGTGTACTCATTACTCACCGACACATGTTAAAACATCCACAGGTGGAACTAATTATTTAACTTGATTCTGTGAGGAGACCTGGAAAACATGAACTGTTTGGGGTCCTGAGGACCGAGTTTGAGAAGCTGTGCCATAAAGTAATCAAGAATGTTTTCATTAATTAAGAACCAGGGCCCAAATGTATTAAGCATTAAAAAGTGAAAAATTGTAGATGGATAAATAGTGTTAAATGACCAGCCAACCAGCTCCTACTGATGAAGCCATGCTAATCATGGCTCCATCTGTGCCTGGGCATCTGGGGCATGCGCGCGTCCGTCACTAGAATTTGAGCATCTGTGTGTACTCCAGACGGGGCTAGGTAGATGGATCACCTAGTCCCACCAGGAGTGCACGTATGCGATGGAGCCGCACCAGATAAGTGCTGCTCCATCTGTATCTGTCATTTTTCTAACACAGCCTGTTACATGGCAGTTAGGAAGCTGATTGGTTGGTCATTTATCACTCTTTAGCCATCTCCACTTTTCAAGGCTTAATTCATTTGGGCCTAGATCAGAGGGAAGGAAGGAGGGATTGACTCGTAAATTAATTTAATTCTTTATTTCTGAAACTGTTAATCAAGCAGGGCATTTGGAGAAATTCTTCTTTCTTTATCTTTACTTCTCTCCAGAAATGCTGTAAAAGAAAGAAAGAATGATTAGCTTAGAATTTGACAGCAGTTAAGGTAAGATTCACTTGGCCCATCTAATGCACATATTATAAATTTATAATCTTGTTTTTTTGTTGAGAGCAGTTAAACTACCAGTATGTTTTTGGATTGTGGGATGAAATCAGACCAGAGGAAACACATGCAAGCAGGGCGAGAATACATGAACTCCACATAGTTTGGGGACAATGGTGGGAATCAAACTCATAACCTCAGAGCTGTGGGGTAGTACTGCTAACCATTACACGATCCATACTGCCCTAGTTGCTGAAAAAGAAAGAGAGAAGGATTGATTATTTAGCATACCAGTGTCATTCTGTTAGAAAAATTCAGGGATTTCATAGCAAGATAGCTTACCCCGCTAAGACTCTCCTCCGGATATGTCATTTCTTATGTTGCACATAATACTCTTGGTGTTTCAGATTTTGTTTTAATGACAGGGTCATGCAGGAGATGTCTGTGGGCCAGAAAATTTTGTGTGATTTTGTTGTCAGCACATTCAACTATGTAAAGAACAAAGTATTTAATAAGAATATTTCATTCATTCAGATCTAGGATGTGTTATTTTAGTGTTCCCTTTATTTTTTTGAGCAGTGTATATTACTGTGGTTGGCCATCACCAACAGCATCACACAATATGTGTATGAGTACAAAATTATAATATACTGCGTTCTGACTGGCAGTGTAACAGTACTTAAAACTACTTGAATAAAAATTGTATAATACATTGTTGTACAGCACAAACAAAAACAATTTTTTTATAATTATATTTTTATGGTTTTTGTTTTTAGATTAATTATTTTAATTTTACACTGGGGCCGAGCCCCTGATTGGATGGACAGAACACTCCCTTGACTAATACAGCAGAGCTGACAGAGCACATCTGGACTCATACAGCAGAGCTGAAAGAGCACCTTTGGACTGATAGAGCAGAGCTCACAGAGCACACCTGGACTGATACAGCAGAGCTTAAAGAGCACCCCTGCACTGATACAGCAGAGCTGACAGAGTACCACTGGACTGATACAACAGAGCTCACAGAGCACCCCTGGACTCATACAGGAGAGCTGAAAGAGCACTTCTGAACTGATACAGTAGAGCTCACAGTGCAACCCTGGACTGATACAGCAGAGCTGAAAGAGCACCCCATGACTGATACAGCAGAGCTCACAGAGCACCCCAGGACTGATTCATTTCATGCCAAATACACACAGTATTGATGGAAACCTCTGTCCAGTATACTCTCCACAGCCGGAGTAAAGATGGCGCAGATCATGGGGACCTTTAAAGAATCCAAAACCAAGGAGAATCCGATAGCGGGAAAATGATGTTCGGCCTCTTTGGGGTCTGAGACTGAAAACCTGAGCCGGACTCAGATCCTGGCTCTGAACTCAATATTCGGGTGGGTCTCGTTCTCTGAGAACTGGACCCGCTCATCTCTGCTTGTCTCCATAATATACAGTGCATACTCATTGTGAGGGGTTCTGCTCATTGTCAGGGGTTCTGCTCATTGTCAGTGGATTCCCCCTTCCTGCTACTGCAGCAGACTGTTCCGCCGCTTCAAGTAAAAAAACTATTGAAAATGTCTCTTACAAAATGGCCACCGCCTCAGAGGAGACAGTTATTAACGAAACTAGAGCCTCCTCTAGTATCTTTAATAACTGTCTCCTCTGAGGTGGCAGCCAGCTTGAGAGGGATATTTTCAAAAGAGTCTGCGGGCGGACGACAGCGGCGGACAGCAACAGCATGAGCAGCATGGCACGCTCCTCTCTGTTAGAAAGGCCCAGAGCTAGGATATTTTCATTGCTTAAGATTTGCATAGCAATTACTATTTTGTGGCCCTCCTCTAACTGTGCCTTTAACACCACTGTGATCATTGAAGCTGAGATATAATGTGTTTAATAAACTAACCTTCAAAATATACAGTGGCAAGCAACGAAAGGTGAAAACCAGTCTTTTTCATTTAGTAAAAGGACATTGTTATTAATATCAAAGCAGATATCATAAATCTATGTCTGACATATGCATTCCATGGTTCTAGAAACAATGCAGAAAATTCATTTTTGTGAGTAAAGTTTCTTTAAGAAATGAAATAAAGAGAATAACATTTTTAATATATGTTTTAAGTCTCATATTCACATGGTATTTGACCTCAATATATATTTTCTTGCCATTATTTTAGATTATTCAGAATTGTGTACATTAATAGAAATACACTTATGTAGTTGGATACACTTTAAGAGATAAAGTGATACTCTGCTTTAGAAATAATAAAAGAGAAAGAAGCAAATGTCAGAAGATATATACTTTGAACGTTAAAAGACTATTGTCTAATTTGTCTGGTAATGAACATCACCAGATGAATGATAGTGCAGGCTATAAAAATACACCTCAAAATTATATCAATTAAATTAATTGCATATTGTATCTTTAATGTGCCTAAATGAATAAGGCAATGGAGTTAAATCTGTTATGCTAACTATTCTACTACAATTAGTGTAAAAGTCAGGACACTGCATAGCCACATTTACCAGAATTCTTCCAACTTTGTCTGTCCATTAGCATTATTTAAAAGTCATAAACATTCTTTATAGTTATATATGACGAACAAAAGCTTCTATCTGGCTCCATAAAAAAGCAATATCTATTAATGGTTTATTACAAATTTTCATAATTATCATTGACATCAATGACACAATTCAAAATTGAAATCTAGTGAATATTTTATAATTATCTAATGTGTTTGTCTTTGTGATAAATTAATGTGAAGATTATTGAGCTTCTCAAATCTAGCACACTATTCTTGGAAATTAATGCATTATCTTTAAATATAAAATTTTACTTTACAGTGCGCAAATGAAACTGGATATAAAAACTATTAATTGAACTGATTAATGCTCAGGTTATGTACAGTACTCAGAATCTTTTTCCTTTTTCATGAATGATTACTCACTGCAAAATATAACCAACTATATTTATTTTTTGCACGCTGCTGACTTTTGGTGAGTTGCAATATGTTACATAACCCAAATGTAATCATGAGAAAACTGTGTCATAATCCAAGTATTTTACAATAAATGAACATATTACTAAATGTATGAAATAAATTGATTGAAAGGTGATTAAGAAATATCATTGATACAAATTTAAAAATATAAAATGTCCCAAAAAGTTTGAATTGCACAAGAAAAATATTACATTAAAATATAGCCAATTAAATATAAAAGATATCTAAAGAAATACACATATATTTTTCAGCATAAGGTCGGTCCATGGCAATGCAGAACTGCCCCGAACATGGGCAGGATGTAATGAAGTCCGAGTTCGGTGGCCGTGAGGGATGCCAGCCAAACTCGGACATTTTTTAAAGGGATAAACCATACCTTGTACATGATTGACCCTTTAAAAAAGTCCATGTTCCGCACGGCTGCCGAACTCGGACTTCATTACATCCCACCTCATATGTGTATTCATGGATCTTATACAGTACTGTTACAATCAGAAGACAGATTAACTGAGCCACTGAATCACATCACACAATAAAGATACACTTTTAGGATATGAAAAAATAAATATGGCAAAAGCTCAAGGCTTCTCTGCATGTCTAGGAAACCTGCATGTCTAGAGCATTGTGATTCTAACAATGGGCACATCATCTTATTTATTTATTATTATTTATTAGCAGTTTCTTATATAGCGCAGCATATTCCGTTGCGCTTTACAATTAGAACAACAATTATAGAACAAAACTGGGCAAAGAGAGACAGACAGACAGAGGTAGGAAGGCCCTGCTCGCAAGCTTACAATCTATAGGGAAATAGGCATTGATACACAAGGATAGATGCTACCTGTTACATAATGGTTCCCCAGGTTGCTAGGTTCTTAATGGGTTGTATATGATATGATCACCCAGCAATGTTGGAAGACAAAATGTGAGTTTATGTGGACTGTACAGAGGGGATGTAACTTGATAAGGAAGCTGTTAAGGTTATGTGTGTGGGTCTGAAATTTGGTAGGCTTGTCTGAAGAGATGAGTTTTCAGAGAACGTTTAAAGGTTTGGAGACTAAAGGAGAGTCTTATTGTGCGTGGGAGTGCATTCCACAGAGTGGGTGAAGCCCGGGTAAAGTCCTGTAATTTTGAGTGGGAACAGGTAATACATGTGGATGAGAGACGCAGATCTTGTGCAGAGCGGAGAGGTCTGGTAGGGATATATTTTGAGATGAGTGAGGAGATGTATGATGGTGCAGTTTGGTTAATAGCCTTGTATGTAAGTAAAAGTATTTTATATTTGACACGGTAGAAAACCGGTAACCAATGGAGGGACTGACAGAGCGGATCAGCAGATGAAGATCGTCTGGCGAGGAAGATTAACCTCGCAGCTGCATTTAAAATGGATTGAAGTGGTGATAGCCTATGTTTGGGAAGACCAGTAAGGATACTATTACAATAATCAATGCGGGAGATGATGAGTGCCTACAACATTTTCAGTATATTCTGTATAGAGTTGTGTCTACAATCGTCATTGCTGTAGTCGCAGCATACAGACATCTCAGTCACGGCATGAAAATAGCATGGGTTGACATGGTAATGCGCAAGAGGATCCACAATATGCAATACACAGCTTCACCACTGGGTGGAGATTGCTCCAATAATGAAAAATATAGTGCTGAATACAATAGCAGTGGATGGTTATGGCACTACAGAATACAATAGCAAGCCCTGGCAGGTGGGCCAATCACATAAAGTGATAGCAGTTGCACAACCACTTTTTTTCATGATACTGAATATCAACTACAAGTCTCAGCAAGATTACAACTCATTTTATTAAACACTGCATTTGAGAATTTATAGCAACTTGTGCTGTGTACATTGTTCTGTAAGTGGCTAGCTGCAATTTCGGCGGTGATGTGTGGCACCCACATAGTGATGACACTTGTTATAATAGAATGGAGGGGTTGGTGGAGTTCAGAGTTGTTCTATGAAATTAATACTCAACTACAAGTCTCAACATAGAAAAGGGTATGTTTAGATTAAACACTGGCTGTGTGACTTTTGTAGCTAACAAGCGGCAATACCTTTGGTTAATTGCACACACTGAAAGTCACGCACACACACACACACACACACACACACACACACACACACAGTAATTGATGCTGAATAGTAAAAGGTGTTTGGGAAACAATAATATTCACTACAATCAGTGACATCACTTTGTTGCTGCAAGTATGCGGCACCTGACTAGGTGGCTGACTTGGCCAATTGGTATGGTCAATTCTTAACATACTGTACCCTTAAAAGGAGCGTAGTCACATTTGAAAATGCTAAAGTCTTTACCACAAGGACAGCTTGGTATATAGGCTGAAGGTTACATTCATCTCTGAATATGTAATACAAATGCTTTAGAACAAAATAAAGCCATTTTGACACAATTTCAACTGATACATACACTTTTCCCTAATTATCCCATTATCAACTACCCTGTAGTTCTATATTCCTTCAACATTAATGAAAAAAAATCTAGGCTCCATGTATTGGACACAGTTTAAGCATCAAGTATCAGATTAAATATGTGGAGCTTCATGTTTTGGTTCTAATTCCATTGTCATGTTTTGGTTTTGCAAAGCCACCCTCAACTGTTTTGGTTCGGAATTCAGATTTAAAATCCAAATCTTGGTTTTTGGATTTTTTTAAAATGGACAAATCATTGAAATAATTTAATTATTGCTATCCAAAACCCAACTTTTGGATTTCCAAAATTCAGATTTAAAATCAGAATTCCGGTCAATGGGAAGATTCAAACCTGGATTCAGTTCAGATCAGATCTCAGGAGATCCAAACTAGGTTTTGGTTTAGTTTGGATCCAAAAAATTCAGGTGAGTTTGAGTTTCTTGAGAATATTTCTATTTCTGATGTTGATTTAATGCCACCAATATTCATATTACAGTGTAAGATTTTTGGTTCCGAACATTTGCATTTACAATTAGAAGTTATTCTGGGACTTCTTCCTCTGATTAAGTAGGTTAACTGCTCAATATATAAGTAGGCTGCAGAAAATCCTCTGTACAGTTCTGTCTCTTGCTGTGTTATCGCAATGCTTCTGATCACCAATGTTCTAAATCCAAGTATGAAAAATAATTGCAATGTACATGGAAAGATAACAGCAAATGCATATTTTAAATCACATAACCATAATGCTGTGACTCACCTACACTAGAATTCAATGTCATCTTTTAGTATTAAAGCCTATGTGAGTCCTTAAAAAATAGTATATAGATATTCCTTCCATTAAAATCAATTTGTCTAATTACTGTATGTATTTGTATTTTTTAATTTGTCTTAGATAGAATTTCTTAATGCTACAAAAGTTTAGATCTTTGTATCCGCATTCAGAATCAGTTGAGTTTTACTTGTTTTGTTTGATTAATATAATATGTACTATTTGATTAAAACTCTATAGTACAGTTTTCTTGTATGTATTTCAAGCCTCTAGTTCACACTGGTGATAAGACAGTGGTTTACCAAACTCAGTTCCCAAGGCACCTTAACAGTACTGGTTTTAAAAGATATCC
Organism: Pseudophryne corroboree; assembly: GCF_028390025.1. Taxonomy (NCBI): domain Eukaryota; kingdom Metazoa; phylum Chordata; class Amphibia; order Anura; family Myobatrachidae; genus Pseudophryne; species Pseudophryne corroboree. The sequence goes on from NC_086448.1 coordinate 484,564,219, forward strand.
ATGGTTGATCAAAGATAATGAAATCAAATTTACTGAGGTGCTAATTTACCCATACCATAACTTTAATTGCACTGATCTGCTAGGCTGGTAAAATCCACCCTCCCCACTGCCAGGCCGGTTTACCCTACCTGCATCTGGCTAACCCTGCCTGGCAGATACATTAATCAGCCTGGTCCAGTTGCTGCACTCTGGCTAGTGGGCACTTTTGGGTGCCATTAGCCAGGAGCATTGGCAACCCTGATAGCACACTATGAACTGGCTATTCAGACTGCAATGTGAGGAGAAGTGGGTGGTTCTGCTGCTGTTGGGAGTTGCTGTCTGTGTCTGTGCCTCTGGGGCTCCAAGCTGCTGCTAGTCTCTCCCTAGCCTCCGGAGCCACTCCATGTACAGTGGTTAGTTCCACAGAAGATGAGAGTGTGTCACCCCATTCTGGGGGTCCCAGTATTGTTCACAGTGATGATAATCTCCTAAATCCCCTCCCCATCAGGGTCACCTGACAGATACAATTACCCCACCTGGTGCCCACCTCATCCTTCATTTGTTTCTTGGTGCCATTGGACCTTATAGTCTATTACAAAAAGCAGCATTTGTTTCTCTCTTTTTTTTGGACCTTGGGCATCTTAATGAGCACATCAGCCACAAATACCGGCATATGAGGTGCTTCTGGTTTTTTTTCATGTGTGTGTGGTGTGTGTTTTCTGTGGCTGACCTATGTGTGTGTGTGTGTGTGTGTGTTTTCTACTAATAGTGCCTATGTGTGTATTATCTCCTATTGGTGCCAGTGTGTGTTTTTTCAAAGCTTCCAAGTATTATTTTAAAATAATAAATGTGTTTTTTTTCCATAGGAAGCCTATGTGTTTTTTTACTTTCCTGTGGGGGCTTGTGGGTTTTATTATTCATGTTTAGTCTACATTTTATTGTTTTCCTGTGGGGACTAATATATTTCCCCCCCTGTGGATGCCTACAAGTGTTTAGTTATTTTGTGGGGGCCTAGGTGTGTGTTTTTACCTGTGGGGGCCTATGTGTATGTGTGTTTTTCCTGTGGGGGCCTATATGTATAGGTTTTTTTTATAATGAAGTTGATGCATGTGTTTTTTCCCTATTGGTACATATGTGTAAGTTTTCTAATGCAAAGCTAAGGAGTTTTATAATTTTCCTGTGGAAATTCTTTTAGGATTTTTTATGCATAGTCTATGTGTTTTGTTATTTTTTTGTGGGGGTCCAAGTGTCTGTTTTTTCATCAAAGCCTATGTGTTTTATTGTTTTCCTGAGGGGGCCTGTGTGTTTTATTTGTTATGCGTAGTATATGTATTTTATTATTTTCCTATGGGGCCCATGCTTATTTTCTTTTCCTGTGGATGCCTACAGTATGTGTGTGTTTTTTTTATTTTATAGTCTATATGTGTGTGTGCATTTGTGTGTTTTCAGATCGAGGGCTATATGTGTGTGTGTGTGTGTGTGTGTGTGTATTATTATATATGGGTGTGTGCACATTGATGAAAAGGGGAGTGTCTTAAGGGCATGCCCCCTTTGACATCCTGTACATTTTCCATACAGCCACTTCAAAATTATCACTTTGACCACTGACTATATATGTATATATATATACACACACATACATACATACATACATACATACATACATACAGGCAGGGAGAGGTGCGGCACTCAGGGCTCAGGATGAGAACAAAACGAGGCGACCACCAAGTCAGCAAACAACGTTTCAATCTTTAACGATTTTCATCATGTTGAAAATCGTTAAAGATTGAAACGTTGTTTGCTGATTTGGTGGTCGCCTCGTTTTGTTCTTTTCCTGAGCCCTGAGTGCCGCACCTCTGCCTGCCTACATTTCCCCACACAGTGAGGGCATCGGGTGAAGGTAACTGCTATGTGGGAGTGCCAGACAGCCTGTATTCTAAACATAAATATATATATATATATATTACCAATGCCTCTAATTTGCGCTAGGATCATAAAGCTGCTCCTCTTGATGAACTCTCTGTTAGTCAGGGTTCAACACCTAACACACCATACACGGGGGGGGGGGCTAACAATTGAATCAATATGGCTAGGTTGTCTTTTTTCCTAAGGGACAATGCCCCAACACTCGAAATAATAGTTTAAAAAAACTTTAAAATTAACGTAATTTTAATTCTTAATAAAATGATAAAAAATGCATATATTATATCCACATCAAACAATGCATAATGTGAGTCTTGTTCACAGTAAGCTTTAATAAAAGCATTTCAAAGAGATAACTTCACAGAAAAAAGTGTTAGTGATGTGGATGTTGAATGTCCAAAACCACACGTTTCATCACTGCTCACTTCATCAGGGGTTCAATTGATAGAAGAATGGAAATGTGCATAAAAGTTTTAACAATATGCTCACAGCACCATTTTGAAAGATGATGAGATGTCTACAGTTGTAAAACCAACAGAGTTATCTCTATATTAGAATCATATAGAAAAACCCACTACAACTGTGAAGAATTATAATGACTCATCAAACAGAGCTAATGGTCATGTGTAATCCCTCCAAAAGCAGTGATATATATATATATATATATATATATATATATATATATAGAGAGAGAGACACGCTAATCGTGGCTCCGTCTGTGACTAGGTGTGCATGGTGAGGTGCATTGTCAGAAATGAATGGGACACGCATGCATCGTAGATGCGCATGCGCCTCATTCAACATGAATGGGATCATCTCTGTATGCTCAGTGGCATGCCGATGTGCAGGCTCGCTTAGGCATGCCCCTGCATGGCTTTATTTATATACTAACACATGTACAAGTTTGTTGGTTGAAAAGTGATGACATTGAAAGCTATTGTCTCATGTAAACCTGCAGGTTGCGGCCTATTCCCCCCTGTATCAAGCCTCAACCTCAATTTTGGGTGCCGTCCAGCCCTAGGTGGAAGTTGAAGTGATGGGATACGGAGTCACCTGGTCTCCCGCAACAGCGTGGCTCCGCATAAAAAAGGCTCACGAACCCTCACTGCAGTGCCCTAATCCCAACACCTTCACCTTTCTGCTGGATGCTGCCAAGGGCAGCTGTCGGGCAGCCCCTCAGAGACAAGTGGCACCCACCATCTTGGACATCAGCATCCCAGAGCTCCTTTACACTTTTACTCCCTTTTCACGCGGTGAGCTTGTTGGGTGGCTACTGGCTGGTCCGTAGTCACCTCTGTGGGCATTCATCCCCTAGCCACTACTCCCTTTAGTGCCTAAGCAGACTATCCTGCTCCTACTTCCAGCGGTGGCTAACAGTGGAGTTTTTTTTTTTTTTCTGCTGCTAAGACACAGTGTCCACTCTGATGCTTACCATCTGGAAAACATAGTGCCTGTGGCTTCATCACACCCCTATGAGAGTGCTCCAGTGTGGTTGTCTGCCTTCAGAATTGTGTGCTTATATTTCTGGAGCTTACCACATTTTACATAATACGACATTACTGGGTACTCTCTGCATCTGAGCACAGATAGCTGGGAACTGTCATTTTTTTTTTCTCTGCCACAGGATAATACAGGAGCCCAGAGGCTTGTGGTTGTATCCTATGACAACAATCCACATTTCTAGTCCCACATGATTGCTGTGGAGTTTGTTGTCATAACTCCCTGGATTTTGAGCTTAACAACCCCTATGAGACCATTATTCGGCTGTTGATCTGTGTTATTGGAATATATTGCCGCACTTTTTCCTAATTATGCTGCACTGAACACCATATTTTCCAACCGAGAGCTTACGTCTCTATCAGTGAGTATCCAGGTAGTACTCTTCTGCCACCTATAACTACTAAATTCGGAACTTTACTTGTAATATTATGAGTCATTTTGCAATGAAAACTAAGAAAAAAGGCCTCAGGAAATATCACCACTTCCTTCACCAATAAAAGCAACTCTCACCTCGATCTCCTATAATCCCTTCCCAGCCATCTGAGATGGATCAATCATCGTCACCCGCCACTAGAGGTGATATTCAGAACTTTCAGACTCTTATCATGGATCTTAAGGACTCCTTTACTACAGCTCTACAAGGCTGTGGGTGAACTTATAGCGGACATGATGGAACTTTCCTCCCGTACCAATTCTCTTGAATCCCGAGTAGATAGGGTACAGGAAGTACAAGAACATATCGGTAACAACATGAACTATTACTATACTGAATTAGATCTCTTGAGGGACAAAAATGAAAATTTGGAAAATTTGGAGAGTCAAAATAATGTTTGTGTACGCACATTCCGGAATCATTAACCCCTGGTGATTTAGAGCCTTATCTCTTTTGATTGTTTACTTTTCTTCTTCCTTCAGAGGCTTCCTCTACTTTTCAAATCGAAAGGGCCTATAGAGTCTTACGGCCCAGACCGAAGGATTCCAAGCCTCCTCAGGATGTAATCCTTAAAATGTTCTCCTTCAAGGTCAAGATCCTAATAACTCGGGCCAGCAGATCTTCCTCACGCATTCTGTTTGAAGGATCAAAGCTTCATATCTTTTAGGATTTAGCCCCTTCCACCATAGCAAAGTGCAGAGACTTGCGTTCGGTGACTACCCTGCTGAGAGAAAATAGATATAAATATATATATATGGGGATTTCCATTCCACCTACAAGTGGAGGTCAAAGGTAAACCTTACACCGTGAGAACACCGGGAAAAGGAAAAGATCTTCGCAAACTAAATCTGACCTTTTCCTCCACTCCCTCCTGCATGGACACTCGCGGTCAGGACCCACTGTCCTGAAGGACTACCTTATTAGACAAGATTTACATAGTTACATACAGTAGTTTATGAGGTTGAAAAAAGACATCCGTTCATCGAGTTCAACCTATTTGTGTTCTCCTACTCTGTATTATTTTCAGGATTAATTTTATCTGTTGATAAAGTTGGCCGTTGTGTTGTATTCCCTCATTTTATTATAACTATGGTACGTGATCTATCCACCATAACCCTGTATATCCTTATCCATTAGGAATTTATCCAGGCTATTCTTAAAAGTATAGACCGAGTCTGCCATTACTAATTACTCAGGCAGGGAATTCCAAACTTGTATTGTCCTTACTGTGAAAAAACCTTTCCGCCTCTGTGTGTGGCATCTCCTCTCCTCTAACCTAAATGGGTGTCCACGTGTTTTCTGTGCTGGTCTTAACAAAAACAAACCCCCAAAAGCTCTGTGTATTGTCCCCTTAAATATTAATAAAATGTTGATCATGTCCCCTCTTAATCTCCTCTTGTCAGGTTCGGTTTTGCTTGTGTCCCGGGAGGGGGCGCTAGTGGGTCAGTGGAGGTAGGATGGAAGAAGTGAGGAGGCTGGTTTGGGTTTCTGCGCATCAGCGCAATGGTGTTTTATTAACATAAAAGTTCACACAATAAGGCAGCAGAATAACGTGCAGGAATAAACAATAAAAAGTATGCAATGGAAATGGTGCAGCTTGGAAGCTGAGAGTCTATGGAGGAAATGGTAATGATGGATAAGTTCACTGGTGTGAGAACCAGAATGGTTTAAAACGTGGAGCCAGCAGAGATGGTATTAAATGTGTAGCAAACCTGGTAGCAGATGCAGGAGACTCAGGTGGAAGTTCACAGAGCAGTTCGTTAAGCTCAGGCAGCTAGCAAGCTGCTTCACAGGTGAGGTGATGGAATGCACCTGGAGAGAGTCTCTACTGCAGAGGCTGAAGCACACTGCGGTTGTAGTTAGGTGTGGAGCCAAATACAGATGCAGGGGTTGCTGATGCTTGTAGTTCCACGGAGATGTAGGAACGTAACCAGGAACACGGAGGAACAGGTAGGTAACCAGGAACACGGAGGATCCAGGAAGGTAACCAGGAACACGGAGGAATCCAGGCACATGGGTCGCAGGAGTGACACAAAGTTCAGGACAACCACAGGCTCACCCTGCAGCTCCTGATATACCCCCTGGTGTGCAGACATTGGTTGGAGTGGGAAAAGGAGGTGCGGCCAAGCTCCGGATTGGCCGCCGTACTCTGACCGATGGAGACTGTCATGGCGGCGCCCATGCCGCGGCCCGGCGGGAATGCGGCGTGCTCACACGTCCGCTGTTACAGGAGCGTTCCTAGGCCCAGGATGACGTCTGGCGGCAGAGGGGCGGACGACAGCAGAACGTAGGGACCCCGGACGGAGTCCGCACCGACGGACAGATGTGGCAGTGGTGAGTCGATTCCTGACAGTACCCCCTCCTTTATGGGTGGGCACTGAACACCCACGTGGCTTGGAAGGATGAGTTCTGTGGAAAACACGGACCAACCTTGGAGCATGGACATCTGACGAATTCACCCAACTTCTCTCCTCAGGACCATAACCAGACCAGTCGATAAGGTATTGTAGACGACCGTACCGGCAACGGGAATCCAGAATCTTCTCTATCTTGAACTCCACGCCCCGCTGAGTTCGCACTTTGGGGCCGACTGGAAGAGCTCTTTGGAAGCGATTCAGGACTAACGGTCTGAGGAGAGAGACATGAAAGGCATTAGGGATTCGTAGAGAAGGTGGTAACTTGAGCTTTTAGGCCACAGGACTGATGACTCTTTCGATGGAAAAGGGACCGATGAAACGTGGTGCAAATTTCATCGACGGGACTCTAAGACGGAGGTTCCGGGTGGAAAGCCAAACCTTGTCACCAGGTTTCAGGCTAGGAACTGCACGTCTTTTGCGGTCAGCAAAGAACTTATACCGGCTAGAAGCCTTCTTGAGAGAAGCATGAATCTTCCTCCAGGTTGAAGAGAACTGACTCAAGACAGCAGTGGCATCAATGTGAGGAAGTTCTTGAAAATCTGGAACACGGGGATGTTGTCCATATACAGCAAAGTACGGAGTTGTTTCTGTAGCAGTATGGTAGCGGAAATTGTGGGCAAATTCAGCCCATGGGAGCAGGTCCAACCAGTCATCTTGAGAAGACGAAACATAAAGTCTTAAAAAGGTTTCTAACTCTTGGTTTACCCTCTCCGTCTGCCCATTCGTCTGAGGGTGGTAGGCTGACGAAAACTTGAGGTTGACTTGCATGGCAGAACAAAGGGCTCTCCAAAATCTTGCCACAAACTGAACTCCACGGTCAGATATAATTTCAGTGTGTAGTCCATGTAAGCGGAAAATCTCCCGTAGGAAGATTTGGGCAAGCTTTGGTGCGGAAGGAAGACCCTGGAGTGGTACAAAATGGGCCATTTTGGTAAACCTGTCAACCACAACCCAGATGGTATTGAATCCTTGAGAAGAGGGAAGGTCAGAGATGAAATCCATGGACAGGTGTGACCAGGGACGGTTGGGAACAGATAATGGTTGTAACTGACCTGCTGGAGATTGTCGAGGAGTCTTGTGCTGCGCACACTTCGGGCAAGATGCCACAAAATCTTTGATGTCAACTTTCATCTTCGGCCACCAGTATGTCTCAGAGTGGAACTTGAAAGTTTTCAGGACACCAGGATGCCCAGTGAATTTGGACTGATGAGCCCAAGACAGCAACTTGGAACGGAGTTCTGGGGAAACAAAAGTCTTACCAGGAGGTGGAGCAGGAGAAACTTGAGACGCAGCAAATACCACTGGACTCAGGATGGAATGCGGAACCGAGTCGGAGGTCTCCTCTTCGGACTCCATAGATCGGGATAAAGCGTCTGCCTTGATATTCTGAGAACCTGGGCGGAAATGAAGCTTAAAGTTAAAACGAGAGAAGAACATAGCCCACCGGGACTGGCGAGGATTGAGGCACTGGGCTGCCTTCAAATAAAGCAGATTTTTATGATCCGTATAGCTGTTGAACGGAAATTTGGCCCCTTCCAGGAGATACCTCCATTCCTCAAGGGCCAGCTTGATCGCTAGTAGTTCTTGATCTCCAATGGAATAGTTAGCTTCTGCAGGGAGGAATTTACGAGAATAAAATCCACAAGGGTGAATCTTCCCATCAGTTCCCTTCTGGGAGAGAACAGCTCCAACTCCTACTGTGGAAGCATCCACCTCCAACTCGAATGGCTTGTTTACATCCGGTTGAGACAGAACTGGAGCAGACATAAAGGCCAGCTTGATCTTTTGAAATGCTGCTAAAGCTTCTTCTGACCAGTTGGAATGATCTGCCCCTTTCCGAGTTAAGTTGGTAATAGGAGCGATGAGAGTTGAAAATCCTCGGATAAACTTCCTATAATAATTGGCGAATCCCAGGAATCGCTGAATAGACTTAAGACTACTTGGAATGGACCAATTGGCAATGGCTTCCAACTTTGTCGGGTCCATCTGGAGATCCGATCCGGAAATTATATACCCCAGGAAGGGTATGGAGGGAACTTCGAAGGTACACTTGGATAGTTTGCCATAGAGACGATTCTCACGAAGACGTTGGAGGACCTCACGGACTTGCAGATGATGAGAAGAGAGATCTTGGGAGAAGATGAGGATATCATCCAGGTAAACTACGAGGTATTTGTACAGAATGTCACGGAAGATTTCATTAACAAAGTGCTGGAACACTGCTGGGGCATTGCTCAACCCGAATGGCATTACCAGGTACTCGTAATGACCATCTCGAGTATTAAAAGCTGTCTTCCATTCGTCACCACTACGGATTCTGATGAGGTTGTAGGCACCGCGGAGATCTAACTTGGTGAAGATGCGGGCTCCCTTAACTCTATCAAACAATTCAGTGATGAGTGGTAATGGATAACTGTTCTTGATGGTAATGTCATTGAGACCCCGGTAGTCAATGCATGGACGTAATCCTCCATCCTTTTTTTTAACAAAGAAGAAGCCCGCACCAGCGGGTGAAGATGAGGGACGGATAAATCCTTTCTGTAAGTTCTCCCTGATGTAGTCGCTCATCGCCTCAGTTTCAGGAACGGATAATGGATAGGTACGCCCCCTTGGTGGTTTCTTGCCGGGAATGAGGTCAATGGGGCAATCCCACTCTCTATGGGGCGGCAGAACATCAGCGGCCTTTTCACTGAAGACGTCAGAGAAATCTTGGTAAGCCGCAGGAAGATTTGACTGGGTTTTGACTTCAGAAGACTTGATAGGACAAACTTGGGCTAAGCAGGACTGGCGACAATGTGAACCCCAGGAAGTGAGTTGTAACGTAGACCAATCAATCTGCGGATTATGTAGTTAGAGCCAGGGCATTCCCAACACGATCTCCTGGGTTGCCTGAGAAATAACTAAAAACTTTATTAATTCAGAATGCAGGAACCCGACTCCCAGAACCACTGGTCTGGTTTGGTGAGAGATATTCCCCTTGGAGATTCGGCTACCATCTACTGCAGTGATGTAGACTGGATATGAGAGTTCGCAGATAGGCAAACGAAACTTATCTACCGCAGCTTGAGTGATGAAGTTTCCTGCGGCTCCACAGTCCACTAACGCTGATGCAGACTGAAGACCATCTGTAGTCTCTAAAGTCACAGGAAGAATGAGGTCTTGGTTTGAAGGAGCTTGTCTAGAAGATCCCAACTTGACTCCTCCTTTACAAGTCAGGATCTGGCGTTTCCCGAACGCACTGTACAAGAATTGATCTGGTGACCTGCAGCCGCACAATAAAGACACAGTCTCTCACGGAGTCTTCTTGACCGCTCCTCAGGAGTTAAGCGGGACCTATTAACTTGCATAGGCTCATCAGAAGGTGGAGGCTGAAATTGTACAGAAGGTACCATTCTTGACTTGTGCGGCTCACTACGAGCACGCTCACTGTTGCTTTCGCGGATGCGAGAGTCCAACTTGATGCATAGAGAAATCAGTTCAGGCAATTGCTCAGGGACATCGCGGGTTGCCAGTTCATCCTTGATCCGATCTGAAAGTCCATGCCAGAAGGCTGCTACCAGGGCTTGATTATTCCACTGAATCTCTGCGGCTAACGTCTGGAACTGGATGACATATTGTCCCATACTCCGGGTACCTTGACGAAGCTGAATAAGGTCTGCAGAGGCTGATGTTGCACGACCTGGCACGTCAAAGATACGTCTGAAGGTTGACACGAATTCATCGTAGTTGTTCATCAGAGGGTCAGCACGTTCCCACAGAGGAGACACCCAACTCAAGGCAGAACCAGAGAGCAGTGAGATAATGTAGGCAACCTTGGATCTTGACGTGGGGAAATTGTGTGATAATAATTCAAACTGGATTTCACATTGGTTAAGGAACCCGCGACATAGCTTCGGACTGCCATAATATTTGCTAGGCACAGGCAGGTGCAAGCGTGACACTGGAGCTGATGCAGCCGGCGTAGAAGAACTCACAGCACTTGCAGGTGCTGGGGTAACTGGAACTGGAGTAACAAGTACACTAGGCAGGGTTTGCTGTAGTGTATCAATCCGGGAGGACATCCCTTGCAGAAACTGGAACATCTGCTGCTGCACAGCCTCTTGACCATCCAAGCGGGAGACCAGATTTTGTAAGGCCCCTGACCCCACACTCTGACCACCGTCCGAGTCCATCGGTCTTGAACTTACTGTCAGGTTCGGTTTTGCTTGTGTCCCCGGAGGGGGCGCTAGTGGGTCAGTGGAGACAGGATGGAAGAAGTGAGGAGGCTGGTGAGGTGATGGAATGCACCTGGAGAGAGTCTCTACTGCAGAGGCTGAAGCACACTGCGGTTGTAGTTAGGTGTGGAGCCAAATACAGATGCAGGGGTTGTTGATGCTTGTAGTTCCACGGAGATGTAGGAAGGTAACCAGGAACACGGAGGAACAGGTAGGTAACCAGGAACACGGAGGATCCAGGAAGGTAACCAGGAACACGGAGGAATCCAGGCACATGGGTCGCAGAAGTGACACAAAGTTCAGGACAACCACAGGCTCACCCTGCAGCTCCTGATATACCCCCTGGTGTGCAGACATTGGTTGGAGTGGGAAAAGGAGGTGCGGCCAAGCTCCGGATTGGCCGCCGTACTCTGACCGATGGAGACTGTCATGGCGGCGCCCATGCCGCGGCCCGGCGGGAATGCGGCGTGCTCACACGTCCGCTGTTACAGGAGCGTTCCTAGGCCCAGGATGACGTCTGGTGGCAGAGGGGCGGACGACAGCAGAACGTAGGGACCCCGGACGGAGTCCGCACCGACGGACAGATGTGGCAGTGGTGAGTCGATTCCTGACACCTCTTTTCTAGTGTGAACATGTCAAGCCTTGCGAGTCTTTCCTGTTATTCCAGCATCTCTAACCCCCTAATTAGTTTGGTCGCCCACCTCTGAACTTTTTTTAGTTCCAGGATATCCTTTTTGTAGTAGGGTGCACAAAATTGTGCGCAGTATTCCAGATGGGGCCTCACTAAGGCTTTATATAATGGGAGTGTAACACTCTCATCCCTTGCATCAATACCCCTCTTTATGGATGCTAGTACTTTGTTTGCCTTTTTTGACGCTATCCTGCATTGGGTGCTGCTGCTAAGTTTGTTATCTATATGAACACCTAAATCTTTTTCCAGTACAGAGTCCCCTAAAAACACCCCATTAAGTATGTAGGTGTAATTTTTGTTCTTGCTACCCAGGTGCATTACCTTACACTTATCTGTATTAAATCTCATTCTCCATTTTGCTGCCCATGATTCCAGTTTAAATAAATCGTTCTGGAGAGACTAAGCATCTCCCTCTGAATTTATAACCTTACACAGTTTGGTATCATCTGCAAAAAATTGACTCCATGCTCTCTAGACCTTTCGCTAGATCGTTAATGCAGTCCGAGAACAGGCCCTTGTGGCACCCCACTTAGAACTTTAGTCCAATTTAAAAAAGTTTCATTTACCACAACCCGCTGCTCCCTATTATCTAACCAGTTACTAACCCAAGTGCATATTGTGCTCCCTAGCCCTAGTTCATGTAACTTATAAATAAGTCTCATATGTGGCACTGTGTCAAAAGCTTTAGCAAAGTCTAAAAAGATTACATCCACCACCTTTTCCTGATCAAGGTTTGCACTAACTGTTTGATAAAAGCCTAGTAAGTTTGTTTGACATGATCTAACCTTCACAAATCCATGTTGGTTCCTAATAATAATCTTTTTGGCTTTGTAGATCTTCTGTACACTATTCCTCAGAATTCTTTCTAGGACTTTCCCAACTATAGATGTAAGACTAACTGGTTTATAATTGCCTGGTTCAGCTTTACTTCCCTTTTCGAAGACTGGCACTACTTCCGCTATACGCCAGTCTTTTGGGAACCATGCCTAAAGTAAGTGAGTAATTGAAGAGTAAAAATAGATTTCTTGCTAATTCGGAGTGTAGCTCCATGAGAACCCTTGGATGAATACCGTCTGGACCAGGTGATTTATTAATCTCCTCACTTAAATAAGCACTAAGTAGTGGGACATTATCCTTATTGGGGTTGGATGTTAGTTTGTGCATCTGGTCCTCTATTGTTAATACTGAGGAGAAAAATGTATTTAATGTATCCGCTATGTTGTTATAATTTTTTTTAAGTCTCCCAGTTTGTTCTTTAAAGGGCCTATACTCTCCTTCTTTAATCTTTTGCTGTTGATATATTTAAATAATTTTTTAGGGTTTGATTTACTTTCCTTTGCTATTAGCTTTTCAGTTTCCACTTTAGCTGTTCTTATTTCTTTTTTGCATATCTTGTTGCAATCCTTATAGTACTCGAATGATTCCACCTTTCCATCTGATTTGTATTTTCTGAATGCTCGCCTTTTCTGCCCATTGATTCCTTAATATTTTTATTACGCCACATTGGTTTGGAGTTTTAGTCCTTTGTTTGCTGCCCATGGGAATAAATTTACAAGTAATCTTATTGAGCAGTGATTTTATTGCCTCCCATTTTTCCGTAGTGTTTTATCCTTGAAACAAAATTTCAAATTTAGTGTCCCTTAAAGCTTCTATCATCATGTCAAAGTTGGCTTTGCTGAAGTTCAGAGTCCTAGTTGAACCTATATAGGACTGATTATAAAAAAATATATTGAATGTGACCATATTGTGGTCGCTGTTTCCTATGGGCTCCCCTACTATAATATCTGATATCAATTCCCCATTGTTAGTCAACAACAGATCTAAGATTGCATTGTACCTTGTTGGTTCCTCGATTAGTTGAGTTAAGTAGTTATCATTTAGTGTGTTTAAAAACATATTACCCCTAGCAGTATCGCATTAATCGTTTTTCCAATCTATCTCCCGATAGGTAAAATCACTATTACATTGCCTGCTCCTGCCACTTTTTCAATTTGCATCAGCAACACTTCCTCATCAGATATATTAATGCCAGGGGGCTTGTAGTATAGCCCCACTACTATCTTTTTCTTTACCTTCCCCCAGCATGTAATTTCAACCCATAACGTCTCAACAGTGTTTACAGTTTCCTCATGAATATCGTCCCGTACAACAGGTTTTAAAAATGGCTTAATGAGATTTGATCATCTGCTGATGTTTTTTGTTTTAGGTTAAATTACGATCCGCAGTTTAATATCAAGAATTTGGTATGTATTTACTAAGTTTATTGACACATTGTGTTCTGAGTTGTTTTACTGACATACCTTTTACAGTATATTGTTACCTCCTTTCTTATTTGAAGTTCTGTTTAGCTACCAGTGATGTCCACAGATTTTTCAAATACTATATAGCATTCTTTCTCTGGGTGGAAATGTCGGCAATTTTGCCTGGCCTCTCAACCCCCCATTTTAGGGATTATTGCATTTATAGTTGTATATTCTATTTTTGTGACTCCTGAATCCCACCCCCTCCCTCTCCTTTTTAGAAGAGCTCATATTTAGTGGTCGACAGTCATACTTTTTGGCTGAACCTACTACTCCCCTCCCTCCTACACTTAGTAGGTTTTTATAATAATTATATTTTATTAGCAGAGTCCAGACCCATTCCCCCTTTTTCCCCCTAATTATGCCTTTTAAATGTCTTACCATAAATACTAAGGGCCTTAACACTCCACAGAAGTGCTCTCACTTGTTGCTCTCATTGAAGCACCATCAGGCAATTGTGTTTTCCTTCAGGAAACCCACCTCAAGTCTGGGGGTCATCCCTCATTAGCTTCTAAACATTACCCCAAATGTATACTAATCTAACAATGCCTCTAAATGGAATGGTGTGGCTATAATGCTCCATTCCACATTCCTGTTTGTTCTGACCAACTCCAGGAGTAATCCAGTTGGTTGATACCTAATCCTGAAGGGTAAATTAGGAAATGAGGAAGTGACCCTAGCTAATATTTATGCCCCCAACTTGGCCCATTCCCAACTTTTCAATACGTTTTTCCATATCCTCTCTGAATTTAGAAGTGGCAAAATGCTACTGGATGGAGATTTCAATACAGTTCAACTCCCATCTTTAGACAAATCAGTTACTCACAATGAGAGGTCCCAAATCCCAGGCCCTGTGGCTTTACATAAGCACATGGCCGAGGTTGGTTTATTTGATATCTGGAGATCTCTCAATCCCTCGGTTAGGGACTATACTTTTTATTCTAACCCCCATGATACTTACTCACGTATCGACTTTTTTCTTGGTTGTGCCTCCCTTTCTGAAACAGCAATTCACTCCTCCATTACACAGTTGCTGTGTAAAAGATTTATAATAGGACATAGTAAAACCATCAAGGCCTGGAGCCTTCAACGGTTTCTGAGACTTAAGTGCAGAAGCAAGTTCCTCCTCAGTGACATCTATCTCTAGGGCCCGACCCATAGATTCAGAGATATTAGGGAGTGTAGAATCCAGATATTGTTGAATGCCTTGAGCATTAGAGTCAGATGGGGCAGACAAATTGTACAAAGCTTCCTAGTAGTGAGCAAATACTCCGTTAATATCCTTGGGATTATAAAGCATATTGCCAGAGGGATCTCTGAACGCCTTTGTACGTACTCTGTGGGTCGCAAAGGTAACATTTCTGTTGTCTGCCATTCCATTCTGGCCCCTTAATCCCCTGGCCGAGAACCTCACAAATTAGCATGGGAGTTAGATCTCTCGTCTCCTCTTGACGATGACGAGTGGTCCAATATTAGAACCAGAATTGCTAATGCTTCCATCAGTGTGGCTATCAGAGGGACGTTTTATAAAGTATATACTAGATGGTATTTGGTCCCCTCTAAGCTTCACACCCTTTTTCCACTAACCTCCAATCTATGATGGAGAAATTTTGGAGAAGTGGGTACGTTTCACCATGTCTGGTGGTCTTGTCCGATCATCCAGGTCTTCTGGAACCGGGTATGGACGCTTCTTTCGCAGATTTTGGAGTCTCCGATATTAGATAATGTTACAATGGCATTATTGTGTGCCCCGATTCAATTGATTGACAAGCATCAAGACAAGTTTATAGTACATGTATGTAATGCAGCTAAATCCCTGATAGCCAAAAACTGGAAATGCTCGCGGCACCTTCAATTAATGCCCTTTTCAATAGTATCCACTTTGTTGCTTCAATGGGATACAAGTTTGCTAAATAATTCTGTACCAACTTTTCACAAAATATGGTCCCCCTGGTACCTTTTCTGTTCTTCCCCTCTTCCTGGACTCTGCTTATATATTATTATTATTATTATTATTATTATTTTGCTCCCATGTACATTTTTCGCAATGTGCATTGATTTGACTATTATGTTGTTATTTTGTATGTGTGTACTGTCAGTTTTTATTTGATACTGTGAATGTCCATTCTACTGTGCATCTTTGTATCATAATTTTTCTTTCAAAAAATAAATAAATAAAAACTATTGTTTGAAAAAAGAAGACTTTCAAGTTTGTCATTAAAGTGTCAATACCCTGAATATAGAGAGTGCTAAATTAGTGTAAAATGGAGGTTGTAATGTGGCCTTGGCTTGGACTGCTGGTATTTTTTAAGCTAAACTGCAGGGGCTGGCTTTGGGCAATTAGGCAAAAGACAAAATGAGCAGTATACAATGTTTATTGGTCAAGTTTGAATGAGCCAACAATATTTACCCACTTATCTTACAAAGGATCCGAAAATGGTGAACCACATTCTCCTGTTTTCTTGACAACTGCACAACCTATGGAGGAATGATGAGACTATGTTTTATCCTGCAGTACAGTTATTTCCTCTTGGCCCAACAATTCCAAACATCCCTCCACCACCTAATCCATAAGTGGAACTAACCCCTCCTCCTCCTACTGCCACAGGACTTAATGTGTTTATGGATTTTATGTCAGCCTTCCAGAACCAGTTGATGGGTATCCAAGCTACCCAAGTATGTCAGCTGGGACTTACCAAAAATGCCCACAGGTGCACTTGCACTTTATCAGGGTTTCACAATGCAAATGACAGAGTGGCAAACAGCATAAATAACATGAATTCTGTTCATGTCCTTAAAACCAGCATGTTAAGCCTGGTGAACCAGCTTTGTATTCACTTACCAGAATGCTCAGCCAAGCACACCACTAATAGCATGCCACAGAGAGGCACACTGGTCACCACACAACCCAGGCACACATTCCATACCAGAGACAGCTTGGCCTTACCCAGTTCTGGCTGCAATGCTCCAAGGAAAGTGCAATGATGGACAAATTGTTAGTAAAATGGTTTTTGGTTCATAAAATATAGCGCCAAAATGCACTATTGTAATTGGTTTCGTATTTGCATTTATTTTTTGCAAAGCATTCATTTTATATTTTGGTCAATGGACCTTGTACTGCAAAGGATATTCTTCAAAGCTGTCTGCAAAAATCATGTGTGTTGAAATTTTGCTTGTAAAAGGTCTAATACTATTTTACACAATGCTACATAAATTTGGGCCAGAAATAAAATAGGGGCTAAGCAGGCACAATTAAAGGGTACAGTGTCTAGAGATTGATTAAAGGTGGTCCATATACTTGCAGGTTTGTTTATTCACATACCACAAATACTGTATGGGACTACTGTATCTCATGTGGCACAAAATGGAAACATTCAAAAGATTTATCTCTGTACAATGGCAAAAAAGGTTTTAACAGTGGGGTTGATCTATCAATCCATGTAAAGAGTGGAGAAATGTCTTATTGTTGAAGTTGCCCATAGCAACCAATCAGCTTGTATCGATATTTTTAACTAATGCATTTGGGTCCTATCCTGGAGGTGATCTCAGCCAAATGTCTGTACTGTCTATAGAACCTAAGACATTAGGTATGCTTGAGAAACTATGAACAGCAACCGTAACTTTTTGCCCTTAACATGTTGACTTTCTTAATTTAAAAAAATCACCACTAAACTTCCGCTGTCCTTCCTGTAATCATAAAATCATAGCAGATATAGAAGGCTAAAATGTAAAATATAACAGCAAAGCACATACTGTAGCAATAGCACATAGTGTAGGCATAGGCACATATGTAAAGGGTACCACACAAATTTTTTTTTTGCAGGTACACTGTACAAACATTACTAATCAGAATAATTGTAACAATAATGCAATTTAACATTAGGCAAAAGTTAGGTTTTTTGCATAATTTTGGGCAAAAGTATAGGCCTACCTACAGCATCCAGGTGACCTCATCATCAGGCAGGTCCCCAAATTACTAAAGGTACAAGTCCAGGGCACAGGATAACCCCAGTCCGGCCCTACCAAACCATTTCAAGGCTCCACGCTGAGAGATAGCAAGTAAAGTGCTAGATGGTGTTAGATCAGTAAAAAGTAGCTGCTATATGTTAACAGCAGTCCAGGCCCCCCCCCTCTATATCTACAAAGGGTGCAAGGTATGCATTGCACATTGTCCCCCGGGTCCAGGGGGTCCACACTGCACACCATGCATATATATTACATTATATTATTACATTATATTCACCCCTCTGGAGACTCGCAGCAGTGGTCAGAACTTCAGACATAAATCACTGGGAAAAAGGCCACTGTTGCAATTTTCCCAGTGATTTGCACATGAGCAATAGACAAGTCCCTGGGAACAAGGCACATCTGCCATGTTACCAGAGACCTGCACATGCACAGTAGACTTTGGGGTATATTCAACTGAAGTCAGATCCATTTTAACATGCATTTGTTGGAATGGATCCGACAAGGACTGTTCAATGATCATCTCAATTCGACTTTCAAAAAAGTCGAATTGAGATGAGGGAGACGAGAGGAGGAGACGGGGTGGGGGAAGACAGGGGAGAGCCATGGGGAGATGGGGCAGAGCAGCGCTGTAGGAAGATGTGACACCGCCGCCAGATCTCATGGCAGCATCCACCCGGCTCCAGGAAGTGAGACCTCGCTTGCTGGAGCCGGGTGGATGCTGCCGTGAGTGGTGGCTGTACCACATCCTCCTGCATATGCTGTACTGTAGCCACTGCTCTCCCCCTTCTCCCACGGCTCTCCCCCCCCTCTCCTCCTCTCAGCTCCCTCATCTCAATCTGACTTTTTTTAAAGTCGGATTGAGATGATCAGAAACAGGGCCAAAACCTGTTGGATTTGGCCCCATTTCCGACAGAAGCACGTGGATCGGCAGCTATTACACCAATCCATGTGATTTCTGACATGTCAAATTCCCTGACTTCTCGGATAAAAAAGCTGTGGATTGAATAGGTCGGAACCCCTTCCGACCTGAAAAAGTAAAAAACTGCCGTCTTTCCGACAAGACGGCAGTTTTCGACTTCAATTTAATATACACTTTTAGCTTAAAGCCAGACTCTACTTTCTGCCAGAGTGGAGGGGGCCCACACAGAGTCTGCACACTGGCTCTCTCTTCTCTCTGAAATGCCCCTGAGTGTAGGCACAAAGCATGAGTATAAAACATTATGATAATACCACAGTGTAAGTGAGTGATTGGGGCATACAAGACAACTAAAGGACATACATGACAAATACAAATAAGTAGAATAAAAGTGAATGGATGCAATTTCAATCAATTTGCTTGGCAGACAAACATGAGCATTACAGTAATGCAGAATAAGATAAATTGACCAATAAAATGAAGTTATACAGCTTGACAAAAAATATACCATAGTATAATTCTG
The DNA here is from genome assembly GCF_028390025.1 of Pseudophryne corroboree. Lineage (NCBI taxonomy): Eukaryota > Metazoa > Chordata > Amphibia > Anura > Myobatrachidae > Pseudophryne > Pseudophryne corroboree. Next base: position 484,583,084 of record NC_086448.1, read on the forward strand.
AGTTGCACGGAAAGTGGCTGTAGTTGCGTTTTACTGAATTACTACCTTGTGCTAATGCAAGTATTAAACTAATGGCCCTCATTCCGAGTTGATCGCTCGCTAGCTGCTTTTAGCAGCAGTGCAAACGCTAGGCCTCCGCCCTCTGGAAGTGTATCTTAGCTTAGCAGAATAGCGAATGAAATATTATCAGAACTGCTCGAAAATCTTTCCCTGCAGTTTCTGAGTAGCTCCAGACCTACTCCTAGATTGCGATCACCTCAGTCCGTTTAGTTCCTGCTTTGACATCACAAACACACCCTGCGTTTGGCTAGCCACTCCCCCGTTTCCCCAGCCACTCCTGTGTTTTAGCCTGACACGCCTGCGTTTTTTAGCACACTCCCGGAAAACGGTCAGTTTCCGCCCAGAAACACCCACTTCCAGTCAATCACTCACCGATCAGCAGTGTGACTGAAAAGCGTCGCTCGCCCCTGTGTAAAATTGCTTAGCTTTGTGTGAAATTACTTGGCGCGTGAGTCCTGTGGCCCATACGCATGCGCAGAACAGTCGGTTTTTAGCCTGATCGCTATACTGCTGTCACAACTGAGGGCCTGAGCTGACAGGAGGAAGCCTCAGTTGTAGGGGCTGATGTGAAGCTAAACTTCGGGGGTTTAATCAGACCCCTGGACATACAAGTAAGCTGTAGAAAGGTTGCCCGAAGGCGTGACCACGACAACCAGGATTAAAAGTCAATAAAAGTTTATTAACAGAACTCCATGTATTCACAGCAGTGATAAATGAATGAAGATACACAGCAGATATGATAAAACAGTTCCTGGATAACTATGGGTTTGGCAATGGCCACAGGGTACTGGTAGCAGTAGGTACAGTTCTTAATGTCCCAGAGATGGAATGTCCTTACCAGACCCGTCCGTAGTATTAAGTGTAGCCAAGGAACACACCAGCAGATGTATCACTGGAAGCCGGTAACACTGTAGTTGAGGTAGCTGCTGTTGACGCTGGATGGAACCAGCCAGGTGTTAGAACATGGAGTGGATGCTGGATGGAAACAGCCAAATAGTAGAATAAAGCTAGGGAGCGAGGATATAGGAACCGATGGTGTGCGGGTACCGATGGTTTGCAGGTAGCCGCTGGAGAAGCACCGGCTCTTTAAGGAAGCTGATTACTGCTGGAAGCTGACCGCTGGAAGCAGATGAAAACTGTAGTTGGAAGCTGGAGCAAACACAGAAGACTGCAGAGTCAGGCTGCACCGCAAGATGGTAAGCTGGTGCGGGTCTCTTAGTGGTAACTGAAAACAGGAGCTGGAAACCTGGAATGAAAACAACCACAGAAGAGAGAAACTGGAAACAAGGTTTGACAACCAAAGCACTGACGATTTCCTGGTGCAGGCTCAATCCCTTTATACCCTTAGGTATGCAGGGATTGGATGAGCAATTAGGCAGACTTCAGTGGAGCTATGGATTGGAGGTCAGGATCATGTGACTAGAACTAAGATGGCTGCACTCATACCGGCCAGTGGAGGGAAACCTTGTTTGTAACACCACATGGAGATTCCTCTGTAATGGCGGCGGTGAACACAGAGAACGCCGACTTGCGTCTCAAACCTCCAGCATGGATGGCCGTGGCCGCAGTAGGTGAAGAGTGCCACATACCCTGTAGTGCCTTGAGAATAGGAGACGATGCCCGAGGCCCCCGCCGGCAGGTGACGCCATGCCAGTCGCCTGGGCATTGGAAGGACAATATCCACGGATCAGCAAAGATGAGACATGACATATGAATGCTAGCAACATAGCTGGGAACCGGGCCTAGGACGCTGAGCCAGCTTTAGGAGACACCTGAACGGTAAATAATGGCGTCCAGATACCCGGATCGTGACAACTGCGAAAAACAGCAGCAAGCGATCAACTCGGAATGAGGGCCAATGTGCGGGTTTTTGCATGTGCAAGTGAAAGCCTATGCTGATTGATTTAAAACAGACCACTATAATTATTATCATTAGTTGTATAAAGATGGGTCCTCATATAGTCTTGTCACAGTTATTATTATTTATTTATTTATTAACAGTTTCTTATATAGCGCAGAAAATTCTGTTCAGCTTTACAATTGGAGTTATACCAAGCAGCCCTTCTCGGTGAGCAGGTCTCATGTGACTAGGATTGTACTGAGCAACTTTTCACATAAAGTAAACAATTGGATGAGACAAAACTGCTTTACAACACTGCACTGATTAATTTGATATGTCACTCTTGTACATCTGTGTGTGGATGAATCTGAATCTGTGTACACGATGCTACGATGCAATGACCCCAGGTTGTTTTCACACTGCGTTCTGTTGTACTTCATCTGTAACTTTAGATATATTTAAAATTAAATCCTGTGTGGTTAAAGTCAAAGCAGTGTTTAAAGTGTTTCACTGTATTTGTAGTGCGAATAAGATAGACTTTTAAAGAAAAAGTTGCTATGCTACTTCGTTTGGTGTGGTTCACTTGTGCCGGGCACCTTGCACCAGGGATGTGCAATGAGCTAAATGGATCAGGTGGCACTTGCTAGCATCAGATCCAAATTTACACGCAATATAGTGTGTGAGCCAAAGGGTACATGTGGGCATTATACGCACAGGTACAGCAGTATAAACTCCTTGAAATTTGGTGAGTCTTGATCAGAGATACAGTATAGTATGTGGAAAAGATTTTTACTCCAGAGTTTTGGCTATAAAAATGATTAGAATAATGCAAAGAAGATTTTTCAAACATATTCTTTGTATTTTTCATATACTTTATATAGTCAAAACTCTGGCATAAACGTTAGTACGAATGGAAAGGCTCTGCCTCACCTGCCTCATGTCACTGTCTTGCACTATATGGTGCATAGAGGCAATGTAACATAGTAACATAGTAACTAAGGTTGAAAACAGACAATTGTCCATCGAGTTCAACCTATTTGTGGTCTCCTATGCAGTCCTATTATAGGACTAGTTATTTTTATGTTAGGACTAGTTATATTAACTATAATGCGTGACTACGCACCATAACCCTGAATATCTTTATCCAATAGGAATTTATCTAACCCATTCTTAAAGGTGTTGACTGAGTCCGCTGTTACTACTCTCTCAGGCAGGGAATTCCAAACACGTATTGTCCTTACTGTAAAAAAACCTTTTTGCCTCAATGTGCGGAAACTCCTCTCCTTTAACCTAAGCAAAAGACCACATGTCCTTTGTGCTGATCTTATAGAAAACAGGTCCCTCCCAAGCTCTGTGTATTGACCCCTTATATATTTGTAGAGGTTGATCATGTCCCCTCTTAGTCTCCTCTTTTCCAATGTAAACATGCCTAGCCTTGCAAGCCTTTCCTCATATTCCAGCATCTCCATGCCCTTGATTAGTGTGTATAAGGACACATATGTATATGCACGTGCCTCAGACCCATGCAAAAGACATGTCATAAAAAGGCTTCCCTGACCCATACACACAACTCAGGAAACATGAATCCCCTACAAGTCAGGTTTGTTATGTGTAATCCTATTATAACCATCCAGTTCATAGTGTACTCTGTAACACCCTCTCTCAAGAAAATTCAGATCTGACCAAGTTTCATCCAAATAGGATGGACATACAGTATGAAACAATGCGTACATTTGCTACTACATATGGACTATATTTAATAACTTGCTATTTGCATCTATAAACAGAGAACCGTGTGACTCAGAATCACCCCATAAAGTTAATTCAGCATAAGACATGACAGAGATACACAAGGAAGGCTGTGAGTGAATAGACATGAGACAAAATGTAGAAGCCCCAGCCTGTGAGAGCTTACAATCTAAAGTTAGGAAGTAATAAAGCAATAGGAGTACTTGGGGCAGTAGGCAACAGCAGAGTAAACTTTGGTGCAGAGTGTATCAAAATGCTGAGAAATAGATGGGGTCATAATGGAGAAGGTGCTAATTTAAGGGTCTATTTACTAAGCCTTGGAGAGAGATAAAGGGGACAGAGATTAATTACAAATCATCCATTTTCTAACTGTCATTTTTCAAACACAACCTTTAACATGGAACTTGGGGGCAGATTGGCTGGTACTTCATCTCTGCGAACTTTATCTCTCTCCAAGGCTTAGTAAATAATGTAGACCTGATTTTACCTTACTATTCTGCAAAGCCTGGGTGACTTGAAACTCGCTGTGGCCATGTCAATGACGGTCCAGTTGGCTGCGGTTGCATCCCATGCGAATGTCGTTGTGCCTGGTAAGTGCTTAATGAAAACAAGCAACTAAAGCCTTATTGTTCCAGTGCAAATCTAAGGACAGGGTCTAAAATTGTATAGTACAATGACCTGAAATTATGATGTCTTGTGTGGACATAAGAGAATCGCAGATACAGAGAAAACCCTTCTTGGATCATTATTTTCTACAATGCAGAGGTCCAAACAGGAATAGTATGAAGGCTATATTAGCCATTTGTGCAAAATAATTTTCATATCAACATTTAAAATATATTGTTCATATTAAGAAAGCCCCCGTAGTCCTTGAGATAACCACTATAATGAGAGGTTGTCTGAATATTATGTTCCAACAAAGACAACTCACGAATCATGCACAAATAACCCTAATAATTGCAAAAACTAGGAGATACTTGAAGCTGAGGCTTCATTTGCTTCTCTGCCAAATGAGGCCTGAAGCACTTTTATGACTAAAAAGTTCTTTCAGTAAATGTATTATTTAGTCCTATTTGTTTCCTGCCTCCCCACTCACAAAGGGTCAAAGTAAGAATGATTGAAAGAATAATTCCTAAGCACATCAAATGCAAATAAAACCTGTTGCTCTGGCAACTAAACATATTCTAAACAGGTGTATATATTCTATACACACCAGTCACCATGAGTGCTTAAATCAGCATGACCTTTGTAAAGGGTGTCACAGTGTGTGTAGGTGTGGAAATTCAATGACAGTTTTTGTATATGCATTTGATGTGATGCACAGGCTTTAATATACTTCATTCTAATTTAAAAATGTTGTCTCTTTTAAACTGCCCTTTTTCCACTAAACTAGCTATCAAAGTACTGTAGCTGCTTTTTAAAGTCTTATTTAGGCTGACCATATTATCCCTTTAACCTGGGACACTCATGAATTACACAGGTTCTGTGGCTGCTTAAAACCAGCTGAAATGCAGGCTTGTAGTCAGCCAGCCACAGAACCTGTGTAATTCATGAGTGTCCCAGGTTAAAGGGATAATATGGTCAGCCGACTTATTGTAATTCCCAAATAATTTTTCAACACCCTCTATATAATCAAACTTTGTTTACAAACTTATAAAGATAATCTAAATGGATAAAGATAACCAAATTGTACAGGACAAAATTGATTAAAAACACCAAAAAGAAGAAAACAAAGAACGAAACAAAAAATACAGCATTTTTACTCAATACTACTCTAACCATCAAGATATTGAAAAGATTTTTATGAAACATTGGCACATACTACACCTTGACACAGGACTCAAAACAATCCTTACAGAAAGACCTCATATCATCTACAGACGGGCAAAGAACTTATAACAAGAATTAACAAAAAGTTATCTCCTGATACAAAATACATCTGCAGACAGGAAGACAAATAGTTTTTTCAAATGCCCGAATTGCAACTGCTGCAAAATGGTGAAATCAAGATCAACACAACTAGATACCAAGTTTAAATCAAATCAAATGAATAAATAATATAATATACAACAGAAAATAACATGTGACTCTGAGGAAATAATTTATCTGTTAGAGTGCCCATGTGGGCTACAGTACATGGGACAGACGAAGAGAAAACTCAAAGTACGTATTGCTGAACACATGTATAACATTAGAAAAGGTTTGATGACACATAGGGGGAAATTTACTAAGCTCCCGATTTTGACCGAGATGCCGTTTTTTCATCAAAGTGTCATCTCGGTAATTTACTAAACACTAATCACGGCAGAGATGAGGGCATTCGTAATTTTTTGCAAGTCCAAGTAAAAAATTACGAATGAATACACCATCGGTCAAAACGCGGCTGTTTAAGTATGAATCTCGGTCATTTACTAAGAAGTGCAAAGCAAAAAACAAACAAACACTGCCGTGAAAAATTACAACTCGTAAAAAAGTGCTAAAAAAAACCAGACCTTTTTTTTTTATTCGTGATTGGATAGGCATGCACGGATCCATGAGATCCGTGCATGTATATCAGTGGGAAGGGGTGGGAAAGTGCTTATTTTTTCAAAAAAAATTGCGTGGGGTCCCCCCTCCTAAGCATAACCAGCCTCGGGCTCTTTGAGCCGATCCTGGTTGCAGAAATATGGGGGAAAAAATGACAGGGGTTCCCCCATATTTAAGCAACCAGCATCGGGCTCTGCGCCTGGTCCTGGTCCCAAAAATACGGGGGACAAAAAGAGTAGGGGTCCCCCGTATTTTTAAAACCAGCACCGGGCTCCACTAGCTGGACAGATAATGCCACAGCCGGGGGTCACTTTTATATAGTGCCCTGCGGCCGTGGCATCAAAAATCCAACTAGTCACTCCTGGCCGGGGTACCCTGGGGGAGTGGGGACCCCTTCAATCAAGGGGTCCCCCCCCCAGCCACCCAAGGGCCAGGGGTGAAGCCCGAGGCTGTCCCCCCCCATCCAATGGGCTGCGGATGGGGAGGCTGATAGCCTTTGTTGTAAAAGAAAAGATATTGTTTTTAGTAGCAGTACTACAAGGCCCAGCAAGCCTCCCCCGCATGCTGGTACTTGGAGAAACACAAGTACCAGCATGCGACGGAAAAACGGGCCCGCTGGTACCTGTAGTACTACTACTAAAAAAATACCCAAAAAAAGACAAGACACACACACCGTGAAAGTATAATTTTATTACATACATACACACATACATACATACTTACCTTAAGTTCCCACGCAGGTCGGTCCTCTTCTCCAGTAGAATCCAAGGGGTACCTGTTGAAGAAATTATACTCACGAGATCCAGGGGTCCAGGCTCCTCTGGAAATCCAGGGGTAATCCACGTACTTGAAAAAAATAACAAAACGGTGTCCCGACCACGAACTGAAAGGGGACCCATGTTTGCACATGGGTCACCTTTCCACGAATGCCAGAAACCCACTTTGACTTCTGTCTAAGTGGGTTTCTTCAGCCAATCAGGGAGCGCCACGTTGTAGCACTCTCCTGATCAGCTGTGTGCTCCTGTCCTCACTGACAGGCAGCACACGGCAGTGTTACAATGTAGCGCCTATGCGCTACATTGTAACCAATGCTGGGAACTTTCTGCTCAGCGGTGACGTCACTTTAGGTCAACCGCAGGGCAGAAAGTTCCCAGCATTGGTTACAATGTAGCGCATAGGCGCTACATTGTAACACTGCCGTGTGCCGCCTGTCAGTCAGTACAGGAGCACACAGCCGATCAGGAGAGTGCTACAACATGGCGCTCCCTGATTGGCTGAAGAAACCCACTTAGACAGAAGTCAAAGTGGGTTTCTGGCATTCGTGGAAAGGTGACCCATGTGCAAACATGGGTCCCCTTTCAGTTCGTGGTCGGGACACCGTTTTGTTATTTTTTTCAAGTACGTGGATTACCCCTGGATTTCCCGAGGAGCCTGGACCCCTGGATCTCGTGAGTATAATTTCTTCAACAGGTACCCCTTGGATTCTACTGGAGAAGAGGACCGACCTGCGTGGGAACTTAAGGTAAGTATGTATGTATGTGTGTATGTATGTAATAAAATTATACTTTCACGGTGTGTGTGTCTTGTCTTTTTTTGGGTATTTTTTTAGTAGTAGTACTACAGGTACCAGCGGGCCCGTTTTTCCGTCGCATGCTGGTACTTGTGGTTCTCCAAGTACCAGCATGCGGGGGAGGCTTGCTGGGCCTTGTAGTACTGCTACTAAAAACAATATCTTTTCTTTTACAACAAAGGCTATCAGCCTCCCCATCCGCAGCCCATTGGATGGGGGGGGACAGCCTCGGGCTTCACCCCTGGCCCTTGGGTGGCTGGGGGGGGGGACCCCTTGATTGAAGGGGTCCCCACTCCCCCAGGATACCCCGGCCAGGAGTGACTAGTTGGATTTTTGATGCCACGGCCGCAGGGCACTATATAAAAGTGACCCCCGGCTGTGGCATTATCTGTCCAGCTAGTGGAGCCCGGTGCTGGTTTTAAAAATACGGGGGACCCCTACTCTTTTTGTCCCCCGTATTTTTGGGACCAGGACCAGGCGCAGAGCCCGATGCTGGTTGCTTAAATATGGGGGAACCCCTGTCATTTTTTTCCCCATATTTCGGCAACCAGGATCGGCTCAAAGAGCCCGAGGCTGGTTATGCTTAGGAGGGGGGACCCCACGCAATTTTTTTAAAATTTTTTACAGTGTTTAATAAAAAAATAAAATAAATAGAACCCCAGCACGGATCACACAGATCCGGCCGAGATTAATTGTAAAAAAGTCGGCAGTGTTTTGCTAATCACTGCCGTAAAAAACACAAAAAAAACACGAATGACATCGACATCGGAAGAAAAGAAAAACCCGAATACGACAGCTTAGTAAATCCATCGTAACAAATTCAAAAAGTTGCAGTTTTACACTTTCGATGTCATTCGTGATTGAACTTTGACCTGAAACGGGAAAATACGAATCTTAGTAAATTTACCCCATAGTGTATCTGAAATTTTTAAAGAAAAACACCAAGCAGATCCATCAAAACTAAAATTTACAGCGATTCAACAATTGAAGCCCCATTGGGGAGGAGGAGATCGGACAATTGATCTTAAAAAAACAGAAAGACAGTGGATTTATGAAATGAAAACACTTAGACCGAGAGGCTTAAATTTTTATTATCCTTTATTTACATTTTTTGGAATAACATTGTACATTGCAAAGCAAACCATGTGCTAACCGCACTTTTTAAACCATTTATGGGAACTACTTCCATTTTTAACAGACAGAACAATAAAGTTTATTGATGAAATTTTCCTATATAGAAGGATCCAACCACAACGGAGACAACCCTTGACAAAGGGACGTATCACGAAACGGGTTGAATGCTGGGACTGGAACTACATCAGACCGGAAGTCTCACAGCAAGGACTTTCAGCTACATGAGAAAAGTCGCCCAGGAAGGAAGGTAGGATAGGGACACCAGCTCCCGCCCGCACAGCAAAGGAAACTGTGGGCAAACCCACGGACTTACGCACCGGAAGGACCAGACCCCTATTATAAAATCAATCACTCTGAAAAGAGTGTAAACATTAATTTACTAACCTATATTTCCTTTTATTCAGCTTTGCAATGAAAATGAAACATAATACAATAGCGCTCCCATACCATATTTAGTAAAAATAATCTAAACGTACATACACACGATGCGATATGCACTCAACTTTCCTTACAATTTTGACTATATAGTCAAAATCATAAGGAAAATTAATGCATATCGCACCGTGTGTACACAGCTTGTGATGCTGATGCACGGTCCCGCGGAATCGGCATCGCAACAAAAAATAGACTGTGCAGGCAGCACAACATTGGTAGTAATTCAGACCTGATCGCTGCTATGCATTTTCGCACAGCAGGCAATCCGGTCCAAACTGCGCATGCGTATGCACCGAAATGCACAGGCGCGTTGTACGGGTACAAAGCAGATCGCCGCTCAGTGATGGGTTCATTTTGTATCCATTCGAACAGGCAATCGCAAGGAGATTGGAAACAAATGGATGTGGCACCACGTGGCGCTAATTTATACCCTCGAATAAAACCTTACACGATGGAGTCTGATTTGTTCTCATAGGTGGTAAGGTTCATATGATGCATACAGGTTTCTAAAATGCAAAAGAACACACAACCATAGTGCAACTCTGTTTAAACACCAAACACGCTTCCATTTATATGGTCCCACTCACATAAGGCGGTTTTGATATTGCATGTAGATAATCAAAGGTGTTGAGATTGCCGCTATCACTCAATGGAACAAGACTCCTTACTGGATGGCGCAAAGTCCCAGTGAGATGCCGTCTCCAGCCGCACACACACCACAGCTCCCGTCCGTACGTCCTCGTCCTCACCAACTCCCTGCTTTAGCGCTTTTGGACATCGTCCTTCATCAGAAGCATGCTCAACACCTTTGATTATCTACATGCAATATCAAAACCGCCTTATGTGAGTGGGACCATATAAATGGAAGCGTGTTTGGTGTTTAAACAGAGTTGCACTATGGTTGTGTGTTCTTTTGCATTTTAGAAACCTGTATGCATCATATGAACCTTACCACCTATGAGAACAAATCAGACTCCATCGTGTAAGGTTTTATTCAAGGGTATAAATTAGCGCCACGTGGTGCCACATCCATTTGTTTCCAGTACATTGTTGTGAATCACGGTGAAAGGTTCCTTTGGTATCCAAGGGCTGCTAGTAGTATTTAAGCGCACTAAGGGTCTATTTTTCTTTATTCCAATCGCAAGGAGATTGACAGGAAGAAGACATTTGTGGGTGTCAACTGACTGTTTTCAGGGAGTGTCTGGAAAAACAGGCTTGTCCATGCATTTGCATGGAGGGTTCCTAACGTCAATACCGGTTCCGGACAGGCTGAAGTGATCGCAGCGGCTGAGTAAGTCCTGGGCTGTGCAGAGACTGCACAAAATCTGTTTGTACAGCTCTGCTACACATGCGTTTGCACATTTGCACAAAATACACTCCCCCTGTAGGCGGCAACTATCTGATCGCAGCAGTGCAAAAATCGCTGCCTAGTGATCAGGTTTGAATTAGGCCCATTGACTATATAGACGTGGCCGGACTCAATGTCAGGCTGTGTGGTGCATCGCGCCATGTGTACAGAGTTTAAGAAGTGAAAAATAGCAACAACACCAAAAAAGAAAAAAATATATTTACTGCATGGTAATAGAGAAAAATAACTAAACAATATTGCTTCCTATAAAACATGCAGATTTAACCACAGAGTTGCCAAAACTTCCTGAAAACTTTTCAATTCTGCCATACTGGCAGATAAGGGGTTATTTAAAGCATCAGATTACAACACATCATGGGGTAGATTTGTTAAACATTGGCTGTGTACAGTATGTAGTTCTCAGACTGTCACAAATCTCATGTAGTTTGTCAGAGGCTGGGAATGAAAATTGCCACAAACTGCAGATTACAGCATACATCATAAAGTGTTTCCAGCTTTGTCTTTAAAACATGCCCTTTTATTGTGCTGATATCAAATAGTTTCAAAATAGATGGGATTGTGTCCTCAGAACATGACATTAAGGAGAAATGTGTACAATTTAATGTAAGCAAGCTGACAAATGTTAATACAGGAATATGGCTTATGCTTAGTATGTTTTTACTTAAAATTGTATAAAGAGCCTGATTAACAATGGGGCAGATGGAGCAACAGCTCCAGGCCTCCATATAAAAAGGCCCATCATCATGGCAGTATGATTCTGAACAAATACCTAACTGGCCACACAGTCGGCCATTAACCGTAAATCATGTATTAAAATTGTATTTCTTGTTTTCCCAGAAAAAAAATTCAATTTTTTTATTGTTATTTATTTAGAGCTGAAGGTGTAGAGTTGTGCATGCCCACACGGCTCTGGCCCACTCGCACAGTACCAGTAACAGCGCCTTCCCTTCTCAGTATAGGCCACTGAATATATGTGTTTAGCCCGCATGTGGTCCTTAATTAGGCCCTGGATGTATACAGTGTATAACAATCTTCAGAAAAATATAGTGTTACTGTATCATGGTTAAGGTAACTTCAACAGAGCAAACCACAGATGAGGAGGCAGTGATGAGTGTACAGATGTAAATAATAAATTACATGAGCAAGTGGCCACATAAGTTTCCATTTACAGGACCATCATGTCAACAAGATACACAAACTATCCAGCAGAAATGTTTTGACAAATCAATGGCAACACAGGCCGAGGAAAATTATACCATCATAACACTCCATGTACTGAACATGGATTTTGTAACACCTGCTACTGCAGCTGAAAGGGAGACATCGGAACAGGCAGATCATAATGCCACTCCTACACCACCAACATAACTTCTTATAGCAGGGATGGGGAACCTTCGGTTCTCCAGTTGTTGTTGAACTACACATCCCAGCATGCCCTGCACCAGTTTAGCATGGCCAAATAGCAAAACTGTACCAAGGCATGCTGGTATGTGTAGTTCAACAACAGCTGGAGAGCCAAAGGTTCGCCACTCCTGTCTTATAGATAAGATAGCTGCAGTCAATGTTTGTTACCATATGCATAGGATTTTCATGAGGAATCAAACGCATGTAGCAAAATAACGTACAATTAAAAAAAGGCACTAAAGTACCAGGGCATGTAAACTAATAATAATAATAATAATAATAATAATCAATCATCATCGTCATCATCTTAGCAGTGTCTATCAGGAAACTTACTGCAAATTCTATTGTTGCTTTTTCTACTGCTCCTGTAAGAGGCGCACACCAACAACATTTGTCACAACATGTCACAGCTACTTCTCCTTTACAAAGTGCTTTCCCAATGGGTGGCAGAAGTAGGGAACAAAGTAGCAACATACAAAGTGAACTGTATGATTTAAAAAATTAAAGAAAAATTTAAAAAAAAATTATTTTATTTGTGTCTTCCTTTCTTCCACTCTCTTATACTGTACATGAAGTATTGTTGAATTACAGGATTGTTACTATAACCTGACATTCAACTCTGTATTATTCTCATCAAGGATGGTTCTTTTGGGAGCAGGGGTGCCATAAAAATTAATGATAATAATAGTGGGCCTGATTCAGAGATGTACACAATGCTGACATTTAAGGAGATGAGGTTGGCCCACTGCACATGCAATGAGGTTGCCTTGTGTTCATACCAAGGTACCGAAGAGATTATTTGCAAAGTAATTGACGGTAGGGGACTGTTTAAGTAAGGGAACGGGAAGTGATGGCAATAACACAAGCATGTCTCAACAATTTTCCAGTCAAAACTGCAACCTTCAGTATGCATAAAACATGGCACTAGCATCTTAATTAGGATTACTCAGGTAATTAATTATTGATGGATCAGTGATGGACACTATGCATATATACACACAGTTGTTTGTATTTGCAATGCCATCTGTAGTCACCTCAATACAGTGGCTGTTCTAGAGGTGGGGCTGCAGGACAGTTTAAATTTCAATAGGGGAGCCACACCAACTGTCACCAACTGCCATTTCAAACTGACTCACTGGCAGGTGGTGTGGCTCCCCTATTTGAATTGTGAACTGAGCTGCAGCCCCTCCTCTGGAGCCGCCCCTGTATCAATACATTCCCAGGTGGCTACTGTATAACATGTAGTCACACATCCACTGCATACTGGATCACAGTCGTGAATGCTGTCTTAAGTGTTGTGCAGCATCCATTCCCATTTAAAACAATGCTCATCATAAAGGAGAGATTGAAACTGACAAGTGTGTGGTCTCTCATATTTTTCTTCATGATAGGTCTTCAACAAAGAATTATTTAAATCTCACCCACAATGAATTGAGTACAGTACGTTGAGTCTCTGTGACTATCTGAATTACTGTAATTCTTCTGAGTGAAAGTGATTATTAATCATTAATACTTAAAGCAATCAATTCAGCTGGTAACATAGCGGTAGAGTGAAGGGCATTCCTTTGCACTGACTGGGAGGGGACTAGTAGCTACTGCAAAAATGTATCATTCAGCATGCATGTTATGGGAGTTATGGGAGTTGTTGGTGTGTCAATGCAAGAGGCCACAAAGCCACAAGTAAAGACGAACATGGTCAGATATACATCTGCACCTGCTTTATGGCTGGTGCAAGTTGTGATTGTGCAACCAATGGTAGTGTATAAGGACAAAGCAATTGGTATTAAAGCATACACAGACACTAACAGAGGGTGTCTCAGTTACTGCACACTAAGCCACACAGATGTACACAAGAGAAGGCATTCGCAGCCAAATTTGTATAAACTTGCAAATGGGCAACAACCAATATTCTCTGCCTTCTGCATTTTTGCATGCAACTCAGAATTAGTCTCTCTGTCTTATTCATCTTGTTTTGTATGCTCATTGGGAGAGGAAGCAGGAAAAATATTTCATTCTTCAATAAGTTGCTTCTATCTTTCTCATACATATGAGTTTAACAGTCTAATAAAAATTGTGTGACAGTTTTGTAATCTGTATTTTCAGCAGGTTAGCGTAACTGGTGTGTCAGATCTTGGGGTTGATTTGTTCATTTGCTTAGCTTTAAGCTATTTAGCATGGCAACAGGAATCAATACTAAATTAGACTTGTTTAATATTGATTCTTATTGCCATTCTAAAACTATCTGTCAAAGACACTAACAGTTGTCATTTTGGCTTTGAAAAACTTACATTTAGTAAATATACCCCTACAATCAAATTGATCTTTCCAGTTTTCACTCCACCTGAAGGAATGTGATTGCATGGCCTAAGTGCAGAAATAGAACCTAGATATGAAGAATACACAGGCTCACCAGATGTGCTCAGCCTCACATTACTAGCATATGCACCTGCTTTTCTCCAGCAGTGAACAAAGGGGGTCATTCCGAGTTGTTCGCTCGCAAGCTGCTTTTAGCAGCTTTGCACACGCTAAGCCGCCGCCTACTGGGAGTGAATCTTAGCTTATCAAAATTGCGAACGAAAGATTAGCAGAATTGCGAATAGACACTTCTTAGCAGTTTCTGAGTAGCTCCAGACTTACTCGGCATCTGCGATCAGTTCAGTCAGTTTCGTTCCTGGTTTGACGTCACAAACACACCCAGCGTTCGCCCAGACACTCCTCCGTTTCTCCAGCCACTCCCGCGTTTTTCCCAGAAACGGTAGCGTTTTTTCGCACACACCCATAAAACGGCCAGTTTCCGTCCAGAAACACCCACTTCCTGTCAATCACATTACGATCACCAGAACGAAGAAAAAACCTCGTAATGCCGTGAGTAAAATACCTAACTGCATAGCAAATTTACTTGGTGCAGTCGCACTGCGGACATTGCGCATGCGCATTAGCGACTAATCGCTCCGTTGCGAGAAAAAAATAACGAGCGAACAACTCGGAATGACCCCCAATATTAGGCAACTGATTAACTGATTTATATCAGATGTGATTTCACAATTTTAGTAGTAAATTCTAAAATGACAGTACACAATTCATACACAATCTAGTAAAAATCTTGAGAGTGTTACTAGTAAGCAATAGAGTCACGTTTGCCATGTACTGTAATAGAAAATTGGAACAAGAAGCAAAGAGAAAATTTACTATAAGTATTATGTAAATTCAAATCAATACACATCTGTCAGTTTCACTTTAAAAAAATCAAATGGAATCTGCTTAATACTGTAGCTGTATAAATCACAATAATATTGTGAGTAGATGACAACACCAACATAATAAAATAATAAGCAAAGATTCAGCTGCACTGGGAGCATCAGAAGAGGGCGTGAACCATCATCATCATCATTATCGAAAGTTTGCATTTTGTACTAGGTTAAAGAGCACCAGCAAGTGATCTGCTTCCTAACAAGAATATTCTGTAGTTGCCTTTATTGTTATTAGCAGCATGTGTTTCATGCCCTTACAGTACTACGGCCTACTTTACATGTCCCTTATGCCTGTAATGCTATGGGTGGTTTTAAGTTGGTCTGAGCCAGGACCCTGGGGACTCGTTGAAAATGAAGTGAGCTGAGACTGACATATGTCCGATGTGTCCTCAAACATTGGTGTCATTCAGATCTGATTGCTGCTGTGCGTTTTTGCTCAGCAGGCCATCAAGTACTAAACTGCGCATGCGTATGCACCACAATACACATGTGCATCGAACAGCAACAAAGGGCATCACTGGTCAGCGACAGGATGGTGCAAAAAATCTGCTTGCATGAACGTTCGCAAGGTGATTGACAGGAGGAAACCGTTTTTGGGTGGTAACTGACCGGTTATTGGTAGTGTCTGGAAAAACGCAGGCATTCCCAAGCGTTTCCAGGGAGGGTGTCTGACGTCAGCTCTGGCCCCGATCAGCCTGATGTTATCGCACTGTAGAAGTAAGTCCTGGGCTGCGCAGAGACTGCACAAAGTGGATTTAGCAGCTTGGCGCACACATGGGATCACACACTTGCATGGCGAATATACACTCTCCTTAGAGGTGGCAACTATCTGAATGCAGGACAGCAAAATTAGCAGCCCAGCGATCAGGTCTATATCACCCCCATTGTTTCTGCAGTTGCACCAAACAGCCCATTTTTGTGCACCAGGTCCAGTGACAGTTTGCTAGCACTGCCGATTTTTTTTGTGTCTTAGTTGCAATGTGATGTGACTAGCATGCACCAGGAGACTGTGCTCATAAATTTGATATGAAACACTTGTATATCTATGTGCTACAGATGGAGCAGCGCTCATCTGATTTGGCTCCATCGCAAACGAGCACTCACGGCATTACTAGGTGATCCTACTGCCTAGTCACCTCGGGAGTGCACAGAGATGCTCTCCCATTCTTAGAATAGGAGAACGTCTCCATCTGGGCGCGCGCGCACGCCCACCGGCCCGGATGGAGACACTCTCCCATTCTGGTGAATGGGGCGTGTCTCCATCATGGGCACGCGCGCCCATCTGGGGACAGAGATTCCTGAGTCCTAGGCACGCCTAGGCACAGGCGGAGCCATGATTAGCGTGGCTCCATCTGTAGGTCAGAGCCTGGCCTGGAATACAGAGCTGAGATCCCAGCACAGTGACCTCAAATGGTTCAAGGAGAAGAACTCATCCCCACCACCAGAACCTAGGAACATAGAGCTGGCAGCCTCTACTGGGAACTCATAGACATTATACCGTAGGAAGCACAGGACTGGACAAGCTACCACTGAAACTAGAACTTAGGTCTCACCACTACAGTAGGTACAGGTATGAGGAACTCAGTGCTGTGCACTGTAGTGTAGACACACAGGCCTGAAACCTGCTCCCTCAGACAGACCTGGAACTGGCACCTGGACTCACTTTTAGCCCTCACTACCAAATATCCAGAGAAAGGAGGCCAGACACCCACTACTGATGAGGTGCTAATAGGGGATCCAGACTTTGGTGGTGACTCTGTTAAAAAGCACGTTGGTTTATAGACTGAGATCAGGTGCAACTGCAGATTTATGAAAAACCCAAATAAGTGAGCTGGCAGAGAGGCCAGGATACACTAGTGCAGAAGGACAATGCATCACTACAGGAGCACTTTAAGAGAGGAGGAGGCCCGTGTGCAGCACCCTCCATCCGGGCCCCCTACTCTCTGCTTGCAGTGATGTAGAGTCTGAGCACTAGATGACTCAGACACTATTACACATGTGCAGATCTCTGGGATAATGGCATTGCGGCCATTTTTCCAGCAGTTTCTCTACTGCGCATGCATGAAATGCTGTGAAAATGGTCGCTTCACCATTTTCACGGTGATCGCAAGAGCATTGCTGCCATCAGCGCAGAACTCCGGAGGGGTAAGTATTTAAGAAATGAGTGCAGTATGTGCAGTGTGTGCACCCCCTGGACTCAGGAGGCTGCGTGCACCGCACACACTGCAACCATTATAATTACGACAGTGCAGCAGCAGAATCAGCATTTGTACTATGGCTGTCATTCAGATCTGATCTCTGTGCTGCGTTTTTTGCTGTTCTGCGTTCAGATAGTCGCCACCTACAGTGGGAGTGTATTTTCACATTGCAAGTGTGCAATGCTATGTGTATATCGAGCTGCTAAAATTCTGTGCGTTCAGTCTCTGCGCAGCCAAGGACTTACTCTTCCAGTGTGACAGAATAAGGCTGATCGGGGCCGGAGCGGTGGTCAGACACCCTCCCTTAAAATGCTTAATGAATATCATACTTTTTAGCTCTCCTCTCCAGGAAATGCCTGGAAAGAGATGCTGCAGTCAATTTGGGGGGCGGGGCTGGGCTTATACATCACTACGCCCCATCCCTGTAGGGGAAATATGCAGCAATTTGCTATTCAAAACAGAGCTCCGATTACAGTGTTTTCTTCACATCCTGACTGCTTCACTATGGAAGCAGGTGGAATGCAGGAGATCCAGTCATTCTTGCGGGTGTGTGGGGGACTAGCCATAAAATTGTGAGTCTCCGGCAACTTCCAGGAGTAGATATGATGAATACTGAACACTGAAATTATGACAACAAATCTAAATGTTTGGAAGCAAGAAAATCAGAACTCGATGTGTACATGTAACGTAAGGCCTAATTCCGACCTGATCGCAGCAGCAACATATTTCTCTAATAGGCAAAACAATGTACACTGCAGGTGGGGCAGATATAACATGTGCAGAGAGAGTTAGATTTGGGTGGGGTGTGTTTAAACTAGAGATGTGCGGCAGGCACTTTTCGTGTTTTGTATGTTGGTTTTGGTTCTGGTTCCATCCTCGTGTTTTGGATCTGGATTGTTTTTGTCAAAACCACCCTTTCGTGTTTTCGTTTTCATTTTGGATCTAGATGATTTTTGAAAATAACATAAAAACAGCTAAAATAGAATTTGGGGGTAATTTTGATCCTACTGTATTATTAACCTCAATAACATTAATTTCCACTCATTTCCAGTCTATTCTGAACACCTCACACCTTACAATATTGTTTTCTCTTACGTCTTAGAGGATACTGGGGTCCACATTAGTACCATGGGGTATAGATGGGTCCACTAGGAGCCATGGCACTTTAAGAAATCAATAATGTGAGATGGCTCCTCCCTCTATGCCCCTCCTACCAGACTCAGTTTAGAAAATGTGCCCGGAGGAGCCGGTCACGCTTTGGAGAGCTTATGAAGAATTTTCCACCTTTACTTTAAATGTTGTTTTTTTCAGTCAGGTCTGTTTTGGCAGCAGTCTGACTGCTTTATGGAACTTAGGGGGGAGAACAGCCCAACTTCCTTAGAGTTAATGGTCCCGTTTCTCTGCTGACAGGACACTGAGCTCCTGAGAGAGCCATTCGCAAGCCACACCACGGCGCAGAGTACCCTCCCGCAGCACGCCACCATCCCATAACAGAGCCTGAAGACATAAGAGTGGTGAGTACAGTGCCAGCGTCCCAGTTAGTGGGTCGCCAGCAGGAATGGTGGCACAAGGGTGGGAGCGCAGCTCTGAGTACATACTGCGCTCCAGGGGGCGCTGTGAGGGGCGCGCTGAGCCAACATTGATACCCACACTGGCCACAACTATATAATAGGGGTTTTAACCCTTGGTTGGACATTATATTACCTCAGGCCAGTATAATAAAGGCGGAAAGCCGTGCGCCATTACATGGTGCGGGGCTTCACTCAGAACGGATCCTACAGCATACGGTGCCATTTTCCCTCTGCAGCTCATACAGGCAGCATTTACAGGGAAATGCAGCTTCTCCACAAGGACTCCAAGTCTCCTCAGCAGTACCAGGGGGTCTTTGTGAAGGAGGGAGCAGTGTTAAGATTATAAGCACTACTGAGGTGTTAGTTCTTGCGACCCAGCTAAGTTACATTTTTTGCTAAAGGGGCGCTGTGTGGCTGGCACTGACTTCTGTGTCTCTCTGTGTTTTCACCTGGTGCCTGTATGTGTGTGTGGGTGTCCCTTCACAATCATGTCCAGGGACTGTGTTTATTGTACAGCGGAATGTCTCTCATTCCCTGGGGACTCACTACCCTGTACCCAGGGTAGTGCTCACTCCCAGTCCAGTGGGGCTGAACCCCCATGGTTAGCTTCCATAAAAGGGATGATTTCTAATATTTCCACTAAACTGTCTCATAATGAGGAGACGAAATTCTTATGGCAGTCTATGGATGACCTGATAAATAAATATTCAGCTCACATGCCTGCGTCTCATGCCCTCACCATTTGCCCACAAAAGCGTACTCTGGCCCAAATCATGCAGGATGATACTGATCCTGATACATCAGATCCAGAGGAGGGTGAAGTGGATGCGAGTGGGAGAGATCCTGTCCTGTCACAAGGGATTCAGGCCCTCATTGAGGCTATCAGAACTGTCCTGCACATTCCTCACAGGACAGTGGAGGTAGAGGAGGAATCTTATTTTAATACTAAAAAGAAATCCTCAGCTACTTTTCCCACTTCAAAAGAATTGAATGCCCTCTTTGAAGAGGCTTGGGGAAACCCTGACAAGAAATTTCAGTTCCCTAAAAGGTTTATTTATTCCTTTCCCTTTCCATTAGATGATAGGAAGAAATGGGAGAACCTGCCGATTGTGGCCGCATCAGTGTCCCGGTTGTCGAGTAAGATAGTTTTACCAGGGCTGCGTCCTTAAAAGACGCGGCTGTCCGCAAGATTGAGACCACTCTCAAATCTTTATACACGGCGACGGAGATGGCCCAGAGACCCACTATTGCTTGTGCATGGATCACTAGGGCCGATGCTAAATGGTCAGGTATCCTAATTGATGGTTTAGATTCCTTAACCAGGGGCGATATTATTTTATTCCTACAGCATATCCAGGACTCTGCTAACTTTATGGTGAAAGCCATAAAAGAAATTGGTGTGCTCAACGCACGCACCACTGCCATGGTAGTGGACTACGGATGCGGACTCCAGGAAAGGAGTGGAAAATCTGCCTTTCACAGGAGAGGTCCTGTTCGGGGATGAACTGGATAAGCTAATATCCAAGGATACGACGGGTAAGTCTACATACCTTCCTTCCGCAGCTACCCCGGCTAGGAAAGCCTACTCTGTCCAACTCTGCAGTCCTTTCGGACAGCTAAATTCAAGGGTAAATCCTACAGCCTTCAAAGAGAATAGAAGTAAACCCAGAAAATCCACAGCTGCAAGATCTCAGGAATAGGCCTCAGGGTCTGCTTCCTCAAAGCCTTCAGCATGACGGTGGAAGACAGGCAGGTCGGAGCCCGGTTACGTTGTTTCAGTCACATTTGGGCAACGTCATGCCAGGATCCCTGGGTAAAAGATTGTCTAGCACAGGGATACAGACTGGAGTTTCAGGAACTCCAAACTCCCAGATTCTTCAAATCCAGCTTACAAGCTTCTCCAGAAGCCAGTTTGACCTTACAAGCAGCAATTCAAAAACTGGTACTGACTAAGGTCATTGTTCCAGTTCCTCTTCACCTGCAAAACAAAGGTTTTTATTCCAACCTGTTTGTAGTACCGAAACCGGACGGTTCGGTAAGGCCCATTTTAAACCTCAAGTCACTGAACCCGTACTTACGGGTGTTCAAGTTCAAAATGGAGTTTTTGAAAGTGGTGATCTCCGGTCTGGATGAGGGGGAATTCCTGGTGTCTCTTGACATCAAGGATGCGTACCTTCACATTCCGATTTGGCCATCTCATCAGGCGTATCTAAGGTTTGCACTGCAGGACTGTCACTTCCAGTTTCAGGCCCTGCCATTTGGCCTCTCCATGGTACCGAGAGTTTTCACCAAGGTGATGGCAGAGATGATGTTTCTCCTCCGCAAAGAGGGAGTGAACATCATACCATACCTGGATGACCTGCTGATAAAATCGCCTTCCAGGGAGGGGTTGTTGGACAGCATTGCCCTCTCAACCAGACTTCTCCAGGATCACGGGTGGATTCTGAACCTGACAAAATCCCACCTGGAATCTACACGGATGCTTCCATTCCTAGGAATGATCCTGAATACAGAGGGACATAAGGTGTTCCTTCCATTGGAAAAGGCATTGGTTATACAGTCATTGGTGTGGGGTGTCCTAAAACCAACCCGGATATCGCTGCATCTGTGCATTCACCTTCTGGGGGAAATGGTAGCCTCTTACGAGGCTCTGCAGTATGGAAGTTTTTGAAGCAAGGCCTTTCCAGCTGGATCTGTTGGACAAATGGTCTGGATCACATCTTCACATGCACCAGAGGATACGTCTGTCGCCAAAAGCCAGAATTTCTCTTCTGTGGTGGCTCCATACTTCTCACCTGACCGAGGGTCGACGGGTCAGGATTAAAAATTGGATTCTGCTAACCACAGATGCAAGCCTCAGAGGTTATGGAGCAGTCACCCAGGGGGAATAGTTCCATGGAAATAGTCAAGTCAGGAAGCCATTCTACCAATCAACATTCATGGAACTAAAGGCCATACACAATGCCCTTCTACAGGCATCGCAATTTCTTATAGATCAAGCCATTCAGGTTCAGTCGGACAATGTGATGGCCGTAATGTACATAAACCAACAGGGCGGAATGAAGAGCAGAGCTGCAATGTCAGAGGTAACAAAAATTATCCTCTGGGCAGAAAGTCACGTAGTGGCACTGTTGGCAATCTTCATTCCGGGAGTAGACAACTGGGAAGTGGACTACCTCAGCAGACACAACCTCCATCCAGGAGAATGAGGCCTTCTCCCGCAGGTGTTCGAGTCCTTAACAATTCCACAGATAGACATGAAGGCCTCTTGTCTCAACAAGAAGCTAAAGCACTATTGTTCCAGGTCGAGGGACACACACAAGCAGTGTCAGTGGACGCTCTGGTGACTCCGGGTGTTTACCAGATGGTTTACATGTTCCCACCTCTTCCACTAATCCCAAAAATTCTCAAGAGAATAAAAAGGAAAAAGGTTCAAGCACTTCTCATTGCTACAGATTGGCTAAGAAGGGCCTGGTACACGGATCTACTGGAGTTGCTCCTGGAGGACCCGTGGCCTCTACCTCTGCAAGAGGATCTTCTGCAACAAGGGCCGTTCGTCTGTCAAGACTTACCGCAGCTATGTTTGACGGCATGGAAATTGCATGTCAGATTTTAGCCCAGAAAGGCATTCCAAACAAGATGATTCCAACCCTGATCCAAGCTAGGAAAGGAGTAACATTTAAACATTAACACCATATTTGGAAAAAATATGTCTCGTGGTGTGAAAACAGGAAATTTCCTACAGTGGAATTTCAACTGGGACATTTTCTCATTTTCCTACAGTCAAGTGTGGATGTTGGCCTACGTTTGTGTTCCTTGAAAGTCCAGATTTTGGCCTTGTCCATTTTCTTCCAGAAACAATTGGCTTCCTTCCCTGAGGTTTAGACATTCTTGAAGGATGTTGTGCATATCCAACCACCCTTTGTGCCTCCCACGGCACCTTGGAATCTAACGTGGTGTTGCAGTTTCTGCAATCGGACTGGTTTGAACCTTTACAGGAGGTTTACGTTAAGTTTCTTACGTGGAAGACTGTTACACTGTTGGATTTAGCTTCTGCAAGGCGTGTGTCTGAACTGGGGGCGATGTCTCACAAAAAACACTATTTGGTTTTGCATGAGGATAGAGCTGAACTCAGAACTTGTCAACACTTTCTTCCAAAGGTGGTGTCTAAGTTTCATATCAACCAACCTATTGTGGTTCCGGTGCTTACTGACAACATCCCTGGATGTTGTGAGGGCTTTGAGGATCTACATGAAGAGGACAGCTCGTCACAGAAAATCTGACTAGCTGTTTGTTCTCTATGATCCCAAGAAAATTGGGTGTCCTGCTTCAAAGCAGTCTATTGCTCACTGGATCAGGCTTACTATCCAGCAGGCTTATTCATCGGCAGGATTGCCAGTTCCTAAAGTACAGGCCCACTCTACTTGGTCAGTGGGTTCTTCCTTGGTGGCTGCCCGGGGTGTCTCGGCTTTACAGCTCTGCCGAGCAGCTACTTGGTCAGGAACGAACACGTTTGCTAAGTTCTACAAGTTCGATACTTTGGCCTCTGAGGACCTTCAGTTTGGTCAATCAGTTCTGCAGGAACCTCAGCACTCTCCCACCCAGTTTAGGAGCTTTGATACATCCCCATGGTACTAATGTGGACCCCAGTAGCCTCTAGTATGTAAGAGAAAATATGATTTTAATTACCTACTGGTAAATTCTTTTCTCGTAGTCCATAGAGGATACTGGGCACCCACCTGGTGCTTCATTTTTCTGCACTGTTACTTGGTTAAGTATTATTGTTGGTTCTGCCGTTGCTGTCCCAGTTCAAGTTTGGTTAGCAAGGCTTTTCTCTTGTTTGTGTGTGTCCTGTGTGATCTGATGCAAGACAGCACAGCAACACTGTAAGGGACTTATTATATAGCAACACTGGACATATGGCAGCAGAGGACACCACCACTGTGACTGGTCACTGGACTGATTGATGCACTGGACACTACCACTGGTCTGATGTAGGACAACACAGCAACACTGTAAGGGACTTATTATACAGCAGCACTCGACATATGGCAGCAGAGGAAACCACCACTGTGACTGGTCACTGGACTGACTGATGCGCAGGACACTACCACTGGTCTGATGCAGAACAACACAGCAACACTGACAGGGACTTATTATACAGCAGCACTGGACATATGGCAGCAGAGGACACCACCACTGTGACTGGTCACTGGACTGACTAACGCACAGGACACTACCACTGGTCTGATGTAGGACAACACAGCGATATTGTAAGGGACTTATTATACAGCAGCACTGGACATATGGCAGCAGAGGACACCACCACTGTGACTGGTCACTGTACTGACTGATGCACAGGACGCTACTACTGGTCTTATGCAGGACAACACAGCAACACTGAAAGTGACTTATTATATATGGCAGCAGAGGACACCACCACTGTGACTGGTCACTGGACTGGTTGATGCACAGGACACTACCACTGGTCTGATGCAGGACAACACAGCGACACTGTAAGGGACTTATTATACAGCAGCACTCGACATATGGCAGCAGAGGACACCACCACTGTGACTGGTCACTGGACTGACTAATGCAGATAAGACACTACACTGGACTGAGCAGCACAAGACAGCACTATAATCGCCACCCCACTTTCCCACCCGCACAGACACTGAGGACGGAGCCACGTCCTCTCACTACGACTCGGATCTGGGCTTGAGTAGTGAAGTTCGGTAGGGTTCGGTTCTCTAGTTTAAACTGAAATCCAAATTACAGTGTAAAAATAAAGCAGCCAGTATTTACCCTGCATAGAAACATTATATCCCACCCAAATCTAACTCTCTCTGCAAATCTTATCTGCCACACCTGCAGTACAACATGGTTTTGCCCATTAAAGAAAGATTTTGTGCTGCCATCAGGTCTGAAGTAGGAGCCTAATTCAGCAAGGATCGCAATGCAGCAAAAATCGCAGAAAATGCGAAAATACGTAAAATCTGAGACAAAAAATGCAACTTCTGAGACATAGCAAAAACTGCGTATGCACTACGAAAAGTAGGCATGTACGGGGCGTACTAAAGGGCTGGTCTCGTAAAAACTATAATCAGGTTCGTGTTGTGGGGCGTGTTGTGGGCGTATGCTGATGATCGGTAGGCGGTGCATACGCGATTTTTGCAACTGAACGCACATTTATGGTGTGCAGTTTCTGAGTGACTACAAGTCTACCTTAAAATCTGCACAAGCTGACCTCAGTTGTAGAATGTTCGTTGTATACTGCAATCATTGCTTCATTACACCCAGCTAAAGCAGCTCACACTGCTGACGATAATTCAGTTTATTCAGCTGCATTGAAACTTAACAACATGTAAGGGAGGTTTAAACTATTTAACACATGTATTACTCTAAAATATATGTTAGTAGTAACCTATTAATTCTTTAAATTAATAACAATGCAGGTTTGTCAAGAACACACGTTTTCCTACAAACATGTACAGTAACATTTACAAGCAAGTTTTTTTGTTTTTTTTTGGTTAATGGCTTTTTGTTTAAAAGCTGAGTTTTTTTCTGTTTTAAAGCAACAAACAATTATTATCTTCAAAAATCATACCCATGTGTAAGGATTTTTTTATTTTTATTTTCCCCTTCACAAAGAAACATATGTTTAATAACATCACCACAATAATTGTGATTTTGTGGACATTTTAATTATGCACCACTATTTTTTAAATAAATATTTTCACATTAAGCAATAACATAAGGAATGTTAATAATAACAAAGAAACATTAATATGTCATGTATATAAACTTTCAACATAAAAAAAACTATTTTTTTCCTTTTTCCGCCTGCGTTTGTGGATTCACCAGTGGAAGTAGCTTGTCTTGTTGTTTGATGCATCCTGTCAGTAGGCATGGTTGGCTCAATGTCATGTGTGGCTGATGTTAAATTGTGACATCAGAAAACTTTATGCAAAAAATGCGACTAAGTTTAAGTTTTGTAGCAAAAAATGCGACTAAGTGTAAGTTTTTTTAGCAAAAAATGCGGTATTTTAAATGTAATCACAAAAGTTGCAAATTTGACAAGTCCACCTTTTTTTGTAACATTAAATTAGTGTTGCAGATTTTCCGTTAGGGCGTGCTTTCTCAATTTTGCGATTGGTCGCAGTTTTTGATAATATGTACTTTTTACGATCCTTACTGAATTAGCCCCTACGCCCTAATTCATTTGTATTTTTGCATAACTTTTATACTATTTCTCCATTATCCTAATTATGACTATTGATGAAGAGTGATTTATTTATTTTTTTATAATATGACAGTCTTAATTCTGCAGCTGCATTGCCTCATGATTTGGAAAATTACAGGCATGTACTGTAATAGTTGTATATTGATAAATTTTTATATATATACAGTAAGGATGGATTTTTCTAAGGCAGGTTCAAAATTGTAAATGCTTAAATATCTGTCATAATAACCTACATTTTCACTTTGCACATGAATTACACAATAAACATATCTTCAAAAGGAAGACAGATAGCATTAACTGTAGTTCAATAATGGGCAAACAATAAATTAATACAAATCTCTTTTGCAAGCAAAAGCAAACTATTCATCTTCTATCCAAACTGACCTCTATTGTCTCTCCTCAAGGACTGCAACTGGGGAGGGGGGGGGGGGGTGTCCGGGGTCATATGCCTCGGGCACTGGGTTTGAGGAGGTGGTGAGAACTCTGCCTGGCTCCCTTATCGGAGTACAATCCTTATGCACCCTCTGACTGCAGTACATAAAGGCAGCCAGAACTACCAAGTAGCGCCTCCATGTAGAGCAAGTCCTTACTCTTGCCAAGCTACCCGAGAAGGGACCAAGTTGGCCAGACAGTCACACATCACCATCCCCGTAGCTGCAGAAATCCCCAGACAGAGGGTGAGAGCAGTCACAGAGCTCTAGGGACATCAAATGGAAGATTCTGCCACGCATGCAACCAATTATTTCTCCCTTTAGGAGCAAAGATCTACAGCAGGGCCGTAACTAGGTGTGGGCGGATGGTGCTTAGCACACAGTGCAGTTTCTCTGTGGGTGCACCATCTGCATCCACACTAATTGGCTGCATAAGCTGCAGCACTGCCCGCTGTAGTGTACACTGTATATTAGTAGCGTTGTGCCCGTTTCCTTCGCTGTCAGACGCAGCGCTGCTAATATACATTACAAGCACATCAGGCAGTGCAGGACAGTCTGTGAATTCCTCTCTTCCCTCATGTGCTCTGCTCCTCCCCCCCCCCACCCCCTCTTGCATCTGCTGCTGCTCAGTCTGGCGTGAAGACAGGCTGGTTATCTCTCTCTCACCTGCTCCCTTCCCCAGTCCCCTCATGCAGGTTTCTAACCAAATGACTGTCCAGTGCACAGTCATACTGCAAAGCTCTCAGTGCAACTGTTGCTTATTGTAGGTATGTGATTTAATATTTTTTTTTACATAAAATAGATAACACTATGATTGATTAGCCTTGTGGTTGGTAATTTTGTAGTCTCATTGCCATTTTAGATAAATTACATCAGTGTAGGTTTTTGTTAAAAAAACAAAACCCTGCACATTCAGATTGATCGCTGCTGTGCACAGCGGGCAATCAGGTACTAACTGTGCATGCGTACCGCAATGCACACACGCGTCAAACAGCAACAAAGGGCATTGACGGTCAGCGACGGGAATGTGCAAAAAATCTGATTGCACGGGCGTTCACAAGGTGATTTACAGGAGGAAGCTGTTTGTGGGGGGTAACTGACCGTTTACTTGGAGTGTCCGGAAAAACACTGGCGTGTTGAAGCATTTTTAGGGAGGATGTCTGACATCAGCTCGGGCCCGATCAGCCTGATGTGATCACACTGGAGGAGTAAGTCCTGTGCTGTGCAGAGACTGCACAAAGTGAATTTTAGCAGCTCGGCGTAAACATACAAACGCACACTTGCACAGCGAATTTACACTCCCCTGTAGGCAGCGACTATCTGAATGCAGGACAGCAAAATTAGCAGCCCAGCAATCAGATCTGAATGACCCGCACAGTCTTTCATTAATCCAATATCCCCTGAAATTAAGAATATAATGCTTATTGTTTTTAAATATTCTGCTGCCCTTTATAAGGGGGACTCTGCCCACCTAATGTGTTAAAAAAGGGACTCTGCCTGCCGTAATGTGTAAAAAAAAAGGGGGACTCTGCTGTCTAACGTGTAAAAGAGGGACTCTGCTGTCTAATGTGTAATAAAGGGGGATCTGCCTGCCTAATGTGTAAAAAAGGGGGACTCTGCCAGATGTTATGTGTTGAAAGGGGACTCTACCAGCTGTACTGTGTAAAAGGGGACTTTACCTGCATAATGTGTAAAAAGGGGGACTCTGCCTGCCATAATGTGTAAAAACTGGACTCTGCCTGCCGTTATTTGTACAAAAGTGGACTCTGATGCTGTAATGTGTAAAAAATGGGGGGCTCTGCCTGCCTAATGTGTAAAAAAGGGGGACTCTGCTGCCTAATTAAAGGGAGCTATGCCTGCCATAATGTATAAAAGGCACTGATGCTGTTTCTTGCACACAGCGCTAAAATGTCTACTTACAGCACTGATCTACAGTATCTGGTACAAACTGTCTACACATTTACTGTTAAGTGGAAAGTAATCTCTAGCTGGATGTTGCCACTTATATTGTTCACTCTCAGACTTTTCACTAAATTCACATAGGTTATCTGCACTCACTTTAAGAGGTCAAAGGCCCCAGGACTGGAGGTCTATGAAATAAGGGGGTCCCTAAAAATTATCACGACACCTGCCTCAGTGTAGGTCCATATAGAGTGACCTTCACTAATGTTTTGGACATTAAACACTTTAGAACAAACTGGATTGCACTGATCTACAAGTTTATTCCATAATAAAGAACAACATTTATTTTATTTCATTTTTGCGTTCTCCCATCTCTCTCCCCCTCTCCTCTCTCCCGTTTCTCTCACCCCCTCTCTCTCCTCCTCTCTCCCCTGTGGATTGGCATAATGTCAATGATGGGTACTACTGTGCAGTATTATAAAAATAAGGTTGCACTACTGTAGTGCATAGTTTGGAATTTTTTAAAATTTTTATTTATTTATTATTTTTTGATGGGGGGAACTAAGTTACTCCCTTGACCCGTGTGCCGAAAATCCTAATTTCGGCCTGTCTCTTCCAGAAAAAACATGCTCTTCCAATTTATTTTATTTTCATTTACATCTTTGTTTCAATACAGTAGAACATACTCAATGAATGCTTGTGTTATTTTTACAATTGATTTTAAACTTGGGTGTGCTATCTTCAGTGCTACTGCCTCTCATACTTTTCGTAAGTATATTTATGTCAGCCGGTCACACATGCACATCATTCGCTTGAATTTGTAGCTGTGCATCTTATTAACAGTTTTAAACACTGCTATATTCAGTTTCATATTGTCTACACTGTATTAAAGAAATGCATGAAGCAAAATACAATAGCCAAAATGTTTATTAAAAATGCAATTAAAATAGCTTTACAGACCCAACATTAATCTTCTCTAATGAAAGGACTCAAAATATTTTATACAATCCTACAGGGGCTCCAGGTAGATTAAACTAAATTATTAAATCTTTAGCTTCTAATTGGTGCTCATTGTTTGTATTATTAATCTAAATGTTGACATAATTTTTAATTAATATTGCTGAATAGCTTCAATTATTTATAGTGTAAAACAAAAAACAATAGGCTAAATTACCATGACAAATAGTGGAATATTAGTATGTAACTCCAATGCACAACAAAAATGTCTTGATGTTTTAGTAAAAAATAGAAATATGTGTATGTGACAATTTGTAATGTTCGTGGTTTATACAATGAAAGTATAGTTTATATGATAAATTACCTTTACTATAACAGTGTTTTGAAATCTCTTTTCTGTTTTAATACAGATGTAATACAATTTAACCAAACAACAACAATAAGAAGAAAAACTAAACTTCTAGACTAACTTGGTAGATGTTTTTTTTTTTTTTAAATCAAAGAGAAGGTTTAAGGGTAATTTACTAAATCTAAATTTTAGTTGATTTGTGTATACTTTGTGAAAAGTAATTGGTTTTGTGAAACTGCTAATTTACTAAGGATTCATTCGCATGGAAGCCACGTCAAAAAATATTGTTTTTGACAACTCGAACTACTTCACACCAAAATCGTGACTAAGTCGCACCTCAATGCACTAAATAAATGCACTGATTTTTTTTGCGTATGTTCACATGGAACAACCATTTTTTTTGCCCAAGACCCAACAAGATCCCCAAAAAATCACACGAAAACCGCAACAGTCGCACCTTAATGCACCACTTCCAAAAAAAGCAACATGTGAAATCCATTGTAATTAACACTAAATCAATCAGAATGCTCATAAAAGTCCACCAACTCATCTACAACACTCACTTTCTGCTCTCAATCATGGCACAGGCAGGTTATGGAGTAGCCTGGATGTAGGCAGTGATTTCATGTAGCCTGCACCAGCTGACTGAAAGGGCCCAATATCAAGAAACAGAACAGAGGAACTAGTAGTTAGTGGTGCCACAGAGCCTACGTAGGCCTAGGTTCTTCCGTGGGTGGTTGAACCTCAATGCAGTGTCTGATGATGAGGTAATACAGATGGTCCACCTAATTAGAATCAATGTAATGTACATGTATGACCTCGTCAAAACTCACCTTGAGCCATGTAACAAAAATATAAACCTGCATTTTTCTTTAACACTAATAAAAATAATGTTTTCTTTTCAAAACCAAACAAATGCAAGATGGTCTACAAATACAGACAATGTGGCTACACCTGAGTGCTACGTGCAGTCTGAGCTGCATCGTTTGCCATTCCATATACTTTGTGTGGGGTGCAGGTGCATCTAAGACACCCGCGCATAGAGGCATACACATGAGTCACGGCAAACAAGATGCATTCGTGCCTAGATGTAGCCACGATGAGCGTGGCTACATCTATATATTTTAAGATGAAACTTTTTGGCATTTCCAGCCCAAAACCAAAAACAGACGCTGCTATTAGTACTATGCAAATTTTTTGTAAAATACAGATTAGCCGAAGCCAAATTTGCAAACACATAGAGCATAGTAAACAAACATGAGAAAGGATAGAATTAGCATATTACTCACAATGCTCTTGTGGGGAATCTGTGTCCTTTACCTGGAGCACCTGAAACACCTCTTGGTCTGCAGTGGCTTTTCATACTCCAGTCATTCCTTCTGGAAGGTGGAGCCAGCACCACTCTGCCTATTCAGTCTGGACTCTGTGGCCATCGTACGTTTCACATTACATTTTTTGTTGTTGATTCACTTTGCCACCTCCACAGTGCACTTCAGTGTGCAAGAGCAGTTGACCTCCACCATGATTTGATGCCGCAGAGTAGATTTCTTGCAGCTACTGGTCCTGGAGGAGTAGCGACCATAGAGGTAGTCATAATGGTGCATGATTCTCTTAACCAGGGCCACACTGAATTCATATGTTAAGTGCACAATGCACCTACTCTTTTTCTTGCTCACAACCACAGACATTGTATCATCATCCTCATCCCACTCAGTGTCAGCCACAGGCTGCTCCACGTCTGACCCCATTTCCTCTGATCTCCTGCTCCCACTGTACTTTTCCACCACAACAGAAAACACTGATAAATCAAAGAAAATAAAACAAACCTCCACCACCAAAAAAAACGATTAGGTGGCGCTTAATAATGTATAGGCAATTATAGACTATATATATGTAAAAAAATATATTTAGTAAACAGACCTCCTCCTCAAGTTAGTCTTTGAAGGGTACATAGACGAATCCGTGGTCTTTTGCCTGCCAAGACAAACTTTGAAGTCTGAAATTGAAGAAACTTAAAAATATATGGGGGATAAGGATAGGGAGAGTTCGAAAAAGATAAAGGAGTTTAGGGAGAACAGACATTTTTACAGACTTTATACGGCCTATCCAGGAGATAAGTTGATGAGACCAGGACTATAAATCTAACTCAATTTGGGAAGGAAGGTGGGGGAAATTGGCCTGGAAAAGTTAATGGTATCTCTTGGTTATAAAAATGCCCAGGTATTTTATCTTCTGAAGTTGAATGGAAAAAAGTGTTCTAAGGGTGACTAAGGGTGACTTGTCTATTTGTGTTATGTAAAAGTCAAGGACTTCCATCTTATCTAGATTAATCTTGTAACCATAAAAGTGGCTATATAAATCCAATTGAGCTAGAGTGGGTGGGAGCGAGGAGAGGGGATTAGTGAGTATCAGTAAGTCATCATCGGTGTACAGTGCCAGCTTATGTTCTGTGGAACCAACATGGACCCCAGATATGTTGGAATTGGCATGGAGTGAGCCAATGTTTTATGACAATCTTCTTTCCAGTATGCAGATGTGTAAATTCCTTCCCAGCAATCATGCTGTATATGTGGTGCACCCAAGCACTTAAAACAACCTGGTCATTTTTTATGCATCCAAGTGTTACGAGAGGCTTTCTGTAAATTCTTCATTGGCCTCATAAACATATCTTTCAGATTCAGTCCACATTTACAGGCTACCAAGAGTTGTTTTGCAATACTTTTAAAGCACCTTCTGAATGTATTATTGGCCAACTTTTCTGTACAGCCTTGGCAAAATTTGATTACTTAATATCATACTGGGTGGTGATCGCTAGTTGATCATAATGAACAGGCAGTCTATTAGCACCTTCCCTCTCACAAATATGTTTGGCCCTATGTAAACATCTCTATAACTCTAGGGGTATATCCCCTTTCGGCAAATGTATTGTAATGCATTTTCTTCAGCTGTTCTTCATCTATCTTATTCTCAGAATTATTGTACAAATCCCGCACAAATTGTAAGACAGGGGGGCCTTCTTTCAGCACCTTTGGGTGGTGACTGGTAGTGAATAGTAATGCATTCATATCAGTTTTATTCTGGTATAAAGTTGTGCCAAGTTTTATAAACACCTACACTAGAAATCAATACTGTATATCTTAAAACTGTATCTGGTTGTTTTGGATATTCCAAGTGAATCATATAGGGCTATTTAAAAAGTTCATATGTGCAATCATATCTTCAAATGCATCTCTCCAAAAAACAAGAATATCATCAATAAATCTAAAACAGTGAATAATACTAGGACAGTATTCAGGGTATATACAGTATGTTTTTACTTTACTATAAACAAATTGGCATACACAGGTATCTAATTAGAATCCATCACGTTCCCAGGATTCTGCACATAAAAAGATTCACAATATTGGAAAAGGTTATTATTTTCAAAATACATTGTATCATGCACAAAGGAAATCAATCGGAGGGATAAAATAGTCAAAATTTATAAGTGCCTCCTTCATTGCAGCAATTCCCTGTTCCTAATGTATTACAGTGTACAAAGATGCGATGTCCAATTTGGCAAACAAAGCATCCTCAGGTTATTGTGCAATACTTTTCAACTTGACCAGTAAATCAGTAATATGCCCTAATATAACTCTCACTTTTCGCCATTACTGGCATTATTAAGAAATCTACATAACACAGAATTATGGGCTGACACTAAAGGAAAGCCAGGTGGCTTCACTAGTGTTTTTTTTTTAATTTTAGGAATATGAAACAAAATTGGACTAACTGAATATGTAAAAGTCAGTAGTCCTACCAGATTCTCATCAAGTGACCTATGTTGCAGAACAATCTTCAATAGACTTTCCCCCTTAGCTTTAATTTCATAAATGGGGTTCTGAAGAAACCTAGTGTAGGTGTTAACATCAGCTAACTGTGCTCTAATATCATAGTCATACTCACAATAGTCAAGAACCACCACAGCTCACCCCCTTGTCTGCCACGTGAATTACTACATTATAATTTTCTTGCAACAATCTTAATGCCAGTTTTTGTTTAATACTTAGATTATAATGGCAACACCACCCAAAGGATAACATCATATAATTTAATTCCACCATTCTAAGAAAAGTCATAATGATGGAATTAGCAGATTGTGCATCAAATGTGCTAGTGCTTCTAAGAGTTGCCACACTGTTAGTACTTATTACCTCTTTTTTGTGAAAAACTCTCTAAGTCATGTCGAAGTCGAAAATATTACACTCACACTTCATGTGCAAACACCACACAGAGTGGCCTCTGTGCATGCGCGTTTTTGCCGTGCGTACGCATTCCATTCTTGTTTGGGGGAATAAGGTGTATTCAGCCACACGTATCGCTGCATTGTGCGCACAGTGTGTCGGCGTGTATACGCAACATACATACACATCATAGAGATTATTGTTTACGTTTAGCGGCTGCAGTGGTCCGAACCACAGTGTGTTTAGGTATTGCTTTCCTTGTAAGTTAATCAAACTTTACAGTTGGGAGCTTGTCCGTTTCATCTCACACTCGCAGACTTGCAGGGCCTAACAGACTTTGGCCTAACAACAAAGGGTGGAGGATGTCTAAAGTAATTTCGCTTTGTGTTAAAACTACTGAATGTTGTTAGACCATGTCTGTCCTGTATAGCATCAGAGGTGCTGGTGTGAACCGCGGGACAGCGAGGAAAAGCACATTTTTTGTGTTTATTTTGGCATGAAAACACGCACAAGTGTACTGATACTTTGCATATACTCTCACATATTGTTGCCATAGGTTGTAGTAGTCATTTTTTAGATCTGCATAGAATCAGATAAGTTATTTGTTACACATTTGGTATATTTGTTTAAGTGAGTATTTGTAAAACACATACAGGACTCTGTTCCGGCCTAAAAGTTTGGGCAGCACACAACGGAAGTTATCCTCGTAGGTGACCTCCAGCGTGTGTGAGGGAACAAAGGTGTATTGTGTATTAAGCAAAAGCAGTAGAAACATAAATATGCTGCATTTCTTACATTGATCGAGAAAAGTGTGGAATATTTTGTTGCGAATGCACGTTGTACACGTGGCACGGTAGAGAAGTACGTGAAGCATGCGTATGAGAATGCGCATGTGTGCACGATTACGCACACGGTTGCGTGCTTACGCAAGGTTGCGTAAAATAGTGAGCGCAAGTTTTTACCACACAATAGAAGTAAATTTAAAGGTTGGATAAGAGATTTGTAGTTATACATTAACAAGTAACTATCAGATTTTAGACAGATTACTCAAGATCTTCTTATAAGTGTACCACCTCTGGGACAAGCAATCAATCAAAGGGAGTGATTTTTTTTGTGTATAGAAAATCTAAAAGTTTGGGTTGTTGAAAAGAAAGTGTGAGTGCATTGAACCCCAGGACAAAATCTGGAACCCCGTCGAGGACACACTGAGTAAGCAGAGGCTTGGTGGCATGAAGGCTAGCGACCTTACATATTGGTGTATAGGCACATAGTGTGTGTTTTGTACAACATGCGGAGGAGCATGATTTGATGTTACACTCCAGCTGTGGAGCGCAGCTTGTGAATTCGACTCCCGTGATTGTAGGGCGGCTGATAACAAGTATCTATAAGCCTTGCGATTGGACCACATGTGTGTGTGTGTGTGTGTGTGTGTGTGAGATACACAGCGCAACATGATACAATTTGCGTAATTTCACGCAATTGTGTCATCATACGTGCTGTGTTAGCATACGCAGACGTTATTTGTGTAAAGAGAAGGAATTTTCGCTGACTCTCTCAGGAAATTTTCCAAGGTGGTCATTCATTGGATAGGGTGATCGATAAGTTGTTTCTCACTCAAGAAAATTCTAGTGGATAGAACCAAACAAGAGCAGGCCTGTAACTTCCACTGAAAAAGGTGGGGTATTGATTTATTGCTGTTAATACTTCATACTTCCAGTGCTGCGGGATTATCACTGGGTATGCGGCAGTCACTACAGAAGTGGACCGCGGTATTTCCAGCGGAGAAGGAGTTGGTGAAAGAACTCAGAGAACTTTCATCGTTTGCTTGGAATTGTCCATTTGGTATTGTGAAAAGGCCCACAATGGGAGCCAAATGTGCAACCGAGAAATATTCGCCAGCCAGGGTTCAGGCTGAGGAGCAGAGACCAAGAGGGTCCGCAGGGTATATAAAGTGTAGGAAATATGGTCCATACACAGAGGCTTTTTGTGATGAATGGGTACGAATGACTGCTGATGATAGGGCATCATTTCCTAGGGTTGGTAGTTTTGAACCAGAGGTGCTGCAGAATGTTAGGAATAGGCAATATCTGATCAAATCCAAGCAACAAAGGATCAGACATAACGATTGTTTAAACATATTACAACAAGAGGGAGAAATGCAAAGGGAACTTGCTCGTATAGCAAAGTCCATACCAAAGAGGAATGTGAATGCGAGTGCACCACCACTGCCATATGTCGATGGAGAGAAGTGTACCGGGAAATGATAGGAATGCGCTCAGTAACTGTTTTAACCCTAACCCATGTACATTGTACCCTGTCCTAAATTCTCTCAAGGATTATGGTTCAGAGGAGGACGACGAGCCCAGCATGATCTCAGCCCTCTCTCAGGCAACCACCATGCAGGAAACTCAGGTGGGCACAACCCAACCGGTAAGAGCAGTGGCTATGTCTTCCACTGGAGGGATGGGTGAGATCATAGCCACCGGTAAGTATGGGTCTGTTCATTATGCAGAGACAGTAGCTCCCCGCACTGAGGCAAACAAGAGTGAAGTGGTTGGGTTGAACCCTTTTCAGGTAATAGCAGTTCCCAATGAAAGAACTGATAACCAGGGAGTGACCCCCATCTGGAATATTGCCATGTATTACCAGTGGTCCAGGTCTGAACTGCGGTCAATCATGTCAGAATTCCCCGATCCCAGGAAAGATTTAGTTGGGTGCCAGAAATGTATTAAAGATCTGGGCAATGCACATAAAACCCACAAACAAAGATTGGCGGACAGTGTTAAGAGCAAGCCTACCCCCTAATATTAACACCCAAAAATTCATAACTGATTGTAAGATAGAGACAGACAGTCCTCTGACTGATGAATACAATCAGGAGAATGTAAAGCAGATTAACATACAACTAGGATTGTATTTTCCCACCGTTGAAAAGTGGTATAAGATTTTCACAATCAAACAGAAAGAGAGTGAACTGGCATCCGAATATTTCCATAAAGCGTTACAAGATATGGCTAAATATACTGGGATAGAGGATATAAAGAATGATGTGAACCACAGGGAGGTTCCTGTCTCTGTTTTAATGGATGGGCTCAAAGAGGCATTGAAAGTCAGAGTACAGACTTCTTTGCTTAATTGGAGGGGGATTACGTAGATGTCCTGAGAGAAACTGCTATGGAACATGATCGGAATATCATTAAACATAAAGATTTGCAAGGGGAAAGGTTGATGGTGGCAAGTATACAGGCATTTGAAGGGATGACCAACCAACTGAAACCCCAGACCACTGAAGAACACTGGAGAATGTCAATAAGATGATATGTTTGCTGCAAGGAGGGACACATTGCCAGAGAATGTAGGAACGCAGAGACACATAGTAAATATAGACCCCCTACACAATAACACGAGACACGTTACCAAACACATAGACGGGATCAGGAAACATAGAGGAGGGATTACGAGCCACACACAGGGGAAACACGGAGGTACCCTCCAAGGAAGAACTGGTAGGCCTCTGAAACCTCACAGATATCACCCTCACACATAGTAGCTGTCAATGCCCTATGGGAAGGCCAACACCAACAATACAGGTCAGGTGACACCTGTATTCTGCAGCCAGTAAAACTGATTGCTGGCCTTGGAAATGAATCTGAGGTCAGGGTCAATGTAGCTGGAACACCACAACCTTTTCTTGTAGATACAGGGGCGGCCAGATCTGTACTAAACTCTTCAACAGGTATAATGACCACGGGAAAAACGATTTTGACAATGGGAGTAATGGGAAAAGTACAGCACTATCCTTTGACTAGACCTGCAGAGATTACGATAGGGCCCTTGCATACCAAACATTCTTTCCTGTTAGCTGCATTGGCTCCAACTAATCTACTTGGCAGAGATTTGTTATGTAAAATGCAGTGTCTCATATATTGTACCCATGAGGGTGTGTTTTTAGATATCCCTGAGAACCCTGCACAGGAAGTACAAGATATGTTAGACACCCCTCAAAGGCTAATGTTACACTCTACCATTCTAGACGCATGTCCATCGCAGGTAGAGGAAATTATCTCACAAATACCGGGTTCCTTATGGACCAAAGATGGACAGGACACTGGATTGATGGCAAATGTAGCTCAAGTAGTAGTGCAAATAAAAGATGGCAGGATAGCTCCAAAATCCCCCAGTATCCTCTGGAACCAGAGGTGGAATTAGGAGTATACCCTGTCATAGAACGGCTACTACAGAAGGGCATACTAGTCAGGACGTCCAGCACAGCCAATAGTCCCATCTTCCCTGTGAAAAAGAGTGGGGGGAGGGGTTACAGGCTAGTGCTTGATTTAAGGGGTATAAATAAAATAGTCAACAGCCAATTCCCCGTGGTGCCCAATCCAGCTGTCATCCTCATGCAGATTCCCTCTACCTCCAAGTACTTCACTGTGATTGACCTCTGTTCTGCTTTCTTTTCTGTTCCTCTTCACCCTGACAGTCAGTACCTTTTCACTTTCACCAACAGGGGAAAAAAGTACACTTGGACCCATCTTCCCCAAGGTTTCATTGACAGCCCAAGTATTTTTTTCCCAGGCCCTACATGACTGTTTGCAATCCTTTCAATCTAAGAATGGGTCGGTGCTGATACAATATGTTGATGACTTGTTGTTATGCTCTGATTAATTTGAGTCATCCCTGGCAGACAATAAACAGCTTCTGTTACATCTCTCCCAGACAGGACACAAGGTTTCTAAGGATAAATTAAAGTTGTGCCGGACTAGTGTTAAATACTTGGGACAATCAGACACCTGACCACAGACAGGATACAAGCCATCCATGAACTGACTCTGCCACAAACCCAGCAACAAATTCTCACTTTTCTATGAATGTGTCAGTATTGTCATAATTGGATCCTGGGGTTCTCTATTCTGGCACTAACACTGCAAGAAATGGTCTCTTCGAGCAAACCAGAAAGGGTCTCTCATGCTGAGGAGTATGAAATGGCGTTTGAGAGACTAAAAGAATGCTTATCACAAGCACCAGCATTGTGGATCCCAGATTATGAGAAACCTTTTGAGTTGTACAGTACCGAGAGTGCTTGGTGCGTGGCAGGAGTCATAACCCATAAACATGGTGATTCCAGCAGACCAGTAGCCTACTACAGTGCACAGGTGGACACTGTAGCATGGTCTCTCCCCACTTGCCTATGAAGTGTTGCAGCCATAGCTTTG
The DNA here is from genome assembly GCF_028390025.1 of Pseudophryne corroboree. Classification (NCBI taxonomy): domain Eukaryota; kingdom Metazoa; phylum Chordata; class Amphibia; order Anura; family Myobatrachidae; genus Pseudophryne; species Pseudophryne corroboree. Next base: position 484,622,515 of record NC_086448.1, read on the forward strand.
TTGGTAAGTAAAAGTGAAGATGTAGTGTTAGGACATGACCTGACAATCCATACACCTCATGCAGTATCAGCCTTGCTAAATTCCACCCAAACCAGACATGTCTCATCCGCTCGGTTTACAAAGTGGGAACTATCACTGATGGCTGCTTTAAACATCACCATAAAAAGGTGTAGCACACTAAATCCTGCAACTTTTTTGCTGAGTGTGCCTTGTCATGCACAAAGGTTGGAGGATGAGAACGATGGTGAAGGAGTATTTAGTACAGACACTGATACGCATGATTGAATGGAATACTTGAACCAGACTTTCACTGCGAGACCTGACATTAGTGACAACCCACTGGAAGATGTAGACTTTACCTTTTATACTGACGGTAGTTGTCACAGACAGACGGACTCAGGAGATCTGTGCACCGGATATGCAGATGTAGATGATGAAGGAATTATAGAAGCTGAACCCCTTGGTCCACCTAACTCAGCACAAGTCGCTGAGCTGGTTGCACTGATCAGAGCATGTGAGTTGGCAAAGGGTAAGTCAGCTAATATATACATGGACTTTAGATATGCTTTTGGAGTGGTGCATGATTTCAGGGCCCTGTGGCGCCTCAGAAATTTAATGACGGCAGATGGCACACCTGTGGCGCATGCATCACACACCATAAGGCTTCTGACAGCCATACAGGAACCTGACAGAGTGGCTGTTATCAAGTGTAAAGCACACACCTACAACCAAGACACAATTTCACTTGGTAACAGCCGAGAGGATAAAGCTGGTAAATCAGCAGCAAGCACCACCACACAAATTAACACCACACAACTGATGACATTCAATATGGTAAACACGCAACAGTTAATTGAAATGCAAGATTTTTGTTCCCTTCAGGAGAAGGCAGTCTGGAAGGTGAAGGGATATGGTCAGGAGTCCTCAGGAATTTGGAGAGATGGACAAGGTAAGCCAGTGGCCCCCAGGGCATATCTCCCAAGCCTAGCAGAGGCGGCACTTGGTCTGACTCATCTGGGCAAGGTAGGTATGTGCAAATTTGTAAGAGCCTACTGGAGTGCACCAGGGTTCTCTTCTCAGACGAGCAAGAAAGCAATGACGTGTCTTACTTGCATGACGAAGAATATTGGTAAGATGATACCAATGGAGCCATCCCATATCCCTCCTACAGACGGACCTTTCCAGGTAATACAAATCGACTTCATACATCTACCACCCTGTAGAAATTTGAAGTATGTACTGGTATGCACTGATGTCTTCTCAAACTGGGTAGAGGCATTCCCTGCCACCACAAATACTGCTGTATTTACAGCTAAGAAAATTGTGCAATATTTTGTGTGTAGATATGGGATCCCTAAGATTATTGAATGTGATAGGGGTACCCATTTTACAGGTGAAGTCTTTCAGGTCAAGTGCAAACTTATGGGTATTACTAGAAAGCTACATACTCCCTACTGGCCACAGGCCAGTGCGAAGGTGGAGAGAATGAATAACACTATTAAGAACAAGCTGAGCAAAGTGATGGCTGAAACTGGACTGTTGTGGCCGGAAGCACTGCCACTAGTGTTGTACAGCATCAGAACCACTCCCAGGTCACCACTTAACCTATCACCCTTTGAAATTCTTTTTGGAAGACAGCCCCATGTGTTGATCGATCCCCAGGATGATCTGAAATGCAATAATGAAATGACTGTGCAATATTTGGTTAGGATGAGCCAGCCACTGAGAAACCAGCAAAGAAATCTGAAACTGGCGATTCTTGACCTACCAAATAGTAATTGTCATGAAATTGAACTTGGGGACTATGTGATGATTCAAAATTTTCTACGCTCAGGTTGCCTAATAGACAGGTGGGAAGGACTGTATCAAGTTTTGTTGACCAGCATGACAGCACTGAAGGTTGCCGAGAGAGAGACTTGGGTCCACTCGTCCCACTGCAAGAAGGTCACTGAAGGAGAAAGGTGAAGAAAACCTCATATCACTGGAGAATCTGTTCTGGGAAAGCTGAAAGGCAGGACTGTCAAAACAGCACCTGAGCATGGTGAAAAGCAAAGTCAAGGACTGTTGTTTCCATTTTTTCTCTTCGACACACACCCTCGCTTCATTTTTTTTTTCTCCTCCCTTTTCCTTACCGAAATGGATCCACATCAAGAGACTGTATTCTGGATTTTTCTTGTGATACTATTTTTGATCAGGACAATTTGTTTTTGTGAGGGCCCCCGAGAAGTCGAGCAAGAATCTGGAATGGGTTCTGATGGAGAGGATGAATATGTAGGACCCCAGTATCAGTCCATCACTTTGGTCAAAGCTGGTATAAGTAAGAGATCTAGTAGTCACGGAGCTCGGAGGCAGTGTGAAGGGTTATTGTCTGATGAATACTGCATATGTAAGTACTGTGATAACATAGTCGAAGATGGGTGCATCCAGAGATGTCAGTCAAACAATATTAGCAATATTGACGGACATCCTTTGAGTGACTATCACTCATTAGTGGGTATGGTCTTAAACCAAACTGAATTCTGGGTGTGCTCACAAGTACCTCAAGGACAGAGTAAATCGGGATTAGTGCCATACCCACTAACAGTAAATGAGGTACTGAAATTGCATGGGGGGAGACCGGTGGACAGAAAATTCAATATATATAACCCCCTAACCTAAAGCTCCACCAGTACCACGTAGATAGATCACTACTATGTTTCAACGTAACCAATTTCCAGAAACCAGGAAATTGGGAAGTGACTTGGAACAATCAGATAATGACCTTCTCACACAGAGCTGATAAGGAACCCATCAACACTGAGCTTGTACGTGGGATAGCCGCAAGTGGGAGATACTTGGAATACAAGTATACACATGGGATCAAAACCATGTGGGCTGTAACAGTGCCACAGGCATATTGTGTGCACATTATCCAGCCAGATACTTGTATCAAGCAGATGGAAAAACTGGGGACAGGTTTCTTCATAAGGATTATCTGTGATATAATATTAATGCATTTTGTCACCTATGTTCTCCCAGCTGACACTTATTTCATATGTGGAAGGAAGGCGTACAAGTGGCTTACTCCGAGCTCTGAAGGATTGTTTTATATAGGCAGTGTACTACCAGAAGTCCATTGCACATGACAAAATGAAAGACATTCACTGCAACGCTCCACCTTCTTATACTCACACCCACTACAAACACATTTTCAAGAGACGCCTCATAGACGAAAGAGAGCTTGCAGCCTCTAATTTGATCCATGAATCCACCGGGGGTTCAGATTCTTCTTGCATTAGATATCACCCATACTGCCAGAGGAATTATAAATTATAGGTATATCCATGCGTTAGTAAACTTGATAGATAATATCACTGAAATGTATGACGACACCTTTAGGTATACAGGTAGGGAACTACAGGGCTACAAGAAGGAACTGGTCCAACACAGGATGGTCTTGAATTACATCCCGGCTGTGACAGGTGGGTATTGTGTCACTTTGGCAACTCAATATGGTGTGAAGTGCTGCACATACATTTACGAACAGTGCCGAGGACTCAACGGAGATCACTGTTTAAAAGAAGGATGAGATCTTGCAGTTGAAATGGGAGTTTAGAAGGAAACACAATCTCACTTTAGCGGCTGTGGGTAATGAATTGACTGGATGGGCCTCATGGTTGAACCCACTCAAATGGTTCCCTGGATTATGAGAGTGGGCACAAGGTATAATTGCAAATGTAGGAAATTTTGTCCTCTGTATCTTGGGTGTTGTCATAATTATCGGCTTGATATTTAGATGTGTTCAAATTCTGACGCAGCGAAAAATGCATAATACAAATTTGATGAGTCTAAGGAGCAGGTGCATTGTAAATGCAACAGATCTGGTATACAATCCGACGATAGAGACAGTGCTGTGATAGGAATGTAAATGACTTTCATGGCCTGTTTCTTTCATCATCTTTTTGTGTTCCTCTCTCCCTCTACCCAGCGAAACCTCTACTGAAACTGGACATCAGTGTGCAATAACATAAGTACATGTATGTATGTAACGTTCATCCAAATCAGATATCATAGGCTATAACACTGTCCCAGCATACTCTATAAGTTGAATGTCGTCCCACACCCAACCAGTGGTCCCTCGACTGCCGAGTGCATATAGAGGATGTCTCATCCTCTTCCCTGTCTTCCCCAACCATAGTCAATGTCTGATTTGTGAAATAAGTACATACGTGTGTATAGGTCACCCATTATGTGTTTTGAAATATTTTTCTGTTGTTTGTAATTTGTGGCAGTTATTGTTTACTGCCAAAGGGTGGACTGTCAAAGTCAAAAATATTACACTCACACTTCATGTGCAAACACCACAAAGAGTGGCCTCTGTGCATGCGCGCTTTTGCCATGTGTACGCATACCTGCACAGCACGTGCATTGATTCACGAACCTTGCGCATTTGTGCGTGGTATGAGTATATACGGTAGCATGCGCATACACACAGAAAAGCTACAAAGAAATATTTAATACTCAATTCATATAGTGCACAATTTACACAGTCTCCACACACATGGCCAGCAAGTTACATTTACTCAAAGCACAAAACAATAGAGATATCCAGCTTTACAGGATATGAGGGAACAGAACCAGGTTAAGACTTAGTGTTTGGTATCCAGATGTGCAGTATTTTGAGATCCTTACTCTGATTGTTAGGTGCAGTTAATCGCATGTTTCTGCGCATAGATATGCGCAGAATTGTAATATTAACTAATACTGTAGATACTGTACTCTTGATATTCGGTGGGAAACTGGTTGTGGAGATCTGCAAGCATAACTGGACCAAGCATCCATCGCCCACTTATTCAAACCAACCTATGACCCATCATGTACTGTAAATGACCTGCCCCTTGACCTATGGAAGAAGGGCTTACATTTCCTTTTGTATTGTATTTTGGACCCATTGTATAAAAGAGAGGCTCCCTGACCAGGCATCAGTCTATTTTCTGGAGGTCATCTTGCTATGACTAACTGAGACCTGGATCCGGGAGCGCTGGCGAACAAACGTATGTACTATTGTAGCTCTTCTCTGTAATATTGTTGTATTTTCTACTTATAGCTTTTTGAGTAAATATTGTTGATGCATTGGACCACAACATAACAGTTAACTACTGGTGTCGCATTCCATTCTTGTTTGGGGGAATAAGGTGTATTCAGCCACACGTGTCGCTGCATTGTGTGCACAGCATGTCGACGTGTATACGCAATGTACATACACATCATAGAGGTTATTGTTTACGTTTAGCGGCCGCAGTGGTCTGAACCACAGTGTGTTTAGATATTGCTTTTCCTTGTAAGTTAATCGAACTTTACAGTCATAATGTGCATCATAATTTATATAAATTGACATGGATGTCAAAATTGTCTCTACTAAAGGTAGGAACAAAAGAAAGGTCCAGTGCTAAGACGGATTCTTCCTTATCTGTTAGTTGATATGACAAAAGAATAATAACATTATTTCTCAACACCTCCATCTTTGCCTTCTGTCCCCCCTCCTCTTATACTCCCCCCTAAACAATTAGGTGAACCACTGGAGGGCAAAACTTCTCCCTGCTCAGCCTATGAGGAGGAGTATGAGGAGTCAATGGTTAGTGGCAGCCTATGCCTATTGTATCTAAAGCATTGTCTAGGAAAAGTAGAACCATAACCAGTTTGCCATTTACAATCTGTATGGTTCTTAAAATCATTTAATACTACCTTAATTTTATTTCTCTTAAGAGAAATCAAATCCTTTTTATACCACTCAATACTTTGAGACAATTTTTCCATCTATTTGTCTTACTTATCTTCATTCAGTCTTAACTGTGAGGTGATTTTTAAATCCTCAAAATCAGCTTTGGTTTTTTAAGTTCATTGCCAACTTCCTCTACTACTAACAATATTAAATCCAACAAATTTTATAAGGCATCCACAGCATTTTCTAGAAAAAGCGGGGTTGGTGCACCCAATGGTGGGGATATTTTCAATTCTGAATCCTCACAGGATCTTTTTTTAATTTTAGTAATCTGACAAGAACTGTCCATGAAGGACCAAATCCACCTCACATTTATTTATTTGTAATAACATGTGAGACAAATCTAAAGCAGTCTCAGCTGTCAATTCATTGAATTCCTAGTGTTCAAACAATACCTTTTCAGCATCTTCAGTGAGGCTAACTTGTATGTTCTCAGATTGATTTATCAATTTATCATCTAAAAACCCAGATCCCATTTGCATCATCCTACCAATAAGTTCACAACCAGTATAAACAAAATGTATTAAATGTTATTAAAAGCCTCATTTATTCACCCAGGCGGATAAGATGACAAACCAAAAAACTATTTCTGGCAAATACTAAAAGAACTAAAAAAAATGGTCTGAGTATTCTTAAAATGTCAACTGATAGTAAAGTATTCCAAAGTACTTTTTAAAGATAGCATCCTTGTATACAGTTCCTTGGGTGCAGGCACATTGAGATGGCTCCTACCAGCTCCATTAGAGTACAAAGGAAAATTGGTGAATGCACAGTCTCTTTCAACTGCCTGGATGCTTCCTTAATCCTTAAAGCAACAAAACCTTAGCTATACACAGATTAATCTAACTAAGATACTCTACAATTATAAATTCAATTATTCATATTTTACCAGTTCGGTTATACTTGCACACCATTCGAGGAGTGTGGTACACATCAGTGCGAGAGCACTATATAGCTAACAACTGGGTGACATTAACATAACTGCAAACAATTATTTTCCCCACAATCAAACTTAAAATGTGAAAATAAATAGATTATTTAAATGACTCTTAATGCTTGAAACAAATGGACATTCAGGTGGATAATTCAATTCCATATGAGTCTAAATATAATGGTAAAAGAGTTGCTTAGATGAACAGTCAAGAGATAATTTTACTACAGTATTTCAGACTAAAATCCCTATTTTGTGACTAGTTAATGTTCAAGCAGAAACTTTTTGTGGTGAATTCAATTAATTTGACATATACTATATATGTGTGGGCTCAGTTTTTCTGAAAACCAAGCTTACCGAAATTCAGAGATATGGGTGTATCCAAAACCCAACTAGAATCCCCCCCAAAATTTTGGATCCTAAGGCAAACATAATATCCCTGACACAGGATCTTTTGTGTATTGTATTTGCTATAAGTCCCTCCCATGATGTTGAGGTGTCATTTCAGACCATATGGAGACAGTGTTGGGACAAAGCTGATCGCCTCTTATGGGTACTTTACAGAAAAAATACTAAGGAGCGCAGGAGATGGCATTGAAACTAAGCATCATAAAACTTAGTATGTGCCATGTCACTATGGTAATAATATAAGTACTGTGTGAGTTGCAGTGTGTAAATAATAAATCTAAAAAATTGAAAAAATATGTGTGTTCAGGGACAGGCAGTGGAACTGTTTTACAAAAAAGGCACAGTATGTGCTCTAGCACTGCATTAATAATATAAACACTGAGTCACATTGTGAAGTTGTTGCTATTTGTTAAAACTTGTGTGTGTTCAGGACCAGGCAGTGGCATTGTGTTACGATAATGCTCAGTAGGTACTGTGCCATTGTGTTAATAATATAAGACCTGTGAGTCAAAATGGATTCCAATCAGTCGATGGAAGAGCAGGAGCAGCAACCAAGTACTAGTGCTGTGGATGCTGTCAGTCATGAAAGTACTACAACATCTACTAAGGTAGCCCAGGGAGCAGAAAGTTTAAGAATGGACACCTGAAATCAAAATATTTTACATTAATAAAAGAAGTAGAGGTGTCACCTTTAAAACCAACAAATCAGTGCCCCCCCCAAAAAAAAAAGGACTGAAGAACAAACTGTGTGTTCACAAATCTATGAAGAGTGTCTGAGGGTGCCCATGTTAGCTATGAATCTAACATTTCTCACACTGTACTCATAGAGAAGTCTCCTTCCACCATATAAGCATCCTCTGCAATTGTGGGATGAGCAGTACAAGTACAGTAAATATGGTGATGATGAAATAATAGAAATTAAGGGGATGGGTGAGGAAGCACAACAGGATGTATACTATCTAATGCTAATGAGGATATTGATGATTAGGATGTTTGTGTAAGTCAGCTACCAGTGGCAGCAGTTCTTGCATGTGATAAAAAGAAAGAAATTGTGATGTTTGGGCATAAGTCCAAAAAAGCCCCCTCTTGGGTGTGGGATTATTTTGACTCAAATCCTGCATCATTTCTGAAGACATCTGCTCCATTAATTTGGCCAAAGTTAGTTAAGGCAGGGACGTTAATCAGCTAGGCACCTCCTGTTACGTTATTTGCAGTGAGTTCCTGAAATGTATTTTAAAAATAAATAAAAATGTATTAAATAATAATAATAATAATAATAATAATAATAATGAACAGTCCAGTGTCAGCTATTAGCAGTTTGGACCAGCACGTGCAAATCCACCATCAACCTCCTTAATGATCGGTGGTAGTCCTTCCAAAAAATAGTTTCTATGGGGGCTTAAATAAACCAAGCACTTCCACTACAAAAGTGGCAGTCCCTGATATTGAAATGCTAGGTTTGTTAAAATGTGCAAAACCTTTTCAACATACAACATAAGGGAGGAAGGGCCCAAGTACAATTCCATCTTGCACCACTTTCTTTTCATAATGAACTGTGTTTTGGGGGGCATTGGGGAGGGGCTTTTTTGCACCGACATTTTTACTGGTTATTGCTCTAATACAGAGTTTCTCAAACTCGGTCATCAGGACCCCACATGGTTCATGTTTTGCAGGTCACCTGTAGAATTTTAAAATGTGACAATTGGTCATACACAGTGTAGCTGCTGGGTGACATGGAAAATGTGAACAGTGTGGGGTCCTGAGAACCTCTGCTCTAATACATTTTAAAACAGAAATTACAGCTAGATGTTTGTGCCACTGCTCTGTTGCTCAGCTTAGCCAGCTAACATATGTCCAATTTTGATAAAGAATATTGTGAGCTGTGAAATGGTCAAAACTGTCTAGAAATAATTGGAAATTAAAGTAATTGATATTATTAATACTGTGGGACAAAAATAGGCCAGAATTGCATGATTGTACCTATTTTTAGCATATAAAAAATATATAGATTCAAAACAAAAAGACATGAGGGTGGTTTTGCAATACCAGAAACAAAACCAAAACACAAAAATTAATTCAGAACTAAAACCAAAATATGGGGGTTAGGAGAGCTGTGGCAGGCCCATGTATTGTATTTGGGAGGATTGCATAATCATGGGGGATATATTGAGCACTTCAAGACAGCACATCCACAGATTTGGGTGGTGCTCTCATACTCCTCAGCCAAGGGCAAATCCAGAGTTGCTCTTGATCAGTGTGAGGGGGTGGGGGGAGGCAGCGGACTCAGATGCCCTCCAGGCCCCTCCATCAAGCTCGGGCCTGGGTAATTAGTACCTGCCCCCTCCTCCTTGGCAGCAGTGTGCATATCTGTAACATACAGGAATCCACAAGTTTAAAGACTTGCTCTACTTGCTTTAAATTATTTAATATGACAATATACTGTAGAGTAATAGCCACATATATTTATTATTTACATTTTATTTTTTTCTATTAGTTGACTTCTTTTTCAGCTCTAGCTAAATCAATACATTTATAGTCCTTTCTCACCAATTCAAATATAAACATATAGTATACAACTTTCATTAGATTCCAAAATGTTTATCTTAAAATACTTTTTTAAATGGTTATCTAGCTGCTATTTGTTAAGGGATTGTATAATGTATTTTCTTTACTAATGTATTTTTCATGTTTGCTTAAATCTAGTTACATCATTCAATTAATTAAATTCAAGCCAGTGATTCACTATTTCTTAGGATGTGTTTTAGTTTCATTTAGTTTTACATGACACATTAAAGATACCCTTAACTGATTTCATTTTTAGCTTTCTTTTTTAAGAAGTATTTTTTGCAACTCTCCTTTTAAAAGACTACTTTTTTGACCAATTGTTGATGATAAATGTGCCTCCGCTTTTATCATTACATGTCTCTGATTTATTTCTAAAAAACAAAGAGAGGCATGTTTCTGTATGTTAACTTGTAGAGATCCTACAACAATATAGTTGTTTTTGTGAAAAATTGGATTTCTCAAAACCTATTATTTTATTCTGTCTTCTTAGTTGAAGTATTTTTAACTTGTGAGTTTTAAAAGGAATTTCATTATTTTGAAACTCAAAATCTTTTACTCTATTTCTGCTTTTTTAGATAGTTTCTATATGGGAATATTTTTTTATTGGTGGCACTGTCTACTCTATTATTCATACAGTCCCTTTCATTTACAGAGTACAACACACAAATGTTTCTTATTATGCTTACTCTGTCTTTCATGATTAATGTATGCTACTGCATTCTGATTCTGCAGGCTCTGCATTACATAATGTTAATCCCAGCTGAGATCCACTTTTTCATACATTTGACAAATTTATTGTGTGTAGGCTATGGGACTAATTCAGCTTGGATCACAGTGTGCTGAAATTTTTGCTCAAATGGTGAGGGTGCATGCACAGCGCCTGTCCTGCACATGCGCCCGCACTTTCTGCAAAGGGGCCACAGAAAAAGCGATCACATCTTCCTGTCAATCAGGCAGAGGCAGTCGCCGGGAGGGGGAGGGGCGGTAATGCTCCATTTCCAGGTAGGAGACGGACCCTTGCGGGGACAGGGCGATGCGAACAGTGGGCGGTGCGGCACGAACAAGGGCATGTCAGGGATGTGATCGTGGTGGCTGCATGATGTCACATGCAGCCGCCTTGATGGGTAAGATGGCGCCTGGACTCCTGTGGGCACAGCTAAGCTGCGCTGGCAGAAGCCATCCTTAGTTTCTGCTGACAAGCAGAAATTGCGAAGAGATCACAATTTCTGCTTGTTGAAGGGGGAGGCGCCGGTCAGTATGCTGGGCAGCCCTGCCCAGCGAAGGGTGGACCCCAACATATGACCAAAAGGATAGCAAATTCTGCTGATTAGCAGAATTTGCTATACTTACTGAATTAGCCCCTATATCCATGTTTTTGTGGCAGATTTTGCAGTTGGTTTAGGCACAGCATCATAGGCATTTATTCTTATGTGGTTTTAGACAAGTAGTTTTCAGTTAGCTTTCTATCCTTATTATCTGCAACTTGCTGGACTTAAATGATCTGCTGATAATGTCTTGGTGCAATATACTACACCTTCAGTTCAAGTTCTTGTGGATTCTATCACATAGATAAGGAGAGTAGGCTGCACTAGTCAGTGTCACGGATCACAAATGGATTGATGGACTTTCACCCAAACTTGGAAGTGACTAGACCCATTTCAGAGGCTCTGAGTCTGGGTGTTCACCAGTGTACCCCACAAGGAGATTTGCGCTTTGCTGTGCCCAACACGCAGGTTGCAGCTTTCTGATTGGATTTTCAAGTATGGGTGCTGGTATACACTGAAGACCAGTAAGAACAGGATGACGAACAGGGATCAGATGATGGATTGGATTTGGCCTGGAGCCGACTACTCCAGATAGTAGACTGGGACTGGTTTCTCTGGATGCTGGGCTTGGATCAGTACTGCTGTGAGCCAGGCTTGGATTACTGATGAAGCAGGACTTCAGAATACTTGAAGACTGTGACTAAATATTTAATAATTGTACTGAAGCTTGCAGGAGAATACTGGAGGTGTCTGTGAAAAATTGTACTGTATCAACAGCACAGACCATAGGTGATAATGTTCTTTAGAATGAGCATATACTGCAGTGGTAACTAGAACTTTCACACAAAATAAATATATGACTTGTAGATTAATCAGAGTTTAACTACACACATAGATACTGTACATAAATCTGCAGGTGAAAGATGTCTGCATTATTTCAAGGGCTGAATGCAATTAATTATAAATAGACATGAACTGAACTCAGTAGAACTTGGGAACTGCTGGACAACACACTGGTGCTGGCAGGATAGATGAGATTCACATATGGTAGTGCAATCAGGGGAGAGCCACTGCAGCACTAGAATGCAGGCTTGTAAATACAGTAAGGCTGCTGATCTCTGCAGCAGATTTCAGCAGGAAATCTTGGGGACTTAAATACACTGAAGAGTTCAGTAATCATTGAGATGAGCCTGAACTGAGCTGAGAGACAGGTAACAGGAAAGATAGCTTGGAAATACTGAGGCTTATGCTAGCCATACATCAGAATGATATAGGAGGTCATTCAGACCCGATTGTTCGCTATCTGTTTTTTGCAGTCCTGCATTCACATAGTTGCCACCCACCGGGGACTGTATTTTAGCTGTGCAAGTATGCTATCTCATGTGCAGCCGAGCGGTACAAAAAAACTTTGTGCAGTTTCTGAGTTGCTCCTGTCATCCTGGCAGTGGCGGTTTGAGGAGATGAACCAGCGGCAGCAGCGGCAGTCCATCCCTGCTGCTCCTGTCACTGTAGGATAAGTACTGGCAGCAGCGTTGGTGCGGGAGCTGGGAGGAAGATCAGGGGCAGCTGCGGCAATCTGTGACTGCTGCTTGGCTGCCCTTGTATCCCCGGTAGCAGCGGCAGTGGTGTGGCAGTCTATCACTGGCAGGATGTCCCTGTCAACACTAAATTGGCGGCAGCTAATGTGGACCAGAGGTAATGCTGCATATATCCTCCCCAATCCCCAACTGGAGTGACAGGGATCAGAGCAAGCACACAGGATGCCCAGAACCCGGCCGGTGCATGTCAGCCATCAGTGGTGTGAGAATGCAGGGATGGAGAGTGGCAGGCTGTCATTGAGGAGGCAGAGGTGAGTGAGGGCACAGGTGGCAGCTATATGTCACATACAGGGCATTTACCAGCTTCGTTCCCCCCACGCCGTGTGCCCATCAAGTGGGTGGCAGTTTTGAAAGGTGGGGAATAGGTGGCCTTCAGCAGGTGTGGAGGGGCAGGTGGTCTCAGCACTGTTCTACATAGGAGTCCTCATCAGTATTCTTCACCCTCATGTAGCACCTGAGACACAGAAGGAATGAGAGGAAGGAATGCACAGAATGAAAGGACGAAAAGAATCCTAAAGAAGAGGATAGATTGCATGAGAGGCTGGAGTGGATGTATAGATTGAGATTGAGAGTTGGGAGGGAATGGATAGAATGGGAGGAAGAAATGGATTGATGGATAGCATTACTACACCACTGCCAGTCCATCAGTGTCGGGGCTCCTGTAAGCCCAAGATCCCTTGTAGAGGTAGCAGCAGTGGGGGAAGGAACATGTAAAATTGGCCTGTAGCAGTGGGCCCACCTAATCATCAGCGCCAGCAGCAAGCCCTCTGGGTCGTCGGCACTGGCACACCTGAATAAGGTGCTCTACTGTGTGACATAATGTGAATAAGGTGCTCTAGTGTGTGACATAGCATGAATAAAGGGCTCTTCTGGATGGCATAATGTGAATAAGGTTGCTCTACTGTGCTGCATAATTTTAATTGGGGCAACTATTGAGATATGCCCCCTTTCATATGCGCAAGCAGGGGGGTTTCTGAGTGCCTGGAAACTCTCCCCCTGTCCGCCGATCCCTCGGCGCAGGTGACCAATAGTTTTATCTTTTTTTTTTATGGAGGAGCTAAGGTTCCGTCTGTAGCATGGAAGCTGCAGCCTCCATATGTATTAAGACTGAATCTAGGGGGAGCTGCGGCACACAGATCCTCTCAGGAAGCCGCAGCTCTCATTAAGATCTGAGGCCGAGCCGGCCGGGTGAGTCTACCTCGCATGCCGGGGACGGGGGAGGATGCTGTGGTGGGGCCGATGCCATGGTGGGGGCTGGTGAGAAGGGTCCGAGTGTCCCGATAGCTGCAGCAGCTGACTGTAGGGAGAGGGGAGAGTTGAGAAGGAAGATATCTTCACAAAAATGCCATGGACGCTATGTACACACCCTTATTTGATTAATGGAGAGGGTCTATATGTGCAATATATATATATATATATATATATATCCATACAAGAAAAGCACGGCACTCCAAGGACTCTTCTGCAAGCACCTTTAATAACGGTGTGTTAGCTCAACATGTTTCAGGGCATCAGCCCTTTCGTCAGGATACACCAATATACAAACAGACAGACACACACAAAACATTTATATACCTGATACCGAGTCCTGTCTCCTGCTGGCGTCCGCGTCCTCAGCTGCAGCCGCTGATACATCACCGGGACCTCACTTCCGGGTTCACGCAGGGCGCGGTTGCCAGGCAACCGCCAGCTTGCGTTCCAGTGCAGTAAGCCCGGACAGAGTATTCTCAGTCAGCGTCATCTGTGGGGGAATGCCGGGGACAAAACTTATACATTTAAAACACAGACATTTAAAAACATAAATCAGCAGCAACCCTGAGCTGTAAATGTGTCACAGGCTCGATGCTTGCTAATGATCTGGTATTTTAACAACATCAGACTGACAAACAGTAGATTGTGCTTTTCTGTTATAAAGATTAATTACTAACACATATCTTCAATCTACTATTCAATTAGCGTAAGCTGTTCCAATTAATTTTGTCGTTCAGTCCGTCGGGTACCATAGTACCCAGACGGATAATCCATCTTGCTTCCAGCACACACAATGCTTTGATCCGATCACCTCCACGGGGAGATTCTCGCACATGGTCGATCATAAAATACTTCAGGTCAGACAATGTGTGGCCCATCATGTGCCCCAAAGGTCAAGATGGACCTGACTCCTGAAGTATCAGCACCACAGGATGCAGCTGGATACAGGGATTTCAAAATACCACCCTGTGAGACATTCAGCTTTACAGCAGATCAAGTACAACAGATCTTATTTAAAGAACCAGTAACCACTGGGGATCCGGTCCACAACTTGGATGACATACATCATCAATTATTTAAATTAAAAAGACGAGAAATCGATTACTTAATGCATGGTTCATCCTTATCCGATTACGTACGAGAACGAAAAATCCCGCGTGGATTCAGAGTCACCAATGTACCAACGATTGGTAGACAAAATCCGGAATTCGTACGTAAGTGGATTGGGATCCTCAATAAGTGTGCTCTGGACCTGATGGTGCTGGTCATTGAAGAGTCAGGTCGTGAACTATCAGCTACACGCACTAAGATCTTATCATTTGAGCACGATCATCAGGAGGTGCTGAAAGATGAAGCCAATACCAGCTGGCTGAATAAACTACAACAGCAATGTGAGCAGTACAAAAGTAATCTAATCAAATTCAAAAGGAACAAAAAACACACCGTAGATGCAGACTACGAAGAAAACAGGGTCTACAGATGGCTATCAGGGGGTGCGCCTGCAACACGCAATAGCGCCCTAGAACGACGCCGCAGACCATGGCAACCACGACGTCCGCAGAATCAGAAACGGAACCCGGCTCCCCTAAACACGAGTGACAGTGAATTTGCAGTGTCTGAATCCGATGATGCTTCCATTTCTGAGGCAGTCCCTTTAGACCAACGAGGGGCTACCCAGAAAGGTGGTCAAAAACCACCCGCAGGGGCAGGCAGAACCAAAGAATCGCAAGAAGTCAGAAGAAATCCTTCTCGCAAAAAGATAGTCTGATCTTTAATCTCTCTAAGAGAGAGTTTTCACCAGTAGAGATACAAGTGTTACAGAAGGGTCTTTCGTTTGTACCTACAAATATGCATGACGAGTATACTTGGAGATTAGACCATCACAATTTCTCCAGAAATCTGCGTCTAAAAGAATATTTTCAATCCCACAAGACGATCACAGAGTGCTCACCTTTAGAATCATTTGCAATGGGGAAAACTAAATCCAAATTCGACCCAGTTTCTGTCAACCCGTCGTTAAAAACATTTGACCGTCTACTGCATGAATCCGTCACCAAGTTTAGGATAGCACCGGGCAAAATCCATAAGAATCTATCTAGGGAGGAGTCTATAGCTCTTAAACAACTAGGCTCCTATGATGACATCATTATCAGGCCCGCCGACAAGGGCGGGGCCATTGTGATTCAGGACATTATAGATTACCGCCAGGAGATTATACGCCAGTTATCCGAAGAAGGAGTGTATAAACGATTACCGGGCAATCCCACTGATCGGTTCCGGAAAGAACTAGCCGAGGTGTTGAACACAGCGATGCAACAACATCAGATCACGCCTAAAGTCTATAAGGCATTATTAGTAGAACACCCGAAGGTCCCGATATTGTATACCCTCCCCAAAATGCATAAGGACAGTAACAATCCTCCAGGCCGTCCGATTATATCGGCCCGCGATTCTATATATTATCCTGTCGCACAGTTACTGGATCACCTTTTACAACCCCTATTGACGAAGAAGGAATCTTTTCTTAAAGACACAACAGAGTTTCTGAAACTACTGGACCGAGTGGCTGAAGTACCCAGGGGAACCTGGCTGTGCTGTTTGGACGTCTGCAGCCTGTATACCTCTATCCCCCACGACGGCGGATTAGCTGCCATGAAGAACTTTCTATCACATTATCTCGATCCAACAGTCTTTAATCATGACCTTTTTTTGAAGTTATTAGAGCTTACTCTCTATAGGAATTATTTCCTATATGATGGTCAGTATTATCTGCAACAGCGGGGGTGTGCGATGGGGTCCCCTGTGGCCCCGTCGTACGCCAACGTTTATATGTTTGAACAGGAAGAGAATCTACTGTTGAATCATCCAGCTGTATCTGGATGCATTAAATTGTATACCAGATACATAGATGATATTTTTTTGTTATGGGGAGGAAGGATAGAATCCTTGACCACTATGCTTGAAGAAATTAATGGCAGCAGTTCGGCCATTAAGTTTACGTCTTCATGTAGTGAAGCTCAAGTGCATTTTCTAGATGTACAAGTAAATGTCTGCGAGGGTAAAATTACCACAGAAGTGTTTCATAAAGATGTGGACAGAAACACCTTTTTGCTGGCATCTAGCCATCACCCAACATCTCTGAAGCGGGGATTACCCCGTTCACAGATGATGAGGGTGGCTAGAATCTCCAGCAATCCCGCAAAGGCGGCTGAGTCCATAGATACTTTAATATCCAAATTTATAACACGTGGATATGACCCCAAGATGCTAGAGGAAAACAAAGTGCAAGTGTTGAATATGCCTAGAGCACAACTAATGCAATCGCACACTAAATCATCTGATCATGTTTTTCCATGGGTCAGCAGCTTCACCACCGCTGGCCCAGTGATCAATCGGGCTACCAAGGCATTATGGCCTATTGTAACTTCCGATAAAGATCTGCCATGTTTTAAATCCACTCGCCCACTAGCAGCATTCAGGAGAGGTCGTAATCTCAGGGACAGACTGATGACTACAGACATCACAGGCAGAGGTATCCCTAGATTACCAAATGTACACTTTAAACCAGCTGGGTGTTACAGTTGTCATAGCTGTACCACCTGTAGATTTTTGACAGTCTGTAAATCTTTTCAGCACCCCCATCTCCCAACTAAATATGACATCCGACACGTGCTCACGTGCACCTCATCTTTTGTGGTGTACGTGGTCACGTGTCCATGCGGGTTATATTATGTTGGCCAGACTTCTCGTAAGTTTCGGGAACGTATGGCCTTACATAGGTCGGCTATACACTTATCCATTGAGGGTAGAGTCATTGATCAGCCGGTGGCCCGTCACTTTAAGATGATGGGCCACACATTGTCTGACCTGAAGTATTTTATGATCGACCATGTGCGAGAATCTCCCCGTGGAGGTGATCGGATCAAAGCATTGTGTGTGCTGGAAGCAAGATGGATTATCCGTCTGGGTACTATGGTACCCGACGGACTGAACGACAAAATTAATTGGAACAGCTTACGCTAATTGAATAGTAGATTGAAGATATGTGTTAGTAATTAATCTTTATAACAGAAAAGCACAATCTACTGTTTGTCAGTCTGATGTTGTTAAAATACCAGATCATTAGCAAGCATCGAGCCTGTGACACATTTACAGCTCAGGGTTGCTGCTGATTTATGTTTTTAAATGTCTGTGTTTTAAATGTATAAGTTTTGTCCCCGGCAGTCCCCCACAGATGATGCTGACTGAGAATACTCTGTCCGGGCTTACTGCACTGGAACGCAAGCTGGCGGTTGCCTGGCAACCGCGCCCTGCGTGAACCCGGAAGTGAGGTCCCGGTGATGTATCAGCGGCTGCAGCTGAGGACGCGGACGCCAGCAGGAGACAGGACTCGGTATCAGGTATATAAATGTTTTGTGTGTGTCTGTCTGTTTGTATATTGGTGTATCCTGACGAAAGGGCTGATGCCCTGAAACATGTTGAGCTAACACACCGTTATTAAAGGTGCTTGCAGAAGAGTCCTTGGAGTGCCGTGCTTTTCTTGTATGGATATATGGATTGTTTTGCACTAGGCACCAGGACCAGTTGTGACTACAGCGTGGAGTGCCGGCTGAATTGGATCAGTATATATATATATATATATATATATATATATATATATATATATATATATATATATATATTATATACGTATGTATATTTTATGTGTATACAGTATATATATATATATATATATATATATAAAAAAAAAATATATATATATATATATATATACATACTGTATGTAGACAATCCACATAGACCATCACACCTAAAGTAGCAGTGAAAATTCAATTTTATTTCATCCACTTATTTTTCAAAAAAGTGCATTATGCAAGCATTGGTGTTAGCAGCAATGAAATAGCAGATTAATACTTAGCAGTTCAATGCATTGTGAAAAGTGGCAGCTCCTACAGCTGTTTCTGTGCAGCACCACCTTCATCAGTCCCCAAACAGCACATGATGCAAAGAAAAAAAGAGGTTCACCAAGGTCGCTGGATGGCTAAGCTTAGTGACACAAGTGGCCGACACAAACACCTGGCCCATCTAGGAGTGGCACTACAGTGTCAGGCAGGATGGCACTTCAAAAAAATTGTCCCCAAACAGCACATAATGCAAAGAAAAAAGAGGCGCACCAAGGTCGCTGTGTGACTAAGCTAAGCGACACAAGTGGCCGACACAAACACCTGGCCCATCTAGGAGTGGCACTGCAGTGTCAGACAGGATGGCACTTCAAAAAAATAGTCCCCAAACAGCACATGATGCAAAGAAAAAAAGAGGTGCACCAAGGTCGCTGGATGGCTAAGCTAAGTGACACAAGTGGCCGACACAAACACCTGGCCCATCTAGGAGTGGCACTGCTGTGTCAGGCAGGATGGCACTTCAAAAAAATTGTCCCCAAACAGCACATGATGCAAAGAAAAAAAGAGGTGCACCAAGGTCGCTGGATGGCTAAGATATGCGACACAAGTGGCCGACACAAACACCTGGCCCATCTAGGAGTGGAACTGCAGTGTCAGGCAGGATGGCACTTCAAAAAAATTGTCCCAAAACAGTACATGATGCAAAGAAAAATTAAAGAAAAAAGAGGTGCAAGATGGAATTGTCCTTGTATAAACAGGACATGCACACTTTAACGAACCCATCATTTCAGCGACAGGGTCTGCCACACGACTGTGACTGAAATGACTGGTTGGTTTGGGCCCCCACCAAAAAAGAAGCAATCAATCTCTCCTTGCACAAACTGGCTCTACAGAGGCAAGATGTTCACCTCATCATCATCATCCTCCGATTCCTCACCCCTTTCACTGTGTACATCCCCCTCCTCACAGATTATTAATTTGTCCCCACTGGAATCCACCATCTCAGGTCCCTGTGTACTTTCTGGAGGCAATTGCTGGTGAATGTCTCCACGGAGGAATTGATTATAATTTATTTTGATGAACATCATCTTCTCCACATTTTCTGGAAGTAACCTCGTATGCCGTTTGCTGAAAGGTGAGCGGCTGCACTAAACACTCTTTCGGAGTACACACTGGAGGGTGGGCAACTTAGGTAAAATACAGCCAGTTTGTGCAAGGGCCTCCAAATTGCCTCTTTTTCCTGCCAGTATACGTACGGACTGTCTGACGTGCCTACTTGGATGCGGTCACTCATATAATCCTCCACCATTCTTTCAATGGTGACAGAATCATATGCAGTGACAGTAGACGACATGTCAGTAATCGTTGCCAGGTCCTTCAGTCCAGACCAGATGTCAGCACTCGCTCCAGACTGCCCTGCATCACCGCCAGCGGGTGGGCTCGGAATTCTTAGCCTTTTCCTCGCACCCCCAGTTGCGGGAGAATGTGAAGGAGGAGCTGTTGACGGGTCACGTTCCGCTTGACTTGACAATTTTCTCACCAGCAGGTCTTTGAACCTCTGCAGACTTGTGTCTGCTGGAAAGAGAGATACAACGTAGGTTTTAAATCTAGGATCGAGCACGGTGGCCAAAATGTAGTGCTCTGATTTCAACAGATTGACCACCCGTGAATCCTGGTTAAGCGAATTAAGGGCTCCATCCACAAGTCCCACATGCCTAGCGGAATCGCTCTGTTTTAGCTCCTCCTTCAATGTCTCCAGCTTCTTCTGCAAAAGCCTGATGAGGGGAATGACCTGACTCAGGCTGGCAGTGTCTGAACTGACTTCACGTATGGCAAGTTCAAAGGGTTGCAGAACTTTGCACAATGTTGAAATCATTCTCCACTGCGCTTGAGTCAGGTGCATTCCCCCTCCTTTGCCTATAGCGTGGGCAGATGTATAGGCTTGAATGGCCTTTTGCTGCTCCTCCATCCTCTGAAGCATATAGAGGGTTGAATTCCACCTCGTTACCACCTCTTGCTTCAGATGATGGCAGGGCAGGTTCAGGACTGTTTGGTGGTGCTCCAGGCTTCGGCACGCGGTGGCTGAATGCAGAAAGTGGCCCTCAATTCTTCGGGCCACCCACAGCATCTCTTGCATGCCCCTGTCGTATTTTAAATAATTCTGCACCACCAAATTCAATGTATGTGCAAAACATGGTCGTGCTGGAATTTGCCCAGATGTAATGCACGCACAATATTGCTGGCGTTGTCCGATGTCACAAATCCCCAGGAGAGTCCAATTGGGGTAAGCCATTCTGCGATGATGTTTCTCAGTTTCCGTAAGAGGTTGTCAGCTGTGTGCCTCTTATGGAAAGCGGTGATACAAAGCGTAGCCTGCCTAGGAACGAGTTGGTGTTTGAGAGATGCTGCTACTGGTGCCGCCGCTGCTGTTCTTGCTGCGGGAGGCAATACATCTACCCAGTGGGCTGTCACAGTCATATAGTCCTGAGTCTGCCCTGCTCCACTTGTCCACATGTTAAATGGACATTGGGTACAACTGCATTTTTTAGGACACTGGTGACTCTTTTTCTGATGTCTGTGTACTTTTTCGGTATCGCCTGCCTAGAGAAATGGAACCTAGATGGTATTTGGTACCGGGGACAAAGTACCTCATTCAAGTCTCTAGTTGCCTCTGAATTAACGGTGGATACCGGAACCACGTTTCTCACCACCCAGGCTGACAAGACCTGCGTTATCCGCTTTGCAGCAGGATGACTGCTGTGATATTTCATCTTCCTCACAAAGGACTGTTGGACAGTCAATTGCTTACTGGAAGTAGTACAAGTGGTCTTCCGACTTTCCCTCTGGGATGACAATCGACTCCCAGCAGCAACAACAGCAGCGCCAGCAGCAGTAGGCGTTACACTCAAGGATGCAGCGGAGGAATCCCAGGCAGGAGAGGACTCGTCAGACTTGCCAGTGACATGGCCTGCAGGACTATTGGCTTTCCTGTGTAAGGTGGAAATTGACACTGAGGGAGTTGGTGGTGTGGTTTGCAGGAGCTTGGTTACAAGAGGAAGGGATTTAGTTGTCAGTGGACTGCTTCCGCTGTCATCCAAAGTTTTTGAACTTGTCACTGACTTATGATGAATGCGCTGCAGGTGACGTATAATGAAGGATGTTCCGAGGTGGTTAACGTCCTTACCCCTACTTATTACAGCTTGACAAAGGCAACACACGGCTTGACACCTGTTGTCCACACTTGTGTTGAAATAATTCCACAGCGAAGAGCTGATTTTTTTTTGTATTTTGACCAGGCATGTCAATGGCCATATTCGTCCCATGGACAACAGGTGTCTCCCCGGGTGCCTTACTTAAACAAACCACCTCACCATCAGAATCCTCCTTGTCAATTTCCTCCCCAGTGCCAGCAACACCCATATCCTCATCCTGGTGTACTTCAACAGTGACATCTTCAATTTGACTATCAGGAACTGGACTGCGGGTGCTCCATCCAGCACTTGCAGGGGGCGTGCAAATGGTGGAAGGCGCAAGCTCTTCCTGTCCAGTGTTGGGAAGGTCAGGTATCGCAACCGACACAATTGGACTCTCCTTGGGGATTTGTGCTTTAGAAGAACGCACAGTTCTTTGCTGTGCTTTTGCCAGCTTAAGTCTTTTCATTTTTCTAGCGAGAGGATGAGTGCTTCCATCCTCATGTGAATCTGAACCACTAGCCATGAACATAGGCCAGGGCCTCAGCCGTTCCTTGCCACTCCGTGTCGTAAATGGCATATTGGCAAGTTTACGCTTCTCATAAGACGCTTTCAATTTTGATTTTTGGGTCATTTTACTGAACTTTTGTTTTTTTGGATTTTACATGCTCTCTACTATGACATTGGGCATCGGCCTTGGCAGACGACGTTGATGGCATTTCATCGTCTCGGCCATGACTAGTGGCAGCAGCTTCAGCACGAGGTGGAAGTGGATCTTGATCTTTCCCTATTTTACCCTCCACATTTTTGTTCTCCATTTTTTAATGTGTGGAATTATATGCCAGTATCAATAGCAATGGCCTACTGCTATATATACTGCGCACAACTGAAATGCACCACAGGTATGGATGGATAGTATACTTGACGACACAGAGCTAGGTACAGCAGTGGCCTACTGTACCGTAATGCTATATATTATATACTGGTGGTCAGCAAACTGTGCAAAACTTAAATGCACCACAGGAATGGATGGATAGTGTACTTGACGACACAGAGGTAGGTACAGCAGTGGCCTACTGTACCGTAATGCTATATATTATATACTGGTGGTCAGTAAACTTTGCAAAACTTAAATGCACCACAGGAATGGATGGATAGTATACTTGACGACACAGAGGTAGGTACAGCAGTGGCCTACTGTACCGTAATGCTATATATTATATACTGGTGGTCAGCAAACTGTGCAAAACTTAAATGCATCACAGGTATGGATGGATAGTATACTTGACGACATAGAGGTAGGTACAGCAGTGGCCTTCTGTACCGTACTCCTATATATTATATACTGGTGGTCAGCAAAATTATGCACTGTACTCCTACTACATACTACAATGCAGCACAGATATGGAGTGTTTTTCAGGCAGACAACTTATACTGGTGGTCACTGGTCAGCAAAACTCTGCACTGTACTCCTCCTATATAATATTCTGGTGGTCCTCAGTCCCCACAATAAAGCAGTGTGAGCACAGATATATGCAGCACACTGGCACAGATATGGAGTGTTTTTCAGGCAGACAACGTATACTGGTGGTCACTGTCAGCAAAACTCTGCACTGTACTCCTCCTATATAATACAGCTGCTCCCCAGTCCCCACAATTAAGCAGTGTGAGCACAGATATATGCAGCACACTGAGCACAGATAAGGAGCGTTTTTTTCAGGCAGAGAACGGATAAAACTGGTGGTCACTGATCAGCAAAACTCTGCACTGTACTCCTCCTATATTACACAGCTGCTCCCCAGTCCCCACAATTAAGCAATAAGCAAGCACAAATATTTGCATCAACAATAAACGGAGAGGACGCCAGCCACGTCCTTTCCCTAACATTTCCAATGCACGAGTAAAAATGGCGGCGACGCGCGGCTGCTTATATAGAATCCGAATCTCGCAAGAATCCGACAGCGGGATGATGACGTTCGGGCGCGCTCGGATAAACTGAGCCATACGGGAGAATCCGAGTATGCCTCGGACCCGTGTAAAATGGGTGAAGTTCGGGGGGGTTCGGTTTCCGAGGAACCGAACCTGCTCATCACTAATATATATATATACACAAACAATCAACATAACAAATTACAAACATCTGTTCAATCTGCTAGAACTGGCTCCCAGGTGCTCACCTATCCAATACAGGGAATGGGCTCACCGCACAACTCCCCCACCATGCCATGGTCACTCAACTCTGGGTCAGGTGTGTGGAGCTTGCAGGTGGCCACTTCTGGTAAGTGGAACTAACATTACAGACAAGCACATTGGGGATGACACAGTGGGACGTGCCACCCGGAAGAGACATGATGCCAGCTCTGACGTCAGTGGCATCCTCATCCGGATGTCTCCATCTCCGTGTGCATTACCAGAACACTCACAACAACACCCACCGTTCATAATTGTCCAATGACACTAGAAAAAAGGCATGGGGGGCGTGCCAGTGGTCCAGTCCCATCTGTAAACAACAAACCAAACAAATATAACAATACATAAATACATCAAATGATCGGATATTTTAAAGCACCTGGAAAACACATAATAAGACTATAAAATGCATCATAAAATAAATGCAAGCAGATTGATATAGCCAATGATCATGTCACATTAAAGATAGGGTAATCATGAATCTGCACTGTAAATATACTAGAGGGGTGTGCTTAAATAATGTAGTACACTTAAACTGAAAATATTGACTGATGGGCCCATAAGATAAACCATCCTAACCTACATAGTCCACACTCAGTTACAAGAAGGTAGTAAAGGACAGTTCCTCATTCAATCCATTGGGTGCCACTGCCCCCTAATTATAAATCCATTCGCATTATTTTTGCAGTAGGCTTCTATTCCTGCCTTCTCCTCTATGGGAGTGAGGTACTTGTTCAATTGGCATCACTTTGAAGTCCTTAATCATGTTCTTAGCTGTCAACCATCAGAAATTGTGATGTAATAGGCAGCCCCCCCCCCCCACCCCACCAAAAAATAAATAAATCAAATAAAGAAATATATATATATAGATATATATATATATAGATATATATATATATATTTAAATGTAATTCATGTACACATAGCCATGAAAGCATATTATGCCCATGTACCTGTCAGGGGTTCTGCTCGTTGTCAGGGCCAGGATCCCCATACCTGGCTGCCACTGCCGGACACTGTTCACGGCTGCCCCCTTTTCAAGTGCAGCTGTTCTCTATGGGTACTGTTCACCCCCCTCCAATGCCCGCAGCTCTTGATGCCCATCATCTGCCACATACAGCAGAAACTCAGTATTCCGTATGGAATAGTATTGAAAATGTAACTCCTAAATGGCCACCGCCTCCTCTAGCATATTTAATAACTGTCTCCTCTAAGGGCGGCGGCCATTTTGAGAGGGACATATTCAATAGTATTCAATACAGAGTACTGAGTATCTGCTGTACTGACGCGCCAAGTATCATGAGCAGCAGGCTGGCCCGGAGAGGAACAGGGGCCCATTGAGCAGCAGCAGAAATATCGGTGGGAGATATAAGCGTCCTGGGCCCTCTCCTCTTTGTCAGAGTGGCCGGGCCTGGGGCATTTATACCCCCAGCACCCCTATGATGGCGTCTCTGGCTGTCACAAAATCGCGTGCTACTGGCGGTGTGCTGGTATCTACTTTAACCAGAGCTTTTTGAATAGAACTGCGATGCATTGCCACTCATTCTTTTAGCATCTTCTGGGTTTTCCCCACGTAAATCATTTTGCACGGGCACCATATAACATATACAACATATTTCATGTCATACGTCATCTGTTGTCTAATCTGGTAGCTCTTATTTGTATTAGGGTTCAAAAAATGGGTCCAGTATGTACAAACTACAATTTGCACAGCCTGTGCATGTGTACACTCCATTCCATAGTTGCAACCATCCAGTATTTGTCATGACTCTTGTATACTAATTGATCTCTCAAGTTATTACTCCTCTTATAACAAAAGAGTGGTCCCTTCTTACAGGCTTGATCAAGGATTGGATCACTTTGAACAATGTGCCAATGTGACAAAATTGAGTGTCTGATAGCTCCTGATGAAATGGAGTAAGTGCTAGATAGCAATAACCTTCCAGCCTCTGCTGATTTTTATCTAGGGACCAGAAGTTCCTTTCTATTCAGTTGGAGGCACCTACGTATGGCATCATCTACCTAATTTTTACCATAACCCCTTTGCAGGAATTTCTCTCCCATTAAATGCAATGCTTTAGGACGTCTATTCAGGTCAGTGATCATCCTGACCACCCTGACCAATTGGGAGTAGGGAAAACTCTTCTTCAATGGTTGTGGGTGAAAACTCTCAAACTTTAAGAGTGTATTTTTGTCCGTGTGTTTACGATAAATTTCCGTGATGAACCGTTCCTCAGAAATACTAACTTTTACATCTAAATATTCAATAGAGAGTAGACTTCTGGTATACGTGAATCTGATAGACCCTGCAATATTATTAAGTTTAGTAATAAATAATTGCAACAACTCACTCCCTCCTGTCCAAATTTAGAAAATATCAACTATAAATCGAGTGTAAAATTTCACATATTTGGAAAACATATGGTCACCATGAATATGCGCTACCTCATAATTGTACATAAACAGATTTGCATATGATGGGGCCATGTTTGACCCCATCATGTTCCCGCTTAGTGGCAGATAAAATGCGTTATTAAACAAAAAGTATTTTTTATGGAGTACAATCTCCATGAGGAGCATAAGAAATTAAATCGGTGGGCCATTGTAACAAGTATTGGAGGAAATCACTGTTCTTATCACCTCCATACCTTCCTTATGACCTATGTTGGTGTAGAGGCTACTCACATCGAATGTCACCAGCAGACAGCCTTCAGGAGGTGCACCAAAAGATTCCAATTTGTTGATGAAATCAGTAGTATTCCTTAAGTAGAAGGGAGTGAGCTGAAGGACAGATTGTAAATAAACATCAACAAATTGGGATAGTTGACCTAAAGAGCCCCTAGATGAAATTATGGCTGTTCCAGGGGGTTTACTCATTGATTTATGCACTTTAGGCAATATGTACAAAACAGGGACTATGGGAAATTCTTGAGTCAAAAATCCCACAGTGGAGTCATCAATCCAGCCATTGAAGACGCCCATGGAGATAATGGAATCAATCTCACATTTATAGGCTCCTGTGGGATCAAAAGTGAGTTTCATATAGCACATTGTATCGTTAAGCTGAACATCACTTCATCAGTATAATCAGTTAGGCCAAGGAGAACAATTTCCCCTCCCTTATCTGCAGGGCATATAATAATCTGATAATTTTAACATAAATTGCATACTGCCATAGCCTCCTGTGGGCTCAAATTTTGATGTTTGTTTTTTATGGAATTAATGATGGGTTGTGTATCTCTCTTGACAAATCTGATGAACGTGTCAATAGATGCATTTTTATTTTGGGGGGGGGGGGGGGTAAAAGGTATTTTTTGGCCTAAATGGCTATCCTGTGAAACCATAAAACTGTGCTTACTAAAGAAATCCCTGATACATATTTGCCTATAGAAATGGTATAGTTCTGTCTCCTATTGAAATGCTGTTTGGTTGAATGTGGGTACAAATGTCAATCCCTTGCATAGCACCGCCATTTCTGCTGGTTCAAGGGTATTTCTTGGCCTCTTTCGATGCTTTGTCCCCCCTCTCCTACAGGGTCTCTGTCTCCCTTGTGTCGACTTCTGGTGTATATACGATCCATTAAAAAAGGCTGTCTGCTGGTGGAGGGTTGACCTGAATCACTGGGGAATGTTTGAGAATCAAGATCTGTATAGGCCCTGTCTCCTCTTCTCCTACCCCTGTTTGTTTGACTCCCTCTCCACACTCACCTCACACCTCGGTTGGTGAGCCACAGATATACCCTTAATTCCCTGTAGTCTTCCTTAACTTTT
The DNA here is from genome assembly GCF_028390025.1 of Pseudophryne corroboree. NCBI lineage: Eukaryota > Metazoa > Chordata > Amphibia > Anura > Myobatrachidae > Pseudophryne > Pseudophryne corroboree. Next base: position 484,650,346 of record NC_086448.1, read on the forward strand.
CTGAATTTGTTTTTCTTAGAGGCTCATAAATCAGATCTGAAACTGTAGACACTGTCCTCTAATTTAGTGAGCTAGTCTACACCTGCATCTGATTGCAGGACTTCTAGCTCTACAGATTCACAATCAGCCAATTTCTTTTTGAGAATCTCGATCTTGGCGTTGACCTGTTGGATGACTAGGATCATGAGATTGAAACTACAATGGTTTAATATTAGACACCACTGCCTGCAGAATTTTGTATTATTGCGCCCAATTGAAGGCTGATTTTTAATACGAAAGCCTCTATGGATGTACTTGTCTTTATGATACGGAGACAATGTAAGACCGTGCAATTATAGCTCAGTTAGCCTTTTTCTAAATGTAAGTAAATCAGCATAAATATCAGTAGGGCTATAAGTATCACATGCAAGCTCATTAGTAGCTGAAAAAAGAATTTTGGAGATATCTTTTTAAAAGAATCTTTTGGTGCCTGTTGTAAATACCAAAATTCGACAATGTCAAATCACCGACATCCTGATCCATGGCCTCCCAGGTGAATGTAAAAGACTTAACAAATAGTATTGAGTTCTCATAGACCTTTTCTTTCAAAATTCCTTCTTAAAAACAATTATTTTTAAACTTTGTGGTGCAAACCATATACCAGAAGATAGGCAAATAGACAATGCAAACTGGATCACACACCCTACCAATCTTAAATAGGTGGGTGCACGGTGACACATAATGCATAACAAATATTTAGACAATCCACATAGACCAGCACACCTAAAGTAGCAGATAAGGAAGGGGGAATTGTTCTCCTTGACCGAACTGATTATATTGATGAAGTGATGTCGTAGCTTAACGATACCATGTGCTATAAGAAACTCCCTTTTGATCCCACAGGAGCCTACAAATGCAAGATTGATTCCATTATCTCCATGGGCGTCCTCAATGGTTGATTGATGACTTCACTGTCGTATTTTTGACTCAGGAATTTCCCATAGTCCCTGTTTTGTACATATTAGTGATGTGCACCGGAAATTTTTCAGGTTTTGGTTTTGGATTCGGTTCCGCGGCCGTGTTTTGGATTCGGACGCGTTTTGCCAAAACCTCCCTGAAATTTTTTTGTCGGATTTGGGTATGTTTTGGATTCGGGTGTTTTTTTACAAAAAACCCTCAAAAACAGCTTAGATCATAGAATTTGGGGGTCATCTTGATCCCATAGTATTATTAACCTCAATAACCATAATTTACACTCATTTTCAGTCTATTCTAAAAACCTCACACCTCACAATATTATTTTTAGTCCTAAAATTTGCACCAAGGTCGCTGGATGGCTAAGCTAAGCGACACAAGTGGCCGACACAAACACCTAGCCCATCTAGGAGTGGCACTGCAGTGTGAGGCAGGATGGCACTTCAAAAAAATAGTCCCCAAACAGCACATGATGCAAAGAAAAAAATAGGCGCACCAAGGTTGCTGTGTGACTAAGCTAAGCGACACAAGTGGCCGACACAAACACCTGGCCCATCTAGGAGTGGCACTGCAGTTTCAGGCAGGATGGCACTTCAAAAAAATAGTCCCCAAACAGCACATGATGCAAAGAAAAAAAGAGGCGCACCAAGGTCGCTGTGTGACTAAGCTAAGCGACACAAGTGGCCGACACAAACACCTGGCCCATCTAGGAGTGGCACTGCAGTGTCAGGCAGGATGGCACTTCAAAAAAATAGTCCCCAAACAGCACATGATGCAAAGAAAAAAAGAGGCGCACCAAGGTCGCTGTGTGACTAAGCTAAGCGACACAAATGGCCGACACAAACACCTGGCCCATCTAGGAGTGGCACTGCAGTGTCAGACAGGATGGCACTTCAAAAAATAGTCCCCAAACAGCACATGATGCAAAGAAAAAAAAGAGGCGCACCAAGGTCGCTGTGTGACTAAGCTAAGCGACACAAGTGGCCGACACAAACACCTGGCCCATCTAGGAGTGGCACTGCAGTTTTCTAGCGAGAGGATGAGTGCTTCCATCCTCATGTGAATCTGAACCACTAGCCATGAACATAGGCCAGGGCCTCAGCCGTTCCTTGCCACTCCGTGTCGTAAATGGCATATTGGCAAGTTTACGCTTCTCCTCAGACGCTTTTAATTTTGATTTTTGGGTCATTTTACTGAACTTTTGTATTTTGGATTTTACATGCTCTCTACTATGACATTGGGCATCGGCCTTGGCAGACGACGTTGATGGCATTTCATCGTCTCGGCCATGACTAGTGGCAGCAGCTTCAGCACGAGGTGGAAGTGGATCTTTATCTTTCCCTATTTTACCCTCCACATTTTTGTTCTCCATTTTTTAATGTGTGGAATTATATGCCAGTATCAATAGCAATGGCCTACTACTATATATACCGCGCACAACTGAAATGCACCACAGGTATGGATGGACAGTATACTTGACGACACAGAGGTAGGTAGAGCAGTGGCCTTCCGTACCGTACTGCTATATATACTGGTGGTCACTGTCAGCAAACTGCAAAACTAAAATGCACCACAGGTATAGAATCTAGATGGATAGTATACTTGCCGACACAGAGGTAGGTAGAGCAGTGGCCTTCCGTACCGTACTGCTATATATACTGGTGGTCACTGTCAGCAAAACGCTGCACTGTACTCCTATATAATACTGCTGGTCCCCAGTCCCCACAATAAAGCAGTGTGAGCACAGATATATGCAGCACACTGAGCACAGATATGGAGTGTTTTTCAGGCAGACAACGTATACTGGTGGTCACTGTCAGCAAAACTCTTCACTGTACTCCTCCTATATAATATACTGGTGGTCCCCAGTCCCCACAATAAAGCAGTGTGAGCACAGATATATGCAGCACACTGAGCACAGATATGGAGTGTTTTTCAGGCAGACAACGTATACTGGTGGTCACTGTCAGCAAAACTCTGCACTGTACTCCTCCTATATAATACAGCTGCTCCCCAGTCCCCACAATTAAGCAATAAGCACAAATATTTTTGCATCAAGAATTCAAGATTAATAAACGGAGAGGACGCCAGCCACGTCCTCTCCCTAACATTTCCAATGCACGAGTGAAAATGGCGGCGACGCGCGGCTGCTTATATAGAATCCGAATCTCGCGAGAATCCGACAGCGGGATGATTACGTTCGGGTACGCTCGGGTTAACCAAGCCATACGGTAGAATCCGAGTATGCCTCGGACCCGTGTAAAATGGGTGAAGTTCGGGGGGGGTTCGGTTTCCGAGGAACCGAACCCACTCATCACTAGTACATATTGCCTAAAGTGCATAAATCGATGAGTAAACCCCCTGGCAGGCCCATAATTTCTAGGGGTTCTTTAGGTCAACTGCTATCCCAATTTGTTGATGTTTATTTACAATCTGTCCTTCAGAACACTCCTTTCTATTTAAGGGAAACTACTGATTTCATCAACAAATTGGAATCTTTTGGTGCTCCTCCTGAAGGCTGTCTGCTTGTGACACTTAATGTGAGTAGCCTCTACACCAACATAGGTCATAAGGAAGGTATGGAGGTGATAACAACAATGATTTAATCCAATACTTGTTACAGTGGCCCACCGATTTAATTTCTTATGCTCCTCATGGAGATTGTACTCCATAAAAAATACTTTTTGTTTAATAACGCATTTTATCTGCAACTATGTGGAACTTTGATGGGGTCAAACATGGCCCCATCGCATGCAAATCTGTTTATGTACAATTATGAGGTAGCGCATATTCATGGTGACCATATGTTTTCCAAATATGTGAAATTTTAAACTCGATTTTTAGATGACCTTTTCTTAATTTGAACAGGAGGGAGTGAGTTGTTGCAATTATTTATTATGAAACTTAATAATATTGCAGGGTCCATCAGATTCACGTATACCAGCAGTCCAATCTCTATTGAATTTTTAAATGTGAAAGTTAGTATTTCTGAGGAACGGTTCTTCATGGAAATTTATTGTAAACCAACAGACAAATATACACTCTTAAAGTTTGTCAGTTTTCATCCACAACCATTGAAGAAGGGTTTACCCTACTCTTAATTGGTCAGGGTGGTCAGGAGGACCTCTGACCTGAATAGACTTCCTGAAACATTGCATTTAATGGGAGAGAAATTCCTGCAAAGGGGTTATGGTAAAAATGAGGTAGATGATGCCATACGTAGGTGCTTCCAACTGAATAGAAAGGAAATTCTGGTCCCTAAAGAAAAATCAGCAGAGGCTGGAAGGTTATTGCTATCTAGCACTTACTCCATTTCATCAGGAGCTATCAGGCGCTCCATATTGTCACATTGGCACATTGTTCAAAGTGATTTGATCCTTGATAAAATCTGTAAGAAGGAACCACTCTTTTGTTATAAGAGGAGTAATAACTTGAGAGATCAATTAGTATACTCTGTCATTAGTCCAAGAGTTATGACAAATACTGGATGGTTGAAACTACAGAATGGAGTGTACAAATGCACAGGCTGTGCAAATTGTAGTTTTCTACATACTGGGACCCAATTTTTGAACCCTAATAAAAATAAGAGCTATCAGATTAGACAACAGATGTCGTGTGACATAAGTATGTTGCATATGTAATATGGTGCCCATGCAAAATGATTTACGTGGGGAAAACCCAGAGGATGCTGAAAGAATGATTGGCAATGCATCGCAGTTCAATTAAAAGAGCTCTGGTTAAAGTAAATACCAGCACACCGCCAGTAGCACGCCATTTTGTGACAGCTAAGCACCTGATCAAGGACTTCAAAGTGATGCCAATTGAACAAATACCTTCCTCCCATAGAGGGGGAGACAGGAACAGAAGCCTACTGCAAGAAAAAATGCAAATAGTTTATAATTTGGGGGCAATCGCACCCAATGGATTGAATGAGGAACTGTCCTTTACTTCCTTCTTGTAACTGAGTGTGGACTATGTAGGTTAGGCTGGTTTATCAGTCAATATTTTTAGTTTAAGTGTACTACATTATTTAAGCACACACCTCTAGTATATTTACAGTGCATATTCATCATTATCCTATCCTTAATGAGACATGATCATTGGTTATAGCAATCTGCTTGCATTTATTTTATGATGCATATTATAGTCTTATTATGTGTTTTCCAGGTGCTCTGAAGTATCCGATCATTGGATGTATTTATGTATTGTTATATTTGTTTGGTTTGTTGTTTACAGATGGGACTGGATCACTGGCACGCCCCCTGCCTTTGCGCTAGCGTCATTGGACAACTATAAAGGGAGGGTCTTGTGAGCGGTCTGGTAACGGAGATGGAGGCAGCTGGATGAGGATGCCGCTGACGTCAGAGCTGGCGTTGCATCACTTCCAGGTGGCACGCCCCATTGTGACATCCCTGATGTGCTTGTCTGTGATGTTGGTTCTGCTTACCAGAAGTGGCTGCCTACAAGCTCCACACAACTGACTCAGAGTTGAGTGACCACGACGTGGTGCGGCGATGGGGGAGGAATGTGGTGAGCCCATTCCCTGTATTGGATAGGTGAGCACCTGGGCGCCAGTTCTAGCAGATTGAACAGGTGTTTGTAATTTATGTTGAGTGTGTATATATATATGTGGTGTTTGGAGATGGTCAGACACACTGATGTCTTTTCCCTGATGAAGGTGCTGCTGCACTGAAACAGCTGTAGGTGCTGCCACTTGTCGCAATGCATTGAACTGCTTAGTATTACTCTACTATTTCATTGCTGCGAATGCCAATGCTTGCACAATGCACTTTTTAAAAAAATAAGTGGATTAAATCAAATTTAATTTTTTCTGCTACTTTAGATGTGCTGGTCTATGTGGATTGTCTACATATTTTCTATGCATTATGTGGCCCCATGCACCCAAATATTTACAGTTGGAAGTGTGTGCGATCCAGTTCACATTGTAAATACACTGCTCAAATAAATAAAGGGAACACTAAAATAACACATCCTAGATCTGAATGAATGAAATATTCTTATTAAATACTTTGTTCTTTACGTAGTTGAATGTGCTAACAACAAAATCACACAAAAATTATCAATGGAAATCAAATTTATTAACCCATGGATGTCTGGATTTGGAGTCAGACTCAAAATTAAAGTGGAAAAACACACTACAGGCTGATCCAACTTTGATGTAATGTCCTTAAAACAAGTCAAAATGAGGCTCAGTAGTGTTTGTGGCCTCTATGTGCCTGTATGACCTCCCTACAATGCCTGGGCATGCTCATGATGAGGTGGCGGATGGTCTCCTGAGGGATCTCCTCCCAGACCTGGACTAAAGCATCCACCAACTCCTGGACAGTCTGTGGTGCAACGTGGCGTTGGTGGATGGAGCGAGACATGATGTCCCAGATGTGCTCAATTGGATTCAGGTCTGGGGAACAGGCGGGCTAGTCCATAGCATCAATGCCTTCGTCTTGCAGGAACTTCTGACACACTCCAGCCACATGAGGTCTAGCATTGTCTTGCATTAGGAGGAACCCAGGGCCAACCGCACCAGCTTATGATCTCACAAGGGGTCTGAGGATCTCATCTCGGTACATAATGGCAGTCAGGCTACCTATGGCGAGCACATGGAGGGCTGGGCGGCCCCCCAAAGAAATGCCACCTCACACCATTACTGATCCACTGCCAAACCGGTCATGCTGGAGGATGTTGCAGGCAGCAGAACATTCTCCTTGGCGTCTCCAGACTCTGTCACGTCTGTCACATGTGCTCAGTGAGAACCTGCTTTCATCTGTGAAGAGCATAGGGCACCAGTGGTGAATTTGCCAATCTTGGTGTTCTCTGGCAAATGCCAAACGTCCTGCACGGTGTTGGGCTGTAAGCACAACCCCCACCTGTGGATGTCGTGCCCTCATACCACCCTCATGGAGTCTGTTTCTGATCGTTTGAGTAGACACATGCACATTTGTGGCTTGCTGGAGGTCATTTTGCAGGGCTCTGGCAGTGCTCCTCCTGTTCCTCCTTGCACAAAGGCGGAGGTAGCGGTCCTGCTGCTGGGTTGTTGCCCTCCTACGGCCTCCTCCACGTCTCCTGATGTACTGTCCTTTCTCCTGGTAGCGCCTCCATGCTCTGGACACTACGCTGACAAACACAGCAAGCCTTCTTGCCACAGCTCGCATTGATGTGCCATCCTGGATGAGCTGCACTACCTGAGCCACTTTTGTGGGTTGTAGTCTCCGTCTTATGCTACCACTAGAGTGAAAGCACCGCCAGCTTTCAAAAGTGACCAAAACATCAGCCAGAAAGCATAGGAGCTGAGAAGTGGTCTGTGGTCACCACCTGCAGAACAACTCCTTTATTGGGGGTGTCTTGCTAATTGCTTATAATTCCCACCTGTTGTCTATTCCATTTGCACAACAGCATGTGAAATTGATTGTCAATCAGTGTTGCTTCCTAAGTGGACAGTTTGATTTCACAGAAGTGTGATTGACTTGGAGTTACATTGTGTTGTTTAAGTGTTCCCTTTATTTTTTTGAGCAGAGTGTATATATGTATATATATATATATATATATATATATATATATATATATATATATACATATATGGCACCCTGGTGTGGTGTCCTGCATTAGCTGTCTGGCCTGTACCTATAATACCCCCTCCTTCTCCCATCTAGCACTTCTCACACCTTGATTTCTTTAAAAAAAATACACATTGCTTGCTACAAGACCTTGAGTGCGGCAGTCTTTTTTCATCTTACTACAAGTCATTTACTGAGGGCACTGAGGCACATGATTCATTGGAGGAGTGCCGGGCTGTACGTATACTATATATATATATATATATATATATATATACATACACATATATGGCACCCAGGTGTAGAAAAGTACCATGAGGCAAGCGGTCTCCATCCCTGCCTCACATGTCCTGCATTGACTGTCTGGTCTGTACCTATACTACCCCCCCTTCTCCCATCTACCACCCCGCATGGCTGCAGGGAGCAGAGATATAATGTGGCCTCATCCCAGAGACCTCCAGCCTCCAGCTAACTGCTCTCTAAGGCACCTGACTCTGAATGAAAGCTCATCTTCCGAGTTTTATTCTGCAGATGATGATCTCTCTCCCCATGCCTCTCCCTCATTCACCATGCCTCTCTCTCATTTGCCATGCCTCTTCCTCCCCAATGCCTCTCTTTCTCTCCATGCCTCCTTTTCTCTATCTCTGTCCCTCTCGCCCAATGCCCGTCTCTCTCCCCATCCCATATATATATATATATATATATATATATATATATATGTATGTATGTACACATATACATATACACATATTTACAGTGAGCTGGGTTTTTTTGCATATGTGCATACAGTGTATCTATATATATATATATAAAAAATCTCATATCTGGAATCTGGAAACCCTTCCCTAAAAATCCTGCATTTGCCCCTGCCTTTAGTTATACCCCCTTTAGTTTTGCTGCTGTAACTATGCCCCCTTTAGTTTTGCCAGTTACATACACAAAAACAAACAATATACTCACCTGAAGCCCCGCTCCTGCATCTGACCGCTGGTGCCTTTCTTTTCATCGGAACTATGGGAGAGACGTCATGAAATCTCTCCCATAGCGCACGCTGCACACTGCAAAAGCCGGAAGCCAGAGCTCAGGAGTGAGCTACTGCCTTTGGTTGCTGCTTTGAAGAGGTAGCTGTTAATAAAATCTCAGTGGGCACCCAGCATCTCCCTGAAATGCCAGCAGACGTAATGTGTTAGGTGAGCCGGAGGAGGTAGAACTGCTTCCGTCTCCAAATGGAACTGACGGAACCCAGTTCTGCCCCATTCTGGCTCACTAAAACTTCTGGCTATTACAGTCATTATAGGTCACAATCCAGTTAACTTGCCCCTGCACATGAGGGGCCGAGTTGCCATTGCAACAACAATGGCATGTTAATGCTGGTAACGGCATTGGAACTTATCTTCCCAAATGGTTACTTTTATCTTTCAATTATTTCATACCTGGTCCCGATATCCAGAAGTAGCCCAAAGGGTACATTTAAATAATCAATGAAAGAGATACTGAACTACAGGTACAAGAGCAAGCTTGCACTTGAGGTTCTGCAAGTACTAGCTTGCCTTGTCTGTTGGACCAAACTGGGACATGTAGGTCACTATACATAAGTAGTAAAAACCTTTTTTTTATTGAAATAACTAAATAGACCTGCAATTTTCTATTTTTAAATATACTATTCAAAACATGCAGAAGTGGGCAGGCCCTGTTTGCCTACTTCTGTGACATCACTAGGTGGAGAGAAGTTGGCTGGTCTGCTGGTCTGCTGAAAAGTTGGTTAGATGTGTGGAGCACTGTTTTAGTTGGACAGACAAGTTGGATGGTTGGAGGTTTGGAGAATTGGAGAAAAGTTGGTCTGAAGTTGGTCTGATGTATGGCTAGCATTAGGCTGATAAGATAAACAGGAAATATAGGAGAAAACTGTAGCTTGGAAAGCTTGCAGGAAGAAAATCAGCTATACAGAGATACTGCAATAAATTAGGAACTACAGACTTATGCTGGCCATACATCAGGGAGATATCGTTCCAACCAGCCAACTAGTTGGCTGGTTGGAACGATAATCTGGCAGTGTGTGGGAGCAAACGATTATCAGCCGTTTGCTCCCACACCCAAAAAAACGTCCAGAAACGGTCTGTCCAACCAGTTGGGAAAATCAAACTTGTTTGATTTTCCCAACTAATCGTTCAGGTGTAGGGGAAACTTTCCCCCCAACTGAACGATAAGTAGGTGGACACTGGCCAGCAGTGTCCGCCTGCCTCTGTCACTATCACAGCTGGATGGGCTGACTTTGTAATCCCGGGATCCCCGGCAGCGACGGCGGTACTGTGGAGCACGATCAGGGGCCACACCGACCCATGCATTGGCACCCCACCCGAGAGCACTGACTCCCCCAACCCCACGATCGGGGCCCCCCACCCACGGTCACTGTCCCCCCTTCGATTGCGGCACCCCCGCATTAGTACACCCGCGATGAGACTGAAGGGACGGAGGCGGCGGGCGAGGTGGGCTGTCACTGATGCGGAGGTGCAGGCACAGGAGGCGGCGGGCGAGGGGGGCTGTCACTGATGCGGAGGTGCAGGCACAGGAGGCGGCGGGCGAGGGGGGCTGTCACTGATGCGGAGGTGCAGGCACAGGAGGTGGCGGGCGAGGGGGACTGTCACTGATGCTGAGGTGCAGGCACAGGAGGCGGCGGGCAAGGGGGGCTGTCAATGAGGTGGAGGTGCAGGCACAGATTGGCCACCAGTTCTACAGAGAGGATTCCCGGGAGGCTGGCGCACTGCGGGACCGCCCTGCCAGCTGTCAGCTTGGTGACTCCCCCCCCCTCTAAATTCTGACATGCTCTTCATGCATGACAGGCAGTGCGCTGTTGGGCCAGATCACGTTAGGTGACTGTGAAGCTAGGCAGTTACTTGTTAAATCAGTCAGCGGGGCTAAGTGCAACTCCCTCTTCTATGCCCCCTTTGTACCTCTCTGCCTACTCCCTAAAGCACATATACTCCTTTGCCGCATTCTCCACCTGCAACCCTTTTCCCTCTATGCTTCTAATACACTCCCCCCATGTCTATGCCCCCTTTGCCAAAGATAAATAGAAGCAGACCATGTGCAGTATCACATAATTCATCTAGTGGATGGCAGGTAAGCACAATTTCCATTGTTTATATTTTTATTTCATGTGTGTGTGTGTAAAATAAATATATATATATATATATATATATATATATATTTTTTTTTTTTTTTTTTACATTTGATCCTGATATAAATGAATTGCACCTGTGGCTCCCACAGCACACGCTGTACACATTAGGTGTGACGTGCAGGTGATAACCAAAGCAATGGGAATGAAGACGACCGGTAACAAGGGTGGGTAAGTATAATAAGATGGGAGGGTGGGGACAGTAGTAGTAGTAGGGGACAGACTGAGGTGTCTGGTCAATTAACTAACTAGTATGTAATATATATATATATATATTATACACACACACATACAGCAGCAGCCGTTAAAACATTTTTAATGAAACAAACAGCTTTACTATGTCCTAAATGCCAATTCTTAGATCATACAGTATAGTCTCATTATTACAGCTGCAGTAGCAGGGTGCATGGCTGATCAGGCGGAGAGCGAGATGTAAGGGTGTGAAAGAGACATGATGGAGAGCGAGATGTGGGGGTGTGAAAGAGACATGATGGAGAGCGAGATGTGGGTGTGTGAAAGAGACATGATGGAAAGTGAGATGTGGGGGTGTGAAAGAGACATGATGGAGAGCGAGATGTGGGGGTGTGAGAGAGTCATGATGGAGAGCGAGATGTGGGGGTGTGAGAGACATGATGGAGAGTGATATGTGGGGGTGTGAGAGAGACATGATGGAGAGCAAGATGTGGGGGTGTGAGAGAGACATGATGGAGCGTGAGATGTGGGGGTGCGAGACAGTCGTGATGGAAAGCGTGGTGTGGTGTGGGAGAACAAGAGACATGAGGTTAGGTGGTCAGCTATTGCCCCCAACATACTTAATATGTGGGCAGTAAGCCCCCCACTCAGGTGCTCCTGCATCCCGGCACCCCAATTCCACAGCGCCATCCTCTCCCGGCACTTGCAAGCCCCGCCACAATAAGGGCCAACCAGTGTGAAGCTGGTGCAAACCATGAGTCCAAAATATGTAGATATTATTATTACTAGTATTAGTTTTATTAATAACAATATTTTTTATTTAATGGCGCCACAAGGGCTCTTCAGCGCCCATTACACAGTACATAAACAAATCAGCAGAACAAGAAAACAGCACTTACAGTTCCAGACAATATAGGACAAGTACAAGGTATTTTACCATAGCTGCATCAGCAAAACCTGACACTGGAACAGGTAACAGGGTGGCAGAAAACTGAGAGTATGGTGCCATCGAAGGGAGTGTAGAGTATAGCATAGTGCAAGAGAAGGAAAAGCACCTGAGGGGAGAGGGCCCTGCTCGTGAGAGCTTACATGTACTGTAATAATGAATGGTGTTTAGGTGCAGTGAGAATACCAGTAGGTGGTTAGCACAAAAATCTGTGAGTCCGGTGGTACTGTGAGTGCCACATACAGCCACACTTATTTATGGGTGCGAGCTGTTTGAACTTATTTGTATTTCCATCTACCCTTTCACTCATGCGACCTGGGAATTTCCCGGGTCTGTCAAGTAGGAAATTCCCAGGTCTCAGCCTGACTGCTTCCCAGCTAGTCTCCTTTCAAACCCAGGTTGATGCACATTCACCTGCAAAAAACCAGGTTTTTGCTGCATGTGTAACAGGGGTATTAAACTGCTCATAATTGAGCAGTGAGAATTCCATTCCTAACTGAACATAACTGAAACTATTTGTTTTCCAATTGTTACATTGTAAGTCTAGAATTAAAAATGTATCCACAATGAGCTACAATCTTCAGTTATAGTGGAGCGGATACCTGCATAATTAACAGGAAAACTTTTTTTAAACCCTGGATGCCTACATGGACTGAAGAGGACCGATCTTCACTGGAAATAGGTATTTTTTTTATTTTTATTTGTTTACAGGTACCCTAATGGAGGCGTGGGATGTAGGTAAGTATATATGTGTAAATAAACTTATACTTTCAAGGTGTGTGTTTGTTTATTTCTATATTTAATTTACTGTGGAACTACAAGTACCAGCGGTCCCATTAATGCCTCGCATGCTGGTACTTGTGGTTCTCCAAGTTCCAACTTGCCTTGGCAGTCCAATAATGCATGGATCTATAGTTCACTATAAAAATAAGTCAGTTTAATAAATGTACGGTGGTGAAAGAAAAACCCAGTTTCACTGAAATAAAGACACTTCTGCATATTTTGAATTAAAAAAAAAAACCAAAACTAAAGTACAGTAGGCAGGCACTGTCCGCCTACTTCGGTGACATCACAAGTTGGACAGAAGTTGGCAGGTTGGTTGGTCTGATGAAAAGTTGGTTAGATGTGTGGAGCACTGATGAAAAGTTGGTTAGATGTGTGGAGCACTGTTTTAGTTGAACAGACAAGTTGGATGGTTGGATGTTTGGAGTGTTGGAGAAAAGTTGGTCTGAAGTTGGTCTGATGTATGGCTAGCATTACTGCAAACAGGAGCCAGAGCAATGTAACTGTTTGCTCTTGAAGAGAATCAATGAACAGGCAGGTCTCTACATACAGTAGGAGCTGCAGGTTACAGATTGCCTTCCAGAGTCAGCTGATGCAAACATCACTTTCACTTGTGGAGATGCAGTCAGCTGACAACATGGTGAAGTCCATGCATCAGTTACATGACACAAGTGCAGCAATAAAACCTGACCTGCAGGACAGGCAGCAAAGGAAATTCATACAATGAAGTTACAAGAATGTGACAGTCAGTAGGATGGCAAACTTTGGGACTGAAAACAGGTCGCAGCTGGAATGGTAGTGGGTAAACTACAATAACCATAAAATTAACAACAAGTCAACAAAAAGGTAACTCCCAGTGCATTTCCTGTCATCTACTCTTAAAACACTAAAATATTCAGATACATAAATAAATATTAAATACTGTACTTTATTATGATATAACTTACTAAAAACAGATCTCTGGTGGTGTTTTAAAGATTGTGTGCCTAATACTGGTATATCACATTTAAAACATTACATAAAATAAAAATAAAATACAGATCTGCAACATAGAAAGTTCTTAGGCTCTGTCCATTACTAAAATCAGTTTCTATGATTTCACAATATTTTTATCTATATACACTACACTGTATACAAAAAGTGAAAGTATGTATTTTTGTTCTTTATAGGCACCTACATGGCATGATGTATCTATACCAAACTTGGTACACAAACCCTTCATTATCCAACTTAAAATACTGGCAGGGTTTAAACTAAAAGAATCCACTCCTTTTGGGGTTTGTACAATATATATATATATATATATATATATATACACCAGGTGTGTTGGAGAATCAACCGACCCCAACAGAGGGCACTCACCAATCCATAAAGATTTTAAAAGTTTTATTAATACATCACAGTCACCAGTAGTGTGTCGAAGTTTCAACCCATAAGGCCTTTCTCAAGACAGTCAGAGAAGACATCCAAATAGCATGCAAGTTACACACATACTGACACTGCCTACCGGGTCCCCTTATATAGCACATCATATACCAATCAATAATGTAATCAACCCAAACAAGACACAAGCAGTGTAATTCAAACCCCTATTTTGCATATGGTATAACATCAGAACTCACAAGGCATCAAGAGAGCCATAATCCATATTGCCAGGGTAGACATAATCATCACAATTCAGCGATTCAAAACAGCTGAGGACGCTGTGCCGCGCGCCCGGAACTACCGGAAGCGCGTCATACGCGTCACGCGTTGTCATAGCTGCAGAGATCGAGTCATTCGCGTCATCAGTAACCATAGCAGCGCAACGCACATTTATCTATAGTATAGGTACTGATTGTGTGCTAGCCGCGCACAGGAACATATCCTATGTGTCACCCATTACCAAGGTAACACCAACACATTGTGGAGCGCAAAACCTGGAAGCGCTGATGAACCAACGTGCGTTCCACCAGCGCTCCAAGCCGCGCTGAACAGTAACTAGACTCCAACCAGCCTAAAGCCAACAATGTATCACAATGCACCATAACGGTTGGGTAGTGAAACAAACACAAATACCTAATAGACCCATAGACACAACTCTATTTATATCAAGGTCCTCCGATATGGTATAGCAACATATTAGTCAGACATGAGATATAAATTGTATCTCTGCGGCAAAGCAATAAGGATAAATGGTCATTAGTTTACATTATAAGTGCTGATCATCTGTATAAATTAATCCAATATTACATTAGCACCAAATCGATGGTTACGGCAGTATCACATTACATCAATAAGATATTAGAATAAAAAATGCAGGAACAGGGTTATAGCAATACTAATGAGCTGTAAATATAAATATAAACAGTGTACTAAAGGTTGTCTGACCAATATCACACACGTCGTATCAATCGTCATATCAATCACCATGATTACCTGTTAACCATCTATATACTGTATGTAATTTATAGTCAGTGTTGACAGTTTCAAGTTTTTCCTTTTGAACTGTAACAGTTCCTGCTGATATACATCAATCTGGCTTTTCAGACGATCAAGCCATAGTTCAGTTTTATCACTCGTCAGCTTCTTGATATATAAACCCTTGAATGTTTCAATCTCACCACGTAATTTCTTCAATTCTGTACTAACCTCTTCAATGACCAATAAAATGAGGTCAGATGAGCACTTGTTGAGAACTGAGCACCATTTAGCACAAAAGGCTGGGTTATTACGACCCAGAGTGGGTACATTCTGTACCCTGAAACCCCTAGGTATCCTTTTAGCTCGGTGGTATTCGCTAAGGAATTGACCATGTAAAACAAGGTCAGTTTCACATTTCCTCATTCTCAACAATTTCGTATATAGATCAGCTGGGGTTTCAGCGGGTAATTCAGTAAATTCAACGTGATCAAAATAGATCCTCTCAGCGTCATCGTCTGTGAGGGATAGGAAGTTGCTTTCAGCCACTCTCAACAAGTCCTCATCGACCACATTAGTCCCTACTTGCGACATATTTATATAATTCTTAAGCTACAAGAAAGAAAGGAAGCAAGAGAAGAGAAGAAAAGGTAGGAAATAAACAACTATACTTTAATATTTCTGCTGTAGTCTGGCACTGGTAGGGACAAAACCAAGAGGCACAGGTATTCTACCAAAAAATTCCTTTTTTAATGTTATTATTCTCTGTGTAGGTGATATTGATCACCATATATGGAGATTTTATGTTGGGGGTACTATTGGGTGTATTGCTTCTGCCGGGTCCTCTTCTATAGCATCATTCTTGGTTGTCTGTTATATTATATTGATGTGTCCCACATTCTATCCCTATATCCGATTGGTGGGATCTCGCCGAGGGAGTTTGGGATTGATATGACGATTGATACGACGTGTGTGATATTGGTCAGACAACCTTTAGTACACTGTTTATATTTATATTTACAGCTCATTAGTATTGCTATAACCCTGTTCCTGCATTTTTTATTCTAATATCTTATTGATGTAATGTGATACTGCCGTAACCATCGATTTGGTGCTAATGTAATATTGGATTAATTTATTCAGATGATCAGCACTTCTAATGTAAACTAATGACCATTTATCCTCATTGCTTTGCCGCAGAGATACAATTTATATCTCATGTCTGACTAATATGTTGCTATACCATATTGGAGGTCCTTGATATAAATAGAGTTGTGTCTATGGGTCTATCAGGTATTTGTGTTTGTTTCACTACCCAACCATTATGGTGCATTGTGATACATTGTTGGCTCTAGGCTGGTTGGAGTCTAGTTACTGTTCAGCGCGGCTTGGAGCGCTGGTGGAAAGCACGTTGGTTTCTCAGCGCTTCCGGGTTTTGCGCTCCACAATGTGTTGGTGTTACCTTGGTAATGGGTGACACATATGATATGTTCCTGTGCGCGGCTAGCACACAATCAGTACCTGTACTATAGATAAATGTGCGTTGCGCTGCTATGGTTACTGATGACGCAAATGACTCGATCTCTGCAGCTATGACAACGCGTGACGCGTATGACACGCTTCCGGTAGTTCCGGGCGCGCGGCACAGCGTCCTCAGCTGTTTTGAATCGCTGAATTGTGATGAATATGTCTACCCTGGCAATATGGATTATGGCTCTCTTGACGCCTTGTGAGTTCTGATGTTATACCATATGCAGAATAGGGGTTTGAATTACACTGCTTGTGTCTTGTTTGAGTTGATTACATTATTGATTGGTATATGATGTGCTATATAAGGGGACCCGGTAGGCAGTGTCAGTATGTGTGTAACTGGCATGCTGTTTGGATGTCTTCTCTGACTGTCTTGAGAAAGGCCTTATGGGTCGAAACGTCGACACACTACTGGTGACTGTGATGTATTAATAAAACTTTTAAAATCTTTATGGATTGGTGAGTGCCCTCTGTTGGGGTCGGTTGATTCTCCAACACACCTGGTATATGTGAAACCCTCTTGGGGTTATCTTGAGGAGCACCCCATGGTGACGACCTATGGGACGTGAGTGCGGACATTTCCATAGAACTATATATATATATATATATATATATATATATATTTATATGCAATCAGGCACTCCTGTACCTATTAGGTTGAAACCAATGAGATGTGGTCCAGTTGGATAATGGCCAGGTTTTAGGGGGTTAGGGAGGGTCCTTGTGGCACCTTGCGGCAGAACTTTGACCCAGGGAGGTCTTTCACTGGATGGATTTGAATGAAAACCTCACATAGTGGATCCCAGGTTAGCAACATTGATAACAGAAAGAAAACTTTAAAACATCTCATATTGAAACAGTGCTTCTAAAAATGAAAAGAAATCTAAATATATATATGATTTTTTAGTGATTTTATGAGCTATATTAATTGAAATAAATATATTTTTGGTATTATTGAAGCAATAATGTTCTTTGTCATTTTTGATATTAAGGTTATATTCATTAAGTAGGTAATATCATAATGTTAGATACATTTGTAATAATGACATAAAGATGTTTTAAGATAAATGTGCAATCAAATTAAATATTCAAATATTATCAGTGTCACACGCCAGAGGCGGCGTTCGCCGCGCCTACCCCTGCATGCTTGCTGGTCTGTGTTGCGGCCTCCACCTTCGGTGGTCCACGTGCTCCTGTGTCTGGCTGGCGCGGCTCCCTGAGGTTCTCCGGGGCAGGGGCGCCGCCATGACAGCCGGCATCACATGGGCGGGGAGCAGGTGACATCATCAGACTGTTTCGCCAATCCAGCGGAGGCGGGAGATTCAAAGTCAGACGCCGGGCAGAGCCTCGGTGCCTGAGTATCGTCTCTTTTCTGAAGTGGATGCCAGAGCTCCCGTACGCAGTGTGTTTTCCAGCAGCTATACGCCTGTGCACTTAGCATTCAGGGTGCCTTCCTGCAGCACAGTCTCCAGTGATCCGAGCAACTAGTGTGTTCCTCTGCAGGGCAGTTGCCAGCGCTCCCTGGATTCACCAAGGCCTGCGGGTCGAACCAACCTTAGTGCTTCCAGCGTTCAGTGTCATTAATCATCGCTCACAAGTTCTTCATTCATCAGTGTTCTTGGGCACCGCTCACCAATTCTTCAGTGTCATTTGTCATCGCTCACAAGTTCTTCATTCATCAGTGTCCTTAAACACCGCTCACCAATTCTTCAGTGTCATTTATCATCGCTCACAAGTTCTTCATTCATCAGTGTCTTTAAACACCGCTCATTAATTCTTCAGTGTCAATCACCATCGCTCACAAGTTCTTCATTCATCAGTGTCCTTAAACACCGCTCACCAATTCTTCAGTGTCATTTATCATCGCTCACAAGTTCTTCATTCATCAGTGTACTTAAACACCGCTCACCAATTCTTCAGTGTCATTTACCATCGCTCACAAGTTCTTCCTTCATCAGTGTCTTTAAACACCGCTCACCAATTCTTCAGTGTCACTCACCATCGCTCACAAGTTCTTCATTCATCAGTGTCTTTAAACATTGCTCACAATTCTTCAGTGTAATTTACCATCGCTCACAAGTTCTTCATTCATCAATGTCTTTAACCATCGCTCACAAATTCTTCAGTGTCCTTCATCATTGCTCATGAATTCTTCAGTAACTTTTTGACATTGCTTACAAGTTCACGTTCTTTTATGTGCCGCTGTATTGCTCCCTTCCCTTAATAAAGTTCCTCAGCATTCTTTTACCAAACCTAACTGTTAGAGTCTTGTATGAGGAAATCCTATATCCGACCATCCCTGCTCCGACCTACCCCGAGTACACAACATCCCCAACCCAGGTCTGTGACAGTATACTCAGGCCCCATGGACCCGCGGGATCGGAACCCAGGGGCAAGCACCATCCAGGATCTGGTTTCCCGAGTTCAAAGTCAGGAGACGGCACAAAGCCAAGTGATGCAGTATCTCCAGGAGTTATCTGGTCGGCTGGATCAAATTCAGGCTTCTCTGGCTTCTGTAGTCCCGGCTCCAGCTCCAGTACCCGCTCCAGTAGTTGTCCCTGGTAATGTTCAATCCTTGCCCGGAACCAGGTCACGCCTCCAGCTCCCCACGCCCTCTCGCTATAACGGGAATCCAAAGAATTGCCGTGGTTTTCTCAACCAATGCGAGGTACATTTTGAACTTCTTTTACACAACTTCCCCACAGATCGGTCCAAGGTGGCATACATTATTTCCTTGCTTGAAGGTTCAGCGTTGGAATGGGTGTCTCCGTTATGGGAGCGTTCTGACCCGTTGGTTTCCAGTTACACCAACTTTATCACGTCATTCCGTAGGATCTGCGATGAGAACGGCAGAACGACCGCTGCTTCTTCGGATTTGCTCCGAGTCCGACAAGGCTCCCGTTCAGTGGGACAGTATGTGATTCATTTCCAAACCATAGCTTCGGAACTGCACTGGAATAATGATGCTCTCTGGGCCGCTTACTGGAATGGGCTCTCTGACCGTCTAAAGGACGAACTGATCACTAGGGACTTGCCAGATTCCTTAGAAGAGTTGATCTCACTCTGTGTAAAGGTGGATCTTCGTATGCAGGAACGAGGTGGTGAACGTAGTCGGACTGAACGATCCAGATTCCGGTCTCTCCCGACTAAGCAAACGATCACTCCAAGTCCAGATGAACCTATGCAAATTAATCGATCTCGGCTGTCCCCGGAAGAACGACAGCGCCGTCGTGAGGGTAGACTCTGCCTCTACTGTGGAGCTGCGGATCACTTTCTCAAGTTTTGTAAGTCCCGTCCGGGAAACGGGCAGTCCTAGCTTGTTCTGGAGGAGTCAAGTTAGAGGTTACATCTATACCTTCTCCGATAGTGGACTGTTTACTCTCCGTGTCTTTGTTTTCTGGGTCTATAGCCAAACCTGTAAAGGCCCTGCTGGACTCCGGGGCTGCAAGGAATTTTGTTTCTCTTTCTTGCGTTCAAAAACTGGGTTTACAGTTACAATCCGTCGAACGACCTATTACGCTGACTGCCATCAATGGTACCCAAATTTCTAATGGTCTTATTTCAAGTCGCACAGTGCCAATCAAACTGCAGGTTGGAGTTCTACATCAAGAACATCTGGAGTTCCTAGTGATTCGGGAGATGCCTCACGATCTGGTTCTTGGTCTTCCTTGGCTTAAGGTGCACAACCCTCACGTCGACTGGAAGTCATCACAAATAATATCTTGGAGTTCATTCTGTCATTCTAATTGTCTCACTCCTGTCTATCCGCTCCGTGTATCTTCCAAGTCGGATGAGGAGCTCATTCCGGAGGCCTATCGGGAGTTCGCAGACGTGTTTTCGGAACAGGCGGCCGATCAGTTACCACCCCATAGACCCTGGGACTGTCCCATTGAGCTCATCCCAGGGAAGATGCCACCCCAGGGGCGCATTTATCCTTTGTCATTGCCCGAGACCCAAGCCATGTCGGACTATATCAAGTCTAATCTGCAGGAAGGATTCATTCGCCCCTCTTCTTCACCGGCGGGAGCCGGCTTCTTCTTTGTGAAGAAGAAGGACGGAGGGTTGAGGCCATGCATTGACTACCACGGCTTAAATGAGATCACCATTAAGAACAAATATCCTTTGCCGATCATCACGGAACTATTTGATAGGGTTCGCGGAGCCCATGTCTTCACGAAGCTCGACTTAAGTAGAGCTTATAATTTGATTCGTACTCGACAGGGGGACGAATGGAAGACGGCCTTCAATACCAGAGATGGGCATTACGAATATCTGGTAATGCCGTTTGGGCTCAGTAATGCCCCTGCCGTCTTCCAAGGTTTTGTGAATGAAATCTTCCGAGATATGTTATACCTAAGTGTAGTGGTATACTTGGATTACATTCTGATATTTTCTAAGAATCTCACGGAGCATAGAATTCAGGTCAAGGAGGTACTTCTTCGTCTACGAAGGAATCATCTCTACGGTAAGATCTCCAAATGTATCTTTGAGGTTCCTTCAATTCCATTTCTTGGTTACGTCATCTCAGGTACGGAGCTTCGCATGGACCCGGAAAAACTCACTGCTATTCGGGACTGGACTCAGCCTCTTTCTTTGAAAGCGGTACAAAGATTTCTGGGTTTTGCGAATTACTACCGGAAATTCATAAAGGGATTCTCTACCATTGTGGCATCTATTACTGCTCTAACCAAAAAGGGGTCTGACCCAAGTCACTGGTCTTCTGAAGCTGTAGCAGCGTTCGCCCAGTTGAAAGCAGCCTTTATGCCCGCTCCGGTACTCCAGCAACCGAATTTTTCAAAATCATTCTTCTTGGAGGTCGATGCTTCCTCGGTCGGCATCGGTGCCGTGCTCTCACAGTACTCCTCTGATGGGAAGTTGCATCCATGTGGATTCCATTCTCGCAAGTTCTCTCCTGCTGAACGAAATTACACCATCGGAGAT
The DNA here is from genome assembly GCF_028390025.1 of Pseudophryne corroboree. Classification (NCBI taxonomy): domain Eukaryota; kingdom Metazoa; phylum Chordata; class Amphibia; order Anura; family Myobatrachidae; genus Pseudophryne; species Pseudophryne corroboree. The sequence continues at coordinate 484,671,842 of NC_086448.1, forward strand.
CAGGAACTCTTGGCAATAAAATCTGCCCTGGAAGAATGGAGATATCTATTGGAAGGTGCTAAATACCTAATTACGATTTATATCGACCACAAGAACTTGCTGTATCTCAAGACAACCCAGTGCTTGAATCCCCGTCAAGCTAGATGGGCGCTCTTCTTCACTCGATTCTCGTTTGTCATTAAGTACCGGTCTGGGACGCTTAACACCAAAGCTGATGCTTTATCTCGCTCCTTGACGGCTTCAGATGAGGAGAACCCAGTTGGAAAGGCTTTGATTCTCAGTCCAGTTTCTATTTCACAGCTCCCACCGCTCTGGGTCCTCCTCCTGGGAGAATGTCTGTGCCAGCTAAATTCCGACCAAGGTTTTTGCAGTGTGCTCATATTTCCAAGTTTTCCGGTCATCCTGGAGTTCGAAAGATGTGGGAGTTTCTACGAAAATCTTACTGGTGGGACACTATGAAGAAGGATATTCAAAGTTATGTCAACTCATGTACTCAGTGTGCTCAGCACAAAATTCTTCATTTGCCTCCTGCGGGGTTGTTGCATCCACTGTCCATTCCTAAGAGGCCTTGGACGCATATCTCTATGGACTTTGTCACTGAATTGCCTCTCTCCAAGGGTCACAATACAGTCTGGGTAATTATCGACCGTTTCTCTAAGATGGCACATTTTGTACCTTTGACCGGGTTACCATCAGCTCCCAAGTTGGCTTTGTTATTTATCCGGGAACATTTCCGCCTGCACGGGTTACCACAGGAAATCGTCTCTGATCGGGGGGTACAGTTCACTGCAAGATTCTGGAGAGCCCTTTTTACAACCTTACAAATAAAACTCAAGTTTTCATCCGCTTACCATCCACAAACCAATGGGCAAACTGATGCGTCAATCGAGATTTAGAGACTTTTCTCCGTGTTTACCTCTCTCCCTCGCAAGATGATTGGTGGAACTGTTGCCATGGGCCGAGTTTGCCCATAATCATCTGTACCACTCTTCGACCGGTGAGTCCCCATTTTTCATTATTTATGGATTCCATCACCAAGTTCCAGAATTACCCATTTGTCCTCCGGAGGATGTTCCTGCTGCAGCCTCTACTCTCCGGCACTTCAGTCAAATTTGGAGTCGAGTCCATGCTAACCTCAAGAGAGTCTCCAGCCGTTATAAGTTCTTTGCGGACAGGTAGCGACGAGCAGCTCCCCAATATAAGGTTGGTGACAGGGTATGGCTCTCTACCCGCAATCTTCGGTTAAGGGTGCCCACTATGAAGTTCGCTCCGAGGTTTATTGGTCCTTATCCCGTGTTACAAGTCCTGAACCCGGTTGTCTGCAAATTGGGATTGCCTTCCCACCTCCGGATACCAAATTCCTTCCATGTCTCTGTCCTTCATCCCCTTATTCTAAACCGGTTCCATTCAAAGTCCCCGAGGCCAACCTCTGCAGAGACTGAAGCTGGAACGGACTTTGAAATCAAAGCTATTCTTGACTCTCGTTATTTTCACAAGAATCTACCGTATTTGGTGGAGTGGAAAGGTTTTGGCCCCGAGGAGAGGAGCTGGGTCAAGGCTACGGAAGTTATGGCTCCCCGACTGGTGCGGATCTTCCACTCCAGACATCCAACAAAATCTGGGAAGTGTCCGGGGGCCACTCCTGGAGGAGGGGGCACTGTCACACGCCAGAGGTGGTGTTCGCCGCGCCTTCCCCTGCGTGCTTGCTGGTCTGTGTTGCGGCCTCCGCCTTCGGTGGTCCACGGGCTCCGATGTCTGGCTGGCGTGGCTCCCGGCGGTTCTCCGGGGCAGGGGCGCCGCCATGACACCCGGCATCACATGGGCGGGGAGCAGGTGACGTTATCAGACTGTTCCACCAATCCAGCGGAGGTGGGAGATTCAAAGTCAGACGGTGCCTGAGTATCGTCTCTTTTCTGAAGTGGATGCCAGAGCTCCCGTATGCAGTGTGTTTTCCAGCAGCTATACGCCTGTGCACTTAGAATTCAGGGTGCCTTCCTGCAGCACAGTCTCCAGTGATCCGAGCAACTAGTGTGTTCCTCTGCAGTGCAGTTGCCAGTGCTCCCTGGATTCACCAAGGCCTGCGGGTCGAACCAACCTTAGTGCTTCCAGCGTTCAGTGTCATTAATCATCACTCACAAGTTCTTCATTCATCAGTGTTCTTGGGCACCGCTCACCAATTCTTCAGTGTCATTTGCCATCGCTCACAAGTTCTTCGTTCATCAGTGTCCTTAAACTCCGCTCACCAATTCTTCAGTGTCATTTACCATCGCTCACAAGTTCTTCATTCATCAGTGTCCTTAAACTCCGCTCACCAATTCTTCAGTGTCATTTACCATCGCTCACAAGTTCTTCATTCATCAGTGTCCTTAAACACCGCTCACCAATTCTTCAGTGTCATTTATCATCGCTCACAAGTTCTTCATTCATCAGTGTCCTTAAACACCGCTCACCAATTCTTCAGTGTCATTTATCATCGCTCACAAGTTCTTCATTCATCAGTGTCCTTAAACACCGCTCACCAATTCTTCAGTGTCATTTACCATCGCTCACAAGTTCTTCATTCATCAGTGTCTTTAAACACCACTCACCAATTCCTCAGTGTCATTCCCCATCGCTAACAAGTTCTTCATTCATCAGTGTCTTTAAACATTGCTCACAATTCTTCAGTGTCATTTACCATCGCTCACAAGTTCTTCATTCATCAGTGTCTTTAAACATCGCTCACAAATTCTTCAGTGTCCTTCATCATTGCTCATGAATTCTTCAGTAACTTTTTGACATTGCTTACAAGTTCACGTTCTTTCATGTGCCGCTGTATTGCTCCCTCCCCTTAATAAAGTTCCTCAGCATTCTTTTACCAAACCTAACTGTTAAAGTCTTGTATGAGGAAATCCTATATCCGACCATCCCTGCTCCGACCTACCTTTGGTTCCTTTTCCCGACCATTGGAAGCACCCCCGAGTCCACAACATCCCCAACCCAGGTCTGTGACAATCAGTGAGATATCCTCTGATGAAAATGGAATTTATTCCCATTGAAACCTGTCTAGAGTTTTAGGAAAGGGACTACTGTAGGTGAATTAGCCGAAGTTATGCCCTGCGATGTGGTTTTCTATTAGTGTTTTTTTTTAATATTCACAGACAGTGCAGGACAGCTGAAAATGCTTTTATAAAATATACTGTAGCATTGTTACCCTCAACTGAGGGTAGCAATGCTTCATAGGAACTTTACTTTCTATGTGAGTGATTAAAAAGTAAACTAATTATCATAGCCAAAGTAGACATTTTGGTGCCCTGCCCAGAAAGAGAATTGCTGCCCCCTCTCGCCGATACTTTTAATAGGGACAGTGCACGCCGAAGCCATGTGAAAAAATATAGGGGTTTGGGTTCATGATGAAGGGGCGTGGTCACAAAATAATACCAATTCATATTACGCCTCACAGTAATCTCCATTATTCATACTTCACAAAGTGGTGCCACTTATACATATTACTCCAGGTAGAGGCCCCTTTTATACATTACATAAAGTAAAGCCACATTTTACACATTACACCAGGCAGAGCCCCCTTTTACACATTACACCAGGTAGAGCCCCCTTTTACACATTACACCAGACAGAGCCCCCTGTTACAATGTACACGTGAGAGAGAGAGAGAGAGTGTGTGTACTGTATGTGTGTCTCTTTTACTTACATTTGGCTCATCCCTGAGCTGTGGACCCACTGATGTTTGGCCAAGTGAAGCAGTCGGGGATCATTGTTCGGGAGTGCAGAGTCGCGGCGGCAGGTAAGAAGAGGTGAAGGAGGGCCCAGTGCATGCTGGGAGGCGGCAGGAGAGGCAGTGCAGCTCCTGAGTCCTCCAGCAGCCAGATCTGCCTGCCAGGTTAGGGCAGTAGTGGGTGGCACAGACTTGCAAGTGCTGCCACCGGTCCTGCGCCCACACTGCATATGCAAAGCATATGTGCTGTGTGCCAGGCACCACTGGCCCACTACTATTATAAAATAAAATATTAGAGGCATATATTATCATGTTAGAAAGTTCTGTCTTTATTGATGTTCCACTCTGTGACTGGTAAAGCTAATTGCTCAAATTAGATATTTTCAAATGACTTTACACATTGATGTTCAAACTCACTACATATATTCTTTTGAACTGTAATTTTACAGAGATTGTATTGATACATTTGTGAAGGGTGCTGTGGTCATTATATACTGTAATCCAGTATACATTTTAAAGATAATGTTCACTGGATATTGTACTGTATAAGAAACTCTTAGAGACTTTCACAATATTTGATACCATTCAATTGGTTTTCACTGCTAATTAAAACTGATTTAGTCATTTAGAAGTGAATTATTTGTACATGGTTCATTGTACATGCATACATATACATTTGTATTTCCATTTTAATATATATGTATATACAGTATATTTTTTAAAACAATTATTGTATGGTCACATTGAGCATGATCTCAGTGATATTTTTTTTTCCAATAGAGTATGTAAATATAGATAGATAAATAGATAGATAGATAGATAGATAGATAGATAGATAGATAGATAGATACAGTAGATACATCCATACAAACATACTTACAGAGGCAGAACTACCATTGGTGCAGCAGGTGCATTGCACCGGAGCTCCTGAGGAAAAAGGGGCCCACTGCTGCTCAGAACAGTAATCCCCTGGCCCCCTTTTAGACCTTTTTGAGCAATGTCAGATGAATGGCCCAGTGCATAGAGCAGGGTGGGCCCCACTGCCTGAGGGACCTGCACCTTATCTTAGGAAGGTAGGGCTGACCTGTGCCAGACTGATAAAGTACTGTCACCTATCAGTGCTAATTATCACAGCCACTCACTGCCTCTAATTAACAGACAGCTGTACTTTATTTCTGATTCACTGATGTCTGTTGATTACAGGCAGCTCACACCCGGTGTAACTGGCACTGTCAGAGTATGCCTGACCAAGTGCCAAACTGAGGAAAGCATGAGGGGTGGGGGCCCCTGTCACAGACAGAGCAGAGGCTGCTGTGGTCCTGACCCCACCAAGGTACATGCCTTCTGTTCTTCACGCTGTGCAGGACATTGTGCTTGTACCCCTGTTACTCACTGTCTCTATCTGTCACCCTACCTATTACCTTCTGCCTCCCCTTACCTTCCTTTGTCACCCTCTGCCTCCCCCTGGCTTACGCTGTCACCCTCTGCCTCTCCCTCTCACCCACTGCCATGTGGCATATTGTGAACTTGGGTTGGGGTCGAGGAGGGAGGCCCAAATTATATTTTTGCACATGGGCCAACCGTTCACAAGTTCTTCCACTGTATGGATAGATAGATAGATAGATAGATAAATAGATAGATAGATAGATAGATAGATAGATAGATAGATAGATAGATAGATAGAATATGAAGTATGCATTCAGCAATTATTGTCAAATGTTACATGTCTAATAACTTATACATGCTGCTTATATCCTTCCTGGCACTTAAACGTTCTTGCTTATTCTAGGAGAATTGCCAGTAGATGTAAATATATGTGATTGTGAATGCATTCTGTGATGAAAGTTGTTATGTATCAGTGGCCTCCTAATAATTATTTCCAGCATGATAATATGCTCATATCATATAGCACACTTCATCTGAAGCTGGTTCCATGAACATAATGAAAATTTTAGTGCATTCCAATGGTTTCTACAAATACCAGATCTTAATTTAATAGAGCACTTTTGTGAAGATTGGAGATATACAACATGAATGTGCTGCTGAAAAATCTGTAGCAAGTGCATGATGTGGTCATAGCTACAGTACATGGACCAGAATCATAATGGGTCAGATGTATTAAGCCCGGAGAAGTGATAAAGCAGTGATAAAACATTGATAAGTGGTAGGTGATAATGCACTAGCCAATCAGCTCAACACTGTAAATTTACATATTGGAGCTGACTGGCTGATGCATTATCACTTTGCATTTATCACTGCTTTATCACTTTTCAAGGCTTAATACATCTGCCCCACTGTTCTTTGGGTAGTGGTAGATTTACCCAGTACTAGATAAATATACCTAATAAAGTGCTACTGAGTTTTTGTACTTGAAAAATAGATAAATAAGTACATTTTGAATACTATTGGGAGGTTTATTTGATCATGTCATGAAGTATATATTTTCACAGTTTTAATAATATACTGTATGTGATGACTATACATGTAATGAAACAGATGGGAGACTTTTGGTTAACTATGGGGTCTAATTTTATTACATTTGGAACTACTAATTGAATTTTTAGCTGGAATATTCTGAAGCTTCTTATAAAATATGAGACCATCTGGTCCTACCCTCTTTACCTCTTTAGAAACCCAGTTCTGCAGTATGTGAGTCATGTCACCCAACGTTTTTCTGATGCTGATTGGGATAACTTATCAGATTGTTTGCTTGCAACACCCCCCACCAACACCACCACCACCACCCCTTTTCCCAAGATAAAAGGCTACCTCTGTTCATTATAAGTTTATTGGCGATATACTTGATCAATCCAAGATACCTGGTGGTATAACTGTGCTTCTCCAAATATTCCTATTTTAGAACATGCTCTATGGTTCTGGCTTAATGCTCTCCTTGCCAGTATGATTACAGACTTTCTTACTATGTACAGTACAACAATGCATATCCCCACCCTCTTTGAAGATATCACATGGGACTCTGGGGGTAATTCAGAGTTGAATGCAGCAGCAAATTTGTTAGCAGTTGGGCAAAACCATGGGGGTAATTCTGAGTTTATCGCTGCAGGAACTTTGTTAGCAGTTGGGCAAAACCATGCGCACTGCAGGGGAGGCAGATATAACATGTGCAGAAAGAGTTAGATTTGGGTGGGTTATTTTGTTTCTGTGCAGGGTAAATACTGGCTGCTTTATTTTTACACTGCAATTTAGAACATAAAACACCCAAAATTAACTCTCTCTGCACATGTTAAATCTGCCTCCCCTGCAGTGCACATGGTTTTGCCCAACTGCTAACAAAGTTCCTGCTGCGATCAACTCGGAATTACCCCCCATGTTCACTGCAGGGGGGGGGGGGGGCAGATATAACATGTGTAGAGAGAGTTAGATTCGGGTGGGGTGTGTTCGAACTGAAATCTAAATTGCAGTGTAAAAATAAATCATCCAGTATTTACACTGCACAGAAACAACATAACTCACCCAAATCTAACTCTCTCTGCACGTGTTATATCTGCTCCCCCTGCAGTGCACATGGTTTTGCCCAACTGCTAACAAATTTGCTACTGCGATCAACTCTGAATTACTCCCTCTCTCCAGTCCAAACCACCTGAAGGGTAACTACTTGGAGGCAGACATCTATCATTGATTGTGGGACTGCCTTATAATACAATATTTATGGCATCTCATCTGGCAATATGCTAAGGAAAGCTTATCAACTACTGTATGTCCTAAATGGACTATCTTGGGTGTGTTTGATACCAGTCTGTGCATGACTTTAGAAAGTAAAAATTATTGATTGCACTTAGTGCAGCTAGGAAAAAGACAATGTTACAGTGCTGGATACAGAGTACACCACCTCAGTTATCCCTCTCTTTTGAAAAACTACATACTACAGATGCTTTGGAATAAAGAGAATTGTGGCCATCAAAACCCAAATACATAGGAGTCTACAAAACACCACCTTGTATCAATTATGGGTTGTGACACATGACCCTCCTATCTATATATAGTGGACTACTAACAGTTGAGCAGATGTCTCACTGAGCTGCTATACTACTGTATACATATCTTCATATTTGTTCTTGCTATTGTCTATTTATTTTATCATTTCATTTTTTTTGTGCTTGAATTTGTAATATGTACCTAAAACTCAAGTTTGCTTTATATATTGCTGCTATTTTTCTCTGTTGTTACTCTTGTCACTGGAACATTTTTCTCATTATCTATAGCAAAGTATTTTACCATTTTTCTTGTTCCCTGTTTGCATTGCAATGCCTCAATAAAAGATTATTTTAAAAAAAGTAATATCATAGCTAGTTGGCGGAAAAAAAGAAAATGTAGGCACTATTTATTATTCTTAGGCTGATTGGACGAAAGAAGGTTAGTACTGTATCCTAATTTTGAGGGTATGAACAGCAACAACACTACTGTACTTCTAAACAGGTTTTCAACATAACAGGGTCTGGACAAGCAGAGATAAAGAATTTAGCTCAAGCAGGTTATCGAAGCTTCAAGAAATGGTAGGAGAAAGCAGCCAATTGATGATGACAAGGCATTCACAATTTTGAGGAAGGATTCATCACAGTTAGGATTTAGCCAGGCTAGTTTACTATTCCACTCTGAAAGCAGCGCTTTACCTACAGCAAGATCTAGTTTATGTGGTGTCAGAGTGCTGTACTGTACTACAGAATGTATAGTCCATGAAAACATTATATTTGGAATTTACTGGTGCTCCCCCACTGAGATCTTTCTCACATGAAACAAGAAAGATGGGAGCTTCTAAGAGGTCCAGAATCTTCGTTAATCAGACACCACAGAGAGAAGAAAACTATTTCTGAAGGTGATTTTTGCACACATGGGTAGAATGTTGGAGGAGAATTTGTTTCTCCACAATTCTCCTCATGATACTTATGGGGATGGGGAAAGCACTACAATTGCACATTGGTTATGTAAATTTATAAAATGCCTAAGTCGATAAGACATCACTGCTTGGCAGGATCTAAGATATTCCATTTCTAGTTTACATAATATGTAACATATCCTCCAGGGTTTCCTTTTATCATAGATGATTTGTAAATAGCTTTAGTAATTAAACTTAAACAATGAACAGAATTGTAACTTTAATTTCAATCATTATTACAGCTATTTTTCCCTAATTTTATACAGTATGTCAGGCAAACCAAAATAATTAATTCTGATACCATGTGCTAAGCAAAATTCCTGAGTGAAAAAAAGTGCATATTGCACCTGATAAAGGGTAATACACAAACGCAGAGGTTTTCCTACAACTTCAGTGGTGGTGGACTGCGTACATGCATACTATGCATGTACAGAATGGGCCCTGCATTGTCACTCGCTGTGTCCTAAATCATAGCTTGATTGACATGCTGCAGAAATTTGAGCGGTGAAGCAGGGGTATTATCAGGGACTGTTCTACAAAAAGGTGCATATCACCCCAATATTTTAGGTATCATTTGGCCATGGATTGCATATTCCAATGCAGAGTCTTCTGTCTCTTCAACAAAGTCACGAATCCATAGATTTTCTGGCCACAAACGCTGCAGCGGATCAAAGGTGCTTGCATTGTAATAATACTGCCTCTGTTTTTCTAACATACTTCTTAAAGAAAAAAGGTTTACAAAATATAAAACATAACCGAATTGGATTGAATGCTCAATTAATATATTCCTTTAACCAACATTTGTATTACAAAGCATTTTTATTTAAAAAAAGTACAAAAATATAATTTTACAATTATAAAAATAGAATGAACAAAGAAAGTCTCAATCATATGACCAAATGATAACATTGTGAATAGCAGTGTTTAAATAATAATAATACACATTTCTTTTTTGGTTTATTTTTTTTTTTAAGATAATGCCTGTCTAGTATATATTTTACATAGTTAGAGAAATGGTGATAAAAAAGAATATAAGTTGGTAAAGGCACACAACAGTATTTTAGCATATTCTTCTTACTTATATAGTACACTTTTTGCAAAAGCACACCACTGTCACTTTACTTTCTCATTTAACTAGGGTAAAGAAAAATATTTAAATACATTTACAATAAGCAACAGTGTGGGATGTAAGTTGCCTACAGCTTCCCAAATTGTTTACCATTGTTATAAAAAATACTATTATACTGTATTTCTCTCTCTCTCTCTCTCCCCCTCTCTCTCTCTCTCTCTCTATATATATATATATATATATATATATATTTACACACAGTATACACACACACACGTACCTTCACGTGGGTGGATATATAAGGTGTGTGATAGGCAGTCTGAACACATAGCACTTGTTGCTTTCATGGGTGAAGGGGTTAATTTATCGGAGTTACAAAAAAAGCATGATTTTTGGTTTTGGGCCAAAGGTGGCAGTATTTCTGTTACAGCACAGTTTGTGAAGTGTTTGCGTGCTGCTGTGTAAAGGTGTATCATGAGTGGACAAATGGCTACATTGGGAAAAATCGACACGTGCCAGTGATGTGAATGGTGAACGTCGGCTATGAAGGTGCTTGAGGGCCGACAGATACGCCACAGTAGAGCAGCTCACTGTCAAAATGAACATGGGGGCTACCAGACGTGTCTAAAACCACAGTTCAGCCCACCTAGCTGCTGTTGGTGCTGCACAGGGAGGTCACTCTGTCAATTAGCTGTTGGTTATAATAATGTGACTCGACTATTTACAGTATATATATGTTTAGGCGGTAGCAGTCACACTGACTTTTTAGAACAAAAGAGTTAACACTGGGTATACCTCTTATAGATTTTGTTGCACTTTATTCCAGAACATTCTAGTCTTTGAGAAAGAGCTGTAGTAAAGTGGACCGAAACGTCAGATCTATATGAGGTACAGTAGACCCAATGTCATGAGTATTATTCAACGACGTCCATGTGAGTGCCGCCTCACCACATTTTCATGTTTAGATTCCCTTTTCCTCTAGGAGGGCACCAAGCAACAGTATTTATTAATGTGGTGTGCTGGTCTTGGTTCTGCATGTGTGTGTGTATATACAGTATATATATATATATATATATATCACTCCAATGGCGGCACTCCGGACTGGTACAGATTACTCAGAGCCAATAATGTATAGCTATACATTATTGGCTCTGAGTAATCTGTACCAGTCCGGAGTGCCGCCATTGGAGTGATATACGTGAATACACTTAGCCTGCTGGACTAGGTGTTGGAGGGCACCCGGCAAAGTATACCTGATTCACCTGGGGAGTGCCGGAGCTGGGAGCGATATATATATATATATATATAGAGAGAGAGAGAGAGAGAAAATCGTCAAGGGTCCGGCACAGCCACTTGTATAATTACCACACTGGGTGCCCTCACAAGGAGATAGTCAGCTAGAACGGAAGGTGCGGCACTCCAATGATTTGAACTCACACTTTTATAATCTGTGAATAGTGTGAGTTCAAATCATTGGAGTGTTGCACCTTCCGTTCTAGCTATATATATATATATATATATATATATATATATATTTACTGCTAAAAGTCAAACATAATGCTCAATATATTTCGAACACACCTGTGCCTTCATTAATCTGGACAACTCAGAATTTTTCATCTAGGAGCAGAGAGATCATTTTAGATTTAATTTTTTTTATCTAATGTGTCTGAATGTTGCTATTATTTCCTCTATGACAAACACATGCAGTACTTAGATAAACCTGAGGGAAGGGTCCTGAAACGTTGATCAATTACTCATAAAGTACTGTATGTATCTTACTGCTGCATGATGTAATATCTGTATATCTTTCTGCATTTTGTATTTTAAAGAATCATTGTGCAATAAAAAATAATGATTGCTGCATTTGATGCACTCTCATGGAGACCTAACTGTATAAATATATACATATACTGTACACACACACAGATTTATCCTCATACACCATTGCTGCAGTTGTACCAATCAGCGCCTCTCTGCATGCCATGTCCCATGTGACTCGGCAGCACTAAGCTCCTTGTTCACTCAAAATGTTCATCTTATTCACAGTAATAAAACAACTTTATGTGACAAAACTACTTTGATAGATTACACTAATGAACTTAATGTGTGACATTTGTACATCTGTGCGCAAATGAGTCTGCATCTGTAGACAAAGTGCTATTATGCAGTGACTTTCTTCCACACCAAGTTTTCTTGTGTTTCATCTGCGACTTTGTACATGTTAAAAATTAATTCCTGTGCACTTATAATTGCAACCTAGCATCAGTTGTGCAGACTGGGTGATGTTTCCCTGCATGTAAAGACAAGTCATGGCATATGTCTCACTCCTTGCATATTGACGCTTGGTGTAAAAAGACACATATGTATATGAGCAGAAATTCTAGCACTCACATAGACCTTGTGGTATTTGAAATTATCTCATTGCCCTCCTCAGGAATAAATGTTAAATGTATATAAAATTACAAAAAGTGCATTAGTCACTTTCATATCCATACATATCTGCCAGTTTTTTAAAATGAGGCCCCCAGTCATTAAGATAATGATAATCATGAGTCTCATCAACTGCAAGTGATTCTAAGGAGCTTAGTGACTCGGCAATTGAATCATTACCTTCATAAGCATAAGTTGCCAGTGAGTCATAAGGAGGAGCAGTTGTATCTGCATCATTTTCTTTTATTCTCATTTGAATAAATTCTTGCACATCAACATTTTCCCATAGAGGAATTGTCCTTTGTATATGAAATATACTGTCGGGGATGATGTCTCTTCTGTATTTAGTTTCCTCTCTGGCTTCAGGATGTCTTAGTGCACCAATATCAAATGCTTGTGTATCTTCTTCACCTCCTCCTTCGTCATTATAGGTGACAACATTATCTCGTACATTATCCTTTGATACTATTAATGGCTCTTTTTTTCTGTGTCTCTTTAACGCTGCAAAAAGGACCACTAATGCTGGAAAATAAAAGAAAAAATATTTAGTGTTCACAATATGAGCTGTTAATAGTGATGATATGTTCATTTTTGTGGTAATATTAATGCAATTTGACAAGATGTAAGTAATGCACAACTAGGCCTTACAAATGTAAAGTTTACACATATCTTTAATATCTACCTATATATCTGTCTATATATATATAGTGTGTGTATATATATATACATATATATATATATATATATATATATAGTCTTAATGTGGCAGTAGGCGGCACTCACAGGACTACAGTAATAGCAACAACGGAGGAGACAAGCAAACTACTCCATAGATCTTTAGATCAACGTTTCGATTTATAAGAAAACCGTCATCAGGATCATATCTATATGATCCTGATGACGGTTTTCTTATAAATCGTGACTGTTTAGACCTGCATTGGGTTCTTTTTGGAGGGCACCCGGGAACATTTTGAGACTCAGCTGAGTGCCGGTGTGCACTGAAGGTATATATATATATATATATATATATATATAAAATATAACAACATGACAGCACTCTATGTCCTATAACAAAAATTTGCTGGTGCAAGGTCCTGGTAATTGATACAAACACTCACTTTTTCCACAGTTGAAAAAAGAATTAGACCAGCACTCACGTTTAGTAGGTGAAAGAAAAAAGGGTTTTATTCCTGATAAGCCATCTGGATGTACCCCACTGCTACAGTTCGCCCGACAGCCGTTTCAACGCTCAATAGTCTTCATCAGGGGCATATATATAGACTGTGTATGGGCCGGCACTCATCCCAGCTGCTTTAGCTTACCCCGGTGCCCTCTGGTATAGATTCTGTAGATTCCCAATAGAAGACAGCGGCACTCGGGGATTTATCAAGTCAATAAAGTATATTTAAAGTGCACAAAAAAGCCGACGTTTCGGGGCTCACCTTCCCCTTTGTCAAGGTGTGTAACAATGAATGCATTGTTACACACCTTGACAAAGGGGCAGGTGAGCCTGGAAACGTCAGCTTTTTTGTGCACTTTAAATATACTTTTTTGACTTGATAAATCCCCGAGTGCCGCTGTCTTCTATTGGGAATCTATATATATATATATATATATATATCTACACACACATACAGTTTTCTGAGGGTGCACACTAGAAAATGTATGATTTTATCTTAACCAGCAAACCAGTAGTTCTAATATAACACATTTATTAAAATATTTTTTCAATAATAAAGAATGTAAAATTGTATAACATATACAAAGACAATGTCCTTTTGTACAATGCACAAGTAAATAGCAATACTCAATTATAAAACTTTCATAAAACCCAATGTGTTTCATCTGTTAAGGACTTCATCAGGGGTACATGTTGTAGATATAGCCAAAATAGAAACCCATATGCTCTGGAAATAAATAGTCGTATCGATCAGTATTAAGATCAAAATTATCACTGTGCTGACCACCCAGATTGGTAAATAAGGTCCCTTTTTTGAGGATTAGATAACAGTAGGCAGTAACTGTTCTATAAAAGGTACAGTTTTACTGGGTTTTTTATATGGGAAAATTTAATTCAACATAAATCTGGGTGGTCAAACCTGTCCAGACGTGGACCGTCCTTTACAGAATACTTTTATGACCCAATGTATAGCTTAGGGGGTCAATTTAGTGCCAAACATATCCAGTGGGCATTAACCAATTGGAATATGGATAGTGCTCTATCAAATATTCAGTGATACCAATGTGATATCCAAAGAGAGAATCCCAGTCTGTGTGAATGCTTCCTCTCCTGAATGTCAAATGACACTTGACATTCAGGAGAGGAAGCATTCACACAGACTGAGATTCTCTCCTTGGATATCACATATAAAAAAAACAGTAAAACTGTACCTTTCCTAGAACAGTTTTTGCCTACTGATATCTAATCCACAAAAAAGGCCTTATTTACCAATCTGGGAGGTCGGCACAGTGATAATTTTGATCTTAATACTGATCGATACGATTATTTATCTCCGGAGCATATGGGATCCTATTATGGCTATATCTACAACATGTACCCCTGATGAAGTCCTAAACGGGCGAAACGCGTTGTATTTTATGAAAGTTTTATAATTGAGTATTGTTTTTTACTTGTGCATTGTACAAAAGGACGTTGTCTTTGAATATGTTATACAATTGTACATTCTTAATTATTGAAAAAAGATTTTAACAAATGTGCTATATTAGAACTACTGGTTTGCAGGTTAAGATATAATAATATATTTTCTAGTGTGCGCCCTCAGAAAACTGTATTAATAGTCTCAATCTAATCCTCCACTAGCAGGGAAATTTTTCAAGAGGTGCAGCCCATTCACAGAGCGAGATAAGGGTATTTTGTTTTTGTTATATATATTTTTTTTATTTTTTTTTTCTGAGATTCTGCAACAGACTTGGAAGTTAATTATAGAGGGTGCACAAACTGTATGCCAAAATAAGTGTGCAAGGAAAAGCTACATATCTGTAGCATTCATGTCTGGCATGTTCCTAGAAAAAAGTATGGGCATGAAATTTCCCAGTCAAAACCTTCAGGACAGGTGACCCACGTACAAGACAGCCCTAACATGCCCACACACTATACAATTATCGGGCAGATAATCTGCAAGATCTAACTGGTTGAAATGAAAACCTATTAATAAATTAGAGCAAATTACAATAGCCCATTTCCTCCCAAGCACTGGAAAATAGACAAAACCTGTTGTTCAGATAAATTGGTTAAATTACAGATTTAACCAATCTGTATGAATGACGATTTTTGTCAGTTTTTCAGTGTTTGAGAGCAAATGGTCAATTGTCATTTGCTCTAATCTATTACCAGGTTTTCATTCTAATCAGCCAGATCTGGCAGATGATCTGCAAGATAAATGTATAGTGTATGCCCACTTTAGTAGGCAGTAGTTGATAACACATTTTTGCGTAAATTATAACATCCTAAATTTCTTGTTAATAGAAACATAGAAACATATAATTTGATGGCAGATAAGAACCACTTGGCCCATCTAGTCTGCCCCCTTTTTACCTTATTTGATCCTTATTTCTTTGTAAGGATATCCTCATGTCTATCCCATGAATGTTTACATTGCTCTAATGTCTTAGCCTCTACCACTTCTAATGGGTGGCTATTCAATTTGTCCACTACTCTTTCTGTGAAGTAATTTTCCTTACATTTACCCTGAACCTACCTCTCTCCAGTCTCAGTACATGTCCTTGTATCCTATTGCTTCTATTCAATTGAAGAATGTTTCCCTCCCAGACTTTGTTAAAACCCTTGATATATTTGAATGTTTCTATCATGTCCCCACTTTCCCTTCTCTGCTCCAAACTATACATATTGACATTTTTTAGTCTTTCTGGGTATGTTTTGTGATGTAGGCCATGCACTATTTTAGTTGCCCTTCTTTGCACAGTCTCTAATGTATTAATATCCTTTAGAAGATATGGCCTACAGAATTAAACACAGTATTATAGATGAGGCCATACCAATGACTGATACATTGGCATTATTACTTCTTTCTTTCTTTCTGCTGCTGATTCCTCTCCCAATGCAGCCAAGCATCTGACTTGCCTTCCTCACTGCTTTGTTACATTGCTTACCTGTCTTTAAGTCATCTGAAATAGTGACTCCTATATCCCTTTCTTCTTCAGTAGTTTCAAGTATTGTGCCATTAATACTATATTTAGCCTTTGGATTTTTGAGACCCAAATGCATGTTTTTGCATCTTTTGGCATTAAATTGTAATTACCACACTATTGGCAATTCCTTTAGTCTACCTAGATCCTCAATCATTTGTTTTACCACTCCTGGTGTGAAACAAATGATTGAGGATCTAGGTAGACTAGAGGAATGGTCAAAAGTGTGGCAATTACAGTCTAATGCCAAAAAATGCTAAATCATCAACATGCAACATGCTCCTGCCCCATTCGAGATACAAAATATATGAATACAAACAGGCATATTTTCATTTATACAGGTTGAGTATCCCTTATCCAAAATGCTTGGGACCAGAGGTATTTTGGATATCGGATTTTTCCGTATTTTGGAATAATTGCATACCATAATGAGATATCATGGTGATGGGACCCAAGTCTTAGCACAGAATGCATTTATGTTACATATACACCTCACACACACAGCCGGAAGGTAATTTTAGCCAATTTTTTTTTGTAACTTTGTGCATTGAACAAAGTGTATCTACATTCACACAATTAATTTATGTTTCATATACACCTTATACACACAGCCTGAAGGTCATTTAATACAATATTTTTAATAACTTTGTGTATTAAACAAAGTTTGTGTACATTGAACCATCAAAAAACAAAGGTTTCACTATCTCACTCAAAAAAGTTCGTATTTCGGAATATTCCGTATTTCGGAATATTTGGCTATGGGATACTCAACCTGTAGTACTGTACATCTAAGACTGCATATCCATGTCCTCACTGAAATTTACCTATATGAAAACAACCTGGCACATCTCAGTTCTGCCTTAGTTGTTAGTGTAGATGCAATCAAAATGGGTAAGACATACTGTAGCATCATTCATACTTGGTGTGTATTTATTTTCTGAGCAAACCCAGAGCAAGTGTTTGCAAGATGTCATACGGTATGCTTTGCTAATAGGTATACCTTACTATCTGCCCGATACTCAGAAATTAGATTTTGAAGTTTTATCTTTTTACTTTTATTTTTGTATATTGGTAAATTTGGATTTTAAAGAATGCTATAAAAAACACAGTATGTATTTAATATACTGCAAACAGATGATTTAACAACACAGAATGTACTGACTTTCGTATACACTTAACATATTTCTTGATACAGTTATAAAATGCAAATATACTGTAGACACACATACTGTACTTTTTCTATATTTGCACTCTTATGCCAATCAACATTTGGAGAGATCTCATTCTACACATACAGTAAAAAGTTCCCTCTTATGTGTCAATTCTAGTGATGTGCACCGGACATTTTTCGGGTTTTGTGTTTTGGTTTTGGATTCGGTTCCGCAGCTGTGTTTTGGATTTGGACGCATTTTGGCAAAACCTCCCTGAAAATTTTTTGTCGGATTCGGGTGTGTTTTGGATTCGGGTGTTTTTTTTACAAAAAAACCTCAAAAACAGCTTAAATCATAGAATTTGGGGGTCATTTTGATCCCATAGTATTATTAACCTCAATAACCATAATTTCCACTCATTTCCAGTCTATTCTGAACACCTCACACCTCACAATATTATTTTTAATCCTAAAATTTGCACCGAGGTCGCTGGATGACTAAGCTAAGCGACCCAAGTGACCGACACAAACACCTGGCCCATCTAGGAGTGGCATTGCAGTGTCAGACAGGATGGCACTTCAAAAACTAGTCCCCAAACAGCACATGATGCAAAGAAAAAAAGAGGTGCAATGAGGTAGCTGTGTGGCTAAGCTAAGCGACCCAAGTGGCCGACACAAACACCTGGCCCATCAAGGAGTGCATCACTGCAGTTTTCTAATGAGAAGATGAGTGCTTCCATCCTCATGCGAATCTGAACCACTAGCCATGAACATAGGCCAGGGCCTCAGCCGTTCCTTGCCACTCTGTGTCGTAAATGGCATATTGGCAAGTTTACGCTTCTCATCAGATGCTTTTTATTTTGATTTTTGGGTCATTTTGCTGAACTTCTGTTTTTTGGATTGAACATGCTCTCTACTATGACATTGGGCATCGGCCTTGGCAGACGATGTTGATGGCATTTCAACGTCTCACCCATGGCTAGTGGCAGCAGCTTCAGCACGAGGTGGAAGTGGATCTTGATCTTTCCCTATGTTACCCTCCACATTTTTGTTCTCCATTTTTTAATGTGTGGAATTATATGCCAGTAATATATCAATAGCAATGGACTACTGTACCGTACTGCTATATATTATATACTGGTGGTCAGCAAAATTCTGCACTGTCCTCCTACTATATATACTGTGCACAACAACTAAAATGCACCACAGGTATGGATGGATAGTATACTTGACAACACAGAGGTAGATAGAGCAGTGGACTACTATACCGAACTGCGGAAGACCTCAATGCTATCCAGGAACTAGAACATCTTCATAGGGATTCTAATATGGATGAAGTATCCACTCAGAGACCAAAGTGCAGACCCAAATCCTCTTTTTTCCCTCCCGACAACAACAGCCCTGAGATCAAGGTCTTTTTGATTAGAGTATCGAAAGAATTTGATGATATCTACGTACAAACTAAAAGCGGAATTAATCAATTTCCCAATAATCTCAAATTCAAGGAGAGAAAAGCCCTCCAGGAATTAGGAACATGGCGCGATATCATCATAAAACCGTCGGATAAAGGAGGTAATATCGTCCTTTGGCCTCAAGAAATGTACATCACTGAAGCTCACAGACAGCTACATAATCCAGCATGTTACAAAAAACTTCTTAGTAATCCTACCGCCAGATTCTTGAATGCCTATAATAATTGAATACAGGAAACTACAGCCCAATGCACCATCACAAAGCAGGAATCGCAATATCTTACAGTCCAGAACCCGAAGACACCGACATTTTATCTGTTGCCTAAGATACATAAAAATGCCCTTAACCCACCAGGGAGACCTATCATGTCTGGCAACGGCGGACTTTTGGAACAACCGAGTAGGTTCTTGGACCTGCATCTTCGGGATTTTGTTCTTTCCTTGCCCTCCTATCTACAAGATACATCTGGTGACTCTAGATGTAGAGGCACTCTACACGAGTATTAACCATCATCAAGGCCTCACAGCTGTGATATATTATCTGGATCAAGGGGGTGAGAAAGACTTCTCAATTTTCCTTCTGAGATTACTTGACTTTGTCCTCTCCAAGAATTATTTTGTCTTTCAGGACCAATTTTTCTTACAAGTGAGGGGTACAGCAATGGGCGCAGCCTGTGCGCCAACGTACGCGAATCTGTTTTTTGGATGATGGGAGCACTTTTATGTCTTTAAAACCACCAATGAGAAATACACCGTTCATGTGATACTATGGCTAAGATATATCGATGATATATTCATTATCTGGGACGGAGAGATGGATCTTCTGATGGAGTTTATAACAATCCTTAATACTAATGATCTTAACATCACTTTGACATACACCATCAGCGCGGAAAAAGTCCCATTCCTGGACCTGAATATTTACAAATCCTCCACAGGCTTTCTCGAAACCGAGCTATATCGGAAGGAGACAGCAACAAACAGTCTCCTTTTCCAGAAAAGCTCACACTTCCCCCCTACGGTTGAAAACATCCCCAAAGGGGAGAATCTTAGGCTGCGGCGCAATTGCTCAGAGGAACATGCTTTCAAAATCAAGAGCAGAGAACTCACTAATCGCCTCCTAACCAGGGGCTATAGCAGACGCTCACTTAAACGCGCATACTCAGCTACATCAGTGGTAGAGAGAGAAAGTCTGATATTTAAGAAGAAAAAAGAGGTCCCGGAACAGGACAATGTTATCAGATTTATAGGAACCTTCTGCCCTGAGTGGAGAATGCTCAAGAATGCGATAACAAAACATCTCTCCATATTACAGTTGGATCCTGATTTATCCCCCTTTTTGAATTCACCCTTACAGATGAGCTGGCGTAGATCCAAAAACATCAAAGACCATCTAGTTCGGAGCCACCTTACAACAGCTACAGTCAAGAAACCCACGGTCACAGGCTCTTTTCCCTGTGGCAAATGCAAATCATGCCCTCAGTTATTTTAAATCAATACTGTTATGGACCGCTATGGCCAAACAGTGAAACTACAACAATTCTTCAATTGTGACACTCAAGCAGTCATTTATTGTATAACCTGCGGTTGTAACCTTGTATACGTTGGCATGACCACACGAAAACTCAAAGAAAGAGTCCTGGAACACCTGGGCAACATACGTAATGCAGCAAAAGACCTTGCCCGTATGAAACAACTTACTTCTGTTGCCAGGCATTTTCACTACCACCACAAGGGATCCATCAAGGAACTAAAAGCCTTTGGCCTAGATCGTGTCCATTTGGGCATACGAGGTGGAGACATCACTAAGGAACTCCATAAGAAAGAGAGTGAATGGATTTTCCGTCTCAACAGCCTCAGACCTCATGGTCTGAATGAGAATATCAACTATGCTGTTTTTTTGTGATATTTGTCCTTTGATACTACCAGCTCCAGCCTTCTCTCTTTTCACCGTTTTACATTCCCCATTTGTTTCCTGGTTTTCCTGCTTCTCTCACATTTCCCTCTTTCTTTTCCTTTTTTTTTTTCCCCACTGTCCTTTCCTCTCTTTTTCTCTTTCTTTTCCCTTCTTTCTTCCCTTTCCCTCTTTCACCTTCCCCTTCCCTCTCCCTCTCATTTCCCTCTGTTCCTCCCCTTTCCCCCCCCTTTCCTCCCCCCATTTTTTTTCTCCCCCATTCCCCCCACCTTCACATTACAACTCACCTTTCTTCCCGCCACCCCTCCCCACCACCACTGCCCATCCTCTATATCTGTCTTACATTCTCCATTTCCACACTCTTGCGCTGATTTACACCGCCACCACTAATTTCTCACATCCTGATCAAGCCTTCGATAATGTTACACTTTCTCTCATCAACATACACACATCCTGCCTTTTTTACCCCCCATGCATGCCCTTTCATCATCATTTTTCCTCCCCTTCCAATTTATGCGCACACTGTCCTCCCTCACATCCCACCCGGTCCCCCCATCACCCCAACCTTTTCTTCTTTCCCCCACCCAATAAATTAGCAATAATCATATTTCCATTCAGATCACTTTATTATTTTCTCTCCACCTTATCTTTCACCCTTATCCACACCCTGCCATGTAATTTTTTGACCACATAAAATCTCAGTAGATTGATTTTTAATTCAGTAGCACCATCCTCACATTCTTCCTATTTTTTCCTCATATTTATTTATTATATTTTTTTCCCCTACATCCATAATCATCAACTTATTTTTCAATAATTCTTAATCACTTATCAGTCACTCATTCCATCAATTCATTCACCCATATTAATCTTATCCTAATCTCTACCCTTTTCTTTTCAATGGCTATTGACTATATCACGTTCCCTCAATTTTGTCCTCCTAATTTCATATATTTGTTAACTTTAACCTTCCCCCCGTTATGCATTTCTTTCACCATATATTTTCCATAATCTAAGATGGCGCCCGGAGTCTGTCTACCGTGATAATATATATTTGCCATCTACAAAGATGGCGCACGTGACTTCGCACCTGCTTAGTGCCGTATGACCACTTCTCCTATCAAGGTATGCACGAACAGCCAGCGGTTTTACATCCCGAGACTCCGCCTCCCATTCTACGCCACGCTCCGTCACCACCCTCTACCCAACGTAT
Organism: Pseudophryne corroboree; assembly: GCF_028390025.1. Classification (NCBI taxonomy): domain Eukaryota; kingdom Metazoa; phylum Chordata; class Amphibia; order Anura; family Myobatrachidae; genus Pseudophryne; species Pseudophryne corroboree. The sequence goes on from NC_086448.1 coordinate 484,693,870, forward strand.
CCACATGGACTGTTAGTAATAATGCGTCCTGAGACTCCGCCCCTTATCATACGTCATGTCTCGTCACCCGACAGCTGACCGCAGCTTCTCAGCGTCAGCTGTTATCCCCGGCCCATCGACCATGAATCGCCTGGCCATTGGACAGCACTTACTTATTAGCTGCCTCTAAATCTTACTCCTCACACACCCCTCTAACCCGGAAGTGAACAAGCCCGTCCAGGGCGAAACGCGTTTTCCATGGGGGAGACCACACACGGAGTGAATCTTCAGCTCCTGCACATGCACCTGACGATGCCCTGACCTGCCTCACTATTTCATATTCCAATCTTGGTGACCGTAAGCCCATTGCTGTTCTGTGTACAACGTGCACAGACAGCAACACCTTATGTGCATTTATTAACATGCTTTACTAGACTATTGTATCAGATCTGTATAGTACACATACAGATCCCTGTCATAGCATTGGTGACCGCAAGCTCACTGCAGTTCTGGGGACACTGTGCACAGACAGCAACACTGGATGTACATTTATTGCTTTACTTTTTTTCTACCATATGTGATCAGACCTATGTAGCACACTTACAGTTCATTTGTATAGTGCTACCACCTATAAGTTAAAATCTACATTGTACATTTATTGATTTGCTCCTTTTCTACCATATGTGATCAGACCTATGTAGCACACTTACAGTTCATTTGAATAGTGCTACCACCCATAAGCTAAAATCTTCCCCTTATCCCTTTTCTTCTTCCCTTATTCTCTAAAACTAATATTTGGCAACTATCCCTTTTCTTCTTTCCTGATTTTCCAAAACTAATATTTGGTAATCAATTTATATTGGTATGCTGAGCTTTTACCAGCAGAGGCCAGTATATTGTCACAAAATGATTTCATTGACTGTGATTCTCAGCACGTGTTTTTGAATTATCTCATTTATCCCAAGATTTATGATGATTATTGATGTGATTCTTCAAGTCTATGTTCAAAATATCATGAAGATTTCTTGAAAACAAATATCTGGTAACTAATTTATATTGGTATGCTGTGTTTTTACCAGCAGAGGCCAGTGTATTGTCACAAAATTATCTCATTTACTGTGATCCTCAGCACGTGTTTTTGAATTACTACATTTATGCTAGGGGTTTGATGATTACTGATGTGACTCTTCAAACTAATGTTCAAAATATCATGAGGATTTCACTGATAATTTAATCATATATTTTCATGCCCCTTGTTCATACTATATTTTTTTCGTGGGCTCTCATCTACGATTCGCGGAGCACAATACCACAGATGTGGGATTTGATGAGCTGTGTCTAACGTAGAAAGCAGACCCACCTATTTGTACTGTACTAATTCATCTCTTTCTTTGTGTATACTGTTTTCAGTTTCTTTCATTCTTCTCTCTTGCTTTTTCTTCTATTTCCTATTAGGTGCACTCTCATTGGTGCACTGGCATGAAAATTCTCTACTATCATACCACGCTGCCAATGCCCGATCTCGTCCGATCTCGTAAGCCAAACAGCATTGGGCCGGGTTAGTACCGGGATAGGACACTTCCTGCGAATACCCGGTGTTGTAGAGCAGGGATTATATCCCTCCCCATGTGAGTTGCAACGCCAACAGCAGTATCACCACTAGCTCTTATTTCCGTCTCTTCATTTGAGACTCACTACCAATTTGTCTAATTCTTTGTGGCTTACGTTATGAAGACAGGTCCTGTCTAATGCAGGAGACTATCCATCCCTTAATTAAGTAGCCCGAGTGGGACGTACTTATCAAATAATTCTTATGACAACTCTTTGGTTCCATCAATACAGATATTCTGTACTGGTCAGGGGAAATGGGCGTAAGACGAACCAATGTCTACAACCATTCCATTCACATTTGTGATTAAACAGACCAGAACATTTTTTTAAATTGTTATTAACACACTCCTTTTTTTATATGTATCAGCTATATTAGTACTTATATTATAAATGTCAACATTAAAAGTTATGTTTTAAGTATTTCCCTTTATATGGTATAAGAATTTTCCTTTTTTTCTAAGAGTGCGCCCACATAAGAGCCTTCTTTCTTCTCCCTTTTTTTCTGACCTTCCATCCATGTCGACCTAGTGACTGTCGACCTATTGTGGTCGACCTAAACATTGTCGACCTAGACACTGTCGATTTGATGAACCACACCCTATATATACAGTGCAAAACTTAAATGCACCACAGGTATGGATGGATGGTATACTTGACGACACAGAGGTAGGTAGAGCAGTGGACTTCTGTACCGTACTGCTATATATTAAATACTGGTGGTCAGCAAAATTCTGCACTGTCCTCCTACTATATATACTGTGCACAACAACTAAATTACACCACAGGTATGGATGGATAGTATACTTGACGACACAGAGGTAGGTTTAGCAGTGGACTACTGTACCGTACTGCTATATATTATATACTGGTGGTCAGCAAAATTATGCACTGTCCTCCTACTATATATACTGCGCACAACAACTAAAATGAACCACAGGTATGGATGGATAGTATACTTGACAACACAGAGGCAGATAGAGCAGTGGACTACTAGAGATGAGCGCCTGAAATTTTTCGGGTATTGTGTTTTGGTTTTGGGTTCGGTTCCGCGGCCGTGTTTTGGGTTCGAACGCGTTTTGGCAAAACCTCACCGAATTTTTTTTGTCGGATTCGGGTGTGTTTTGGATTCGGGTGTTTTTTTCAAAAAACACTAAAAAACAGCTTAAATCATAGAATTTGGGGGTCATTTTGATCCCAAAGTATTATTAACCTCAAAAACCATAATTTACACTCATTTTCTGTCTATTCTGAATACCTCACACCTCACAATATTATTTTTAGTCCTAAAATTTGCACCGAGGTCGCTGTGTGAGTAAGATAAGCGACCCTAGTGGCCGACACAAACACCGGGCCCATCTAGGAGTGGCACTGCAGTGTCACGCAGGATGTCCCTTCCAAAAAACCCTCCCCAAACAGCACATGACGCAAAGAAAAAAAGAGGCGCAATGAGGTAGCTGTGTGAGTAAGATTAGCGACCCTAGTGGCCGACACAAACACCGGGCCCATCTAGGAGTGGCACTGCAGTGTCACGCAGGATGGCCCTTCCAAAAAACCCTCCCCAAACAGCACATGACGCAAAGAAAAAAAGAGGCGCAATGAGGTAGCTGTGTGAGTAAGATTAGCGACCCTAGTGGCCGACACAAACACCGGGCCCATCTAGGAGTGGCACTGCAGTGTCACGCAGGATGTCCCTTCCAAAAAACCCTCCCCAAACAGCACATGACGCAAAGAAAAAAAGAGGCGCAATGAGGTAGCTGTGTGAGTAAGATTAGCGACCCTAGTGGCCGACACAGAGGTAGCCACAGCCGTGAACTACCGCACTGTACTGTGTCTGCTGCTAATATATAGACTGGTTGATAAAGAGATAGTATACTCGTAACTAGTATGTATGTATGTATAAAGAAAGAAAAAAAACCCACAGTTAGGTGGTATATACAATTATGGACGGGCTGCCGAGTGCCGACACAGAGGTAGCCACAGCCGTGAACTACCGCACTGTACTGTGTCTGCTGCTAATATATAGACTGGTTGATAAAGAGATAGTATACTCGTAACTAGTATGTATGTATAAAGAAAGAAAAAAAAACCACGGTTAGGTGGTATATACAATTATGGACGGGCTGCCGAGTGCCGACACAGAGGTAGCCACAGCCGTGAACTACCGCACTGTACTGTGTCTGCAGCTAATATATAGACTGGTTGATAAAGAGATAGTATACTCGTAACTAGTATGTATGTATAAAGAAAGAAAAAAAAACCACGGTTAGGTGGTATATACAATTATGGACGGGCTGCCGAGTGCCGACACAGAGGTAGCCACAGCCGTGAACTACCGCACTGTACTGTGTCTGCTGCTAATATATAGACTGGTTGATAAAGAGATAGTATACTCGTAACTAGTATGTATGTATAAAGAAAGAAAAAAAAACCACGGTTAGGTGGTATATACAATTATGGACGGGCTGCCGAGTGCCGACACAGAGGTAGCCACAGCCGTGAACTACCGCACTGTACTGTGTCTGCAGCTAATATATAGACTGGTTGATAAAGAGATAGTATACTCGTAACTAGTATGTATGTATAAAGAAAGAAAAAAAAACCACGGTTAGGTGGTATATACAATTATGGACGGGCTGCCGAGTGCCGACACAGAGGTAGCCACAGCCGTGAACTACCGCACTGTACTGTGTCTGCTGCTAATATATAGACTGGTTGATAAAGAGATAGTATACTCGTAACTAGTATGTATGTATAAAGAAAGAAAAAAAAACCATGGTTAGGTGGTATATACAATTATGGACGGGCTGCCGAGTGCCGACACAGAGGTAGCCACAGCCGTGAACTACCGCACTGTACTGTGTCTGCTGCTAATATAGACTGGTTGATAAAGAGATAGTATACTACTAATATTATATATACTGGTGGTCAGGTCACTGGTCACTAGTCACACTGGCAGTGGCACTCCTGCAGCAAAAGTGTGCACTGTTTAATTTTAATATAATATTATGTACTCCTAGCTCCTGCTATAACCTATAACTGGCACTGCAGTAGTGCTCCCCAGTCTCCCCCACAATTATAAGCTGTGTGAGCTGAGCAGTCAGACAGATATATAATATATATAGATGATGCAGCACACTGGCCTGAGCCTGAGCAGTGCACACAGATATGGTATGTGACTGACTGAGTCACTGTGTGTATCGCTTTTTTCAGGCAGAGAACGGATATATTAAATAAACTGCACTGTGTGTCTGGTGGTCACTCACTATATAATATATTATGTACTCCTGGCTCCTGCTATAACCTATAACTGGCACTGCAGTAGTGCTCCCCAGTCTCCCCCACAATTATAAGCTGTGTGAGCTGAGCAGTCAGACAGATATATATAATATTATTTATATATAGATAATAGATGATGCAGCACACTGGCCTGAGCCTGAGCAGTGCACACAGATATGGTATGTGACTGAGTCACTGTGTGCTGTGTATCGCTTTTTTCAGGCAGAGAACGGATTATAAATAAAACTGGTGGTCACTGGTCACTATCAGCAAAACTCTGCACTGTACTCAGTACTCCTAATGCTCCCCAAAATTAGTAAATCAAGTGTCTCTCTAATCTATTCTAAACGGAGAGGACGCCAGCCACGTCCTCTCCCTATCAATCTCAATGCACGTGTGAAAATGGCGGCGACGCGCGGCTCCTTATATAGAATCCGAGTCTCGCGATAGAATCCGAGCCTCGCGAGAATCCGACAGCGTCATGATGACGTTCGGGCGCGCTCGGGTTAACCGAGCAAGGCGGGAAGATCCGAGTCGCTCGGACCCGTGAAAAAAAACATGAAGTTCTGGCGGGTTCGGATTCAGAGAAACCGAACCCGCTCATCTCTATGGACTACTATACCGTACTGCTATATATTATATACTGGTGGTCAGCAAAATTCTGCACTGTCCTCCTACTATATATACTGCGCACAACAACTAAAATGAACCACAGGTATGGATGGATAGTATACTTGATGACACAGAGGTAGGTAGAGCAGTGGACTACTGTACCATACTGCTATATATTATATACTGGTGGTCAGCAAAATTCTGCACTGTCCTCCTACTATATAAACTGCGCACAACAACTAAAATGCACCACAGGTATGGATGGATAGTATACTTGACGACACAGAGGAAGGTAGAGCAGTGGACTACTGTACCGTACTGCTATATATTATATAGTGGTGGTCAGCAAAATTCTGCACTGTCCTCCTACTATATATACTGCGCACAACAATTAAAATGCACCACAGGTATGGATGGATAGTATACTTGACAACACAGAGGTAGGTAGAGCAGTGGACTACTGTACCGTACTGCTATATATTATATACTGGTGGTCAGCAAAATTCAGCACTATCCTCCTACTATATATACTGTGCAAAACTTAAATGCACCACAGGTATGGATGGATAGTATACTTGACAACACAGAGGTAGGTAGAGCAGTGGACTACTGTACCGTACCGCTATATATTATATACTGGTAGTCAGCAAAATTCTGCACTTTCCTCCTACTATATATACTGCGCACAACAACTAAAATGCACCACAGGTATGGATGGATAGTATACTTGACAACACAGAGGTAGGTAGAGCAGTGGACTACTGTACCGTACTGCTATATATTATATACTGGTAGTCAGCAAAATTCTGTACTGTCCTCCTACTATATATACTGTGCACAACATCTAAAATGAACCACAGGTATGGATGGATAGTATACTTGACGACACAGAGGTAGGTTTAGCAGTGGACTACTGTACCGTACTGCTATATATTATATACTGGTGGTCAGCAAAATTCTGCACTATCCTCCTACTATATAAACTGCGCACAACAACTAAAATTCACCACAGGTATGGTTGAATAGTATACTTGACGACACAGAGGTAGGTAGAGTAGTGGACTACTATACCGTACTGCTATATATTATTTGCTGGTGGTCAGCAAAATTCTGCACTGTCCTCCTACTATATATATAGTGCAAAACTTAAATGCACCACAGGTATGGATGGATAGTATACTTGACGACACAGAGGTAGGTAGAGCAGTGGACTTCTGTACCGTGTGCTATATATTAAATAATGGTGGTCAGCAAAATTCTGCACTGTCCTCCTACTATATATACTGTGCAAAAAAAACTAATATGAACCTCAGGTATGGATGGATAGTATACTTGACGACACAGAGGTAGGTAGAGCAGTGGACTACTGTACCGTACTGCTATATATTAAATACTGGTGGTCAGCAAAATTCTGCACTGTCCTCCTACTATATATACTGTGCAAAAAAAACTAAAATGAACCTCAGGTATGGATGGATAGTATACTTGACGACACAGAGGTAGGTAGAGCAGTGGACTACTGTACCGTACTGCTATATATTAAATACTGGTGGTCAGCAAAATTCTGCACTGTCCTCCTACTATATATACTGTGCACAAAAACTAAAATGAACCTCAGGTATGGATGGATTGTATACTTGACGACACAGAGGTAGGTTTAGCAGTGGACTATTGTACCGTACTGCTATATATTATATACTGGTGGTCAGCAAAATTATGCACTGTCCTCCTACTATATAAACTGCGCACAACAACTAAAATGAACCACAGGTATGGATGAATAGTATACTTGATGACACAGAGGTAGGTAGAGCAGTGGACTACTGTACCGTACTGCTATATATTATATACTGGTGGTCAGCAAAATTCTGCACTGTACTCCTACTATATATATTGCGCACAACAACTAAAATGCACAACAGGTATGGATGGATAGTATACTTGACAACACAGAGGTAGGTAGAGCAGTGGACTACTGTACCATACTGCTATATATTATATACTGGTGGTCAGCAAAATTCTGCACTGTCCTCCTACTATATATACTGCGCACAACAATTAAAATGCACCACAGGTATGGATTGATAGTATACTTGACAACACAGAGGTAGGTAGAGCAGTGGACTACTGTACCGTACTGCTATATATTATATACTGGTGGTCAGCAAAATTCAGCACTATCCTCCTACTATATATACTGTGCAAAACTTAAATGCACCACAGGTATGGATGGGTAGTATACTTGAATACACAGAGGTAGGTAGAGCAGTGGACTACTGTACCGTACTGCTATATATTATATACTGCTGGTCAGCAAAATTCTGCACTGTCCTCCTACTATATATACTGCGCACAACAACTAAAATGCACCACAGGTATGGATGGATAGTATACTTGATGACACAGAGGTAGGTAGAGCAGTGGACTATTGTACCGTACTGCTATATATTATATTCTGGTGGTCAGCAAAATTATGCACTGTCCTCCTACTATATATATTGCGCACAACAAATAAAATGCACCACAGGTATGGATGGATAGCATACTTGACGACACAGAGGTAGGTAGAGCTGTGGACTACTGTACCGTACTGCTATATATTATATACTGGTGGTCAGTAAAATTCTGCACTATCCTCCTACTATATAAACTGCGCAAAACTTAAATGCACCACAGGGATGGATAGTATACTTGACAACACAGAGGTAGGTAGAGCAGTGGACTACTGTACCATACTGCTATATATTATATACTGGTGGTCAGCAAAATTCTGCACTGTCCTCCTACTATATATACTGTGCACAACAACTAAAATGAACCACAGGTATGGATGGATAGTATGCTTAGCGACACAGAGGTAGGTAGAGCAGTGGATTACAGTACCGTACTGCTATATATTATATACTGGTGGTCAGCAAAATTCTGCACTGTCCTCCTACTATATATAAAGTGCAAAACTTAAATGCACCACAGGTATGGATGGATAGTATACTTGATGACACAGAGGTAGGTAGAGCAGTGGACTTCTGTACCGTACTGCTATATATTAAATACTGGTGGTCAGCAAAATTCTGCACTGTCCTCCTACTATATACACTGTGCACAAAAACTAAAATGAACCTCAGGTATGGATGGATAGTATACTTGACGACACAGAGGTAGGTTTAGCAGTGGACTACTGTACCAGACTGCTATATATTATATACTGGTGGTCAGCAAAATTATGCACTGTCCTCCTACTATATAAACTGCGCACAACAACTAAAATGCACCACAGGTATGGATGGATAGTATACTTGACAACACAGAGGTAGGTAGAGCAGTGGACTACTGTACCGTACTGCTATATATTATATACTGGTGGCCAGCAAAATTCTGCACTGTCCTACTACTATATATACTGTGCAAAACTTAAATGCACCACAGGTATGGATGGATAGTATACTTGACGACACAGAGATAGGTAGAGCAGTGGACTACTGTACCGTACTGCTATATATTATATACTGGTGGTCAGCAAAATTCTGCACTGTCCTCCTACTATATATACTGCGCACAACAACTAAAATGCACCACAGGTATGGATGGATAGTATACTTGACTACGAAGAGGTAGGTAGAGCAGTGGACTACTGTACCGTACTGCTATATATTATATACTGGTAGTCAGCAAAATTCTGCACCTTCCTCCTACTATATATACTGCGCACAACAACTAAAATGCACCACAGTTATGGATGGATAGTATACTTGACAACACAGAGGTAGGTAGAGCAGTGGACTACTGTACCGTACTGCTATATATTATATACTGGTAGTCAGCAAAATTCTGTACTGTCCTCCTACTATATATACTGTGCACAACATCTAAAATGAACCACAGGTATGGATGGATAGTATACTTGACGACACAGAGGTAGGTTTAGCAGTGGACTACTGAACCGTACTGCTATATATTATACTGGTGGTCAGCAAAATTCTGCACTATCCTCCTACTATATAAACTGCGCACAACAACTAAAATTCACCACAGGTATGGTTGAATAGTATACTTGACGACACAGAGGTAGGTAGAGTAGTGGACTACTGTACCGTACTGCTATATATTATATACTGGTGGTCAGCAAAATTCTGCACTGTCCTCCTACTATATATACTGTGCACAAAAACTAAAATGTACCTCAGGTATGGATGGATTGTATACTTGACGACACAGAGGTAGGTTTAGCAGTGGACTATTGTACCGTACTGCTACATATTATATACTGGTGGTCAGCAAAATTATGCACTGTCCTCCTACTATATAAACTGCGCACAACAACTAAAATGCACCACAGGTATGGATGAATAGTATACTTGACGACACAGAGGTAGGTAGAGCAGTGGACTACTGTACCATACTGCTATATATTATATACTGGTGGTCAGCAAAATTCTGCACTGTCCTCCTACTATATATACTGTGCACAACAACTAAAATGAACCACAGGTATGGATGGATAGTATACTTAGCGACACAGAGGTAGGTAGAGCAGTGGATTACAGTACCTTACTGCTATATATTATATACTGGTGGTCAGCAAAATTCTGCACTGTCCTCCTACTATATATAAAGTGCAAAACTTAAATGCACCACAGGTTTGGATGGATAGTATACTTGATGACACAGAGGTAGGTAGAGCAGTAGACTTCTGTACCGTACTGCTATATATTAAATACTGGTGGTCAGCAAAATTCTGCACTGTCCTCCTACTATATACACTGTGCACAAAAACTAAAATGAACCTCAGGTATGGATGGATAGTATACTTGACGACACAGAGGTAGGTTTAGCAGTGGACTACTGTACCAGACTGCTATATATTATATACTGGTGGTCAGCAAAATTATGCACTGTCCTCCTACTATATAAACTGCGCACAACAACTAAAATGCACCACAGGTATGGATGGATAGTATACTTGACAACACAGAGGTAGGTAGAGCAGTGGACTACTGTACCGTACTGCTATATATTATATACTGGTGGCCAGCAAAATTCTGCACTGTCCTACTACTATAAATACTGTGCAAAACTTAAATGCACCACAGGTATGGATGGATAGTATACTTGACAACACAGAGGTAGGTAGAGCAGTGGACTACTGTACCGTACTGCTATATATTATATACTGGTGGTCAGCATTCTGCACTGTCCTCCTACTATATATACTGCGCACAACAACTTAAATGCACTACAGGTATGGATGGATAGTATTCTTAACGATACAGAGGTAGGTAGAGCAGTAGACTACTGTACTGTACTGCTATATATTATATACTGGTGGTCAGCAAAATTCTGCACTGTCCTCCTACTATATATACTGTGCAAAACTTAAATGCACCACAGGTTTGGATGGATAGTATACTTGACAACACAGAGGTAGGTAGAGCAGTGGACTACTGTACCATACTGCTATATATTATATACTGGTGGTCAGCAAAATTCTGCACTGTCCTCCTACTATATATACTGCGCACAACAATTAAAATGCACCACAGGTATGGATTGATAGTATACTTGACAACACAGAGGTAGGTAGAGCAGTGGACTACTGTACCGTACTGCTATATATTATATACTGGTGGTCAGCAAAATTCAGCACTATCCTCCTACTATATATACTGTGCAAAACTTAAATGCACCACAGGTATGGATGGATAGTATACTTGAATACACAGAGGTAGGTAGAGCAGTGGACTACTGTCCCGTACTGCTATATATTATATACTGCTGGTCAGCAAAATTCTGCACTGTCCTCCTACTATATATACTGCGCACAACAACTAAAATGCACCACAGGTATGGATGGATAGTATACTTGATGACACAGAGGTAGGTAGAGCAGTGGACTATTGTACCGTACTGCTATATATTATATACTGGTGGTCAGCAAAATTCTGCACTGTTCACCTACTATATATACTGCGCACAACAACTAAAATGAACCACAGGTATGGATGGATAGTATACTTGACGACACAGAGGTATGTAGAGCAGTGGACTACTGTACCGTACTGCTTTATATTATATACTGGTGGTCAGTAAAATTATGCACTATCCTCCTACTATATAAACTGCGCAAAACTTAAATGCACCACAGGTATGGATGGATAGTATACTTGACAACACAGAGGTAGGTAGAGCAGTGGACTACTGTACCATACTGCTATATATTATATACTGGTGGTCAGCAAAATTCTGCACTGTCCTCCTACTATATATACTGTGCACAACAACTAAAATGAACCACAGGTATGGATGGATAGTATACTTAGCGACACAGAGGTAGGTAGAGCAGTGGATTACAGTACCGTACTGCTATATATTATATACTGGTGGTCAGCAAAATTCTGCACTGTCCTCCTACTATATATAAAGTGCAAAACTTAAATGCACCACAGGTATGGATGGATAGTATACTTGATGACACAGAGGTAGGTAGAGTAGTGGACTACTGTACCGTACTGCTATATATTATTTACTGGTGGTCAGCAAAATTCTGCACTGTCCTCCAACTATATATATAGTGCAAAACTTAAATGCACCACAGGTATGGATGGATAGTATACTTGACGACACATAGGTAGGTAGAGCAGTGGACTTCTGTACCGTGTGCTATATATTAAATACTGGTGGTCCGCAAAATTCTGCACTGTCCTCCTACTATATATACTGTGCACAATAACTAAAATGAACCTCAGGTATGGATGGATTGTATACTTGATGACACAGAGGTAGGTTTAGCAGTGGATTATTGTACCGTACTGCTATATATTAAATACTGGTGGTCAGCAAAATTCTGCACTGTCCTCCTACAATATATACTGTGCACAAAAACTAAAATGAACCTCAGGTATGGATGGATTGTATACTTGATGACACAGAGGTAGGTTTAGCAGTGGATTATTGTACCGTACTGCTATATATTATATACTGGTGGTCAGCAAAATTATGCACTGTCCTCCTACTATATAAACTGCGCACAACAACTAAAATGCACCACAGGTATGGATGAATAGTATACTTGACGACACAGAGGTAGGTAGAGCAGTGGACTACTGTACCGTACTGCTATATATTATATACTGGTGGTCAGCAAAATTCTGCACTGTTCTCCTACTATATATACTGCGCACAACAACTAAAATGAACCACAGGTATGGATGGATAGTGTACTTGACGACACAGAGGTAGGTAGAGCAGTGGACTACTGTACCGTACTGCTATATATTATATACTGGTGGTCAGTAAAATTCTGCACTATCCTCCTACTATATACACTGCGCAAAACTTAAATGCACCACAGGTATGGATGGATAGTATACTTGACAACACAGAGGTAGGTAGAGCAGTGGACTACTGTACCATACTGCTATATATGATATACTGGTGGTCAGCAAAATTCTGCACTGTCCTCCTACTATATATACTGTGCACAACAACTAAAATGAACCACAGGTATGGATGGATAGTATACTTGACAACACAGAGGTAGGTAGAGCAGTGGACTACTGTACCGTACTGCTATATATTATATACTGGTGGCCAGCAAAATTCTGCACTGTCCTACTACTATATATACTGTGCAAAACTTAAATGCACCACAGGTATGGATGGATAGTATACTTGACGACACAGAGGTAGGTAGAGCAGTGGACTACTGTACCGTACTGCTATATATTATATACTGGTGGTCAGCAAAATTCTGCAATGTCCTCCTACTATATATACTGCGCACAACAACTAAAATGCACCACAGGTATGGATGGATAGTATACTTGACGACGAAGAGGTAGGTAGAGCAGTGGACTACTGTACCGTACTGCTATATATTATATACTGGTAGTCAGCAAAATTCTGCACTTTCCTCCTACTATATATACGGCGCACAACAACTAATATGCACCACAGTTATGGATGGATAGTATACTTGACAACACAGAGGTAGGTAGAGCAGTGGACTTCTGTACCGTACTGCTATATATTATATACTGGTAGTCAGCAAAATTCTGTACTGTCCTCCTACTATATATACTGTGCACAACATCTAAAATGAACCACAGGTATGGATGGATAGTATACTTGACGACACAGAGGTAGGTTTAGCAGTGGACTACTGAACCGTTCTGCTATATATTATACTGGTGGTCAGCAAAATTCTGCACTATCCTCCTACTATATAAACTGCGCACAACAACTAAAATTCACCACAGGTATGGATGAATAGTATACTTGACGACACAGAGGTAGGTAGAGCAGTGGACTACTGTACCGTACTGCTATATATTATATACTGGTGGTCAGCAAAATTCTGCACTGTTCTCCTACTATATATACTGCGCACAACAACTAAAATGAACCACAGGTATGGATGGATAGTGTACTTGACGACACAGAGGTAGGTAGAGCAGTGGACTACTGTACCGTACTGCTATATATTATATACTGGTGGTCAGTAAAATTCTGCACTATCCTCCTACTATATACACTGCGCAAAACTTAAATGCACCACAGGTATGGATGGATAGTATACTTGACAACACAGAGGTAGGTAGAGCAGTGGACTACTGTACCATACTGCTATATATGATATACTGGTGGTCAGCAAAATTCTGCACTGTCCTCCTACTATATATACTGTGCACAACAACTAAAATGAACCACAGGTATGGATGGATAGTATACTTGACAACACAGAGGTAGGTAGAGCAGTGGACTACTGTACCGTACTGCTATATATTATATACTGGTGGCCAGCAAAATTCTGCACTGTCCTACTACTATATATACTGTGCAAAACTTAAATGCACCACAGGTATGGATGGATAGTATACTTGACGACACAGAGGTAGGTAGAGCAGTGGACTACTGTACCGTACTGCTATATATTATATACTGGTGGTCAGCAAAATTCTGCAATGTCCTCCTACTATATATACTGCGCACAACAACTAAAATGCACCACAGGTATGGATGGATAGTATACTTGACGACGAAGAGGTAGGTAGAGCAGTGGACTACTGTACCGTACTGCTATATATTATATACTGGTAGTCAGCAAAATTCTGCACTTTCCTCCTACTATATATACGGCGCACAACAACTAATATGCACCACAGTTATGGATGGATAGTATACTTGACAACACAGAGGTAGGTAGAGCAGTGGACTTCTGTACCGTACTGCTATATATTATATACTGGTAGTCAGCAAAATTCTGTACTGTCCTCCTACTATATATACTGTGCACAACATCTAAAATGAACCACAGGTATGGATGGATAGTATACTTGACGACACAGAGGTAGGTTTAGCAGTGGACTACTGAACCGTTCTGCTATATATTATACTGGTGGTCAGCAAAATTCTGCACTATCCTCCTACTATATAAACTGCGCACAACAACTAAAATTCACCACAGGTATGGTTGAATAGTATACTTGACGACACAGAGGTAGGTAGAGTAGTGGACTACTGTACCGTACTGCTATATATTATTTACTGGTGGTCAGCAAAATTCTACATTGTCCTCCTACTATATATATAGTGCAAAACTTAAATGCACCACAGGTATGCATGTATAGTATACTTGACGACACAGAGGTAGGTAGAGCAGTGGACTTCTGTACCGTGTGCTATATATTAAATACTGGTGGTCAGCAAAATTCTGCACTGTCCTCCTACTATATATACTGTGCAAAAAAAATTAAAATGAACCTCAGGTATGGATGGATAGTATACTTGACGACACAGAGGTAGGTAGAGCAGTGGACTACTGTACCGTACTGCTATATATTAAATACTGGTGGTCAGCAAAATTCTGCACTGTCCTCCTACTATATATACTGTGCACAAAAACTAAAATGTACCTCAGGTATGGATGGATTGTATACTTGACGACACAGAGGTAGGTTTAGCAGTGGACTATTGTACCGTACTGCTATATATTATATACTGGTGGTCAGCAAAATTATGCACTGTCCTCCTACTATATAAACTGCGCACAACAACTAAAATGCACCACAGGTATGGATGAATAGTATACTTGACGACACAGAGGTAGGTAGAGCAGTGGACTACTGTACCGTACTGCTATATATTATATACTGGTGGTCAGCAAAATTCTGCACTGTACTCCTACTATATATACTGCGCACAACAACTAAAATGCACTACAGGTATGGATGGATAGTATACTTGACAACACAGAGGTAGGTAGAGCAGTGGACTACTGTACCGTACTGCTATATATTATATACTGGTGGTCAGCATTCTGCACTGTCCTCCTACTATATATACTGCGCACAACAACTTAAATGCACTACAGGTATGGATGGATAGTATCCTTAACTATACAGAGGTAGGTAGAGCAGTAGACTACTGTACTGTACTGCTATACATTATATACTGGTGGTCAGCAAAATTCTGCACTGTCCTCCTACTATATATACTGTGCAAAACTTAAATGCACCACAGGTTTGGATGGATAGTATACTTGACAACACAGAGGTAGGTAGAGCAGTGGACTACTGTACCATACTGCTATATATTATATACTGGTGGTCAGCAAAATTCTGCACTGTCCTCCTACTATATATACTGCGCACAACAATTAAAATGCACCACAGGTATGGATTGATAGTATACTTGACAACACAGAGGTAGGTAGAGCAGTGGACTACTGTACCGTACTGCTATATATTATATACTGGTGGTCAGCAAAATTCAGCACTATCCTCCTACTATATATACTGTGCAAAACTTAAATGCACCACAGGTATGGATGGATAGTATACTTGAATACACAGAGGTAGGTAGAGCAGTGGACTACTGTACCGTACTGCTATATATTATATACTGCTGGTCAGCAAAATTCAGCACTGTCCTCCTACTATATATACTGCGCACAACAACTAAAATGCACCACAGGTATGGATGGATAGTATACTTGATGACACAGAGGTAGGTAGAGCAGTGGACTATTGTACCGTACTGCTATATATTATATACTGGTGGTCAGCAAAATTATGCACTGTCCTCCTACTATATATATTGCGCACAACAACTAAAATGCACCACAGGTATGGATGGATAGCATACTTGACGACACAGAGGTAGGTAGAGCAGTGGACTACTGTACCGTACTGCTATATATTATATACTGGTGGTCAGCAAAATTCTGCACTGTTCTCCTACTATATATACGGCGCACAACAACTAAAATGAACCACAGGTATGGATGGATAGTATACTTGACGACACAGAGGTAGGTAGAGCAGTGGACTACTGTACCGTACTGCTATATATTATATACTGGTGGTCAGTAAAATTCTGCACTATCCTCCTACTATATAAACTGCGCAAAACTTAAATGCACCACAGGTATGGATGGATAGTATACTTGATGACACAGAGGTAGGTAGAGCAGTGGACTACTGTACCATACTGCTATATATTATATACTGGTGGTAAGCAAAATTCTGCACTGTCCTCCTACTATATATACTGTGCACAACAACTAAAATGAACCACAGGTATGGATGGATAGTATACTTAGCGACACAGAGGTAGGTAGAGCAGTGGATTACAGTACCGTACTGCTATATATTATATACTGGTGGTCAGCAAAATTCTGCACTGTCCTCCTACTATATATAAAGTGCAAAACTTAAATGCACCACAGGTAAGGATGGATAGTATACTTGATGACACAGAGGTAGGTAGAGCAGTGGACTTCTGTACCGTACTGCTATATATTAAATACTGGTGGTCAGCAAAATTCTGCACTGTCCTCCTACTATACACACTGTGCACAAAAACTAAAATGAGCCTCAGGTATGGATGGATAGTATACTTGACGACACAGAGGTAGGTTTAGCAGTGGACTACTGTACCGTACTGCTATATATTATATACTGGTGTTCAGCAAAATTATACACTGTCCTCCTACTATATAAACTGCGCACAACAACTAAAATGCACCACAGGTATGGATGGATAGTATACTTGACAACACAGAGGTAGGTAGAGCAGTGGACTACTGTACCGTACTGCTATATATTATATACTGGTGGTCAGCAAAATTCTGCACTGTCCTCCTACTATATATACTGCGCACAACAACTAAAATGCACCACAGGTATGGATGGATAGTATACTTGACGACGAAGAGGTAGGTAGAGCAGTGGACTACTGTACCGTACTGCTATATATTATATACTGGTAGTCAGCAAAATTCTGCACTTTCCTCCTACTATATATACTGCGCACAACAACTAAAATGCACCACAGGTATGGATGGATAGTATTCTTGACAACACAGAGGTAGGTAGAGCAGTGGACTACTGTACCGTACTGCTATATATTATATACTGGTAGTCAGCAAAATTCTGTACTGTCCTCCTACTATATATACTGTGCACAACATCTAAAATGCACCACAGGTATGGATGGATAGTATACTTGACGACACATAGGTAGGTAGAGCAGTGGACTTCTGTACCGTGTGCTATATATTAAATACTGGTGGTCAGCAAAATTCTGCACTGTCCTCCTACTATATATACTGTGCAAAAAAAACTAAAATGAACCTCAGGTATGGATGGATAGTATACTTGACGACACAGAGGTAGGTAGAGCAGTGGACTACTGTATCGTACTGCTATATATTAAATACTGGTGGTCAGCAAAATTCTGCACTGTCCTCCTACTATATATACTGTGCACAAAAACTAAAATAAACCTCAGGTATGGATGGATTGTATACTTGACGACACAGAGGTAGGTTTAGCAGTGGATTATTGTACCGTACTGCTATATATTATATACTGGTGGTCAGCAAAATTATGCACTGTCCTCCTACTATATAAACTGCGCACAACAACTAAAATGCACCACAGGTATGGATGAATAGTATACTTGACGACACAGAGGTAGGTAGAGCAGTGGACTACTGTACCGTACTGCTATATATTATATACTGGTGGTCAGCAAAATTCTGCACTGTACTCCTACTATATATACTGCGCACAACAACTAAAATGCACAACAGGTATGGATGGATAGTATACTTGACGACACAGAGGTATGTAGAGCAGTGGACTACTGTACCGTACTGCTATATATTATATACTGGTGGTCAGCATTCTGCACTGTCCTCCTACTATATATACTGCGCACAACAACTTAAAAGCACCACAGGTATGGATGGAGAGTATTCTTAACGATACAGAGGTAGGTAGAGCAGTAGACTACTGTACTATACTGCTATATATTATATACTGGTGGTCAGCAAAATTCTGCACTGTCCTCCTACTATATATACTGTGCAAAACTTAAATGCACCACAGGTTTGGATGGATAGTATACTTGACAACACAGAGGTAGGTAGAGCAGTGGACTACTGTACCGTACTGCTATATATTATATACTGGTGGTCAGCATTCTGCACTGTCCTCCTACTATATATACTGCACACAATAACTAAAATGCATCACAGGTATGGATGGATAGTATACTTGACGACAATGAGGTAGGTAGAGCAGTGGACTACTGTACCGTACTGCTATATATTATATACTGGTGGTCAGCAAAATTCAGCACTGTCCTCCTACTATATATACTGCGCACAACAACTAAAATGCACAACAGGTATGGATAAATAGTATACTTGACAACACAGAGGTAGGTAGAGCAGTGGACTACTGTACCGTACTGCTATATATTATATACTGGTGGTCAGCAAAATTCTGCACTGTCCTCCTACTATATAAACTGCGCACAACAACTAAAATGCACTACAGATATGGATGGTTAGTACACTTGACGACACAGAGGTAGGTAGAGCAGTGGACTACTGTACCGTACTGCTATATATTATATACAGGTGGTCAGCAAAATTCTGCACTGTCCTCCTACTATATATATACTGCGCAAAACTTAAATGCACCACAGGTATGGATGGATAGTATACTTGACAACACAGAGGTAGATAGAGAAGTGGACTACTGTACCGTACTGCTCTATATTATATACTGCTGGTCAGCAAAATTATGCACTGTCCTCCTACTATATATACTGCGCACAACAACTAAAATGAACCACAGGTGTGGATGGATAGTATACTTGACGACACAGAGGTAGGTAGAGCAGTGGACTACAGTACCGTACTGCTATATATTATATACTGGTGGTCAGCAAAATTATGCACTGTCCTCCTACTATATATACTGTGCACAAAAACTAAAATGAACCTCAGGAATGGATGGATAGTATACATGACGACACAGAGGTAGGTTTAGCAGTTAACCACTGTACCGAACTGCTATATATTATATACTGGTGGTCAGCAAAATTATGCACAGTCCTCCTACTATATATACTGTGCACAACAACTAAAATGCATCCACAGGAATTGATGGATAGTATACTTGATGACACAGAGGTAGGTAAAGCAGTGGGCTACTGTACCGTACTGCTATATATGATATACTGGTGGTAAGCAAAATTCTGCACTGTCCTCCTACTATATATACTGCGCACAACAATTAAAATGCACCACAGGTATGGATGGATAGTATACTTGACGACACAGAGGTAGGTAGAGCAGTGGACTACTGTACCGTACTGCTATATATTATATACTGGTGGTCAGCAAAATTATGCACTGTCCTCCTATTATATATACTGCGAAATACTTAAATGCACCACAGGTATGGATGGATAGTATTCTTGATGACACAGAGGTAGGTAGAGCAGTGAACTACTGTACCATACTGCTATATATTATATACTGGTGGTCAGCAAAATTCTGTACATTCCTCCTACTATATATACTGCGCACAACAACTTAAATGCACCACAGGTATGGTTGGACAGTATTCTTGATGACACAGAGTTAGGTATAGCAGTGTACTACTGTACCGTAAAGCTATATATTATATACTGGTGGTCAGCAAAATTCTGCACTGTCGTCCTACTATGTATACTGCGCACAATAACTATAATGCATTACAAGTATGGATGGATAGTATACTTGACGACACAGAGTTAGGTAGAGCAGTGGACTAATGTACCGTACTGCTATTAATTATATACTGGTGGTCAGCAAAATTCTGCACTGTCCTCCTACTATATATACTGCGCACAACAATTAAAATGAACCACAGGTATGGATGGATAGTATACTTGACGACACAGAGGTAGGTAGAGCAGTGGACTACTGCACCATACTGCTATGTATTATATACCATTGGTCAGCATAATTATTCACAGTCCTCCTACTATATATACTGCGCACAACAACTAAAATGCATCAACAGGTATGGATGGGTAGTATACTTGATGACACAGAGGTAGGTAGAGCAGTTGACTACTGTACCGTACTGCTATATATTATATACTGGTTGTCAGCAAAATTCTGCACTGTCCTCCTACTATATATACTGCACACAACAACTAAAATGCACCACAGGTATGGATGGATAGTATACTTGATGACACAGAGGTAGGTAGAGCAGTGTACTATTGTACAGTACTGCTATATATTATATACTTGTGGTCAGCAAAATTATGCACTGTCCTCCTACTATATATACTGCGTGAAACTTAAATGCACTACAGGTATGGATGGTTAGTATTCTTGAGGAAACAGAGGTAGGTAGAGCAGTGGACTACTGTACCGTACTGCTATAAATTATATACTGGTGGTCATCTAAATTCTGTACTGTCCTCCTACTATATATACTGTGCACAAAAACTAAAATGCTAAAATGCACCACAGGTATGGATGGATAGTATACTTGACGACACAGAGGTAGGTACAGCAGTTGACTACTGTACTGTACTGCTATATATTATATACTGGTGGTCAGCAAAATTCTGCACTGTCCTCCTACTATATATATTGTGCAAAACTTAAATGCACCACAGGTATGGATGGATAGCTTACTTGATGACACAGAGGTAGGTAGAGCAGTGGACTACTGTACCGTACTGCTATATATTATATACTGGTGGTCAGCAAAATTATGCACTGTCCTCCTACTATATATACTGCGCAAAACTTAAATGCACCACAGGTATGGATGGATAGTATACTTAATGACACATAGGTAGGTAGAGCAGTGGACTACTGTACTGTACTGCTTTATATTATATACTGGTGGTCAGCAAAATTCTGCACTGTCCTCCTACTATATATACTGTGCAAAACTTAAATGCACCACAGGTTTGGATGGATAGTATACTTGACAACACAGAGGTAGGTAGAGCAGTGGACTACTGTACCATACTGCTATATATTATATACTGGTGGTCAGCAAAATTCTGCACTGTCCTCCTACTATATATACTGCGCACAACAATTAAAATGCACCACAGGTATGGATTGATAGTATACTTGACAACACAGAGGTAGGTAGAGCAGTGGACTACTGTACCGTACTGCTATATATTATATACTGGTGGTCAGCAAAATTCAGCACTATCCTCCTACTATATATACTGTGCAAAACTTAAATGCACCACAGGTATGGATGGATAGTATACTTGAATACACAGAGGTAGGTAGAGCAGTGGACTACTGTACCGTACTGCTATATATTATATACTGCTGGTCAGCAAAATTCTGCACTGTCCTCCTACTATATATACTGCGCACAACAACTAAAATGCACCACAGGTATGGATGGATAGTATACTTGATGACACAGAGGTAGGTAGAGCAGTGGACTATTGTACCGTACTGCTATATATTATATACTGGTGGTCAGCAAAATTATGCACTGTCCTCCTACTATATATATTGCGCACAACAACTAAAATGCACCACAGGTATGGATGGATAGCATACTTGACGACACAGAGGTAGGTAGAGCAGTGGACTACTGTACCGTACTGCTATATATTATATACTGGTGGTCAGCAAAATTCTGCACTGTTCTCCTACTATATATACGGCGCACAACAACTAAAATGAACCACAGGTATGGATGGATAGTATACTTGACGACACAGAGGTAGGTAGAGCAGTGGACTACTGTACCGTACTGCTATATATTATATACTGGTGGTCAGCATTCTGCACTGTCCTCCTACTATATATACTGCGCACAACAACTTAAAAGCACCACAGGTATGGATGGAGAGTATTCTTAACGATACAGAGGTAGGTAGAGCAGTAGACTACTGTACTATACTGCTATATATTATATACTGGTGGTCAGCAAAATTCTGCACTGTCCTCCTACTATATATACTGTGCAAAACTTAAATGCACCACAGGTTTGGATGGATAGTATACTTGACAACACAGAGGTAGGTAGAGCAGTGGACTACTGTACCGTACTGCTATATATTATATACTGGTGGTCAGCATTCTGCACTGTCCTCCTACTATATATACTGCACACAATAACTAAAATGCATCACAGGTATGGATGGATAGTATACTTGACGACAATGAGGTAGGTAGAGCAGTGGACTACTGTACCGTACTGCTATATATTATATACTGGTGGTCAGCAAAATTCTGCACTGTCCTCCTACTATATATACTGCGCACAACAACTAAAATGCACAACAGGTATGGATAAATAGTATACTTGACAACACAGAGGTAGGTAGAGCAGTGGACTACTGTACCGTACTGCTATATATTATATACTGGTGGTCAGCAAAATTCTGCACTGTCCTCCTACTATATAAACTGCGCACAACAACTAAAATGCACTACAGATATGGATGGTTAGTACACTTGACGACACAGAGGTAGGTAGAGCAGTGGACTACTGTACCGTACTGCTATATATTATATACAGGTGGTCAGCAAAATTCTGCACTGTCCTCCTACTATATATATACTGCGCAAAACTTAAATGCACCACAGGTATGGATGGATAGTATACTTGACAACACAGAGGTAGATAGAGAAGTGGACTACTGTACCGTACTGCTCTATATTATATACTGCTGGTCAGCAAAATTATGCACTGTCCTCCTACTATATATACTGCGCACAACAACTAAAATGAACCACAGGTGTGGATGGATAGTATACTTGACGACACAGAGGTAGGTAGAGCAGTGGACTACAGTACCGTACTGCTATATATTATATACTGGTGGTCAGCAAAATTATGCACTGTCCTCCTACTATATATACTGTGCACAAAAACTAAAATGAACCTCAGGAATGGATGGATAGTATACATGACGACACAGAGGTAGGTTTAGCAGTTAACCACTGTACCGAACTGCTATATATTATATACTGGTGGTCAGCAAAATTATGCACAGTCCTCCTACTATATATACTGTGCACAACAACTAAAATGCATCCACAGGAATTGATGGATAGTATACTTGATGACACAGAGGTAGGTAAAGCAGTGGGCTACTGTACCGTACTGCTATATATGATATACTGGTGGTAAGCAAAATTCTGCACTGTCCTCCTACTATATATACTGCGCACAACAATTAAAATGCACCACAGGTATGGATGGATAGTATACTTGACGACACAGAGGTAGGTAGAGCAGTGGACTACTGTACCGTACTGCTATATATTATATACTGGTGGTCAGCAAAATTATGCACTGTCCTCCTATTATATATACTGCGCAATACTTAAATGCACCACAGGTATGGATGGATAGTATTCTTGATGACACAGAGGTAGGTAGAGCAGTGAACTACTGTACCATACTGCTATATATTATATACTGGTGGTCAGCAAAATTCTGTACATTCCTCCTACTATATATACTGCGCACAACAACTTAAATGCACCACAGGTATGGTTGGACAGTATTCTTGATGACACAGAGTTAGGTATAGCAGTGTACTACTGTACCGTAAAGCTATATATTATATACTGGTGGTCAGCAAAATTCTGCACTGTCGTCCTACTATGTATACTGCGCACAATAACTATAATGCATTACAAGTATGGATGGATAGTATACTTGACGACACAGAGTTAGGTAGAGCAGTGGACTAATGTACCGTACTGCTATTAATTATATACTGGTGGTCAGCAAAATTCTGCACTGTCCTCCTACTATATATACTGCGCACAACAATTAAAATGAACCACAGGTATGGATGGATAGTATACTTGACGACACAGAGGTAGGTAGAGCAGTGGACTACTGCACCATACTGCTATGTATTATATACCATTGGTCAGCATAATTATTCACAGTCCTCCTACTATATATACTGCGCACAACAACTAAAATGCATCAACAGGTATGGATGGGTAGTATACTTGATGACACAGAGGTAGGTAGAGCAGTTGACTACTGTACCGTACTGCTATATATTATATACTGGTTGTCAGCAAAATTCTGCACTGTCCTCCTACTATATATACTGCACACAACAACTAAAATGCACCACAGGTATGGATGGATAGTATACTTGATGACACAGAGGTAGGTAGAGCAGTGTACTATTGTACAGTACTGCTATATATTATATACTTGTGGTCAGCAAAATTATGCACTGTCCTCCTACTATATATACTGCGTGAAACTTAAATGCACTACAGGTATGGATGGTTAGTATTCTTGAGGAAACAGAGGTAGGTAGAGCAGTGGACTACTGTACCGTACTGCTATAAATTATATACTGGTGGTCATCTAAATTCTGTACTGTCCTCCTACTATATATACTGTGCACAAAAACTAAAATGCTAAAATGCACCACAGGTATGGATGGATAGTATACTTGACGACACAGAGGTAGGTACAGCAGTTGACTACTGTACTGTACTGCTATATATTATATACTGGTGGTCAGCAAAATTCTGCACTGTCCTCCTACTATATATATTGTGCAAAACTTAAATGCACCACAGGTATGGATGGATAGCTTACTTGATGACACAGAGGTAGGTAGAGCAGTGGACTACTGTACCGTACTGCTATATATTATATACTGGTGGTCAGCAAAATTATGCACTGTCCTCCTACTATATATACTGCGCAAAACTTAAATGCACCACAGGTATGGATGGATAGTATACTTAATGACACATAGGTAGGTAGAGCAGTGGACTACTGTACTGTACTGCTTTATATTATATACTGGTGGTCAGCAAAATTCTGCACTGTCCTCCTACTATATATACTGTGCAAAACTTAAATGCACCACAGGTTTGGATGGATAGTATACTTGACAACACAGAGGTAGGTAGAGCAGTGGACTACTGTACCATACTGCTATATATTATATACTGGTGGTCAGCAAAATTCTGCACTGTCCTCCTACTATATATACTGCGCACAACAATTAAAATGCACCACAGGTATGGATTGATAGTATACTTGACAACACAGAGGTAGGTAGAGCAGTGGACTACTGTACCGTACTGCTATATATTATATACTGGTGGTCAGCAAAATTCAGCACTATCCTCCTACTATATATACTGTGCAAAACTTAAATGCACCACAGGTATGGATGGATAGTATACTTGAATACACAGAGGTAGGTAGAGCAGTGGACTACTGTACCGTACTGCTATATATTATATACTGCTGGTCAGCAAAATTCTGCACTGTCCACCTACTATATATACTGCGCACAACAACTAAAATGCACCACAGGTATGGATGGATAGTATACTTGATGACACAGAGGTAGGTAGAGCAGTGGACTATTGTACCGTACTGCTATATATTATATACTGGTGGTCAGCAAAATTATGCACTGTCCTCCTACTATATATATTGCGCACAACAACTAAAATGCACCACAGGTATGGATGGATAGCATACTTGACGACACAGAGGTAGGTAGAGCAGTGGACTACTGTACCGTACTGCTATATATTATATACTGGTGGTCAGCAAAATTCTGCACTGTTCTCCTACTATATATACGGCGCACAACAACTAAAATGAACCACAGGTATGGATGGATAGTATACTTGACGACACAGAGGTAGGTAGAGCAGTGGACTACTGTACCGTACTGCTATATATTATATACTGGTGGTCAGTAAAATTCTGCACTATCCTCCTACTATATAAACTGCGCAAAACTTAAATGCACCACAGGTATGGATGGATAGTATACTTGATGACACAGAGGTAGGTAGAGCAGTGGACTACTGTACCATACTGCTATATATTATATACTGGTGGTAAGCAAAATTCTGCACTGTCCTCCTACTATATATACTGTGCACAACAACTAAAATGAACCACAGGTATGGATGGATAGTATACTTAGCGACACAGAGGTAGGTAGAGCAGTGGATTACAGTACCGTACTGCTATATATTATATACTGGTGGTCAGCAAAATTCTGCACTGTCCTCCTACTATATATAAAGTGCAAAACTTAAATGCACCACAGGTAAGGATGGATAGTATACTTGATGACACAGAGGTAGGTAGAGCAGTGGACTTCTGTACCGTACTGCTATATATTAAATACTGGTGGTCAGCAAAATTCTGCACTGTCCTCCTACTATATACACTGTGCACAAATACTAAAATGAACCTCAGGTATGGATGGATAGTATACTTGACGACACAGAGGTAGGTTTAGCAGTGGACTACTGTACCGTACTGCTATATATTATATACTGGTGTTCAGCAAAATTATACACTGTCCTCCTACTATATAAACTGCGCACAACAACTAAAATGCACCACAGGTATGGATGGATAGTATACTTGACAACACAGAGGTAGGTAGAGCAGTGGACTACTGTACCGTACTGCTATATATTATATACTGGTGGTCAGCAAAATTCTGCACTGTCCTCCTACTATATATACTGCGCACAACAACTAAAATGCACCACAGGTATGGATGGATAGTATACTTGACGACGAAGAGGTAGGTAGAGCAGTGGACTACTGTACCGTACTGCTATATATTATATACTGGTAGTCAGCAAAATTCTGCACTTTCCTCCTACTATATATACTGCGCACAACAACTAAAATGCACCACAGGTATGGATGGATAGTATTCTTGACAACACAGAGGTAGGTAGAGCAGTGGACTACTGTACCGTACTGCTATATATTATATACTGGTAGTCAGCAAAATTCTGTACTGTCCTCCTACTATATATACTGTGCACAACATCTAAAATGCACCACAGGTATGGATGGATAGTATACTTGACGACACATAGGTAGGTAGAGCAGTGGACTTCTGTACCGTGTGCTATATATTAAATACTGGTGGTCAGCAAAATTCTGCACTGTCCTCCTACTATATATACTGTGCAAAAAAAACTAAAATGAACCTCAGGTATGGATGGATAGTATACTTGACGACACAGAGGTAGGTAGAGCAGTGGACTACTGTACCGTACTGCTATATATTAAATACTGGTGGTCAGCAAAATTCTGCACTGTCCTCCTACTATATATACTGTGCACAAAAACTAAAATGAACCTCAGGTATGGATGGATTGTATACTTGACGACACAGAGGTAGGTTTAGCAGTGGATTATTGTACCGTACTGCTATATATTATATACTGGTGGTCAGCAAAATTATGCACTGTCCTCCTACTATATAAACTGCGCACAACAACTAAAATGCACCACAGGTATGGATGAATTGTATACTTGACGACACAGAGGTAGGTAGAGCAGTGGACTACTGTACCGTACTGCTATATATTATATACTGGTGGTCAGCAAAATTCTGCACTGTACTCCTACTATATATACTGCGCACAACAACTAAAATGCACAACAGGTATGGATGGATAGTATACTTGACGACACAGAGGTATGTAGAGCAGTGGACTACTGTACCGTACTGCTATATATTATATACTGGTGGTCAGCATTCTGCACTGTCCTCCTACTATATATACTGCGCACAACAACTTAAAAGCACCACAGGTATGGAAGGAGAGTATTCTTAATGATACAGAGGTAGGTAGAGCAGTAGACTACTGTACTATACTGCTATATATTATATACTGGTGGTCAGCAAAATTCTGCACTGTCCTCCTACTATATATACTGTGCAAAACTTAAATGCACCACAGGTTTGGATGGATAGTATACTTGACAACACAGAGGTAGGTAGAGCAGTGGACTACTGTACCGTACTGCTATATATTATATACTGGTGGTCAGCATTCTGCACTGTCCTCCTACTATATATACTGCACACAATAACTAAAATGCATCACAGGTATGGATGGATAGTATACTTGACGACAAAGAGGTAGGTAGAGCAGTGGACTACTGTACCGTACTGCTATATATTATATACTGGTGGTCAGCAAAATTCTGCACTGTCCTCCTACTATATATACTGCGCACAACAACTAAAATGCACAACAGGTATGGATGGATAGTATACTTGACAACACAGAGGTAGGTAGAGCAGTGGACTTCTGTACCGTACTGCTATATATTATATACTGGTGGTCAGCAAAATTCTGCACTGTCCTCCTACTATATAAACTGCGCACAACAACTAAAATGCACTACAGATATGGATGGTTAGTACACTTGACGACACAGAGGTAGGTAGAGCAGTGGACTACTGTACCGTACTGCTATATATTATATACAGGTGGTCAGCAAAATTCTGCACTGTCCTCCTACTATATATATACTGCGCAAAACTTAAATGCACCACAGGTATGAATGGATAGTATACTTGACAACACAGAGGTAGGTAGAGCAGTGGACTACTGTACCGTACTGCTATATATTATATACAGGTGGTCAGCAAAATTCTGCACTGTCCTCCTACTATATATATACTGCGCAAAACTTAAATGCACCACAGGTATGGATGGATAGTATACTTGACAACACAGAGGTAGATAGAGAAGTGGACTACTGTACCGTACTGCTCTATATTATATACTGCTGGTCAGCAAAATTATGCACTGTCCTCCTACTATATATACTGCGCACAACAACTAAAATGAACCACAGGTGTGGATGGATAGTATACTTGATGACACAGAGGTAGGTAGAGCAGTGGACTACTGTACCGTACTGCTATATATTATATACTGGTGGTCAGCAAAATTATGCACTGTCCTCCTACTATATATACTGTGCACAAAAACTAAAATGAACCTCAGGTATGGATGGATAGTATACATGACGACACAGAGGTAGGTTTAGCAGTTAACCACTGTACCGAACTGCTATATATTATATACTGGTGGTCAGCAAAATTATGCACAGTCCTCCTACTATATATACTGTGCACAACAACTAAAATGCATCCACAGGTATTGATGGATAGTATACTTGATGACACAGAGGTAGGTAGAGCAGTGGGCTACTGTACCGTACTGCTATATATGATATACTGGTGGTAAGCAAAATTCTGCACTGTCCTCCTACTATATATACTGCGCACAACAATTAAAATGCACCACAGGTATGGATGGATAGTATACTTGACGACACAGAGGTAGGTAGAGCAGTGGACTACTGTACCGTACTGCTATATATTATATACTGGTGGTCAGCAAAATTATGCACTGTCCTCCTATTATATATACTGCGCAATACTTAAATGCACCACAGGTATGGATGGATAGTATTCTTGATGACACAGAGGTAGGTAGAGCAGTGAACTACTGTACCATACTGCTATATATTATATACTGGTGGTCAGCAAAATTCTGTACATTCCTCCTACTATATATACTGCGCACAACAACTTAAATGCACCACAGGTATGGTTGGACAGTATTCTTGATGACACAGAGTTAGGTATAGCAGTGTACTACTGTACCGTAAAGCTATATATTATATACTGGTGGTCAGCAAAATTCTGCACTGTCGTCCTACTATGTATACTGCGCACAATAACTATAATGCATTACAAGTATGGATGGATAGTATACTTGACGACACAGAGTTAGGTAGAGCAGTGGACTAATGTACCGTACTGCTATTAATTATATACTGGTGGTCAGCAAAATTCTGCACTGTCCTCCTACTATATATACTGCGCACAACAATTAAAATGAACCACAGGTATGGATGGATAGTATACTTGACGACACAGAGGTAGGTAGAGCAGTGGACTACTGCACCATACTGCTATGTATTATATACCGTTGGTCAGCATAATTATTCACAGTCCTCCTACTATATATACTGCGCACAACAACTAAAATGCATTAACAGGTATGGATGGGTAGTATACTTGATGACACAGAGGTAGGTAGAGCAGTGGACTACTGTACCGTACTGCTATATATTATATACTGGTTGTCAGCAAAATTCTGCACTGTCCTCCTACTATATATACTGCACACAACAACTAAAATGCACCACAGGTATGGATGGATAGTATACTTGATGACACAGAGGTAGGTAGAGCAGTGTACTATTGTACAGTACTGCTATATATTATATACTGGTGGTCAGCAAAATTCTGCACTGTCCTCCTACTATATATACTGTGCAAAACTTAAATGCACCACAGGTTTGGATGGATAGTATACTTGACAACACAGAGGTAGGTAGAGCAGTGGACTACTGTACCGTACTGCTATATATTATATACTGGTGGTCAGCATTCTGCACTGTCCTCCTACTATGTATACTGCGCACAATAACTATAATGCATTACAAGTATGGATGGATAGTATACTTGACGACACAGAGTTAGGTAGAGCAGTGGACTAATGTACCGTACTGCTATTAATTATATACTGGTGGTCAGCAAAATTCTGCACTGTCATCCTACTATATATACTGCGCACAACAATTAAAATGAACCACAGGTATGGATGGATAGTATACTTGACGACACAGAGGTAGGTAGAGCAGTGGACTACTGCACCATACTGCTATGTATTATATACCGTTGGTCAGCATAATTATTCACAGTCCTCCTACTATATATACTGCGCACAACAACTAAAATGCATTAACAGGTATGGATGGGTAGTATACTTGATGACACAGAGGTAGGTAGAGCAGTGGACTACTGTACCGTACTGCTATATATTATATACTGGTTGTCAGCAAAATTCTGCACTGTCCTCCTACTATATATACTGCACACAACAACTAAAATGCACCACAGGTATGGATGGATAGTATACTTGATGACACAGAGGTAGGTAGAGCAGTGTACTATTGTACAGTACTGCTATATATTATATACTGGTGGTCAGCAAAATTCTGCACTGTCCTCCTACTATATATACTGTGCAAAACTTAAATGCACCACAGGTTTGGATGGATAGTATACTTGACAACACAGAGGTAGGTAGAGCAGTGGACTACTGTACCGTACTGCTATATATTATATACTGGTGGTCAGCATTCTGCACTGTCCTCCTACTATATATACTGCACACAATAACTAAAATGCATCACAGGTATGGATGGATAGTATACTTGACGACAAAGAGGTAGGTAGAGCAGTGGACTACTGTACCGTACTGCTATATATTATATACTGGTGGTCAGCAAAATTCTGCACTGTCCTCCTACTATATATACTGCGCACAACAACTAAAATGCACAACAGGTATGGATGGATAGTATACTTGACAACACAGAGGTAGGTAGAGCAGTGGACTTCTGTACCGTACTGCTATATATTATATACTGGTGGTCAGCAAAATTCTGCACTGTCCTCCTACTATATAAACTGCGCACAACAACTAAAATGCACTACAGATATGGATGGTTAGTACACTTGACGACACAGAGGTAGGTAGAGCAGTGGACTACTGTACCGTACTGCTATATATTATATACAGGTGGTCAGCAAAATTCTGCACTGTCCTCCTACAATATATATACTGCGCAAAACTTAAATGCACCACAGGTATGAATGGATAGTATACTTGACAACACAGAGGTAGGTAGAGCAGTGGACTACTGTACCGTACTGCTATATATTATATACAGGTGGTCAGCAAAATTCTGCACTGTCCTCCTACTATATATATACTGCGCAAAACTTAAATGCACCACAGGTATGGATGGATAGTATACTTGACAACACAGAGGTAGATAGAGAAGTGGACTACTGTACCGTACTGCTCTATATTATATACTGCTGGTCAGCAAAATTATGCACTGTCCTCCTACTATATATACTGCGCACAACAACTAAAATGAACCACAGGTGTGGATGGATAGTATACTTGATGACACAGAGGTAGGTAGAGCAGTGGACTACTGTACCGTACTGCTATATATTATATACTGGTGGTCAGCAAAATTATGCACTGTCCTCCTACTATATATACTGTGCACAAAAACTAAAATGAACCTCAGGTATGGATGGATAGTATACATGACGACACAGAGGTAGGTTTAGCAGTTAACCACTGTACTGAACTGCTATATATTATATACTGGTGGTCAGCAAAATTATGCACAGTCCTCCTACTATATATACTGTGCACAACAACTAAAATGCATCCACAGGTATTGATGGATAGTATACTTGATGACACAGAGGTAGGTAGAGCAGTGGGCTACTGTACCGTACTGCTATATATGATATACTGGTGGTAAGCAAAATTCTGCACTGTCCTCCTACTATATATACTGCGCACAACAATTAAAATGCACCACAGGTATGGATGGATAGTATACTTGACGACACAGAGGTAGGTAGAGCAGTGGACTACTGTACCGTACTGCTATATATTATATACTGGTGGTCAGCAAAATTATGCACTGTCCTCCTATTATATATACTGCGCAATACTTAAATGCACCACAGGTATGGATGGATAGTATTCTTGATGACACAGAGGTAGGTAGAGCAGTGAACTACTGTACCATACTGCTATATATTATATACTGGTGGTCAGCAAAATTCTGTACATTCCTCCTACTATATATACTGCGCACAACAACTTAAATGCACCACAGGTATGGTTGGACAGTATTCTTGATGACACAGAGTTAGGTATAGCAGTGTACTACTGTACCGTAAAGCTATATATTATATACTGGTGGTCAGCAAAATTCTGCACTGTCGTCCTACTATGTATACTGCGCACAATAACTATAATGCATTACAAGTATGGATGGATAGTATACTTGACGACACAGAGTTAGGTAGAGCAGTGGACTAATGTACCGTACTGCTATTAATTATATACTGGTGGTCAGCAAAATTCTGCACTGTCCTCCTACTATATATACTGCGCACAACAATTAAAATGAACCACAGGTATGGATGGATAGTATACTTGACGACACAGAGGTAGGTAGAGCAGTGGACTACTGCACCATACTGCTATGTATTATATACCGTTGGTCAGCATAATTATTCACAGTCCTCCTACTATATATACTGCGCACAACAACTAAAATGCATTAACAGGTATGGATGGGTAGTATACTTGATGACACAGAGGTAGGTAGAGCAGTGGACTACTGTACCGTACTGCTATATATTATATACTGGTTGTCAGCAAAATTCTGCACTGTCCTCCTACTATATATACTGCACACAACAACTAAAATGCACCACAGGTATGGATGGATAGTATACTTGATGACACAGAGGTAGGTAGAGCAGTGTACTATTGTACAGTACTGCTATATATTATATACTTGTGGTCAGCAAAATTATGCACTGTCCTCCTACTATATATACTGCGTGAAACTTAAATGCACTACAGGTATGGATGGTTAGTATTCTTGAGGAAACAGAGGTAGGTAGAGCAGTGGACTACTGTACCGTACTGCTATAAATTATATACTGGTGGTCATCTAAATTCTGTACTGTCCTCCTACTATATATACTGTGCACAAAAACTAAAATGCTAAAATGCACCACAGGTATGGATGGATAGTATACTTGACGACACAGAGGTAGGTACAGCAGTTGACTACTGTACTGTACTGCTATATATTATATACTGGTGGTCAGCAAAATTCTGCACTGTCCTCCTACTATATATATTGTGCAAAACTTAAATGCACCACAGGTATGGATGGATAGCTTACTTGATGACACAGAGGTAGGTAGAGCAGTGGACTACTGTACCGTACTGCTATATATTATATACTGGTGGTCAGCAAAATTATGCACTGTCCTCCTACTATATATACTGCGCAAAACTTAAATGCACCACAGGTATGGATGGATAGTATACTTAATGACACATAGGTAGGTAGAGCAGTGGACTACTGTACTGTACTGCTTTATATTATATACTGGTGGTCAGCAAAATTATGCACTGTCCTCCTACTATATATACTGTGCAAAACTTTAATGCACCACAGGTATGGATGGATAGTATACTTGACGACACAGAGGTAGGTAGAGCAGTGGACTACTGTACCGTACTGATATAATACTGGTGGTCACTGGTCAGCAAAATTCTGCACTGTTCTCCTACTATATACTACAATGCAGCACAGATATGGAGCATTTTTCAGGCAGAGAACGTAGATATTTTCAGCACACTGAGCACAGATATTTGCAAGCACACTGAGCAGATATTTGCAGCACACTGAGCACAGATATTTGCAGCACACTGAACACAACTGAGAGAACGCTGCACACGTCCTCTACCTATCATCTCCAATGCACGAGTGAAAATGTCAGCGATGCGCGGCTCCTTATATAGAATACGAATCTCGCGAGAATCCGACAGCGGGATGATGACGTTCGGGCGCACTCGGGTTAACCGAGCAAGGCGGGAAGATTCGAGTCCGCCTCGGAACCGCGTAAAATGGGTGAAGTTCGGGGGGGTTCGGTTTCCGAGGAACCGAACCCGCTCATCACTAGTCAATTCCCAATATTTTATTAGTAATTCATCTAGTTCTATGTGCTAATTCAAAGTTTGATAAATAAACTGTGTTTATCTTATAGGAGTGTTATCATACAGCTCTATATCATCTGGATATAGAAAAAGCAAGAAAATACATCATGTTCCAGTATTGGTGCACTGAGGCACTTGATCTAAGGGGTAATCACATCCCACTGTATATGTGCTAGATTTTTCCTAAAATACTGGAATTGTACAAAAGACTAATATTAGGTACTCTAGGTAGTATATGTGTACTAAGTACTCTATGTAGTATATGTGTAAGTTTAGTCTGCATCTACGGAAGTTACTATTGAATAATATTCCATATATTTTGTAATTAAAAAATTGATTGCATCTAAGTAATTTAGGACATTATTCAGAGATGGACGCAGATTACTGAATACGCAGCCATATCTGCATCCATCTCCTCACATGTTGGGGGCCTTCCAGTACAGGGCCTCTAGATGTGTCCGCAATTACAATGTGGATGCATAGAACTAAGGTTGACCCCTGGCAACCTAACCTAACAGGACAGTGCTCAGTATTTTAAGATGGTTTCTATTCTACAGTATGTCAACAGTCACATAATTAATATAATGAGAGGTAAATAAGCAGGAACAGAAAAACCACAGTTTTGCTTTTTCTGATTAATTATCTATATATCAATTATGAGTGTGCTTGAAACTTCTTATTACATTGTTTGAAGCAGTACTATTTTTCAGGTTGAATGCAAAGTAACACCATTCTGAAAGTTCTGTTTAACAATGATGTAGCCTAAAATGATGTTCCACAACTTTACTTTTGACAGCACTGCTGGATTGGCCAGCTTGCACTTCAGGAAAATGCAAGAAGGTCCGATGGCTTGATATGCCAGTTCAGCCATCTGGATGCATCACCGAGCAGGTACATCTCATTACACTCTGCTCAGCCAGCATGCTTAGATGGGGTTTTCCAACAAGCCTACATCCCTAAGATTCATGAAATATACCCCATGGTGCATGTCCATGTCTCTTTCACCTATGCATGTACAGGCCCCTGTCCATACTTGCCAGACAGACATTCTAACATTCACCAGAGTTTAGAGAATACCATTGAGATTATCCATTCAAATCACACCATTAGTCTCTAGTTGCCCAGACCAATACCACAAGATATTTAATGCAGATGAGCATCAAATGCAATCTGCGCAGGGGGACATATTCAAATAAAGGAAATCCGTAAATACATAATATGATTCTGAAGGTTATTTAAATTATTAAAGAAAAAAAGAAAGTTCTAAAAGAAAGTTTTTACATCTGCCTTCCAAGGGAATATTAGAACATTTAAGAGGACATTGTTATTCTGCTCATACAGGTGTTATACATTACAGTACCAGCAGCAGCCACATAAGGATATTTTAAAATGATAGTACAGCACATACTGTAAAAAACTCCTGAAAAGTAAATGGTGTTGTTCCATGGAACTTTCATCTACATTTTAAATAGTAAAGTATGTGAAGATCCGAAGTTTTAGAGTCTAACTCACAGAGCATTACACAGAACTTCTGGGTCAGATCATGCAGACAGGAGACAGATAAAGATAAAATAATATATTTATTAGAGATTTACTTAATATAAGTTCTCTAAATCAGCTATAAAATAAACACATAAAAATAAAAAAATAAATTAAACTAGAACAACTAGTCACAATAAACACCAAGGGGTATATTTACTAAAGGTTGATTCATTTTTTATTTAATTTTTAGTTCAATGTTAGATCGATTTTTAAATCGATTTTAATCGATAATGGGCTTCCAGGGTTAAAACACACATTTACTAGCAGATGAGTTTTTCAATAAATTTTTAAATGTTAGTAAATGCGTGTTTTAACTAGTGATGTGCACCAGAAATTTTTCAGGTTTTGTGTTTTGGTTTTGGATTGGGTTCCACGGCCGTGTTTTGGATTCGGACGCGTTTTGGAAAAACTTCCCTGAAAATTTTTTGTCGGATTCGGGTGTGTTTTGGATTTGGGTGGTTTTTTACAAAAACCCCTCAAAAACAGCTTAAATCAAATAATTTGGGGGTAATTTTGATCCCATAGTATTGTTAACCTCAATAACCATAATTTCCACTCATTTCCAGTCTATTCTGAACACCTCACACCTCAAAATATTATTTTTAGTCCTAAAATTTGCACAGAGGTCGCTGGATGGCTAAGCTAAGTGACCCAAGTGGCTGACACAAACACCTGGCCCATCTAGGAGTGGCACTGCAGTGTCAGATAGGATGGCAGATTTAAAAAATAGTCCCCAAACAGCACATGATGCAAAGAAAAAAAGAGGTGTAATGAGGTAGCTGTGTGGCTAAGCTAAGCGACCTAAGTGGCCGACACAAACACCTGGCCCATCTAGGAGTGGTGTGACAAAGAAAGAAAAAGTATGACTCTTGTTAGGGCGCACTCTTGTTGTATCGAAGTGTCTAATGATTAGTGATGTGTATAATAAATAATCAATTCTTTATTTCTGCTCTTAAAATAAATGGCAACTCAGCACAAAACAAAAATCAGTAATGAAATTTAACATAAATGAATATTGGCATTCCAAAAATGAGACAAGTATTCCCTAAAGAAATTTCGGAATGTTCAGATCTTGTTTATGCTTGGATAAATGCATATTGGAAGATAGCTACATACCATGCTGCTTCCGTCTGCCAAAGATCTGTACAAACTGTGTTTGTATTGATAAAGCCTTAAATAGGGATGATTTCAAGCGAGGGAACACCCCCTGACTGAGATCAAGCCCTGATAATTCGAATCCGTCTTAGAGAAAATTGCATACGATGAACAAGGGTGAGATCTGGACACAGTGAAGTAATCAGAATGAGTGAAAGTGGTGATCCTGCTGTTAGTGTTATCTCACAGGGAATACAGTCTTCCTACTGCACTGGGTATTCCCTAGCGGTCACCCAACTAGGTACTGACCTAGCCCACCTCCGTTTAGCTTCCAAGATCGGACGAGATTGGGCGTGAGCGTAGGGGTATGGTCGTAGGAAGATTTGCCCTGTGCCACTAATGAGAGTGCACTGAAACAGAAAATGGGTTGCCTTCTGAGAAGGGAGTGGAAGAAAATTAAGGGGGAAAATAGAGAAGGATAGATCTTAGGAGCGTGAATCTGCTGTCCTCGTTAGATGGGAGAAACGTGTCTCCTGGGGGACACGTTCACCAGAATCATGGATGAGAGTTCACGGAAAAAAGAAATGGATGAAAAAAGAAAGAGAGAGAGAGGGGGGATTGCATTGGTGTGGAAATCACTGTGATGAATATTGCGATATTGAGCAAGAACCAATCATGCCGTATATATGAAAAAGTTAGAGAATATTAATAATGAGGATATTCGAGCAGGAGGAAATAAGATGTTAAAGGACCTCCTGCGTGTAATCACAGTACCGGCGAAGGACTTGGTGCAAGATCGCACACCACTACTGGTCCTGACTGTGTACCTTAAATTGTACAGTGGGGCGCCAGTGATAATGAAGACTCTAATAATCAATTTTCAACACAATAGGTCATACATCCAAAAACATATTTGGTTATACTAATTTCAGTCTTTAGAACCATATGCAATTTGTCAGAGAAAGATGACATACACAGGACTCAACAGGGTTATAACAGAGTGAAACCATGAAAAAACACACAGTTTGAGATATTTGAAACAGATTTGACTGCGGAACCACACAAAAAATATATATATACCTGAGGATACCTGCATTCATTAAATGAGGGGTTTTACCTGCATCTAACAGTATAAAGATGAAACATCAGAGCTGGTATTGGTAGGGCAAATCATTGTTACAAATCACTTTATGCTTAGTTATAATGCCCCTAGAAAAATCCAATGGCAATGTGCAAAACAGAATCTCACTTAAGCTAGTGATAATTTAAATTAGAGCCAAAACAACAGTTAGTTACTACAGGTGAATATCAAATATTACCCATGCAGTCTTCAGGTAGGAGAGGGGCCCGCAGGAAAGAGGGGAAAACGCGTTTCACCCGGTCACGGGCTTGTTTACTTCCATGGAGCAGCTGGTGTATGCTGAGTTAACCAGATATTTAAAGCCCCTTCCATTAGCTAACGGCCAATGATTGTGGCTGAGGGCGGGATTAAAATAAGCAAGCCCAATGGCTGTATCACACTGGGACAGCTGCTAAATGGTGAGAGGTGGGCAGGTAGATTGACAGGTGGGCGGACGCTATCTTGCCCGTGTTTACCTGTGGTGAGATCAGCGGCCGAATGCGGGATTGACTGTGCGGCATCGTATGAGTGAAACAAGGGTGGAAGTGATACTTTCAACTTCCGCCCTCAGGTGATGTCACACTGTTGCCAGGATACGACCGGCAACACATGGCCTCAAGTATACTGTGAGGGCGGAAGTGTACATATGAACTTCCGCCCCTGTATAATCACGGTGTGTTGCCAGGATACTGTGGGCGAGGTTTTCATTTCTGATAGTGACACCCAAAGGGGGAATTAAATCGTCTGTCAGATGTGAATATGATGCCCCTCAGCCTAGTTTAGGAGGGGTATTGAGCGGCAGCACTACCCAGGAGTGAGTGCTCAGGAAACTTAGTGTGGACAATATCAAAGTTTTTATATTTTATAATTAGATAAGAAAGCAAGGTTATTATGAATAGAGTTATTATAAATAAATAAAAATTCTTAAAAATTAATTGAATGGGTTATTGAATTAAAAACATGTGACAGATTAAAATTAGTGGGCAGGTGTTGAAATAAAATAAAATAAAATGAGCCATGGAAATGCATGGAAAGGTAAAGTGAAGGAGATGAAAGGAATTAAAAGGTTAATAATGAATGGATGGTTGAAACAGATACGAATCTGAGTCTTGTGAATGGGAAGGTGATAGACTGAGCTAAGTGATGTTAGGGGGATATCATACTTCCCATGGGGTAAATACTTATTGTGGAGGCGTGTAGTGCAAAGTGTGAAAGCGCTACAAGGAGAAAGAGGAAGGTTAAAATATATAAAGAGGGAATAAGTGTCAACAAGTTACTGGTGAAGGAGCCACTGTGGGAGCAGTTGAGTGGGTGAGCAAGTGACATGACCAGGAATCTGGTGGGTGAATAATGTGAAAGTGAACCCGATAATGGGTTGAAAAGTGGTGAAAAGGGTGAAGTGTTGTGTGAAATTATAAAATGGTGAAGGGAGGGAGGGGGAGGGGGGGAAGGAGGGGGGAGGGGAAGGAGGGGAAGGGGGGGAAAGGGTTTTGGAAAAGAAAAAAAGAGAAGGAAAAGAGACATGACCAAATTGATTAGTACTATTCAGGAACGTAACTATGTACTGGTTGTATTACCGAAGAAAAAGGGGTCTACAAAAAAACACTATAATTGATATTTTTGTTGAGGCCATCAGGTCTCAAACCCCCCAGCCTGAAGATCCACTCACTCTCTTTCTTTAGTAGTTCTCTGGTGAGGTCACCACCTCTCACTCCTAGGTGAATTTGCTCCAACCCAAATACTTTCAGATCTTTTGGACAGTTTTGGTGATAGGTGTTGTAGTGTCTGGCCACCGTGGTGATTTTCTTCATGAGAGCTAGATCTGTGACGGCATTACGGCAGGAACCCAGATGTTCCAAAGTTCTCTCTTTTAATTTGCGGGTTGTCATTCCTATGTACTTGATCTCACAGCTGCACGTTATACAGTAAATGAGTGCTTGTGTATCGCAGTTGAAAAACTGCTTGATCAGTATGTTTTCACCATATTTGTCCACCACCGAATTGGTTTTCGAGATATGAGGGCACGCTTTGCATTTTCTGCAGGGAAAGGAACCCATTATTCTACTTCGTTCAGATGCATTGCTTATCATGAAGTCTGTTGTCTTTCTTTGTGTTGGAGTATTTTTCACAAAGTGACTTCTCACCAAGTGGTCCTTGATGTTCATGGACCTGCGCCAACTCATGTTGACTTTGGAATCTATGAACGGTGCTAGGTCTGCATCTGATTGCAGAATGGGTAAGTGCTTCTCAATCGCTTGTTTCAGGAGTTTCCATTCGGGACAGAAGGTTCCAATGAACCTAATCTTGGTCTCGTCCGTCTTGGCCTTGGGCTGATGTTGTGAGATCAAACCATCTCTGTTGGTCTGGAGTGCCTTTGCGGGCCCTCTTGAGAGAGCGTTTACTATAGCCCCTCTCTGCAAGGCGATTGATCAAGTCATGACTTTTCATCTTGTAGCTACCTACCTCCGAACAATTACGCCTCAGTCTCAAATTTTCCCCTTTGGGGATGTTCTCTATAGTGGGGGGAAAGTGTGCGCTGGTTTGGAGGAGGATACTGTTCGTGGCGGTCTCTTTTCGATAGAGCTCTGTAGCAATAGTGCCATCACACGCCTTGTAAATCTGTAGATCGAGAAAAGCATGTCACGATCCGGGTATCTGGACGCCATTTCTTACCCATCAGATGCCTCCTAAGGCTGGCTCAGCGCTCCAGGACCGGATCCCATCTGTTATCCTGATGTGTACATTCCTGTATCCTCTCCTG
This sequence comes from Pseudophryne corroboree, assembly GCF_028390025.1. NCBI lineage: Eukaryota > Metazoa > Chordata > Amphibia > Anura > Myobatrachidae > Pseudophryne > Pseudophryne corroboree. Next base: position 484,735,693 of record NC_086448.1, read on the forward strand.
TCACTCTGGGACGCTGTCACAGTAAACGCCATATTACACCTGGCATGGCGTCTCCCGCGGCCTCCGCCGCCGTCCCTGAACTTCTGCATGCAGAGTGTCTGAGTGGCGATTACGTCAGCCGCGGCCTCCGCTGTGTCCGCGTGGTTGGATGTGCATCTGTCAGCCTGGCGCCTCCTGTCTCCGGTGGCCGGCGCCGCCATTACTGTTTTCATTACCACATGGATTACAAACCAAACTTCCCTCCAAGTGTCTGCATGGGCGCAGCCATCTTGGATTCTGTCAGCTGATCATTTCCACCAATCTGTTCTCAGTATTGATAATCTGCATAATTGCCTAGCCAATCCCTTCCTTGCTGCAGGTATAATTACACTGTGCCTGAGCAAGGAAGGCGTCAGTGCTTTGGTTGTCAAACCTAGTTCCTGTTTGTCTCTCTCCTGTGATTGTCTTCCAGGTTCCAGCTCCTGTCTCAAGACTTCCACCATAGAGACCCGCACCAGCATTCCACCTGCGGTGTAGCCTGACTCTCCAATCCATTGTGGATTCATCTGTTTCCAGCTACAACATTACCTGCTTCCAGCTCAGCTTCCAGCAGAGTACAGCTTCCCTTAAAGGGCCGGTGTCCTTTCTACACTTTACCACTCTCCACCGGTATTATTATTTCTCCGCTCTCAAGTTCTACATTTCAGTTCATATTTCATCGCTCCCAAGTTCATTTATTATTTAACTGGTTCCAGCCAGTATCCACTCCGTGCTAACAACAGTCTGGTTCCAGCCAGTATCCACAGCAGCTGTTTTATCTTCAGCAACCCAGCTTTTCCTGGAACACCAGCTGGCACAATCCTGGGTTATCTCCATTGCTACAGTCGGGCCTGGTAAGGACTTTCCATCTAGAAGATCATAAGAACTATCTCACACTACCAGTGCCCTGTGGCTCCTGCCATCCTGTAGTACCCAGGAACTGTATTTATTCTTTGCTGACTTTTACGTTTTCGTTTACTGCTGCTGTGTTGCGGAGTTGTCATAATAAACATCATTGACTTTTATCCAAGTTGCCGTGGTCACGCCTTCGGGCAGTTATTATTCATGTTACTTACATGTCCAGGGGTCTGATACAACCTCCCAGGTTCCGGTACATCTCAGCCCCTACAACTGAGGCTGCCTCCCGTCAGCTCAGGCCCTCAGTTGTGACAAAGCAACCCTATCTTTGCTGATCGAATGTGTCAGATTGATGTTCTGGTTAACTAAGCATACACCAGCTGCTCCATGGAAGTGAACAAACCCGTGACCGCGTGAAACGCATTTTCCCCTCTTTCCTGCGGGCCCCTCTCCTACCTGAAGACTGCATGGGTTATATTTGACATTCACCTGTAGTAACTAACTGTTGTTTTGGCTCTAATTTAAATTATCACTAGCTTAAGTGAGATTCTGTTTTGCACATTGCCATTGGATTTTTCTAGGGGCATTATAACTAAGCATAAAGTGATTTGTAACAATGATTTGCCCTACCAATACCAGCTCTGATGTTTCATCTTTATACTGTTAGATGCAGGTAAAACCCCTCATTTAATGAATGCAGGTATCCTCAGGAATATATATATTTTTTGTGTGGTACCGCAGTCAAATCTGTTTCAAATATCTCAAACTGTGTGTTTTTTCATGGTTTCACTCTGTTATAACCCTGTTGAGTCCTGTGTATGTCATCTTTCTCTGACAAATTGCATATGGTTCTAAAGACTGAAATTAGTATAACCAAATATGTTTTTGGATGTATGACCTATTGTGTTGAAAATTGATTATTAGAGTCTTCATTATCACTGGCGCCCCACTGTACAATTTAAGGTACACAGTCAGGACCAGTAGTGGTGTGCGATCTTGCACCAAGTCCTTCGCTGGTACTGCAATTACATGCAGGGGGCCCTTTAATATCTTATTTCCTCCTGCTCGAATATCCTCATTATTAATATTCTCTAACTTTTTCATATATACGGCATGATTGGTTCTTGCTCAATATCGCAATATTCATCACACTGATTTCCACACCAATGCAATCCCCTCTATCTCTCTCTTTCTTTTTTCATCCATTTCTTTTTTCCGTGAACTCTCATCCATGATTCTGGTGAACGTGTCCCCCAGGAGACACGTTTCTCCCGTCTAACGAGGACAGCAGATTCACGCTCCTAAGATCTATCCTTCTCTTTTTCCCCCCATATTTTTCTTCCACTCCCTTCTCAGAAGGCAACCCATTTTCTGTTTCTACGCTCACGCCCAATCTCGTCCGATCTTGGAAGCTAAACGGAGGTGGGCTAGGTCAGTACCTAGTTGGGCGACCTCTAGGGAATACCCAGTGCAGTAGGAAGACTGCATTCCCTGTGAGATAACACTAATAGCAGGATCACCACTTTCACTCATTCTGATTACTTCACTGTGTCCAGATCTCACCCTTGTTCATCGTATGCAATTTTCTCTAAGACAGATTCGAATTATCAGGGCTTGATCTCAGTCAGGGGGTGTTCCCTCGCTTGAAATCATCCCTATTTAGGGCTTTATCAATACAAACACAGTTTGTACAGATTTTTGGCAGACGGAAGCAGCATGGTATGTAGCTATCTTCCAATATGCATTTATCCAAGCATAAACAAGATCTAAACATTCCGAAATTTCTTTTAGGGAATACTTGTCTCATTTTTGGAATGCCAATATTCATTTATGTTAAATTTCATCACTGATTTTTGTTTTGTGCTGAGTTCCCATTTATTTTAAGAGCAGAAATAAAGAATTGATTATTTATTATACACATCACTAATCATTAGACACTACGATACAACAAGAGTGCGCCCCAACAAGAGTCATACTTTTTCTTTCTTTGTCACATTTTGCCTTCTCTTTTACTCTGGGTGCACCGCCACATGGACAGATGGGAATAATGAATATTTAATATTACTGTCCGATTTTTGGTTTAAGTATCATCATCTCATATATATCTAATCAGGCCGGTGCAGGACAAACCTCCCCTTTTTTTGAAACATCCATCTAGGAGTGGCACTGCAGTGTCAGACAGGATGGCACTTCAAAAAATAGTCCCCAAACAGCACATGATGCAAAGAAAAAAAGAGGTGCACCAAGGTCGCTGGATGGCTAAGCTAAGTGACCCAAGTGGCCGACACAAACACCTGGCCCATCTAGGAGTGGCACTGCAGTGTTAGACAGGATGGCAGATTAAAAAAATAGTCCCCAAACAGCACATGATGCAGAGAAAAAAAAAGTGGTGAACCAAGGTCGCTGGATGGCTAAGCTAAGCTACCCTAGTGGCCGACACAAACACCTGAAAATGCTGATTTATATACAGGAATGAAAAGCTATACCTTATACACACTTTAAATACACTTTACCATGTGGCCGCTGTGGCCGCTAAATTTAATACACACTCTACGCACCTTTTACGCTGTTAACGTACAGAGTCCCGTATCGTGCACGGACTTTGCGTACAAATACCACGCTGACGGTACAAAGTACACACAGCGCATACACACCCAATGAATACACTTTAAACCTTATGCAGCAATGCAGTGCGATGCTATTACACTTTAAACCTGTCAAAGTCGAAAAATATTCCAGTACACACATCACGTACTAACCACACACACATGCCCGCTGCGCGTGCACTTGTTCCGCCGTGCGTGCACATATCCGCAATTTGCGTATGGTCGCTCCCGCGGTCCTGCGCGTGGTATGGGTATTTACGGCGGAGTTTGTGAGCGCATAGAGGGTTATCAAAACATTACATATTTAATCCAAATAGTGCACTTTGTACAAATATCAACAGTTTAAATGATTCCAGGACTAAGGGATTCACCTTTTCCTGATAGGAAGGGACAGACTAAGGTTATAAGGTGATGTCTGGTATCCAGCTGTAGGGCATTTTAAGGGTAACATTACGATGTTGGTTAGAGGAAGATCACATGTTCCTGCGTATAGTTATGTGCAGAAGTAGAATATAGATATAAACTGTATTTACTGTATATTATGTATGCGGCGGGAATCCAGAGGAGACCACCCACAAGAGCAGTTGAGAAAGACATCGCCCACCTTTTCAAATCAACCTATGACCTCTCCTGTAATGTAAAGATGCATCTCTGTGTCCAATGGACAAAGGGATTACAGTATCCATTGTATTGCTTTTGGAAGTAGTGTATAAAAAGCCTGTTGCTGCCTGGTCGGTCAGAAGACTCTTAACGCTATCTACCTGATAAGCGGAGGACTGGACCAGGAAGCGCATGTGAATATTCTCACGTATGTACATTGACTGTAGCCATTTACTCTGTTGTATTGTAGTGTATAAATTGTATTGTTATCCCCTTCCAGATATATACGCTGAGGTGTCGGAGCCCAGTGTTTAACTACAAATCGGTGTTGTGTCCTCCTTTCCCTGCTAGGGTTTAAAGTGTATTACATTACCTAACTGTATAAGGTTTAAAAGTGTATTGATAAGGTGTGTACGCGCTGCGAGTACTTTGTACCGTCAGCGCTGCATAAGGTTTAAGGTGTAACATCATTGCAGTGCTTTGCTGCATAAGGTTTAGAGTGTAATAATATCATTGCATTGCATTACTAATAAGGTTTAAAGTATATCAAGAGTGTGTGCGCGCTGTGTGTACTTTGAACCCCCAGCTCGGCGTTTGTACGCTAAGTCCATACACGGTACGGGACTCTGTACGCAAATAGCATACAAAGTACGTAGAATGTATATTAAGTCTAGCGGCCGCAGCGGCTCCATGGTATAAGTGTGTTTAAAGGTATAGCTTTATGGTTTAAGATAAAATAGACATTATCAATTGGGGGCATCTACCGGTTTTTCCTCATACCCGCAGCCTAGCAGGTTAAAGCAGACTTTATCTATCAGCAAAGGGCAGAAGGGTATCCTACGTGAACCTTTTCCTGGCCGTAGAATACACTGGAAACCCTAAGTTATTGCTGATTAGATGGTGTCTGCTCTGCATGGTTTGTAGGGATGCTGGTGGGACCCGTAAAGTAAATACGCAAAGCTATTTTAAAAATCTGAATTTCTATTTGGCGCCAAATGCGCACACAACACAAGCATACACCTGTACTTTGTATTTGTATACCCGCTCACATTGTTGCCATAAATACTGATTACTAGATTCATTTAGACCTGTACGGAGAAATTTGTTGCTATTTAGTTAAAATATAGACTAAATATTAAGGAAGTAAACGTAAAACACAAATACAGTCTGGCCTAGTTAAACAGGTTTATACAGAAAGAAACTGTGTTGTGTTAAGTAAACGATTATAGGTAATATTGCTTACATTTATAGAAGTGTGGGATTTGTACTATTGCGGACGTACGGTTTTTGTACACATGTCTCGTACAGAGTACGGGACTGCGTACGCAACGTAAAGACATACGCACGGTCGCGTGTTTACGCAACGTGCGTAAGGGTACGACCGCTAAGTACAAATTACACAATAGCATTGTTTAGTTTAGTGGCGGAACAGTAGCCACGCTACGATAGCACAAATTGCTCGGTTTCCAAAAAAAAAAAAAAAATAGTTTAAATAAAACCTTTTTTACTGTATTACCTCTGGTACTAAGGCTGTTTATCTGAATGAAAGTTAATTTTCTGTACAGAAAAACCAAAGTGTATTTGAGTGAACGAACGTGAGTGTGCAAACATAATAAAGGTTTTGTGGACCCAGGGAATTCGGGATCCCATAGAAGTGGTACACCAGGTGAGTGGAAACCTGATAGCGTGAGAATAGCTGGCTCACTTTTCTAGAGATTGAAGTACAAAGGAGCAAGGTAGCAGAGTACTGCGGCCTAAGAGGTCAGCGAGGTTTAGAGTACCGCAGCCCAGGGGGTTAGCGAGGTTGACCCATATAGGCCAGTTTTTGATACGCTCCGGCTGAGGTTTCGCAGCCTGAACAAAAGATTCCATTGGTCGTACGGCGGATAAGTAACAAGTACCTATACGCTGTGCGATTGGACCGCGCATTCGTGGGTGCAATAGTTAGCGCAACGTGATACTCTTTTTACGAGCTTTGCGTAAAATTGCGGGATCATTAGCGCTGAATATAGCATACGCAAGCGTGATTTGTGTATAATAAATGTTTAGGGAGTTTTCGCTGGTCTCACTCAGGAACTCTCCAACAACCAATATTTACTGGAAAGGTTAAGTCACTCCCAGAAACTTCCAGTGAATAGAGGTTACACAGGGCCCTAGGTTGGGTACATACCTTCGCTAACGACAGTGTATGGTAGTATTGGCCAACGTGGGTGGTGAGTGGGTGAAAGCACTCGGAGGACTTTCACCGTAGCCTTATATTGAGTATTTTGGTTATTTTTGTGGGATTATCCAAATTTACTATACCTGCAAAATATGGGGGCCAGTTGCTCAAGTAAGGGATGGTCAACCAGGGTTCAGGTTGACATTCCGTGGCCCAGGGGGTACGGCTAGGTACATAATGTGTGAGAAGCATGGACCACACACTGAAGTTTTTTGCAATGAATGTGAACGTATGTCTGCGGAAGATAGGGAACCATTCCCTAAGGTAGGCAGTTTTGAACCAGAGGTATTGCAGAATTTAAGGATTAAGATATGTCTGATAAAATCCCGAAAGCAAAGGGTCAGACACACAAACTGTTCAAATTTATGGCAGCAAGAGGGCGATATGCAAAGGGAACTAGCTTACGCAGCAGGTTCCAAACCTAGCAGGAAAATGATGGCAACCGCACCACCACCACCGTTTATTGTAGGGGAGAAAGTGGCTACAGACAATGGCATATTGGTATCTGATAAGAGTATAGTTGATAAATGTACTAATGCTAACCCGTGCAAGTTGTATCCCATTTTAAACTTTCCTCAGAACTGCGAGCAAGAAGATGAGCCCAGCACGATATCGGCACTCTCTCTAGCAGCCACCATACAGAACACTCAGGTGGGCACGGCCCAACCAGTAAGATCAGTTGTAAGGCCCCCTAGCGGAGGGATAGGTGAGGTCGTGTCCACAGGTAACGACGGTACCATACATTATGCAGAGACAATAGCACCTCAGATTGTGGAGTCAACTCAGAATGATGTAATTGAATTAAATCCTGTCAGGGTGATCGCAGTCCCCAATGGGAATACTGACGCTCAGGGAGTCACTCCATCAGGAACATTGCTATGCATTGTCCTTGGTCCCGGACAGAATTGAGGACAGTTATGTCTGAATTTCCCAATCTCAGAAAGGATCTAGTTGCATGCCAGAGGTTTATTAAAGAATTAGGTAACGCCACCGAACCCACAAACAAAGATTGGCGAGGAGTGCTACGGATATGTTTACCCTCCTATATCGACCAGCGAAATTCATTACTGATTGTAAATTAGACGCAGAAGTACCTCTCACTGATGAGTACACTCAGGAGAATGTACGACAGATCAATCTGCAATTAGGAGTATATTTCCCTACTGTTGTCAAATGGAATAAAATCTTTTCCATAAGACAAAAAGAAGGTGAAGCGGCATCTGAATATTTCCATCAAGCACAGCAGGAAATGGCTAGATACACTGGGGTCGAGGACATTAAGGAAAATGTGCATCACAGGGAGGTAGCTGTGTCAGTATTAATGGACGGGTTAAAAGAGATATTAAGAACAAGGGTACAAACATCTCTACCTAACTGGAGAGGTATCTCGGTGGCTGCATTAAAAGAGTCCGCTATCGAGCACGATCGGAACTTCAATAAGCACAGGGAGTCACAGGGTGATAAGCTGATGACAGTAAGTATAAATGCCCTTACAACCAAACCACATTAGCCAAAACCCCAGACCCCTGATGGTAAGTCGCATGTAGTAGTATGTTATAACTGCCGGAAGGAAGGACATTTTGCACGGAACTGTAGTTATAAAGGCACACATAAGCTATATCGACCCCCTAGACCAGGATATGAACCACATTATAATACACATAATAGGGATCAGGGATCGCATAGGAGAAGTTACAAACCACACGCAGGGGAAACAAGAAAGCACCCACCAAGGAGGGACTGGCAGACCTCTAAAAATTCTCAGCTACCCTCCTCACATATTGTAGCTGCCAGCGTGCTGCGGGAGGGTCACAATATAAAATAGGGGTTGGGCCACACCTGTGGTCTGCAGCCAGTGATGTTGATTGCTAGCCTTGGTAGTGAACCTGAGGTCACAGTTGATGTAGCTGGTAGATCACTACCTTTTCTTGTAGATACAGGGGCGGCCAGGTCAGTGTAAAATTCAACGGTAGGTATGAAAACCACGGGTAAAACAATTTCGGCAATGGGAGTAACAGGAGTAGTACACTAATACCCTTTGAGTAGACCTGCGGAGATTACGATTGGGCCTTTGCAGACCAAGCATTCCTTTTTGTTAGCTGCATCGGCTCCGACTAATCTACTTGGGAGAGATCTATTGTGTAAAATGGGGTGTGTCATATATTGTACTCCTGAGGTTGTATTCCTGGATATACCCGAGAATCACGTTCAGGAAGTGCAGGCTATGTTAGACACCCCACAAAGGCTAATGTCATACTCTGCTGGTATAGACAGGTGTCCATCCAAGGTAGAGGAAATGATCTCACAAATACCGGGATCCCTCTGTACCAAAGATGGACAAGACACTGGATTGATGGCGAAAGTAGCTCCCGTAGTAGTGCAAATAAAAGATGGTAGGATAGCTCCAAAAATCCCACAGTATCCTCTGAAGCCAGAGGTGGAATTAGGAGTGTACCCAGTCATAGAGCGCTTGCTACAACAGGGCATCCTAGTTAGGACGTCCAGCACTGCCAATAGTCCCATCTTCCATGTGAAAAAGAGTGGGGGGAGGGGTTACAGGCTAGTGCAGGAACTAAGAGGGATAAACAAGATAGTTGAGAGACAATTCCCAGTAGTGCCAAATCCAGCTGTCATCCTCATGCAAATTCCCCCTACTGCAAAATTTTTCACTGTCATTGACCTCTGTTCTGCTTTCTTTTCTGTCCCTCTGCACCCTGACAGCCAATACCTGTTTACATTCACATACAGGGGAGTACAGTACACCTGGACTCTCTACCCCAAGGTTTCATTGACAGCCCAAGTATTTTCTCCCAGGCTCTGCATGACTGTTTACAATCCTTTCAACCTGAGAGCGGATCAGATTAATACAGTGTGTAGATGACTTACTGCTGTATTCTGATTCACTTGAATCGTCCTTGAAAGACACGAAACAGCTTCTGTTTCATCTTTCCAATACGGGATACAAGGTTTCAAAAGATAAGTTGCAGTTGTGCCAGACTAGGGTAAAATATTTGGGACATTGCTTGATGCGAGGCCTTAGACACCTTACCACTGATAGAATACAGGTGATTCGCAACATGACTCTGCCACAAACCCAGCAACAGATCCGCACTTTTCTTGGAATGTGTGGGTACTACCAAAACTGGATCACAGGGTTCTCCATACTGGCTTTACCTTTGCAAGAAATGGTCTCTTCAAACAAACCAGATCGGATCTCGCACACAGATGAGTCCAAACTGGCATTTGAGAGACTCAAACAGTGCCTATCACAGGCACCTGCATTAGGCATGCCAGATTATGGGAAACCCTTTGAACTGTACGGTACGGAAAGTGCTGGGTGTGCGGCAGGTGTCCTAACCCAGAGACATGGTGATGCCAGCAGGCTGGTAGCTTACTACAGTGCACAGTTGGACACCCTAGCGCGGTCTCTCCCCACATGCTTGCGAAGTGTTGCAGCGATATCATTGCTAGTGAGTAAAAGCGAAGACGTAGTGTTAGGACTCAACCTGACAGTCCATATGCCTCATGCAGTATCAGCCTTACTGAACTCCGCCCGAACCAGACATGTCTCATCAGCGCGGTTTACAAGGTGGGAATTAGCACTAATGGCCCCTGTAAACATCACCATAAAGAGATGCAGCGCACTAAATCCTGCAACTTATCTGCCGGGTGTGCCTGGACAGGCACAAAGGGTGGAGGATGAGAATGATGGTGAAGGAGGATTTAGTGCAGATACTGACACGCATGATTGTATGGAATATCTGAACCAGACTTTCACTGCAAGACCCGACATTAGTGACAACCCACTGGAAGGCGTAGATTTTACCTTTTACACTGACGGTAGTTGCCACAGACAGACGGACTCGGGAGACTTGTGTACTGGATACGCAGTCATAGATGACAGAGGTATCATAGAAGCTGAACCCCTGGGCCCACCGCACTCAGCACAAGTTGCTGAGCTGGTCGCCCTAACCAGAGAGTGTGAATTGGCCAAGGGTAAGTCAGCCAATATATATACAGATTCTAGGTATGCCTTTGGAGTAGTGCATGATTTCGGGGCCCTATGGCGCCTCAGAAATTTCATGACGGCAGCTGGCACACCTGTAGCGCATGCATCCCACATTAAAAGGCTTCTAACAGCGATACAAGAACCAGACAGAGTGGCTGTTATCAAGTGTAAAGCACATACTTACAACCAAGATCCAATCTCACTTGGTAACAGCCGGGCAGACAAAGCTACTAAATCAGCAGCCAGCACCCCCATACAAACAGATATCACATCACTGATGATATTCAACACCATCAACACACAAAACTTAAGTGAAATGCAAAATTTGTGTTCTCCACAGGAAAAGGCGGTCTGGAGGTCAAAGGGATATGGCCAGGAGTCCTCAGGACTCTGGACAGATGGACAGGGTAAGCCAGTGGCCCCCAGAGCATATCTTTCAAGCTTAGCTGAGGTGGCACATGGTCTGACTCATCTGGGTAAAGAGGGTATGTGTAAGCTGGTGAGAGCCTACTGGTGTGCGCCAGGATTCTCTTCTCATGCGGGTAAGAGAGCAATGATATGTCTTATTTGCTTGAGGAAGAATATTGGAAAGTCAATACCAACAGAACCATCCCATATCCCGCTGACAGACGGCCCTTTTCAGGTAATACAGATTGATTTCATACAGTTACCACCCTGTAGGAATTTAAAATATGTGTTAGTCTGTATTGATGTGTTTTCCAACTGGGTAGAAGAGTTCCCTGCTGCCACAAATACTGCTACGTTCACTGCAAAGAAAATTGTGCAGGAATTTGTGTGTAGATATGGTATCCCTAGAATAATTGAAAGCGATAGGGGTACCCATTTTTTTACAGGTGAAGTCTTTCAGGTTATGTGCAAGCTGATGGGAATTAATAGCAAGCTGCACACTCCGTACCGCCCACAGGCGAGTGCGAAGGTGGAGAGAGTAAACAGCACTATTAAGAATAAGCTGAGCAAAGTGATGTCTGAAACTGGATTGTTGTGGCCAGAAGCTTTGCTACTAGTATTGTACAGCATCAGAACCACTACCAGGCCCCCCCTTAACCTATCACCCTTTGAAAATCTTTTTGGTGGACAGCCCCATGTAATGATAGACCCCCAGGATGATTTGAAATGCAATAACGAAGTGACTGTAAAATATTTGGTTAAGATGAGCCAACAGCTGAGGAATCAAAACAAAAATCTAAAGCTGGTGATTCCTGACCTACCAAACAGTAATTGTCATGACATTGAACCGGGGGATTATGTAATGATTAAAAATTTTCTACGCTCAGGTTGCCTCATTGACAGGTGGGAAGGACCGTACCAAGTCTTACTAACCAGCACGACAGCGTTAAAGGTTGCCGAAAGAGAGACTTGGGTCCACTCGTCCCACTGTAAGAAGGTCGCTGACCCAGAGAGAACCCGAGACAAAGAGCAGAGTGTAGAGAACATCGCATCACTGAAGTGTCTGTTCCGGGAAGGTTGAGAGGCAGGACTGTTGTCACGGCACCTGAGCGCGGAGAACAACAAGACCAGAGGCGGTTGTCGTACCAGTTTTTCTTTTTTATTATTTTCTCCATCTCCCACTGCCCTCCTTCTCTCCTTCCCTTTTCCTCCCCCTTCTTGTTTCCTTTCTCTTCCCTTAACAAGATGGACTTACCCCAAGAGACTGCGTTCCGGGTTTTGCTGTTGACCCTGTTGTTGACCAGAACAGTCTGTTTCGGTGAGAGTCCCAGAGAGGTCGAGAAAGGATCTGGAATGGGTTCTGATGGCGAGGACTGATTTGTAGAATTCCAAGAACAACACATCACTCGAGCAAAGGCGAGTATCAGAAAACGATCTGGTAGTCAGGGATCTCGGAGGCACTGTGAAGGGTTATTGGCTGAGGAAAATTGCATTTGTAAAAATTGTGAGAACATAGTTGAGGATGGGTGCATCCAGAGATGTCAGTCCAGCCTTAATATCAACATGGACCGTTATCCATTGAGTGATTACCACTCCCTAGTGGTTAAGGTTTTAAACCAAACAGAATGCTGGCTGTGCTCACAAGTACCTCAAGGTCAGAGCAAGTCAGGATTAGTACCGTACCCTTTAGCAATAGATGAGGTACTCGAATTACGGGGTGGGAGACCGGTGGACAAGAAATTTAATATTTCTAGGCCCCCTAGTTTGAAGCTCCACCAGTATCATGTAGATAGATACTTACTATGCTTCAACATTTCCAATTTCCGAAAACCAGGAAATTGGGAGGTGACATGGAATAACCAGACCATGGCCTTTTCGCATAGAGCTGATAAGATACCCATAGACTCGCAACTTGTACGCCAAATAGCCAACAGTGGAAGGTATTTTCGGTATAGGTATACTCGACGAAGCAAGACCATGTGGGTTGGAGAAATATCACCAGGGTACTGTGCTCATATCATCCAGCCCGAACTTGTTCTGAGCAGATGGGAGAACTAGGGATTGCGTTTTTCACTTGGAAAGTTTGTAATATGGTAATGTCATATTCTGTCCCATATGTTCTCCCTGATGATGCCTATTTCATATGTGGGAGGAAGGCATATAAGTGGCTTGCCCCAAACTCAGAGGGATTGTGTTATGTTGGAAGTGTGTTGCCAGAGGTCATGACCATAACCCATGATAAGATGTAAGATGTTCACTGCAGTGCTCAGGCTCCTTATACTCATACTCACTATGAACACATCGTTAAGAGACATCTCATAGATAGGACAGAGCAAGTAGCCTCTGATTTGATCCACGAATCCACCGGGATTCAATTCCTTCTTGCATTAGACATCACCCGTACTGCCAGAGGAATTATAAATTATAGGTATATCCATGCGCTAGCGAACTTGATAGATAATATCACTGATAGGTATGACGACACCTTCGGGTAGGGAGTTGCAAGCTTACAATACAGAACTGATCCAGCATAGGATGGTCCTCAATTATATCACTGCCGTGACGGGTGGGTACTGTGTCACTTTGGCAACTAAATATGGTGTGAAGTGCTGCACGTATATTACAAACAGCACTGATGACCCAACCGAGATCATCGATCAAAAGATGGACGATATCTTGCAGTTGAAGTGGGAGTTCCGAAGGAGACACAACCTTACCCTGACTGCTGTGAGTAATGAACTGACCGGCTGGGTCTCATGGTTGAACCCACGAAATTGGTTCTCAGGTTTAGGAGAGTGGGCTCAAAATGTTATTATGAGTGTAGGGAAGTTTCTCCTTTGTATCCTGGGAGTCGTCATAATTATTGGTTTGATATTTAGGTGTGTTCGAATTTTAACGCGGCGCAAGCACGGCACAAAATTGATGAGTTTAAGGAGCGGGGGCATTGTTACAGCAGCAGATTTAATTTACGACCCATCCATAGAGACAATGTTATGATAAGGATTGCAAATGAATTCCATGGCCCGTTTTCTTTCACCCGTTTTTCCTTTGTCTCCCCCTTTGCCCAGATACATCGATCCGGAAAAGACATCGACTACACCCAAGAATGATTACGAAAATGTTATGTGAATGTATTTAAGATATGTGTCTTATCTTCATCACTACAACCTTCAGTTAGTGACACACATAGTCGACAGGTGATATCCACATATATTAGCACTCACATATGTTTCCCCTCTAAGTATCATCAACTAAATGTGCACCCCATTTGTTGGAACAAGAAGCCGAAAAGAGCTCGGTAGTGTTTGTTGGCCCACTTACAGACCCTTAATACGGGATAAGAAGGATTTAATGTATACTTCGCAATACCTCGAAGCTTATCTAGAACATATACGTCACGATGATACATGCCCCTCAGACATGGATTCATACATACATGCTTTTACTATCCCACTAGGTCATACATTTCCCGCCTACACTTCTTCTCCTACCATCCAATCATCTGTAGATATTGTATTATATATTTTTCTGTTTAGTGTTTAGATAGTGGCAGTTATTGTTGACTGCCAAAGGATGGACTGTCAAAATTGAAAAATATTCCAGTACACACATCACGTACTAACCACACACACATGCCCGCTGCGTGTGCACTTGTTCCGCCGTGCGTGCACATATCCGCAATTTGCATATGGTCGCTCCCGCGGTCCTGCGCGTGGTATGGGTATTTATGGCGGAGTTTGTGAGCGCATAGAGGGTTATCAAAACATTACATATTTAATCCAAATAGTGCACATTGTACACATAGCCCCCCTGCACCACATCAGCAAGTATCAACAGTTTAAATTATTCCAGGACTAAGGGATTTGCCTTTTCCTGATAGGAAGGGACAGACTAAGGTTATAAGGTGATGTCTGGTATCCAGCTGTAGGGCATTTTAAGGGTAACATTCCGGTGTTGGTTAGAGGAAGATCGCATATTCCTACGTATAGGTATGTGCAGAAGTAGAATATAGATATAAACTGTATTTACTGTATATTATGTATGCGGCGGGAATCCAGAGGAGACCACCCACAAGAGCAGTTGAGAAAGACATCGCTCATCTTTTGAAATCAACCTATGACCTCTCCTGTAATGTAAAGATGCATCTCTGTGTCCAATGGACAAAGGGATTACAGTATCCATTGTATTGCTTTTGGAAGTAGTGTATAAAAAGCCTGTTGCTGCCTGGCCGGTCAGAAGACTCTTAACGCTATCTACCTGATTAGCGGAGGACTGGACCAGGAAGCGCATGCAAATATTCTCACGTATGTACATTGACTGTAGCCATTTACTCTGTTGTATTGTAGTGTATAAATTGTATTGTTATCCCCTTCCAGATATATACGCTGAGGTGTCGGAGCCCAGTGTTTAACTACAAATCGGTGTTGTGTCCTCTTTTCCCTGCTAGGGTTTAAAGCGTATTACATTACCTAACTGTATAAGGTTTAAAAGTGTATTGATAAGGTGTGTACGCGCTGCGGGTACTTTGTACCGTCAGCGCTGCATAAGGTTTAAGGTGTAACATCATTGCAGTGCTTTGCTGCATAAGGTTTAGAGTGTAATAATATCATTGCATTGCATTACTAATAAGGTTTAAAGTATATCAAGAGTGTGTGCGCGCTGTGTGTACTTTTTACCCCAAGCGCGGCATTTGTACGCTAAGTCCGTACACTGTACGGGACTCTGTACGCAAATAGCGTACAAAGTGCGTAGAGTGTATATTAAGTCTAGCGGCCACAGCGGCTCCATGGTAAAAGTGTGTTTAAAGGTATAGCTTTATGGTTTAAGATAATATCAACATTATCAAACCTTAGCAGGAAAAGAAAGACATGACACCAGTCTGTAGTTAAACCACTGGGTTCCGACACCACAGCGTATTATTGCTGAAAGGGGGTTACAATATAAACAATACAACAGGACAATGGCTACATTCAATGGTACATACGTGATTGGATTCGCCGCGCTACCCGGTCCGGTCCTCGGTCATCTAATAGATAACTTTGTGAGTCTTGTGTCTGACCAGGCCTGCTGCAGGCTCTCTTTATACAATTCATCAAAAACATAACACAATGGATACTGTAATCTCTTTGTCCATTGGACACAGGGATGGTCATTTACAGTACAGGAGAGGTCATAGGTCGGTTTGAATAGGTAGGCGATGTCTGTTCCAACTGCTCTTGTGGGTGGTCTCCTCTGGATTCCCGCTGCATACATAATGTACAGTAAATACAGTTTATATCTATATTCTGCTCCTGCATATAACTATCCACAGGAACGTGCAATCTTTCTCAAACCAACACCGGAATGTTACCCTTAAAATACCCTTCAGCTGGATACCAAACACCACCTTATAACCTTGTTCTGTCCCCTCCTATTCTGTAAAGGTGAATCCCTTTGTTCTGTTACCATTTAAACTGCTGTTACTTTCTGATGTGGTGCAGGGAGACTATGTGTACATTGTGCACTGTTTGGTTTAAATATGTAATGTGTTTTGATAGCCTTCCATGCGTTCATAAACTCTACCGTAAATACTCATACCACGCGCTAATGCGCAGGACCGCGGGAGCGACCATACGCAAATTGTGGATATGCGCACACACGGCAGAACAAGTACACGCGCGGTAACCATCTGAGTGTAGTTTGTACGTGATGTGTGTACAGCAATATTTTTCGACTTTGACAGTCCACCCTTTGGCAGTCACCAATAACTGCCACTATCTAATCACTAAACAGAAAAATATCTATACAATATCTACAGAAGTTTTGGAAGGTCGGGGGAGAGTTGTAGGTTGGAAATGTATGACCTAGTGGGATAGTAGAAAGCATGTATGTATGAATCCATGTCTGAGGGGCATATATCATCGTGCCGTATATGTTCTAAATAAGCTTCGAGGTATTGCGAAATATACATTAGATCCTTCTCATCCCGTATTAAGGGTCTGTAAATGGGCCAACAAACACTACCGAGCTCTTTTTCAGCTTCTTGTTAAAACAAATGGGGTGCACATTTAATTGATGATACATGGAGGGGGAAACATAAGTGAGTGCTAGTATATGTGGATATCACCTGTCAACTATGTGTGCTGTTATCTGGAGGTTGCAGAGATTAAGATAAGACACATATCTAAAATACATTCACATAAACATTTTGGGTAGGGCTGATGTCTTTTCCGGATGGATATATCTGGGCAGAGGGGGAAACAAAAGAAAAACGGGTGAAAGAAACAGACCATGAAATTCATTTGCAATCCTTATCATAATACTTTCTCTATGGATGGGTCATAAATTAAATCTGCTGCTATAACAGCGCCCTCGCTCCTTAGACTCATCAACTTTGTGCTGTGCTTGCGCCGCGTCAGAATTGGAACACACCTAAATATCGAACCAATAATTATGACGACTCCCAGGATACAAAGGAGAAGCTTCCCTACACTCATAATAACATTTTGAGCCCATTCTCCTAAACCTGAGAACCAATTTCGTGGGTTCAACCATGAGACCCAGCCGGTCAGTTCATTACTCACAGTCACTAAGGTAAGGTTGTGCTTCCTCCTGAACTCCCACTTCAACTGCAAGATATCGTCCATCTTTTGATCGACGATCTCCGTGGGGTCGTCAGTGCTGTTTGTAATATACGTACAGCACTTCACACCATATTGAGTTGCCAGAGTAACACAGTACCCACCTGTCACGGCTGTGATATAATTAAGGACCATCCTGTGCTGAATCAGTTCCTTCTTGTAAGCTTGTAACGCCCTTCCCGTATACCTGAAGGTGTCGTCATACATCTCAGTGATATTATCTATCAAGTTCGCTAGCGCACGGATATACCTATAATTTATAATTCCTCTGGCAGTACGGGTGATGTCTAAAGCGAGAAAGAATTGAATCCCGGTGGATTCGTGGATCAAATCAGAGGCTGCGTGCTCTGTCCTATCTATGAGGTGTCTCTTGATGATGTGTTCATAGTGAGTATGAGTATAAGGAGCCTGAGCACTGCGGTGAACGTCATTCATCTTATCATGGGTTATGGTCATGACCTCTGGCA
Organism: Pseudophryne corroboree; assembly: GCF_028390025.1. Lineage (NCBI taxonomy): Eukaryota > Metazoa > Chordata > Amphibia > Anura > Myobatrachidae > Pseudophryne > Pseudophryne corroboree. The sequence goes on from NC_086448.1 coordinate 484,753,500, forward strand.
GTACTCTCCCAATATAACACAATCCCTCTGAGCTCGGGACAAGCCACTTGTACGCCTTCCTCCCACATATGAAATAGGCATCATCTGGGAGAACATATGGGACAAAATATAACATCACAATATTACAAACTTTCCAAGTGAAGAAACCAATCCCTAGTTCTCCCATCTGCTCAGTACAAGTATCGGGCTGGATGATATGAGCACAATACCCTGGTGATATTTTTCCAACCCACATGGTCTTGCTTCCACGAGTATACCTATACCGAAAATACCTGCCACTGTTGTCTATGTGCCGTACAAGTTTAGAGTCTATGGGTACCCTATCAGCTCTGTGTGAAAAGGTCATTATCTGGTTATTCCACGTCACTTCTCAATTTCCCGGTTTTCGGTAATTGGAAATATTAAAACACAATAAGGACCTGTCTACATGATACTGGTGGAGCTTCAAACTAGGGGGCCTAGAGATATTGAATTTCTTGTCCACCGGTCTCCCACCCCATAATTCGAGTACCTCATCTATTGCTAAAGGGTACGGTACTAATCCTGACTTGCTCTGACCTTGAGGTACCTGTGAGCATACCCAGCATTCTGTCTGGTTTAAGACCTTACCCACTAGTGAGTGGTAATCACTCAGCGGATGATGGTCCATGTCGATATTAAGGTTGGACTGATATCTCTGGATGCACCCATCCTCAACTATGTTCTCACAATTCCTACAAATACAATATTCATCAGACAATAACACCTCACAGTGCCTCCGAGCTCCCTGACTACCAGAGCGCTTACTGATGCCAGCCTTTACTAAAGTGATGCACTGATCCTGAGATCCTACAAATTCATACTTGCCATCAGAACCCATTCCAGATCCCTGCTCGACCTCTCTGGGACCCTCACCAAAACAAACTGTCCTTATCAAAACCAGAATTACTTACAGAACCCCAAACGCAGCCTCTTGTGATCGATCCATTTCATTAGGGGAAAGGAGGAAAATAAGAAGGAGAAAAGAATGGAAAAATGCAGGGGGAGGTGAAAAAAAAGAAAGTGGTACGACAACCGTTCTAGCTCTTGTTACTCTCTGTGCTCAGATGCCTTTCAACTGTCCTGCCTCTCAACTTTCCCGGAACAGACACTCCAGTGATACGAGATTCTCTACACTCTGCTCTTTGTCACGAGTTCTCTCTGGGTCAGCGACCTTCTTGCAGTGGGACGAGTGGATCCAAGTCTCTCTTTCGGCGACCTACAATGCTGTTGTGCTGGTTAACAAGACTTGAGATGGTCCTTCCCACCTTTCTATGAGGCAACCTGAGCGTAAGAAATTTTGAATCATCACATAATCCCCAGGTTCAATGTCATGACATTACTGTTCGTTAGGTCAGGAATCACTAGCTTTAAATTTCTTTGTTGATTTCTCAGCTGCTGGCTCATCCCAACCAAATATTTCACAGTCACTTCATTATTACATTTCAAATCATCCTGGGGGTCTATCATTACATGAGGTTGTCGACCAAAAAGAATTTCAAATTGTGATAGGTTAAGGGTAGACCTGGGAGTGGTTCTGATGCTGTACAACACTAGTGGCAAAGCTTCTGGCCAGGACAATCCAGTTTCAGCCATTAATTTGCTCAATTTGTTCTTAATAGTGCTATTCACTCTCTCCACCTTTGCACTTGCCTGTGGACGGTACGGAGTATGCAGCTTTCTATTAATTCCCATCAGCTTGCACATTACCTGAAAGACTTCAACTGTAAAATGGTTACCCCTATCACTGTCAATTATTCTAGGGATGCCATATCTACACACAAATTCCTGCACAATTTTCTTTGCAGTGAACGTAGCAGTATTTGTGGCAGCAGGGAACTCTTCTACCCAGTTGGAAAATACATCAATACAAACTAACACATATTTTAAATTCCTACAGGGTGGTAACTGTATGAAATCGATTTGTATTACCTGAAAAGGTCCGTCTGTCGGAGGGATATGGGATGGCTCTGTTGGTATTGACTTTCCAATATTCTTCCTCAAACAAGTAAAACATGTCATTGCTCTCTTACCTGCATGAGAAGAGAATCCTGGCGCACACCAGTAGGCTCTCACCAGCTTACACATACCCTCTTTACCCAGATGAGTCAGACCGTGTGCCGCCTCAGCTAGGCTTGGAAGATATGCTCTGGGGGCCACTGGCTTACCTTGTCCACCTGTCCACAGTCCTGAGGATTCCTGGCCATATCCCTTTGACCTCCAGACTGCCTTTTCCTGTAAAGAACACAAATCTTGCATTTCAATTAATTGTTGTGTGTTGATCGTGTTAAATGTCATCAGTGGTGTGATGTTCGTTTGTATGGGGGTGCTGGCTGCTGATTTAGCAGCTTCGTCTGCCCGGCTGTTACCAAGTGAAATTGGGTCTTGGTTGTAAGTATGTGCTTTGCACTTGATAACAGCCACTCTGGTTACTGTATCGCTGTTAGAAGCCTTTTTATGTGGTACGCATGCGCTACTGGTGTGCCAGCTGCCGTCATGAAATTTCTGAGGCGCCATAGGGCCCCGAAATCATGCACCACTCCATAGGCATACCTAGATTCTGTGTATATATTAGCTGACTTACCCTTGGCCAATTCACACTCTCTGGTTAGGGTGACCAATCCACCAACTTGTGCTGAGTGCGGTGGGCCCAGGGGTTCAGCTTCTATGATACCTCTGTCGTCTACAACTGCATATCCAGTACACATGTCTCCTGAGTCCGTCTGTCTGTGGCAACTACCGTCAGTGTAGAAGGTAAGGTCTACCCCTTCCAGTGGGTTGTCACTGATGTCAGGCCTCGCAGTGAAAGTCTGATTCAGGTATTCCATACAATCATGCTTATCAGTGTCTACAATAAATCCTCCTTCACCATCATTCTCATCCTCCACCCTTTGTGCCTGTCCAGGCACACTTGGCAAGTAAGTTGCAGGATTTAGTGAGCTGCATCTCTTTATGGTGATGTTTACAGGGGCCATCAGTGATAATTCCCACTTTGTAAACCGAGCAGATGAGACATGTCTGGTTTGGGCGGAGTTCAGTTAGGCTGATACTGCATGAGGTGTATGGATGGTCAGATTGTGTCCTAACACTATGGGGTAAATTTACTAAGATTCGTAATTTCCGAAAAAAGGTCAAAGTTCAATCACGAATGACATCGACAGTGTAAAACTGCAACTTTTTGAATTGATTACGATGGATTTACTAAGCTGTCGTATTCGGGTTTTTCTTTTCTTCCGATGTCGATGTCATTCGTGGTTTTTTACCTATTTTTACGGCAGTGATTAGCAAAACACTGCCGACTTTTTTTACAATCAATCTCGGCCGGATCTGTGTGATCCGTGCTGGGGTTTATTTTTTTTATTTTTTTAATTAAACACTGTAAAATAATAAAAAAAAATGCGTGGGGTCCCCCCTCCTAAGCATAACCAGCCTCGGGCTCTTTGAGCCGATCCTGGTTGCAAAAATATGGGGAAAAAAATGACAGGGGTTCCCCCATATTTAAGCAACCAGCATCGGGCTCTGCGCCTGGTCCTGGTCCCAAAAATACGGGGGACAAAAAGAGTAGGGGTCCCCCGTATTTTTAAAACCAGCACCGGGCTCCACTAGCTGGACAGATAATGCCACAGCCGGGGGTCACTTTTATATAGTGCCCTGCGGCCGTGGCATCAAAAATCCAACTAGTCACCCCTGGCCGGGGTACCCTGGGGGAGTGGGGACCCCTTCAATCAAGGGGTCCCCCCCCCAGCCACCCAAGGGCCAGGGGTGAAGCCCGAGGCTGTCCCCCCCCATCCAATGGGCTGCGGATGGGGAGGCTGATAGCCTTTGTTGTAAAAGAAAAGATATTGTTTTTAGTAGCAGTACTACAAGGCCCAGCAAGCCTCCCCCGCATGCTGGTACTTGGAGAACCACAAGTACCAGCATGCGACGGAAAAACGGGCCCGCTGGTACCTGTAGTACTACTACTAAAAAAATACCCAAAAAAAGACAAGACACACACACCGTGAAAGTAAAGATTTATTACATACATCCACACAAACATACATACATACTTACCTTATGTTCACACGCAGGTCGGTCCTCTTCTCCAGTAGAATCCAAGGGGTACCTGTTGAAGAAATTATACTCACGAGATCCAGGGGTCCAGGCTCCTCGGGAAATCCAGGGGTAATCCACGTACTTGTATAAAATAAGAAAACGGAAAGCCGAGCCACGAACTGAAAGGGGCCCCATGTTTTCACATGGGACTCCTTTCCACGAATGCCAGAAACCCACTCTGACTGATGTCTAAGTGGGTTTCTTCAGCCAATCAGGGAGTGCCACGTTGTAGCACTCTCCTGATCGGCTGTGTGCTCTTGTCCTCACTGACAGGCAGCACACGGCAGTGTTACAATGTAGCGCCTATGCGCTACATTGTAACCAATGATGGGAACTTTCTGCCCTGCGGTTGACCTAAAGTGACGTCACCGCTGAGCTGAAAGTTCCCATCATTGGTTACAATGTAGCGCATAGGCGCTACATTGTAACACTGCCGTGTGCTGCCTGTCAGTGAGGACAGGAGCACACAGCTGATCAGGAGAGTGCTACAACGTGGCACTCCCTGATTGGCTGAAGAAACCCACTTAGACAGAAGTCAAAGTGGCTTTCTGGCATTCGTGGAAAGGTGACCCATGTGCAAACATGGGTCCCCTTTCAGTTCGTGGTCGGGACACCGTTTTGTTTTTTTTGTCAAGTACGTGGATTACCCCTGGATTTCCCGAGGAGCCTGGACCCCTGGATCTCGTGAGTATAATTTCTTCAACAGGTACCCCTTGGATTCTACTGGAGAAGAGGACCGACCTGCGTGGGAACTTAAGGTAAGTATGTATGTATGTGTGTATGTATGTAATAAAATTATACTTTCACGGTGTGTGTGTCTTGTCTTTTTTTGGGTATTTTTTTAGTAGTAGTACTACAGGTACCAGCGGGCCCGTTTTTCCGTCGCATGCTGGTACTTGTGGTTCTCCAAGTACCAGCATGCGGGGGAGGCTTGCTGGGCCTTGTAGTACTGCTACTAAAAACAATATCTTTTCTTTTACAACAAAGGCTATCAGCCTCCCCATCCGCAGCCCATTGGATGGGGGGGGACAGCCTCAGGCTTCACCCCTGGCCCTTGGGTGGCTGGGGGGGGGGGACCCCTTGATTGAAGGGGTCCCCACTCCCCCAGGGTACCCCGGCCAGGGGTGACTAGTTGGATTTTTGATGCCACGGCCGCAGGGCACTATATAAAAGTGACCCCCGGCTGTGGCATTATCTGTCCAGCTAGTGGAGCCCGGTGCTGGTTTTAAAAATACGGGGGACCCCTACTCTTTTTGTCCCCCGTATTTTTGGGACCAGGACCAGGCGCAGAGCCCGATGCTGGTTGCTTAAATATGGGGGAACCCCTGTCATTTTTTTCCCCATATTTCTGCAACCAGGATCGGCTCAAAGAGCCCGAGGCTGGTTATGCTTAGGAGGGGGGACCCCACGCAATTTTTTTTGAAAAAAGAATCACTTTCCCACCCCTTCCCACTGATATACATGCACGGATCTCATGGATCCGTGCATGCCTATCCAATCACGAATAAAAAAAGCAGGTCTGTTTTTTTTTAGCACTTTTTTACGAGTTGTAATTTTTCACGGCAGTGTTTGTTCTTTTTTTGCTTTGCACTTCTTAGTAAATGACCGAGATTCATACTTAAACAGCCGCGTTTTGACCGATGGTGTATTCATTCGTAATTTTTTACCTGAACTTGCAAAAAATTACGAATGCCCTCATCACTGCCGTGATTAGTGCTTAGTAAATTACCGAGATGACACTTTGATGAAAAAACGGCATCTCGGTCAAAATCGGGAGCTTAGTAAATATACCCCTATGTCCTCACTTTTACTTGCTAGCAAAGCTTTCGCTGCAACACTTTGCAAGCATGTGGGGAGAGACCGCGCTACGGTGTCCAACTGTGCACTGTAGTAAGCTATCGGCCTGCTGGCATCACCATGTCTCTGGGTTAAAACTCCTGCCGCACACCCTGCACTTTCTGTACCATATAATTCAAAGGGCTTCTCATAATCTGGCATACCTAATGCAGGTGCCTGTGATAGGCACTGTTTGAGTCTCTCAAATGCCAGTTCGGACTCATCTGTGTGTGAGACCCATTCTGGTTTGTTCGAAGAGACCATTTTTTGCAAAGGTAAAGCCAGTATAGAGAACCCTGGAATCCAGTTTCGACAGGACCCACACATTCCAAGGAAAGTGCGGATCTGTTGCTGCGTTTTTGGCAGAGTCATGTCGCGAATCGCCTGTATTCTATCAGCGGTGAGGTATCTAAGTCCTTGAGTCAAGCAATGTCCCAAATATTTTACCCTGGTCTGGCACAACTGTAACTTATCCTTTGAAACCTTGTGTACCGTTTGGGAAAGATGAAACAGAAGCTGTTTCGTGTCTTTCAAGGACGATTCGAGTGAGTCAGAACACAACAATAAGTCATCGACATACTGTATTAGAACTGATCCACTCTCAGGTTGAAAGGATTGTAAATAGTCATGCAAGGCCTGGGAGAAAATACTCGGGCTGTCAATTAAACCTTGGGGGAGACGAGTCCAGGTGTACTGTACTCTCTGGTATGTAAAAGCAAAAAGATATTGGCTGTCAGGGTGCAGAGGGACAGAAAAGAAGGCAGAACAGAGGTCAATGACAGTAAAGAATTTTGCAGTAGAGGGAATTTGCATGAGGATGACAGCTGGATTGGGCACTACGGGGAATTGGCTCTCAACTATCTTGTTTATCCCCCTTAGATCCTGCACTAGCCTGTAACCCCTCCCCCACTCTTTTTCACAGGGAAGATGGGACTATTGGCAGTGCTGGACGTCCTGACTAGGATGCCCTGTTGTAGCAACCGCTCTATGACGGGGTACACTCCTAATTCTACCTCTGGCTTCAGAGGATACTGAGGGATTTTTGGAGCTATCCTACCATCTTTTACTTGCACTACTACTGGAGCTACATTCGCCATCAATCCAGTGTCTTGTCCATCTTTGGTCCAAAGGGAACCCGGTATTTGTGAGATCATTTCCTCTACCTTTGACGGATACTTGTCTATAACAGTAGAATGCGACATTAGCCTTTGAGGGGTGTCTAATATATCTTGTACTTCTTGAACGTAGTTCCCAGGTATATCCAAGAAGACACCCTCAGGAGTACAGTATATGACACACGCATTTTACACAATAAATCTCTCCCGAGTAGATTAGTCGGAGCCGATGCAGCCAACAGGAAAGAATGTTTGGTTTGCAAGGGCCCTATCGTAATCTCTGCAGGTCTACTCAAAGGGTATTGTTGCACAGTTCCTGTTACTCCCATTGCCGAAATTGTTTTACCCATGGTTTTTATGCCTGCTGTCGAATTTAACACTGACCTGGCCGCCCCTGTATCTACAAGAAAAGGTAATGGTACACCAGCTACATCAACCGTGACCTCAGGTTTACTACCAAGGCTAGCAATCAACTTCACTGGCTGCAGACTACAGGTGTGGCCCAACCCCTATTGTGTGGTGAGACCCTTCCGCAGCACATTGGCAGCTACAATATGTGAGGGGGGTAGCTGAGAATTTTCGGAGGCCTGCCAGTCTTTCCTTGGTGGGTACCTCCTTGTTTCTCCTGTATGTGGCGCATAATTTCTCCTAGGTGGTCCCTGATCCCAATTATGTGCATTGTAGTGTGGTTCATATCCTGGTCTAGGGGTCGGTATACATTATGTGTACCTTTATTCCTACATTCCCTTGCAAAATGTCCTACCTTGTGACAAGTATAGCATGTTACTATACGTGACTTACCATCAGGGATCTGGGGTTTCGGCTGATATGGCTTTTTTGTAAGTGTGTCTATACTTACTGTCATCAGCCTTTCCCCCTGTAACTCCCTGTGCTTAATGATGCTCCTATCATGCTCAACAGCAGACTCTCTTAATGCAGCCACGAGATACCTCTCCAGTTTGGTAGAGAGGTCTGTACCCTTGTTCTTAATGCCTCCTTTAACCCGTCCATTAATACAGTAACAGCTACCTCCCTGTGATGCACATTATCTTTTATGTCCTCGATCCCAGTGTATCTAGGCATTTACTGTAGTGCTCGATGGAAATATTCGGATGCCGTTTCACCTTCCTTTTGTCTTATGGAAAAAATTTTATTCCATTTGACAACAGTAGGGAAATATACTCCTAATGCAGATTGATTTGCCGTACATTCTCCTGAATGTATTCATCAGTGAGAGGTACTTCCGCGTCTAACTTACAATCGGTTATGAATTTTGCAGGGTCAATATTTGAGGGTAAACATACCCGTAGCACTCTTCGCCGATCTTTGTTCGTGGGTTCATTGGCATTACCTTACTCTTTAATGAACCACTGGCATGCGACTAGATCTTTTCTGGGATCAGGAAATTCTGACATAATTGACCTTAACTCTGCCCGGGACCAAGGACAATGCATGGCAATGTTCCTGATGGGAGTGACTCCCTGAGCGTCAGTCTTCCCATTGGGGACTGCAATCACCCTGACAGGATTTAATTCAATTACATCATTCTGGTTTGATTCTACAATGTGAGGTGCTATTGTTTCTGCATAATGTACGGTACCGTACTTACCTGTGGACACGACCTCACTTATCCCTCCGCTAGGGGGCCTGACTACTGCTCTTGTTGGTTGGGCCGTGCCCACCTGAGTGTCTTGTATGGTGGCTGCTAGAAAGAGTGCCGATATCGTGCTGGGCTCATCTTCTTGCTCGCAGTCCTGGGGAAAACTTAAAATGGGATACAACTGGCAAGGGTTAGCGTTAGTACATTTATCAATTACTCTCCTATCCTGAACCAATGTACCATTGTCTGTAGCCACTTTCTCCCCCACAATATATGGTGGTGGTGGTGCGGTCGCCATTGTTTTCCCGCTAGGTTTGGAACCTGCTGCGTGGGCAAATTCCCTTTGCATATCCCCCTCCTGTTGCCATAAATTTAAACAATCTGTATGTCTAATCCTTTGTTTCTTGGATTTTATCAGACATATCCTTATCTTTAAGTTCTGTAATACCTCTGGATCAAAAGCTGCCCACCCTAGTGAATGGTTCCCTATCTTTGTTAGTCATACATACCCATTCATTGCAAAAAGCCTCCTTGTGTGAACCATACTTTTCACACATAATAAACCTTGCTGACCCTCTCGTCGCAGATCTGACCTTTTCGGTCCCACTTCTTCAGCCTCAACCCTGGCTACTGAACGCCCACTGCTTGTGCAATTGGATCCCATCGTGGACTTTTTGCCAATAAACGCAATCCCCAATGCACACCGCAGATAAACGGTGAAAGACACCTAGCGCTTTCACTCGCTACTTCTCCACTGAGTACCACGACTCACTCCAATAGTGAACCCAGCGAGGCCCTATCTGGTTTCTATTTACTGGAAGTGTTTAAGAGTGACTTACCTATTCCAGTAAATATACATCGCTGGAGACTTTCCTGAGAGAGACCAGCGAAAACTCCCTATAACCTTATACACAAATCACACTTGCGTATGCTCTATACAGCGCTAATGGTACCGCGTTTTTACACAAAGCTCGTAAAGGGGTATCCAGTTGCGCTATATATATCGCACCCACAAATGCGCGGTCCAATCGCACAGCGTATAGGTACTTGTTACCTATCTGCCGTACAACCACGGGTCGATGTACAAACTGCGACCCTCAGCCCAGAGCGTAATACAAAAACCTTTTAATTTCAATGCTTCGCACTACTATGCACTATCACGCTCCACTGCAAATCACCTCATGATTTGCGTATTTCAATCTATATTAACATGAGTCAGCCGCCTCATGCCACCAAGCCTCTACTTACTTGATGTACCACGGGACCCGATTTCCGGAGTTCAATACGTTCACTCTTACGTTCGCTCACTCAAATATACTTTGTTTTTCTGTACAGAAAATTTGGATTCATTCAGGTTGGCAGCTTTACCCCAGAGGCAATTGAAATAAAAATTATTTATACTAAATTTTGTTTTCATACTAAAAAATTTTTAAAAACCGGGTAGTTTTGTGCTATTGTAGCAGGGCTACTGTCCCACCTTTAAACTAAACGAACTGTTGTGTAATTTGTACTTAGCGCCCATACTCTTATGCAATTTGCGTAAACACGCGACCGTGCGTGTCTCTTACGCCGCGTGTGCAGTTCCGTACTTTGTCCGAGACACGTGTACAAAACCGTACGTCCGCAATTGCACAAATCATACAACTCTATAAATGTGAGCAATAAAACTACTATTGCCCACTAAACACAACACAGTTTCTTTCTGTATAAACCTTTACAACTAGGCCAGACTGCGTTTGTGCTTTACGCTTACTTCCTTAAATATTTATTTTAGTTTTAACTATATAGCAACAAATATCTCCGGTTTCACACAGGTCTAAATGAATCTAGCAATCTGAATGTTATGGCAACAATGTGAGTATATACAAAGAGTATGGGTGCCTTTTGTTGTGTACGCTTTTGGCGCCAAAAAAAATTCACAGATTTTTAAATAGCTTTTTTCCTGTTTACCTTACAGGTTCTACCAGCATCTGTACAAAACATACAGAGCAGACGCCATCTAATCAGCAAATTAGTAGGGTTTTAAGTGTATCCATCGACCAGGAAAAGGATACGTAGGACACTTTCTGTCCACCTTTTTGCTGATAGATTAAGTCTGCTGTGACCTGTTAGGCTGTGAGTATGTGGAAATCCGGACGGAGCCCCAAATTGATGATGATGATTTATAAACAGGAATGAAAAGCTACACCTTATACACACTTTAAATACACTTTACCATGGAGACGCTGCGGCCGCTAAACTTAATACACACTCTACGCACCTTTTACGCTGTTAGCGTACAGAGTCCTGTACCGTGTACGGACTTTGCGTACAAACGCTGCGCTGATGGTACAAAGTACACACAGCGCGTACACACCCAATGAATACACTTTAAACCTTACGCAGCAATGCAGTGCGATGCTATTACACTTTAAACCTTAGCAGGGAAAGAAAGACATGACACCAGTCTGTAGTTAAACCACTGGGTTCCGACACCACAGCATATTATTGCTGAAAGGGGGTTACAATATAAACAATACAATACAACAGAATAATGGCTACATTCAATGGTACATACGTGATTGGATTCGCTGCGCTACCCGGTCCGGTCCTCGGTCATCTAATAGATAACTTTGTGAGTCTTGTGCCTGACCAGGCCTGCTGCAGGCTCTCTTTATACAATTCATCCAAAACATAACACAATGGATACTGTAATCTCTTTGTCCATTGGACACAGGGATGGTCATTTACAGTACGGGAGAGGTCATAGGTCGGTTTGAATAGGTAGGCGATGTCTGTTCCAACTGCTCTTGTGGGTGGTCTCCTCTGGATTCCCACCGCATACATAATGTATAGTAAATACAGTTGATATCTATATTCTGCTCCTGCACATAACTATCCGCAGGAACATGCAATCTTTGTCAAACCAACACCGGAATGTTACCCTTAAAATACCCTTCAGCTGGATACCAAACACCACCTTATAACCTTGTTCTGTCCCCTCCTATCCTGTAAAGGTGAATCCCTTTGTTCTGTTACCATTTAAACTGCTGTTACTTTCTGATGTGGTGCAGGGAGACTATGTGTACATTGAGCACTATTTGGATTAAATATGTAATGTGTTTTGATAGCCTTCCATGCGTTCACAAACTACCGTAAATACTCATACCACGCGCTAATGCGCAGGATCGCGGGAGCGACCATACACAAATTGCAGATATGTGCACGCACGGCGGAGGCCATCTGTGTGTAGTTTGTACGTGATGTGTGTACTGCAATATTTTTCGACTTTGACACACCTGGCCCATCTAGGAGTGGCACTGCAGTGTCAGACAGGATGGCAGATTTAAAAAATAGTCACCAAACAGCACATGATGCAAAGAAAAAAAGAGGTGCAATGATGTAGCTGTGTGAGTAAGCTAAGCGACGCAAGTGGTTGCACAAACACCTGGCCCATCTAGGAGTGGTGCTGCAGTTTTCTAGAGAGAGGATGAGTGTTTCCATCCTCATGTGAATCTGAGCCACTAGCCATGAACATAGGCCAGGGCCTCAGCCATTCCTTGCCACTCCGTGTCATAAATGGAATATTGGCAAGTTTATGCTTCTCATCAGACGCTTTTAATTTTGATTTTTGGGTAATTTTACTAAACTTTTGTAGTATACTTGACAACACAGAGGTAGGTAGAACAGTGGACTACAGTACAATCCTGCTATATCTATACTGGTGGTCAGCAAAATTCTGCACTGTCCTCCTACTGTATGTAAAGCGCACAACTAAAATACAGCACAGGTATGGATGGAAACCTCCGCAAATGCTCCGAAACAGAATACAAAATGAAGCGGGCTAGGCGGCAGCACGCGGCAGAGCCGCAACTCATGAAAACAACACGAGATCCTCTGGCGACTATTGCGGGCAATTGAGGACCAGAAGACTCCTTGGGATGAGATGACAACTCCAAGATTCGGGAACTCTGAGGACAGGAATGACCGGACACAGCAGGACTGGAACAGACGTTCAGCAAACCTAAGCAGCATGCAGGAAGCTGTTACCGACGTCTGTGTGAAGCACTGAGAAGGTATTTAGCAGGGAGTCCTCCAATCAGATCTTCAGAGCCTGATTAGCATAAATGCCGTGCAGCTGCCTTGCTGCACGACCAGAAGACAAGTGTATGTGTGGTTAACTTGATTGACCCTGCAACGGGGAGCGCGGTCCGCCCGTGGCGTCCCCATTGCTAGGGTCCAGGCGGCTCAGCGCGCCCGGCGTCACAGCGTTGCTAGGGAGCCGGCGGCTCAGCGCACACGGCGTCCCAGCGTTGCTAGGGACCCGGTGGCTAGCACGCTCGGCGTCCCTAGTTGCTAGGCGCCGGGCCGCGAGGACATCGCGGACCACGGCGCCTAACAGTACCCCCCCCCCCTTGAGGAGGGGTCAACGAACCCCTAAAGCCAGGTTTCTGAGGAAATTCCAGAAAAAATGCTCTCTTGAGTTTAGGGGCATGAAGATCCTTATCCAGGACCCAAGACCTTTCCTCCAGACCATAGCCTTTCCAGTGAACCAAAAAATAAAGCCGACCCCGGGACATTCTAGAATCAAGAACTTTCTCTACCAAGAACTCCTGTTGTCCCTGCACATCCACTGGAGATCTACTCTGAGAGATCCTCCAAGGAAATCTACTGGAAGAAACATATTGTTTCAACAGGGAACAGTGAAAAGTATTTCCAATTCTGAGAGATCTTGGTAAATGTAGCCGAAAGGCAACTGGGTTGACCTTCTTAATAATAAGAAACGGTCCTATAAATGTGGGTCCCAGTCTAGCCGAGGATTGTCGAAGCTTGATGTTGCGAGTAGACAACCACACCTTATCTCCCACCTTAAAAGTGCAAGGACGTCGGAGCCTGTCAGAAAATTTCTTCTCTCGGAAGGCCGCTTTTCTGAGAGCAAGGTGCACTTTTCTCCAAATTGCTCTGAGATGGGAGGTTAAGGTCAGCGAGGAGACTGGAGAATGATGAAAAAAAGAATTGGCTCTGGGGTGAAAACCAAAAACTGAAAAGAATGGAGACTCTTTGGTGGAGGAATGACAAGAGTTATTATAAGCAAATTCAGCCAAAGGGAGAAACTCGAACCAATCATTCTGGAGTTTGGCTGAATACAAACGTAAATATTGTTTTAATGACTGGTTGACTCGTTCGGTTTGTCCGTTAGATTGTGGATGGTACCCAGATGTTAAAGAGAGTTTCATATTTAATGAGGCACAAAAACGTTTCCAGAAACGAGCAATGAATTGCGGACCCCGATCAGAGACAATATCCCTGGGCAAACCATGAAGCCTGAACACATGGTGGAGGAACAAAACTGCCAACCCTTGAGCAGAAGGCAATCGGGGAAGAGCAATAAAATGAGCCATTTTACTAAAACGGTCCACTACCACCCAAATGACTCGGAATCCGGCTGAAAGGGGAGGGTCAACCACGAAATCCATGGAGATATGAGACCATGGCCTGAGAGGAACAGTTAAAGGCATGAGTTGCCCGATAGGCAACGAACGAGGAACCTTATGCTGTGCACAAACCTGACAGGAATGGACGAATTCCTTAACGTCTTTAGAAAGACTAGGCCACCACACTGAGCGAGAGACTAACTCCAAGGTCTTAGTGATACCCGGATGCCCTGAGACTTTGTTGTCATGAAACTCAGTTAAAACAGTGGCTCTCAAAAATTCAGGGACATAAAGACGACCAGCAGGAGTAAGTCTAGGAGCTTGGTTTTGAAGCTGGTTTAACTGGGTAAATAAATCCTGTGTGAGGCCTGCCCGGATGACCGAAGATGGAACTATGAGGGTAACAACAGGATTGCTATTGTGAACCGGAAGAAAGCTACGTGACAGGGCATCAGCTTTCGTATTCTTGGAACCAGGCCTGAAAGTGATGATAAACCTGAAATGAGTAAAAAATAATGCCCAACGTGCCTGCCGAGCATTAAGCCATTTAGCAGATTCAATATATTGCAGGTTCTTATGGTCAGTTAAAACCGAAATAGTATGTCTAGCTCCCTCCAGCCAATGCCTCCATTCCTCGAAAGCCCATTTTACTGCCAGTAACTCCCGATTACCAACGTCATAGTTTGATTCAGCGGAGGAGAATTTCCTGGAAATAAAGGCACAAGGATGTAACTCCAGAGACTCCGGATCTTCTTGAGAAAGGACAGCCCCCACTCCAACCTCTGAGGCATCAACCTCCACAATAAAGGGCAATTCCGGATTAGGATGTCTGAGGACAGGAGCCGAGACAAAGGCTTGTTTCAAGGCCTGGAAAGACAACTCAGCTTCATGCGACCAATAGGAAGGATCCGTTCCTGTTTTAGTCAGAGCTACAATGGGAGCAACCAGGTCAGAAAAAGAATGAATGAACCGCCTATAATAATTTGCAAACCCTAAAAAGCGCTTAATTGCTTTTAAATTAGTGGGTTGCGCCCAATTAAGGATGGCCTGGAGTTTCTTCGGTTCCATGGAAAATCCCTGGGGAGAAATTATGTACCCTAAAAAAGATACTTCTGTGATGTGAAAATCACACTTCTCCAGCTTGGCATATAAATGATTCTCACGTAACTTTTGAAGAACCAGATGCACCTGGGTAACATGTTGTTCCATCGATTCAGAATAAATCAAGATATCGTCTAAATAAACGACCACGAATTTCCCTAGGAAGTCACGGAGAACATCGTTAATGAGGTCTTGAAAAACTGCCGGAGCATTTGACAGGCCGAACGGCATCACCAGGTATTCATAGTGACCCGACTGAGTGCTGAAAGCCGTCTTCCACTCATCCCCAGATTTAATTCGAATGAGGTTGTAAGCTCCCCTAAGGTCAATTTTAGAAAAAATCACGGCGGAACGTGACTGATCAAAAAGCACAGAAATTAACGGCAAAGGATAGGTGTTTTTAACGGAGATCTTATTCAGAGCCCTAAAATCAATGCATGGTCTAAGCGAGCCATCTTTTTACTCCACAAAGAAAAAAACAGCACTTAAAGGAGATTTCGATGGTCTAATACAGGCATGGCCAACCTGTGGCTCTCCAGATGTAGTGAAACTACACATCCCAGCATGCCCTGCCACAGTTTTAGCATTCCATAATAGCAAAACTGTGGCAAGGCATGATGGGACTTGTAGTTTTACAACAGCTGGAGAGCCACAGGTTGGCCAGGCCTGGTCTAATAAATCCCTTCTTTAGGCTTTCCTGAATATAATTATTCATGGCCGTGGTTTCTGGCCCGGACAAGGCATATAATCTCCCTTTAGGCAAAGTGGTACCTGGAACTAGCTCAATTGCACAATCATAGGGCCGATGGGGAGGCAGAATGTCCGCATTGCCTTTGGAGAAGACATCGGCAAACTCCTGGTATTCCACAGGAATGAGCTCTGGGACGACTGCTGCAACTCTGACTGGATACGAAATACATTCTTTAACACAAAAAGTACCCCATTGGGAAATCTCCCCGGACCGCCAATCAATGGTGGGATTATGAAAGGCAAGCCAAGGGTGACCCAAAACAACAGGAACTGCCGGGCAATGTGTAAGGTAGAATTCAATATCTTCAGAATGTAAGGCTCCTACTGTAAGTACTACTGGAGGTGTACGGTGAGTAATTACCCCATTGGAAAGCGGACCCCCATCTAAGCCGTGCATGGTGATACATCTATCTAACGGTAAATGTGGAATGCCTAAGGCCTTAGCCCAAGTTAAATCCATAAAGTTTCCTGCAGCTCCACTGTCGACAAAAGCCGACACCAAACAACTGAGGCTGCCAAAGGAAACCTTAACAGGAACTAATAGAGAGTTGTTTGAGGAGATAAGCTGCAGACCTAAGTGAACCCCCTCACAATTCACCTGGTCAGAGCGTTTCCCGACTTGTTCGGGCAGTTACGAGCAAAATGTCCTTTATCCCCACAGTACAAACAAAGACCGGATTTTTGTCTTCTGGTTCTTTCCTCAGGAGACAGCCGGGAGAGACCTATCTGCATGGGCTCCTCGACGTCCTCTGGGAAGGTATAAACACAAGGACTAGACCTTACAGTTGTTCCTCTTTCAGCCCTCCGCTCTCGGAGACGACGATCAATCTTTATAGCAAGCTCCATGAGTTTATCAAGAGTCTCAGGAGCGGGGTACTGGAGGAGACTGTCTTTAATAAATTCAGATAAACCAAGGCGAAACTGAATGCGCAGGGCCGGGTCATTCCAGCCACAGTCGTTCGACCAACAGCGAAACTCGGTACAATAAACCTCCGCTGGATTTCTACCTTGTTTGAGAGCGCGCAGATGACTCTCAGCGGACGCCTCTCTATCTGGGTCATCATACAAGAGCCCTAATGACTTAAAAAAGGCGTCTACAGATAACAACGCAGGATCCTCAGCTTTTAAACCAAATGCCCAGGTCTGAGGATCCCCCTGGAGTAAAGAAATAATAATCCCAACCCGCTGAGATTCGGTACCAGAGGATGTAGGTCTTAAACGAAAATAAAGCTTACAAGCTTCTTTAAAATTAAAAAAATATTTTCTGTCACCGGAAAAACGGTCGGGCAAATGCATCTTTGGTTCAGGGACGGGGAGGCTCGCAAAAGATCTTCCTGCGATCTCACCCGAAGAGAAAGATCCTGAACCATCTGAGTAAGTTCTTGAATCTGGTTGACTAAGAGCTGACCGGGATTTGGCCCTAAACCTGTCGGATTCATGAGGCCGATAAACTCTCACAAAAATAGAATGAGAAAAAATTAAACCCCATTTAATTTTAAGTTTTGGTATGGCCGGTAATAATGTTATGATTCCAGCACTCTGGTCTGGGGAGATCTTATAGCAAGGACCTGAGCACTGGAACGTAATGCTGGGAAAGGGAGCGGGAACGGGAATAGCCCCTGGCGCCCTAACTCCGTTGTCTCGCCCGTGCTGTCAGAAATCTCTTGCGAGACTATGGTTGCTTGAGCCCATGGCAGCCGCGTTTGAAGGGCGGATTACGTCTGCCCAACTCCGATGCCCCCTCAGGTCTTAATGGGAGACAAAGAGAAATCCGAGACAGGGTGATAACAAGGGGCCCTCTAACTAAACAACAAAGCCAGGGGCTACAAACTAACCTAAAACTAGAATATGTGCGGAAAACCGCCAGGGAAAAGGACAACCAAAATACCCACTCGTCCACTCTCCTACCCGGCACCGCCGAGTTCCGGAGAGGACTTGTGGAAGCGGAAACTTCCGCAAATGCTCCAAAACAGAATACAAAATGAAGCGGGCTAGGCCGCAGCACGCGGCAGAGCCGCAACTCACGAAAACCACACGAGATCCTCTGGCGACTATTGCGGGCAATTGAGGACCAGAAGACTCCTTGGGATGAGATGACAACTCCAAGATTCGGGAACTCTGAGGACAGGAATGACCGGACACAGCAGGACTGGAGCAGACGTTCAGCAAACCTAAGCAGCATGCAGGAAGCTATTACCGGCGTCTGTGTGAAGCACTGAGAAGGTATTTAGCAGGGAGTCCTCCAATCAGATGTTCAGAGCCTGATTAGCATAAATGCCGTGCAGCTGCCTTGCTGCACGACCAGAAGACAAGTGTATGTGTGGTTAACTTGATTGACCCTGCAACGGGGAGCGCGGTCCGCCCGTGGCATCCCCATTGCTAGGGTCCAGGCGGCTCAGCGCGCCCGGCGTCCCAGCATTGCTAGGGAGCCGGCGGCTCAGCGCACACAGCGTCCCAGCGTTGCTAGGGACCCGGCGGCTAGCACGCTCGACGTCCCTAGTTGCTAGGCGCCGGGCCGCGAGGACATCACGGATCACGGCGCCTAACACAGCACAGGTATGGATGCATAGTATACTTGACGACACAGAGGTAGAGCAGTGGACTACTTTACCGTACTGCTATATATATATATATATATATATATATATACACACATACTGGTGGTCACAGCAACTTTCTGCACTGTCCCCTCCTACTATATACTGCGCACAATTAATATGCAGCATAGGTATGGATGCATAGTATACTTGATGACACAGAGGTAGGTAGAGCAGTGGACTACTTTACCGTACTGCTGTATATATATATACTGGTGGTCAGCAAAATTCTGCACTGTCCTCCTACTATATATACTGCACACAACTAAAATACAGCACAGGTATGGATGGATACTATACTTGACGACACAGAGGTAGGTTGAGCAGTGGGCTACTGTACCGCACTGCTATACAATACTGGTGGTCAGCAAAATTCTGCACTGTCCTCCTACTATATACTACAATGCAGCACAGATATGGAGCGTTTTTCAGGCAGAGAACGTAGATATTTTCAGCACACTGAGCACAGATATTTGCAAGCACACTAAGTACAGATATTTGCAGCACACTGAGCAGATATTTGCAGTACACTGAACACACAAACTGCCAGAACGCTGCACGTCCTCTCGCTATCATCTCCAATGCACGAGTGAAAATGGCGGCGACGCGCAGCTCCTTATATAGAATACGAATCTCGCGAGAATCCGTCAGCGGGGTGATGACGTTCAGGCACTCTCGGGTTAACCGAGCAAGGCGGGAGGAACCGAGGCTACCTCGGAACCATGAAAAATGGGTGAAGTTCGGGGGGGTTCGGATCCCGAGGAACCGAACCCGTTCATCACTAGTTTTAACCCTGGAAGCCCAACATCGATAAAAATTAGGGATGTGCACTGGGCATTTTTCGGGTTTTGTGTCTTGGTTTTGGATTCGGTTCCACAGTCGTGTTTTGGTCTCAGACGCGTTTTGGCAAAACTTCCCTTAAGAATTTTTGTTGGATTCAGGTGTGTTTTGGATTCAGGTGTTTTTTTTTCAAAACCCCCTCAAAAACAGCTTAAACCATAGAATTTGGGGGTAATTTTGATCCTATAGTATTATTAACCTCAATAACCATAATTTCCACTCATTTCTAGTCTATTCTGAACACCTCACACTATTATTTTTAGTCTTAAAATTTGCACCAAGGTCGCTGGATGACTAAGCTAAGCGACCCAAGTGGGTGGCACAAACACCTGGCCCATCTAGGAGTGGCACTGCAGTGTCAGACAGGATGGCACTTAAAAAAATAGTCCCCAAGCAGCACATGATGCAAAGATAAATAAAAAAAAGAGGTGCAAATTGGAATTGTCCTTGGGCCCTCCCACCCATGTCCTTGGGCCCTCCCACCCACCCTTATGTTGTATAAACAGGACATGCACACTTTAACAAACCCATCATTTCAGCCACAGGGTCTGCCACACGACTGTGGCTGAAATGACTGGTTGGTTTGGGCCCCCACAAAAAAAGAAGCAATCAATCTCTCCTTGCACAAACTGGCTCTACAGAGGCAAGATGTCCACCTCCTCCTCATCAACCGATTCATCACCCCTTTCACTGTGTACATACCCCTCCTCACAGAGTATTAATTCGTCCCCACTGGAATCCACCATCACAGGTCCCTGTGTACTTTCTGGAGGCAATTGCTGGTAAATGTCTCCACGGAGGAATTTATTATAATTCATTTTGATGAACTTCATCTTCTCCACATTTTCTGGAAGTAACCTCCTACGCTGATCGCTGACAAGGTTACTGGCTGCACTAAACACTCTTTCAGAGTACACACTGGAGGGGGGGCAACTTAGGTAAAATAAAGCCAGTTTGTGCAAGGGCCTCCAAATTGCCTCTTTTTCCTGCCAGTATACGTACGGACTGTCTGACATGCCTACTTGGATGCTGTCACTCATATAATCCTCCACCATTCTTTCAATGGTGACAGAATCATATGTAGTGACAGTAGATGACATGTCAGTAATTGTTGGCTGGCCCATTAGTCCGGACCAGATGTCAGCACTTGCTCTTGACTGCCCTGCATCGCCACCAGCAGGTGGGCTAGGAAGTTTTATCATTTTCCTTGCAGCCCCAGTCACAGTAGAATATGAAAGAGGAGCTGTAGACAGGTTACTTTCCGCTTGAGTAGACAAGTTTCTCACCAGTAGTTATTTGCACCTCTGCAGACTTGTATCTGCCGGAAAGAGAGATACAATGTAGGCTTTAAACCTAAGATCGAGCATGGTGGCCAAAATGTAGTGCTCTGATTTCAACAGATTGACTACCCTTAAATCCTAGCAAAGCAAATAAAGGGCTCCATCCACAAGTCCCACATACTTAGCAGAATCGCTCCATCTTAGCTCCTCCTTCAATTTCTCCAGCTGCTTCTGCAAAAGCCTGATGAGAGGAGTGACCTGACTCAAGCTGGCAGTATCTGAACAGACTTAAGGTGTGGCAAGTTTGAAGGGTTGGAGAACCTTGCACAAGACGGTAATCATTCTCCACTGTGCTTGAGTCAGATGCATTCCCCCTCCTTTGTTTATATTGTAGGTGGGTGTATAGGCTTGAATGGCCTTTTGCTTCTCCTCCATCCTCTGAAGCATATAGAGTGTTGAATTCCACCTCGTTACCACCTCTTGCTTCAGGTGATGGCAGGGCAGGTTCAGGAGTGTTTGCTGACGCTCCAGTCATCGGCACGCATTCGCTGAATATTGAAAGTGGCCGCAATTTTTCGGCCCACCAACAGCATCTCCTGCATGACTCTGTAATTTTTCAAAAAATTCTGCACCACCAAATTAATTGTATGTGCAAAACATGGGACATGCTGCAATTTGCCCAGGTGTAATGCACGCACAATATTGGTGGTGCTGTCTGATATCACAAATACACTGATGAGTTTTAGTGGATAAGCCATTGTGCGATGATGTCCCTCAGTTTCTGTAAGAGGTTGTCAGTGATGCACCTTTTACGGAAACCGGTGATACACAGTGTAGCCTACCTAGGAAAGATTTGGCATTTGTGAAATGCTGCTACTGGTGCCACTGCTGTTGTTGCTGCAGGGAGCAACATATTTACCCATTGGCCTGTCACAGTCATGTAGTCCTTAGTTTTCCCTTCTCCACATGTCCGTGGTTAAGTGGACAGTGCATTTTTGAGGAAACTTTTCTTAATGTCCCTGTACAGTCCAGTAATCATTTTCCTAGTGAAGTGGAATCTAGATGGGATTTGGTAACAGGGACACAGTATGTCCCTCAACTGTCTAAATCCCACTGCACTAATGGCAAATACCGGATGCACATATAACACCAGCATAGTTGTTATGGCCTCAGTAATTCGCTTTACAACAGGGTGACTCCGGTCATATTTCATCTTCCTCGCTAAGGACTGTCGGACAGTCAATTGCTTAGTTGAAGTAGTACAAGTGGTCTTCCGACTTCCCCTCTGGGATGACGATCGACTCCCAGCAGCAACAATAGCAGAGACAGCACCAGTAGGCGTACCACTCAAGGATCCTCTGGAGGAATACCAGTTAGGAGTGAACTCGTCAGTCATGCCAGTGACTTGGCCTGCAGGACTATTTCCATTACTGACTGAGGAAATTGACATTGAGGGAGTTGGTGGTGTGGCTTGCAGGAGCTTGGATACAACAGGAAGAAGGGATTTAGGTGTCAGTGGACTGCTTACGCTCTTACCCAAAGTTTCTGAACTTGACAATGTCTTCTGATGAATGTGCTTAAAGGGGAAGTATAAAGGAACATGTTCCTAGGTGGTTAATGTACCTATCCCTACTTATTACAGATTCACAAAGGCAACACACTACTTGACACCTGTTGTCCAAATTTGTGAAGAAATTATTCTATATCAAAGAGGTGTCTTTTTTGGTATTTTGCCCCAGCATGCCATTGGGCTTTCTCATCCTACAGACAACTGTCTCCACTGGTGCCTTATTTGAACAAACCGCACCACCATCAGAATCCTCGTTGTCAACTTCCTCCTCAGCACCAGCTACACCAATATCCCAATATCCTCCTCATCCTGGTTTACGTCTACAGTAACATCCTCAATCTCAATATCAGCAACTGGACAGGTGGTGCTCTTCCTAGCACTTGCAGGGAGTGTGAAAATGGTGGTAGAAGCCTCCTCTTCCAATACAGTCTTGGGAAGGTCAGGCCTAGACATTGCAACCACAGACATACTTGGGGGGAAATGTAATAGGGTGTGAGAATCAGAAAGTGAGAGATTTTGGTCAAATTCTCCTGTTTTTTTAAAGTGGCAATAATTTACATGGCAAAATCAAACTGATATCCAATGTAAATTACTGCCACTTCAAAAAAAAAAAAAACAGGAGAATTTGACCAAAATCTCTCACTTTCTGATTCTCACACCCTATTACATTTCCCCCTTGGACTCTCCTTGGGGATTTTTTATATCTCTGAACACACAGTTGTTTTTTCCTGTTATATGACAAGATACTTAAGGTGATGAATCCCTGCACAAGTAAATTATAGGCAGCCATATGAAGCAGATATCAGAAATGAAGTGTCTCTTCAAAACACCTTTTAGAATACAGAGAAACGTGAAAATATGATCCTGCTAAACTACGCGCCACCTAATGAAGCGCTACCACCACACAGATAGAGTATATATGGAGGTATACATTCCTTATAGATGCCTCATGAGTCTTCCTGTCCACATCGGGTTTTGAATCTCATCCACTCCGCATGTGGAAAGAAAATTGAACTTTCATGTGTAGTACAATCAATTTATTACAGTACACACAGATGACAACAAAAATAAAAAAAATCACTCTAATGTTACACAATGGTGTCCCTAGAGAACTGAACAATTGCCAGATGTGGTGGAGAACTGATGGTAAGTAGTTCTCAACAACAGTTCTTAATAATCACCCGAAGGAGGTCCAGCCTGGTGGACGCGTTTCAACCCTATTCAACCCTTTTAGCTTGGCTGAGAAAGACTCAAGCTAAAAGTTTTGAAACGCGTTGGTCCATTGTGTTAGAGATACCAGGGTTCCAGAGCTGTCTTGAAAGTGCTGAGCGAAAACCAGACTGACTCTTATCTGGAGTTTGCCTACCAGGGGGGACCTCCTTCAGGTGATTATTAAGAACTGTTGTTGAGAACTGCTTACACATAGTTCTCCACCGCATCTGGTAATTGTTCAGTTCTATAGGGACACCATTGTGGAACATTAGAGTGATTTTTGTATTTTTGTTGTCATCTGTGTGTACTGTAATAAATTGATTGTACTACACATGAAAGTTCTATTTTCTTCCCACATGTGAAGTGGATGAGATTCAAAACCCGATGTGAATGGGAAGACTCATGAGGCATCTATAAGGAATGTATACCTCCATATATACTCTATCTGTGTGGTGGTAGCACTCCATTAGGTGGCGCCTAGTTTAGCAGGATCATATTTTCACGTTTCTCTGATTTTTCCTGTGCTTTAACAAGCTTAATTTTTTTATTTTTTGAGATGGAGGAGTGCTTCCAATCTCATGAGAAGCTTAGCCACTAGTCATTAACATAGGCAAAGGCCTTAGCCTGTCCTTGCCACTTTGTGTCATGAATGTCAAATTGCCAATTTTACATTTATCATCAGATAATTTATTTTATTTCCGATTATTAATGTCTGTTTCTTGGATTTTACATGCCCTCTATGACATTGGGCATTGGCCTTAGCAGCGACGTTGATGGAATTGCATAGTCAGTGTCATGACTCGTGGCAGCAGCAGCTTCAGCACTACTACTAGGAACTGGAAGTGGTTCCTGGTCGTCCACTATTTTTTCTTCCAAATTGTTGTTCTCCATTTCACAGGACAGCACCCCTTTATTATCACAGCACACAGAAAAGTGCCCCTATATTTTCACAGCACCCCTGTATTCTAACAGCATACATGACCAGTGTACCCTTATTTTAACAACTGCACCCTTGAATTCTCACAGCAGACAGGGCCAGTGTAATGTTTTTTTAACTGCAGCACCACTATATTTTTACAGCATACAGGACCAGTGTGCTTTTAATTTTGAACAACTGCACCCCTGAATTTTTACAGCAGAAAGGGCCAGTGTAGTTATTTTAACAGCAGCACCCCTATATTTTACAGCATACAGGAGGACAGTGTCCCTGCCCCCTGTACAACACAGTGACAGCCAGGACAGCAACACCCATGTACAGCTGCAGCACCTGTAACAGCACATAAAACACCAGTGACAGCCAGGACAGCACCACTAACGTAGCACAGGTAAACCACAGTGACTGCAGCAGCATCCCTACAGAGTACACACTAACCCCATCCGACACCACCACCCACAGAGAGACAGAGCTCTGTCTCCCTCACTCTCCAAGTCCAGAGTGAAAATGGCAGCAACGGGAAGTCCCAAGCCAGGCTCGAATACAGACTCGGAGCGTGAGGTTCGTGGGGGTTCGGTTCTCAGGGAAACGAACCCACTCATCCCTAGTAAATTATTTGTGTTAATCTGCAGGGCACTTCTCCACTCAATTAAACAAAATATTCCCTTTTATTTTAAAAGCATTACCCATAGCCCTTTTAGAGTTGCTTTTTAAATCTTAAATATGTACAGTATATTCAAATTAAGTAGATACTGTATGTTTAACCTTTATCACTTAATAACAATTTTAAATTTTTAACCATAATGCTCTTTTTCCAACAACCACTTATTCAAAAAAAGAGGAAAACATGGTCTTCACGATCTGTTTGTGAGGTCACATGCTCTTGCAAGCAGGTAATAAGTCTCCAGTCAAGGCCATAGTGAAAATTAGCAGTTTGAATTAGTGATGAGCGGGTTCGGTTTCTCGGAAACCGAACCCGCCCGAACTTCACCCTTTTAATACGGGTCCGAGCCATACTCAGATTCTCCCGTATGGCTCGGGTAACCCGAGCGCGCCCGAACGTCATCATCCTGCTGTCGGATTCTCGCGAGATTCGGATTCTATATAAGCAGCCGCGCGTCGCCGCCATTTTCACTCATGCATTGCAAATGTTAGGGAGAGGATGTGGCTGGCGTCCTCTCCGTTATTGTTGAATTTGATTGTGCATTATTGCTTAATTCATTGTGGGGAGGACTGGGGAGCAGCTGTATAATATAGGAGGAGTACAGTGCAGAGTTTTGCTGATCAGTGACCACCAGTTATCCGTTCTCTGCCTGAAAAAAACACTCCATATCTGTGCTCAGTGTGCTGCATATATATCTGTGCTCACACTGCTTAATTGTGGGGACTGGGGAGCAGCTGTATTATATAGCAGGAGTACAGTACAGAGTTTTGCTGACAGTGACCACCAGTATACGTTGTCTGCCTGAAAACACTCCAAATCTGTGCTCAGTGTGCTGCTTTATTTTAATGTGGGGACTGGGGACCACCAGTATAATTAATATTATATAGGAGGAGTACAGTGCAGAGTTTTGCTGACAGTGACCACCATTATACGTTGTCAGCCTGAAAAACACTCCATATCTGTGCTCAGTGTGCTGCTTTATTGTGGGGACTGGGGAGTCGGGACCACCAGTATAATATTATATAGGAGGACAACAGTGCAGAGTTTTGCTGACACAGTGACCACCAGTATACTATATATAGCAGTACGGTACGGAAGGCCACTGCTGTACCTACCTCTGTGTCATCATTAAGTATACTATCCATCTACATTCTATACCTGTGGTGCATTTTAGTTTTGCAGTTTGCTGACACAGTGACCACCAGTATACTATATATAGCAGTACGGTACGGAAGGCCACTGCTGTACCTACCTCTGTGTCGTCATTAAGTATACTATCCATCTACATTCTATACCTGTGGTGCATTTTAGTTGTGCACAGTATATATAGTAGTAGGCCATTGCTATTGATACTGGCATATAATTCCACACATTAAAATATGGAGAACAAAAATGTGGAGGTTAAAATAGGGAAAGATCAAGATCCACTTCCACCTCATGCTGAAGCTGCTGCCACTAGTCATGGCCGAGACGATGAAATGCCATCAACGTCGTCTGCCAAGGCCGATGCCCAATGTCATAGTAGAGAGCATGTAAAATCCAAAAAACAAAAGTTCAGTAAAATGACCCAAAAATCCAAATTAAAAGCGTCTGAGGAGAAGCGTAAACTTGCCAATATGCCATTTACGACACGTAGTGGCAAGGAACGGCTGAGGCCCTGGCCTATGTTCATGGCTAGTGGTTCAGCTTCACATGACGATGGAAGCACTCATCCTCTCGCTAGAAAAAAGAAAAGACTTAAGCTGGCAAAAGCACAGCAAAGAACTGTGCGTTCTTCTAAATCACAAATACCAAAGGAGAGTCCAATTGTGTCGGTTGCGATGCCTGACCTTCCCAACACTGGACGGGAAGAGCTTGCGCCTTCCACCATTTGCACGCCCCCTGCAAGTGCTGGAAGGAGCACCCGCAGTCCAGTTCCTGATAGTCAAATTGAAGATGTCACTGTTGAAGTACACCAGGATGAGGATATGGGTGTTGCTGGCACTGGGGAGGAAATTGACAAGGAGGATTCTGATGGTGAGGTGGTTTGTTTAAGTCAGGCACCCGGGGAGACACCTGTTGTCCATGGGACGAATATGGCCATTGACATGCCTGGTCAAAATACAAAAAAAATCAGCTCTTCGGTGTGGAATTATTTCAACACAAATGCGGACAACAGGTGTCAAGCCGTGTGTTGCCTTTGTCAAGCTGTAATAAGTAGGGGTAAGGACGTTAACCACCTCGGAACATCCTACCTTGTACGTCACCTGCAGCGCATTCATCATAAGTCAGTGACAAGTTCAAAAACTTTGGGTGACAGCGGAAGCAGTCCACTGACCACTAAATCCCTTCCTCATGTACCAAAGCTCCTGCAAACCACACCACCAACTCCCTCAGTGTCAATTTCCTCCTTACCCAGGAAAGCCAATAGTCCTGCAGGCCATGTCACTGGCAAGTCTGACGAGTCCTCTCCTGCCTGGGATTCCTCCGATGCATCCTTGAGTGTAACGCCTACTGCTGCTGGTGCTGCTGTTGTAGCTGCTGGGAGTCGATCGTCATCCCAGAGGGGAAGTCGGAAGACCACTTGCTCTACTTCCAATAAGCAATTGACTGTCCAACAGTCCTTTGCGAGGAAGATGAAATATCACAGCAGTCATCCTGCTGCAAAGCAGATAACTCAGGCCTTGGCAGCCTGGGCGGTGAGAAACGTGGTTCCGGTATCCACCGTTAAATCAGAGGCAACTAGAGACTTGATTGAGGTACTGTGTCCCCGGTACCAAATACCATCTAGGTTCCATTTCTCTAGGCAGGCGATACCGAAAATGTACACAGACTCTGAAAAAGACTCACCAGTGTCCTAAAAAATGCAGCTGTACCCAATGTCCACTTAACCACAGACATGTGGACAAGTGGACCAGGGCAGACTCAGGACTATATGACTGTGACAGCCCACTGGGTAGATGTATTGCCTCCCGCAGCAAGAACAGCAGCGGCGGCACCAGTAGCAGCATCTCGCAAACGCCAACTCGTTCCTAGGCAGGCTACGCTTTGTATCACCGCTTTCCAGAAGAGGCACACAGCGGACAACCTCTTACGGAAACTGAGGAAGATCATCGCAGAATGGCTTACCCCAATCAGACTCTCCTGGGGATTTGTGACATCGGACAACGCCAGCAATATTGTGCGTGCATTACATCTGGGCAAATTCCAGCACGTCCCATGTTTTGCACATACATTGAATTTGGTGGTGCAGAATTATTTAAAAAGTGACAGGGGCGTGCAAGAGATGCTGTCGGTGGCCCGAAGTATTGCGGGCCACTTTCGGCATTCAGCCACCGCGTACAGAAGACTGGAGCACCACCAAACCATCCTGAACCTGCCCTGCCATCATCTGAAGCAAGAGGTGGTAACGAGGTGGAATTCAACCCTCTATATGCTTCAGAGGATGGAGGAGCAGCAAAAGGCCATTCAAGCCTATACATATGGCTATGATATAGGCAAAGGAGGGGGAAAGCACCTGACTCAAGCGCAGTGGAGAATGATTTCAACGTTGTGCAAGGTTCTGCAACCCTTTGAACTTGCCACACGTGAAGTCAGTTCAGACACTGCCAGCCTGAGTCAGGTCATTCCCCTCATCAGGCTTTTGCAGAAGAAGCTGGAGACATTGAAGGAGGAGCTAAAACAGAGCGATTCCGCTAGGCATGTGGGACTTGTGGATGGAGCCCTTAATTCGCTTAACCAGGATTCACGGGTGGTCAATCTGTTGAAATCAGAGCACTACATTTTGGCCACCGTGCTCGATCCTAGATTTAAAACCTACGTTGTATCTCTCTTTCCGGCAGACACAAGTCTGCAGAGGTTCAAAGACCTGCTGGTGAGAAAATTGTCAAGTCAAGCGGAACGTGACCCGTCAACATCTCCTCCTTCACATTCTCCCGCAACTGGGGGTGCGAGGAAAAGGCTAAGTATTCCGAGCCCACCCACTGGCGGTGATGCAGGGCAGTCTGGAGCGAGTGCTGACATCTGGTCCGAACTGAAGGACCTGCCAACGATTACTGACATGTCGTCTACTGTCACTTCATATGATTCTCTCACCATTGAAAGAATGGTGGAGGATTATATGAGTGACCGCAACCAAGTAGGCACGTCAGACAGTCCGTAAGTATACTGGCAGGAAAAAGAGGCAATTTGGAGGCCCTTGCACAAACTGGCTTTATTCTACCTAAGTTTCCCTCCCTCCAGTGTGTACTCCGAAAGAGTGTTTAGTGCAGCCGCTCACCTTGTCAGCAATTGGCGTACGAGGTTACTTCCAGAAAATGTGGAGAAGATGATGTTCATCAAAATGAATTATAATCAATTCCTCCGTGGAGACATTCACCAGCAGCAATTGCCTCCACAAAGTACACAGGGACCTGAGATGGTGGATTCCAGTGGGGACGAATTAATAATCTGTGAGGAGGGGGATGTACACAGTGAAAGGGGTGAGGAATCGGAGGATGATGATGAGGTGGACATCTTGCCTCTGTAGTGCCAGTTTGTGCAAGGAGAGATTGATTGCTTCTTTTTTTGGTGGGGGCCCAAACCAACCAGTCATTTCAGTCACAGTCGTGTGGCAGACCCTGTCGCTGAAATGATGGGTTCGTTAAAGTGTGCATGTCCTGTTTATACAACATAAGGGTGGGTGGGAGGGCCCAAGGACAATTCCATCTTGCACCTCTTTTTTCTTTAATTTTTCTTTGCATCATGTGCTGTTTGGGGACAATTTTTTTGAAGTGCCATCCTGCCTGACACTGCAGTGCCACTCCTAGATCGGCCAGGTCTTTGTGTCGGCCACTTGTGTCGCTTAGCTTAGTTACACAGCGACCTTGGTGCGCCTCTTTTTTTCTTTGCATCATGTGCTGTTTGGGGACAATTTTTTTGAAGTGCCATCCTGCCTGACACTGCAGTGCCACTCCTAGATGGGCCAGGTGTTTGTGTCGGCCACTTGTGTCGCTTAGCTTAGTCACACAGCTACCTTGGTGCGCCTCTTTTTTTCTTTGCATCATGTGCTGTTTGGGGACTATTTTATTGAAGTGCCATCATGCCTGACACTGCAGTCCTACTCCTAGATGCAGTGGCGGATGCAGACAGGGGCGATTATTGCGAACGCCCCCCCTAAAACTACTGTACCGGGAAAAATGGCCGCCACCCCCCGGGTCCGGTTTTTAGTACTTCCGCACGGCGCCGTGGCCCGCACTGCACACTAACACAGGCCGCCCGCCGCTGAGTCTGTCACTGTCAGTGTGACTGTGTGCGCGTAAGTGCAGGGAGACGGAGCTGCTGCTGGCGGCGGCGTACAAGTCTGTCTCCTCCGCCGCACCGCGCCCACACCCCCCCCTGTCGTCCCAGCGGCCCCTCCTCCTCCTGCTCATGTCAGTCAGCTTAAGAGTGCAGTGCAGACCAGGGCCGGACTCCGGAGGCGGAGTTGGGATCAAGCAGCTAGTGTGAGTGTTTTACTTACTGTGCAGTAGTGTCAGTGTCTCCACCCTTGTCCCAGCGGCTCCTCCTCCTCTTCAGTGATATGATGGCTGCCTGCCCTCTGCGCAATGACACACACTGTCATGCGCAGTAGGCTTTAGTGGACGCCAAAAGCATTAGTTCAGGGGCAGGCTGGCGCCATTTTACAGCAGCAGAGCGGAGGAGCGGGCATGGAGAGAGCTTAGCTGCTAAAGCTTCCCACCTGAGCAATATTGTGTGTACTTACTGTTTAGTCTGTGTAGGTGTCTGGTGAGCTCTCTAGATCTGCTGACTGCTCACTGTAGCCTGCAACATTGGTAATCCAGTCCACACAGACAGGTCAGCACTGTAACTGTTTACTACTAGCATGTCGGAATTGAAATTGTACTGTGTGTGTGTGGCTGTGTGCAGCAATGTTCTGTGTGCGAGACTGCACTGCAGTTACATGATCATCATCACTTGGGGTCTTAGTTTCCACTTTGTGGGGTATTCATTCAGCTAGGAGCGGGCTCATAGAATTGTAATTGCCTTACTGTGTGTGTTTTTTGGGAAGGGGTCGTGGAGCTCAGGGGGGATGTGCATGCATCATGTGCTCATCCTCACCAAAATCCCTATACCAATATATATCATAAATTTCTCTAACCTCATCATGAGACGCAACCCAACTCAGTCTCTGCTTCATCTGTGATCAGACCTCATACCAGGGGCAGATTTTTAGGGATCAGGCCAGCCACCCGTTTATTATTAGATTATACTTTAAGCCCTAAATTGTCAATAGCCAGTATAACATAATAGTAATCTTTTTTTATTTAATTTTTTATTATTATTATGTAGTCTATACACCTAGGGCATCCCCTCCGCACACTCCCACTCACAGCTCAAACTAACCTCACACATCCCCCCGTGCAGCTCCCACTGCCCTCCTCAAAGTGTCCCTTTGGGGTGTATCTAGGGGTCTGAGCGCCTGTAGGAAACTAAAGATCTGGCACCCCCCCAAATTCTCCCTGATATCAATGCTTGTGGGAGCATGAATTGTTCTTTCCAAGCGCCTCAGCTGTGGCATAACTCTGGTATATATGTGTGTATATCTATCTATATCTATACATACACATATCTATATATATATATATATTTTATACGGTATAAAGGTCAGTACAGTACGGATGGTGTAATGGTTAGCATTACTGCCTCATAGCACTGAGGTCATGGGTTTGATTCCCACCGTGGCCCTAACCATGTGGAGTTTGTATATTCTCCCCGTACTTGCGTGGGTTTCTGCCAGGTATGCTGTTTCCTCCCACAGTCCAAAAAATATACTGGTAGATTAATTGGATCCCAACAAAATTAACTCTAGCGTGAATGTGTGTGCGTGTACATGTGGTGGGGAGAGTAGATTGTAAGCTCAACTGAGGCAGCCAGGGATTAATGTGAATGGCTGAATATTCTCTGTAAGACGCTGCGGAATATGTGTGTGCTATATAAATAGCTGATAATATACACACATACTCAGATAGATATATATATATATATATATATATATAATTTATTAAACCTCTCAGTAGTATATTTGCCTGGGCCCTGGTTAAAATATTGTCACATATGAATGGGGTGCATACTGCACAAGATGCACGCATGAATGCAACAGACAGCATGGTATGCAGCAGCTCTCCCCTAGCCACACTCCCAGACTGTCTGACACCAGGAATTGGCCTAGCTCCGCCACCTCCCAGGAGTCTCCTGTGCCCAGCTTTATTCTGCTTCTGCCAGGCCGCCCATTTCTGGTGTCCTGGCGGTATTATCTTCTAGAAGGTGCTAGATAAATGAGAAGTAGAATCTGGTTGGTTGCTATAGGCAACATCCCATGTTAAATAGAATTCCCATCTTAGTAAATTTACCCCTTAGTGGGCCTTGAGGACCGAGGTTGGGAATACCTGGCTTAAGTGCATCAAGTCTTTATTAAAACAGTATTGAGCAGTCATGATAAATATCCTGTTAGCATGTGTGTACTTCACATAGACTTCATTCAAAAACGTCACTCAACTCATGAAAAGAAGCATGTATTGAAAAATATCAACAGTTTCAGAGCAGGATAATCTAAGCATCAATACTGAAGAAGAAGCGGATGCTCCGAAACTGTTGACATTTTTCAATACATGCTTCTTTTCATGATTTGGCTGCTCTGACTAGTGCCATTTTTGGGTAAAAATATGTGTATACAGTAATATAAATATATAATATACAGGTGTGTGTATACACACACACACGTATATATATATATAATTTTTTTCATCCTTTTAGAAAACTCATCTCTGGAACAGCCTACTGTTGTGACAGCGTCCCAGAACAGAGTTGAAAAACAGCAACCGCTACGCTAGCCTTAACGCAGACAAAAAGCCGGACGAAGGTCGTGGAAAGAATCGCATTGGTTGCCTTTGATTGGTAAGACATTTTTAGAAATAAAAATGTTTCACACTGGTTTCTTTGTGTGTGTGTGTGTGTGTTGGAATTCCCTAATTCCCAGGAGGGCAACCAGGTACTTCTGTATGAAAGTGGAGTGCCGGCCATTATTCTATCCATCCATCCATCCATCCATCCATATATCTATCTATCTATCTATCTATCTATCTATCTATCTATCTATCTATCTATCCTATCAATATATAATTTGATGTTTTTTGTTTTCTTTTAGAAAACTCATCTCTAGAACAGCCTACTGTTGTGACAATGTCTCAGAACAGAGTTGAAAAACAGCAACCGCTACGCTAGCCTTAACGCAGATAAAAAGCCGGAAGAAGGTCGTGGAAGGAATCGCATCGGTTGCCTTTGATTGGTAAGACAATTTTAGAAATAAAAATGTTTCACACTGGAGTGTGTGTGTGTGTGTGTGTGTGTGTGTGTGTGTGTGTGTGTGTGTGTGTGTGTGTGTGTGTAATATTCCTTTAGACAATATGGAGTTTAGGAAATTTCAGTTCCAGACCCATGTAGACCTTAAATCTGGCACTGGGAGTGGGGACGTTTTATGATGAGAACTGAATTGCAACGTTCTATAATAACATCTGACTTCATTGAAGACAATGTTTTATGATAAATGTAGGCAGAATACACTTATTACTTTAATGAATATGAAAAAAATGACTTGCCGTATATACTCGAGTATAAGCCGACTTTTTCAGCATTTTTTTTTGTGCTGAAAAAGCCACCTCGGCTTATACTCGAGTCAGTGACAGGCAGAGGCAGAGCAGTTTGAAGGAGGGACACGGAGCGCACAGCGCGCGCCTCTCCTGTGTCCCTCCTGCATTTCCGGCGACAGCGGCGGTTCTATTGAAGGAAGTACCTGTTCGTGACCTCTGATCACGAACCGGCACTTCCTTTAATAGACCCGCCGCGGCCGCCGAAAGATGCAGGAGGGACACAGGATAGGCGCGCGCTGTGCGCTTCGTGTCCCTCCAGAAGACAGCGCGGGATCGACGGAGGGGTAAGTAACAGCACTGTGGGGCATATCTGGCACTTGGGGAGGGAGCATATGTGGCAGCATAAGGGGGCATATGTGGCAGCATGAGGGAGCATATGTGGCAGCATGAGGGGGCATATGTGGCAGTATGAGGGGACATATCTGTCAGCATTAGGGGCTTATCTGGCAGCATTGAGGGACATATGTGGCAGCATGAGGGGCTTATCTGGCAGCATGAGGGGCATATCTGGCAGCATGAGGGGCATATCTGGCTATCTGGCAGCATGAGGGGCATATGTGGCAGCATGAGGGGCATATGTGGCAGCATGAGGGCATATCTGGCACTGTGGGGGCATATCTGGCACTGGGGGCATATCTGGCAGTATGAGGGCATATCTGGCACTGTGGGGGCATATCTGGCACTGTGGGGGCATATCTGGCAGTATGAGGGCATATCTGGCACTGTGGGGGCATATCTGGCAGTATGAGGGCATATCTGGCAGTATGAGGGCATATCTGGCACTGAGGGCTGTGTACGGCTAGAGCTGCATTTCCTACCCTAGGCTTATAATCGAGTCAATAAGTTTTCCCAGGTTTTTGTGGTAGAATTAGGTGCCTCGGCTTATATTCGGGTCGACTTATACTCGAGTATATACAGTATTTATAAATACACGTTTTGCAGAAAACATGATGTGATTGATATCAAAATTGGTAGTAGTTTTCTTGTTCAGAAGCCAAAAATCTACATTAACTTTATATAAACAATACATATTGGAACAGGATTACATTTCGGATCAATTTTGGGTGGTGATGATGCGATTCACAGTTGTGGAATGCATGACACTTCTGGTAGTCCGCATTTGGCTTGATTTTTATTTCTAATTGTCTTATTTATATTACTGGTACCCTTATAATGAGTTATTATCTAACAGTTAATACATGAATTGACTGTCACCCTGGTGTCTCTATATGATCCATATATGAGCTAAAAAATGTAGGCTTTGACTGCTTCTGCTCGGGATATTAAGGTTGATGTTTGTATGATAATGCAAGGTGCAACATGATGTACACATATTATGTAACAATGCATATATGTATCACATTGGAATTTCAGATAGCATTGGTGGTGATAAAAAAAAAGGCTCCTGATTTAAAATGTGCTGTCACTATAGTAGTTTTTTTCTTCCATTTGCAACAGGGTGTGTGTTTGGTTTCAGCAGTTGGAACGTCCAATTGTAGTAATCCACCGATCTATTTTTATCTATTTTGGTCCTAAGATTACGAGGCAAAAAATGAAACGCAGCCAAAAAACCTTGGATTTCTTCATGCAAAGGAGGAGAAGGGTAGAAGATGAAGACCCAAATCAGAAGGAAAAACCTAGTGAATTGAACAGAGATGAATGCACTGAAGATTGTTCTTCTTCAATTCAAGCTTGCAGCAGCAATGTATTGGAATCTACATTGATTCGGTTACAGCTATTGATGACAATTTGAAACGTGAGCTTCTGGAGAGACCATGGAGGCCTTCACTTGGATACAAGCCACCGTTTTCAACACATAATAAAAAAAGGGAAAGAGGAAAAACGTTTCCTTAATCAGTCTCATCTGGACAGGTTTCCATGGTTGGTGTACTCCAATGCTAAAAAAGGAGTCTTTTGCAAATATTGTGCTCTGTTTGTTACAGCAGGAATGGTAGGCTCCCACAAACATGTTCCTCTTCAGAAACTTGTAAAATAGCCCCTGACTGTTTTTGCAAAGCTGTTAGGCAAAGATGGAGACCTATGCACTCATGAGAAGCAACAATACCACAGGGATTCCGTGCAAGCAGCAAAAGACTTTCTGAAGGTCTGTAATGCACCAGAGAGGAATATTATGAACAGGATTAGTTCACTTCGACTACAGCAGGTCCAAGAGAACAGACAGAGATTGAAGCCTTTAATAGAAACCATCCTGTTTCTTGGCAGACAGAACATACCTCTTCGAGGACATCGAGATGATGGAGAATTATTTACAGAAGCTGACACAGAACCACTGATTAATGAAGGAAATTTTAGAGAGCTTCTGCGATTTAAAGTTAACAGTGGGGATGCTGCTCTGGCAAAACACCTTGAGAACTCACGAGCAAATGCAACTTATATCAGCAAGACTACTCAAAATCAGCTGATTGAATGTTGCGCAGAAGAGATCAGGACTGTTATTCTTGAACGTGTCAAAGACGCAAAATTTTACTGTGTGATGAAACTACTGATATTTCCCACTGTTCTCAGTTGAGTATTTGTTTATCGTATGTGTACAAGGGCCAAAGACATGAAGACTTCATTGCATTTGAAAATGTTCATAAGGCTTGCTTCAAGGATTTGTCCCCATCTTTTGAGCCTAAAGTGAGTGGCAGAGTGCTGGGCCAGCTTGTAATTAGTCAAATTAAAAAGTTAAATTTAGATCTGCTGAATTGCGTTGGAATTGGAATTGGCACAGATGGATGTTCCCTGATGATCTCAGAGCAGCTGGGTGCAGTTGCAGATATACAAAAGGAGGCCAAATATGCTACAAGATGTCCTTGCTTTAACCATGCATTAAACTTATCAATGTCCAAGACTTCATCAGTTCAGAGTATACGCAACAGTATTGGCATCATCAAGGAAGTTGTATCTTTTTTTTAATGCTTCAGCAAAGCGAAATCATATTCTTATAAATGTTGTTGATGCACAATTAAAGGGCATGTGCGAAACACGTTGGGTAGAGAGAAGTGAAAGCCTGATTCAATTTCTTGACCGAATAGAAAAAATTGTACAAGCACTTGAATGTATATCACAATGGAATGAAACAGCAACATCCATTGCAGCAAAGAGTTTGTTAATTTCAATCAAAAGTGTTGATAACATAGTGGCATTGCACTGCCAGTTGTCAATTTTTGCTCTGAGTCTACCACTTAGCCGGCTGTTCCAAAAGAAAACTCTAGATTTTACTGGTGCTGCTACCCTTGTCACTGATCTCCTGTCAGTTCTGAACAACCAGCGTTTCAATTGTATTCAAGAGTTTTCAACAATATTTGCAAAAGCATCTGAGGTGTTGTCAAAGTTAGATGTTCCAATAGAATTACCCAGAATAACGAAAAATCAAATGAATAGACCAAATGTGCCATTTTCCACACCAGAGGAGTATTACAGAAGGTCAATATACATTCCTTTGCTAGATTCTGTAATAAGTGATTTGCAAAGCTGATTTTCAGTGGAAACTTTGACATCTTGTGAACTCACCTGCTTGCTGCCAAGAAACATCTTGCATTTGAACAAAGAATTACTGACATCGAAAGTAAATACATTTTGTAAAACCTATTGTCATCTTTTACGGGCCAAACCTGGACTGGAATGTGAACTACTATCAGAGGTTCAACTCTGGAAGGAGAAATGGTTACGGTTGGCTGACTCCATGCCTCTTCCAGAGTCTGTCGAAGAAGCTTTGCACAATTGTGATGAAGATGTTTATTCCTTAGTGAACTCCCTTCCGAGAATTCTTTTAACGTTGCCCATCAGCGTTGCTTCAGCAGAAAGGAGCTTCTCTTCACTACGGCGTTTGAAGACATGGTTGAGAAACCATATGGGTCAGGAAAGGTTGACTGGTCTAGCTCTTCGACACACCCATCGGGAAATTGCAGTTGACATTGACAAAGTAATTGACTGCTTTGCGAACAATGGAAAACGAAGACTGGAGTTTGTGTTATAACAGGTTTGCACATTTTTATTTATTTTGAACTATTTCTTGTGAATGAATATTGTGTTTGTATTCTTCTTCAATCGTGAAAATGGGAGGGGCAAAACTAAGTGGGAGGAGCTATGAGTAGAGGGGAGGAGTCAGAATTTGTAAACCGCCCCCCCTAAAAGTAAAGTCTAGATCCGCCACTGCCTAGATGGGCCAGGTGTTTGTGTCGGCCACTTGTGTCACTTAGCTTAGCCATCCAGCGACCTCGGTGCAAATTTTAGGACTAAAAATAATATTGTGAGGTGTGAGGTGTTCAGAATAGACTGAAAATGAGTGGAAATTATGGTTATTGAGGTTAATAATACTATGGGCTCAAAATGACCCCCAAATTCTATGATTTAAGCAGTTTTTTAGGGTTTTTTGAATAAAACACCCGAATCCAAAACACACCCGAATCCGACAAAAAAATTTCGGTGAGGTTTTGCCAAAACGCGTCCGAATCCAAAACACGGCCGCAGAACCGAATCCAAAACCAAAACACAAAACCCGAAAAATGTCCGGTGCACATCACTAGTTTGAATGGAGAGGTGGAGCACTGACATATAGAGCTCATATAAAGTAGACCAAGGGCTGAAAATAAATGTATTATGAAATAAAAATTTAATGCACTTACAGACATGCAATAAAATATCATAAACAGGGAAAAACTCTCACATAATGGGGTCTATTCAGACCCAAAACGCAGCCATGCATTCCTCTGCAGCTGCATTTGGGCCTTCTGCATATGCACATTTCCCATAGCATGTGTGCCCAACCTTTCACACTGCAGCCGCATCCTTGATGGATGCAGCTGCATTATGATTGACACGTCAGGCCATTTCGGGGGTGGGTGGGGGTTCAACCAAGCATTGCCTTGGCGGGCCGCACAAAAATGTGGTGGGCCGGGACCATTTTCAGGGGAAGTTGTGTAATGTCACATGCAGCAGTTCTGAAAAAAAATGGCTGTCAAATGCCTGACATCGCAGCCAAGATGCGCTACCGTGGGTCAACCCTAATTCCGATGCATCTGCAATCTAACACATGCTGGGCAGCCTCGCCCTATTCTGGGTGGCCCTCAGCATGCGCAGAGATGTCTGCGTTTGTTTCAGAATAACCATAATATCCAACATTTTGCACGGAAGAGTGAGTCTCATTCTAAAAACAGCTGGAAAAGAACACAAGGCATTTTATATGTGTGTACTGGATTAAATACTAAGTATGGGTATGGATATATTTTATGCAACAGGGGTTAATGAAATAAATATAATATGATCTGCGCTTGCAGTGTTCAGCAGATCAATAGCTTAAATGTAAAGATTAACTAGAGAGTGCTATATTGTAGTTGATGTGTGTAAGATAGTTTGAAGTTCAAACCAATAAAATTGTGTTAATAAAAAAGATTTTACAATAAACATACACAGGGCCTTATTCAGGTTTGTTAGGAAAATAAAGCACACTAATGGGCAAAACCATGTTACACTGTAGGTGGGGCAGATGTAACTTGTGCAGAGAGATTACGATTTGGGTGGGGTGTGTTCACATTGAAATCTAATTTAAAGTGTAAAAATAAATCAGCCACTATTTACTCTGCACAGAAACAGCATAACCCACACAAATCTAAACCTCTCTGCACATGTTGCATCTCCCTCACCTGCAATGTGTAAAGAAGAAGGGTGGGTCATATAGCAGGGAATGGGAGGGTAAAGTTAAGAATGGGGAGAGTGGGGGAAGGAAGCAAGTATGTTCATAGGGCCTAATTCAAGGTTGATTGCAAAACAACATTTTCCTCTAATGGGCAAAACCATGTGCACTGCAGATGAGCAGATATAATATGTGCAGAGAGAGTTAGATTTGGGTGGGTTATATTGTTTCTGTGCAGGGTAAATACTGGCTGCTTTATTTTTACGCTGCAATTTAGATTTCAGTTTGAACATACCACACCCAGATCTAACTCTCTCTGCACATGACAGAATTACAGCTGGGTGAATTCCTACATGTCCCATGTTTTGCTCACACAATTGCTTTGGTGATGCAATTTTTTTTATGACAGGTGCATCCAGGAGTTGCTCTCTGTGGCCCAAAATATTTTGGGACATTTTTGCCATTCAGCAAGTACATGTAAAAGATTATAGCACCTGCAAGAACTGTTAACTTTGCCCTGCCAACAACTGAAGCAAGAGGTTGTAATGAGGTGGAATTCAACCCTCTATATATTTCAGCAGATGGAAAAACAGCAAAAGGCATTTCAAGGCTATACAATGACCTATGACATAGGGAAAGGAGGGGGGATGTACATTAGTCAAGCACAGTGATTTCTGTGTTGTGCAAGGTTCTCAAACCCTTTGATGCTGCCACATGTGAAGTTAGTTCAGACACTGTCAGCTTGAGTCAGATAATTCCCCTAATTAGACTCTTGGAAAATCCGGCGGAGAAACGAATGAATGAGCTGAAATTAAGTGATTCTGCCAAGTATGTTGTACTTGTAGATAAAGCCCTTCATTATCTTTACCAGGATACTAGGGTCATCAATCTCTTGAAATCAGATCACTATATTTTGGTGACCATACATGATACTACATTTAAGACATACATTGTGTCTTTCTTTCCTACGGACACAAATCTGTAGAGATGTAAAGAGCTGTTGGTGAGCAAATTGTCAGCTTCTAGCGAAACGTGACATGGCAACATCTCCTCCTTCAGTTTCTCCAGCAACTGTGGCTGCCAGGAAAAAAAAAAATATTCTAAGAGACCCACTGGTGGTGATGCAGATCAGTCAGCAAAAACTTTTATCATCTGGTCTGGACTGAAGGAACTCCTACAATTAGTGACATGTCTATCATGACTGTTTATGATTTAGTCACCATTCAAACAATGGCTGATGATTATCTTAATGTTAGCTAACAAATAGGCATGTCAGATAGTCCATTTCACTACTGGCAGGAAAAGGGGCAATATGGAGGTCCTTGCACAGACTGTCTTTGTTTTACTTAAATTGCCCATCTTCTATTGTGTACTCAGAAAGAGTTTTCAGCACATCCGGGAACCTTGTCAGCAATTGGCATAGGAGGTCACTTCCACAAAATGTGGAAAAGATGATGTTCATCCCAATAAATGATAAATTCCATGAGGAAGACCTTTAACAGCTACCTTGGTGCAACCCTAAACTGGATGAAAACAATATTGTGAGCTACAAGGTTGTCAAAAGTGACTGGAAATGAGTGGAAATTAATGTTATTGATGTTAATAATACCAAAGGATCAAAAAAGGCCACAATTCTGTGATCACAGCTGTTTTTGTGAGTTTTGTAAATTAATACAGGTCCAATACAAAAACCATCAAGGGCGGTTTTTACAAAACCAAATACAGATCCAAAACATGAAGGAGAAACAAATACAAAACAAAAACCCATGTTTGTGGCCAGCGCACAACCCTTATTCCTGTGCACCTATCCCATTTTTTGGTCTTGGTTTTTAAATTTATCGTGGTAAAGAACACTAGCAGTGACTGTCTCATTTTTTAGATATTAAGGTGCTCCCCTCACCAATACCTTGGTTTCCTGAGGCAACCCTACTAATGTCAGCAGCAGCCCCAGTCCTGGTGGGCTATTTGTGTGTTATTGGGAAGGGCGTTTGTATACTGTTTGTGTATGTACTGCATGATGGGCTTGCTGAAGGCCCCCCCACCTAGGCCTACAGTAATTGGTGTGGTAAGGAGACAGCAACACCGCTTACCCTTCTTAATAATGCTAATATCAAATGAATCAGGAAGTATGCAATATGCTACATACTTCTTTAACTGTGCTAATTTATTAAACCCTCAACATACAAGGGGATTTATTAAATCTTAATAAATTTAAACGAGATTGGCATCATAACTTTCAAGAAAAATGGAGTTTATGGCATGTGTAATACTTTATTCTTAATACAGTATGTCTCTTACATAGATATTCTCTCTAAGCACACTGTTACAGTATTTACTGTATACACAGTGTGCTTAGAGAGAAAATACATAGTACAGGGCTGGTTCTAGAGATTGTGACATTCAGGGAGAATATTTCTTTTGGTGACCCACCTTTTTAAACATAGATTGTGGAGGCACACAAAATATAGGGGCGTGGCTTAATGGGGAATGGGAGAGGCCACAGAGTAGTACCAATTCACACTATACCACACAGTAGTGTCCGTAAGTCAAATTACTCCACACAGTAGTATCCCTTGTACATGCCAAGTAGAACCCCTTATACACATTACACCAGATAGAGCTCCTTTTATACACATTATGCCAGGTAGAGCACCTTACACACGATATGCCAGGTAAAGCCTCTTATACACTTTGCACCAGGTAGAACCCCTTAAACATGTTGTTACACCAGGTAGAGCCCCTTTTATACACATTATGCCAAGTAGAGACCCTTACACATGTTACACCAGGCAGAGCCCCTAACTCACATTGCGCCAGGCATTGCCCCTTATAAATGTCACGTCAGGTAGAGCCCCTTGCCCTCTTTGCACCAGGTAGAGCCCTTTATGAACATTGCACCAGGCAAAGCCCTTTACATGTGTTATGTCAGGTAAAGCCATTTATTTATGTTGCACCAGATAGATCCTCTTCTACACATTGCACCATGTAGCCCCTTTTACACATTGCACCAGGTAGAGTCTCTTATACACATTGCATCAGGTAGAGCCTCTTATACACATTGCACTAGGTAGTACCTTATACACATTGCACAATGTAAAGCCCCTTATAGACATTGCAATAGGTAGAGCCCATCTAGAGAGAGAGAGAGTATGTATGTGTGTTTATGGATATGTGTGCATGTGTGTGTTTGTGTGTCGGGGTCTGTGTCCCCATAACTCACCAGTAGGGTACAATCTAGATTACCTTCTTGGAGAGGAAGTAGGTCCTCGATTCACAGCTATTTACCTCCCTTCCGCCCAGCTTTACATGAGTAGTGGGCAAAATCAACTTCAAAAAATGTAGATACTCTCTCCCAGCATAACCAGACATGGTTTCTTTAAGCTGACCCTGGTTCAAAAAAATACAGTAAACAAAATGTATAGTAGTCCCCCATATTTATTGATCCAGCACTGGGCTCTTGGAGCCAGCCCTCATTCTAAATTATAAGGAGGAGAGAAATGAGTAGAGGTCCCCCATATTTTTAGAACCAGCACTAGGCTCCACTAGGAGGGGGAGATGCCACAGCCAGGAGTCACAAGGTCACCCCAGCTGCCATAGTAACAGGCAACTGATTAGCTCTGAGTGGCATGTCTGTTAGCCAGTGGGCATGGTTACTATCACTTGCAAAAGATGAGCTGTAAAGCACTTCTCAGACTGGAGAGTTCAGGTTTGCATATTTTATATTTTAACCAGCGGGAATGTTTCTGAACAAGAGGACCGACTGTCACCCTAGACTGCTACTTGAGAAGGGGACACACTGGCACCAGGGACAAGATAAATATGTGTACAGTGTCATAAGTTTGAGTGTGTGTGTAGTAAACTTACCACATTTGGTGTGTTTACTGTGGTTTTTTTATATTTCTTTTACAGGAGAACTATAAGTACCAATGGGCCTTTAATGCCCTGGATGCTGGTACATGTGGTTCTCCAAGTAGTGGCATGTAGGAGAGGCTTTCTGGGACCTATATTTCCTCTGTAAAAAACAATATTACTTAAAATCTAACTTTAACTAATAGCTATCAACCGCATACCCACCACCCACGAGTGCAGGGAAATGCCCCAGGCATTAGCTTAAGCATGGGATATACTCTAGAAGGGGGACCCTTTTTGGGGTTCTCTACTTCGCATTAAACCCCCAGTCTGGGATGATGAGCATGGAAGTTAATGCTTTGGCCAAGGTGACCCCATGAAGTGTGTCCCCTGGCTGTTGGTTTAGTCCCCTGATAATGGAGTCTCTTGCTGATTCTACATATATTGGGGACCCCTACTCAATTTTTTCTCTGCATTTTTTGAACCAGGGACAGCTCCATGCGCCTATTGCTGGTTAATTAAATATGGGGGACCCCTACACATTTCTGTTACTTGTTCTTCAACACTCACTGCCAAGGGGTGTGGGGGAATGCCCTGGGCTTCAGCCCAGGCCTGGGATATACTCTAGAGTGTGGACCAATTTATTGGGGGTCTCAACTTCCCTAAGGAAGACTAGTGGGGGGGCATTAATGCTTTGGCCAGGGTGACCCCATGAAGTGTGTTCCCTGGATTACCCCATGCTAATAGAGCCTTGTGCAGGTTCTCCAAATATGGGGGTCCCATACTCATTGATCCCCTATATATTTTAAATTATGGCTGGCTTCTTGAGCCTATAACTGGTTCATTAAATATGGGGGACTCCTACACATTTTTTTCTGCATTTTTCAAAAACAAGGCTTGCTCAAAGAGTTATGGTTATGCTTTGACATTGGGAGATCCTATACATTTTAT
The DNA here is from genome assembly GCF_028390025.1 of Pseudophryne corroboree. NCBI lineage: Eukaryota > Metazoa > Chordata > Amphibia > Anura > Myobatrachidae > Pseudophryne > Pseudophryne corroboree. The sequence continues at coordinate 484,797,630 of NC_086448.1, forward strand.
TTTCCTGTTTTTTAACTCTTTCATTACATTTGCACACAGAAGCACTGCACAGATCACACTGATTGGTGCAGGTTCTCAAAACACACTACATCGGGTGATGTCTATTTGGAAAGTGCATTTTATCCCCAGTTTTCTCCGTGTTTATAAACACAACTTTTTGCAAATTTTAATGTTATGTTCTTTTCTATTGAAACTACATGCAAGTTGGTATGATGGTGTATTGATATCTGTTTGTGGATTCGGACGTGTTTTGCATTCAAATCATGACTTTACTCCTGTGTTTGCCTTTACTAAATCTCAGTGTTTAAAAAAAGCCTAAACATGGGGGTAATTCCAAGTTGATCGCAGCAGGATTTTTGATAGCAATTGTGCAAACCCATGTGCACTGCAGGGGAGGCAGATATAACATGTTCAGAAAGAGTTAGATTTGGGTGGGTTATTTTATTTCTGTGCAGGGTAAATACTGGCTGCTTTATTTTTACACTGCAAATTAGATTGCAGATTGAACACACCCAACCCAAATCTAACTCTCTCTGCACATGTTATATCTGCCTCCCCTGCAGTGCACATGGTTTTGCCCAATTAATAACAAAAATCCTGCTGCGATCAACTTGGAATTACCCCCCATGCCCGAGAATGCAATCTCAAGCAACACGATTGTTAGTAAGTTTACCCCCCAAGGTCAGACATAATTTCTTCTTCTTTTATCATATTATTTTTTAAATATTTATGTTTGACAGCCTAAGAAATATAAATAACCATTTTACTAGAAAAAAATGCATTTCATTATTTTATACACAGAGTATGAGTTATGGCATTCGATGGAAATTAAATACACAAAAGGGGAATTAAATTGGGTGCAAAGTTAGGAGAGGTAAAAAAAAAAAAAACCTCATGCCCAATTTTGAATTACAGCAACTATGACAGTCCAATGATCCACGGTATCCCATTTAAAAACTGTTTGTTTTCAGCTCGGAAATGGCTGCTGCGCATGAATTTTAAGAAAAAGATGCCCACCCCTCAGGCAGTCTCTGGTGGTCTCAGCGGCTCCTGGTTGTCTCCCCTCCATATTTCCACTGGGGATGAGGCTGCTGGGAGTCTCAGGGTCTGCTGTAGTTCTCCCAGCTACTGCCTCAGGGGGTAATGCACTGACACGGGGGGATCATACACACCAGGGGGTCGCACACTCATGCACACATACAACCTTAAACACACTCACACACACTGAAACACTCACCTCTGCTTATTGTTGCTGCTGTAGACCTGGCTCCCAATGCTGGATGCAGAATCCACCACTTCGTAAGGTAAGTAACTACAGACTAATTAAGCTTATTGGAAACTTCCGACTGCTCAATTAGTTCTCAGGGTGGGAGAAGGTGGGGGATTAGGGAGGGGTTTGCCGGTGAAGTAAGTGTATAATATAGACCCTTAAATAAGTCTGAATGTGTAAATAAATAAAAAAGCATCCTATGTTATCTTCAAATATTTCAATATTACACCAAGATTATACAAAACCCACTTACTAAGAAGTATGATGATGCAAAGTAAAATCGCAATTAATGCACCGGTGCTCAATCCAACTGGAAGTAAGAAAGCCTCTGCATTGCATGAATGCACATTTCCTTTGTTGTCACAGGCACATACTTGTATTGTCAATGTTTCAGTACTGCTTTGAACCGGATAATCATTGTCAAAAATCATTATTGGCAAGGTATATGTATTTATTTTATGCCGATTATATCTGTTTCTTTTTGTTAAAATACTTGCTGTGTTGTCTGGAATTTAGAAGACAGAAAAGGTAAAATATAGTATTTCTGCTTTTGAACAATAATAAGAAATATAGTGTATATAAAAGAAACATAAAAAGTATGTTTTATTTACCTTTATTGTCGAGAACTGTAAAGTTTGGATTCACAGAAAATTCTGGCACCATTTCAAAGAAAAATTTATGTCCCCGAGGAGGTTCATCTTTGTCTTTAGCACTTACTGTTTGAATAAGCTGTGAACAAACAAACAAAAAATCTCACTATCATATTTATAATAATACTGTTTTGTGCAGGAAACAATACCTTTAAGATACATTTACAGTTATGGAAAATGTTTCTTTACAGTATGAATTTTACATTTTATTAGATTCTAAAAATGATGTATAGAAATAATATGCTGCATAGTGATAACATTGTGTTCTTATATTGAGCAGGTATATGTTTACATTTTGTAGTTTTATTGCCATAGATTTAGAAATAAACTCAGATTCAAAATAGATAGAAACTAATATTAAAAATGCTATATAAGATTCAGTTTTCAGGATTCTAACAAGTATTAGAAGCATTAGAAGTCTAATATATCCACTGCACTACCAGTGCCTGCAACCTAGGTTATTGCAGGAGTTCTACTTCAAATGTGGAAATGCCTTAAGTATTTGAACTCCACAAGAGGTAAAACAGAATAATTCCAGACCTCAGTGCAAAAGCTGTTCTGTGATTTCATACACCTATTTTTGCAAAATATCACTGTTTTTTTATGAAGTTGCTCTTACTCGATTGCACATTATGACAGCAAAAGCTTGGAAATTTGGAGTCACTCCTTGATAGTGTAAATTTAGGCATGTACATCGTACATCAACAAGTACAAATGTGATATTGCTTTGTGGAACAACATATAAATGAGACCCAATGGGTATAGAAGGGCATTCTCAGTTTTGATTCTACACATTTTGCCTACACCTTTAGAAATGATCTTTTCAGGTTCTGTACAGAGTGATAAGAACCAAGTGTATTAGTTTGTACCATCTCTGAATCATTGAAGAACATTCTCTTTTTGAATATTTTATACTTGCAAAACATAACTTTTAAAGACTAATCCATAGTTTTATATATATATATATATATATATATATATATATATATATATATAGAGAGAGAGAGAGAGAAAGAGCGAGAGAGAGAGAGAAAGAGAGAGAGAGAGAGAGCTGAGGGATGAATGGAGAGTGGAGGGGGAGATAGAGTTCCTAAGTGGCTAATTAGTAAATGAGGTCTACATTTTTAACTCATTATAACAGAACTGAAGTGAAGTTCTTTCCAAGCCATTTCAGCATCTGTGATCTAGGACTTATATTGGCATTGACCTCCACTTCATACAGTTGCAGATAAGAAGACAGATCCACATTTAGATAATCAAGTGTCCATTAAAATTGATGTTGGTCTTTAATCAAAATTCACCTATTCATTTAGAAGGAAAGTCTGGTGATGTGATCACCAGGGTTTACTGCATTAAAGGGAGCCACTGGTCCTTGTTAGCACAATAATACTGTACATTGGGAGAATTATCCAGTCATCAACTACAGGGTCAGATACAGAGTGTCCTTTTCCCATTCTCTCCACACACACACTTCTATTGTACATACACCTCTCCTTAGACCTGTGCAGAGTTGGGTTTTGTGGAAAACAATAGATGGTAAGTGGTGAAAAACCCTGGGAAAGCTATGCATACTGTATGATTTGCCTCACTGTAGGCCAAGATTAAGGAGAACATAATATCCCCTACTGGATAACTAATACTGTACATTTATTATTTCTTATCCTTCAAAAAAGTTCACAAGAGTAGGGGACAGTAGCAATACTGCATATTCCACTACTACCAACCCTTCTCCCCCTCCCATATAAAATCTGTTTCCAGATACACCATGGTACTACAGAAAGATAAACAAATTTTGAACTAAAATAAATATGAATTAAAAAAGAAGAATTTTATATTTACATGAATGTATTAATCATAATATTAAATGAGTAGAATGTCTCATTAGGTGATTTTATTTTATAAAAATAACAGAAGTGAATCAAGGTAAAAAAATGGAAAGTTAATTGTTTTTAACTTTAAAATACTCACATTAATAAAAACACATGCTCACTGAAATGCAGTGCAAATAGAAAGCCTTGTCATTTTTTTTAGAAACAAAAATGTTTAGGTATAACAAAAATAACATTGTTCCATAAAGAAACAATGTACAATAAAACGAAATTATTTGTTTCACCAAATAAGGTGCAACTAAGGAACACACCTGCGAAGAATAAAATATATAATAATATTTGGAAAGATGTTGAAAGGAAATGAAAAGATATTTATATAAAGGTAATTGTAAAATAAAAGGCAGAACATTCTCATTTTCATGACATTTAACAATAATGGTGAACCAGTCTGACAGGTAAAAAGACAACGGCTGCTGCTGATGTCATTGGTCAGTGATTAGTGTGGGAACACTGCAGGCAATAAAACACTTAAGGGTTTATTCTGAGTTAGGATCAAAATAAAAAAGAACAACTAACTATGCACCTTGGCAAACCATGTTGCACTGCAAGTGGGGCAGATTTAAAGTGTTCAGAGAAATTTTGAGCCAGTCCTGGTTGAAAAAATACAGAAGAAAAAAAATCTGTGGACTCCCCTGTATTTTTTCAACCAACATCGGGCTCTTGAATTGGTTCTGGTTCCAAAAATATGGAGGCAATATGAAGTTGGGGTCTCATATTGTTTTAAACCAGCACATTGTAGTTGCCTTGAGCTTAAAAACTCATGGCTTTTACATTTGTGATTTGCCAAATGTGCAAAATGGTGCGAGTTTGTACCCCACACTAAACTCAGACCCTATTACATTTGGCCCGTTATCTTATATGTCCAAAATAAATATATCATTGAAATTTAGATCTAAGGTTCAAAGCAAAGCATGACCCCCCAACAAGTGCAATGTCAAACATTATAGATCAGAGATTTTCAACCTTTTGCAACTCGCGGCACACTGAACAAGATTTAAATATTGCCAAGGCACATTCAAATATAATGGTGATGCATGGTGCAGTTACGTGTCCTAGGATGTCATGTCGCAGCTTCTCCATAGGTAACGCCTGAGAAATCCAGAAGAACCCAACACTGCCCGGGCCCAAAATTAGAACTGGTTTTGCAACCACTAAACCCACCAGTATTGATCGTTCCAGGGCCTCAGTAGCGACAAAACACTGATGGGCCTGACTATGCTTCTATGGCGGCACACCTGGAGACTGCTCAGGGCACTTTAGTGTGCCACGGTACACTGGTTGAAAAACACTGTTATAGATTAACAAGTAATTAGTTACAATTCTGATAGGCAACACTGAAGAAACAAATACAGCAAAAAAAAAGAAAATAATTACTATTTTTTAAACAAATATTTTCAAATGTACAACATACTGTATTAGTATTTAACTGTACTTTGAAGAAACTGAATAATGTTTATACATTATGTATGTTGTAAAAATGTCATACTTTAATAAAAATACGTTTTTATCTTTTAGAAACCTAATCCAGTATCAGAAATATTCCTAAATGTGCAATGTATGCCTAACATAGCAGCTCCCAGTTCTAAACTAATTACTTTCACTGTTGAGATGTGATATTTTAAGATCCTATAGAGTTTCCTCTTTGCTATGTTGTTGTCACAGCTGTGGTTGGATTCCCCAATGATTTTATGCTGTAATTTTATGGTTGTAAGCTGCATTGACCAATTAAAGGAGGGGGGGGGGTAAGATCTTAGAGATAGTCCACAGGCTAGGAGGCTAACTGAAACTGAATCACTCTGAACTAAAAATCAATATTTTAATGTACTTATCATGCTCTTGCAAAAGACTGAGCTTTCCCATTGAAATGAAATAAGTTGTGCATTGATGTCATGTGTTTTAGCAAGAAGACTCCTTAATTCATAAATATAAGTAGATATATCAATACAAGTATTTTAAATAATAATTTTATGGATACTAAGATTTGTATATCTATCAAAAATGGATGTTTAAAATGAAGACTGCAAGAGGTTTTTCATTTATCATATTATTTCCATCTTTGATAAATATCACTGCTTAAACAATATATTGCTCTAATCAAGCTATATATATTTTAGTAGATGAAAATGATAAGAATAATGCTATATTGAAAAATGCATATATCTATGATTCAGTACTGAAAACAGTGGATATATTTTTCTGTGTTTCAACTAATCATAGAGGAGACATTATTAATGTCTTCAAATGTGTAAAGGGGCACTACAAAGAGTTATCAGAGGAATTATTTATTAAAAGAACACTGTTTAGGACATGCGGGCACTTGCTTAGGCTGGAGGAGAGAAAATTCTGCACACAACGGAGGAAAGGGTTCTTCATTGTTAGGGCAATAAGGATTTGCAATTCCTTGCCAGGGAAGGTGGTCAATATTTTCCCCAACTGTCCTCCACTCTCAGATATTCCATAAAAATGGATCCAAGGAATGCGCAAAATCTGAGCTTGATCTTTTTGACGTGCCCTCGACGCACTGTAAATGCATTTAAAAGGAGATTGGATGAATTTCTGATTGAAAAGGATATCCAAGGTTACAACACTTAAAATATTGAAGTTGTTAATCCGGGTGTAACGTGATTTGTAGTTGTTAACTAGTCATAAAACATTCTTCAGCAGGTACATTAAATCAACTCAACTTAATACAATAAACAGGTTGAAAGCAATGGGCATTTTGCCTCTTTTCAACCTCAAATACTAAGTTACTATATATATATACTGCAAAAAATAAATAAAGGGAACACTTAAACAACACAATGTAACTCCAAGTCAATCACACTTGTATATATATATCTATATATATATATATATCTATATATCTATGTATATATATATCTATGTATATATATATCTATGTATATATATATATATATATATATGATGAACAGAGCTGCGGCACTCAGCTTAAATAAACACACAAAAGCATGATTCAGCAATGTTTCAGTGTATTTCACACTATTATAAACTGAAACATTGCTGAAGCATGCTTTTGTGTGTTTATTTAAGCTGAGTGCCGCACCTCTGTTAATTTTATGCTGTTACCTGTGAGGGCACCTGCTGAAGTTTGTGCATGTTATATTGGAGTGCCGGATCTTGGAGCTTCTATATGTATGTATATATATATATATATATATATATATATATATTAGAGATGAGCGGGTTCGGTTCGTTGAGATCCGAACCCCCCTGAACTTCAACTATTTTACACAGTTCCGAGGCAGCCTCGGATCTTCCCACCTTGTTCCGTTAACCCGAACGCGCCCGAATGTCATCATCTCGCTGTCGGATTCTCGCGAGATTCGTATTCTATATAAAGAGCCGCGCGTCGCCGCCATTTTCGCTCGTGCATTGGAGACTGAACGGAGAGGACGTGGTTGCGTTCTCTCCCTGAAAAGCTCCGTAGTCTGTGTGCTGCAAATATCTGTGCTCAGTGTGCTGAAAATATCTACGTTCTCTGCCTCAAAACGCTCCATATCTGTGCTCAGTGTGCTGCAAATATCTGTGCTCAGTGTGCTTTATTGTGGGGACTGGGGACGACCAGTATATAATTAATTATAGTAGTACAGTACAGCAGGCCATTGCTGTATCTTGCAGCTCCGTGTAACTGTAAGTATCCATTCCATATCTGTGGTGCATTTTTGTGAGCAGTATATATAGTATTACAGTGCAGCATTTTGGTGACCAACAGTATATAGTTGAACATAAGGCCATTGCTGTTTCTTGCAGGTCTGTGTCACTGCAAGTATCCATTCCATATCTGTGCTGCATTATTGTGAGCAGTATACAGTATATAGTATTACAGTGCAGCATTTTGGTGACCAACAGTATATAGTTGTACAGTAGGCCATTGCTGTATCTTGCAGCTCTGTGTCACTGCAAGTATCCATTCCATATCTGTGCTGCATTATTGTGAGCAGTATATAGTAGGACAGTGCAGCATTTTGGTGACCAGCAGTATACATATATAGTATAGTACAGTAGGCCATTGCTGTATCTTGCAGCTCTGTGTCACTTCTAGTATCCTGATCAGTGCTCAATATCTGCTGCATTGTTGTGACCAGTATGTATACTGTACTGTGCAACGTGTGTTATACACCTGGTGATTATACATCCTGTAATCTGTACTGAGCGATGTGTGAGATACACCTGGGGATTATACACCCTATATACTGTACTGTGCGATGTGTGTTATACACCTTGTGATTATACATCCTGTAATCTGTACTGAGTGATGTGTGAGATACACCTGGGGATTATACACCCTATATACTGTACTGTGCGATGTGTGTTATACACCTGGTGATTATACATCCTGTAATCTGTACTGAGCGATGTGTGAGAAACACCTGGGGATTATACACCCTGTATACTGTACTGAGCGATGTGTGAGATACACCTGGTGATTATACACCCTATATTATTATTATTATCCTTTATTTATATGGCGCCAAAAGGGTTCCATAGCACCCAATTACAGAGTACATAAATAATCCAACAGGAAAACAGCAATTTACAGTTAATGACAGTATAGGACAAGTACAGGGTAAATAAACATAGTTACATCAGCAGATGACACTGGAATAAGTATCAGGTGGCAGAAGACTGCTGGATGTGGTACAGTTGAAGATTATTAAAGTAATACAAATGATAAGTACATGAGGGAAGAGGGCCCTGCTCGTGAGAGTTTACAATCTAAAGGGAAGGGGTAGACAGACATGGGTGATACAGATGGGGTACATAGAGAACGTGAAACAGAGGGATAGGATGAGATTTGGCTGGGTTTGGTGAAGAAGTGGACCCCCAGAAGGCACAAGTCAATACTTAACATTGCAACATTTTACTGGGCTATGCAGGAGAAAATTAAAAATAGGGGAAAAAAAAAAAAAAAAGAATTGATAACTTCTACTGCTTTCAAAAAGGTCAATGGAAGCTGAAATAATGGACAACTACCTCATGGAAGCCAGATACAGTATACCAAACAGTACTTAGCAGAGTTAGGAATGAGTGCTTATGAAATACAGTAACATTTTGTCATAATATTTCGGAAACTGCATGGCTGGTCTCTTGCATTCTTTTGCTCTAATACACCACCTGCTTTAGTATTTATATTCCAAAACATTATGTCTCCATAATCCCAAAAACGTCAGTCTTCTTGGAAAGTGGTTTGTTCCTTTGTAAGGGAAAGAGAACAAATGTTCTCAAACAACGGTTTCTCAATTTATTTTTCCTCTGGGAAAGGATTGTGGATTCGCAGGAGCATTTCTGTAATCAGAAAGCAGCGACTTTCTACAAATGTTTACGAATAATTCCAGTGATTTTGTCATTTTCTTCCAGTGATTTGGACCAATAATACCATTGATTAGAACGAATAATTCCAGTGATATCATCATTTTCTTCCAGTGATTTGGATCAATTATACCATTGATTAGAACAAATAATTCCAGTGATTTTGTCATTTTCTTCCAGTGATTTGGATCAATAATACCATTGATTAGAACAAATAATTCCAGTGATTTTGTCATTTTCTTCAAGTGATTTGGACCAATAATACCATTGATTAGAACAAATAATTCCAGTGATATTGAGTTGTTTGTGTCACTTAGCTTAGCCATCCAACGACCACAGTGCACCTCTTTTTCTCTTTTCTTTGCATCATGTGCTGTTTGGGGCCAATTTTTTTTAAGTGCCATCCTGTATGACACTGCAGTGCCACTCCTAGATGGGCCAGGTGTTTGTGCCGCCATCTTGGGTCGCTTTGTTTAGTCATCCAGTGACCTCGGTGCAAATTTTAGGACTAAAAATAGTATTGTGAGGTGTGAGGTGTTCAGAATAGACTGGAAATGAGTGGAAATTGTGGTTATTGAGGTCAATAAAACTATAGGATCAAAATTACCCCAAAAGTCTATGATTTAAGCTGTTTTTGAGGGGTATTTGAAAAAAAACACCCGAATCCGACAAAAAAATTTCTGGGAGGTTTTGCCAAAACGCGTCCGAATCCAAAACACGGCCGCGGAACCAAATCTAAAACCAAAACACAAAGTCTGAAAAATTTCCGGTGCACGTCTCCAATATATATATATATATATATATATAAGCAATAAAAACTCATCTAAGTAATATTGCTATATCATGGTCATATAATCCACTACAAATGTACAGAATATATACATAAAGATATTTTAATATTTATTATACAATATAATTACCACTCTTGGGTGTTCGGTCACACAATGATAAGCGCAATCCCTGGTGTGTCTTGCTGAAGGCCCAAAGCCAACTGCTTTAAACCACCTAAGCAGTGACAGACTGGGGCTGCTTTTCAGCCATTGCATTTTAATGTGCACTTGCATACATTACATGGGGTGTGGCTACTGCTTGTAGTGGACATACAATGTGTCAGGAGGGTGTGACCTGGCAGCACACCCCCATCTTTCATTAAGAGACTCATACGTCAGGTGGTGGGTAAGCAAAAAGAGAGCTGGAAGACTGCACTGCACATGCTCATCCTGGCTCTCTGTATGGCTGGACCAGCCCAACAGCCCATCGACCATTCTGCTTTTAACAGAATGGGCAGTCTGGCCCTTCACCCAAGGCATACGGGATCCGGTCTGAAGATCGACAGTGTATAGGTCAACAATGTTTAGGTGGACCACTATAGGTCAACAGTCACTAGGTTGACAGGGTTTGAAGTTCTAGTTCGACAGGTCAAAAGTTTGACATGAGGTTTTAAAATTTTTATTCTTTTTTTTTACTTTTTCATACTTAATGATCCACGCAGACTACGATTGGGAATAGTAACCTGTGCCGAGCGCAGCGGTAGCAAAGTGAGGCACCTTGCCCGAAGCATGGCAAGCGAAGCAAGCCATGCAAGGGGACACGGTGCACTAATTGGGCTTCCCAGTCACTGTATGTAGAAATTGACAGCAAAAAAACATGAAAAAGTCATGTCGACCTTTTGACCTGTCGACGTAGAACATGTCAACCTAGAAACCCTGTCGACTTTCAAACCCTGTCGACCTAGTGACTGTCAAACTATAGTGGTCGACCTAAACATTGTCGACCTAGACACTGTCGATCTAATGATCCACACCCAGGCATACATATATCAAAGTGCGACCTCACACCCAAGAGTGTTACATTTATCTTTTAAAATGGCCCTTGTTCTGACAAAATAGGGTGAAATGGACACAGAATAGGAGGAACACATAGTTTAGAATAGGATGCCTAATTTGAATTATTTTTATGGAAAAAGCAACTAAAAAACAGTGTAAGTGAATAAAATGGTTGACATTTGTCTATCAGAAATGTGTATGTCTACCAGTGAGGCAGTGAGGGGCTGATGTCAGTAAGGCAGTGAGGGACTCCTGTCAGTGAGGCAGTGAGGGACTGCTGTCAGTAAGGCAGTGAGGGGCTGCTGTCAGTGAGGCAGGGATGGGCTGCGGTCAATAAGGCAGGGATGGGCTGCTGTCAGTGAGGCATGGATGGGCTGCTTTTTGTCAGTAGTATCTCTGTGATGTTGCTGTTTACAGGTTTTTTTTTTTACAGATGTTAGTATGACATTTGGAAGTAGTGATCGTGTGATTTTATGTGTCCAATCATGTTAGTGAGTTTTTTGTCATTATACCATGTCATTATATATATGAAATTTTGCTGCTAATCACAAAAAGCGTTAATATTGCTGTACCTGGACTTCTCCCAATGGACAAATAAACTCATATTTTTGAAAATCTTGTACATGTGTTTTTTACCATTTGTGTGTCACTGCAGAATTAAAACTCTTTTTTAAACTTTCATTATTCCTGATTGTGGATTTTTTATTTGCTGGACTAGTGTGTTCCTAAAAATGGTAATTTAAAGTTCTGTTTTATAATAAGCTTGCAAAGTTTTAATGGTACACATTAGGTTGCATTTCTTCTTTAGTATTTCTGAGCTCATGATTCTAATGGTGGAATGGTGGTCATGTGACCGAATATATCATTACCAAATAAGTAGAGTCTTAACCATCAGCTACCACTTTATTTCACCATGTAAGTGCTATATCATTTTAAATACTATAATGTGTTTTATTTCTTCACACACATATATATATATATATATATATATATATATATATATATATATATATATATATATATATATATATGCTATACATATGCACACATATTTTTTGAATTTTTTTAGAGATTACATATTTGTTTTACATTTATAGTAAGCCGGATGTACTGTAAGAATATTTATTTAAATGTAATTAAAAAGCAAATTCACATATATTCACTTCTTAGAGTGAAAATCAGTAGGTATTGGCCATGCCGTGGTGTGAACAAATACTGGAGGTCTGGCACCATTTTTTACATTTTTTGTATCTATTGCAATTTTGTGTCATTTGGTCATTCAGAATGTGTGTCACGAATCATGGCAGTACTACTATTCTACCACTCGGGATGCTCAGACTTCCTGCTCAATATTAACTTGACTGTCTGCATCTATTAATTGCCTGACTCAGCAGCAATGAGCTGCAACTGTTTCTGGGTGATTTAAGACAGGAATTACCTAATCCAAGTATGGTACAGGCGCTGATCTGGTGTGTTTGACCTGAGCACACAATAGTGTAAAGTAGCGCTGCATAGGTGTTGATTACGTATGGGATAGATAACATTCCACTGGGATGAAGAAAATTAGGAAAATTGAATATATAAAATAAATGATATTTTTACAAACAATTAGAATTTTTCAGATAGCATATGTGCATAAATTCCTGTAATATTCAGACAATGGGAGTAATTCAGACCTGATTGCTAGGCTGCATTTTCTCACAGCCTGCGATCAGGTCTGAACTGCGCATGCGCATCCCTGAAAACAGACAGTTGCCACCCAAAAACGCCCTCTTCCTGTCAATCTCCTTGTGATCGCCCGTGCGACCAGACCCCTCGCATAAACCCATCGCTTAGTGGCGATCTGCTTTGTAGCCGTGCAATTGGACTGAGGACGAATGTTCACTGCAAAGAAGGACAGTACTGCTAATCCTTTCCGCAATGTCCCTGTAGGAGGAGGAGAGGCGCGGCCAGCCGCTTGGAGAGCTCCGGCCGGGTCCACTTCGCCTCCGTGACAGGCGCATACCCCAGGTCAGCGGCCCCGCAGAGCGGGCCTGATTCGGGCGCTCTACTGTTGGACGTGCTGCAGGAGGAATAGCGCCAGTCCAGGGTCCTTATTCTCCACTCTAACCAAAGCATACACTACCGCTGTCAACTGTTCATTACTTCACAAGAGAATCCTTCACTTCAGAGCACAGATTAGCGGGACGCCGCAGTCTGTATAGACTTGTAAACCGTTTGGACTTTAGTACATATTATCATTATTATTTTTTTGTGGCATTTTTCTTTTTCTTTTTTTCGACTTTACAAAGATTACAGCATTTGTTCTTTCAATTGAACCTTGCACTTCAGAATTTAAGCTCAAACCAGGAGCGTGCCCCAATCACTGATTGACTTTTAAACCGAATTTATACCTTTTGGGAAAGAAAGTATCTCAGCATCTTAGAATAAACAATCTTAAGTATATTACCTGCTTTTTCATTATTGATTTTAGTTTCACTTTATAACCGTATCATTCACCACTACAAATAGGGTTTGAGCGCTGGTTCCCTGTGGATTTATCCACATCTGTATACTTACCATTTAAGGGGGGGTGGGACACCCCTCATTACCAGCAGCACACCCCACCTCAGATTAACACCTCAGTGCGCAGAGAACCCATTTCTGTATATCTGATACTGTATTAGAATAATACTCAGATAGAAATCAGTATCAGGCCAAATAATGAGTTCTAGCTAGTATGGTATGTAGATGAATCCCTAATAAGAGTAAATGTTTGTCCCCTGGTGAAATATTTAGGAAAACATTATTTGTGCAATAAACAGAAAACATTTTCTGGATAAGTTATGACAGCCACAAGTGAGGCATAAAATATGGTGTAATTCTGCTACAACCTTTAGTTATCAAGTTCAGATATACAGTAGACACTCACTTGTTATTAGATGATCACAGTAATTACATTTTGGGGCTAATTCAGACCTGATCGGTGCTGTGTGTGTTTGCACAGCAGTGATCAGGCCTGAACTGCGCATGCGCCAGCGCCACAGTGCACCAGCACATGCCAGACAGCCAACGGCCGTCTTTAGCTAGCAATCGCCTCTGCCTGATTGACAGGCAGAGGCAGTTGCTGAGTGGGAGGGGGTGGGGTGGCTATTTAAGGGGCACAGTCCGGCCAACACAAGTGTGGCCATACCGTGCCGTGGGCAGGCCGCGGTGGCTGTGACATCACATGCAGCTGCTGCGACCCAGGCAGCGATGAGTAGCTCTCGCCCAGTGCGCAGGAGCTGCGCTGGCTGGGAGCTACTCCTGAAGTACACAAGCATCGCCGCTGTGCAATGCTTTTGTACTTCTGCGATGTGGCACGGACTGACATGCGGGGCGGGCTAGCCCTGTGCTGGGCATCCCCACGCATGTCAGTGTGCGTGATCGTAGCTATGCTAAATTTAGAACAGCTACGATCAACTCTGAATCACTCCCTTTATACATAAGAGTAAAAGCTTATATAATAGATGGGGATCAGTATTATCAGTGTGACCTGTCAGTAAGAAAAGAGTACCCGGAGGTTAGCATATTGACCTCGGGATCCTGACAGCAGAATGGGTGGGTGCAACAGAGACCCTTGCAGGCTATGGGTGTCATGGACACCCACGAGTGGGAATAGTCCCTATTAGTCAGCATGCCAAACTGTTGGGCATTTGATTACTTTGGATCTCGGCGTCACCTACACTGGATGTTTAGGAGGTAAATGGATTTTTAATTTTCCTTTGGAACCTCCAAAACTAGTATCTATGCTAGACAATAACATACATAAACTAGTCAGAGAGCTGATTGCAAAGTGTAAAAAAGGAAAAAATCCTTCTTTTCTATGTACTATGCAAAAAAACTTTTCATTTATAAATCCTTTGCACAAGCATAGTCCATAGGTTAGTGCATAGCAAGTAACTGTGGTTAACATACAGATTTAAAGCGCTATGCAAGTGGAGTCTCCCAAATCAAAAATTCTGAAATATGAAATATTCTGAAATGCAGATTTTTTGGAGCTCAACTGAAATAGTGAAACCTTTGCTCTCTGATGGTTCAATGTTAACAAACTTTATTTAATGCACAAAATTGTCTCCAGACTTTGTGTATAAAGTGTAAATGAAACATATATGCAGCCTATTATTATTATTATTATCCTTTATTTATATGGCGCCACAAGGGTTCCGCAGCGCCCAATTACAGAGTACATATGCACATAATCAAAACAGGAAAACAGTGACTTACAGTTGATGACTATTTAGGACAAGTACAGGGTAACTAAGCATAAATACACCAGTAAATGACAGAGAAGTTCCAGGTGGCCAAAAAACTGCTTGATTTGGGCAGTTGAGGATTATTAAAGTAAGAAAAGGATAAGCACATGAGGGAAGAGGGCCCTACTTGTGAGAGCTTACAATCCAAGGGAAGGGGTAGACAGACAGGGGTGACACAGATGGGGTACATAGAGAGCGTAGAACAGAGGGTTAGGATGATATTTGGCTGGGTTTGGTAAATAAATGGGTCTTAAGAGCCCGTTTGAAGTTTTGTAGAGAGGTGGAGAGTCTGAGGGGGAGAGGTAAAGAATTCCAGAGGAAGGGAGCAGCACGTGAAAAATCTTGGAGATAGGAGTGGGAGGAAGTAATCAGAAGACAGGAGAGCCGGCGCGCATTAGCAGAGCGAAGAGGACGGGTGGGAGAGTAAAGGGAGATAAGGTCAGAGATGTAAATGGAAGAGGAGTGGGTGAGTGCTTTGTAAGTGAGAGTGAGAAGTTTGAATTGGATTCTGAAAGGGAAGGGAAGCCAGTGAAGGGCTTGTAGGAGAGGGGAGGTGGATGTAGTGCGTTTGGTGAGGAAGATAAGCTGGGCAGCAGCATTGAGGATAGATTGGAGTGGAGAGAGGTAATTGTCAGGGAGGCCAGTTAGGAGGAGATTACAGTAGTCCAGTCTGGAAATAATCAGTGAGTGAATAATGATCTTAGTGGCATCCTGGGTGAGAAACGGTCTGATCCTGGAAATGTTTTTGAGATGAAAATGACAGGTTTGTGAGAGGTGCTGAATGTGTGGTTTGAAGAGAGGGAGGAGTCAAGGATTACACCAAGACAGCGTACTTTGGGGCTAGAGGAGATAGTCATGCCATCAATGGATAATGAAATTGTGGGAGGTGAGGATGTTTAGAATTGGGTCCCAACCTCAAGATATCTCATTATTGTGTGCAAATATTCAAAAATATGGAAAAATCTGATAAATACAACATACTTCTGGTCCCTAGCATTTTGTATATGGGAGACTCAACCTGTATTTGAATACTGTACATTGTGTTCATTGCACATAAATCAACTTGAGAATATGGTTTATGAAAAGATTATTGCTTACCTGACCCGGCTTTGCATTTTCACACACAAAAGTCTCATAATGTTGTGCAAATTCTGGTGCATGATCATTAATATCCAATAACTTAATATACACTTGAACATGTCCACTAAGATTGGGATTTTCTTTAAAAAAAATAGACACAGAGACAATTAAAATATATGATATAAAGTTATGTTTTGGCTGCTATGTAGCTAACATCTTTTTAGTTAACAATTTTGTTTAGTTTATTCTTTATAAATTGTGTACTACAATGTATGATTTTTTAAATGTTCCAAATGTAATCAAATGTAACCATACAGCACATTATCATACATGATCACTGCAAACAATATAAGAGGTATGACCTTCTTTAAAAATACTGTAGAAATATTTTTAATTCAATGCCTGTTATATCTATTGCAGAGTTATTGATCAATTTCTTAAACTGCAATACATTTGTATTCTCAAAATAAACTACAGTATAAATGCATGTAGTACATATTTTTTTAATATACAGTATGTAAAACAAGGATTTGATATGTTAATTATATACTTTTGGGCATTTTAATAGTTTGCATGGACAAAACACACTGATTATGTAATCAGCTTGCAACCAAGTAAATATTTAATGAAAAATATAAATATTTTAAGCCTTAGACTAAATGATGTTATATGACAGTTGATAAAGAATTGGAAGCTGAACCATGCTAACTCACTTGTCTCTGTTGCCAATATTGTTATGTTTTGCCATGGTGTTGTTTCACGGTCAAGAGATTTGACTAAAGTTAAAGACCCATTCGATGAGTTTATTTGAAATATTCCCTCCAGGTCTGTGTTGTGGTCAATACTATATCTGTGTGTAAAGAAATGGTTGAATTATTATTATAATAAACAATAGTGAATTTGTAGATAATATTAATGAGACTCAAGCAATTTTCATAATGATAAATGTAATCAAAGTAAATACAATACAAATAAAAAATCTAATTTGGGTAGCAGATATAATGAATATTATTTTTTATATATTTTTTTCAGTCTTCTTCAGAAGACTGATTATAAAGCAAAGCATGATAGAACAGAATTTGAAGAAAAAGGAGAATCCTCCAGAGAGCTCTAATAGAGAAAGGTGATATTTAGACAGAAATTGTAGGCACCATGAAGTAAGAATGTGGGCAGAAGAATACTGGCAGAAAGAGTGGAAAAAGCATAAATGAACAGCTGGGTAGATTTTTTTGGAGGCTAGCATGGAGGCTGAAGTATAAAGTGGATATCAGTGGGGGGTCAATGAGCAGACCATTGAGAGATTAGTAAGGGCTGGAGAGTTGAGTTTGGAGATTTAGACCCAGATTTATCAAGCCTTGGAGAGTGATAAATTGCAAATAAACATGCGTTGTAAATGACTTCCCCTTTAAAGAAATGTCTGAGATCGACCGCCAAACTCATGCGTCATTACATTCGGCCCCAAGCTTTTGAAGCCATTAAATCTTTAATGGTAGAACATAATATATACACTTGTGTATATTTATGGCGCTATTATGAAGTATGTGCTAACTTTGATTAAATGTAGTTATATAAAACAATTAAATAACTATGTAGACATAAATTCTTACAAATGGAAAAAATATTTTGTTAAAACCTTATATGGCTACACCTACTCTATGACTAAGGAGACTCATACACCATTTGCAAATCAATCTCCATTGGGTAGCAAAACAGTGTGCGCCAAAGGCGAGCGTAAAAAAAATAGGGGCATGTCTTCATAGGGGAGGGGCATGGCCACAGTTATGCCCCCAGTAGCTGTGCCTCCAGTAGATTTTCTCCAAGAACTTGTGCCTCCCAGTTGATTTGCCCCCAGTAGATTTGCCCCCTGTAGCTATGTCCCCAGGAGTTGTGCCCCCTGTCACTGTGTCCCCAGTAGTTGTGCGCCCTGTTGCTGTGCCTCTTAGTAGCCGCTTACAAACACACGCAAAAATAAAAAAACAATACTTACCACTGCCCCGCTCCTGCTTCTCGACTGCTGCATCATGATGTCTCTCCCAAAGCAGCGCCGCACAGACACTAGAGGTCAATAATGACCTCTAGCGTCTGAAAGGTGCGCCGGCTGCAGCGGACCCCCACACATCCCATGGAGTCTGCTGCAGCCGGAGAGCGGGTAGGTGGCTGGCGCCTGCGGGATGACTGTGACTGCACCCCAAATCACTGCTTGCCCACAGCAAGAACCGCTCCTGGATACAGTACATATCGAAGCAAACTTGAGGCATAATTCCAAATTATCAACTTGATAATAATGAAGTGTGTCTATTAAAAAAATCAATAAATAAAAAAAATGACATGCCTCTCCTCCCTCAAATTGTTTATAGCACTGGAGCTCACAGTTTGGACTGGTACCAAAAAACTTTGGTTTCTGAATAGTGTGCTGTCCCTTTGAAAAAGTTACCACAAGTACAGATGTAGGCACTCATATCCAACCTGTGTCATGGCCGCACAGGCACATGCGCCATGCCTAGGCAAATGTGCGACTTAGGGCCTAATTCAGACCTGATTAACAGCAAGTGATTTTTTCACTGCTGCGATCAGATAGTCACCGCCTACAGTGGGAGTGTATTTTAGCTGTGCAAGTGTGCGAACGCATGTGTAGCAGAGATGTACAACCAGATATTATGCAGTCTCTGCGCAGCCCAGAACTTACTCAGCCTCTGCGATCACATCAGCCTGTCTGGGACCAGAATTGATGTCAGGAACCCTCCCTGCAAATGCATGGACACGCCTGTGTTTTTCCAGACACTCCTTGAAAACAGTCAGTTATTATTATTATTATTATTATTATTATTATTGTTACATTTTATTTATAAGGCGCCACAAGTGTTTCGCAGCACCGTACAAAGGACAGTACAGGGAGACAAAATTTAGCATAACAGTAAATAAATAACAAAAATGGAGTGCAGGTAACAAAGAGCACCACAATGCTCAAAACAATACAGCTCAGATGGAAGTAGCAAGGGAGTAATCATTGTACTACTTGGGGCTGGCAGACATAGAGAGGAGCCTTTACCAGTAGGAGAAAAAGTAGGTAAAGATGGTCACTGAGTGAAATGTGTCGATAAGAGGGCTTAGAAAACAAGAGGAAAGAGGGCCCTGCTCTGAAGAGCTAACAGTCTAGTGGGGAGGGGCGACAGACAGATGACATGAGGTGCAAGCAAGCAGGAGGAAGCCTGATGGTGGTATGCAAGCAAAGCAGAGATGTTCAAGGCATGGGGCAGGGGGATGCAGGAGCAGCCTAAGGACTAGGTTATGCATTGGAGGGGTACGCTTTGATAAATAGGTGGGTTTTCAGTGCCCGTTTGAAGCTTTGCAAGGTCGGGGAGAGTCTAATGGAGCGGGGGAGCGCATTCCACTGAAGGGGTGCAGCACGGGCAAAACCCTGAACTCGTGCATGGAAAGCAGTGACCAAGGCAGAGGAGAGGCGACGGTCATCAGACGACCGTAGAAGTTGGGAGGGAGTATGAAGGGAGACGAGGCAGGAGATGTAGGGAACAGTGGAATTAGAGATGGCCTTGTATGTGAGGGTGATGAGTTTGAAGAGGATTCTGTAGGGGAATGGGAGCCAGTGTAGATTTTGTCGAAGGGGAGTGGCAGAAGTGGAGCGGCGGGAGAGGAAGATGAGCCTAGCTGCGGAGTTGAGGACAGATTGGAGGGGAGCAAGGTGGGAGCAAGTGAGGCCAGTGAGGAGAACGCTGCAGTAGTCGAGTCGTGAGATGACCAGTGAGTGGATGTAAGTTTAGTTGCACTCTGGGAGAGAAATGGCCTGATGCGAGCAATGTTGCATAGCTGAAACCGACAAGATTGTGCCAGAGCTTGGATGTAGGGTGCAAAGGAGAGGGAGGTGTCAAGTTGACACCCACAAACGCCTTCATCCTATAAATCTCCTTGCGATCACCAGTGGGAACGGATCCGTCACACAAACCTATCGCTGAGCGACCCGTGACTAGCCTGTGCATTGCAGTACATACTCATGCGCAGTTTGGACCTGAACGCATGCTCTGCAAAAATGCACAGCAGCGATCAGGTCTGAATTACCCCCTTAGTACGCCAAGCTGCACCTTAGTATTCCTATGGGTGCTTGTACTTAGTCACACGTCTACATCCTAGTCGTGGGTAGATTTGCTGCATCTGGCTTGCCGCAGGCTTGATGAGTGTGGCTACATCTGTACTATGCTATGACATGCTGGGTTGATGACAGTATATAAGGAAAACCTTAGTGTGAGGAAAACCTCTGTGTAAAGTCAAAGATGCCCAGCATACATTTTCCCTGTATAGCTGATAGCAGTTATTCCATGTTAACGGGATGTACCATGTTATTCTTTGATATACTGGTCTCTTGGAATAAATATATTTTTATTGTTTATTTATGCATTTTTCTATACTTTCATCTGTGCTGTAGATCATAATCATCAGCAGGGATCTAGTGGCAGTGGTCAAACACTCACACCTGATAGGCATATCTACAGCTGTTTCCACCTCAAAAGAGGGTCTGAATAAAGAAGTATTAAGCAGTTCTTATTTAAAAAAAAAAAACCTCTAATTAGGAAGCTGTACTTTATAAACATGTAATAAATGTAATTTATGGAAGATACATTTAATACTGTCAATATGTACAACATACAATTTTTATATAAGTAGAATTAAATACAATATCCACTTATTTAAAAATTAACTTATTCTGGATTTTATGTAATATTAGACCAGGGAGTCTAATCATATAGGCAGTTTCTTTTGAGGAGTAGTTTAAAAAAATATAGACTATTAAATGACATTATTTCAGGAAGTGGACTGAGAACTGTGAAATGAGTGGCATTTGGACATCACGTAGTTGGCCAGATTCATAGTCAGAGACTGCTGCATCCTCACTTGTGTCTGTTGGCAGGGTTGCGGGAGAAATAACATGCAAATGCTAGATTCAGGAATACATTGGGGATAAACCCCTGGTGTCCCACAGCACACCGAGCTGTACCTGTACCAAGACATGAAAGACTATATATATACATATAATAGAAATCCAGAGGTCTTAGTTACATACAGTTTGCAAACGTATGATAAGCCACCAGGCCCCGACAAGGCTCCTCTGATGCTGGTGGTGCTATTATATGTATATATATAGTCTTTCATGTCTTGGTACAGGTACAGCTCGGTGTGCTGGGGGACACCAGGGGTTTATCCCCAATGTATTTCTAGCCAGACTACCCCCTCCCTTTCATGCACCTGAATTGTACTTCCTAATTGATTTGAGCAACTTACATTTTGTTCTGTTAAATGCTAGGTTCAGCATTCACCTTGTGCAGTTGCCTGCATCTGAATGTGAAACTACTGAGACACTCACTTACTATGCCCCTGCATAGAGTAACACTGCTATGCATGCTGTAACCTGTGCACTATCATGTGCGCTTTCAACATATACACCAGCCCTATGGAAAGTGATGTTTCTGTCTCTTAACATGGCCCTGTGGAAATGGTTTTGCATCTTAGAATGCAGTTGCTTTCCCTGACATGCCCTTGACACTCCCATAAAATGCTTACAAGTCTCACTTTCTTTTCATTCACTTTAGGCCAGCTGCCAGTCACTGTCCAATAACACCCATCAGTTTTATGCACCATTTCTGATACCATCTGTCCTCATTGCAACAGTGTGAACTCAGGGTAATGCATGCACCAATGCAAAGTTTTCAGAACTTTTCATGTACAGTATGTGAAATTGCAAGTCACTCAACTTTGTGAAAATCAGCACCTCTGATTCAGAACTTAGCTTTCTATTTTTAATGGCTCGTCTATTGCACAGGTAAAGTGCATTTTATAAATGTTTAAATTGTATAAAAGTAAAGCATTATACTGAGAGAAATAAAGGGAATTTAATAAAAAATGGGGCTAGAGTATGATAGATGACTGTCATTTACACTTTTAAAACCCTATGATAAACAGTAAAATTAAACAAAAATCTAATGATGACACAGTACATCTACGCAAATGGGCCATAAAATTGCTATGTACTCTATTCATGGAGCATTTAAAAGAAAAACAAGTTTTTGCATCAAAAAATTTATATTAAAATAGAGTGTTTTTAGCATGTTAAACACCTCCACTTACATTTCTAATGTTACAAGAAATTGGCACTGGGATTGAAAACCATGTCTACAGCAAGTCTCTCAATGACAAAGTGAATGATTTTAATATCTAGGCTAATCCTTACTCATTTTTTTACAATAATTAAATTAATGATTGATGAGTTTACATCCTAAATGTGTGATTGGCAAAGAACAATTTCACACTTTTATAAACTAGTCTTTCTTTGGAACAAAGCAATTAAAAAAATCTCGGAATGAGGTCCTGGTATAAATGATTTTGTCCTGAAGAAGTTAGCAAATGATTTAAAGAAGTTTTTCCTTTTTATATAGCTGTTTGTTAAAGATAACAGAAAATCATATACCATAATGTTTTGAAAGTTTCAAAACACTAAAATTACAAGAGTCAATAAAATAACTGCACCTACACTGCTTCATTAAGTAGGCCACAGATCTGAGGTCAAACAGTTACAGCCTGATGTGAATGTATCTTAAAATACTTTGTAAGAATGCACCCACATGATTAAATATTTTAAGATAGGACAAAGTACATTTTTATGTTTTGACTGCCATCAACAATATTTTGGAGTTATTACAAGAGCAAATTGCAAGAAATCACCTTTCAGTTGCTCATATTTGCTATTTTATATATATATATATATATATATATATATATATATATCAGTGATGAGCGGATTCGGTGCACTGAGAACTGAACCCACCCAAACTTCACTGGCCGAGCCTGGATCCGAGTCAGGCTTGGGTTTTCCCGCCTGACTCGGAAACCAGAATGAGGCAAAAAGTCATCATCCCGTTGTCGGATTCTCGTGGGGTTTGGATTCCATATAAGGAGCCGCGTATATTGCCGCAATTTTCACTCCGGCATTGGAGACTTGGAGAGTGTGGAGAGAGGACGTGTCTCCGTCCTCAGTGTCCTGCATCAGTACAGTGGTAGTGTCTTGTGTTGCATCAGTCCAGTCACAGTGGTGGTGTACTCTGCTGCCATATGTCCAGTGCTGCTGTATAAGTCCAGTCCATTGCAGGGGTGCTGTGTTGTCCTGCATCAGTACAGTGGTAGTGTTTTGTGCTGCATCAGTCCAGTCACAGTGGTGGTGTCCTCTGCTGCCATATTTCCAGTGCTACTGTGTAAGTCCAGTCCACTGCAGTGGTGCTGTGTAATCCGGCATCAGTCCAGTGGTGGTGTCCCTGTGCTGCTGTATATATCCAGTGGTACTGCCATATATGTCCAGTGATACTGCTGTATATGTCCATTGATACTGCCGTATATGTACTGCTGTATAAATCCAGTGATACTGCCGTATATGTCCAGTGGTACTGCCAGATAATTCCAGTGATACTGGCATATAAATCCAGTCCAGTGATACTGCTGTATATGTCCAGTGATACTGCCGTATATGTCCAGTGGTACTGCCATATAATTCCAGTGATACTGCCATATAATTCCAGTGATACTGCTGTATAATCTAGTGGTACTTGCGTATAATTACAGCGGTACTGGCGTATAAATCCAGTCCAGTGATACTGCCGTATATGTTCAGTGGTACTACCATATAATTCCAGTGATACTACTGTATATGTCCATTGGTCATGCTGTATAAATTCAGTGGTACTGGCGTATGAATCCAGTACAGTGATACTACCATATATGTCCAGTGATACTGCCGTATAAATCCAGTGATACTGCCGTATATGTCCAGTGGTACTGCCATATAAATCCAGTGGTACTAGCTTATAAATCCAGTCCAGGGATACTGCCGTATATGGCCAGTGGTACTGCCGTATAATTCCAGTGATACTTTTGTATAATTCCAGTGGTACTGGCATATAAATCCAGTGGTACTGGTGTATAAATCCAGCCCATTGATACTGCCGTATATGTCCATTGGTACTGCCGTTTAAATCCAGTGATACTGCTGTATATGTCCAGTGGTACTGCTGTATAAATCCTGTGGTACTGCTGAATAAATCCAGTGATTTTGCCGTATATGTCCAGTGGTACTGGCATATAAATCCAGTGGTATTGGCATATAAATCCAGTCCATTGATATGTCCAGTGGTACTGCCATATAAATCCAGTGGTACTGGCGTATAAATCCAGTCCAGTGGTACTGCCGTATATGTCCAGTGGTACTGCCATATAATTTCAGTGATACTGCCGTATAATTCTTGTTATACTGGCGTAAAAATCCAGTGATACTGCTGTATAAATCCAGTCCAGTGGTACTTCCATATAAGTCCAGTGATACTGCCATGGTACAGTCAAGTGGTACTGCCATATATGTCCAGTGGTACTGCTATATCATTCTTGTGATACTTCCGTATAACTCAAGTGATACTGCTGTGTAATTCCAGTGGTACTGGCATATAAATCCAGTGATACAGCAGTATAAATTCAGTCCAGTGGTACTGTCGTATAAGTCCAGTGGTACTGCCGTATAATTCCAGTGATACTGCCGTATAATTCCAGTGATACTGCCATATAATTCCAGTGATACTGCCATATATGTCCAGTGATACTGCCGTATAATTCTAGTGGTACTGGCGTATAAATCCAGTGATACTGCCGTATAAATCCAGTACAGTGATACTGCTGTATAAGTCCAGTGGTACTGCTTCATAATTCCAGTGATACTGCCGAATAATTTCAGTGATACTGCCATATAATTCCAGTGATACTGCCATATAATTCCAGTGGTACTGCCGTATAAATCCAGTCCAGTGGTGCTACCATATAAATTCATTGGTGCTGTCCTGTGCTGTATGTTATTTACTCCAAATAAAAGGTTTATGAATATTTAATCCAAATAATTTTCACAGGGTATGCACTGTGTGGTGTAGAGGTACACCCTCCTGTACTGCATATTGTTATATAACTCCAGAAAAATAATAGAGACAAAAATTTGGAGGATAAAATAGGGAAAGATAAAAACCACTTTCTCCTAGTGCTGAAGCTGCTGCCACTAGTCATGACATAGACAATAAAATGCCATCAACATTGTCTTCAAGGCCGATGCCCAATGTGATAGTAGAGGGCATGTAAAATCCAAAAAGCCAAAGTTCAGTAAAAAGACCACCCCAAAAAATAAAATAGTCTGATGAGAAACGTAAACTTGCCAATATGCCATTTAAGACACGGAGTAGCAAGGAACGGCTAAGGCCCTGGCCTATGTTCATGACTAGTGGTTCAGCTTCACATGACGATGGAAGCCCTCATCCACCCGCAATAAAAATGATAAGAGTTAAGATGGCAAAAGCACAGAAAAGAACTGGCCATTCTAAGATGGTAACACAAATCCCCAAGGAGAGTCCAAGTGTGTCGGCAGTTGCAACGCCTAACATTCCCAACACTGGATGGGAAGAGCTGGCTCCTTCTATCATTTGCACACCCTCTGCAAGTGCTGGAAGTAGAACCCACAGTCCAGTTTCTGATATTCAAATTGAAGATGTCACTGTTGAAGTACACCAGGATGAGGATATGGGTGTTGCTGGCACTGAGGAGGAAGTTGACGATGAGGATTCTGATGGTGATGCGGTTTGTTTAAATCAGGCACTATGGGAGACACCTGTTGTACATGTGATAAATAAGCCCATTGTGATGCCTGGGCAAAATACCAAAAAAGCTAACTCTTCAGTGTGGAATTATTTCTCCACAAATCCAGACAACAGGGGTACGGATGTTAACCACCTAGGAACATCCTCCCTTATACCTCACTTGCTGTGCATTCATTAGAAGCCAGTGTCAAGTTGTGAAACTTTGGGTAAGAGCATAAGAAGTCCACTGACACCTAAATCCCTTCTGCCTCTTGTACCCATGCCCCTGCAAGCCACACCACCAACTCCCTCAACGACAACTTCCTCCTCAGTCAGGAACATCAGTAGTCCTGCAGGCCATGTCACTTGCAAGACTGAGGAATCCTCTCCTAACCGAGATTCCTACGGAGGTTCCTTGAATGGAGCGCCTACTGCTGCTGTTGTTGCTACTTGGAGTCGATCGTCATTCCAGAGGGGAATTTGGAAGACCACTTGTACTATTTCCAGAAAGCAATTGACTGTCCAACAGTCCTAAATATGACAGCAGTCATCCTGTTGCAAAGTGGATAACTGAGGCCTTAACAGCTATGTTGGTGTTAGACGTGTGTCCGGTATCTGCCATTAGTTCAGTGTGATCTAGATAATTGATGAAGGTAGTAACCCCCAATACCAAATCCCATCTAGGTTCCATTTCACTAGGCAGGTAATACTGAGAATGTACAGACACATCAGAAAAAGTGTCCTCAGTGTCCTAAAAAATGCAGTTGCACCCACTGTCTACTCAACCATGGCCATGTGGACAAGTGGAACAGGGCAGACTAAGGACTATATGACTGTGACAGCCCACTGGGTAAATGTATGGTCTCCCAAAGCAACAACAGCAGCGGCCCCAGTAGCAGCATCTCGCAAACGCCAACTCTTTCCTAGGCAGGCTATGCTATGTGTCACCGCTTTCCATAAGAGGCACACCAATGACAACCTCTTACGGAAACTGAGGGACATCATCGCACAATGGCTACCTCCAAATAGACTCTCCTGGTGATTTGTGATATCGGACAACGCCACCAATATTGTGCTTGCATTACATGTGGGAAAATTCCAGTACGTCCCATGTTCTGCACATACAATTCATTTATTGGTGCAGTATTTTTTTTTTAAATAACAGGGGAGTGCAGGAGATGCTGTCATTGGCCCAAAAAATTGCGTGCCACTTTCAACATTTAGCAATCGTGTGCCGAAGACTGGAGCCCAGCAAACACTTCTGAACCTGCCCTACCATCACCTGAAGCAAGAGGTGGTAACGAGGTAGAATTAAAGACTCTATATGCTTCAGACGATGGAGGAGCAGCAACAGCTTATTCAAGCCTATACATCCACCTACAATATAGGCAAAGGAGGGGATAGCACCTGACTCAAGCGCAGTGGAGAATGATTTCCATCTTATGCAAAGTTCTCTAACCCTTTGAACTTGTCACATGTGAAGTCAGTTCAGAAACTGCCAGCTTGAGTCAGGTCATTCCCTCATCAGGCTTTTGCAGAAGCAGCTGGAGAAATTGAAAAAGGAGCTAAGATGGAGCAATTCTGCAAAGTATGTGGGACTTGTAGATGGAGCCCTTCATTCGATTTGCCAGGATTCAAGGGTGGTCAATCTGTTGAAATCAGAGCACTACATTTTGGCTACCGTGCTCGATCCTAGGTTTAAAGCCTACGTTGTATCTGTCTTTCCAGCAGACACAAGTCGGAAGAGGTTCAAAGACGTGCTGGTAAGAAAATTGTCAACTCAAGCGGAATGCGACCCGTCAACAGCTCCTCCTTCAATTTCTTCCGCAACTGGGGCTGCGAGGAAAAGGATAAGATTTCCTTGCCCACCCACTGGCAGGGCATTCAGGAGCGAGTGCTGACATCTGGTCCGGACTGAATGACCTGTTAATGATTACTGACATGTCGTCTACTGTCACTGCATATGATTCTGTCACCATTGAAAGAATGGTGGAGGATTATATGAGTGACAGCATCCAAGTAGGCATGTCAGACAGTCCATATGTATACTGGCAGGAAAAAGAGGCCATTTGGATGCCCTTGCACAAACTGGATATTATTTTACCTAAGACCCCCCCCCCCTCTAGTGTGTACTCCAAAAGAGTGTTTAGTGCAGCTGGTAACCTTGTCAGCGATCGGCATACGAGGTTACTTCCACAAAATGTGGAAAAGATAATGTTTATCAAAATTAATCATAAATTCCTCTGGGAAGACCTTTACCAGCATTTGCCTCCAGAAAATACACGGGGACCTGTGATGGTGGATTCCAGTGTGGACAAATTAATGCTCTGTGAGGAGGAGGATGTACACACTGAAACGGGTGAGGAATCAGAGATTGAGGATGAGGTCGACATCTTGCCTCTGTAGAGCCAGTTTGTGCAAGGAGAGATTGATTGCTTGTTTTGGTGGGGGCACAAACAAACCAGTCATTTTAGCCACAGTTGTGTGGGAGACCCTGTCGCTGAAATGATTGGTTTGTTAAAGTGTGCATGACCTATTTATACAACATAAGGGTGGGTGGGAGGGCCCAAGGACAATTCCATCTTGCACCTCTTTTACTTCTTTGCATCATGTGCTGTTTAGGGACTATTTTTTAAAGTGCCACCCTGTCTGACACTGCCGTATAACTCCAGGGGTACTGCCGTATACGTCCAGGGGTAATGCCATAGAAGACCAGTCCAGTGTTGCTGTGTTGTGCTGCATCAGTCCAGTGGTTGTGTCTTGTGCTGCCATAAGTCCAGTGGTGGTGTCCTGTACTGTATATAATTTACTCAAAATAAATGGCTTATATACATTACTTATAATATTATCCAAATAATTCTTACAGGGTTTGCCTTGTGTGGTGTAGGGGTATGCTCGTCTGTGCTGCATATTATTATAATAATTTCACAATAATTTTACAGGCTTTGCTGCGTGTGTGTGTGTGTGTGTGTGTGTGTGTGTGTGTGTGGTTTAGGGGTATGCTCTCCTGTGCCACCAATATTGTGCATGTTTTACATCTGGGCAAATTCCAACACATCCCATGTTGTTTGTGCCGTACACTTGTGTCGCTTAGCTTAGTCATACAGCTACCTCATTGCACCTCTTTTTCTTCTTTGCATGATGTGCTGTTTATAGCCTAGTTTTTAAATCTGCCATCCTGTCTGCCACTGCAGTGCCACTCCAAGATGGGCCAGGTGTTTGTGCCGCCCACTTGTATCATTTAGCTTAGTCATCTAGCCACCTTAGTGCAACCTTTTGGCCTAAAAATAATACTGGAAGGTTTGAGATGTTCAGAATAGACTGGAAATGAGTGGAAATGAATGTTATTGAGGTTAATAATACCGTAGGATCAAAATTACCCACAAATTATGACCTGTTTTTATGGGTTTTTTTTCCAAAAATCATCCAGATCCAAAACCAAAACACGAAAGCGTGGTTTTGGCAATTCTAATCCAGATCCAAAACACGATCATGGAACCAGAACCAAAACCAAAACACAAAACACGAAAAGTGCCAGCTGCACATCTCTATATATATATACTGTATATATATATATATATATAAGGCATATACCACTGACTCATCACAAAATCTCCTGAATCATAAGGACTAGGAGCTAGAAACTTGACATGTGGACAGTAGCTTGCTTTTGTGATGGCATCCACTAAGAAGGGATTTTTCAAAATTCTACCCACAAAGGGGATAAAAGGGGTGAGATGATTATTGGGAATTCCCCCTCACAGAGGAGAGATAAGACAGCCCACCCGACCAGGGTTATAAAAAAAATGCATGGTGCCAGCGATACCAAGTCGCAGAGGGGGGTGGTCAATATTTTCTGTTGCTGGACATCCTTGCCAGTGGCAGTTGCAGAGCACTCCTTTATTCAAATAGGGGAGCCACATCAACTATCACCCCTAAATGCTGTCAAAATTTGCTGTGTGTGTCTCCCCTATTTGAATTATGGACTGCTCTGCAACTGCCACTGGCAAGGAAGTGCAGCTTTATGGTTCCCAATGACCATAAGTGTTGTCCAAAAAGCTTTACCTTTTTTCCTCAAAGGAGGAGCTTTAAGGAGAGTAAACAGTAAAGAAAGGAGGTCAAGGACCCTTTAGAATAGTCAGCCTATCCCTGCAAACCTTACATATCTAACATACAAAGGGCTGAGCTTGACCTGTCATCTCAGCATTTACAGCACTGAGCAGGGCATCATCAGAGCCAGGACAGTGCAGAGAAGGAGGTGGATTATTCTCCTCAGTGCAAAACTTTTGACAGCATTAATCCAAGAATTCCTCTGATCCCATCAGACTACCACTTCTAGTTCAAACAGCTGCACTTCCTGGTAAAGGTCTGCTATGCCATGACCATTATCAAAGCTCAGGGACAGAGTTTAAAATTGACTGGTGTAGATCTGAGGCATGACTACTTCTCCCATGGCCAATTGTATGTTGCCTGTTCCAGAGTAAGCTACTCTTACAACCTGTCCATTATCCAGCCTGAAGGAAAGACTAAAAATATAGTTTACAAAGAAGCCCTTCAAAATTAAAGTGACATGGTAATATAATAATAATAATAATAATAAAATAATCTATTATTAATAGCATTTGAGTAATTTGTTGATTTTATTCATATATATCACAAATGTTACTTGTGTAGTGTTGCATTTTATATGTAAAAATATTTAACAGCAATATTAAATTTGCTTAAATACTAGCGGTTTTCATGTCTTTTTGATTATACTTGAAATTACATAGTGAAGTACGGGTATTCAACTAGTGTGTGTGTGTGTGTGTGTGTGTGTGTGTGTGTGTATATATATATATATATATATATATATATACATATATATATATAACTTTCAAATATATATAGCTTCAAATAGTTAGAAATCTCAAGCTCAGAAGTCTCTAGCTTTCTGGGCAATGGCAGATATCCACAAGGATTGGGTAGCTGCACACTCGATATATGTTTTTCTAATATTGTGAGTGTATGTGAATCATCACCATACAATCACTAGTCTGTACCCCTTTTCCCCTATATTAGACAATGCTTCGTATAATGACGAAGACGAAGCTGCCGTTAGTGCAGTGAAACACGCGTGTAGGGCACAGCGTGCCTAGGTGTGTCTAATATATGACGTTTTAAAAAACAAATGTATTAATACCTATACCGCTATGGCTGTTAGATTTAATCACTAGAGAGACTGCACTTGGTTGTTCATAAACAGATATCAATGCTTGAGGATAGGATACTCAATATCAGAATTTGTAACAAATGTTCTAAATACTACATGCTGACAGCAGCTGATATCCCCAATATTACATGCTTGAGGATAGGATACTTAGTATCAGAATTTGTAACAAATGTCCTAAATACTACATGCTGACAGCAGTTCATGTCTTAAACACTACATGCTGACAGCAGCTGATTCCTATTGATAAGAAAAATTTTACTGAACAGCAGAAAATCGCATATATATATGCTGGTGACTTTAATTATATCAATCTGAAGTAATACATTTAAAACCTATGCCAATTGTTTTAGATACCAGCCGCATTGTGTGTGTCATACTATTTCCACACTAAGTTGCTACAATGAGATATTCTCAGGAAACTAAGGGACAGTGATAGTAACAATATCAATATACTACATTGTAGCAAATAATTTGGTAACACTTAGAACCAGATGGCAGCTGCATGATTTAATAGAACACTGAAATAGTGTGATATCAATATACTACATTGTAGCAAATAATTTGGCAACACTCAGAACCAGATGGCAGCTGCATGATCTAATAGAACACTGAAACAGTTATTACTGGGAGAGTGTATAAATTGTGGAGGCTACAAATTCTATTAGTATTTAATGGGTATCTAATTAATGTATCTCTAAAGCCACAATATACAATGTTATAGTGGATATAGAGCACCACTCTATATAGGCACCACTCTACATTATATGTTCAATCATATTGTGAGAATGATACAATACAAAGGGATATGATATATGGGGTTGATGTATATTTTCACTAGGAGTGCCATCTCCCTGAATAACACATTCTCATACGTCTGAATGAAATAAAAAAACAGAGAGGGAATTTAAGTTGCTCTGATATATTGAAGTACATAGAACCTATTTAGGTTGGAAATATATGTGGGTATCTGGATATTAAAATTGGGATTGCTATATCCCTTAAAGATCCACATTAAAGTTGGGACTGCCATATCCCTTAAGCAACTTCTCCCCATACATATGCCCAAGTTATTGTGTGTGCAATAATACAGATAGTGAGTGCGAGACAATATATCCTTGTGTTAGAATTGTCTTTAAGACATAGATACCCATCTTTCGGCTGACCTTGGTCTAGGATTATATTATATATAGGTATAGCGGCGACAATTGGCGACATAAACTATTTAACCAACTCTCTAGTGGAGTTAATTTATATACTTACACCTACTGACACTCACAGGGGCAAATTTACTAAGATTCGTATTTTCCCGTTTCAGGTCAAAGTTCAATCACGAATGACATCGAAAGTGTAAAACTGCAACTTTTTGAATTGATTACGACTAATTTACTAAGCTGTCGTATTCGGGTTTTTCTTTTGTTCCGATGTCGATGTCATTCGTGGTTTTTTTTCTATTTTTACGGCAGTGATTAGCAAAACACTGCCGACTTTTTTTACAATCAATCTCGGCCGGATCTGTGTGATCCGTGCTGGGGTTTATTTTTTTTTATTTTTTTAATTAAACACTGTAAAATAATAATAAAAAATGCGTGGGGTCCCCCCTCCTAAGCATAACCAGCCTCGGGCTCTTTGAGCCGATCCTGGTTGCAAAAATATGGGGAAAAAAATGACAGGGGTTCCCCCATATTTAAGCAACCAGCATCAGGCTCTGCGCCTGGTCCTGGTCCCAAAAATACGGGGGACAAAAAGAGTAGGGGTCCCCCGTATTTTTAAAACCAGCACCGGGCTCCACTAGCTGGACAGATAATGCCACAGCCGGGGGTCACTTTTATATAGTGCCCTGCGGCCGTGGCATCAAAAATCCAACTAGTCACTCCTGGCCGGGGTACCCTGGGGGAGTGGGGACCCCTTCAATCAAGAGGTCCCCCCCCCAGCCACCCAAGGGCCAGGGGTGAAGCCCGAGGCTGTCCCCCCCATCCAATGGGCTGCGGATGGGGGGGCTGATAGCCTTTGTTGTAAAAGAAAAGATATTGTTTTTAGTAGCAGTACTACAAGTCCCAGCAAGCCTCCCCCGCATGCTGGTACTTGGAGAACCACAAGTACCAGCTTGCGGCGGAAAAACTGGCCCGCTGGTACCTGTAGTACTACTACTAAAAAAATACCCAAAAAAAGACAAGACACACACACCGTGAAAGTATAATTTTATTACATACATACACACATACATACATACTTACCTTAAGTTCCCACGCAGGTCGGTCCTCTTCTCCAGTAGAATCCAAGGGGTACCTGTTGAAGAAATTATACTCACGAGATCCAGGGGTCCAGGCTCCTCGGGAAATCTAGGGGTAATCCACGTACTTGAAAAAAAAAAAAAAAACGGTGTCCCGACCACGAACTGAAAGGGGACCCATGTTTGCACATGGGTCACCTTTCCACGAATGCCAGAAACCCACTTTGACTTCTGTCTAAGTGGGTTTCTTCAGCCAATCAGGGAGCGCCACGTTGTAGCACTCTCCTGATCAGCTGTGTGGTCCTGTCCTCACTGACAGGCAGCACACGGCAGTGTTACAATGTAGCGCCTATGCGCTCCATTGTAACCAATGCTGGGAACTTTCTGCTCAGCGGTGACGTCACTTTAGGTCAACCGCAGGGCAGAAAGTTCCCAGCATTGGTTACAATGGAGCGCATAGGCGCTACATTGTAACACTGCCGTGTGCTGCCTGTCAGTGAGGACAGGAGCACACAGCTGATCAGGAGAGTGCTACAACGTGGCGCTCCCTGATTGGCTGAAGAAACCCACTTAGACAGAAGTCAAAGTGGGTTTCTGGCATTCGTGGAAAGGTGACCCATGTGCAAACATGGGTCCCCTTTCAGTTCGTGGTCGGGACACCGTTTTTTTTTTTTTTTTCAAGTACGTGGATTACCCCTGGATTTCCCGAGGAGCCTGGACCCCTGGATCTCGTGAGTATAATTTCTTCAACAGGTACCCCTTGGATTCTACTGGAGAAGAGGACCGACCTGCGTGGGAACTTAAGGTAAGTATGTATGTATGTGTGTATGTATGTAATAAAATTATACTTTCACGGTGTGTGTGTCTTGTCTTTTTTTGGGTATTTTTTTAGTAGTAGTACTACTACAGGTACCAGCGGGCCCGTTTTTCCGTCGCATGCTGGTACTTGTGGTTCTCCAAGTACCAGCATGCGGGGGAGGCTTGCTGGGACTTGTAGTACTGCTACTAAAAACAATATCTTTTCTTTTACAACAAAGGCTATCAGCCCCCCCATCCGCAGCCCATTGGATGGGGGGGGACAGCCTCGGGCTTCACCCCTGGCCCTTGGGTGGCTGGGGGGGGGACCCCTTGATTGAAGGGGTCCCCACTCCCCCAGGGTACCCCGGCCAGGAGTGACTAGTTGGATTTTTGATGCCACGGCTGCAGGGCACTATATCAAAGTGACCCCCGGCTGTGGCATTATCTGTCCAGCTAGTGGAGCCCGGTGCTGGTTTTAAAAATACGGGGGACCCCTACTCTTTTTGTCCCCCATATTTTTGGAACCAGGACCAGGCGCAGAGCCCGATGCTGGTTGCTTAAATATGGGGGAACCCCTGTCAATTTTTTCCCCATATTTCTGCAACCAGGATCGGCTCAAAGAGCCCGAGGCTGGTTATGCTTAGGAGGGGGGACCCCACGCAATTTTTTTTAATAAAATAACAACTTTCCCACCCCTTCCCACTGATATACATGCACGGATCTCATGGATCCCTGCATGCCTATCCAATCACGGAAAAAAAAAGTAGGTCTGTTTTTTTTTAGCACTTTTTTACGAGTTGTAATTTTTCACGGCAGTGTTTGTTTGTTTTTTGCTTGGCACTTCTTAGTAAATGACCGAGATTCATACTTAAACAGCCGCGTTTTGACCGATGGTGTATTCATTCGTAATTTTTTACTTGGACTTGCAAAAAATTACGAATGCCCTCATCTCTGCCGTGATTAGTGTTTAGTAAATTACCGAGATGACACTTTGATGAAAAAACGGCATCTCGGTCAAAATCGGGAGCTTAGTAAATTTCCCCCACAGTCTCTATATTTGGGATAATTTCCCAGGAGATATTCCTGTTGAGTGAATAGGTATATATGAGATAGAACTGACTCTCTGGAATTATTAGTCGGGAGAGTGATAACTATCATTATTTGTTGTAACAGCCATCAAATAAATAGAACCATATTTATAATGGACCAAATATTGGCAATATCTGAATAGAAACAGTAACCTTACGAGCGTTATACGTATAAAACACATGCAGGACACGCTTTTTAAATCTCTTTATTCACCATTTCCTATCTATTAGGTTTCACATATATGTCAGTTTGTCTGATTTTAGCCTTTATGTTTCACTGTAGTCTGGGTCAATACATTTATATTTTAATATATATCTAATAAAGGTTATATTTTATAATAAATTAATCTTTCCTAGTGCGTCAACTATACAGTTTCTTCTCACTTCTCCTCCCAACCTCAACGGCAGATATCTCAAGGAATGTCTAACTGCAATGCCACAGGCATTGGATTCAAATCCCGGGTATGTCATCTTGAAATATAATAAAGGACAGTGTGACTGAATAACAAAGAGCCATACATTTAAGTTAAAGAATGTTGTATAGGAAAGTAGCGATAGACGGGGTGGGGGTCAGGAGTTGCTGGGCTTCAAAAAGGAGGGAAGCTGCAAGTGAAAGTAATTAAAATAGATAATTGACAAGTGTTGTCTACAGCGCCCCCTACTCTGCAGCTCTATTTGTGGTGCACACACATAGTTACAGTGCCTTGCTAAAGTATTCACTCCCCTTTGCATTTTTCATGTTTTGTTGCCTCACAACCTGGAATTAAAATGGATTGTTTGAAGGTTTGCATAATTTCATTCACAGAGCATGCCTACAACTTTGAAGATGTTTTGTTTTTTATTGTGAATCAAACAACAAATAGGAAAAAACAACAGAAAACTTCAGCTTGCATAACTATTCACCCCCCTAAAGTCAGTACTTTGTAGAGCAACCTTTTGTGGTAATTACAGCTGCAAGCCACTTTGGATAAGTCTCTATGAGCTTGCCACATCTTGCCACTGGGATTTTTTCCCAATCCTCAAGGCAAAACTGCTCCAACTCCTTCATGTTGGATGGTTTACACTTGTGAACAGCAATCTGCAAGTCTGACCACAGATTCTCAATTGGATTGAGATCTTGGCTTTGTCTAGGTCATTCCAACACATTTAAATGTTTCCCCTTTAAATCACTTGAGTGTTGTTTTAGCAGTATGCTTTGGGTAATTGTCCTGCTGGAAGGTGAACCTCCGTCCCAGTCTCAAACCATGGACAGACTGAAACAGGTTTTGCTCAAGACTATCCCTGTAATAAGCACCATTCATCTTTCCTTCAAATCAAAACAGTTTCCCAGTCCCTGATGCTGAAAAACATCCCCACAGCATGATGCTGCCAGCACCATGTTTAACTTTGGGGATGGTGTTCTTGGAGTGATGGGATGTGTTGGGTTTACACAAGACATAGCGTTTTCCTTGGTGGCTGAAAAGTAAAATTTTAGTTTCATCTGACCAGTGCACCATACATTTGGGGAGTCGTCCACATGGCTTTTGGCAAACTCAAAACATGTCTTCTTATTTTTAATACTAAGTAATGACTTTTTTCTGGCCACTCTTCCATAAAGCCCAGCTCTATGGAGTGTATGGCTTATTGTAGTCACATGCGCAGATACACAAGTCTCTGCTGTTGAACTCTGCAGCTACTTCAGGGTTACATTTGGTCTCTGTGCTGGCTCTCTGATTAATGCACTCCTTGCCCAGTCTGTGAGTTTTGTTGGCTGGCCCTCTCTTGGCAGGTTTGTTGTGGTACCATGTTCTTTCTATTTGAAGATGATGGATTTGATGGTGTTCCCGAGATCATCTAAGATTTGAATTTTTTTTATAACCCAACCCTGACTTGTACCTCTGAACAACTTTGTCCCTGACTTGTTTGGAGAGCTCCTTGGTCTTCAAGGTGTGATGCCTCTTGCTTAGTGGTGTTGCAGCCTCTGGGGCCTTTCAGAAAAGGTGTTTTTATACTGACAGATCATGTGACACTTATATTGCACATAGGTGGACTTCATTTCACTAATTATGTGACTTCTGAAGGTTATTGGTTGCACCAGAACTTTTGAGGGGCTTCATAGCAAAGGGGGTGAATACAAATGCACATGCCAATTTTCACATTTTTATTTATAAAAATTATTTTTTATATACACTTTTCTCATTTCACTTCACCAACTTAGACTATTTTGTGCAGATCTATCACATAAAATTCAGATAAAAAAATATTAAATTACAGGTTGTAATGTAACAAAATAGGTAAAAAGCCAAGGGGTTTGAATACTTTAGCAAGGCACTGTAAGGCCATCTCTGCCAACTTTCTGGTTCCAGATTTAATACCATTTAGGATGGGGAAATGAAAGCAATGCTTATTTATTTTTCAGTTTGTTTTTTAAGACAAGTACTACTAAGTAGACCAAATTGCTATAGAAAAATTGCAATTATACCAATAATATAAAAGAGTGCTCTCTCTTTTTATATTATTGGTATCATTGCAATTTTCTTATATTGAGGCATTTCAGTTTGCCTAGTGAGACTTGCATGTAATTTGGTTTCAGAGTGATCAGCAGAAATACCTGTGATTTATAACTACTTCTGCTTTGTGCCTTAATAGAGATTTTAGTTTTCTACAAATTGCTATAGGCAGCCTGATGGCCTAATGTATAGGTTAAGTGCTTTGGAACAACTAAAGTTATTGGTTTTGTTCCTATAGTATGAAGGTGAGTTATTAATATATATTTAAAAAAAAAAATTGTTATAAAGTAGTAGACATACAGATTAAGATTTTTTACATTTCTTATATGTTGGCAAATGTCCTCCTTCTACTCTTTAACTTGTTCACTTTCTCGATAAGATGTATCTCCATCGAGATGTCTTGAGGAAGGCTCCTGCTGAGCTGAAGTGCATTGACAATTACTGGGCACTGTGACACTTTTCTTCATCATGATATATGAATTAAGGTAACCTACCTTAAGGTCAGGATACCATTTTTTATTGCTGTCAGTATTTTTTATGGATTTTATAAAAACAATTTTTATGTATGTACTTTTTTTTTCTTGTACACCCCAACTATGGGGTTTTGTGAACAATAAAATTTTCTTTTTGATATAAATGTGGACTGGCTGACACAATTGCACTTTAAAAAAATGTTTATATACTGGGGTGGAGATACACCCACCAGAGCTTTGGGACTGAAACTTGGAGGTGACTGTGGCTTGAAAGAAACCCAGATAGGAGTCCTTCTACCATTTGAACCCGTGAGTGTGGTACACATAGTACATTGAAATCCCCATGTAGAGGGCAAAAAAGAATTCCTTTATATGCTTCACTCATTTATATTTTAAATCAAGTTAGATACAAACTCCTCTCTTCATTAACTTGGTGAAGGCTGCACAGGGAATTAAGAAGTATAAAGATACCTTTATACATGTTCAGTTGCGGGCTTTCCTGTGAGTTGGGGTACACTCCCCTCCAACTTAATTTTTTATTTATTTGATTCACCCTTCAATCCAGATATGTTGTAAAATATAGGGGTGCTGCTGTTAAAATAACATTACACTGGCCCTGTATGTTGTAATAATTCTGGTGTACAGTTGTTAAAAACTAAAAGCACACTGCTCCTGTATGCTGTAAAATATAGGGGTGCTGCTGTTAAAATAACATAACACTGGTCCTGTATGCTATAAAAATTCAGGGGTGCAGTTGTTTAAAATTAAAAGCACACTGTTCTTGTATGCTGTAAAATATAGCGGTCCTGCTGTTAAAATGACA
The DNA here is from genome assembly GCF_028390025.1 of Pseudophryne corroboree. Lineage (NCBI taxonomy): Eukaryota > Metazoa > Chordata > Amphibia > Anura > Myobatrachidae > Pseudophryne > Pseudophryne corroboree. The sequence continues at coordinate 484,836,725 of NC_086448.1, forward strand.
TTACACTGGCCCTGTATGCTATAAAAATTCATGGGTTCAGTTGTTAAAAATTAAAAGCCACTGCTCCTGTATGCTGTAAAATATAGGGGTGCTGCTGATAAAACAACCTTACACTAGCCCTGTATGTTGTAAAAATTCAGGGATGCAGTGAAAATAAATGTACAGTACATTGGCCCTGTCTTGTATGCTGTAATAATTCTAGGATGAAGTGAAAATCAATGTACACGGGCCCTGTCTTATATACTGTAAAAATTCATGGGTGCAGTGAAAATAAATGTACACTGACCCTGTTTTGTATGCTGTAATAATTCTAGGGTGCAGTGAAAATCAATGTACACTGGCCTTGTCTTGTATGCTGTAAAAATTCAGGGGTGCAGTGAAAATAAATGCTCATTGGCCCTGTATGCTGTAATAATTCTAGGGTGAAGTGAAAATCAATGTACACTGGCCCTGTCTTATATACTGTAAAAATTCATGGGTGCAGTGAAAATAAATGTACACTGGCCCTGTCTTGTATGCTGTAATAATTCTAGGGTGCAGTGAAAATCAATGTACACTGGCCCTGTCTTGTATGCTGTAAAAATGTAGGGGTGCAGTGAAAATGAATGTTCATTGGCCCTGTATGCAATAAAATTACAGGGGTGTTGTGAAAATACATGGGTGTTGGCCCTGTCCGCGGCTGTATCATTATACAGTGCGGATGCATTTAACAGGGGTCGTAGCATACCACTGTGACCATTCATCTAAACACAGCGCTCTCCCCCTGCTACACTGTTACATAAATTTATGTGATCACGCTGAACTGGACACACAGAACAATTCCGCATCAAGCAATATACTCGCTTGCCATTTGATTTTAAGAAGTTAAAGGACACAGGAAAAACAAATAAGCTACACATCGGATTTGAAAAGTACTTTAATTGTTGTGGAAAATTTTTAATTTTCTTGATTGCAGTAAAGGGCAAGGGCTATTTAATTGTTTTTTAAATGCAAATTTGCACTGATATATCTATTTTATGCATTTGTTAATTTATATGTACATAAATGTATTTTTAAATGATTGTGAATAAACAAACTGTTGCACTCCTTTGATAAGTAGATTATTTATTTTCACCTGTCACTTAAATGTTTGGTTTGTTAAAGTGTACATGTGCTGTTTATACAACATAAGGGTGGGTGGGAGGGCCCTGAGGGCCCAAGGACAATTCCATCTTGTACCTCATTACTTTGACACATCATTCCAGGGGTGCTGCCCTATATGGGGTGCTGTTACTCTGCCCTATCAGTCCAGGGGTGCTGCCCCACCGCCGTTTAAGTCCAGGAGTGCTGTTGCCTGTCTGCTGTGCTGTGTAATTCTCCAGGGGTGCTGCCTATGTTGTACTTGATCTTAGATTTAAATGAAAGCCTAGACTAGAGCATATATGAAACAAGCTTCAACATCACAAACAGATTTGTGAAAACTAGCCGCAAAGGTGGAAATGGAAATTGCCAACGTGTTCTTAAATAAAGTGGGGAGACACCACATTTGGCCAAAGTCAATGTGACTCAGAAGAGACTGAATCATAATCCATCGCAACTGCTGGAGAGGTAAAAGTGAGAATTTCTGCTGGAGCATTAGAGAGAGGTTCTTCTCAATTATTTCATGTTAGAGATTCACTCAAATGAATGGCTTCAGTTAGTCAGCATTCATTTTGATTTATTATTGATGTTCCACATTTTGGGATTATTTATTTAGAAGATGCGCATTTGTTGTACAGCGATCGTATGTTACTAAGGGCTGCGTAGGGTTATTGCAAGACCTCACTGTGTTAGAAGAACAGAGTTTCAGTGATCTTGCATTGCATCAGCTTTCCATTGGACTACAGCACTAGATTAGCCAGGAGCTCCTGTGAGGCACAAACTGTTACTGAATATGGCCCAGTATGGAGTCTCATGGTGAAGATGTCTGGCTTGTTGCTGATTTATGCTGTGGGCACAGAGTTTAACATTGCTTCCTCCGACAGTCCTGCTTATAGTATGAAATGAGTTTGGAGTGTAGAGTGGTAAGCTACACTAGGGCAGGGGCTCAATAACAAAAAAAAATTACAGCACAGTCATGCTTAGTACTTTACCAAACCCACTCAAACTCAACTTGCCCCACCTGGGGCTGCAGTGGGGGCTCAGGAAGGACTGCTAAAACATCTAAGGTGCTACTTTATTTAAAATGCGTGTAACTGGGAGTTGTGAAAAACAAAAATAAGCATCTGCCACAAAATATGTAAATCAAAATACTGTCACAACTGAGGGCTAGTGAAGGTAACTGGAAGCCTCAGTTATAGGGGCTGATGGGTACCAGAATTTAGGAGGAGTGAGTGGACTCTTAGACATGCATTAGACAACAGCAGTAAGTGCCCGAATGCGTGACCACGACAACTAGGGAGATCTTTGAGGGTGTTTATTAAACAAAAAGTCATATAAAGTACAATGAAACAAATAGAAGTCACTGGTGAGTATAATAAAGCTGGTTAAGACCAGTAATCCGGAATGAGCGTGAAAGTTCAGTATAACACTTGTGAACCCAGGTAAGGTATAATGTGAAACTGAGATTAGCAGGTGAACTGTAAATAATACTGTTGTGCTCAGGTAAATTAGAAATGAAGCTGGTGTTCGCAGATAAACTGTAGGCGAAGCTTGAGTCCGCAGGAGAACTGTAGGCGAAGCTGGGGTTCGCAGGAGAACTGTAAAAGAAGCTGGGGTTCGCAGGAGAACTGTAGAAGAAGCTGGGGTTCGCAGGAGAACAGTAGAAGAAGCTGGGGTTCGCAGGAGAACTGTAGAAGAAACTGGGGTTTGCAGGAACACAGAGGGTAACTGGAGAGTGGCTACTGGAAAGCCGGAGCATAACCCTTTTGTTAGCACTGGGTGCGGGAGTCAGGCTGAACTGCAGGAGAAGTCCACAATGAACTGCACACTGTATTCACAGGATAGACAATGGAAGCACTGACAATCTTCTGGGAGCTGGGACAGGATATTTATACCTGCTGCATAGCAGGGATTGGTCTAGCAATTATGACTTGGCTTCAGCAGCACTGAGGATAGGTGAATGGGTATCATGTGTCAAAGTCAAAGATGGCTGTGCCCATTAACAGAACCATATGGGGAACTAAGTACTGAGAAACATGAGTACAAACAACAATGGCGGCGGAGGCCGCAGCAGCCGGACTCCATACGCCAAGATGCGCACAGCGGCCACAGGGATGGAAGTGGCGGCTGGGACACACCGAGGACGCGTATCCAGTAGAGGACCACAAGCGCAGCAATGATGGCTGCGACGGGGCTGAGAGCGACGCACCCCCGTGAGTACATTTACTGAGGAGGCCGCTAATACCAGCGCTGTAGGTAGTAACCATAACCATAGTTAAAGTCCGGCCCTGGCTTGCTGTGCCAGCCTCAGGAGACATCTGACAAGTAGAAAACGATGTCTCAGTACCCGGATCGTGACAGCACCCCCCCCCTTTAGTAGTGGCCTCAGGACACTTCTTAGGTTTTCGTGGAAATCTAGAGTGGAATTTCTGGACCAACTTAGGAGCATAAACGTCAGATGCATTCATCCAGGAATGTTCCTCAGGACCATAGCCCTTCCAATCAATCAAATACTGGAGATGACCATAACTGATATGAGAATCCAGTATCTGGGCAACCTCGTACTCATCACCCCGTTGAGTCTGGACCTTGGGAGCAGAGGATAACACGGAATGAAAATTATTCATAATCACTGGTTTGAGGAGAAAAACATCGAACGCCTTAGGGACTTTCAAGAACGGAGGTAGTTGGAGTTTGGAAGCCACTGGGTTGACAACTTGCTCAATAAAGAAAGGAGCGATATAGCGGGGGGCGAATTTCATACTTGGAACCCTCAGTCATAGATTCTTCGTGGATAGCCAAACACGGTCACCAACTTTTAGGGCAGGGATTGCCCTACGCTTCTTATCTGCAAATCTCTTGTACCTGGAGGATGCTTTTAAAAGGGCCGCACGAACATTCTTCCAGTTATTTGAAAACTGTCGAATCGTGATGTCAGCTGCAGGCACTTATGTTGCTGGAAGCGGCTGGAACTCAGGAACTTATGGATGAACCCATAATTGGTGAGGAATGGTGTGGAGGAATATGAAGAATGGTACTGATTGTTATGACAGAATTCGGCCCACGGGAGAAGTTGAACCCAATCATCATGGGAAGAGGATACATAGAGATGGAGGAAGACCTCCAAGTCTTGATTCACCCTCTCACTTTGTCCATTGGTTTGAGGATGATAGGCTGCAGAGAATTTCAGCTTGACTTGGAGCGCTTGACAAAGGCTTTGCCAGAACGTGGCTACAAACTGTACACCTCTATCAGAAATTATCTCCTCAGGGAGACCTTGTAATCTGAAGATCTCTTGAATAAAGACTTGTGCCAACTTGGGAGCTGACGGAAGACCGGTGAGAGGGATGAAATGAGCCATCTTGGTGAACCGGTCAACTACCACCCAGATGGTATTGAATTTATCACACATAGGGAGATCCGTGATAAAAATCCATCGAGAGATGAGTCCACGGACGATGAGGAACAGACAAAGGGACCAGTTGCCCAGCTGGTGACAGGCGGGGTACTTTATGTTGGGCACATTTTGGGCAGGAGGCCACAAATTCAGTAATGTCCTTCTTTAGGGTCAGCCACCAGTATGATCTGAAAACAAATTATAAGGTTTTGCGTATGCCCACGTGTCTGGCAAAGCGAGAGGAATGTGCCTAATGCAAGAGCTTCTTTTCTGAGAGCCGGCTTCACAAAACTTTTCCCTGGCAGGGGCATAGAGTCCATCCTCACTGCGGAGAACGCCACTGGATCAATGATATAATGCTTGTCAGTAGACTCAGATGCATTTTCTTGCTCCCAGGAGCAGGAAAGGGCATCGGCCTTACGATTTTGTGACCCTGGACAAAACTGCAACTTGAAATCAAATCTGGAAAAGAAAAGTGCCCACCTGGCTTGGCAAGGGTTAAGACATTGAGAGCCTTTTAGAAACAGGAGGTTTTTGTGATCCGTCATAATAGTGATGGGATGAGAAGCTCCCTCCAAAAGGTACCTCCACTCTTCCAAAGAAAGCTTGATCGCCAAAAGTTCTTGATCGCTGATGGCGTAGTTACACTCTGCAGGAGAGAATTTTCATGAGAAGAAGCCACAGGGATGTAGATGACCATCGTTAGCTCTTTGAGACAGTACTGCGCCCACTCCAAGAGAAGAGGCGTCCACCTCAAGGATGAAGGGCGAGCTGGTATCTGGCTGTTTAAAAACCGGAGCAGTGATGAATCTGTGTTTTAACAAATGAAATACTTGGTAAGCTTCCTCTGGTCATTTGGAAGGATTGGCACCCTTTATGGTAAGAGCCGTGATAGGCGCTACGATGGTGGAAAAGTCTCGAATAAATTTCCTGTAGTAATTGGCAAACCCTAGGAACCTTTGGATGCCCTTGAGGTTTACAGGAATTGGCCAATCTTGGATCACTTGAAGTTTCTCGGGGTCCATCTCCAGACCGTAACCAGATACAATATACCCCAGGACCGGGATGGATTTAACTTCAAAGATGCACTTTTCCAGTTTGCAATATAGATTATTGGTACGGAGACAGGACAAGACCTCTTTCACCCAGAACCGATGTTCCTCCAAATCATTCATGAAGATAAGGATATCATAGAGATAAACTACAACGTGACGATAAAGGATGTCTCTGAAGATTTCATTCACGAAGTGTTGGAATACTGCTGGAGCATTGCTGAGTCCGAAAGGCATGACGAGGTACTCGTAATGTCCGTCACGGGTGTTAAGAGCAGTCTTCCACTCGTCACCCTTTCGGATACGGATGAGATAATAAGCACCCCTCAGATCTAACTTTGTGAAGATAGTGGCTCCACTGACGCGGTCAAACAGCTCGGTGATAAGCGGCAGAGGGTATACATTTTTCGCTGTGATGTCATTCAGACCCCGGTAGTCAATACAAGGCCGCAGGCCACCATCTTTCTTCTTCACAAAGAAAAAGCCTGCACCAGCTGGAGAAGATGAAGGCCGGATGAATTCTTTTGCAAGATTTTCCTTGATATACTCCTCCATGGAGTGGGTCTCAGGCAACGACAATGGATACGTGCGTCCATGAGGAGGAGTTTTCCCTGGAATGAGATCGATAGGACAATCCCATTCTCTATGAGGAGGAATAATATCGGCAGAAGACTTGCTGAATACATCAGTGAAATCCTGATATGGAGAAGGTGGAACATCAGGAGACTTAGAGGAGGACTTGCAAACTGGAAGCACTTTCTGTAGACATGTCTTGGAACAGGAAGGACCCCATTCCCGAATATTGGTCGTACTCCAATCGACTTGGGGATTATGCAGATGAAGCCATGGGAGGCCTAGAACCACAGGATGAGTGGCCCTTGGGATTACCAGGAAGGAAATCAACTCGGTGTGCAGGACCCCTACCTTCAGACCGATAGGTAGGGTCTTGGAGGTAATCACCGCATCTGGAATCCTACTGCCATCCACGGCAGTTAGAGAAATTGGAGATAAAAGTCTCTCAGTGGGTAGAGACCACTGCTTAATGAACCTTTCAGTAATAAAGTTTCCGGCTGCTCCAGAATCCAATAAGGCAATAAGATTCTTGGTACGCTGAGCCACTTGAAGAGAAACTGAGAGGTTGCAGTCGCTTGAAGGCGGGCTACATTACTCCTAGCCGACCCTCTCCTTGGCGGGCTAGGATTTGGAGTTTCCTGGATGCTCAGGACAGGTGTTAATGAGGTGGGAAGGTGCAGCACAGTATAGGCACAGGTGGTTGGACAAACATCTTCTGCGCTCTGCTGGAGACAGTCGTGAATGACCTATCTGCATAAGTTCGTCTTTAGATGGAGATGGCAGATGAGGAGGAGGAGCAGAAGAAGTCTTATGAACAGTTGATCTGCCTCGCTCCATAGCCCTTTCGCGGAACCGAAGGTCAGCTTTAGTGCAGAGCGATATGAGCTCATTCAGTTTTGAGGGTAAGTCTCTAGTGGCGAGCTCATCTTTAATACGTTCAGACAAGCCTTGCCAGAATGCTGCATACAGGGCTTCCTCATTCCAGGAGACTTCGGATGCCAACGTCTGGAATTGTACTATATACTGGCTGATCATTCTTGTCCCCTGACGCAGCCGAAGGATCTCAGAAGAAGCTGACGACACTCGACCTGGCTCATAAAAAATGTGTCTGAATGTTGCCATGAAGTCAGAGTAGGATGACAGCAGGGTATCTGATCTTTCCCATAGGGGTAATGCCCAGTCAAGGGTGGAACCACTGAGTAGGGAGATGATATACGCCAATTTAGTGCAGTTCGAAGGAAAATTACTGGGCTGCAACTCAAAGTGGATCTCGCACTGGTTTAGAAAACCACTGTAGGCTTTTGGGGATCCATCATATTTGGCAGTTGTCAGCAAGTGGAGATGTGGAGGAGAAATGGGTATGGTGGGTGGGGATACCACCGGAGCTACTACTGTCGGCATACTGGATGCCCCTGACCCACGGAGGGTAGCTTGAATTTCATACAGTCGGGAGAGGTCCTGAAGACATCGGATAACATGGCCCTGTGCAGCCTCCTGATGTTCGAGATGGGCTGCCAGTTCTTGCATGGGCCTGGTCCCTTGGACTTGGTCTCCGACCAGATCCATTAGGTTAGTGTTTTCTGTCACAACTGAGGGCTGGTGAAGGTAACTGGAAGCCTTAGTTATAGGGGCTGATGGGTACCGGAATTTTGGAGGAGTGAGTGGACTCTAAGACATGCGTTAGACAGTAGCAGTAAGTGCCCAAAGGCGTGACCACGACAACTGGAGATATCTTTGAGGGTGTTTATTAAATAGAAAGTCATATAAGGTGCAATGAAACACATAAAAGTCACTGGTGAGTATAATACAGCTGGTTAGGACCAGTTATCCGGAATGAGCGTGAAAGTTCAGTACAACATTTGGGAACCCAGGTGAGGTATAAAGTGAAGCTGAGATTAGCAGGTGAACTGTACATAATACTGAGGTGCTCAGGTAAATTTTAAATGAAGCTGGTGTTCGTTGATAAACTGTAGGTGAAGCTGGGGTTTGCAGGAGAACTGTAGGCAAAGCTGGGGTTCGCAGGAGAACTGAAGAAGAAGCTGGGGTTCGCAGAAGAACTGTAAAAGAAGCTGGGATTCGCAGGAGTACTGTAGAAGAAGCTGGGGTTCTCAAGAGAACTGTAGGCAAAGCTGGGGTTCGCAGGAGAACTGTAGGCGAGGCTGGGGTTTGCAGGAGAACTGTAGAAGAAGCTGGGGTTCACAGGAGAACTGTAGAAGAAACTGGGGTTTGCAAGAACACAGAGGGTAACTGGAGAGTGGCTACTGGAAAGCCAGAGCATAACCCTTTTGTTAGCACTGGGTGCGGGAGCAGAGATGACAGGCTGCACCACAGGGCTTAAACACTGGAGAGCTGGAACAACACCGCAAGGGGCAACCACCAGGGAGTCAGGCTGAACTGCAGGAGAAGTCCACAGTGAACTGCACACTGTATTCACAAGATAGACAATGGAAGCACTGACAATCTTCTGGGAGCTGGGACAAGCTATTTATACCTGCTGCATAGCAGGGATTGGTCTGGCAATTATGACATGGCTCCAGCAGCACTGAGGATAGGTGAATGGGTATCATGTGTCAAAGTCCAAGATGGCTGCGCCCATTAACAGAACCAGAAGGAGAACTAAGTACTGTGAAACATGAGTACAAACAACAATGGCGGCGGAGGCCGCAGTAGCCGGACTCCACGCGCCCATACGCGCACAGCGGCCACAGGGATGGAAGTGGCGGATGGGGCACATTGAGGGTGCGTATCCAGCAGAGGACCACAGGTGCGGCAATGATGGCCGCGAAGGGGCTGAGAGCACCGCACCACCATGAGTACATTTACTGAGGAGGCCGCTGATACCAGCGCTGTAGGCAGTAACCATAACCATAGTTAAAGCCCGGCCTTGGCTCGCTGAGCCAGCCTCAGGAGACATCTGACAGGTAGAAAACGATGTCTCAGTACCCGGATCATGACAAATACAATAAAAAATGGAAAAAAAGAAACCCACAATGGTAAAATATCCAATGTTGATCCTATGGAATACATCAGTTTATTTGCATCCAAGCATTAAATCCGAGATTATCTTAGTCCCTGAACATGGAGAACGGGGTACAAATTTGGAGGCTTTGGCCTCTAGTTTTTCAATTTGTCCAGTAATGTGCTAATTAATAATTATATATTTGCTTGGTTGAAGTACTTTCTGTTCCACACCAATATAGGAGTGGAGGTAAAAACCTGTGTGTTGTTACTGATTACATGTGCCTTTCTAATTTTTAATCACCTTCTTGACGCTGTCTTATTCTTCTTGCCTCTTCTCATAATGTGAAAAGTCATCAAACATAGAGGTAGTTTGTTTGTAGCTAGCTATGATTCGGAGATCTAGGAGAGCTTTTTCCAGGGGGACCACCTGTCGCTGAAATGATGGGTTTATTAAACTGCATGTCCTGTTTAAACAACATAAGGGTGAGTGGGAGGGCCAGAGACAATGCCATCTTGCACATCTTTTTCTCTGCTTCTTTGCATTGTGTGATGTGTGGGGCCTAGTTTTCTAAAACTGCCATTTTGTCTGCCACTGCAGTGCCACTCCTAGATGGGCCAGGTGTTTGTGCCGCCCACTTGTGTTGCTTAGCTTAGTCATCTAGCGATATTGGTGTAACCTTTTGGCCTAAAAACAATATTGTGAGGTTTGAGGTGTTCAGAATAGACTGGAAATGAGTGTGACTGGATGTAATTGAGGTTAATAATATCGTAGGATCAAAATTACCCCCAAATTTGATTTTAGCTGTATTTATGTTTTTTTTTCCAAAAATCAACCAGATCCAAAACCAAAACCCGAAAGGGTGGTTTTGGCAAAACCAATCCAGATCCAAAACATGAGCGGGAATCCAGAACCAAAACCAAAACACAAAACACGAAAAGTGTCCGTCGCATATCTCTAATTTTTTAAATATTTTTGTTATAGCTCTACGCTCCATTATATGTTTATAAAAACATGTTTTTTGTAGAATCTAGTAGTTTCACAATTCAATTCTTGTGAGATTATCCAATCTTCTTGTCAACAGTTAATTTAACTTTCAATTTTGTTAATCATATTTTTGTTTATTATTTTTATTTGTTTTCTTATGATAATGCTGCAGCTTGGTTTTCACTGTGAAGTCTTAATTGTCAAGTCATTAGATAGCTGTCAAATATTTTCATTTTGAACAGCTATAAAATTGGTCTCCACGGAAGGTAGATGTCATACCCCTCTTAGAAAATCCCGGTATTGGGAAGAAACTGATTAGAGACATAAGCTATACCCTTGAGAACCGTCCTGCAAGGACTACCACTGTTTTTGCCACTGCTGCTTTATCCAAATACCTCTGTGAGTTAATCAGTTTGATGTAATGATGTTTGGACTGGGCACTGCTATCAAGTAATTAACCATTGTGACTTGTACAGTGTTCTTGCTGCTGGCTCCGGATACTAGCATCAAGAATATACCGATTACATGGATTTGTTCAGTCAATAAGACCAATGGCGGTTTGCATGCCAACCCTGCATTTAAAGAACAAGTTAATCAATTCCTGGGTCTACTGCATCACACCTAGCCAGTTAGAGTAATTGGCAGTTCAATTATTTCCTGTAAGGAGCTCTAAAAAACTGCATTTCTTACCATCCAGTGATTATATAGCTATTATTATTATATAGACTTTATTATACAAATTAAATACTGAGACAATTGCCATTTTTCACAATTCACTTTCTGCTGACTCACACATCTTTGGATAGACGTTTATTTCACTGTGGCTTATTTTCAGGAGGGTCAGTTAAATACATTCATTTGAACTTTGAATATCTATTTATTGAAAATTATTATATAGAGTGACATTATATTGTGTTATTGCAGTTTTTACTGTAATATTTTAGTATAACATGATTTTAGTGGTTCTAATTGTTTATGTATAATTAGTTATGCAATGATGTTAATATATGAATATATAAAACAAGGTACTTACGTTAGAGAAGTGTTTGCAGAATCAGGATCCCGAGCAGTTACATGGCCAATTATGCTTCCTTCTTTGATATCTTCATTTACTTCAAATACATAAAAAGGTCTATTAAAAATGGGAGCCTCGTCTACATCTTGTAGCAGAACTTTCACAATAGCTGTATCCTTAAACGACCTAAGGTGTGTAAATCTTGGGTCTTCATAAGTATTAGCAGCTTCAACCTCAAATGTGTGCATTTTATGACTTTCAAAGTCCAGCAGCTGTGGAAACATTTTAATTATGACTTTTAATGAAATATATATTGGTATTTTTGTAAATAAATAAAACAAATTAATATGATGATATCAAATTATATGTATGTCACATATCAGGGTGGCCAATCCCGGGCCATTTTTTATCAATTACAGGAATTGGGATTGAAAAATGGTCAATCCCGGGATTCCCGGATTACCCGGAATTTACTTTCTTCTTGTGTGTCCCTCCAGCTACCCCACCCACCCCGCACATAAATCACTTCCTTCAGCCGCGGTGACTGCAGGGGGGCTGGGAGGAGGTGACAGATGACAGCTGCCTAACCTGCAGCCTCAGCGACTTATGACTGTGCAGCATGACCTCACAGTCAGAGGTCACGCTGCACTGGGGGAGCTGGGAGGAGGGAGCCGGGCAGCATTGAACATCCTGAGAATGCTTAATGCTGCCTGGCATTAAAGGGCTACGTGATCCTGGAATCCCCAGGATTGGAGCTTCCAATCATGGGATTGAATCCTGGCCTATTTTTTCCCTAAATCCCAGGATCCCACTGATCCTGGGATTGCCCACCCTTTCACATATGTAGCATACATACATTGTGTTCCAGGATCAGTACATTTTGTTCTGTAGTTGCAATAAAGCAGTTTTCAAACTCAGTCCTCAGGACCCCAAACAGTTCATGTTTTCCAGATCACCTAGCAGATGCAAAGGTGTAGTCATTACTGACAAATTTTAAATTCTCCACAGGTGGAGCTATTTTACTTGCATTTCTATGAGGAGACCGAGTTTGAGAAGCCATACACTAAAGCTAAGGTGTTTTTTAACTTTTCATTGAAATCATAATAACTTCCAAAGGATTACATTGATAAGTATTGCACTATACAAATGTAAATGAATACAAAGAATCATTAAAAAGGAAATAAATGTACCAACTCCATAAAGCAAGTGCTAAAGTTCAATGTCTTCTGTAATACATGTGGAAAATTTGTTAATACAAGATAAAGCCTTCCCTAAACTATTGCAGCTTAATAATGATGCTTCCAGCTATGTTATGTCTTTTAATGATTTGCTTCTGTACATTTTATTGAAGAATAGATAAAACATATGCATTAACTGTACAATATATGTGTCTTTTAAATTGGCCAATGTATCTTTTAATAGCTGCTAAAGTGTACTTAAGGACAACTCATCTTTCTTGTGAGAATTACATTTTATCGTACAAATGTAGCTATTGCCTTCTAAAGAAAAACTTTTTTGTAACTGGTTTACTATTTGCTAATTCTGTAAAAATTCCAAATGTTTTGTACAATGCAAATTGAATGGTGATAATATAGTGTATATAAATAATTTACAAGTAAATGCCATAATTGTTAAGATATATATATATTAGTTCTGTTTATCTTTACCAATCCATTAGCTGCTGAATATATATTCTGCTTGATGAATGTATTTGACACCGCCTTGTTTGCAGGTTTAGAGATAATCTCAGAACATTGGTCCAAGTCTATTAATTATGAACATTTGGTTATGTAATTTGCATACACCAGCAAATATTGCTTTTTTTTTTTACATGTATGCATACAGTATAAACCTGTATGAAATTACCTTCAGGCTATGTATATAAAATAAAAAAAGCATTTTGTAGGTAGACTTGGTTCCTATACACAAGATATCTCATTATGGCATGCAAATATTACAAATTATGGAAACATCTGAAATCCACAACACTTCTGTACCCTAGCATTTTGAATATGGGAGACTCAATCTATAAATAGTTGTGTATGTATTTTTTTGAACTCTGATTTGTATTTTGCATCTGGCTCATATAGTCTGAAATATTTTATTAGGATCTGTTAGCTATATCCATTATACAGTATTTGACTGTATGTATAAGAAGTCTGCCTTATTTGTCAGTACTGCTCCCAGCTCATTAATATGCTTAGACTACAGTATGTATTCCAGCACTGTCTGCATGGTTATTGGATAACTAGTGGATGTTCAGTGACTTGCCTTTATCCTTAGGCTTTCAGTTATCTGTATACTGTGGAACTACTCAGTTGCAGCATTACTTTACTGCTTTTCTTTCCTTTTTCTAGTACAACTAGTTACCTGGGTTATGCTGTACCCAGTAAAGACACACCCCCATGGTAGTCAATTCATGCACCCATGCATTGGCTCATGTGATGATGTCATCACAAGTCCAACCCCAATGGGAGCTTTGTAAGTGTGGTGATGAGCACTGGGTGAGAGATGTTTAAAAGGTATGTTATTTTATTTTGGTATGGCCATGGTGGGAACTTAATCCATGACATCAGTGCTGTGAAGAAGTCATGCTAACCATTACACCAGCTGTACTGCCCAAGGGAGTTGAGACCTTACATAAGTCAATGACCACAATGAATCACTCCCACAATTTCTCTGGAGTCTGAAATGTCATATAGTCTTGTAATAAGGAACATTAAGATAGTTGGTGCAAGGTTAACTACATATAAAGATTCATAATACTAACACAGTAGTCCTCACATAGTTAAGATATTTTTGAGCCATCTTTTTTTAATTAATATCGAGGTATGCATATTATCAATTGGTTCAAAATGTAATTATCTGGGATATCCTACAAAATAAATAAGCCTACATTATCTAGTGCTCTGTCTGTGTGTATAAAATGGTGCATGATTTTGCATCAGTTTATTTGTTTACTGCATGTGAATTACCTATGCATATCTTTAGAATAATGCACACAGCAGTATATTCACTCAGTGCTAATAATTTATACTTTGTCTATATGCGCTCATTTACAGTGGGAAAATAATGTTGATTAATATGGTACAAAACTAATTAAAAAGAATCAGAAATTATACTCAAAGCAACACCATGCAGGTTTTGTTTGTTAATGGTAATTAAACTATCACTACCTCAGCATGAACTGGATCATGCCAAAAAGAATAAGACATTGAATAAGATGAAACGTAAATCATTTGCTTACCATAGTGAAAGACTGATATCATAAAGCCCTTTTTGCAATTCTTTCTGTTTATATATACCCCATAATGAACAAGGTTGCAGCTCCATGCTAATATTAATGTATTTGTAACTGGTGTCCCTTAACACTTTCATGCATGATTTATGAAAATCTAAAACAAGATTTTTTTTAATGTTTTTTTTAGTCTTCAGGGCCTATAAAATCATTTAATTTTTTAAACTAAAGAATTCATGCACGTGTCTTAACTGGACATTTTGCATCTGCAACATAAAAAGTTTGCCTTATTATCATGGAACAGTAGCTTTTTTTTTCTTACAAAAGATTACAGTAAAATGCAACAAGAATGTCTGGTATGGTTCGAAATTGTTCCTATCATGTTGCTTACTGTATTTTCAGAGAACCGGACCTGCACATTTCTCAAAGCAACTGGTTAAAAGGTGGAGGCGCAATATCATAGACATACATTCCTGAATTTATTAATGCAATAGACACATACACAGTATAAAATAATAAGATAAAAATATAAAAAACAAATAAAATAAACAAGATAAAATACTCCTAAATGGGAATAGTACAATACACCCCGAGAGATGGAACAATGAACTAGAAAAAGTTTCTACTTCTGTTAATTATTGGCAACCATGTAATCAAACATGTATTGATTGAGCACCGTGTGTATGTGTCTATTGCATTAATAAATTCAGGAATATATGCCTATGATATTGCGCCTTCACCTTTTAACCAATTTCTTCTAGTCACTGGGGTTAGCTACCCTCAATAGGAGAGCAGCAGTGTATAGATTTAATATTTGAGAAAGCGGCAGGACTCCTATTCTTTCTTTTTTTCCTCTCATAGCAACTGTATCTGCATACAACCAGCCAAACACTGTTACATAATTTGATGCTGATTCAGTATGCAGAATATAGCCATACCACACAACATTTAAATCAGCATAAGCTGCGTTCTGGAGGACTGGGTTTTATTTAGTATGTTGCTTTAATAATGGGACTTTAGGGTGCCAATGGGTGATGTTCTATCACTATGCAACTGTTAAAATAACAGACACTTTCTGGTTGGTCTAAAAAAGCAGTCAGAAGTCATATCCATTTGCATTGGGACTGTAAAAGATGCATGTTATTACACTCGCCGAGTTCCAGGCAAAAGACACATTTAAATATCTGAGTTTGTGCATCTTTTTCCCGAATGTTAAAATTGTCTCCCATTACATCTCGGCCACAATATTTTCTCTAGGTCTCTTTTTAGTTTTGACCTTATCTAATTTAGAAGCTGCTTCTATAAAAGGTAAATGGATGTTAGCAGATGAGCTGACCCATATTTAACTCAGAACATATTTATTACAGACTTAATTTGTTAAATCATGGAAAAGCATGTTATTATGACCATGCCCTTGCTGTAAAATGACATAATTGACAGCATTGCACAGTTCTTCTGCAGGGGTGGAGTCACAATGATGCAAAAAAATCATCAAGTTCCTGGACTTCCCACTTCATTGGGGAAGTCACAAGTATCTATTCTACATCAAATGTACTTAGTAAATCAGTTGTTCAATATCAATTTGGATCATTCCTTTGTTCACATATTATTGCTCCAGGCAAAGGTACTGTATAAATTGCCTAAGTTATAATCTCCATTTAATTTGTTAACTCAGGAAAATTAAGAACTGATGAACAGTTGGAAACAAAAGAAGCAAACACAAAACTCTTGCTCCTTGGTCAAAAAATAAAATAAAATTGCTTAGACACATAAAATCACACTACTGTATGTAAATATGCTACCAATGAAGAAATAACCAATTACCATTGGAGTAGAAAAATAAATGGTTAGTTAGTGATGTAGCCCATCATCAAGATTGGGTATTTGCATTTTCCCCTGAACACCCACAAATAATATGGCTTTCTTATACATCTTTTTCCCACTCTTCACTAAATATGTTCATAATTGCACAAATATGCCTTTACTTTGCCCAAGCAATGTTAGAATTCCTGTATACATCCACCAGACATAAGTGACAGAGTCACGTCCTGTATGTATGTATGTATATATATATATGGCTCTTTGTTGTAAATTAAGCACGGCAAATAGTGATACTGAGCAAGGCACCTATGATCATGTCTATTAATTGCCTTGCCCTCTCATTTGTTTATATATATAATTCGCTTACATATAAATACGTTCATAAACTGTGCGACAGCTATCAAAGAAAATTGGGTGATTATGTATGCTAATTCCCGGTGTATTGCGTCACTTCCGGTGGACGCATCACAATTCAAATACGGTCACAAATATATTTTTTAAATATATTGTTTTTATATCGTTTTTGTATTATTACTCTGTTCTGTAGCACATGTATGTGATGATCAGTGCTTATGAGAATTCTTACTAATTAGCACCATTAGTATTCCCGGCTGCCGAATTGTAAACCGGAAGTGACGCTCACAACATGGATATCGTAACTTCCGGTCACTAAGCGTTACCTCGCGTCAACTTATACAAATAGACGACGCCTTAATACAGGCCGTCTATGAGGCATATATCACATATTCCCCTAGTGCACCCACGATGCCACCAATGTAGTCCGATTCGTGTTATAAAACATCTATTCCGAGAACGGGAAGTGACGTCACTTCCAGTTCCGGTATGGTGAACCGCACGGAATCTCATGCGCGGACGGCGCCTAATGCAAGCCGTCTATGTAGCTTGGATTTATCAGTTCTAGGGCATCCACAATGCCACCAATGTGTTACTAATACTCTCTCACATCGGATTGAAAATTTACGTAGACAGGAAGTGACGTCACTTCCGGGTCTAGTAAAAATATGCACGAACTTTACACCTTGGATTTTTATTGACCATCATTTGTAAATCATTGTTTATGTTCCCACCAACCTTTTAAATTCACTATTATGAGACAATAGTCATATTACATTAGTAATATGTTTTACTTTCGTTTTTGACGGAATTTACGTCACTTCCGGTTCCGGGAGTTCCGTGAACCGGAAGTAGAGGGTCAAACTGGCTCAGTGAGCTTTAAAAAGACATTGCTTTGGACTGCACTCTTATCTCCTGAGGAAGCCTTGATTGGCGAAACGCGTTGAGACCTGAGCAGAACCTTACACTGCTACTAAGCTAAGCTTTATTTATTACTCTTTTAACTGATCTATATTTTTACTTGATTGATGTTTTATAGCCATTAATTTGAACAAATTTCCTAGTCTTCCGACTGATTTTACAACTACTTTGTGTACTGGATTGGATGGGAGATTTCTGGAGAAACGATCACTAGATGTTTATGCTGATTATACATCTAAATCTGGTATGCCTAATAAGGTTTTTTTGGGGGAGATTATTATTTACCCTGAAATACTACGCCATGTGGCGATCCCATCTTCTCTGATTTTTAGATGGTGTTGCTAGCAAGAAATATCCTGACTGACATCTATTTATTTGACGTGGTTTAAAGAAATCATCTGGTACGCATTTATATATTTCACTACAGTGTCATCCAACACATATAAAACTTACTGCACCATAGGCGCTTGTTCTTCTCCTCTTTTTGCTATATATATATATATATATATATATATATATATGTAACAAAGGTTGTCTGCACTCTCCATATCAAACAAACTTGCTGGGGTGTCACTCAAAATTCACTGAGCAAAAGGCATAGTCTTTCCTCCATGAGTATATAGAAATCTTGGATAGAGTGCACTCACGAGTCGAATCATATAGTCAATCAGGGTTTAATGTGGCATAGGCATAATCATCACACCGACGTTTGGTCCTTACTGGACCTTTGTCAAGGTTCAAATGATACAAACACAGTTCACCCATATATAGCCATAATGATAATCACAATGTAACATAGAAAACCCGGAACTTCCCACACATAACATCACACAATAATACCATACAAATATATAATACATAAAAGACCCTTTCATGTTACCCTGTATTTACGCCGCCTCATCCATCCCGTCTATTTGACAATGTTTCATCCAACATGTCTAATCCCGCTGCCGCCAGCAGCCGCTGGTGACCCGCACGCTGGCGGAAGTGGAAATGTTCAAACACAATCTGTGGAACGCAACCACGTGTTTCAGACACGTGGCTCGTTCCTCCAATCATCTAGAGGACATGTGATCCACAGCATCAATACCAAGAGGCAAGGGCGTATCTCACAGCCTTCCGTGTCCTAGCAACCATTAAAGCAGCATATACATAACAATGCCCATATAGGCAAACAAGTAGCCATAAGCATTATACAGCCACATTAATTCATATATAATATAATACTAGTAATAGTTGATGTATGGGTGAGGCTGAAATGAGTAAAAATGGTTAGGAAATTCATAATATATCATGCATATAGCCTTCTATATAATTATCTTAGTATTTAACACATGAACAACATATGGATAGTGCATCAGGATTGGTCTCACCGACCGGAACACACCACAGCAAAAAACTATATATAAAAAAAGAAGAAAAGAAAAAAAGAAAAAAACACTAATAGGGGGCTACCACGAAAGATGCGTATATATATATCATAAAAAAATACTTAAATGCACCGAGTCATTCAAGCCCTTTGGGTAAACAGTCTCCAGCCTATGGATCCAATAAGCTTCCAGGTGTAATAGAATCTTCGCTCGATCGCCACCTCTGGGTAATGGTGGTACTCTGTCAATCACCATATAGCGTAGAGCTGTCAATTGGTGCTTATGTTGCACAAAATGTCATGCAACCGGTTTATCAGACCCTCCTGTTTTCAATGCCAGTCTGATGTTAGAGCGATGGTTGGAGATTCGTTCGCGAAAGGACCTTATGGTTTGCCCACATAGACTAGTGAGCAAGGGCACATTAGTATATAAATTACATAGTCAGATGTGCATGTCAAACGATGTTGTATTGATATCCGTCTTCCATCATGTGGGTGTGGGAAGGAATTGCCAGTGAGCATACCCCTGCATGTCGTGCAGTTTGGGCACTTATAGCAACCTAGTTTCTTTAAAGGTAGCCACCCTTCCACCTCCTTCCCCACTGACTGGTCCGGACGCATCAGCATATTTCGTAGATTTGGTCCCCGCCTATAGGCTATCAGCGGTTGTTTGGGAAGCACATCTTTAAGGGTATTGTCTGTTGACACAATCCCCCAATTTTTCTTAATAGCAGCCCTTGTAGCAAAGCTACCAGTATCATAGTTCGTAAGGAACACAAACGGTTTCTCAACTTCACTTGAGATTGTTTTGCCACATTTAAAGCGACCTTCAGCTTTACGTAAACAATGTTCAACTACATCGGGATGATATCCACTATCGAGGAACCGATGTTGCATTTCCACCAATTGCTCTTTCAGAATCTGAGTGTCCGAGTTGTTCCTCATAACCCTAGTAAACTGGGAAATAGGTAAACTTTCCTTTAATGGTTTCGGATGGTACCTGCTGTAATGTAGCAGTGTGTTCCGATCAGTGGCCTTCCTATACAACTTAAATCCATACCCCCCGTCAGTGGTGAATACAATCACGTCCAGAAAATTAATGCTTTTGAAATCACATTCCATCGTAAAGCGAATCGATGTGTCTAATTGATTGAGGTGCATCACCATACTCTCTAAAGCAGTCCTATCACCAGACCATAATAAAAATACGTCAATTATGAAATGTCTATAGTAGCCGATACTACCCCCAAACATCGGGAATATATATTGTTGTTCATACTCATCCATATACAGGTTAGCATACGCCAGGGCTATGTTACTCCCCATCGCAGTCCCAGATGTCTGGAGGTAGTATAGGTCACCAAATTTGAAATAATTACACATTAGTGTCATCTCAAGTAGTTCAAGCAGAAACTCAATGGGTGGATGGTGGTGGTGATTACTCAACAGTGCTCTTTTAACTGCGGCCATACCTGCCTGATGAGGTATGACCGTAAACAATGAAGATACATCCATCGTAACCAACAAAAAATCTTTAGTGTCAACCGTAACAGACTTTAGCTCATTTATAAAGTCATTAGTATCCTTGATATAGCTTGCACGTTATCTCGACACCTATCTCCAGCCATGTGTGAAACAAATAAAAGCAATATCAAGGATACTAATGACTTTATAGCAGAAGCCGCTACTCACGAAACCGGGAGAGAACCCCAATAAGCGAGAACCCCCAGATGACTGCAACAGGTACACTTGGACTGGAAGGATTCCCAGGACTGGCTTCAGAACTCCAGGGAGCAGGATCGACCAGATTCAGCAGACTAGGAACAAACTCTGCAAGGCAGGAACAGCATACAGGAAGCTATCACCGGGGAGGCTGCAGTGTGCTGGCTCCCATAAAAAGGCCCTGCTGTCCAATGACTGGAGAGCAAGCCAGACCAGCCCCAAGACCCTAATTGATGGTTGCCGTGCAGCTGCCCTGTTGCACGAGCAACTCATTAAATAGAATTAGTATCTGGCAACGGGGAACGCGGGTTACCAGTGGCGTCCCCGTTGCCATGGACCCGGTGGCTGTGGACGCCCGGCGTCCTAGCGTTGCCAGGGACCCG
The DNA here is from genome assembly GCF_028390025.1 of Pseudophryne corroboree. NCBI lineage: Eukaryota > Metazoa > Chordata > Amphibia > Anura > Myobatrachidae > Pseudophryne > Pseudophryne corroboree. The sequence goes on from NC_086448.1 coordinate 484,857,635, forward strand.
GCGGCACAGCATGCACGGCGTCCTGGCGTAGCTAGGCGCTGGGCGGGTATGGAAGAAGGTACGGCGGCCGTGACCGTCGCTCGGCAACAGTCGGAGCGGCGTCACGGACCGCCGCGCCTAACAGTACCCCCCCCTTGAGGAGGGGTTAAAGAACCCCTAAAGCCGGGTTTCTGAGGAAATTCCTGAAAGAATAATTTCTTAAGTTTAGGTGCATGTAGATCCTTATCCAGGACCCAAGACCTTTCCTCCAGGCCATAGTCTTTCCAGTGAACCAAAAAATACAGCCGACCTCGAAAAGCTTTGGAATCTAAAACCTTCTCCACCAAAAACTCTTGTTGCCCCTGAACATCCACCAGAGGTCTACCCTGAGAAGTTTTCCGAGGGAATCTCCTGGAAGAAATATATTGCTTCAGAAGGGAACAATGAAAAATATTGCCAATTTTGAGTGATTTAGGCAAGCGTAGCCGAAAAGCAACTGGATTGACCTTTCTTTACGATAAGGAACGGTCCAATAAATTTGGGTGCCCAATCTAGCCGAGGGTTGTCGGAGATTGATGTTGCGGGTTGACAACTACACTTTATCTCCCACCTTAAAAGTGCATGGGCGTCGGAACCTATCTGAAAAAAATCTTTTCTCGGAAGGCAGCCTTCTTAAGGGCAAGGTGCACCTTTTTCCAAATCATTCTGAGATGGGAAGTTAAGGTCAATGAAGAGACTGGAAAATTAGGGTAAAAAGAATTGGCTCTAGGATGAAAGCCCACGACCAAAAAGAATGGAGACTCCTTGGTGGAAGAATGACAAGAGTTATTATAGGCAAATTCGGACAAAGGAAGAAATTCAGACCAATCATTCTGAAGTTTGGCCGAATGTAACCGTAAATACTGTTTTAATGACTGATTAACATGTTCAGTTTGTCCGTTAGATTGTGGATGGTACCCAGATGTTAAAGAGAGTTTCATATTTAATGAGGCACAAAACCGTTTCCAGAAACAGGCAATGAATTGCGGTCCCCGATCAGAGACAATATCCATGGGTAAACCATGGAGCCTGAAGATATGGCGGAGAAACAAAACTGCCAACCCTTGAGCGGAGGGTAATCGGGGAAGAGCAATGAAGTGGGCCATCTTGCTTAAACGGTCTACTACCACCCAAATGTCCCGGAACCCAGCTGAAAGAGGAAAGTCCACCACAAAATCCATGGATATATGTGACCATGGCCTGAGAGGAATGGCTAGAGGCATGAGTTGCCCGACCGGCAACGATCGAGATACCTTGTACTGAGCACAAACCTGACAGGAACGGACAAATTCCCTCAGATCTTTAGAAAGATTAGGCCACCACACTGAGCGAGAGATTAACTCCAAGGTTTTAGTGATACCCGGATGACCAGAAACCTTATTATCATGAAACTCAGCTAGAACAGTGCCTCTCAGAAATTCAGGGACGAAGAGACGATCTGCAGAAGTGACATTGGGAGCCTGCTGCTGAAGCTGGACTAGCTGTGTAAATACATCCTGTGTGAGGCCAGCCCGGATTACAGATGATGGGACTATGGGGGTAGTAGCCGGGTGGTTATTGTGAACCGGAAGAAAACAACGTGACAGGGCATCGGCTTTCGTATTCTTGGAACCGGGCCTGAAGGTGATGATAAACCTGAAACGAGTAAAAAACAGCACCCAACGTGCCTGTCGAGCATTAAGCCGTTTAGCTGACTCAATATACTGCAGGTTCTTGTGGTCAGTGAACACAGTAGTGGTATGCCTTGCTCCTTCCAGCCAGTGCCTCCACTCCACGAAAGCCCATTTAACTGCCAACAATTCTCGATTACCAAAATCATAGTTGGATTCTGCGGACGAGAATTTTATGGACATGAAGGCACATAGGTGTAATTCCCGAGACCCCGGGTCTTCCTGAGAAAGGATAGCCCCCACTCCGACCTCTGAAGCATCTACCTCGACAATAAAGGGGAGATCCGGGTTAGGGTGTCTGAGTACTGGAGCTGAGACAAAGGCCTGTTTCAAGGCCAGGAAGGCAGACTTGGCTTTAGGCGACCAATTGGAAGGGTCCGCTCCTTTTTTAGTCAATGCCACATTAGTAGCAACCAAATCTGAGAAGGTATGAATAAAACGCCTATAATAATTTGCAAACCCTAAAAAGCGCTGGATTGCTTTTAAGTTCGTGGGTTTTGCCCAATTTAGGATTGCCTGGAGTTTTTTTGGTTCCATGAAAAACCCCTTTAGAGAAATAATATACCCCAGGAAGGAAATCTGTGATGTGGAAATCAAATTTCTCCAGTTTGGCGTACAAATTTTCCCGTAACCTCTGAAGGAGCAGTCGCACATGGGTAATATGTTGTTCAAAGGACTCAGAGTAAATCAAAATGTCATCTAAATAAACGACTGCAAACTTTCCTAGAAAGTCGCGAAGGACGTCGTTAATGAGATCTTGAAATACAGCAGGAGCATTAGACAGCCCAAACGGCATCACCAGGTATTCATAATGTCCCGACTGTGTGCTGAAAGCCGTCTTCCACTCATCCCCAGATTTTATTCGGATGAGATTGTAAGCCCCTCTAAGATCGATTTTGGATAACGGCAGTACGGAGCTGATCAAATAGTACCGAAATCAGTGGCAAGGGGTAGGTGTTTTTAACAGAAATCTTATTCAGAGCCCGATAATCAATACATGGTCTGAGCGACCCATCTTTTTTCTCAACAAAAATGAACCTTGCACTCAATGGAGATTTCGAGGGCCTAATGAAGCCCTTCTTCAGGCTCTCTTGTACATACTCATCCATTGCCGTAGTTTCCAGCTCAGACAGGGCATATAGTCTCCCTTTAGGCAAAGAGGCACTGGGACCTAAGTCAATGGCACAGTCATAGGACCGATGAGGGGGCAGAATATCCGCATTACCCTTGGAGAAAACATTGGCAAAGTCCTGATATTCCAAAGGAATAAGTTCTGGGGTGACAGCCGCAACCCGGACTGGACGGGAAATACATTCCTTAACACAAAAGGAACCCCATCGGGAAATCTCCCCAGACCGCCAATCTATGGTGGGATTATGAAAGGCAAGCCAGGGGTGACCCAAAACTACGGGGACTGCCGGAAAATGGGTAAGGTAAAACTCGATTTTCTCCGAATGTAGGGCCCTCACTGTCAGTTGTACTGGAGGAGTGCGGTGAGTGATTACCCCATTAGAAAGCGGACCACCATCCAAGCCGTGCATGGTGATATGTTTATCCAAAGGTATCTGCGGAACTCCCAAAGCCTGAGTCCAACCAAGATCCATGAAATTTCCCGCAGCTCCACTGTCGACGAAGGCCGACACCAACGAACTGAGACTACCAAAGGAAATTTTTACAGGAACTAATAAGGAATCATTAGAGGAGATCAATTGCAGACCCAAGTGAACCCCCTCACAATTCACTTGGCCAGAGCGTTTCCCTGCTTATTCGGGCAATTACGCGCGACATGTCCCTTGCCACCACAATACAAGCAGAGACCAGAATTTAGCCTCCTGGTTCTTTCCTCTGGGGACAGCCGGGAGAGATCCATTTGCATGGGCTCCTCGACGTCCTCAGGGAAAGTATACACACATGGACTAGGCTTAAACTAGCTCCTCTTTCAGCCCTCCGCTCCCGGAGACGACGATCAATTTTAATAGCAAGCTCCATGAGTTTGTCTAAAGTCTCTGGAGCGGGGTACTGAAGGAGACTGTCTTTAATAACGTCAGACAAACCGAGGCGAAACTGACTGCGCAGGGCCGGGTCATTCCAGCCACAGTCGTTCGACCAACGGCGAAACTCGGTACAATACGCCTCTGCTGGATTTTTCCCTTGCTTAAGTGCACGCAGGTGACTCTCAGCCGACGCTTCTCTATCAGGGTCATCATACAAAAGGCCTAAGGACTTAAAAAAGGCATCTACCGATAGCAAGGCTGCATCATCGGCTTTTAACCCAAAAGCCCAGGTTTGCGGGTCGCCTTGAAGCAAAGACATCACAATCCCGACCCGTTGAGACTCAGTACCAGAGGATCGGGGCCTTAACCAAAAATAAAGTTTACAAGCTTCCTTAAAATTAAAAAAATCCTTTCGGTTACACGAAAAACGGTCAGGAAGATGCATCTTTGGTTCTGGAATCATACTCGGGGAGGCTCGCAAAAGATCTTCCTGCGATCTCACCCGAAGAGTAAGATCCTGAACCATCTGAGTTAGTTCCTGAATCTGGTTGGCCAAAAGCTGGCTGGGATTCGGTCCTAATACTGCCGGATTCATGAGGCTGAATCTCAAGGCCCACCAAATACAAATAACTCTTTATTCTTTTTTGGGCCGGTGATAATGTTACATTCCTGGTGCTCAGAACAAGAGAGATGTTGTGTAGTGAGTCCAGAGCACCAGAACGTGACGCTGAAATAAGGTGTGGTATGGAAATAGCCCCTAGCAACCTACCTCCATTGTTTCACCCATGTGGTCAGTTCACGCCTGCGTCACTATGGTTTCTTAGGCCCACGGCAGCCGCGTTTGAAGGGCGGATTAGGTCTGCCCAACTCCGATGCCCCCAGTTCTTAGAGTGAGACAAGGCATGAACCGAGACAGGAAAATAACAAGGGGACTCTAACTAAAGCAAACAGATGGCTAGGGGCTACTAACTACCCTAAAACTAAATATATGTGCGGCACGCCGCCAAGGGAAAAGGACAACAAAAGATACCACTGTCCACACCCCACATGGCACCGTCGTGTACCGGGGAGTACAGTGAAAAGCGGAAACCTCCGCAAAAACACCAGTACAAAACAAACGCAAGGACTAAGCGGCCTAGGCCGCAACACGCGGCAGAAGCCGCTACTCACGAAACCGGGAGAGAACCCCAATAAGCGAGAACCCCCAGATGACTGCAACAGGTTCACTTGGACTGGAAGGATTCCCAGGACCGGCTTCAGAACTCCAGGACTCAGGAACACAGGGAGCAGGATCGACCAGATTCAGCAGACTAGGAACAAACTCTGTCACCGGGGAGGCTGCAGTGGGGAGGCTGCAGTGTGCTGGCTCCAATAAAAAGGCCCTGCTGTCCAGTGACCGGAGAGCCAGCCAGACCAGCCCCCAGACCCTAATTGATGGTTGCCATGCAGCTGCCCTGCTGCACGAGCAACTCATTAAATAGAATTAGTATCTGGCAACGGGGAACGCGGGCCGCCATTGGCGTCCCCGTTGCCATGGACCCGGCGGCTGTGGACGCCCGGCGTCCTAGCGTTGCCATGGACCCGGCGGCACAGCACGCATGGCGTCCTGGCGTTGCTAGGCGCCGGGCGGGTACGGAAGAAGGTGCGGCGGCCGTGACCGTCGCTCAGCAACAGTCGGAGTGGCGTCACGGACCGCCGTGCCTAACAACTAGTCTGTGTGGGCAAGATCATAAGGTCCTTTCACGAACGAATCTCCAACCATCGCTCTAACATCAGACTGGCATTGAAAACAGGAGGGTCTGATAAACCGGTTGTACAACATTTTGTGCAACATAAGCACCAATTGACAGCTCTACGCTATATGGTGATTGACAGAGTACCACCATTACCCAGAGGCGGCGATCGAGCGAAGATTCTATTACGCCGGGAAGCTTATTGGATCCATAGGCTGGAGACTGTTTACCCAAAGGGCTTGATTGACTCGGTGCATTTAAGTATTTTTTTATGATATATATATATATATATATATATATATATACGCATCTTTCGTGGTAGCCCCCTATTAATGTTTTTTTCTTTTTTTTCTTTGTTTATATATAGTTTTTTGCTGCGGTGTGTTCCGGTCGGTGAGACCAATCCTGATGCACTATCCATATGTTGTTCATGTGTAAAATACTAAGATGATTATATTTATGGCTATATGCATGATAAATTATGAATTTCCTAACCATTTTTACTCATTTCAGCCTGACCCTTACATCAACTATTACTAGTATTATATTATATATGAATTAATGTGGCTGTATAATGCTTATGGCTACTTGTTTGCCTATATGGGCATTGTTATGTATATGCTGCTTTAATGGTTGCTAGGACACGGAAGGCTGTGAGATACGCCCTTGCCTCTTGGTATTGATGCTGTGGATCACATGTCCTCTAGATGATTGGAGGAACGAGCCACGTGTCGGAAACACATGGTTGCGTTCCACAGATTGTGTTTGAACATTTCCGCTTCCGCCAGCGTGCGGGTCACCAGCGGCTGCTGGCGGCAGCGGGATGAGACATGTTGGATGAAACATTGTCAAATAGACGGGATGGATGAGGCGGCGTAAATACAGGGTAACATGAAAGGGTCTTTTATGTATTATATATTTGTATGGTATTATTGTGTGATGTTATGTGTGGGAAGTTCCGGGTTTTCTATGTTACATTGTGATTATCATTATGGCTATATATGGGTGAACTGTGTTTGTATCATTTGAACCTTGACAAAGGTCAAGTAAGGACCGAAACGTCGGTGTGATGATTATGCCTATGCCACATTAAACCCTGATTGACTATATGATTCGACTGGTGAGTGCACTCTATCCAAGATTTATATATATATATATATATATATATATAGATATGCCCAATTTTCTGGAGGTGCACAGTATGATATCACACAAATTATGCAATGCAAATTGCCACAGTACTCACTTTATGTTGGTTCCAGAATTATTACATTCATTCCAACAATAATCCTTTGTACATTCTGCATAGAGAGTGGGCCCCTGAGGGTAGATTTTAGGTGTAATAGTAGACAATAGATTTACACTGTGTGGGTTATTTTAAGTAGTTAACAACTTTTAAATACTGTGAAAATAAAATGTATTGTGCAGTTACCTTTTTAACCATTATGATTCCATCCTGTGTATTCTGTTCTGTGATTATCTCAAATAAGTCTTTGGCATTTCCATCAATAATACTGTATATAATCTCAGCATTCTTCCCCATGTCTGCATCATTGGCTTTTATTCTGCCAATTGCTGTTCCTAAGTATGCAGACTCTAAACAGACAAACTGGTAGATACCTATAATACAACAGAGAAAACATTTTTTAGGAGAATAGTTGAGGGTTGAGTTACAAGCATTCATAATTTATTTATAGAGGACCCCAACTACCATTTATATATATTTTTTATTTGAATAACAAATATAATCTAATCATTTCAGTACTTAATACATTTTAAATCAGAATTCCTAATTATGATTAGACCCAAAAATGATTTACAGTATCATTAACAAACAAAATAATATACTGTAAACTACCCTTGTAGTGTTAAATAACTTTGTTTAGTCAGCTAAAATTTATGTCCAATGATGTGTTTTTTCCCCCCCGCAAAGCATGTATGGCCAAACAAAGAAAAGAAAAATAAACTAATGGAAAATATATCAACTGATGCAATTTTTATATGAGGGTATTAATGTATTATCATGCTCTTTTGCAGAATCAGTATGACTAGAGGATATTCTGTATAAGACTCCAATAATGTTACTATAACCTTGAATCGGACATTTTGAAATTTCCACTCTGCTCTCTGCAGACTTTTATTGGCACCATCACACTAATGATGTCAGAATGAAAAGTAAAACAAATACACTGAATGGAAGGCCTTATTCAGGCTTGTTAGCAACCCAAAAAAGCACACTAATGTGCAAAACCATGATGCACTGCAGGTGGGGCAGATGTAACATGTGCAGAAATATTTAGACATGGGTGAGGTGTGTTCAAACTGAAATCTAAAATTGCGGTGTAAAAATAAAGCAGCCAGTGTTTACCATTCACAGAAACAATATAACACACCCAAGACTAAATCTCTCTGCACATGTTACATCTACCCCACCTGCAGTGCAATATTGTTTTGCCCATTAGTATGCTTTTTTGGTTTGCTAACATACATGAATAACCACATGAGACCAAAAAATACATAAACAGAAAATATTTTTAAAAAGTGGATTTTACTTAAAAAGTACCTGTGTGATGCATTTGACCTGGCTGGCTAAAATATCCATAGCTGTAAACACATAATAACTGGAAACATGGTGAAACATGGGTTTATGGTTTCACATATTGAGCTGATACCAATGGAATCATGTAACACTGTACACATTTTACTAATAAAAAAATGTGTCCATGGCCATGCAGTATAAATTACACAATTGCATGCTTTACATATCTTAAAAGTAGCTTAAATCATTTTACTTTTAAATAAGAAAATTGAAAGCAAATGAAAACAAAATTGCCTCCCTTCCAAAAGTGATTTGGCATTAACACTCAAAGGCTGTGCTAGTAGCAACAATTTCATGAGGAAATTGCAAAAAGTGGGCTTTTGTTAGACTATATTAGTAAAATAATTTAGGGCATATTTTTCAGAAATCTTCAATTGGTGCAAATAATTATCATTTCTTATCACTGCATTTCAGGGCAATAAAAAATTTACTTTTGGCAGAATTGTCAATAATCATTTCCAGGAACAGGGGCACTACTAGAAACCTATCCCATCAATGCATAAGAAGTAATCATTAATGTATTCCATTTTGTCCCAGGTTTGAATCCCAGACAGGTCACTGCAGAGTCACCAGACATTCCATTTACGTGCAAAGATCCCTCTATCAAAAAAATAAATGTAGCCCATAGACTACAATGGCTAACAACATTTAAACTCCTTGTTAGCTATTTGAAGGCAAATTCGGTGTGGGGAGGGGAGTCCAGTTGCCCTGAAACCTCCTTGCCTCTGGTCAATGTTTAAATCAGGACCACAATAGCAGTAGTAAATACTGTAGTTCTACTATAACTACAGTTAAAACATGCAGTATGATAGACAGAGCATTGATTTTGTGAATGCCTAATGGATCTAAGTGCTCATTGAACATGTTTGACCAGAAATACCATAGAGCAGCTGCCAGCAAGAAGATACAGACATCTTAATATGCAGCGGGAGAATGTGTGTTTATAAAGCTCAGTTCTGTCTCCTGCTGGAATAATAATAATAATTATAATAATAATAATTATTATTATTATTATTAGATGCTTAACTCATTCCTAACCACTTATTTTATTTATATGAGATAGAAATGTTTTATTCAGAAATTCTATTTATTCAACTCTCCTCCCTGCAGAATATATAATAGACCATACTGTATATAATGTTCATTACGAATACTGTATTACGTTTGTTTTTCTTTTTCAATATGTCTTTTTTGTACACTACAGGTTCAATGTTTGTAGAACTACAAATGCTAAGATGCACTGGAATCATGTGTATGCTGCTACTTGAACTTCTGTAATCTATGGAATACCCAAGGTTTTGGTGCAAAAGTTTGCTGTGATCAATAGTACCTTAGAAGACAAATCTAAGTCCTCTCCATTTAAGCTATTTTTTTTTAATCCTAGTGTTTTTTTTTAGCATAAGGCTGTATATTCTAGGGGGTGGGGTTATTTTTTTTTCCACAAACCTTATTCCCTAGGGAATTCAGCCCAATGCTTAACAGGCTTGGGCATTTGTGATATTAAGGCAAGGGGAAACTATGCTGCAATTTTTCCAATTACAATGAAACTAGATCATTTTATTACAGACTAGAGCCATTTACCAGTTTTTTGTTTTAACAATGACAAGGTTCATGCGTTTGATCATTATCATTACAAATCTTGCACCAGGTGTTGGTGGAACAATCCTGACTTGTATATCTGTGGCTTTTTCCCTCTATGAATATGCTGCAACTATTGCATGTTACTTAACATGCTTTTACTAAACTTGGCTTTTCATTGCCTCACATTTTCTTCCCTCATTCCTCCTAATGAAAAAATTGCAAATCACATCTCAGTTTGCATTTGGATGCAGGTAAATGAAAAAACAAACAAAAAAACAACAACATTTTCTCCCTAATTAAAAAAGGTAAAAAAAGAAAAACATGCTAACATAAATCTAATTAAAAAAATAAGTAAAAAATAGAATAGAATGTCACAAGCACATTTCCTATACTATTTTATAAACTCTCTACAAAACAATTATGGTTCTGCCAGACTACCAAAGCCTTCTAATATACTCAGCTATGAATCAAACAACCCCAGTAGTGACATGAGAATATGTAATACATGGATCAACTTAACCATGAAAAAGTTACATTGGGTAAGCTTTCTAGCAATCACAGCTTCATTAATTAGTTGCTTCTGTTTACACCGTCATACAGTAATTAAAACATACAGCAATTGTTCTATTTATACTAAAACCAGCTTACTCTTTAATATCGTAACTCTTTAAGCAATGAGATTTAATCAACTAAAACCAATTGGTAAAGATTAAAAGAAGAGAAAATAGAAAACCATTATAAAAAGAATATTTCTCAAAAGTGTATTTGTGCATAAAATGCAACACAACCTATGCTAGTTACAGTAGTTGTATGAAAAAAGCTGGGCCATACAAACTCATCCAAAGAAGACATACTATAGCTAGATTGAAATTAGTAAACATAAAGTTAAGCAGCTGAAACTTTTCTTTTGTTTGAGCAAAGCACAGTGCAACCCCTTGATCCAGTGCATCATACACCTATCTCATATATCACTCAATGTATCTACATATACTGTAGCTTGGATCATAATAGTGTGAAGGGGACTAGTAGTAGAAAGTAATACCAGCATGCCCAGTAAACACATACCAAATTTTAATGTATTTAGTATTATATTTCCATAGTGATGGTTTGCTCACCAGTAATGCCTGAATTATCCACAACCACAATTTGGCACATACCAGTTGACTTGGCTAATAGTAGCTTACAATGGATATAATTAGAACTTTGTGGACCCCATAGGAAATATTTTGAAATTGTCATCAATCATTGTTTCTAGAAAGGCACCTCTCTCCATAATTTTTGCTCAGGCAGAATGAAAATAGATACAATACTGAATGGAAGTAATCTATCTACATTCTGCCTTGAAAAATATTCCATTGGAGAATCGAAAGGATTGCAATTTTGGCTATTAAGCATTCACTAAAGAAATGAAGATATACTAACACATGAATCTGGAGAGTGCCTTTAATCCCAGCAGTAGTAGGATTGATTTGGAAAAAATATATAATATATAATATACACAAATAATTACCTTAGGAAACAAAAAGAGAATCACAAAATTGTGCAATACCATGAAAGAAGTTTACGTGAGAAAACGTTTGGGTGCATCCCAGTAGGAAAAACACTCCTTTAAATAATGGACACTGCATTTTATGACTTTTGATCTGGGATGGCCCATTTGCAGCCTCCCCTCTCCTCCATTCCTTTGAGGTAGCAAAAGCATAAAACTTCAAAGAACTTGATAGAAGCTCCACATTACTACCTGCATAGGAAGCTTAGATAGGTTATCACTGTGTCAAGAAATATTTAATACATCAATCTCTAAATAGGGCTTTTTTAAGTATAGGCCAGATCAGGTTATGGCTCGGTTCCAGTGGGTTTCCTGGCAGATGCCTCGAATACACAATTTTGGGTATCTGAGGATTGAAAAACATATCATGACAGTGGTGTCTTCAAACACCAACCCATGCAGTGGGTCATAAATTGTGAGCTGGTTTCAGAGGACACGCTGACTGCTCAGCTGACATTTTGTCAGATACTTACCTGAACATATGGGCACATACAAAAGGTCACACTTAGAATACAGTTATTACAGTACATACAGTTTTGAACATTATAATATTTAAATGGTTTCTCCCGGGCAATACCATGACAATGTTATTTTATGTTTTGGGAATAATTGGTTCAAATACAGGAAAATTAATTACTTTTACAGCTACACCAGTGGTTCCCAAACTTTTTTGAATCATGGCATCCTAAAGAATCTTATTGGGAAATTTAAAATAAATAAATAAATAAATAAATAAATAAAGTAAATTGTGTTTATATGTCCTACTTAGGTTTAATTATGTGGTGAGGAACAGGATTGGCTTCTGTTTGTCACACATATTTTATGACTGACAGACATCAGCACCAATTTTGCCTATTACATTGCCCATAAATAATTTGAATTGGTTCTCTATCACCAACCCAAGGAACCCCTGCAACTATCCTGAGGCACCCCAGGGTGCAACACCACACAGTTTCAGAACCATTTTTATAAACATTTTTATGCAATTAGTTTCACATGATTCTTCTTCTGTCTTCTAAAAGCCCACCTTGACACACATTTTTGTAATGAAATAACTTTACTATTATTCAGTTAACTTGTCTTTGTTACTCTGTAGTTTCACAATTAATAAGATATACTGTATTTCACAAAAAAGGTGTCAGGATTTGTGTTAGTTTTTTTCATTCTAAATTTTGTGTCAGTTTCGGAGGTGTTAATACAGCTGGATGGTTTGTGAAGAAAACTTGGAGGTCTGCAGTCTCCACTTTATAAAGAAGCTTGTGACTATAATCCTTGGTGAATGTTGAATAGTTGCACAGTATTGGAGCTGCTAGGACAAGCAAGCAGTCAGTATACTGTAGAAGAGGGTAACCTTAATGCCATATAGCAGACAGATGATAGTACTAGTAGGGCCACAATCAGAGGCTGGCTGAGACCAAAGGAGGGATAATGATAGCCACACCATACTCGGGATAAAAGATGGATGTGGGAGCTAGATGACTGTAGCACACAGGTATCTCTATAGTTTGGATGTGCAGCAATATACAGTCAATACACACAGGATTAGTTGGTGAGACAGCTTGTAAAGCTAGTCTCTCTAGCTTCCCACAGGAGTAATGGATGTGTGTTAATGCTAGTGATGTGCACCGGACATTTTTCGGGTTTTGTGTTTTGGTTTTGGGTTCGGTTCCGCGGCCGTGTTTTGGATTCGGACGCGTTTTGGCAAAACATCACCGAAAAATTTTTGTCGGATTCGGGTGTGTTTTGGATTCGGGTGTTTTTTTCAAAAAACCCTAAAAAACAGCTTAAATCATAGAATTTGGGGGTCATTTTGATCCCAAAGTATTATTAACCTCAATAACCATAATTTCCACTCATTTTCAGTCTATTCTGAACACCTCACACCTCACAATATAATTTTTAGTCCTAAAATTTGCACCGAGGTAGCTGTGTGACTAAGCTAAGCGACCCAAGTGGCCGACACAAACACCTGGCCCATCTAGGAGTGGCACTGCAGTGTCAGACAGGATGGCACTTGAAAAAAATACTCCCCAAACAGCACATGACGCAAAGAAAAAAAGAGGTGCAATGAGGTAGCTGTGTGACTAAGATAAGCAACCCAAGTGGCCGACACAAACACCTGGCCCATCTAGGAGTGGCACTGCAGTGTCATGCAGGATGGCCCTTCAAAAAAATACTCCCCAAACAGCACATGACGCAAAGAAAAATGAAAGAAAAAAGAGGTGCAAGATGGAATTGTCCTTGGGCCCTCCCACCCACCCTTATGTTGTATAAACAGGACATGCACACTTTAACGAACCCATCATTTCAGCGACAGGGTCTGCCACACGACTGTGACTGAAATGACTGGTTGGTTTGGGCCCCCACCAAAAAAGAAGCAATCAATCTCTCCTTGCACAAACTGGCTCTACAGAGGCAAGATGTCCACCTCATCATCATCGTCCGATTCATCACCCCTTTCACTGTGTACATCCCCCTCCTCACAGATTATTAATTCGTCCCCACTGGAATCCTCCATCTCAGGTCCCCGTGTACTTTCTGGAGGCAATTGCTGCTGGTGAATGTCTCCACGGAGGAATTGATTATAATTCATTTTAATGAACATCATCTTCTCCACATTTTCTGGAAGTAACCTCGTACGCCGCTTGCTGACAAGGTGAGCGGCGGCACTAAACACTCTTTCGGAGTACACACTGGAGGGAGGGCAACTTAGGTAGAATAAAGCCAGTTTCTGCAAGGGCCTCCAAATTGCCTCTTTTTCCTGCCAGTATACGTACGGACTGTCTGACGTGCCTACTTGGATGCGGTCACTCATATAATCCTCCACCATTCTTTCAATGGTGAGAGAATCATATGCAGTGACAGTAGACGACATGTCAGTAATCGTTGGCAGGTCCTTCAGTCCGGACCAGATGTCAGCACTCGCTCCAGACTGCCCTGCATCACCACCAGCGGGTGGGCTCGGAATTCGTAGCCTTTTCCTCGCACCCCCAGTTGCGGGAGAATGTGAAGGAGGAGATGTTGACGGGTCACATTCCGCTTGACTTGACAATTTTCTCACCAGCAGGTCTTTGAACCTCTGCAGACTTGTGTCTGCTGGAAAGAGAGATACAACGTAGGTTTTAAATCTAGGATCGAGCACGGTGGCCAAAATGTAGTGCTCTGATTTCAACAGATTGACCACCCGTGAATCCTGGTTAAGCGAATGAAGGGCTCCATCCACAAGTCCCACATGCCTAGCGGAATCGCTCTGTTTTAGCTCCTCCTTCAATGTCTCCAGCTTCTTCTGAAAAGCCTGATGAGGGGAATGACCTGACTCAGGCTGGCAGTGTCTGAACTGACTTCACGTGTGGCAAGTTCAAAAGGTTGCAGAACCTTGCACAACGTTGAAATCATTCTCCACTGCGCTTGAGTCAGGTGCATTCCACCTCCTTTGCCTATATCGTGGCCAGATGTATAGGCTTGAATGGCCTTTTGCTGCTCCTCCATCCTCTGAAGCATATAGAGGGTTGAATTCCACCTCGTTACCACCTCTTGCTTCAGATGATGGCAGGGCAGGTTCAGGTGTTTTTGGTGGTGCTCCAGTCTTCTGTACGTGGTGCCTGTATGCCGAAAATGGCCCGCAATTCTTCTGGCCACCGACAGCATCTCTTGCACGCCCCTGTCATTTTTTAAATAATTCTGCACCCCCAAATTCAAGGTATGTGCAAAACATGGGACGTGCTGGAATTTGCCCAGATGTAATGCACGCACAATATTGCTGGCGTTGTCCGATGCCTCAAATCCCCAGGAGAGTCCAATTGGGGTAAGCCATTCTGCGATGATCTTCCTCAGTTTCCGTAAGAGGTTTTCAGCTGTGTGCGTATTCCGGAAAGCGGTGATACAAAGCGTAGCCTGCCTAGGAATGAGTTGGCGTTTGCGAGATGCTGCTACTGGTGCCGCCGCTGCTGTTCTTGCAGCGGGAGGCAATACATCTACCCAGTGGGCTGTCACAGTCATGTAGTACTGAGTCTGCCCTGCTCCACTTGTCCACATGTCCGTGGTTAAGTGGACATTGGGTACAACTGCATTTTTTAGGACACTGGTGACTCTTTTTCTGAGGTCTGTGTACATTTTCGGTATCGCCTGCCTAGAGAAATGGAACCTAGATGGTATTTGGTACCCCCGGTATTTGGTACACAGTACCTCAATCAAGTCTATAGTTGGCTCTGAAGTAACGATGGATACCGGAACCACGTTTTTCACCGCCCAGGCTGCCAAGGACTCAGTTATCCGCTTTGCAGCAGGATGACTGCTGTGATATTTCATCTTCCTCGCAAAGGACTGTTGGACAGTCAATTGCTTACTGGAAGTAGTATAAGTGGTCTTCCGACTTCCCCTATGGGATGACGATCGACTCCCAGCAGCAACAACAGCAGCGCCAGCAGCAGTAGGCGTTACACTCAAGGATGCATCGGAGGAATCCCAGGCAGGAGAGAACTCGTCAGACTTGCCAGTGACATGGCCTGCAGGACTATTGGCATTCCTGGGTAAGGAGGAAATTGACACTGAGGGAGTTGGTGGTGTGGTTTGCGGGAGCTTGGTTACAAGAGGAAGGGATTTACTGGTCAGTGGACTGCTTCCGCTGTCGCCCAAAGTTTTTGAACTTGTCACTGACTTATGATGAATGCGCTGCAGGTGACGTATAAGGGAGGATGTTCCGAGGTGGTTAACTTCCTTACCCCTACTTATTACAGCTTGACAAAGGCAACACACGGCTTGACACCTGTTGTCCGCATTTCTGTTGAAATAATTCCACACCGAAGAGCTGATTTTTTTTGTATTTTGACCAGGCATGTCAATGGCCATATTCCTCCCACGGACAACAGGTGTCTCCCCGGGTGCCTGACTTAAACAAACCACCTCACCATCAGAATCCTCCTTGTCAATTTCCTCCCCAGCGCCAGCAACACCCATATCCTCATACTGGTGTACTTCAACACTGACATCTTCAATTTGACTATCAGGAACTGGACTGTGGGTGCTACTTCCAGCACTTGCAGGGGGCGTGCAAATGGTGGAAGGCGCAAGATCTTCCCGTCCAGTGTTGGGAAGGTGAGGCATCGCAACCGACACAATTGGACTCTCCTTGGGGATTTGTGATTTCGAAGAACGCACAGTTCTTTGCTGTGCTTTTGCCAGCTTAAGTCTTTTCTTTTTTCTAGCGAGAGGATGAGTGCTTCCATCCTCATGTGAAGCTGAACCACTAGCCATGAACATAGGCCAGGGCCTCAGCCGTTCCTTGCCACTCCGTGTCGTAAATGGCATATTGGCAAGTTTACGCTTCTCCTCAGACGCTTTTCATTTTGATTTTTGGGTCATTTTACTGATCTTTTGTGATTTGGATTTTACATGCTCTGTACTATGACAATGGGCATCGGCCTTGGCAGACGACGTTGATGGCATTTCATCGTCTCGGCCATGACTAGTGGCAGCAGCTTCAGCACGAGGTGGAAGTGGATCTTGATCTTTCCCTATTTTTTTAACCTCCACATTTTTGTTCTCCATATTTTAATGCGCACAACTAAAAGGCACCACAGGTATACAATGTAGATGGATGGATACTATAGTATACTTATGGACGACGAGTGACGACACAGAGGTAGGTACAGCAGTGGCCTACCGTACTGCTATATACAGTATAATGGACCTGGTGGACACTGTCAGCAGACTGCGTTTATAGTATAAAAAAAGATACCACAGGTATACAATGTAGATGGATGGATACTATAGTATACTTATGGACGACGAGTGATGACACAGAGGTAGGTACAGCAGTGGCCTACCGTACTGCTATATACAGTATAATGGACCTGGTGGACACTGTCAGTAGACTGCATTTATAGTATAAAAAAAAGACACCACAGGTATACAATGTAGTTGGATGGATACTATAGTATACTTATGGACGACGAGTGACGACACAGAGGTAGGTACAGCAGTGGCCTACCGTACTGCTATATACAGTATAATGGACCTGGTGGACACTGTCAGCAGACTGCGTTTATAGTATAAAAAAAAAGACACCACAGGTATACAATGTAGATGGATGGATACTATAGTATACTTATGGATGACGAGTGACGACACAGAGGTAGGTACAGCAGTGGCCTACCGTACTGCTATATACAGTATAATGGACCTGGTGGACACTGTCAGCAGACTGCATTTATAGTATAAAAAAAAAGACACCACAGGTATACAATGTAGATGGATGGATACTATAGTATACTTATGGACGACGATTGATGACACAGAGGTAGGTACAGCAGTGGCCTACCGTACTGCTATATACAGTATAATGGACCTGGTGGACACTGTCAGCAGACTGCGTTTATAGTATAAAAAAAAGACACCACAGGTATACAATGTAGATGGATGGATACTATAGTATACTTATGGACGATGAGTGACGACACAGAGGTAGGTACAGCAGTGGCCTACCGTACTGCTATATACAGTATAATGGACCTGGTGGACACTGTCAGCAGACTGCGTTTATAGTATATAAAAAAAAAACACCACAGGTATACAATGTAGATGGATGGATACTATAGTATACTTATGGACGATGAGTGACGACACAGAAGTAGGTACAGCAGTGGCCTACCGTACTGCTATATACAGTATAATGGACCTGGTGGACACTGTCAACAGACTGCGTTTATAGTATAAAAAAAAAAGACACCACAGGTATACAATGTAGATGGATGGATACTATAGTATACTTATGGATGACGAGTGACGACACAGAGGTAGGTACAGCAGTAGCCTACCGTACTGCTATATACAGTATAATGGACCTGGTGGACACTGTCAGCAGACTGCTAAACTAGTATAAAAAAAAGCCACCACAGGAGTGTTTTTCAGGCAGACAAACGTATACTGGTGGTCACTGTCAGCAAAACTGTGCACTGTACTCCTGCTATAACTGCTCCCCAGTCCCCACAATTAGGCAGTGTGAGCACTCAGCACAGATATATATCATGCAGCACACTGAGCACAGATATGGTATGGAGCGTTTTTTTCAGGCAGAGAACGGATAAAAAACTAGCAAAACTCTGCACTGTACTCCTCCTAACAGCTGCTCCCCAGTCCCCAATCCTCCCCACAATAAGCTAAGCAATCAGATCAACTGTGTAGTATACTATTAATAATTAACTATATAAACGGAGAGGACGCCAGCCACGTCCTCTCCCTATCAATCTCAATGCACGTGTGAAAATGGCGGCGACGCGCGGCTGCTTATATAGAATCCGAATCTCGCGAGAATCCGACAGCGGGATGATGACGTTCGGGCGTGCTTGGGTTAGCCGAGCCATACGGGAGAATCCGAGTATGGCTCGGACCCGTGTAAAAAGGGTAAAGTTCGGGGGGGTTCGGTTTCTCGGAAACCGAACCCGCTCATCACTAGTTAATGCAGAACTAGAACAGGCAGACATGTCTGTCACTCTAGCAGTTATTGGTAGCAGGAACAAAAACAACACGAAGCAAATGAAGTGTTTATATTTGCAGACTTCGAACAGCAGGCAGCTGAGGCTGAATAAAGACTTGGAGAGCAGAAGCAGGTAGAAGTGTTTTGTGCTGAATAGGATCTTTAACGCTGGAAACATAAGCAGCTTGAACTTGCTAAAACAGAAAGTTGCTTTGCTGTAGCCTGATAGCTGAGGATGATTAGTAACACACAGGCTAGTAGGAATCAGCAGACATG
Organism: Pseudophryne corroboree; assembly: GCF_028390025.1. Lineage (NCBI taxonomy): Eukaryota > Metazoa > Chordata > Amphibia > Anura > Myobatrachidae > Pseudophryne > Pseudophryne corroboree. The sequence goes on from NC_086448.1 coordinate 484,876,529, forward strand.
CTGAAGGAGTTGCATAGTAACATACATGAAAACACAGAAGTAGTACGGGCATTGGAGGGAGCACCCGAAGGGACTTATATAGGGCACCCTGAGTCTGGATTGGCTGCAGCAGTCATGTGCAGCCAGGCTGATTATGGACTGATGGTATGCAGTCATTTGACTTGACACAAGATTATATTAATCCTTTTGCCTGGAGAGGTGGTATGGGGGAGAAAGAGTAGGCAGAGTAAGGACATATTTTTATAATTGTGGTTATGCCCCCTTTTTTCTATATGTGTCAAAGGCATGTTTTATTACACCTCTAAATTAACCTGTTTATTTTTCAAATGTTGATAGTAGTAGGGAAGTTAGGAGCAAAGGACAATGTTTACAAATCTTTGAGATTTTGTGAACAGATGTACTATATTTATTATGTAAGAAGATGTACTGTATTTATTCTGTATAAAAATTATCTGACAAGAAATAGTCACCTACAGTACAAAACAATCATTTAAGTGCATTTTATGGAAATGTTACTCTGGGTTTATTAAATGTTAAGGCAACTTTCTTAAACAAGCAATGATGTTTTATCTATACAATATTTTTTCCATTAACTTAATTTTACCAGTTTTAAATAAACAATGAGCTGCCAGTTCTTCCTTTTTGAGATCATTGTAATAATCACAAACTTTGACAATCATGCCACACCTGACAAGGCATCATTAAAAAAATTGAAAATACTTCTGTATATCAGATGTCTCATAACACAATTGTTTGTCACATATGTTTTACCAAATTTGGTTTTAAGCATTCACAGTACTATCCCAACCTCACCAAAATGAATTGAAAGTAGTAATCTCAAAGTATGTAGAGTCTAAAAATTCAGTTAAAAGCAAATGTCAACAAACAATATAAAATTAAATTCAACAGAATGGGAAGCAAATGTTGAGCTTGAACATTGTATCCTGAAAACTTTGCACCTCTGCAGAATTACTGCTGTATTTCAAAACTTAATTTACATGAAATTTGGATGCAATATGCCAATTTGAAGTCTTTAGAATAACAGATGAGCAGTGATGGTTATAGTGCATATTGTTAAGTATTATCTCTACTCTTTTACATTTTAATTTTCAATACTCCACTTTTTATTTACTTTTAAAATCCTATTGACATTTTTACATACCTAGAAGTATCCCTCATTATAAAGAGTTGAACAGTAGCTTAACATTTTATACATAAAATATTATTTTAATAATGCCTTTTCAGCCTTCAAACATTAAGTAAATCTTGTGAATATTTTCATTGCAAAAATGAATGGATTTAATTTTCTTTTACTATTTTGCAATAAAAATAAACAAAAATTCCTATTAAAACAGGCTACTGCTTTACTTTATCTAGCATAAAGCTATAAGCAGGCACTGCAGTGGATCAGTATTTATGAAAGAGCATCACAGATGGTATCTGTTAAATTACCAAATTTAAACAGGGTTTTAAACACAACACAAGTATTAAATGCATCTTACTCTGTGGGAATCTAGGCGGATTGTCATTGACATCAGTCAGTGTGATGTTCACCGTGGTGGTCCCAGATAATCCTCCCATCTGGCCACCCATATCTTTGGCCTGAATAACCACTTGGTAATGTTCCCTGTTCTCTCTGCTCATATCTGGCAGAGCAGTTTTGATTATGCCTGCAAAAAAAACATTACAAATAATGTAAAACATTTTATATGGAAGACACTGCAGATGTGAAAGCCTTGTCAGCAATTGCACATTTAATTACAGAACATTCCTTTTATTTTAGAAGCAAAGCTCTAAACTGCTAAAAAGAATTTTAGAAACAAAAGAAAACTAATGTTGTTTAGAAGTTAGTTAATATGGGGAAATTTTACAATATTTTAAAATTAACAGACGATAAATTCATTACAAAAAATACAGTTTAATTTGTCTGCTTCATTAAATCTTTGTTACTGGAAATTCCGCATTCAGAGAGATTATGTCAGCTAATTAGCATATATTTTTGAACCTGTGCACAATTAATATGCATTATTGATGATTATTAACTGGGACAATAATATTTATTAATTACCAGTACAAAGTATTGGCCCATGGACTGCAATAGTCTTAGTGTCGGTGGAATAAAATAGTAATCTTGCCACCAAATGTCCTCAAAAGAGCAGTGAGGGCAGCCAGACCAAATAAAGAACTTTGATATTTTGGACAGTAATTGAGTATTATGTGCTGTCATGATGACTGTGTATGTGTATATACATCAGGGATTTGTGGTGAAATAAATGGTCCAGAAGGCACTGTCTAGTACCAGAGCCAGATTTACACACAATATATGAGCCAAAGGGTTCATGTAAGCATTATACACAGGTGCAGCAGTATATCCTCCTGGAAATTTGGTGAGTTTTGTTCAGAGATGTGCAGAAAAGAGAGGCAGGGGTGGCACCACCTCAGCTACCATAGTCTTTATACTCCAGAGTTTTGAATATAAAAATCATTAGAATAATTCAAAGAGATTTCCAATATATTCTTTGCATTTTTTATATACTTTATATAGTCAAAACTATGACAGAAAAGTCTCTGCCTCACCTGCTCAACTTGCCGCTCACCACTGTATGTATATAAGTAGTGAATGTATTTATAAAACAGCAGATTGATTTTTATCTCATGTATGTATGAATTGTAACTCAAAAGTATGAGTTCGTAATGTAAGATAAATAATGTTTGATAAAAAGTTGCGTTGAAAGAATTGTACAATATTTTTCTGTGCCTTCTTTCCTTTGTGTGTTCCCATTAAGCAGGTCCTATCCATTTTATGTACAGTAGTTGAAGACAAAAAGTATATTAAGGTAGGACAGGCTAAAAAATATTTACATACACTCAGTAGTTTAAACACATGATTGAATATTATAGTACATACCTGTATCAGGATCAACTGAGAAATATGGTTGTCCTTGTATAATGCTATATACAACTCTTGCACTATTTCCATATGAAGGGTCATCATCATCTATGGCAGTCACCTGAATTACAGAGGTACCTGACAAAGGACAAATAAAATTATTACAGATTACCAAGATAAGACAATGGTAAAATGAGAAAGCGGTTGATCTCAGGGAAAATTAAATATTTAATAAACATATACCTGAACTCTCAATGTGGGCAAAAAAAAAAGCCATGCACAAATTAGTGCTCTTATAAAGGGTACTTACAGTAATGGGATGTCCATGGGCAATCCATTTAACAAACACCCTAATCTATAACATGTTTTAATCTTAAATAGAAGTGTTTAGAAAATAGACATCACAACCTACAGTATGAATTTCCAAACAAAACACATTTCTTGATCCTGTTTTGCTCAGCAATGAAAACTTGAAACACTGTCTTATTTATATGCTATATGTCAAGTTTTTTTTTTTAAATATTATTTTCAGTGCTTAAAGTAGCCCTGGTGAGGCTATGGAACTCATTTCCCTCACCATCTATCCCCTTCCTTTTCCCATTAGGTGAAGTCAGAGCCAGTGCTAGTGTTTTTGGCTCCCCCCAAACTATAAATATGTGCCCTACCTCCCATACTTTATATAGGGACAGTGGCTTCAGAAAGAAGGGGCATGGTCACACAACAGTACCCCCAATTAATATTACAACACACAGTAGCACAATCATAGTCACATTACACTGCACATACAGTAGTATCCTGATTCCTATTACACCACATAGTAATGCCCCTAATTCACGTTACATCATTCAGTAATGCCCCTTATTCATGTTATGCTACATAGTGTTACCCCTTATACTTGTTATGCAATAGAGCAGTGCCCTTTATACAATGCTCACAGCAGCACCCCTTACAAATAATGCACGCAATAGTTGTGCTCCTTTCACATAATACCTATAGTAGCGCTGCTTATACACCTAATGCCCACAGAAGTGCCACTCATACACATAATGTCAACATGTGTAAGTGCCCCTATACACATACTGCACACAGTAATGCCCATAATCTCTGTCACTCTAGCACCTCACAACCTGTGTCCATCCAGCAGCTCCATGTCCTGTGTCCCCCCAGCAGCTTCCCCTCCTCTGTGTCCCTCCAGCCCCCTCTCATCTTGTTTTCAGCAGGGAGAGGGAGAAATGTTGGACACAGCATGTGTGTGTGCCAGGAAGGGTGGGCTGCTGGTGGAAGATGACCATGGAGCCACCAGGACCTGAGGAAGGGAGAGGTGGATGCATCTCAGCAGTGACACTAGCCCTGCCTGCATTATCTATTGATGTGGGTGGTGGGTCAAGCTGGAATTATTGTGCAGAGCTGTTGAGGATGTGGAACTACAGTAGTTCCCCCTAACATTACAAGGCATGGAACTCAATTGCACCACATTCTTCCTCATATTAACCCCAGGTTTTTGTGCTAAGTCCTCTAATGGTGAATTGGATTATCAAGAGAGGACTACACCATTAGAATCATTTAATTCAGATAAGCTTTACAAATTACACCTTTAACTATGCATAACACTTACCTTACATTCCAACAATTATTGAGTATCGAATTATTACACTTAGAAGCACCTTTCTGTTCTGTTGTTTTATATACATACTGTATGTATATATATGTATATATATACATATATATATATATATATATATATATGTGAAACAGCAGGAACATGCTAGTATGTATATATGTAGAAACCAAGAATATGGGCACAAGCGACCAATGGTGTCTGTAGTAAAGGAACGTAAAATTATTTTTATATAAAAAAGAGCATATTTATTTTACACGAGTAAAAACACTGATATATTTTGATTTAAAAAAAATGCTTAAGCGTAAGAATTCATAAAAAATGCCTAAAAAATACACGAACATATAAAAGGAGAAATATCTAAAAGTACAAGGTACACATCAGTTTGTAATAAATGTGTAGAAAGTGCTTATCTTAGGTTCAGGAGGTTGATCTGGGAAAGATCATGGAGTGACCAACGCGTTTCGTCCTTCAGGACTTCATCAAGGGTAGTGTGGTACTGGGACAGGGCTTGTATTTATACCTCTGTTAATTAGAAGACTATGTGTGACATCACTTCCTCTTACAGTGATGTTTGGGGAAAACTGAAATCTGAATGTGTTTTATATTTAAATAATTTGTATATGAGTACTACAAATGTCTCTAAACAAAGCTAATCCTTAACATATATTTGAAAAACGAGTAGTTTTAATGAGTGTAAATGATTAGTTTACACTGTATTGGCAGCAGGTACTTCCGCCCCACTTCCGGTGGTACGACGGGCTCTACTGCGCTTGCGTCCACTTATGTGTTTATGATCAGGTGTCCGAAGTCCCCGGCGGACTCCTCTACGCATGCGCCCGCTTCCGCACTTGGTGGCGAGTCAATGGAGTTACGTTGCTTGCGTGAGACGCCCCGGCCGCGTCATTACATCACGTGTTAGAACCCGGAAGTTCAGTGTGCTGTGCAGAGCGTGCTGAACTTGGAAAGTCTCTGTTGGGCCGCACGTCACTTCCTTTAGGGATTGTATTCAGTGGATGGTATCCGGGATTTAATTGAGACGCACGTGAACCGCAAATGGTGTTGCTGACAATATTATCTCCATAGTGGGTCCCAATGTTACATTCAGCAATTAATGTTCTGTGTGACTTTCTTCATTTAGATCATAAATGGATATAAAGTTTGTTGTCCCGGAAAACATATGGGGAAAAAAATATATATATACGTTACCATGAAATCATGACAGACTTATTAATAACCAGATATGTGTTAATTTATATGGAGAGAATAAAATTTAAAATTACCAAAGGATCATAACCGACTTATTTAAGACAAAAATATATATTAATTTCTATTTTGGATGAACCATATGACTAATAAAAGTTAATAAAAAGGTGCTAATAAATTAATAATTAATAATTATAGTGCATTAAAAAGTGCCTTTGCTATGTTAATTGCATCTCTTAATAATATATGAACGTGTGAGTGCTAAATTGATGTGTTTAGTGTATATCGCATTAGACTATATTCATACTTCATAGTGACATGGTGAAGGTCAGAAGTGTTTGAGGGGTTGTGTGAATGAGTGGTGATATATTTGGTTTACAGCTGTTTCACTGGTTTAGGAACTCTCATGTGCATGCAATGTCTCTACAGCACCTAGTCTTCTCCGGAGGTCCGGTCACCCTCCTTGATACTGGCCAGGCCCATAAAAATGCTTAGCTTCCACGATCGGACGAGAGTGGGCGTACCATTTTGGTATGGCTGTAGTCAACTTAGCACCAGTTCACCAGAGGTTTTTTCACAACTGAGGTAAACCCTAGAAATAAGAAGAATAGAGCGCCATTCCCAAAAAGAAGACTATGAACAAGGGAAGATCAAGAACTGGAGCAGGTTCAGGGCTCCAGGATTTTATCAGAATAAAGCAACCAAACAGTATTGGAAAACAGTACCGAATGGTCCATCTAGAAACAGAAATCAAGATACCCCCAATGAATCCAAATTTAGAACCACAACCAAAAACAGGTTCTCAATACTACAAGGAAGGGGATCCCAGAGTGATAATGATTTTTTATCCCCAAGTACAGGCACAAGACTAAAGGACAATATGAAGAATCAGATAAAGGAAGATATCAGACACGCCTCTCCCCTAAAAAGACGCTTTACAGAAGAAGATGAAGGCGGGGCGGCAGGAGGAAGAGAACTCAAAAAACGGACATTCCAAAACCAAAACCATTAACCAAGGACATCTTTAACCTCTCACAACATACTCTCTCACAACCTGAAATGTCCCTACTAAACAAAGGTCTATCATTTGCCCCAACCAGTGGCATGAATAAGTTTGAAACTTTCATAGATCTCAACAAGTTCGTACGAAAATTAACCTTGAAACGACATTTCTTGAAGAAAGAAGACGCCATTCTTAGAAATTATGATAATACAGCTACCCAATCAAAATCGGGCCTAAAACCACCATCGAAGTACTACCCATTGGAGTCCAAAGGGCACCATCTTAGTATCTTCTATGACCTAGTCAAAAAGGACCTCTGTGATACAGAAACAGAACCAATCCTGGAAAAGAATCTTACCAACAAAGAAAGAGAAGCTTTAAAGAAATTACAAAAGAATACCGAGATCATCATCAAACAAGCTGATAAAGGGGGGGGTTTAGTGATCATGGATCGAGAAAAGTATATAACAGAAGCTAAGAGACTACTGGACGATACCAATTCTTACAAAATCCTACAGAAAGATCCAAAAGAAGACTTTTTGGAGGATCTGCGATCACTACTTTTAAATGGACTACGTACCGGCATTTTAACAAAGGAAGAGTACCAGTTTTTAATGCAGTCCTACCCCGTTACCCCAATATTTTACTTCTTACCAAAAATCCACAAATCAATCACAAATCCGCCAGGCAGACCGATAGTTGCCGGAATAGACTCTCTTACTTCAAATCTTTCAGAATATGCAGACGTCTTTCTCAGGAAATATGTGAACCAGTTATCATCATATCTTAAGGATACAACCGCAGTACTCAATTTGGTTAAAGACATTGAATGGAAATCTACCTATCTGTGGGTCACAATCGACGTGCAAGCACTTTACACATGTATTGAACACTCAAAGGGTGTAGCAGCATGTAAAGAATACCTGGACAAGGACCCTTCCCTGACTGACTCCCATAGACAATTTATCTGTGATATCATGTTCTTCATTTTAACCCACAATTATTTTAAATTTTTGGACAATTTTTATCTACAGAGCTGCGGAACCGCCATGGGAACGATTTTTGCGCCAAGTTTCGCAAATTTATTTATGGGAAAATGGGAAGAAACCCACATTTACAATGATCACCCTTTTAAGAATTTTATTGTGTTTTATAAGCGGTACATTGATGATATCCTGATGATCTGGAATGGTACAATGGAAGATTTTAACATTTTCTTTACAGAATATCTGGCACCTAATAACCTGAATCTCACATTCACCTCTAAAGTGGACCAAGTACAAATTGAATTCTTGGACCTCATCCTTGTGGGGAAAGAAAACAGAATTGTCACAAGGAATTACATTAAACCAGTAGACACCAATAGCTATCTGGACTACAGGAGTAATCACCTAAAACAGTGGAAGAACAATATTCCCTATTCCCAGTTTCATAGAATCAGAAGGAATTGCAGCGAAACAGAGGAATGCAACAACCAACTCGAGAAATATATAAATAGATTCCTGGAAAAGAAATATCCCACCAACATTCTCGACAAGGCGGTAACTAAAACAAGCACTCTGGAGAGAAATGACCTTCTAATGTACAAGAACAGGGAACCGAAAAAGGACTCCACTGCCTTTATCACAACCTACAGCAGACACGAGAAAATCATCCGACAATCAATGAAAACCCATTGGAACATTTTACTAATGGACCCAGTTCTAAAAGACATACTACCACCACAACCTGAAATTATATTAAAAAAGTCCAAAAATCTAAAGGACTTAGTGGCACCAAGCATGTTAAGATCAGTGACCAATAAAAAAGAACCCCTCATCAGGTGTGTAGGTAGTTATAAGTGTGGACACTGCAATATTTGCAGGTACCTACATCCAAACCGGAAGACCTTCTCCGCAACAGGTGACGTGAAAGAATTCAAGATTAAAGAATATATGAATTGCAATTCAACATCTGTAGGCTCCTGACGAAGTAACTACGAAACGCGTAGAGGCGGGGCTTGCCAGACGTGCGTCTTCTCCCACCCGGCTCACACATCCCGGCTGCTTCACTGTGAGTGACCTGACGAGTTCGGCTTCTACCGGCGCGGTGCATGGTCCGGTCTTTGACTGCAGCAGGTTTGGTGGATAGCCTGGTGGATTGTTTCATGTGTTTTAACTGGCCCAAAGAGTGGGTCTTTTATGGTACGAGTCTTTTATAATCCATGGAATGTCCTGTTTTTAATTTATGTGTGAAATAAATTTATCTGCACTATGGGCGCATTCTCCTGATTTTTTCCAGACACAATTTGCTCAAGGAGTTCTGAGCTTCATTTGGAGATTTGCAGCGGTGTTGGTTACACCAGTGCTACAGCCCAGGGATTCATTCACTGTGGACTGACAAACTCTCATTATAGGATCACCAGCGCACCTGTACCTTTTTCTCCATATATATATATATATATATATATATATATATATATATATATTAGCATTTTCCTGCTGTTTCACTCATGTTGATGTCTATTATTGCTCAGCAGAACTCATTTTACAAAGATAGTACTGCCAGTTAATATTGTAATGTATATTTTATATTATACACATTGAACACAAATTGTATTTGTAAATCATATTTTCAGTCTTTTGCTTCAGGGATTAACACTTAAAGATGCTTGGGACTACTAAATTGCGAGAAAGCCACGTAAAACTGTTAATGGGAGAAGCAGTTGGTCGTGAGACCTGTGCTTGCAGCCCTGAGTGATTGCTCCTGCTAAATTTTGATTGACAAATCATAGCAGACGCTTACAGGAGACTACAGGTGCTTGAATTGAAAAGGAAAATTGTTGGGGATAAAGGGTATACATGTTATAAACTAGGGATGAGCGGGTTCAGTTTCCTGAGAACTGAACCTGGCTAAACTTGGGGATCTGAGCCCGACCCCGAGTCAAGCTTGGATCTCCCTGCCTAACCCAGATCCCTATTCAAGGCAAAACCTCAGGAACCCACAGTCGGATCCTGAGGTTTTGCCTCAGACGCCAGTCACCATAGTAAACTATGAAAGACCGCTGATTAACTAAGAGAGCCATCTGTCACGGCTCTCAGCCAATCAGCATCTCACCGTAGGCTATTATGGGCAAGATGGATGCCCCCACAGTGCTAACAGTGCCGCTGCGTGAACTGCCAACTACGCCATCCGCACTGCCAGCACTGCCACCTGCACTGCCGACACCCCCACACTGTCGGCACTCCTGCACTGGGGACACTACCGGCACACCTGCACTGAGGACACTGCTGGCACCCCTGCACTGAGGACACTTCCAGTACTCCCACACTGCCAACATTGCCTGCACCACTACACTGAGGACAACGCTGTCACCCCTGCACTGCCGACACTGCTGGCACCACGGCCCTGAAGACATTGCTGGCACTCCTGCACTGAGGACACCTCCAGCACTCCCACACTGCCAGCACCACCGCACTGAGGACACAGCTAGCACCCCTGCACTGAGGACACTGCTGGCACAGCCGCACTGAGAACACCACAGGCACCCCTGCATTTCCTAAACTGCCTGCACAACCACACTGAGGACACCACTGGCCCCCTGCACTGTTGACATTGCAGGCAGCACCACACTGAGGACACCGCTGGCACCCCTGCACTGAGGACACTGCTGGCACCGCCACACTGAGGACACCGCTGGCACCCCTACACTGCCGACACTGCCGGCATCACCACAATGAGGATACCACTGGCACCCCTGCACTGCTGACACCACACTGAGGACACCACTGGCACCCCTGCACTGCCAATACTGCTGGCACCACCACACTGAGGACACCGCTGGCACCCCTGAACTGCTGACACTACCACTCTAAGTACATTGATGGCACCCCTGCACTGCCAACACACCACACTGAAGACACCACTGACAACCCCACACTGAGGACCCTCTCTCACAGTAAGTGCACTATTGGTGTATCTAACCTGGACTGTATCTGACCTGCACTGTAACCCGTGCTGTATCTGACCCATACTGTATCCGACCCACATTGTATATCCAACCTGCACTGTAACCCGTGCTGTATCTGAACCAAACTGTATCCGACCCACATTGTATTCGACCTGTACTGTATCAAACCCACACTGTATTTGACCTGCACATTATCCAACCCACACTGTATCCAACCCACATTGTATCTGACCTGCGCTGTATCCAACCCACACTATATTTGACCCGCAATGTAAACTGCATTTTAACAGGCCCACACTCTATCTGACAGACAATATATACAACTCACAGTGTATACAACCCATACTGTATCTGCCCTGCTCTGTATCTTGCATTGTATCCAAAGTGCACTGTATCTGACCTTGCACTGTAGCTAACCCTCACTGTATGCGATACGCACTGTATCCAACCCGCACTCTGACTTGCACTGTATCCAACCCGAACTGTATCTCGCACTGTATCCGACCTGCACTGTATCCAACCCGCGCTCTGACTTGCACTGTATCCAACCCGAACTGTTTCTCGCACTGTATCTGACCTGCACTGTATCTCGCACTGTATTTGACCTTGCACTGTAGCCAACATGCACTATATCCAACCCACACTCCGACCTGCACTGTATCTCGCGCTGTATCTGAACTTGCACTGTAGCCAACATGCACTATATTCAATAGGCACTCCAACCTGCACTGTATCCAACCCGAACTGTATCTCACACTGTATCCAACCTGCACTGTATCTCGCACTGTATTTGACCTTGCAGTGTAGCCAACGCGCACTATATTCAACAGGCACTCCAACCTGCACTGTATCCAACCCACACTGTAACAAGCACTGTATCCAACCCACAGTGTATCCAACCCACACTGTATCCAACCTGCACTGTATGCGAACTGCACTATATACAACCCGCAATGAATTCCATCTACACTGTATCCGACCTGCACTGAATCTGACCCACACTGTAACCTGCATTCTATATGACCCGCTTTGTATCCTGCACTGTAACCTGCACTGTGTCTGACGTGCACTGTATCCAACCAGCACTGTAACCTGGTCAATACTTAACTGTGTGTCCCAAAGTATTCCGTACTGTACTACACAGGTATGGAATACTGTTTTTTTGTGATTGGGGAGATTTTGGGGAGCTGCTTGATAAAAAGGCTGATTGATCTGTGCTTTACATAGGCACAGAGTGCCAGTTATCAGTGACCCAGGGCCCCCAGGAGGTAGGTTCAGACTGGGCACTGAGAAAAGGCATGTGCTGAGGGCATGTGCACTTGTGTAGGGGGCATTAATGTCTGCTGTTGTTTATTTACACATGGTTTCTGGGTTTTTCTTCTTTGCTGTTTGGTGACTACTTTAGAGCAGTGATATTGTACACATGATTCTCAGGAAATCTCTGTGTTGGATTGTTTTCTATTGATAGTACTTGTGAGTTGGTTTGATTGGTTATTGCTAATACAGTACTAATTTGTAAATTACTGCTGAGTGTTTAGGCCATGCTCAGTTGCTTAGTTTAGCCAGCCAGGCTTTGGCTTATGTTGGTGAACAATATTGTGAGCAGTGAGGTGGTCAAAATTGACAGGAAGTGAGTGGAAATGAATGTTATTGAGGTTAATAATACTGTAGGAACAAAAAAAATAATTCTGTGATTTTAGCTGTTTTTATGTTTGTTTTTTTTAAATCTATATCCAAAACCAAAACCCAAAAGGGTGGTTTTGGCAAAACCAATCCAGATAAAAAACACAGACGGAGATCCAGATACAAATCCAAAACACAAAACACGAAAAGTGTCCGGTGCACATCTCTAGTATAAACACAGTCTCACCAGCATCACATCCCATTGGAATCTGTGCCTCACTTAGGTTCCCCTGCAAAGCAGTTACTTTAAGTCAGGTTCCATAGCATAACTTGGGCGGAGTCAAGTCCCACAGAAGCATGATCGGAACACCAATGATGTGCACTGGAAGTCCAGCTGCACTAAAGTAGTTCAGAAATTCCCCTGGGTAGTTGGTGATATTACCATGGGCTACAACTATGTTTTGCATTGTTTGTAACCATAGTGTTTAGTATTTGTTTTGGGGCACACCTATTTGATTGATGTGCAAACTAAAACTTCATGAGTCAGGTTAACCTTCCTGATTAGTGATTAAAAAATAGTTGGATTTTCATGCAAAATAGATCTTGTATGTGTATATAATAATGTCCAAAACTCAGCCCTCATGCAAATAGGCTTTGTGTAACTTGTGTCCTCCTAAGATCCTAGCAAGATCTCCAATATTTTTCCAAGAGGCGGCACTCAGCAGACTTTTAAATTGTTTTAAAAAAGGTCCTTTATTTCCAAATAATAAATAAAGGACTGTTTTATAACTATTCGAAAGTCTGCTGAGTGCCACCTCTTGGAGTACTACTGTGTGTGTGTGTGTGTGTGTGTGTGTGTGTGTGTGTGTGTGTGTGTGTATATATATATATACTATATAAAAATGAAAATCTGTCACTCTGTCCCTCTGTCCTTCTGTCTGTTTTGTATACAAATCCACAGTTAACAAGCGAAGATCGTGAAATTTCACATACAAGCGTATTAAAACATGGCGGACGCAACTAAAACAATTTGAAATCCCTAGCACTTCTAGGGGGGCAGACAGCGCAGCACAGAGTATATCAGGAGACAGCATAACTCCGGAATTGCTGGACCCATGTACTCCAAAATTGGTACACATATGCCTTCCAATCTGCCAGCAAACACTGTCGGAGGAAGACACCCCTAGCACCCTTAGGGTGAGCCAGCAGCACAGAGTATACAAGCAGACAGCATAACTCTGGAATGCCTGCAGCAATTTACAACAAACTTGGTACACATATGACTTACACTCTGGAAACAAACACTATGGGGGTCAGACATCCCGAGCACCCCTAGGGGTGGGACAGCAGCACAGAGTATGTCAGCAGCCAGCAAAACTGTGGAAGTCCTCAAGCAATTTACACCAAACTTGGTACACATCTCACTAACAATCTGAGAATAAACTCTGTGGGGGTTAGACAACCCTAGCACCCCTAGGGATGGCACAGTGGCACAGAGTATTTAAGGAGACAACATAAATCGTGAATGGGTAGACCAATTTACAACAAACTGGGTACACATATGACTTACACTAGGGAAAAAACAATGTGGGGGTCAAACACCACTAGCACACCTAGAGGTGGGACAGCAGCACAGAGTATGTCAGCAGACAGCATAACTGTGGAAGGCCTGGAGCAATTTACACCAAACTTGGTACACATTTGACTTACAATCTCGGAAACCCCCCACCACCCCTAGGGGTGGGACAGCGGCACAGACTATTTAAGGAGACAGCATAACTCCTGAATGGCTAGACCAATTTACAACAAACTGGGAACACATATGACTTACACTCGGGAAACAAACAATGTGGGGGTCAGACACCGCTAGCACCCCTAGGGGTGGGACAGCAGCACAGAGTACGTCAGCAGACAACATTACTGTAAAAGGCCTGCAGCAATTTACACAAAACTTGATACACATCTGAATTACAATCTGGAAACAAACTCGGTGGGAGTTATACACCCCTACCTCCCCTAGGGATGGGACAGTAGCACAGATATTTTCAGGAGACAGCATAACTCCAGAATGCCTAGACCAATTTACAACAAACTTGCTACACATATGACTTACAAGCTGGGAACAAACACTGTGGGGGTAAGACACCCCTAGGGTTAAGGCAGCAGCACAGAGTATTTCAGCAGACAGCATAACTCTGGAATGCTTTGAGCAATATGCACAAAACTTGCTACACATATTACTTACACTCTGGGAACAAACACTGTTGGGTAAGACACCCCTAGCACCCCTAGGGTTGAGGCAGCAGCACAGAGTTTTTTTTAGAAGACAGCATAACTCTGGAATGCATGGAGCAATTTACCCCAAACTTGCTACACATATTACTTACACTCTGGGAACAAACACTGTGGGGGTAACACACCACTAGTACCCCTAGGGGTGGGCCAGCAGCACAGAATATATCAGGACATCCATGATATGTCAGTGATGACAGGGCTGCATGGGACAGGGGCAGTAACATGATGTGAGGAGGGAAATGGAGGTAGCATGAACCCACACACTGAGAATTATATAGTGGAAGTAGCATGGTCCCACAGCAGCACATTGGGTTTTCATTTTATTGATGTGTATAACATTTTCCATGCTTTTTTATATTATGTTATTTATACTGTGTGTTTAATATTTACATTGATTTTTGTCAACAAACATTCTTAAAATCCCGAGCAACGCCGGGTACTCCAGCTAGTATATATATATATATATATATATATATTAGTTCAACGAGTAGAGTAAGTGAACTCACCAGGGAGATCTTGCAAAACATTTTACTGTAACTTACAAATACAGGTTAAATCATATTGACGTTTCAACCATGGAATGTGGCCGTCATCCGGACACCTTATCCAAAGAGACCACACAGGAAGTCAAACCACTGTGCACTGAGCCTCCCTATAAACCCCCTCCTATTAACCCATTAGCAACATAACTTCCTCTGCCAATAATTACCTGGCCAGTTATCAAAGTGCATCCTTCCTGCATAATAGCTGCTACTAAACACTTACATTTATATACAAAACTGCAGCAAATATCATGTTATGTATAAAATCACTTCAAGCTGTACTAAAGCTATTAAACCTCAATCATGCAGCACTGCGGTAACTTACAGTGATGCGTTTCACTGTCACAGGAAGCTCCCCTGTATGTGTTCCACTTTAATATGCAGCCAGAAGCAGCCAGATATCTCAATCATATATGGTGCCGCAGCAACTACCGGTAATGCTTTCCACCATCACTGGAAGTTCTGCGTTCCACCTTCAATATAAAATAATGGTGAAACAGGAACTTCTGTCATCACCGCGACCAGAGGTGGCTACAATTCACAACAACATTATATAATCCTATTTTATTTCCTGTTTGCATTCCATCATACCAGGAAGCGTAGTGCTATGCATACCACCTATATTTATAGGAGCAAACTTCAAAATCACTGTAAATATATATTAATTTCCTCTAGATAAATATATATATATATATATATATATATATCTATCTATCTATCTGGGTTTGGTTACAGTGAGGCACAGTAAACACTTGGTCACAGGCGCCCACATAAAAAATAGCAATAAATTAGCAAAAGTTAACTCTATATCTTAAAACACATACTGTTGATATAAGATACACACATGGATCAACATATACAAACACATATAAAACACACAATATAGACATTGAAAGACACCTTAAGCATACTATCCCAATTTTTTTTTTAAAAATCCAAAAAGTTGTTCTCTATAGTACAGCTACTGGGTCAAAAAACTGCACTTGCTTGGTCATTAACTTATAAAAATATATTCAAAGAGTTTTATGCATTAAGTCCCTTTGGGGCAACTGTGTCCAGCCTATGGATCCATTTTGCCTCTCTCCACAACAATGCAAAACCACAGTCTAGACCCCTTTTATTTGGTGGGATCCATCAATGTGTTGTACAATTTATGATTCCATTTGAAAGGAACTTATAAATGAGTCATAGTATTTGCGTGGTATCCACAATCATATATATTGATTTATCTTTGTGTTTCTTTACAACTTTAAAGTGGCTGTATATTATTAACTCCTTTATTCTTTGATTTATGAATATCAGCCTATCTGTGAAGACACTTTGTTTTATTTTTCTCTTAAAAAGTGTGTCCCTATAGCAGAGTATTAGTGCCATCTTTATTGTGATATTGAATATCCAAGTGCATTATTTCTGTTATTACTGTTGTTTTATGAACACACACTTATCTGCTTAAAAAATATCTACTGGCTATACGAGACAAGATGGTAAGTGCAACATTTTGTGGACATACACCACTGGAGATACCCAATCTCATCTGAACTTGGAAGCCAAGCAGTGGAGGGCCGGGTCAGTACTTGGATGGGAGACCACCTTGGAACACGCTGCTACTGCAATTCATTGTTGCATGTTATACCCAAGTTTCACTAACAGGAAACACTATAAGAGAAATTTGATATTTCCACCTGGGCATATGACCTATGATTTAACTCCCTGAAATAACCTTTTTCTAAAGTTTTTATGCAGAGCAAATGATGGTCATACAATTTTCAATATAAAAGATACCACGACAGTGAATACACTTTGGTATTATATTTAATTAATCCAGCTGATTGTTTATCATAGCCATATGCTTTAGTATATATTGTTTAATTGAATTTTTATCCATATTTTTGCACTTACCAGCAACTTTGGAACTCCTTGATATTAACAAGACATCATTAAAATCTTTATGATATTAGCAGTTTTTTTATAGTGCATATTAGTGTGTCTGAATTGAATGCTCCCCAACAAGAGTCTACTGTTCTCTTCCTTTTGTGTGTTTACTCTGGAATGGAATCAGCAGGATTTATACTGGAGTTTTGTTGGAACTGACAATGCTTCTTTAGCTGTACTGAAACCAACAGGATTTGTACTGAAGTCAGAACTGGCAATGCTTCTTTAGCTAAACAAGAACTAGCGGGAATGGTACTGAAGTCAGTATGGAACTGATAATTGTCTCTGAACTGGACTGGTACCAGCTGGAGTAGACTGGAACTGATGGGAGCAGAAGTCAGGCTGGGACTGACTATTGCCTCTGGACCAGATTGAAACTGGCTGAACTTGTATCTGGAAGATACAGGAACCAACAGAAAACAGAGGGTAGACTCTAGTTGGTATAGTTGCCACTGCAGGAGCTGCACAGGTAATACTGGCTAAACACAGGATCAGGCTGGGAAGAGTAGCTGATTACTAGGATCCAACTGCAATCACTGAGTGCTGAGACAAATGTAATTAGCTGCAAGCTGCAGACAGGAGCACTGGGAAAACAGCAGTACTAGAGCAGGCTAGTACCTGTAGTCATACAATGCAGAAGATCAGAGCTACTGTGAACAGAGACTGAAACAAAGATGTCTGGAGACAAAGGACACAGCTATGGATGGGAATATTATTCTGGCTATCTGCTGCTAGTCTGCACTGTCTTTTTATCCCCTTGCCCAGTTGTGATTGAAGGCCAGAATCAGCTCACAGCTGCATAACTTGTGGTTGAAGGACTTGAAATCAGCTGACTGCTTGTGTCATGGCAGTGCCCAGCAGCTGAAGATGGTGGGAACGCCCATATGAGTACCTGCTTGACCTCGCAGAATGAGCACCATTAAGTAATGGGTGCAATAGTCCAAACCCTGACAATTGGCCACTGTTAAACTCATAGTGAACCCCCAAATGCCTCATAGTTAACCACTTTTAGGCCAAAGTTCCATACTTGAGAGACTGACTATTTGGATAATATTTACCTTGTGGTGGACAAGGCTTCATTCTCAGGCTTTCTACCCATGTTCATCTTCCACTGTATTTAATATATACTCATAGGAGAATCTATAAAAATTAGGAGGGAGCTATGTAGCATAGTTATCATACCTAATGGCCCAGTGGCATAACAATAAATGTTGTTCCACCCAGCCAAAAAAGTTTCTACCTCCCCATGGTATTTTAGCGAAAACAAAAAAGGAAAAACTAAAAATATATAATTTCTGACATACAATATATATCCAGTATAAGGTGCATATAGCCAGTGTCTGGCATAGAGTATATAGCCAGTATAAGGTGCACTGCAAATGGCTGGTGTCTGGCCTACAGTATCAGTGTCAGCTGTACACACAGTAGAAAATAAGGTGTCTGTATAACTATAATTGGCAGCATAGGCTCCCAGAAACACACCCCCAGCTTTGGGGCCCCAGGCCTGGATTCTGGTTGCTAGGATACTGCAGTCTGCAGGCCACTCTGGATTGGTGACATGTCCCGGCATGGTGACTTGCCCTGAGTGGAGGGGCATATGATGCATGGGTGGGGATGGTGCCGTGTGTGTTCAAATTTGATAGAGGGCCACCAGAGTGTTGTGTCTCTCCCTAACATCCTGTCCCACTTCCGCTCACACCATGTCTGATAAGGAGATCATGTGGGCGCTGAAGAACAGAAATTTGGATGCAGTAAAGGAATTAATCACTGAGCTGAGAATCAACATGTACGTGAGTGTGCACGCCTGTCAGCTATGGCACCCCTAAGCCTCAGAAGTGTCTGTGGGGGCTATTGCTATTCCACTGCAATGGCATGTGGTAACAAAGTTATGCAAAGGCAGTTAGGAAACACTCAAAATTGCAAGACTTGATCCGGGCTTCACCCAATCTGTGGAATGCCCTCCCATGCACAATAAGACTCGCCTCTAGTCTCAACACCTTTAAATGTCCCCTGAAAACTCACCCCTTCAGACAAGCCTATCAAATTCCAAACCCACCCACATAACCTTCAGTGCTTCCCTATCTAATTACATCCTCTCTGTACAGTATACATAACATCACATATTTTGTCTTTCTTTACTTTCACACCCTCCTGACACTTGGCCAACATTGCGGGGTATCATCAAACAACCCATTAAGAACCTAGCAATCTGGTGGACCATTATGCAATACATAGCATCTATTCTTGTGTATCTATGCCTATTTCCCTACAGATTGTAAGCTTGCAAGCAGGGCCTTCCTACCTCTATGTCATTCTGTTTTTATCCAGTTTTGTTCTATTACTGTTGTTCTAATTGTAAAGCGCAACGGAATATGCTGAGCTATATAAGAAACTGTTAAGAAATAAATAAATAAATAAGGCAACACTGCAGACTGCAAGGAGTTAAGAAAATACAGATATTTAAAAGTATCCACCTCCAGGAAGGTGGATTTAGAATTACCGAGATACAGGTACCTTCCTCCATGATTATACCAGAAACATTGTACCCAAATATTAGAACATAGGAGAGACAAACCTGGAAAAATGTTCAGCTGTCACAGCTGTCTGAATGTGAGGGGGAAGAATGGGTAGTCAATTTTTCTAGTGTCAAGTGCAATAATCTCCACAATAGCAGGTAATGTTAGTGACTGGGTGGATAGAGAATACTGCAGGCCATAGCTTTGGGGGCATTCCCAACAGCAAGCGCGTAATAACAACCTTGCACGTTGAGGTCTCTAGTTCTAACCACCGTGGTACAGCACATGTACAATAAGCAAAGCAGGCCACATGTGCTAGGGTAGGACGATGACTTTAAAATAGTTTGACTGGGGTCAGAGCTCGAATAATATCATGTCAATTTCAGTGTGCACATCATGTAGGGTAGAATAATAGGTACAACCTCTACTAGTAGGATCTCTCACCACCCCAGGTGTTAGAGATGATATGTTTTCATAGTATTATGAAGAAGGCTAGAGTACCTGACTACAAACATAAAATTGAAGAAAGCGGTGGTTTCAGCATGTCCAGGTGGCTATCCAGGCTGGCGTTGAAGTCTCCCAACAAAATCACACCACACCTCTTGTGTCATTTAAGTAATAATTAACATTATAGAAGAAGTGGGTTTGATTCTGATTAAGGGCGTATTGTTAGGGAATATTGTTTAGTTCCCCCATTTAAATCAAATATCTCCCTTCATGGTCATGGCCAATGTTAGTGGAGAAAAAGGTAAGATCATGGATCATGGATCTTGGATCATAGGTAGTTAATAAGGTGGACATCCTTTGGAGGCCATTCAAGCCCTTTGTGTTAAAAAAGAAGCTTAAGACCAGTCTAACAGGGACATGTGGTGAGGTAACCTGCTCAGGATGCACTGGCTAGTCAAAGAGTTTTGAGTTTTGATCAGAGATGTGCAGAAAAGATAGGCACTGCCTCATATGTCATATACTTTTATGCCATAGTTTTGACTAAAAAATTATTATAATAATAATAAAAAGAAGATATTTATAATATAGTCTTTGGATTTTTCATATAATTTATATAGTCAAAACACTGGTGTAAACTGGAGTTCTAACCTCATTACTGGGGGACTCTCATTGTACGTAGACCGGGATACAACTCTTGCGCTGGTTTGCAACAGGGGTGGTAGAGTGGTCACATGCTCAAAAGCAGATCCCCTGTACTGCACCTAATTTCAGTCATATCTAACCTCTCTGTAAGCTCACCCACTTGCTCACTGTTCATAGCACCACACGAGTGGGTAGTAGAGGCAGAGTGAGGGGTAATTAAGTCTTTTCTGGCTCATTGGGGTAAATTTACTAAGATGGGAGTTCTAATTAATATGGAATGTTGCCCATAGCAACCAATCACATTTTACTTCTCATTTATCTAGCACCTTCTAGAAGATAATACCTGGATTCTAATTGATTGCTATGGGCAACATCCCATGTTAAATAGAACTCCCATCTTAGTAAATGTACCCCAGTGAGTCACATGGGAGCCACACTCATGTAAAGAGGCTATTTAACTGAACTAAAATTCAGTACACACAGAATACATTTAAAAATATGTTTTTTTCTATTTTTGTATACTTTGCCTGATTAACCATTGTCAGCAGTTACCACTACTAGAACATTAGACTTGGCAATGCAATTATAAAGAAAATTAATATACAGAAACATATTAGTAGAACATAAGACATTAGTACAACAGTAAAAAAATATATAAAGGGAATAATAATACAGTAATGGCTGAACACCATACCAAGAGGATAAGTGAAATAATGTCTTAAACACTTATGTATTTTATTTCTACAACAATATTATTATACTCATTGCTTCTATAAAAATACAATTTAAAAAAAAAAGTAGTGTTTAGGGCCAAATAGAAATAGAGAGCAAAGGAAATCAAGTCCTACGAGATGATTGGCCCTAGACAGTGTGCAAATCATTTCTTGGTGCTTCCTGTGACACTGTATGTAGACTGGCCTATGGCGTAGAAGAGTTATTTGGAAAAGAGGGGCACAGAAGCTCCAGACATTAAAGAAATGTAAGAGCTTCTTCTAAAGTTCAGAACATTACCATACTACTGAACTTGAATATTAAATGGAAAACCCAATCTATATACTGTATGATGTTTTGATATCTCATGATTTTGTCAAATTTGATTCTTTTCTGTTTCTCGACAAACTAATATTGTAGATTTGAAGATGAAAATAGAAAAACCTTTTAAGGTAATGGAAGAGGACTGCCTGGACGGCAAATAAATTTGGTCCAATGCAAGTAAAAAAATACATCTTTAGAATAGCAGAATCATGTGACCTGGGGACAAAGTGCACAATAAGCTATGTCCAGCATCATATTCTGTGGAGAGAAAGTGTCATTGAGAATTACCTAGTGTTATTAAAAACACAAGAGGTGAGGAGTCGGTAACAAATGTAGTATGAGCAGATAATAAAAAATAATGTGAAATGTACTATCTTGTATAATTATTATTGTCCATCCAACTATCATTAAACAGTCCTGCCTAATATTTAATGGCTAGGGATTATGAGGAGTTGTACTTAACATAAGTAGTTGAGACACAATACTTGCTTACTCTCCTGGAATGGCCGGGAGGCTCCCAGAATTCATGTGAAACTTCTGGCAACCCAGAAAAGTGGGCAAGTCTCCCATAACTTGTTCGCACACACACCACACTCCCTGCTTACTCCTGCAGCCATGCAGTGGAGGAACAGTGGATGGGGTGATGACATGATTTGCTGTGAATTGCGTCATAGATCTTCCCCCTGCTGTGTAGTGCCAGTAATGTAGGCATTGTATAACATGGGTTGGGGCCACGATGATGCAATCGTGTTTCTATGCCCACTGACCACCCCTTTTTACAGAGCCCTGTTCCTTGTTGAGGAGCCAACCTGGCTGTTCCCTTCCGGAGGGAGCAGCCAAAAAGTTGGTATGTATGTGAGGCACTTATATTACACACATAATATAAAATACTGTATAATACAAAACTACTTAACAGTACATGATAGGTTTATTTTAACTACACTGCTTTAGAGTTGTTGTATTTTTTACAGTAGACAAAGTGGCTATCTGTTTTAGTAGTAATTGGCTACAGGCAAAATAATTCACAACATATGTTTGTACTTTATGGAAATTCCTGTACAGCAAACAGTGTGACTTTTAATTCATGTAATATTTGATAAAAACCAGCATACCGAAAATAATCACTTCAACAATAATATAACTAGTAAATATATTGAACTATTCCCATATGAAGCAAGGAGTGTTGCAAATGAAAAAAAATTAAATCAATCAAAAAACATTCAATTGTTTTAAGACATAAAGTATATGATGAAGATTATTGTCTGAAAACTATCTAGTAATATTGTATTGTTTCATTTGGTTACGCAGTATTGATTTATGATCCATATTTTCTTCAAGCAATTACATTAAGCATTTTTCCCAGTATACTTTAATGCATTGACATAATAAGATATGCTACAGTACATAGATCATTGTGACAATGGATGCCCACACTGAGCAATATTTCATTTTGTTTTGGGGCATTTGTGGAATTAATCTTAAAGCAGTTGTCATTGCCAGCAGAAATTCTGCAGTTACTGGAAATGGTTCTTAAATATTTAAACATCTGAATATAATGGAATACACTGAAAAGATAATTTAGTAAGCTCCCATTTTGTTTATGTAAATATACTCATTTATGTCATCTCAATTATTAGAATAGTGCAATATATATTTTGGGGTCACTTGAAGAGGTCAGCAATCTTGATGTATTTATTTGCTAGATACACAGATCTGTGCTACTATGATGTTACCATCAATAACAAAAGTCTTTCTGCATTGTACAGTACACATATATGGCAATAATATTACCAAATTGCTAGTATATTTCTTTTCTTATATACGTATACCTACTATCTGTCTGTCTGTCTATCTTTAGCTATCGATATATCTATATTTAGCTATTTATATACAGTATAAATATATACTGTATACAGGGCTGGCACAACCACAAAGCAGTTTTAGGCAGCTGCTTATGGGCGCCGGCAACTTGAGGGCGGCAGCTCACGCTGCCGATGAATGGTTCACTTACTATTACCTTTGTTGAGCTCCTCCTCTTCCTTAAGAGGAGTATTACGAGTGGTTCTGGCTGCAGAGAGGAGCGGAAGACAGTTGCTATAGCAACTGTAATAATAGCAGTTAGCACGCTGCTTAATCTATGTGCATAGAGTATTAGAGCCGCTTCCGATGGGTACCATTCACACTGTCAGTGCTGCAGGATGCCGCGGACACCCAACTGTTATCAGCAGGCAGCACTGACAGTGAGTCTCTTCCCAGGGTTAGTGTGTGGTGAGGTGAGGAGATACAGGCACACTGAGCTGGGGCTTTGGAATGGGGTGGTGAAGCTGGGAATGCAGAATGGAGTCATTGGGTGGAGACAGACTGTGGAGTGTGTGGGTGGAAGGAGAGAGGGAGATACAGACTGTGGTGTGTCGGGGGAGGAAAGATATACCTGTATATCAGCAATATATATATAATTGCACTCTCCAAGATAGTAAAAAAACTAGTCAGGCAACTAAAAATTAATGCTTGCTCACACAAGCTATCCAGATAACATGCAATACACTGGTTCCAACTGATGTCTCAGAACCGCCTCTCCCATCTATAAGGATGGCATCCCGGAATTCCACAGGATAAAACAGGTTCTCAATTGTGAGTCCTCACTGTGGATCTTAAAATTTCTTTACCACATGCATTTCTTCTCCACATGAGACTTCATCAGGTGTTACTCTTTATAGTGTTACAAACTTGGTACAATAAAGACATATCAATAAGATGTTTCAGACAAAGTAGTCCAGCGAGTAGACTCAAGACGTATCAGACAGCTGGTTCACTAGGCCAATCAAAGCCCATATGAATTTATAGGGACATATTGGATTTCAAGTACAGTTGCAAGTAAACACTATACAAAAGGTATTATAAAATACAGCAGCATTTCAATGCATAGCAGAGAATACTGGTACATAATCTAATCTTAAAAAGTCAAAAGGCACTATTCCCAATTCATAGACATATGTAAAATAAACACAATCTATAATCAGAGCACAAGAATAAAAACTAAAGAGAGCAAACTAAGGGCATATCAGATCTAGAAAGGGATAACATCACACAATATTTTAGAGAAAGCTGTGTAACCCACTATTCTCATTAAGCCCTCTGGGGCTGAGAGTATCCAACAAAAAAAATCAATTTTGCCTCTCGCTGTATAAGTAATTTAGATCGGTTGCCACCCAATGCAGTGACGGAATATGATCAATGATTTATGTTTTAATGATGTGGGAGAGTGACCAGCTAGGGCAAAATACTGAGCCACTGGCTGCTCACTCTTGCCAGAGAGAACAGCCTCCTTGATGGCATATCTATGCTGATTAATTCTTACTTTGAACTCATAGTCGGTCTTGCCGATATAATCTTTACCACAGGGGCAAATAAGCACATAAACTAAAAATTTTGAAGAACAGGTAAGGTGGTGATAGATCTTAAAGACTTTGTTAGAAGAAGGATGTTTGATAGTATCACCCGTGAGCATGTAACCACACGTTACACATCCCAAACACTTAAAGCAGCCTGCTTTTCTGCTACCCAAAATAGAAGATGAAGGGCTTCATTTACCAAACTGTTATGTCAGTATGAACAACAAAATCTTGTATATTCCTGCCCCTTGAATGACAGCACATGATATGTTGATCATTAAGACTAGGGACGTTCTTATCTGTAGACACATTGGGCCAGTACATCTGTACTGCCTTTCTAACCTTGTCACTGGCCACATTAAATCTTATCAGCCAGATTAATTTATTAACAGTAGATTTGGGTCCCTTAGATTTTAAAGCATAGGTATAGCCAGCACATTACATTTAACCTCCAACAAGACTTTCCTATCGTACCCTCTGGTAGCAAATTTATCAACCATCTGGTCAAGAGATACATTGGC
Source organism: Pseudophryne corroboree (assembly GCF_028390025.1). Lineage (NCBI taxonomy): Eukaryota > Metazoa > Chordata > Amphibia > Anura > Myobatrachidae > Pseudophryne > Pseudophryne corroboree. Next base: position 484,902,140 of record NC_086448.1, read on the forward strand.
ATCATGCTCATCACTGCAGATACAACATACCTGCAGGAATTGTGAGAAAGTCAGCCCCCTGCGGACTGGCATAGAATGATGACTCGTTGACTGTAACAAAGTGTTACGTCAGTAGGTTTAACAAAAATGGTGGTTTTTATTCTATCCCCACATCCTTCAATTCTGACATCCAAAAAATCAATGCCATTGGGATCTGACTTACATACCAGCTTAACTGGACTGTTGCTCTGGTAGTGCAACTCAATAGCATTACTAAGGCTCTCTGGACCTCCCAACCATAACAATAGCATGTCGTCAATATAGCGTGAATAGTATAAAACATTGTGACCAACATCAGGATCAGCAAAAAAGATATCCCCTTCTTCTGATATTATGTAGGCATTGGCATACAATGGGGCCACTGAGGACCCCATTGCACACCCTGCCACCTGGAGCTAATGTTTACCATCGTAGTAAAAATAATTTTTACATAATACCATTTCAAGTAAATCAAAAAAGAAATTAACATCTGGCCTCTTATACCAGTTGCCAAAATTCCTACCATATGTAGAAAACAAGTGTAAAGGGAACTAACATTGATGCTAGAAAGCAAAAAATTGGGAGGAATCATATCAAGATTCATCAATTGAAGTAATAAGTGAGGTAGTATCTTTTGACACAAATTATCATTTTGTATACAAGGCTGAAGGTACGTATCTAAAAAGATGGAGACCAGTTGAAAAATAGAGCCCTGGGCAGAGATAATAGGTCTGTCCAGGGGATGAAATCGGTCCTTGTGTACCTTAGGGATAGTATACAAAATTTGTTTATTAGGAGATTCTGTCATAAGTAAACGAGCCACATCATTAGAAATGACACCACTGCCCACAGACTGTAACAAAAAAGAATCTAATTGTTTTTTAAATATAGTTGTTGGATCACAAGGCAATAAATGGTAAGTATTACTGTCAGACCGCTGGCGGTCAATTTCAATTTTATAATCAACAAGGTCCTGGACCACAATCGAGCCGCCTTTATCTGTGGCCCGAATAACTATGTCCTGTTTAGAACCTAGCGACTTTAGAGCCTGATATTCAGTTTTTGAAAGGTTGCAGTGTCCACCATGCATTCTAGATTGAACAGTATCAACCGCAGAGTCCACCAAGCGGGTGAATGTTTTAATAGACGCGCTGTTTAAAGGCAGATCAAAGTTAGAGTTTTGTTTAAACTTCCTCAATTCAGGTGGAATAAGATCTTGTCCACTATTAAAAGTTTTAGTCCCAAAGTGTTCCTGCAATTTAAGTTGTAGATTGAGTCTAAACAATTTAGTATTCCAAATAAATGGATCAAATGGGGTAGTAGGCACAAAATTAACTCCCTTTTTTAAAACTGATTCCTCATCTTTAGACAAAGGCATAGCCGAAAGATTGAATATCACTTCTTCTTGGACGCCAGAGTTTTTTTTGGAGGTACCGCTTCCACTGGCCGCCTCTTCAGTTATGCGGACATCTGCAGAGCGATGTTTGGCACGGGTTATCATGCCTAAAGGTAGAGATTTGTATCTATTACCCCATTGGGGGCTCTGATCACTGTCACTGGCGGAGGTGGCTGTATCATTTGTGGTATTAAAAAGGCTTCTTGCGAAAATACCGTCTACCACTTCTCTGCTGTATTGGATGGTTCTATGTCCCTCCAGTAAGCCAACCATAGAATTTGTTGGTCTCATAGTCAGCATTTACTTTACCGTAATAGATCATTTTTGTATGTTTCCGACTGTGCAGCAAGTTTTTCATACCAATCACACAATTTGTCATCCAACAGCGTTTTTTTGTGTGTTGTCTCATACTCATAAATCTAGCCTTTAGTCACATTATTCTCCCTGGTTTATTCCTCTATAACTAACAGGATCAAATCCAGGGAGCATTTGTTGAGAATAGCCACCCAACGCTTACAGAAATCCATATTATGCCGCCCAGTTGTGGGCATGTTTTTAACACGGAAACCACATGGCAGTTTTTTGGCCCTAAAATATTCAGATAGGGTGGCACCATGATAATAGAAATCTATCTCACATTTTTTTAAGTTTAATAGATCCCTATGAATTTCTTGTGCAGGGATACTGTCAATGCTTGAAAATACTCTGTCTTTGTAAACAATATTCCCAGCATCAAAGTCAGAAAATTAATAAACATCCCAATGTCTAAGACAATTCTGGTTGGAATTTCAGGTAAAGCATTTGTAGCCTCCATAATGTCAGCACAGAAAACTGTACCAACAACTCAGCAAGGAAGGGTTAAAACCTGAATAGTTCCTTATGCTGCACCACTGAATAGATAGTCCATACTAGACAGCGGTATAATGAATGAATGAGCCCTTAATAGCACACCGCAGGGTGCCTGGATAACAGGGCACAGCGAGTAGTGGTCCAGCGCATAGTCCAGCGCAGCCAGAACAGGTACTTGCTATATACAGTTGTAGGGCCCGGCACTCTCCACATAAAGGGTATACCTCTCCTGTTGCCTTCCGTATTAGAAGACTAAGCAGCTCCCCAATGTAGTGTACACATAGATGGAAGCACACAGGTAAATAAAGACACGATACAACTGTTGTAGCCAACATTTCAAAGCAACCACTTTTTCATCAGGGCATATACAAAATGACTTAAACTCACCCATTTAAGTGCTCACCATTCACCACGCTGTCTCCTGCCACCGGCCTCTGTTCCGGTAAGCCATGCGCAGATTGATGACATCACCCGTGCGACCCGTAACCATAGTAACAACAGATTACATATAGTACCGGTATTGTCTGCTATGCATTGAAATGCTGCTGTATTTTATAATACCTTTTGTATAGTTGTTACTATGGGAGACAGCGTGGTGAATGGTGAGCACTTAAATGTGTGCTTAATATTGGAGAAACTGCAAAAGTATTGCAACAGTGTTGTGTTTGTGTGCTGAATATTGGAGAAACTGCAACAGTGGGGGTCATTCCGAGTTGTTCGCTCGTTGACGATTTTCGCTATATTGCGATTAGTCGCTTACTGCGCATGCGCAAGGTTCACAGAGCGCATGCGCTTAGTTATTTTACACAAAAGTTAGGTATTTTACTCACGGCATAACAAGGATTTTTCATCGTTCTGGTGATCGTACTGTGATTGACAGGAAGTGGGTGTTTCTTGGCGGAAACTTGCCGTTTTCTGGGCGTGTGCGAAAAAATGCTGAAGTTTCTGGGAAAAACGCGGGAGTGTCTGAAGAAACGGGGGAGTGTCTAGGTGAACGCTGGGTGTGTTTGTGACGTCAAACCAGGAACGAAACTGACTGAACTGATCGGAATGGCTGAGTAAGTCTGGAGCTACTCAGAAAATGCTAAGAAATTTCTATTCGCAATTCTGCGAATCTTTCGTTCGCAATTCTGCTAAGCTAAGATACACTCCCAGAGGGTGGCGGCTTAACGTGTGCAATGCTGCTAAAAGCAGCTAGTGAGCGAACAACTCGGAATGAGGGCCAGTGTTTTTTAGAAATTGAGCTCTGACAGAGGAGCAAGAGAACAGTTCTTGTTGATTCATGTGAAACAAATTGATACAAAGTGAACACTGGATCTACATGCACTTCACAAGCTACTATTTAAATGGAAAAAGAAGTACGAATGTATTTTGAATACTCCCTATCTTGATATAATATATAAATGCTGCTAGATTACACTGAATGTTACATATGAACTAGGCCGCTGCATGAATTTTATATCTGTATTCGTCTGTAAATGTGATTCTTTTTTATGTTTATTTGTATTTTTAATAAATTGTGTATTCAATTCCTGTGTGCAGTAGTAACATAGTAACATAGTAATTGAGGTTGAATAGTAGCAAAATGCCCATTGTGTTCAACCTGTATTCTGTATTAAATTGAGTTGATTATAATGTACCTGCTGAAGTAATGTTTTATGACTAGTTAAAGCTATAAATCATGTTACACCCGGATTATCAGCGTCAATATTTTAAATGTTATAACCTTGGATATCATTTTCAATCAGAAATTTATCCAATACTTTTTTGAATGCATTTACAGAGTCCACCATTACCACCTTCCCAGGCAGGGAATTCTTAATCCTTTATGCCCTAACAGTGAAGAATCCTTTCCTCCATTGCATACTAAATTTTCTCTCCTCCAGCCTCAGCGAGTGCCCACATGATCTAAACAGAGTTCTTTTAATAAATAATTCCTCCGATAACTCTTTGTAATGTCCCTTTACATATTTGAAGATGTCGCTTTTCCAGTGTATACATATTAAACCTAGTAAGCCTTTCCTCATAATTCAGTCCTTCTAGCCCCTTAATCAATTTAGTAGCTCGCCTTTAAACCCTTTCAAGTTCACCGATATCTTTTTTATACAGTGGTGCCCAAAACTGAACACAATATTCCAGGTACGAATGTACCAATGATTTGTACAGCAGCAGGATTACATTCTCGTCCCTTGTCTCAATTCCCCGTTTTATGCACGCTAGCACCTTACTTACTTTCTTTACTGCGCTTTGACATTGTATGCGGTTATTAAGCCTATTATCAATGAGTACCCCCAAATCTTTTTCCAATACAGTTATCCCTAGACTTTCCCTATTTAATATGTAGGATGAAAGTTTGTTTTTAGTCCCGAAATCCTTAAAGCTTGCATTTTTCTATATTGAACCTCATTCTCCATTTAGACTCCCAGATTTCAAGTTTAGATAAATCATTCTGCAGAGATTCCACATCTATTTCCAAATTAATTACCCAACATAGTTTAGCATCATCTACAAAGATTGTCACTGTGCTTTCCAGGCCTATTTCTAGGTTATTGATAAATATGTTGAACAGTAGTGGCCCGAGTACGGACCCTTGTGGTATTCCGCTGACTACTGGTGTCCAGCTTGAGGATTTCCTGTTGACCACTATTTGCTGTGCCCTGTTATCCAGCCAGTTACTTATCCATGTACAAACAGTTTTTCCTAGGCCAAGCTCCTTTAATTTGATGATCAGTCTCCTGTGAGGCACTGTATTGAAGGCTTTTGCAAAATCTAAGTAGACCACATCCACTGATTTTCCCTGGTCAAGATTGTCGCTCACTTCCTCATAGAAGCTAATTAAGTTAGTTTGACATGATCTGTCCCTTCCATACCCATGCTGGTTCTTGTTAATAATCTTAGCGGTCTGTAGATACTCCTGTATGCTATCCCTTAGAATTCCTTCCAATATTTCCCCCAATATAGATGTCAAACTAATCAGTCTGTAGTTACCTGGATGATTTTTGGATCCCTTTTTAAATAATGGCACTACCTCAGCTATACGCCAATCCTTTGGTACCATGCCTGATCTAATTGAACTATTGAAAATAAAGTATAGGGGTCTTGCTGGTTGTGACCTAAGCTCCAAAAGAACCCTCGGGTGAAGTCCATCAGGACCAGATGATTTATTAATCTTAATTTTGCTTAGTCTCTCCTGGACTACTTTTTCACTTAAACAAGTGTCTAACCACGAATGATTACTATCACTATTGTTATGCACTGTTCCCACCATCAGTTCTTCTCTGGTGAACACTGATAAAAAAAATGTGTTCAGTATTTCTGCTTTTATTTTGTCATCATTTATCAATACTCCAAATAAATCTTTTATTGGAACTATGTCCTCCTTTCTTAACCTTTTACTGTTTATGTATTTAAAAATATTTTTAGGAATGGTTTTTACTCTCTATAGCGATTTGCTTTTTGTTTTCCATTATAGCTGCTCTTATTGCTTTTTTGCATTTTTTAGTGCATTCCTTGTAATACTGGAATTACTCATCCTTTCCATTAGATTTAAATGCTTTGAAAGCACACTTCTTTTTATCCATTTCTGCCTTTACCTTCTTGTTAAACCACATCAGTTTGAGTTTAGTGCTCCTGCATTTACTGTCCATGGGAATAAATTTGTGAATATTGCTATCTAGCAACCCTTTTAAAGCATCCCACATTTCCGAAGTGTTCTTACTGTGAAACAAAACTTCCCACTCAATGTCATTAAGTGCACATCTCAGCATACTGAAATAAGCCTTACTAAAGTTAAATGTTTTGGTTGAACCCTTATAGCTATGTTTCCTGAAACTGATGTCGAATGTGATCATATAGTGATCACTGTTACCCAAAGTCTCCCCAACTTTAGTGTTTGATATAATGTTCACAGGTGGTCTTCAGTATGCCGAATGTCGGGATCCCGGCGTACAGTATACCGGCGCCGGGATCCCGACACCTGGCATACCAACAGCTATTCTCCCTCGTGGGGCTCCTTTGCGCTCGCCACACTGTCGGTATGCCGGTGGTCGGGCTTCCGGCGCCGGTATGCTGGTTGCCGGGAGCCCAGCCACCGGCATACCATACTACACCCAATGTTCACATTATAAGTAATTACTAGATCCAGAGTAGTTTTACCCCTAGTTAGGTCCTCAACTAATTGAGACAAGTAGTGGTCCTTTAACATATTTAAGAACCTGTTGCCCCTAGCTTTATCACATGAATCATTACTCCAATTTATATCAGGATAATTAAAATCCCCAATCACTAGGATGTCCCCTAATCCCGCAGCCCTTTCGATTTGCTGCAAGAGTTGTTCTTCCTCATGTATGCTAATATCCGGCTGATTGTAGCACATGCCTATGACTAGTTTTTTTGCATCAATGGCCCCACTTGAGATTTCAACCCATAGTGACTCCACATTATCACCAGTCTCCTCATAAATAACCTCCTTTAAGTATGGTTTAAGAGATGGTTTAACATAAAGACATACACCTCCTCCTCTTTTGCTTGCCCTGTCCCTCCTGAAAAGAGAATACCCCTCCAAGTTTGCAACCCAGTCGTGAGAGTCGTCCCACCATGTTTCCGTAATACCTATAATATCATACTCATCCTTTGATGCTAACAATTCCAATTACCCCATTTTACCTGCTAGGCTTCTTGCGTTTGCAAGCATACATTTTAGTTTAGCTGTTCCCTTGTCCATTTGTTTTTTTAAAGGTATCCTATCATGGTTTACTAGTGCCTCCCTTGAGTAACTCTTACTGACTGTCCTTCTTGCTTCCTCTCCACCCCCACCATACTTAATATTGCCCACCTTACTCTTCTCTTTGATCAACCCAATGTTTCCGACTAAACTCTCAGCCCCAACATACGTATTTTCCCTTGTGCTTCGTACATCATTTTCTATATGCTGTAATGATGACACATAATTGTTGTTAGTTAATGTTTTGGCAATAGCTTTTTGATACCCTTTTTAGAACCCATGTAAATACCCTTGCCCTTGCTGGTTGATCTTTTCCTCCACCCTTCTCCACCCCCATTTAGCTCACTACCACCATCCTTACTATTCTCACTGCATGACCGATAGTTTTTAGCTAAACCCTCCACCCAGGGTCCTAGTTTAAAAGCTCCTCCAACCTACTAACCATCCTTCCCCACAGCAATGCAGTCCCCTCCTCATTCAGGTGCAATCCATTGTGACAGAAAATATGGTGCCTGACTGAAAAGTCAACCAAGTGTTCCAAGAACACATACCCCTCCTTCCTACACTATTCTCTAAGCCACACATTTACCTCCCTCGTCTCCCTCTGCCTCCCTGGGCTAGCACATGGCACTGGTAATAATTTGGAGAATATTACCTTAGATGTTTCTTTTAGTTTCTGGTTTAAGTCCCTATATTCTTTCTTAAGGATATCCCACCTACCACTAACTTTGTAGTTGGTGCCAATGTGCACCAAGACCACCGGGTTGTTCCCAGCCCTCCCAACAATCTATCTACCTGGTCCGTGATTTGCCATACCCGAGCACCCGGGAGACAACAGACCATAGGGCGATCATGATCCCGGCAGCAGATTGCACTATCTGCCTTCCTGATGATAGAGTCCCCTACCACCACCATCTGCCTGTTTGCCTCTCTAACTTTCATCACATCTGAGCAAGAGGGACCACTCCTCCGGTTGCTAGAGGGAACAGTCTCCTCCGGCTCCGTCATTTCCTCACTGTCATCCACCGAATCTTTGTCCAATCGGGCAAATTTGTTCAGGTTTGATAGTTCAGAGATGTTGTGCCTACCCCTCTTGTTCTTCCTTCTAACAGTGACCCAGCTGGCTACCTGGTCATCCTCATCTACTGGTGTCCCTCCCCTGCGACTCCTCCAAACTTTGCTCGAGATTATGAATATCCCTCAGTCACGTAACAGTCTGATCTAGATCAGTTACCTGGGCTTCCAGTGCAACCATTTGCACACATCTTGTGCATATGTATTCACACTGGGTTGGCTGCTCCTGCTACATCTTGCACGACACGCACTGAGTGAGACTCTCAATCATGGCCCCTCCCATTTGTTTGAAAACTCTAACTCCCTATTACCTTCCGAAGAACAATGCAAAACAATACAAAACTATGCAATATGATATTGACTATGACCTAGCTGTGAAGAGAGTCAATATTCACAACACAGCAGAAATAGCCAATTCAATTACATACACAATAATGTAGATAATCAATACTTATCTGAGTGGGTCCTCTCCTGCGTCACTGCTCCTCCTCCATGCAGTTGCTCCAGCTCTCTGCACCTCCTTCTCACTTGCTGCCATTCACCTGGCTTCTGTCACCTACTTCGTCCACAGTCTGCAGACCTCTTTCACGTAGGCTGAGGCTGCAGCAGTGCACACTCACCCAGCAGCAGCAGCCCTCACACACTTTCTCTCCCTTAGCAGCACACACTCACTCACTCTCACTTTGCAGCAACAGAAGCACTCACACACTTTTTCACCCCCAGCTGCGCAGACTCACTCACTCACCCAGCAGCAGTCCTCACACTTCCCTTTTTCACACACATTTCACATACTTTCACACACACTTAAACATGGCCCTCACACACTTATTAGCTCACTCACTCCACAAGCTGCAGTAGCAGCAATGTCCCGGCAGTGGTAGGGCCCTCGCACTCACACAATCTCACTCACTCCCACACACACAGCAGCGGCACCACACACACAGCAGCAACAGCAGCAGCGATCCTCCCTCTACCTGCTCTGCTGTACACAGCCCACAGCTAGCTCAGCCCAGTGCCGCTTCCTGACTCCCAGCCTCCTCCCACACGTGCTCGTTCATCTCTTCCATCACTTCCGCTACAAATTTTCTTTTGATCATTCAGTGTCAGGAAGCATTGAGTGTCCTCAGGAGGCTCAGACGCTGCCCGGCTCCCTCCTCCTGGCTCCCACAGCGCAGCGTGATGTGAAGTCAGAGATCATGATGTGCAGCCAGCTGCTCATTACCCGCCGCACCCAGAGGAAGTGAATGTGGTATGGTGAGCTATGTGTGTGGGACAGGGTGGTGTGGGGGAGGCAGCGACACAGGATAAAAGCCAATCCAGGGTATCCCATGAATCCCAGGATGATTTTTTTTTTAATCCGATACCTGGGATTGAAAAAATGGCCTGGTATTAGCCACCCTTCTTAGAACTGTTTGTGTTTAGAGATTGTCGCACCACACACACAGAGTTAGTTTGAAGGATCTGTGGTTGAAGTAAGTGTATTTGTGTGCCACACTAAGTTAGATAGGCCCTGCTAGGCAGGGGGGTCTTTGTCTCCTTATAGGGACCTGTAAGTGGAGATGCAGTCAGGGTACAAGATTGATGATGATGAGAAACATCTCTGTTTGTTAGTCCCTATGCATATACTGCCGTGGCCAAAAGTTTTGAGAATGACACAAGTATTGGTTTTCACAAAGTTTGCTGCTTCAGTGTTTTTAGACCTTTTTGCCAGATGTTGCTATGGTGTATTAAAGTTAAATTACAAGCATTTCATAAGGGTCAAAGGCTTTTATTGACAATTACATTAAGTTTATGAAAAGAGTCAATGGGGCCAGATGTAATTGCTTGCAAGATGACCGGAGCTCCGACACTCCTGGCAAACTGGTACATTTTTTAAAAGCAGCAAACTATTACATGGCAAAACCAACCAAGTTATGCCTTGTAAACGTTTGCTGCTTTAAAAAAATTTATGAGTTCAGCCGGAGTCTCGGAGCTCCAGCCATCTTGCAAGCAATTAGGGGCCTAATTCAGCCCTGATTGCAGCAGCAAAATTGTTCTCTAATGGGAAAAACCATGTTCACTGCAGGTGAAGCAAATACAACATGTGCAGAGAGAGTTAGATTTGGGTGGGGTGTGTTTAAACTGAAATCTGAATTGCAGTGTGCAAATAAAGCAGGCTGTATTTACCCTGCACAGAAACAAAATAACCCACCCAAATATAAATTTCTCTGCATATGTTATATCTGCCGCCCCTGCAGTGCACATGGTTTTACGCATTAGAGAACAATTTTTCTGCTGCGATCAGGTCTGAATTAGGCCCTACATCTGGCCAAATATTTGCAGTGTAGACCCTTCTTTTTCAAGACCTCTGCAATTCACCCTGGCGTGCTGTCAGTCAACTTCTGGGCCACAAACTGACTGATGGCCACCCATTCTTGCCTAATCAATGCTTGGAGTTTGTCAGAATTTGTGGGGTTTTGTTTGACCACCCGCCTCTTGAGGATTGACCACAATTTCTCAATAATATTAAGGTCAGGGGAGTTTCCTGGCCATGGGACAAAAATGTTGTGTTTTTTCCCCCCGAGCCACTTAGTTATTACTTTTGTCTTATGGCAAGGTGCTCCATCATGCTGGAAAAGGCGTTGTTTGTCATCAAACTGTTCTTGGATGGTTGGGAGAAGGTGCTCTTGGAGGATGTCGTGGTACCATTCTTCATTCATGGCTGTGTTCTTAGGCAAAATTGTGAGTGAGCCCACTCCCCTGGCTGAGAAGCAACCCCACGCATGAATGGTCTCAGGATGCTTTACTGTTGGCATGGCACAGGAGTGATGGTTTTGCTCAACTTTACTTCTCCGGACAAGTGTTTTTCCAAATAAATATCAGTCTGACCCTGATGTTTTTCCTGGGGAGAAGCAACATCTTTTCTGCCCTTGTTCAGAGAAGGAAAGGTGAGCGCTATCCTCAGTTATTTATTTTGTTCCGTTTAATTGATTGCCCTGGCTATCACATCAAAACATAATTCAGCTAGCTACTAACCTATTGCTTTAACTGCCACAACTTTTCAATGTTAATAATTTATACTGTTTCAGTGCACTATTGTTATTATCAGTTTAATGTTTTAACTTTTTTATGTTTCAGCCTATGTGTATTGATTTTTTTTTTTTTATCAGAACCATTGGTTATTTGATCCGCATGCATGACTTATTATATCTATATCTCCCTATTATAAACCCTTACAGATGTGTATTTACACATACTGTATATGCTACTTATCTTGCACAGGTAGATATATTAGTATTTGTGACACACGTGATATATTCAGCATTATATGAATTATTCAAGAGTTCCTTAAGATGTCTGTTAGCACCCTGAGTTTATTTATAGTCTTTAATACAGTAATTTGAAGTATTTACTGGTAGCTCCATGTATATTCACAGTAGGATATCTACAGGCATCCACATAACCAATTACATTTTGAAGTACTCAATATCTATAGTCTGCATAGTTAGTGTATTGCACAACAGTTTTAAGAGATTGGGCATTTTACTTACCAACTTCTGACATTTCAGGGATAGTAGCAGTATAAATATCCTGGGTAAACTTTGGTTCATTATCATTAATGTCATGGATTTTAATAATAAATTCAGATTCGGGTTCTACTTGTCTTCCTGTCTTTTTGTCTATTGCTTTGGCACGAAGTATGTAAGTAGCCTTTTCTTCTCTATCCAATCTCTTTGCAGCTTGAATGTCTCCAGTATTTTCATCTATAGTAAACACACTGCCAGCTCCATCTCCTGATAAAATGTACTTTAAATTTCCATCTCCTTTATCTTGATCTGTATACAACTAGAGGAAGAAAAAATACAGAAGATAAAAATATTAGTATATAAGTATATTAAGGCCACACAGCACAGATCAATGTATACTGCCCAAGGTAAGTTCACAAGTAAGGGTAGAGTCAGCAGACTTTAAAATAACTTTAAAACTAAAAGTTAAAAGTTATATTAAAACTAAATTTGCAAACACACATACTACATTTGCAAACACATAAACAAATTTACAATAAAGCTAATATATAACATTTGTGAAAGTAGTTTACTATCACCTGTAGAGAACCCACATTTATGGACTATAATTTACATTAAAATTAAGTTAAATTATAATTACTGTGTACTGTCTTAACAAAACCCAACATGTAATCATGATTCTTCATTTTCTGTATATCAAGTGAATGCTTAATCAACATTATCATTTTCAAACAAGTTTTTTTTTATGCAACACATTTAGAATAAAATACACAGTAACAAAGGACAATGCCTTCCCAAAATTTGTACATATACTAGAATATCATAGACAGAAACAGAAACCGATAGTAAATAAAGTTAAGCAGCGTAAAACAGATTTAAATATACAAAAAAATTAAATAAAATTAAAGGTCTTACCGCCTCTCCCCCTCCCCCCCCCCCCCCGAAAGGACTCCTCAGGGGAATCATCATTGCCGGTTGAAATAAAAAAGGGACAATATCTCAAGATAGAATAGGATGATCCCTGACAGAGGCATTGGAACAGGGAGGACAAGGGGGCAGCTCGACCCCTCCAAACATGAGAGGTGCCACTGTGCTGAAGGGGCGATGTGCCCCAGTTGAAAGACCACACATCACAACCTCTGTGTGGTGCAGTGACTGAGGCTGAGGAGCAGTGGCAGCAATATGTGGCTGTACAGCCCTTCCTTCCTGCATCCATTCCCAGTTGATATGCATGCACAGAGCACTTCACACTAACTCCCTCCATCCCACTATTGCACCAGAGGAGAAAACTGCAGTGAATCACGGCCATTTAGGGGCCATGGCCTAATGCTGGGAAGACCCGCCCCCATGAGAGACATGTAGCTGTGGTGTTCAGGTAATGTCTCTCTCTCCCTTACACTGTGTCTTTCCCTTTTTCTCCCTGACACCTCTTTCTCTCTATCTCTCTCTCTCTCTATGGATCTCTGTCTTTCCTTGACACTCTCTTGCTCCCCTCTATTTCTCTCTCCATCATGATAGTTAGAATCTCAACCCTATCCTCAGCCTAAACCCCCCTGACCTTCCCGCAGCCTTACCATCACCCCCCCCCCCCACCAGTGGTTTAACCCAAAAGCACCCTACACACGGGGCAATGGTGATGGGCGATATGAATGATATCGCTCAGAAATGAGCGATATGTCATTCATATCATATAGTGTGTAGGCACCAACGATGAATGATGCGCTTCCCCGTGGTCGTTCATCATTGGTTTCCCGTTGTTTTGCAATGCAAAACAATTTGGACGATAATGATCATAACAATAACGATCCACTGCTAATCATAACCCCCCCACAGTGTAGTGACAGGGGGTAATGTGTGAGTGTGTGGGTCAAGGTGGGAGGTGGGTTACACAGAGATATATCCTCCCCACCGTGGGGCTGCCTCCTTTTCATCCTGGTAGTATTGCCTCCTCCTCCCTGGTGGCTCCGCTCCCTGGGGCACAAAAATGATGATATATATTGCCCCCCCCAACCTATAAATGTTCTGACACCCCTGATCACCAACCAATTTATGAGTAAAATAGCAGGAAGCATAGCATATATTTTTAAATATTTCATATTTCATTTCAGATTATAGGATATTTATGTAACTCTAACACATGTTGCAATACTTTTCTGTTTTATATTCTTTAGCAATAACCAGTTCTACCCAATTCATTCTAAAAAGATAGAAAAATGTGGCTTAAATAAGAATGTGTCATGCAATTCCATATCTAAAAGATAGTCTTATGCGCAGCTGCTCCAATAGCCATTGGCAATCGTCTACCACCAGGGGTGATATGGGGATCGGTGGGAATAATCCCAAAGAAAGCCCATTCTGGTGTGTGTGTTAGAAAGATGATCAAATAAGCCTCTACATATGCTTAACCTGTAACCAGAAATAATATAGGTCCACCATTGGTTCAGTACATCTATAACAAGTATGCAAAGTACACTGACCCATAACACAGCTCCTATGAGGTGATAAGTATGTTCTATGCAAAAACTTTAGTGAAATCTCAGAGTACATTGTACAAGGTAATAGATTGCAGGTGCAGACATGGGCTTTATGCAAGTGGTCTAGAGATAAATGTGTGAAATTAGGAAGTCAACTGGATAATCCTTGTGAGGAAAGTATGTAGTCCATCTCATCTCGACTATGACTATAGTATGTAGATATTGCCTCTTTGGTCTGTGGTGGCCCCACAGCAAGGTGTTTAACAGATTCTGTCAATATACCTCCGAAAAGGCCGTGACAGTGGTATTACTATAGTGTTGAACCAGGAGTTATGGCATAGGGTAGGCCTCCAGAACTACAAATCCGGCCCGAGCCTTCCATAATGTGAGAGTCCTTATTAGGGTGTCATGCACTATATTGCCTACGGCAAATAATCCATTGATCCATCAAATATTGAAGAGATACGCAGCCCGACCAATTTGTAGATCAAGATTATGTTTGGATTAGACAAAAAAGATCCAAATGTATTTTTTGGTTCAGATTAGTGTGGTTATTCTTCTGATGTGGCAGGATTTCCTGATCATGCAAGTGTAGAAAGCTGGAGAGCACCCTTACCCCTAGGAACTCCTTTTCCAATAAAGTTTATTGTATATGTACTGGCTGCATTTCCAGTTTTGAGATACAGATGGAACCTCCAAATGCGACTGAGTGCGCACGGCAAGGCGGACTCCCATGCACGAATGGGATGCATGTGCATTTTAGATGTACATACGCCCCATTTAAAGTGAATGGGAGCATCTCTGTGTGCTCACCGGCGTGCCTGGGCAACCCTGCCTGCCCCCGTCTACGATGTAGCTCCATCTGTAATGCTATTTTTAAGCATAAGAATAATTTTGAGATTAGGAAAGTTTATAGATATTTAAAGCAATCTGTACTCCCAAATAAATAAAATTATCAAATGTCCAGAAGAGCCAGAGGTTCCCAGTCAAAGTGCTATGGATTTAGTGAGATTAAATAGAAAGCCAGAAACCTCATCAAAACCCTTAACAATATAAAATATCAGACTCACAAAGCGGATGGATTAGCAACATACGTATAAAAAGATGTCATCTGCAAAGGCAGTATCCTTAATTTTCTTGGAGCCA
This sequence comes from Pseudophryne corroboree, assembly GCF_028390025.1. Taxonomy (NCBI): domain Eukaryota; kingdom Metazoa; phylum Chordata; class Amphibia; order Anura; family Myobatrachidae; genus Pseudophryne; species Pseudophryne corroboree. The sequence goes on from NC_086448.1 coordinate 484,917,326, forward strand.
ATCATGATACCTTGATAGTGGACAGTGTTCTATAACAATCTTAGCATAGGATCAATAGCCAAATTAAATAGTAAGGGGGATAGTGGGCACCCCTCTTTGGTTCATCAATACATCGGTATGGGAGTACTTTTGCAACATTACCCAGGAGAGAAGTGACAGGGAATCATAAAGATATTAAATCAACCCAACAAATTCAAGTTCTGAGATTGTAGAACAGTACTGTGGATAAATGTGGCCAAAGGACTGTATAAAATGCTTTAGTGGTGTCTAAACTACGAAGAGCATCGTGGAAGTGTACAGAATTGGAGGATGCAAAAATCGCTGCAATGGCAGCAAGAATTCCCTTCACTGAGTGGCGATTTACTGTATCATGAATCCCAGCTGATAATCTGTAAGTAAAGTTGGGAGAAAGCAATGTTATCTGTCTGCCATAGTCTTGGGCAGCAGTTTAATGTCTGCATTTAAAAGTGTAACAGGGCAATAGGAATATATCATCTGAGGATCTCTGTCTGGCTTAGGGATGAGGATTGTATAAGCTTCATTAAAGGAAACAGAGTGGCAATACATAATACATCATTAAACAGAACTACAGGAGCCTGAGATACATTGGGAGCTAGAATTATATAATACTCATTTGACATGCCATTACGAACTTGGAAATTTATGTAATTTTTAGCTGAGAGATTGCTATCTGGACTTTACGATTAGTAAGGTAGGTCTTCAGAATTGTAGAAATATCCTGGTAAACATCAAAAACCTTGCCCACCTAAAGGAACAGAGCACTGCAAGATCAACAATACTGGAGCATGATCAGATACTAATATATAGTAAATGTCCGCTATGTGAACCTGGGTAACCACAGAGTCTTTCATCAGAATATTATCAATACGGGAAAAAGAGGAGTGAGCTACCCAAAAAAAGAAAAAGATATGTCATTTGGATTCAGTAGATCACAGTTGTCATTGAGTTGAGGGGCAGATTTCAGGGATTGTAAATTTCTCCAATAGGAGGTACTGGGATGTTATAGAGTGGGGCACTCTTCAAGGTGAGGATATCCTACTGCATAAAAATCTCCCTTATGTTTACTGATCCTAGAGCCCTTTGCACATAATATGGGTGATTTCTCTGAAGAATTCTGATGTTGAGACATTCTTTATATTAAGGTTAATATATAGTTTCATCTAGAATGAATGGCAACCATTAGGATCTAATACAGTATTAGTCCCAGAGTAAGGAAGGTCTCTATGAACGGACGTAGTTGTAATCCCGGCAGTCGGAATCCCGACTATCAAAATACCTATGCCGGAATCCCGACCGCCAGAATGCCTGCAGAACTGCCACAGCTATTTCCACTCCTGGGTGTCAATGACACCCATGGTGTGGGAATATAACCTGTGGTGAGCAAAGTGAGCCACCAAGCCCACAGTGTGGCTAGCATAGTGAGCCCGCAAGGTGCTTCTTTCCCCCCTGCTGGTATTCTGACCGCCGAGATTCTGACCACCGGGATTCTGACCGCCGGAATTCCGTACTGACACTCTATGAAAGAGGATTGATACACTTCTTTTTATAAAATTTTGAAGAGTTAGCCAATCACAGAGACCTGTGAAAGGAGTCCTTATGAGCCTCCCAATAAGTATCATGCAAAAGACCAGAATTGGGCAGAATTGTTTTAAGTGAGTGAGCACCCTTCTTTTATGGGAGAGTTAAAGACTCCTACATTCCAGGACACCACCTTAAAATGCTGCTGAGACAAACCAGGATGTCTACTCTGGTTGGAGATCTATCCTATTCCAGTTGTAGGTGTACAAAAAGCAATAGGAGAGTAGTATGCGAAGAGCCCTATAGTTGAACCTCTTGCAACCTATCTTCTACATCACTATATAGTCATAATCGTTAGAAAAGTTAATGCAGATCACAAAGTGAAAGTCACCTTGCGATCCCGATTTGATGCCGATGTGTGGTCCAGAGCAGTCAGCATCGCAAGAATAGATAGACTGTGCAAGTCCATTTTGACAATCTCTATAGAAGAGATAGTCAAAATTGACACTTAGCCAAAATCGCACATAGTCAGTATCGCAAGCACATACTGAGTGTGCTTGCAATACTGACTATGTGCTGACCTAGCCCCTGTCGCATAATGAGAATCAGGCACAGCCCAAATCTCACCGTGTGTATGGGCCTTAAGAGTACTTTTTGTGGAAACCACTCTTTTGAACATTTTGTCTGCTAGTTCCCACATTATGTTGAGAAATTTTGCTAGAGATAAGTTGTTAAGAACTGTTTAAAATGTATAAAACTTGGGGGCATGGCCTGACCGGGAGGAAGGACAGCAGCACTACTGCAGAGCTCTCACTCTGTTTCATGTAAAGGTGCCCCTTTTGCCTACTAAAGCCCTGTTTTTGCGCTCCTCTCCCTGACCCTTTTACCTCCTGCCACCAGCGAACACCTCTGAGACGAGCTGCGGAGCCGGGAGAGGCTAGTATAGGTCTCTGCGGGTTGCGGCCTTCGTCTCCTGCTAAGCCGGGGACTAGATTTCTGCTTCTGCCCGGCGGCTGAGCTCCACGCCGGAGATCGCGGGTAAACGGAACCGCGGACGCTGCTGCCACATCATCCTGCGGCCTCACAGTGCCTGTCTCCCCTCCGGGGACCCGGCGGACTTCACTGGCACACAGGGCAGTTAGCCCTGCATCACAACAAGGGAGGTGAGAATCACTCTGAGCTGCGGCTCACCCACACTGGCCTCTGCAGCAACGGCAGCCATTTTACCTCTGGCATTCAATATCTCCCCAGCACTTAATCACCCTACCTGCCTGACTTTATCACATATCCCCTATCACCCTTACTCCCTGTACTGCTTTCTTTGACACAAGTTGTAAAGTTCTGAAATATTCACCCCAGAATTAAAGGGGCATATTCCACTGGCTGGACTTACACCCCAGTTTAATGTATTATCATATACTTTAACATTACCTCTGCTGCACCCCTGTGCTCATGGTCTGTCGCTACCTGTGGATTCTATCATCATCCACTCCAACCCCACATTTCCTGTGATCTCTATATCTACAAAGCTGAATAACTCAATTTCAGTCCCTGTGACTCTCAATATATTGTGGAGGTACCTGCGGTTCTGCTGGTCAGGCTACAGTCCTTAGTTGCAATACTGTTTGTGATTTCTACTTACGCTTCCAGGGACGCATTCACAGGAAAATTTACCCACAAGATTTGATATGTAACTGTGGTTATACAATGCGCTGATAGCCTTCCTCGCAGGCCTCATCTTGGTCAATTTGGCGGTGTCACTATAATTCCAACACTAACCTCTTTTGTCCTTGTTGCTGCTCATATGGAAAAATACCTCACGTCCTCTGCATCCACGCAGCCTCTTCAGCAATTCCAAGAGAAACGTAGAGCAGATACAAATATAACTTCTGACGCAGATACCATGGCTTTGTCTCCGGCTGCCAAAAAATCAGTTGCTCCGCCAGACTCCTATGTTACTTACAATGATGTGGTGGAGGCGATCAAAGTGACCATGGGGCCACTATTATCACAAGCAGTATCTGATATCACCTCTCAATTAAACCGACTCACTCATCGTGTCGAAGAAACAGAACACAGAGTAGGCACCTTGTTTCAAGACGTTTCTCATCTTACTCATGTGGTTCCCAAACTGGAGAAGGATAACTATCATCTCTGGAGTAAGGTAGATGACCTGGAGCATCAGTCAAGAAGAAATAACATCCGTCTCGTGGGTCTCCCAGAATCGGTTAAGGGCCCAGCTTTAGCCCACTTTGTGCGTTCTACTCTCCCGACCCTTATGAGGGTTGAATCTGAATGCCGTGACCTCGTCATAGAGAGGGTTCACAGAGTGGGACACCAGTCTCCCTCTGCTACTAACCGCCCTCGAGTTGTCCTCTTTCGTTGTCTCAATTATTTACATAAACAGACACTGTGGTCAGCTTCCCGCAACAAGAAACTTATTTTATGGGAATCATCGAGACTATACCTATTCCAAGATTTTTCAGTTGAATTATCCCGAGCACGAAGTGCCTTCTCTCCCATATGCTCCCGTTTAGTGGCAGAACAACGGAAATTCGCTCTGATCTACCCAGCCAGACTTCGACTGTTTGATGGATCATCTTACAAAGATTTCAATACCCCTGCTGATGCAGAAGCTTTCTTGGCTGAAGCTGGTTGTTCTACCTCCCAAGCTGACATTACTGATCCTCCTCCTACTACTCACTAATCTACACGTTGTTCAGGTCGGACTGTATTACTGCTCCTCCTCATTGCTCCTGCTCGCCGGACATGATTAGAATTATATTGACATCTTAACACTTTTTTGGCTGTTTAGGTTTCATTGTTATTGGTATTATCCCCTAACTATGATTGAGGCCTGCCTAATTTGTCTTTACTATGCCATACTTATCAAGGCTTATCAAGCCCATTGTATTTTGTTGATATACTCATATACTGCTTATCATTCTTGTAATGATGTTGAAATCACTTGTTCTGTTTTGCATTTGTTATCCGTTATTTTTCCCCTGTCTGTCTGTTTGTCTTTTTCCTCTTGTTCCTTCCCTCTCCCCCCCCTCCCTTTCTCTCTTTAATTGACAGGTTGAGTCGGGATGTTCCTTTCTGGTCCCTGTTTAGCCCCCCATCACGTAAATGTCAGTATGAATAGGTACGTGGAATGTGGGAGGAATCAATTCCCCAGCTAAAAGATGTAAGATACTTACTTATATCTCTAGGTTGAAATTAGACATTGTTTGCCTTCAGGAAACACATTTAACTCACCCGGAATCACTGAAGCTGCACATATTGGGTTGGAAATTATTAGCAGCTGCTCCATTTAATTCCAAATCACGTGGAGTAGTCATTTTAGTCAGAAATTCCTTACCCATCTCTATCTCTACTTCAGTGATTGACCCTGAAGGTCGTTATTTGATTGCAGAAATTTTACTTAATAATTCCATGTATGTCTTATGTACGATTTATGCTCCGAATGTTTATAGGAAATCCTTTGTTACCAACTTACTTGCCAAATTGTTACCATATAGCTCTAGCCCTCTCATTTTATTAGGGGATTTTAATCTTATCTCCTCTCCTATACTTGACAAATCCACATCACAAAAATCACCCTCCTTCCTCCCAAAATTAGGGGTCCCAGCCCTTTCTGAACAACTCTGCTTAGTTGATGTTTGGCGTGCACTGCATCCGACCGAAAGGATTATACATGCCTGTCGGCGGCACATCAAACTCTGTCTCGCATTGATTATATATTATTAGCTACCTCCTTATTTCCCAAAATACATGAAGCTTCCATTGAACCTATAAGTTTGTCGGACCATGCTCTAGTATGGATTACCCTTCAGACTACAATAGATAAAGGCCCTTTTAGACTCTGGAAATTTCCTAATTATCTATCTCAATCCATAACATTTCGTCAGAAAATCGAGTCCGCATGGATGGACTTTAAGCATGCTAATTTAAATTGTGAGTCCTCAAAATCCTTCTTTATTCTGGCAAATGGGTAAGGCAGCCCTTCGGGGTGTCATTATCTAATACGTTGCAGCTGAGAACAAACGTTTAGCTGAGTCCTATTTGGACTTGCAATCCAAATTGACTGAATATTACCAAACTTATAAATCTGCCCCTTCACCATCTAATAAATTAACATATACCACAGCGAAAGTTCACTTTGATGAATATTTTAAACTTAAAAGCGAACGCTCACTTTTCACTACTAACTACAAATTCCACAGATTTGGAAACAAGACAGGACGTCTTCTTTCCAATCTACTAAGAGGCTCGCAGACACCAATGCTAGTCCACCCCCTCTGTTGTGAGGATGGCTCCATAGCAAACTCGAGAGACCAAATCACTGATGTTATGAAAAATTTCTATGAAAAAATGTATTCTGACCCTCATCACGAAAATTCTCCCTTAACTGCTAATGATTCCTCCCATTCTTGGACGTTTCCCTCCCTTCCACAGTTCCCTGAGGAATTCTCACATTTATTGGAGGCCCCTATCTCCATTGACGAAGTCACGAGAGTTTTTCGACATTCCAAACCCCTAAAAGCCCCTGGTCCGGATGGCCTAACAGCAGAATTCTATAAGATTTTACTACCTAGGTTTGGGGAAAATTTGGTGGCATTTTATAATAATATAATCAGTACTCAATCTGTGCCTCTTTACTTTAACTCAGCCATCATTAAATTTCTCCCAAAACCGGGTAAGGATCTATCCTTACCGGGATCTTACAGACCAATCTCCTTACTAAATTTTTATTCCAAATTATTTACTAAGATTCTTGCTGACAGACTGAAATTGTATCTACCCCAGATTATACACACGGATCAGACTGGCTTCATTTTAGGTAGACATTCAGTTGTCAATGTCTGTAAAATCTTGGCAATGATTCATCACTCAATCTCTCTTAATTCTGCTCCCCATAAGATGATTGTTTCTTTTGACGCCGATAAGGCTTTCAATTTAGTAAAATGGAATTACCTTTTCTCCACTTTGCGTTTATTTGGTTTCCCCCCATTTTCATATCCATTTTACAAACACTATACCATTCCCCCAGTCACAAATTTCCTGCAATGGCTCTCTTTCGTCATCCTTTTCTATTTCCCGCGGAACAAGACAGGGTTGCCCTCTATGCCCCCTTCTATTTGCTATAGCCATAGAGCCACTGGCGATTACAATACGTAACTCAACTTTAGTTGAAGGAATTGCTATTCGTTCTAAACTACTCAAGGTATCATTATACGCAGATGACATGGTTCTTTTTCTTTCTAATCCAACTTCCTCTCTTCCAGCTGTCCTAAACCTCATTTCCTCTTTTGGATCCATTTCTGGCTATAAAGTCAACCTAAACAAATCAGTGATTCTCCCTATCCATGGCCCACCCTCGTATTTTCAATCACTTCCTATTCTTCACTCATTTCATATTTCTCAATCCTCTGATAAGTATCTGGGTATCAGCGGATTTAACGGATCTTTATAAACTTAACTTTACCCCAATCATTGCCAAGATTAAAAACTATCTAGACAACTGGACATCTCTACCCATCTCCTTTCTAGGCAGATTAGCAGCCATAAAGAGTGTTTTATTTCCAAAAATCTTTTATGTAATGCAGATGCTGCTTATTAGACTTCTCACGAAAGATGTTCAAATTTTAAATTCTCTCTTTTCCCGCTTTCTGTGGCAAGGGAAATGTCCTCGAATAGCCTTTTCCAAATTACAACTGCCCCATAAACATGGAGGCCTCGGCTTCCCTGACCTAACTTTATATTCTAATGCTATATTTTTTCGATATATTAGTGATTGGTTACTCGACACTAGTTCTTACACTGATAGTCATTTGGATTCTGCATTAATCTCGCCCTATTCTCCAAATGCCCTGTTGCATTCTAAATTGTCTGATATTCCGATCTTTATTAAAAATAATCCCTTATTTATGGACACATAACGGTCCTGGACTATTATAAATAAGAAATTTCAAGCTAATCCTAGCTATTCCTCGTACACGTCACTGTGGGGGAACCCTGCTTTCCCCCCTTCTTTATCTAATGTCTCTTTTCTTCAGTGGAAGGAGAAGGGCCTGGCCTCGATAGCAAAAGTATTTGACCCTGGTGGCAACTTACTCTCTTTTACCAACCTCCAATCCCGTTTTTCTATTCCATCTCATCATTTCTATATGTATCTCCAAACACGTCGTTACATTCAATCCCTACCCACCCCTTCGACCACAGATAATACCATGTCAACATTTGCTTCTATTCTTAAACTTCTCTACTCTGTTCCGTACAAAATTAATTTATTGTATGAACCTCTGGCTTCCATTTCGGCCTCGTCCCATTGGGAATCCTCTCTACAGAAATTGTCCACAGACGTCCCGGGTATCAATCTATTACCAGACCTAATCTCTCAATATGACACCTCTCTAAAATTTTTGCAATCTTCTTATTTACAAGAAGTTCATATTAGAATGATACATAGAGCGTATATCTCCCCTGATCAAAGGAGATATATGACAACCCTAGAAACCGGGGCCTGCATTAAATGTTCAATGTCTCATGCTACATTTATTCATTGCGTTTGGGAGTGTGGTAAACTAAGAAAATTTTGGAATAAATTGATACAACTAATCAATTCCATGTTCTCTACAACTGTACTCCCTGACCCTTTAGCATGTCTTTGTGGAAATTTTAAAAACTGGGATTTAGGCCCCAATAAGAAATCAAAACTCCGATTGCTAATTACGATTGTTACTGTTGCAAAAAAAATCATTCTTATCCATTGGACCCACCATACTGCTCCCTCCATATCAGAAGTAAAACACAAATTGTTACAAATATTATATTATGATAGACGCACTACTATGCCTGATATTGAACATGGAGTCGAAAAATTCTATCATAAATGGGAATATTTTATTAATGTATTAGACGAGCATTCACAGAACCATATTCTTCAATTATTTGAAAACACTTCATGGAACCTACTTAGGAGACTTTCTACTGATACATGACTTTTGTCCTTAGTTGAAAATTTATTTATTTAGATTTCTTCTGACAACACTAACCTGATCAGGATAGAACACCTGACTTAGGATGACTTATTTTCCCTTTCCCCCTCTTTCCCACCCCCTCTTCCCCCTTATGTGTTCGATAACCCTCCGATTTTTGTTTGGTTTTGTTATGTTTGGTTTTATTCTCACATATGTCCAAAGTGGTTGCGACTATTCGCCATTTGTCGGATTGTTTTCTTTTACTTTGTTCTAACATGTACATTATGTTCTGACAGAATTGTACAAGGGGATAGTTTTCTCTTCTTGGCTAATGTTCGATATGATAGTACTATACTTTCTACTCTTCTATCTTATTACTGGATTTTCTGTATGTTTTTTGTGGCTCATTTATTGGAATAATTTGGAATGTCCACTATTCTTTTGAAAATTCAATAAAATGTATTATAAAAAAAAATGTCTAAAACTAAGTAATTTCATAATGTGAATATTCATCTTTTATTTAGACATTTATACACACCCTATTTTTTAATTCTAAATGTGTGTTGATCTTCTCTGCAGTCTCTAGTATTCTCCAGACTTGAATTTAGGGGATTATTCCTAATATTTATCCATTTAATGTACATAAAAAGTTTTTTTTTTTAAAGGACTACGTATTGCCATTTTTAAATGAAGAGAAAGATGTATGGGAAAGCTTTATTAATATCGTATCATCCACAATCAGATATTGTATTCTTGTCTATTTTTAAACAACTACTGTACATGATACAAGACAAGACTATCCTCAGAAGGCTGCCCATGTTTTCTTGAAGAGAATTACAATATAAACTAAATTGTTTCCTGTGACCTGGGTATGTGATGACCATGACTTGCCATACATCTTTTACTGGTTTTGTCCAGTTTACGATTTTGCCTTTTTGATATGTATGTTATATATTCCAGCATGATTTTATTCACACTTATTTATTTAACTGAACATTTAACATATTTTATTTTGTGTATGTGAAATGTTTTGCTTTGAAATGTTTAGCTAACATTCTTATCAAGAATAATTTATGTATTGTTGCAACTGTTGTTTTAATAAGTAAATTTGGAACACTAGCATGATGGTTGCTTAGACTAAAATGCAACATCATTATATGTTTTTGGTGTTAAAATAATATATGTATAGTTTTTCAGATATATCAAGTTTATTGACTTTGTTCCCTACAAATAAATGTTATGCTACAGATACATTTTAAAATGTCATTTTATGAGCCATGATTAAACAGGGACCTTTTTGCTAAATGTAGATTGTTGTCAATTGATACAGTACTTGAGAGTTTACAGAAAATAAAGCAAAAATGTAGTTACAATACTGTAAATATGTTGAACAAATAACATTGTGATGGAAAAAATCTAATAGTAAAAGATTGTATATTTTCAGGTTTAAATTTAGAGTAACATAACAATTTACACAAAGCATATGATAATAAATGATTTTAGTGAAATCTCCCAAACCAATTCTTCAGTTCAACATTTAAGTCACTTATGGAACCTCATTGTTCTTTCCTGGTAACAATTTATTACTATTCCTTGTTGTCATTATTGTTATGTTACCCTACTGAATGTTATTCATGAAACTCTAATTAAAGAAACTGCAGGAAGGATTAAGTCTGTACTGTGATAGAAAGGGTAACATTATCTCTTCTTGCTCCCAGTTTAAGATGAGAAAATTATGCATGGTTTACAGTAGGTGTAGATTACTTGTTATACAAAATAAGATTTATATGAATTATACCTGTTTTATTTCTTTCCAAACTTTAGGAAATCATTCAATCTCTGACTGTTATTCTATCCAGTATCAGGTGTGGCATAATTATTATATTTTATAAATAAGGTTTCATAGAGGTTATATGGTGCCACAAAATTTAGGAAACTGACAAGAAGAAATATAATTACAGACAGTAATTCACATAGATACATAAATATAGTGAGCACACAGCATAATAATGCAGAAATGGCAAATGAGAGAGCTCTACTGAAACTAATTTATAATCTGTTGGGCATCTGGAAGGACAGAATGAATGAAGAGGGCAGAGACTGCAGATTAGGACTAATGGTGGTAAGGTAGAATGAAAAATAATTTTATGGGCACATTTGAAGGCTAGGAGGCTAGCTGGAATTCTAATGGAATGAAGGAGAGCATTTCAAAGGTTCGGAGCAGTTTGGTAAATCATAAAGGTGAGTGTGTAAAGTGGAGGAGTTGAGGCAGCACTCATTAGCAGAGCTAAGAGGGCAGGAGAGATTTTGTGAGGAAATGAGGAGGGAGATGTAATCAGGAGTGAAGAGATTTAGAGCTTTGTAAGTTAAAAAGAGTGGCCTTTGAATTAGTTCTGAGTTATAAAGGGATCAAGTGGAGTGACTGGAAGATAGGCACAGCAGAGATAGTGTGAAGATAAAACTGAGTGAGGAATCATAGTTTAGGACAGACTGGGAAGATGGGCATATGCAGAACTTTGGGAGACCCATAGCAACATTTTAAAGGTGCCTATCCTAATGATTCTAGAGAAACACCTTGTCTTAGCAGTTGTTAATTTTATGCCCCATAATAGTACTCTAGATAATTTTCTGAACCATAATAGTGCCCTAGTTCCCATTATATCACATTCTGTTGCCACCAGTAAACATTATGCAAAACAGTACCCCAGATTACATTACAGTGCTCCCACTTCATATTATGCCACATTATGGTGCCTCTATTTCATATTGTGCCACATTACAGTGCCCCAATTCATATTATGTAAATTATAATGCCTCCAGTTTATTTTACACATTACAATGAGCAGCTCCAGGGACATAGATATATTGTAGGTCCCAAGGCAAAAGATTGTAAGGGCCCCGTTGTCCCTATGCATCACGCAGTGGTGAGAAATGTATAAAGTACATGGAATTTTGACAGTGAAAGGTGAGTCTCACTCAGCTCTGGGCCCCATAGCAGCTGCACTCCCTGCACCTATTAGAGCTATTTTATTGCTCGGAAATGGTAAGCAGCATGTTAGAGAGGCTAGAGAGGAAGTTACAAGGAGTTCACTTTGTTTCTGGAAATTTTTCACTTGTTGGTGACTTATGACAACTTTTTCCTTTTCTGAATATCTAGTTTTTCTTTTCATTCAATGATTAGATGTTTTGAGTGTTTCTGAAAAAAAAAATAAGAAAGAATAAGACCTTGCCAAACATTTGGATATATTTCTTATATGTTCCTGAAATCAACTTTGACTGCATATTGATTTTTATTTTATTCAAAACTTTTTTCTCTGGTTCATGGCTGTCTTTTTATTGGAATTTAGACTTTTTAAGCTCCTTCATAGACCATCTTTGGCTCTAAAAACAGCTTTGAACATTTGGCATCTTTTATTACAGTTTTCAAAACTGCTTGAACACTTCATCCTACTTAAATTTTGATGTCTATGGATTTTATATTTCTACTCACATACAGTATGTGAATGAAATCAATACAAAGTAGCTTTAACATAAGGGATAACTACTATAGCTACTCTTAGTACCTTTCATTGACTTTTTGGAATCATTATACCACACAGTATTACAAACCTTTTCAACAAATACTTGTTTGCAATTGTGTTACTGTGTATCTTAATGGCATCTTGATTTATTATTTTGTTCTTTCTTATTGCCTTCATACAACAACTGTTCTTCAAAGCTATACCAAATAGTATTTAATATCATTATTGTATTAGATAATGTAAGGTAAAGGCTTTGAACTGTATCCAGGAAAAATCTTTACAGTTTTCAATCAGCCTCATCCAGTAAAGCTAGTTAATGTTTCTTTCAGTTCACAAATGTTTAGCATTTTAAAGATTATTCTTCAATTTCTGCTCCAATTTGATCCACAAAAAAATAAGGTAAAAATGCTCAACAGTGATCCATTGTAGCTGCAATTGACTTAAGTTTTTTTTTCTTGTTTTTTATTGCTCTTGCTCGACAATGCTGTTCAACCATTATCTATTCCTTACTTTTTAGTTTTGGCGCAGTATATTTTCATTAAATAAACAATATTTTTTCTTGACTCTCTGAAAAAGAAATTAACTTCTGTAATGAACTATCCTAAAGATGATTTTTTGCTTCTTTATATGTAATAAGAGGGTCCTTCCTTCCTCATGTTCATACCTAGCATTATCCTTACTTCCAGTGCTCCTTGTCTCTTAGTCTCTTCCTATGCATTCATTGTAGGATCATTAAGTGCTGAATTGGCATTCCCTCCCTGTGACTCACATCCACTTACCTGTCAATAAACAACAAAACCTCACAACTCTTAAAAACATGATGATGATGATGATGATGATAATAATCATCATTATTGCAATTTTATTTATAAATGAAAGTCACTGGTGGATTTAAAGGGTGTAATTGCTCTTCTCCTCAACAGGATTGACATGGATGTACTGTAGCCACAGACTACATAGATGTTCCTGGTAGCCAAGAAGGTATCTGGCCTGGCCTAGTGTACTGTATCCTATAACAAGCACACTTACTCCAAGTGACTACATAACCAAAATTATGGCAACATGTCGCATAAGTTAAAACATTATTAAGAACCAGAATACTAAAGAGTTTGGCCAATGTAAATAGTAAAGAAGTCATAATTGCAAGCAGCTTTGATCATTTTGATAGATCTGTCCTAGTGTTTAAGTTTGTCATATTGCTATGGGGATTTTTTTAGACTTCTTTCTTGATCTGGCAATGAAAGATTGCAGTTTCACAGAAGTACCTGAATCAAGGAAAAAATCTACAAAAATCACTCCAACATATAAGATGAGAGATGCAGGATGTGGTAACAAGGAAACTAGATTATAGAGTTTAACAGTAGACTGGAGACATTACAGGGTCAAAATAAAGAAGAACTCAAACAGAATAAGCTTATAGCAGAATACTGTAGTACCCAAAGATAACCAGCTGTACAGTTGAGTAGTCGTGAGCAGTATGACTCATACACAGCATTGACAATAAAACAAAATTAACTCAACAGGTAGTAAGTAGTTTATGGTGCCATCTCGCCACATATTTATCAAACATAACTCAAACATTGCTTCTTCTTCTTCTTCTTCTTTACTTTACACAGACATTATGTTTATGCATACTATTGCTAAATCATAAATTTCCTAGTCACATGTAAAGTAGATATGACATACAGTAACTCGTTGACTGTTTTCCCCTCCACACTGAGATGAGATGTCTGTTTTTCCCAAAGAAGAATCCAATCTTTTGGATCAAATATGGTTACATTTAGCTATTGCATTCCTGGCAATAAATATTTTTTTCAAGTGGCACCCATTCAGTAAGGCTTGGACCAGAAGAGGCCATCCACATCTGGCCAATGCAAATTCTAGCAAACTTAGCAGCATTAAACATATGTTGTGAGGTATATTTGTCCAAGAGATTTTACAAAGGACATTCAATAGACATCCCAAAAAAGCAGAGAAGAGAAAGTGCTTAGCTTATCCAGCCCACTCCTCATCAAAACCCTTGAATCACATGACACTGCCAGATGAGATACCAGAATATTGTATTTGAATCTGAGCATTTAGGATATGTATAGTAATTCCTCCCTACAAATCTACACAGTCTTACATGGGTAAGGTTCATACTATGGAGTATGAAGAGCTCAATCTGCTGAAAGTGAGTCAATATTGTGGCCATCTACTGTAAGGGTTGTTCAAAGTCTCTCCACACTCACCATCCCACAAGGGGCCAATAGTGTATCAATATCCCACCACATATTAACATTGGATAAGCTATCTATGTGATAGGTGCTCAGTGTCACACACTAGACTGGTAAATCATGTTACTGTACTTGGATCTATTGCTTCTTGATACTGTGTTACTTACAGTACTTAGGCTGTCAGGACATGTTTCAAGCCATAATACTAATGATAAAAACAGTTTTCTTCATGTGGAGGTGGCAAAGCCAGGACATGCATGCGGCAATCTTGCATGAAATCAACTGATCTCCTGCATATGACTCCAGTGTCATGTCAGCAGCCAGGGAATCCTATATATACTATGTCTCTCCCTGGCCTCTACTCATTGCCAGACCAACTTCTGCTGATTACTGCTTGCTAAGTTCCCATGTGCAGTTTCCAGATTTTCACTCAACAGTTCAGGGTTCTCCATTAACTGCTGTGTTCTTGTTAACCAGCTTTGATTAGCACTATCCACAGTCTCCTGTGTATTGCTGAGTTACTTTAAGTACAAATCAGTTCTACTGAGCTCTATTCAGTCTCCTGTGCATTGCTGTAACTTCAAGAACCAGCCAGTCCATCTCACTGCTAACCTCAGTCTTCCTGTGTATTCTTGATATACTCCAAGCACTGATCAGTCCATTTGAGCACTATAGCAGACTTCTGTATATACCTGTGATACTTGAAGTGCTAGTTCATGCTAAACACTACGAAGAGTTTCTGGTGTTTTCCTGTGGTGTCCAAAGTTTTTGCCATTTTTATGAAGCACTTACTGTACGTGCAGTCTCCAGTGTGCCTTAGTGATACTCTAAGCACAGAGCATCTCTCATACTCCAGTCTACTTCTGGTTACTTTTAGATTTGCTCCACTTTGCTGACTCTACACTATCTGCTGCTTTATATTCATAATTTTGTGTCATTTCAATATAACCATTACTACCTGTTTCTCCATACAGTGTTGCTACAAAAGAGACTGTTTATTCTGTGATGGACACTATTCATAGTTCCCTGTGTTGATCATATTCATAATCCTTGCTGGTAACCAACGTCTGTACATTTTTCCCTATCAGATATATGCTTTATACCAGTGTTCCATAAGCAAGATCAATTTTTACTATCTAAGAGGAGAAACCTTATTAAGCATCCAATATTCCATTATAAGCCCTCCACCTATATAAAGACTTTCGAATCCTGTTCTGAGTCCAGATGAATCACAGACACTGACACTTGATAAATAGGTATAAAAATTGTTAAACAATTTTCAATATGTACACCTTGTACATGTGCTAAAAGAGCTCAGGAACCAGGTGTACATATGGAGAACTGGATATGAAGAGAACAACATAGCTGTAATAATGAAAGAAGTGGGATTTTCAACTAACAGCATAGTTGAGTAAAGGATTTAAGAACACACATCTCATATACTTTACATGTCCCATGGAGATTGCGTTTATATCACTTAAGTCTGTAAAGCTCTTAAGGCAGCGTCAAACCAAGTGGTATGTAATAACTTTACTTGAGATTTTGACTATGTGAGATTTTGACTAAGTGCCAATTTTGACTATACTATGTACTAGATTGTACACAATATAGTCAAGATTGTCTTGCCTGCACAGTCTATCTTTTCTTGCGATACCGACCCCAGGGGAGTGTGCATCGGTATCACAGCTATGTACATTCGGTCCAATTTGCACTAACTTTCCTTATGATTTGCACTAACTTTCCTGGTGCTTTTGGCTGTATAGTAAAGATTGTCGCACCGTGTGTATGCACCATTAGCGACTAAGAGGATCCAAAATCTGACTGCCTGATGTACTATGGACAGGTTGAAATGGTCTCAATTCCTGACAGTAAAGTCTGCAGACAGGAGTGACCAGTACATGTTTGTGCAACCAAAATAATTTTAGTTCAAATAACAATAACCTTACATATTCAAGTACAGTATACTGTATGTTAAGTATATATGAGAAGTTAAGAACCATCAGTGTGCCTCTATAGGCTAGTGGTCTAGGTAACTGATTAGAAACATTAGAGACCCAGGTTCTATCCCTTCAGTGGTGTGCACATGGGTTTTTATAAGTTGTTTTAACAATAAGCTAAAGACTTATAACTGTGTAAGGTTTTTGTTATTTGTACTATATTTTATTGATTACAGCTCTGTCCAGGACACACATTTATAAATGTTTTATGTATGTATGTATGTATGTATGTATGTATGTATGTATGTATGTGAAATACATGAACATTGTGCCTATAAAGGCTTTATAATTGGCATCCAGTTTTAACACAAATGCAAGTATCCAATGTTGATTTGATGCTTTTCACTTGAATGTTTCTTTTGAGCCAATGGGAGGATAGAACCAATCAGGATGAGATTAGAGGGATATAAGGAATAGTTTTGATTACATATATATCACTCTTTGAAAAAGCACCCAAGGGTGTGAAACACATTAGTTGTAACAGTTCCTTCTCATCCCTTTTAAAGGACATACATATTGAGGGACTATACCGTGACTTTCAACACAAAACCCTTTTGTGTGAGCTGTGGACAATTCCAGCATGCAGATATTGATGACTCTCACCCAAGACCACCTGTGCAGTCCCTAGCATTCAGAGACGGGACACATCAGCAAGGCGAGTGACATCCAGTCCTGACTCACAGACTGCACAGCAGCAGTCATGGCTAGAGCTCTGGCAGCTATCACCAATAGCCGGGAGGATGAGGGAGAGGTGAGACACTAAGCAATCCCCCGCCCCAGTATGGCCAGCATTGGTGCCGGGAGCCTGTGAATAGTGGACCAGTAAGCTCCCCAAATCAGAACACATATTACACTGGGTGGCCTAAATATGGACTTAATATCATTCAGCCTACACACCACCCATGTAACAAACAAAAGGAATATAAGAGTCTATATACAGTATTGTCTTTCGGATCAAATATATGGACTTTTTTATTTTTTATTTTTTCAGTTATACATAGCTGAAAATAATCTTCTTTTTAAGTATATTTATTTTTATGTCACATGACTTTTTTTTTATAATACAACATTAAATGCCATATGAAATAGAAGGATTATATATCTTGTATATTGTGGTAAATATATAACATAAATAATTGAGAGATTCACAAGTGTTTCTCGTCCATGTATACACCTTGGCAATTGGGATAATTAGTGCAAATAGTCTAAGTTTTCCTTTACTGTTAGTAATTAATGGTTAACTGGGTGATTGCTACTCCTGAGTCTCCATTTATTATGTTGTGTCCACACAGACACAATTTGACACATTGCTGCTGAATTTATATTAACACTATAAGATACAGTTTACATATTTTACAATGAGCACCTGAAAAAAATTGTTTCTCCTGAGGTCTTACACATTGTGAAAGGGGAAATTTATGTAAGGGCAATTATTAGTCCAGGTCAGAGAGGAGGCATAGCTATCAATTTGTTGGAAAATGTGTTGAGGGAGGAAATCTTGGGACTGTTGAACCATATATAGCATTTAATTTATTCTAGTTCGGGGAAAACATTTATATAAATAAAACCAGACAGTATTAATAACCTAAATACCAAGAAATTTAAAGCTAGAGACCTAGCATAATGAAATGTTAAAAGAGGGAGTTGCTGAACAAATCTCTGTAAGTGCAACATTTTCAAATTAATCTGGAGGCCATATAGGGTGCTAAAACAATTAACAACACTAAGCATTGTAGTCAGGGATGTGATTGAGTCAGCAAGAAACAACCATAAATCATCAGCACACATAGCCCCTTGTCTACTTGACCTAGCCAAAGCTCCATAATATCCAGGTATGTATCGAGCATACATACCAGTGGCTCTGTAGCAATGACAAAAAAACAAAAACAATGTGCAGCCCTCTAAAGTGCCCAAGGATAAAGGAAAATAATGAGAAATAAAACCACTGACACACAACCAGACTATGGGAGCACAAAATTTGAACCCATTATTCCAAGGCAAATTGGTCTTATACCCACCCTAGATATAGGCTTACAGAATAATGGCCACTCAACTGAGCTTTTGTAGCATCTAGAGAGACCATATCTGCAGTGGCTTATCCCTGATAAGATGCTTGAAGATTAATCTAGAGTCTGCGCATATTGAGAAACGTGTATTTTTACCTGGCATGAAGCTATCTGGTCCAGATGGAAAATGGAAGTAATTACCTGCATAAGGTAGGTAGGAAGGGTTTTGGTATACACCTTGATAAAAACAGTTAACCAGTCAAAATGGATTGGTGGAGAGGGCTGGATATTACATCCAGGATTAGGGGAACCAGAACCTAATATCCCACTTTTTGGACCACTATATTTATACCCAGGATAGGGTCTAATAGTACCCATCTGGTATTCAGGCTCCACATGTCATCAATAAGTACTACTAGCCCATGGTAAAATGTGCATTGACCTTGTATGTTATTCAACAAGTTACTGATTTAACCATTACCACAGCAATTAGTAGTACTACAACACACTGTATTGTTTCATAATTATCTACATTTGCTTAAATTGGCCACTGCAAATGCCATGAATCAAAAAGATTGTTGCATTTGTTCATGTCTTCCTTATTTGGAGGTAAAACTTCCCTACATTACATACAGTACCCAACATGTGATAGTAAACAGCTCAACAACGGAAAATGACTAATCAAACATGAACCCAATTCAGAAACAACACTCTATTTCTGTCCCCCTGAGTAAATATTTACTCTTGGTTAGATTTTTTTTGTATACCAAACATATGCATGACCGTTAAAATGTCCTAATGGGTTTAAGATTTTATTTTGCGATAAGAACAACATTTATTTCAATTTTACATTATATACAGCCAATAAAAACTTGAAAAACAATGTTGGTATTCCTTTTAACACATGTAGGTGCAGAATTATTATCTGACTGGCTGGTTAATTAGACCCCAAAAT
Source organism: Pseudophryne corroboree (assembly GCF_028390025.1). Classification (NCBI taxonomy): domain Eukaryota; kingdom Metazoa; phylum Chordata; class Amphibia; order Anura; family Myobatrachidae; genus Pseudophryne; species Pseudophryne corroboree. The sequence goes on from NC_086448.1 coordinate 484,936,543, forward strand.
GCTTCTTAGTAGATTAAGGAGAACTGTATGCTATGTCAATCCTGCACCTATATATATATATATATATATGACATAAATTATGTCATTAAACAGAAACATACAAAATTGATTCAGTTATTATCAACAACAGCAAGTTAGAAAAATCACAGGTGAAGAATGGGATTTTTGGGGGTGTTTAGGTAAAGGTGTTTAGAAAAATGATTAGTAATTTTAGGCAATATATTATTATAATCTTAATAATTTGCTTATTGGAGATGTTAATTAAGTGCATACTTTACATGTGTTTTTATCTGATTATACAATAGAGCCAAATATGAAAATAGTGTTATAATGTGATCAACAAAATAAATTCAATATGTAATGTATGTTTCTTTAAGGATTCCAATTGTCCAGTACATAGATTGCATTTAGCCCAATCCCTAGTGCTAATTACTACTTTCTTATTGGTTACCCTAATCCCTCTATAGGAATATAGGCTTGTTAAAATGTATAATAAGAAGGATGATGAAAAAACACAACTTTTACTGATGAGTCTTGACACATCAGTAATCAAGAAAAGTACTAAACACTGATAATAAACAATACATTAACGAACACATAGTATAAAGCACGTAGCTGGTCTGTTTCTGAGTAGCATGCAATGTGGTTGTAGTTTCAGCCAGTTACAGATGCGTGATTTACTAATTTATACTATTGTGAGAATTCATAGGGCTAATCCAGCGGTTTGTATGTCTATAAGCAGAAAACCATGCCACCGATTGATTTTATGTCAGCTGCCCAATACATCATCATTAGTATTGGCACTTATTTCAGCCCCATGCCAGGTACAAGAGGTCCTTCCTCTCATGCAATTCTCAGAACAGCACAGAGACTTTTTTCATGCCTATGACACTCCATTGATACTCCCATAGTCATTTTTCTCTGAGGTTGCTTTGTTGCAAGATCTATAACAGTTGAACATGAACTAGCTTTGCAATAATAAGGGCTGATATTTTTATATGCTGATATGTGTCAATGTTCGCGAGCTAGTAAACTGAATCCTTATCAGTAACAAAAAGCATTTTGCTTTTATCTGTGGGCTTCTTACAAATAAAAAATATAACTTCAGGTCAAATAAATAGTACACATACTAATCTTTACAGCTGAGTAGAGTGGCTTAGGAGCTACAGTAAATTCATTCAGAACCACTGAACCAATTACATGTGATTAATTCTGAACTATAATTATTTTTTATCTCAATTCACAAGTATTAAAGAAAATTAATTGCTTACAGTACATAATTGTGATTTAACGATTACAAATAAATTGAATTTATATAAATGCAGGTAAAGTAAATGTAAATACAAACACATGCTTTTACTTAAACGAATACATGCAGTATATATTGTATTAGTTGTTATAGATACAATCTTTTTAACTATAATATTTTTAAAAGGAAAATACATAAATCTCAAACTACATACTAAAACCTCAATATAGAACACAATGACTACAGGTCTTCTCTGTCAATTGCACAGAAATGTCAAATTGTGCTGGGTGAATATGACATTTCTTGATTTTTGCAAGTACTTTGTATAAGACAAATCTTGTATCTACCTTAAATTTAAAAAAAAAATGTTTTAAAGAGATTTTTTTTAAAAATGACATGCCTAATAATTTGTGCATTTCAGTTACATTCATTAAACACACTGTTCAAATTCGGAAATGTTTATTTTATTGATATTGAAGTTAAATTATTATTAAAATAAGTCATACCATTTTTTTCTGCTCCAAATAGGAGGCCATATATACACATTTTGCTAAAGTAAAAATCTAAAGTAAATTTGTTCATTCTTCATAGAATTGTTCATGAAAATTTTTTAATTTTAAACAAAATTGCTTAACAAGGGTAAAACACCCATCTGCTTCACAGTATTTATCATAGTTGGCCAAGGAATATCGGCACCAGCTGTGAAGAGATAATTGGACATGAGCATTATATGATCATCTCACATCCTACACAATCATAATCCAGTTATACCACCACTGAGGCCAAATCACATAGCTATAGTATACTGTATTTGTAAATTTTCAAGTCATGAAGTTTAGAATATATTACTAGAATATAGCTGACAATGAATAATTATTTGTTTACTGTGGTTGATGTAGGTCTGTAAATAATATCAAATTAAAGAAGAGAAATGTGCAATATTTTTAACCAGATGCAAAATAAAATAAATAAATCTACCGTATTAAACAGTTAAAAAGTAAAAATGTCAGCCTTATGTCATCTACAGTACATTGTAGGATGTAAAAAAAGAAATAGTAGAATGAGCTCAATGAGAAAATTACCAATCCAATATGTTAAAAATAATAGATCTTTATTATGGAATGAAAACCTTTGGCACCAGAATGTTCAGTATTTGGCATGTATTAGGTGGTAATTTATCAAATACAGAAATGCCATACAGTATCTACAAACCTTTATTTTTCCATTGGACCTTATTACTAATTGCAAAGCAGAAATGTATTACTGTTATTATTTAGTAAAAATTATTACTCGTTGGAATGACCATACTACTATAACAAGCCCTGGTTTATTTTTATTGGTGTTGAGATATTTAAAGATTTAGCCATTGGAATATTGCAAATTATATTTATTCATCTGTTTATGGATGAAAGTGAATGTTTATGTTAACATAAAATAATATTGCTGACTCACTCGATAGTGGGTGCTTAAACATGTTCCTGTGTGTTTCACTAGTGTAAAATATTAAACCAATGAGAAATGTAGGGCTAGATTTCCACAAGATTCCTACAATATCTGATATCATCTATGAAATTAATTGAGAACAGTTCTAAACCTGCTTCTACATATCGGGTGTACTACGATTTCCCAACTGTAGGGATCCCGGTGCAAAATATTAGTATGTTTCCCTAGGAAATGAGCACTCAAAGGGCCCAATGCTGAGTTGCACAAAGTCGGTCTTAGTTGCAACCCTCTTTGCTTGCAATGCAGTAAGTGAATAACTTTACCTTTATAGACAATTTTACCCATCTCTGCAGTGCACTTCACCACTATCTGACACTTAATTCTATTCTCATCATTATCATCATGACTCCCTTCCACCAACCTATTGTACACTTAGTCCTATATATATACTTTGTACAACTTTAAGCATCCTGCAATTTTGCTAAAAAGCTCCCTTTGAACTTTATGTAAAAATACCTAACTTTAACCCAGTTAAAACCCTTCAGTCATAAGTAGTGATGCATATGACTCTGCTTTGTTCACATGTCAGCTTCCAGATAATGCACAGTGTAGAAACATGCTAGATAAGTTTCACAAACAAGCATACATTCTACTCAGCATCAGCCTCAAAATTTATAAAAGATGCTCCAATGTGACCAAAAGTCATGGGTTAATTGTTACATGCAGTATGAAAAGAGTTAAAAACATAAAAGATGCACACTATACTTTGAAAAAGGTTATATAAACATCTCATCCTACGCTTTAGATACTTGTCATGGTATGTTGCTTTTGGGGAGTACGTTTGACAGGATTTCACTTTTCTATATCTTTATGTTCAAAAGTAGGGTCAGGAGGCATTATTTTAATTAATTATAGCATGGGATTCTTGTAGTTGGCTGAGACTTATACTAGATTTCTTACAGAGTCATTAACTTGAGGATAAATATTTCTACCACTGCAACCAGTTTGTCAGTTAGGCATTACCACCAGTTAAGGCACACGCTTCACCTCCACCAGTTGACCAACTCTTGGAGGCTACAACACCCATCGGGTTGAGGCTACACATTGTACTCCTTCCATCACTAGCTATGCACATGGATAGATTATTTTAACCTTATTTATCATCATTAATCACTAGAATTCCTAGATATAGCCCTTGGTGAATTTTATGGACTGCTACCCTTTAGCAAACTGTAAGTCCCATACCCAAATTAAATTCAATGGAACTTATTCAGATTATTTTTTGTTGTTCAATGGTAATGAGCAGGGATATTCCCTTTCTCTTCTGTGTTTTGTTATTCATATTGAGGTATTACCTAGGATAATCACAGGAAATCCTGACACTAAGAGTGGTAGTGGGGGAATCAGGAGCACAAGCTAACATTATATGTAGACAATCATTATATGCAGATATTATATGCAGTTTATCATCCTGTTCTTTTTTTTGAGTTTCAATAATTTGCAAAGTTTCCAGTTCTAGATTAACTATACTAAATCCATTACAATGAATATTATTGCAACCAAGAGAGTGGTGGTTGGCTCTAACAGTCCTTTGCCATATATTTGGAACCCATACCAGATATAATATCTAGGTACCTTAATTACATGTGACAAAAATCTAATCCCTTTAAACTGCATTTTGGATTAGCTTTGAGCAAAATCAAATCTAAACTACATAGTTTTAATCATTTGGGGGTCTCTTGATAGGGTCACATTAACATGATAAAATGTAATATTCTCACCAATATGCCTTATTTCTTTCAGACCCTGCCTGTACACATTCTACACAATATTGTTTTTCAGACTAACATGGGGGCAGATGTATTAACCTGGAGAAGGGATAAAGAAGTGATAAACCAGTGATAAGGGCAAGGTGATAACGCACCAGCCAATCATTACAGATTTGAAAAATACCAGTTAGGAGCTGACTGGTGGGTGCATTATCAACTTGCACTTATCACTGCTTTATCACTTCTTTTTCCCTTATCTAGGCTTAATACATCTTCCCCATGGTTTGGTAAGAGATTTTGTGAGGCTTCCAGTCCAGAAAAAAACCTGATATATTGTAAAGATGTAAACACTGAGGATGATTCCAACTCCCTAACTTCATCCTATATCATCATGCAGTACTTATTACCAGGGTGAGAGAATGGTCACATCATGAGACAGAGGAACAATGGTAACACATTAAAGGTGCCCTTTTGGCCCTTCCTATGTCACTCAATCTGTGAATGTGAGAAATCTCCAGTACTACTTACCAATCAATCCTCCCTATGTTGCTGTTCCAGCATAAATATAAGATTTTAGAATTCATCATACATTCAACCTTTTCTTTCCACAACTCAGTCACATAATCTTAACAATCCTCCTGGTCTCTACCCCACTTACTATGACAATGGCACTGCCAAGGTCCTTTCCACCTTGGTCAGCTGGTTGGCAGTGACAATGTGCTCTTTCCCAGTTTGATGAGATAGGCTTCATCTGTATGCTAGGAAACATTTCTCCTACCTACAGCTGTCAAAGTTTGTGGGAACTTTTTCTAGACAGTCTATTGACATGATCCCTAATGTGGTTTATATATTCCTTTTCTTAGATGTCCCCTCAAACAGTATGTCTATCATTGGAACACGTTACAAATTTCTGGCATTGTGGTACAGATGTCCTAGTGGTTTGTGCCATTTGTTCTCACCAATATTTGTGGTAAGATGGCCAATTATCAAGATCCCAATGTTCATGTTTGGCAGCTGTAAAGTAAAATCCAAACTTTCTTGACAAGTTAATCAAAATAACCAGAGAAGTGGTTGGGGAGAATGGACCAAAAGGTCATACACACTAGGTTTTACTGGATGAAATATAAAGAATCAGAATATATTATCAGAATCAGAATAATTTATTGTACTGGCGCCCAAGATGGCTGCCTCACCTTTTGTATGCTCCTGATCATCTCCATAAAACAGCTTAAATTCACCACAACTGACCTATGAATCATCATAAATATCCAAGGACTTATCTTGAACTTGTACTACTCTACGCGGACATTTCATCAAAACCAACGGATTGCATTCCTGCGCTGAGATACACACTGGATTGAATCCTGGACTGAATCCTCTGCATATCTCCACTGAGAAATCCTTCAGTTTAGCAGCTGCTGTACTCTGCATTGGACATTACCCAGATAAGGTACTGTGGATTACAACCTAACTTTGGCTACATCCAGCCCCTCACTTAGACATCATCCACCTCTGTTCTCTGAGCTACAAATAACTGACTTATTGCATTAATCTACTAATATCAGTATATTCAGGCTCTGAATTGCTGAAGGCTCACTGTTTAAAATCAGGATCCATTTCCAGGACATGTTATCACTTCTACCCCCACAAAAAAAAAAAATCTACTTCAAAGGCCTCTCACACTGAGACTTTTCACACCTACACAGTAGGAACTGGCTTCTAACACCTTTTCAAAAGGCTGCCTATCCTAGGATAATTGACTAAATCAGCAGTTATTTTATTTATTACTTGCTTCAAATATACACAATAGGTTATAGCAATAACTTTGTTCATAATCCCATTATAATTTTGGATCACATACCGAATTGGGGGAAAACAAAACACAAAAAGGAAAAACAAAAAAACAAAAAACAAACACTGCTTTCTCTCCCTCTCTCATCATCATATGCAGTTCAAATTTATAGTAATCTGTCATTGATGACCAAATGTATACGTATTGCTCCAGCTTCATTCTTTCACTCCGCCCACCACGCTCTGCAGTTCCTATCACACCATCACAGGCTTCTATTCTCCAATCCCTTGGCATTTTAAAAAGAAAACACAGGCGCATTCGTGGGAAGCGAGCAGGCCGGAAATGTATTTCCCCCGGTAACCATCTAAGTCCTTTGACCACCTGCTCACCCCCATACTCAAAGAACAATCAAATAGAAGTGATACCCAAAAGACGGCCCTGTGTTTGGAAGGACAGAACTGTCTACTCTCACTTTGTGACCCCCATACCCAGAGCTCCTGCACTTAACATAAAGAAAACTGAATGCCCTCTGGTATGCCCAATCAGGTCAGTCCTTTGTAATGCCAGATCTATAAGAAACAAGACTGCAACAATTGCTGACCTTATTGAATCTGCAGATCTAGCCTGTATTACAGAGACCTGGCTAGATGAAAATGCAGCACCTATATTGGAGGCTGCAGTCCCAACAAACTACTCTGTCATCCACAACCCAAGACTGGACCGCAGGGGTGGCGGGGTGGCTATCTGCTTCAAAAAAGAACTTAAACTTAGGGTCCACCCTATTGAAACTACTCGCTCATTTGAGTGCATTGCTGCCCGGAGTTCGACAGGATTAGGTTTCAGACTACTTCTTATTTACCGGCCACCTGGAGATGGACAGATATTTCTACAAGAAATTGCAGACACTGTTGCTGGCCTGGTTCTGGAACATCAAAGATGGCTCATCCTCGGGGATTTCAATGCATGGGTGGATGATGAGCTCTCACGCCTTGGCCAAGACCTCCTGTGCACAATGAATGGTCTGGGCTTCACACAGGTCATTCCCTCTGCCACACATAAAAGTGGTCACACTCTCGACCTCGTCTTTCAGATTGGATTAGAGGTCACTGACCTAAAAATAAACCCAGTCATCTGGTCAGACCACTACTCTCTCTGGTTCTCAGTTGCAACCCCTCAAATAAGATCTCTGCCCGTGGAGTTGACCAGGTATCGTCCAAGGAGGGGTATGACTCCCCAGGCTCTTGCAGCAAATCTGGATCTCTCTGCTATACAGGGTGCCTGTGAAGATCCCTGTTCCCTAGTCTGTTATTATAATAGGGATGTTATGGCTGCAATTGATATTATCGCCCCTGTGCGTTTAAGACCTCGTAAACCACAACGTCAAGCTCCATGGTTCGACAACAGTGTTAGTGAGCTCAAGAAAAGGGGGCGTAGACTGGAAAGACGATGGAGGAAGACTAACCTAGTGGATGACAAAATAAAACTAATAAAGCATAACGAAGAATATCAATCGACAATCACTCGTAAGAAAGCACAGTTCATGTCAAATGAGATCACAGCAGCAAACAATAGGCCAGCTCAACTTTTCCGCACAGTGGAGATGCTTTGCAAGCCAGCATGCCTGCAGACTGATGAGACCCTCTCCCAGGCAAGATGCAACGAGTTTGCAAACTTCTTTGCAGATAAAATATCCACCATCCGGGCTGGAATCTCCACAGTGCCATCAAAGGAGTGCCAAACTACAAAGCCCGCCAATATAAGCTACCTGCCTTCATGGACCAGCTTTGATCCAGTGGATGTAAAGGACACTGCTGAAATTGCTCGGATTTTGCGTCCCACCACCTGTGATCTGGACCCAGCCTCAACCAAGCTTCTAATAGGTTGTATGGATATAATTGGTCCTGTCTTTACAAAAATTGTTCAATGCTCTTTGCAGACAGGCATTTTTCCTAGACCCCTAAAGGAAGCAATTGTTAGACCGCTTCTTAAAAAACCTAATTTAGATCCCGACTGCATGACCAACTACAGACCGGTATCAAACCTTCCTTTCCTAGGAAAGGTTATTGAGAAAGTCGTTGCAAATCAACTGGAAACCCACCTGACAACCCATGATATTTATGATCCATTTCAATCAGGATTCAGGAGAAGACATAGCACTGAAACAGCCCTGGTGTGTGTGTTAAATGATCTTCTGATGGCAAAAGACAGAGGTGACTGTTCAATATTAATCCTTCTGGATCTCTCGGCAGCATTTGATACCGTGGACCATGGGCTTCTGATTGAGCGACTGATACATTTCTGTGGTCTGGATGGCACAGTCCTAAGATGGTTCAAATCATTTCTCACAGGCAGGTCACAGAGAGTATCATCTGGATTATACTCATCACCACCAGTGTCATTGCCATGTGGTGTCCCACAAGGTTCTATACTATCCCCCATGCTTTTTGCAGTATACATGCTCCCATTGGGCGAAATAATCAGGCGCCATGGCCTGGTCTACCACTGCTATGCAGATGATACACAACTGTACTTGTCCTTTGCTCCGGGCACTGATAACCCAATAGCAACCCTTAATGGCTGTCTAGCTGAACTACAGGAGTGGATGAGCGCCAGCTGGCTGCGACTGAACCCGGATAAAACAGAGGTCCTTATGATACGACCGCAACATCAAAGGACAAGACTGCAGCATAGCCAACCAACTGGACTTACACTCGGGGATTCAGAATTACAGACCAGTGATTGTGTGCGGAATCTTGGCGTTGTCCTGGATGGTGGCTTGACACTTAAACATCAGATATCAGCCACAATCAAATCCTCATTCTTTCACCTGAGGAACATAGCCAGAATCAAGCACTTAATTCCCTCAGATGATATGCCAAAAGTCATACATGCATTTGTATCATCTCGTTTAGACTACTGTAATGCCCTCTACCTTGGTCTCCCAGCAAAAGAATTGCAGCGCTTACAGCTGGTGCAAAACACAGCTGCCAGGCTATTAACCAACCAGCCCCGTTCTAGCCACATAACACCCATCCTCTACTCCCTTCACTGGCTGCCTGTACGATGGCGAATCATCTTCAAGATTGGCTTACTGAGTTTCAAAGCATTACATGACCAAGGCCCAAGGTACCTGAAACAGCTTCTGACCCCATACTGCCCCACTCGATTACTGCGATCTGTAGATGAAGGACTTTTAGCAGTACCTAGAATCTACCGTAATTCATCTGGGGGTCGAGCTTTTAGTCATGCGGCTCCGACTCTATGGAACTCACTTCCCCGCACAGTGCGAGAGGCCCCAACTATAGAATCCTTCAAAAGTAGACTCAAGACTTTTCTGTTTACTCAAGCATTCCCATAATTGTCCCTTTTAGTATCTTCATGCTTCTGTATTTTATGAAAATGTACTTCATTATTTTCTGTACTATATTATGCTATGTATCTGTTAAGCGCCTTGAGTCCTATGGGAGAAAGAGCGCTATATAAATAAAATTATTATTATTATTATTATTATTATTATCCTAGCCCATGCCAAGCCAGCCTAACTGGCCCAATAGACCTTCACTTTCATCCAATATCTCTTTGCAGACTGCAGAGGTATTTTTCCCCTTACCCTTTAAAGGCTAATGCTTTGCACTGGAAAAAGGTTAACTAGAGAACAAATATGTAACAGATGTGTCCTCACACGCTATGCCTAAATACATCATGTGGAACAAGATGCCTGGCATAGCAACAGTACTTTTCCTTGTAACTTGTGTATTAATAGATGCTGAAAAACACCACTTAATCTGTACCAGAGATACTGTAGTGACTACAATCAACACAAGAATAAGTTTTAAATATGTAAAAGTCACATATGAAGCACCACACAACATGTCATGAAAAAGTCACAGCCATTGCATCAGTGCACTTCTTATACAGATTCAGAAGGGCTTTGTGGTGCAACTACAGCATTAGTGTATGTGGACATACCTCATTGTATATACCCCCTTGTAGGGTAAGACAGGAGGCTGATGACATATGTCCTAAGTGGGGTTAAAACTGCATCGCTAAAGAATTAGCACTTATACAAATCATGGTGAATAATAATTTATTTGAATAAATATTTGCACAGTATGTAATGAGTGGCCATTGGCCTTTTTTTAATTGGTGCTTTGTTGGTATGAGGCTTTAACTTCAGAAATCACAAATAACTGTTTCATTATTAGAGGAAGAAGAAAAATTGCATGTGCACATGTTAGGCATCAAGCCCTGCTAATTACAATAATAATAGTTAACTCTGCAATTTAACACAGAAAAAATGAGGTGCATGGCATACTTTGAAATCAAATCAATATTGGCCCACCCACTGTGTCAAGTTGACCTCATCATTTATTATTATTATTATTATTATTATTATTATTAGCAGTGCTTCTTGCCTAGGGTGTGCACCTGCAATTTCTCTTCTTCATGTGTGGAACTACCAGTATCAGCATGGTAGTGCCTCTCATATTTGGAGTTAGGGTGTCCAGCTCAGCCCACTTCATATTCTGTATTGCATACATGTATACATATGAAGGCAGAGACTCCTTCATCTTGACTAGCACCCCTCCCACCTGCCCTGGGAGTTTTTAATTAGTAATGTAATCCTAGCTTTTCCAGACAGAATATTGGGAAAGGCACTATTATTGTAAATCCTAAATAATTTTATACAAATTGGTCAGTTTAGAGATGTGTTCCAGAGCAGGACACCCTTGGTTGGTGTGGCCTGGCTGCCTTGGAGCATCACATTGCATTATTTAATTCAGAACATTTTTACCACCTTATTGTTAGAGATGTGAGGTGGGTACTTTTCGTGTTTTGTGTTTTGGTTCTGGTTCCACGCTCGTGTTTTGGATCTGGATTGGTTTTGCCAAAACCACCCTTTTGTGTTTTGGTTTTGAATCTGGATGATTTTTGAAAAAAACATAAAAACAGCTAAAATCACATAATTTGTGGGTAATTGTGATCCTACGGTATTATTAACCTCGATATATTCATTTCCACTTATTTCCAGTCTATTCTGAACACCTCACACCTCACAATATTGTTTTAAGGCCAAAAGGTTGCACCAAGGTGGCTGGATGACTTAGCTAAGCGACACAAGTGTGCGGCACAAACACCTGGCCCATCTAGGAGTGGCACTGCAGTTGCAGACAGGATGGCAGATTTAAAAAATAAGGCCCAAACAGCACAGGATGCAAAGAAGAAAAAGAGGTGCAATTAGGTAGCTGGATGGCTAAGCTAAGCGAAACAAGTATGCGGCACAAACACCTGGCCCATCTAGGAGTGACACTGCAATGGCAGACAGGATGACACTTAAAAAAACTAGACCCCAAACAGCACATCATGCAAAGAAGAAAAATAAGTGCAATCAGGTAGCTGTATGACTAAGCTAATTGACACAAGTGTGTGGCACAAACAACATGGGGCATGCTGGAATTTGCCCAGATGTATTACATGCACAATATTGGTGGCAGAGGAGAGCATACCCCTAACCACACACACACACACACACACACACACACACACACACACACGTCAAAGCATCTAAAATTAATTTGGATAATAATAACCCATTTATTTTGAGCTATTATAATAATATGCAGCACAGGCGAGCGTACCCCTACACTGGGCAAACCCTGTAAAAATGATTTGGATAATAATAATAAGTAATGTATATAACCCTTTTATTTTGAGTAAATAATATACAGCACAGGACACCACCACTGGACTTATGGCAGCACAAGACAGCACCATTGGACTGGACTTATACGGAAGTACCCCTGGACTTATACGGCAGTACCCCCGGCAGTGTCAGACAGGATGGCACTTTAAAAAACTAGTCCCCAAACAGCACATGATGTAAAGAAGAAAAAGAGGTGAAAGATGGAATTGTCTTTGGGCCCTCCTACCCACCCTTATGTTGTATAAACAGGACATGCACACTTTAACAAACCAATCATTTCACTGGCAGGGTCTGCCACATGACTGTGGCTGAAATTACTGTTTTGTTTGATACCCCACCAAAAAAGTAGCAATCAATCTCTTCTTTCACAAACTGGCTCTGCAGAGGCAAGATGATGAGCTCATCCTCTGATTCCTCACCGCTTTCAGTGTGTACATCCTCCTCCTCCTCACAGAGTATTAATTCATCCCCACTGGAATTCACTGTCACAGGTCCCTGTGTACTTTCTGGAGGCACATCTTCTCCACATTTAGTGGAAGTAACCTCCTACACTGATCACTGACAAGGTTACCGGCTGCACTAAACACTCTTTTGGAGTACACCCTGGAGGGGGGGGGCAACTTAGGTAAAATAAAGCCAGTTTGTGCAAGAGCATCCAAATTGCCTCTTTTTCCTGCCAGTGCATTACGGACTGTCTGACATGCCTACTTGGATGCTGTCACTCATATAATCCTTCACCATTCTTTCAATGGTGACAGAATCATATGCAGTGACAGTAGACATGTCAGTAATTGTTGGCAGGTCCTTCAGTCCGGACCAGATGTCAGCACTCGCTCCTGACTGCCCTGCATCACCACCAGTGGGTGGGCTCGGAAATCTTATCCTTTTCCTTGTAGCCCCAGTGGCGGGAGAAATTGAAGGAGGAGCTGTTGACTGGTCACATTCCGCTTGAGTTGACAATTTACTCACCAGCAGGTCTTTGAACCGCTGCAGACTTGTGTCTGCCAGAAAGAGAGATACAACGTAGGCTTTAAACCTAGGATCGAGCATGGTGGCCAAAATGTAGTGCTCTGATTTCATAAGATTGGCCACCCTTGAATCCTGGCAAAGCAAATTAAGGGCTCCATTCACAAGTCCCACATACTTTGCAGAATCGCTCTATCTAAGCTCCTCCTTCAATTTCTCCAGCTGCTTCTGCAAAAGCCTGATGAGTGGAATGATCTAACTCAAGCTGGCAGTGTCTGAACTGACTTCAAATGTGGCAAGTTTGAAGGGTTAGAGAACCTTGCACAAGACGGAAATCATTATCCACTGCACTTGAGTCAGGTGTATTCCCCCTTCTTTGCCTATATCGTAGGTGGCTGTATAGGCTTGAATGGCATTTTGATGCTTCTCCATCCTCTGAAGCATGGTGCGATGATGTCCCTCAGTTTACTTAAGAGATTGTCAGCGGTGTGCCTCTTACGGAAAGCAGTGATACATAACGTAGCCTGCCTAGGAATGAGTTGGCATTTGCGAGATGCTGCTACTGGTGCTGCTGTTGTTGTTGCTGCGGGAGGCAATACATCTAAACCAGTGCGCTGTCACAGTTATATAGTCCTTAGTCTGCCCTGTTCCACTTGTCCACATGTTTGTGGTTCAGTGGACAGTGGGTACAACTGCATTTTTTAGGACACTGAGGACACTTTTTTGACGTCTCTGTACATTCTTGGTATCGCCTGCCTAGTGAAGTGGAACCTAGATGGAATTTGGTACCAGGGACACACTTTCTCCAGCAATTCTTTAAGTCCCACTGAACAAATGGCTGATACCAGACGCACGTCTAACACCAACATAGCCTCAGTTATCCACTTTGCAACAGGATGACTGCTGTCATATTTTATCTTCCTCACAAAGGACTGTTGGACAGTCAATTGCTTAGTTGAAGTAGTAAAAGTGGTCTTCTGACTTCCCCTCTGGGATGATGATCGACTCCCAGAAGCAACAACAGCAGCGGCAGCAACAGCAGCAGTAGGCATTCAACTCAAGGATCCTCCGGAGGAATCCCGGTTAGGAGAGGACTCCTCAGTCTTGCCAGTGACATGGCCTGCAGGACTACTGACATTCCTGTCTGAGGAGGAAGTTGACATTGAGGGAGTTGGTGGTGTGGCTTGCAGGAGCTTGGGTACAAGAGGAAGAAGGTATTTAGGTGTCAGTTGACTGCTTACGCTCTTATTCAAACTTTCACAATTTGACACTGACTTCTGATGAATGTGCAGCAGGTGAGGTATAAGGGAGGATGTTCCTAGGTGGTTAACGTCCTTACCCCTACTTATTACAGATTTACAGAGGCAACACACGGCTTGACACCTGTTGTCCAGATTTGTGGAAAAATAATTCCACACTGAAGAGGTGGCTTTTTTGGTATTTTGCCCAGGCATCACAATGGGTTTATTTATCCCACAGACAACAGATGTCTGCCCCGGTGCCTGATTTAAACAAACCACATCACCATCAGAAGCCTCATTGTCAACTTCCTCCTCAGCTTCAGCAACACCCATATCCTCATCCTGGTGTACTTCAGCAGTGACATCTTCAATTTGAATATCAGAAACTGGACTGTTCGTGTTACTTCCAGCACTTGCAGAGGGCGTGTAAATGGTGGAAGGAGCCACATCTTCCCATCCAGTGTTGGGAAGGTCAGGCATCACAACAGCAAACACTTGGACTCTCCTTGGGGATTTGTGATACTATCTTTGAATGCACAGTTCTTTGCTGTGCTTTTGCCTGCTTAACGCTTTTAATTTTTATAGTGGGAGGATGAGGGCTTCTATCGTCATGTGAAGCTGAACCACTAGTCATGAACATAGGCCAGGGCCTTAGCCATTCCTTGCCACTCTGTGTTGTAAATGGCATATTGGTAAGTTTACATTTCTCCTCAGACCACTAAATTTATTTTTTGGGGTCTTTTTACTGAACTTTGTTTTTTTTTATTTTACATGCCCTCTACTATAACATTGGGCATCGGCCTTGGCAGACGAAGTTGATGGTATTTCATAATCTATGTCATAACTAGTGGCAGCAATTTCAGCACTAGGAGAAAGTGGTTCTTGATCTTTCCCTATTTTATCCTCCAAATTTTTGTTCTCCATTATTTTTCTGGATTTATATAACAATATGCGGTACAGGAAAACGCACCTCTACACCACACAGGACAAACCCTGTGAAAATTATTTGGATTAAATATTAATAACCACTTTTTTGGAGGAAATAATATACAGCACAGGACAGCACCACTGAATTTATATGGCAGCACCACTGGACTGGACTTATACGGTAGTACCACTGGATTTATACGCCATTACCACTGGAATTATACGGCAGTATCACTGGACTTATATGGCAGTACCACTGGACTGGATTTATATGGCAGTATCACTGGATTTATATGCCAGTACCACTGGAATTATGAATCAGTATCGCAGGAATTATACGGCAGTATCACTGGAATTATACGGCAGTACTACTGGACTTATATGGCAGTACCACTGGACTGGATTTATACAGCAGTATCAATGGACTTATACGCAGGTTCAGTATGGTATGCCGGCGGTCGGGCTCCCGGTGACCAGCATACCGGTGCCAGGATCCCAACCGCCGGCTTATCAACAGTGTGACAAGCGCAAATGAGCCCCTTGCGGGCCCGCTGCGCTCGCCACGCTACGGGCACGGTAGCGTGCTATGCGCGCCACGCTATTTTATTCTCCCTCCAGGGGGTTCGTGGACCCCCACGAGGGAGAATAAGTGTTGGTATGCCGGCTGTCGGGATTCCGCCGCTGGTATACTGTGTGCCGGGATCCCATCAGTTGGCATACTGAAGACCACCCTTATACGCCAGTACCACTGGAATTATACGGCAGTATCACTGGAATTATATGGCAGTATCACTGGAATTATACGGCAGTACCACTGGATTTATATGGCAGTACCACTGGACTGGATTTATATGACAGTTTCACTGGACTTATACACCAGTACCCCTGGATTTATACGTCAGGATCACTGGAATTATAAGGCAGTATCACTGGATTTATACTCCAGTACTACTGGATTTATACGTAAGTACCACTGGACATATACAGCAGTATCACTGGATTTATACGGCAGTACCATTGTTCATATATGGCAGTATCACTGGAATTATATGGCAGTATCAATGGACATATACGGCAGTATAACTGGAATTATATGGCAGTATCAATGGACATATACGCCAGTATGACTGGATTAATATGGCAATACCGCTGGACATATACAGCAGTATCACTGGACATATACAGCAGTACCACTGGAAATATACGGCAGTACCACTGGACATATACAGCAGCACAGAGACATCACCACTGGACTGATGCAGGACAACACAGCACCACTGCAATGGACTGGACTTATACAGCAGCACTGGACATATGGTAGCAGAGGACACCACCACTGTGACTGGACTGATGCAGCACAATACACCACCACTAAACTGATGCATCACAACACAGCACCACTGGACTGGACTTATACAACAGCACTGGACATATGGCAGTAGAGGACACCACCACTGTGACTGGACTGATGCAGCACAATACACCACCACTGAACTGATGCAGCACAACAAAGCACCACTGGACTGAATTTATACAGCAGCACTGGACATATGGCAGCAGAGGACACCACCACTGTGACTGGACTGATGCAGCACAAGACACTACCACTGTACTGATACAGGACGGAGACGTGTCCTCTTGCTACACTCTCCAATGCCAGACTGAAAATGGCAGCGACGCGCGGCTCCCAATATAGAATCCAAACCCCGTGAGAATCCGACAGTTGGATGATGACATTTTGCCTTGTTCTGGTTTCCGAGTCAGGCAGGAAAACCCAAGCCTGACTCGGATGGGGCTCAGGTAGTGAAGTCCGGTAGGGTTCGGTTCTCAGGGAACTGAACCTCATTAATCTCTACTTATTATGTGATTACCTTTATAACATCTATTAACAGAGAAGACAAAGCGCAATAAATAGAGGAACAAGAGAATAAGAGACAAAGGTGGAGTGAAGAAAAAGGGGAGACATGAAATGGTAAGAGTATTGAGACAGAAAGAAAAGGGTGAATGCAAAAAATGATAAAAAAAGAAAATAGGCTGAAAGAGGAATAAAATGAGATAGGACAGTGGTTCCCAAACTTTTTTGAATAACAGTGCCCTAGAGTATCAAAAAATTTTCATGGCACCTCTAGGCCAAAAATTGCTTATTGAGGAATTTATAAAGAAATAATAAATTCAATTAGTTATTCTTCTATGCCATCCTTCGGTTCAATTATGTGGTAAGGGACAAGATTTGTTACTGTTTGTTACCATATTTGTATGAGTATACGTTTATTTTGCCGGCTGTCGGGATCCCAGCGTTCAGGATACCGATGCCAGAATCCCAATATCTGGCAATGCTGGCAGCTGGAATAACAGCACAATAGGGCAGTTCCTACTTTGTGGTAAGTGCAGCAAGCCACCAAGCCCACAGTGTGGTGAGTGCAACAAGCCCGCAAGGTGATACTTTGTGCTTGCCTTATTGCTGACATACTGGAGGCAGGGATGCCACTGAAGATATATTGATGGTCAGCATCTCGGGCACCGGGAACTCATACTGTGGTATGCGTTTAGTATACTGACTGTTGGGATCCTGTTGGTCACAATTCCAATGCCAGAATCCTGACATGGGTACAATTCTGCCGCTGGTATTCTTGCAATGGCATTCCAGAGGTAGATGACTCTACCTCTATGGGTGCCCACTACACCTATAGAGGAAGATAAGTGGCAAGCAAAGCAAACCACCATGCTCACAGCATGACAAGCACTGTGAACCCACAAGGGGCCTCGATGTGCTCGCCCCACACTGCCGGCATTCTGGCAAATTGGATGCCGCTGTTGGCATAGTAATAGCCAGCATCCCGTGCACCCAGATCCCATACCGATCCCCTTACTGTACCCATTTTATGATTGACAGCCACCAACACTGGTTTTGCCTATTACATTGGCCATTAATAAATCGATTTTATCCTGGATCAGCAATCCAAAGTACCCCTGCAAGTGCCCTGAGGCACCCCAGGGTGCCTCGGCACAAAGTTTGAGAACCACTGAAATAGAGGAAGGATGATAAATTGAAAAAGAGGCCGAGTTAGCAGGGGAGAAAAAGAATGAGGCAACACTGAAGAATGAGGAGAAAATAGAAAGTGATGAGAGGAAAGAAAGGAAAAAAAACATACTGTAAGTGGAACAAGGAATATTCAGTGTACAATCAGAGTTGCAGTGAAGAAAATTTGGCATGAGTAACATAGAAGTAAAACTGAAATGACAAAGCAGCATGTCAGTCCAGGTGGTAATATATGCACTATCTAGTTCAACAGGTATCATGTACAGTAGATTGGGCTCACAAAACAGAAGGTGTAAACACTATAAACTACTCCTACAGATGATTGCTACTTTAAGTGTCTGATTCAAATCAATATTCCAGAATCCCAGCCCCTAGATAAGTGGAAGGCCATGAAACATATTACTATAGGCATCTAGGGTACATAGGTAACTAAGCAAAATGCTAGTAGTTAAATACCACTGTATATAAACTGAACAGAATCAATTATATAGAGGTACTGATGTGGACAGAACATTGTGTCATCAACTGTTACTGTTTTTAAATTTCCTATTGTACAGGCATAAAAGTTGCAATTGACCAACTAAAAATGAAACAAGAGACATGTATGTGATGAATATTTCAAGATGGTGGATCTTTTAATAAAAATGTAAAGTCAGATGATTAGACTAGTAGAAAGCTATGGGGATGATTCTGAGTTGGTGACAAAGTAAAAATCAAGTAACTTAGCACCTGTAACAAACCTTGAACCTAATTCAGACCTGATCGCAGCAGCAAAATTCTTCTCTAATGGGCAAAACCATGTGCACTGCATGTGGGGAAAATATAACATGTGCAGAGAGAGTTAGATTTGGATGGGGTTCAAACCAAAAATCTTAATTGCAGTGTAAAAATAAAGCAGGCAGTATTTACCCTGCACAGAAACAAAATAACTCACCAAAATCTAACTCTCTACATAGTTACATAGTTACATAGATGTTGAGGTTGAAAAAAGAAAATGTCCATTGAGTTCAACCTGTATTATAAATTTTGATAATATTAATTAAATGCTGTATACTGCGATATTGTTTTCTGCTAGGAATTTATCTAATCTATTTTGAAACTTATTGATTGAGTCCACCATTACTTCCTTCTCTGGCAGATAATTCCAAATCCTTACCGTTCTTACTGTGAAGAACACTTTTCTCTGTTGTGTATGGAATTTTTTTTCTTTTAAACTCAGGGTATGTCCTCGTGTCCTATGTAGTGTTTTTTGGTAAACAAATCGTGTGATAAATCCTTGTATTGTCCCTTAATGTATTTAAAAATATTAATAATGTCTCCTCTCAGTCGCCTCTTTTCCAGTGTAAACAAATCTAACCTTTTAATCCAGTGCCTCTAACCCCTTAACCAGTTTAGTGGCTCGCCTCTGAACCTTTTCGAGTTCAAAGATATATTTTTTATAGTGAGGTGCCCAGAACTGTACACAATATTCCAGATATGGCCGCACCAATGATTTATACAGTGGCAGGATTTTACTCTCATCCCTTGTCTCCAATTCCCCGTTTTATGCATGCTAACACCTTACTTGCTTTTGTGGCTGCATTTTGACATTGCGTACTGCTACCAAGTTTATTGTTGATGAGCACTCCCAAATCTTTTTCAACTACTGTTATCCCTACATTTTCCCCATTTAGTTTATAGGCTGCCTGATTTTTCTTAGTCCCAAAGTGCATAACTTTACATTTGTCTGTATTGAACCTAAATCTCCATTTATGCGCCCAGACCTCAAGTCTAAATACGTCATTCTGTAGAGACTCAACATCCTTGTATGAATTAATTACTATACATAACTTAGTATTATCTGTGAAAATTGACACTGTGCTTTCCAGTCCCTCTCCTATATCATTAATGAATGTTAAACAACAATGGTCCGAGTACTGAACCCTGCGGTATTCCACTGAGCACTGCAGCCCATTCAGAGTACATCCCATTAATCCCCAGTTGCTGTTCCCTATTGAACAGCCAATGATTAACCCAAGTACAAATAGTGTCACTTACTCCAAGCTCCTTTAATTTGAGAATTAGTCTCTTATGTGGAACTTTGTCAGAGGCATTAGCGAAGTCCAAAAAGATCACATCCACTGCTTGACCCTGATCAATATTATTGCTCACTTTCTCGTAGAAGCTTATTAAGTTAGTTTGACAGGATATGTCCTTCACAAAACCATGCTGATTCCTAGTAATAACTTTGGAGGTATCCAAGTACTCAAGTATGCTGTCCCTTAATATACCTTCTAGTAATTTCCCCACTATAGATGTCAAACTTACCGGTCTATAGTTACCAGGGTGAGTTTTAATACCCTTTTTAAATATTGGGACTACCTCTGCTATATGCCAGTCCTTTGGTATTGTTCCTGATCTAATTGACTCTCTGAAAATCAAATATAGGGGTCTCAGTATCTCTACATTAAGTTCCATAAAAACCCTGGGGTGGAGTCCATCCGGCCCAGGAGATTTATTTATCATAATTTTACTTAGTCTCTCCCGGACTACTTACCTGTTTAAGCAAGTACCTAGCATCCGGTTGTTATCGTAGCTTATGTTATGCTCTATTCTCGTCAACCTGTCCTTATTCGTGAATACTGATAACAAGATTTTTTTAAATAGATACGCTTTTTCCATGAAAAGAGTTTATTAAATAAATCCACTTTTTCCAACACATGATATATCCCCCCCCCCTCCCTGTGGTGCACATGGTTTTGCCCATTAGATAACAATTTTGCTGCTGTGATCAGGTCTGAATTATGCCCCATGTTGTACAGCAAGGGGTGGATACACTCATTATTTTGTCATGCAGAGTAAATACTGTACTGGCTGCATTTTCATGTAGTTTACAAATGTGGGTCCCCTTTATTTTACACTGCAATTTAGATTTGCGTTTGGACAATCGCCTTTTAAATCTAAATTTCTCTGAACATTTTAAATCCTTCCACCTGCAGAGCAACATGGTTTATTATGGTGATTTTTCTTTATTGCTTTGACACCTGCCCCTATGTGTCCTTTATCCTAGTCATAAACCACAGCATACATTATAGAATTAACAGGACTCATTGCTACTATCTGACACATACCCATGTGTTGGTGCTCACTAAGAAAACTGGCTTAAGATTCACACTCACACAGACAAGACACCATTAAAGCTATATTATAATTGTATCTTATTATTATATGTTCAGATAACAATACTATATTAAATAATACAGTAGTACAGTATAGCAGCACAAACTTCTTAAACAAATACTATATAAGCCACCAAATTCATAACTCCAACCTTACACAAAATGTTCATGGAGGTCACTGCATATTCCAATTTCTAACAAATATTATTTCTCTACCATTCTCCACATGAATATGTTTCTTTAAAATGGGACCTCACTTGGACTTATACCATACAATAAATGAGTCACAGTTGCCACTAATTACTGCAATTTCTCACTTCACTTTCAAGACCTATTCCACTTACTTCAGTAAGATGGCCTGGCATTATGATTTCTAGGTTTTTGAAGTCTTGTATGCAGTCTACGATGACTGTACAGATCTTTACATTTCTGGAATTTGGGGTTTGCATTTGCGCACTGAAGTCACCGCTTGTGCGCTTGCACCGGGCCTCAGCGCCTGTCAGCTCTATTGTGTAGATCCCGGGACCCGGAACACAGGAGTCAGACTGTCCTCATGGCAGCCCCCCTACATAAAAAAGGTTGGAGCTGCCGCTAAACACATCTATTACCTGTATTTATTGTAATAATTAAATTATTGCATGTATGTCCTAAGGGAAAAGAATGTGTGAAAGGGACAATTCTTTTGAGACCTTGTGCAAATTGAATTCATGTGTTGGGGCCATATATTTGTATTCACTTCATCAGGCCACAGCCATGCCCACTTAACTTAGTTTTTTCTGGGAAAGGAAGCTGTAAGCTTTCATTGAAAAGCCGAGTGGTGCTATTATTAACAGAAGATAGTGTATAATGTTATTCCTTGTGTCACGATAACATGTCTCAAATCTACACTATAGATCTTG
This sequence comes from Pseudophryne corroboree, assembly GCF_028390025.1. Classification (NCBI taxonomy): domain Eukaryota; kingdom Metazoa; phylum Chordata; class Amphibia; order Anura; family Myobatrachidae; genus Pseudophryne; species Pseudophryne corroboree. Next base: position 484,958,731 of record NC_086448.1, read on the forward strand.
CTCTTATCATACTGCCAAGTACTGTTTCCTAAGTGTCAGAATCCCTTATCCCTCTGAGTATAGGGAGAGATTTAAAGTATATGTAGTGAATTTCTCACATTAATATATTCAGATGAATATGCTAAAGATCTATTACTGATATATCAGCAATCTTCTATTTGACAGTCAGCCCTTGTAAATTTTTATAGGTAGCTAATGGATTCTAGTTATCCTCTTTTGAGCATGCAATGAATATGCAATATTCTTATGCTCATCAACCAAGTCCTAATTACAGTACGTCATCATGGAGTTACATATTCATCATTTTCAGCACAACTGCTCCTTTAAATCCATAGAGATAATTACTCTCACATAATATTCCCCTTTTGAGGCAGTCAGTTTGAAGAAACTTTAGAGGTGGATTTTTTTTATAAAGGCATCCAGTTTTTACATTCAGACAATATAAAGGTGTTCAGTAAGTCATAGTCCTGTAATAACATAAGATACTGTACATAAAGTACTGTGTAGAAACTCATATTGCCACCCTCAGTGACTCTGACTGTGGTGCTGACAGGCAGCGTTACTTATAATAATCAGCCTTGCGCTGTGTGGATCTGACTACAGCATGTTTTTAGATGCTGGCATCTCTATCTAATAAGCAGGCTCTGTGTCATCACTTATATCTCCTGGATTGATATTTTGCCCAGCCCTAATATGCTGCAGTGCAACTCATAGCCCTAAGGACATTATTTCAATGTTTTCTGATAATAAATCATCCGTGAAACCAAAGATCTGTGACTGCATCTTGTTATTGTACTATATAAAAGATTGAAAATTGTAACTCTGACATGTGAAGATTTTTTCTACACTGTTAAAAGAAAATAAGAAGTAACTGAATCTTTTTTGAATTTATGTTTAGCTGGTTGCACTGTCCTCTGCAACCTACTCCACCACAGAGGCCCCATTATCACCCTCTCTTCCTTAATACGTAGAGCTAATTCTACTAAAAGTCGATTTTCGATTGTATTTGTGTTTCAAGGTCTGAATCACACATTTACCAACAGATGATTTTTGACATTGTTTAAAAAAAATGGCAAAAATCATCTGTTAGCAGGGGCAAATGCAGGATTTAGTATGGGGGATTTCCGTGTGTATGTGTGTGCATATAATATATATATATATATATATATATATATATATATATACACTGCTCAAAAGGGAACACTTAAACAACACATCCTAGATCTGAATGAATGAAATATTCTTATTCTTATTAAATACTTTGTTCTTCACATAGTTGAATGTGCTGTCAACAAAATCACACAAAAATTATTAATGGAAATCGAATTTATTAACCCATGGAGTACTGGATTTGGAGTCACATTCAAAATTAAAGTGGGAAAACACACTACAGGCTGATCCAACTTTGTTGTAATGTCCTTAAAACAAGTCAAAATGAGGCTCAGTAGTGTGTGTGGCCTCCATGTGCCTGTATGACTTCCCTACAATGCCTGGGCATGCTCCTGATGAGGTGGTGGATGGTCTCCTGAGGGATATCCTCCCAGACCTGGACTAAAGCATCCGCCAACTCCTGGACAGTCTGTGGTGCAATGTGGCGTTGGTGGATGGAGCGAGACATGATGTCCCAGATGTGCTCAATTGGATTCAGGTCTGGGGAACGGGCGGGCCAGTCCATAGAATCAATGCCTTCGTCTTGCAGGAACTGCAGACACACTCCAGCCACATTAGGTCTAGCATTGTCTTGCATTAGGAGGAACCCAGGGCCAACTGCACCAGCATATGGTCTCACAAGGGGTCTGAGGATCTCATCTCGGTACCTAATGGCAGTCAGGCTACCTCTGGCGAGCACATGGAGGGCTGTGCGGCCACCCAAAGAAATGCCACCCCACACTATTACTGACCCACTGCCAAACCAGTCATGCTGGAGGATGTTGCAGGCAGCAGAACGTTCTCCTTGGCGTCTCCAGACTCTGTCACATCTGTCACATGTGCTCAGTGAGAACCTGCTATCATCTGTGATGAGCACATGGTGCCAGTGGCGAATTTGCCAATCTTGGTGTTCTCTGGCAAATGCCAAACGTCCTGCACGGTGTTGGGCTGTAAGCACAACCCCCACCTGTGGACGTCGGGCCCTCATACCACCCTCATGGAGTCTGTTTCTGATCATTTGAGTAGACACATGCACATTTGTGGCTTGCTGGAGGTCATTTTGCAGGGCTCTGGCAGTGCTCCTCCTGTTCCTCCTTGCACAAAGGCGGAGGTAGCGGTCCTGCTGCTGGGTTGTTGCCCTCCTACGGCCTCCTCCACGTCTCCTGATGTACTGGCCTGTCTCCTGGTGGCGCCTCCATGCTCTGGACACTACGCTGACAGACACAGCAAACCTTCTTGCCACAGCTCGCATTGATGTGTTATCCTGGATGAGCTGCACTACCTGAGCCACTTGTGTGGGTTGTAGACTCCGTCTCATGCTACCACTAGAGTGAAAGCACTGCCGGCTTTCAAAAGTGACCAAAACATCAGCCAGAAAGCATAAGAGCTGAGAAGTGGTCTGTGGTCACCACCTGCAGGACAACTCCTTTATTGGGGGTGTCTTGCTAATTGCCTATAATTTCCACCTGTTGTCTATTCCATTTGCACAACAGCATGTGAAATTGATTGTCAATCAGTGTTGCTTCCTAAGTGGACAGTTTGATTTCACAGAAGTGTGATTGACTTGGAGTTACATTGTGTTGTTTAAGTGTTCCCTATATTTTTTTGAGCAGTGTATATATATATATATATATATATATATATGCACACACATGCACACACACACACACACACACACACACACAGAATGGCACTCACGGTCATAAAGGAAACGTGATATTAAATGCTTCTATGTTTTGATTCTATTAAAAAACTGTCGTCAGGAATCCAAACATTAAAAAGGTCTTACCTTAAATGTGAATGTATGTGAAAATATGTTAATGTATTTAAGGTAAGACCTTTTTAATGTTTGGATTCCTGATGACAGTTTTTTAATAAAACTATATATATATATACACACACTGATTGTATATACTTACATAGAACACACACATTCATAGTTACATAGTCAGTGAGGTTGAAAAGAGGCAAAATGCCCATCGGGTTCAACCTGTATTCTGCGTTAATCTGTTCATATTATACTGTGCATGCTGAAGTAATGGTTTAGTACCGATTTACAGCAATGATTCCAATCACTCCCAGAATATTAATGTCAATATGCTAAATGCTTAAGCCCTTGATACATTTTCCTGTTAGAAATTTGTCCAATCCGTTTTTAAAAGCAATTATATAGTCTACCATTACTACCTTCTCCGGCAGTGAGTTAAAAATCTTTATTCCCCTTACGGAGAAGAACACTTTCCTACGTTGTGTACTGAATTTTGTCTCTTCAAGCCTCAGTGTGTGCCCACACGTCCTATACAGAGTTCTTTTAATAAACAAATCCACTGCTAACTCTTTGTAATGACCCTTTATATATTTGAAGATATTAATAATGTCTCCTCTTAGTCTCCTCTTTTCTAGTGAATACATGTTTAATTTAGTAAGCCTCTCCACATATTCCAGTGTCTCTAACCCTTTAATCAATTAAGGAGCTTGTCTTTGAACTCTTTCTAGTTCCCCGATATCCTTTTTGTAATAGGGGGCCCAGAACTGAACGCAATATTCCAGGTGTGGGCGTACCAATGATTTGTACAACGGCAGAATTACATCCTCATCCCTGGTCTCAATGCCCCGTTTAATGCACGCAAGCACTTTACTTGCCTTCTTTGCTGCAGTTTGGCATTGTGTACTGTTACTAAGCCTATGGTCTATGAGCACCCCCAAATCTTTTTCCACCATAGTTACCTCTAGATTTTTTCCATCTAGAGTGTAGGATGCAAGTGTGTTTTTTGTCCCAAAATGCATAACATTGCATTTTTCTATGTTGAACCTCATTTTCCATTTAGATGCCCAGAATTCCAGTTTAACTAAGTCATTCTGTAGAGACTCCACATCGGTTTCTGAGTTAATTACCTTACACAGTTTAGTGTCGTCTGCAAAGATTGACACTGTGCTTTCCAGGCCTATTCCTAGATCATTGATAAATACAATGAACAGCAGTGGGCCAAAAATGGACCCTTGTGGTATTTCCGCTGACTACTGGTGCCCAGCTGGAGAACATCCCATTGACCACTACTCGTTGTACCCTGTTATCCAGCCATCTACCTATCCATGTACAAATAGTATTTCCTAGGCCAAGTTCCCTTAATTTGTGGACCAGTCTCCTATGTGGCACTGTATCAAAAGCTTTTGCAAAATCTAAGTAAACCACGTCCACTGCTTTTCCATGGTCAAGATTTTTGCTCACTTCCTCGTAGAAGTGAATTAAGTTGGTTTGACATGATCTGTTCCTTACAAACCCATGCAGACTTTTAGTAATAAACTTAGATGCCTGTAGGTGCTCCTCTATGCTATCCCTCAAAATGCCTTCTAATATTTTACCCACTATAGAGGTTAAACTAACTGGTCTATAGTTTCCAGGATTATTTTTAGTTCTCTTTTTAAGTAAAGGCACTACCTCAGCTATGTCGCCAATCCTTTGGTACCATGCCTGATCTAATCAAACTATTGAAAATCAGGTATAGGGGTTTTGCTAGCTGTGTCCTAAGCTCCATAATAACACTAGGATGAAAACCCTCTGGGCCTGGTGATTTATTAATCTTTATCTTGCTTAGTCTCTCCTGGACTACTTCCTCACTTAAACAGGTATCTAGCCAAGAGTCACTACCTTCACTGTCGTTAAGCACTACTGTCACTTGTGCATCCTCCCTGGTGAATACTGAGGAAAAAAAATTGTTCAATATTTCCGCTTTTAATTTGTCATCATTTGTCAATGATCCCAATTCATCTTCTAATGGGCCCACGTTCTCCTTCTTCAACCTTTTGCTGTTTATATATTTATAAAACTTTATATATTTATAAAACTTTTTAGGATTGGTAATTATACATACACAAACACACATGCATGCATATATACATACATACACACGCACACACACACACACACACACATACAGTACATACATACATACATGCATACATACATACATACATACATACACACACAAACTTCATATACAGTACATACTGCATATTTTATACATACCAGGGGCTGGGAGGTGGGAGAAGATGGATGGCACTGTAATTTAGGACAGAGGTAGCTGCTGTGGCTAAGCATGGACTGCAAGCAGCTTTCCCCAGACATTTATAGATCTCTGCTGCTGCTACTGCTTCTGCTACAGCAGCAGCAGCTATAGTAAACGGCCGCGGTCTCGGCTTTTACTGAGACAGAGACACTGCTGTCTCTCTCTCAAAAATAAAAGAATTGTTTCATCAAGGGGGGGTTTCCAGGTACTCAGAAACCCCCCCTGCATGCCCCACTGGTTAGTCATTTTAGAATTTAGACCCTGAATTCAAAATCGATCAAAAGTTGACCCAACATCAACAAAAAATCGATTAACATCGACCATTAGCGGCTCTTAGTAAATATACTCCTTAGGGTCTGATTCAGATTTGTAAGTAAAGCAAAAAAAAAAAAGAAAAGTACATTTGTGTCTGGAGCAGATTATGTTAACTATGCAAGGGGAGCAAATACATTTATATATTTTCTGTGCAGGATAAATACTGGCTGCTTTTGCATGTAGACTACAAAAGTTAGAGTTTTTTTACACTGCAAATTTGATTTCAGTTTAAACTCACCGAACCTAAATCAAAATCTCTCTGCACATGTTACATCAGCCCCCCCTGCAGTGCAACATGGGTTTGCCCAGTTGCTTGCTTTTATGCTTTGTTTGCAAATCAGAATCAGTTGCTTAGATTGCATAGAATAGTGGAAAAATGGTGCGTAATATGCATAAAAGATTTTTACAGGTTTATTTATGATATTCAATTATATTTAATTATAGGAATGATTTTAGGAAAGAATATACAAAGCCTAAACTCGCAGCATTAATAGCTGACACTGTTTCAATATATTAATATATAAATAACAGGATAAGACCTGTTATATACACTTTCATAATAAATACACTCATGATACATATGTCCAATCTGCTTGTGCAGAAAGGTACTGTAATGAGAGTTCACTCTAGCAGCACCAATATTCGCTCCATTTATAAGCATATTGGAAACAAGTCCTAAAAGTCACACTTCATAAAATAACACTACTTTGTCAGTGGTGTTCCGCTGACATATTGATCTTACCAGTAAAACAACTAATCTTTCTTGCTTATACACATAACAATGGGGTTCACTACGGGTGGCCGGCGGTCGGGCTCCCGGCGACCAGCATCCCGGCGCCGGGAGCCCGACCGCCGGCTTACCGACAGCTTGGCGAGCGCAAATGAGCCCCTTGCGGGCTCGCTGCGCTCGCCACGCTACGGGCACGGTGGCGCGCTACGCGCGCCACACTATTTTATTCTCCCTCTATGGGGGTCGTGGACCCCCACGAGGGAAAATAAGTGTCGGTAAGCCGGCGGTCGGGCTCCCGGCGCCGGTATACTGAGCGCCGGGAGCCCGACCGCCGGCAAACAGAAGACCACCCATAACAATGAATACAGTCAGGGGCATTTTAACAGAGGAGGGGGCCTGTGAGCAGACTCTGGTTGGGCCCCCTCCTCTCCGTGCATTGTGCCAGAGTCTACTGCACATGCGCAGGTCTCCGGAAACATGGTGCCTACCATGTTCCAGAGACTATTTACCTACTGGGCATACGCAGTAAGAATATTGGTGGTGATTTTTGCTGCGGCTGCAGTGCCCGAAGTGGAACTCCAGAAAGGTAATTATTAAAACATGAGTGCAGTGTGTGCAGTGTGGGCCACCCTAGGCCCAGGGGTCAGTGTGCACTACAAACATTGCACCCATTATAGAAATGTCAATGCATTTTCAGCTGGTAAAAACGGACGGATATTGCAATTTATGACATCCGATTAGAGGCCTTTTTAACTGACAAAAATTGACCCGTGATCGCACAAAAACACGTGTGACCGGAGATAAATTACCAATCCCATGTGTTATTGTGGCTCTGGTGGTTTCGTTTGGGGATTATGCTTTGTGTGCCTCAGGCATATTTGTTTTACCAGATAAATATGCCTAAAGCATGTGATCCATAATCCCTGATAAGTGCAAGTATCGGGGAATAAATACGCCAGCATCAGGGCTAATTGGATAGCCCCCAGAGCAGCTATCAACAGCTGTAAAGTACCACTGCTAAAAGGATATCCCCCTTATTGTCCACAAACATGATGTAATATTACCCCTATCTTCTATTTCATCCAAATTGTATGAGGTCATATGTTCTAGGGAGAATCTTCCAGATATATAAGCAAAGAGTCCAAATCCTAATAGGCCATGCACTACGTGTCAAGAGATCAGAACCGGAGCCACCTAGTGTGAACTATAGATTAATTTGCAAGATGCTCACATCAAAGTATTTATCACCTTATCATCTTTATCACCTTTAAAATTGCATATTTTTATCCATACATATTTTGGAACACTAACAACCTAGTTTGATCCTAACATTTACCATAATGTATTGGAATAATTTTTTATAATCAATTATCTTTTGGGTTTGTAAATTCATAAGTATGGGAAATATCTTTGTCCCAGGCCATCTTAGTAGAGTTAAGGCTACACATTAGTCCCTGACTGCTTTATTGTGCTTACTTGTTATTAGGGGATTCAGTTTAGATACCGCCTGTCAGGATCCTGACAGTCAGAATACTGATGCTGGAATCCCATAGTTACATAATTACATAGTTGTTGAGATTGAAAAAAGACAAATGTCCCTCGAGTTCAACCTGTATTATATATATATATATATATATATATATATAGATTAATTGAATGCTGTATCCTTGGATATTTTTCTAATCCATTTTTAAACTTATTGATTGAGTCCATCCTTACTACCTTCTCTGGCAGAGAATTCCAAATCCTTACCGTTCTTACTGTGAAGAACCCTTGTCTCCATTGTGTATGGAATTTTTTTTCTTTAACCTCAGGGGATGTCCTCGTGTCCTATGTAGTATTTTTTTTTTATATTAATAATGTCCCCTCTCAGTCGCCTCTTTTTCAGTGTAAACAAATCTAACCTTTTAAGTCTTTCCTCATAATCCAGTGCCTCTAAACCCTTAACCATTTTAGTGGCTCACCTCTGAACGTTTTCGAGTACAAAGATATTTTTTATAGTGAGGTGCCCAGAACTGTACACAATATTCCAGATGTGGCCGCACCAATGATTTATACAGTGGCAGAATTACACTCTCATCTCTTGTCTCCATTCCCCGTTTTATGCATGCTAACACCTTACTTGGTTTTGTTGCTGCATTTTGACATTGCGTACTGCTACTAAGTTTATTGTCGATGAGCACTCCCAAATCTTTTTCAACTACTGCTATCCCTACATTTTCCCCATTTAGTTTATAGGCTGTCTGAATGTTCTTAGTCCCAAAGTGCATAACTTTACATTTGTCTGTATTGAACCTCTTTCTCCATTTATCCGCCCAGACCTCATATCTAGATAAGTCATTCTGTATAGACTCAACATCCTTGTATTAATTATTTACTATACATAACAGTATCATCTGCAAAAATTTACACTGTGCTTTCCAGTCCCTCTCCTAGGTCATTAATGAATATGTTAAACAACAATGGTCTGAGTACTGAACCCTGCAGTATTCCACTGAACACTGAAGCTCATTCAGAGTAAATCCCATTAATCCCCACTCGCTGTCCCTATTGAACAGCCAATTACTCACCCAAGTACAAATAGTATCACCTACCCCAAGCTCCCTTAATTTGAGAATTAGTCTCTTATGTGGAACTTTGTCAAAGGCCTTAGCGAAGTCCAAAAAGATCACATCCACTGCTTGACCCTGATCAATATTATCGCTCACCTGTCAGAATGCAGATGGCAGAATACTGATGGGGTCAGGAAAACGATGCCAGAAATCCAACAGCTACAATCCCTACCATAATTAAAGTGAGCAGGTTAGGGCCAGGGAGGGAGGTTAGATTTTGGTGAACCCAGGGGGGTTAGTGATAGGCTGTGGGGGGCAGGTTAGGTTTAGGCTGCGGGAAGGGGGGTTAGGGTTAGGCACCACTGGGGGGAGCTTAGGTTTAAGCACTAAGCAGGGAGTTTTAGGGTTAGGCTGCAGGGAGGGGTGGTTAGGGTTAGGCACCACTGACGGGAGGTTAGGGATAGGCACTAAGGGGGAAATTAGGTTAGACTGTTGGAAGGGCGGGTTAGGGTTAAGGAAGAGCGGATGGCAAACCTACTTTGTCCCTGTCAGGATTTTAAACATGGGGATGCTGACATTGATAGTGTGACTGTCGGCATCCCATCTGCCAGTCACATATACCAAACCCATTGTCAGATGTGATTATATACCATTGATGATCATGCTTTTCCTTAACAATAATCTTCCTATCCTTTTAAATAACAAAATGATTCTTCTCTTTGGTCTACAGTATGACCATTTTAATAGATGAGAATGCACAATATGCCACAAAGCATGAAGCAATAACTTTTCACCCATCACTGCTTTAGTCAGATTTATGGGTGTATGTTTTATATTCTGCATGCAATAAACATTAACATGCAGTATGAATTTAAACTAGGTGCATCCAAAAAAATTTGAGTACCATATTAAGAAACTAACATTGAATAGGGGATGACAAAATTTTATTATATTCCAGCCCAGATCCTTCAACTTATGTTTTCATATTTTTTGTGCAATATTCTTGGGTTGGATTGCTGAAAAAACATGTTTTATTCTTTTGTCATACTTGGTACTGGCTACCGCAATCATATACCCCCTGCTTTAGTTTGAACCTGTTACATGGCAGTGCAATGGGACTGGTTATTAATTTAAGGCAGCTGAATATTCGACTTTTACAAATTTAATCTAATTAAAAAAACTTAAAAAAGATATAGACACATGTCATCATTATCAATCAACTGCATCTCCATGTGATTCAAACAGCTTAGTTCTAGGAACAAGTTGATAAAAATGACTATTGCATCATTGTGTTAAGTTTGTCAAGATAATTATAAAAGTATATCTGATTAGGATTCAAGTGAAATATGCAGAAATATGTATGTGTGTATGTTCCTGCTACGATTACCTATGCAAAAATAGTTCACATTTTCATGTCAAGAGTTGTAATATAATTCCTATATGAGTCATTTTATTAAACTGTAATGAACCAAGTTTATTTTATGATTGACTCCATATGTATTTCCGCATCCTACAACCTTTTGTCTTTATTGAGGTGTCCTATCTTTAAAAATCAACAACCATTTATTTGCCAATAGACTATATTAATTTATTTTAATTATAGGTGGTAGAAGTTGTAACTGTGTACTTAGAGGGTGAGAACAAAGAAAAATGTGAAGCAGTAAATACACCCTTGACTATGCAAACATTAACCTACTACCCACAATGGCTAAAAAAACTACTGTATGTGGTCCTGCAGGAAAGTAATCACTTTTTTTTTCATTTCCAAAGAAACATAGTAAACTAATTGTTAATTTGAGCTATTCACTTTCAGTGAATATTTATATCATTAAATTGGTATTATATTCAGTGATTGTTCATTGCAGCTTTCACTGTGTGATGTGACACAATTCACCTCTAAACATACATCTTGTGTTTTGACATAGACTATTTTGTACTTTTGGTATAAACTGTACTTCAAATATTACATTTTCTTTTAAACATTATAGCCAGCATTTGTAAGTAAGTTTACGGAAGTATATTGTGTATCTCAATCTAGTACCACATGTGGTCTTGGTTATGTAAATCAGTAAAAGAAAATTTGTTATGTGAACTTCACACTAGTAAAAATTAATGAACTGTAAGGAAAATGCCAGTTGTATACAGCAATTAATTATGATTCCATTTCTAGAAGCAAATATCAATTGGCCTAACTCTGGGAAATAAAGTTTAGATTTTATCAAAAGATATTTTAATTTCAATGATAATTACAGATAACCACTATACATGTAGAGCCCCAAAATATCTGATAATATATAAATCTACCATTGACTAATATATAACATGCTTTCAAATTAATGCATTTGAATACTGGAGACTAAACAGTACAAAGAGGTGTTGATGTAGCATTGGACACAACTTACGGCAATTATGTATGTGTAAATTGCATCAATTAAAGACATGCAGTCTGCACAATGTGTACAGACATGCCGAACTGGAGATTATTATGTTTTTTCAGAAGTATAATAAAAGTGTAAAATATGCTTTAAGCATATCCCGTGCAGTTATGCACCAGTACATGCTGGTACTGCGTATCAACACTTTTTATGAGTGGAGGTATTCTTTTTAATGCTTTTCTGTGCAAACAAAGTTGTAGGTTTAATATAAAATTATTTATGACACCTTTTATAGAATGAAATAAAGAACTATACTAGCCATTTCCAAACTCCTAGAAGATAATGGGCACCATTTTAGAACAACATATGGAATTGGACAGAAATCACTTCTCCTTGTGATGATAGTACATTGGCAGACTAAATAACATGGGATTAATGATTTAGGGTGGGATGTACTAAAGCATAAATGCATTAATAAGCCTATTTTGTGGGTTTTTACCGCATTTCCAAATGCACTAAAGACCCAATGCTGGGGCTCCGATGCAGAGGATAATGCCAGCTATAGCTAATTTATGAATCTCAACATCTTCCATCATTAGATCATATGACATAATATATCCCATCCAATCTGCACCAGGAACTATTCTGCACATTGATCTGAGTGATAATAAGGCACCTCACTCAAACTGCCAAATTCCCCATTACAAAGAAAAAAGAGAAGAGAGAAAAAATAGAAATGAGGAGGAAGAAAAAAGGGAAAAAATATAAAAGAGCAAATAATACAAATAAACTAAATGATATCAGTAACATCACAAACAAGTAGTGCAGCTGTGAGATATAAGGCCTTGGAAAAAAAGAACAATTACCAACTAATGCTGAAGAAAATTATCAGGACCCCAAGTGGGGAAGTGTTAAGGCATCACTTCACTACACACCCCTAATTATATCACTATGTTATCCAATATTATCAAACAGTAACTGCAATAAAGAGATGATAAATAACAGTATCTGAAATAATTTGGTAATCTTCACCTCTTTTCAATTAAAGAGTATACTAAATGTAAAAGGAGGCACACCAGAGGTGTTAAACATCTCAAAATGAAGTTATTACTGGAAACCTGTATTTTTTCATTGTGCTCCATGGAGTTCAGATTTGAAGCCTCCATTTCATCTCTTATAAAGGTTTTTTCATCCTCCACATATGATAAATCTTTTGGACCTTGTGGAGTAAAGATACACAATCTAAAGACATTTCTCGACAGGCTCTAGAGACCTCTGCAGAGTAATTTTGAAAGAGAAAGAGTCTCTGTCCCATTGTAAAGTTCCTTTATTTCTGGCAGCAGACCATATCATCCTTGTTGCAGAAGTTCAAGCATTTGAAAATGACAGGCCGAGGTCTGTATTGATACGAGTCAGGGCCCAACCTATGTACTATCTCAATTTCAAGAGAAGACACCTCTTCTAGAATTCCAAGTATTGTAATTCATGGTAAATCTGACTTTTATAGTTTCCTTGAGTCCCACTAGTCTAAGATAATTCTTCCTCAATCTATTTTTGAGATCATTGAGTTTTGACATCATACTGTATGCTGACGAGAAGAAGAAAGTGAGGCCACTTGTTGTTTAAGTTCTTCAATTTCCTGAAAATTTGTGCCAATGCTATTTTCATTCATTAAAATTTGACCAGACATAGACCCATGTTCTGATTTCAGATCTGTTACTGCTGATATAAGCTTGTCTGCTTGAGCTTGTAATAGCGGTTCCACAGTTTCCTTGATGGCCTTACCAATTTCTGCATGGGATGGAGTAGTGGTTGGAGGAGCTTTTGGAGGCATGATGTCGGACACTTCAGTCTCAATATCTGGATAATCTGTGTTTGAAAATATCTGTGTATAATCAGAGCCATGTTCTGTACATTTGCCACCACTCCTAATATATTGAGGTTTTGGCAGAATTTAAAAATTTGTCCATAACACTGTATACAAGCACAGGAGGTAGTGAGTGAATATATACATTTTCATCCAGAATTGGAAGCATATCAATCATAATATCACAGCTGTGATCATGAAAAAGCTACTTTATCTGCATGTAAACGGAGCTTAGTAAAAAGTGTGTTTCACACCAGTGTAGATGTCTGTAAGCTCACCTTCAATCTTCTACAATAGTAATCAATGCCACCAATATATGTGAGTGTCAGGAGCATGGTGAATTGAGTGCGCTAATAAATGAGCAAGAGATTCCAAGTTTTAAAGTGTATTCACATGGTTTTCTGGCCAGCAACATCACCTGAACAGCACCATAACTTGCAAATAATAAGTAGAAGTCTCTCTAATCATTTATCATGTGTGGGGCATGGGGGCATCAAGAGATAAAAATCACTGGGGTAAATGTGAAGCAGTGATAAGTATGGAGAAGTGAGCCAGTGGAGAAGTTGTCCATTGAACCAGGGGTGATTTCTAGGGGTCCAGTTGACCCAGGCAGACTGACGTAGCTTGCAGATAGACCATTGCAGTTAAGCAGCAGTTGCAGTGGTGGGTCTAAATTTGAAATAGGGGAGCCACAGAAACATCCCCTCCAAAGGTTAACCCACATTGTAGGAAAAAACTCACTATCAGTGTGAAGTCAATGGGAACCAGATGGGAGTAGTAGCAGAGCAGACAGGACACCAACCACTATTGGAACATGATCTGTCCACCTCCATTGGCTAGCTAACCAGCCCACCCATGACTATGTATCATAGATAAGGTGGACAAAAGTCTAGCTATCAAATAGTGATGTGCACCTGACATTTTTTGGGTTTTGTGTTTTGGTTTTTGGATTCGGTTCCGCGGCCGTGTTTTGGATTCGGACACGTTTTGGCAAAACCTCCCTGAAATTTTTTTGTCGGATTCGGGTGTGTTTTGGATTTGGGTGTTTTTTTTTACAAAAAAAACTCAAAATCAGCTTAAATCAAAGAATTTGGGGGTCATTTTATCCCATAGTATTATAAAACCTCAATAACCATAATTTCCACTCATTTCCAGTCTATTCTGAACACCTCACACCTCAAAATATAATTTTTAGTCCTAAAATTTGCACCGAGGTCGCTGGATGGCTCAGCTAAGCAACCAAAGTGACCGACACAAACACCTGGCCAATCTAGGAGTGGCACTGCAGTGTCAGACAGGATGGCAGATTTAAAAAATAGCCCCCAAACAGCACATGATGCAAAGAAAAAAAGAGGCGCAATAAGGTCGCTGTGTGACTAAGCTAAGCGAGCCAAGTGGCCGACACAAACACCTGGCCCATCTAGGAGTGGCACTGCAGTGTCAGACAGGATGGCAGATTTAAAAAATAGTCCCCAAACAGCACATGATGCAAAGAAAAAAAGAGGTGCAATGAGGTAGCTGTGTGACTAAGCTAAGCGACCCAAGTGGCCGACACAAACACCTGGCCCATCTAGGAGTGGCCCTGCAGTGTCAGACAGGATGGCAGATTTAACAAATAGTCCCCAAACAGCACATGATGCAAAGAAAAAAAGAGGTGCACCAAGGTAGCTGTGTGACTAAGCTAAGCAACCCAAGTGGCCGACTCAAACACCTGGCCCATCTAGGAGTGGCACTGCAGTTTTCTAGCGAGAGGATGAGTGCTTCCATCCTCATGTGAATCTGAACCACTAGCCATGAACATAGGCCAGGGCCTCAGTCGTTCCTTGCCACTCCGTGTCGTAAATGGCATATTGGCAAGTTTACGCTTCTCATCAGACGCTTTTAATTTAGATTTTTGGGTCATTTTACTGAACTTTTGTAGTATACTTGACGACACAGAGGTAGAGCAGTGGACTACTGTACCGCACTGCTATATTATATACTGGTGGTCAGCAAAATTCTGCACTGTCCTCCTACTATATACTGCGCACAACTAAAATGCAACACAGGTATGGATGGATAGTATACTTGATGACACAGAGGTAGTGCAGTGGACTACTGTACCATACTGCTATATATATACTGGTGGTCAGCAAAATTCTGCACTGTCCTCCTACTATATACTGTGCACAACTAAAATGCAGCACAGGTATGGATGCATAGTATACTTGACGACACAGAGGTAGAGCAGTGGACTTCTGTACCGTACTGCTATATATATACTGGTGGTCACAGCAAAATTCTGCACTGTCCTCCTACTATATACTACAATGCAGCACAGATATGGAGCGTTTTTCAGGCAGAGAACGTAGATATTTTCAGCACACTGAGCACAGATATTTGCAAGCATACTGAGCACAGATATTTGCAGCACACTGAGCACAGATATTTGCAGCACACTGAACACAGAAACTGAGAGAGCGCAGCCACATCCTCTCAATATCATCTCCAAAGCACGAGTGAAAATGGCGGCGATGCGCGGCTCCTTATATAGAATACGAATCTTGTGAGAATCCGACAGCGGGATGATGACGTTCGGGCGCGCTCGGGTTAACCGAGCAAGGAAGGAAGATCCGAGGCTGCCTCGGAACCGTGTAAAATGGGTGAAGTTCGGGGGGGTTCGGATCCCAAGGAACCAAACCCACTCATCACTACTATCTAATAGAAGCCTGTTTACAGCAGAGGCTAGGGGGTGCAGGCTGGGTAGCCAAATAATATTATGATCCTAATTAAGTTGACAATCAATAGGTCAACCCCATATGGTTGACAGGTATTAGGTCAAAATGGTCAAAAAAGGTCAACTTGGTCAATAGGTTGACATGTAATTGGCTGACAATGCATATGGCCGAGAGTTACAAAAGATCTATATGTTCAAATGGTCAACATGACAAATGTCAACACGCATATGGCTGACAGAAGTTTTCTTGGATTTGTTTTTCTTTTTATTCAACTTTTTCATACTTTACATGTACTATGATTGGGAATAGTAACCTGTGCCAAGAGTGAGGTACCTTGCCCAAAGCAAGATGAGTGAAGCTGTACACTAATTGGGCATACGCTTTGATTGAGAAAATTAAACAAAAAACTTTAAAATGTGTGCCATCCATTTTCATGTTGACCTTTTCTTCTTTGGTACCTGTTGACCTTTACCAGTGTCTACTTTTTACCTCGCAACCAAATGACCCTGTTGACCAAATAACCCAGTCAACCTTTTCAGTGTTAACCATGTGGGGTCAACCTATTGACTGTCAACCTAATTCAGGTCTACCTAATTATCCATAGCTGGTGGTCTGATCATGCTCTGACACTGGTTGGTGTCCTGTCTCTCAGACAGAACTACTATATGATTCTACACCCTGGCTGTGAGTGGTAGTGCAGGGTGGCACCCTCCTTCCCTTCCATGGCCAGCTTCCCTAGCTGGCTAAGAGTTAGATATGCCTCTGAGTGTATCACAACACAAAAAAATCAGTAGAATATAGTGTACAGATATATCCACATACACCTTTCCTTATTTAAGCAATATTGCCAAATTAGCTATGCAATGGAATTTACAGTTTAGCCACGTCTTCTGATTTTTCTTAAAATATGCTACTTTAATCTACTAGGTTATACAAACTCTTTTGTGGCAAAATAAATGGAAATCCATACTCATCCCTTGATAGAGGGTAATTGTCACTGGAAAAACTTGCACAAGGGAATTTGCATAGCAATGGATTTGCTTGCTTCTGTCAATACTTTGATCAAGTCATTAAGAGAGTATTGCATGAAAGTGAGCTTTGTATATAGCCATGTGATAAACACTTCTAAAATACATGAATGAGGTTGTATTGCAAATGGGTGTATGAATAAATTAGACTTACTTTAAGGTGCCAGCACTATTGGTTCCAGAGCTTAGTAATGGAGCTTTTAGGATTAATGACCATGTAGCCAAAATAATACATACACTAGTATACAGTTACTGTAGACAATTAAATTGAGAGAAACAAAAATAAACAAAATAAAAGCAAATAGCTTTCATAAAATAAGTAAGATAGGTTAATATGATGCTTAAACAAAACTGATCATAAAAAATATAAAAGACGGGAAAGAAATTACATCAAATAGTGGATAGCAGGGTAAACTGTAGAATAGGAAAGTGTTATCACCCAACTGCATCAGTTTCCTCAGCCTGCCCAGTAACATTTCATGGTCTGCTAACCACTTCCTCAGGCTGTCTCATATGACATAATACTGTATCTGAGTAATTAAATCATTTCTGAAGTTTTAAGTTAAAAGCACCTCTTCTCCAGCTAAATCTGGAAGTAGATATAGTTTAAGTAGCAGCTAGTGTCATTTTTTCTGTGTTGCTAACAATCCATAAGTGGCAAAGGCTACTGTGCATGTACAGTAGTGATATCATTTATTAACAATTACTTATATTGCATCAGCTGGTTTGGGTATGTTATGCCGGCTCCCGGGATCCCGTCAGTCAGCAGCTGAAACTGGGATCCCGGCAGCAGAATGCTGGTGGGGTGGGCAAGTGCAGCGAGCCACCGAGCCTGCAGCATGATGAGCACAATGAGCCTGCAAGGGGCTTTGATGTGCTAGCTCCCCTGCTGGCATTCTGCTGCCTTGAGTAAGAATAGACCCTGTGGGTGTCTGCATTCTGACTGCCAGCATTTTTAGCATTTGGGATCCCGGCGTCCCAAGCGTCAGTAACATAACTGCATCCCCATCAGCCTATTCCTTGGTGAACAGTAATTAAATCAATCAATCAATCAATCAATCAATCAATCAAGACTAGGTAAACCAGACAACAAGGTATAAGAGTCCATACTCACAAGCTCACATTCTATAGGGAAATAGTAATTGATAAATGCTAAATATTGCATAACCAGATTGCAGGGTGTAACACTGCAGCTTCTCAGACACTCTTGACTCTCCTGGTGCTGCCTACACACTGACTGGCATGTCTCCAAAGGCCAGTCAATATTCAACTTCAGAATAAAGTTCCTGTTGCTTTGGCGCAGCCATCTTGACTGAGGTCAACTGATAGTATTGTAGCCACAGAGACTTACTTCTCACATGACTCCAGTGTACTATACCAGTGCAATGAGCCCATTATAAACCATTCCCAGGCACATGTCTCAAGTCTTCACTGGGTTCTCTGTCAGAAGTGATCCTCCATTCCTTAGTTACCTGATTCTGTTCTATTCTTCTCTGGTTTATACAGAATGCTCTATTTTCTGCTTATGAAGTTTTTGCTTAGATTCTATGCTTTCCACACAGCAAGAAGGATTCCTCAATATTAATCTTGCTGTAATCAGTGCTGATCATAGTCACCAGTTTGCTGAATGCTTTCTGCAGGTCTACGTGAATCTTCAGCTAGAGTCTGCATTTTTTGCTTCTTGCATGTAGTCTTAAACATGTTACAATACATGTGAACTGAACTGTCACCACTGACTGGCTCCAGTTACTTTATTACTGCAGTAGATACAGAAATCTTTACTGTGATAACATTCTGTATCTCTATTTTCTCAAGGTTTAACTCAATAGCTACCACTGCCAAGATCATACTTCAGCTCAGATTAGGTTTTCTCTATTCTCCTATGCTATACCAGGGTGTTGTGTGCCTCACACAGCTAAATCAGTTACAACTATAGTTTGTTGTAGCATCCTGCATGCAGCTTCCTTCACCACATGTGATATGGGTTCACGACTGCTACTAACTATTCATAATAGTTCATAACTGCTACTGACTATTCAAGTTCTACAGCTGTCATTGCAGACACATATCCCTATTATACTGTGTTTACAAACACTCACATATCCAAGTCTCCAATTTTTACAATTCCTACCCATGGTGCCAGTCCTGAGGTTCTTGGTTGGTTGTATCAACTAGTCATGCAAAAATTCTGGCCTTGTATTAGCAAGATGTGAAAGTAAAGGATAATATGTGCAGATATGTGTGGGGTAAATATACTTTAGGGGATGTTATTAGGTAGGATAGCTTTTGGAGTTTGTGTGGGTGATTATGATTTTGCTAAGTTTGCCTGAAGAGGTGAGTATCTAGGGACTTTTGACTGCACACCATACAGTAATTCAAAACATAATAAGATATGCTGTCATGCTGATACTTGTAGTTCCACAAAGAAAAAAATAAAGTGTTGATGTACACTATAGTACTAAGCACTGCTAATAAGAATAATTATAATAAACTGCAATCTAACATAGAGCTACATTGAGGTGCTTAGCATAATTTTTGGCCAAAAATATAGGCCCACCAGCTGTTGGCAGGAATCCTTGATGTTTGGGACCTACTAGTGAGGTCACTAGGTTGTGGTTGGTGAGCCCATATTTTGGCAAACAAATTGTGATATGCATCCCAATTTTGCTCTATGTTAGATTGCAGAGTTTATTATAATTGTTCTGGTTAGAAGTGCTTAGTACTATAGAGTGTGCATCTGGAGGCACCTTTTTCAAAAGACATTAATTTTTCTTTAGGACTTAGATCATTATTTTATACTTTAGCAAAGATATGTACAACAAGGAAGAGGCAATGCCTGGTGTAGAAACAGGCTTTGCCAGTCCACGATACGACTGTGTACTAAAGACCTAGGTATTTTAGTGTATAAAAAAGAAGTGTCAACAGTGTCAAATGTAGCAGAAATATCAATAAGAATAAAGTGAGTAATGGCTGTGATCAAATCATTCACTTCCTTAGTCAGTGCAGTCTCTGTGGAGTGTTGTAAACAAAAACCTGACTGAAGTGGGTTCAAGAAGTTGTGCAAGTCAAGAAAGTGTGTGAGATGTGTGTAAGCAAGTAACTATATTGTAGCTTGGAGAGCCATGGGAGCTGAGATATGGGATGGTAATTTAAGAGAGGCTTAGGGTCAGTATTCTGTTTTTTTAGTATAGGAGTAATCACTGCATGTTTAAAGAATATGATATGGAAAGGATTCTTACTCCATGTTTGAATAATATGATGGAAGACTTTCTACAAAATTAGTAATTGATCTTCAAATACTGAATCTATTGGTTTAAAATAATAAATCATCTCTCACAGAAAAAACACCTTCAAAAAGTGGCTACCGTACTTCATATATATCTTTCCACACTGTCCTTACTTACTGTTCTCCTTACATAAAATTCAGGAAACCTGCCAACTAGGCAGTACAAGTGTACTCTGCACATCTTTACTATTACCTTGAGATTCTGTTTGATCACATCTCTAAAGGTATTTGTTCTAGGGCTTATAATTGGATCAATAAATGTGTACAGTTTTTGCTATAATAAGCTTTGTGCGCAAAAAAAATATTTTAATGAAGTTGCAAAAAATCTGTTTTGATTGGATCATCTCTTGACTAGCATCTGGTTGCATGGAACACCTGAGTGATTACATCAATTATTATTGTACAGTACTTTAAGAGCTCATAGGGGATGTTGAATTACATTGTTCGGTAAAGACAAGAAAACTTTTTTTGTGTTACAGGTTGAGTATCCATTATCCAACATGCTCAGGACCAGAAGTATTTTGGATATCAGATTTTTCCATATTTGGGATAATTGCATAGCATAATGAGATATCATTGCGATGGGACCTACGTCTAAGCACAGAATGCATTTATGTTTCATATACACCTTATACACACAACCTGAAGGTAATTTTAGCCAATATTTTTAATAACTTTGTGCATTAAACAAAGTGTGTGCACATTCACACAATTAATTTATGTTTCATATACACCTTATACACACAGCCTGAAGTTCAGTTAATACAATATTTTTAATAAATTTGTTTATTAAACAAAGTTTGTGTGCACTGAGCCATCAGAAAACTATCTCACTCTCACTCAAAAAATTCTGTATTTTGGAATATTCTGTGTTTTGTAATATCTGGATATGAGATACTCAACCTGTATTTAGTAATTCATTTTTTTTCATAGAAATAGGAATTAGATTTCACATATTTCACATTTAATTTAATTTAGAGTAATGTAAGGGAACTACAGGTATAATATTCAAAATGGTATACAACCTTTCTATAGGAAATGTATGCTTCACTGAAGTTTTGCACACTGTACCATCTCCAGTAATGAAAAAAAGTTTACATTTTAAAGAGCAGAATTGTGATCATATTTTCAGCACATTGCTGTGGTGTATTTTGGCAGATTTACCATTGTCAAATATAATTACATTATGAGCTGTATTGTGTCTAAGACAACTATAATTTTAACCAAAACTGTGTAGATTTCCCTCCATTTTCTCTTTATTTTGTTCACTGCTTACATTAATGTCTTCATAATCACCATACAAAGTCCTTCTCTTCATATAATAGAATAAATGCTTAAACCCTGTCACCTAACATACTATTATTTTTGTAACAGCAGAAGTAGAGCTAGCAACAGATTAACCATTTACTGGCTGCCTACTGCTATATACCAGCACAATGATTGCTGGGTATGCTTAACTGAACTATAAGGAAGCAGGTAGAATATGTCATCAACATTGTAGTCATTAATCTTTGCTGTCATTGACAAGAGAATCTGGAGAATGTGCTGCTTTCTTGTCTTGACAAGAACTCCTGTTATGTCACTGCAGTAACATCACAAAAACATACTGGTACCTGTAGGTTAATTGGTTGAGACAAAATCTATGTGTTTGTGTGTTTATGTGCAAGGGTTTGAGAGTATATTAGAGAATTTATGCTGAGCGCCCCAATGGATTAGAGACTAAAGTGAATGACTAAGTATTCCCTTTAAAGAGCTGTATAATATTGTAGTGCTCTATCACTAAACAATAACAATTTAAAAAATAAATACAAGCCATATCCCAGCAAAATTCAGCCTCATGCAGTGCAGGAAGGGCCTTTATCAACCCACCCTTTTATCTGATAGTGCTACATTACATAATCATCATTGATGTTATCAACTCTGTTCCTTCTTTGCTGATCTCCATTGTCTACTCGGGGACACTACAGTAGCTGCCACTGAGCATAGGAAACAGATGCCTTGACTTGTTTTATAGTATGAAACCAAAGTAAATCTCTATACTTACGGCATCTTTAAAATTCAGATAACCACAAAATTTACCAGCAAAATGAAATAAAAGGTCTTTACTAGAATCAGGAAAACATAGCCAGGAACAAAGCCAGAATTAAATACTCAATTCCCTCAGAAGATCTGCTTAAAGTCATACATGCATTTGTATCATCATGCCTAGACTATTGCAATCCCCTCTACATTGGTCTCCTAGCAAAATAATTGCACCACTTGCAAACGGTACAAAATGTAGCTACAAACCAGACCCGTTCCAGCCATATAACATCAAATCTCTACTGCTTTTACTGTCTACCTGTAAATGGCAAAACATTTTAAAGATTGGCTTACTGACTTGCAAGGTACTTGAAACAGCTTTTGATTTTTTACTGTCCCACTTGATTACTGTGATCTGTAGATGAATGATTACTAACAGTAACTAGAATCTCCCTGAATTCATCTGGGGATCAAGTTCTTTTAGCTCTAAGGAACTCTCTTCTCTACATATTTCAAGAAACCTCCACTCTAGAATCATTCAAAAATAGACTCAAGTCTTACCTATTTACTCAAGCATTTCACTAATATCTACTGTTAAGCTGGTTTTGTATTTTGAGCTGTAAAGACAATGGTACAGAACTAATTTCTATAAGGAGTAAAGTGCTATATAATTATTATTATTATTATTATTATTATTATTATTATTATTGATAGTTTATTTTAAAATTCCACAATGACTATTACATTTATGTCTATGCTTTTATAAAATTTGTTTGCATAATGAATTTCCAATACCCATCATGTCAGTGCTTTTTAAATAAAATATAATAATAATAGAATATAATGAAATTAATTTCATAAGTTCTTTTAGAAAAATTGAAAAAAACTATGTAAAACAAAAAATGAGAACAAATAATGCCTAATATACAGCAGCATTCATTATCACATGTTTGGGCATCCCAAACATAATTCTACCAATTCCTTGCAGTGAGCTATCCATCATGCCAGTACATCATTCATTATATGGAGGCAGAGATGTTATAGGACCATCACTCTGTCCATCTGTCATTTGGTTGTATTTTCAGAAAATCTTGCTGACTATAGCCAGCATTATTTATCTTCAAAATCAATTTTAACGTGTCTGCTTTAAACTAAAGAGGATATTAAGCCACTAGACTTTACTATCATTTTCAAAATACTTGCTATGTAAATAAAGTATTTTGGCTGAATATCTTTAAATACTGTAATCCCTCTAAATTTGTAACTGGGAGTTGCTTTTCTGGATCACAGTTTGTTACTGCTTTATTATGAGGGTTGTAACATATGCCAAACATTTTTTTTTTTTTTACTTTTTCTAGTAAAAATTGAGAGTCACTGTATATGTGACATTCAATAAAAATAGAATATCACTTACATTTTTTATAACCCAATAGTACATTAACTGTATAACCAAAAAGGGATTATTGGGTGCACATCTGTGCCATGCGCAAACGTCCCTCTTCCCGAGGTAAAGAAGTTGGAAGGTGTGGTAACAGCTGGATAATGTAGTTTCTCTGAAAATAAATACATTACACCTGAAAGGTCACAAGGTGCTAATAGTTATATTAAATACATGCCCAATTCTGTTTTGAAACCATTTTGTCAACACATACACGGTGAAAGAATTCTGGTGTTCACCTTGTATTGTGATACTGTAAACACTTGTGAAAATGTGTAATGTGGTTTCATAAGTGGCTCCCAGGAAGGAGTGCTCAATCAAAAAGTTAAATACCATTGTTGCTTTGAGAAATGCATGGCATGGGTTGTGAAAAAAAATCCTCACCTAGAGAGGTTTCTATTTGTGTCGTACAAAGTACACTCAAGATATATGCCATAAACAACAGTATATGTGATTGCCCATGGCCTGGACAACCTCGAGTGACCACAAAACAGGAGGACACATTTATCAGCATGTGTTCTAAACAGGGCAGATTCCAAACAGCTCCTCAGATCTATGCTGTTCTGATGAAAATGAGGAAGTAAAAAACATGTTGCTCACAACTAGTGATGAGCGGGTTCGGTTTCTCGGAAACCGAACCCCCCCCCCCCCAACTTCACCCTTTTTACATGGGTCCGAGCCATACTCCGATTCTCCCGTATGGCTCGGGTAACCCGAGCGCGCCCGAATGTCATCATCCCGCTGTCGGATTCTTGCGAGATTCGGATTCTATATAAGTAGCCGCGCGTCGCCGCCATTTTCACTTGTGCATTGGAAATGTTAGGGAGAGGACATGGCTGGCGTCCTCTCCGTTATTGTTGAACTTGATTGTGCACTATTGCTTAATTGTGGGGAGGGCTGAGGAGCAGCTGTATACTATAGGAGGAGTACAGTGCAGACTCTTGCTGATCAGTGACCACCAGTTATCCGTTCTCTGCCTGAAAAAAAAACGCTCCATATCTGTGCTCAGTGTGCTGCATATATCTGTGCTCACACTGCTTAATTGTGGGGACTGGGGAGCAGCTGTATTATATAGCAGGAGTACAGTGCAGAGTTTTGCTGACAGTGACCACCAGTATACGTTGTCTGCCTGAAAAACACTCCATATCTGTGCTCAGTGTGCTGCTTTATTGTGGGGACTGGGGACCACCAGTATAATATTATATAGGAGGAGTACAGTGCAGAGTTTTGCTGACCAGTGACCACCAGTATATAATATATAGCATTACGGTACAGTAGGCCACTGCTGTACCTACCTCTGTGTCGTCATTAAGTATACTATCCATCTAGATTCTATACCTGTGGTGCATTGCAGTTGTGCAGTTTGCTGACACAGTGACCACCAGTATATATAGCAGTACGGTACGGAATGCCACTGCTGTACCTACCTCTGTGTCGTCATTAAGTATACTATCCATCTACATTCTATACCTGTGGTGCATTTTAGTTTTGCAGTTTGCTGACAGTGACCACCAGTATATATAGCAGTACGGTACGGAAGGCCACTGCTCTACCTACCTCTGTGTCGTCAAGTATACTATCCATCCATACCTGTGGTGCATTTCAGTTGTGCGCAGTATATATAGTAGTAGGCCATTGCTATTGATAGTTACTGGCATATAATTCCACACATTAAAAAATGGAGAACAAAAATGTGGAGGTTAAAATAGGGAAAGATCAAGATCCACTTCCACCTCGTGCTGAAGCTGCTGCCACTAGTCATGGCCAAGACGATGAAATGCCATCAACGTCGTCTGCCAAGGCCGATGCCCAATGTCATAGTAGAGAGCATGTAAAATCCAAAAAACAAAAGTTCAGTAAAATCACCCAAAAATCAAAATTAAAAGCGTCTGAGGAGAAGCGTAAACCTGCCAATATGCCATTTACGACACGGAGTGGCAAGGAACGGCTGAGGCCCTGGCCTATGTTCATGGCTAGTGGTTCAGCTTCACATGAGGATGGAAGCACTCATCCTCTCGCTAGAAAAATGAAAAGACTTAAGCTGGCAAAAGCACAGCAAAGAACTGTGCGTTCTTCTAAATCACAAATACCCAAGGAGAGTCCAATTGTGTCGGTTGCGATGCCTGACCTTCCCAACACTGGACGGGAAGAGCTTGCGCCTTCCACCATTTGTACGCCCCCTGCAAGTGCTGGAAGGAGCACCCGCAGTCCAGTTCCTGATAGTCAAATTGAAGATGTCACTGTTGAAGTACACCAGGATGAGGATATGGGTGTTGCTGGCGCTGGGGAGGAAATTGACAAGGAGGATTCTTATGGTGAGTTGGTTTGTTTAAGTCAGGCACCCGGGGAGACACCTGTTGTCCATGGGACGAATATGGCCATTGACATGCCTGGTCAAAATACAAAAAAAATCAGCTCTTCGGTGTGGAATTATTTCAACACAAATGCGGACAACAGGTGTCAAGCCGTGTGTTGCCTTTGTCAAGCTGTAATAAGTAGGGGTAAGGACGTTAACCACCTCAGAACATCATCTCTTTTACGTCACATGCAGCGCATTCATCATAAGTCAGTGACAAGTTCAAAAACTTTGGGTGACAGCGGAAGCAGTCCACTGACCACTAAATCCCTTCCTCTTGTAACCAAGCTCCTACAAACCACACCACCAACTCCCTCAGTGTCAATTTCCTCCTTACCCAGGAAAGCCAATAGTCCTGCAGGCCATGTCACTGGCAAGTCTGACGAGTCCTCTCCTGCCTGGGATTCCTCCGATGCATCCTTGAGTGTAACGCCTACTGCTGCTGGCGCTGCTGTTGTAACTGCTGGGAGTCAATCGTCATCCCAGAGGGGAAGTCGGAAGACCACTTGTACTACTTCCAGTAAGCAATTGACTGTCCAACAGTCCTTTGCGAGGAAGATGAAATATCACAGCAGTCATCCTGCTGCAAAGCAGATAACTCAGGCCTTGGCAGCCTGGGCGGTGAGAAACGTGGCTCCGGTATCCACCGTTAATTCAGAGCCAACTAGAGACTTGATTGAGGTACTGTGTCCCCGGTACCAAATACCATCTAGGTTCCATTTCTCTAGGCAGGCGATACCGAAAATGTACACAGACCTCAGAAAAAGACTCACCAGTGTCCTAAAAAATGCAGTTGTACCCAATGTCCACTTAACCACGGACATGTGGACAAGTGGAGCAGGGCAGACTCAGGACTATATGACTGTGACAGCCCACTGAGTAGATGTATTGCCTCCCGCAGCAAGAACAGCAGCGGCGGCACCAGTAGCAGCATCTCGCAAATGCCAACTCGTTCCTAGGCAGGCTATGCTTTGTATCACCGCTTTCCAGAAGAGGCACACAGCAGACAACCTCTTACGGAAACTGAGGAAGATCATCGCAGAATGGCTTACCCCAATTGGACTCTCCTGGGGATTTGTGACATTGGACAACGCAAGCAATATTGTGCGTGCATTACATCTGGGCAAATTCCAGCACGTCCCATGTTTTGCACATACATTGAATTTGGTGGTGCAGAATTATTTAAAAAACGACAAGGGCGTGCAAGAGATGCTGTCGGTGGCCCGAAGAATTGCGGGCCCCTTTCGGCATTCAGCCACCGCTTACAGAAGACTGGAGCACCACCAAACAGTCCTGAACCTGCCCTGCCATCATCTGAAGCAAGAGGTGGTAACGAGGTGGAATTCAACCCTCTATATGCTTCAGAGGATGGAGGAGCAGCAAAAGGCATTTCAAGCCTATACATCTGCCCACGATATAGGCAAAGGAGGGGGAATGCACCTGACTCAAGCGCAGTGGAGAATGATTTCAACGTTGTGCAAGGTTCTGCAACCCTTTGAACTTGCCACACGTGAAGTCAGTTCAGACACTGCCAGCCTGAGTGAGGTCATTCCCCTCATCAGGCTTTTGCAGAAGAAGCTGGAGACATTGAAGGAGGAGCTAAAACAGAGCGATTCCGCTAGGCATGTGGGACTTGTGGATGGAGCCCTTAATTCGCTTAACCAGGATTCACGGGTGGTCAATCTGTTGAAATCAGAGCACTACATTTGGCCACCGTGCTCGATCCTAGATTTAAAACCTACGTTGTCTCTCTCTTTCCGGCAGACACAAGTCTGCAGAGGTTCAAAGACCTGCTGGTGAGAAAATTGTCAAGTCAAGCGGAACGTGACCCGTCAACATCTCCTCCTTCACATTCTCCCGCAACTGGGGGTGCGAGGAAAAGGCTAAGAATTCTGAGCCCACCCACTGGCGGTGATGCAGGGCAGTCTGGAGCAAGTGCTGACATTTGGTCCGGACTGAATGACCTGCCAACGATTACTGACATGTCGTCTACTGTCACTTTTTTTTGCAGGCTCCATCCTGTCTGACACTGCAGTGCCACTCCTAGATGGGCCATGTGTTTGTGTCGGCCACTTGTGTCGCTTAGCTTAGTCACACAGCGACCTAGGTGCGCCTCTTTTTTTCTTTGCATCATGTGCTGTTTGGGGACAATTTTTTTGAAGTGCCATCCTGCCTGACACTGCAGTGCCACTCCTAGATGGGCCAGGTGTTTGTGTCGGCCACTTGTGTCGCTTAGCTTAGTCACACAGCGACCTTGGTGCGCCTCTTTTTTTCTTTGCATCATGTGTTGTTTGGGGACTATTTTTTTGAAGTGCCATCCTGCCTGACACTGCAGTGCCACTCCTAGATGGGCCAGGTGTTTGTGTCGGCCACTTGTGTCGCTTAGCTTAGCCATCCAGCGACCTCGGTGTAAATTTTAGGACTAAAAATAATATTGTGAGGTGTGAGGTGTTCAGAATAGACTGGAAATGAGTGGAAATTATGGTTATTGAGGTTAATAATACTATGGGATCAAAATGACCCCCAAATTCTATGATTTAAGCTGTATTTTAGGTTTTTTTGTAAAAAACACCCGAATCCAAAACGCACCCGAATCCGACAAAAAATTTTTCGGTGAGGTTTTGCCAAAACGCGTCCGAATCCAAAACACGGCCGCGGAACCGAATGCAAAACCAAAACACAAAACCCGAAAAATGTCCGGTGCACATCACTACTCACAACCATCAAATGCCACATTGTAGCCAGTGGCTTTAAAGTACGTGTTGAAGACCAAAAACAATTGTTTAGCTCCAGAAAAAAAGAAGAGTGCATTATGGGCTAAAAAGCACAGAAGCTGGACCACTAGTAAGTGGAAGAAGGTTCTTTCCACAAACAAATTAAAGTTTAAGGTGTTCACCTCCAAGAGGTGCAAGTTTGTTCATTGTGCGACAGGCAAGCACATGCTTCTTGCTTGCATTCATCCCAAAATCAAACATGGAGGAGGTACCTTTATGGTCTGGGGACGTTTGAAGGTGGTGCAGTTGGTGACTTCATAAAAATTGATTGAATCATGGACTTCAAACATTACCACACCATCCTGGTGAGCCTTGCTATCCTTTCTGGCAACCACCTTATTGGTCGTTGTTTCACGCTACAGCAAGATAATGACCCAAAACATACCTCCAGTCTTTGCAAAAAGTATGTTCAGTCAAAACAATGACAACATGTGCTGAAGAACATGGTTTGGCCACCTCAGATTCCTGATTGTAATTCAATTGAACACCTTTGAGATCATCTGGACAGGTGTGTTACAAGTCAAAATCACCTCTGGGAGTTGCTACAAGACAAGTGGGCTGCAATTGGAGGTCAAACTTTAAACAAGTTAACTGACAGAATTCTTTGTATTTGCACTGCTGTGATCGCTGCTAGGGATGAATACTTTGAATAGTGAAAAATGTAAGAAAATCAAAACATGTTGTTTACTTGCAAAAAATAAATATATATTCATCACAAACTAGTTTCTTTTTTCATTACTTTGAGAAATATCAATGATTTGTGTGGTGTATAGAAATCAATGAACTTTAGAACATGCATTATGGTCCTTTTGAAATACTGTAACACTAATTTATGTCACAAGAGAATGAAAAATAATGAGGAATTGTAAAATGTTAATATTCTCTTCTGTTGTCTGCTGTGTCCTAGACATGACAGTAAATAGTGGATGAGAGAGGTATGCCAAGTGGACAAATAATTATAACCACCATGTGATTTTATATAAAGCAGCAATTCCACAGATAATGATCATGTAGAATGTCTGAATCCGCATAAGACAGAATGGCGACGGTATGCAGATACTAATGAAGTGTATGACTTATGAAATAATTGTTAAACAATGCAATTTGACATACTTTTAAAGTGAAATGATTGTCATGCTTGCAGCAGCAATTTGAGCTTTAGCAAAATGGCTACACTGGTGAATTATTTCCTAAGGCAGCCTTGCATACTCCACTTGCTCTAGTAACTCACCAATGTTTAAAAAAATGAGTGAAATAAAAATAATAATAATAATAATAATAATAATAATAATGTAATTTGTAAAACTCTCTACAGCCCCATATGGTGCTCTATTTACCAGGAAAGTTCCCAATAATCCCTATGGCCAATCTATCCTTCAACACAGCAGTGTCCATGGAAATAGTTATGAAAATGGCCTCGTGTAATGTAAACAATTCTAAAGAGCTTTTTCAAAAGTGTTTAAAACAATCATGTTGAACTTTGCCTACATGTACCTAAATCTAGAGCTGTCTATTGACCCTTTAAAACAGAGTGCATTATAAATATTGCCATACAGTACAGAGCATCATAGTTTCCTACTTAATTACAATGATCATGTTTCAACTTTATTTATTCAACATTATTGACAAACATTACAGTATTTCTTAATTTTACTGCAATATGACATCCACCTAAATCATGAAAACCCTCACAAATTGATTCATCCAAGATCAATAAGATGCACACTCTTCTTCTCACCTAATTTTCGAAATTGATGATTCCCACATTGATTTATATAAATAACTTACTAAAAATATTTTTTTATTAGTCTTTAAAAAAAATCATTTTGTGGCCAGTTCAGTGGTCAAAAGGTTTGAAAAGAGATACCAAAATCCAACAAATTAAAGATCCACAAATATTCTGACAAATATGATGGAACACAAGTCCATGTCTCAACATAATTTTATTTTATTAAAATTTTCTGAAACATAAATTGTTTTTCTGTTTTAAAAAATATTATACTGCTTAACAAATTGTTGTTTGCAATATAGAATAAAATTCTTTTTTTTTTAAATTAACTTTAAAAATAGATACTTTAACCCTACTTTTGAACAAGATGCTGAAGTGTGATCAAGACACTACACTATTAAAAAAAAACAACGAAAAGTTGTTACATAAATCTTGTACTGGTAGTGTATAATCTATAATAGCACAAATCTGACTGGTACAAATGCAGAAGAGAGCTGAAGGGAGCCCTGCTGCCTCCTTCTACTCACAGCTCTCACTGGCTGCTTACTTGATATAACCACAACCTTACTTCTCAACCAATCAGCACATAAAGCCAATGCACCTCAACCCAAAGGACCACTAGTCATATGGGATGTCCCACTATCTCATAGCAACCCTATTTGGAGGCTGAGATTAGAAAAGGAAATGGACAAACATTAAAAAGGATGGGTTAGGGGACAGAGATGGAAGATATGAGAGGGATTGGGATGGATACAGGGATAGAAAAAGGTGGCAGAGATGAAAGAAAGGTTGAGGGGAAAGAGATGAAAGAGAGTCAGGGAAAAGAGGGACAAATGAAAGAAAGAGTAGGAAAGCGAGATGATAGACACATATATGGCATCGTGGGGCAAAGATGCTAAAGTGATGGAAGACACATGTCAACACTTGGAACTTGTGAAATCCTTCACATCTCCCCACCAAATAAAATACACAGTCCTCCTAACTGTAAAACCCCCATGGCCCAACTCACAGCCAGCCCAACCTAATAGGGGAGGGGCAGAAATAAGAGAGAGATGGGGGACAGGGCACAGAAACAAGATAGACAAGTATTGAGAGATACAGGAGGGTATAGATTAAATAGACATGGGGTGCATAAAGCTAGAAAGACACTGATAGCATCAGGCTGCAAAGACAGGGGGTGCTTGAGGCTGTAGAGATCATAGATTGACAAGGTTGGAGATACAAGGAGGGGATGATACTATATAGTGGCTATAATATCTAGTTACCTTGCATGATGAAAGCTTAAAAATACTATTATACTATTTACATGTTATTGCAAAGCCATATGTTGTATACTGAAAAAATTAGTGTATTTGATACCATAGAAGCTAAGCATTTGGGCTTTTATTCTGCAACATTGGGTGCCTGTCTGCCCATTACACAACTTAATGATTTGAGAGCAAAAGCACTTGTCAATCTAAATATATTTTATATAAAAATAATAATACTATTAAATGGTTGATCAAACCAATATAAACATTGTAATGGATAAATGATATCACTCACTTTTATTTATTATCAAGGTAGTCTATATATAATTAAAAAATAGTTTAATTTTAATAATTTAACTGTTTGAAAATTAAATGTTATTTATATATACAAGTTATGTAAGTTCAATTATTCAGATATGTCCACATACATCTTTGCTCTAACTGTAAATAACCCTTCTTGGTGCACCACAGACTTTACAACTTATCTATGACAAATGTCTATTCCTGAATGGCATTGCCAAATATTTTACCCTCATTGATATTGAAAAAAATATTTTGAATTCACAATAGTAAAATATGTATGTACATATTTGTTTATTTTTTATTTTGTTTACATTTTCAAAGTTGTGAAAATATATATAAGTACAAAAATAAATGTTATAGTGTGATGTGAACTTACTACAGCTTCAAATACAACTAAATTTATGCAATTATACAGTAAATTGTATATAGCCTGGAAGTAAAAAAAACAACAATCTGGTTAAGTCAACTTTAAAAGAAACCATAGTGACTGTGTTCAGGTTGTTATGTATTATTGATCTAGAGTAGTAGCCAAAATTGTGGAAACCTTTTGTAAAAATTGTGTTCTTAGGGTTTAATTGTGTATAACTGCATTATATTTAAAGAAAATCATAAGAACTATATATCACTGGAAAGATACGTTTATACAAAATGTAATGCAGTTCACAGCAATGAATTATCTTTCTTGCATAAAAAGTTATAGCTATATAAAGATAGGGATACTTTATCTGTAAAGAGAGGGGTTTTCTTGAACTGAAAACTGACCAATACGAATGATTGTTCTGAGACCCAATCGGGTGTTGCGATGCCACAAAATTGATCCAATAAGGTGTTAGCATGAGAAAGCTC
Source organism: Pseudophryne corroboree (assembly GCF_028390025.1). Taxonomy (NCBI): domain Eukaryota; kingdom Metazoa; phylum Chordata; class Amphibia; order Anura; family Myobatrachidae; genus Pseudophryne; species Pseudophryne corroboree. The sequence continues at coordinate 484,991,535 of NC_086448.1, forward strand.
ACATTTCTTGCTACCAGAATTGATAGTAAAATATCTCATTTAGTTGTTTGATTATCACTAAGTTGGTCGCTGTTTTTTATGCGTTTATTTTACTTTAATTTCCTGAAGTAAGCTGGGTAACTTATTTAGTATGACAAGAAAAGTAGAAAGAGTTAACTGGTCACCTAGAAAAAGATACAAAATAATTACTTTATATGAAGAAGGTAACACTTACAAAAAACTAATAAGAAAAGTAGGTGGCAACATAACCAAAGGAGGAATTTCAAAACTGTGGAAGAATCTACAGACTCGGTCCATTCAAAACCAAACTGGTAAAGGTAGGAAAAGATCTACGACACCATGCTGTAATAGAAGAATGAATAAACTGTGCTTAAGTGATAGAAGAAAATTGTCTGAGGCAATTTAAAATTATTTACGTGAATGTGGCATAAACACCAGTGCCAGGACTGTTTGATGCAGACTTCAACATTTTTGATTAAACGCCAGAATTTCAAGGAAAAAGTTGCGTTTATCTCTCAAACAAGGACAGAAAAGATTAGAATGGGCTAAAAAGCATAATAATTGGTCAGAAGAACTATGGAACAGTGTCATCTGAAGGGACAAAACCAGAATATCCATATTTGGTAGTGATGCCATGAAATATATCCACAGAAAATTGGAGAAAATGTACTACCTGAGTGCACAACACTTACTGTGAAGCATCCAGTTAGTGTTATACTATGGGGATGTATGACAGCGAAAGGTGTGGGATGAATTTAGGTGATCATTGGCACTTTAAATAGTAGCAAATTCATCAGTGTCCCGCAGTGGGGAGGGTGGCCGTTGAAATGATGTATGCTTTTTGGTATAATACTAAAATATATTAGTGCTACAAGCTGTTAAACTTCAAAGATGCACATTTTACAAAAGGTTTCCACAATTTATGGCCACTACTGTAGTTTCACCTAGTTTTAATTAATTGGTGCTCTTGTTTGTAATCATCAGTGGAATTTTCTTCTAACAACTGCAAATTGTATATGTGCATGATTGAGAGTAAAAAAAAATGCAGGGAAATCATGATCTTCTGACTTCATTTCATACTAACTAAATAAATATTGTAACTAAAATAAATAAATAAATAATTGTCCAATGTGAACCAGCATTATTCAGGTTTAATTCAAAACATTTATCAATTCATCAGAAGCCTCGTCCTTTAATGTTATGTATTAATTACACATGGAATATGTTTACAGTATATAGTTCATAATTCCAATAGTATTGATGATGCACATATATAAATAATTAATATAATAGTTTTGTTCATGTGTGTGACCTGTGTTGGGAAGTAAAGCAATTATATATGCACATCTATAGTGGACTGGTCACTGGTCATCACTCACAAGATCGGGATACCTTTACCATGCCACTTGAAATTTATCAAAATTTTTTTATCACTCACAGAAAAACTTTTGAGACTACAGTTGATAAGTCACTAAATATGTGCTCTGAACCCACTAAACTGCACCTTAGAATATTTTCATGCATAAACTGTCCAGTAAACAAACAGTTATCTATGAATGACAAAACTGTAAAAAGTGTATTGGTACACATAAAAACATACCCACTGGGTATCCTTCCAAAATTTAGAAGACTTACTGTAATTCAAGGAACAGTACTCAGAATATGTAAAGTATAAACATACCTTTCCTACATATTGTGTTTCTGAACCTGTGTATTCCTCAAGCAAAAAAAATTGGTTCCACATCCAGCCCCGCTTTGAACGATGCAAGACTGTCATGTCATCTTCAGATAAGCTGCGCTTTTCTCTGGGGATGTAATCCAATGAAGTTCTATCCAAAGGTGTTGCATGTGTCATAAGAATTATATTAGTACACATGATCAAATGTAAATTGTAATGAGCCTTCATTATTTGCTTAGAAAAAAAGCAGCTTCAACTTTATGATCCTTTCTTCCAGTATTAGCTTCTGCAAAAATAGTACAAAGAAAAGGAAAACAGTTACATTGTTTAATTGAGATTGTATTTTTTAGATTTTAAGTTTTAGAAATATTTAATTTTAATTATATTTGATGAAACTCAGTAGTCAACATAAGTATCTATTAAAATGTAACAAACAGAAAAACCGTAAAAACATCATACACCTCTAAATTTTCCAGAAATAAAGTATATATTTGTAAGAACAATTTTATTAACTGTTAGAACAATGCTTGCACATTTTTGATAGGCAACATTAATTAGTCTTGAACAGAAACAGAACAGGTGCACTCTGACTACCTGTCAGACCTGCAGGTTACATTCAGTTGTTTCTCATGGCTAATGTCACATAATTTTATTTCATTGGTCTTTTGAAAGATATACTTTTTTTTTATAATACTGTACTGTATATATTGTGTGAAAGCCATACTATGTTAACTAAAATCCCATGAACATTTAACTTTATTTTATTATCAGGTATCTTTTAGGCTGGGACACAAATGTCCTCGTGGTAAGAGGGATAATAGTATGTAACCATTTATAATAAATTTCTAATATGGAGTTAATTAGTTACTTAAACATCATTCATATTATTATTACTACTACTACTACTACTACTACTACTACTACTACTACTATTTAAGATGTATGTGGTATTCCAGATACACACTGTTGGTATGTGAGGAGATCTGGAGAGATTGTTACCAGCCCAAATACATGGATAGGAATGGCCTCTCCCCATCCAAGACAATAATTTATTTTTATAACTGGATTGAAAGGTTAAAGAAGGTGATTTGCAAGTACTGGGATAAAATGGATTAAAAATATTATTGAAAAGTTAATTAACATAAATAGAATTTTTATAAAAATTATACAATATGCCTTCTTAGTAATTTAGTAGTAACTTATTAAAAAGTGACCTAAAACGTTTTTATACCTACTGTATCTTTCTAAAATAAACATATACATGAGCCATGATCATCTTTGCTGCAAAGCAGCATGCTGCAAAAAAGCTTGCTTCATGGCTAGTATTGTAGACCAATAGGGGTTTTGGTTCTGCACAGGGTTTGTGTTTTGGATACGACTCCTCTTGGAGTATATATCTAGTACTGACAATTTAGAGCTTTATACTGTGTTGTACAGTGTATTAATTGCTGTCGGTGGTGCTCCCAGAGTTAGTGGAAGGTAGACAGTATACACAACAAAGAAAAAGAAGGACTCTTTGTTGGGGCGCTTTTATATCATGAAAAAATGTAATAAAATTTTACTTTTAATGGTAAATATAATAAAATTATTTGGCAAAGAACATGTACTGAGTTATTAAAAAGCAAAAAAAGAGTGTCACATATACATCTTACATTATAGTGTGTGATTAATGTAATAGCTTAAAGAAGACGAGTTGAAAATGTTGATAAAGAAATAATGCACGGAGTATGACCTGTCTTATAGTTTATCTCTAGTAAACAGGTTAATTACTCACATGGGGGTGCTCCTACTATGTCTTTTAAGTTTGTTGTAACCAATGTATTGTATGTACTATCTCCTATTGAGAAAAGACATTGCATACTTATAACCCAGTATATAAAATAATGCTTGTGTTTCCTTGTATGTCACTAACTGCATCAGCAATTGGCAGAAGTGTAGCAAATAGGCAGTTTGTTACAAAAGATAATTGGTATAGTTTTCACAGGTTCTATATGTTAACCTTTTAGTACATGGACCAAACTATATCAGTCTTGTATATAGCAAAATGGGCACATTAGGGTATCACAGAGAGAGGATTAGCCAAGGGGGATGATATCCCACAAGGATAGGCTTATTACATGCAAATCTCCTACACAGTGTAGTATATTAATATTGCTTAATATGTGTTCACTATGTGAGAGACACAGTAAATAAGAGAACTGGTATGGTAAGTATAGAGGGTTCAAAGATTTCAAAAGTTTAGATGTGGATCTCTTCCTTCTGCTTTTCAGCACACTTGTTTACTGCACCTGGTATTCCTAGGTAGTCTCCCAGCCAAGTACTAATCAGGCCCACCATATATTAGCTTCCAAGATTGTATGAGATTGGGCGTATCCTGTGGAGTATGGTAGTAATTTACTAAAAGAGAAAGTACTTGTTCCACAGAAAAAGAGAGTGCTTCTGCTTTCCAAAAATTAATGTGCAGGGACAGTATATCCCTGCAGCAGGGTTTGGAATCTAACACTTATTTGGTTGGGAGAGAACGCTTTGATTGGTGGAAGAGAAAGTAAGATTGCAAGTAGGAAAAGAAATTTAGAAGAGAAGAGTCGATTTTAATGCATAAACTGTGACTTACAGGTTTAAAGCTAAGTTATGTATCCAATTTATGACATGCTTTGTTGGTAGAGCTTGATAGAATACAGTACCACAATGCACCATGATATGTTGTGAAGATCTACAATGAATACTGTCTGCGATGCACACTGCCTGTGATTATCTAACAGGTTAATTATGAACAGGTTAATTATGAAAAGAAAAAAACTTCAGTCACCAGTCATTATTTTCAGTATGATTATTTTATTTACTTATTAATCTAAATTTTCCAAAACTACTACAAAATTAAAAAAGACAAAGTACTTGATTTTCCAGTGAGTGCAATGAAATATAAAAAAAAGCATTGGCTCGTGTCAGCAAATATTTTGGATAGCTATTTGCAATGAACACAAACATTTAGAATTAGTTGGAAAAGCTTTAGGGATATATTGCACAAAATAATAAAAACAAAATATAGACCACATGTATAGACATATAATTTAAGGGCCATGTCCTGTTGCATCAGATGATCATACAAAAGGGTAGGGCTTTTGGGCAGGGTGCTGTTTTCCCTGCCTGCCCTCCCCACTGAATATAAAGCTCTCACAGTCTTTATTCTAAAAAAATCTAGATATGGTTCCAACAGCATACCTGATGTGAGATTTGCACACAAAATATCCTATTTAATAACACAGATTTGTTTGTAAAGGCAGAATACTGCAGAATACTGATGTTGCTTAGTTGGGAGAGAATCACTAGATTTAAGAAAAGTAAACAGAGAATGTCCATCATTTTAAAAAAATGTGACAAATAATAAAGAGACATATAATTGGTTGCAAAGTTTATTTTAGAACTTGCAGGATTTATTTATTTATTATTATTATTATTATTATTATTATTATCCTTTATTTATATGGCGCCACAAGGGTTCTGCAGCGCCCAATTACAGAGTACATAAACAAATAACCAAACAGGAAAACAGCAACTTACAGTTAATGACAGTATAGGACAAGTACAGGGTAAATAAACATAGTTACATCAGCAGATGACACTGGAATAAGTATCAGGTGGCAGAAGACTGCTGGATTTGGTGCAGTTGAAGATTATTAAAGTAAGAAATGATAAGCACATGAGGGAAGAGGGCCCTGCTCGTGAGAGCTTACATTCTAAAGGGGAGGGGTAGACAGACAGGGGTGACACAGATGGGGTACATAGAGAGCATAGAACAGAGGGTTAGGCTGAGATTTGGCTGGGTTTGGTGAAGAAGTGGGTCTTGAGAGCCCGTTGGAAGTTTTGTAGAGAGATGGAGAGTCTGAGGGGGAGAGGTAGGGAATTCCAGAGAAGTGGTGCAGCACGTGAAAAATCTTGGAGGTAGGAGTGGGAGGAAGTAATCCGTAGGCAGGAGAGTCGGCATGCATTAGCATAGCGAAGAGGACGGGTGGGAGTGTAAAGGGAGATAAGGTCAGAGATGTAGATGGGAGAGGAGTAGGTGAGGGCTTTGTAAGCGAGTGTGAGAAGCTTGAAATGGATTCTGAAAGGGAAGGGGAGCCAGTGAAATTCTAGTAAGAGAGGAGAGGTGGACGTAGTGCATTTGGTGAGGAAGATGAGCTGGGTAGCAGCATTGAGGATAGATTGGAGTGGAGAGAGGTATTTGTCAGGAATGCCAGTCAGGAGGAGATTACAGTAGTCCAGTCTGGAGATGACCAGTGAGTGGATAAGAGTCTTAGTAGCATCCCGGGTCAGAAAGGGTCTGATCCTGGAAATATTTTTTAGATGAAAATGGCAGCTTTGTGAGAGGTGCTGAATATGTGGTTTGAAGGAGAGGGAGGAGTCAAGGTTACTCCAAGACAGCGCACTTGGGGGCTAGAGGAGATAGTAGTGCCATCAATAGATAATGAGATTGTAGGAGGTGAGGTTATGCGGAAGGGAGAGAAGATGATCAGCTCGGTCTTAGACATGTTTAGTTCAAGAAAGCGCTGGGACATCCAGGAAGAGGTAGCAGTGAGACAGTTGGAGATATGAGTGAGGAGAACAGGGGAGAGGTCTGGAGAGGAAAGATAGATTTGGGTGTCATCAGCATAGAGATGATATTGGAAACCAAAAGAACTAATGAGCTTACCTAGTGAGGATGTATAGAGAGAGAGAAGAGAAGAGGACCAAGGACAAAACCTTGGGGTAACCCTACAGTTAGTGGAAGTGAGGGGGAGGTGAAGTCATGAGAGGAGACAGAGAATGAACGGTCAGAAAGGTAGGAGGACAGCCAAGAGAGGGCAGTATCACACAGACCAATGGATTGAAGGATTTGCAGTAGGAGAGGATGGTCCACAGTGTCAAAAGCAGCAGAGAGATCAAGTAGAATAAGTAGAGAGTAGTGTCCCTTAGATTTAGCAGCATGGAGGTCATTGCATACTTTTGTAAGGGCAATTTCAGTGGAGTGGAGAGGACAGAAGCCAGACTGGAATGGGTCAAGCAGTGAGTGTGAGGAAAGAAAGAAAGTAAGGCGGTTGTAGACAATATGCTCAAGGAGTTTGGAGGCAAAAGAGAGTAGAGAGATGGGTCAGTAGTTGGAGAGAGTGTTTGGATCAAGGGTAGGTATTTTAAGAATAGGAGAGATGAGTGCATGCTTGAATGCAGAGGGAACAGTGCCTGATGAGAGGGAGAGATTGAGAAGGTGGGAAAGATGGGAACAAGCAGAAGGAGAGAGGTAGTGGAGGAGGCAGGAGGGGATAGGATCAAGTGGGGAGGTGGGGAGAGGATAGGAACAAATGAGGGCCATGACTTCCTCTCCAGATGCATGGGAGAAAGATGTCAGAGTAGGTGCGAGGGATGGGGAGGGTTGGTAATGGATGGGAGATTTATGGTTAATTACTGTATTTTTTAAGATGTATAGATTTTTTTTAAAGATGAATTGGGATTAAATTTCCTTTCTCTGATGTCCTAGTGGATGCTGGGTACTCCGTAAGGACCATCTGAATAGACGGGCTCCGCAGGAGACTGGGCACTCTTTAAAGAAAGATTAGGTACTATATCTGGTGTGCACTGGCTCCTCCCTCTGTGCCCCTCCTCCAGACCTCAGTTAGAATCTGTGCCCGGCCAGAGCTGGATGCACTTAGTGGGCTCTCCTGAGCTCACTAAAAATGAAAGTATTTGTTAGGTTTTTTATTTTCAGTGAGATCTGCTGGCAACAGACTCACTGCTACGTGGGACTTAGGGGAGAGAAGCAAACCTACCTGCTTGCAGCTAGCTTGTGCTTCTAAGGCTACTGGACACCATTAGCTCCAGATGGATCGAACACAGGGCCCGACCTCGATCGTCCGTTCCCGGAGCCGCGCCGCCGTCCCCCTTGCAGAGCCAGAAGACGGAAGATTCCAGAGAAAATCGGCGGCTGAAGACTCCGGTCTTCAATAAGGTAGCGCACAGCACTGCAGCTGTGCGCCATTGCTCCCACAGCACACCACATGCTCCGGTCATTGGTGGGTGCAGGGCGCTGGGGGGGGCGCCCTGGGCTGCAATTTGTATACCTTACTTGGCAAAATGCACATAATACAGTTCTAAACTGTATATGTGCCTAATCCCCCGCCATAAATATTATAAAAAAAGCGGGAGAAGCCCGCCGCTGAAGGGGCGGGGCTATCTTCCTCAGCACAGCTAGCGCCATTTTTTCTTCACAACTCCGCTGGAAGGACGCTCCCCAGGCTCTCCCCTGCAGTATACACTACGGAAAGGGTAAAAAAGAGGAGGGGCACATAAATTTAGGCGCAATTGTGATAATAAGCAGCTATTGGGGGGAAAATTCACTTTGTATTAGTGTAAATCCCTCTGTTATATAGCGCTCTGGTGTGTGCTGGCATACTCTCTCTCAGAGCATTCCCTGTGTGTGTGTGCTGTGTGTCGGTACGGCTGTGTCGACATGTTTGATGAGGACGCTTACGTGGAGGCGGAGCAGGAGCCGATAAGTGTGATGTCGCCCCCTGTGGGGCCGACACCAGAGTGGATGGATATGTGGAAGGTATTAACCGACAGTGTCAACTCCTTGCATTAAAGGTTCGATGACGTAACAGCTTTGGGACAGCCGGCATCTCAGCCCGCGCCTGCCCAAGCGTCTCAGAGGCCATCAGGGGCTCAAAAACGCCCGCTATTTCAGATGGCAGACACAGATGTCGACACGGAGTCTGACTTTAGTGTCGACGAGGATGAGACAAATGTACAATCCACAAGGGCCATCCGATGCATGATTACGGCAATGAAAAATGTGTTGCACATTTCTGACATTAACCCGGTTACCACTAAAAAGGGTATTATGTTTGGGGATAAAAAGCAGCCAGTGACTTTTCCCCCATCTGATGAGTTAAATGAATTGTGTGAAGAAGCGTGGGGTTCCCCAGATAAGAAACTAGGGATTTCTAAGAGGTAACTAATGGCGTACCCTTTCCCACCAACGGATAGGTTACGCTGGGAGACATCCCCTAGGGTGGACAAGGCGCTCACACGCTTATCAAAAAAGGTGGCACTGCCGTCTCAGGATACGGCCGCCTTAAAGGAGCCTGCAGATAGAAAGCAGGAGGCTATCCTGAAGTCTGTGTATACACACTCAGGTACTATACTGAGACCTGCTATTGCTTCAGCATGGATGTGTAGTGCTGCAGCAGCATGGTCTGATTCCCTGTCAGATAACATTGATTCCCTTGACAGGGATACTATTTTGCTAACCATAGAGCATATTAAAGACGTAGTCTTATATATGAGGGATGCACAGAGGGACATTTGCCGGCTGGCATCTAGAATTAATGCAATGCCCATTTCTGCCAGAAGAGTATTATGGACTCGGCAGTGGACAGGTGATGCTGATTCTAAAAGGCACATGGAAGTTTTGCCTTATAAGGGTAAGGAATTGTTTGGGGACGGTCTCTCGGACCTCGTGTCCACAGCAACAGCTGGGAAGTCGACTTTTTTACCTCAGGTTCCCTCAAAGCCTAAGAAAGCACCGTATTATCAAGTACAGTCCTTTCGGCCCCAGAAAGGCAAGCGGGCCAGAGGCGCGTCCTTTCTGCCCAGAGGCAGGGGTAGAGGGAAAAAGCTGCACCAGACAGCCAGTTCCCAGGAACAAAAATCCTCCCCTGCTTCCACTAAGTCCACCGCATGACGCTGGGGCTCCACGGGTGGAGCCAGGTGCGGTGGGGGCCCGTCTCCGGATCTTCAGCAACCAGTGGGTTCGCTCACAGGTGGATCTCTGGGTTCTACAAGTGGTATCTCAGGGATACAAGCTGGAGTTCGAGACGTCTCCCCCTCGCCGTTACCTCAAATCAGCCTTGCCAGCTACTCCCAAGGAAAGGGAGGTAGTACTGGCGGCAATTCACAAGCTGTACCTCCAGCAGGTGATAATCAAAGTTCCCCTCCTTCAACAGGGACGGGGTTACTATTCCACAATGTTTGTGGTACCGAAACCAGACGGTTCGGTGAGACCCATTCTAAATTTGAAATCCTTGAACACTTATATAAGGAAGTTCAAGTTCAAAATGGAATCGCTCAGGGCGGTTATTGCAAGCCTGGAAGAGGGGGATTTTATGGTATTACTGGACATCAAGGATGCTTACCTACATGTCCCCAGTTACCCACCTCACCAGGAGTACCTCCGATTTGTGGTACAGGAATGCCATTACCAATTCCAGACATTGCCGTTTGGTCTGTCCATGGCACCGAGGGTATTTACCAAGGTAATGGCCGAAATGATGATACTCCTTCGAAAGAAGGGTGTTATAATTATCCCGTACTTGGATGATCTCCTTATAAAGGCGAGGTCCGTGGAGCAGTTGTTGGTCAGAGTAGCACTATCTCAGGAAGTGCTACAACAGCACGGCTGGATTCTGAATATCCCAAAGTCGCAGCTGGTTCCTACGACGCGTCTGCTGTTCTTGGGTATGATTCTGGACACAGAACAGAAGAAGGTGTTTCTCCCGGAGGAGAAGGCAAAGGAGTTGTCATCTCTGGTCAGAGACCTCCTGAAACCAAATCAGGTGTAGGTGCATCACTGCACGCGAGTCCTGGGAAAGATGGTAGCTTCTTACGAAGCAATTCCCTTCGGCAGGTTCCATGCAAGGATCTTTCAGTGGGATCTGTTAGACAAGTGGTCCGGATCGCATCTTCAGATGCATCGGTTGATCACCCTGTCCCCGAGGGCCAGGGTGTCTCTGCTGTGGTGGCTGCAGAGTGCTCATCTTCTCGAGGGCCGCAGGTTCGGCATTCAGGACTGGGTCCTGGTGACCACGGATGCAAGCCTCCGAGGTTGGGGGGCAGTCACTCAGGGAAGAAACTTCCAAGGACAATGGTCGAGTCAGGAGACTTCCCTACACATAAATATTCTGGAACTAAGGGCCATTTACAATGCCCTAAGTCAAGCAAAACCCCTGCTTCAAAACCAGCCGGTGCTGATTCAGTCAGACAACATCACGGCGGTCGCCCATGTAAACCGGCAGGGCGGCACAAGAAGCAGGATGGCAATGGCAGAAGCCACAAGGATTCTCCGATGGGCGGAGAATCACGTGACAGCACTGTCAGCAGTGTTCATTTCGGGAGTGGACAACTGGGAAGCAGACTTCCTCAGCAGGCACGACCTCCACCCGGGAGAGTGGGGACTTCATCCAGAAGTCTTCCAGCTGATTGTAAATCGTTGGGAAAGGCCACAGGTGGACATGATGGCGTCCGCCTCAACAAAAAGCTAAAAAGATATTGTGCCAGGTCAAGGGACCCTCAGGCGATAGCTGTGGACACTCTAGTGACACCGTGGGTGTACCAGTCGGTTTATTTGTTCCCTCCTCTTCCTCTCATACCAAAGGTACTGAGGATAATAAGAAAGAGAGGAGTAAGAACTATACTCATCGTTCCGGATTGGCCAAGAAGAACTTGGTACCCGGAACTACAAGAAATGATCTCAGAGGACCCTTGGCCTCTGCCGCTCCGACAGGACCTGCTACAGCAGGGGCCCTGTCTGTTCCAAGACTTACCGCGGCTGCTTTTCACGGCATGGCGGTTGAACGCCGGATCCTGATGGAAAAGGGCATTCTGGTTGAAGTCATTCCTACGCTGATAAAAGCTAGGAAGGATGTGACAGCAAAACATTTTCACCGCATATGGCGAAAATATGTTGCTTGGTGTGAGGCTATGAAGGCCCCAACAGAGGAATTTCATCTGGGTCGATTTCTGCACTTCCTACAGTCAGGAGTGACTATGGGCCTAAAATTGGGATCCATAAAAGTCCAGATTTCGGCCCTGTCTATTTTCTTTCAAAAAGAACTGGCTTCACTGCCTGAAGTTCAGACGTTTGTTAAGGGAGTGCTGCATATTCAGCCCCCTTTTGTGCCTCCAGTGGCACCTTGGGATCTCAACGTAGTGTTGGATTTCCTAAAATCACATTGGTTTGAGCCACTTCAGACCGTGGAGTTGAAGTATCTCACATGGAAAGTGGTCATGCTTTTGGCCTTGGCTTCGGCTAGGCGTGTGTCAGAATTGGCGGCTTTGTCATGTAAAAGCCCTTATCTGATCTTCCTTATGGACAGGGCAGAATTGAGGACTCGTCCCCAATTTCTCCCTAAGGTGGTATCAGCGTTTCATTTGAACCAACCTATTGTGGTGCCTGCGGCTACTCGGGACTTGGAGGATTCCAAGTTGCTGGACGTAGTCCGGGCCCTGAAAATCTATGTTTCCAGGACGGCTAGAGTCAGAAAGACTGACTCGCTGTTTATCCTGCATGCACCCAACAAGCTGGGTGCTCCTGCTTCTAAGCAGACTATTGCTCGCTGGATCTGTAGCATGATTCAACTTGCACATTCTGCGGCTGGACTGCCGCATCCTAAATCAGTAAAAGCCCATTCCACGAGGAAGGTGGGCTCTTCTTGGGCGGCTGCCCGAGGGGTCTCAGCTTTACAACTTTGCCGAGCTGCTACCTGGTCGGGATCAAACACGTTTGCAAAATTCTACAAGTTTGATACCCTGGCTGAGGAGGACCTTGAGTTTGCTCATTCGGTGCTGCAGAGTCATCCGCACTCTCCTGCCCGTTTGGGAGCTTTGGTATAATCCCCATGGTCCTTACGGAGTACCCAGCATCCACTAGGACGTCAGAGAAAATAAGAATTTACTCACCGGTAATTCTATTTCTCGTAGTCCGTAGTGGATGCTGGGAGCCCGTCCCAAGTGCGGACTTCTGCAATACTTGTATATAGTTATTGCTTAACTGTAGGGTTATTGTTCTGAGCCATCTGTTGAATGAGGCTCAGCTGTTGTTCATACTGTTAACTTGGTATAGTTATCACAAGTTGTACGGTGTGATTGGTGTGGCTGGTATGAGTCTTACCCTGGATTCCAAATCCTTTCCTAGTAATGTCAGCTCTTCCGGGCACAGTTTCCCTAACTGAGGTCTGGAGGAGGGACATAGAGGGAGGAGCCAGTGCACACCAGATATAGTACCTAATCTTTCTTTAAAGAGTGCCCAGTCTCTTGCGGAGCCCGTCTATTCCCATGGTCCTTACGGAGTACCGAGCATCCACTACGGACTTCGAGAAATAGAATTACCGGTGAGTAAATTCTTATTTTCTACATGTATTCCATTATGATACAGAAAGAAACTCAAAAATAAATATGAAAATATCAATTGAAAACACAATGAAGTTAAACATCCTCCTTTTAAATGATACATACTCTGGGAACATTTTCTGTTTATAAGATAAAAAAAAACAAATTTTGGGCTATATTTATAACGTGGTGACTTTTGCAAGCCACTGATTTTGGTGGATTGGAGCTGAATATGTGTAGCAGCACTAATATTCAGTGTAACGCACACTGGGTTTACAGTGAATGTTAGTGCTACTTTAAATTTCAAGATCCATCCAGCTGAGAGGCAGTGGCTTTTAAGAATATAGCCCTTGCCCTAAAATATTTAAGAGTATATATAATAGTAGGCAAGTTGAATGCAATCATGAAATGACAGCAATATATTCACTAGATTAGAAGTGCCAATTATTGAAAGGCAAAATTAAGTTGGTTCAAATTTGGATGCACTGATGTATACACAAGCAATTTGTCATGGCTGGACATACTAGTGTGTACAGTAAGTGACAATGGATGGCCTAATGATGCAGTTTTTCATGCTGCCCACTTGGAAACCTGCATCTACCTAGTATAACAACTCTTTGGCAAACACTGAAAACATGCACCTGTCTGGTATACCGGTCTATGGGCACACCCTTGAAACCTGTACCTGCCTAGTACTCACAAAAACCTGTATCCTGTCACTGTGTCATTTCTTCAGCTAATCTCTTTTGCACAGTTGACCCTACACATACCACCTGCAATCTGACTGCTGTGCCCTCTCTGCTGCACGAGTACACCTAGAGGAGGTGTTTGCCCAACATCTAGAATACTAGGTACTGTAGGTGCAGGTTGCCAATGCAGGAATGCTGGAGAAATGAGAAAGGGTTTGTAATGTAGGAACACTGCAACCAAATAGTAAACAAACTGGATCAGAATTCTGAACACAGTATAGAACCACAATCCAAGGAACTAAGTCTTCTAGGTAAGAAATTATACTGGCAATGTTTTACCAACACTTTCTGCTTTAAATAGGGTGCCTTAGAAGTGGATTCACTGAATGGCTCGTGTGTCATTGTTCCAAGATAGCAGTGTCAACAGTCCTCAATCATGCTCCCTCCCAGTAGGTTGCAGCAGTACCATAACAGACTAGTGTCTTGGGGACAGCACTAGTAGCCAGTGGGGTAAAAGACAAAGGAAACTGACACCACCAGATCCAGTAATAACATCTTAGTGGTGGAAACTAGACACTTGTCTTTAGGCTTTGTTTGGATCTCGAGAATTCATTTTTCACCAATGGTGGAGGTGTTCATCCACGCCCACTGCTGGAAATGTTGATCCAAGCCCTATTCTCAGGATATTGAAGATATTGAAAATGGCCACATCAGAACCATGAATCTTAAGTGCCTTTGATTACATTCTCTTTCCATGTGCATCTTGGGGGAACCTTGACTTGGAGAGTAGAATCAGTTGAGTACAAGTGTTTTGAGAAGGAATATGTTGAAACAGCTGGAATTCCAGAGGTACAGTAAGGAGGTAAATTAAGCTTTTATGAGATGGATGACCTTGGGCTGAACCTCGTGATGGGTAATAAGAGACGTAAGTGGATAACCAGACCTTAACTCCACGTGGCAGATTATGAAAAGCTCTTCTTTTTTGTCCGTGTAGACCTTATAATGTTACAATGTTTTGACAAGAGAAACTTTCACTGGATGCCAGTTTTAGATAATTCTAGGAGAAGAGATTTGGCTACTGGACCTGATGAAAATAGCATGATAAAGAAAGTGGGAAATAAGGAGTGTAAACCATATGTGGTATACTTTCCAGGAGTCCCAGGCAAAAAGGTAATAAGAAATGGCTTCAAAATACAGCTGCAGTACATAGCAGTATACTTGTCCAGGAAGGTACTGGTAACAGTCATTGGCTTCGGAAATCAGGTACAGAAAAAACAAAACACAATAATGTCCAGCACCAAAACTGTATCAGTGGGTCACTTATAACAGCTAACAAGCAAGTGAACAACATGCAGCAATCAGATTAACCACACACAGGTTAGATACACAAGTTCCCACAAGGTGGTGCCTAAATAGAAGCCCACTGTGGAGAATATGGGTACAGATGTGTCATCTTACATCTTTGCTCTGTGCGCTATAAGTTGCATTACACATAACGCATGAGTGTTGTGTGACTCAGTAGCGCTAAGCATCTCTTTTTTTGTGATTTTCTTTCTCCGGAAATGTATCTAAGACACAAAGTAATGCTATAGTATGCAAAAGCAGCTTCTGTTGATTAACATTATATGCAGCATGCGTGTGTGTGACTGCGACTGTATTTGCATACAAAATGTTATGCTACAGTGTTTCCCCGGAAAACACAGTAACATGGCATTTCGGAGGCAGATAGAGCTGGTATTACACACATAATATAGGCATGCTGCATATCATTTTGATAAGCAGAAGCTGCTGGTGCATCCTATTACATTACATTGCATCTAAAATGCGTTTATGCTGAAAATAGTAACAAGAAAAGATGCTCAGTGCTACCGAGTATCACCACATCATGGCGTGACTTGAAGGGATGTTTAGCATGACTGCAGCAAGGATGTAAGGGGACACATCTATTCTTCACAGAATGAAAATACAAAGAGTACTACAGTAGCACCCCAGGTGGACAAAAGCAGCACACGGTCCAAATGTTAGAACACATTTATATCAGTTGGAAATCCTGATGATGCTGTTTTTCATGCAAACCACTAGGGGAAGAAGGGGTAAGCTGCTGCAGTAGAGTGGTAACCACAGCTGTATTGCGGGTGGTATTAACAGTGTTCAGATGTACAAGATAAATAAGCAGAGAAAACTACACTGGAGTAGGATATACGTTTCCAGGGCTTGTCCATCTACTGGTATACTACTGTAGGTACCAGTAGGTTTCCAGTATTGCAAGGCAGGAGCAGGAAACCATAGTTTCAGCAGGAACAATGGAACAGCAAACCAAGTGGGTCTTATGTTCATCGTATCCCCTGCATTCTTTAAATGATGAGGATTCACCATAGCAAAGTGATTGAAGCATGAGTCTTAAAGAAAAACTAGCCTGTCTAACCTGGCTAATTTGAGTATAAAATACAGTATGTTAAAAAAATTTAACAGTTCTGTTTGCTTATGGTATACTGGTTAATATTCTTTCTGGTTAATTTTACTATTACACAGGTATGTGGGGGATTGCCAAGATTGTATCACAATTATGAAATGTTAATTTTGAAATGAAATATTTTTCTATTTAGCTTTAACTTGTGTTAAAATTTAGGAAAATAAATTAAAAGCAAAATTTATT
Organism: Pseudophryne corroboree; assembly: GCF_028390025.1. Taxonomy (NCBI): domain Eukaryota; kingdom Metazoa; phylum Chordata; class Amphibia; order Anura; family Myobatrachidae; genus Pseudophryne; species Pseudophryne corroboree. The sequence goes on from NC_086448.1 coordinate 485,007,694, forward strand.
TTCAGCATTCTCAAGGTTACATGCCCCATTCTGATAATGAAAGTCAGCCATGATCATTATACATTACAAAACATTCCCTAGAACACTGAGTACTGTAATTCAAACAGATCACCTAAATAAAATATTATTGATTAAAGTATATATCTACAGATGGTGCACTAGTAATTAACACACCATTAATATTATTTACTAAATGCAGCACTTATCTTTTCTCTGTGTAGTGCAGGTTAGATATTGTCTGTTTGGTCTAATTGGTTGCTATAGTTTAGTATTGATTGTTATGTTTGAGGAATGTTTGTAATTAACTCACCATTTGCGAAACCCCAAATATGCAGAATAATTATTCTCCACAGAGATGCAGAGTACTATCAGGAGTAGACACAAAACATATTTTAAGAAAAACGTGTTCCTCCTTACTGCTGTAATACTGTAATTGGCTTCATGCAATTCAGTTTAAAAATTCTGTTTGTTATATTTAGCTTTCTGCTAAGGTGACTTAATTATTTTAAATATTAGGAGGAATGATTTAAGTACTTAACAAATACCCTTTTCAGACAGAAGTGTCTGAAATTCCCGGCTTTTACCCAGCATTTCAGTGTCGGGTGCTTTGACAGACGTGGCCTGGCCCCCCTGTCACACAGGGAAGCTTATTACTGGGTGAAACAGTTCTACCCGGTAATTTGCGGATCAACACGGGTATTTCTTTTGTGAGAAAGGGTCAACTGCCTGGTAAATTCCTGGGTTGAAGTTCCGGGAATTTCAACTCGGGTTGATCCAGAAAATTACAGAGTAGAAACATCTGTATGAAAAGGGTAAAACAAACAAATACAAATAAAAATGGTATAGGTGTGATTCTGGAAAAAATGCAAAAATGTATATGTTTTTAAGGTGTAAATCACCTGCAAACATGAAAGCTTTTAAAAATGTGTCATTATGATTTAGAAACTCTCCTTTGTGCACTTTAGTGTTACATATTGATATTTTAAAAATACACTTTTTTTAGTCTCTTTGAATCATAAAATACATATTATTTATTAAAGAATTATAAACTTATTATCTCAATTCTTTTGTGTTCATGATATTGATTTCCAGACTTAAATACTTGTGAAATGTGTGGGAAAACCCTTTTTATGGCATAAATACCATGAACAATGTACAGTAGGAGTACCAACCGAGCAAGTAATAACTCATATATGAGCAATAAATTAATGGAAAGAACATATTAATGGAGCCTAGCCATTATGCGTGCCATTAAAATAACTGCAAATGCATTATAAGTAGAATGCAGGATTTCAGTGAACAAACCTGCATTGGAAGCAATATACATATACTGTATGCTTCTCTGCCAGTTTGAAAATGTTGTCACCACTAATACTTGTATTAATATATAAAAATAAATTTGCTGTCTCAGAAGCTAATGCATCCCATTACAGAAAAAGATTAATATATTGGACCATTAAATCCTGTAAAGTATTGCTGGCAAAACTGCATGCTCATTTACTATGCTTCATAATTCACATTGGCTGTTGATTTTGCTTATACTGTATACTAAACTAAAAAAAACTCATGAATTCACTCAGAAGATCAGTAAGTTAATGGGAAAATACTAGATCGAAATACTGATTATTTGTCCAAAATTAAATAAATTAAAAAAAAAAAAAAACTTTATCTTACTCTATGTTCGGGACATTAAGCTCTGCAATGCTTTTCATTTTCCTGCCAAATGGCAAAAAAAAAATCACATTTATTTTGGGGGAATACTGTTTATTTATTTCTTTGCCCCAAAAAACGAATCGCAGATGGGTTCCACCCAGGGAAATATTTTCAAATCCACAGTCAGTAAGCTGCATTATTTCCATGTGGTTCCAACAGGGGTGAAGCTAGGCTTTTTGTCACCCGAGTGAAGAACAATCTCAGAGCTATTTCAACCTACTAATGCCTTCAACCACTCCTGCAACTTATTCTGCCCCTTCCACACTCACAAGTAATTGCCAAATGGTCATAAAAATAATTTCTCATTAGTACAGAGACACTTTTTCATGCAGTTTTAGATGACCTTCTACATGTCAGCAGGCTTTATGATATTGCAAGCAAATACATGCAACAACTACCAACACTAGATATTAAAAAGTCACATTACGTATTGTAAATTATTGTGTAAGATCCTAGCATTTTTGTTAAGCAAACAGGGGTACAAAGCAAACACAAAAGGGACAATTCAGGAGAGTATGTGAGTATGAAGGAGGATTGAATATGGAGAAGGATTGACACTTATCCTACACACTCCATGCTCCCCACAAGTATGCTAGGAAAGTCATGTGCTGGTAAAGTGTTCTTGTGTCCCTTGCTTCTGAGATATAGCTTGGTCTCTGAGATCTCTTGCTGAAGCCAGGTGCCAATGTTGTGAGAGGGCAGGCCATGAGTCCCCTGCCTCAGAATCCAGCAGTTTATTGCTTGAAGGTAACAGTTCTATATAAGTTAAGTTCAAAACAATTATAGGACAGGAAGATAGCCTTTTGCTGTTGGGGTGCCTGCTTAAAATCTTGTCTACTGGCATTTGAAATTGGTGGGCATTGCTATATATAAAAAAGGTTCATTCTTTTATTTGAGAAAAAAATAATAATGCAAAGAAAATGGCACATATCACCTCATGGCTGATGCTGGCAACTTACAATATGTTTGGCACCCACAATATATATGTGGTATTGCCTGTAGATATAAGATGACTGGATGAATATTTACTGGTAAAAATGTGACACTACCATTAAACTGTTGGTATATCAAGTGTTTATTTTTTTCTATACAAATTGGTCACCAACTAACATAAAGCATTAACATGTGTATATCTCAATCATTGCCCACTCTCTCATTATCACTCATTTCCCCTAAATATATCTCTCATTGGTCCCTCTATTTAAAAAACTGCATTCTCCCTCATATTTTTCACTATAGCTTCTTCACACAGTATCTCTCTCACTGTACTTCCATATCTCTCACTACCCCTCGCTGGGATTTATTTACTAAACACTGGATTCTAAAACCTGGTGATTCCAATTGTGTTTATGGCTGAAATTTAAAGGACATTGATTTTACTACAAAAACACAGTAAAAGCTTAACCCTATTACATTTTATGCATATACATTAGCGGAAGCATGGGGTTTTATAACCCTACGCTTAGTACATATAACTCTCATTGCCTCCTCCAAAGCTCTCTTACTGCTGCCTACTTATCTCTCACATCTCCTCTATATGTCTCTCATTGCCCCCTCCATAGTTCTATCATTTTCTACTCCAAAGCTCTTTCATGTTCCTAAACAGCACTCTTATTTGCCCCCCTATAGTGCTCTTATTGCCCAGTTATCCTGCAAACTGAACTGTTCACATTAGGCTTCTGTGATTGTTCTGCAGTGTACTTCTATACTGCTTAGTCTCAGACGGGAAATAAACATAAATCACTTCCTCTCTAAGTGTAGGGTCATATGGATGACTGGCTTCTCATTTATCACAATGTTTTGAGGAGTCAGATTAGATATTAACGTTCTACCCCACCACCTCTCCATGCAGAACCACATGTACTGCCTGAGAAATAACCCCCTCCAGCCCGCATTTTGTTCTGCCCATGATCCCAGACATATTTATTTGTAAGGAAGAGAGTAAGGTGGTGTACTCTGTGGCTAATCCAGATTTTGCATTTGCAAGTCATCTAATTTTGCATTTGCATTTCATGCATGTAAATTAATGTGTAATTTGCCTGCAAGCATCACTGTATTTCTGCAGTCAAACTACCAGTAACTACACACATAGGCAGATCCAAGGGGGGATGCTGGCCCATTTATCCTCACCTGTCATTTCTGGGTTTATTAAAGGAGATCAGCAGGTTTCCATTAGATTGAATATAGTTGGTGGGCACTAGGACCCACCATGGCTCTAACAGTTGTACAGCAACTGTGTTCTTGCACAGTGCACAAATGCTAATGAATACCCACCCCATTGTGCAGAATGGCTGGGCCTCTAAGTTCTATGCAATATGTGGCTGGCTGTGGAGTGGTTATAATCAGTTGTCCCACCTCGCCAAACTAGTACAGCAGGAATGAGATGCATTGACATCACAATTAAATCTTTCATTCTGGTGCCACAGAGCAACTAGCACACACTGAATAAGTGCATTCCAGAGCCACTCATCTGACTGATGTAAATCATACTGCGTATGTTTGGATATAAGCCAGCTTCATCATGCAGTAAGTTCTAATAAAATAAAGATGGTATGTGGGTTGTAGGGGTGGGTGGTCAGGTCAGGGAGCAGTGACTGGGGTTGTGTACTGACAACCAGGTATACATTGGGGCAACACTGCAGTGACTTAGACAAAAAAATCAATAAATATACATAGAGAAAGGGAGGTGGTCAGTCACTGGTTAGGTTGATGGTGCTGTTGAGACACAAGGGGGAATGAGCATTAAAGATACAGATGGAGGACATCGCTGAAGAGATGCAGAGGGGATGAGGTGCAAAAGGAATGAGGCTAAATGGCAGGATTATATGGAATGGCTGGGGCAGGGTAATCTTCTGAAGACATCTATTCTAAAGAATCCATATTACTTATTCAAATAATATCAAATGGGGGCCAGTGTGTGTTTATTTTCCTATGAGGGACAATGTGTGTTTTATTAATGGGACAATGTGTTTTAATTTATTCCTGTAAGGGACAGGGCATTTTTTCCCTATGAAGGCCCATGAGTGTTTCTTTCCCCTGTGGGGTCCAATATGTTTGTTTTTTTTCCTGTGGGAGCCAATGTGTTTTATTTATTTTTCCTGGGAGGGACAATGTGTGTTTATTTTCCTGTGAGGGACAATGTAACTGCATTTTATTTTTTTTCTTGTGCAGTGTTGTTCATATGTGCACGTATTTGAGTTGCACTGTGTATGTGTCCCAATAGAGTTCAGACAAAGTCACAGTACAGTTTCTGATGCACGCACAGAAAAGTGTTTTAGGAATGTGTTGGGCATTACTGGGTAGGTACAGACGCAGATGTAGTGTGGGAGTGTTATTGAAATGACTCAGGAATGTTGCTAAAAGTGTTTGCATTCAGGGACACTGAATTGCTCACATTGAGGCCATACTCAGGGCCTAATTCAGACCTGATTGCAGCAGGAAAATTGTTCTCTAATGGGCAAAACCATGTGCACTGCAGGTGGGGCAAATATAACATGTGTAGAGAGAGTTAGATTTGGGTGAGTTATTTTGTTTCTCTGCAGCGTAAATACTGTCTGCTTTATTTTTACACTGCAATTTAGATTTCAGTTTGAACACACCCCACCCAAATCTAACTTTCTCTGCAAAATGTTTTATCTGCCCCACTTGCAGTGCACATGGGTTTCACCATTAGAGAACAATTTTGCTGATGCAATCAGGTTTGAATTAGGCCCTCAGTTACATTTTCTGCAAATAGCTTAGGGCTTGTGCAAGTTTCAATGGTGCAATGATGGCATCTAATGGGGATGCGGTCAATTTACCTACAATCAACATCCCAACAGTCAAAATACCGTCAACCATTGACCGACGGTCAAAATCCCGACAAGGTCATAATACCCACATGGTCAAAATACCGACATCTAAAATACAAACAAGGTCAAAATACCAACATTTAAAATTTCAACAGGTCAAAAAGTCGACATGAGTTTTTCATGATTTTTTAATTGAATCCGACTTGTTCATACTTTACCATTCCAGTGGATCTGGAGGGGGAATATAATAGTGCAAAAGCGAGACATGCAAGGGGACACGGTACACTTATATGGTGTGCATGTCGACCTATGTCAACATACACACCAAAAACAATGGGCTAAATTTACTAAGATGGGAGTTCTATTTAAGATGAGATGTTGCCCATAGCAACCAATCAGAATCTACTTCTCATTTATCTAGCACCTTCTAGAAGATAATACCTGGAATCTGATTGGTTGTTATGGGCAACATCCCTTCTTAAATAGAACTCCCATCTTAGTAAATTTGCCCCACTGAAAACCTGTGCTGACTTTTTGACCTGTCAATGTTTAAATGTCGGTATTTTGACCTTGTTGGTATTTTAAATGTCGGTATTTTGACCATGTCGTGATTTTGATTTTGTTGAGATTTTGACCATCGGTCAATTGTCTGTATTTTGACCTTTGGGCTTTTAATTGTAGGTATTTTATACTACACCCAATCTAATGACATACAAAGCATGATTGCAGCATCTGTAGAAACTGAAAGTGGGTGTCTCAGTCCTTGCACATTTGTACACACGAATGTACACCAATGAAGGGCTTTGTAGGGGCATTAGCATAAAGTTACACTCACAACTGCAGCAAAAGATGCAAAAGAGGTTGCAGTACGGATGGTGTAATCGTTAACATTACTGCCTCACAGCTCTGAGGTCATGGGTTCAATTTCCACCATGCACAAAAAGGAAACACTGCACAATAGACACTAGGTTTATCAAGTGGGAAGATGCTGTTAATCTTTGTGATAGGGCTAGATTTTACTGTGTATTGACACAGCAAGATGGGGAAGAGATACTGCACAGTAGCGTAGAAAGAAAGAGAAAAAACCTTGGGGAAAATTAGTGACAAATGTTAATTTTTATATGTATTTTATTATAGGATTAATTATCTAAAAAAATAAGTTTAGAGAATGATCCTCTCTTTGCTTACAAAAACAGTAAACTGTATATTTGGTCTCTCCTTCCCATCAACTGAATTATTTTCTTTGCAAAGTGGTAAATATGCATTTTTATGCTTGCTTTTAGAAATGTCTTTTGCACCAAATATGGCATCTACTGTATGAGAGCAAGCATTTCAATAGGGGCAGAACCATAAGAAAATGAGAGGGGCATCATTATAAAGGAAGTGGGGAGGTTAGCAGTACGAAGCATATTTGCACATACCTCAAAAAAATAGTGTGAGCTAACTATAAAGGGCATTATACTCTGTACTATCTGAGGCATTGCTGTAGTTGCCAGATGACATGGGCATATTGGAAGGGAATAACAGCCCAGGAAATTTCTAGAAGCAACCCTAATAGAGTCTGGGTCTGCTGAGGGATTGGGTCTGTCAAGGTGGGCAGGATACTCCCTCCTCATAAGGCCAGACTGTGAGTTGGATGCAGTTATTATTATAATTGCCAGTTATTTACTGTATATAGTGCACACATATTCTGCAGTGCTTTACAGAGAATGTTTGCCCATTCACATCAGTCCCTGCCCCAGTGGAGCTTACAATCTATATTCCCTACCACATGTAGAGTACACACAGACACATTCACACTAGGGTTAATTTTTATTGGGAGCCAATTAACCTACCAGTATATTTTTGGATTGTGGGAGGAAACTAGAGTACCCAGAGGAAACCCACGCAAGTACGGGTTTCTATAAAAATGGTCCAGCGAGCCAGGTGCTACAATGTTCTTTTGTTCTACATATACAGACTCAGACACACAATATACAAGTGTTGTATATCAAATTAACCAGCACCATCTCCTGGTGCATGCTAGTCACATCACATTGCAATGAACATGCAGTTTCAGCATAAAAAGATGCCTGATGCCGCAGAGTTGCACAGACCTGGGGACTCAGTCTCACCAGGCATCTAATGCTGCATGGCGTAGTAAGGCTTGATGTTTGAGGACATCTGTAATTGAACTGTTGTGGCCATTGAAAGGCATAGGCGAGGTGGTGATAGGCAGTGTTCTAAATAATAGGAGCATGTTGGCACTGGTTTTCAAGTCACGATGAGACCAGTGTGTTCATCTTCTGATTTATCTTTCATAGTACTGGAAGCGTGACTTTTCTGGCATCCTGAGTAACCTGACGGTCACTCAGATTATTAATGTTGATGTCAATTATCAGATCCCAGAAGCCAGCAGGATGCATCTGTTTTCACAAGATGCTTCTTTTGGCATTTATAACTTTTGTCACAGCTACTGTGTGCAAAGATGCAGCAACTGTGCTACTATTGTGTCCACCTCAGAATCATGCCCAAATCCTTATAGGTTATTTTTGTCCTTTTCATGTGTATGGGTAAGTTATTTAGTAAATCTGCATCTTCTTTGCAAACTAGACTTAATAAATGCACCATGGTCAGACATAAATAAACCCAGTCAAACAATGTGCCTCAATACACTACCATCATAGTTGCTTGCTTAACCTGCAGGGGATGGCAAAACATCCATTGCTACAATGGTGACAACTTTTTTGAAAATGACAAAGGTTGACAAACATTTGAACAGCTAATGCCTAACTTTGATTAAATATTTATCCTGCTTTCTGCCCAAAGCTGATGACAATTTTGAAAAACTAATGTCCAAAATATTGTTTATAAAAGACAGAACCAGTTCCAATGCTCTCTTGACTCTGCATTGACCCATCTGTAAGATCATGCCACTTGACTAGATGCTGTAAAACAAAGGGCCAGTGATGCTAAAGACACCCTTCTCTCAGTGCGAAGCTCAGATTTGGAGAACCATACTGTACCCTTGCAATAATTTATGTTTTGCAGAGATGCCTCAGCACATTAAAGGACAGGTCATTTTTGACTACAATAGTTCTAATTTAATTTCACCTCTAAACCTCCAAACTAACTTGGGCACCACACAGATTGAAATGGCACATAATGTAACTTGGGCTAACTATATGAGAGGGGAAATGTCAGGCCTCATTAGGCCATTACCAAGTTTTATATCATTAAGCAAACAAAAAATGATTGATGAAATATAAACAAATTAAATATTTGTTTACTGATGACTGCAAAATACTTACTATATATATTCCAAAACTTCTCCAGAGCTGTAGTCCAGAAACTAAAAGAATTTTCCACGGCATGCAAATTCCTTGTATATAATAAGATAGTTTTGCCTTACTTTATCTAATCAAGCTAAAGGTCACATATTATATGCAAACATATATTTTTAATGATCCTAGTGGCGGTCAAATCAATCTCTTCAGAAACAGACCTTCCCTTGGATAATCAGTCTGCTATGCCTATTGTTCCATCAGTAATATTTCTTTATATATATATATATATATATATATATATATCAGTGATTTCCAAAAAATTTTTGAATCACGGCGCCCTAGAATATCAGAATTTTTTTCACCGCACCCCTAGGCCAAAAATTTCTTATTGAGAAATTTAGAAAGAAATATTACATTAAGTAGATCGCGTTTATATGTCATCCTTAGGGTCAGTTGTGTGGTGAGGGACAAGATTTGCTTCTGTTTGGCCACATATTTTATGACTTGCAGCCACCAGCACTGTTTTTGCCTATTATATTGACCATGAATAATTTGAATTGGTCCTGGACAACCAACCCAGGGCACCCCTGCAAGTGTCCTGAGGCACCCCAGGGAGCCACGACACACAGTTTGGGAACCTCTGATATATATATATATATATATATATATATATATAGAAAAGATGTATAGACCAGTACGCTTCTCTAGGAATCGACAGTAATAAAATACTTATCTGAACAATTTATATTTTTGCTAATATGGTAGCCACAAGTGGCTGATATCAAAGTTTTTCCAGGCTTTAATAAGTCTTTGTCAGCACCTTCCACTCTTCAGGGTGGCTGCTCAGTTCTTCAGTGTACCATAGGTATATGGCATAAATTCTGTAGTAAAAAGGATGGAGAAGAACAAGCTCCTATGGTGCAGTAAGTTCTTTAAAGTGTATGGTGACACTAAAAATAAGTAAATGCGTACCGGATGAAATCTTTATAACACGTCTAGTAAGATACCAATCGTGATGTTTCTCACCATCATGTTTTGATGAAATAAAGGCACTTCTCTCTATTCTTACAGACCCATAGAAACACAGTGGTTTTCTTTAGGGGCTGAAGAAAACCACTGTGTTTCTATGGGTCTGTAAGAATAGAGAGAAGTGCCTTTATTTCATCACGATTGGTATCTTACTAGACGTGTTATAAAGATTTCATCCGGTACGCATTTACTTATTTTTAGTGTCACCATACACTTTAAAGAACTTACTGCACCATAGGCGCTTGTTCTTCTCCATCCTTTTTGCTATATATATATATATATATATATATATATAAGCCCTCACTCACTCACTCACTGACCAACTAACTGACTCATCGCTAATGTTTTTTTACTTCCCAATATGTTAGGAAGGTGAATTGTAACATAGGTATTCTGTAGATGGGAAATAGGAAAACTACGTAAGTAGAATTTTAATAAACCTCCCCAAAGGCAATGAAAAGGGGTTTGACATAATAACATCTTTACTGATGCGTGTCTTGCATTGCATGTACGATAACGCCCAAATGAACAATCTGATCAAAATTTGGATTGCACCTACAGCATGTAGAATTGAATAAACTACAAATTTTATCCTGTCACTTTTTACCATATCTGCTACTAGTGCTCCTCGGGTAACGCCAAGAATCATGGATTAATATTTACTTACATTAAGACATCTTAAATTTACATCCCTGTAGATTTACCAATTATTTAACACTCATCTATATTTAGAACCATGAAAATCAGAAATTCCCATGGGAACACAATTGGTAGAAAAGCTAAGATATATATATATATATATATATATATATATATATATGTATATATATATATATATATATATATATATATGTATATATATACCTTCACAAATCACGGCACTGGAGACAGGTTTCAAATGCAATAAAAAAGCTTGTAATATAGGTAGACGCATGTTTCAGAGCTTCCGCTCCGTCCTCAGTACCATACAAGATGAACACAGCTTAACAATACACACATTTAAATACCTGTATAGGTCCCGCCGAGCACCACCGCCGTCCCCCTGGTTCCCGTTCACAGCCGCTGCTCTCACTTCCATTTCCGCTCCCGACCTCATGTTGCCAGGCAACGCTGGGCTTGCGCGTCACCAGCCCCACAGTCTGTAGAGCGGGACGTCACTGATATTGCAGCTCCGGAACTGGTTCCCCCGGGGTCTGCAGCCCAAGCCTGACAGGGACCTATAACAAAGACAACACATAAAACAGACACTAAAAGAAAAAAACATTACATTAAACATAACATTGCACATACATATCATACCCAGAAGCATCTTACTACTAAATGCGGATCAGTACAAATGCATATACTTGTATATACTATGGCCAGATACCACAGCTACTGCGGTATCAACTATACAGAACAGCCCTATTCCCCAATAGATCACCCCTACAAAGAACAATATCACCCCAGTGTGTCCTCCACTAGGGGCATGTCATTCCCCAGTAATCCAGTACTATACTCACTGCCACCCCCTCTACATAACATTCCAGTTGATTTTGTCATTTAGGCCAAAGGGAGTGAATGTGTTTAGCCTCATAATCCACCTTGATTCCTTTTCCAGCAAGCATTTAGCCCTATCACCTCCCCGCAATGTGAGTGGAACATGATCAATGCCAAAGTAGCTCAGATCACTTAATTTATGGCCAGCTTGTTTAAAGTGGCGCGCAACCGGTTGGTCCACTATCTTACCCTCGAGCGTCAACTTGATGGCTGACCGATGGGCTGCCATCCTTTCACTAAGCTTGCGTACCGTCTGGCCTATATAATAAAGACCACATGGGCAGACTATGGCATATACCACGAAAGAAGTGTTGCATGTAATTACATATCTAATGCCGTACTTTTTATCATTATTATGTGGATGCTTAAAATCTTTGCACACCACCATATAACGGCATGTGGTGCATTTCGGGCATCTATAACAACCTGGAGCCTTGTGATAGACATTGGGTGCATCTCCCTTGCCCATGCCTGTAATATCTGTACGCACCAGACGGTCCCTCAAGTTCCGACCTCTCCTAAACGCTGCAATGGGTCTGATCTCCCTGAGCCCAGGAAGTTCAGGATCTGTTGCCACGATGGGCCAGAGAGCCTTGGAGGCCCTATGTATAATGGGACTAGCTACCGAGGGTATGATAGGCAGCTCCTTCAGACACAAAAACAAAAAGTATTGGGTATGTCCCGTGGTGACTTGCTTACATCTAATAGGAACCAAGAGAGTACCATTCTACCTTGGAGTAGTGATTACTCGGTAGCTAGTCCCATTATACATAGGGCCTCCAAGGCTCTCTTGCCCATCGTGGCAACAGATCCTGAACTTCCTGGGCTCAGGGAGATCAGACCCGTTGCAGCGTTTAGGAGAGGTCGGAACTTGAGGGACCGTCTGGTGCGTACAGATATTACAGGCATGGGCAAGGGAGATGCACCCAATGTCTATCACAAGGCTCCAGGTTGTTATAGATGCCCGAAATGCACCACATGCCGTTATATGGTGGTGTGCAAAGATTTTAAGCATCCACATAATAATGATAAAAAGTACGGCATTAGATATGTAATTACATGCAACACTTCTTTCGTGGTATATGCCATAGTCTGCCCTTGTGGTCTTTATTATATAGGCCAGACGGTACGCAAGCTTAGTGAAAGGATGGCAGCCCATCAGTCAGCCATCAAGTTGACGCTCGAGGGTAAGATAGTGGACCAACCGGTTGCGCGCCACTTTAAACAAGCTGGCCATAAATTAAGTGATCTGAGCTACTTTGGCATTGATCATGTTCCACTCACATTGCGGGGAGGTGATAGGGCTAAATGCTTGCTGGAAAAGGAATCAAGGTGGATTATGAGGCTAAACACATTCACTCCCTTTGGCCTAAATGACAAAATCAACTGGAATGTTATGTAGAGGGGGTGGCAGTGAGTATAGTACTGGATTACTGGGGAATGACATGCCCCTAGTGGAGGACACACTGGGGTGATATTGTTCTTTGTAGGGGTGATCTATTGGGGAATAGGGCTGTTCTGTATAGTTGATACCGCAGTAGCTGTGGTATCTGGCCATAGTATATACAAGTATATGCATTTGTACTGATCCGCATTTAGTAGTAAGATGCTTCTGGGTATGATATGTATGTGCAATGTTATGTTTAATGTAATGTTTTTTTCTTTTAGTGTCTGTTTTATGTGTTGTCTTTCTTATAGGTCCCTGTCAGGCTTGGGCTGCAGACCCCGGGGGAACCAGTTCCGGAGCTGCAATATCAGTGACGTCCCGCTCTACAGACTGTGGGGCTGGTGACGCGCAAGCCCAGCGTTGCCTGGCAACATGAGGTCGGGAGCGGAAACGGAATTGAGAGCAGCGGCTGTGAACGGGAACCAGGGGGACGGCGGCGGTGCTCGTCGGGACCTATACAGGTATTTAAATGTGTGTATTGTTAAGCTGTGTTCATCTTGTATGGTACTGAGGACGGAGCGGAAGCTCTGAAACGTGCGTCTACCTATATTACAAGCTTTTTTATTGCATTTGAAACCTGTCTCCAGTGCCGTGATTTGTGAAGGGGTGTATGCTGTTTTACACTGGCACGGGGACCCATTGCTGATTTAACTCCAGAGTGCCGGCTGCTATGGACAAATATGTATATATATATATATAATATACATCACAGTCCGCACAACACTGTAATCATCTCATGCAGGGTGCCCGGTTTGGGGTAATTCGATATCAGTACACCCACACCATGAGGCTCCAGCTGGGGCTATGTTGTAGAAAAAAATCAGCACTCCTTAAATATCCAAAGTTTTTATGCCATTTCAAGCAATGAGACAAACTTTATAGTGCAAAATCAGCAGCTTGGAAACAGAATTCCATTAATGATACAAGTCTCACATGTCCTGAGTCATGCTGGGGGTATGGATCCAACCCAGCAGGGTCTCCCAACAGCCATTTCGGCTACCGCCGTCTTCAGGAACTACTCCCCTGAAGACGGTGGTAATGCCATAAAAACGTTTGGATATTTAAGGAGTGCTGTTTTTTTCTGCAACATAGCCCCAGCTGGAGCCTCATGGTGTGGTTGTACTGATATATATATATATATATATATATATATATTTCACATACAGTACATACATACTTTAAAACCAGAGGGTAGATTAACTAAAGATTATAAAAAGGAAAAGTGTTTTTCCCATAACAACCAATCAGATTCTAGTTATCATGTCTCTATGGCATTCCAGAAAATGAGAAACTGTCATTAGCTGTTATGGGCAACATAATAGATTCAGTGTGAGGACAGCATTGAGGACAGCAGCTCCAGATTGCAGTTAATAAAAAATAAGAGCTGTCTATAAAGAATCTGAATTTTTCCAGTACGTTGGCTATAAGAAGTTTGCACTACCCTGTATTGGTTATGCTACCAATTATAGGATATTAATACCAGGATTAGTTATATGTATTTAGGGATACCTTCCCAATTATTACATTTCTACAGTTAGGACATCGCTCTTACATAGAAAAACACCACTGAGGAAGTCTATGTTTAGATGAAACGCGTCGGCTGAATAAACATAGTGGGTGGACAGGCTGTCATTTGAGCTCCTCCCCGGCTGGGGTGGACAGCAAGTCCATATAAGATCATATCCCACGATTGTTAAGATCAATGTAAGAGTCTTATACTTTTTTAAATAAAACATTTTTACTAATTTTTATGAAGAATACGGACTAACGAGTGATATTGCTGTCTGGGTGAATCTGGTGAGAGGGTTTTTTTCAGGATCATCCCACTATCCGTGGCCTTTTTCAAATTTGTATGATATCTTAGAATGAATTGCAAAGGGATTCTAATGCATACTTGAGCGCTCTCCAAACAACTATCAACATTTTCAACCACTGGTTCTCAACTGGCAGGAGGACTTGTTTTGGAGACTAGCAGCTGACTCTTCTTGAGGACTATTGTGTTTAAGGCAGATATTTATAGCGCAATTTGGTTATATATTTTTTTGATATATATATATTCACATAAAGTACATACATACTTTAAAACCAGAGGGTAGATTAACTAAAGATTATAAAAAGGAAAAGTGTTTTTCCCATAACAACCAATCAGATTCTGGTTATCATGTCTCTATGGCATCCCAGAAAATGAGAAACTGTCATTAGCTGTTATGGGCAACACGTCTACCTGTCTCTTTGTGGAATCTGGTACACCTCCTTAATGCTATCTAAACCTGAACACTTATTTTCTAGTTACAAATTAGAAGAGAGCACAAATTGACACTACAGGATGCAAAACAATGAAAATATTAATGTGCTTAAATTACATTGTACTGGACTGTACTGTTATAAGAGAGTTTTCCATACTAAAGTTCAACATGTGCATTTTCCACACTACTTAGGGCATCTGAAGTACTTGTGGCACTTTTTTTGCCTCATTCCATATCTTTGTGTATTTTATTGTTTACTATACATACCCAAGAAAACCACTGGAGTCACTCAAACACTTTATAATCTTTCATTTTTTGATCAATATATGGCTGCAAAAGCATAAAAAAGCCTATAAAAACATAAAATGTGTATCCACATTAGAGATGAGTGGGTTCAGTTGTACTCGGATTTACTCGGTTCTCAAAATGGCATCTAATTGGCTCACGGATGTCACGTGTTTTGGAAAGCCAATAGAAAAAATCTGGATAAAACCGAACTGGTGTTAATTCTGGTGTTACATCTGAACGTGCATATCTCTAATACACATGCTCTTTTAATGCATCTGAATAATTCCTGAGCACTTTCAGGTTGGATTGCAAAAATGTGATTCTGAATATGTGCCCATAATCCAGTTAATTAAAATTGATTAGAGCTTTCTATATGGTAGCAAGTATGGCTACATGTCCACACATTTGTTCTGTTTAGTACCTATCAGTATGAATTATCTTTACGCAATTTCATACATTTTCACAATTTCTAGTCATAGGACCTGCAACTCACCATGATGTGCTTTTTCAAGTTATAAAGTTCCCTACCCATGTCCCTGTAGTTGCCCCTTCCTGTCCATGGGTGGTCTTCAGTTTGCCGGCTGTTGGGATCCCAGCACACAGTATACCAGCACTGGAATCCTGACACCCGACATACCAACACCTTTTCTCCCTCTTGGGGGTCCACGACCGCCCTGGATGGAGAATAGATAGCATGGCGCGCTTAGCGTGCCACCATGCCCGCAGTGTGACGAGTGCAGTGAGCCCACAAGGGGCTCATTTGCGCTTGCTTAGCTGTCGGTATGCCGGCAGTTGCGATTCTGGTGCCGGTATGCTGTCTGCTGGGAGCCCGGCCACCGGCATACCATACTACACCCCTGTCCATTGTTTTACTATAATGTCTGGTATTCATATTACAGTATGTTCGTATTAATTAGTTATCTACTGTGCATTCAAGCTGTATTATTTACTTTTGTGTCTACCCCAGCAGTGTAACTTTGTCAAACCTACAAAATATAATAAGAAGAAGAAGAAGAAAAAGAAGAATTATTATTTATAGTATTAACAATGATGGCTACCTCCCACTTGCCTGCACCTCTTGTCATCTGTCTGTCGCCCCTCCCCAATAGATTGTTAGCTCTTCAGAGCAGGGCCCTCTTTCCTCTTGTTATCTAAGCCCTCGTCTCAACACATTTCACTCACAGCTCTCCCCTACTCAACGACCATCTTTATCCTGCTCTCCATCTATGGCCACCAGCCTCTAGTAGTACGATGATCACTTCCTCAATACTTACATCTTAGCTGTATTATGTCTTGAGAATGTGTGGTGCTCTGTTACCTGTACTCTATTTCTGTTATTTATTTACTGTAGTGCAATGTTTTGTCCCCTGTACTATCCTTTGTACGGCGCTGAGAAACACATGTGGCGCCTTATAAATAAAATGTAATAATAATATTAATTACTGAGAACAGGAAAATGTCCTTTATTGAATATTGCTAATCTAATGAATCACTTAGTCTATAGGCCTATCCAATTTAATAATACTTCCATATTTGTTCATTCTGCATTTTATTTCAGTGTATAACTCAGCCCAGTTTGCTAGGGTTGGCAGTTGAACAAAATACAAACAACGTTTAATAATAATAATAATAATAATAAAAAATATCACAGTGTACAGTGTATATCACATGTCAAAGTACAAGTGGAAAAAAACATTATTACGTCAAAAATGCACCACAGCTAAGGATTAAGTGAAGAAACTGGTCTTTCTTAGGAGAAATATCTGGATCAGATATTCAAGTTAACTGAAGGGGAAAAACAAAAAGTAACTTGTGCCACCATACACATTTAGTGACTCTTCTCGAACTGCATAAATAGTGACAGTCATTGTATTTCACCATTCAAACAATCACAAACAATCAGTGCATATATGATTAGGATAAAACCAAGGATGCTTTAACATGCCATTTTATTTGATAGAGCATTGCCAATTAGGCGCATACACATTTACTAAAGAATAGGTCAGTACCTTGGTCGTGGATACTAGGACAAAGAGTAAACACAAACACAGCAAACATAATGGAGTAAGAAATCTTTTGGCACTCTAATATAAAAAAAGAAAACATGATGCACTTGGACAAGCATAACTGGAATAACATCTATAAAGTATAATGTTTTGAATACCTAAACTAAATTTATAAGCAATGTCAACCAACATCTGGCACTGAAGTTCAGCAATGGTTTGTGATCAAGTTTTTACCAATGCAAAAACTATGCAGTACAAAATACATTTTGATATTATAGGTTTTAAAGTTTACATTTTATAACAAGAAACAAATGCAGAAATTCAGTACAGTACAGTGTTTTGCATTTATGGCTTATAAACCTATCTTATGTGGATAATATACGTATTAGATGGCTAATCATAGATTATACAGACATGCTTGCAGAATAATTACAATGAATACTAAAGGGGATTTTCAAGATGGTTATCTGCAGCTCAATTAAAGATTATTGTGTGGGAAAGGGACATTTACCAATTTAAATTGTAGTCAATCATTGCAAGTGCTAAACAGTACTTATTTGCATTCAAAACTTAAACATTCTCTCTGCATAATTAACCAATAAAAGTAATATCATAAACCTGAACATAATGCTTAAAGAATATAGAAAGTGCAATGTGACAAATGCAATGTAACCTTGAAAAAGATACATTTTCCATATAATAAGCTGTCAATTCAGTCACGATCAGACCTTTATATAATTGCTTTAGACCTCTTACTGCCCTTGATTCAACTATTGTGCTCAGAAAGTCTACTCCTAGTTCAAGAATGAAGAGTAGATATAAATGATTACTCACAATTACATTATCTTTTTTGAAGTTGAAAAAGGAAATCTAATTACTATGTCTTTCAACAGTCGTGCCTGCAATTTTAATGACTGACTGAACTGCTATTTTGTCTGAACGATGTACCATTGGTAAATATTTTATTTTGAAATATTGTGAAATATACATCTTTCCATTCAAAAGAATCTATTAATACTTTTTATTCAAACACATTTAAACAATACAATGTTTTCTGTTTCCATAATCTTACAAATTTTATCAAGTCTATTGTTCTTGAGTGCAGTATTAGTTACTGCTAAAGTAACATTCTTTAAGCACTTATATTCCATTTCAGTGCATTCAAGGACTTTCAAATCTAACATACTTGTAGCATTTTGTAGCAAAAAAAAGAGAAAGATAAAAAAAATAAAGGCTGGTGTAACACATATGCTTTCTATTCCACCTTTAATCACAAAGTATAATTACTACAGCACACTAAATATAACTTTCCAATTGAAATGCATTACATTTGAGCAGAGACTGTCAAAGAGAACATTTTAATTGTGAGTTGTGAATTTCAAAGTGCTGTACTTTTTGTGGCTGTGGTAAAGAAACTTTAAAAATGAGGCATTGGGACTTTAAAAAATGCTAGCACAAAATGACTCATGTGGCACCACCATTAATGCGTCTATTTTCAATAGATTTTATTTCTTAACATTTTGATTAGCTCAATGAATGTATTTCTCACCCTATGTGCAATATTTAATGGGACATCAAAGCAAAGTAGGTCGCGCTCTATTAAGTACATTGTCACAATTGTAAAAAGCTATTTTGGCTATACATTCAGTAAAATAAAATAAAATGTGAGTTAATGCATTAAAATATATTTTAGAAAGTGACAGTTTTAGAGTAGTCTATTTAAAATAAATAAATAAATAAATAAATAAATATGGTGCAACAGTTCCTTCCAATCTCAGTAAACATTGATTTCTCTACAGCTGGCATTCATCATTTCATGTTCAGGGCCTTCAAGGTAACAAGAAATATGCAATTACACCAATTCTACTATATATTGCTGGCAAGACAAAATACTGCATCATGTAATTGTATTCTGCTGAATCATTTGATTTCTTAATGTTTCTGCTCTATGGCAGGATTAGTGCTGATCTGTCCAATAAAATCTAAAGAAAGGTCAGAAATACCTTTAGATAACATATTGTAAATATGTTCACATTCTGTAAGTCAGTCTGCTTTGCCTAGTGTAGCAAAAGTGTCCTCATCCTTTATTTCTATAGGTATTCATTTTCTGATGGTACTTTACCTTAACCTGTCAAAGCAATACTTTCCTTACATGAGACAACACTTTTAGCTCATGCTATAAATGATTGTAAAATACAGTAGCATTTCAAAAGCAAATCACCCATGCTTCAGTCATTGAACTACGGTATATGCACATCAAGAAATAACACAATGTGAAATTCATTTCTTAGTTCATAACTTAAAAGACTTGTAGTTGATAAGTGATTATCCTTAGACTTAATTCTAAACATATTATCACATAAATGTAAATAGTTAATACATATTATAAATGTCTATGTACATATTTGAAGATATACTTCAGTAAATGAGAACTCTAATAACATTGTGTCAGACACTTACCTTAGTACAAAGTATGTATACACATTAAGTATATTAATCTATGTCCAGCAGGATGCTGTCATTGCATTCTTCCCAAAGCTTACAGTATAGTAACTTCACAGCTATATCTGTTCTTATCAAGAGGATCCCTCTTCCAATGTTATTGTAACTCTGACAAGCAAGCAATTGCAGTCAAATAGGCTATCTGATTGGTTTCCATTCAAAGCTTCTGATTCATTTACAAGTCGCAGAGTTGAGGAGATTGTGCTGCTGATAGAAAAGCAGTATTCAGCATGGGTGATAGCTAGCGAAGGATGAGAGATAGAGAGAAATCTTGTCTGCACACAGAATGATTTGCAAATGAATAGGGTGGGTAGCAACACAGAGGAGGGGTTTCTTAAAGACTACTTTGTAACAGACTGGATCTATCCCAGTTAATCAGCCTCATCTAATCTGCTTTCACGGACAATACAGGAGCTACCAGAATCTCTCTCTCTCTCTCTCTCTCTCTCTCACTCTCATTCATTTCTACATAACCAGAACAATGACATGCAAACATAGTACTGTAGTAAATGCAGTTCTTATTTATTCATAAAAATCATACATATTATCAGATTACAATGTCAAACTGTTAGGACATATTGTATTTCAATCTGATCTGTACAGTGTCTAGCCTTTAGTCACTGCATAGTTAAAGCTATTTTTAGATCTGTTGGTGTAAATGAAAGCAATCCACCATAGAGAGTCAGAAAAATACTGGAAACACATACTATACCAAATATTAAATACACCAGTTAAATAGCAACTAGTTGCTGCAATTTAGTCAGGATTTACCATATGCAGAACTTCATTTCACTTTTTTATATTTCAGATCCTAAAATTTGTACTGTTCTGGAAAATAGCAGAGTTCGTCCAGTTTTATGAAAAGCACCAAAAAATCAATTTAAAAATCAATACAGTACATCTAAATATATATTGTTTTACTATATATTCCCTTTTAATTTCTTTAATAATTATAATTATATTTGTGTTATGCATTAATTTACTTACTACTAAAATATTTATCAACAAATTATATTTTAAGGAATATCACTCAGCTAAAAAAGTGAAAAGTATACCACCTCTTATTTAGCACATAATGATAACCATTATTCAAGTACATATTAAGTGTTCAACCTAAACGTGTTTTACAGTGATGATTAATACGGAAATCTGTATGACAAATATAAATGAAAATAATAAACACAATTTAAAATAGATTGCTTGTATAATAGTCCGCATAGAAGCCACATTATGAATTTACAACCTACTGTAACACAGAGATAGGGATAATAATTTAACAATACATGCAAGTACATTGAATGACTATAGGATCATTTTATTAGCTTGGCCACTTGTAAAGATGTACCCCCAAATTAGGCTGAACAGGCCCTTTTGCTACGTCACAGAAATTGTGACTAAGTCACATCATGTGTCCCGCTACACACTTTTTCATAGAATATACATCTTATTCTCAAGGCTAATGCAACAAAAGTACAGCCCACTGGTACCTAGGATACCGGCACTGCCATTGCATAAGACTGTTGTGTAACCAGTGTAAAAAGGCAAAAGATTGCAAACCAAAGGAAAAGAATATGGCCCTATCTAATGGGTAATATCTAAGTTAGCTTAGCAAAGGCAGGTAGCTACTGCTTCGTATATATGTCTTTCCTGTCTCTTTTTAGCTTGTCTCACAGGAGAGTATGGAATTTTCTTTATTTTGTTAGTGAGCAGATCAGTTGAAGAAGGTACTGGGGATTTCTTTGCATTACCCACATAGTCGGAGTATACATAACTAAAATAGTGGATGTGATGTATGGTCATGCTGATAAAGACATTTCATTCATATTTTTTGTACATTGTTCTGGTGCACAGATTTAATGCTGATTTCTTTAATACCAGGAAACAATAGTAATTCACTTGGAATTATCATTTGTTCTGCAAAGGTGGACATAGAGCCAGCACCAAAGAAAATTAAATGGACTAACTCAAAGCAAGTTCAAATAATTATTATTGTATCTTTATGTTAACAGTGTAGTAAAGTTTTCTACTTTTCTATTGTAGTACTCTGTCTAAAGTAACTGGGAGGCTGGACCTGTAAAACAGCCTTCAAAATGTGTGGGCTTGTAAAACAGGATTACAGAACCAACTGATTTGGAAGAACAGCTGTGTGTTAATTGCTCTGTACAGTACATCTCCACAAACTGTACACTAAACCACCAGAGAATGTTTAAGAATTATCTGCATGGATATTGCCACTATTTATACAGTAATTTAAGGATCTATTTACTCAGCATAATGTGGAGGTGACTAGATCGTTGACAAATTGTCCTCTCTTGAGACATCAGCTTTACTTTATTTTGAGTCAGTTGAATCTCTAGAAAAATAGGAACATAGAATGTGATGGCAGATAAGAACCACTTGGCCCATCCAGTCTGCCCCTTTTTTACCATACTTTACCTCAAACCTTATTTGATCCTTATTTATTTGTAAGGTTATCCTTATGTCTATCCCACGCATGCTTAAATTGCTCTACTGTTTTAGCCTCTACCACCTCTGATGGGAGGCTATTCCACTTATCCACTACTCTTTCTGTGAAGTAATTTTTCCTCAGATTTCCCATGAACCTACCTCCCTCCAGTTGCATTGCATGTCCTCATGTTCTAATACTTCTCTTCATTTGAAGAATGTTTCCCCCCTGTACTTTGTTAAAACCCTTGATATATTTGAATGATTCTATCATGTTGCCCATTTCCCTTCTCTGCTCCATACTGGGTATGTTTTGTGATGTAGGCCATGCACCATTTTAGTTGCCCTTCTTTGTACAGTCTCTAATGTATTAATATCCTTTTGAAGATATGGCCTCCAGGATTGAACACAGTACTCTAGATGAGGCCGTATCAATGACCTATACAGTGGCATTATTACTTCTTTCCTACTGATGCTGATTGCTCTCCCGATACAACTAAGCATCTGACTAGCCTTTCTCATTGTTTTGTTATATTGCTTAACTTCCTTTAAGTCATCTGAAATAGTGACTCCTAGATCCTTTTCCTCCTCAGTAGTTTCCAGTATAATGCCATTAATACTATATTTAGCTTTTGGATTTTTGAGACCCAAGTGCATGATTTTGCATTTTTTGGCATTAAACTGTAATTGCCACACTCTTGACAATTCCTCTAGTCTACATAGATCAACAATCATTCGTTTTACCCCTCCTGGTGTGTCTACCTTGTTGCATACCTTTGTGTCATCTGCAAAAAGGCATACTTCCCTTTAATACCATTTGCAATGTCACCAATAAAGATATTAAAAAGCACTGGTCCATCTACAGATGCATGGAGTACTCCACTGTAGAAATGGAAGAATCTTCAGAGAACAAAGATTTACAGTAAAAAGAGAATTCAAGGCATATAATTGTAGAGCTGGTGGATATGTTATTGAAACATCTACAGAGGTAAGGACAGATGTGTATAAACCTGTGTCTTTACTGGATGCATTTTTTTAATGGAGTAGCAAAGAACTATACTGTTTTTTGTCCAGAGAGTCATAAAGGAGATGGTGACTAATGAGTGGGGCAAATGACAATTTACAGTAGTTCCAAAAGACTATTAATGATATACCCATTTATTTATATATTAATGCCCTTAAGTGTGATGATATCCCTAAAATATATGCTGCCATGGACATACCTTTGGAAAAATGGAGGACTTCTAATGGATGCAATGGATTAGAAAATTAAAATTAAAATTAAAATATAAATTGGATGTGTCTTAAATTTTAACTAGTAAACAGGAGTGCTGTAAATATGGCATCTGTTTCTGTAGCATTAAGAATTTGGGACATCCAGTGGCAGAATTATTGTTAAGTACAGATGTATCCTCATACATAATTGGTACAGTTGCACCAAACAGCTTCTCTCAGCACGCAGGATTCTGTGAGACTCTGCGAGCAACAGGAATCTTTTTTGCTCAAAATGTGTTTTAGTCACTGAAAACATGTTGAATGTAGATACACCAGGATACTGTCCTTATTAATTTGATATGTGACACATATATCTGTGTGCAACTGAATCTCTGAATCTGTATACAAGGTGCTATGAGGCAGTGGCCACTGCTTTTTGCCATGCTAAGATCCATTGTGCTTTCAATATAGACTCAGTCACACACAGATATTCAAGAGTCACATATCAAATGAATGAGCACAGGCTCCTTTTTCTTTGTCAATAAAATATGCCCGATGCTAGCAGAGATGTACAGGGCCTGGTGGCCAGTGCCGGACTGGGGCATGAAGGGCCCACCGGGGGATTCAGTGGTGGGGGCCCATGTTTATGGGTGTGGTCAGTCTCCAGGTGGGGGTTTCCCCTGTACCCCTGTGGGCCAGTCCAACCCTGCTGGTGGCTCATTCATGCCAGGCATCTTGTGCTGTGTGTAGTATTGAGGCTAGACACATCTGTATGTTCTTGATTGGTAAGTATCATTGTTCTGTTTAAATGTGAATCCTATTGTATTGTGTTATGTGATGTTGTTGTTTTGCCATGCTACCTGTAAAGGTATCCTGACTAATTGCCCTTCTTGTGTAGGTTTACTTAAACTATTTTATAGTCATATTAAACTTTCATGGCCCTTTTGACTATGTTCCTCTTTCCAAATATTGTTATTCTTTTATTATTATGGCCATGTTTGCTGTATTTTTGGGTTCTAATAAAAAAGACAACTTTGCAAAATTGTTACATACCCACTGCTTCAAGGATCCCCTATGAAATACTTATTTTAGTGTTACATTGCTCACAGTTTGATGTGTTTCCCTTCCCCCACCTATTTATGCAGATTGGAATTGTGCTGGGATGTCTTCTGGCCTTACTGAATGCATGTATTCATTGTTTTCATTGTTTGAAATGGCAATAAAATAATGTCTTTGCAGTTAGTTGATTTCCCAAAAACACCCATGTCAACAATTTCCTGAAATTTCTTTCCTGAAATGTTAAAGGGTTAAGCTTTACTATTACAAGGAAAAGGTAGTTCATCACCTGAAATGCTTTAAACCAGACATTGCTTTTCTCCAGGAGTTGCATCATTACAAAATGATTGAATCAAATAATTCTGTAGTGCAGCACCCCTCTTCAATCTCTGTTCTTGACTTTGCCACCTATTCAGAGCGGGCCCTAGGCATAGGAAAACTAGGCAAATGCCTAGCGCATTTGGTATGCCTAGGGGCACAAGCAGCTTCTGCTGATTAAAATGATATGCAGCATGCCTATATTCTGTGTTACTGCAGCTGTATCTGTACACGAAATGTTACTTTACAGTGTATTCATGGAGATCACTGTAATGTAGCATTTCAAATGCAGATACAGCCACAGTCACACACAGAATATAGACATGCCACATATCATTATAATTAGCAGAAGTTGCTTGTGCATCCAAGCTACATAGTAATGCAAATAAGATATATTTTTGTAAAAAAAAGTTAGCAGAGCTGCCAGCTGACTCTCACCAGTCATCTTCTGCTGCGTGGCATAATGAGGCAGGATGTATGAGGACACATCTGTATCCAAGCAGAGGTCACAGTGTTAGTGGCCGTGTGAGTGCTGTGTGTGGGTGGGTTGGTTGTGCAGTAGTGTTCAGCATATGTGTAAGTTGTGTACGTTGTGTGTGTCATTATGTGCATCAGGGAATTAATAAAGGTTGGCATAATGTATAAGTCCATATAATGTATAAGACCATACCCCTATGTTCACGCCCAATCTCGTCCGATCTTGGAAGCTAAACGGAGGTGGGCTGGGTCAGTACCTAGATGGGTGACCTCTAGGGAATACCCAGTGAGGTAGGGAGACTCTCTTCCCCGTGGAAACCACACCAACAGCAGTATCACCACTAATACTTCATCCTCTTACTCATTTACTTCTATTCGTTATTCTCTTCATCAATTACAGTGGTTAATTGCTAGAATTGCTAGAATTGTTACCCAGTGTGTGGGCTCTCCCACTCACGAATGTAACCCAATTTAGGGCCACATCAATTCAAACACAGTTTGCACAGATCTTGGGCAGATGGAAGCAGCTTAATATGTGGCTACCTTCCAATATGCACTTATCCAGGTATAATTAAGATCTGGACATGCCTTCATTTTGGGAGACCTACAGTATTTCTCCAGTCGGCATATCCACGGAAGTGTTTTGTTTAACCTGTTGTGTTTAGTCCCCTTGCATTTTAAAGAGTAGACAATAAAGACTTCATTAATTCTCAGACATATCACTTGTTAATTAACATCTAGTTTTCTACAAGAGTGCGCCCAAACAAGAGTCATACTTTTCTCTTTCTGTACGTATAATGTATAAGTTGTATTGTGTTTATACGGACAATTATGTGTGCCATATGTGTAAGGGCAATTACTGTTTGGTATTATGTGTATAAATGCATTACTAATGTGTGGCATTATGTGTATAAGGTGCTCTAATGTGTGGCATAACATAGAAAGGGCACTACTGTGTGGTCTAATGTGACTAAAAAGCAATATGGTCTGTAATCTGAATTAGGGGCAATTCAGTGTGATGTAAATGTGAATATTATTATTATTATTATTATTATTATTATTATTATAATCCTTTATTTATATGGCGCCACAAGGGTTCCGCAGCGCCCAATTACAGAGTACATGTGCACATAATCAAAACAGGAAAACAGTGACATACAGTTGAAGGCAATAAAGGACAAGTACAGGGTAACTAAGCATTACTACACCAGTAGATGACATAGAGATAAATTCCAAGGTGGCCAAAAAACTGTGGGATTTGGGCAGTTGAGGATTATTAAAGTAAGAAAAGGATAAGCACATGAGGGAAAAGGTCCCTACTCATGAGAGCTTACATTCTAAGTGGAGAGGTAGACAGACAGGGGTGACACAGATGGGGTACATAGAGAGCATGGAACAGAGGGTTAGGCTGAGATTTGGCTGGGTTTGGTAAAGAAGTGGTTCTTAAGAGCCCGTTTGATGTTTTGTAGAGAGGTGGAGAGTCTGAAGGGGAGAGGTAAAGAATTCCAGAGAAAGGGAGCAGCACGTGAAAAATCATGGAGATAGGAGTGGGAGGAAGTAATCAGAAAACAGGAGAGTCGGCATACATTAGCAGAGCGAAGAGGATGGGTGGGAGAGTAAAGGGAGATAAGGTCAGAGATGTAAATGGGAGAGGAGTGGGTGAGTGCTTTGTAAGTGAGTGTGAGAAGTTTGAATTGGATTCAGAAAGGGAAGGGAAGCCAGTGAAGGGCTTGTAGGAGGGGGAGGTGGATGTAGTGTGTTTGGTGAGGAAGATGAGAGGTAATTGTCAGGGAGGCCAGTTAGGAGGAGATTACAGTAGTCCAGTCTGGAAATAATCAGTGAGTGAATAATGATCTTAGTGGCATCCTAGGTGAGAAAAGGTCTGATCCTGGAAATGTTTTTGAGATGAAAATGACAGGTTTGTGAAAGGTGCTGAATGTGTTGTTTGAAGGAGTGTTTATGCCAAGACAGCAAACTTGAGGGATAGAGAAGATAGTCATGCCATCAATGGATAATGAGATTGTGGGAGGTGAGGTTGTGCGGGAGGGTTTGAAGATGATCAGCTCAGTCTTAGACATGTTGAGTTTAAGAAAGCGCTGGGACATCCAGAAAGAGATAGCAGAAAGACAGTTGGAGGTACGAGTGAGGAGAGCGGGGGAGAGATCAGGGGAGGAGTGCTATATTTGAGTGTCATCAGCATAGAGGTGGTATTGGAAGTTAAAAGAACTAATGAGTTCACCTAGAGAGGACGTATAGAGAGAGAAAAGGAGAGGACCAAGAACAAAGCCTTGGGGGACACCAACAGTTAATGGAAGTGGTGGGAGGTAGCATCATGAGAGGAGACAGAGAAGGAATGATCAGAGAGGTAGGAGGACAGCCAGGAGAGGTCAATATCAGAATAAGGAATTATTACTATGAGGAGTAATGTATATAAGGTAAAGTGGTACTACTGTGTGATGTAACGTTAATAAGGGACACTATCACATGATAAAATGTGAATAAAGTTTCACTACTGTGTGGCATAATTTGAAGTGGGAGTCCTATTGTGTGGCCATGTCCCTACTCAGCAAGAACACACCCCTTTTTTAGCTGTGCAACAATTGTGCACACTTCCTTTTTAAAATATAGGGGGTAAAAGCACCAAAATGAGGACTGCTATGGGTGAGGGGTGATGATGCTGGGAAAGGTGTGCAGGGTCATACGCAGAACTAGTGGCGGTGCTATGGGGCATCAGCCAAGTTCTTGCCTAGGGCATCATATTGGTTAGAGCCAACTCTGCACCTATTTCACATCCAAAATTGACTCCATATGACAGGACATCAAGTCCCAACAGACACTGAGCAACCCACCTTCTCCATTCCCTGAACCCCTTCGGCTTCCGTACTTCCAACTCTAACATCATTCTTCCTGTATCTGGTGAGGAAGTCAATGCCCTCATACATTCCTCACCCCACTCCACCTCCCCACTTGACTTTATGCCTTCCCAGCCTCCTCTCTACTTCTGCATGTTCCCATCTTGTCCATCTCCTCAATAACTCCCTGTAATCAGTAGAGATGAGCGTAATTAGGCACTGTTCCCTCTGCCCTCAAGCATGCTCTTTTCTCCCCTATTCTTAAAAAACCTAACCTTGACCCAACCACTCTCTCAAACTACCGACCCATCTATCTCCTCCTTTTTGCCCCAAACTCCTTGAGCGTTTAGTCTACAACCACCTCACTGCCTTTCTTTCCTCCAGCTCACTGCTTGACCCATTCCAGTCCAGTTTATGTAGTCTCCATTGCAATGAAACTGCCCTCACAAAAGTCTGCAATGACCTCCTATCTGCTGAATCCAAGGTCCAATACTCTCTGTTTATTCTCCTTGACCTATCTGCTGCATTTGACACTGTGGATCACCCTCCCTCCTGCAATATCTTTACTCCCTTGGTCTGTGTGATGCTGTCCTCCTTCCTTTCTGACCATTCCTTCTCTGTATTCTCTCATGACTCCACCTCCTGTGCACTTCCTCTACCATTAGGTGTACCCCAAAGAAGCTGTTCTTGGGACTCTCCTTTTCTATCTCTCTACACATCCTGTTTAGGTGAGCTCATTAGCTCTTTTGACTTACAATATAATCTCTAGGCTGATACTCAAATCTATCTTTCCTCCCCTGACATCTCCCCCACTCTCCTCACCCTTATTGCCAACTGTCTCTGTGCTATCTCTTCCTGGATGTCCAAGTGCCCTCTTAAACATAACATGCCTAAGAGCTGATTATCTTCCCTCCCACCTGCATAACCTTACCTCCAACAATTGCATTATCTACTGATGGCACTACTGTCTCCTCTAGCCCCCAAGTGTGCTGTCTTGTAGTAATCATTTACGCCTCCTCTCCTTCAAACCACACATTCAGTGCAGTTTCCATCTCAAAAACATTTCCAGGATCAGACCTTTTCTAATCCAGGATGCTACTAAAACACTCATCCACTCACTGGTCATCTCCACATTGTACTACTGTAATCTCCTTTCTGGCCTCCCTGATATATGCCTCTCTCCACTCCAATCTATCTACAATGTTGTTGCCCATTTCATCCCCCTTTACCAAACGTACAACAGCCACCTCCCCTCTCTTACAATAACTTGTACTTGTCCTATATTTTCTCAAACTGTAAGTGCTTTATTTTTCTTTGCTCATTTGTTTATGTACTCTGTAATGGGTACTGCAGATCCCTTGTGGCACCATATAAATAAAATATAATAATGATGATAATAATAATTATTATTATTATTATTATTATTATTATTATATTTTCTTATCAAGCAACAAGGTGTAGGGAAATTGTTTAGTAAAAATATATCCTATGAGATCTTGGGGGAACTAGCAGATCACCAAGGATGCCATATGTTCTTAAACTTTTAACTGAAGGGAAACAAAATGATACGGCACTAGCTTGTTTATATGCGCCACTGGCACCAATAATAAACACAAATCCTGCTGTGTTTACATGTTTTCATGGTTTGTCTGAAAATGATCTTGTGTAAAAGGGTGATTTTAATGTTACAGTGTAGGGTGCTTCAGATAGTTTAAGGCGTTCAAATGGGAAAGGTGGGTTGGTGATGCACCATCAACTTTGTGACTCTTCACAGACTCTGGTAAATTGATAGATCCATATAGATATTTATATCCGATTTCAAGCGAATATTCTTTCTATTTTCACCCACAATGTACATTTTCAGGATTGGACTATTGGTATGTATATGATGCCTTGCTCCATAGAAAAGAAGATTCTAGTATTGATAGTATTTTGATCTATGATCTTGCTCCAATGTGGTTCACCCACACGCTTACTTCTCCAACTATTTCCTAATTTATTTGTAATTTCCCTGATTATTTAATTTTTTAAGATGACTTTAAACAACTTGAATACCATTTTCAAAATTGTTTTGATTATAATATAGAGTATAGCTACTATATAACGCTTTACTGGGCCACCTCTGAACCTATCTTGTCTGTTTATATAATTACTTATGCAGGTCCGGTGAAGTGTCTCTCTGCACCCTAGGCAAAGCTTCAGCCTAGAGCTCCTGAACCTGCAAAACACCACCACCACCTTCTGGAAGGGAGATGCAGGTGGCCACTAGGTGTGCTGGGGTGAATTGCATCATTATATATACACAGAAATAGGACAACACTCAAGGGGGTAAATTTACTAAGGTGGGAGATTTTTAGAACTGGTGATGTTGCCTATAGCAACCAATCAGATTATATCTATTATCTGCTAGAAGTAGCTAGATAAATGGTAAGTAGAATCTGATTGGTTGCCATGGGCAACATCACCAGTTCTAAAAATCTCCCACCTTAGTAAATTTACCCCAAGGTATTTTAAAATGATAAAATATATTGTAAACAAAGTCACAACATTTTGTGACTTTGCTCACAATATACTTTCACTTTAAAAGTCTTTGATTGCCATCTGTTCATTATGAACACATGCTAGCTGGCATGTTAGGAATTATATAGGACATTGAAGCCAATTTCACACATATATATATATATATATATATATATATATACACAGACAAAGATTGGCGGCACTCACTGACTTTTCAGAAGCTAAAGGACCACAGAAGCCTTCTAGCGCTTAACGTTTTGGTTTATTTCAACCGTCATCAGAAGCAATACACATCTTACAAATAAACATACCTTTATACACAAAAATATCACCACACGTGCATGATCCCCGGAGCCCCGGGGGCGGACATCCGTTTGCGTCATCTCACACTGACAAGCCTGCCCAGCCGATGACGCTTCCCGGTTACTGTGTACACCATCACCATGGAAACATCTACAGAATACATAAAGAGAACCGGCCTCAGTGTTACAAAGTAACTACATATGTAACAATATGACATAAAAGATGTAAAAACTTCATAATCCTTATATCAACAATACTTTTCATTTATCAAGATATATGCGATGCATTAATAACAGTATCTTATCTAGTAAATGTTAATAATAACACCTGACATCCCACGTTATTCATGGGGTAATGAAATAAGTTTTTATAAATATAATATAATAGCAGTTATAGAAAACAGGTGAGAGATAGAGTCTCGTTTAGGCCAAAGGGAAACACCGTATTTAAACGGTGTATCCATCGTGCTTCCCTTTGGAGTAACAGCCTTGCTCTATCCCCCCCTCGTTTGGAAGGTGGAACATGGTCCAGCATTTTGTACCTCAGGGATGACAAATTATGCCTGCATTCCTTAAAGTGTTTGGCAACAGGCTGATCAATCTGCTTGCCTTCTAAGATTTGTTTGATGGCACTCCTGTGCTGGGTCATTCTCTCTTTAAATTGGCAGGTAGTTTTGCCAGTATAATACAACCCACAGGGACATTGCAGACAGTAAACTACAAATTTGCTTGTGCACGTTAATACAAGTGAGATCATAATGCGCTGACCTGATTGCGGATGTAAAATGTAATCACCCGTTTCCAAATAAAGGCAAGTGGTACAGCCTGTGCATTTGTAGTTGCCAGGTTTTTTCGTTAGAAATGTGGTATGGGTCTTAGAGGCAAACTGTGAAATGTCTGTGTGAACAACCATATCTCGGATATTGCGACCACGCTTATAGCATGGTAACAATCTATGTGCCGACAAGCTGGATAGGTCTGGATCCGTTTGAATAATAGGCCAGATCCTTTTTGCCGTGCCCATGATTTTGTGACTCGAGTTGGTATATTCAGTAACACAGATCATGGCTCGATCAGTACTTTTTTCCGATTTGGTGGCAACTGTAACAGGCGGTTCTTTCAATGCCCGTGTCATCGCCTGCTGCAGTAGTTTATTGGAATACCCCCGCTGTAAAAATCTATAAGTTAGCTTCTGCATCTACTCCTTCTTATCATCCGCATCACTGCAAATGCGGTGATTGCGGAGATATTGCGAATATGGAAGACCATTTTTTAACGGTCTTGGGTGATGGCTGGATGACAGTAGAAGACAATTGACATCAGTGGGCTTACTGTACACAGAGGTGACAAATTTATCCTTATTTTTATGGATATTTACATCTAAAAAATGTATACTTTTCAGTTGTACATTAAAAGTAAATTTTATAGAATCATCAATGGAGTTAGCATACTCCATCATTGAAATGAACTCATCTTTGGAACCAGTCCAAAGCATGAAAACATTGTCGATGTAGCGCGTGTACATCGCGATATGAGGACTGAAACGAGTATTGGAGAAAAACATATTTTGTTCAACATTAAACATGAAGGCATTTGCATATGCCGGAGCTGTGCAAGAACCCATTGCGCAGCCCTGCAATTGCCTAAAGAATTCATTATTAAAAAGGAAGTAATTGCGATGTAAAGTTAACCAAATCAGAGACATAAAAAAATCAATATCTGGGCCTGTAAAGTGTATATTATCCCTGATTAAAGCTTGAACTGCTTGTAAACCACGTTCACGTGGGATACTAGTATATAGGCTTACTACATCGGCTGTACAAAGCCAACATTAATCAGCAGAGATGACAATTTCATTTAATTTCTTCAAAAATGTGGTAGTATCTTTTAGATATGTTGCCTGATTTTGAATTACTGTTTGCAAGAAATAATCAATATATTTAGCTACCTGTGAATACAACGACTCTCTCGCTGAAATGATCAGACGCCCTGGTGGTTGTACCGCATCCTTGTGCAGCTTGGGGATCATGTATAACACAGGTATATGGGGTGAAGTAACAATTAAGGCTGATGACACTTGTTTAGAAATAATTCCCCCTTCAATTGCCTGATCTAATATCCCATGTAATTCCTGCAAATATTCCTGCGTTGGATCCATTGCTAATTTAGTATAAACATCAGTGTCACTCAATTGACGATATACTTCAGCCTTATAGTCGGCTATATCCTGAATCACTATGCCCCCACCTTTGTCAGCGGGGCGCACTGTGATATCAGTATAAGCCGACAGATCCTTTAAAGCTTTGCGTTCAGCCATAGTTATGTTTGAGGGAAACTGATCAACTTGTAAAGCACAATCCTCAATACAACAAGACATAGTTTTAGTAAACGTTTTTATAGCTGGATTGTTAGAATAAGGATCAAACACTGATTTGGCCACCACAGGACAACCAGTAGTTCTCACAGATTCATCACTGCATCTATCATTAAAGAATTCTTTCAAACGTAGTTGCCTATTAAAACGACTTAAATCGATCTTACTCTCAAATACCTTGTGGGAATTTGTCGGCACAAAATTAAGTCCTTTAGACAAAACACTAATCTCAGTCTCTGTTAATGTCCTGGATGAAAGGTTGTAAATTTCTTCTTTGTTTTGGAACTCTTTCCTCCTCTCCCTCTGGCACTGTTTGCCGCGCCGTGTTCTTGCTCTGCAGGGCTGTCTCGCTGGGCCCTGGTTTGTACTCCTAAAGGGACTCGTGATGCTCAGTTTCCTTTATTGCCTGTGAGCTGGTCAGAATCACTATTAGTACCGCCCCTGGAAGTATCCCCCTCTACCGGAAAACGGCGTCTCCTCCTGAAATTTCTCATCATAAAAGATTTCTGTGTGCCTGATGAATTATTCGCCCAAACGTACACCTGGTTCTAAACAAACATCTGTGGGACCAAAAATAACAGGCGCTTAAAATATAAAAATACTCAGCAAGAATACATCCCTGGAATTTGAGAGGATGGTAGAATTTCCAAACTGCATAGGTGACCCTCTTCTTTTTTTTCCTCTTTCTGAAGGATTTTTCAGCCACTCAGGTTTCGCATAAAAGAGAAATGGTATATATATGTGTAGAAATGTTTCAAACAATACACAAGTCTCTTTAGATGTGAGAAATGTTCACACTGTGAAGGTGATGCACATCCACTAAAAGGGCGTACCCAAACTCACATCCCAGGTGAAGTGAATAAGCTTATAAAGGTATCTTTTTTATCCACCTCGGTGCCTGGAAATTGTTGATTCAAGTGAAGACCCCCTTTACCAAGAAGAATAGGCGTACCTCACTCACACAAATGGAGGTATGCTTAAAGCATATAAAGGTATCTTTTACACTGTATCAAATGCAGGTAAGGCGTACCCTACTCACAGCAAGGATGATTATGTTCAAACGCATCTGGGTTTCTTTAACTGTATAACCGTGTTGATCATTTATATTGATTTTGTGTGTGAATATTCCCACATGGACATCGGACAGAAAAAAGGATTTTAGATCACGATCAATCCAAAAAAAGTATTTATTAAAAAACTTGCCCCATACACTCGGGGTGTTTAACTATACAGTCAATAAAAAAAATTGTGCAAAGGTGCATCAAAATATTGTAGCAGCTTGACATATGCATCCAAAAAAAACACATAAAAAACCACAGAATCCTATGCACAGAAATATAAAAAAAAAATTCTAAAAATGGTTACAGTTCATACCTAGATGGCAAAAACGAAAAGTCCACACTCTCAGCTGGTCAACATGTTTCGGCCTAGCATAGGCCTTTATCAAGATGTCTACAGTTAAAGAAACCCACCTTCACAATGTGAACATTTCTCACATCTAAAGAGACTTGTGTATTGTTTGAAACATTTCTACACATATATATACCATTTCTCTTTTATGCGAAACCTGAGTGGCTGAAAAATCCTTCAGAAAGAGGAAAAATAAGAAGAGGGTCACCTATGCAGTTTGGAAATTCTACCATCCTCTCAAATTCCAGGGATGTATTCTTGCTGAGTATTTTTATATTTTAAGCGCCTGTTATTTTTGGTCCCACAGATGTTTGTTTAAATTGTGTTGTTTTGAACATTTGGTGAGGTTCTTACTTGTGGTGAACGAATTTACGGGCAGCTCTGTTGTCAGCGCCAGTTACCAGGGATTCACAAAATAATTATTTTGTTTTAGTACACCTGGTTCTGTTCGTAGTCTTTAACCACAGTGTCATGTTTTTTTGTCTTGAACTTTATGAGATCAGATTTGTATTTGTCCACTTGCTGAGCAAGTTTAGTCAACCAATCACCAGAAGAGTCGGCAGAAATGGTGGGTAAGTATTCATCCTCAAACAATGTAATCTTATGTCGTACTAATTCAAGCTCTCTTGTCGCCTCCTCAACCACAAGCAGGATAAGGTCAAACGATGCCTTGTTTAGAACTGCAGTTCATTTTCTGCAGAACTCTGGGTTATGCCTCCCGATGTTGGGGTTATTCCGAATCCAAAAACCCCTTGGTAGCATCCTCTCTCTGTAATAATCGGACAGAGATACCCCATGTAAAAAGAAGTCAGTTTCACGGTTCTTCAACTTTAGTAACTGTAAATATAGTTGCTCCACTGTGTCAGCAGCAGTAGCAGACGACATCTTCTCTTTGAATGGAATTCTCTCTGCATCGACATCAGATAGTATAAGTTGTTCACCTTGTAATAAAACTGTATGTCGGAATCCAGTCACCTGGTAAAGTGAGTGCCGAATATCTACTACATATATATATATATATATATATATACAGCCCCTCCAACATGACCCACCCCACTAGGTACAAATGCTCTGTTTCTGGACTTCCCTCTTAACTTATGATTTCCATCACCTGTGTTGAACTAGTTAAATTATAAGAAAGCGGTTTCTTCACAGGTGATGGCAATAATAAATTAAGAGGGAAGTCCAGAAACAGAGCATTTTGTACCTAGTGGGGCTGGTCATGTTGGAGGGTATGTATATATACTATGTGTGGGGTCTGATGGGGATATTTAATTGGGTTTGGGTATGGGATGCTGGTGGTCAGAATACCAAGAGCGGCACCCTGACCACCATAATCCCAACATTTTTAATGAAGTTAATTAAATGTACCCCTTTCTCCAACCCTTCCTCCCCTCAGTCTAAGGCTAACCATTCCTGGAATACTAACTTTCAGGATGCCAGCTCTCAGAATTCTGGCATTGGATTCTGGCATTGGTTTCTGGCAGGTGTTGGGATTCAGGTGCCAGTATTCTGAATGCCAGCATCCCATCCACTGGAATGCCAACTACATCCCTTTAATTGTATGTGTATACATATGTGTATGCTCCTTATCTGCAAAGGCAGATGGCTACGCCTTCATGTTAAGGGTCACAGCAGCTGCATGTGAGGTCACACAGCCGCCACGATCCGCCCCACCAATGGTCCGGACAAGCCTCTACTGTCCGGACATCGCCCCTTAAACAGAGCATCGATGCCCATTCATGCCCCCTCCAGGTCTTTAACTGTGTTCTGAAGAGAAAGCAGTTTAGGACCTTGCACATGTGCGTACTGGTGTATACGCATGCCCAGATGTGCAAATATTGCTTCATAGCGATGTTTGCACATCAGCAACAGGGTCTGAATCAGGCCCTATATGGGGTGGCCAGAGAGGGAAGAGAACATACTGTGTGATATTGCTCATCGAGCTTATTGCACAGTATGCACCCACCTTTACACAGACACAAATTTAGGTAAATAATAGTTTTGAAATATACAAATAAACAATAACAAAGAGGAAAACAAATAAAAAAGTGCTTTCAAAATGATGCCCATCTCATCTTTCTCAGCCTCCATAATGTCCTTATGGAGTATTCATACCTTAGTGTAGCTAACCCAACTGGTAGGGAAGCTGTTTACCCCAACACCATCTCAAACTCACACCCCACATCCATACCAACATACTGTAAGTGCAAATTAACTCTAACATCAGGCCTTAATTATAGAAGTGGTGACAAGGTCGGTCAAACATTGGGGGGCCCCACAAACTGGCCCCCATTCAGCCACCGGCAATGATAATAAAATCGGAGCACAGCATTTAGCGGTGTCTCCAGTCTATCCCCCTCTTCAGCTGCCGATGAGCTCCTCACACTGCCCAGGTCAGTCTCGCGGGAAGTCAAATCCCATGAGACACTGTCCCATAGCCGCCTGCAGCCACTGTGAAGATAAAGCATAAAGAGGATCAGCGCACTTACCCGGTGGATCCCTGCTCCATCTCTGGCTGAAGGGGTGTGCTGTGTGTGCATCCGTGTCACCAACTGCCCCAATGTATCACTAACTATTATGCGGGGGGTGGAATGTGGGTACACATCAATGTTATTAGTGGGGCCCCACCTCTTTAGTTGCCCTGGACCCCCACAAACCTTAATCTGGCACTGCCTAACATCCTCTCCCAAGTTGTGTACCACCTTTAATAAAACCGTGTCTTGTCACTGGGGAGTTCCAATCTATTCCTGCTTACTGTATATTGTGTTTTGAGGATACCAGCAAAGCTGTGAAGTCATTGACCACAATATTCAACAGTTTTCCCCCCCACTAATTTCTGCTCATGAGCTGATGAGATGCAAATAGAAATAAGTGTAACAGTTATAACACTGCACCCTTGACTGTTACATGTGTAACTGCTATCTCTCCTATTTATCCTTGAGTGCCTAAACCCAGATCACAATTTTCGGATTTCCCAACACCAGAGTGGACCTGGGAACACCCTGGGGATGCTTTGGCT
This sequence comes from Pseudophryne corroboree, assembly GCF_028390025.1. Taxonomy (NCBI): domain Eukaryota; kingdom Metazoa; phylum Chordata; class Amphibia; order Anura; family Myobatrachidae; genus Pseudophryne; species Pseudophryne corroboree. The sequence continues at coordinate 485,045,512 of NC_086448.1, forward strand.
AGTTATCATACATACCTGTCACATTTAAATACATGCATTAACAATATTTACACTACATCATATTAAGTTGATACAGTACATATACACTTGAATCCTCAGGGCAAAAGACAAATAGCAGTTTATTGTTCATCTTATTCACTGAGAACAAACAACCTGCTAGTGTTAGTATTAATAAGCCATGTTATCACCATATGACATGACAGAGAAATACAATTTGAATACAATCCTGAAATGAATGTCCCCACTTTTATCTACACATACTACACTCTATGGGGTCTATTCATGAAGCAGTGAAAAGTGTGAAGAAGTGAGCCATGGCAACCAATCAGCATTGAAGTAACATTTCTAATTTGCATACTATACAATTGTACAGAGCAGCTGATTGGTTGCCATGGGCACCTTCTGGACAGGCTCACTTCTCCACACTTTTCTCTGCTACATGAATAGACCCCTATAACTTTACCCGATATCCCCAATCCCCTATTTCCAGATGCAATGTCTTGCTCAATTATGCACATATACTGTAGGCATCCAATTAATAAATAATCTACAAAATGAGCTTCTTTCTTCGTTCTTAACACTGGATTCTGTTAGTCAGTGATGCCCCATGTTGCTACTGTTATTAAGGATCTGGAGCTGGCTGAGGGCTACTGGACTAAATGGGCGGGCAATGTTATCTCTTGCCTGTATCCTGGATGGATTACAGTATGTAGGCTCAAAAGGGGGATATCTCTTATATATTTAGCTTTATGGATTTTCTCATACAATCTTGTAACTGAGGATGCTGAGTGCAGCATACCAGCAGCATCTGTTTCTCTAAGGTGATATAAATCAATTTCTCTTGTCCTACTCCTGTCAACTCAGAAGAATTGTATCTGGCTCTTGTAATGCGGTAAGGAGTCAAGTAGCTTTCACCAACTTATTAACTACTCAGGCTGTAGTGTTCCACTGAGGGCACATAGCTTAGTGTGTGGCTCTGAGAGTATGTTCATATATCAAAAGAGCTGAAGTGGCTAGGTCCCACTCAGAAATAGTATTAAGGGGGGTACTCACGGAGCGATATTCTAAGCAATCTGACTAGATTGCTTAGAATATCGGCAGGATCGCTCCGTGTGTAGCCCCCTCGGCGATAGCGATGCGCGGCCCCGCACATCGCTATCGCCGCTGCTAGATTGGCCTGCATGCAGGCCAATCTAGCGGGTCGCTCACTTCACCCGCTGGGTGAAGTGAGCGGCCCCCCCGTCTCCCCCCGCACGCTCAGCACAGATCGCGCTGTGCTGAGCGGCAGGAGAGATGTGTGCTGAGCGGTTCGCTCAGCACGCATCTCTCCTTGATCGGCCCGTGAGTACTGGGCTTTAGTGTCCTTTGTTCAGTCACTTTCCATCTCCCCCTGTATCAGCTTCTGCTTTATCTACTGTGGGTATGTGCACTCTAATACAGTAACATGCGGTGAGGTCAGAGGCTGAGGAGGCACAAATGGTGGTGGCTCTCAGTGCCAAGAGCCTCTATCACCCCCTACGCAATGCAACTCTTATGTCCCTGCACTACATTCATGCAAACACAGGGAGATAATACATACAGTAATAGCCAGGTCACAGCCATCACCCTGGTGTTGTGAGTAAACTGGCGGATATTAACTTCTGGGTGAGGTGCCCCCATTGCCCCCTCACCTGCACAAACTCAGCTGGCCTGGTGCAGCAGGTTACACAGGGCAATACAGTCATCAGTTATATAGTCAGCAGCACCTGGGAAGGGAGAGCAGAAACATATATGTACACTACATCTCACTACTGTAGCCACACACACACACACCTGTCCCCGCACTCACTACAGATGCCACACACACAACTGTCCCTGCACTCACTACAGAGGCCACACGTCTGTCCCCGCACTCACTACAGATTACACACACTCACACACACCTGTCCCCGTACTCACTACAGATGCCACACACACACACACACACACACACACACACACACACACACACACACACACACACACACAGAGTCCTGTCCCCACACTCACTACAGATGCCAGACAAACATATTCCTGACACACACAGAGTTCATGTTCTGGCAGCAACTAACTGTCACGAACCTCGGGCAGCGGCGACCGCGCTTGTCCCTGCGGGTGGCCTGGTCTGCCCAGCGCCTCTCTTCCCCTGACGGTCTCCGGCTTCAGCGGCGGGTCGGCGCTGCTCTCCGGCGGCTTCCCGGAAGCAAGGACGCCGCCATCACAAGCGAGGGCAAGGAGGCGGAGCAGGTCTGACGTCACCTGCCTGCTCCGCCAATCAGGCTAGGGCGGGGAATTTAAAATCAGATACCAGGCAGAGATCCGGGGCCTGAGTATCTTCGTTTCTCCTGCGGAAGCTGTGATTCCAGAGCTCCCTCGTCCCTGCAAGCATCCTGTGCTTCCAAGCATCCTGTGCCTCCAAGCATCCTGTGCCTCCAAGCATCCTGAGCCTCCAAGCATCCTGTGCCTCCAATTACCTCTGTGCCTCCAATTATCTCCGTGCCTCCAATTATCTCCGTGCCTCCAATTATCTCCGTGCCTCCAATTATCTCCGTGCCTCCAAGCACCTCCGTGCCTCCAGTTACCTCCAAGCACCTCGTGCCTCCAAGCGCCTCATCCCTCCAAACACCTCGGTGTCTCCAAACACCTCCGTGCCTCCAAGCACCTCCGTGCCTCCAAGCACCTCCGTGCCTCCGAGCACCTCCGTGCCTCCAGTTACCTCCAAGCACCTCGTGCCTCCAAGCGCCTCATCCCTCCAAACACCTCGGTGTCTCCAAACACCTCCGTGCCTCCAAGCACCTCCGTGCCTCCAGTTACCTCCAAGCACCTCGTGCCTCCAAGCACCTCATCCCTCCAAACACCTCGGTGTCTCCAAACACCTCCGTGCCTCTAAGCACCTCCGTGCCTCCAAGCACCTCCGTGCCTCCAAGCACCTCCGTGCCTCCAGTTACCTCCGTGTCTCCAAGCACCTCATCCCTCCAAACACCTCGGTGTCTCCAAACACCTCCGTGCCCCAAGCACCTTCGTGCCTCCAAGCACCTCCGTGCCTCCAAGGGCCTCCCTGCACTCCCTGTACTCCCAGCACCTCAGTGCCTCCAATACCACAGTGTCTCCAATATCTCAGTACCCCAGCCTTCAGTATTTCTACAAGTCTTGTCTTACAGGAGACCTTCAAGAATTCCTCTGGGCCTCCCGCCTGCCGTCTTAGTCCTGCATGAGGAAGACCTACATCCGGCCATCTCTACTACGACCCAGTGGCGGTTCCTCTTCCCGGTCATCGGAAGAAGCCCCGAGTCCACAACACTCCCAAACCAGGTCAGTGACAGTATACTCAGGCCCCATGGACTCGGGGAATCGGAACACGGACTAGAGTGCCATTCAGAACCTGGCTTCTCGAGTGCAAAGTCAGGAAGCAGCGCAAGGCCAGGTGATGCAGTACCTCCAGCAGTTGTCCGGGCGTCTGGATCAGATTCAGGCGTCTCTGGCCTCAGTAATTCCGGCACCTGTTCCAGTAGTCGCACCAGTTGCCGTTGCCAGCAATGTTCAACCATCGGCCGGTGTCACTCCACGCCTTCAGTTGCCTACTCCGTCCCGCTATAATGGGAATCCCAAAAATTGTCGTGGTTTCTTGAACCAATGCGAGGTACATTTCGAGCTACTTGCACACAACTTTCCTACAGACCGGTCCAAGGTAGCATATATTATTTCTCTGTTGGAAGGTTCTGCTTTGGATTGGGTGTCTCCATTATGGGAACGATCTGATCCCATGGTTTCCAACTACACCAACTTCATCTCGTCCTTTCGAAGGATTTTCGACGAGCCCGGCAGAATGACCACTGCTTCTTCCGATTTGCTCCGTGTTCGGCAGGGCGCCCGTTCCGTGGGCCAGTACGTGGTTCATTTCCAGACCATTGCTTCCGAACTACGCTGGAATAATGACGCCCTGAGAGCTGCCTTCTGGAACGGTCTTTCCGACCGGCTGAAAGATGAGCTGGTTACTAAAGATCTGCCGGATCCATTAGAAGATTTGATTTCCCTTTGCGTCAAGGTGGATCTTCGGATGCAAGAGCGTGGAAGAGAACGTAGCTGTTCGGATCGTTCCAGGTTCCGGAATCCTACTCCTAGGCCGGTGGCCTTACCCAGCTCAGATGAGCCCATGCAAATTAACCGCTCCCGACTGTCTCCGGAAGAACGACAGCGTCGTCGTGAGGGTAAACTCTGCCTTTACTGTGGAGCCGCAGATCATTTTCTTAAATCTTGTAAAGCCCGTCCGGGAAACGGGCAGGCCTAGCTTGTTCCGGAGGAGTCAAGCTGGGAGTTACGACAAAAGCTTCTCCAACTTCGGACTGCTTGCTTCCAGTAACTCTAGTCTCCAATTCAGTCTCCAGGTCTTGTGAAGCCCTATTGGATTCCGGAGCTGCAGGGAGCTTCGTTTCTTCTTTCTGTGCCCAAAGTTTGGGTTTAAAGTTACGGCCTATTGAGCGGCCAATTTCACTGACGGCTATCAACGGGACTAGAATTTCCAAAGGTCTTATAATGTGGCGCACGGGGCCAGTTAAGCTGCAGGTCGGGGCTCTACATCAGGAAGATTTGGAACTCTTGGTAATCCCAGAAATGCCTCATGATCTGGTTCTTGGAATGCCTTGGCTGAAAAGTCATAATCCCCACATCGACTGGAAGTCGTCACAAATTCTGTCCTGGAGTCCCTTTTGTCACACTAATTGTCTTACTCCTGTTTGTCCGCTCCGTGTTACCTCCAAAACGGATGAAGAGCACATTCCGGAGGCATATCAAGGGTACAAGGACGTATTTTCGGAACAAGCTGCTGACCTGTTACCACCTCACAGGCCTTGGGACTGCCCTATTGACCTTGTCCCAGGGAAGACGCCACCTCGTGGTCGCACATATCCTCTGTCTCTTCCCGAGACTCAAGCCATGTCGGAGTATATTAAGTCCAATATGCTCAAGGGATTCATTCGCCCCTCTTCCTCCCCTGCCGGTGCAGGCTTCTTTTTCGTGAAGAAAAAGGACGGGGGGTTGAGACCATGCATCGACTACCGCGGCCTAAACGACATTACTATTAAGAATAAATACCCCTTGCCACTAATCACAGAGTTATTTGATAGGGTTCGTGGTGCCCGCATTTTTTCAAAACTCGACTTGAGAGGAGCTTACAATCTTATACGCATCCGAGAGGGGGATGAATGGAAGACTGCCTTTAATACCCGAGATGGGCATTACGAATACTTGGTGATGCCGTTTGGTCTTAGTAATGCTCCCGCGGTTTTCCAGGGGTTCGTCAACGAAATCTTTCGTGATATGCTGTATCAGAGCGTTGTGGTATATCTGGACGACATACTGATTTTTTCCAAGAATCTTGTCGAACACAGGACTCAAGTCAAAGAGGTGCTACACCGTTTACGAGAGAATCATCTCTACGCCAAGCTTTCCAAATGTACCTTTGAAGTAACATCTATTCCGTTCCTCGGTTATGTCATCTCGGGGACGGAGCTTCGCATGGATCCGGAAAAGTTGTCGGCCATTCGTGACTGGACTCAGCCTCTTTCCCTGAAAGCAATACAAAGGTTCCTGGGCTTTGCGAACTACTACAGGAAATTCATTAAGGGTTTCTCCACCATTGTTGCGCCCATTACTGCCCTGACGAGGAAGGGTTCTAATCCTAGTTTGTGGCCTCCGGAAGCCATTGTAGCTTTTTCTCGCTTAAAGTTAGCTTTCATGACGGCTCCAGTTCTCCAACAACCAAATTTCGAGGAACCCTTCTTCTTAGAAGTTGATGCATCTTCAGTCGGGGTTGGGGCTGTTCTCTCCCAGTATTCCTCTGATAAAAAATTACATCCGTGTGGCTTCCATTCTCGTAAATTCTCTCCAGCCGAACGAAATTACACTATTGGAGACCAGGAACTCTTGGCAATCAAATCTGCCTTGGAAGAATGGAGATATCTTCTAGAAGGGGCTAAACATGTGTTTACCATCTACACGGATCACAAGAATTTGCTGTACATCAAATCCGCACAATGCTTGAATCCTCGCCAGGCGAGATGGGCACTTTTCTTTTCCCGATTCTCGTTCATTATCAAGTACCGGGCCGGGACTCTCAATATTAAAGCAGATGCGCTTTCTCGTTCACAAGTTCCCACAGACGAGGATGAACCTCCGGAGCGGGGTTTAATTCTGAATCCAGTTTCTGTCTCTGCTGCTTTAACTACTCCAGCTCCTCCTCCTGGAAGAATGTCCGTGCCAGCTAGATTCCGCCCAGGAATACTACTGTGGGCCCATAACTCCAAGTTTTCCGGTCATCCCGGTGCTCAGAAGATGTACAAGTTTCTGCAAAGGTCTTACTGGTGGAACACCATGAGGAAGGATGTACAAGATTGCGTTAATTCGTGTCCCCAATGTACACAACATAAATCTCCTCGTCTGCCTCCTGCAGGGTTACTTCGTCCTCTGCCTATCCCTGTGAGACCCTGGACTCACATTTCCATGGACTTCATCACTGACTTGCCCTGTTCCAAGGGTTGCAACACCGTTTGGGTTATCGTTGACCGTTTTTCGAAGATGGCACACTTTGTGCCCTTGACTGGTCTCCCGACAGCACCGAAACTGGCTCTATTGTTTATCCGAGAACATTTTCGTTTGCATGGGTTGCCACAAGAGATTGTTTCTGACCGTGGAGTACAGTTCACCGCCAGGTTTTGGAAAGCCCTTTGTTCAACTCTACACATTAAACTTAAGTTTTCGTCTGCTTATCATCCCCAAACTAATGGGCAAACGGAACGAGTCAATCAAGATCTAGAGACTTTTCTTCGTTTGTATCTCTCTCCTTCACAGGACAACTGGGTGGAGTTGTTGCCTTGGGCGGAGTTTGCCCATAACCATTTGTTTCATTCTTCCACTGGGGAATCACCATTTTTCGTCAACTACGGGTTCCATCCCCGTGTTCCGGAATTTCCAAGCCTTCCGATAATAGAGGTTCCTGCTGTAGTGTCCACTCTACGACACTTTGGACAAATTTGGAGAAAGGTTCATGCTAATCTTAAGCAGGTTTCTGTTCGGTACAAGTTCTTCGCAGATAAGAAACGGCAAGCCGCACCTCAATATAAAGTTGGGGACAGGGTATGGCTGTCCACACGGAATCTCCGGTTGAAGGTGCCCACCATGAAATTCGCTCCAAGGTTCATCGGTCCTTACCCTGTGCTACAAGTCTTAAATCCTGTGGTCTGTAAACTGGGTTTGCCTGCCCATCTTCGAATACCTAACGCCTTTCATGTTTCTCTACTCCGTCCCCTCATTCTGAATCGGTTCCACTCAGCACTCCCTAGGCCAACGTCCGTAGTGGCAGAAGCTGGAGCGGAGTTTGAAATCAAAACTATTCTTGACTCTCGTTATCTTCATAAAAAATTACAGTACTTGGTGGACTGGAAGGGTTATGGTCCTGAGGAGAGAAGTTGGATTGGGGCTACTGAAGTAACGGCTCCTCGTCTGATTCGGATCTTCCACTCCAGACATCCGACTAAGCCCGGGAAGTGTCCAGGGGCCACTCCTGGAGGAGGGGGTACTGTCACGAACCTCGGGCAGCGGCGACCGCGCTTGTCCCTGCGGGTGGCCTGGTCTGCCCGGCGCCTCTCTTCCCCTGACGGTCTCCGGCTTCAGCGGCGGGTCGGCGCTGCTCTCCGGCGGCTTCCCGGAAGCAAGGACGCCGCCATCACAAGCGAGGGCAAGGAGGCGGAGCAGGTCTGACGTCACCTGCCTGCTCCGCCAATCAGGCTAGGGCGGGGAATTTAAAATCAGATACCAGGCAGAGATCCGGGGCCTGAGTATCTTCGTTTCTCCTGCGGAAGCTGTGATTCCAGAGCTCCCTCGTCCCTGCAAGCATCCTGTGCTTCCAAGCATCCTGTGCCTCCAAGCATCCTGTGCCTCCAAGCATCCTGAGCCTCCAAGCATCCTGTGCCTCCAATTACCTCCGTGCCTCCAATTATCTCCGTGCCTCCAATTATCTCCGTGTCTCCAATTATCTCCGTGCCTCCAAGCACCTCCGTGCCTCCAAGCACCTCCGTGCCTCCAGTTACCTCCAAGCACCTCGTGCCTCCAAGCGCCTCATCCCTCCAAACACCTCGGTGTCTCCAAACACCTCCGTGCCTCCAAGCACCTCCGTGCCTCCAAGCACCTCCGTGCCTCCGAGCACCTCCGTGCCTCCAGTTACCTCCAAGCACCTCGTGCCTCCAAGCGCCTCATCCCTCCAAACACCTCGGTGTCTCCAAACACCTCCGTGCCTCCAAGCACCTCCGTGCCTCCAAGCACCTCCGTGCCTCCAAGCACCTCCGTGCCTCCGAGCACCTCCGTGCCTCCAGTTACCTCCAAGCACCTCGTGCCTCCAAGCACCTCATCCCTCCAAACACCTCGGTGTCTCCAAACACCTCCGTGCCTCTAAGCACCTCCGTGCCTCCAAGCACCTCCGTGCCTCCAAGCACCTCCGTGCCTCCAGTTACCTCCGTGTCTCCAAGCACCTCATCCCTCCAAACACCTCGGTGTCTCCAAACACCTCCGTGCCCCAAGCACCTTCGTGCCTCCAAGCACCTCCGTGCCTCCAAGGGCCTCCCTGCACTCCCTGTACTCCCAGCACCTCAGTGCCTCCAATACCACAGTGTCTCCAATATCTCAGTACCCCAGCCTTCAGTATTTCTACAAGTCTTGTCTTACAGGAGACCTTCAAGAATTCCTCTGGGCCTCCCGCCTGCCGTCTTAGTCCTGCATGAGGAAGACCTACATCCGGCCATCTCTACTACGACCCAGTGGCGGTTCCTCTTCCCGGTCATCGGAAGAAGCCCCGAGTCCACAACACTCCCAAACCAGGTCAGTGACACTAACCTCAGTCACTGTGCACGGGAGCTGCTGCTGGTACTGTGGGTCCCCATTTCCCTTCTCCCTTGCCATGCTGCTCAGCTCTAGTCATCCTTGCTTCCTGTACTTCCTGGATTGGACACATGACCATCACATTCAGAGCTGAAGCACGCCCCCACTGTGAGGCATGCCTCACATTTCTCTGTTCTATGCAGTCTGATTGGCCGCTGTGTAGCCCCACCCATCTGTATAGACAGTGCCTGACAGTGTGAGAGATGAGGCTGAGCTGCCGCTGCCTCATCTCTATCTCTCCCTGCAGTTCCAGGAGCCCTGAAAGTCTGGTAAGTTTTATCTATAAAGATGATTGCATTAATACAAAGAAGATGTTTATAAATTATAAATATCTTCTTTGTGTTAACCCAATCATTTATAGTGAGAACTCTGAGTATGATAGGGAGCATGACAGGTGAGGCTCTGCCTCCCCTGCCTCACCAGACTGCACATCCCTGCTCTAATATCTGGGGTATCCCTGTTCATGCACTGTATCTCAGTCTGCTGTAAACACTGGTCTCTCCCATGCAGCTACCTACTGGGCGTCACACAGACAAGCCACTCCTCACTTCTAGTCCCTCTTTTTGGCTGCTCCTCAGCTTCTTCTCCTCTCCTCAGATATCAGAGGCCCAGCATTAGGACACTCAGCACCGTCCCTCTCAGCAGCATTTTTTTCAGCCACCCAACTGCCAGCACCAACTGCCTTTTCAGCTGCAGCATGTGGGCAGCTGTTCATTTCCAAGTCCAGTAACAGGCTCCTTCCCAGAAAGTATTGGCTTTTAAAAGCAGCAGCACCCTTTCAATGCTGGACTGCATTATCAACATACATATACATGTTAAAGCAATACTAATAAAATACATTTAACATAACATCTATATATGCAAATTAAAATAGTTACATAAATACACATACAATATATAATGAGACATTCTTGATATGTCCACGTTACATAAGCAAAGGTGGGTTTTCTTTTATTTCCCGTTAGAGCACAGCCCACATTGGTAAATACTCCTTTGGAGCCTCATGCTTACATTAACCTTCTCACAAATGTTCAATTAAATATGTCCATGCAATATAATTTGATTAAGAACTTATAATAAATAAACCTTACCTTTTTATTCAATATTGTGAAAGTTAATATCTGTTTTACATGTAAAAAAGTATAAACTAACGTTAAAAGTTGCTGCATCTTAACAAAATGAACCAGCTGATTAAGATGCACACAAATGTACTCGGACATCAACAGCTTCCTTAAAAAAAAAAAAACATTCTAAAACTAAATACAAGAATTTTGTGTTTTTATAAAAAAATATATACAGTATTTCTCATTTTAGTTTTTAATTCTATCTTGTGAGTATAGGTGTATACATGTTTTATCAGATTATGTGCATTTCACACTTTTTCACATCTAATCTCTGTATCGCTGCTTCCATTTATACAGTATGTAGAAATGTGATTTTGTTGGGTTTAATGTATGACTTTTTGGCTGCAGATGAATTCTAAGGATTATGTGAATGGAATTGGAATCCTATTTTTCCTGTGCAAGATATCTGGATCAAAATATTATAGCTCAAGGGCACTAACATACAGCAAAAGATAAGTCTTAATATTTGACACTTTACACATTTTTTATGAGAACGAGAAAAAAGGATTGCATTGCTTGGATATATGCTAAACCAAAAGTCACATAATCCATTCATTATATGACGGATAAGAGAAGAAATAATAAGGAAGACATGTATATAAAGTATATAATCAAAACACAGTAATCCGAACAATACAATTTCCATCCATATGTACAAATGTCCTTTATAATTAACCTTGACTACTAAATCTATTTAATTTTTTAATTCAGTTTTTCTGTAACTGTAACAACTAAGAATATGTTTCAGCAACATCCAGCTTTACTTGCTGTGCAATGTTTTTTAAGAAGAAAATAATACATACAGAATGCAGCTTCTACTCATCTTCACAGCGATACAAATATGTGTACATTTTAACCTCTCATATGAATTTGGCCATCCACTTTAATAACAAGCTGATTTTTACATTTATTGACATCGACTTAAAAGTCAATAAGCTTCCTGAAAATAGCAGGGCATTCAGAGCTGATGTGTATAGGATATTGCTGAATGTGAAAACATCATGTGATGCATCCCCTGGCACACATCCAATCATGATCAGAATGCCTCATTATTTAAAATACATTTAAAGGGCCCACTAATTATCAATGGATAATGCTTCTTTGCTTATATTATCTACTCTGCTTACAGTATATGTGATATTAATGTTGTTTGTATTTCACATATTTCACATATTGCTAGTGCCATACATGCCAAACATTTTTTTTACAAATATATTTTATGTATTCATGCTTCAATAAAGAAAATATATGTTTAAGAATATATATACAGGTTGAGTATCCCTTATCCAAAATGCTTGGGACCAGACGTATTTTGGATATCGGATTTTTCCGTATTTTGGAATAATTGCATACCATAATGAGATATCATGGTGATGGGACCTAAATCTAAGCACAGAATGTATTTATGTTTCATATACACCTTATACACATAGCCTGAAGGCAATTTTAGCCAATATTTTTTATAACTTTGTGCATTAAACAAAGTGTGTCTACATTCACACAATTCATTTATGTTTCATATACAACTTATACACACAGCCTGAAGGTCATTTAATACAATATTTTTAATAACTTTGTGTATTAAACAAAGTTTGTGTACATTGAGTCATCAAAAAGCAAAGGTTTCACTATCTCACTCTCGTTCAAAAAAGTCCGTATTTCGGAATATTCCGTATTTCAGAATATTTGGATATGGGATACTCAACCTGTATATATATTGGAAAGGCAAATAAGATCGGAGCGACCACAGGTGGTAAAATATTCTTAGCGACTATGTATTATTTTGCATTTCGTCTGGTCTGACCCATTGATGAAGTCAGACCAGGCGAAACGCGTTGGGTGAATCCTGACACTATTGAATCCTCACTTAAGCTGCCTTTTTTTATATGTATTTTTACATATTTTAGTTCTAGACACATAGCTGTTTTTAATATTCTCATTTTTTAGTGCATGAATTTTAGCACCATTTCTACTAGTCTTTTATGTGCCCTTTAGATTTTTTAACGGTTTTTAAAGTACCCTTTTATGTTGTCTTTTTCATGTGCATTTGTCTTAAACGTTCTTTGTAATAAACCCCGCATTGTTTTTGAAAAAATACATAGTCGCTAAGAATATTTTACCACCTGTGGTCGCTCCGATCTTATTCGCTTTTCCAATATTCATTTATCCTGCACAAGTACAAGGGCCGGCTTCCCTTAAGATCTAGCAGACGCCCCATACACAAAAAGGGGAGTGGCATACAGTGACTAGATGTTTTTTGGGGTAAACCTATAACTGACATACTGTAAAATGTTTTTATTCTACTGTATTTATTGGTGCTGTTAGTTCACCCTATACACACACATATATATATATATATATAAATATATATATATATATTAGAGATGTGCACCGGACATTTTTCGGGTTTTGTGTTTTGGTTTTGGAGTCGGTTCTGCGGCCGTGTTTTGGATTCGGACACTTTTTGGCAAAACCTCCCTGAAAATTTTTTGTCGGATTCGGGTGTGTTTTGGTTTTGGGTGGGTTTTTTTTCAAAAACCCCTCAAAAACAGCTTAAATCATAGAATTTGGGGGTAATTTTGATCCCATAGTATTAATAACCTCAATAACCATAATTTCCACTCATTTCCAGTCTATTCTGAACACCTCACACCTCACAATATTATTTTTAGTCCTAAAATTTGCATCGAGGTCACTGGATGACTAAGCTAAGCGACCCAAGTGGGCGGCACAAACACATGGCCCATCTAGGAGTGGCACTGCAGTGTCAGACAGTATGGCACTTAAAAAAATAGTCCCCAAACAGCACATGATGCAAAGAAAAAAAGAGGTGCACCAAGGTCGCTGGATGGCTAAGCTAAGCGACCCAAGTGGCCGGCACAAACACATAGCCTATCTAGGAGTGGCACTGCAGTGTCAGACAGGATGGCACTTAAAAAAATAGTCCCCAAACAGCACATGATGCAAAGAGAAAAAGAGGTGCACCAAGGTCGCTGGATGGCTAAGCTAAGTGACCAAAGTCGCTAGCACAAACACCTGGCCCATCTAGGAGTGGCACTGCAGTGTGAGACAGGATGGCACTTAAAAAAATTAGCCACAAACATCACATGATGCAGAGATAAAAAAAAAGAGGTGAAAGATTGAATTGTCCTTGGGCCCCCCCACCCAGCCTTTTGTTGTATTAACAGGACATGCACACTTTAACAAACACATCATTTCAGTGACCGGGTCTGCCACACGACAGAAATGAATGGTTGGTTTGGGCCACCACCAAAAAAGAAGCAATCAATCTCTCCTTGCACAAACTGGCTATACAGAGGCAAGATGTCCACCTCCTCCTCATCGTCCGATTCCTCACCCCTTTCACTGTGTACATCCCCCTCCTCACAGATTATTTGTCCCCACTGGAATCCACCATCTCAGGTCCCTTTGTACTTTCTGGAGGCAATTGCTGGTGAATGTCTCCATGGAGGAATTGATTATAATTAATTTTGATGAACATCATATTCTCCACATTTTCTGGAAGTAACCTCGTACACCGATTGCTGACAAGGTGAGCGGCTGCACTAAACACTCTTTCGGAGTACACACTGGAGGGGGGGCAACTTAGGTCAAATAAAGCCAGTTTGTGGAAGGGCCTCCAAATTGCCTCTTTTTCCTGCCAGTATACGTACGGACTGTCTGACGTGCCTACTTGGATGCGGTCACTCATATAATCCTCCACCATTCTTTCAATGGTGACAGAATCATATGCAGTGACAGTAGACGACATGTCAGTAATTGTTGACAGGTCCTTCAGTCCGGTCCAGATGTCAGCACTCGCTTGAGACTGCCCTGCATAACCGCCAGCGGGTGGGCTCGGAATTCTTAGCCTTTTCCTCGCACCCCCAGTTGCGGAAGAATGTGAAGGAGGAGATGTTGACGGGTCACATTCCACTTGACTTGACAAGTGTCTCACCAGCAGGTCTTTGCACCTCTGCAGACTTGTGTCTGCCGGAAAGAGAGAGACAACGTAGGCTTTAAACCTAGGATCGAGCATGGTGGACAAAATGTAATGCTCTGATTTTAACAGATTGACCACCCGTGAATCCTGGATAAGCAAATTAAGTGCTCCATCCACAAGTCCCACATGCCTAGCGGAATCGCTCTGTTTTAGCTCCTCCTTTAATCTCTCCAGCTGCTTCTGCAAAAGCCTGATGAGGGGAATGACCTGACTCAGGCTGGCAGTGTCTAAACTGACTTCACGTGTGGCAAGTTCAAAGGGTTGCAGAACCTTGCACAACGTTGAAATCATTCTCCACTGCGCTTGAGTCAGGTGCATTCCCCCTCCTTTGCCTATATCGTAGGCGGATGTATAGGCTTGAATGGCCTTTTGGTGCTCCTCCATCCTCTGAAGCATATAGAGGGTTGAATTCCACCTCGTTTACCACCTCTTGCTTCAGATGATGGCGGGGCAGGTTCAGGAGTGTTTGCTGGTGCTCCAGTTTTTGGCATGCGGTGGCTGAATGCCGAAAGCGGCCCGCAATTCTTCGGGCCACCAATAGCATCTCTTGCATGCCCTTGTCGTTTTTTAAAAATTCTACAATATCAAATTTAATGTATGTGCAAAACATCGGACGTGCTGGAATTTGCCCAGATGTAATGCACGCACAATATTGGTGGTATTGTCCGATCTCAACAATCCCCAGGAGAGTCCAATTGGGGTAAGCCATTCTGCGATGATGCTCCTCAGTTTCCGTAAGAGGTTGTCAGCTGTGTGCCTCTTATGGAAAGCGGTGATACAAAGCGTAGCCTGCCTAGGAACGAGTTGGCATTTGCGAGATGCTGCTACTGGTGTCGCCGCTGCTGTTCATGCTGCAGGAGGCAATACATCTACCCAGTGGGCTGTCACAGTCATATAGTCCTGAGTCTGCCCTGCTCCACTTGTCCACATGTCTGTGGTTAAGTGGACATTGGGTACAACTGCATTTTTTAGGACACTGGTGACTCTTTTTCTGACATCTGTGTACATTCTCGGTATCGCCTGCCTAGAGAAATGGAACCTAGATGGTATTCGGTACCGGGGACACAGTACCTCAATCAATTCTCTAATTCACTGTGAATTATTGGTGGATACCGGACACACTTTTAACACCACCGCAGCTGCCAAGACCTGAGTTTTCCATTTTGCAGCAGGATGACTGCTGTGATACTTCATATTCCTCACAAAGGACTGTTGGACAGTCAATTGCTTACTGGAAGTAGTACAAGTGGCCTTCCGACTTCCCCTCTGGGATGACGATCGACTCCCAGCAGCAACAACAGCAGAGCCAGCAGCAGTAGGCGTTACACTCAAGGATCCATCGGAGAAATTCCAGTTAGGAGAGGACTCGTCAGACTTGCCAGTGACATGGCCTGCAGGACTATTAGCGTTCCTGTCTAAAGAGGAAATTGACACTGAGGGAGCTGGTGGTGTGGTTTGCAGGAGCTTGTGTACAAGAGGAAGGGATTTAGTTGTCAGTGGACTGCTTCCATTGTCACCCAAAGTTTTTGAACTTGTCAATGACTTCTGATGAATGCTCTCCAGGTGACGTATAAGGGAGGATGTTCCTAGGTGGTTAACGTCCTTACCCCTATTTATTACAGCTTGACAAAGGAAACACACGGCTTGACACCTGTTGTCCGCAATTCTGTTGAAATAATTCCACACCGAAGAGGTGATTTTTTTTTTTAGTAATTTGACCAGGCATGTCAATAGCCATATTCGTCCCATGGACAACAGGTGTCTCCCCGGGTGCCTGACTTAAACAAACACCTCACCATCAGAATCCTTCTTGTCAATTTCCTCCTCAGCGCCAGAAACAGCCATATCCTCATCCTGGTGTACTTCAACAGTGACATCTTCAATTTTACTATCAGGAACTGGATTGTGGGTGCTCCTTCCAGCACTTGCAGGGGGCGTGCAAATGGTTGAAGGCGCCACTTCTTCCCATCCAGTGTTGGGAAGGTCAGGCATCACAACCGACACAATTGGACTCTCCTTGGTGATTTGTGATTTAGAAGAACGTACAGTTCTTTGCTGTGCTTTTGCCAGCTTAAGATTTTTCATTTTACTAGCGGGAAGATGAGTGCTTCCATCCTCATGTGAAGCTGAACCACTAGCCATGAACATAGGACAGGGCCTCAGCCATTCCTTGCTACTCCGTGTTGTAAATGGCATATTGGCAAGTTTACGCTTCTCATCAGATGCTTTTAATTTTTTATTTTTGGGTCATTTTACTGAACTTTTGTTTATTGGATTATACATGCTCTCTACTATGACATTGGGCATCGGCCTTGGCAGACGACGTTGATGGCATTTCATCGTCTCGGCCATGACTAGTGGCAGCAACTTCAGCACTAGGTGGGAGTGGATCTTGATCTTTCCCTATTTTACCCTCCACATTTCTCTTCTCCATTTTTTAATGTATGTAATTATATGCCAGTAATATATCAATAGCAATGGCCTACTGTACTGTACTATATATGTATCCTGTTGGTCACCAAAATGCTGCACTGTAATACTAGAAGCTATAGAAAAGTATATATATTGTTGTATATATATCAGTACAGAGCAGTGTAACTGTGACACATGTGTGTCCTGACAAGCAGTATATAAGCTATAGAAAATTATTTAAAATTATTGTATATAATTCAGTACAGAGCGGTGTAACTGTGACACGTGTTTCCTGACAAGCAGTATATAAGCTATAGAAAATGATTTAAAATTATTGTATATAATTCAGTACAGAGCGGTGTCACTGTGACACGTGTGTCCTGACAAGCAGTATAAAAGCTATAGAAAATGATTTAAAATTATTGTATATAATTCAGTACAGAGCGGTGTAACTGTGACACGTGTGTCCTGACAAGCAGTATATAAGCTATAGAAAATGATTTAAAATGATTGTATATAATTCAGTACAGAGCGGTGTAACTGTGACACATGTGTGCCCTGACAAGCAGTATAGAAGCTATAGAAAATGATTTAAAATTATTGTATATAATTCAGTACAGAGCGGTGTAACTGTGACACATGTATGTCCTGACAAGCAGTATAGAAGCTATAGAAAATGATTTAAAATTATTGTATATAATTCAGTACAGAGCGGTGTAACTGTGGTACATATGTGTCCTGACAAGCAGTATAGAAGCTATAGAAATGATTTAAAATTATTGTATATAATTCAGTACAGAGCAGTGTAACTGTGATACGTGTGTCCTGACAAGCAGTATAGAAGCTATAGAAAAGGATTTAAAATTACTGTATATAATTCAGTACAGAGCGGTGTAACTGTGACACATGTGTGTCCTGACAAGCAGTATAGAAGCTATAGAAAATTATTTAAAATTATTGTATATAATTCAGTACAGAGCGGTGTAACTGTGACATGAGTGTCCTGACAAGCAGTAAATAAGCTATAGAAAATGATTTAAAATGATTGTATATAATTCAGTACAGAGCGGTGTAACTGTGACACATGTGTGTCCTGACAATCAGTATAGAAGCTATAGAAAATGATTTAAAATTATTGTATATAATTCAGTACAGAGCGGTGTAACTGTGACACATGTGTGTCCTGACAAGCAGTATAGAAGCTATAGAAAATGATTTAAAATTATTGTATATAATTCAGTACAGAGCGGTGTAACTGTGACACATGTGTGTCCTGACAAGCAGTATAGAAGCTATAAAAAAAGATTTAAAATTATTGTATATAATTCAGTACTGAGAGGTATAACTTTGACACATGTGTATGTCCTGACAAGCAGTATAGAAGCTATAGAAAATGATTTAAAATTACTGTATATAACTTAGTACAGAGCGGTGTAACTGTGACACATGTGTGTCCTGAAAAGCAGTATAAAAGCTATAGAAAATTATTTAAAATTATTGTAAATAATTCAGTACAGAGTGGTGGAACTGTGACACATGTGTGTTCTGACAAGCAGTATAGAAGCTATAGAAAATGATTTAAAATTATTGTATATAATTCAGTACAGAGCGGTGGAACTGTGACACATGTGTGTCCTGACAAGCAGTATAGAAGCTATAGAAAATGATTTAAAATTATTGTATATAATTCAGTACAGAGCGGTGGAACTGTGACACATGTGTGTCCTGACAAGCAGTATAGAGCTATAGAAAATGATTTAAAAATTTTGTATATAATTCAGTACAGAGCGGTGGAACTGTGACACATGTGTGTCCTGACAAGCAGTATAGAGCTATAGAAAATGATTTAAAATTATTGTATATAATTCAGTACAGAGCGGTGTAACTATGACACATGTGTGTCCTGAAAAGCAGTATAGAAGCTATAGAAAATGATTTAAAATTATTGTATATAATTCAGTACAGAGCGGTGTAACTGTGACACATGTGTGTCCTAACAAGCAGTATAGAAGCTAAAGAAAATGATTTTAAATTATTGTATATAATTCAGTACAGAGCGCTGTAACTGTGGTACATATGTGTCCTGACAAGCAGTATAGAAGCTATAGAAATGATTTAAAATTATTGTATATAATTCAGTACAGAGCGGTGTAACTGTGACACGTGTTTCCTGACAAACAGTATAGAAGCTTTAGAAAATTATTTAAAATTATTGTATATAATTCAGTACAGAGCGGTGTGACTGTGACACATGTGTGTCCTGACAAGCAGTATAGAAGCTAAAGAAAATGATTTAAAATGATTGTATATAATTCAGTAAAGAGCAGTGTAACTGTGACACGTGTGTCTTGACAAGCAGTATAGAAGCTATAGAAAATGTTTAAAATTATTGTATATAATTCAGTACAGAATGGTGTAACTGTGACACATGTGTGTCCTGACAAGCAGTATAAAAGCTATAGAAAATGATTTAAAATTATTGTATATAATTCAGTACAGAGCGGTGTCACTGTGACACATGTGTGTCCTGACAAGCAGTATAAAAGCTATAGAAAATGATTTAAAATTATTGTATATAATTCAGTACAGAGCGGTGTAACTGTGACACATATGTGTCCTGACAAGCAGTATAGAAGCTATAGAAAATGATTTAAAAAATTATTGTATATAATTCATTACAGAGCGGTGTAACTGTGACACATGTGTGTCCTGACAAGCAGTATAGAAGCTATAGAAAATAATTTAAAATTATTGTATATAATTCAGTACAGAGCGGTGTAACTGTGACACATGTGTGTCCTGACAAGCAGTATAGAAGCTATAGAAAATGATTTAAAATTATTGCATATAATTCAGTACAGAGCGGTGTAACTGTGACACATGTGTGTCCTGACAAGCAGTATAGAAGCTATAGAAAATGATTTCAAATTATTGTAAATAATTCAGTACAGACCGGTGTAACTGTGACACATGTGTGTCCTGACAAGAAGTATAGAAGCTATAGAAAATAATTTAAAATTATTGTATATAATTCAGTACAAAGTGGTATAACTGTGATACGTGTGTCAAGACAAGCAGTATAGAAGCTATAGAAAATGATTTAAAATTATTGTATATAATTCAGTACAGAGCGGTGTAACTGTGACACGTGTGTCCTGACAAGCTGTATAGAAGCTATAGAAAATGATTTAAAATGATTGGTTCTAATTCAGTACAGAGCGGTGTAACTGTGACACATGTGTGTCCTGACAAGCAGTATAGAAGCTATAGAAAATAATTTAGAATTATTGTATATCATTTAGTACAGAGCGGTGTAACTTTGACACATGTGTGTCCTGACAAGCTGTATAGAAGCTATAGAAAATGATTTAAAATTATAGTGTATAATTCAGTACAGAGCGGTGTAACTGTGACACGTGTGTCCTGACAAGCAGTATAGAAGCTATAGAAAATGATTTAAAATTATTGTATATAATTCAGTACAGAGCGGTGTAACTGTAACACATCTGTTTCCTGACAAGCAGTATAGAAGCTATAGAAAATAATTTAGAATTATTGTATATCATTTAGTACAGAGCGGTGTAACTTTGACACATGTGTGTCCTGACAAGCTGTATAGAAGCTATAGAAAATTATTTAAAATTATTGTGTATAATTCAATACAGAGCGGTGTAACTGTGACACGTGTGTCCTGACAAGCAGTATAGAAGCTATAGAAAAGTATATATATTACTGTATATATCAGTACAGAGCAGTGTAACTGTGACCATGTGTCCTGACAACCAGTATAGAGGCTATAGAAAAGTATATATATTATTGTATATCAGTACAGAGCGGTGTAACTGTTTCCATGTGTCCTGACAAGCAGTATAGAAGCTATAGAAAAGTATATATATTATATACTGGTGGTCCCCAGTCCCCACAATGCAGCACACTGATCAGATATTTGCAGTACACTGAGCACAAATATGGAGCGTTTTCAGGCAGAGAACGTAGATATTTTCAGCACACTGAGCACAGATAACGAAGCTTTTCAGGGAGAGAACGCAGCCACGTCCTCTCCGTTCAATCTCCAAAGCACGAGTGAAAATGGCGGCGACACGTGGCTCCTTATATAGAATACGAATCTCGTGAGAATCCGACAGCGGGATGATGTTGTTCGGGCACGTTCTGGTTAACCGAGCATGGCGGGAAGATCCGAGGCTGCCTCAGAACTGTGTAAAATGGGTGAAGTTCGGGGGGGGGGGGGTTCGGATCCCGAGGAACCGAACCCGCTCATCTCTAATGTATATATATATATATATATATAAATACATTTTTTATAGATATAGATATATATATATATATACAGTGCAAGAAGAATTGTTAGATCAGTGCGCTTCTCTGTAGCTGATCTTTTTCTTATAAAGTCTGGTCCACAGACCACTGTCCGATATTCGGATTTCAGTACACACTCCAATTTATTTACTTCCACAAAAGGTAATCAGGTATATAGTAGCTTGTAACCAGTGCACATCAATATGCTGTCTTGTATACCTCAGGTAGTGCCAGAATCTTTGTGTGCGTCCTTGTAAATGCTCATCATAAGTTAAAATGTATCCTTTGGAACAGTGTCTTCATTTGACAAACACGTCAGAAGAACTACAATTTCAGCCTGGCCTAAGCCATGTAATCAATTATATGCAAAGAACCAGCAGCAAAGAGGTCCATGAAGTGACAATGGGGGTCATTCCGAGTTGTTCGCTCGCAAGCTGCTTTAAGCCGCCGCCTACTGGGAGTGAATCTTAGCATATTAAAATTGCGAACGAAAGATTAGCAGAATTGCGAATAGACACTTCTTAGCAGTTTCTGAGCAGCTCCAGACTTACTCGGCATCTGCGATCAGTTCAGTGCTTGTCGTTCCTGGTTTGACGTCACAAACACACCCAGCGTTCGCCCAGACACTCCTCCGTTTCTCCAGCCACTCCCGCGTTTTTCCCAGAAACGGTAGCGTTTTTTCGCACACACCCATAAAACGGCCTGTTTCCGCCCAGAAACACCCACTTCCTGTCAATCACATTACGATCACCAGAACGAAGAAAAAACCTCGTAATGCCGTGAGTAAAATTCCTAACTGCATAGCAAATTTACTTGGCGCAGTCGCACTGCGGACATTGCGCGTGCGCATTAGCGACTAATCGCTCCGTTGCGACAAAAAAATAATGAGCGAACAACTCAGAATGACCCCCAATATCTTGGACTATTTCTTGAGCAAAGGTCTCATTAAAGCCAAAGATGGAAGCGAAATAGTCTGGGACCATGCGGTAAACAGCCAGGAGAAGTTACATGAAGCCTTGCAGAATGCTTCAGAAAAATGCTGGATATATTTAAACTAATGATGAGCATTTACAAGGACGCACACAAAGATTCCGGAACTACCTGAGGAATACAAGACAGCATATTGATGTGCTCTGGTTACAAGCTACTATTTGGTATGCAGTTTTATATGGGTAAAATATTAATACCCCTTTCTGAAAATACTACACCATAGGCCAGAGGTTCTCAAACTCGGTCCTCGGGAGCCTACACAGTGCATGTTTTGCAGGTAACCCAGCAGGTGCACAGGTGTATTAATTACTCACTGACACATTTTAAAAGGTCCACAGGTGGAGCTAATTATTTCACTTGCGATTCTATGAGGAGACCTGCAAAACATGCACTGTGTGGGCCCCCGAGGACCGAGTTTGAGAACCTCTGCCATAGGCGCTTGCTCCCTTCCTTCTTTTTCTATATATATATATATATATATATATATATATATATATGTATATATATACACAAATTTAGAGGCAAATTGCCTTTAATCTATACATGCTCTGTGGTTACCATGCTATATCATCAGAACCCGCCCTACCTAGCTCGGCCCAACTGATTCAGAAAATAGGGAGGGCACCTGTTTTTCCCTCTATTTTCCCATTCCAACTCAAGCTGAGAGGCATGGGACTGGTTATTGATTTTTATTTTATTTTAACTATGCATAACCTTTTAAATATAATAAAGCCTCCACAGATTATATTGATCCATGCAGTGCTTCTCCCAAACTTGACTATTTGAGAGAAAGGACTATTGTTTGAGAGGGTTTCCCATAATTTTTTAACTTCTATTAGCAATCAGATTTGATCAGAAATGTCAAAACCGATGGGTTTTAGAGCTGCCAAAAATGACAGACATTGATTTCAGGTTTCTATTAAAACTGGATTCCAATGGATGATAAATAGTAATTTTTTAGACAGCAACACCTTTCTATACACATCAATTACCATCGGTTTTGGTTCTAATCCAAGATTAACATTTAATAAATTTAGCCCACGGTGATCTGTACAGTGCTTCTCCCAAACTTGCTTGTTACTGCAGATTTATGTTTGGGTGGTTTTGCTATCATTTTACAGTTGTTTTTCATTATTAAAGGCATGTAATGGATGCCTCATGCTGCATCACCATACAGTCTTATTACTGTTTCTTCCAAGGAAGCAGCAGTTGATAACAACTCCAACCCCATCTGAATAACCCCTGTGTTAAAACAACGATTCTTGGTGTTAGTAAGTCAGATTTTTGGACGTTTTGCTGTCAGTTTTGACTTTAGTAAATGGTCGGTTTGCAAAACAGATGGAAAGATGGTCTAAAACCCCAAACCGATCTTTAGTAAATTAACCCCTTTGTCTGTAATCTCCGTACTATGGGAATGCACTATATTGTTAATTAGTAAATGACAGTGTACAGATGGGTCCACAGTTATCTTGACTAGTTTGCTGCACCTAGGCACAACATGGTTTATTAACATAAACCCTTCATCTATTGTTCTCAACTGCAATACAATACAGAGAACAATACAGCAGGGGATTAAGTCATTACATCAGGGGATTAAGTCCGACTGCCCAGTCTCAGTTATTCCTATTAAAGGTCAAAATTAACAGGACCCATCTGTAGGTCAATGCATGATAGGCAGATAAGAAACTGCACAATGCTGTAGGTGGATTTAATATGCAAAACAATCATTCTAAAGCGGAAGCAAGTATAAGAGCCATCAATCTATTGCATTGCAATAGGATGGCACTGATCTGCTTCCATTATCTTTAAATAAATGCAAACGGTTTCACCTGATTAGTAGAGGTTATGAGCCCATGCTGACAATTTCCATCTGTATTCCATTTCTGTTGAAAGGCAATTCCATAGCTATACAGGAAGTCAAAGCCAAAATCATTACTACCCTTAAGAACATTGAACCTATTATTTGTCTAACTATGGATACGTGGACAAGCAGCACTAGTCAAACAAAAGACTAAATGACAATGCCAGCCCAATGGATAAGTGTATCACCTCAGCAGCATAGTATTGTCATTATGATCATCATCTTTTTTCTGATGGTAAAGCAGTGCTAGCACACAATGCCAACTCAGTTGCAGGCAAGCTACAGTACTTTTTGTATTGCTGGATTCTCACGGACACATACCTTTGTTAATTTGCTACATACTGTACACGTCTTAATGTTATATTCAAATGGCCACTGATCCAGGTTCTGACAGCCAATGATCTGTAGAGAATTGCATAAGCAGCATGCAGCTTTAATTTTTAACAAAAGGGTTGGGCGTAAGACTGCAAGGCATGGTGGCTCTTCCCATAAAAAGCTAATATTCTGTGTTGTGCATTATTTATGATGTTAGAATGTAGAAGGCGTCATACTCAGCATAACCCACATGGTTGATGACTAGATTAGTGTCAAAACATGGAGGAAGCTTCGATCTGGGGGTCATATTATGAATTAACCATATGGGACTCTTTGCTGTTAAGGGATCAGGCTAGTTTTCAGCAGAAAAATTATTATAATTGTTGTTATTCTGTGCTGCCATATCCTGAAAGGAGGTTTACCAACATACAGGGACATCAGATCTGGCATAACCACATCCTGAGCTCTAGAGCTCTGCTCTCTGAAGGGAAGACAAATACGTGGGAATCTTTATTCCACCCTTTGATGCTCTTTTCTCTCCATATTAGCTAATATACAGATGTGTCCTTGTACACATTTGCTGCAGTCATGCCAAACAGCCCCTCTTGGCACACCAGGTCACTTGAGACTGCAAGGATTGGCATCTTTTTTGCAAAAATGTAATCTTAGGATGCACCAGGAGACTGTGCTGATTACTTTGATACTGTATGCCACACTTGTATATCTGTGTGCAACTGAGTCTCTGCATCTGTAGTGCTATGATGCAGCAGCCATAGCTTTTATCCATACCAAGTATCATATACAGACTTCATATACAGATGCAGTTTCGCAAAGATATAAAATTGTTACATATCAAATTAATTAACAAAGTCTCCTGGTGCATCCTAGTCACACCGTGTTGCATCTCAGATGCATTTTTGGCAAACAATTATGCCCCACATTTGTGGAGTTGCGTGGGATCTGTCAGCTCACTTGCAACAGGCATCTCCTGCTGCATGGTGTATTCATGCTACATGTAATTGAGGACACATCAATAGTTAATAAAATGTCATTGGGTACATCAAACTCCACTTTCTGTTTACTGCTCAGCATTTCAGACAGGAAGTCCAGGATGTATGGTTTAGAAGAAGGCATAGAAACAAATGGGGATGGTCATCTTCAAGAGAAAGATTACATTGTGAAATGATTCCCAGACCGACTCCAGATAGATGCATCCTTTGTTTGTGATGATCTTTGGTGATTCCTGAGAAAGGTGGCT
This sequence comes from Pseudophryne corroboree, assembly GCF_028390025.1. Taxonomy (NCBI): domain Eukaryota; kingdom Metazoa; phylum Chordata; class Amphibia; order Anura; family Myobatrachidae; genus Pseudophryne; species Pseudophryne corroboree. The sequence continues at coordinate 485,070,738 of NC_086448.1, forward strand.
GTTATAGCCAAACACTTTAAAGGATGCAACTTTGAACTGCTTTATAGAAAATATGGGTGACCACCATTTTCTTGTTTTTCTTGTCATGCCCTGGAATCTGAACCACCATTTTAAACTTCATCCCTGTCATTCTGAAATTTAATGTAAATGGCTACAAATGAAAACTAATGCTACTGATAGTAATGTAAGAATTAAAAGAGTACACACAGTATTCCATGAATGTATCTGTTTTGACTATTATTAATGAAATCCAAGATGATTACCAATACCAACACCAGAACACAGAAAGAAGATCGCTCAAAGCTGAAACCAAAGACAAAACACAAAAATGGTTTTCAGAGCAAAAAACAATATCAAAACCAAAGCATGGTGTCTGTGCACATCTCTAATAATAATAATAATAATAATTTCAGCCTATTTATATTTCTATGCATGGTCAGTGTTACTGTCTATAGATATTTTTGAATTCAAGCACTTATTCAAATGGCCTAAAAACTTTTCAGTCCCAACAATTTATGTATTTTGTACACACTTGCCCTAGGACATTTAGAAGGTAGAATTTAACAGATAATATTGCTCATTTAGAACTGTTTAAATACAGGCAAATTAAAAGTAACCTTGTAGCAGACAAGTAAAGTTGGATAATTTAAAAGGGAGGGTTATTAAGTCCTCAAAGTATTCACATTATTGTCAAATCCTGAAAGACTTAGTAGTTTTAAATTAAACCAAAATCATATGAGTAATATTTTAAAAATAAATGAAATAATTAGGATTTACTACACAATAAATCATTTGATTAAAAGTGATGTATAAGGTTTAAAATATTATTATCCGCTAAATCTTTTCCAAATCATGTCATTTATAACAAAATATTTAATATAATAAACCAATTTTCTTGTGTGCTATATGGACATATATATTACAGCTCACATTTTTTGGACTTTAAAATAAGGAAGATCTCCCCTCAAAATTCCTGTTTTTTCTCTTTCTGTATCCCAATATAAAATAGACTGCCTGTGTCACAATCTGGGTAATTAAACACATTTATTTACCTTCTAAGTGCCTTGTGAGAATGTCCCTGTGCTCCAAGCCTGGATTCCACCTGTGCTGTCTGCATGCAGCGTGCTGCACGGCATCTCCTCAGTCTCCCCTCTGTGATCCCAGCAGCACTGTCATGGCGACTAGTCAGCATGTTCCTCCTGTTTCAGTAGATGTTGTCTACTGTCCTCTGTAGCCTCCGCCACCATTGCTGCAGGTTTCCACATGCTGATACAAACAGACTTTCCCTCCAGAACCAAAAATGGGCGCAGCCATGTTTGGCCTCATCACATGATTCTCCATAGCCTATCGGTTGCACTCTGGACTCTCCCTGATTGCTCAGCAAATACCTGCTTCCCAGCTGGTATAAATATCCTGAATTAAGGCTGCCTAATCATCAGTTCTTTGGTTGTCTAACCCAGTGTGGATGTCTCTCCTGTCTGTGGATGTTCCTGCTTGCCACCTTCAGGTATTCCAGCTCCTGTGACCTTGCTCCACTTAAAGAGACCTGCACCACTTTCCACCCTGCGGTGCTGCCTGACTCCAGCAGTGTTCCTACATTGCTCTCTGTGATCTGCAGTGATTCTTCACCGGCTTTCAGCTCTCAGCGGTGTTCCAGCATTGCTTCCAGCTGTGTTCCTGTATCACTTCCACCTCTCAGTGGTGTTCCAGTATCGTTCCCAACTCTCAGCAGTGTTCCAGCATCACTTCCATCCTCCATCGGTGTTCCAACATCAGACTCTGACGTTATCGGTGAGTTCCATAGCACCTTACCATCTGGGCCGGTTCCACTCGGCATCCGTGGCAGTTCTTCAGAGCTCATCTCAACCTCCGTGCATTATCATCATCTCCAGCTTCCAGTGTGTCATCTGCTGGTTAGTATCAGTACATTCATCTATACAGTGGTTAGCTGTTGGCAATACAGACTTACCATTTCCGGGTCTTGCAAAGACTGTTCCATACTGTGTTTACAGCATTTCAACAGTAATCTACTTACCACTGCGCCTTAGGAACTGTACTGCTACCTGTTATCTGCACATTCCTACTGTTGAGCATTACGTTATCTCTGAACTGCCGAAGTGTATCTGAACTGTGTGTTTAATAAATGAACTTTACTTTTATCCTGTCATCTTGGTCACATCTTCGGTTATCATTGCTAAGGTTCCCTGCATGTCCAAGAATCCTATATTACCACCCAGGTTTAAGTACACATCAGCCCCCTTTACCTTAGGCTTCCCCAGGTTAGCCTCAGCCCTCAGGTGTGACAGCCTGACTTTGAGCAATTAGTAGAGAAACATTGGGGGACCAGGGAACTTTGCTGATTTAAAATCAACATGTGACCACAATAACATTTATGTGACTTCTATTGCAAAGGATTATACAACTGAAAATACTTTATGAAGAATGTGGAGTAATCCATATTGTGACAGCATGTATACTGATGATGGATTTGGCAGACATAGGATGAGAAGTAGCATTACAATGTAGGGAAAGTTCACTGAAGGTACAGTATGTTGTCAAAAATACAGGGTATGTAAATACACCTTTATGAGGTGTACTTTTTGAACCTGGTATAGAGTACACACAGATGCACACTGATGTTGAAGACCAGTAGCAACAACATTGCATACAACTCTACAAAGAATTGTATATATTCATTATTCCTGTGAATGCTTCTATTGTGTCCATTTACTTCCAACTCTTCACCAGGCCCTTTGTGTTATGGAACATTGTATTCCATTCGCCTAAATAATTAGACTCTAAGAATTATCCACATCATACATGCAACAGAGATGTTACCAAATTATGTTCACAGATGGATGGTATCTAAGAGTGGATCAACCACTAAAATGACTCTGCCTCATAGTGGACAGATCCACAACATAAGCAAATGCAGGGATGATTGGGAAGGTAGCCCAAGTTCTATGAATTGCTCCACAAAAAAAATCACAGGAAATGTACAAAAACCAAACCAATGACTGATGTATAATTTATGGTCAGAGATTACTTGCATGCAAGGATCCCAAGCCAGAATGTGACTAACAATCTAGTGGCTAATGAATAATTAAGTGACGAACTTGCAGTTACTAAACTGACTATACAGTTCTGTGACTGACAATAATAGTTTTGTTACCAAGTGGTCCTATAACCAATGAAAAAACTCAAGAAAACGGCCCTATAATTACCTATGCAGACTAGCAGATGTACAGTATGTTATTCCAAAATATGCATAACAATGTTGAAAGAGGAGTGTGCTACAGTGTATAGACTATTTAGCAACTCCTCCAGGAGAGCTGTTTTCCTTTTCCTAAGATGGCTGATGAAGCAACTACTGAGCATCTGTGGAGCCATCTTGAGTATGTGTTAGAATACCAGTTTAAGACAGATTTCTTTCACTGAATACCAGTGAGACCCATGTTTACCTGCAAATATCCTCTGTTTAAGCATCCAGCACTGCAACTCCAATCTGCTCAAACTCAGCTCCATCTACCAGTGTGTGTAAAAGTAAATAAAACTGTACCGGCTTTCTCTCTAATAAAACCACTCCACCTGTAAAGTAACTTGGTTATTTCTCCTTCATCCACTAGGGGCCACTGGAGTGTAGTTACAATGGGGAAATAGTAGGTAGTAATTGGGAGCTGGCACTTTAAAATTCTCACACTGTGGCTAGCTCCTCCCCTACTATCTCCCCTCCAAGCCAGTCTTAGTTTAGTGCCCGAGGTGAGCTGGTTCACTTGGGTTTAGCTGAATAATTTTTTCTTTTTTCTTTATTATTTTATTTTTCTTTCACACACTCACAGACTGGCAGCTCTGCCACTGCCAGTCTGCACCGCGGGAGCTGCCGGCGGGGTCCCATCGCAGCTGCGTGCGGCTCGGGATAGGCCCCGGCTGAGGGAGACACTGAGCTCTCCTGAGTTGGCCGGACACCGCTGCGTGCGGCGCGTGTCGGGGCCACTCCATCCAGCAGAAGATTCCGGCAGCATGGCAGCGGTGAGTATCAAAAATGGCTGGACACCGCTTCGTGCGGTGCGTGTCGGGGCCACTCCATCAGAAGAAGGACAGCGGTGAGTACAATCTCCCCCCCTCCAGACTGATGTGTGATTTTACATAATATGTGCAGAGTGAGTCTCTTAGATGTGCGGTCTTTACTGCGTTGTGTCCTGCATAACCTCTAACCCCCTTATAACGCTGCAGTGCATCAGCAGAGGAGAGGGCGCACTTACTAATTCGAACTTGGCGCCATTATGTGGGGGGCGGAGCTTCAGCCCGCTCTGTAAACGGGCTCAGCGCTCTTCAATCCCCGGCTGCAGCAGATAGGCAGCCGGGTGATACATTTACACTACCCGGCCGCAGCATCCAAGCTTACAGGCAGCCGGGTAATACATAGCGGGTTTTTAAAATGAAAAGTGGCGCCGAAACAGAGGGGCGGAGCTAACTCCCGCTCCGTCCGGCGGGCTCAGACTCTCCGCTCCCCGGCCGCAGCATACAGGCGGCCGGGGGGCTACACACCGCTCCCCGGCCGCAGCATATACAGGCGGCCGGGGGTTACACACCGCTCCCCGGCCGCAGCATACAGGCGGCCGGGGGGTTACATTTACAATATACAGGCGCTTCCCGGCCGCAGCATACAGGCGGCCGGGGGGTTACATTTACAATGGATAGGTCATACACCGCTCCCCGGCCGCAGCATACAGGCGGCCGGGGGTTACATTTACCCGCTCCCCGGCCGCAGCAAGGCGGCCGGGGGATACATTGGCAGGGGGGGCGGAGCTAACTCCCGCTCTGTATGGCGGGCTCTCTCCGCTCCCCGCGCCACTGCAGCACGCCGCTCCACAGTCTCACGCTGAAGGCTCATTCCTCTCCTGGCTGTGCAGGGAGGATTTCTTTGCATGTAGAAGGTAGGAGGGGTGAGTAAAGGCTTATAATCCGCTTTACTCAGCGGGCTCCCAAGCTCAGTGTCTCTAGGCAACAGACCCTGTCTCTGGGGTTTTTAGCTTTTCCATGCTTCATGCTGCTGAAATATAGCTACATTCCTCCCTGCAGTAGAGTCCTCTGCCCGGCATTTCCTACAGGTAAATCAGGGAACCTGCTCTATTACAGTAGCTGGGACTCAGCTCATTAATAATTTAAAAATCTACTGTGCAGTATTTCTTTACCTACAAATACACAGTATTTATCTACCCTATTGGGTTCACATAGACAGTATTTATCTACCCGGTTGGTTTCACGGTGGTGTGTGTATATATACATATATAGTTATGTTTGTGTATATATATATATATATATATATATATATATATATTTAAGTGTGTGTGGGTATGTATATAGATATATCCATACAATACCAGATATAGGGGATAAAACAAACACTTCCACAATGTTTTCTAATAACAGAATACCCCACCTTGCCACATAACATTTTCCCCCATCTTTTCTCACAGGCTGGTCACCATTTTGAAAAGCCAGCGGAACCTCCGAGAAACAACTGGTGCACCTTAATTAGCGGTACACTACATACAGGGTGGGGTGTTGCCTTCCCTTTATTATTCCTGGGTGTCACTAGTTACTAATGCTATTTGTAATTGGGGAATGTGTGTAAGGCATCAGACAAATAGCGCTGTGGCTCAGTACGCTAGTAGCGGGTATCTGAACAGGGGTTTGAATCCAAACAAAACTTTAAGGAGAGTTCCTATAGCCTAGGGCTAAGACTCCTGTCCCACAGCGCAGCGTTACTGGTTCAGGTCTCCGCTGCGCCAGAAAGTTTATTTGAATTGTGTCGGTCACTACACATTATAGTGCAGACCTTACGTAGGGCTCTGTTTATTTAACCCACCTTTTCTCCTTTCGTTTGTCTCACCTGGGATAGTCAAAGAATTCCCTCTTAGGTGTGAAGTATGCGGTGGAGCCATCTGCTTAGCCCTCCACGCACCTGCAGGACACCCCTGTTTGAACAGCTCAGATTATGCAGGTAATGTCACTGTTAACCAGAGACCTGGTACGTCATTTCACCTTTCCAGGTTTCTAAAGGAACCTTGCTAACATTCCATACATTACTGATGATGTCTGTTTTCTGTGGATCTGAACCAGTGTCTCAGAATATCCAGGTGCATTATACAGCAGTTCATCTGATACTGCAGGTAAAGGAGGCGGACACGTCAAGTCCATCAGGGTTCCACGCCAATGACGAAATGACAGCGACTGGTCCAGTTTCGGATGAGCTGGGCAGGCTCCGGTAGGCGGCCGACAGACACCCGAATACACAATATCAGGTATCAAACAATGTTTGTTTTCCTATCCTTTCCCCGCAGACGGCAGGAGATGGTATCAGAACCTCTCTAGGGTATACACCTCAGTGTATCGCCGGTCCATCAAGCCGCCGTTTTCCTGAGGCAACCTTGCTTAGGGATCCATCGACAGATACGGCAGCGCGATTCTACCGTGTCCGGAGCAGGTAGGTTGGGGAACAATTGTCCTCTAGGTTACAGGATGTTTCGCATCAGGATCAATTGATACTTTGGTACAGGTCAGAATCACGATTCTGCTTTATGTTCTTTGGAGGTCTTCACGTCTGCAGACTCGGACCCTGCATCTTCGCTTGGGCTGTCTTAACCCGACGACCTCTGGGGCTGCGACAGTGACAGGTGAACATGAAATCCTACGGGGCAGATGGTTCTGGGGAAGGAACTTTCTGCAGGATTTCTTGAACCATTGGAGGTAAGTCCACTTTGCTTTCTCCTACTACTGCCCCAGCTCCAAGACAGACCTTTACTGGTCTTTCCTTTAGATTTTTCCATGCCCTTTCAAGCTTTCAACTCCACACGGGCGATATCTCCGTCGCCAGGGGTTCTCAGGGTAAAAAGCAGAAGCAGAGGTTCAACATCCTCGGTCCAGTCTGATTTTATGTCATCCTATACACCCATTACACAGACTTTCCTACCACCTGGAGGGTCCCAGGGTAGGCGCAGGTCGATGGGAGAAGGCTTGGGCGGTTACAACCGTCTCAGGAGTCCCTCGGCATGGGTCGGCCGATTTACGATGACAAGAGAGTCATACTGCAGGCTGCGCTCCATAGGCTTCTAACCGCAAAGGGTGTTGATCCCTGTTTTTCACATATCATTTGAATCAGGACAGTTCTCAGGCCTTTGTTTTCTTTTCACGTTCCGAAGCCAGTTGGCTCGGACAGGCCTATTCTGGCCTTAGAATCCTTTTAGTCTGTGATTGCTAGTTTGAACAAGAAAGGGAGTTTTACGTGTCCCTTGTCTTCAGAGATGCCTGTTTACTGATTTCCGTTGGACGGGCTTTTCTCAGATTCGCATTACAGGATTCTCATTTTCACTGTCAGTCCTTTCCTCTCGGTCTCTCTTCCGCTCCCACAGAGTTTAGGAAGATCACAGAATAACTCTTTTTCAAGGGCAGTGGGTGACGTTGGTTCCCTAATGGGACAATTTACTGCTACTATCCCACTCTGTACATTAGGTGGCTTCTGAATATCCGGAGGACCCAGGAGCTTCTGATTCGACACAGATCAAATTTATGCTCCGCATAGACGTTTCTCAACACGGTCCGTCAGAGGATTTTTCCTTCCTCGGCACCAGGTACTCTATTCCTTCAGTCAAGTTGCGACGCAATGAGTGGTCACCTCCATTCCTCTCTGAGCGGGGGACAACAATCTTCTTTCCAGGTCAAGCCACCAGGTCAGACTCATGGGTGAGGGAACATTCCCCGGAGTTTTGTCAGCTGGTCTGCTGTGGGCGGAGATTTCGGATCGACCTCCGGGCGTTCTGACTGACTCTTTAACCCTTTATTACTCTCGGATATGAGCTCTGGTGGCAGTAGCCGAGGAGGCCCTCAGGGCTACGGGGAATTTTCTGTTTATTCTATCCTGCCTCCTTTTCTATTTCTACCTCATGTTCAGTAACACAGGAGGGGATTATGCGTGCTAGTCCTCTCGGTGGCGCTGGTTGGGCCACGCATGACTTGAAGATACAGATACGCCTGTTGTCAGTAGAGGAGCCTTGGCTCCTACCTCAACTGGACTGTCTACTTCAACAGGCTCCTTTTTTCTCTTTGTTCAATCTTACACTGGTTTCGTTTAACCGTGTGACTGTTCACGAGACCTCAGAAGGGAGGAGTTCCCTAGTTCGGTTAGGCCTACTGGGCCCCGATTTCAGAAGTCTGTTACCTCTTCTTGCTTTTGCCACTTTTGGAAAACTTTATGGGACATAATAAGGATAAAAGGGGTTTTTCCCCTTCTTTCAGTTACCATTCATCTTTGGTTTCTCTGGGAGGTTTTGCTCCGCAGCGCTTCAAACCACACTGACCGGAATTTTAGGTCTCTGCCTTTTTCGGTTTTCTTCCAAATGAGATTAGCCTAGCGGCCGTAAGTTCGGCCTCTTTTTCAGGGAGTACTCTATTGGCAACTCCCCTGGCTGAGCTTCGGCCTCAACGGTCGTTTCTTCCAGAGGGGATGTCCATTTTTCATATAAATCTGACACTAGTGTTTTTCAGTCCTCTCTGAATGTTGTCAGGGCTCGCCGACTCTCTCTACAGAGGTCTCAGGCTATTCGATGAATTGTTTTTCTTCTTTGTTCTGTACGATGCTCCCGTACTAAATAGCCGGGGTCCCAGCATACGCTGGGCCGTTGGATACATCTGACCATCAGACAGTCTTCTTGGCGGTTACTAGGGAGCCTCCGTTTTCCATTTCAGCGCACTTTACGCGCATTGTAAGACCTTCGTGGGCGGCTGCCCGTGGGGTCTCCATGAATATTTTGTCGGGCGGCTACTTGGTCGAACCGACATTCGTTTTGTCAAATTCTACAAGTTTGACACTTTTGCGGCCTCTACATCACCGTTTGGCCGAGCAGTTTTTACAGGACTCTCAGCGCTTTCCCACCCGTTTTTGGGAGCTCTGGGACGTCCCCATTGTAACTACACTCCAGTGGCCCCTAGTGGATGAAGGAGAAATCAGGATTTTGGTACTTACCGATAAATCCCTTTCTCCGATTCCACAGGGGCCACTGGACGCCCGCCCAGCGCTGTTCCTCCTGGTTTTTTGCTTAACGGTTTGCAGATCACCATATGACTGCTTGTTGAGTTCAGGCTAGCCTGGTTTTTGTCAGGTTCTGTTCCAGGTTTAGTTTGTGTTCTCCTGGTTTACAGGGCGTCGTTAACCTCCTCTACCTTAAGGTTTGTTTATTACAGCTCTCCTCGGGCACAGTTTTACGTAGACTGGCTTGGAGGGGAGATAGGAGGGGAGGAGCTAGCCACAGTGTGAGAATTTTAAAGTGCCAGCTCCCAATTACTACCTACTATTTCCCCATTGTAACTACAGTCCAGTGGCCCCTGTGGAATCGGAGAAAGGGATTTATCGGTAAGTACCAAAATCCTGATTTGTAGTTATAACTCATCCTCTGGTGTATACAGAAACTCTGCCCAAGCTTATAAACATACAGTATATTTTCAACAAACCATACCAGCCATAATAAACAATCTCCATACAGAAAAGACTGTTAGCCCCAACACATCAACAACATTCTGTGTGTTTTCAAACCAGGCAATCAATATTTGGTGTGACCAGCATTTGCCTTCAAAACAGCATCAATTCTTCTAGTTACAATTGCACACAGTTTTTGAAGGGACTTGAAACAGAGGTTGTTCCAAATATCTTGGAAAACTAACTGCTGAACTTCTGAGGATGTAGACTTCTGTCTATTCATGTGATTATGTTGAGAACAGGGCTCTATGGGGACCATATATTTACTTCAAGGACTCCTTGTTCTTCTTTATACCGAAAATAGTTCTTAATGACAATGGTTGTATGTTTGGGGTTGTTGTCCTGCTGCAGAATAAATTTGGACCCAATCAGAATCCTCCCTAATGGTATTGCAGGATGGTATTGCATGATGAAATACCTGCCTGTATTTCTCACCTTTGATGACATGAATAATCTTGACCAAATCCCCAACTCTTATTGCTGAAATGTAGCCCCAAATTTGTAAGCAACCTCTACCATGCTTCCCTGTTGCCTACAGAAACTCATTATTGCACCAATCTCAGTGAGCAAACTGCCTTCTGTTACAGCAAAATATTTCAAATTTTGACTGTTGAATACAGATCACCTGTTGCTATTTTTCTGCACCATAGTTCTTATGTTTTATACATAGTTCAGTTGCTTAACCTTGTTTCCACGTGGAAGGCATGACTTTTTGGCCTCAATTCTTCCATGGTGTCTGCCAGTTTTGAGCTGGTGGCATTGCTGGACATGTGCTGATTTCCAGAAGAAGTAAACATGATGCATCTTTGATCTGATGCACTAAGGGGGTCATTCCGAGTTGATCGCTAGCTGCTTTCATTCACTGTGCAGCGATGAGGCAAAAAAATGCACTTCTGCACATGCGTATGTGGCGCAATACGCACGCGCAAAGTAATATTACAATAAACGATGTAGTTTTACACAAGGTCTAGCAAAGCTTTTTAGTCGCACTGATGGCTGCAGAGTGATTGACATGAAGTGGGCATCTCTGGGTGGCAACTGACCGTTTTGAGGGAGTGTTCTTAAAAACGCAGGCGTGCCAGGAAAAATGCAGGCGTTGCTGGGTGAATGCAGGGCGTGTTTGTGACGTGAAAACAGGAACTGAACAGTCTGAAGTCATCGCAAGCGCTGAGTAGGTATTGAGCTACTCTAAAACTGCACAAACAAAATGAGGCCGCCGCACTGCGATCCTTTTGTTCGCACATCTGCTAAGCTAAAATAAACTCCCAGTGGGAGGTGGCATAGCGCTTGCTCAGCTGCTAAAAACTGCTAGCGAGCAAACAACTCGGAAATGACCACCTAAGTTTCCTTGACCAACCATTGCTACCAAGGAAACTTTGCCCTTTTCTTTGAGCTTCTTCAAAAGAGCTTAATCAGCACATACTGTATAAAAACTGCTTTAAAAACTTTGCCTAGATGAGATCTTGCTGATGCAGTATAACTACCTTGTGCCTTGTTGCTGCGCTCAGTCTTGCCATGGTGTATGACCTCTGACTTGAAACTGTCTTCCCAACCTCACCTTTGTTTGGCTGTTCCTAAACCAGTTTTAAGCCTACTGAACAGCTGTTTGTGTTTCAGTTAATGACTGTATTTAAACCTACAGTATATATGAAAATCATATTCATTATCTAGAGATGTGCACCGGAAATTTTTCGAGTTTTGTGTTTTGGTTTTGGATTCGGTTCCGCGGCCGTGTTTTGGATTTGGACGTGTTTTGGCAAAACCTCCCTGAAAATTTTTTGTCAGATTCGGGTGTTTTTTTTTTCAAAAACCCCTCAAAAACAGCTTAAATCATAGAATTTGGGGGTAATTTTGATCCTATAGTATTATTAACCTCAAAAACCATAGTTTCCACTCATATCCAGTCTATTCTGAACACCTCACACCTCACAATATTATTTTTAGTCCTAAATTTTGCACAGAGGTCGCTGGATGACTAAGCTAAGCGACCCAAGTGGGCGGCACAAACACCTGGCCCATCTAGGTGTGGCACTGCAGTGTCAGACAGGATGGCATTTAAAAAAATTGTCCCCAAACATCATATGATGCAAAGATAAATAAAAAAAGAGGTGCAATATGGAATTATCCTTGGGCCCTCCCACCCACCCTTATGTTGTATAAACAGGACATGCACACTTTACAAGCCCATCATTTCAGCCACAGGGTCTGCCACACGACTGTGGCTGAAATGACTGGTTGGTTTGGGCCCCCACCAAAAAAAGAAGCAATTAATCTCTCCTTGCTCAAACTGGCTCTACAGAGGCAAGATGTCCACCTCATCATCATCCTCCAATTCCTCACCCCTTTCACTGTGTTCATCCCCCTCCTCGCAGAGTATTAATTCGTCCCCACTGGAATAAACCATCTCAGGTCCCTTTGTACTTTCTGGAGGCAATTGCTGGTGAATGTCTCCATGGAGGAATTGATTATAATTCATTTTGATAACCATCATCTTCTCCACATATTGTGGAAGTAACCTTTTACGCCGATCACTGACAGGGTGACCGGCTGCACTAAACACCCTTTCGGAGTACACACTGGAGGGGGGAAACCTAGGTAAAATAAAGCCAGTTTCTGCAAGGGCCTCCAAATTGCCTCTTTTTCCTGCCAGTATACGTACAGTCCGTACATGCATATTTGCATGCTGTCACTCATATAATCCTCCACCATTCTTTCAATGGTGACAGAATCATATGCAGTGACAGTAGACGACATGTCAGTAATCGTTGGCAGGTCCTTCAGTCCAGACCAGATATCAGCACTCGCTCCAGACTGCCCTGCATCACCGCCAGTGGGTGGGCTCGGAATTCTTAGCCCTTTCCTCGCAGCCCCAGTAGCGGGAGAATGTGAAGGAGGAGCTGTTGACGGGTCACGTTCCCCTTGAGTTGACAAGTGTCTCACCTTCAGGTCTTTGAACATCTGCAGACTTGTGTCTGCCAGAAAGAGAAATACAACGTAGGATTTAAACCTAGGATCGAGCACGGTGGCCAAAATGTAGTGCTCCGATTTCAACAGATTGACCACCCATGAATCCTGGTTAAGCGAATGAAGGGCTCCATCCACAGGTCCCACATGCCTAGTGGAATCGCTCAGTTTTAGCTCCTCCTTCAATCTCTCCAGCTGCTTCTGCAAAAGCCCGATGAGGGGAATGACCTGACTCAGGCTGGCAGTGTCTGAACTGACTTCACGTGTGGCAAGTTCAAAGGGTTGCAGAACCTTGCACAACGTTGAAGTCATTCTCCACTGCGCTTGAGTCAGGTGCATTCCCCCTCCTTTGCCTATATCAAAGGCAGATGTATAGGCTTGAATGGCCTTTTGCTGCTCCTCCATCCTCTGAAGCATATAGAGGGTTGAATTCCACCTCGTTACCACCTCTTGCTTCAGATGATGGCGGGGCAGATTCAGGAGTGTTTGCTGGTGCTCCAGTTTTTGGCACGCGGTGGCTGAATGCCGAAAGTGGCCCGCAATTCTTCGGGCTACCGACAGCATCTGTTGCACGCCCCTGTCATTTTAAAAAAAAATTTGCACCACCAAATTTAATGTATGTGCAAACCATGGGACGTGCTGGAATTTGCCCACATGTAATGCACGCACAATATTGGTGGCGTTGTCCGATGCCACAAATACCCAGGAGAGTTCAATTGGGGTAAGCCAATCTGCGATGATGTTCCTCAGTTTCCGTAAGAGGTTGTCAGCTGTGTGCCTCTTATGGAAAGCGGTGATACAAAGCGTAGCCTGCATAGGAACGAGTTGGCATTTGCAAGATGCTGCTACTGGTGCCACTGCTGTTCTTGCTGCGGGAGGCAATACATCTACCCAGTGGGCTGTCACAGTCATATAGTCCTGAGTCTGCCCTGCTCCACTTGTCCACATGTTCGTTGTTAAGTGGACATTGGGTACAACTGCATTTTTTAGGACACTGGTGAGTCTTTTTCTGACGTCTGTGTATATTCTCTGTGTTGCATGCCTAGAGAAATGGAACCTAGATGGTATTTGGTACCGGGGACACACAACCTCACGAAATTCTCTAAGTCCCTTTGAACTAATGCCGGATACCGGACGCCGGACGCACGTCTAACACCAACACAGCTGCCAAGGCCTGAGTTATCCGCTTTGCAGCAGGATGACTGCTGTGATATTTCATCTTCCTCACAAAGGACTGTTGGACAGTCAATTGCTTACAGGAAATAGTACAAGTGGCCTTCCGACTTCCCCTCTTGGATGACGATCGACTCCCAGCAGCAACAACAGCAGAGCAAGGAGCAGTAGGCGTTACACTCAAGGATCCATCGGAGGAATCCCAGTTAGGAGAGGACTCGTCAGACTTGCCAGTGACATGGCCTGCAGGACTATTGGCGTTCCTGTCTAAGGAGGAAATTGAAACTGAGAAAGTTGGTGGTGTGGTTTGCACTGGGAGCTTGGGTACAAGAGGAAGAAGGGATTTAGTTGTCAGTGGACTGCTTCCGCTGTCACCCAAAGTTTTTGAACTTGTCAATGACTTCTGATGAATGTGCTCCAGGTGACGTATAAGGGAGGATGTTCCTAGGTGGTTAACATCCTTACCCCTACTTATTACAGCTTGACAAAGGACACACGTCTTGACACCTGTTGTCCGCATTTCTGTTAAAATAATTCCACAGGAGGTGATTTTTTTTTTTATTTGACCAGGCATGTCAATGGCCATATTCATCCCATGGACAATAGGTGTCTCACCGGGTGCCTGATTTAAACAAACCACCTCACCATCAGAATTCTCCTTGTCAATATCCTCCTCAGCACCAGCAACACCCATATCCTCATCCTGGTGTACTTCGACAGTGACATCTTCAATTTGACTATCAGGAACTGGACTGTGGGTGCTCCTTCCAGCAACTGCAGGGGGTGTGCAAATGGTGGAAGGCGCCACCTCTTCCCATCCAGTGTTGGGAAGGTCAGGCATCGCAACCGCTGACACAATTAGACTCTCCTTGGGGATTTGTGATTTAGAAGAACGCACAGTTCTTTGCTGTGCTTTTGCCATCTAAACTCTTTTCATTTTTCTAGTAGGAGGATGAGTGCTTCCATCCTCATGTGAAGCTGTACCACTAGCCATGAACATAGTCCAGGGCATCAGCCGTTCCTTGCCACTCCGTGTTGTAAATGGCATATTGGCAAGTTTACGCTTCTCCTCAGGCACTTTTTATTTTGATTTTTGGGTCATTTTACTGAACTTTTGTATTTTGGATTTTACATGCTCTCTACTATGACATTGGGCATCGGCCTTGGCAGACAAGGTTGATGGCATTTAATCGTCTCTGCCATGACTAGTGGCAGCAGCTTCAGCACTAGGTGGGAGTGGATCTTGATCTTTCCCTATTTCACCCTCCACATTTTTGTTCTCTATTTTTTAATGTGTGGAAGTATACTGTATGCCAGTAATATTATTATATCAATAGCAATGGCCTACTGTACTGTACAACTATATACTGTTGGTCACCAAAATGCTGCACTTTACTACTATATATACCTCTCACAAAAATGCAGCACATATATGAAATGGATACTTGCAGTGACACAGAGCTGCAAGATACAGCAATGGCCTACTGTACTGTACAACTATATACCGTTGGTCACCAAAATGCTGCACTGTACTACTATATATACTGCTCACAAAAATGCAGCAGAGATATGGAATGGATACTTGCAGTGACACAGAGCTGCAAGATACAGCAATGGCCTACTGTACTGTACAACTATATACTGTTGGTCACCAAAATGCTGCACTGTACTACTATATATACTGCTCACAAAAATGCAGCACAGATATGGAATGGATACTTGCAGTGACACAGAGCTGCAAGATACAGCATTGGCCTACTGTACTGTACACCAAAATGCTGCACTGTACTACTATATATACTGCTCACAAAAATGCATCACAGATGTGGAATGGATACTTGCAGTGACAAAGAGCTGCAATATACAGCAATGGCCTACTGTACTGTACAACTATATACTGTTGGTCACCAAAATGCAGCACACTGAGCACAGATATTTGCAGCACACTGAGCACAGATATGGAGCTTTTCAGGCAGAGAACGTAGATATTTGCAGCACACTGAGCACAGATATTTGCAGCACACTGAGCACAGATATGGAGCTTTTCAGGCAGAGAACGTAGCCACGTCCTCTCCGTTCAATCTCCAATGCACGAGTGAAAATGGCGGTGATGCGTGACTCTTTATATAGAATACGAATCTCGCGGGAATCCGACTGCGGGATGATGACGTTCGGCCACGTTCGGGTTAACCGAGCAAGGCGGGAAGATCCGAGGCTGCCTCGGACCCGTGTAAAATAGGTGAAGTTCGGGGGGGTGGGGGGGTTTGGATCTTGACAAACCGAACCCGTTCATCTCTAATTATCACCAGTTTGGTATGATTGGTTGATCATACACCTCATTATAATCCTAATAATTCCATGACTTTGTGCAAGTGAGATAGGAGAAATCATACTTGGTACCCGCTCACCCCATTATTGCCACATACTATCACCTTACAATGATTCATAAATTACTTTTCACCCCCCCATGGGCACCTCATTATTTATAGTATTGGGCCCCTCACTGCTTGTCACATTTTTTTTCTGCAACCTTACACTTTCATATTAAAGATACCATAACCTTTTTGAATTACATCTCTGAAGTCAAATGGAAATACTCTTACTTTTTTATGACATGTGGTCCAAGCGCTTTTTTCTAACATCTCACATGCAAAAGGAATTTTAGTGGTTGAGCATTATTTGAGGAATTCTGGTGAGCTGTCTGAGGAGCTGCGTATGTTCATTTTGGATTCTATTTCTTTTATCTTGACACACAATTATTTTATATTCAATTACAGATTTTATCTTCAGACACTTGGGATGGCCACATGGGAATGAGATTCATGCTGAGTTTTGCCAACCTTTAAATGGGTGCATTTGAGGATCCACACATTTAGGGACTGGACTTCGGAATGGACTTCATTTTCTATGTCCAGTATATAAATGATTTATTTTTAATATTTGATGGGGATTTTTTACTTTTTGCTGAATTCACAACACTCCTTAATAACAATTTTAATTTGAACTTTACCAGAGGTTTAAACAGGTGTTCCATCTCCTTTCTTGATAATGCCCTTTAAGCAGTTGATGGTGACATCACTACTAAGAGTTAGAGATGTGCAGCGGAAATTTTTCGGGTTTTGTGTTTTGGTTTTGGATTTGGTTCCGCGGCCGTGTTTTGGATTCGGACACATTTTGGCAAAACCTCCCTGAAAATTTTTGGGCAGATTCGGGTGTTTTTAAAAAAAAAAAAACCCTCAAAAACAGCTTAGATCATAGAATTTGGGGGTAATTTTGATCATATAGTATTATTAACCTCAATAACCACAATTTCCACTCATTTCCAGTCTATTCTGAACACCTCACACCTCACAATACTATTTTTAGTCCTAAAATTTGCACCGAGGTCGCTGGATGACTAAGCAAAGTGACCCAAGAGGGCGGCACAAACACCTGGCCCATCTAGGAGTGGCACTGCAGTGTCAGACAGGATGGCACTTAAATAAATTGGCCCCAAACAGCACATGATGCAAAGAAAAGAGAAAAAGAGGTGCACTGTGGTCGCTGGACAGCTAAGCTAAGCGACACAAACACCTCAATATAACAAGAATTATTTGTTCTAATCAATTGTATTGTTGGTCCAAATCACTGGAAGAAAATTACGAAATCACTGGAATTATTTGTTCTAATCAATGGTATTATTGGTCCAAATCACTGGAAGAAAATGCCAAAATCACTGGAATTATTTGTTCTAATCAATGGTATTATTGGTCCAAATCACTGGAAGAAAATGACAAAATCACTGGAATTATTCGTAAATATTTGTAGAAAGTCACTGCTTTCTGATTACAGAAATGCTCAGATATTCCTGCGAATCCACAATCCCTTCCCAGAGGAAAAAGAAATTGAGAAACTGTTGTTTGTTCTCTTTCCCTTACAAAGGAACAAACCACTTTCCAAGAAGACTGACGTTTTGGGGATTATGGAGACATAATGTTTTTGAATATAAATCCTAAAGCAGGTGGTGTATTAAAGCAAAAGAGTGCAAGAGACCAGCCATGCAGTTTCTGAAATATTATGACAAAATGTTACTGTATTTCATAAGCACTCATTCCTAACTCTGCTAAGTACTGTTTGGTATACTGTATCTGGTTCCATGAGGTAGTTGTCCATTATTTCAGCTTCCATCGCCCTTTTTGAAAGCGGTAGAAGTTATCAATTCTTTTTTTTTTTCCCTATTTTTAATTTTCTCCTGCATAGCCCAGTAAAATGTTGCAATGTTAAGCATTGACTTGTGCCTTCTGGGGGTCCACTTCTTCACCAAACCCAGCCAAATATCATCCTAACCCTCTTTTCCACGTTCTCTATGTACCCCATCTGTGTCACCCATGTCTGTCTACCCCTCACCTTTAGATTGTAAGCTCTCACGAGCAGGGCCCTCTTCCCTCATGTGCTTATCCTTTGTCTTACTTTAATAATCTTCAACTGTACCACATCCAGCAGTCTTCTGCCACCTGTATACTTATTCCAGTGTCATCTGCTGATGTAACTATGTTTATTTACCCTGTACTTGTCCTATACTGTCATCAACTGTAAGTTGCTGTTTTCCTGTTTGATTATTTATGTACTCTGTAATTGAACACTGTGGAACCCTTGTGGAGCCATATAAATAAAGGATAATAATAATAATATAGGGTGTATAATCCCCAGGTCTATCTCACACATCACACAGTACAGTATATAGGGTGTATAATCCCCAGGTGTATCTCACACATCGCTCAGTAAAGATTACAGGATGTATAATCACCAGGTGTATAACACACATCGCACAGTACAGTATATAGGGTGTATAATCCCAAGGTGTATCTCGCACATCACTCAGTACAGTATACAGGGTGTATAATCACCAGGTGTATCTCACACATCGCTCAGTAAAGATTACAGGATGTATAATCACCAGGTGTATAACACACATCGCACAGTACAGTATATAGGGTGTATAATCCCAAGGTGTATCTCGCACATCACTCAGTACAGTATACAGGGTGTATAATCACCAGGTGTATCACAAACGTTGCACAGTACAGTATACAGGGTGTATAATCCCCAGGTGTATCTCACACATCGCTCAGTACAGATTACAGGATGTACAAAATCACCAGGTGTATAACACACGTCGCACAGTACAGTATACATACTGGTCACAACAATGCAGCAGATATTGAGCACTGATCAGGATACTAGAAGTGACACAGAGCTGCAAGATACAGCAATGGCATTCTGTACTGTACTATATGTATACTGCTGGTCACCAAAATGCTGCACTGTCCTACTATATACTGCTCACAATAATACAACACAGAGATAGTATACTTGACACAGAGCTGCAAGATAAAGCAATGACCTACTGTACTATATATGTATACTGCTGGTCACCAAAATGCTGCACTGTCCTACTATATACTGCTCACAATAATGCAGCACAGAGATAGTATACTTGACAGAGATGCAAGATACAGCAATGGCCTACTGTACTGTACTATATATGTATACTGCTAGTCACCAAAATGCTGCACTGTCCTACTATATACTGCTCATAATAATGCAGCACAGAGATAGTATACTTGACACAGAGCTGCAAGATACAGCAATGGCCTACTGTACTGTACTATATATGTATACTGCTGGTCACCAAAATGCTGCACTGTCCTACTATATACTGCTCACAATAATGCAGCACAGAAATAGTACACTTGACACAGAGCACAATGCAGCACAATGAGCACAGATATTTGCAGCACACTGAGCACAGATATCGAGCGTTTTCAGGCAGAGAACGTAGATATTTTCAGCACACTGAGCACAGATATTTTCAGCACACTGAGTTATAGAAAAGATACAGACAATTATCATTTTCAATGCTATGACAGTTCACATCATCGATCTTGGGTTAACAACATCCCTCGTGGACAAATGAGAGAATCTGGAGAAATTGCTCAGAGATTGAGCGTTTTGAAATAATGCAGCACAGAGATAGTATACTTGACACAGAGCTGCAAGATACAGCAATGGCATTCTGTACTGTACTATATATGTATACTGCTGGTCACCAAAATGCTGCACTGTCCTACTATATACTGCTCACAATAATGCAGCACAGAAATAGTATACTTGACACAGAGCACAATGCAGCACACTGAGCACAGATATTTGCAGCACACTGAGCACAGATATGGAGCGTTTTCAGGCAGAGAACGTAGATATTTTCAGCACACTGAGCACAGATATTTTCAGCACACTGAGCACAGATATTTGCAGCACACTGAGCACAGATTACGGAGCTTTTCAGGGAGAGAATGCAGCCACGTCCTCTCCGTTCAATCTCCAATGCACGAGTGAAAATGGCGGCGACGCGTGGCTCTTTATATAGAATACGAATCTCGCGAGAATCCAACAGCGGGATGATGATGTTAGGGCACGTTCGGGTTAACCGAGCAAGGCGGGAAGATCCGAGGCTGCCTCGGAACCGCGTAAAATAGGTGAAGTTTTGGGGGGGAGTTCAGATCTCGGAGAACCGAACCCGCTCATCTCTACTAAGAGTTATAAAAAATATACAGACAATTATCATTTTCAATGCTATGACAGTTCACATCATCGATCTTGGGTTAACAACATCCCTCGTGGACAAATGAGAGAATCTGGAGAAATTGCTCAGAGATTGAGCGTTTTGAAATACAGGCAAATACATTGGCAGAATCTTTCAAAAATAGAAGTTATCCAGATAGATTTATATATTCCACTTTAGAAGCTAGGTATCTGAATAGAAAAATAAAGAAACAAGTCTTCCTTTAATTCAGATAAACTCCATTTTATTATTAAGTTTAACAGGTACTCAAAAGAGATCAGGAAGATTATCTTGAACAGTTTTGCCAGCCTTTTAACAGACCCTCTTCGCAAAACCTGTATCTCTGATGTACCATTTGTCATTTTTTTTTAAATCAGAAAGTCTCAAATATCAGATAGCTCCTAGCCTCTTTGTAGAGAAAAGGGTAAAGGTCACCCACTTCAAGATGGTTCTTTACAAAGGTTACCCAGAAAACCAAAAGGATGCTAAAATTGTGGCTCCAATATTTGTATTACTTGTTCATATATGAAAAGCAATGAACATTTTTTTAAGGTCTTCAGTTGATAAGGTTTTAAAATTAAAACTATGATCAACTGCAACAGTACATATGTGATCTATGTTTTACAATGTAGCTTTAATCTTATGTACATTGGCAGGACCTCAAGAAAATTGAAAGTTAGATTCCTTGAGCACAGCAGGAATATCCTAAAAGATTATCAGGCACACTATGCTTCAAGGTATTTTTTTACAACACCATGCACAGAAGCCATGTGACTAATTATTAGGTATTGGATGGATCAGTCCCACTATAAGAGAAAAAGACAGGTTCAGAAAGCTTTGTCTGAGAGAAAACTTTTGGTTCACAAATTAAGGACCCTCATTCTAGAGGAACTCAACAAATTAAATGAGTTGGATCTCTAATTCTGGCATCTGGTTATAAATTTAGGAAGAAATTATTCTGGTTGGTTGTTCAGAATTTACATAATAAGCTTATCTCTCCCTCTGAACACATATTTGATCTAAAATATTCTTCCTCCTCCTAGTATATGTTATCTCCCCCTATCCTCT
This sequence comes from Pseudophryne corroboree, assembly GCF_028390025.1. Taxonomy (NCBI): domain Eukaryota; kingdom Metazoa; phylum Chordata; class Amphibia; order Anura; family Myobatrachidae; genus Pseudophryne; species Pseudophryne corroboree. Next base: position 485,092,082 of record NC_086448.1, read on the forward strand.
TCCCCCTACTTATTAGATCATGACACACCCCACTGAGTTAACATATGGGGTAATGACAGGGTACTTTACATCTACTAGAAATATTAATAATCTGATTAGGGTCCAAATTAGTGAATTTTGGTCTATTTTTATATAGATGTAGCCTAAATATCTACTGGATGGGGAGAATATTCTGAGACGGAGTAGGTCTCTTCATAAACATGAAGATGAATATAATAGTGAGATATATAGGGGGGAAGCGGTTAACATACCACCAGCTGGGAGCTTGGTGATCATAATACAGATGCTGGAATCCCTAGAAGTGGTGAAACGCAGACGCCTGAATACAAGCAACATGGCTATTCTCTATCTGTGGGTGTCAACGACACCCATAGAGGGAGAATATAACCTGCGGCGGGCAAAGTGAGCCACAGTGCCTGCAGCATTGCGAGTGCAGTGAGCCAGCAAGGGGTGTTCTAGCACTAGCCCTGCTGTTGGCATATTGGTGGCCAGGATGCAGCTGTCAGTATACTGACAGCCAGCATCCCGGCCACTGGTATTTCATCTGAGAAGGGCTCATTTTTATCTTTTTCATATGTGTTTTGTAATATTTTTTTCTGCCTAGCAAACAGCAACCAAGAAGTTTTGCAATTTTATTTAGCTTTTTTTGCTGTTTATTTTATTATATGTCAAATATATACAGTACATGTACTGTATCTGCCTTTTTCCTTGAGTATAATTGGTCTGTATTAACTCTTTTGTAATAAACTAATAGTAATTTAATGGATTTATGTTTGTTACTTTTTATTTCTGTATAACTATTCTTATTAATAATATTCATTTTGTTGATCAAGCATGATCAAATCTGTTTTATTTTGAATTATAGATGCTGATGGTCCCATTTTAAGTATTTTTTATTTTTAATAAAATTTGTACAGGTGTTACTAATCTGAATACAGGTATAGAGCATAGTACTTGGAGACCAGGAATCATACCTTTGAGAAAGTCACATGATCATGATGAAATGCATTAGGACTCCACTCTGTCACATACCTGCATGAACAGTGCTCTGTGATCCTCCTGGCATTTCCACTATCGATACCTGCACGATATTCTAAGATCCTCCTGGGGTCTCTTAAAAATGCTAAGCAGATCCCAGATATCAGGTCACCTCTGCAATACACCACAGAGTGATTGGGGTGCCATCTAATATTGGAGACAACTAATCAAAGCACCTTGTGGAGGTATTGGGTCTATATAGAGACTGAGTTTTAGCTGTGCTATACAAATTTTTGAATCAGAAGTTATTTATTAATACATTTGTCCAGTAATGCACATGGAGATCAAAGAATATTGAGGCATATATCTGTTGTGATGATCAATATTTGTACTTCTCTGGATAATTTCTGTATAAAAAACAGAAATGGCTGGTAGCCACAAAATATCCCCTTTTGATAGTAGTTTCATACAAATTGGACACAGACTGAACTAATGTGAATGGAAATTAACTGTGCAACTATTTAGAACCCATATTCTCTATTGACATTTTTAACCTTTATGCAAAAGGCTTGTGTTTATCTTTTATTTGTGTATATGTACTTCTCATAGAAAATATGTTTATATATATCCTTATTCAATTGCCATCAGCATTTGAGAATCCTAGTGCTGATATAGTTTGTTGCTAATATTGGAGGGAGTAACAAGCAACGGGAGCTGGGATAGGAAGGGGAAGAGTGGAAGTGCATGCCCAGCCTTGCAGCAGTAGAGAACATAGTGCCAGGATGAGAGACAGAGAGGAGATTAAGTGGTGTGGACAGGGGAAGGACAGAGGAAAAAAGTCCAAGAGGTGGTATACCACTATAAGGAAAGAGACCAGGGAGAAAAGACATAAAAAATAGAGAGGGGCAGAGAAGGGGAATTAATACAGACTAGCTGGATGGAATTGGAGTTGGGTGGCTGTCAGGGGGCAACACAGCAGAGTAAGATGGAAGAAATGGTAGAGTAGGTCAAGATGCAATGTCATAGAGTGGTAGGGATCTGGTAACAATCCATGTAAGACATGCTGAGGGAAGAAATGCTCAAATGTGGGGTGTATGGTCAGCACAGCAACAGACAAGAAACTTAAAATACAGGCTAAAACAGGTGAAAGGAAGTGATAGTAATTTCCATGAGACTTGGACAGTGGAAGACTCAGAACAATGTTTCCAGCTTTACTAGTGTGGCAGGTAGGTAGGAAAGAGGCTTGGTGGAAAGGGGAGAGGAGAAACAGGGAAGAATGCACCAGGAAGATGAGTGGGGATCACAAGACAAGCTGTAGAAAAGGTGAATATAGGAGGAACAATGAGCGGGGATAGAACTAAAAATTAAAAAAGGAGAAAAAATCTGGGATACACCAGGGAAAGATACAAAGTGAAGGAATCAAAATGCAACACATAAAAGGTAATAAAATGACAATTACAAAAAAAACACATAAAGACTAATTTATTACTATTTATTAAAAGTTTCTTATAATATGCAGCAAATTTTGTTGCACTGTACAATTAGAAACAACAGTGATAAAACAAAACTGTATAATAACAGAAAGTCAAAGAGGTAGGAAGGCCAAGCTTGCAAGCCTACAATCTATACAGAAATAGGCAATGATACACAAGGATAGGTATTATCTATTGCATAATGGTCCACCAGATGGCAAAGGTTCTTTGTGGGCTGTATGATGTGGTCACATAGCTCTGTTGCCAGGGGTCAGGTAGATTGAAAGTGAAGAGAGAGAAAATATGTGAGTATATGTGTGGACTGTACAGTGGGGATGAAATTGGATAGGAAAGTTTATGAATGTTCTGTGGGTGGGTCTAGAATTTGAAAAGCTTGTCTGAAGAGGTGAGTTTTCAGAGAATCCTTAAAGGTTTGGAGACTAGAGAAGAGTCTTACTGTGTGTGGGAGTGCATTCCACAGAGTGGGTGAAGCCTGAAGAAAGTCCTGCAATCATGAGTGGGAGCAAATAAGGAATGTGGAGGAGAGACGTAGACATTGGGATCAGCGAAGTAGTCAGGTTTGGAGATATTTTGAGATAAGCAAAGAAATGTACAGTATGTTGGTGTAGTTTGGTTAATGGTCTTCTATATGAGTAAAAGTATTTTATATTGAACATGGTAGAATACAGGAAACCAATGGAGAGACTAACAGAATGGATCTAGAGATGATGAATGCCTAGTGAGGAAGTTTAGCCTTGCAGTTGCATTCAGAAAGGATTGTAGTGGTGAGAGTCTACATTTGGTAAGACTAGTATGAAAACTGTTGCAATAATAAAGGCAGGAGATAATGAGACCATGGATTAGAGTTTTTGCCATGTCCGGTGACAGATATATGGGTATATTCAATTAGCATTGGATCCATTCCGACATGTATTTGTCGGAATGGATCTGACAACCCCTATTCAAATCTCATCTGAATTCAACTTTTTCAGGTCGACTTGAGATGAGGGACCCAGAAGAGGAGGGGGGAGCCGCGGGGAGATCAGCGGGGACAGCCGCCAGCAGACAGAGGAGATCAGCGCTACAGTAGCACTGCAGGAGGATGTCACACAGCCGCCCGACCTAACGGCAGTGTCCACCTGACTCCAGAAAGCGTGACCACACTTGCTGGAGCCGGGTGGAAGCTGCCGTGAGCGGCGCGGCTGTGTGACATCCTGCTGCAGCGCTGTTCTGTACCACTGATCTCCCCTATATGCCCGCAGCTGTACACCATCTCTCTGCGGCTCCCCCCCCTCTCCTCCTCTGGGTCCCACATCTCAGTCCGACATTTTTTTATGTCGGACTGAGATGGTCGAAAAGGGGGCCAAAACCTGTCAGTTTTGGCAATGTTTTCGACACAAGCATGTGGATCAGCAGCTATTCCGTCGATCCACGTGCTTTTCGACAAGTCGAATACCTCAACTTGTCGAAAATATTGAATAGGTTGGAACTTCTTCCGACCTAAAAAAAGTCGAAAACTGATGTCTTTTCCACAGACGGCAGCTTTCGACGTCAATTGAATATACCCCATAGTCTTATTTTGATATGTTTTTTAGATGCATGTAACATGATTTTGAGACAGATTGAATGTGAGGAAAAAAGGAAAGTTCAGAGTCAAGGATGACACCTAAGCAGCAAGTTTGTGGGGTAGGATTGTTTGTTGAGTTCCTAACAGTGATAGAGATATCAGGTTGGTAACTACAATTGGTCATTGGAAATATAATCAGTTCTGTTTTGTAAATATTAAGTTTGAGGTGGAACAATTACAAGTTGAAATGGCAGAAAGGCGTTCAATACAGATGGTAACAAACCAGGGGAGGCTAGGTAGATTTGACTATTATCCGCATACAGATGATACTGAAATCCAAAAGAGCTGATTATTTAGCCAAGAGATGTGGTATAGATTGAGAAAGACCTAAGTCTGAGCCTTGCTTTACTCCAGCTGATAGAGGTAGTGAAGATGAGGTGGATTCAGAGAAGAGGACACTGAAAGAGCGATTAGATAGGTAGGATGAGAACAAAGAAAGGACTTTGTCCTGAAGATCTAGGGATTGTAGTAATTGTATGAGTAGAGAGTGGTAAACTGCAGAAACATCTAGAGATCTAAAATAATAAGAAGTGATAAATGACCTTTAGACATCGCAGATCAGATCATCCACTACTTTAGTCAGTGCTGTCTCTGTGGAGTGTTGGGAATGAAAGCCTGACTGAAGTGGGTCCAATAAGGTTTGTGAGTAAAGAAAGAATAAGAGGAAAGTGTAGGGAAGTCTTTCATGTAGCTTGGAAGTGTATGGGAGTTGCAGATGGGACAGTAGTTATAGAGAGGGTTTGGGCCAGAATTTAGTTTTTTCAGAATGGCAGTAATCACTGCAGGCTTAAACAGTGAAGGAAAAATACCTTTAGAGGTAGAGAAATACGGGGACTTCCTTTTCTGGGTGCCTGCAGGAGGCAGCATGATCTAGCTGCTCCATTCTACACCCGCTACACAAACCTTTTCAAGGCGTTTTTCAAGCTTCCAAAGCCTCTCAGTTTCCTCTCTACCCCTGCTGGTGCCCCAGATGGAGAGGTTTTTGGCTTTCCCGTCTGCCGCCAAGCCGCTGCAGCCCCGACAGGAGAAGCGCCGTGCAGATCAGAACATGGCGCCAGACGCGGACACAGCGCCCACACTCCCTGCACATAAGAAAGCTGCTGCTGCAGCCATGGAGGACAATGACACTCCGCAGGTACGGAGATCCCCTGATTCCCCTGTCACTTATGGGGACTATGAAGATGCAATTAAAAGCACCATGACTCCTCTATTAACACAAGCTGTGTCAGGCATTACACACCAATTGCAGCATCTGCAGGGAAGAGTGACTGACACTGAGAACCGCATTGGAACAGTTTGTCATGATTTAGCTGATGCTCAGTGTTCAATCCTAAGGCTCCAGAAAGAAAATGATCAACTTTGGAATAAAGTTGATGATATAGAAAATTGATCCAGGAGATGCAATATTCGAATAGTTGGAGTACCGGAATCCGTGAAGGGCTCAGACCTGATGACATTTGTCACTAGCATGCTTCCAAAGCTTTTGAAAATTGAGTGCAGAGATTTAGTGGTAGAGAGAGCTCACAGAGTTTCCTCCCCCTTAAACCATGACAAGAGGCCATGAGTTATAGTCTTCAAGTGCTTAAATTTTCTGCATAAACTTGCTATTTGGAGAGTGTCTCGTCAAATACAGGATCTGACATGGGAGGACAAACATATACGCCTATTCCAGGACTTTTCAGTTGAGCTCAGAAGAGCAAGAAAGACATTTTCTCCTACAGTATAGGTACAGCTCTTGTCTTGTGAAAAGGAAGTTTGCCCTTATGTACCCCGCCCGCCTGCGTATTTTTACTGCAGACAAACATTATGACTTCAACAATCCAGAAGATGCCCAAGCCTTTCTAAGGGATGAAAATCAACAGATTCCTGAGGATATCACTGACCCCACAGTTACTGAATAGTAACATTTACCCTATTATGCCTCATCCATCCTATATTTTGATATGTGACTCTGTTCGCTTTCTCTGGAACTTTATCCGACTTAATATATCTGATTCCTTGTCTCATATTAGTCATCCTATAATTCTGTCAGATGACATTTCCCTCCTGGAATCATATCCCCCCCTCCCCCTTACTCTTAACTGGTCCCTTAGGATCCTCAGTGTTCCTACTGTTTTGAATTATATTACCCTCTGTTACTGGTTCTCATCTAACATACTTCATTATTAAGAGGCTATATAGCTATTGTTTATTAGGGTGTTAGAACACCTGCTGTGCTCCGATATTCTCCCTGTTCTACCCTCGAGCACTGTATTTGGTGTCAAATTGTTTTATTACTGTTTTTTTATTCTTCAATGCAGAAGCAAAGTGCACATTTGCATAATGACCTAATGTCAGTCATGTGGTCCATACCCATGGAAAGTTTGCTTTTTCTATTTGTATTATTGTCTTGTCTCCCCCCACCCTTCTGTTTTTCCCTCTTGTCTACACCTTTTCTTTCCAAGACCATTTACATTTTCTTGAGTATATACACCTACCTGATGATGCCACATTCCCGCAACCTACCGTGCCTAATGTGACTACCCCGAAGATCGGCTATATCAATGTGGGGGGTTTCAACTCTCCTGCCAAGTGCCGCAAGGTACTGATTTATTTACACAGAGAAAAGCTAGACATAGTATTTATTCAGGAATCTCATCTCATTTAACAGGAAACTGTTAAACTCCAAATGCTCAATTGGCGTTTGCTTGCTTCCTCACCCTACAACTCAAAATCCGGAGGAGTATATTAGCATCCAAATCACTCCCACTTGAGATTTTGACAACTGAAAGTGATCCATAGGGCAGATTTCTCTTGCTTTCTATCAAATTATTCTCAAATGTATACACTTTATGTACTCTCTATGCTCCCAACTCCTACTCCAAACATTTCTTCCAAACTTTGATAAAAAGATTGCTCCCCTATGCCTCGTCTAATCTTATTTTAGGTGGAGACTTTAATCTGATCTCCCACTCGTATCTAGACAGATCTCACCCCAGGAAAACATCCCCATCCTTATCTAAGCAAGGCATATCTTCTCTCTTCTCTATTTTACAATTAATAGATGTATGGAGAGCTTTTAACCCAATTGAGAGGCCATATACCTGTATGTCCGCTGCTCACCACACTCTCTCTCGCATTGATTATATCTCACTGTCTGCTAATCTTTTCACACATGTCACTGATTCGAAAATGGAACCAATAATAGTCTCAGACCATGCACTTGTATGGTTGATTATGAAAACCCAAAATGAAAAATCTACACATAGAACATGGAGGTTCCCAGCTCATCTAATCAATTCTCCTAAGTTTAAAACACTATTAGAAAACACCTGGGATGACAATCACAAGACCAATAAACATTTTCTTGCTTCTAACCCATCTCTATACTGGATGACGGCGAAAGCTGTAATGAGAGGCTCTATCCTCTCATATGAATCTGAAGAAAGGAAAAAATGTTCCCAGTCATAAATCTCACTACAACAATCATTCTCTAATGCATATTCAGCATATAGCTTGAACCCTTCCCCCACAAATAGGTTCACTTATCTGACAGCCAAAGTGAAATTTGATTAAATTCTCCAATCCCTAACTGATAAATACCAGTTCTCTTCTAACTACCGCTTCCATAGATACGGTAACAAGACTAGCAAGCTTTTATCTAATATTTTAAATGGTACTAGGCCCCCGATGACAGTTTATCCCTTACTCCTTCCTGATGGCTCACATACTTCTTCCAACAAACAGATCACACACATAATGCGAGAATACTATGCTGATATTTACTCTCAACCCCAGTCTACTACCCGTCTTGTATCTCCTGCTCCTTCTTCCTCCTCCTTAAATTCCTCCGAGTCGCTCTGGTCTACACTCCCCTACCCTCAGCTCCCTAATGAACTCACTGCTGCCTTGACTTAACTAATCACTATGGATGAAATTCAACAGGCTAGCAAATCATTGAAACTAGCTAAGGCCCCTGTCCCTGATGGATTCTGTGGGGACTTTTATAAATTATTAGAAACAAGGCTCAGTTCAGTTTTGGTATCCTTTTTAATTATGTTTTATTTAATGAAACTCTCCCTTTATATTTCAACTTGGCAATAATTAAACTACTGCCGAAACCAGGTAGAGACCCCTCCCTCCCTGGTTCATATAGGCCCATCTTACTATTAAATTGTAATTATAAACTTCTTACCAAAATTCTTGCGACTCGTTTAAATCCCCTCCTTCCCTTCGTAATCCATCAGGACCAAACTGGCTTTGTCAAGGGAAGATATTCTCTTACAAAAATTCACAAAGTTTTGGCTGCGGTTGAGGCAAGCTATGGGGGAACAGGTGCGACCAATGGAAATATCATTCTATCAATTGATTCTGAAAAAGCTTTGATTTAGTACATTGGTTGCATCTGTTCCTCACCATGGAGTGTTTTGGATTCCCCCCTGCCTTAATTTCTTTCATTAAGACAATCTACACTTCCCCTTCCTCTCAAATCTCATGTAACGGTTTTCTATCGCCAACCTTTCCGATTATGAAAGGGACAAGACAAGGCTGCCCCCTTTCACCCCTTCTATTTGTCTTAGCAATCGAATCCCTTGCAATTGCTCTACGCTCATCCTCAAAATTTCTAGGTATTGATGTTCTCTCCTCAGAAATGAAAGTCTCACTCTTTGCGGACGATATGCTCCTTTTTATTTCTGACTTGCACAATTCCCTCCCAGCTGTTTTAGACATAATTGCCTCCTTTAGCCCCATCTCAGGTTATAAGATCAATATATCCAAAGCAGAGATTCTCCCCATCCCCACTTTATCTCCAGATTTATGCTCCCTTCCTCTCATCGCTCAATTTCGTCTACAAACCTCCCAAATAAAATATCTAGGTGTCGAAATCCTTAATAACCCTTGATCACTTTATTCTGCCAATTTTACTCCTCTTTTCTCTAAAATTTTAACTCAACTGGATTCCTGGTCCAAACTCCCATTGTCTTTATTTGGTAGAGCAGCTGTTCTAAAAAGTATTATCTCCCCTAAAATCTATTATTATCTATTATTCCCTACAAATGTTACCATGCCTCATCACTAGGCATGCTATTTCCAACCTTGAAAAAGCCATGTCGACTTTTTTATGGAATGGAAAACGATGAGAATGGCCTTAAAAGAGCTATATCGACCTAAAACTAAAGGTGGTCTCAGTATCTCAAGTTTTACTTTATATGCACTCTTCTCACATTTCCAAATTATTGCTGATTGGCTTATGGACACTTCAGTCTACATAGATAAAACTCTGGAACAACATATCTTCTACCCGTTCTCACCTGGAGCTTTACTACACACACCAATCAACCTTATACCTCCACATGTTCTCAATCATATACTTTTTAGAGATACTTGCAATAGTTGGATCCGTTTAAGTAAATCTCTTAAATTTCCTCAAACTAATTCATCCTTCACACCACTATAGGGTAACCCCAACTTTACTCCATATCTTTTCAACCCTGTTTTCCTCCTTTGGTATCAGAAAGGGCTCAATCTAGCCACAAAACTCTTTGATCCTGGAGGCTGTATATTACCCTTTTCCTCTCTAAAAGATATTTACAATCTCCCCAACTCCCACTTTTACCTATACTTACAGGCGAGACATTTTGCCCAATCTTTGCCTCCCTTAGCCCCACTACATAATCAAAATCACCCTCTGGACACGTTGCTAAAATCTCTATATACACAAAAATGTCAAACTAAATATCTATACTCACTCCTCCTCAAGCCCCAATCCGAGGATCACCAGGATACACTTGTTCGTACATGGAGTGGTGATATGCCTATGATTGCTTGAGCCGATTTTCTCCCTTCCCAATCACATAGGCTTATGAGTATCTTCCAATCAGCTTATTTGCAGGGGGTTCACTTTAAATCAATACACAGAATTTATATTGCTCCTGCGCAAAGGAAACACATGATCCAATCAGAGTCAGGATCTTGTCTTCCAGTGTTTTATGGCTAATGCAAAATACTTTCATTGTTTCTGGTCCTGCTCCAAAATCTTGAGATTCTGGCGTAAAGTCATAGCTTTCCTCAACTCTTCTATGTATTTACAATTAGATCTGAGTCCTCTTGCTTGCCTGTGTTTGAATTTTAGAGAATGGAATCTCTCTCCTGTTGATCAACATGTTTCTCACCCTTCCTTATAATCATCCTAACTCTGGCGAATAAACTTATCCTAATACATTGGATCAAAAAATCTGCCCCATCCATTCAAGAACTAAAATGTAAAATACTTCAGTTGATATACTTTGACAAAAGAACACTTCCACTATTCCCAGGCAAGCAATATGACAAATTTGTTTTAAAATGGGAAAAATATATTTCATCTCTTGACACTGAAACTAGATCTGAAATATGGCACAGTCTTGCTATTACCTCTGTTAGTGTGTAATTTCACATCCTATTGATATTTTAAAGTAGATTGGTCTCCTTTTATTTATATACCATACTTTCAGGAACAGCTTACTGATTTCCACAACCCCCCCTTTTTCTATCTCTCTCTCCCTTTCCCCCTCGACCCTACTCTATTCTTCCCTACACTTCATCCCTCCTCATACTATAGCCCTCATTCCGAGTCGTTCGCTCGGTAATTTTCATCGCATCGCAGTGAAATTCCGCTTAGTACGCATGCGCAATAATCGCACTGCGACTGCGCCAAGTAATTTTACCATGAAGATAGTATTTTTACTCACGGCTTTTTCTTCGCTCCGGCGATCGTAGTGTGATTGACAGGAAATGGGTGTTACTGGGCGGAAACACGGCGTTTTAGGGGCGTGTGGATAAAAACGCTACCGTTTCCGGAAAAAACGCAGGAGTGGCCGGAGAAACGGGGGAGTGTCTGGGCGAACGCTGGGTGTGTTTATGACGTCAAACCAGGAACGACAAGCACTGAACTGATCGCAGATACCGAGTAAGTCTGAAGCTACTCTGAAACTGCTAAGTAGTTTGTAATCGCAATATTGCGAATACATCGGTCGCAATTTTTAGAAGCTAAGGTACACTCCCAGTAGGCGTAGGCTTAGCGTGAGCAACTCTGCTAAATTCGCCTTGCGAGCGATCAACTCGGAATGAGGGCCTATGTCTTTGTCTACTCCCCCCACCCCATTTTTTTGTTTCTGAGGACACAATCATTTGTCCATTTCTATCAACATATCTTAATATGGTGTCATATTTTATAATATCTCATCTAGATATTCTTCATCATTTAATGGTATTTGCATTTGTCTGATATCCAATATTATCATTATAGTTTCACATGGAACGTTATATTTTTTGTTCTATGCATTTCCTATCCCTGACTATGATCTTTGTTTGTGACAAAAATTCAGTAAATCTTTATATCAGAGGTAGAGAAATACAAATTTCATTACTTACTTGTGAGGGTATGGGATCAAGAGGGGAAGTAGTAAAGTCGGTGTATGAGAAGAGTGTTGATACCGTACTTTATCTTCATTTGTGGGATCAACTGAAGAGATGATGTCATATAGTTCATGTAGGAAATTAATCAGGTCACTGGCTGAGGATGAGCATAACATTTCATAATGTACTATGGTGCGCAGTTCCTGATTATTTCTGGTGACTTTCAAGTTATCTTATGTACAGTAATACAGTGTGAATACACCTTACATCTCCAAAATTACAACTTGCTTACAGATTTTTCAAATCTTACCATATCTGTCAAATCTTAATCATACAACAAGTAGTAGAAAGTGTTTTGAAAAATTGATGGAAATGCACCAGAGTTGCTTACTTAACAATAGACAGGCCTCAAGGCAGCAACATACTGTAACTGCTAAAGCATCTAATGTATTTTGCTATGCTGTGGGAGAATTCAATTATCCACAGTAAATTACCACAGTTAACTGATCCTTAGGGGGCTAATTTAATTAGCCCTGACCACCGGCAGTAATTTGGAAATTTTGGAAACTGATCAAGGCAGGAGAAAAATTTCACAATGATTGTCTTCTTTTCACAGCATACTGTACATGGATCTGTGAATCTATCCTGGATCAGTGCATTTTTTGCAAAAAAAACAGATCATTGGGGTCATTTCGAGTTGTTCGCTCACTAGCTGTTTTTAGCAGCCGTGCAAACGCTATGCCGCCTCCCACTGGGAGTGTATTTTAGCTTAGCTGATGTGCGAACGAAAGGATCGCAGAGCGGCGGCAAACTTTTTTGTACAGTTTTAGAGTAGCTCAATACCTACTCAGAGCTTGCGATCACTTCAGACTGTTCAGTTCCTGTTTTGACATCACAAACACGCCCTGCGTTCACCCAGCCATGCCTGCGTTTTTCCTGGCTCGCCTGCGTTTTTTCAAACACTCCGTGAAAATGGTCAGTTGACACCCAGATACTCCCTCTTCCTGTCAATCACTCTGCGGCCAGCAGTGCGACTGAAAAGCTTCGCTAGATCTTGTGTGAAACTACATTGTTTGTTGCATTTGTACGGCGCGTGTGTGCATTGCGCCGCATAAGCATGCGCAGAAGTGCCTTTTTTTGCCTCATCGCTGCACAGCGAACAAATTCATCTAGCGATCAACTCGGAATGACCACCATTGTCCCTTCCAAAAAATTGGTCACAACTGAATTGCCCGATACCACCAACAGGCAATAAATCATAGTAAAGTCCCATTTTTTTGTGGAAGACTTTAATGCAATCAGTTGAATATTTCTATTTTAATTATGGTTAAATTAATTTACTTAGAGAAATGCATAGGGCTCGCTAGCTGTTTTTTGCAGTCCTGCCTTCACATTGTCGCCGCCCACCGGGGAGTGTATTTTAGCAGTGCAAGTGTGCGATCTCATGTGCAGCCTAGTGGTACAAATAGATTTTGTGCAGTTTCTGAGTAGCCGAGGACTTACTCAGCTGCTGCGATCACTTCAACCTGCCCAGGACCGGAATTCACATCAGACACCCACCCTGCAAATGCTTGGGAATGCCTGCGTTTTTCCAACCACTCCCAGAAAAGGGTCAGTTGACACCCACAAACGACTTCTTCCTGTGAATCACCTTGCAATCACCCATGCAAATGGATTCTTCGCACAAACCCATTGCAGAGCAATGAACCACTTTGTACCTGTGCAATGCGCCTACGCATTGTGGTGCATATGCATGCGCAGTTCTGACCTGATTGCAGCTTTGCAAAAAACGCTAGCGAGTGATCAAGTCTGAATTACCCCCATAGGCGGTTATTCAGAGATAAATGCAAATTGCTGCATATGCAGCCAGATCTGCGTTAATCTCTGCACATACTGGGGGCTGCCCAGCACAGGACAAGGCCTCCCAGCATGTGTGAGGCCACCTCCTGATGCATCCGCACTTAGATTGCAGATGCCTCGAAACTAAGGTTGACCCCTGGCAGTGCAGCCTGGCTGTGCTGTCAGGCGGTCATTATTTTTCCGGAGTGGCTTCATGTGATATCACACTGCTGCCCTGAAAACATTACTGACGGTCCTCTGTTTGGTATGCCCTGCCCCCCCCATGATGGCAGCCACTGTGAATCACATTGCAGCCGCAAACTTACTGGATGTGGTTGCAATGAGTAAGGTCGAGCACACGCACAACAGCCAGTGCGTGTGCGCAGATCACCTGGTTGCAGTCGCTGCGAGCAACTGCGTGGCTGCGTCCAGGTCAAAGATGTATGTATGTTGAAACTACTATACATCTAATTATTGGTTTTAGCAAACTGCTAGGCCATGATGACACTTAGAGTACCACAAGTACCAGCATCCTCATAGATCAAGAGCCCATGGGTGCCTGTAGTTCACCTGTAAAAATATACTAGAAGAAAGACAGTACACACTCATTTATAAAAGTTGTTTATTTAAAAACAACTACACCTCACCCATTGTTACCAATTTATTACTTACTAATTCCAAAAAGATAACTCTGTTTCATTTCATTTAGGCACAATACATGATGCTACTTGTCTCTTTTCAAGAGGTCACTAATGGACACTCTTCATAAGAATGAATTAGTCAGAGCTTGGGAACTGCCACAAAATGTTGTGTCCCTGTCTTATAATGTTATCCAGTATTGCAATCGAAAAGTATATTAGAAGGTGCGCTATAGCTATATAACCTGGACACTGTAGGTAGAAGGTTAGAAATTGTACTTTCCTCAAAACTCTCTGCGGCTCTCAGTTCACTCCTTGGATTTCTCAACATATGTATGGAAACAAAAGCATAAAGAGAATATAGGGAATCAGTATGTGATCCCGGCGGTCAGGAGGCAGACGCCGGGAACCCGCCAGATGGAATACCGGCAGCGAGCGCAGCATGTCCCCTCGTGGGCTCACTACACTCGACACAGGGTTATATTCCTCCTCCATAAATGACATTCCCCCTATACTACCCAAGGGGGTATAGGGGGGTTGTGCATGCGCCCGCATTTCTCTGGCTGTCGGGAATCCAGCGTCGTTATCCTGATCGCTGGTATCCCGACAGCCAGGATGGCAATTGCATCCCAAACATAGTGCAAAATGTAACAAATGTATTATTTAAAATAAAAAATTTAAAAATTTGTATTTAAAACACACAAGTATATATACAACACAAAGCATAAATGTTGTAATAGAGATACAGGCTCCAGAACTGATAACTGGGCCACCTCTCTCCACTGGAATCTGGATCAGCTGCCCACACTGTATACAGGTACTAGTACCCTGTCTATGCTGCAACACATTTCAAGAACAAGCTTCCCTTCATCAAGGCAGTGTGACAGGAGTGAGTTTAGAGTGATATTTAAGCTATGGAGGACATCTACATCCAGGTCAAAAGGTCATATTCAAACTGTATACTTTATCAAGACTGCACAACATCTCATAAAATTCATACATGAAATCTGATATAATAAAAAGTAAAATATATAAATATCAATGAAAAATGTCATGTATACAAAACTGGAAGTGCCCTTTACAGACTTTCAGCGCAGAGTTGCTTCCTTGTGCAGAGGGTTAATATAGTGATGGAACAGATGTGAAACCCTTAAGGTGATAAATAGCATTTCCATGTGACAGGTCAATTCTGGTTAGGAGAACGCATTTGAAATGCATTATGGAACCAGAAGTGCCCTCCTATTGTGCTCCCACAATTACAAGCTTTCTGTGTGGCAGCCAGTGAAAAATCTCTTCTGTCCATGCGGCACATGTGCATACACAGTGCTGTCGACTGCACAAATCCAGCATTATTGTGTTCTCTAGGTTTTTTCCATTTTCTGTAATTCTGTTGTTGTTCTATTTTCTGTGTTTTTGGTGCTTGTACAGCAAATTTGAGTCCTGCTGGAGAAAAGTGCTCTATAAATAATATTATTAAATAATAATAATAATAATAATAATTATTATTAATAATATTAATAATATTGCAGACCAAGTATATATCTATCAGTTAGTAATAAAGATCATAATATGCACATAATTATAATATATGTTAATAGTATTATTAATAAAATATATTTTTTATATTCTTTTTGCAACTATTATATTTTTAACCATTATTTTATCATATTAAATTTACATTTTATTTCATTTAACTCCACAAAGTAGTTTTAGAAGTTTTAAACTACATTTATTATTGACAGGAAGACATATGGGCTTCAAGAAAATGGGCACCGAAAATTATGAATTATACCTCACCTGGGTAATGAAAATGAAATCCACATCACTAACTATGCACATGCGCTGGATAAACAGAATAGATTTCCCACTGGCTGCAACATAGAAAGCTAGTGATTTTTGGAGCACAGCAGGATGGCACATCTGGTTACAGAATGCATCCCAAGTGCATTCCACTAACCAGAAGTGACCTACAAATACAAGATCCCCTTGTGATTGATCAGAGATCGAGAATTCCACTCAGATTAGTTAGCAGTAGTCACATACTATGTGGGGCCTACCGGGGCTGGAAACTAGGAGTTTTGTCACTTGGGCAAGCCACTAACTTGGCGCAGAACCTCCCCTTCCCGTGCATTTAACTGTATATATATATATATATATATATATATATATATATATAAAAAAGCAAAAGGTCCACGGCACTCCCAAACCCCTAAGGTATGCAGAAACAGATTGAATAGCCGGTGCCCTCCTAATGGTCACAGCAGTCGCTGTGTCCAATTGCATATGTAGCACGGTCAGGCGGCACTCGCGGCGACAGAAATAAAAACAGACAGCAAGTCTGATGTTCATCAACGTTTAAATTAGTGATGAGCGAGGTTCGGTTTTACTCGGTTTTACTCGGTTTTACTCGGTTCTCAAAACGGCATCTTATTGGCTATCCAAAACACGTGACATCCGTGAGCCAATAAGATGCCGTTTTGAGAACCGAGTAAAACCGAGTAAAACCGAGTAAAACCGAATCCGCTCATCACTAGTTTAAATGTCATAGTGGCATTTTCGTCAGGATAAAATAACATAATGTGCTATTCACCAATTTATCTCCATCTGGTGATCCGTGGCGCCAGCGGCCCATCGCGTCCTGCTCCGTTCAACAATGACGTCATCACGAGGCACCGGCTTCAACATCAGGGAGGGAGCACCCGGACCGGAGCACAACAATAACAAACACCTGAAATGTGAAAACATGAATACAGTGTTATCTACAAATCCAGACTAGGCACTAAATGTAGCATCTTGAACAATGATACATATTAATAAATGGATGGTAACATCATTTGCTACAAAGTAAATATCCACACTGTCTGCCAAAAGTGCCCGTACCTGTAACAGGAGGACTAATTATGCCTGGACTAAATCCTCCCACTATGTAACTTATGTATTAAATATACAAGGGTTAAATAGAACAATTTAAAGATGCTAAGCAGCATGGTGCCTCCAATATTACTGTGGAGATTAATCCTACACAAATGTTAACTAAATATAGGCTGATAAGCCAGTTTATTCATTTAACCCCCGGGGGGACAATGTATCTAATATGAAAATCCACTTGGCCTCAGCTCTAAGTAGTAACTGGTCACGATCCCCCCCTCGCTTGAGAGCGAATCACAATTAAGGCGGCACTCAGGAGACTCGAATAAGGTGGAACAAGCGGGTGCTTTATCAACGTTTCGGGGCACGGGACCCCGTCTTCAGGACACACATCGTGAATAACGTGCAAAAGTGACAAATAAATACCTTACCTGGACGAGTCACCGGCCGTCCTCATCACGCCTCCTTTCGGTTTCCGGGATCCAGGCTTCCGGTCTCCTCACCTCACAGCTGACTGGATGCCAGCTCACCAGGCCGTCCCAAGGGGGCGTGGGGGAGTGTTGCCAGGATACGCCTAACAACAAACGAAACATCACAATGTAATCAAAACAAAACAAAAACGTGAACAATACTCATTGTGTATGACAGGCATCTGCTTGCACAGGCCTGAATGCATGAACACCTATAGCTAAAACACTATTTACAATCATCTGAATAAAGTGTCGGTGCTAAAGTGCAAATAGAATTTAAAAAAACATTAAAAGCAGCAGTCTGAGCGCTATGTAACTACTATAGAAACTATCACTTACAGTTAATTAAAATTATGGTTTGCCAGGTCATCACCAATGTGCCACTGTTGCATATACAATTGATGCCCAGTGTGTTGGCACTTAGTGTAAGCATGGCAACCGTGGAGAGGCCCCTGAAATCTGCGGGGATGATGCTGAGTCTTACCACGGGCTTATATAAAGTTGCTCATGCCTAATGACTCATTCAGCCCTTTTGGACTGAGTGTATTAAGGGTTATAATCCACCTGGTCTCAAGTTGTAACAACCGCTTGGCTCTATCACCGCCCCTTGCTGAAAATGGGGCCTGATCTATGATGCGATATCTCAGCGTAGCAAGACTGTGCTTGGCTAGAGCAAAATGCCTGGCTACAGGCTGCTCACTGGAACCTGTATTCAACGCTGCCCTTATTGCTGATCTGTGCTGAGTCATTCGAACTTTAAAGCTACACTCCGTCTTCCCTACGTAACATAAACCGCAAGGGCACTTTAAGAGAAAGACCACGTATTTTGAGTTGCAGTCCACTGACACTCGGATCTCAATCTTTCTACCCGTGTAGGGGTGCTGGAATGAATCTCCAGGTGTCAGAAAGTTGCATGTGGTGCATCCACATTTGTAGCAGCCATTCTTTCTTTTCAGAAAGTGTGGAGTGGTAGTAGTTTTACGTGATACATCTGTTTTCACTAGCAAACTTCTAAGGTTTTTGCTCCTGGTGTAACTGGGCATGAGTCTCCTATCCTTTAACATCCACAATTCTGGATCAGATTGGATGATTGGCCATAGTTCTTTGGCTTTTCTTGCTGTGTAACTGCTGGCTGTATTGAATTGGTTGACCCAAGGAAATATCTCCTTCTTGGGTACATCCTCTTTACTCGCAAGGAGGGCCTGCCGGGGTTTCTCCAGCGCTTTGGCCTTTGCTTGTTCCAGCAGGTCCCTGGGGTATCCCCTCTCTAAGAATTTGGCCACCATCGAATTTAGTTGTTCATCACAACTGCTTGGATCGTTATTGATCCTACATACTCTCAGCATCTGTGAGTACGGCAATCCATATACTGTGGCTTTGGGATGGAAGCTGTCAAACCTGAGTATTGTGTTACGGTCTGTCTCCTTAGTGTATAATGAAGTACAGATCTTTCCATTTTCATTAGAAATCCGTACGTCTAAGAAATTTATCTGATGTACATCCACCACCATCGTGGATTTTACTGGACTGGCTGAGGCATTATGTGTACTGATCAAATCATCAAGTATTTCACTTGGGCCTGCCCAGATGACCAACAGGTCGTCTATATACCTTGTATACAGAATGAGATGCTTTGAAATATTTGGTTGTGACAAAAATAACTCTTGATCTATTTCCCACATGAATGTGTTCGCGAACGACGGGGCCACACAGGACCCCATCGCACACCCGGTGAGCTGTAAATAAAATTTGTTGTCATATAAAAAATAATTGTGCTTGAGAGTAAACTCAAGGAGTGCCAAAAAGAAATCCAGATCCGGTCCAGTGTACAATGGGTTATTGGTGATCAGAGCCCTCACCGCCCGCAATCCCAGGTGGTGGGGGATGCACGTATATAAACTAGACACATCAATAGTTGCCAAGGAAGCAGTAACTGGAATGATTTTCAACAGCTCCAGTCTCCTTATCAATGTTGACGTGTATTTGAGGTGCGTGTGAGTAGCTTGTATGCAAGGTTGCAGAAAAGCGTCTAAATAGACCGATAGTGGTTCACAAAGTGAGCCCCTGGCAGAAATGATGGGCCTGCCCGGGGGATTGGTGGCATCTTTGTGTATCTTTGGAATTACGTAAAATAAGGGTATAATGGGGTGTGGTCTGCTTAATGCCCTATGTACTGCTGGAGAGATAATGCCTTCCGTCACGGCTTCAGTTAGCAGTCCTTCCAGCTCTTTTTGGAACTTTTCGGTCGGGTCGTTGCTGAGGCAGACATAAGTGGAGGTGTCACCAAGGAGTCTGGAGCATTCTACTTTATATTTGTCCAAGTCCATGATGACTATAGAACCTCCCTTGTCTGCACCCCGAATGACTATGTTATCATTATTCCTCAACTCCTTGAGTGCTGAATGTTCATCTCTTGTTAGGTTAGAGTGTCCATTACTGGTGTGTTGTTCGATAGATGACTCCAGCATACGGTTGAACGTTTTGATTGATGCATTAGTTGATGTTGGTTCAAACTGAGATTTGGGCATAATTTTTCGAAGAGATGCAGGTATATCGGAGTCAGTGCTCTTACTGGCTGCCTGGGGGAGTTTGCCGAAATATTCTTTTAATTTCAAGTTTCGTTGTAATCTGTAAGAGTCTATCTTCCACTGCACTATATCAGGTTTATGTGTGGGTACATATGATAGACCTTTGCTTAATACTCCAACCATCTCTGTTGTTAAAGGGAAAGACGATAGGTTGAAGATCACTTGCGTGTTGCCTTTGGAGGTTTCTTGTCTGATCCGGCTCCTCTCCCTCCGCCTTGTTTGGCCCCCCCTCCTTGTGGGCCTGTTTTTCTGCCTGTTGTGCCAGCCCGTATACGTGCCCCTAAAGGGATGTCTTGTGTTCTATCTCCTCGGGCAGAGGGGCCTTCGTCATTGTCACTAGCGGAAGTGCTGGAGAATTGAACCGTCCGTCTCCTCCTTACTGGAGCTCTACCACCTTGCTGCTGCTGCTGAGTTTTAACCCCCAGCCAGGAATATACCGTATGTTGTGCATAATCTTGCTGCACTCGGGCCAACTTCTGTTTCTTGTATCTTATCAAATCCCGTTGATATTGTTCCACCAGCGTGGTTAGCTTTTCCATCCACTTAGTAGAGGTATCAGATGTTAGACTTCCCCCATGTTGTGTTTCAAATGCATTGATCTTTTCTTTGGTGTTACTCAGTTCTTTCTTGGACTCTTCTATCACCAGAAGTATTAGGTCCATAGAACATTTGTTTAATATGGAGATCCAACGCTTGCAGAACACAATATTGTGTCTGCCTATAGTAGGCATGTTGTGGATGCGGAACCCGCGGGGGATTTTCTTGGCCCGATAGTAGTCAGATAAGGTTTTTCCATGATACAGGAAATCTATCTCTCTCTTTTTTAATTTAAAGAGCTCCCTGTATAGATCCTCATTAGGTGGTATGTCCCCTGCTCCAAATGCAGGTTCGCTGTATAAGATGTTCTCAGCTTCAACATCAGAGAAACTGAACATTTCAAAGTTGTCACTTAGCAGGAGATGAGACGCTGCCTCCTCCAGGTCAATGCCTCCCTCAGCCATGTTCCTGATTCCCTGCTGTAATGCACCTGGTGCCTTGAATAATATGCCGCAGTAGAGTCCTCCACTAATGGTAAGTGATTATCACTGATGAACAGTGCTGTGGTTACTGTGCTCAGTTCTGTGATGTTACAAATGTGGTCAGTCCCGAATAAGGTATTCCCAATGAAAAAATGCTGCAAGAGGGTGCCTTGACGAACCCTGTTCGTGCTGCAATTGCAGGGCGTCCAGGGAACCATATACAAAGACCTGGTCCGGCACTCACAGTGGTATGCAGCAAAGGTTGAATATGCTCCGGTGCCCTCCCTCCGGACAGGCGGTCCGTACATACAGAGGAATCACAAATAAGGCGGCACTCAGGAGACTCGAATAAGGTGAAACAAGCGGGTGCTTTATCAACGTTTCGGGGCACGGGACCCCGTCTTCAGGACACACATCGTGAATAACGTGCAAAAGTGACAAATAAATACCTTACCTGGACGAGTCACCGGCCGTCCTCATCACGCCTCCTTTCGGTTTCCGGGATCCAGGCTTCCGGTCTCCTCACCTCACAGCTGACCGGATGCCAGCTCACCAGGCCGTCCCAAGGGGGCGTGGGGGAGTGTTGCCAGGATACGCCTAACAACAAACGAAACATCACAATGTAATCAAAACAAAACAAAAACGTGAACAATACTCATTGTGTATGACAGGCATCTGCTTGCACAGGCCTGAATGCATGAACACCTATAGCTAAAACACTATTTACAATCATCTGAATAAAGTGTCGGTGCTAAAGTGCAAATAGAATTAAAAAAAACATTAAAAGCAGCAGTCTGAGCGCTATGTAACTACTATAGAAACTATCACTTACAGTTAATTAAAATTAATCTGATCCAGAATTGTGGATGTAAAAGGATAGGAGACTCATGCCCAGTTACACCAGGAGCAAAAACCTTAGAAGTTTGCTAGTGAAAACAGATGTATCACGTAAAACTACTACCACTCCACACTTTCTGAAAAGAAAGAATGGCTGCTACAAATGTGGATGCACCACATGCAACTTTCTGACACCTGGAGATTCATTCCAGCACCCCTACACGGGTAGAAAGATTGAGATCCGAGTGTCAGTGGACTGCAACTCAAAATACGTGGTCTATCTCTTAAAGTGCCCTTGCGGTTTATGTTACGTAGGGAAGACGGAGTGTAGCTTTAAAGTTCGAATGACTCAGCACAGATCAGCAATAAGGGCAGCGTTGAATACAGGTTCCAGTGAGCAGCCTGTAGCCAGGCATTTTGCTCAAGCCAAGCACAGTCTTGCTACGCTGAGATATCGCATCATAGATCAGGCCCCATTTTCAGCAAGGGGCGGTGATAGAGCCAAGCGGTTGTTACAACTTGAGACCAGGTGGATTATAACCCTTAATACACTCAGTCCAAAAGGGCTGAATGAGTCATTAGGCATGAGCAACTTTATATAAGCCCGTGGTAAGACTCAGCATCATCCCCGCAGATTTCAGGGGCCCTGACAGGGCATTTAACACGTACACTAGAGAATCAGTCTCTTTATACAGTAGAACTCTCCACGGTTGCCATGCTTACACTAAGTGCCAACACACTGGGCATCAATTGTATATGCAACAGTGGCACATTGGTGATGACCTGGCAAACCATAATTTTAATTAACTGTAAGTGATAGTTTCTATAGTAGTTACATAGCGCTCAGACTGCTGCTTTTAATGTTTTTTTTTATTCTATTTGCACTTTAGCACCGACACTTTATTCAGATGATTGTAAATAGTGTTTTAGCTATAGGTGTTCATGCATTCAGGCCTGTGCAAGCAGATGCCTGTCATACACAATGAGTATTGTTCACGTTTTTGTTTTGTTTTGATTACATTGTGATGTTTCGTTTGTTGTTAGGCGTATCCTGGCAACACTCCCCCACGCCCCCTTGGGACGGCCTGGTGAGCTGGCATCCGGTCAGCTGTGAGGTGAGGAGACCGGAAGCCTGGATCCCGGAAACCGAAAGGAGGCGTGATGAGGACGGCCGGTGACTCGTCCAGGTAAGGTATTTATTTGTCACTTTTGCACGTTATTCACGATGTGTGTCCTGAAGACGGGGTCCCGTGCCCCGAAACGTTGATAAAGCACCCGCTTGTTCCACCTTATTCGAGTCTCCTGAGTGCCGCCTTATTTGTGATTCCTATATATATATATATATATATATATATGCAAAGTCCAAGGCAGTAGGCACTCTAGTAAATAGGCAGCAGCTCCGGGTGCACTTCCTCAATAACGAATATTTCTCCAAATAAAAGGCACTCAAGAGACTTCATAAATGGGTAAAGCAGCTTGTATTGGTAGACAATGGTCAAACGTTTTCGGGGTCACAGCCCCTTCCTCAGGACAACACCAACAAACACAATAACCTTTGCAACACACTTAAATATCCCCCAGAGGATCATACTCACCTGTATATATATACTATATATATATACTCCAAAGGGGATAGCTAGGCATTTTCACACTTTTTATTTTCATTTGTTATTTATTTGGGCTATGGATAAGGAAAACATAAAATAACCCATGCATTGATTCATACATATAATCACACACCTGCTGTATACAAATGCATACTGTCACACACCTAAGCACATACACACACACACACACACATACATTCACTCACTCACATATATACATATAATCACACACCAGGATAATTACATATATGGTTATAGCTAAAACCAAGTTGAGGAAAGGACCTCTGATGTTGCCAGGTGAAGGAGCATGACCCAAACAGGGTACCCGAAAATGTATTCTTGTGGGCTCGCTTTGCTTGCCACGCTTCGGGCTCAATGACTTGCTCCACTTCGCTCGCCACCGGGTTACTAAAGGTAGTAGTTGGTGGCGTGAATAGAGAAAGTACTATCCCGTCAGCTTAGTTTCTCCCCCTGACATCAGAGGTCCTTTAGCCCACTTGCTTTTAGCATCTACCATACATATATTGTGACATATACATACAGTAGCACACATACAGATATGTAGTCACACACCTATTCACATACAGTCACCCACCAGCACACATTCATATACACGTATATAGCAGTCACACGTCACACACATACAGTGCCCCTTCCCTGAGTCATACTCACTATTTATGTTGTGCTGCTACTCTCCTCCCCTCCTCTCTACCATGCTGCTGGCTGGCATGGCACTGTGTGTACAGTGCCATTTAGCCCCACCCCATTTTTGGACCTCAGGAAGCTTATTTTCCAGTGCAGCAGTGCACTGCAATGATTAAAGGCATTGAGGGCGGCTGGAGTAACTTGTCCCCTGTGCCCCTTCTTAATTCAGCTCTGCCGATCACAGGATTTACAGCACACTGCAAAGATGAAACTGAAAATAATCTATAGCTCCCGGCAGCAAGGGCTGCTGGGAGATGTCAGTTATTTTCAGTTTCATCTCAGCGATGTGGTTTACCCGGCTATTTCAGGTGGCAGCTAGCAAAGTCTGTCAGCTCTAAGCTACAGCTGCCACATAGGGAGGAGGCATTGGGGTTGATTAAAGTACCAGTCTCTGCACCCTCTCCAATCTGGCTCCAAGGTCACATGCTCCCTTAGTTCTCCCTAGTTGCTACCATGGGTCTGCCTGCTGTGAAATTAATATTTTCAGATCTCCCTTATCCAGAATTCTATTGCCCAAAATATTTTGAAAACCATGCTATGACATCTTGACGCCATGACATGCCTGTTTCCCTGGCCAATGACAGTCGGCATTCCCTCACTGGCTACTGCTGATTCTAAGTGCTGGACCTCCATAACCTTAAGCTGGACCTTACAGCCAGAGAGCTGCCGCTGAACACCACCAGAAACACCCCCCACCGCTGATGACACTGGATTCCTACACCCCCACAGAGGACACTGCCAGACCACTGCTCACAATGCAGGACCCCCCACACACTCCCGCTGACACTGCGAGACCCCAGGATATTCAGTTATTTTCTATCATGTGGCACATTATAGTGATACCCTCCCAGCTCATTTATGATAATATATTAAACTAGTATTTGCCAGTAGCTTTGCTCACATGGATGTCTGTTATTGCTCATCTGAACTAATTTTAAAATACAGTAGCGCTATCTAATATTGTGATGTGTATTTTAAGGTGTACACATTGATCACAAAATTTGTGTGCAAGCAAAATTAGCAGTTTTTCCTTTAAGGAATAACAACAAAAAGAGGCATGGGGCTACTAACTTGTGAGCAACCCATGTAAAGCTGCCCATGTGAGAAGCAGCTAGTCCTGAGATCTAGTATGCCTGCAGCCCTGAGCATTTGCCCCTATGATTTAATGATCATCATAGTGTAGCAGATGCTTACAGGAAACTGCAGGTGCTTGAATTGTAAAAGGATATTTTTCCTTTATTGCTCATCTCTCTGATGTCACATCGAGATCTTTCATATTTCAGTTTCTTTCTAGGGCACTTAGCTGTACAATAGTGAAAACATGATCCAAATTCATCCAGTAGTATTTGCGTGATGCCAGAACGAACAGACAAATATACAGACAAAAATTCTGACCTTTTTTTGTCTCCATCGTGCATAAATAGAACCCAGAAGTATATTTCTAAACAAAATTTGCAAACCTTAAGGGCCCTACACATATCACGATGCGCCGCCGAGGTGCCCGACGGCCGATACGGCCGACGAGCGACCCGGCGGCGGGGGGGCAGTGACGGGGGGAGTGAAGTTTCTTCACTCCCCCCGTCACGCGGCTGCATTGAAGTGCAGGCAAATATGGACGAGATTGTCCATATTGGCCTGCATGCACAGCCGACGGGAGACCAGCGATGAACGAGCGCGGGGCCGCGCATCGTTCATCGCTGGAGTCTTCACACTGAAAGATATGAACGAGTTCTCGTTCATTTATGAACGAGATCGTTCATATCTTTCTGAAAATCGGCCAGTGTGTAGGGCCTATTACAGTTTTATAATATGCATACTGTAGATTGTACATACAGTGTCTGTGTCTGTGGTTTTGACACAAATATGTCCAACTATAAGGGAGCATCACTGAAAACAAAGGACCATTTTCCTTATTTCTAAAGCATTCTTGTAAAGTTACTGTAGAGTACATATGAATTTCATATATATTTCCACTATGTTATTATCTGCCATATACTGTTATCCATTCATGCATTGTTAATAAACACTAGCCATTTCAGTAGTGATATTATCTAAAAAAAAAAACATTTCTGATTCAACAATAGGTGCTACTCTTTTCTAAATGTAATGGATCAATAACTGTTCCATATACTTATACAATATATGTGTATTTTAACTGTATTGTGCAACACATACAGACATAAATGAATCAATGTTAAATGGTTAGAAGCAAGAAGGTGAAGCAATATGAGCACGCATTCCAGTGCCATTACTTATTTTCTTTCAAAGATGAAAGCACTATATCATCTGCTTTCAATTTCCAAGGCTTTAAATCAATGTAATTTACTTGAGATATGAAAAAAATACTGCTCCACAGCATAGAAAATGCAGTCCACTAAAAAAGGAAGAATATTTAATCAGGCATTATTACAATCTTGGGGTGACATAATAGGATGAGATTTTTTAGACTTTTGAGACTTTTAGTCAAAAAACATCCAAAATCGCCTGTTTTGAGTAATTCGCAAATGTAATAGGATGCAAATTGCACTCTAATGCGCATTTTTTCCCAGAAAAAATCACAAATTTTCACCTGTCGTCTTTATTTCACACTTCAAATAGCATCCAGATGTTTTTCCATTCAAAAGTATACAAATCACAAATGTAATAGGATGCAATTTTGGAAATTGCACTTAAAAATTGACTAAAAACCACACACAAAACAGACCAGGTAGAGCTAGGCGATTTGGAGTACTTCCACCATTCCAAAAAAAAACAAAGGGTTAACTTTTGCACAGGTGAGCCATACTTATATCAGAAACACCCATACAAATACACCTACATCATCCGGGGCACCTGTGAGGGATTGAGCAATGGATTTTTTGCAGTCAGGAGTTGAGCTGTGTGTATGTGATATTGCACATTTGTAGGAGCTGTGCAGGAGGAGGGCACAGGCTGCGCACCAGATCCAGGTCCCCAGAATACTTTGTGCTTCACATAGGTACCGTATGAGGGTGTACCTGGACTCCCTCTCAGATCAAGAGATGGTGGAGATTTTTCGGCTGAACCGCACAAACCTCTTGAGCTTATATGAGTAGGTGAGACATGATTTGGAGCCATATGGCTCTGCCAACTATGCAGTGTCTGGGCTGCAAAAATTGTGTGCCCTGCTCTTTTTTGACACAGGCACCACTCAGTCTGTGAGCTCTTGGTCGCTGGAGGTTACACAAGCCACTTTCTGAAGGCATTTAACTCATGTGTTATATGCCTTGAAGAAGCTATGGTGCACATATATCACATTCCCAAGTTCTGAGTCCGAGTGGCAGGACCTGAAGGTGGCATTCTATTGGCTCTCAGCATTCCCTAATGTACTGGGGGCCATAGACTGCACCCACATTGGGATTCAGGCACCACATGTGAGGTGGTATGTCTTTATCAATTGACATGGGCATCACTCCTTCAATGTGCAGGTGGTGTGTGATGCTAACCATAGAATTCTCAGTGTGGTTACAGGTTACTCAGGGTCTTGCCATGATATCCTGCGTCAATCATCCCTTTGGGAATGCTTCCATCACCACAACATGCCTGAGGGATGGCTACTTGGTAGTTATCTTTCAAAATGTCCTTTAAAAAGTGCTGTTTTAATGCCTAACAAAGCAGCATGACCCTGAAACATAATGGTGTGCTTATTTGGTCAGTAACACACTTATTTGTGCCATGAAGTCAACTTACATTCCTCTAATGATTGTGCTTATGTGTAGTAATAACTGACTGTTAGGGTCTGGTAATTAACTATACCTTAGTGTGTAACAAATACCTGAAAAACAAATGTAATTAATCATTCACAACCACAACTTATGTTTTGCAGGGGATTCAGGGTATGGGTGTCTACCATGGCTCATGACACCTCTGCATAATCCCCAGCACCAATATAATGATGCACACATTGCCACCTGCAATGTTGTGGAATGCACTTTTGGGGTGCTGAAAAGTCGTTTCAGGTGTTTGGACTGGTAATCAGGTACACTACTTTATCAACCACCCAAAGTAGTGATGATCGTCCAGGCTTGCTGCATGCTGCATAACATTGCCCTGGGCCAAGAGAATTATGCAGAGGAAGGCATTGCAGCAGTCGTGTGAAGCTGAACCTACAGGAGTTAGGGTAAATAGGAATACACGGAGGGGGATGTGATTCGGAATGAGATTATATGGCAGAATTTCTCAGGTAATTTGCTTGAATTTCCTTGCTTCATGTAAAATACAAAAACCCCATATTCCTTTCAATCAATGTCCATTAACATATATATATATTTCCCCTCCAAATGTTTAGGGTAATGTGGCCCACCCCTAAGAAGTTCACCCATATCTGTTGCTTGCTTGTATACATACATGCTGGTAAGTTAGTGATATTACATATGTACATCTAAAACATTGATTAAATGTCAGTATTGACATGTATTTTAACACATACTCTGTTTTATATGTGCTTCTACATTGGCCTTGCTTTTTCAAGTAAGAAACAACCTACATTTGCCAAATGTACAGCTAAAATCACTTAGATAAAATGCATATGTGTGGTTTCCCAATTTTTTTTACTGTGAAGTAATTGTTGAGCATAAACATGGGTAAAAAGATTACAATGAGTCCCAAATTTCAAACATTACAAATATAGAAAAACAGAATCCAAAAAAGAGAGAAACCTTAATCTTAAATTTTGACCCACATTATTTTTTGCTTTGTGACCTGCTGCAAGCAGTCTTGTCTACTTTTGGGACCTCACTCATTGTTCTTACACTATGGTGTGTGGGAGTAGTAGGAGAGGTACCTATAGGTGTACTTGATACACTACTAGTTGAAGGTGCATTTGGAATTATTGGTTTGGCTTCAGCAGTAAGGTGTGTGTGTGTGTGTGTGTGTGTGTGTGTGTGTGTGTGTGTTGGACACTAATGCATTTGTTTGTGACCTTATGGAATCTGTTTGGGTCCTAATTGTTTCATTTTGTGCCCTAATGGCATCTGTTTGTGCCCTTAGTGCATTACTAATTTCAGATAGCCTCGTATCTAGAGTTGGTGCCATCCAGATTCTGGCACCCTCAGCTACTCTTTCGCTGTGTGCTACTTTACGTAGTTGCTGGCACATATTTTTAAGGTAGCCCTGCATATGAAGCATTTGTTGGTTTTGGGTGGCCATGAAATCAAGCTGTTTTGATTTAAAAGTGTCTAATGACCTTGCAGGTTGGTCGGCAGTAGGGGGTCGTGGTGTGCTTTGTATATGCTGGGTTTCCAGGACAGTGGGTTGACTTTCTGTAATGGATGCCTGTGTTGTTTGTTCTTCAGCAGGAAATGCCTACACTGGCTCTAAAATATTTTCCAGGTCCTCTTCACTCCGGTGTACCTGAGCCTATGCCTTCTGGCTTTGCTGTGTTGTTCCTGTGACTACTGTATTTTGAGATTGGTAAATATATGTTGAATTAGCAATTTTGGGGGTAAGTTATCAATTATGGTGACATCTTCCCATGGCCATCTACACAACCATGCTTTCATTTAGCAGATTAACATGAACATATGTTTTGGGAGTATGTGATGTTTTTTTTTATCAAGATGTGATAAATTTGTATTTTACCAAAAAATAATGCATTTTTCCAAATAAAGGAGTACAAGTGAATTTGAAAGCATAGGGCTGTTTTGCGTAAATAAGTAATGATATACGGTGCCAGATTTTGCTAGTGTTAATGTCACAATCTCTGTAAATAAGGAAAATAACCCTGTCCCTTTGCTAGAGTCTAAATATATAAATTACTATGTTTTTGGACATTTCAGAGTCTTTCAGTGGTGTTTCCAGTATGAATATTACTGCCAACATAATGGTATGATAGTTATGGTGTGTTTTGTGTATTTTTAAAAGGAGAAACTCACCAGCATCTTCTACATCCAGCCAAATTCGTTGTCGCCTCTGTGTAGCAGGATCCCTTCTCTGATGTGGTGCTATAAAGACATATGAGGAAACAGATTAAATGCATGGCATTGTCCACACTTATTTGCAGCATGCAGATTCAGATGTGAAAATGTTTAATTAAAAATGTTCACCATGTTTACAATCTTGAAAAAAAGGCATTTTGTTTACCCCAGCACCCTGAATTATAACATTAGCCAGATTTAAATCCCACACAATATTAGAATTCAGAGATCTCGGTTATATATATTTGCGCAAATGTATGAATAAGCCCCAAAACTGCATCAAGGCGTCTCTGTATATTTGGGGTCCCTAGACCTATATCTAGGTGCAGGGTGTGGCACCCAAAGCACCAGCATAAGTAAGAAAGCCCAGGAGGGCATACCATGCTTTGGGGTGCCACACCCTGCACCTAGATATAGCGCTAGGGACCTCAAATATACAGAGACTCCTTGATGCGGCTTTGGGGCTTATTCATACATTTGCACAAATATATGTAACCGAGATCTCTGAATTCTAATATTGTGTGGGATTTTAATCTGGTTACTGTTATCATTCAGGGTGCTATGTGAAACAAAATGCCTTTTTTTCTTGCTTAGAAATACCCCTCCCTTTCAAGCACCTGAATGACATCACTAAGCTAATTGAGCATCTGCCACTATTTATGTCTGTTGTGAGAGGCAGAGAGGTTCCTGTATTAGGAGCAGATGCATGCCCTGACATGCCATATGGAGCATTACAAGGTTGAACCAAAGTAGGTAGCTCTTAGCTTAGATATATTTAAATAAGGAGCCATTATCATGTGGCTCCTTGCTGGTTAATCATAGACCAGATTGAGGTAATGGAGGTGTGAAGTGTTGTGCCTCTGGACAGGCTGAGCTTGATGGCTTTAGTTTGGCATACCTTTACATTCTATTAACACTTTTCACATACTAATTTCTTTAACACTATTTCTCCATTTTAATTACATCTCATTTTTGTATCACCATTATAGCTTTGGCTTCCTAACACTAATTTATTAACACTATAGTTTTTTCACTGGTATGCAGCCCTGGGCTTTCTGACTTATGCTGGTGCTTTGGGGTGCAACACCCTGCATTTAGATATAGCACTAGGGATCCCAAATATACAGAGATGCCTTGATACGGCTTTGGGGCTTATTCATACATTTGCACAAATATATGTAACCGAGATCTCTGAATTCTAATATTGTGTGGGATTTAAATATGGTTTCTGTTATCATTCAGGGTGCTGGGTGAAACACAATGTCTTTTTTTCTGTCTTAGAAATACCCCTCCCTTTCAAGCACCTGAATGATATCACTGAGCTAATTGAGCATCTGCCACTATTTATGTATGTTTACAATCTTACAAAGTCCATTTATGGGCAATCTTATCTGAAATGTATTTTGACCAAAAACATATCTTTTTTATTTTTTTATTTGTGCCAAACATGATTAATGTAGCTTATTAGGTAATGTCTAAGAAATAAAATAACGACATTATAATTCTATACACCACTGCATGTGTGCAATGTGTAGTTCTTGACTAATAAAAAAAATGCTGCTATGGAACTACAAGAACCAGCAAAAGCATTACACAAATATTTCCCAGCATAGGTTCACATTACAGCACCTTGCTGGGATGTGCAGTGCCACAGCAACATTACATTGTAACACACATAGCAAGAGTACCTAGCATAGTTTGTTAATGTAAATGTATTTTTACCAGCAAAAATATGTTCACTTACCAGCTTGTGGGGGTGATGCAGGCTGATCAGTATCGGCTATGTATTGCCCGGGAAGTATATCTGGAGGTATTATTTCCTTAAGTTGTTCCTCGTAGGCTGTGAACAGTATGGGTGCACTGGTACCTCCCCATGTGCATCTGGCCTCCTTTCTCTCTTCAGCCATCTTCGTTTTGAGCAGTCTCTTCATGTTGTTAAATCTTTTTTTAATGTTCACAACTTTTTGCTTGAAAATTCTAACTGCATTAACTGCGTTTGTAATGTCCCCCCACATTTTGCGCTTACGCACCATAGTAGTGCGGTGGTTATCCTTCCCCAGAAGACAATTAAAAACTGGCACCATTGGCCTGACTAGGGCACAGTTTTCCACAAAGGAGAAATGCACATGGCGACCACTGGTAGTACGCCCTAGCATAGGGCCTTCCTCACCCTCCTCTGAAACCTCCTCCTCCAACTGGCCCCCATCACCCTACTCCTCCTGCCAGTCGACATCACTAAGGAGAGGCTCCTCCAGCTTTTTCTCCTGCTCCTTCTCAAAATCCTCCTCCTCTGTGTCAGTTTGCCTGCTTCCAACACCAGCCTCCTCCTGCTCCTCATGCTGAGCCTGCTCCTCCTGACTCCTCCCAGCCACTGCCCTCCTTTCCAACATGCTGCCTCTCTCCATACTGCTCTCTCTGCCTATTTTGGACACTCCTCTCCATCTTACACTCCTCCCAGCCTAACAAAGGACAAAATGGCACCAGAGCTCTTTATATAGGGTGTGTGATGCAGATCCAGGGGACTTAGCTTGGCCAATAGGTGGGGTTCTTTGCTTGTGTGTAATGGTGGTGTTAGAAATTCTATTCTGGTTGGTCAGAAAAGTGCACATTACTGGGTCATAATATCGCGTCAAATCACATGACATCGCATGTTTCATTCCTGTGTTCGCATCCTATTACATTTGCTTTTTTCAACAAAACGATTTCAAAACATGTGATAGAGGGCGATTTCGGAATCTTACTAAAAATTAGAGATGAGCGCCGGAAATTTTTCGGGTTTTGTGTTTTGGTTTTGGGTTCGGTTCCGCGGCCGTGTTTTGGGTTCGACCGCGTTTTGGCAAAACCTCACCGAATTTTTTTTGTCGGATTCGGGTGTGTTTTGGATTCGGGTGTTTTTTTCAAAAAACCCTAAAAAACAGCTTAAATCATAGAATTTGGGGGTAATTTTGATCCCAAAGTATTATTAACCTCAAAAAACATAATTTACACTCATTTTCAGCCTATTCTGAACACATCACACCTCACAATATTATTTTTAGTCCTAAAATTTGCACCGAGGTCGCTGTGTGAGTAAGATAAGCGACCCTAGTGGCCGACACAAACACCGGGCCCATCTAGGAGTGGCACTGCAGTGTCACGCAGGATGGCCCTTCCAAAAAACCCTCCCCAAACAGCACATGACGCAAAGAAAAAAAGAGGCGCAATGAGGTAGCTGACTGTGTGAGTAAGATTAGCGACCCTAGTGGCCGACACAAACACCGGGCACATCTAGGAGTGGCACTGCAGTGTCACGCAGGATGTCCCTTCCAAAAAACCCTCCCCAAACAGCACATGACGCAAAGAAAAAAAGAGGCGCAATGAGGTAGCTGACTGTGTGAGTAAGATTAGCGACCCTAGTGGCCGACACAAACACCGGGCCCATCTAGGAGTGGCACTGCAGTGTCACGCAGGATGTCCCTTCCAAAAAACCCTCCCCAAACAGCACATGACGCAAAGAAAAAAAGAGGCGCAATGAGGTAGCTGACTGTGTGAGTAAGATTAGCGACCCTAGTGGCCGACACAAACACCGGGCCCATCTAGGAGTGGCACTGCAGTGTCACGCAGGATGTCCCTTCCAAAAAACCCTCCCCAATCAGCACATGATGCAAAGAAAAAGAAAAGAAAAAAGAGGTGCAAGATGGAATTATCCTTGGGCCCTCCCACCCACCCTTATGTTGTATAAACAAAACAGGACATGCACACTTTAACCAACCCATCATTTCAGTGACAGGGTCTGCCACACGACTGTGACTGATATGACGGGTTGGTTTGGACCCCCCCCAAAAAAGAAGCAATTAATCTCTCCTTGCACAAACTGGCTCTACAGAGGCAAGATGTCCACCTCATCTTCACCCTCCGATATATCACCGTGTACATCCCCCTCCTCACAGATTATCAATTCGTCCCCACTGGAATCCACCATCTCAGCTCCCTGTGTACTTTGTGGAGGCAATTGCTGCTGGTCAATGTCTCCGCGGAGGAATTGATTATAATTCATTTTAATGAACATCATCTTCTCCACATTTTCTGGATGTAACCTCGTACGCCGATTGCTGACAAGGTGAGCGGCGGCACTAAACACTCTTTCGGAGTACACACTTGTGGGAGGGCAACTTAGGTAGAATAAAGCCAGTTTGTGCAAGGGCCTCCAAATTGCCTCTTTTTCCTGCCAGTATAAGTACGGACTGTGTGACGTGCCTACTTGGATGCGGTCACTCATATAATCCTCCACCATTCTATCAATGTTGAGAGAATCATATGCAGTGACAGTAGACGACATGTCCGTAATCGTTGTCAGGTCCTTCAGTCCGGACCAGATGTCAGCATCAGCAGTCGCTCCAGACTGCCCTGCATCACCGCCAGCGGGTGGGCTCGGAATTCTGAGCCTTTTCCTCGCACCCCCAGTTGCGGGAGAATGTGAAGGAGGAGATGTTGACAGGTCGCGTTCCGCTTGACTTGACAATTTTGTCACCAGCAGGTCTTTCAACCCCAGCAGACCTGTGTCTGCCGGAAAGAGAGATCCAAGGTAGGCTTTAAATCTAGGATCGAGCACGGTGGCCAAAATGTAGTGCTCTGATTTCAACAGATTGACCACCCGTGAATCCTTGTTAAGCGAATTAAGGGCTGCATCCACAAGTCCCACATGCCTAGCGGAATCGCTCCGTGTTAGCTCCTTCTTCAATGCCTCCAGCTTCTTCTGCAAAAGCCTGATGAGGGGAATGACCTGACTCAGGCTGGCAGTGTCTGAACTGACTTCACGTGTGGCAAGTTCAAAGGGCATCAGAACCTTGCACAACGTTGAAATCATTCTCCACTGCACTTGAGACAGGTGCATTCCATCTCCTATATCGTGCTCAATTGTATAGGCTTGAATGGCCTTTTGCTGCTCCTCCAACCTCTGAAGCATATAGAGGGTTGAATTCCACCTCGTTACCACTTCTTGCTTCAGATGATGGCAGGGCAGGTTCAGTAGTTTTTGGTGGTGCTCCAGTCTTCTGTACGTGGTGCCTGTACGCCGAAAGTGTCCCGCAATTTTTCTGGCCACCGACAGCATCTCTTGCACGCCCCTGTCGTTTTTTAAAAAATTCTGCACCACCAAATTCAAGGTATGTGCAAAACATGGGACGTGCTGGAATTTGCCCATATTTAATGCACACACAATATTGCTGGCGTTGTCCGATGCCACAAATCCACAGGAGAGTCCAATTGGGGTAAGCCATTCCGCGATGATCTTCCTCAGTTGCCGTAAGAGGTTTTCAGCTGTGTGCGTATTCTGGAAAGCGGTGATACAAAGCGTAGCCTGCCTAGGAAAGAGTTGGCGTTTGCGAGATGCTGCTACTGGTGCCGCCGCTGCTGTTCTTGCGGCGGGAGTCCATACATCTACCCAGTGGGCTGTCACAGTCATATAGTCCTGACCCTGCCCTGCTCCACTTGTCCACATGTCCGTGGTTAAGTGGACATTGGGTACAACTGCATTTTTTAGGACACTGGTGAGTCTTTTTCTGACGTCCGTGTACATTCTCGGTATCGCCTGCCTAGAGAAGTGGAACCTAGATGGTATTTGGTAACGGGGGCACACTGCCTCAATAAATTGTCTAGTTCCCTGTGAACTAACGGCGGATACCGGACGCACGTCTAACACCAACATAGTTGTCAAGGACTCAGTTATCCGCTTTGCAGTAGGATGACTGCTGTGATATTTCATCTTCCTCGCAAAGGACTGTTGAACAGTCAATTGCTTACTGGAAGTAGTACAAGTGGGCTTACGACTTCCCCTCTGGGATGACCATCGACTCCCAGCGGCAACAACAGCAGCGCCAGCAGCAGTAGGCGTTACACGCAAGGATGCATCGGAGGAATCCCAGGCAGGAAAGGACTCGTCAGACTTGCCAGTGACATGGCCTGCAGGACTATTGGCATTCCTGGGGAAGGAGGAAATTGACACTGAGGGAGTTGGTGGGGTGGTTTGCGTGAGCTTGGTTACAAGAGGAAGGGATTTACTGGTCAGTGGACTGCTTCCGCTGTCACCCAAAGTTTTTGAACTTGTCACTGACTTATTATGAATGCGCTGCAGGTGACGTATAAGGGAGGATGTTCCGAGGTGGTTAACGTCCTTACCCCTACTTATTACAGCTTGACAAAGGGAACACACGGCTTGACACCTGTTGTCCGCATTTCTGGTGAAATACCTCCACACCGAAGAGCTGATTTTTTTGGTATTTTCACCTGGCATGTCAACGGCCATATTCCTCCCACGGACAACAGGTGTCTCCCCGGGTGCCTGACTTAAACAAACCACCTCACCATCAGAATCCTCCTGGTCAATTTCCTCCCCAGCGCCAGCAACACCCATATCCTCCTCATCCTGGTGTACTTCAACACTGACATCTTCAATCTGACTATCAGGAACTGGACTGCGGGTGCTCCTTCCAGCACTTGCAGGGGGCATGCAAATAGTGGAAGGCGCATGCTCTTCACGTCCAGTGTTGGGAAGGTCAGGCATCGCAAACGACACAATTGGACTCTCCTTGTGGATTTGGGATTTCAAAGAACGCACAGTTCTTTGCGGTGCTTTTGCCAGCTTGAGTCTTTTCAGTTTTCTAGCGAGAGGCTGAGTGCTTCCATCCTCATGTGAAGCTGAACCACTAGCCATGAACATAGGCCAGGGCCTCAGCCGTTCCTTGCCACTCCGTGTGGTAAATGGCATATTGGCAAGTTTACGCTTCTCCTCCGACAATTTTATTTTAGGTTTTGGAGTCCTTTTTTTTCTGATATTTGGTGTTTTGGATTTGACATGCTCTGTACTATGACATTGGGCATCGGCCTTGGCAGACGACGTTGCTGGCATTTCATCGTCTCGGCCATGACTAGTGGCAGCAGCTTCAGCACGAGGTGGAAGTGGATCTTGATCTTTCCCTAATTTTGGAACCTCAACTTTTTTGTTCTCCATATTTTATAGGCAGAACTAAAAGGCACCTCAGGTAAACAATGGAGATGGATGGATTGGATACTAGTATACAATTATGGACGGACTGCCACGGTTAGGTGGTATAAAAAAACCACGGTTAGGTGGTATATATTATAATAATAATACAATTATGGATGGACGGACTGCCTGCCGACTGCCGACACAGAGGTAGCCACAGCCGTGAACTACCGCACTGTACACTGGTTGATAAAGAGATAGTAGTATACTCGTAACAACTAGTATGACACTATGACGACGGTATAAAGAATGGAAAAAAAACCACGGTTAGGTGGTATATATTATAATAATAATACAATTATGGATGGACGGACTGCCTGCCGACTGCCGACACAGAGGTAGCCACAGCCGTGAACTACCGCACTGTACACTGGTTGATAAAGAGATAGTAGTATACTCGTAACAACTAGTATGACACTATGACGACGGTATAAAGAATGAAAAAAAAACCACGGTTAGGTGGTATATATTATAATAATAATACAATTATGGATGGACGGACTGCCTGCCGACTGCCGACACAGAGGTAGCCACAGCCGTGAACTACCGCACTGTACACTGGTTGATAAAGAGATAGTAGTATACTCGTAACAACTAGTATGACACTATGACGACGGTATAAAGAATGAAAAAAAAACCACGGTTAGGTGGTATATATTATAATAATAATACAATTATGGATGGACGGACTGCCTGCCGACTGCCGACACAGAGGTAGCCACAGCCGTGAACTACCGCACTGTACACTGGTTGATAAAGAGATAGTAGTATACTCGTAACAATTAGGATGACACTATGACGGTATAAAGAATGAAAAAAAAAACCACGGTTAGGTGGTAGGTATATAATAATAAATAATACAATTCTGGTCGGACGGACTGCCTGCCGTGTGCCGACACAGAGGTAGCCACAGCCGTGAACTACCGCACTGTACACTGGTTGATAAAGAGATAGTAGTATACTCGTAACAATTAGGATGACACTATGACGGTATAAAGAATGAAAAAAAAAACCACGGTTAGGTGGTAGGTATATAATAATAAATAATACAATTCTGGTCGGACGGACTGCCTGCCGTGTGCCGACACAGAGGTAGCCACAGCCGTGAACTACCGCACTGTACACTGGTTGATAAAGAGATAGTAGTATACTCGTAACAATTAGGATGACACTATGACGGTATAAAGAATGAAAAAAAAAACCACGGTTAGGTGGTAGGTATATAATAATAAATAATACAATTCTGGTCGGACGGACTGCCTGCCGTGTGCCGACACAGAGGTAGCCACAGCCGTGAACTACCGCACTGTACACTGGTTGATAAAGAGATAGTAGTATACTCGTAACAATTAGGATGACACTATGACGGTATAAAGAATGAAAAAAAAAACCACGGTTAGGTGGTAGGTATATAATAATAAATAATACAATTCTGGTCGGACGGACTGCCTGCCGTGTGCCGACACAGAGGTAGCCACAGCCGTGAACTACCGCACTGTACACTGGTTGATAAAGAGATAGTAGTATACTCGTAACAATTAGGATGACACTATGACGGTATAAAGAATGAAAAAAAAACCACGGTTAGGTGGTAGGTATATAATAATAAATAATACAATTCTGGTCGGACGGACTGCCTGCCGTGTGCCGACACAGAGGTAGCCACAGCCGTGAACTACCGCACTGTACACTGGTTGATAAAGAGATAGTAGTATACTCGTAACAATTAGGATGACACTATGACGGTATAAAGAATGAAAAAAAAACCACGGTTAGGTGGTAGGTATATAATAATAAATAATACAATTCTGGTCGGACGGACTGCCTGCCGTGTGCCGACACAGAGGTAGCCACAGCCGTGAACTACCGCACTGTACACTGGTTGATAAAGAGATAGTAGTATACTCGTAACAATTAGGATGACACTATGACGGTATAAAGAATGAAAAAAAAAACCACGGTTAGGTGGTAGGT
This sequence comes from Pseudophryne corroboree, assembly GCF_028390025.1. NCBI lineage: Eukaryota > Metazoa > Chordata > Amphibia > Anura > Myobatrachidae > Pseudophryne > Pseudophryne corroboree. Next base: position 485,131,038 of record NC_086448.1, read on the forward strand.
ATATAATAATAAATAATACAATTCTGGTCGGACGGACTGCCTGCCGTGTGCCGACACAGAGGTAGCCACAGCCGTGAACTACCGCACTGTACACTGGTTGATAAAGAGATAGTAGTATACTCGTAACAATTAGGATGACACTATGACGGTATAAAGAATGAAAAAAAAAACCACGGTTAGGTGGTAGGTATATAATAATAAATAATACAATTCTGGTCGGACGGACTGCCTGCCGTGTGCCGACACAGAGGTAGCCACAGCCGTGAACTACCGCACTGTACACTGGTTGATAAAGAGATAGTAGTATACTCGTAACAATTAGGATGACACTATGACGGTATAAAGAATGAAAAAAAAACCACGGTTAGGTGGTAGGTATATAATAATAAATAATACAATTCTGGTCGGACGGACTGCCTGCCGTGTGCCGACACAGAGGTAGCCACAGCCGTGAACTACCGCACTGTACTGTGTCTGCTGCTAATATAGACTGGTTGATATTTAAAGAGATATTAGTAGTATACAACAATACTATACTGGTGGTCAGGCACTGGTCACCACTCCTGCAGCAAAAGTGTGCACTGTTAATTAATATAATTGTACTCCTGGCTCCTGCTAACAACCTGCAGTGCTCCCCAGTCTCCCCCACAATTAATTATAAGCTTTTAATTTATACATTGATGACTGTGCAGCACACTGGGCTGAGCTGAGTGCACACAGACTGAGTCACACTGTGTGACTGACTGTGCTGTGTATCGTTTTTTTTTTCAGGCAGAGAACGGATATAGCAGAGAGAAGTGAACGGATATATTATATTAAATAAAAGTTAACTAGCAACTGCACTGGTCACTGACTGTGGTAAACTAACTCTGTCTGCGACTCTGCACAATCTCTCTCTCTCTATCTAATCTATCTCTATTCTAATGGAGAGGACGCCAGACACGTCCTCTCCCTATCAATCTCAATTCACGAGTGAAAATGGCGGCGACGCGCGGCTCCTTATATAGAATCCGAGTCTCGCGATAGAATCCGAGCCTCGCGAGAATCCGACAGCGTCATGATGACGTTCGGGCGCGCTCGGGTTAACCGAGCAAGGCGGGAAGATCCGAGTCGCTCGGACCCGTGAAAAAAAACATGAAGTTCGGGCGGGTTCGGATTCCGAGGAACCGAACCCGCTCATCTCTACTAAAAATAGCATCCTATTACATGTCACCCTAAATGTAACAACTTCATGTGGAAGCCAGTTAAACATCATAGCATGCTGTCTTTTCCTGCTAATACTAGTTTACATTGAAGTTGCCACTTTTTTCTGAATCTCAAGTATCTTTCTTGCTGCAACTCTTTGTTTACTGTACACAATTTTTCAGATGTAAAAAGGTAAGGTATTACCTTACCAGTGCAGATACACCAGCCCAGTAGCTATTGCATTTCAATGTCAGAGATGTATATTCCCCAATGTCATTGTAATTTTGTTGCCAATATTTAGGTTTCACACAGGGTTGTATTATCCACAAGCAGGGCAGGTGCAAGGTTTCTAGGCACCCTTGGCAAAACTTCATCCATTACAAATGGATTTAGATACAGATAAATTCAAGCGATGAAAAACTACTGTTTACAAAGATTCCATTAAATAAAACATTGGTACTGTTGGGCACATATACTGTCGAACCAGTGTCCCTGCGTGAAAAAATAAAAGTGCTTGTGAAATACACAGCTAATACACATGATGTGTACATATACATAATTCCACAGGGTGGACCAGCACTATTATGCTGCAAATGGATAAGAACAATTCAACTTGATTGTTAGTCTATGTACTGTACATGTTAAGCCTACCACAGATAATGTATCAAAACTGACACAGCTACTAAATGGCTTTTGAAATTGCTAGATGCCGCACAAACCATTTTCAAAAAAGGGATAGTCATGTTAAAGGACATTATTCCAAGATTTTGTAAAACCCATACAGTATTATATGCTACCTGACCAAGGTATTATGTAAACTTGAAAACTGTGGTGTACTTTCCCCTGTAGAATGGAGTGAATGGGCTACACCTATAGTCCCCATGGTAAAGGATAAAATGTAAAATATCCGCATCTGCAGTGATTTTAATATGACAATAAATCCAGTGATATGAACTGTACTGCATCCTTTGCCTAAAATATAGGAATTTTTGTGGCTCTCTCTCACTCTCCAAAATTGACCAAGTTAAAGCACATTGACAGATGGAAATTGAGGAAGCACACAAGAAATTCCTGACTATCAGTGCAAACGAAGGCTTATTCCATTATAATAATTTTGTGTTTGATTACCCTGTCACCAGCACTATGGTAGAGAGCAATGGATCAAGTCCACAATGTAGAAATTGTTACCTGGTGATATATAGTGAAAGTGACAGGTAAAGATGAAGAGAACTATCTAAACAATTTGGGAAGAGTATAATACAGATTACAAAAATATGGACAAATAAGGACAAGTTTTCCAAGATTTTCTTTTTTTTTATTGTGGGCATGTAATTAATAAAAAGAGCCTGCAAAAGTCAACTGTTAACAGGCAGTACTGTAAATCCTCAAGCCCCAGTTTGTGTCACAATGGAGATCTTAACTGGGCCAAGTAAAGTATTGCCACAAGGTCTTGCCAGACATCTCCACAGTAAAAATGACCTACTACAGAAAAATGCACTTGGGAACTTGACCTTCACAGAAACAAAAAAGACTGATTATATCTGATAATATACTCATCCATTTTGATCCAAAACAGCCCATCAGACTTGCCTGTGATGCCTCACCATATAGCACTGGAGCAGTGTTGTTACATCAAATGAGAACTGAAAGCAAAAAAACCAATAGCAGAAAGAAATTATGTTTAAATTGATGATTGAGAGGCCTTAATTCTAATTAGGGGAACAAATAAATGTAATAAATATTTGTATGAACAAAAGTTATGAATTTGTTGGTAGAACACCTTCCTTTTACCAATGAAAATATCAATTGTAAAATGAGAATTGCTCTGACGCAGTCTAACAAAATGGCTTTTAAGAGGGGACATGATTAACATTTACAAATATATAAGGGGACAATACACAGAGCTAGCGGGGGATTTGTTTTGGTAAGATCAACACTAAGGACACGTGGGCACCCGCTTAGGTTAGAGTAGAGGAGAGTTCGCACCCAGAGACGAAAAGGTTTCTTCACAGTAAAGACAATACGTATTTGGAATTCCCTGCCCGAGAGTAGTAATGGTGGACTCAGTCATTACTTTTAAGAATGGGCTAGATAAATTCCTAATGGATAAGGATATACAAGGTTATGGTGGGTAAAAAGCACTATAGTAATTATAATAAAAGCAATAGACATAACAACTAAACATTCACCACAGTTTAATTTAGTCTTAATAATTTTATAGTATAGGAGATCACTAACAGGTTGAACTCGATGGACAAATTGTCTTTTCTTAACCTCAGAAACTATGTTACTACTGTATGTTACTATGACTCTCAAAGATTGACCTAAATAAGGCAATGCTTAATATTATAGATTTTTGCCCAAGAGATAACTTTAAGTCAGTCAAGGAACAAAATCGACACAAATTGTAACAAAGTCATATCTCAATGAACCACTTCCAAAAAAAAACAACATGTGAGATTCATTGTTACTAACACTATATCAATCATAATGCTAATAAAAGCCCACCAACTCATCTGCAGCTCTCAATTTCTGCTCTCAACCATTGGCACAAGTAGGTTATGGAGAAGCATGTATGCTGGCAGTGAATTAATGTGGCCTGAACCAGCTGACTGAGAGGGCCTAGGAGCAAGAAATATAACAGAGGAAACAGCAGGTGGGGTTTCTGCAGAGCCTATGTAGTCCTAGGTTCTTCCATGGGTGGTTGAACCTCAATGCAGTACCTGTTGATGAGGTCATACAGATGTTCCATCACCATTGCAGCAACTTAACGTACCTATATTACCTTCTCAAAACTCACCTTAAGCCAGAAACTGCTGGCTGTTCTGCACTTCATTGTTACTGGGAGCTTTCAGTCAGTCAAGGGGAGGGTGGTATGGATCTCCCAACACCACCTTCTCATACTACCTGGGCCAAGTCCTTGCCACAATCAAAACTCTTGCCAGCACCCATATCTGCTTCCCTAGCCAGGAGTCACAGTGGTATGAGGTCAGGTTAGCTTTATATAATAGTCAGGCATGCAAAATGTCCTGGGTGCTATAGGCTGCATGAATATTGATCTGAGACATCCTATGGCAAAAGCCAATGTGCAGGTGGTTTATGATGCAAACCAAAGAATCATGAGCACCGTGTTTGGCTATCCTGGCTCATGCCATGATTCCTTTATCCTAACTCAGTCAGCCCTGTGTGTAAGTTTGATATGGGACAAATGCTGGAGGGATGGATGATTGGTTCATACAGATTCCTCTGGTTACTTCCTCAATACTCACCTAGAAATGTGGTGATGTTAACTTTCACATATTTTTTTTTATCTTACAGAGAACTCAGGGTATGGACGGTTTCTCCTGGCTTCTGACTTCATTGTCATGTCCTGAAAGTCCTGCAGAGCACAACTATTATCATGCACATAAATTCACTCAATCTGTGATAGAATCTAGATGAAAATCTAGTTTCCATTGTCTTGATGAATCAGGAGGGACTAAGGTATATTGTATCGATTAGATCTGTGCCCTGCTCTGTGTTGCATATTTTTAGCAAAAATCAATTACCTCCGTCAAATTATGCAATGCACAGAGAGCAGGCAGAGCTAATGGTTGCATCTGGTGACTTTGTAAGCACAGAGAGCAGGAGGCAGGTTAGGTCATTGGTAAATAGACAACTACTGCACAGTAAATATTTCTCACTACATTGCTATCTCAAAATAAACTATACCTGTAAATTAGAGATGAGCGCCTGAAATTTTTCGGGTTTTGTGTTTTGGTTTTGGGTTCGGTTCCGCGGCCGTGTTTTGGGTTCGAACGCGTTTTGGCAAAACCTCACCGAATTTTTTTTGTCGGATTCGGGTGTGTTTTGGATTCGGGTGTTTTTTTCAAAAAACACTAAAAAACAGCTTAAATCATAGAATTTGGGGGTCATTTTGATCCCAAAGTATTATTAACCTCAAAAACCATAATTTACACTCATTTTCAGTCTATTCTGAATACCTCACACCTCACAATATTATTTTTAGTCCTAAAATTTGCACCGAGGTCGCTGTGTGAGTAAGATAAGCGACCCTAGTGGCCGACACAAACACCGGGCCCATCTAGGAGTGGCACTGCAGTGTCACGCAGGATGTCCCTTCCAAAAAACCCTCCCCAAACAGCACATGACGCAAAGAAAAAAAGAGGCGCAATGAGGTAGCTGTGTGAGTAAGATTAGCGACCCTAGTGGCCGACACAAACACCGGGCCCATCTAGGAGTGGCACTGCAGTGTCACGCAGGATGGCCCTTCCAAAAAACCCTCCCCAAACAGCACATGACGCAAAGAAAAAAAGAGGCGCAATGAGGTAGCTGTGTGAGTAAGATTAGCGACCCTAGTGGCCGACACAAACACCGGGCCCATCTAGGAGTGGCACTGCAGTGTCACGCAGGATGTCCCTTCCAAAAAACCCTCCCCAAACAGCACATGACGCAAAGAAAAAAAGAGGCGCAATGAGGTAGCTGTGTGAGTAAGATTAGCGACCCTAGTGGCCGACACAAACACCGGGCCCATCTAGGAGTGGCACTGCAGTGTCACGCAGGATGTCCCTTCCAAAAAACACTCCCCAAACAGCACATGACGCAGAGAAAAAAAGAGGCGCAATGAGGTAGCTGACTGTGTGAGTAAGATTAGCGACCCTAGTGGCCGACACAAACACCGGGCCCATCTAGGAGTGGCACTGCAGTGTCACACAGGATGTCCCTTCCAAAAAACCCTCCCCAATCAGCACATGATGCAAAGAAAAAGAAAAGAAAAAAGAGGTGCAAGATGGAATTGTCCTTGGGCCCTCCCACCCACCCTTATGTTGTATAAACAAAACAGGACATGCACACTTTAACCAACCCATCATTTCAGTGACAGGGTCTGCCACACGACTGTGACTGATATGACGGGTTGGTTTGGACCCCCCCCAAAAAAAGAAGCAATTAATCTCTCCTTGCACAAACTGGCTCTACAGAGGCAAGATGTCCACCTCATCTTCACCCTCCGATATATCACCGTGTACATCCCCCTCCTCACAGATTATCAATTCGTCCCCACTGGAATCCACCATCTCAGCTCCCTGTGTACTTTGTGGAGGCAATTGCTGCTGGTCAATGTCTCCGCGGAGGAATTGATTATAATTCATTTTAATGAACATCATCTTCTCCACATTTTCTGGATGTAACCTCGTACGCCGATTGCTGACAAGGTGAGCGGCGGCACTAAACACTCTGTCTGCTGCTAATATATAGACTGGTTGATAAAGAGATAGTATACTCGTAACTAGTATGTATGTATAAAGAAAGAAAAAAAAACCACAGTTAGGTGGTATATACAATTATGGACGGGCTGCCGAGTGCCGACACAGAGGTAGCCACAGCCGTGAACTACCGCACTGTACTGTGTCTGCTGCTAATATATAGACTGGTTGATAAAGAGATAGTATACTCGTAACTAGTATGTATGTATAAAGAAAGAAAAAAAAACCACGGTTAGGTGGTATATACAATTATGGACGGGCTGCCGAGTGCCGACACAGAGGTAGCCACAGCCGTGAACTACCGCACTGTACTGTGTCTGCTGCTAATATATAGACTGGTTGATAAAGAGATAGTATACTCGTAACTAGTATGTATGTATAAAGAAAGAAAAAAAAACCACGGTTAGGTGGTATATACAATTATGGACGGGCTGCCGAGTGCCGACACAGAGGTAGCCACATCCGTGAACTACCGCACTGTACTGTGTCTGCTGCTAATATATAGACAGGTTGATAAAGAGATAGTATACTCGTAACTAGTATGTATGTATAAAGAAAGAAAAAAAAACCACGGTTAGGTGGTATATACAATTATGGACGGGCTGCCGAGTGCCGACACAGAGGTAGCCACAGCCGTGAACTACCGCACTGTACTGTGTCTGCTGCTAATATAGACTGGTTGATAAAGAGATAGTATACTCGTAACTAGTATGTATGTATAAAGAAAGAAAAAAAAACCACGGTTAGGTGGTATATACAATTATGGACGGGCTGCCGAGTGCCGACACAGAGGTAGCCACAGCCGTGAACTACCGCACTGTACTGTGTCTGCTGCTAATATAGACTGGTTGATAAAGAGATAGTATACTACTAATATTATATATACTGGTGGTCAGGTCACTGGTCACTAGTCACACTGGCAGTGGCACTCCTGCAGCAAAAGTGTGCACTGTTTAATTTTAATATAATATTATGTACTCCTGGCTCCTGCTATAACCTATAACTGGCACTGCAGTAGTGCTCCCCAGTCTCCCCCACAATTATAAGCTGTGTGAGCTGAGCAGTCAGACAGATATATAATATATATAGATGATGCAGCACACTGGCCTGAGCCTGAGCAGTGCACACAGATATGGTATGTGACTGACTGAGTCACTGTGTGTATCGCTTTTTTCAGGCAGAGAACGGATATATTAAATAAACTGCACTGTGTGTCTGGTGGTCACTCACTATATAATATATTATGTACTCCTGGCTCCTGCTATAACCTATAACTGGCACTGCAGTAGTGCTCCCCAGTCTCCCCCACAATTATAAGCTGTGTGAGCTGAGCAGTCAGACAGATATATATAATATTATATATAGATAATAGATGATGCAGCACACTTGCCTGAGCCTGAGCAGTGCACACAGATATGGTATGTGACTGAGTCACTGTGTGCTGTGTATCGCTTTTTTCAGGCAGAGAACGGATTATAAAGTAAACTGCACTGTCCTCACTAGTAAACTCTCTCCACTCAGTCTCTACACTTCTACAGTAACAGTACTCCTCCTAGTCAGCTCCAGTAAATCTCTCTCAGTCTCTTATAATCTAAATGGAGAGGACGCCAGCCACGTCCTCTCCCTATCAATCTCAATGCACGTGTGAAAATGGCGGCGACGCGCGGCTCCTTATATAGAATCCGAGTCTCGCGATAGAATCCGAGCCTCGCGAGAATCCGACAGCGTCATGATGACGTTCGGGCGCGCTCGGGTTAACCGAGCAAGGCGGGAAGATCCGAGTCGCTCGGACCCGTGAAAAAAAACATGAAGTTCTGGCGGGTTCGGATTCAGAGAAACCCAACCCGCTCATCTCTACTGTAAATGTGTTTCCTAAAAATGTTCAATTTTCTCAAATCCAGTGCAAAGCATGTAGTTCCACCTGAAATGTGTGCCCACCACTGAAAATAAGATGCTTTCACTGATACTGTATGTCAGTGTCTTTATGCATCTGTAAACCATACAACATACACCAAATCAATTTACATTTATTTTAAGTTTTCTGTTTTTAATAAACTAATTGCATGTGAATAGGCTTCACACTCATAAAAAAAATGCAACAGAAAACTTAATAACAACAGGTTTTATTTGTTTAAAACCACCATATAATGTTACGCAAAACACATTAAAGTGGTTCTTATATGTGTAAATTAAGGCAGAATTTGGACTAATACACAAATAACTTTGGTTGGCACTAGCCAGGGGCATTTTAACTGAGGAGCGGGCCTGTGTGCAGACTCCGGGTGGGCCCAGCCTCCTCATGGTGCAGAAGGCTCCAGCATTGTGCCAGAGTCTACTGCACATACTTAAGTCTCCAGAAACCTGGCACCCACCATGTTTTGGAGTCTAATTTCAGTACTGCACAAGTGAGGTGGCCATATTTGCTGTGATTTTTATTCAGCTCCAGAAAGGTAAATATTAAAACATGGGTGAAGTGTGTGGGACATCAGCTCCGGGGGCCCATGTGCACTGCACACATTGTACCCATTATAGAAATGCCAAGGGTACTACCCATACAAATAATAATGATCCATAGGAATATGTCCAGTTGAACAAATCATCCAATAATGCTTTTTTAAGCATACAAATACATTTAAAGTAAAAATACAAATGCTAACAAAATGAATTATGAAATCTGCAATAATCAGGCCAATATAGCCTTAAATGCAGCACACTTACCATAATGTTACAAACAGTCTTATATACAGCATTGTTTAAACATTTATTTGAACATCAGAACAATTTTGCTGTCATTATTTTTTTTTTTTAACTGATGAAATTTTATTAGAGAAGATTTTCAATACAAGACATTCACAACGTTATGCAAACAAAAAAGCCAATAACACAGTAGCAGCATGTCTGAAAACCATAATACATAGTAGTAAAGTAATAATACTAAAAGACTTGAAAGTTAGAAATAAAGAAAAAATAGGGGAGATAAGGAAAAGAGGGGATAGAGAAAGAGTGGAACACAGAATAGAGGAGATGCTGACCATCAGTCTTTCAGGGAAACTGTAGAGAACCTGCACATACTTCTGTACCTTTTTGACTAAACAGTATATAGACATATATAAAAAGAAACTAAACATTCACCCATTACAAGGCAAGGCATTCCGGGGGGTAGTGCAGGAGGAATAGTAATCAAACCACGGTAGCCATTTCAATAGAGGGGATTGGGGAGCTAAGGAATATTTAATGCTCATAGTTTCCATTTCGAAATTGCGCTGTATTGACGTTATAATTTTGGATAAGCGTGGTGGATCTGTTCTTTTCCAATATTGAGCGATTGCGGCCCTGGTAGCTATGAGAATATGGCCTATCACATAAGAGTATTCAGAGGGTACATAAGGAGGAAAGTAATGCAAAAGAACAATCTCAGGGCGGTGGGGGAGGGTCACCTTTGTGACCTTTTCAATTAGTCCAAAAACCTCTATCCACAATGGCCTAATAACTGGGCATGTCCAAAATGTGTGAATTAAAGTACCTTCTAATCCACATTTCCTCCAACAAAATTTAGAGGAATCTGGCCAGATCCTATGTAGTTTATCAGGTGTGTGATAAAGGCCATGAATTAATTTGAACATCATTTCAGTGTGATTAATGCACCGAGACATTTTAAAAATATTCATAAAAATATTTTCCCATTCCTGATCTGTCAGAAGAATATTAAATTCTGATTCCCACCGTGTTTGAATATGTAGTTTCACATCATTGAGCGGGGAGAGGAGCGTAACATACCACTGAGATATACCACCTTTGTGGTGTATGGAGGAAAAGTTACTCAAGATATATGGAGGGGGAGTAGGGGAGGAGAGAGGATCAGGCATATTCGCCCTAATCCAGTGTCGGATACGTAGGTATTTATAAAAGTCCTTTGACGGTATCAAATATTGGGTTTGTAGCTGTTGGAAGGTTTTAAGCTCTGATTTATCATACAAGTCCTTGACCAGCTGAACCCCGAGCTCCCGCCAGTTCCGCAATGGAAGGTCTGGGAGTAGTTTGGAAATCGCCAAAATGGATAGGTGCATAGAGGGCAGCGGGCAGTCGCCCAGATTAGTGACCAATCTGTCCCAGACCTTAAGAGAATTAGTTATACTCCTCATAAGTTTGGTAGAGGGGGGTCTATGTAAGGGTTTGACCCAGATTAAATCTGGAAGAGAGAATCCTGTGCACATATGTCTTTCAATATCTACCCAGGGTTTTACGGACTCAGTCCGGAGCCAGTCCTTCAACTGATCAAGGAGACATGCATGCTGATAGAGTTCAAGGTTAGGGAATGCAAGACCCCCGCTACCTTTGGATCTAAACAAGCGGTTTCTAGCTATCCTGGGTTTTTTACCCTTCCAAATAAAAGTAGACATGACAGAATAGAATTTGTTAAGGAGAGCAAGCGGTACTAAGTAAGGTATGGCTCTAAACAGGTAAAGAATTTTAGGGAGGAGCATCATTTTAATTGATGAAAGGCGCCCCAACCAAGAGATTTCATAGTTCGTCCACTGTTTGGTGAGGGTTTGGAAGTGGCCCAAGAGAGGAAGGTAGTTACACTCCACCGTGGAATGAGAACTGGAAGGGATCTTGATCCCAAGGTATTGGAGGGAAGAGTCCTGCCAGGCGTAGGGATATGTAGATTGTAGGGATTGGAGTGGGATCGGTTCAATGTCAAATGCCAATGCCTCAGTTTTAGCCGTATTCAGTTTATAATAGGAGATTTTAGAGTAGTCCTGCAGGATATCGTGGATAGCTGGGAGAGAAGATTCAGGCTTAGTTACAAACAGCAGGACATCATCTGCAAACAGGCAAATCTTATGTTGCGTGGGACCTATGGAAACTCCGCTAACTAGGGTGGACGCTTTAATTTTCTCTGCCAGAGGTTCTATTGCTAAAATGAAAATTAATGGTGACAGTGGACATCCCTGACGAGTGCCGTTGGTGATGGGGAAAGAATCGGATAAAAACCCATTACTAAAAACGTGTGCTGAGGGGTGCGTATATAGGCGTAGGACATTCTGTAAAAATTGTCCCATGAACCCAAACCTGGCAAGAACTTCTGACATGTATAACCAATGGATCCTGTCAAAAGCTTTCTCCGCGTCAAGGGAAAGCAATAATAAGGGCTCCCGCGATGCGGAGCGAGCCTCCAGAAGGGAGAAGACTCTCCTGGTATTGTCAGGGGCTTGGCGACCAATAGTGAAACCCACTTGATCTTGATGAATCAATGTGGGGAGCAACGGATTCAGTCTATTTGCAAGCAGTTTGGCATACAACTTAATATCTGTGTTCAAAAGTGCTATGGGTCTATAATTTGCGCAGAGAGATGGGTTCTTGCCAGGTTTGAGAATCGTTATCACCTGTGCCTCCAACATTTCTCTAGGGAAAGGGTTAGAGGAAGCGTCATTGTACAGATTAAGAAGAAGTGGGGAGAGTGAGTCTTGGAAGATAATGTAAAAGAGATTAATAAACCCATCTGGCCCAGGGGCCTTGTCTTTTTTGAGGGCTTTCAGGGAAGTCTGAATTTCTCTCTCAGTCCAGGGTGTGCAAAGTGTGGAAGCATCATCAGGGGAAATGGAAGGCAGATTAATGGAATCTAGGAAAGACCGTATAAGCTGCAAGGAAGGTTGCGGGGTGAGGGGATCATGTTTGAGATTGTACAGTTTCCTATAATAAGAGGCAAATTGGTTTGCAATATCTTTAGGGTTCAGGGACAGCGATCCATCTGGGTTTGTCAAGTATTTAATTCTATTGATAAGGTTTTTCCCTCTGAGTTTCCGCGCCAGTAATTTACCCGCCCTATTACCTAATGTGTAATATTTTTGATTTAGGTTAGAGACTGCTCTTTGTACGTGCAAAAGGTAGAGACTGTTCAATTTCCTCTTTGCTTCAGTCAGGGACGCAAGGGTGAGATCGTCGGCAGGGGATTGTTTATGTTTGGTTTCTAGCGTCGTCACCTCCAACTCATAAGCCAACTGAACTTCCCGGTCTCGGCGCGCTATGTGAGCTGAGGCATGGATAGCTGCACCTCTCAGGACTGCTTTAAGGGCACACCAATGATTGGAAATAGAGGTATCAGCGGGGCTATTGGTGTCTAGATAAGAAGACAAGGCCTCTCGTAATATAGAGACTCCGTCCTCATCTTTCAAAATGTAATCCCGCAACCTCCAAGAGCGTGTTGTGGGGATAGGCGTTTTGTATGACCAAGACCAAAGTAATGGCGCATGGTCTGACCACGATATCGGCAATATTTTGACGTTAGGAATTGATTGTAATGTCCATTTATCCGTCAGGAGCAAATCGATCCTAGAATAGGATCTATGCACTGCCGAATAAAATGTATAGTCTCTAGCACCTATATTCCTGACCCTCCAAGCATCATATAAGTCAAATTCGGTTAGTAGGTGTGAAAAAGAGGAGGCCAGGGCTTTGGCTGCATTAGCAGACTGTTTATCAAGTTTCGAGGATTTGTCTAGATTAGGGTCAGGGGCTAAATTAAAGTCACCCATCAGGAAAACCGCACCTTTCTTGACACTATACAGCTTTTGAAAAAAGGATTTCAGGAACCGGGGTTGATTAGAATTAGGGGCATAAAGGGAGACCAAAGTGACATATTTAGTTCGCAGTTTCCCCACTAGAATCAGATATCTGCCATTGCCATCTACCCACTTACCCTCCAATTGGAAAGAGCACGATTTATGGAAAAGGATAGCGACACCGTTCCTCTTAAACGGCCCACAGGAGACATAGTGAACCGGGTAATTGGTATTGGAGAACTGAGGAGGGGAGTGCAGTGGGAAGTGGGATTCCTGTATAGCTACTACGTCCGCCTTTTGATCTGCAAAATATTTTAGAGCCAGGCGCCTCTTATGGGGTGAGTTGAGCCCTTTAACATTAAGACTTAAAAAGGTGGCCATGTGGGAGGGTATGAGGGGGTGATACATAGCACAGCGAAAAGCATCAGTAACACTTGCATCCAAGTATAATACATAGCAGCACAGTCCTCTAAGACAGAAGAAGTAAAGTCAACATCAGTAAGGAGAAGAATATGAGAAGAGAAAACAGAACAAGAAATAAAACATGGGAAAAAAACAGAAATAGCATCCATAAAGGAGCTAGAGATCCCGTCACATGGGTATCGTGACGGACAGGTGTGGGTGGGTGGCATACCAGCCAAAATTACCCACCGTCGCCACCAAACCAGAACATACTTAACAAATGATTATCAATCGCAAAAATAGATAAGATTAATAAATAAGGTCATCCTAAAATAAGGAGAAGTGGATGTTTACTATCTAATTGAAACATGAACAGTTCTACTTCTATCTAAGTTTTAACGAAAACATTGGAACATCCGACGAAAAGCATCGCCTATAATGAACACATAGCCACAGATAAACCTGTAGGGGAAAAAACAAAGGCTAAATAATAATTACCATATGGTTATTCCCAGGTGATTCTCAGCCCGGAGCCAATGTCCAGTCTTGGGCTATCCGTTTCGGTGATGTAGCGGGGGGAACAGGTTGCATATCGAGAAGGATGTCCCATTTTTTCAGAATTTTAGGTCCATCCTCAGGTGAGGTGATGACGGTAGTAATACCATTACGTAGCACAATCAGCTTAGTAGGGAATCCCCACTTATATTGGACTGTAGCTTTCCGTAGGGCTGATGTGATGTTAGAGAATGATCGCCTTTTGGCCATAGTCGCTGGAGACAGGTCCTGGAAAAGTTGAAGAGAATCCAGACAAGTCGCCGTAGGTGAAGAGGGCAGTGCTGCACGCAGGATCTTTTCCTTAATGTGAAAAAAATGAACCCTGAGAAGTGTGTCCCGGGAGGCCTGAGCAGGTGCTTGTCTAGACTTCGGGAGTCTATGGATCCTGTCGATCAGGAGATCAGGTAGCGGAACATCAGGTATCAATTTATGGAAAAGATCGGTGGCGTATCCATACAAGTCAGCATTTGAAACACCATCAGGGATGCCTCTTATTTTTATATTATTCCTACGTGAGCGGTCCTCTAAATCTGTAGTTTTGTCCCGGATGTTAGTGACCTCCTCCAGGAGAGAGTCATGTGCGGAAATCAAATCATTGTGTGATGTTACCAGCTCCTCCATCTTATGCTCAATGTGGTCCGTCCTGTCACCGATTTCAGAGATATCAGAGCGGAGAGCTTGTATATTAGATCTAAGCTCAGATGAAATGTCAGACTTGAAAGAGGCTAACAAGGAGTGGATAGAGCGTAACGTGACCGGGCCATCCAGAGAGTCCATATCAACTTGTGCGGCGTTAGCCGTGTTGCATATTTTTGATGAAGTTGATTGAGATGATTGAGCCAGAGTCGGCGAGGAAAGGGGTGCATGGGTCTTATTACCGGAGGAGGAGGACCCAAAAAAATTCACTTGTGAAGCAGATTTAGACCCCTTCGACTTCTTTGGAGGCATGTCGAGACGTCCCGAGAGGGGTTAGTAGATCATACAGGTAAAAAGAGGATGACCGTAGTGAGTGGTTATTCAGGCAGGAAGCGACGGTGAGATAGACATGGTGTTAAAAGGGCATATCTTCACGGGGGGAGTCGCACCCTATATATTGTAGTGGTTAGCAACGGGTGTAAAACTGCGTGATCCTGGGAAATCGGATGATATACACGAGGGAACAAAGCAGGGCCACAGGTCGTATGCTTCCTCCCTAGTCCCGTAATTCCGGGCTCCCAACCTGGGCCAGCCAACGGTCAGGGTCTTCCGTGCAGGGGCTCGTAAATATCCAGGGAGACTCTGTGGGGTGGTTCAGGTGGAGAGTAGCTGGTTTACAATACTTGTATTCAGCTGCAGCAGCAGCAGCATCATCAGCAGCCGCAGCAGCAGCTCTATGCAGCCAGCACCCCTCTTCCACCTCCAATATGGCCGCCGCTGCTATGTCCCTGTCTTATGTGGTGGCAGTACAGGGGTCCCCCACCGCTGTGCCAAATCACTGAGCCCACAAGCCCCCCTACAGATGGTGCATTCAGGTCTGGGTTCAGAGTGGCCTTTCTAACTGGCGCTACGTCCGCGCGCCCTGCTCTGCCCCAACCAAGATGGCCGCCGGCTCCGGACACTCGCGGCCGTCTCCGCGGGCTTCAGCGGCTCACCTCGTCTATCTCCGAGGTCTGACCGCCGCAGCACAGCTTCTCAGCAGTGGCGTGGAAGGGGGTATGATCGACGACAGCGGGGGCTGTTCTCATCCGCACGGCTCCCGGAGGGTCCCGATGTCCGGCCGGGGATCTGCCAAATCCAGGTCCCGGCTCCAGTTCCGGAGGTAGGCCGCAACCTGCAGGAGCAGGTTAAACCCACTCCCCGGCTCCGCAGCTTTCCCTCTCTAAGGGCTAGGGCACAGGGCAGTTGTGGAGGTCTCAGGATGGAGTAGTATATTGGGTGGGCGGCCAATAAGGGGGTTATTGGGAGTATTCTGGCACGAGCTCCCTTAGGACACAACCTAGCAGTCAGGCAGCAGGCCACACCCCCCCTGTCATTATTTTTTAAATACTAACAAAACAAGAAACTATGAATTGCTTTAGGTAAAGCAAAACAAAAATGATAAAGGGTTTTTAAACAAATATAATAATGTAATTGTGTAGGATATTTACACAAATTATTGTCAACATAATTTTTAGGTGGAAGATGGTGAGTGGCAAGCACCAGTACCACCACCTTGAATATGGACCCCATGCATGTGTGGAGTTGGTGCAGGTGAGGGGTGGTCACTACTACTTTTTCAACTTGATGCCTCAGTGAGGCAAACAACATATTTTGGCTAATGTCAAATTCTCATTTATCTAAGTAGATTTTATTGGCTTTCAAAGAGAAGAAATAAAAATGGAATTTTGATGAAAGACCATATTTGAACAATAATAATAATAATAATAATAATAATAATAATAATATGTGACAAGTGCTTATTTTTTGTTTCTAACAGTGCCACATGCCACTCATTGACCATAGCCATGGAGGACAGGAAGTCACAGGCAACATCAGCACCTGCTAGTCTTGTTGACTCCTGTAAGTCTGGGATGGGTGGACTTGGAGTTTGGGACTGTGGTGGTGTGGCACGAAACAAATGTAAAGTAAATGTCCCATCCTTGTTTGTTTCCAGAGGGTTAACTCTTGGGAATTAAGACTCATTACTGTGTGAGGATTAAAAAAAAAACATGAGGTCAGTATGAGTGAATGGTACAAATACAATGGGACACATAGCAGAATTACCAATTGTGCTCTATAGAACCCCCCCCCAAAAAAATGCAAGTGCACCCCCAGAATACCACCAAAAGAAAATTAATAATTGTGATATGCAGCAGTTTTGTTTTTTTTACACAAGTGGAAACAGGATAAAGTATGATGGTTTATTCATCATCCAAAAGACAGACACTTGTGGAGTTCAGCAACCCAAACATGTAGCTTAATACAGGTTTTTTTAAGACTGTTTGAGAAACATTATTTGATGATTTACCCTAAGATAAACAATTCCACTGTGCAAATTTCCAAATTACCACATATGTTTGTTAAATCAAAGGGCCATAAAAACAAATTTGTCTGAAAGAGAACATTTTAAGAATTTTAATTCTTCTTTGTAGATACTCAGTCATACTCACAATTGGCTGCACATATTGAAGTGTTTGTGGCCCTTCCACTTGGTGCTCCTCCCCACTCCTCACTGAAGAAGGTTGTGGTGGTGAGACGTCTGCCAGATGAACCTTTAAACAAATGTGGCCAGTACCTGGCTGATGTTGAAGCTGCTTTTGTGGAAGCCAGGGCACTTTGCTCACCTTTTAAGACTTTACCTTGTGATTATATATTTTGTGTGAGGTTACTGTTAGCAAATAAAAAAAGATTTTCCTTGAGAAAATGTGATGTTTTTATACTTATTTGTTTAAAACAAAAACAACATGCACAATTAGCAAATTAAATCAGAGTTAGCTAATGTACATTGACCTATCAAGTACAATACCAGAGCAGACAAGCAACTTTATATTGGACTGATGTCAAACGTTTAAAGATGGCATCTGAGTTGTACTGCAATTACTAATGGAGCAAAAACAAAAAGCTGCCTTTTACCTCTCTAAAGGTAATGTTTTCTTTTCAAAACCAAATAAATACAAAATGGTCTACAAATACAAAAATGGCTGTGAGGAAACACATTTTAAGATTAAACTTTTTGTAATTTCCAGTCCAACACAAAACAAATGCTACTATTACTAAAGTACTATGCAGATTTTGTGTAAAATAGAGATTTGTCAAAAAACAAATTAGCGAACACAGTAAATAAACATGAGAAAGGTTAGCATATTACTCACCATGCTCTTGTGGGGCATCTGTGTCCCGTACATGGAGTGACTGAACCACTTTTGGGGGTATTATGGTCTGCTGTGGCTCTTCATACTCCAGCCATTCCTGCTGGATGGGGGAGTCAGTGCCACTCTGCCTATTTAGCCTGAACTGTGTAGCTATCTTATGTTTCACGTGACGTTTTATGTCACTGAAGTGCTTTTTGGCCACCTCCACAATGTGCTTCACAGTACTGGAGCACTTGATCTCTAGCTTGATCTGGGGCTACAGGGTAGACTTCTTGCTACTACTGATGCTGGATGAGTAGCAAATCCCTTGACCAAGGCCACATTCTCCTCATATGTAAAGCGCACTTTGCGCCCACTCTTTGTCTTGCCCATAGACACCTCATTATCATCCTAATCCTCCTCATCCCAGTCTGTGTCAGACACATCCTGCTGCATAGACACCTCCTGCACATCCAACCCCATCTCCACTGCCCTCCTGCTCCCACTCTCCTCTTCCATCACAACAGAAAACAGTAAAAACTGATAAAGCAAAGAAAAGAAAAAAACATCCACCGCCAGCTATTTCACACAAACAAGCACTATCACACATAAAACACTAACGAATAATGTCAAGACAAGACTTAAAATGACACAGGACAAAAACAAGACAAACTTTAAAAATGACCAAGACAACACAATTAAACTTGACAACTTTCAATTAGTGATGAGCAGGTTCGGATCCTCGGGATCTGAAACCCCCCGAACTTCACCCATTTTACACGGGTCCGAGGCAGACTCGGATCCTCCCACCTTGCTCAGTTAACCAGAGCGCGCCCGAACGTCATCATCCCGCGGTCGGATTCTCACGAGATTCGTATTCTATATAAGGAGCCGCGAGTCGCCGCCTTTTTTCACTCGTGCATTGGAGATGATCGTGAGAGGACGTGGCTGGCGTTCTCTCAGTTTCTATGTTCAGTGGGCTGCAA
The DNA here is from genome assembly GCF_028390025.1 of Pseudophryne corroboree. Lineage (NCBI taxonomy): Eukaryota > Metazoa > Chordata > Amphibia > Anura > Myobatrachidae > Pseudophryne > Pseudophryne corroboree. The sequence goes on from NC_086448.1 coordinate 485,149,802, forward strand.
ATTGTGCTGCAAATATCTGAGCTCAGTGTGCTGCAAATATCTGTGCTCAGTGTGCTGCAAGTGCAAATATCTACGTTCTCTGCCTGAAAAACGCTCCATATCTGACTGTGCTCAGTGTGCTGCAAATATTTGTGCTCAGTGTGCTAATTGCTTTATTGTGGGGACTGGGGAGCAGCAGTATTATATAGTAGGAAGACAGTGCAGAGTTTTGCTGACCAGTGACCACCAGTATTATACGTTCTCTGCCTGAAAAACGTTCCATATCTGTGCTGCATTGTAGTATATAGTAGGAGGACAGTGCAGAATTTTGCTGACCACCAGTATAACTATATATATAGCAGTACGGTACAGTAGTCCACTGTTCTACCTAACTCAGTGTCGTCAAGTATACTATCCATCCATACCTGTGATGCATTTCAGTTTTGCACAGTTTGCTGACCACCAGAATATACTATATAGCAGTACGGTACAGAAGGCCACTGCTCTACCTACCTCTGTGTCGTCAAGTATACTATCCATCCATACCTGTGGTGCATTTCAGTTTTGCACAGTTTGCTGACCACCAGTATATACTATATAGCAGTACGGTACAGAAGGCCACTGCTCTACCTACCTCTTTGTCGTCAAGTATACTATCCATCCATACCTGTGGTGCATTTCAGTTTTGCACAGTTTGCTGACCACCAGTATATAATATATAGCAGTATGGTACAGTAGGCCACTGCTCTACCTAACTCTGTGTCGTTAAGTATACTATCCATCCATACCTGTAGTGCATTTCAGTTTTGCACAGTTTGCTGACCACCAGTATATACTATATAGCAGTACGGTACAGAAGGCCACTGCTCTACCTACCTCTGTGTCGTCAAGTATACTATCCATCCATACCTGTGGTGCATTTCAGTTTTGCACAGTTTGCTGACCACCAGTATATAATATATAGCAGTACGGTACAGTAGGCCACTGCTCTACCTACCTCTGTGTCGTCAAGTATACTATCCATCCATACCTGTGGTGCATTTCAGTTTTGCACAGTTTGCTGACCACCAGTATATAATATATAGCAGTACAGTACAGTAGGCCACTGCTCTACCTACCTCTATGTCGTCAAGTATACTATCCATCCATACCCGTGGTGCATTTCAGTTTTGCACAGTTTGCTGAACACCAGTATATACTATATAGCAGTACGGTTCAGTAGGCCACTGCTCTACCTACCTCTGTGTCGTCAAGTATACTATCCATCCATAACTGTGGTGCATTTCAGTTTTGCACAGTTTGCTGACCACCAGTATATAATATATAGCAGTACGGTACAGTAGGCCACTGCTCTACCTACCTCTGTGTCGTCAAGTATACTATCCATCCATACCTGTGGTGCATTTCAGTTTTGCACAGTTTGCTGACCCCCAGTATATACTATATAGCAGTACGGTACAGAAGGCCACTGCTCTACCTACCTATGTGTTGTCAAGTATACTATCCATCCATACCTGTGGTGCATATCAGTTTTGCACAGTTTGCTGACCACCAGTAAATAATATATAGCAGTACAGTACAGTAGGCCACTGCTCTACCTACCTCTGTGTCGTCAAGTATACTATCCATTCATACCTTTGGTGCATTTCAGTTTTGCACAGTTTGCTGACCACCAGTATATACTATATTGCAGTACGGTACAGTAGGCCACTGCTCTACCTACCTCTGTGTCGTCAAGTATACTATCCATCCATACCTGTGGTGCATTTCAGTTTTGCACAGTTTGCTGACCACCAGTATATACTATATAGCAGTACGGTACAGAAGGCCACTGCTCTACCTACCTCTGTGTCGTCAAGTATACTATCCATCCATACCTGTGGTGCATTTCAGTTTTGTACAGTTTGCTGACCACCAGTATATTATATATAGTAGTACGGTACAGTAGGCCACTGCTGTACCTACCTCTGTGTCGTCAAGTATACTATCTATCCATACCTGTGGTACATCTCAGTTGTGCGCAGTATATATAGTAGTAGGCCATTGGTATTGATATATTACTGGCATATAATTCCACACATTAAAAAATGGAGAACAAAAATGTGGAGGGCAATACAGGGAAAGATCAAGATCCACTTCCACCTCGTGCTGAAGCTGCTGCCACTAGTCATGGTCGAGACGATGAAATGCCATCAACGTCGTCTGCCAAGGCCGATGCCCAATGTCATAGTAGAGAGCATGTATAACCAAAAAAAATAAAGCTCAGTAAAATGACCCAAAAATCTAAATCAAAATTGTCTGAGGAGAAGCGTAAACTTGCCAATATGCCATGTACGACACGGAGAGGCAAGGAACGGCTGAGGCCCTGGCCTATGTTCAAGGCTAGAGGTTCAGCTTCACCTGAGGATGGAAGCACTCATCCTCCTGCTCGAAAACTTAAAAGAGTTAAGATGGCAAAAGCACAGCAAAGAACTGTGCGTTCTTCTAAATCACAAATCCCCAAGGAGAGTCCAATTGTGTCGGTTGCGGTGCCTGACCTTCCCAACACTGGATGGGAAGAGGTTGCGCCTTCCACCATTTGCACGCCCCCTGCAAGTGCTGGAAGGAGCACCCGCAGTCCAGTTCCTGATAGTCAAATTGAAGATGTCACTGTTGAAGTACACCAGGATGAGGATATGGGTGTTGCTGGCGCTGGGGAGGAAATTGACAAAGAGGATTCTGATGGTAAGGTGGTTTGTTTAAGTCAGGCACCCGGGGAGACACCTGTTGTCCATGGGACGAATATGGCCATTGACATGCCTGGTCAAAATACAAAAAAAATCACCTCTTCGGTGTGGAATTATTTCAACAGAAATGTGGACAACTGGTGTCAAGCCGTGTGTTGCCTTTGTCAAGCTGTAATAAGTAGGGGTAGGGACGTTAACCACCTAGGAACATCCTCCCTTATACGTCACCTGGACCGCATTCATCAGACGTCAGTGACAAGTTCAAAAACTTTGGATGACAGCGGAAGCAGTCCACTGACCACTAAATCCCTTCCTCTTGTAACCAAGCTCCTGCAAACAACACCACCAACTCCCTCAGTGTCAATTTCCTACTTACACAGGAAAGCCAATAGTCCTGCAGGCCATGTCACTGTCAAGTCTGACGAGTCCTCTCTTGCCTGGGATTCCTCCGATGCATCCTTGAGTGTAACGCCTACTACTGCTGGTGCTGCTGTAGTTGCTGCTGGGAGTCGATCGTCATCCCAGAGGGGAAGTCGGAAGACCACTTGTACTACTTCCAGTAAGCAATTGACTGTCCAACAGTCCTTTGCGAGGAAGATGAAATATCACAGCAGTCATCCTGCTGCAAAGAAGATAACTCAGGCCTTGGCAGCCTGGGTGGTGAGAAACATGTTTCCGTTATCCACCGTTAATTCACAGGGAACTAGAGACTTGATTGAGGTACTGTGTCCCCGGTACCTAATACCATCTAGGTTCCATTTCTCTAGGCAGGCGATACCGAAAATGTACACAGACGTCAGAAAAAGAGTCACTAGTGTCCTAAAAAATGCAGTTGTACCCAATGTCCACTTAACCACGGACATGTGGACAAGTGGAGCAGGGCAGACCCAGGACTATATGACTGTAACAGCCCACTGGGTAGATGTATGCCTCCCGCAGCAAGAACAGCAGCGGCGGCACCAGTAGCAGCATCTCGCAAATGCCAACTCATTCCTAGGCAGGCTACGCTTTGTATCACTGCTTTCCATAAGAGGCACACAGCTGACAACCTCTTACGGAAACTGAGGAATAACATCGCAGAATGGCTTACCCCAATTGGACTCTCCTGGGGATTTGTGACATCGGACAACGTCACCAATATTGTGCGTGCATTACATCTGGGCAAATTCCAGCACGTCCCATGTTTTGCACATACATTGAATTTGGTGGTGCAGAATTATGTAAAAAACGATGGGCGTGCAAGAGATGCTGTCGGTGGCCCGAAAAATTGCAGGCCACTTTCGTCATTCAGCCACCGCGTGCCGAAGACTGGAGCACCAGCAAACAGTCCTGAACCTGCCCTGCCTTCATCTGAAGCAAGAGGTGGTAACGAGGTGGAATTCAACCCTCTATATGTGTCAGAGGATGGAGGAGCAGCAAAAGGCCATTCAAGCCTATACATCTGCCTACGATATAGGCAAAGGAGGGGGAATGCACCTGACTCAAGAGAAGTGGAGAATGATTTCAACGTTGTGCAAGGTTCTGCAACCCTTTGAACTTGCCACACGTGAAGTCAGTTCAGACACTGACAGCCTGAGTCAGGTCATTCCCCTCATCAGGCTTTTGCAGAAGAAGCTGGAGACATTGAAGGAGGAGCTAAAACAGAATGATTCCGCTAGGCATGTGGGACTTGTGGATGGAGCCCTTAATTCGCTTAACCAGGATTCACGGGTGGTCAATCTGTTGAAATTAGAGCACTACATTTTGGCCACCGCGCTCGATCCTAGTTTAAAACCTACGTTGTATCTCTCTTTCCGACAGACACAAGTCTGCAGAGGTTCAAAGACCTGCTTGTGAGAAAATTGTCAAGTCAAGCGGAACGTGACCCGTCAACAGCTCCTCCTTCACATTCTCCCGCAACTGTGGCTGCGAGGTCAAGGCTAAGAATTCCGAGCCCACCCACTGGCGGTGATGTAGGGCAGTCTGGAGCGAGTTCTGACATCTGGTCCAGACTGAAGGACCTGCCAACGATTACTGACATGTCGTCTACTGTCACTGCATGTGATTCTCTAACCATTGTAAGAATGGTGGAGGATTATATGAGTGACTGCATCCAAGTAGGCACGTCAGACAGTCCTTACGTATACTGGCAGGAAAAAGAGGCAATTTGGAGGCCCTTGAACAAACTGGCTTTATTTTACCTAAGTTGCCCCCCCCCTCCAGTGTGTACTCCGAAAGAGTGTTTAGTGCAGCCGCTCACCTTGTCAGCAATCGGCGTACAAGGTTACTTCCAGAAAATGTGGAGAAGATGATGTTCATCAAAATTAATTATAATCAATTCCTCCGTGGCAACATTCACCAGCAATTGCCTCCAGAAAGTACACAGGGACCTGAGATGGTGGATTCCAGTGGGGATGAATTAATAATCTGTGAGGAGGGGGATGTACACAGTGAAAGGGGTGAGGAATCGGACGATGAGGAGGAGATGGACATCTTGCCTCTGTAGAGCCAGTTTGTGCAAGGAGAGATTGATTGCTTCTTTTTTGGTGGGGGCCCAAACCAACCAGTCATTTCAGTCACAGTTGTGTGGCAGACCCTGTCGCTGAAATTATGGGTTTGTTAAAGTGTGCATGTACTGTTTATACAACATAAGGGTGGGTGGGAGGACCCAAGGACAATTCCATCTTGCACCTCTTTTTTCTTTCATTTTTCTTTGCATCATGTGCTGTTTGGGGACTATTTTTTTGAAGTGCCATCCTGTCTGACACTGCAGTGCCACTCCTAGATGGGCCAGGTGCTTGTGTCGGCCACTTGGGTCGCTTGGCTTAGTCACACAGCTACCTCATTGCGCCTATTTTTTTCTTTGCATCATGTGCTGTTTGGGGACTATTTTTAAAATCTGCCATCCTGTCTGACACTGCAGTGCCACTCCTAGATGGGCCAGGTGTTTGTGTCGGCCACTTGGGTCGCTTAGCTTAGCCATCCAGCGACCTTGGTGCACCTCTTTTTTTCTTTGCATCATGTGCAGTTTGGGGACTATTTTTTAAATCTGCCATCCTGTCTGACACTGCAGTGCCACTCCAAGATGGGCCAGGTGTTTGTGTCGACCACTTGGGTCGCTTAGCTTAGTCATCCAGCGACATCGGTGCAAATTTTAGGACTAAAAATAATATTGTGAGGTGTGAGGTGTTCGGAATAGACTGAAAATATGTGGAAATTATGGTTATTGAGGTTAATAATACTATGGGAACAAAATGACCCCCAAATTCTATGATTTAAGCTGTTTTTGAGGGTTTTTTTGTAAAAAAAAAACCCGAATCCAAAACACACCCGAATCCGACAAAAAATTTTCAGGGAGGTTTTGCCAAAGCGCGTCCGAATCCAAAACACGGTCGCGGAACCGAATCCAAAACCAAAACACAAAACCCGAAAATTTTTCGGTGCACATCACTACAGTACTTTCAATACTAGGCAACAATCACAAAAAAACTGTCCTCTCCAACAACTGTGCAACCACCTCAGCTAGACTCCACCACAAACACCATCAATGTTCCTGTTGGTTTATGGGGGTTAATCAGAGATGGACGCAGCCACTACATTCACATGCAGCGGCCGCATCCATCGGGTCGGTGCAGATGCACTGGTCATAGTATGCGTGTGTAATCCTTCACCATGCGGTTGCACCTTGTGACTGCAAGGTGATTGACAGCAGCACCATTGGGGGGCAATCAACGCAGTATTTTGTGGGCATAGTCTGAACCACCAGGTGTGTATGGGCTATTTTCAGGGTAGATGCATGATGTTGCATGCAGCCGCTCTGAGAAAAAAAAATGATTTGCAAATGCATCACGGAGCAGCACCACACACATGCATGGTGGCCTTGCCCTTTCCTGGGAGGAAGCAGATAGATGCAGATCTTGCTGCAGAAGCAGTATCTGCATCCATCTCTAAATAACCCACAGTGTGCGTATTTATAACATGATGATGTCACTGTAGCATGTGCATTTTCTTACCAATCAGAATGTGGTGAGTTAGTCACATTTTGGTGACTTGTGATGTGAATTAAGGTGCAACTTGTGGTGAGATTTATTGTGCGACTAATGGTGCAAATAGCGGTGTAAGTACATTGGAATTAGAATGCAACTTGTGACGCATTCTACTACAAATTCTGCAGCAACTTCCCATACAAAAGCACCAAAATTGTCACAAAGCACACATTCCACAATGCGAATAAATACACCATTGGAAGACAAAGATGCAAGTGAAAATGCATTTTAGTGAATGTGCGCATTTTGTTCCTGTCATTTGGGGCAATTCTTCAAAAATTATTAAAAAGATTCTTAGTAAATTTCCCCCAGTTGTGAGACAATATAAGATGCTTGCTCCAGGATCAGCATGTTAAACACAAATGAATAATGGCTTATTATTGTCGATTAATATAACTATTAAATAATATTGCTCTCTTAATAAAATTAAACATTTTTCTCTAATATTTGAATAAAATACTCTTTCCCTCAGGAGTATTATCAATGTAACATATCTTAGTTTCATTTTCAATACATAAAAATCGATCAGAAATAGCAATATAGCCTCCACGTATGACTACACAGTTGTGTGCCATCTTCTCTACAGTATGTGAGGGTAAAAGGCACCCCGTCCAAAATTAAGGGAAAAATGTGCATACAAGGATTGGTAAAAATGGATAGTGAGTGTTGAGCAAAAATAATATTAAAGTTGCCATAGGGGTCAAGGTAGGAGTGTTCAATCTATAATTTATATGAACATGTATTGCTGTGCCTTCATGTTTTTGGGGAGGTGGAAGCATTTTGGGGGAAAGGTTTTAGAGGATAAGGTTAGGTGAGTGCATTTAAAATGGGGTTTCTGCAATAATATGTTAGCTCACTACCTTTTGATACCTGCAGTGCCAATTTTCTCTTGTGCGGTGGGTTTAAACTAGAGATGTGCACCGGAAATTTTTCGGGTTTTGTGTTTTGGTTTTGGATTCGGTTCCGCGGCCGTGTTTTGGATTCGGACGCGTTTTGCCAAAACCTCCCTGAAATTTTTTTGTTGGATTCGGGTGTTTTTTTACAAAAAACCCTCAAAAACAGCTTAAATCATAGAATTTGGGGGTCATTTTGATCCCATAGTATTATTAACCTCAATAACCATAATTTCCACTCATTTTCAGTCTATTCTGAACACCTCACAATATTATTTTTAGTCCTAAAATTTGCACCGAGGTCGCTGGATGGCTAAGCTAAGCGACACAAGTGGCCAACACAAACACCTGGCCCATCTAGGAGTGGACTGCAGTGTCAGGCAGGATGGCACTTCAAAAAAATAGTCCCCAAACAGCACATGATGCAAACAAAAAAAGAGGCGCAATGAGGTCGCTGTGTGACTAAGCTAAGCGACACAAGTGGCCGACACAAACACCTGGCCCATCTAGGAGTGGCACTGCAGTGTCAGGCAGGATGGCACTTCAAAAAAATAGTCCCCAAATAGCACATGATGAAAAGAAAAAAAGAGGCGCACCAAGGTCGCTGTGTGACTAAGATAAGCGACCCAAGTGGCCGACACAAACACCTGGCCCATCTAGGAGTGGCACTGCAGTGTCAGACAGGATGGCACTTAAAAAACTTGTCCCCAAACAGCACATGATGCAAAGAAAAATGAAAGAAAAAAGAGGTGCAAGATGGAATTGTCCTTGGGCCCTCCCACACACCCTTATGTTGTATAAACAGGACATGCACACTTTAACGAACCCATCATTTCAGCGACAGGGTCTGCAACACGACTGTGACTGAAATGACTGGTTGGTTTGGGCCCCCACCAAAAAAGAAGCAATCAATCTCTCCTTGCACAAACTGGCTCTACAGAGGCAAGATGTCCACCTCATCATCATCCTCCGATTCCACACCCCTTTCACTGTGTACATCCCCCTCCTCACAGATTATTAATTCGGCCCCACTAGAATCCACCATCTCAGATCCCTGTGTACTTTCTGGAGGCAATTGCTGCTGGTGAATGTCTCCACGGAGGAATTGATTATAATTCATTTTGATGAACATCATCTTCTCCACATTTTCTGGAAGTAACCTCGTACGCCGATTGCTGACAAGGGCCAGTATTTACTAATATTCGTGTTTGAGTCGGTTTGTGTAGTGTTTAAACTCGTTTTGTATCGGGTGCATTTTCATGCAACTTTTTGAATCCATATACGCAAAGTTACGAAGCAGTCGACTTTATGGTTTTCGTATTTTCCGATGTCGATGCCAGTCGGTTTTTTTGGCACATTTTCGGCTGACATTGTCGTTTGCGCACGTGTTTTTGTTGTTTTTGCTGTTTTTTTTCCTAAGTTAAACGCGGCAGGTTTTTTTTATTCCCGCGGCCGCATTTTCACATTCAGTTTCGATTTTCATCCCCGTTCGTGATTGGTTGTGTTTCAGATGGTAGGAGTGTCTGTGCGCAACCATATAAATACGCCCCAAACCGTCTGCACCTCGTGGGTTTAGTTAGTGGTGAGGAGGAGGGAGGTTGTGCTGTTGAGGTAGGTGAATTTGTGGTTTGGTGAGGAGTGTTGGTAGCGATTTCTGAGTGTGGTATTGTGTTTGAAAGTCGTCTTGTCATTCTTGTTGTCTTGTTTTTTGTGGTTTTGTCTCATTTTTAGTCCAAGTTATTTTTCTTTATAGTCCCTTGTCAGTGTTTGTGTGTATGTGTGTGAATGTGAGTTGTGTAGTGGTAGTGGAGGAGTGTGTTGTTTTTTTTCCCTGTGTTAACTGTTTAGATACACAATTATGTGTGACTCAGAGGTGGGTGAGGTGGAGGGTGTGAGTGAGGGGGAGGAGGTTGGTCAGGTGGAGGAGGTGAGTGTTAGTGAGTTTAGTGAGGTGGAGGAGGTGGGTGAGGTTGCTGCAGCAGCCTCAAGTGATAGTGATAGTGACAGTCAGACAACTCCGCAGCCACGCACCACTACTAAGACTGGGCGGAATGTACAGTTTAGTTTTGCTGAAAATGTGGCATTAGTGCGTGAGCTGAAGAAGTATCAGAGGCAGCTATTTGGCCCTGAGTCCGCCAAGGTGCCAACACGGAGGAAGACGGTGTTGTGGGTGAAAGTTGTTGCTGCTGTCAATAGTGAGGGGGTGGTCAAGCGGACGGAGGACACGTGCCACAAACGGTACTATGACATAAAGCGACGTGTCAAGTCCAAAATGGCCAAGGAGGCCAAGTCGGCTCGGAAAACCGGTGGTGGGCAGCCCTATATTGCAAGATATCTGGAGTATGAGGAGCCCATGCGGAGTGTAATACCTCCTGAAGTTGTCTCTGTAACCCATGTCCGGGATTCAGATAGGCCCAGGAAGAATGGTGAGCATGTGTATTTGCATTTACATACTTTTTTTTTTTAAATGTGTGTCATGTGACGTTGCATTTTACTCCCATCTTCAAGTGTGTGTCAGCAAATACATTGTTTTGGTTAATGTTTTATACAAAAGGCAATGTAACATCTTACTTTATTGTATGTCATGTGTTTTTATGAAAGATATTTTGCATGTGTAGTTTGGACTTGGTGTGTCTCTGAATTGTCCTGCAATAATGTTTTCCTTATGGGCGTTTTTTATATAAAAATTGTGACTATGGGGGTCATTCCGAGTTGTTCGCTCTGTAAAAATCTTCGCATCGCAGCGATTTTCCGCTTAATGCGCATGCGCAATGTCCGCACTGCGACTGCGCCAAGTAAATTTGCTATGCAGTTAGGATTTTTACTCACGGCTTTTTCATCGTTCTGGCGATCGTAATGTGATTGACAGGAAATGGGTGTTACTGGGCGGAAACAGGCCGTTCTATGGGCGTGTGGGAAAAAACGCTACCGTTTCCGGAAAAAACGCAGGAGTGGCCGGAGAAACGGGGGAGTGTCTGGGCGAACGCTGGGTGTGTTTGTGACGTCAAACCAGGAATGACAAGCAGTGAAATGATCGCAGATGCCGAGTAAGTCTGGAGCTACTCAGAAACTGCTACGAGGTGTGTAATCGCAATATTGCGAATACATCGTTCGCAATTTTAAGATGCTAAGATTCACTCCCAGTAGGCGGCGGCTTAGCATGAGCAAATCTGCTAAAATCCGCTTGCGAGCGAACAACTCGGAATGACCCCCTATGTTTTATATTTATGTGCTCCATGTGCAATGTTTTAAAAACAGTGGTTGTCATGTTAGAGGCTGGAGTAGTCGAAAGTGGTTTGGAAACCACTTACATGTGTAATGTCATTATTAGATAATGTAAAATTTTTGACACAAAATAACACTATTTGATTGATAATTTTTAGCTTGTATTTGTACCGTGACACCACACTGCAGTGTAATTAGTAAAATATTGCTACATTTTGGTTTGGCTCATATAGTGGTAATGTGTGTTTGGAGTGCCACATCACAGGGCAATTTCTATATTGCATCTGTAATGTTTATCCTTTCAATACAAAATGAAGATGTGTGTGTTTTTGGTTGGTATTTTTTTTTTACTTGTGGCCTATGTCAGTGTCCTGTACATGTTTTCCTGTGTTGATTGTGTCATAGTGCATATGTCTATTGGACAATGTTTATTGTTGTTTTTTTCCCCGCTCCTTATGTTTTTTTACAAAAAAAAACAAGCATTTCATAAAGAATAAATGTTTATAAGCATAATGGGTGGATGTATTCACAATAGCATGAATATTTTTTTTTATAAATTTTTATACAGTGGTTGAAAAAAGCAAACCTACTCGTCGGCCAGTAACTCCTATCACATCTGATGATGATGATGCTGCGGAAGCAGGTAAAGTGTCCATTGTAGTATTGGGTATGTTTGTAAAGGAATAGCCATAACAAAATTGCACTTTCATTAAAAGGTCCATCAAAAGAAGTATGGAGCAGCAGAAGTGGCACTTCTGTAAGACATCACCACAAAAAACCGGTGGCCGAAAAGAAAGCAAGGTCGTATGTCCCGCACCAACCACAGCAGGCTACTCCGCCACGAAGATTATCGTCCATATGTTCGGTCCCCCAACTCCAAATTTTGGACACACCTCCAACACGTCATCCACACTCCCCTCATCTCGATTGTGAGTATCAAACTGAAATAAATGTTAAAAAATTCAGAACGTAATAAAAAAATTTCATAACTGCATTAAGGCAAAACACATCAAAAACTTAGATACTTACCGCAGTAAGTAAAAGCTGAAATGGAATCCAAGCTAAATGGCCTTGTCCACATCCAGTAAAGATATGTATGTCCACTTGAGCCATACAGTATGACATTGTGTGTAAGATGCTGCAACAAAAAAGCATATTTTTAGAATTGAAAAAAGTAAGTTTGTTTTTCCAAATTTCACATGTGTGTTTGAGGTAACATTGCAAAATACATAAAAAAACATTACTATGTTTGTTTGATCAAAGCTATAAGGTAACACATTATGGATTCCAATGTGTTTTTATGGTGGAGTATGTGTGAGCTACAATAAAACTAAAGTGTTTGCTTTCACAATTTAGTAACCAGACACATTTGCCACAAACAGGCATATGTATGTATTTAAGTTCTGAGTGATGATGTTGCTAGGCAGAATAGTTGAAAGCAACAGTGAATGACATGTGTTCCATGAGTAGTGATTTGGTTACATTTCTCAAACATATGGATAGCTAACGGAGATTTGTTTAACATTTCAGCTTCTAGTCCTGGGAACAGCATCCCTCCGCAACAATAGCAACACAGTGACATGGAGGAGACAAACATCTTAGAAATGCAGCCATTAAGGCAAGGAATGAGCCCCCCAGCACCTGTGAGTACACCACCACAGCAAAGCACACCACCACCACAACACAGCCCAACAACACCAGGAACACAAGGCCCTGATCAGGTGTTTTGGACATTTTGGGCTAGACAGCATTCCCCCTCCTTTGCCTATATCGTGGTCAGATGTATAGGTTTGAATGGCCTTTTGCTGCTCCTCCATCCTCTGAAGCATATAGAGGGTTGAATTCCACCTCGTTACCACCTCTTGCTTCAGATGATGGCAGGGCAGGTTCAGGAGTGTTTGCTGGTGCTCCAGTCTTCTGCACGCGGTGGCTGAATGCCAAAAGTGGCCCGCAATTCTTTGGGCCACCGACAGCATCTCTTGCACGGCCCTGTCGTTTTTTAAATAATTCTGCACCACCAAATTCAATGTATGTGCAAAACATGGGATGTGCTGGAATTTACCCAGATGTAATGCACGCACAATATTGCTGGCGTTGTCCGATGTCACAAATCCCCAGGAGAGTCCAATTGGGGTAAGCCATTCTGCGATGATGTTCCTCAGTTTGAGGTTGTCAGCTGTGTGACTCTTATGGAAAGCGGTGATACAAAGCGTAGCCTGCCTAGGAACGAGTTGGCATTTGCGAGATGCTGCTACTGGTGCCGCCGCTGCTGTTCTTGCTGCGGGAGGCAATACATATACCCAGTGGGCTGTCACAGTCATATAGTCCTGAGTCTGCCCTGCTCCACTTGTCCACATGTCCGTGGTTAAGTGGACATTGGGTACAACTGCATTTTTTAGGACACTAGTGACTCTTTCTGACGTCTGTGTACATTTTCGGTATCGCCTGCCTAGAGAAATGGAACCTAGATGGTATTTGGTACCAGGGACACAGTACCTCAATCAAGTCTCTAGTTCCCTGTGAATTAACGGTGGATACTGGTCACATGTTTCTCACCACCCAGGCTGACAAGACCTGAGTTATCCGCTTTGCAGCAGGATGACTGCTGTGATATTTCATCTTCCTCGCAAAGGACTGTTGGACAGTCAATTGCTTACTGGAAGTAGTACAAGTGGTCTTCTGACTTCCCCTCTGGGATGACGATCAACTCCCAGCAGCAACAACAGCAGCGCCAGCAGCAGTAGGCGTTACACTCAAGGATGCATCGGAGGAATCCCAGGCAGGAGAGGACTCGTCATACTTGCCAGTGACATGGCCTGCAGGACTATTGGCTTTCCTGTGTAAGGTAAAAATTGACACTGAGGGAGTTGGTGGTGTGGTTTGCAGGAGCTTGGTTACAAGAGAAAGTGATTTTGTGGTCAGTGGACTGCTTCCGCTGTCATCCAAAGTTTTTGAACTTTTCACTGACTTCTGATGAATGCGGTCCAGGTGACGTATAAGGGAGGATGTTCCTAGGTGGTTTACGTCCTTACCCCTACTTATTACAGCTTGAAAAAGGCAACACACGGCTTGACACCTGTTGTCCGCATTTGTGTTGAAATAATTCCACACCGAAGAGGTGATTTTTTTTGTATTTTGACCAGGCATGTCAATGGCCATATTCGTCCCACGGACAACAGGTGTTTTCCCGGGTGCCTGACTTAAACAAACCACCTCACCATCAGAATCCTCCTTGTCAATTTCCTCCCCAGCGCCAGCAACACCCATATCCTCATCCTGGTGTACTTCAACAGTGACATCTTCCATTTGACTATTAGGAACTGGACTGCGGGTGCTCCTTCCAGCACTTGCAGGGGGCATGCAAATGGTGGAAGGTGCAAGCTCTTCCCGTCCAGTGTTGGGAAGGTCAGGCATCGCAACCGACACAATTGGACTCTCCTTGGGGATTTGTGATTTAGAAGAACGCACAGTTCTTTGCTGTGCTTTTGCTAGCTTAATTCTTTTCATTTTTCTAGCGAGAGGATGAGTGCTTCCATCCTCATGTGAATCTGAACCACTAGCCATGAACATAGGCCAGGGCCTCAGCTGTTCCTTGCCACTCCGTGTCGTAAATGGCATATTGGCAAGTTTACGCTTCTCATCAGACGCTTTCAATTTTGATTTTTGGGTCATTTTACTGAACTTTTGTTTTTTGGATTTTACATGCTGTCTACTATGACATTGGGCATCGGCCTTGGCAGACGACGTTGATGGCATTTCATCATCTCGGCCATGACTAGTGGCAGCAGCTTCAGCACGAGGTGGAAGTGGATCTTGATCTTTCCCTATTTTAACCTCCACATTTTTGTTCTCCATTTTTTAATGTGTGGAAGTTCATGCCAGTATCAATAACAATCGCCTACTACTATATATACTGTGCACAACTGAAATGCACCACAGGTATGGATGGATAGTATACGACGACACAGAGGTAGGTAGAGCAGTGGCCTTCCGTACCGTACTGCTATTTATACTGGTGGTCACTGTCAGCAAACTGCAAAACTAAAATGCACCACAGGTATAGAATCTATATGGATAGTATACTTGACGACACAGAGGTAGGTAGAGCAGTGGCCTTCCGTACCGTACTGCTATATATACTGGTGGTCACTGTCAGCAAACTGCAAAACGAAAATGCACCACAGGTATAGAATCTAGATGGATAGTATACTTGACGACACAGAGGTAGGTAGAGCAGTGGCCTTCCGTACCGTACTGCTATATATACTGGTGGTCACTGTCAGCAAACTGCAAAACTAAAATGCACCACAGGTATAGAATGTAGATGGATAGTATACTTGACGACACAGAGGTTGGTAGAGCAGTGGCCTTCCGTACTGTACTGCTATATATACTGGTGGTCACTGTCAGCAAACTGAAAAACTAAAATGCACCACAGGTATAGAATTTAGATGGATAGTATACTTGACGACACAGAGGTAGGTAGAGCAGTGGCCTTCCGTACCGTACTGCTATATATACTGGTGGTCACTGTCAGCAAACTGCAAAACTAAAATGCACCACAGGTATAGAATCTAGATGGATAGTATACTTGACGACACAGAGGTAGGTAGAGCAATGGCCTTCCGTACCGTACTGCTATATATACTGGTGGTCACTGTCAGCAAACTGCAAAACTAAAATGCACCACAGGTATAGAATCTAGATGGATATTATACTTGATGACACAGAGGAAGGTAGAGCAGTGGCCTTCCGTACCGTACTGCTATATATACTGGTGGTCACTGTCAGCAAACTGCAAAACTAAAATGCACCACAGGTATAGAATCTATATGGATAGTATTCTTGACGACACAGAGGTAGGCAGAGCAGTGGCCTTCCGTACCGTACTACTATATATACTGGTGGTCACTGTCAGCAAACTGCAAAACTAAAATGCACCACAGGTATAGAATCTAGGTGGATAGTATACTTGATGACACAGAGGTAGGTAGAGCAGTGGCCTTCCGTACTGTACTGCTATATATACTGGTGGTCACTGTCAGCAAACTGCAAAACTAAAATGCACCACAGATATAGAATCTAGATGGATAGTATACTTGACGACACAGAGGTAGGTAGAGCAGTGGCCTTCCGTACCGTACTGCTATATATACTGGTGGTCACTGTCAGCAAACTGCAAAACTAAAATGCACCACAGGTATAGAATCTAGATGGATAGTATACTTGATGACACAGAGGTAGGTAGAGCAGTGGCCTTCCATACCGTACTGCTATATATACTGGTGGTCACTGGTCAGCAAAACTCTGCACTGATCTCCTCCTATATAATATACTGGTGGTCCCCAGTACCCACAATAAAGCAGTGTGAGCACAGATATATGCAGCACACTGAGCACAGATATGGAGCGTTTTTAAAGCAGACAACGTATACTGGTGGTCACTGGTCAGCAAAACTCTGCGCTGTACTCCTCCGATATAATATACTGGTGGTCCCCAGTACCAACAATAAAGCAGTGTGAGCACAGATATATGCAGCACACTGAGCACAGATATGGAGCGTTTTACAGGCAGACAACGTATACTGGTGGTCACTGGTCAGCAAAACTCTGCACCGTACTCCTCCTATATAATACTGCTGGTCCCCAGTCCCCACAATAAAGCAGTGTAAGCACAGATATATGCAGCACACTGAGCACAGATATGGAGCATTTTTCAGGCAGAGAACGGATAAAACTGGTGGTCACTGATCAGCAATACTCTGCACTGTACTCCTCCTATATAATACAGCTGCTCCCCAGTCCCCACAATTAAGCAAGAAGTTCAAACGGAGAGGACGCCAGCCACGTCCTCTCCCTAACATTTCCAATGCACGAGTGAAAATGTCGGCGACGCGCGGCTCCTTATATAGGATCCAAATCTCGCGAGAATCCGACAGCGGGATGATGAC
Source organism: Pseudophryne corroboree (assembly GCF_028390025.1). Classification (NCBI taxonomy): domain Eukaryota; kingdom Metazoa; phylum Chordata; class Amphibia; order Anura; family Myobatrachidae; genus Pseudophryne; species Pseudophryne corroboree. Next base: position 485,166,600 of record NC_086448.1, read on the forward strand.
GTTCGGGCGCGCTCGGATTAACCAAGCCATACGGGAGAATCCGAGTATGCCTCGGACCCGTGTAAAATGGGTGAAGTTCGGGGGGTGTGGTTTCCGAGGTACCGAACCCGCTCATCACTAGTTTAAACTATTAACATGAAGGTTCAATATAGCCAGAGTCATGGTGCATTATACTCAAGGAATATACAGAGAAATCAATACCAGGAGGAACAGCATACACAACAAGACTATCAAGGATGGTAATATGGAGAGGCAGGAGAAACAGGAAGGTACAAAGGGAAGGGCTATTCTAGAGAAGCACTGTAAGATGGGATTCATAGCATAAAAGAGGTATGAATGAGGTATGTAGGACCTAAAGTCAAGGACAATCTAGAGGGAGTGGTCCCACGGTGTGTCATTGGGGAGGGGCCAAGGAGGAGAAATATTATGATCAAGTAAACAAAAACAGTGGAAGAACATTGGCAGGGAGGAAATTTACATATTTATAAGATAGAGGGAGTCTACCAGTGTACATACTAAATGGAGAAATAATAACCCACATAGATAAAAAAAAAACATGTAGGGCACAAAAATTCTAGATCAGAAAAAAAAACTCTCACTCTACTCACCCAATGGATCAATAAGTGGCAAAACCAGTTACAAACTGCAAAACCAGTGACTATGCAATCCTGGTTATTTCAATATCTATGGAGTTATTGTAGATCAAGCATAGAAAATCACAATAATTATTGTAGAAACAATAAGAAACAAGAGATGTAGATTAGCTACAAAGAACAAGCAAATTATGGTGTCATTCACAATGGCCTGTGAAAAAAGAAGAAAAAACAAATACCAATATCCAACAATAAATCCATGTGCAGAAGAGGCTGAGGAAAGTAGCAAGATTGTCATGGCATAATCCAGTTTGTAGCAGGAGGGTTTCCCTTCCTAGAAGGCTGCAATTGGTTTTGCAGTAAAGAAGACCGGCTCATTTGAGAAGAATCCAAGTTGTGTTAAAGTACAGTATCAATTCCCTGGTTAGGAGACTCGATAGAATAGGTTGTTCCATTACGAGAAAATGAGAAGGCAATCTACATCTGATCTTGTGATTTTGAAGGACATTAGTCACTGACAAGAGGTTTTTCTATGTTTTTTTATGTGCTGGGTGCTATATCTTGAAAGATGGGAAGGTGGGATCCTTTATAAGGAATTACAGCAACAAACCTGCATGCAGACAACAGTGTTTTAGTATGTTATGAAATGCAGGCATAAGATGAGGTTTGGGGTGGAATGCTCTGTGGTCTCTAAGAGGAGCTGATCTTTAATTGCATCAGGTAGTAACTGCAGAAACAGGCCCTTCCAGATAACCCATATGTTCAGCAATTTCTATTTTTTTGTTTTCGAGATCCTCTTCTTGATCCCACACTAGATCAAAGTCAATTTGTAAATCATATATCCCGCTTCATGACCTCTTGGTGCTTGCACCAATCTTCTGTTCCCCCCTCCCACCCCAAATGCATCAATATGAGAACCCATGGAAGTAATTTCAGTTTTCCACTACAGTGAGTATATTTACTAAAGGTCAATTTTGTTTGTTTTTGTTCAATGTTAGGTCGATGTTAGATATATTTTAATCGATGTTGGGCTTCCAGGGTTACAACACACATTTACTAACATTTAATAATTAATATAAACATCATCTGCTAGTAAATGTGTGTGTTTAACCCTGGAAGTCCAACATCAATTAAAATCAATTTAAAATTGTTTTACCATTGAACAAAAACACACAAAATCAACATTTAGCAAATATACCCCCAGGACCACAGCTCTCAATTCTGTTTGGAAAGTGACTGTGACTTCCTGAACAAGCAATCTGATGTGAGTCCAGACTGCAGTAAATACAAGAAGGTGAAGTCTAACAAGTTAGTTGGAGAGTAGGCCACAGAATAGATTTGGTCTTCTTTGACCCAAAGAATGATGTTAAATTTCCCATGAAGTGATACATTAATGATAGGATATGATGCAAAGAAAATAAAAGTGATAAGAAGCATCCAGATTCCAGTGAATGACTCACCCATTCAATTGAGATGTTTATTCAGGAAAATGAGTTACGCTGGTGAGCCCAAATTATTTGGCAGATAAATACACATTAAAGGCTGTATTTATTTCAACTGTTAAACTTTTGTCTATAGGTAGAGGAGTAAGATGGCAGAGGCACTCACTTGGCCCACATGAGTGATGAGTAATCACTGGGATGACAGTGAAGTCTTGTGAAGTGCCCATCTGAGGAATGGCAGCATTCTAAATTAATGTGGAGCACGCTGCTGTTGTGCAGCAAAGGCTGAACTCACACTGCAATTTCTCAGTGCAGTATGAAGAAGAGCCAGGATGCTCTCATGCAGAGACAGCTGCATGAGACAGTGCAACAAGTAACTTGTTCTAAAAGAGACTTGAGAGACCTGCTACAAATTGTAATTGAAGAGTACAATTTATCTGAGTGTTATAAACTGGAGACTGGAGCCAAGGAATTAGACATCGCCCACCCAAATTCCATCAATAGTTAGCTACAACCAAAGTAGAACAAGCACCAACTGGGCTGTAAACTTATATTCTCCTGAATTAAAAAAAAAATATGTGTAAAAAAAAAGACAGTCTCTAACCTTTATTATGTTTTACATTATAATCAGAGGTGTCACTCAAGTGGGTGTGCAATTTAAACTAAGGCATTTCTCTGACGTCCTAAGTGGATGCTGGGACTCCGTAAGGACCATGGGGAATAGCGGCTCCGCAGGAGACTGGGCACAACTATAAAGAAAGCTTTAGACTACTGGTGTGTACTGGCTCCTCCCACTATGACCCTCCTCCAGACTTCAGTTAGAATCTTGTGCCCGGCTGAGCTGGATGCACACTAGGGGCTCTCCTGAGCTCCTAGAAAGAAAGTATATTTTAGGTTTTTTATTTTACAGTGAGATCTGCTGGCAACAGACTCACTGCAGCGAGGGACTAAGGGGAGAAGAAGCGAACCTACCTAACAGGTGGTAGTTTGGGCTTCTTAGGCTACTGGACACCATTAGCTCCAGAGGGATCGACCGCAGGACCCGACCTTGATGTTCGTTCCCGGAGCCGCGCCGCCGTCCCCCTTACAGAGCCAGAAGCATGATGAGGTCCGGAAAATCGGCGGCAGAAGACTTCGGTCTTCACCAAGGTAGCGCACAGCACTGCAGCTGTGCGCCATTGCTCCTCATGTACACCTCACACTCCGGTCACTGATGGGTGCAGGGCGCTGGGGGGGGGCGCCCTGAGGGCAATATTACACACCTTGGCTGGCAAATATACACCATATATAGTCCCAGAGGCTATATAGGTGTAAATTAATACCCCTGCCAGAGTTTCAAAAACGCGGGAGAAGTCCGCCGAAAAGGGGCGGGGCTAACTCCCTCAGCACACTGGCGCCATTTTTCCCTCACAGCTCCGCTGGAAGGAAGCTCCCTGGCTCTCCCCTGCAGTCTACAAGCTACAGAAGGGTAAAAAAGAGAGGGGGGGGCACTAAATTTAGGCGCAGTATATATATATATATATATAGCAGCTATAAGGGGATATAATTCAGTTAGTCCCTGTATTATATAGCGCTCTGGTGTGTGCTGGCATACTCTCTCTCTGTCTCCCCAAAGGGCTTTGTGGGGTCCTGTCCTCTGTCAGAGCATTCCCTGTGTGTATGTGGTGTGTCGGTACGGCTGTGTCGACATGTTTGATGAGGAGGCTTATGTGGAGGTGGAGCAAATGCCTGTAAATGTGATGTCACCCCCTGCGGGGTCGACACCTGAGTGGATGGTACTGTGGAAGGAATTACGCGACAGTGTCGACTCCTTGCATAAAAGGTTTGACGACAAACCTACTATGGGACAGCCGGCTTCTCAGCCTGTGCCTGCCCAGACGTCTCAAAAGCCATCAGGGGCTCTAAAACGCCCGCTACCTCAGATGGCAGACACAGATGTCGACACGGATACTGACTCCAGTGTCGACGACGATGAGACTAATGTAACTTCCAATAGGGCCACACGTTACATGATTGAGGCAATGAAAAATGTGTTGCACATTTCTGATGTTACCCCCGGTACCACAAAAAAGGGTATTATGTTTGGAGAGTAAAAACTACCAGTAGCTTTTCCTCCATCTGAGGAGTTAAATGACGTGTGTGAAGAAGTGTGGGCTTCTCCTGATAAGAAACTGGTAATTTCTAAGAGGTTACTAATGGCGTACCCTTTCCTGCCAGAGGATAGGTCACACTGGGAAACATCCCCTAGGGTGGATAAAGCGCTCACACGCTTGTCAAAGAAGGTGGCACTACCGTCTCCAGATACGGCCGCCCTGAAGGAATCTGCTGATAGAAAGCAGGAGGCTATCCTGAAGTCTATATATACACACACAGGTGTTATACTGAGGCCAGCTATTGCGTCAGCATGGATGTGCAGTGCTGCAGCTGCGTGGTCAGATTCCCTGTCGGAAAATATTGATACCCTAGACAGGGACACTATATTGCTAACCGTAGAGCATATTAAAGACGCACTTTTATACATGAGGGATGCACAGAGGGATATTTGCCGGCTGGCATCCAAAATTAGTGCAATGTCCATTTCTGCCAGGAGAGGGTTATGGACTCGGCAGTGGACAGGAGATGCAGATTCCAAAAGGCACATGGAAGTTCTGCCTTATAAGGGTGAGGAGTTGTTCGGGGATGGTCTCTCGGACCTCGTTTCCACAGCAACAGCTGGGAAGTCTACATTTTTACCCCATGTTCCCTCACAGCCAAAGAAAGCACCGTATTCTCAGGTACAGTCCTTTCGGCCCAATAGGGGCAAGCGGGTTAAGGGCACGTCCTTTCTGCCCAGAGGCAGAGGTAGGGGGAAAAAGCTGCAGCATACAGCCAGTTCCCAGGAGCAAAAGTCCTCCCCCGCTTCCTCTAAGTCCACAGCATGACGCTGGGGCTCCACAGGCAGAGCCAGGTACGGTGGGGGCCCATCTCAAATATTTCAGCAATCAGTGGGCTCGCTCACGGGTGGATCCCTGGATCTTTCAAATAGTATCTCAGGGGTACAAGCTGGAATTCGAGACGTCTCCCCCCCGCCGTTTCCTCAAATCTGCCTTACCAACCACTCCCTCAGGCAGGGAGGCAGTGTTCCGGGCAATTCACAAGCTGTATTCACAACAGGTGATAGTAAAGGTGCCCCTACTTCAAAAAAGACGGGGTTACTATTCCACAATGTTTGTGGTACCAAAACCGGACGGTTCGGTGAGACCCATTTTAAATTTGAAATCCTTGAACACATATATAAAAAAATTCAAGTTCAAGATGGAATCGCTTAGGGCGATTATTGCAAGCCTGGACGAGGGGGATTACATGGTATCACTGGACATCAAGGATGCTTACCTGCATGTCCCCATTTACCATCCTCACCAGGAGTACCTCAGATTTGTGGTACAGGATTGTCATTACCAATTCCAGACGTTGCCGTTCGGTCTATCCACGGCTCCGAGGGTCTTTACCAAGGTAATGGCCGAAATGATGATACTCCTTCGAAAGAAGGGAGTTTTAATTATCCCGTACTTTGACGATCTCCTGATAAAGGCGAGGTCCAGGGAGCAGTTGTTGGTCGGGGTAGCACTATCTGGGGAGGTGCTACAACAGCACGGCTGGGTTCTAAATATTCCAAAGTCACAGCTGATCCCTACGACATGTCTACTGTTCCTGGGGATGGTTCTGGACAAAGAACAGAAAAAAGTGTTTCTCCCGGAGGAGAAGGCTAAGGAGCTGTCATCTCTAGTCAGAGGCCTCCAAAAACCAAAACAGGTGTCGGTGCATCACTGCACGCGGATCCTGGGAAAGATGGTAGCTTCCTACGAAGCAATTCCATTCGGCAGGTTCCATGCAAGAACCTTTCAGTGGGACCTATTGGACAAGTGGTCCGGATCGCATCTTCAGATGCATCGGCTGATAACCCTGTCTCCAAGGACCAGGGTGTCTCTGCTGTGGTGGCTGCAGAGTGCTCATCTTCAAGAGGGCCGCAGATTCGGCATACAGGACTGGGTCCTGGTGACCACGGATGCCAGCCTTCGAGGCTGGGGGGCAGTCACACAGGGAAGAAACTTCCAAGGACTATGGTCAAGTCAGGAGACTTCCCTGCACATACATATTCTGGAACTGAGGGCCATTTACAATGCCCTAAGTCAGGCAAAACCCCTGCTTCAAAACCACCCGGTACTGATCCAGTCAGACAACATCACGGCGGTCGCCCATGTAAACCGACAGGGCAGCACGAGAAGCAGGACGGCGATGGCAGAATCCACAAGGATTCTCCGATGGGCGGAAAATCACGTGTTAGCACTGTCAGCAGTGTTCATTCCGGGAGTGGACAACTGGGAAGGAGACTTCCTCAGCAGGCACAACCTCCACCCGGGAGAGTGGGGACTTCATCCAGAAGTCTTCCAAATGATTGTAAACCGTTGGGAAAGGCCACAGGTGGACATGATGGCGTCCCGCCTAAACAAAAAGCTAGAAAGATATTGCGCCAGGTCGAGAGACCCTCAGGCGATAGCTGTGGACACTCTAGTGACACCGTGGGTGTACCGGTCGGTTTATGTGTTCCCTCCTCTTCCTCTCATACCAAAGGTACTGAGGATAATAAGGGGAAGAGGAGTAAGAACTATACTCATTGTTCCGGATTGGCCAAGAAGAGCTTGGTACCCGGAACTTCAAGAAATGATCTCAGAGGACCCATGGCCTCTGCCGCTCAGACAGGACCTGCTACAGCAGGGGCCCTGTCTGTTCCAAGACTTACCGCGGCTGCGTTTGACGGCATGGCGGTTGAACACCGGATCCTGAAGGAAAAGGGCATTCCGGAGGAAGTCATTCCTATGCTGATTAAAGCTAGGAAAGAAGTTACCGCAAACCATTATCACCGCATTTGGCGAAAATATGTTGCGTGGTGTGAGGCCAGGAAGGCCCCAACGGAGGAATTTCAGCTAGGTCGATTTCTGCACTTCCTGCAGTCTGGGGTGACTATGGGCCTAAAATTGGGTTCCATTAAGGTCCAGATTTCGGCTCTATCGATTTTCTTCCAGAGAGAACTGGCTACACTACCTGAAGTTCAGACTTTCGTTAAGGGAGTGCTGCATATTCAGTCCACTTTTGTGCCTCCAGTGGCACCTTGGGATCTCAACGTGGTGTTGGATTTCCTAAAGTCACATTGTTTTGAGCCACTAAAAACCGTGGATTTGAAATATCTCACGTGGAAAGTGGTCATGTTGTTGGCCTTGGCTTCGGCCAGACGTGTATTAGAATTGGCGGCTTTTTCATGTAAAAGCCCTTATCTGATTTTCCATATGGATAGGGCAGAATTGAGGACTCGTCCCCAGTTTCTCCCTAAAGTGGTATCAGCTTTTCATCTGAACCAACCTATCGTGGTGCCTGCGGCTACTAAAGACTTGGAGGCTTCCAAGTTGTTGGACGTAGTCAGGGCCCTGAAAGTCTATGTTTCCAGGACAGCTGGAGTCAGAAAGACTGACTCGCTATTTATCCTGTATGCGCCAAACAAGTTGGGTGCACCTGCTTCAAAGCAGACTATTGCTCGCTGGATCTGTAGTACGATTCAGCTTGCACATTCTGCGGCTGGACTACCGCATCCTAAATCAGTGAAAGCCCATTCCACGAGGAAGGTGGGCTCTTCTTGGGCGGCTGCCCGAGGGGTCTCGGCTCTACAACTTTGCCGAGCAGCTACTTGGTCGGGGTCAAACACATTTGCAAAATTCTACAAGTTTGACACCCTGGCTGAGGAGGACCTAGAGTTTGCCCATTCGGTGCTGCAGAGTCATCCGCACTCTCCCGCCCGTTTGGGAGCTTTGGTATAATCCCCATGGTCCTTACGGAGTCCCAGCATCCACTTAGGACGTCAGAGAAAATAAGAATTTACTCACCGGTAATTCTATTTCTCGTAGTCCGTAGTGGATGCTGGGCGCCCATCCCAAGTGCGGATTGTCTGCAATACTTGTATATAGTTATTGTTTAACTAAAGGGTTATTGTTGAGCCATCTGTTGAGAGGCTCAGTTGTTATCATACTGTTAACTGGGTATTGTATCACGAGTTATACGGTGTGATTGGTGTGGCTGGTATGAGTCTTACCCGGGATTCAAAATCCTTCCTTATTGTGTCAGCTCTTCCGGGCACAGTATCTTAACTGAAGTCTGGAGGAGGGTTATAGTGGGAGGAGCCAGTGCACACCAGTAGTCTAAAGCTTTCTTTATAGTTGTGCCCAGTCTCCTGCGGAGCCGCTATTCCCCATGGTCCTTACGGAGTCCCAGCATCCACTACGGACTACGAGAATTAGAATTACCGGTGAGTAAATTCTTATTTTTACAGTATCTTTTGCAAATACATGGACTGAAAACTCTTGTCTATGTGATGTACACTCCCTGTTGTTTTTAACAAAATGTATAGACCTTTGATTTCAGATCATAAATCTGTGGAACATAATTACCAGGCCAAAGTTGTGCTACTTCCCTCTATAAAGCCTTACCGCATGCAAACCACAAGAAGTAAACTAAATTTGTCTAGAATTAACTGTAGAAAAGAATGGTTACTTCGTAAGTTGTACAACGTATGGATTTCATTTAGCAGAGTTAAATTCCATACACTTTCAAGCTGTATTTTCACCTTCTAATTATGTGCTATTTAGCAAGTCTTTATTCTCAAACCACTTTTTTGTTAAGATTAGTAATATAGGAATTGCAATAAGGTGCAGTTTATATTCTGAAAAGGACAAACAGCATGGAATAGCATGCTTCATTAATGGTTCTTCTCTTACCAGCTGGTCAAGAACTTGTGACAAAGAATCATAGGTATTATGTATTTTTGCCCTCTTCAGTTCTAACACTAAAAAACATTTAGAAACAGTTGGAATTTCCTTCCTTAAATTATAAGCATTTAAGTTATACTGTATGTTTTCTTAAATGTACTAATAATGAAATTTTCAGGTTTCCAATGTGAAAATCAAATTAAATTTTATGATTAGTGTTCTCTGAAAGTAATATTTAGTATACATGCATGTACATTATTTTGCACTTGAAATTCCAACAGTCCTAGAGTTCTTTGATTTTTGTAAAAAAATAATAATCTATATAGAGTACATAGTGTATGGTGAGGGCTAGCATTAACACTGGACAAACTAAAAAGAATATAATATAAAGGTTTGACCACTTGCCTGACATAAACATATGTGATACAAGTGCAGCCAGGAGTGAATTACCTGGCCAAGTCACATACGTTGGTGCTGTCCTGCTGTGTCCCCCATCTTAATATGGGAAATCCATTCTTCACAAGTGCAGAATGGACTTCCTCCTGCTACTACAGCCCGCTAAGAGAGATGTTGCAGTCTTTGACTGTTGACATCACTCCCAAAATTGCGCCCTGAATACCTTGTGAGTGGCATTTCGGGCACATGTGACAGAACTGTGGAGGGAACACAGTTCTCCTCCACAGCACAACTATAATGATGTCTGTTTGTGCAGATATTGTCTGCAGCAGTGGGAAAGGATGATCACTGCTCCTTGTCCCATGCTCTGCTGAACCCTGCAATAAGTTGAGGGGTTGGGGCTAAGATAGGGAGTGGAGTAATAATGGGAAATAATGTTTTGGTGTGGGGGGTGGGTAGTGGGTGTACAATAATATTTTTTTTGTTTGGCCAGGGAATATATTTAATAAAAACATGACATGTATAATGATACATGGGGAGGGGTTATTAAACAGTGGTGGGCAAATTGACACTGGATGTGAGGGTGGGGGCTCTGCCACTTGGATCTTTTACAACTGCAGGGGTGGGGGTAGATAATGCTGGGGATCTTTTGCCACTGGGGTCCTATTTCTGATGGGGTTGGGAAGTAATTTTACATTGGGGACATAAGAACATGGGGGTGGGGGTTGAACACACCGCGAACATATATATTGAGATAAAAAATTTAAATATATTATTAAACATAGCTTTTAAACTTTTTTAAATTGAAAGAAATCCATTTCTGATTTTTTTTTGGATAAAAAAAAAGTAATTGGTTATGTGGTGAAAGGATACCTAAATAATGAATAGTGACATTATGGATAATACTAAATTCTACGCAGTTGTTGATCAAGTTGCAAGTAATATATTTTCACTAAAAAGGCACAATCACAGGTATAACTATCAGAATATATGTTCAATTTGCACAAAGTTTGCAGAAGACATAATATAGAAATGGGATTGGCACCACAAAGGTGTATTTGAATCTTCGGACTAAGGTGTAAGGCTCTCCCAACTAGACTCTGACGGTAGCCTGTAAAATGATCTGCGGTACTCAATAGGACAAATATCTTACTCACAAACTGTAAAGAGAGCTACTGTACAGAAAACAGGAGAGACCACACAGAGCATTCTGATGGTAAGAATAGTCATCACTTACTATTGTCTTACTTCTGGGGCCTCTATGTTGCTAGTAAGTCTCAGGCAATTATCTCAAGGGGTAAATTTACTAAGCATTGGTTTTTCATTAGTTTTGAAACCGCTGCACATTGCTAGCAAATTGAAGCACCAAACCATAATATTTACTATTCAGCAAAAATGATGGGATTTTGTAAACAAGCATTGATGAGGATCTGATTATTTTGGTATTGTGGGGGCTTTATAGTTCTCCTACAAGGGAATACTATATGATTAATATATTAATGGAAAATATATTGTTTCATTTTATAAATATATATATATATATATATGATTTATCTGTTTTAGTTACAAGACAATTACATAATTATTAATTGGTATTTAAAAGTACTTTTATTTAATGGCTAAATAAATGGCTAGTGTGTTTTTATTTAATGGCTGTATAAATTGTACCCACATCACAAAAGATAACACTTCCTCCCTTATTAAAATAACTGATTAATCATTATTTAATATTGCCCCTTTGCTATAATGAATACATAACATTGTTCTTTTTGCCACTTAACTAGCTAACATTTTTTTTTTTAAATGAACTGCTCAAAAATTGTTTTTAATAATTGAATTAAGTTAAGAACATATAGTACAAACTTATCAAACATGATTTTAAAATAAGCAAAAAACATTTTTATTTTTCTTAACAAGTATTTAAAATATTGAAATGTAAAATATTGAAAAACAATATATAGGGCCATCAATAATCAGACCATTGCGCATCATGGCTTTGCATTAACCTGGCAGCAGCACCTCTATGCAGCCACCAGGTAGTATACACTGAGAGGCTGAGGATTGCTTTATTTTCAAATCATCCTACATTGGTGGTTGCCATTTAAATCTATTCAGAATTTGCATCTATTTATTGAAAAAAATTTCTCTCTTTTCACCAGGGAAAGATATTTACTCACAAACTGGGAATTACTGAACTGAAAACATAATATATGTCAGCCTTGATTCACTTGGTGGTAAACAATTATTCCCAATAGGGACTTACTTTCAACACATTGTATATCAGCTTTGGTTAATTTTATGCTTTTTCTATATCGGTTGACTATCACATGTACTCTGGTGACCTGATTTGTTCTAAATTATAGCACCATTTTGACTCATTATACCAGTCCTTGGAAATTATAAATGAGAGACGATATTTACATTTTATTATACATCCTTTATGTTGTGTGTCATGTGAGGTTTCATACAGTATATGATTTTTTAACTTGTACCAGTAAAAGTGATGTTTTAATTTGTATTATACCTTTGTTTGTGGTGGGTTAGTGCCCAACACATGAGCGTACCTTTTTTGCTTTGTACCTATATAGTGCATAAGAAGCCAAAAACTGTTAAATTGATATAATTAACTTATGAGACAATACTATTTTATTAATATATTATTGGAAAAATTATTGCTTAAGTTATTTTTTGTTTAAAAACAATATAATTGATCAAGTTTATTTACAGAACAATATTAAGTAATTATTAATTGGTGTTTAAAAGTGCTTTTTATTAAATGGCTATATAACTGTTACCCACATAATAAACGATAACACGTACACCATTATTAAAAGCATTTAACACCAATTAATAATGGCTTAAGATTGCCCCTTTAATATAATGAATAAATATTATTGCTCTTTTAACCACTGAACTGGCTAACATTTTCTTTTCCAAAAATTGCTCAGAAATAAAAATATTGAATTGTAAAACATTGATAACCAATATAGTATAGAGCTATAAATAATTGGACTATTGCAACATTGCGGCTTTGCATGTCCCTGACAGCAGCAGCACCTCCCTGCAGCGACCAGGTATGAATTGAGGGCTGGGAAGTTCTTCATTTATATTTACCAGATGGCTGCTCCTCTCTGTAGCCACCAGGTGGGAGATCCCAATAGCATTGCAGACTCTGAGGCAGGGATGAGAGGGGCTGGGAAGTCCTTCTGACATTGGCAGCTGCAGTAAGATTATCTTCTATCAGTCCCCCACCGGCCAATTCTGACTGGCAATTGGTTAATAAACTATAACTTTTCCACTAGTATATTCATGAAAAAATATTTTCCCAAACTGAGAATAATCCACTTGCTTCAAAATAAACAAACAACTGGTATCTGATTCTTATATTAACAGGGGCGCCTACTGCTGTGCCGGGCCCAGGAAATGGAAGAGGGCATGGCCAATGCAGTGAGGTGTGGCCAGTCCCCCTCCTTAGTAAACTTGAAAAAAAGTAGTAGTTGTTGCACGCATCACCCAGAGGGGCGATGGCATCTGGGCTGATGGGTGCCGCCTACTGGTGGTGATCGTTCACCCCCTGCATTCACACCCTGAATGCTAGGCTGGGGAGAGAGGCTAATAAAAAGACAGTCACTCCTTTCTCTCCAGCACTATCTACAATGGGGGGTGGGCCCTGGACCCCTCATGCCTTTCCAATGGGCCTGGACCCAGATTAAAGGTACCCAGTCCCACCCCAACAGTGCCATTGCATATCAGACTTCCAAACTAAAGAACCTTATGGATGACTTTCCCAGGGGTGCCCGGGGTTCTAATTACCCAGGCCCAGGTTTCCCCCCTTACCTGGCAGCAGCAGCTGCAGCTTTTCTTCTCAGCCCAGCACATGCTGTTGTGTGCTGGGCTATAGTGTGGCCAGGGACGTGCTTAAAATACATTTGTTTCTGTCAGTGTGCATGGCCACGCCTCGTGTGATTAGACCACACTCCTTGAAAAGTACCTGTTCCCAGTCATGCTCTCTACTGCCCTTGTCTCTCTCAGTTCTAACTGATTTAAATGTGACATCCCTGAGGCTGATATTTTTCACTGTTTACAGTCCTGTCCTAGAATCCAAACTATTTAGAACAAACTCCAAGACTATATTGACAAAACTTTAATAATCCCTTTTATAACAACTAAAGAATAGGCCTTTTGGAACATTTATACAGACTCCCAAGACAACCAAAGAGGACAGATTTACTCATCACTAAATTGGCAGTGGCCACAAAGAAAATGGTACTCTCCCAGTGGATAGTCTTTGATCTCCACTACTTTACTGTTTTATTTCCCATGATCACTTTCCTCTTATGATGGATTGAACTGAAACATTGGCAAAAACTGTAAGGAAGGCCTGGCAGAATAATTCTTTAATTACTGGTTGCCCTGTATTTGAAACGTCTACCTTAAGATTGTAGATTCTTTACAGGACTGTTTAAATTTTCTTAGTACAACTTAGAAGTTCTCAGCCATGGTACTGCATTCCATTTAACCCATTTTTTTTTGTATAATAGTTTTTATTAGTTTTGAACAAAAATAAAGCCAAGAACAACAGTACATAGTGCAGGCGATATCAAAGAAATTTGACTAAATTGAATAGTCAGCATAATATACCGAATACAATAACCGTACAACAAAATATTCAATTTGCTTACCATGTACTACCGAATTTGGCAACAGACAATTATAGACCAGAGAAAACATCAGGGAGAGCAAGAAAGAGAATAAGACAAGAAGAAAGACAAAACAGTGACACAAATGGAAAACATAGATACACGGGCCAGATTCTAGTCCTAGAAGCATTCCTAAAACGGCATAGTGAAACATATATATATAAAGTGATAAATAAAAAAAATAAAAAATATAAAAAATAATCAGGTAGTCTCATATTGTGGGGAATGTAATTGTGACAAATCTGTAGGGCCAGTAACAGTCTCTCCGCTCCTGATATGCCTTCCATTTCAGCCAATGTTTCCACACCAAAGAAGGCGATATCGAGTATATACCGCCTGCAGTTTCAAATAAAAAATGCTTATGAGTATTATTAACAATAGATTGGATGGTGGGTATAGACTGTGATTTCCACAACTGTCCAATCGCCGCCTTGGTGGATATGAGGACATGGCCAGCAATATACCTGTCGCCTTGCGATAATTCAGATGGTGAGTAATGGAATAGAGCAAACAAAGGGTTCATTGGTACCTCTACCCTCAGCACCTCCCAGATAAAAGAAAGCACTTCGATCCACAGCGGGTTCAGAGTTGGGCAGTCCCAGAAAATGTGTAGAATAGTACCCACGTGGCCGCAATTCCTCCAGCAAAGCCGAGAGACCAAGGGCCAAATGCTATGAAGCCGCTGTGGAGTAAAGTATGCCCTTTGGCATAATTTAAAGTATATTTCAGAATGTTGGAGGTATTTCAAAATCTTAAAGCACAGTGAGGAAATGGAGTCCCACTCTTCCTCTCGCAGAACAATAGAGAGGTCTCTTTCTCATTTCAACTGCAGGGGAGTCTTACCCTGTTTAGACAGGAGAATAATATACTGATACCTTTTAGAAATCCCACCACCATGATCAGGGGAAGACATCCTAGAGCGAAAAGAAGCAGGAAGGGGGACGGAACCTCCAAACCCCCCACCACAGGACTGAAGCCAATGACGTATCTGTATATATTTAAAGAAGTCCTGTTTCGTAATACCTGAATGACTTTGTAGTCTAGAGAAGGGCATGAAACCTCCCTCCAAGCATAGATCCTTCAAATGCACAATCCCAGTACCAATCCAATCATCCAACACAAGATTAGGTATGATACAAGCGATAGTTCTGATAGGCAAGTCGGCCGACGGCAACAAAACAGTCGAATCAGATGCAACAATCTTATGCCAAAGCTTCAAGGTGCATCTAATCGCTTCCCCTGGGCCCTGCCACTTGGGAACGCTATAGGCGGGCATTAAAAATAGGTCTCTCATGTCTATCTGACCCATGAAAGACCATTCAGTGAGGACACATGGTTTGGGATTGTGCATATTGAACCAATCTCGAGCCTGACTAAGAAGGCAAGCGGAATGGTACACCTCTAAATTAGGGTAGGCTACACCTCCGACATTCTTAGGTAACATCAAAACCTGCCTAGCAAACGGGGCCTAGACCCCTTCCATATATAATGAGAAATAATCTTGTTAGCTTGTATGATAATAGGTTTGGGGAAGTTGCGAGGGATATCCCGAAACAAGTATTGAAGTTTAGGGAGTAAAATCATCTTAGTTGCGGAGATGCGTCCTAACCAGGAAATTTCATGGAGGGACCATTCTTTAATTAGTTTTTCGAAAGTGCTTAAGAGGGGTGAATAATTACAGTCATACAAGTCTCTGTCTAAGGAGAGCTGAATACCCAAATACTTGATAGATCTCTCTTGCCAAGCGTATCTATATCTATCTTTGAGCAAGGTCACAATGCGTGGTGTATTGTGAAGCGGTAGAGCTTCGGTTTTGGAAGTGTTTAATTGGTAATAGGAAACCCTGGAATACCGATCCAGGATAACATGGAGAGCAGGTAGAGAGGTGTCAGGGTGAGTTAGGCAAAGTAAAATGTTGTCAGCGAATAGACTGATCTTGTGAATCAGACCTCCGATCTCTGGACCTGCAACTGTTAGCTCAGACCTAATGGCTTCGGCCAGAGGCTCAATAGCTAAGGCAAAAATAAGGGGTGACAGGGGGCAACCCTGCCTAGTACCATTTGAAATGTCAAAGTCCCCAGACAAACAACCATTGAGAAACACCCCTTGCAGAGCGGGCAGAATATAAAGCAAATATAGGCCCTCATTCCGAGTTGTTCGCTCGCAAGGCGATTATAGCAGAGTTACACACGCTAAGCCGCCGCCTACTGGGAGTGAATCTAAACATCTTAAATGTGCGACCGATGTATTCGCAATATTGCGATCAAAACCGAGTTAGCAGTTTCTGAGTAACTCCAGACTTACTCTGCCTGTGCGATCAATTCAGTGCTTTTCGGTCCCGGCTGACGTCATAAACACACCCAGCGTTCGCCCAAGCACTCCCACCGTTTCTCCAGACACGCCTGCGTTTTTTCCGGAAACGGTAGCGTTTCCAGCCACACGCCCCTAAAACGCCGTACATCCGCCCAGTAACACCCATTTCCTGTCAATCACAATGCGTTCTCCGGAGCGACGAAAAAGCCGTGAGTAAAATTACTTTCTTCTTAGTAAAGTTACTTGACGCATGCGCAGTGCGAACATTACGCATGCGCACTAAGAGAATTCTCACTGCGATGCGATGAAAAATACCGAGCGAACAACTCGGAATGAGGGCCATAGAGTCCAAGAACCACCAGCAAACCCAAACTTATCCAGAACAGCTCTCAAATAACCCCAGTGGAGTCTGTCAAACGCCTTTTTGGCATCCAGTGATAGTATGAGAAGGGGCGTTTTATGTGCTTCGCAATACTCTAGTATGTTATACACTCTCCGAGTGTTGTCCAGGGCCTGCCTGCCCGGGACAAAGCCAACCTAGTCAGCAGCTATGAGAGAAGGAAGCAGTGGGGAAAGGCAGTTGGCAATAAGCTTTGCAAAAAGCTTAACGTCTGTGTTCAACAAGGCTATGGGACGATAGTTTGGGACGGAAGTAGGGGGCTTAATAGGTTTATGAATAGCAACTATTTGTGCCTCAAGCATTTCCCTCGGAAACCTCCCCACAACCGATGCCTCATTGAAAAGAAACAACAGTACAGGGGCCAACTCAGCCTTAAATGATTTGTAAAAATTTGAGGGAAAGCCATCAGGGCCAGGAGCCTTGTCTCTCAGGAGATCAGTAATGGCTGCTTCTAGTTCTTTAATTGTCCAACGGGAGCCAAGGGACAGGCAGGTTGCAGAGTCCAGTGTCGGGAGGGAGATCTCCTTCAAGAAGGACTGAATGTCAGCTGCACTAGGTTGAAGAATAGTCTGGTCTGGTTGTAAACCATAGAGTCGAGAAGAATACTCTGCAAAGGTGTTTGCAATATCATAAGGGTCAGACACTATAGATCCTGTGGAGGAACATACATAGTGAATTCTAGCTCGCTTACCACTTAATTTCCATGCCAATAGGCGGCCCGCCTTATTACCAAGTACATAAAACAAGAGATGTGCACCGGAAATTTTTTCGGGTTTTGTGTTTTGGTTTTGGATTCGGTTCCGCGGCCATGTTTTGGATTAGGACGCGTTTTGGCAAAACCTCCCTGAAATTTTTTTGTCGGATTCGGGTGTTTGTTTTCAAAACCCCCTCAAAAACAGCTTAAATCATAGAATTTGGTGGTAATTTTGATCCTATAGTATTATTAACCTCAATAACCATAATTTCCACAAATTTCCAGTCTGGAAATATAGGTCCCAATCACTGGAAGAAAATGACAAAATCACTGGAATTATTTGTTCTAATCAGTGGTATTATTGGTCCAAATCACTGGAAGAAAATGACAAAATCACTGGAATCATTTGGCAAGATCACTGTAATTAATAATTAATTATAAATCACTGATATTAATTGGTAAAATTTCGCTATCGCCTGCCTAGTGAAGTGGAATCTAGATGGGATTTTGTACCGGGGACACAATAACTTCATCAATTGTCTAAATCCCAATGCACTAATGGCGGAAAATGGGCGCATGTCTAACTGATTATACTGAGAACTGATTATACTGATCAATCACTGATTATACTGAGCACTGATTTTTTTTTTAACATAATTTTTATTTGTGGGATCACAAAAGCGAACAGAAACCAACAAATAGTGGTTATAGCATAGTACATTGCAAATACAGCTTAATAGTTGGTGACTATAAAGATGACCAAAAAAACAAACAAACAAAAAACAGTGATCCATTTTTGATCCATAAAGCGGGTAGTATAAAATAGAAAGAATGGCAGTCAGCAGAGAAGCTAACCGACTGAGACTGAAAAGTAAAAGTAGAGAGAGGTCAAGAAGAAAGAAAGACAGAGAAAAGGAGAGAGAAAGAGAGAGAGAGACAAAATAAGGTAGAATAGAGTCCCCGGGGGGGTCCCATCAAATATAGTGCGAGGCATCACTAATTAAAAGGTGAAGGGGCATGTTGGGTAGTCAGCCATGGGCTCCATATTTTATCGAATGACTTAGAGGAGCAATTTATAATGCTAGTCATGTAGTCCATGCGGTAAACGTACCAGATACGGGCAATTATAGATTGCATGGAAGGCGGGATAGGGTTTTTCCAATCTGCAGCCAAGTGACATGTAATGCAGAGACTATATGACGCAACAGTTTATTTTGAAATGTTGTCAGTGTTGGCAGGTTTAAGGGGAGAAGAATGTATTTAGGGTCAAAAGGAATAGGAGTCTGCAATAAGCTGGAAATAAAATTAATCACCTCCCTCCATATGTTTACTATTTTAGGGCAGGATCACCATATGTATAGAAAAGAGCTCTCTGCTCCACATCCTCTCCAACACCTATCCGATGTATCCTGGTACATTTTTCTCAAATGAGACGGTACATAATACCATCTATATAATAATTTATAAACATTCTCCTTGATTCTAACGCAGATGGAGCTAGATGCCGCGTTACCCCAGGCTTCAGACCATTCCTCGTCATCTAAGGCCAGGCCTAGGTCCAGTTCCCATGCTTTCTCATGAGGATCACGCTGAGAGGAAGTTTCCCCAATGAGCGTAGTATATAAAAGGGAGATTAGGCCCTTGGTTGAATGACGTCTGAAACATATAGTCTCGAGCATGGTCATGGGTCTGCTAGAGAGGACGTGTCTCAGTGTGGAATAAAGTGTCGGAGTTTATAAAAATTGGTAAAAATACCTGGAGGGAATATTAGTACTTTCTTGAATCTGAGAAAATTGAGGAAAGCTAGTGTCCCTGGTGATATCATTCAGATATAAGATACCTCTATCCTGCCAAGGAGCAAACAATTATTTATTTGTACCTGGAGGGAATGCAGGGTTGTGTAATATTGGGATGATAGGGGATGGGGCTGGGGCCAAGCCGTATTTCCTATTGGCAAAGTCCCAAACCATCAGTGAACGTGAAACTATGGGGTGGGATGCCACATTTCTAGGACGGCAGGGTTTCGGAAGCCAGAGAAAAGAGAGTAGAGAGACCCAGTTCGGCGGCTTCTATAGATACCCAGATCCTTCGAGATTCAGGATTGCACCATTGTACACAGTGTGAAAGCTGTGTGGCTAAGTAATATCTTTGAAAGTCTGGAATGCCTAGGCCGCCACTATGTGTGGGGCACTGTAGAAGTTTCAATCGGACTTGGGGACGCTTATTTGTCCATATGAATTGTGACATGTGGAATTGTAAGAATTTGAACACAGATGGAGGAATAAATATCGTGAGGGTCTGGAATAGGTAAAGTATCCGAGGGAGCACGTTCATCTTCACTGAGTTTACCCTACCTATCCAGGAGATAAAAAGGTTGGACCATGAAGACAGATCTGATTTAATTCGGTCTAAAAGTCTAGGGAAATTAGCTTGATAAAGTTGATGATGGCTATGTGTTAGGAAAATGCCTAAGTATTTAATTTTTTGCTTGTGCCATTGAAATGGGAAGGAATTTTCCAAAGAGAGCTTAATCGGGCCAGGGATATAAAAATGCAATACTTCAGTTTTACCCGTGTTAAGTTCATACCCTGAATGTTTACAATAGAGGTCTATCTCAGAGAGGAGCGGCTGTAACGACTGAGACGGGGATCCCAGGGATATAAGGACATCGTCAGCGTATAACGCAATTTTGTGTTCGTAAGGACCTACCCGCACTCCAGCTATAGCTGCATTAGATCGAATCCTTGCTGCCAACGGCTCCATAACCAAGGCAAATAGCAATGGGGAGAGCGGGCATCCCTGTCTGGTGCCGTTAGTTATACCAAATGTGGAAGAGGTTAACAGAAACCGTGGCAGTAGGGGATCTATAAAGCGCCGAGACACCATCCTGAAATTTGCCAGAAAAGCCCATCCTCCGGAATACCGAGAAAGCAAAGGGCCAGGAAATACTGTCAAAAGCCTTCTCAGCATCCAGTGCTAGCAACAATGAGGGTAGCTTTTGTTTATGGATGGAGTAAATCAGATCTATGGCTCTCCTGGTATTATCGAAGGCCTGACGGCCAGAGATGAAGCCCACTTGGTCCGGGTGTTTCAATTGTGTGAGTAGGGGAGCTAAGCGGTTGGCTAAGATTTTAGCATAAATCTTAAGATCAACATTCAGCAATGAGATCGGGCGATAGTTTGAATATTGTGTTGGATCCTTCTCCTGCTTCGGAATCACAATAATGTCGGCTTGCACAGTTGCTGGCGCAAACGATGCTCCCTCCAGAACATTGTTAAAGAGTGAGGTAAGATAAGGGGCTAATTCCGTAAGGAATGTTTTATAATAGTGAGCGGTAAAGCCATCTGGGCCAGGTGCAGCCGACGACCACATAGATTTGATAGCGGTAACCGTCTCTTCCAGTAAAATATCCTCATTGAGAAGAGAAATATGTTGCTCTGTCAGGCATGGTAATGGGGTACCTGAGAGGTTTGAACGTACTCCCTCCGGACCGTCGGAGGGGAGAGGGGGGCAGGGAGATTATACAAGGAGCTATAAAAGTTCCAAAATTCCTCCACCATCAGTTTAGGATCATTAGTGAGTGTGTTTATTGTAGTAGAATGCAGTTTTTCTATCATTCCCATAGCTCGCTTACTTCTCAGTTTATTGGCTAAGAGACTATTTTATCTGCTTTGTCGTAAATTTTTTGACGGAGCTTCTGTAGTATAGCTGCCGCTCTTTGCGATAAAAGGGTATTTAACTGACCCCTGAGGTTATTTATCTGGGAAAGCAGGGAGTCACTCGGGGTATTTTTATGTTGGGCTAAGAGCGCAGAAATTTGAGATTCCAATGAGGAAACTTCCTGTGCTGCTTTCTTACGTATGGCTGAGGCCTTGGTCATGAAATGACCATGAATGGTAGCTTTATGTGCCTCCCAAACTAGACTAGGAGAGACTTCTTGTGAGGCGTTTTCCTCAAAAATAATTTCAGGTTTAATTTAGTGTCTGAGAGAGTGGAGGGATGCAAAAGGAGGGTATCATTGAGACGCCACTTACGTGTCTTATTAGGGGTTCTACAGAGTTCTACCAGGATATAAACTCCCGCATGGTCCGTCCATGAACAGGGAGTGATGCCTGTATCAGCAATAAATGTCGTGAGTGACTGAGACACATGTATCATATCTATTCGAGAGTAATGTTGATGAGGGGCAGAAAAGTGGGTATAATCCCTAGCAGTGGACTGTTTAAGATGGCAGGTGTCTCGTAGATCAAGCTATGTGAGGGAGGATATTAATGTAAGGGCGGCTTCCGTCGGGGATGCTTCCTTCTTATTTTTAGGGGGATTAGATTTATCTAAGAAAGGATCAATCACAGTATTAAAGTCTCCACCCAAAATGATGTAGCCCTGCGCTACTCTATTAAGACGCAAAAAGAGTTTGTGGAAAAAACGTGATTGGTCTTGTTTAGGGGCATATACAGACACAAGTGTTAGAGTTTCAGTGTGGAGTGTACCAATCACTATAAGGTATCGGCCGTCAGGATCAGCTATGGTTGTGGTGTGTACAAATGGGATATTACGGTGGATCAGTATAGCTACCCCCCTTTTTTTACAGTCAGCAGAGGCAAAGAAGGTCTGGATAAACTGCTTACCTTGAAGTCGGGAACGTATACCAGTGAAATGGGTCTCCTGAAGTAAAACTATATCAGCCTTCTCTCTCCGACAGGCGGATAACATCACTGTACGTTTCTTGGGAGAATTAAGCCCATTAACATTTATAGAAAACAATTTAAGTGCCATGTGATACCAAAGAATGGAAGAGGATCAGTGGAAAGCCATCCCGGGGAGGAAAAGAAAGGAGAGAAAAAGAATGGCAAGAAACAAGAAGCAGAGATTTAGGAGAAGAGAAAGTAACAGAGAACCCATACGGGAAAAACCCTGGAATATAGGGTCCCAATCAAGGACCGCTACACAGATATTAAACATTATATGTCTTATTAACAAATAAAGGGAGCACGGGGGGTAGCGGGAACAGCAAACCAACGCAGGAGAAGCAGGTCCCTCTGGACCGCAATAGTTGAGTCGGCCGTAGCCGAAGATACAATCATGTAACCCAGAATACAGAAAAACAAAAACATACTGTGTCATAACAAAACAAAAAGGGGGAGGGGAGGGGGGGGAATCAAGGGATAATAGGGTGAGCAAGGTAAGCCAAGCACAACAATATAAAGCTAGGCATAACATATAACGAACATTAAAGCCTGGTAAGCAATATCAGAACAAACATTAAAGTCCGGTAAGCGATATCAAAAACCAATAACATATGCATTAAGGAAAATAGGATGGAGGCCAGAGTCCCCGCCTGTCAACAAAGAACACAGTACAAGGAGATGTATCCCTAAAACAGTGGGGAATATCTGCTTAGAGCTAAGAGTGTCCGCTAAGATCAAGGGGGGTCATTAGTGCCAATGCGATGACGAGTTACCCTCGTCTATTCAGGCGGTGGAATCTGGGGGCGTTTTGGCCCCGATGAAGAGGCATTTCCACCATCAGGTGATGTTACAGGGAGAAGATCAAGGTTAGCCAACAGCTCCTGACCCTGAGTCAAAACTGAGCACTGATTTTACTGAGCACTGATGATACTACGGAGAACTGACACTGAGCATCGAGAACAGCACTGGACTATTGTACTGTAGTATACTGGTCACCACAATGCTGCACTGTACTACTATATACTGCTCACAACAATGCAGCACAGATATGGATACTTGAAGTGACACGGAGCTGCAAGATACAGCAATGGCCTACTGTACTGTACAACTATATACTGTTGGTCAACAAAATGCAGCACTATACTACTATAAATACTGCTCACAAAAATGCAGCACAGATATGGAATGGATACTTGCAGTGACACAGAGCTGCAAGATACAGCAATGGCCTACTGTACTGTACAACTATATACTGTTGGTCACCAAAATGCAGCACACTGAGCACAGATATTTGCAGCACACTGAGCACAGATATGGAGCTTTTCAGGCAGAGAACGTAGATATTTGCAGCACACTGAGCACAGATATTTGCAGCACACTGAGCACAGAAATGGAGCTTTTCAGTGAGAGAATGTAGCCACGTCCTCTCCGTTCAATCTCCAATGCACGAGTGAAAATGGCAGCAACGCGCGGCTCTTTATATAGAATACGAATCTCGTGAGAATCCGACAGCGGGATGATGACGTTCGGCCGCGTTCGGGTTAACCGAGCAAGGCGGGAAGATCCGAGGCTGACTCGGAACCGTGTAAAATAGGTGAAGTTCGCGGGGGTTCGGATCTCAACGAACCGAACCCGCTCATCTCTACATAAAACCTCTGGTTCAGCCTAGCAATATTACGTTGCACATCCCGAAGGGAAAAAACATTAACCTTTTCCCTAGCAGCTAGCAGAAGCTTGAAAACAGTTCTATTTGAGAGGTTCAGCTGTATGAAGTAATTCAAGTCTGGCAGCCTCACTTTCAGCTAATAAACGCTCAGCATGGTGAGAGCGCCTATGTCACGATCCGGATACTGAAACACCATTTTCCTTCTGGATGTACGTCCTCCATGGGCCTCTGCTGCCACTCCTGTCTCGCTGACCGCCGCGCGCCACTGGGCGCATGTTATTCTGCTACTGCGGCCTACATCGCAAGTGTTGCACCTTCCCTATAGTACTTAATTCCCCTTCTTTGTTTGTTCATGGGCGCAGCCATGTTAGACTCCAGTCACATGACATTATTCCTCCTATCCACGGTGCTGGAGCCTTGTCATAATTGCTCAGCCAATCCCTGCTATGCAGCAGGTATAAATATCCGGTCCCAGCTCCCAAAAGATCGTCAGTGCTTTCATTGTCATCTGTGATTCCAGCATACAAGCTTCACTACAGATTTTCTCCTGCAATTCCATTCTGCAGATCAGCCTGACTTCCCTGGTGATTACACTCTGCTGTGTAACCCGACTCTCCAGTGTTAACCCCTACAGCCTACTTTGGATTCCTGTGTTTGAAGTTTTGCTTTGCAGTAATCATCCTTCATTCTTCAGTTCCTGCGTACTCCAGTTTCATTCCTCATCTTCCAGTGAACCCCAGCCTCATTTATTGTTTACAGGACTTTCTTCCATATTCCAGGTTACTGGTCTTCACCGATTGTGAACTTAATTATCACGTGTGACTTTATATTATTCTTTTGCACGTTTTATGACTTTTCATTTAATAAAATCACTGAAAGATATTTCCAGTTGTCGTGGTCACGCCTTCGAGCATCCTTGCTACTGTCTTTACGCATGTCCAGGAGTCCCATCGCTCCTCCAACATTCAGGTACCCGTCAACCCCTACAACTGAGGCTCCCAGTCACGGTTTTCAGCCCTCAGTTGTGACAGCCTAAGTCTGGAAGCTGTTTGGATGGCAGAGCCCCAAATCACCACCTTAAAGGAGTACCAGTTATTAAAAATCGAGGTATCCTCCGGGTTATTCGTGTCTAGTTATAACTGTATAGAGCGTTGTATAGTGAGAAAAGCATCGGGGTAGTTAAGTAAAAAATTCCACAATCTTCAATGCCCTGGAGAGACTTTACAAGCTTCCTGTTCCCATACTACCAATAGTGGGGAATGGTCTGACCAAGACATCGGCAATATAGTAACTTCACGTATGGCTGTCAGAGTCTCTTTACTAGTCAAGGCAAGGTCTATCCTAGAATACGAGGAATGAACATGCGAGTAGAAAGAGTAGTCCCTGATAGTGGGATGTTTAGTTCTCCATGAATCATAAAGATCGTATTCACTTAATAACTGGCGAAGGCCAGCCTTCCCAGCCCTGTAGTTACTCTTCACGTTCATTGATTCTAACGATGGAGGGATGGCTTTTGATGTCACACACCCACCCACGCCTGCGTTTTTTCTGCCACACCTGCGTTTTTCCAAACACTCCCTGAAAACGGTTAGTTGCCACCCAGAAATGCCCTCTTCATGTCAATCTTCCTGCATTTGGCCATGCGACAGGAATGTTCGTTAGACTCTGTGCAAACCCACAATGCTCATTGTACCTTTACGACACGCCTGTGCATTGCGGTGAATACACGTGCGCAGAAATGCCAATTTTTTAGCCTGATCACTGCGCTGCAAACAATGGCAGCTAGCGATCAACTCGGAATGACCCCCAAAGACTAATATATTTTCAGTAGTTGCTTTTTAACATTATGTTAATAATTTTAATAAAACATATTTTAATAAATATTAAGTTCAGTATAAAGCTAGTAATTGTTACACTTTTATCATTTTATACTTAGAAATCTAAATTAGTGCTAAAATTAATTTAAATCTATCAAAATCCTACATACTTGAAGGACTTCAAGAGCTCAGCTGTCCTTGTCCATTCAAATATATTTACCATACTGTCTTTTTTAAATGTGCACTATCATGGCCCTGTGGGAGCAAAATTGCATTATGGATTGAGTATCTGAGATAATGCATCTTTGTGCATCAATCTGTAGGAACTCTACTGTTCAACTGAGGATTTCACCAAGTGAATTGGGAGAAATTGTCACTAATAAATATGTGCATGACAATTTAAAGATAGACACAGATTTGGAAATCTGCACAATGGTAAAGTGATAAAACAGGAGGGACGTTTTATGTTTGCATCTATTAGGTTTTGACCTTTGAATCATTTTGGATTCCGACTCAGTTATGTACTTAGTTATATGCGGTATAGTGACATCTGTGCCTGTTGAACCAACATTGCTATTTTGCTCATAAATATTGCATGCGCTTCAGCCTGTTATGCAGTCAGTTTAGAAATCAGACATGGCATTTCACACACTTATAATTGTCCATATCTGCACATGATGATGCTTGACTGCAAATTTGTTTGATCTAGAAATTGAGGCAGTTTTCTTATGTTGTAATTATGGGCCTAATTCAGACCTGATCGGTGCTGTGTGTTTTCGCATACCAGCCGATCAGGTCTGAACTGCACATGCCAGACAGCCAACAGCCGTCTTAGCCCTGTGATCACCTCTGCCTGATTGACAGGCAGAGGCGCTTGCTGGGTGGAAGGGGGTGGGCCGGTAGTGTTTGGCCGTGTTTAGGGGGTGCAGTCTGTGCAATGCAAGCATGCGTCACATGCAGCTGCTGTGACCCTCACAGTGATGAGTTACTCCCTGTCAGCATGCAGGTGCTGCGCTGGTAGGGAGCTACTCCTAAAGTACAAAAGCATCGCTGCTATGCAATGCTTTTGTACTTGTGGTGGGGGGGGAGGGGTCGGGCCTGACATGAGGGGCGGACTAGTCCTGTCTGGGCGTCCCCCCACATGTCTGTGTGACTGATCGTAGATGTGCTAAATTTAGCACATCTACGATCAGGTCTGAATTAGGCATTATATGTTAGATTATTAAATTGTTGCAAGCTCATTGAAATTTTGTTTTTTATAATTATTTAAAAATATTATTTTTAATTATTGTGGCGTCAGTATCTTGACAGGACATATTAATTCCTAATTGTATATTGATAAAATAGTCCAATAACGGAAGTGGAGAAGCTGTAATTCAGTTGAGTGAACTAATCTATATCCGGTACACATATCACTTTATATTATGATTGCTCACAGTACAACAGTATCATTATTTCTGTATACTAACAAGTGCACTTGTTGCCCCATATCTCTATACAGATTGTCTGTTACTTGCATGAATAACAGCAACATAAATATGGCAGTCACTCTTATACTGAGGAAGTGTAGCACTGCACAACTATGAGGGGTCTATTTACTGAGACTTGGATGGAGATAAAATACCAGCTAATCGGCTCCTAACTGTCATTTTTCAAACCCAGCCTGTGACATGGCAGTTAGGAGCTGATTGGCGGGTACATTATCTCTGTCTGCTTTATCTTCAACCAAGGCTTAGTAAATAGACTGCTGAGTAATCATTATTGCATGAACTGGACCATCTAGGCCAACGGCATGAGCACAAATTACCCTTCATTATAGCAACTAAAGGGAGTATTAAAAAAAAGACTTTATTTTTATCTACTTTTTTCTATTTGGTATAGTGAGGAAGAAGTTTTATTCACCCCTTACCAATATACTGACATCCACTGTAGTGACTTACAATCTTTATCATTACCCTGGCATCCGCACATAATGAGTACCTCAAAGATCATTTACAGTAAGGCTAATAAGGCAGTCTCTGGGATGAAGTCTTTCTGTTTTAAGATGCCCATACTGCAGATGTCTGAGTTTTTGTTTCCCTGTTTTATTAAAAATGAGCTCCATCTAACCTTGAATTCAGCATGTCCATTCTTTACTGTTTTGCATTTATACTACAGGGTTGGGATTGTTTTGCCAGCGGTCGGGATCCCAAGGGTCTACCACGCAGCAGGTTAAGTGGCTCGTGGACATCCACAAGTGGGAAAGTCCCTATGTGTAGTCATGCCAACCTTCGGCATTGCCAGCGATCAGGATCCTTACCACCGGGATCCTGATTGCCAGTCATGTGACATCATCCCATTTTACATTCTCTCAGTTGGTAATTTGTGAACCTAGCTTGGTAGAATCAAAGTGTCATGACCTATCATTAATCTTTGGCTTTTTTAGTTAGTTCCATGTATAATTACTGAGACCCACCAGATGACTTACGCCATGCAATAATTACTTACATGACCCACATTTTTATCTAGTAGATTATAAAAGCAATTTCATATTTAAAGTATTGTTACCTGGATGTTGTGATTTATAGTTCTTTGATACATGACTTTAGCTTTATACTACTGGTTATTAACTGGGCAGGCAAAAAATATGCAGGCAAGTTCCTATGTGCACACACCCATTGACAGTCTAGTGACTTGGATGAGACACTATTGACAGTAAAAGTAAGGTAAGAGACTGCAGGGGAAAGGAGCAAGAGTCTGATTGGAAGGAGAGCTAGAGTCTGAGAAGCAAGTGGGGATGATTCTGAGTGGGGGAGGGATGGAAAAAAATCACAAGAAAATAAAGGTGGTATAAGGATTATAAAGTAAATAGGAGAACAAGGGGGGCTGAAGAAAGAGATGGTACTGCATAAAAGAAACTAGAGAAAATAAAGACAAAAAACAACAACAGGCAATGCCTGGATTAAATGCAATCTTCTTATATTTACCATGGTTTCCTAACAATTTAGCATGATATGATTGCTATGAATGCCGGATTTGGATGCAATTTGATTGGCTAAACTCAGAGAGTTGCAGAATGTTTTCAGTAGTATTATAGTAATGGCATCCGAAGTGCATATTTATTCATTTTCTAAGCTTTCTTTGACACAAATATTGTGCTCCTTTACGACTATTTGATATCAAATTAAATATAATTTTGTATCAGATATTTTGTCAATATGAAAGGTTTGTTCCCCTAAATTTTTTAAATGTTCAATGATTTCAATAATACACAATACTTGTATGTAAAACAAACATTAATTCAAAGAATTTGCAACATTACAAGTATACATCAAAAAAAGAAATGTATCAAGTCTTTGATTTTACATGCTTAAAATAGATGCACCAACCAGATATCGGTGTTGTGCATTAATGTCATATACAGTATACAATATAGTACTGTATGAAGTACCACGGACTAAGCTGGAAAAATGTGTGGGACATAACTGCCATATTTGTAGGGTCAGACTGTGGTGTGTTATGTGCAGGTATGTACTGAATTACAGCATATAGGGGCATTGAACCTATACAGTTCACTGTTTGGTATAAATTGTGGAGCTTTTGGCCAAATTCACTAAGGATAACTATTGTGATTCCCAGCACAGTATCCTGATGGTTGGGAATCTATGCATGAACAGGTTCTGTATATGTGTAGAACAGGTCCTGCGATCGCATTGCAGAAATGCAATCGCCTCTGCCTGATTGACAGGCAGAGCCATTTGGGAGGAGGGATGGGCTGGCTTGCGATGCCAGAAAAGGGGTCAAGTTGCCCCCATTTTCCAGGAGTAGCAAGGCAAAGGACTGCATCATGAGGCGAAGATTCCTTGGCCTCACAAGCCACCCTGCAATGACAAGCCTGAGTAAGCTTAGGGTACAGTCGCAGATGAACATCCCATATGCAATTGCATCACAAATGCAGAAAGGATGCGGTATGCACCTCCAGCTTCATTTGCATTGCAAAGGATTGCATTTATAAAACTGCTTCAAGCAGCTTTGCAATTGCAATCCTTGTGGAATTAGGCCCTTTATCAGCACATGCACAATGTTAGATCACACAGGCACACTATCTAGGCCGGAGATCCAAATAGCTTCATTAACCCCAGTCAAGATCTGAAAACATTTACTTTTTTGTAGATTATTAAATAGCACAATGTCCACATTGTATGGGCACTGTGGTGTACTCTGTTCATTATAAGCTCAATAAATACATTAGCCTAGTTATTTCACTGAGTAGTATTCATACGGAAATAACAGGTTACTGTATTTATGATTACCATGACCCAAAGCTTGATAAATAGACCTCCTAGGTGAAAAGGGACCTGCTTTGTTCATTTTTTTTAAACTTTTTTTTTTTTAAAGAAAAATACTTTGTTTATTGCCATAAGAGATCCTTTTAAATTGTTTAGAGTGTTTGGTGGATTGCTGCTGTATACAGACATTTTCATATATACTGTTAGATTTAATATAAATTTGCATGGACTTGTCTAATTTTACATACATTATCATATATTTATTTGCTGTTTATATATTAATTTATGTAGAATATTTAATTAATTAGTTTGTTTGCAATATTAAACATTTAAAGTATTAAAATTAAGAAGTCATATGTCTGAGAATGCATTATTTTAAAATATAAATAAAATCTAGCATATTGAATTATATTTAGTGCATTTTATAAATTCTTTAAGACTACTGTACACTATAACTTCACACATTTCCTAGATGGTGTACGATCTGTGAGGTTGCATGAAAGATGTATTATCTATCAGTCATCAAAACCCTGTCACTGTAGTGATATATGAAAGTGATACATCATAACCTCTCCATCAGTTCCATGATATACGGTTTGCTAAATTACACAGTTAGTTGGCACGACGATTCTGATCATTCAGCAACTTTTAATATGTCATTTGAAAAGGATCATTACTAAATAAAGTATGCGTGGGTACATAAAATAATTGAATTTTATTAATTGTCACACAGCATATGAAATTTATTAGATGTGGTTTTGCATTCCCTGCTACAAGAGCATAAACAATTAAGCTGTAAATTACTTTTTTAAATGTAATTTTAGAGTATTTTGTTAAGTTTATTTGCAACATCTTTGTTTTGGAGATGCAGGGAGCGTAATAGAATTTAACTTGGTCTATGGTACATACTTAAGACTAGATTTACAGTTTTAACAATGGATTTGCATTTTTTGACTCTATGCTATGAATAGGTACTTAATGTTATCCAGTTGGCTACTAATTTGATCAGGTAAACAGAACTATAGTTATTATGCACTGACTGTCTATGAATCAATCAAATGACAGACCATATACTGTATAATACATAAATAATTGAGGTAATTTGCCAACAGGGACCACAGTGCTGATGTCCTTTGGCATACATATCTGTCTGCTATCAGGCACCTAGACACTTTAAATTGTTAATGCTTTTCTGCTGTAGATTTATATAGGTGAGACTGCACTCTGTCCCTAGCCACCATGTAGTTATGCAGTTCGATAACTCAGTTATTCAGAAGGCTGAGACACTTAGGGGTACATTTACTAAAGGTTGATTTTAATCGATTATAAACTGATCTAAATTGATGTTGTGTTTCAGGGTCTAAATCGCATATTTACTAACATTTAAAGATCAATATAAAACAATTATCTGTTAGTAAATGTACGTTTTAGTCCTTGTAACACAACATCAATTTAGATTGATTTAATATCAATAACAAAATCAGCCAAAACCGACGGTTAGTAAATTTAACCCTTAGTACTGGTGAGGTGCCTCTCATCCTGTGTTCTGTATTTTAACTATTCCTGACCGCATAACCACTGCTGCATAGAATTTAATGGAACATGGGGGCTAATTCATTGCTGTACGTTAATGGCAAAGCCACTGCATATTTGTACACAGCAGCTGTGCAAAATTATGCAAAAGCTGTTGGAAGCATGTATAGTTAAAAGATGCCCACTGCAGGCATCTGTGATCCGCAGCTGTAACATTGGATCCACAGTGCTAACATTGGCCGACACATTGGACATCTGAGTAACTAAGGATGTAAGACAAAATGATGCTGCTAGTCAGTGAAGCTGCCCGTAACCTCTCCAAAATTCCTGTAGAATGTCAATAATGCTGTGGCTTTTAGAGCACCGTAAGCGACATGTGCAGATAAAAAAACATTGGACATTTGGGAAGCAGTCAATTTACCTACAATCAAAATCCCGATGGTCAAAATCCCGATAAGGTCAAAATACCAACATAGAATACCAACATTTAAAATACCGACAAGGTGAAAATACTGACATTTAAAATGTTGACAGGTCAAAAAGTCAACATGAGTTTTTCATGCTTTTTCATTGAAACTGACTTGTTCATACTTTACCAACCCAATGGACCTGTAGGGGGAATATTATACTGAAGCATAGCGAGAGCTATGAGCCATGCAAGGAAACACAGTACACTTATACGGTGTCCATATCAATGACCAACTCATGTCGACTTTTTGAGCTGTTGACAATTTAAATGTCAGTATTTTGACTATGCCTGTATTTTAAATGGCGGTATTTTGACCTTGTCGGTATTTTGACCATGTCTGTATTTTGACCATCAGTCAATTGCTGTTGGGATTTTGACCGTCGGGATTTTGATTGTAGGTATTTCATACTTAACCAGGAGATTTACATAAATATTGGATTTACATAACTCTCTGAATCAGGCTCACTGGGCACTATAGACAGATTCTTGCATTTAGTCTTGTTGACTATCATCATAGTCAACCCATTATAGAAATTAAAACAAATGCATCGTAATAGACCCAGATTATCTTTGACGAAGGTGCTGTACACACATAAATGCATATGGGCATATGTAATAAGATCCTAGTTGGCGGAGGTTTTGCCTTGTAAATGATTTCCTCTTAAAATAAATCTCAGAGATCAGCTGGCATCCCTCTGGCAAACTCAGACCATATTACTTATGCTCCATAGAGCTCAAACATAATTTACAACACTGGACTCACTATATTCCATAACACCCATAGGTATTGGAGTGGGGGGGGGGGCAAGGGGTCATTGTGCCCCCCAAAAAACATTTTAGAGGCACCAGTCAATGTACTGGGTTGTAGGGCACCATCTAGGGCTACCATGTGCAGTGTTTCTGTAGTCTTTGGACTGAGATAATCCTCTTTCTGGCTATTACACTTCCCACCTCCCCACATCCCTTCTCTGCCTGCCCCCTGCATCTAGCTCTGACCCCTACATTATGTGGCTAGTTACTCTGGACTGGGTCCCCATCCTTCTTCCCCAACTCACCCTTTATCCATTCCCTCTTCCAACCTTGGACCCAAACCCTCCCTCCCTTGCAGCACCCCTTGAATCCCATCCAGTATCACCCAAACTCTCCATATTCCACAGAGTTCAGAGCTGAATATGTACCCTCTATGCAGATTTTCAGCCAGGATGGGAGCTATCATCGGAATCCCTCCCTGGTAACAGTAACTTGTGCATGCACTGTGTAATGACAGATAATTGGGGGGGGGTGCAAAAATGGGGCTTTCAACAGGGGATGGTGGTTTATAAAACATTGATTTTTTTATGCTACTTAGGATTTAAGACCACTGGGGGTTTATTGCCAAAAGGGAGTGGAAAGTTATTTTGTAATGGGGCTTATGGACACTGGGGGATGGGGGTGGTGTACATTCTAGATATACATTTTTTTCAATACTTCTTTACATATTTTATTAAAAAGTATTTTAAAACTTTTGTTAAGTAATAAAGAACTACAATTTCTAAGTGGTTTTGTGTGTGTGTGTGTGTGTGTGTGTGTGTGGGGGGGGGGGGGGTTGTCAGTAAAGTGGTTGAAGAGACAGCACTTATTTGGCAGTTGAAAACAGAAAACCATTAATTTGTGCGGTGGGAAGCAATGTTTAACTTTCCTATATATCCAGATACCAGTATTGAAGAAATTCTGAGAGCTTTTGTGAATGTGGCTACTCCAACAGTCATAACATGGCCAGTTGCTGCAGGTTACAGAGATCCAAGTAGAAAATACTAAGCTTTTATGTGAAAAGTTGGATCAAGCAAGGCAGGGACATTGAGTCTCTGGACCAACTGTCTTGCAGAAAATGACCTCCTGAGAAGAATGCATAGAAATGCAGATACTTTCTCCCATAAATGTGCACTCCCCGCAATGTCTGCTTCACCTAGGTTGGCAAAGGTAACAGGAGTGTTATGTGGCAAAAAGGGCAGATTGCCACAGACAATGGGACAGATGTACTAAGCCTTAAAAAGTGATAACAATATAAATTGAAGTTTATGAGTGATTCCTCACTTCCTTTGGCAGGGAAGTGAGGAATCACTCAGAAACTTCATTTCCAACTTCAACCAGAATGATCGCATTTAAAATTCACCACCAACTATAGCAACAAGACAGTCGAATTCTTAGACCTTAATATATTTATACATGAAGGTGCCATAAACACCAACACATTCAATAAGACTGTGGATGTCAACAGCTTTATCTTGGCATCCAGCGGGCACCATCCCACCTGGATCAAAGGTATACCAATGGGCCAGTTCAATAGATTAAGGAGGAACTGCTCCAGAATCAGTGACTATAACACACAAGGGACTATCCTTAGCAATAAATTCAGATAAAAGAAATACCACCCAGAGTTAATTCAAAAGGCTTTCACCACAGTGAGAGAAAACGATAGAGCACCACTTCTAGAATACAAGAAGAAACCAGAACAGGCAACAAGCACTGAAGAACCTCTATTCATTACACAGTTCTCACAACAAGCGAACAAGGTGAAAAAGATTCTTGAGAAACACTGGCCCATATTACTACAAGACGACACCTTAGCCAAAATATTACCACCAAAGCCAAAGGTGGTATACAGAAAAGCCCCCGGTATAAAACAAAAATTAGTACACAGCTGCATACCACCAACTAACAAACACAAACCACAATAGATGGGATGCACAAGAAAGGAGGTATTTTCCACTGTATAGGATGTAAAACCACGGGCGCAAATAGCACTGCACCCACATGCAACATGAAATCTGTGAGCAACGACTATGAATTTAGGATTAGGGACAGGCTAACATGCCACACCCAGGGCGTCATATACATATTACTGTGCCCGTGCATAAAACACTATATAGGAAGGACGATAAGACCTTTAAAAGTGAGAACAGCCGAACATGTACGGAACATCAAGGAGGGGATGGAAGAACACCCGTTATCTTTACACTTTAGGGACTACCATCATTCAGATCCCACATTGCTCAAATTCATGGAGCTAAAAGAGGTGAAAAGAAACTGGAGAGGAGGGGACTTCATTCACAAAATTAACAAGTAAGAATTGAGCATGATTGTCAATATGGGGACCCTAGCTCCTAGGGGTCTCAATATTGACAATGAGATCAGGTTGGTTATCTGCAAATAATCTTAAAGACAATAAGGCCCGATACTACAACAGTAGCACAACATCATCCAAATACTGTACACTCCTCCTTTCCTTATTTTAGACACCTTCAGCAGGAGAACTACAAATATTAACATAGGGTACCCATGTCTAATATATAATGATGCAGAGGCATTCCAAACATGGATTTAACAAATACACAAATAAGATATCTGTATTATTTGTATATCTCTCCTAAACATTATACTAGATCAGTTATGTCACATCATACTCCAATTTTGGAAATAGGACCCTACCACTTTAAAGAAATAACACACTGACTTTGATAGACAGGTCAGAAGCCAAATCAGTGATACAATTCTTCATCCAATCAGAACAGGTCTGGTTGATAGACAGGTCAGAGGCCCAATCAGTGATACAATCCTTCATCCAATCAGAACTGGTATGGCCCCTTCAGAAACATACAAATCATGTCAATCTAGACACTTCAAGCACTCCCAGAGGAAGACCGAAAGGTTGAAACGCGTTGGTAGAACTACAAAGAAAGAACCACTACAGATTCAAAGACTTCATCAGAAAGACTCTTTCCCACGTTGAAAAGACCCGGTAACATGACCGGACCAACCCGGAAGGCCAGCAGCGCTACTAGGATACCAGACAGCGGAGGAAGCCGGTGATGGAGCACGGTGTGCGGCTGGAACGGGCGACAGGTGAGTTCTCTGTAAGCGGTGGGAAAGGCACAGCTAGCCGCTCTACATAGTGGCATCTGAATTCTTTCCCCACCGCTAGACAGGTCCACCTCTCTAACTGACCTGCACCCGTGGGGTGTCTGAATAAGGACCCACCACGGACAGCAGGGGCAGAGAGGTGAAACCAGTCCGAAGACCACTTTTTACCCCACTTATGCCACCACCATAAGCTCAGGGCATCGTGAAGGTTTTAAAGATTTTTTTACCAACACCAGCATTTGTTATTATTATTTTTTTCTAAAGACTTTTCAACAGCAGATGTGTGGGACACCGCAGTCTGTATTATAACCTGCATGAACTTTATAAGAGACAATATCGCCCACTCTGGGCATAACCGCACACCTTTAGATTGGCCAGTATACAATAAATACAGTGGCTCACAACAATTGATTCGAATCATATTGTTATTTTTGTGATTTCTATATCCAAGTGCAAACTCATATTTGGGTCTGTTTATTCATTATCCTTTATTACATCTGATGTGCATTCTACCTATTCTTTAGCTAAACACACATACCTTAGGGGTTGAGCGCAGTTCTATTGTGTTATATCCACTAAGAATCTCCATTAAAAAGTGATAAATTGCACCGTGATAAAGTACCAACCAATCAGCTCTTGTCATTTTTCAAATCCTGCCTGTGACATGGCAGTTAGAAGCTGGTTGGCTGCTACTTTATCACTGTGAAATGTATCACTATTTAAGTCTTAGTACATCTCCCACAATATCTTCTTCACCTAAGGTAGTGAAGCTAAGAAGAGGTGTATGTGACAAACAATGTAGTTTGTCCCAGTCTCTTGCGAAAGAGACTAATGTCATCTCTGGGAGACTGCAGACTCATAGTAAATATAGGGTTAATTCTCCACATATCCTTACACACACAGCACAGCTACACAGATGGATTACTTTGGTGTGAATATTTAGATAGAAAGTACTTGGAGAGGAGGCTTATGTAGTGTAGATTGTCTTGTGTTTGGGTCAAGGCAAATGACCAGTGTATAGACAGTGGCATGGCCGTGGGAATACTTGGCTGATGTGATTATTGAAACCTCACTAATATATACTGCGGATGCAAGGCGCATCTTATTACCATATATGCTAATAGTGCGCTGAACGTCGCAGCACTATGTCCCTTAAGAGAAAGCAAGTACTCACACACATGGTATACTGAGGTCCAATGCTCAGAGATATATATATATATATATATTTATATCAATGCAAAAAGTGTCCCTGGCACTCCAGACTTACGTTTAGCTTGCTCCGGTGCTCTCCTCTCAGATTTGCATCTGTGTATATCGTCCTTGTATGGGCTGCACTGAGAGACTTTAGGGGCAATTGCTTTAGAGAACAAAAAGCCACGCAGGGCAAATTTATTTGTGATGTTTCGGGATACTTATCCCCTTCCTCAGACCATAACATATGTACAGTATATCATTCAGTATAACATGTATAAGCCTAGCTAAGTGGTACAGACTTACAGTTACAAAAGAAACAGATACAGCCAGCATACATCACCCTATCATAAAACATTTCCTCTATGTCTTCCTCTCAGCAAGCAACTCCCTAACTATACCTTAGAAACTGCATATATCAAACAGTGGGAGTTAACAGGTAGTTGGTATCGGTCTTCTTCCATTGGCCCAGGAGAGGGAGGTTTCTCATTCATTGTGTGTTATTGGTCAGTTCATATGTAAGCAATGTCCAGTTTCAAGATGCAGATACAGGGGTTAACCACTGAACTTCTGCCAACATGTTTTCTCCGGAAGTCCTTTGTTCTCATAAGAATGACTTTATATTCATACATTGGATCATAACTAATCGCTGCAATGTGCTACAATTTACCCATAGCTATCAAATTAATCCACAAATACTCCTGACCATTTGACACTAAGCATGATAAACATAACTTGTTCCATCCCAATAATACATATATCTGCTTTTAACTCTATTATATAAATACAATATAATGCAAGTCTGGTACTGGACATGTTTTGTCTATGTGTAATTTATGTGTTGTATGGATATGTTTGTGTGCCTCTTTATGGCATTTCTCAGTGATTGTGCCTTTTACTGTATATACATCCACCATGCCACAACACGCACGCCGTGCGACTCTATGCATGATGTACGGTAAAGAAGCATGGTGCATCCATATACGTCAATTGCGTCCTTACGCTGCCACCGAGAAGCGTAAATCTGTGTGTAGTTTATATTGTCTTCTTTTTCCGACTTCGATACCTGCTAGCCACTCAGCTGCACACTCTGTATGCTGACAGGTGCTTACACAGTCAATTAAGCTGTGTCTAAAGATGCAGCTGCTGTATAAACTGCATCCATCTATGAATCCAGACCAACATCACACTGTGCATGTGCCAGAATGGTCTTGCGATGGCAGGTGTACCAAATATTTATTGTCAAAGTGAGTGATGCAAAAAGTATGGTATTGTATGTATGTATGTATGTATGTATATATATATATATATATATATATATATATATATATACTGTATATATATATATAGTATAAGAGAAGTGCAAATAGCGCTACAACCTAATATCTTGCAACCAGTTATCTCCAGATAGGAGGTTTTGAAAAGTCTTAGTGAGACATACAATAAAAAAATAAATAAACACTCCCAGTTATATTGGTGTCGCAACCAGATTTCTAAACAGCCAAATTCCCATTGGGACTCGTTCTCAAAAAATGTTCTAGTGGTAAATCAGTCGCGCCTTCAGTGTTTGTAGATAGTTCATTAAAAATTCTCAGATAACATTCAAATATGCCTACATAAGTAGAACTGTTGCCTTATACAGAGTGTATTTGCATCAGGGTATCCCATGTTTGTACTCCTTCTCCTCTTAAACCCATCCAGATAGTGGTGTGGAGTTTGTACGTATAAATATGCAAGACAGTGTATCAGTAATTTGCTATTCAAAGTGACATAGTGCTGATTAGTGCAATAGTTGCAATAAAGTGAATGTGTGCGATAAAGTGCTAGAGTGCTAGAGTATTATAAATAAATAAATATAAATATAAATATATGTTATTAAGAATGAGCTGACCCAATTTAGGTAGCGTGCTTAGTTACCGTTTATTAAGGGTGCAAAACCAGTTCTCTGAGTGGTTCAGAAAGGTTCAAATAATACTCATATGAGGCACTCACATTGAAAACTGCACTATACTGGATGGTGCTCTCGTCATTCCATCATCAATTTGGAGTGCTTTAAAAAGTCAAAGCTTCCAAATGGGAAGGAAAGCCTCTGATAGTGTAGTATCATTTAAAAAATATTTAATACATAATGATACAAAAAATTACAAAACATCTAGGTGGACTCGTACAATTTAAAAATACATAAACGCTTATCTGTTGCGTCTCAGTGAAGAGCAGAGTGCCGGTAGGTACCCAACATGTTTCGTCCTTTATTTCCTATTGGGACTTCCTCAGGGGTTAGTGGTGGCCAGCCCTGCATCTCAACACCTTATATTCACTTGTAATGTGCCCAACAATCAAACAATCAAACATTGCGCCCGTCCATTGATTGATTGTTATATATACACTGCTCAAAAAAATAAAGGGAACACTAAAATAACACATCCTTGATCTGAATGAACAAAATATTCTTATTAAGTACTTTGTTCTTTACATAGTTGAATGTGCTGACAACAAAATCACACAAAAATTATCAATGGAAATCAAATTTATACACCCATGGAGGTCTGGATTTGGAGTCACACTCAAAATTAAAGTGGAAAAACACACTACAGGCAGATCCAACTTTGATGTAATGTCCTTAAAACAAGTCAAAATGAGGCTCAGTAGTGTGTGTGGCCTCCACATGCCTGTATGACCTCCCTACAATGCCTGGGCATGCTCCTGATGAGGTGGTGGATGGTCTCCTGAGGGATCTCCTCCCAGACCTGGACTAAAGCATCCACCAGCTGCTGGACAGTCTGTGGTGCAATGTGGCATTGGTGGATGGAGCGAGACATGATGTCCCAGATGTGCTCAATTGGATTCTGGTCTGGGGAATGGGCGGGCCAGTCCATAGCATCAATGCCTTCGTCTTGCAGGAACTGCTGACACACTCCAGCCACATGAGGTCTAGCATTGTCTTGCATTAGGAGGAACCCAGGGCCAACCGCACCAGCATATGGTCTCACAAGGGGTCTGAGGATCTCATCTCGGTACCTAATGGCAGTCAGGCTACCTCTGGCGAGCACATGGAGGGCTGTGTGGCCCACCAAAGAAATGCCACCCCACACCATTACTGACCCACTGCCAAACCGGTCATGCTGGAGGATGTTGCAGGCAGCAGAACGTTCTCCTTGGCGTCTCCAGACTCTGTCATGTCTTTCACATGTGCTCAGTGAGAACCTGCTTTCATCTGTGAAGAGCACAGGTTGCCAGTGGTGAATTTGCCAATCTTGGTGTTCTCTGGCAAATGCCAAACGTCCTGCACGGTGTTGGGCTGTAAGCACAACCCCCACCTGTGGATGTCGGGCCCTCATACCACCCTCATGGAGTCTGTTTCTGATCGTTTGAGTAGACACATGCACATTTGTGGCTTGCTGGAGGTCATTTTGCAGGGCTATGGCAGTGCTCCTCCTGTTCCTCCTTGCACAAAGGCGGAGGTAGTGGTCCTGCTGCTGGGTTGTTTCCCTCCTACAACCTCCTCCACATTTCATGATGTACTGGCCTGTCTCCTGGTAGCGCCTCCATACTCTGGACACTACACTGACAGACACAGCAAACCTTCTTGCCACAGCTCGCATTGATGTGCCATCATGGATGAGCTGCACTACCTGAGCCACTTGTGTGGGTTGTAGACTCCGTCTCATGCTAGCACCGTCAGCTTTCAAAAGTGACCAAAACATCAGCCAGAAAGCATAGGAGCTGAGAAGTGGTCTGTGGTCACCACCTGCAGAACAACTCCTTTATTGCTAATTGCCTATAATTTCCACCTGTTGTCTATTCCATTTGCACAACAGTATGTGAAATTGATTGTCAATCAGTGTTGCTTCCTAAGTGGACAGTTTGATTTCACAGAAGTGTGATTGACTTTGAGTTACATTGTGTTGTTTAAGTGTTCACTTTATTTTTTTGAGCAGCGTATATATATATATATATATATATATATAAAATAGAAGATGTCTGCACACTCAATCCATACAACAACTTGCTGGGGTGTCACTAAATCTTCATGATTAAGGAGACTTATCCTCTGGCATGAATACTTATAGTAATTGTTAGAAGAGCACTCACCCGTCCAATATATATTCAACAAGATTTATTATAGCAATGTGGACATAATCATCATTCCGATGTTTCGGTCGCATGCGTTCCATCAGCGGGACGTGCGCACACACTAGAATATGACACAACAGGTGCTCTTGAATGTAGTAAGATTGTGGAGCTTTAGGTAAGAGCTGGAAATGTGCCTGGTATGTGAGTTAATGTGTCTATGTCTGTTTGATGTCAGTGTGGCTGTATATATACCATGGCCCTCATTCCGAGTTGATCGCTCGCAAGGCGAATTTAGCAGAGTTGCTCACGCTAAGCCTACGCCTACTGGGAGTGTATCTTAGCTTCTTAAAATTGCGACCGATGTATTCGCAAAATTGCGATTACAAACTACTTAGCAGTTTCAGAGTAGCTTCAGACTTACTCGGCATCTGCATTCAGTTCAGTGCTTGTCGTTCCTGGTTTGACGTCATAAACACACCCAGCGTTCGCCCAGACACTCCCCCGTTTCTCCGGCCACTCCTGCGTTTTTTCCGGAAACGGTAGCGTTTTTATCCACACGCCCCGAAAACGCCGTGTTTCCGCCCAGTAACACCCATTTCCTGTCAATCACACTACGTTCGCCAGAGCGAAGAAAAAGCCGTGAGTAAAAATACTATCTTCATTGTAAAATTACTTGGCGCAGTCGCAGTGCGAATATTGCGCATGCGTACTAAGCGGAATTTCACTGCGATGCGAAGAAAATTACCGAGCGAACGACTCGGAATGAGGGCCCATGTTTTTGAGATTGCAGCATGTTTTTGTGGGGAGGGAGTATATATGGAGGCAGTATGTGTATAGCACCTGAACCTTGACAAAGGTCCCAGGGGGGACCGGAACGTCGGAATGATGATTATGTCCACACTGCTATAATAAATCTTGTTGAATCTATATTGGACTGGTGAGTTCACTTCTAACAATTACTATATATATATATGTGTTATAATACATAGGAACAGTTTATTTTCAGCATGGTCCTCTGTGTATACAGTACATATGAAATCTGAATGGTGATGGTTTATCATTTATGTATTCTTGTAAATTCATTGATTTTACAATATGGACATACCTCAGTATATTTGATGGACTAATGATTATTATATCCTATCATTTGAGATTATATCAAAACATCTGAATTATCTGGCCTTAATCAGCTGTGGATTATATAAATTTATCCTATATTGATAACATCTCCTATATTCATTATGAAGTTGGGTATATTTAATGGGTCTATTGTTTCTTACTATAGGAAGCATTCTCAGTAGAATTATACAATTTAATTGACATTGACAATATCTTCTACATCTATCATAAGGAATGTCATGTCTAATGGGTTCATAATTCTACCCTATAGGTACACATTCTCAGCAATTCCACTCATTGTATTTATTGATATATTGGTGAAGCCAATTTGGTATGTACAACCGTTGTTTTAATTTCCAATTAATCAACTGACTATTTTCAATGTAATCATCCCTATGTATTTAAATCAAATGTCACTTTGGCGGTCATCGTATGTTTAATTTACCAGGGTACATCGAATTAATTGTCTGGTCACATAATGTAAAACAGAAGTAAATCATTTTGCTATTATATTTGTTTTTAATTTAATATTACTAAGAAAATCTGATACCAACCTGTGTAATATGGTCCTTACCCTCATCCTCTCCTCCTCCAAATGTTCTTCCTCATTTTTTATGTTTGTATATTTACTGTCTCTATTCAGGCATCTAAATTAATACCTAATATTGATGGTATTTTCAGATACATTGTTCGATTTTGAATATTGTCCATCCTTGCGGCTGTCAGGATGGGAAATTGAATTTTGCAAATACCGTTATTTGGTAGGTATGTGGATCAAAAAATATAATTTGTAAATGTTATTTTAAAAAGGACACTATTTTATGTATTTTTTTCTGTGAACCACCTAGATGTTAAGCCCTGATGAAGTCCTAACGGACGAAACACGTTGAAGTTCTACGAATTTGTGAATAGATCACACACGTGAATTCAGGTTGAAGAATTAGCACTTCATTTAACAACTGAGAACATCTGATGACTACATAATAGATTTTTTGCAAATGAACATATGAGTCAATTAACGTGTATGATCCATCTATTCATGTTATGGAGGTTTGCATGTCAATATTGTAATATGTTGTTGGATTAAACAATATTTTTACCATATGTATTAGATATCTGTGGTGGTTAAGCTCCCAAGATAATTATTTTCTTTTATATATATATATATATATATATATACAACAGAGTATGAATAAATACATGGCAGTTTCTTAAAAACATGCGGTATAATATAAGAAATAAAAACACATATACATAGTAAATAAATGTCTGAAAGCTGATAAAATTTCAAGTTAAAACAATGCAACAGACTCAAAAGGTAAACAATGAAATGGATAAACATATCTATTTAGCAAACAATTGGTTAATACAGTAGGCTGATCCTATGATAAATTCTCCTGTTCATTAAACAATATGACTACAAAGTGAGTCAGTCACAGTCACTGGCATATTTATAATGGTTGCAGTGAGTGCAGTGCCCACACTGCACATGCTGCATCCATTTCTTGAATACTCACCTCTCCAGAGTACCTCACCAACAGCAGCATGACTGTTGATACATTGTGAAAATGGCACTCTCATTTGAAGAAAATTTTCTTTATTCACTTCACCAGGTCCAAAGAGTTTGCAACATCTTCCAATTGGCATAAATCTACAGGTTTATGTCCTATGGAATGTCTTTCTTTCCAACTGATACATACAGTATCTTAAGAGATGCAAAGAGCGCCTTGCTAGCAAGTTGTCAGTTCAAGTGCCACATGACAAATATCCTGCTTCAATTTCTCATGTGAATGCTACTGCCAGGATAAAACTGACCTTTTACAAAACTCCCACTGATGATGATGATGATGATCCAATTCAGTGCACTAGAGTGTAACATCATGACATGTGGCCAGACTTAAAATAAATTTCCACATTTACTGTATTGACACCTCTACTCTAACTCGATCTGTAAATATCAAGAGAATGGTGGATTTTTACTTTATTACTGGAATGAAAAAAAAAAAATTTGGTGCTCTTGTACAAACTAGCTATGGTGCAATCTCCACTGTGTGTAATCAAGCTACCTAGGGCCTAATTCAAACCTGATTGATTGCAGCAGAAAATTTGTTAGCTAATGGGCAAAACCATGTGCACCGCAGGGGGGGGGGCATATTTAACATGTGCAGAGAGAGTTAGATTTGGGTGGGGAGTGTTCAAACTGAAATCTATAGTGTAAAGATAAAGCAGCCAGTATTTACCCTGCACAGAAATAATATAACCAACCCAAACCTAACTCTCTCTGCAAATGTTATACTATATCTGCCCCCCCCCCCCGCAAAGCACATGGTTTAGCATATATTAGCTAACAAATTTGCTGCTGCAATCAGGTCTGAATTAGGCCCTTACTCTCCACTGTGTACTCAAAGAGAGTGTTTAGCACAGCGAGGAAACTTGTGGGTAATCTCATGTAAAAGATACTTCAACAACATGTGGGAAAACTGATGTTCATCAAAATGAACTACAAATTCTATGTGGAATACCTTTGCCACCAATTACAGACAGAGATTGTAAAGGTGGGTTAGTGTGTGGATTAGCTAATTTTGTGTAATTATGATATTAACAACAGTCATGAGGGTGATGATAAGGATAACCAAGAGAAAAGGAAATAGAGAACTATTGATCATGCAGGTGGCTATAGTGAGGGATTATCAAAGGTGGGTCAACCACCATCTAACAAACAATGAAAATGAAAATATGACTAACCATCTACTGTGCTTTGCCTGATCCTACAGTACCCTGTCTTACCTAAACAGGGTTAGGGTAATACTGTACTTAGGTATATACATACAAAAAATGAATGAGTGAGAATTTACAGTATGACATATAAATAAGAAAACTATTCAATAAATAAAATGATGGATGAAAACTTTGTG
Organism: Pseudophryne corroboree; assembly: GCF_028390025.1. Taxonomy (NCBI): domain Eukaryota; kingdom Metazoa; phylum Chordata; class Amphibia; order Anura; family Myobatrachidae; genus Pseudophryne; species Pseudophryne corroboree. The sequence continues at coordinate 485,211,573 of NC_086448.1, forward strand.
TCCTTTATCTAAAGATGGATGCAGTCACTTAACATGATAAGTCAGTGCTACATCTCAGGCTTCATGGGACTCTAAACCTGTCCATACACACATCCAAGATTCTCCCCCAAGATGTAGTTATTCTATACAGTATTCCTCAGGAATGGAGAGAGTAAAAAAGACCTATGGTTGTCCAGCTGTTGTGAAACTAAAAATCCCAGCATGCTTTACCATGGTTTTGCTATTATGGAATGCATAAACTGTGGTAGGGCATGATGGGATGTGTAGTTTTCCAACTGCTGAAGAGCCAAGGGTAAATTATCGGCCGATAATAAGATGTGCCTTTGGATATCATTCATTCTGGCAATTTTTCTGGACCAGCTTTAAACAAGCAAGAGATTTATTCAAATCCCAAGTCAAACCAGGTTACCTGTACAAGCCAGATGCCTCTGCTAAAAACTGTATGGACTGCATACCTCTGACTAGGTAAATTTTCAACTAAACTGCTGGCCAATATTGTGTATTAAAATTTTGCCATATTACATTACATCATAACTGAATGTGTCTACTTGTTCCAAAGGACTGTGAATCATTAATATCATCCATACTCAATTAAGTAACTAGGACTTTGTTTTTTTAACATAGATTGGCCTATTATCTATAGAGACTGATAATAGAAGGATTCCCTATACAGTCTTTTTCATTACACAACTTTGCATATTTTTATTTTATATAAATGACACCTTGTTTTAAATAAACCACATGTATACAGATGTATTCTCATATATCGTTGCTCATAGCGCACTATTTAGGGTCCTGAGTCGCGAGTTGGAAATAACGTTATGGCGTGTGTGGTGTCCCACGCCATGTAATACACAGGTTAACCGCTGGGTGGCGAATGCTCCACGGTAAGACTACAGTGCTGAATACAATGCTGTGGCAGAAGGCAGTAATCAGTGAGAGGCTGGCCAATCATGTTCTTCCCTTTATAAAAAAGTCCCCCTCTACAAAATACAAGGCCACGCTGCCACCCTGTTCACACAATTCACTTTGTCGTTATATTGTGTACTAAATCCTGTTTTTTATTTGCATAAACAGCATTATTATCACATAATGCACTTGAGTTTCAGTTGCTATCAAATGGTCAGAAATATGTAATGCACTGTGCCTATCTCATGAATATGATTTCCAGATGGTCTCCATTGCAAAATTCTCTTCTACAGTATTCTATGCCACGGAATGATGAGGCGCTATTTACACTGTAATGTTCACAGTCTAGACCGCTCCCTACACTACATTATGCAACTCAATGCAGGCTTCTGCACCTCCCCCATTTATCACTCATTAGTATCCTTTCCCACTGAGCTCACTGTATGCCTGTAACAAAAGCCCCTCCCCCAGCCACGCTGCTACCAATTCACGCTAGCTATTGATAGTGTCGTTACAGTGTGTACAAAATGCTGGTTATTATTAGCATAAGCAGCATTATTATATCAGAAAGATTTTCTAGTTTATTTGTTATCAAATGGATAGAAATGTCTAATGCATTGTATGACTAGGTCCGTATCTCATTAATATGACTTCCAGATGGTCTCCATTGCTTTTCCGCCAGGCTTGGCTAATTGAATACATTTGATTTTTTTATGCAAATCAGACAAAACACATCACATATACACCCAGAGGGCCTATTGTAACCATGGTTGGCTGTGGCCTAATGAGTACATTGTCCGCCCGCAATGTGTACACTCCTGGGTTTGATACCCAGCAGCCTCACAATTACTGTTATTTTTTTATGTATTTATTTATTATTTTTTAATGCAATAAAGTTATTTGGTGTGTTGCTACTTCTCTTTATATAAAAAAGTCCCCTTCTACAAAATACAAGGCCATGCTGCAGCCCTGTTCACTCAATTCATTCTGCCATTATATTGTGTACTAAATCCCTGATTTTGGCCCTCATTCCAAGTTGATCGGTCGCAAGGCGAATTTAGCAGAGTTACACACGCTAAGCCGCCGCCTACTGGGAGTGTATCTTAGCATCTTAAAATTGCGACCGATGTATTCGCAATATTGCGCTCACAAACTACTTAGCAGTTTTAGAGTAGCTCCAGACTTACTCTGCCTGTGCGATCAGTTCAGTGCTTGTCGTTCCTGGTTTGACGTCACAAACACACCCAGCGTTCGCCCAACCACTCCCCCGTTTCTCCGGCCACTCCTGCGTTTTTTCCGGAAACGGTAGCGTTTTCAGCCACACTCCCATAAAACGGCCTGTTTCCGCCCAGTAACACCCATTTCCTGTCAATCACATTACGATCGCCGGAGCGATGAAAAAGCCGTGAGTAAAAATACTATCTTCATAGCAAAGATACTTGGCGCAGTCGCAGTGTGAATATTGCGCATGCGCACTAAGCAGAATTTCACTGCGATGCGATGAAAAATACCGAGCGAATGACTCGGAATGAGGGCCTTTATTAGCATAGGCAGCATTATTATCTTGGAAAGAATTTGAGGTTTTGTTGCTATCAAATGGCCAGAAATATGTAATGCACTGTGCCTATCTCATTAATATGACTTCCAGATGGTCTCCATTGCAAAATTCTCGACTACAGTATTTTATGCCATGGAATGATGAGGCGCAATTTACACTGTATTGTTCACAGTCTAGACAGCTCCCTACACTACATTATGCAACTCAATGCAGGCTTCTGCTCCTCCCGCCATTGATCACTCAGTATCCTTTCCCACTGAGCTCACTGTATGCATGTACCAAAGCCTCTCCCCCAGGCACGCTGCCATCCATTCATGCTAGCTATTGATATTGTCATTACAGTGTGTACAAAATCCTAGATATTATTAGCATAAGCAGCATTATTATCTCATAAAGATTTTCTAGTTTGTTTGCTATCAAATGGACAGAAATGTCTAATGCATTGTACCACTGGGTCCATATCTCATTAATATGACTTCCAGATACTGTAGTCTCCATTGCTCGATGTTTCCTTTTATAGTCTCCATGTTTTTGAAAAGGTGCTTACTCGTACCAGAGATAGCGGTGGCCTAGCAGTTACAGTAAGGCGCTTGCAGTGCATGCTCCCTTGGTTCAATCCCCAGTGGGGGTACACAGTTTATTTATTTATTTATCTTACTACAGTATCTGTCATGTGTTGTGCATCCAGCATCATGCATTATGTACTAGGGACTGTACTTACTCTGTTGAAAATGGCATGCACGGCAGTCCCTATGTTCGGGGGAGCTTCTAATCCTGCTGAGGTGGCAAGACTGCCCATTGGCAAACAACAGGGAAAAGCGGCAGGCTTATAACCGAACTCACCGTGAAATCCTGTTGAAGTATGGCCGGTCCCGCAATATCAGGTCACTTCAGTGGAGGTGGAGCGACCTTGTGAGCAGACAGCCAATGAAGCTGGAATTGCTGCGGCTTTCTCTAATGATGAGTAAGTACAGTCCAGTACTGCATATTATTACTGTTTAGTACAGCACATTGTACTCTATAGCCACTCAATTTCCTCTGTAGTGGCATACTGTTTGGCTTAATGTATGTTGTGGCCCAATTCACACTATATGGATTTTGTCTTTAGAGTGTGTACTGATACCTGACATTTCTTAGCATAAACAGTTTTCAAATCTAAGCTTAATGTGATTGTACAGGTACTGTGAATTATTGCTCCCTACACTGTCAAACTCAATGCAGGCTTATGCACCTCACCCCTTGTTATGCACACCAGTGCCTGCAGGAAAGTGCTGGTGTCAGGACTGTTATGCACTCCAGTGCCTGCAGGAATGTACTGGTGTTTGAACTGTTATGCAAAACACATGGACTCACAGACAGACTAGGGAATATGACATAACGTACACAGAAGGTGGAAGGGTAACAAAATACACACAACGTGAACAGAGAAGCCCAGAGGCTAAGGAACAGGGTATCTCCCTTGTATTAGAACTGCTCAGATGTGAAAAGCAAGATGTTGTGTTTTTAATACATAGAAAACCTGAAATGCTGTTGCTAAGGGCAACAGCAAAACCCTAAAGGGTTACCAACGGGTGTGGCAGTAAACTCCTTGGTCAGAGATGGAATGATAGACACAAGGAGATTCTCCACAATCCTAATTCTCACTTGCAGTGCACAGGTTCGGTTTACTGCCACTAAACTGACCCGACACCTAGCACAGTGAGACAGGATTAGACAGGCAAGTCTTAGAATACAGCCGCAAACTTGCTAAGTTCACAGAGTAGTAACAGAACCCCAGCAAGCTGAACGACTGACTCCAGTCTTACTGCTAGGTCTGGATTAGCAGAGTGTAATACCAAATCCCCAGGCCTATTTGCAGTAAGCAACAAACAAATACAAAGCTACACAGTACTGGCTAACTTTCAGAAACTGACTAACCAACAAAGATTCAGCAGCATCTGCTTACCCTGAAAAGAGGCCTTATAAAGCAGGTGCTGTCCACGCCCCACTCAGACCTCACAGACTGTGAGCACAAAAACCAGCACCGGATCCCCTGCCATGCACAGAGCCTATAACCACTGCACAGCAAAAGACCCGAACCGGAGTATCAGCTGCGCTCAGGTTACTCCGCTAGCACTTGTCTCCCGGTTGCCATGACGACGTGGCAGCACAGGGCAGGAGACCCTAACAGTACCCCCCCTCTGACGAGGGGTCAATGAACCCCTACCACCGGGTTTATCGGGGAACTGCGAGAAGAAAGAGCGTATCAGTCTGGGGGCATGAAGATCACAACTGCGCACCCACGACCGCTCCTCCGGGCCATACCCCTTCCAGTGCACCAAAAATGACAGCCGACCCCGAACCACCTTGGAGTCAAGAATCCTTTCAACAACAAACTCCCTCTGGCCACGTATCAGAAGAGGGGAAGGTCTTCCACTGGAAGAAGGATTACTAATCGCCCGTTTTAAAAGGGAACAATGAAATGTTTTATTGATACCCAAAGAACGGGGCAGATCTAACTGAAATGCCACCGGATTGATAACCCTGGTGATCTTATAAGGGCCGATGAACCGGGGGCCTAACTTATGAGATGGCTGTCTCAACTTCAAATTCTTGGTAGACAACCAGACGAAGTCTCCTAATTTGAAGCTGCAGGGTCTTTTCCGCTTATCAAAAACCCTTTTGGTCACTAATGACACAGACACAAGGGCTTTCTTCACTTTCCGCCAAATACCTCTAAGGACCGAAACCACAGAGGAACCACCAGGCGTGGAGTCCAGGGGGTCAAAAGAATTGGCCTTAGGATGATGCCCATACACACAAAGGAAGGGAGAGATCCCTGTAGCAGAGTGAGCCGCGTTGTTATAGGCAAACTCCGCCATGGACAGATGAGCAACCCAGTCAGTCTGACACTTGGAGACATAACACCTGAGGAACTGCTCCAAGGACTGGTTCACCCTTTCAGTCTGCCCATTAGACTGCGGATGGTAGCCCGACGACAAGCTGACAGAAATCTGGAGATCGGAACAAAATGCCCTCCAGAATCTGGCCACAAACTGGGATCCGCGGTCAGAGACCACATCAAGTGGCAACCCGTGGAGACGCACAACATGCAGCATAAATAATTCAGACAGGCGTCTGGCCGATGGCAGCCCAACCAGTGGAACGAAGTGCGCCATCTTCGAAAACCTGTCAACGACAACCCAGATGGCTGTCATCCCCGAGGATTTGGGCAAGTCCACCACAAAATCCATTGAAATGTGGGTCCATGGCTTAGATGGGATAGAGAGTGGATGTAGTGGGCCAACAGGAACCCCTCTAGGAGTCTTATTTCGGGCACAGATGTCACATGCCCGAACCCACTGATCCACATCCTTAGCCACCGAGGGCCACCACACCGCCCTAGATAGCAACTCCCGAGTTCTGGCAATACCCGGGTGACCTGCAGACTTCTTGGCATGGAATTCCAGGAACACTCGCTGTCTTAACCTAGGAGGCACAAACAAAAGACCTACCGGAAGGTCTGGAGGAGCCTGCTCCTGTGCTCTAAGGACTAATGATAAGAGGTCCTGGGTAATGCCCACTTTAATACATGATGGGGAAACAATGGGCAACGGCTCCTCGGTGGTCTCCTGGATTGGAGCAAAACTCCGCGAGAGCGCATCAGCCTTGATGTTTTTTGACCCAGGGCGATATGTTATCAAAAAATTAAAGCGAGCAAAAAACAAAGCCCATCGTGCCTGCCTGGCATTGAGACGCTTCGCTGACTCTAAATATGCCAGATTCTTATGGTCAGTGAGAATTGAGACCACAAACTTAGCCCCCTCAAGCCAGTGTCTCCACTTCTCGAGTGCATCCTTAATAGCCAACAATTCCCGGTTACCCACGTCATAATTCATCTCGGCAGGCGAAAATTTACGGGAAAAGTAAGCACAGGGATGAAGGCGATTATCTGACACTCCCATCTGAGAAAGCACTGCCCCAATACCCATCTCAGAGGCATCCACCTCCACCACAAAAGGACGCTCTGGATCTGGGTGTCGCAGCACCTTGGCCGAAACAAATGCCCTTTTGAGACGGGCAAAAGCCGCTTTAGCCTCACAAGACCAGTGAGCAACATCCGCCCCTTTCTTAGTGAGTGCCACCAAGGGCGCCACTATAGACGAAAATCCAGCGATAAATCGTCTATAAAAATTCGCAAAGCCCAGGAAACGCTGAAGCGCCTTCAAACTAGTGGGCTGCACCCAATCCAGGACTGCCTGTACCTTGGAACCCTCCATTTGGAAACCTTCTGGGGAGATAATATATCCTAGAAATGCGATTTGCTGAACTTCAAATTCGCACTTCTCCAGCTTCGCCCCAAGCCGGTGGTCTCTGAGTTTCTGGAGGACTAAGCGTACATGCTTCCGATGTTCCTCCAGGGAATGGGAGAAGATTAGGATGTCATCTAAGTATACAACTAAGAATCTATCCAAATATTCCCTGAGCACATCATTCATGAAATCCTGGAAGACTGCCGGGGCATTACAGAGCCCAAAAGGCATCACCAAATATTCATAATGCCCCGAGTGGGTATTAAAGGCAGTCTTCCATTCATCCCCCTCTCTTATTCGGATTAGATTGTACGCACCGCGTAGGTCAATCTTAGAAAAAATGGTGGCAGTACGAAGCTGGTCAAACAAGACCGAAATGAGAGGCAGTGGGTATGAGTTTTTAATCGTGATACGGTTCAATTCCCTGAAGTCGATGCAGGGTCGCAACGAACCGTCCTTTTTACCCACGAAGAAGAACCCCGACCCAACTGGAGACGGTGAAGGTCTGATAAATCCCTTAGCCAAGTTCTCCTGAATGTACTCTGCCATAGCCTGAGTCTCAGGACGTGACAGGGAGTACAACCTGCTCTTGGGAAGCTTAGCATTTGGCAACAAATCAATGGCACAGTCATAGGAGCGATGGGGAGGTAGTGCCTCTGCAACTTTTTTGGAGAACACGTCCGCAAAATCTGCATAACACCCTGGCAATCCTGGCAAACTTAGCTGCGAGAACTTGACTGGAAGGCTCAAGCAACTCCTGAAACAATCAGTACTCCAACTAAGAATCTCCCCAGAGACCCAGTCAAATTGAGGATTGTGGGCCCTTAACCAGGGTAACCCCAACACCAATGGGGCAAAAGTACAGACAGTCACATAAAAGGACAATTTTTCAGAGTGTGTGGCTCCAATAAACAAAGAAATCTGGCTAGTGCAAGAGGTAATTTTACCTTGGGATAATGGTTCCCCGTTTAACACACAAATCTCAATTTCCGATGCCAAGGGTACTAAGGGAACAGAGTGTTTCAGGGCGAATTGGCGGTCCATAAAAACCCCGTCGGCCCCACTGTCCACAAAGGCCTCAGTCTTGACAGTTTGACCGAGGATCTTCAAGGTCACCGGAATGATAAAAGTCTTCTTGGGAAATTCTGACTTCTGGCCTGACAGGATATTTCCCATCACCCTCAGGCCCTGAAGTTTTCCGGCTTTTCTGGGCATGATACTACCACATGACCTTTATTCCCACAGTACAAACACAACCCCTGCTGTCTCCTCCGCATCTTCTCACGCGAGGAGAGGCGGGTAGCCCCAATCTGCATAGACTACTCGGAAAATTCCTCAGAGTCTGAGGTTCCCTTGGGAAGGAAGGAAATCTCAGTCTCCCTTTCAAGCCTATGCTCTCTCAGCCGTCTATCCACCCGGATGGATAACTGCATGAGCTGATCCAAGCTATCAGGCAAGGGATGTTGTACCAGTTGGTCCTTTATCTGGTTAGAAAGACCTCTTCGGTACTGGTGTCTCAGGGCTGGGTCATTCCACTGGGTATCATGGGCCAACCTCCGAAACTCCGTACAGTAAACCTCAACTGGCCTTCGCCCTTGCTTAAGGATCGAAATCTGAGCCTCGGCTGAGGCCGTCTTGTCAGGGTCATCATACAACATGCCCAGTGCCGTAAAAAAAGCATCAACACTTTTAAGCGACGGACAGTCAGGCTGCAACCCATATGCCCAGACCTGTGGGTCTCCTTGTAGCAAGGAAATCACTATGCCCACCCGCTGAATCTCCGACCCAGAAGACTGAGGCCTAAGCCGGAAGTATAGCTTGCAGCTCTCCTTGAAACAAAAGAACTGCGAGCGATCTCCAGAAAAACGATCCGGGAGATTTACTTTCGGCTCCTTAACCCCTGCAGGTGCTGCTGCTGCGGGAGCTCCGCCAGCAGCCTGGGAGGTGTGCATTTTAATGGACAAATCATTACATTTTTGAGTCAGGACCTGCACCTGATCAACCACCTGTTGCAACGTATTTTGAGGGGTATGCTCCATATTCCCACAAAATTTCAACAGGAGTATTGGGCTGCTGAATATGTTATGCACACCAGTGCCTGCAGGAAAGTACTGGTGTCAGGACTGTTATGCACTCCAGTGCCTGCAGGAATGTACTGGTGTTTGAACTGTTATGCAAAACACATGGACTCACAGACAGACTAGGGAATATGACATAACGTACACAGAAGGTGGAAGGGTAACAAAATACACACAACGTGAACAGAGAAGCCCAGAGGCTAAGGAACAGGGTATCTCCCTTGTATTAGAACTGCTCAGATGTGAAAAGCAAGATGTTGTGTTTTTAATACATAGAAAACCCGAAATGCTGTTGCTAAGGGCAACAGCAAAACCCTAAAGGGTTACCAACGGGTGTGGCAGTAAACTCCTTGGTCAGAGATGGAATGATAGACACAAGGATATTCTCCACAATCCTAATTCTCACTTGCAGTGCACAGGTTCGGTTTACTGCCACTAAACTGACCCCTGACACCTAGCACAGTGAGACAGGATTAGACAGGCAAGTCTTAGAATACAGCCGCAAACTTGCTAAGTTCACAGAGTAGTAACAGAACCCCAGCAAGCTGAACGACTGACTCCAGTCTTACTGCTAGGTCTGGATTGGCAGAGTGTAATACCAAATCCCCAGGCCTATTTGCAGTAAGCAACAAACAAATACAAAGCTACACAGTACTGGCTAACTTTCAGAAACTGACTAACCAACAAAGATTCAGCAGCATCTGCTTACCCTGAAAAGAGGCCTTATAAAGCAGGTGCTGTCCACGCCCCACTCAGACCTCACAGACTGTGAGCACAAAAACCAGCACCGGATCCCCTGCCATGCACAGAGCCTATAACCACTGCACAGCAAAAGACCCGAACCGGAGTATCAGCTGCGCTCAGGTTACTCCGCTAGCACTTGTCTCCCGGTTGCCATGACGACGTGGCAGCACAGGGCAGGAGACCCTAACACCCCTACAGTATCTCTCATTACTATTCATTCCCATTGAGCTCACTGTACTGTATGCGTGTACCTAAGCACCACCCCTGCCATTATCTACTGTTACAGTATTCAATGTCAAGGTACTTTATGCTGCTACACAATTCACACTACTGTATATGGATTTTGTCTTTAGAGTGTGTACTGATACTGTACCTGACATTTCTTAGCATAAACAGTTTTCAAATCTAAGCTTAATGTACTGTACATGTACAGGTATTGTGAATTAGTGCTCCCTACACTATCAAACTCAATGCAGGCTTCTGCACCTCCCCCCGCTATAGTATCACTCATTACTATTCATTCCCACTAAGCTCACTGTATGCATGTACCTAAGCATCTCCACAGCCATTATTTACTGTTACAGTATTCAGTATGTGCAGAAATGTGTCTAAGGACACTGTACATTTTTTTGTACCCAGAGCGTCAAATGATAATTTGAAACAGAGCCAGGCACCACAGCTTTACAGCTGTACCAGGGACCAGCGCAACAACCAGTAAGTCCTGTACTCTCTTTATTGTGTACTCTTTTTTTATTTATTTAAACTAAAATGTCATTTTTTTTCAATAATAATAAGAGCCATACTCACAGTAATAGGCCCTATGCATTAGGCGATTTCACTGAAAGATATGAACAAGCTCATTTATTAATGAATGAGATACAGCATCATTCATATCTTTCAGTGTGTAGGCACTAACAATGAACAATGTGCAGACCCACGCTCATTCATCGTTGGTGCCGGGTCACTTATACTGTACATGCAGGCCAATATGGACAATCTTGTCCATATTAGCATGCATTGCTATGGGGCCAAGTGATGGGAGGAGGGAAGAAACTTCCCTCCCCCGTCACCTCTCCCTTGGTGCCGGGGTCACCCATCAGCTGTATCAGCCATCAACTACCTCGGCGGCATATCGATTAATGTGTAGGGACCATAAGATGTGTGCTTTGCAAATTTCTACCATGCAATTTTAAGTTGCATGTATTTTGCTTACTACAGGGAACAATGTGTTTGATTACTGTGGGGTGCCAATGTGCTTTATTCCTTGGAGGGTAAATGCTTTTGTTTGATTACTGCTGGTGACAATGTTAATGCTGTGGCCAATGTGTTTGATACAGTAACTATTGTACAGGGGCCAATGTGTTTTATTAAATTTCCAGAGTGACAGGCCTCCAGGTGGACCAGGGCCCACTGTGCCCTCCGGGACCTGCCACCACTACTGCCACCCGTCCACCCACCCACCCACTTCATGCTGCCGGCACCCCTGGGCCAACAATAAGTAAGCATTCCTGCACTGTTTATTACTGTACAAGTACTGTAGATGGCAAGGTAAAGTATAGGAAAAGTCTACATTAATATGTAAGAATACAGTAGGACAATTTCTAGGTTTGGGTGAGCCATTGAGAAACTTGTGAAGAAAGCAAATGTTGATGCTGTGGCCAATGTGTTTGATAAAGTAACTACTGTACAGGGGCAACAGCAGGGAGAGAGAGGGTTTCATGTAATAAAAGAGGCAGGAGCGAGAGAAATGGTGTCATGGAGAAAGATGAGAGGGAGGGAAAGAGAGAAACATGGGGAGAGAGGGGGTGGGAGAGAGATACAGTTTCATGGGGAATAGAGAGAGGGAGGGTGGGACAGAGATACAGTTTTAGGGGAGAGACAATGTCAGGTAGAGAGATACCAAAGACTTTTATACTGTATACAGTAATAACACATGCTTATGTTCTTCAACGCAGTTCTTCCTTCTTCTCAGACCCTTCTCAGTGAAGTACTCTACTGTACGGAGTGCTGACAGATTGATATTTAAGGTACTGCAGGGAGGAATATACAGTATGTGATGTCGACACTGAAGGGAGGGAGATGTGTTGTGAGGTGGACAGTGAAGAGCACATTGAGTCAAGTGAAAAGTACTGGAGGCACTGCAGAAACTACATAGCAGTAGCTTGACCATTTCATTCAATGACGACAGGCAAGACTCTGTCCAGATGGTTTATGTAATTATTACACTGGGCAGGTGTCAGTACTTCTTCCCAAAACTTCTTTATCCCAGCCAAAAGTTCTTGTTTATTTTTTGGTTTCACATCACACCTGATGATCCTCTTTAATTGTGCCCAGACCATTTCTATAGGATTCATGTCCGGTGACCTACAGTATAGTACATAAAAATATATTATTAGCATACTGTACAGTACAGTAATTCAAACAATACAAAGTCAACTATAATAAATGCATATTGAACAATATTTAGTGAGTACTGTTACTGTACATTAGAATAATACTCACTCTGGCGGTGTGCATTGCCAATTTATTCCTCTCTCTTCCATGAATGTTGCAGAAGCATAATATATAGGGTCATTATTTTGAAAAACTCTGTGTCCAGATGGATAGTATTGTCTGATAAATGGCACCAAACACTTATCTACTATTTTTTCTTGGAAGTAGATCTTATCCATAATCTCTACAGAGATAAGAAATTGTTGTCATTAACAAGAACACATTTCAGTATTGTACTGTATACTGTCATTTACAATACAGGAATTAAAAAAATATTATTTGTTATGTATTGTTTAGAACTAACACTGTACAGTACCTTCAAAAATGCACTCATGCGAGATATACCTCCCCATACGTAGACCTTTAATGTAAACTTCCATGTGGTTTCAATGAGATAAAGTTATGTTTGCGGAAGGACATTCTTGAGAACCTCTCCATAGAAACATAAATTTAATCTGTGAAAATTACATCATTAAATTTTTCACCACTTTCAATCTACCGTTGTGCTTGTTCAACTCGCTTTTCTTTATTAACATCTCTTATCATGGGATTTATGCTGTGCAAAGAAAAATGTGGACAATGCAGTCACTCAGTGTATTGTTATAGACTTACAGTCGAAAATACTGTACAGGGTTGCTGTACAGTATTTTACAGTACCTTGCCTGACCATAACTCCATACCATTTCTCTCCGCATCCATTTGAAACTGGAACAGGAGATGTCCAGATTATATTCTGAATGAAGAATGCATCCTATTTGTCCAGCAGTATGCTCATCATCCACACATGTTAATTCTTCAACAATGTTTTTGACTCTCCTACAGTAATACACAGACAAAAATGATTGTACAGTATACAGCAATTATAGAATCTGTTGAGATTGCAATGTCAAGTACAGTACTACAGTGCAGTCCACTGTATACAGTATTAATCTACAGTAAAAAACATCTACTGCAGGGACATGCAGTCAGGGCAGGCAGTGCCTCCCATGTGATTAATGATTAAAATAATCCAAAGAAGATACTTTACTTACTGTATGATACATATTCTACTGTATGCCATACAGTAAGTACTGTACAGTATCTTGTTTATTGTACAGTATTCTACTAATTTAGTTGTGCCTCCCATAGACAATGGAAACTGGGATAGAGCGGGGGGCGGAGCAAAGCAGTGAGCTTTAAAAGCCCATTGAAAAAAACTGAAGAAAGTAGCACTAGTATACTGTAAGTGCCTCGTTGACGGGGATGGGCTTTCAGCATGATTATACAGCGTATCCAGTGCTGGATCCACTGGTCCAATCACCCATACAAGGCGTCCGGACAAGGGAACTGCCAACTCTTCTTCCTAGTTCATTCCCCCCTGACTCTTTGCCTGCTGCATGTGGTGGGAGCATCCCACACCCGGCATTTATCCCTGTGTTGCCGCAGTTGGCAGCACTGGGGAGTGGGAAGAGTGGCACTCCAGGGGGTCATTACATGTACTGTAACTGGCACTACTGGAACAGTACATGTAACTAACAGTATAGGAGGCATTACATATAACTGGCACTGCACAAGGCATTATGTGTAACTGGCACTACAGGAAGCATTGCATGTAACTGGCACCATACTGGTGGCTTTACGTGTAACTGGCACTAAACTGGGGCATTACATGTAACTGGCACTACAGTATACTGGGGGCATTACGTGTAACTGGCACTATACTGGGGGCATTACTTGTTAGGAGCACTACTGTGTTCATTATGTGTTAGGCTGACAATTGTGTGAGTAGGGGGTGATAATATGGTATACTGTATATATTTATAATTTAATAACATAATACTGTATACTGTAGTTGCAAGGTCACGCCCACTTTGCTAGGACCACCCATGCCTTTGACGCACACATTAGGGAAAGGGGAAGGCACTTCAAAAGATCTCGCTCAGAGTGCTAGTAGGCCTGGAGTTGTCTGGGTACTTTGGGGGTCTGTCCTATAATCACAGTTTACTGTATACAGTACACAATGGCTGCAGTAGCAGCCCACCCCATGTACTCTAATGTACTGTACTGTATCTGTTGTTCCAAAAAGGTGAGCTGGGGTTGAGTCATTGACCTCACCTCATGTCACTGATCTACTGTACAATAAATCTGTAAAGTACAGTACTGTATGTACAGTATTCTACTGTACTTACCATGTACATTTAGAAGGAGTTGTATATCTGCGGCACATCCTCATAAAAGCATGATTGCACACAATCTGTAAATGGACAACAACCCCACTTTCTTTCAGCCAAGCCTGGATCTGTCATGTTGTCTTGTTTTCTTTTTTCATCTTAGCAATTATCAGGCTCTTAGATTTGCTGATTTTTACCGGCATGTTTTGCAGCAGGAACTATGGAGACAAGACACTGTACTGTAAATACTGACATGGACTGTAATATAAAGTTTTTTTACAATACTGTATACAGTACTGTAAAGTACAGTACAGAATTGTGGGGTGATTCCGAGTTGATCGTAGCCCTGCAAAATTTTGCAGGGCTAGATCATGACCATAGACATGCGGGAGGACTCCAAGCACAGGACTATCCTGCCCCGCATGTCAGTGCCGGACCCCTGCTGAAGTGCACAGCGGCGATGCTTTTGCACTTCAAGAGTAGCTCCCGGCCAGTGTAGCTTTCACGTGCTGGCCGGGAAATACCGTTGCTCCCTAGCCTGCAGCGACAGCGTGTGATGTCACGCAGCTGCTGCAGCCCACCCCCTGCACGGTCCGGCCACACCTGCATTGGCCAGACAACACCCACAAAACAGCGCCCACACAATTCCGTTCTGCCCCACCGCCCAGCGGCTGCCTTTGCCTGTCAATCAGGCAGAGGCAATCGTAGCGCAGTGACGGCCGTCGGACTCACTGTGGTGCCAGCGCATCCACAGTTCTGATCCGATTGTACCGCTGTGATAAACTGCAGCATGCGATCGGGTCAGAATGACCCCCTGTGTACAGTATTATTGATGTTAAAACAATGCAATTGCCCCTCGTGATGTCTGCGAAGCAGTGTTGCAGTTTCTTGCACACAGCGCTAAAATGTCTAATTGCGGCACTGCAAATTACTGTACATACAGTAGATGTGCATTCTATAGACATGGCTAGTGTACAAGGTAGGAATAAACGGACATACGGTAGCAGTGCGGGGCTTAGCTACTGTAAAAGGAGAGAAAACAGGCTTGTTCGGGGACAAAGCAGACATTTTGTCCTCCTACGAGCCTGCACATGGATTGCTGCTTAGGATCTGCTAGGGTGTATGACAAATGACAGTACATAGACATGGCGGCTCGCTGCACAAATCAAGGGGCTAGTTTATACAGTAGGCAAACTTCTGCCCCAAGGAGTGTGTGTGACACAGCACATACAGTATACAGTAATTCCCACTAGGGTGTGTGACAAATTACAGTACATACAGTAAATGTGCGTCCATAGACATGGGTGGTGTACAAGGTCAGGGGCTAGGTACTGTAACAAGACATGGACATACAGTACTGCATACATCCCAACAGGTATCCATTTTGATGGTCGACCATGTTAAGGTCGACACTACTGGCCGACATTGACTTCGTCGACCACTACTGGCTGACATTGACTTGGTCGACATGGACGACACATGACAGGTCGACACATGAAAAGGTTGATGTGTTTTTTTTTTATTAGATTTGTAACTTTTCCATACTTTAACATACACGTGGACTACAATTGGGAATAGTAACCTGTGCCAAGCACAGTGGCAGCAGTGAGGCAACTCGCCTGCAGCATTGCGAGTGAAGTGAGCCATGCAAGGGGACGCGGTACACAGATTGGAATTCCTGGTCATGTTATTGGAAAAATTACCCCCAAAACAGTTCAAAATTCCATGTTGACCTTTCCATGTGTTGACAACTGTCATGTATCGAACATTTCTCCATGTCAACCATGTCAATGTCAACCACTAGTGACCGACCTAATGACTGTCGACCTTAACATGGTCGACCATTCATACCAGAACCCTCCCAACATGACCCTCTCTAGGAAGGACAGAATGCTGTGTTCCTGTACTTCCCTCTTACTTAATGATTGCCATCACCTGTGGTGAAACACCTTTATACTATATTCAAATTACTACTGTACACTGTAGTTCACCACAGGTGATGGCAATCTTTAATTAAGAGGGAACTTACTGTGGTTACAGCAGGCCCTCCAGGTGTATATGTGATATGTTTTGTCTAATTTGCGTTAAAAAAAATTGTATTGAATCCGACAAGCCGGACGGAAAAGCAATGGAGACCATCTGGAAGTCATATTAATGAGCTAGAGACCCAGTGGTACAATGCATTAGACATTTCTGGCCATTTGATAGCAACTGAGCCTTTAATGCTCTACAAGATAATAATGCTGTTTATGCTAATAAAAACTAGGATTTAGTACACAATACAATGACAAAGTGAATTGTGTGAACAGGGCAGCAGCATGGCCTTGTATTTTGTAGAAGGGGATTTTTTTTATAAAGGGAAGTGATTAATTGTTCTTTAGTGTTACAATAAATGTCAGCCAATCAGCAGGCAGCACTAGGAAGGGTCCGTTTGCTATTTGAGAAATGTGCTGTACAGTTTAGGAAAAGTGACATCTGGTGGACAGAAAGTAGTATGCACGTTACAATTATAATGTGACGTTACAGTTATAACGCAACTTATAATGGGATTTATAATGCAAGGAGCCAGCGCAAGTTGCTTGGCGCCCACTACACGGTACGCAGCAACGATATTTGAGGACACATCTGTATGTATTCATTCTATCTGGATAACTCCAAGCACCACCTTTCTTCCTAATATTCTTTTAAGCTGCCATGCATTTGTGCCACTACCCTGTTGCTTAGTTTAGCCAGCCAGCTAATAGAATCCTTTAGAAAATATTGGGGGAAATAAATTGTTATGGATATTAATGATAGTGTAATGAACACAGCATCAAACATCATGTATGGTCCAAGCAAATTATCAATAAAAAGTAAATCAGCATAACCTTTGTAGCAAGCAAATTGAATGCTACTGATTTGTTGACAAAGGGACTGATGTCACCATTACATTACTGAATGTGAAATGTGGACTGGAATATATTTGACGTTTCATATGTATCATTGTCTATTGATTTGCTGCATAACCCCATGTATTTGGGTGAAGTGTACTTTACTATAGTGCTTATGTAAAGTGTAATGTTTTTATTTGACTGAAGACATCTCAAAGCAAGAGGGAGTATTAGAGAGTGGAGTGCACTCATGTGTGCTCTGCTTTCCCTCTGTGTAATGGTCAGAAAGGGGTTGGGTGTGATATGCTGGCAGTCGGGATGCCAACGGTCAGAATAGCGACTGTAGCATTTCAATAGTGAGAATGCCAACAGGGACAAGGAAAGCATACTTTCCTTTCCCCAAAGCTGCCTAACCCTCCCTTCCTGCAGCCTAAACAAAACCATCACCCCCGCAGACTAACCCTAACCCTCCCAGTGGGTTCCTAAACCTAACCCCTCCACAGCCTCAACCTATCCCCCTGCCCACAATTTAACCCTAACCCTCTCCCTGCAGCCTAAACCTAACCTCCCCCATGGCTTACCTCTCTTACGGCCCAGCAAACACTTGGGTATTCTGGCGGTCAGGATTCCGGCACCGGGCTTGTGATCCTAGTCGGGATGCCAGCATCAGCAATCTGAACAATGTCAATATTCTGGTGTCAATATTTTGACTGTCGGGATCCTGACCACCGGGATACTGACTGGATGCCATAAGGAAGCACTGAAGTTTCATAAAATTAAAAAAAAGTTATATTATGTAGTATGATGTTAGCAGAAATAAATAAAAATAAAGGAGCCACAAAAATTACCACCAGCATTATGGGACAGATCTCATTGATGCTAGTAAGCCAGAGTCATGATTGCCATACCTAGTGTGGCCAGAGAGACCCTCAGCCACATGTGAAATGGCGGCCGTTGCACTGAAGGGGTTAACCCTTAAGTGCCTGGCACCATTTTGAGAGACAATGGCCGCTTGGCACCACTTTTGAAAATACACTGGCGCTAGGCACCATCTTTAAACTGTATGTGCGCTACGTGCTGTGTGTTTTAAAAATGTATGTTTTATTGTTGCGATGCGGTCCCGGACCTCTCCGGCTACTGTGGCAGCGAGTACAGCCCCCTGGCGTGCTGACCTGTGTGTGCACCGGGGGAGAAGGTAAAGCCGCTGTGTGTGTGCTGAGGTCCGGGAGCTATGTTATGCTATGGAGAAAGGGGAGCCACTGCAGCTGGGAGATCAGCTCCCGCTGCAGTGCTCAGAGTGTGCCACCGCTGGGGTCTGGGAGCTCTGCTCCCGACACCTCAGCACTACAAGACGTCACCAAGCCGCGGCAGGCAGGATGAGCATCCCAAGCCGCCGGGCATCAGAAGGGGGGTGCGCCGCAGCCCGGTCACCGCCGGATGCTGTGGCGAGCCCCAAGAGTTCAGCGCCACACACAGGTGACCGGGCTAGCTGGCTCCCTGCTTGGCAAGGGGACGAGAGTGCACCGCTCATGGGGGACTGGACTAGCTGGCTCCCTAGCAGCAGGGGTGTATATAGGATGTTGAGCGCTGGGGTCCGGTGCCTCAGAGCTATAGGTGCACAGAGCTTTGGAGGCTGGGACAAGTGTCTTGAGCTGCCAGGGTTCCTATCAGGGCGGTGCACAGCACGCTGCTGCAAGTCCACTGAGTGAGTGCCGCACTGGGGGGACAGGGAGAGCCCGCTCCCTGAACCCCAGTGGCAGGCAATGTCCAGCACAGGGAGAGCCCTAGCAGTCAGTCTTTAAAATAAAACAATGGATTTAAATGTAATATTAATATATTGTATGATGAGGCACTGCAGTGCCTGGGTATGTGGAGATTGTGCAGGGCACAGGCTCAGTGTATATTTACAGAAATGTATGTGAAGTGTATTGAATTTATTTAATGTAAAAATGTAATCCATGGCTGTACAGGCTGTTTGATTCCTCCAGACCTTTTCCCCCAAAATGAAATGCCTTCTCCTCCAGCCTAAAACTTAAAAATAGCATGGGAAGAGAGAAGAAAAGCTCAGCTGTCCAACAACTGAGTGGTTTTCTGGAGCTCCATAGGGATCCCCTTTGGTGAGCAGGAAACCCTCACAAGGGATCTAGGCTGCCCAGCTCTGGAGTCAGAATTCAGGCTGCAGATAGTGAGCTAGGTTCCAGACAGATTTCTGGAAGTAAGTTTAGGTGGGAAAAATTCCCCCAGCCTAGACTGAACATCACCGGGGCTGATCCATATCCTCCAGGATAGGACAGTCAAAGGAGTGTGATCACTCCCCACTTTCTATAGAGGACAATGGTAGCTGTGCATGGGTCCATGGGTAAACATTGATTGGTTGTAAATCACAGGGCGGACTTACCCCCTGTGTTATTGTGTATTGAAGTAGGATAAAAGGAAGGCATCTGCCCCATGAAAAGTGTATTATACACTTAAACAACCAGCCCCGTTCTAGCCACATAACACCCATCCTCTACTCCCTTCACTGGCTGCCTGTAACATGGCGAATCATCTTCAGGATTGGCTTACTGAGTTTCAAAGCATTACATGACCAGTGCCCAAGGTACCTTAAGCAGCTTCTGACCCCATACTGCCCCACTCGATTACTGCGATCTGTAGATGAAGGACTTTTAGCAGTACCTAGAATCTTCCGTAATTCCTCTGGTGGTCGAGCTTTTTGTCATGCGGCTCTGACTCTATGGAACTCACTTCCCCACACAGTGCGAGAGGCCCCAACTATAGAATCCCTCAAAAGTAGACTCAAGTCTTTCCTGTTTACTCAAGCATTTCCATAATGTACCTAAAGTATCTACATGCTTCTGTATTTTATGAAAATGTACTTCATTATTTTCTGTACTATATTATGCTATGTATCTGTTAAGCGCCTTGAGTCCTATTGGAGAAAGAGCGCTATATAAATAAAATTATTATTATTATTATTATTATACCAACTATTTTCTGCTATAGCATCTTGCTGTATTGCTGTTGCCCCTAGCAATAGGGAAGAGTCTTTTTGAAGGCTATTTGAGCAAATAAACATAATCTGCCTCAAGATGACGGCTTCATCTTGTGACCTGCAGAGCTAGGACAAACCTAGCTCCATTTTCCACCTGTCCAGGGAGCACCCAGCATCTCCAAGCTCCACCTTCAGCCTGCTACCGGGTAGAGGCCTAGTCAAGCGACTAGTGAGGATTCGCCAACACCACAGAGGTGTGGTAAGGTGGTGTGTGTCGACGCGTACAGAGCAGAACCGTGGTTCCAGACACCATGGCAGGTTAGGAGTTTGATGTGGCAGCGTAGAACTTGCCCACTGCGCAGTGGGTGGAGTCAGTAACAGGCGGTTACTGAAGGTAAGTGGAATCCCCTATGTGGCCAGGTCTGGTGTGACCTACAACTCCATTCTGTGTACTGGGGATGTGATGCGAAGCGGTGAAGGCTGTCTTACGTGACCGTCCGGTCACATCTGCCATCAAAATACCTCCCAACATGATCCTCTCCATGAGGGACAGAATGCTCTGCTCCTGGACTTCCCTCTTAATGTATAATTACCATCACCTGTGCTGAAACACCTTTCTTATCCATTAACCTGTTAAAAACAGGTGGCAGGGTGTAGTAGTGTATGCCGGTGGCCGGGCTCCCAGTGACAAGCATACCGGCGCCGGAATCCCGAAGGCTGGCATACCGACAGCGTGGCGAGCGCAAATGAGCCACGCTATTTATTCTCCCTCCAGGGGGTTCATACTGTGCACTGGTATCCGTCAGCCGGAAAACTGAAGACCACCCAGTAGCGGCAATCATAAATTAAGAGAAAACTCCAGTAGTATAGCATTGTGTCCCTCCTGGAGAGGGTCATGTTGGTAGGTGTACATCAAGTCATTCCCCACACCACAAGTAAATCCAGTGTGCACAAACTGGAGCAGCAGCTATGCCCAGAACTGCAGGCAGTAAGCAGAGTAGAACGGGGAAAGTGACAGGAGAACCAAGGGTGAGTTTCTTCAACTACCCTGCACAGATTAATAGGTACATACTACTAAAAGGCCATAAACATCCATTTTTTTAGATTTTATTCCCTTTTTGCTTATTTAATTTTATTCATTTTATTGGTATTTTTACATTGTTTACATCTGGTTGATATTTCTTTCAATTCTCGTTATTCTTATTATTAGTTGTATTTTAATTTTTATTTGTTTAAATGTATTTTTATTTAAAAATGTTATTACACTAACATCATATTAATTCATATATCTTTTTTATTGAAATTTATTAATACATAAGCACTTTCTTACAATTATATTTTTGTAGACATGCATTTGAAGTGTCTTATACTGCTTTCACATTGCATTAATAACCCAGTTTGTTGTCGAATCGACCCGTGTCGAGGTGCAGTATGAAAGCGCCAAAGTGAATAACCCGGATCAAGCAACCCAGCATTTCTACCAGGGTTAAAAGAAGGGTTAAACATATGTCGGACCCGGCTCATTGTGAAAGCCTCTGACCCGGGTTATTCATCCCGGGTCTCATAAAAGATGCTGATTGGCTGTTTATGTGTCTGCAAGGAGCAGTCCCCAGTTCCTCCATTTATTTCCTTTGAAACCTCATCAATGTGAGACAGAAAAGTCAATTTTTAATCACATCACAGTGTTTAACATGGGTGACCCGGGTTCAGTGTGAAAGGCACAAACCCGGGAATAAACCAGGTCGAAAACTGCAATGTGAAAGGGCCTGAGCCTGCTCGGAATTCAAAAGCTGGGTCCAACCTGGGTTTGCAATCTGAAAGGGGTAATATAATTTTTTTTTCCCCTAGCATGGATCACTTGATAGTACTGCCTTAATTATCTCTCTGTATGTATTGACTAGTGATGAGCGGGTTCGGTTCCTCGGAAACTGACCCCCCCCGAACTTCACCCATTTTACACGGGTCCGAGGCATACTCGGATTCTCCCGTATGGCTCGGTTAACCCGAGCGCGCCCGAACGTCATCATCCCGCTGTCGGATTCTCGCGAGATTCGGATTCTATATAAGCAGCCACGCGTCGCCGCCATTTTCACTCGTGCATTGGAAATGTTAGGGAGAGGACGTGGCTGGCGTCCTCTCCATTTTTATTCATTGTTGATGCAAATATTTGTGCTTGCTTTGTATTATTAATATAGGAGGAGTACAGTTCAGAGATTTGCTGATCAGTGACCACCAGTTTTATCCGTTCTCTGCCTGAAAAAAACACTCCTTATCCGTTATCTGTGCTCAGTGTGCTGCATATATCTGTGCTCACACTGCTTAATTGTGGGGACTGGGAGCAGTAGTATTATATAGGAGGAGTACAGTGCAGAGTTTTGCTGACAGTGACCACCAGTATACGTTGTCTGCCTGAAAAACACTCCATATCTGTGCTCAGTGTGCTGCATAAATCTGTGCTCACACTACTTAATTGTGGGGACTGGGGAGCAGCAGAATTATATAGGAGGAGTACAGTGCAGAGTTTTGCTAACAGTGACCACCAGTATACGTTGTCTGCCTGAAAAACACTCCATATCTGTGCTGCATTGTAGTATATATTAGAATATATGTATTCCTCCGTGGAGACATTCACCAGCAGCAATTGCCTCCATAATTTTGCTGACCACCAGTATATAATATATAGGAGTACGGTACAGAAGGCCACTGCTGTACCTACCTCTGTGTCGTCAAGTATACTACCCATCCATACCTGTGGTGCATTTCAGTTTTGCACAGTTTGCTGACCACCAGTATATAATATATAGCAGTACGGTACAGTAGGCCACTGCTGTACCTACCTCTGTGTCGTCAAGTATACTATCCATCCATACCTGTGGTGCATTTCAGTTTTGCACAGTTTGCTGACCACCAGTATATAATATATAGCATTACGGTACAGTAGGCCACTGCTGTACCTACCTCTGTGTCGTCAAGTATACTATCCATCCATACCTGTGGTGCATTTCGGTTTTGCACAGTTTGCTGACCACCAGTATATAATATATAGCATTATGGTACAGTAGGCCACTGCTGTACCTACCTCTGTGTCGTCAAGTATAATATCCATCCATACCTGTGGTGCATTTCAGTTTTGCACAGTTTGCGGACCACCAGTATATAATATATAGCATTACGGTACAGTAGGCCACTGCTGTACCTACCTCTGTGTCGTCAAGTATACTATCCATCCATACCTGTGGTGCATTTCAGTTGTGCGCAGTATATATAGTAGTAGGCCATTGCTATTGATACTGGCATATAATTCCACACATTAAAAAATGGAGAACAAAAATGTGGAGGTTAAAATAGGGAAAGATCAAGATCCACTTCCACCTCGTGCTGAAGCTGCTGCCACTAGTCATGGCCGAGACGATGAAATGCCATCAACGTCGTCTGCCAAGGCCGATGCCCAATGTCATAGTAGAGAGCATGTAAAATCCAAAAAACAAAAGCTCAGTAAAATGACCCAAAAATCTAAATTGAAAGTGTCTGAGGAGAAGCGTAAACTTGCCAATATGCCATTTACGACACGGAGTGGCAAGGAACGACTGAGGCCCTGGCCTATGTTCATGGCTAGTGGTTCAGCTTCACATGAGGATGGAAGAACTCATCCTCTCACTAGAAAAATGAAAAGACTTAAGCTGGCAAAAGCACAGCAAAGAACTGTGCGTTCTTCTAAATCACAAATCCCCAAGGAGAGTCCAATTGTGTCGGTTGCGATGCCTGACCTTCCCAACACTGGACGGGAAGAGCTTGCGCCTCCCACCATTTGCACGCCCCCTGCAAGTGCTGGAAGGAGCACCCGCAGTCCAGTTCCTGATAGTCAAATTGAAGATGTCAGTGTTGAAGTACACCAGGATGAGGATATGGGAGAGAAAATTGTCAAGTCAAGCGGAACGTGACCCGTCAACATCTCCTCCTTCACATTCTCCCGCAACTGGGGGTGCGAGGAAAAGGCTAAGAATTCCGAGCCCACCCGCTGGCGGTGATGCAGGGCAGTCTGGAGCAAGTGCTGACATCTGGTCCGGACCGAAGGACCTACCAACGATTACTGACATGTCGTCTACTGTCACTGCATATGATTCTCTCACCATTGAAAGAATGGTGGAGGATTATATGAGTGACCGCATCCAAGTAGGCACGTCAGACAGTCCGTACGTATACTGGCAGGAAAAAGAGGCAATTTGGAGGCCCTTGCACAAACTGGCTTTATTCTACCTAAGTTGCCCTCCCTCCAGTGTGTACTCCGAAAGAGTGTTTAGTGCAGCTGCTCACCTTGTCAGCAATCGGCGTACGAGGTTACTTCCAGAAAATGTGGAGAAGATGATGTTCATCAAAATTAATTATAATCAATTCCTCCGTGGAGACATTCACCAGCAGCAATTGCCTCCAGAAAGTACACAGGGACCTGAGATGGTGGATTCCAGTGGGGACGAATTAATAATCTGTGAGGAGGGGGATGTACACAGTGAAAGGGGTGAGGAATCGGAGGATGATGATGAGGTGGACATCTTGCCTCTGTAGAGCCAGTTTGTGCAAGGAGAGATTGATTGCTTCTTTTTTTGGTGGGGGCCCAAACCAACCAGTCATTTCAGTCACAGTCGTGTGGCAGACCCTGTTGCTGAAATGATGGGTTCGTTAAAGTGTGCATGTCCTGTTTATACAACATAAGGGTGGGTGGGAGGGCCCAAGGACAATTCCATCTTGCACCTCTTTTTTCTTTCATTTTTCTTTACATCATGTGCTGTTTGGGGACAATTTTTTTGAAGTGCCATCCTGCCTGACACTGCAGTGCCACTCCTAGATGGGCCAGGTGTTTGTGTCGGCCACTTGTGTCGCTTAGCTTAGTCACACAGTGACCTTGGTGCGCCTCTTTTTTTTTTTGCATCATTTGCTGTTTGGGGACAATTTTTTTGAAGTGCCATCCTGCCTGACACTGCAGTGCCACTCCTAGATGGGCCAGGTGTTTGTGTCGGCCACTTGTGTCGCTTAGCTTAGTCACACAGCGACCATGGTGCGCCTCTTTTTTTCTTTGCATCATGTGCTGTTTGGGGACAATTTTTTTAAAGTGCCATCCTGCCTGACACTGCAGTGCCACTCCTAGATGGGCCAGGTGTTTGTGTCGGCCACTTGGGTCGCTTAGCTTAGCCATCCAGTGACCTCGGTGCAAATTTTAAGACTAAAAATAATATTGTGAGGTGTGAGGTGTTCAGAATAGACTGAAAATGAGTGTAAATTATGGTTATTGAGGTTAATAATACTATGGGATCAAAATGACCCCTAAATTCTATGATTTAAGCTGTTTTTGAGGGTTTTTTCTAAAAAAACACCCAAATCCAAAACACACCCGAATCCGACAAAAAATTTTCAGGGAGGTTTTGCCAAAACGCGTCCAAATCCAAAACACGGCCGCGGAACCGAATCCAAAACCAAAACACAAAACCCGAAAAATGTCCGGTGCACATCACTAGTATTGACCCTGGCAGGATGATGCCATTGTGCATGCATGACCCAGCACACACCACTGTGTAATAGTGCCACAGTACTGCAGATACGTGCAGTACTTAGCTGTACAGAAGTTACTACTATTACTACTGCCAGTGCCTTTACTGCATTAATGCTGTTACTATGCATTAGTCTGTGAGACTGCTGTCACCACTGTTAACCCTGTGTGTTACCACTGTTACCAACAAACTTGAGAGCCTGGTCAAGGACCCTCTATGTGGACTAAACTCCATTTCACATTCAGCTGTTAAATTTGTGGAATTCCTCCAGCTTCTACTCAATAGGAAATATCAACAAACCAAAATGAAAATATACAGTAGGAGTCTGTGTTCACCTGTAATATATAAATTTGAAATGTATTTTTAGAGGTGCACTAATTGTGTAGAAATAATAATTAATTACAATTATATATATATATATATATATATATATAAACTATCAAGTAGTAAACTGCACACACCTGCTTCAGCACAATATTGTGTGCAAGGTCTGTAATTTAATATAGCAATAGTACATCATAGTTCCCAAGGGTTCTTATGGTGGAGAGCCCAGCACAACCAGTAATGAATTCATAAACATTTTATCATCAGGGGCATTGTAACACCATCTTGCCAAACATGAATAGAGTTGTACTTTACATATTATGACAGGTATAAGCAGCTTGGGGCATGGCAACCCCCACCCTGACAGCAGCCATTTCGGTGCTCGCGCACCTTTCTCAAAGGGTCATCCAAATAGATAAAGACAAACAAGAGGTATATATAGGGACACATATAAACATAAATCAATTCACCTGTGGGGTGCAGCGGGTCCCTCCTTACAATAAAAATGCGCGCATCAGATCATCAGTGTAATGGCGCTGACGTCACTGACGGGAACCAGGTTGCCACGGCCACAGTGCAGGAGGACTGTAAACGGGATCTGCTTTACCGGAGGTGATGTACTGGACCATGCCAGTTACTATGGTAACCACCAAGGACACTCAAAGCGTTCAATGCCGAAGGCATATAAACAGTGTGCAATGCGGATATGTGAAAGTACAGACTGCACCTAATCACATTATTAGCAATCGATGTTGACGTACAATGGTGCACATAATATTGGCATAAATTGGTATTATTTAGAATATTTAACTAATAACACTATTCTACGCACACATTTAGCCCTGATCACTCTAGTGACCATCAAACACAATAAAATCTACTAGTGTCATACTTGTATCATCAATGCTAAGACATAAACTGCAAATATATGTATGTTCAAAACAGCTATCTGCTCAATGGGAAATGCCCATCTTTGTCTAATTATGAACATCCTATATAAAAAAACGAAGAATAGGCTTATGTCACTATTGTACATACATGTAAACCGACAATACAGGTCCAGTTCAATAAGCAACAGGACCAGCATTATTGTAAAAAAAGAAAAAGTGAGGCAGCAAACCATAAGGATTGGAGGAGCTAGACAACCACTGCAGCACACAGGTGATGTGCAAGTCTCCGATAAAATGGCACGGCAGCAGCTGCCGGCTACGGGACTCGGGAGAGGAGGGGACCCACACCCGGACACCAGAAAGGTAAGTATATAGAAGAAATGGGTGCAGTGTGTACGGTGCGGGCTCCCTCTGGACACAGGGGCCCATGTGCAGCGCACACATTGCACCCATTATAGATATGCCACTGGCAGTGGGATATAATGGAGTCCCAAATTTCTGGAGTCGGGGGATGCTGGCCGATCTTGGACATTTTTTTTAAAGGGACAATCACTTGCAAGGCATGGTTTTGCCTTCATCACTTACAATGCATGGTTTGCCTTGTAAGTGATGCTCATTTAAATGTCTGAGATTAGCTGGCATCCCGCACCTCCGGCGATCTCAGACTCCATTACATCCCGCCATAGATGTTCTTTTGATTCATTTTGTTCCTGAACCATCATATTACAATCAATACTAAGAATTTGAAAGGAGGTTAAAGGTAATGTATACTAATGTAAACAATAACTACAATTATTAAAGAAACTAATTACAGGTCCCTCCCAACCAAAGGCAACGGGAGGCAGAGGGTGGCAGTGGAAGGCAGGTGGAGGCAGAGGTTGACAGGGAAAGAGAGTGGGTGGCAGGGGTACAAGCACAATGTTCTGCATGGTGCAAAGGACAGGGTGCATGTATCTTGGTTGGGATAGGAGCACAGCGATCTATTCTCTGTCTGTGACAGGGGCCCCCACCTTTTGTGCTTTTCTCAGTTTGACACTCAGGAAGACTCTGCCAGTGCAAATTACACCAGTTGTGGCTGACTTTAATTCAAAGACAGCAGTTAGTCAGAAAAAACATACAGCGGTCTATACATTAGAAGCAGTATGTGGTTGTAATCATCAGCGCTGATAGGTAGCATAACTCCTCTATCAGTCCAGCAAACACAAATTCAGCCCTGTCTACCTAAGGTAAGGTTCTCTCAGGCAGTGGGGCACACCCTGCTGTCTGCACTGGGCCATACATCTGACATTGGTCAAAATAGTCTGCAAGCAGGAGATAACTCATTGCTGGTAGTGGGCCCCTTAGTCCTTGGGAGCCCCAGTGCAATACACCTGCTGCACCAATGTTCATTCTGCCTCTGAATAGAAATACACTTTTCAGCATTATATTAAGCGGTCAAATTATATTTATGCAAGCAGTGTAGCTATGCTTTAATTAAAAATGGAAATGCACTCAGGAAACAGGACTCCCTGAGAATGCCAATCAGAAATAATCTTTAACCTTTCAAATTTATTTAAGACAATGATATTTGTAATCCTTTATCATTTTAGTGGACATTTGTCATTCGGAGCA
This sequence comes from Pseudophryne corroboree, assembly GCF_028390025.1. NCBI lineage: Eukaryota > Metazoa > Chordata > Amphibia > Anura > Myobatrachidae > Pseudophryne > Pseudophryne corroboree. Next base: position 485,240,027 of record NC_086448.1, read on the forward strand.
CTTAAATTAAATTACAACCTTGATAAAGACAACTAATTGTGCAGGCATTCTGTAACTATATACCTTAATATCTAACACTGTTTACTAAGTTTATAATCTACCCAATTTTAAGAGAAACATGTTTGTATCATTATTATATCTGAAATTGGAAGTTTAAGTAACAATTGGGGTTATTTACCAAATAAGTTCAAAAATACAACTGGGCAATAAACCATAACAGCCAACGGAACTTTAGCTTTTATCATTTACCTTGCACTAGACTGAGATTGAAGGTACTGTATCTGTTCTTGGTTTACTGGTTATTGGTTAATATCTGTCTTTGTACATACAGTATACTGTATATACAGTATGTTACAGAAAAATATATCTCAGCACTTGATATTATTTTAAGAGATAAAATAACCCCAATGTTAAAGAAATCAATTGAGTATATTGCTGGAGCGTGAACCACAGAAATGTGGCATGTTTTATCCATTTAAAGTGCTTCCTATAAGTATAGATCACACTAAAGGAAGATAATGTATTACAACTGTGCACATGCTTTCCTGGTAATGTATCTATTATTGGAAAGTCTGGCACAGATGCTACAGCAATCAAATAATGTTCCACTTAGATAACTCAAGTGATGAAGTACTTCATTTGACCATAAATTAAAATGTAAATGAAAATTCAGTTTTGCAGAGTAAAAGTAAATTATAAGTGTTTGATGTGTGGGCTCTTCTACTATATAAAAGTGCATGTGTGTGTCTGTGGAGGGGAGATCGCGGATCATTGTGACAAAAAGAGAATGTAAAACAAAAGAACACTATAAGGCTGTTAAAGTTTTTAAGGTATGCCTGGTGGGGGAAGGTACAGAATCTTAGATGTGTTTACACAGTAAATGTTCCGGAATTGTACGTATACATGTAGGCCAGGGGCGATACAAAGCTGGATGTAAGCATAATAAAGCCTACTTTTTGTACCCATGATTGGACTGGCCCACAGGGGTACAGTAGAAACCCCCGGTGGGCCCCACTGCCTAGACCCCCACCCCTCCTCTAGGGATCAGATTTTGCAGTCAAATTACACATTATGCATATGTTAAATTATACTGCACAGGACTATGATGAACTTTCTACAGTGTAATGCTGTTATTAACCTGGCACATTATCATATGTGCACTAGCAGTATTTACTACTGTATATACAGATGGAGCCACACTCATCTTGGCTTCTCTGCTGCGCCTAGGCACACAAAGTTTTATCATAAGCCCTTCATCTATTGTTCTCAGTTGCAATACAATACAGAGAGAACAATACATCAGGGGATTAAGTCATTACAGCAGGGGTTTAAGTCCGACGGCCCTGGCTCAGTTAATCCTATTAAAGGCCAAGATGAAGATTGCTCCATCTGTATATTTATCAAGGGGCCTAGAACATGCACTACCGGTTAGCCAAGCCTCTAAGCATGGGCCCCTACCACTGCTTTTTTCCGGTGAGCCCTGCATGTCCCAGTCTGACACTGTTTGTACCTATCTTTTGCACCAACCATAGACTTGTGTTAGTGCACGATGACGATAATTCTGAGTAGAGAACAATTGTACAGATTGTTAGAACATAACAAGATGCTCCCAATATTAAAAATAAGCAGGCTATCTGTGTAAAGTCCCTTTCACATCTCCAATGCCGGATCCCACCCGGGAATTAGAAACAGGTGCTTCCCAGGTGGGATCTGGAAATGGAGCCTAAGATCTGGCTTCCCAACCTGGCAATATACTGGGTCTGGGTGCCATAGTGGTGGGGGGTGGAGCTGGCATTGGTAGCGAGGGCAGTGGCGGGGGCGGAGGTGGTGCTGGGAGATGAGCTTATCTTCGTGCCACCTCTCCCTATGTAGTAAATGGGTCCCCGGGTCGCATCGACCCGGAAACCCATTCACACTGTTACTGACCTGGTATTCAACCCTAGAATAACCCTTCTTATAACCCGGGTTGAATTACCCGGTCAGGAAACCTGGGAATTCTCCATGGGCCTTTTCACATCGCACAGTGACCTGTGTCGACCCGGCAATGGGGGTCATTCCGAATTGATCGCTAGCTGCCGTTGTTCACAGCGCAGCGATCAGGCTAAAAATCTGCATTTCTGTGCATGCGTATGGCGCGCACGTGCGACATACTTTCACAAAAAACTATGCAGTTTCACACAAGGTCTAGCAACACTTTTCAGTCGCACTGCTGATCGTTGAGTGATTGACAGGAAGTGGGTGTTTCTGGGTGGTAACTGACCGTTTTCAAGGAGTGTGCTAAAAAACGCAGGCATGCCAGGTAAAAATGCAGGCGTGCCTGGGGAAACAGGGGAGTGGCTGGCCGTATGCAGGGCGTGTTTGTGACGTCAAAACAGGTACTAAACAGACTGGAGTGATCGCAAGGAAGGAGTAGGTCTGCAGCTACTCTGAAACTGCTTGAAAAAAATTTCACCCCGTTCTGCGATCCTTTCGGTCGCACTTCTGCTGAACTAAGATACACTCCCAGAGGGTGGTGGCTTAGCGTTTGCACTGCTGCTTAAAGCAGCTAGCGAGCGATCAACTTGGAATGAGGGCCAATATACCGTGTCTATACCAGGTTATTTGTGCGATGTGAGAGGGGTATTAATGGCAATGCTGCCCTCAGTTAACAGCTTTTACTGTGTTTTAAATGTTGCAATGTGTGCCAACAGAGCTGTGTCAAAAGTTTTACATGTCAATATTTTGAGAATACCAGGTGAGTCGGTCATCTTGGGCACAATACAAAGGGAAGGTTAAGCAATTCATGTAAATACTGGACATGTAAATAAGAGAAGGGTAACATTTCAGTGATTAACAAGATAGCTACTGAATAAAACACCAGATAAGACATCCACCTTGGGTGCTCTACAGTACATAGGTGACAGTGGGAAGGATGGCAGGATGAACAATTAACAGAAGAGTAATATGCAGTGTGAAATTACAGAACAAATATTAAAAAAAAATATTAAAATCAGGGAGGCAACCATCTTGTGTGTATCACAATGAATCCTAAAATGAGTCTGATACTGTGTCTACTGTATACGTGCTGATCTCCAGGATAATGTTACCAGAACTTTTTTCTTACAGTGGTCTTTGAAAGTTTGGGAACTCTTTGGTATTTTCTTTATTTCTGATGAAATTTGGCCTAAAACTATCTCAGATTTTCACACGTATCCTAAAAATAGATAATGAGAACCAAATCAAACAAATGAGATAAAAAAAATAGATGTGTTCGTTTTTTTAATTGAGGAAAATGATGTGATACCACATCTGTGAGTGGCAAAAGTATGTGAACCTTTAGGCATAGCAGATATTTTGAAGGTTGGCATGTTTGTGGATGTGAATCATGCCACAAACAATGTAGATTTCTGAGGACCTCAGAAGAAGATTTATTGATTCTCATCAGGATGGAAAACCCACTTGCTGCTCTACTTCCTTCCCTTCACTGGCCAATCTAATCGCCAATCTGTGCTGTGTGGTACACTCTTTAAAACAACAGGTGCTCTTTTCTATGTAAGCCAAACCACAAGGACATTTAATTATATAAATCAGATATATGCTATTGCAACTTAAGACATGTTTAATTTGTACTTTAGTCCCAGAATGCAGATGGGTCAAATATGATCCAGGGACTTTAGAAAGAAAATGTTTTGAACACTGATTCCTCTTTGTGGTGATGTCATTCCTCACCAACCAGTTCTTTAAATTTCTACCTCTTTTCTGGCAATTAAGAATCCTGGCATCTTTAAAGACAGACAGACTTAAATCTGTAGAAATAATTTGCCAGACATTTCGATATTTTCAGTAACACTGGGCTTGCTGAAGAGAAATTACTTGTCTTCGAGATACTGATAGTGCTTTTTGCTTAGCAGGTTCCAGGTCAATCTGTGCATACCCATTCTGTATAAATTTCTTGCTTCCATTTCATTGCTAATTATACATCTAATTCTTAAAAACTAGGAGTAAGGGAGTCCCTTTTTCAATGAGGTCAGATAGTGACTAATAGCATGCAAAAACACATTTTTGTCATTGGGTTTATAATAGATACTTGTCTCAAGATGTATAGTCTTCTTCATAATCATCACATCAAGATAATGGATAGAGGAGGAAATACACTCATAGGTAAACTTAATTATCTCATTCATTTCATTAATATAATTAATTTGTGTAGCAAAAACCTTTGGTACCTGCAAAAATTTGCATAAGGTCATTAATGTAACATGTGAAAAATATTTTATTCATAACAGGACCAATCTTTATTGTACTTAGAACATGTGGGCATTTGCAATTGCAATGGCGCCCTTACTACCCATCATACATCCCAACTTTTGTATAAAATATTCTTTAAAATAGAATAAATTCCTTGAAAGTGTCTTTTACAATAGTGTCTAAAAAAATGATAATTGAGGACCTTTATAATGAGGATTACCAATGAGTAGATCCTCTACTGATTTCAGACCCCTAGCATTGGGTACATTGGTGTAGAGCATGGGTCTTCAACCTGTGGCCCTCCAATTGCTGTAAGACTACACATCCCAGCATACCCTGCCACAATTTTGCTATTAATGTATGGTAAATATGAGGCATGGCATGCTAGGATGTGTAGTTACACAGCAGCTGGAGGGCCACAGGTTGAAGACCCATGGTGTAGAGGGTTATAACATCTATACAACATAAAACAGAATCTTCTGGTAGATAATTAAATTTTTGCAATTTCAACAATAAGTCAGTGGTGTCTTTAAGAATTGTCTCCTCAACCTGTATCACAGGTTGTAAAAAACGGTCGAAGTGAGTCCCGTGCGAAAATGATCAGTCTACCGGGAGGAATGGCAGATTTTTGTGCACTTTCAGCGGGGTGTACAACATCGGCATAATAGGGTATCCCACTATTGTTCTTATCAATATTGCCTTCCTCCACAGCTAATGAAAAGATACTGTCAATCTCATATTTGAAACTCAGCGTATGGTCCTCCTGTACTTCATAAATCAAATGGTCATCAAGTTGCCTATAATATGTACTTTTTATATGTATCTATATCTTGCATCTCAATTGCACCTCCCTTGTTGACAAGTCTCACAATGATCGAATCATTTTCACTTAACCCTTTGAGTTCCATAAATTCATCATACTGTATGTCAAATTATTCATCCTACAGTATAGAGCTCTTTTTTTGCATATTCTGTAGCAATTGATACATGTATCCAGGAGTAAAAGTTAATGGCTGGATTATTTGTGTGTGGTTCAAATGTAGATTTATTTTACATAAGCAGGGTTGGCTAAAAAAAACCTTTTAATTTTAAGTTACGGTGGTGACACCACATGTCAACCTTTCATTCGAAATAATTGAATTTGTTTGTTAGTACAAATTATAAATCTTTATTTAATACTATGTTTTCACACTCAGCGTATATGAGAATAGATTTATTATTAGGTCTACCTCCTGTAAGTTTTCCTTGCCCCTTTTTATATACTATAAGATTGTGGAGAAGGGCCGTGCTAAAGAATCAATAAATTGAAAGATCAAAAGATGCCGGTAGTTCTAATTAAAAAAAAAATATTTTCCACTTAAAATATATATATATATATATATCACAGATTACTAACACTAGACAGTACTTCTAACAGGATATTGGATACATATATAGAAATAGCAGCAGTCGTAGTTACTAATGTAACCAAATAAGTTGCAGTTCAAGTTCAATGTAAAACTTTGTATCACCCCTGTTAAATTGCTGTCATGCTCAGAATAGTCATATAAAGTTCAAGGTATTATTTAAATCACTGAGTGTCGAGGTACATACAGGCCACTGTTCATGGGAAATACAACTTCTCCGGATAAGGATTTAAATTAAAGATGTAATTGATGCACATATGATTCAAATGGATAGTTTGTCCCGTTACAGAGCCTGCTTACTCACTCTATCCCTGTTTGTCCGGGATCCATTTGCGGTATGAAGAGATGATTAACCCGAGCATCCTTGGGTTTTGGATGATGTGTGCGGCTAGCACTTCAGCAGCTGGCTCCGTGATGATCACTACCCAGGCATGGGTTTCTCCAGCCGTGATGGTAGACAGCTGATTCGGCTGGAGTCAGGGCGGCAAAGCGGTATAGCTGAATATTTTGCCATCACTGGAGACTATGCCCATTAACAGCAGCCTGTGAACCTTGATGGAAAACTATTAGCAAGGAGTCCTAAATGTGTTTCGTCACTTCCGGTGACTTTCTCATAGGTGAATAGGCTCTTTTTATATACATATTTCAATGCTGGCAATAAGTGGTTCCTAACAAGCCTTAGCATAAAGTCCACAGGTGGCACTCCAAAATAAACACAGTATGCACTGCTAGTTTGAAATGTTTCAAAGCCCTGAAGCGTATATATATATATATATATATATATATATTTATCAACAATAAACAAGAGAGCCTCCTGGTTCAACAAACGTAATGTGATCACCACAAGTGAGAAGAGGGTATAAGTGAACCCATACCAATTGAGAAATAAACAGCGCTTATCTCACACTCTTTTTCTCAAAGTCCACATATCGCATATACCAACAGGAATTTTTTCATATATTTAATGAAGATCCAGATTATATAAAAACAATAAAAATCACATATAGTGTAACACAGTTAAAACAATCTTAGAGCACTACCAAACAACAAGTACAGTAGTTGCCCGTACATCAGTTTAGAAAGGTTTTTGCATATCTGAGAGTTGCCATCCAGCCACAGCTGTATATGTCCTGTATATATGCTAGCTAGATAGATAGATAGATAGATAGATAGATAGATAGATAGATAGATAGATAGATAGATAGATAGTGTAAAACTGAAAACATAACTCATGTTGCATTGGTGTGAGAGAGAATATCTGGGGTCCCTGTCCTGCGGATCAGAGTGGCATATCGCTCAGTGTGTACCCAGCTTAATGCAGAGAGTGAAGGGTTTATGTGCTCTTCTATAGGTAACTAAGATTTGGACATTAGTTCTAATTAGGAAAGAACATTATTGAGCTTATGGATCCACAGAGCTTATCTGATTGCCATTGCTGGAGACAAGCTAATCATCTACTACTGCTCTGCTTCTTTTTTTCCCTATCTCTATATCAGTACAATTAGGGCAATATTCAATTGATTATCGCGCCCGATCTCCCGTCTAAAGTGATGGGAGATCGTGGGGGCAATAGTCAATTGTTTCCAGTTTTCTCGCTGATCGCACCCATAGAGTTTGGGTTTAGCCACATAAAGCAGCTAAACCTGACCAAAGTGCTGGGCGCAATCATGAAACGTGCTGTTTGGGCACCCAAATGGGTCACTTTTTTATGCATTTCAGCTTACCACCCCGGGGGTGTGCGAGCTGAAATGCAGATGCCGGCAGCCATTGTGCACGCAAAGAGCTCAGTTTGGGCACCATCTAGTGGCAGCTGGCAAGAAAAGAATTGAATCTCGCCCTTAGAATGTATTAAAGACAGCATCTGTATATTTTTCCATAATCTTTATATACCTTACAGGGGATTAGTGCTTCATCCTCAAACATCATGTGGCTCTTCATAAAACATTTATTGCTCTATTTAAATTATATGAGGCATGCTTTTATACAGTGAATTCAATAGACAGGATAATTGTTGGCAAATATTACCATTTCATTTATTGTTTTTCTTCCACTCAGATGATGTTCCTATCTCTTCCTTAGGCTGATTTTGCTATTAATTTCTTACCACACAATATCCTACCCAGTAAGGCACTCATTGCAAAGAGAAAGTTCTGATGGGGGCATATGCAACAAAATATAATTCCGCAAAGGAACATCTAAATCTTCTAAAGTCAGGGTACCCCCTGCCAGAACTCGTTTCATTCCTCCTCCATTATTCCCCTGAATACCTTTAGCAATCTGCCTCTCCCTGAATTATTTTATACAATTAACATTGCTTGGGTGCCCCTAGTTCTTTAACTCCAAGTATCAGAGGCCTATGATCACAATGTATTGGTCAGATTAGGATGGACAGTATACTATATTGGGGTTCAGTATGATTTACCAATGGACGGGATGCCGGCAACCAGAATACCTACAGCGGCATCCCATCCATCAGAATCCCAACAGCCCCCTCTAAAGTCCACTAATCCTCCTCTGCTCCCTACCCTAACTTTCCCTTGTGGGTGCCTGAACCTAACCCTCCCGGGTGGTGCCTACAGGTAAACTGGTATATTCACAATCTAGTAAAAGTGGTAACTCCATTTGTTACTGAGATGGCATACAGTATTGATCCACTGTCTCTCTTGTCTATTTGCAGAATACATTATGGGTGCACAATCATCTTCCTCACTTCCCCCTGCTTGCTAGAGACTCAGGAGACACAGCAACCTTTGAAGCTTGTCAGTGCCCAACTACTGTATTAATGTGAGCTTAGCTAAAGTGTAATTCCAGATTCCTCCAGAGTCTACTGTACTCTCTTGTATGGCAAGGCCCTGAAAATTGTCTGATCCCTCTCAGTTCACACTACACAATCCAAATAATGATAGAATACCATTATGAATTCATAACTAAACTATATATACAGCTCAGATGTTAGAGGATCAGCTCAACTGCACCATTTTAGCAGTTGGTAGCACAATCTTGAATTAATTGTTGTGTCTTATATATTATTTAACACTAGAGCTACTACTTAATCACATCTGCTAAACTTCTCCATCACAGACTATATATTGTAGCTCCATTACAAACTGCTGTTCCCAGGCTAATATTACACCAAGATACTGTACATAATACTGGACAAAACAGTGCTGACTCTGATGGTGAGATCTATAGCTCAGCTGACGAGAGTGCTGCAACCACCATTTTAACTGCTGCACCATTTTGAATATTTGAACTGTAACATTTTTGTGATGTTGTCTCACTGATTTACAAAATCTGTAACATATTTTTGAAGTTGCTTACATGATCTATACCAGCTGTTACTGTTTTTTTTATTTGTAATATTTTTGTGAGGTTGTATGTCGGTTTTATACCAACTATCCCTATTTTTCTCACTAGAGTTCGATCTGTATATTATTTCTGGACTCCAAGTCTCAATGAGGGGAACATCCAGGCAACCTTCAACCACTGCTTGTAAATTGGTGAAGTTTGCATGTCAGTTTACAGACTCATCAGACCCTCCTATGGATTCAGAGAAGACGGTAATGGACTAGATTGAGGAGATACAGGGAGACTTTTCACTTATCTGACAAGACCTTATAAAAAAAAAAGAAAAGAAAACACAGAGTGGGTCATAGAAGCTAAACCTTGCATATCCACTATGGAGGACCTGATGGCTCCTGTTAAAGGTCAAATTTATGACTTAAATATGCGGGATGCAGTCAATTTACCTCCAATCAAAATCCTGACGGTCGAAATACCGACAGCAATTGACCGACGGTTAAAATCCCGACAAGGACAACATCCCGACATGGACAAAATACCGACATTTAAAATAACGACAAGGTCAAAATACCGACATGTAAAATGGTGACAGGTCAAAATGCCGACATGAGTTTTTCATGATTTTATAATTGAAACCGACTTGTTTATACTTTACCATCCCAGTGGACCTGGAGGGGGAATATAATAGTGTGCCGAGTGCAGCGAGGCACCGTGCCCGAAGCATGGCGAGCACAGAGAGCTATGCGAAGGGATGCGGCACACTTATATGGTGTCCATGGCGACCTATGTCGACATCCACACACAAAAAAACTATGAAAAATGAATGTAGTTATTTTGACCTGTCGGCATTTTACATGTCGGTATTTTGACCTTGTCGGTATTTTAAATGTTGTTACTTTATCCATGTCGGGATTTTGACCATTGGTCAATTGCTGTCGGGATTTTGACCGTCAGGATTTTGACCATCGGGATTTTGAATGTAGGTATTTCATACCGATCCCAAATATGCAGATGGTCCATATTAAATTGAAAACATGTAACTTGGAAGAAAAGTTCCTGTACACATAAATCATTTGAGGTTTATTGACCTGCCTGAGAGAACTGAAATTTCCAAACTGCATAAGATTTGAAGGTGTGGATTATCTGAGAATAGCACAAAGATTCATTTTTTCAACTTTTTTTGTGGTGCCTGCTCTCTGTGTGCCCCACATCCTCCACAGCCTGGCAATCCTTCCTGTGCATTCATAGCAAGAATGTCTCATTTTAAATAACATGATACAGTTCTAAGGCTGGTAAGGCATATTGCCCCCTTGATGATCAACAAACACACGGTGGCAAATATAATAGGGTCTGAATTTGCGAGAGGTGCGGTATGCCGGCTGATCTCAAACTTTTTTTAAAAAGGGGCAATATTTACAAGGCATGGTTTTACCCCATAAATGATTGCACCTTTGAAAAAATTCCAAAATCAGACAGCATCCCGCACCTCCAGCAAACTCAGACCTTATTACGCAGTGCCACACAGTGTCTGTTTACCTTGGCTACATGACTGATGTACAGAAACATCGCTCTTAATACTTGCTAGTCAAAAAGGAGTTAAAGGGAACTACAGATATCATATGCTATGCTTTATCCTGCCTGCCTTCATTCATTCAGAGGATCTCTATCTCTCTCTCTATACTCCCACAGGGCTCATATGCCCTCTTTAAAATCAGTTTACTAAATACTTTAACACTTTACACAGGAACTGTGATATATGTATAATACAAGTTCAAAGTACCTATATTGTTTGTGCAGCAATACTGTTAGAATTTGACTTTGTACTTCTCCTCAAATATTTGTTATGGGAGGCAATCACGAGACCCAACGGGATCCTAGCAGTCACAATGCTGACGCTGGAATCTCGACAGGTGGTGAAATGCCACAGCTGGAATGCCGGTGGCACAGGCTTTTCTCCCTTTATAGGTGTCCACGACACCCATAGAGGGAGAATATAATGAGCCACTGTGCCCGCAGCAAGCCCACAAGGGGCTTTTTAGCAATCGCCCTGCTGCCGGTATACTGGTGGATGGGATCCTGCTGTCAGGATCATGACATACGGGATCCCGTCCGCTGGTAAAACATATGTGTTCCTCTGTAATACAGTAGATTTACAACAAATCAATGATTCCAAACCTTCTTGACACTTTACATAGATAAACACTGAAGTCTCCTTCATTAACACCTTTCCACAGGATACTGCAAAAATCCAGGATATCACCTGAAATGAGTACACTGATCACTATAAATAGGCTTTTTCCTTCATTAAACCTCTTGCTTGGAAATGAGAATTATCATCTAATTTCCTAGAGTCACTGAAGTTGGCTTCAAAAATCAAATTCTGAATAGATACTGTAAGTGTATTTTTACAGTTGAAATACAAACACGTTAAATATAAATACATTTAAACACACAGTTCTGCAACCATCCTTAGAGCACTAAATACTGTATAGCATGTTAAAAACATTAACCATAAATGATGTTTAGTGATGATTAATCCATATAAAAAATGGTGAACACGCCACAAGTTTATTATGTCTGACAGGTCTCCAGCCACCCTCCACCTTCCAGAAGTCATGTCCTAAGACAGATGGTCTCCGTTCTTACCTTAGCGCCAGAAAGCCCTGTGATTTGTATGGTAGCTTTTAACAATACTATGGTGTGTCTCACTTGATAGTTGGAGGGAGGTATACCAGACTTAAATGTTTCCTCTGGCCCTAATGCTTTCTACAAAGTAATTGCTGACTTTCTGTATTGAAGGACTTGTAGATATTTGGCGCTTGCAGCACCCAACTGTTACTCAGTTTTCCTGTCACTCCACCTCTCACCACACTCTATCATGAATTGACCTTATGCTTGTTTCTCCTACTTTAACTGTGCATGTCACTGGTATAGGTTTCCTGCCTTGGGGAATATAGGAACACACTCCTGCGTTTTGAACATAAAACTCTCTCTGGAAAGGGGAATTAGAATCTGAAAATTAAACCCTTTTTGGTTGCAGGCTCTGAATTAACCTCTTCTTGGGATAATTACTTCTCTGATAATGTGGATATCCCAGATATAATGGCTCTTTATGACTCCTTCAAAGCATTTTTTAGAGGTACTTTCGTTAAAGGAATGTCTGAGATTAAACAGTTCACCTGGTGTCAGCAGGAGGAACTGGAGGGCAAGAGTCATGATTTGGAAGCTGTATCACGCACTGTATCAAGCAAGGATGCTTGGCTGATGGCGCAGAGAGAGTGCTCAGATCATTCTTTGGATAAATCTAAGTGCAGATTGGTTTTCTCAAAATATTTGGCTTATCTGGCTAAGAGTGATCAATCTTGCACTGCTATCCCTGACTTTTTAGACCGCCATAATAGAAAACATTTTTCTGGAGATAAAATAGCCGATGCCTTTTTACTGTATTACCTATTACTATATGTCACTAGGGTTACGTACTTGCATTCCCATCTAACTGACTACAGTACATTGCTGAATTAGACCTGCATGCAGATATGCCCATTCTCATCTTATATGAGATCATCTGCCAAGTGCGTACTCATCACAGTAGCAATATAATGTAATGTGCCACAAGTCACAGCTGTACATATGCACCATGTATTCCTATGGAAGCAGGTGCATATGAACATACCTGAAAATAGTTGTGGGCACACCATTTGCAGCAAATGTATAATGTTTGCCCATGAACAGGACTTAAGATGAGAATGGACACATCTGTACCAACACTTACACAAAACTCAGTTGACTTTCTGGATGCCCCCTTTGCTCTGGATTGCTTGACATAGCCTTAGACTTCTTTCCTTAATTCTAAAGCTCCTGGTTTGGATGTGACACCAATAAACGTTTACAAGAAGTTTAATGACTTCTTTGTTTCTTGCCTCCTAGACACTTTTAATGCCTTCTTTGCTGCTGGGACTTTTCCTCCCTCCATGTCCAAAGCTTTAATTGTTGTCCTCTTTAAACCTGACAATGATCCTCTTTTACCAGAGTCCTATATGTCTATTTTTAAACTATCTTTTATTCTACCAATCCTAAAATTCTGGTTAAAATTATAGCTAATAGGCTGAATACTGTCATTGGACAAATAGTACATGATGCTCAAACAGGCTTTATACCTAATAAATCTACCATTCAACATCTCCGCAGACTTTTTCAGTTACAGATGTCACACAAATCTGATGAAGGGTCCTTGGTGGTGTCCTTGGATGCAGTCAAGGCCTTTGACTCAGTGGAGTGGGTATATATTTGGAGTATACTACATAAATTTGGTTTTGGTCCTAATTTCATTCAGTGGGTGCAGTTTCTTTTCTCTGCCCCTGTGTCTGTGTTAATGGGTACACTACAACACAATTTGGGTAGGGGACTAGACAGGGATGCCCGCTCTCTCTTGCACTATTTGTGTTAACAATTGAACCTTTGGTGGGTCTGCTTAGAGTTGATCCATTTTTATTAACAATGTCTACAGTAGATCATCCAGTATTGATCCAACAAGCCTTGCTCTTATGACTCCTTAGGCAGGAGGACCATAAGAGGGGAAACAGTGTGGACATCTCTCCAGAGGTTTTGGGACAGCTGGTACCAGGGACGCCTGCATTTAACAACTTACCCATGCTGTTTTTGTTTGCTGTAGTGGTGGACCATTTCCATTGGTGAGAGACCATTTCTTATCCCCCCAAATGTTTATGTATATTTTAATGGAATAAAACGGTGTTGCACTATTGGAGAATTTCTTCTCTTTTTTGGTATGAAAACTATCTGCAAGGACATATTGAAAGTAAAGAGTCCAAACTGGTGATATCCAGCTCCATGAAAAGCGAGGTTGTCTACCAGTAAAACGGTAGACCATCCTATGGGGTACGAGTAATCACATATTGTATTTAAATTGATTTTATGTAGAAAATAGAAAACACTATGGTTGTTCTTCTTTTTTTCTATTTCATTTTATGAGCGCCAAGTGGACTCAATTGGGGACTCTTTGTGACGGAAAGTAGTTTTAATGTTTATAGGGTTTTTATGAAGATTTTGTGGTTGGGAGCTGTCACCAGTCAGCCCAATGGACACCAGCAGGATGTCAGGATGAGAAAGGATGACTGCACACTATGGGGGTTATTCTGATCCAATCACATGCTGCAGTTTATCGCAGCGGTGCGATTGGGTCAGAACTGCGCATGTGCCTTCACTGCAGTGTGCCGGCGCATGCCAGACGGCCGAAGGCCGTCGCTGTGCTATGATCGCCTTTGCCTGATGGACAGACAGAGGTGGTGGGGGGGCAGAATGGTGGTATTTGGCACACGCAGCCGTCACACACAGCCGCTGAGGGCCGGAGAGCGATGAGTAGCTCCCAGCCAGCACGCTAAAGCTGCGCTGGCTGGGAGCTACTCCTAAAGTGCAAAAGCATCGCTGCTGTGCGATGCTTTTGCACTTCTGCGGAGGGGGGGGGCACTGACATGTGGGGCAGGATAGCTCTGTGCTGGGCATCCCCCCACATGTCTATGGTCATGATCGTAGCCCTGAAAATTTTTGCAGGGCTATGATTAACTCAGAATCACCCCCTATATAGGGTAAGGTTGTGATATAACAACTCCTACACTGTACCACCAAGGGTACTTGTGACTGTTATTAACCCTATATGGTGACCACTCCAAACCACAAAAGCTTTATAAAAAAAACTATAAACCTTGCTTTCTAAGTGTTTTTAAAATGTTTTTGCCCTTTTAATTGTCTGTCACGTATTATAACATGCGTTCACATTATGGGGGTCACTCCGAGTTGAACGCTAGCTAAAAATGTTCGCTGCGCAGCGATGATGCAAAAAAGGTACTTCTGCGCATGCGTATGTGGCGCAGTGCACACGCGCGATGTACTTTCACAACGGGCAAAGTATTTTTACACAAGGTCTAGCAAAGCTTTTCAGTCGCAATGGCCACCGCAGAGTGATTGACATGAAGTGAGCATTTCTGGGTGTTAACTGACCGTTTTCAGGGAGTGTTCGAAAAAAACGCAGGCGTGCCAGGAAAAACGCAGGCGTGGCTGGCTGAATGCAGGGTGTGTTTGTGATGTCAAATCCGGAACTGAACAGTCTGAAGTGATCGCAAGCTAGGAGTAGGTCTGGAGATACTCTAAAACTGCACAATTTTTTTTGTAGCCGCTCTGCGATCCTTTTGTTTGCACTTCTGCTAAGCTAAAACACACTCCCAGAGGCCGGCGGCTTAGCGTTTGCACGACTGCTAAAAACTACTAGCGAGCGAACAACTCGGAATGACCCCCCTATATCTTAGCACTTGTTACTGTTGCATAAATTACTTTTCACAGTTACTGTATAACTAAGCAGCTGTCACTATACAATTCAACAAAAGATGTTATACCATTTTTTTACTCCAAGATACTTTTTTCCCCAAAATATATCTTATATAAAATTGATTTACAAATAAGACTCACAAGCAAATTATGCTGATTAAAATTATATGCTGCATGTGAATATTATGTGCCCGACTGCAACGGTATCTGTATATGAAATGCTATGTTACAGTGTAAACATACAGCTGCAGTTGCACACAGAATATACACATGCTGCATATCATTTTAATCAGTGTAGTCAGCTTGTGTGTCTTTTTCACATAAAAATGCAAGTAAGACACATTTTTAGGGAAAAAGATGCACAAAAGATGCTTGGGGCTAGTAAATTTGTTCTGGATTAGGCACAACTAGAAGGTAAGTTTAATGTGACTGAAGCATCATTGACAGGAGACACATATGTTCACTCCTTGAAAGTGTCAGAATTAACCTTGCAACTCCGTTGGGATTCAATGGGACTTGCTCTAAGCTGGGCAAGATGAGTACGGACAACTTTTGGTTTAGATAAGGTGTTGATACCATTGTACAGGTTTATAATTACGTCCATCTCAAATTGTTACAACAGCTACTGTACATGAAGATTTTGGACTTCTTTACGCTGCCTTTTATCATCTTCTTTAACGTCACCATGCTTTAGCTGCCTAATTCAGGGGCAATCAGCAACAGTTATGCATTTCCCTGCTTAAGGATACTTTGCAGAGGTTGAGTTTTCTAAATTAATCTAAACTTTATATTACAGTCTTAATTCTCAGTCCCTCCCAGATGGGTTACTGCCCTGGTTGGATAAATGATTCCCTGTCTAATGAGAATTGGGAAGAGACCACTGACTGCTCTAGGGATGCCACTGCTTGCCTTCACTTCCGACAAATTAATTTTTATGTCTTACACAAAATATAATATTCCTCTGTGTTTTCACATGATATGGATCTCTGATCTGACTCAATTTTTCCCAAGTGCAGTTCCACCGAACTTCTTGCCTAGCTGCATATGCTATGAAAGTGTCCAGACTGTTTTGGAGGAGTGTTTGGAATTTTGCTCCTCCCTCTACAACCCAGGTATTTCCTCTGGTATTGCACTCAAAATGGCTTATCATAAAGCTCTATACAAATATGTTATGTGTGTGTCTAAAGTTGTAATAGCTAGAACTTGGCTTGTGGTGGATCCACCTAGGTATATGGCAGGCTCTTGTTAAATGTACCTATACACCTCTAGGAATGATGCTCAGAAGTAGCAAAAGACTTGGATCGCTGATGCCACTCTCGATACTGATTCCACTGTGATTGGTATAGAGACATTTTTTGAGTACAGTATGCATAGGATGTATTTATTGTTTATATTCAATTATGCTAAGCCTGCACAGCATGGAAATGCTAATATGTTTATACATTTTGACTCAATGTCTTACATGGTTTTATACTCCCTTTTCCATTTTTTTTATTTATTATTATTATTATTATTATTATTAGTATTAGTATTATTTATATACCTTGAAAACTCTATACATATTATAATTTTTATAATATGAAGATTTATCTGCTACTACTTTGATGCACATATGTATTTTTTGCTATTTATTATTTTGCTGTTTGTTACTTTTTTTAGTTACCAGTTGAAAATACTTAATTGAAGAGGTTCAGAATGTTAAGAGGTTCAAGATAGTAGACTAGCAGGGTTTATTTCTGTTAGGGTCTCCTGCTCTGTGCTGCCACGTCGTCATGGCAACCGGGAGACAAGTGCTAGCGGAGTAACCTGAGCGTAGCTGATACTCCGGTTCGGGTCTTTTGCTGTGCAGTGGTTACAGGCTCTGTGCACGGCAGGGGATCCGGTGCTGGTTTTTGTGCTCACAGTCTGTGAGGTCTGAGTGGGGCGTGGACAGCACCTGCTATATAAACCCTCTTCTCAGGTTAGGCAGATGCTGCTGAATCTTTGTTGGTTAGTCAGTTCCTGAAAGCTAGCTAGTACTGTGTAAACTTTGTATTTGTTTGTTGCTTACTGCAAATAGGCCTTGGGATTTGGTATTACACTCTGCCAATCCAGACCTAGCAGTAAGACTGGAGTCAGTCGTTTAACCTGCTGGGGTTCTTTTGCTACTCAGTGAACCTAGCAAGTTTGCGGCTGTATTCTCAGACTTGCCTGCCAAAATCCTTTCTCACTGTGCAAGGTGTTCAGGTGTCAGTTTAGTGGCAGTAAACTGAACCAGTGCACTGCAAGTGAGGACTAGGATTGTGGAGACTCTCCTTGTGTCTATTATTCCATCTCTGACCAAGGAGTTTACTGCCACACCCGTTGGTAACCCTTTAGGGTTTTGCTGTTGCCCTTAGCAACAGCATTTCGGGTTCTCTACGTATTAAATCACAACATCTCGCTTCTTTCCATCTGAGCATTCCTAATACTAGGGAGACACCCAGTTTCTTAGCCTTTGGGCTTCTCTGTTCACTTTGTGTTTATTTTGTTACCCTATCACCTTCTATGTATGTAATGTCATATTCCCCAGTCTGTCTGTGAATTCATTTGTTTTGCATCCCTCACCGTTCAGACACCAGTACATTCCTGCTGGCACTGGTGTGCATAACATATTCAGCAGCCTAATACTCCTGTTGAAATTTTGTGGGAATATTGAGCATACCCCTCAAAATACTTTGCAACAGGTGGTCGATCAGGTGCAGGTCCTGACTCGACAATTTAATGATTTGTCCATTAAAATGCACACCTCGCAGGCCGCTGGCGGAGCTCCCGCAGCAGCAGTGCCTTCAGGGATTAAGGAGCCGAAAGTAAATCTCCCGGATCGTTTTTCTGGAGATCGCTCGCAGTTCTTATGTTTCAAGGAGAGCTGCAAGCTATATTTCCAGCTTAGGCCTCAGTCTTCTGGGTCGGATATTCAGCCGGTGGGCATAGTGATTTCCTTGCTACAAGGAGACCCACAGGTCTGGGCATATGGGTTGCAGCCTGACTGTCCGTCGCTTAAAAGTGTTGATGCTTTTTTTACGGCACTGGGCATGTTGTATGATGACCCTGACAAGACGGCCTCAGCCGAGGCTCAGATTTCGATCCTTAAGCAAGGGCGAAGGCCAGTTGAGGTTTATTGTACGGAGTTTCGGAGGTTGGCCCATGATACCCAGTGGAATGACCCAGCCCTGAGACACCAGTACCAAAGAGGTCTTTCTAACCAGTTAAAAAACCAACTGGTACAATATCCCTTGCCTGATAGCTTGGATCAGCTCATGCAGTTATCCATTTAAGTGGATAGACGGCTGAGAGAGCGCAGGCTTGAAAGGGAGACCGAGGTTTCCTTCTTTCCCAAGGGAACCTCAGACTCTGAGGAATTTTCCGAGGAGCCTATGCAGATTGGGGCTACCCGCCTCTCCTCGCGTGAGAAGATGCGGAGGAGACAGCAGGGGTTATGTTTGTACTGTGGGAATAAAGGTCATGTGGTAGTATCATGCCCAGAAAAGCCGGAAAACTTCAGGGCCTGAGGGTGATGGGAAACATCCTGTCAGGTCAGAAGTCGGAATTTCCCAAGAAGATTTTTATAATTCCGGTGACCTTGAAGATCCTCGGTCAAACTGTCAAGACTGAGGCCTTTGTGGACAGTGGGGCCGACGGGGTTTTTATGGACCGCCAATTTGCCCTGAAACACTCTGTTCCCTTAGAACCCTTGGCATCGGAAATTGAAATTTGTGGGTTAAACGGGGAACCATTATCCCAGGGTAAAATTACCTCTTGCACTAGCCAGATTTCTTTGTTTATTGGAGCCACACACTCTGAAAAAATTTCCTTTTATGTGACTGTCTGTACTTTTGCCCCATTGGTGTTGGGGTTACCCTGGTTAAGGGCCCACAATCCTCAATTTGACTGGGTCTCTGGGGAGATTCTTAGTTGGGGTACTGATTGTTTCAGGAGTTGCTTGAGCCTTCCAGTCAGGCTTTCGCAGCTAAGTTTGCCAGGATTGCCAGGATGTTATGCAGATTTTGCGGACGTGTTCTCCAAAAGAGTTGCAGAGGTACTACCTCCCCATCGCCCCTATGACTGTGCCATTGATTTGTTGCTGAATGCTAAGCTTCCCAAGAGCAGGTTGTACTCCCTGTCACGTCCTGAGACTCAGGCTATGGCAGAGTACATTCAGGAGAACTTGGCTAAGGGATTTATCAGACCTTCACAGTCTCCAGTTGGGTCGGGGTTCTTCTTCGTGGGTAAAAAGGATGGTTCGTTGCGACCCTGCATCGACTTCAGGGAATTGAACCGTATCACGATTAAAAACTCATACCCACTGCCTCTCATTTCGGTCTTGTTTGACCAGCTTCGTACTGCCACCATTTTTTCTAAGATTGACCTACGCGGTGCGTACAATCTAATCCGAATAAGAGAGGGGGATGAATGGAAGTCTGCCTTTAATACCCACTTTGGGCATTATGAATATTTGGTGATGCCTTTTGGGCTCTGTAATGCCCCGGCAGTCTTCCAGGACTTCATGAACGATGTGCTCAGGGAATATTTGGATAGATTCTTAGTTGTATACTTAGATGACATCCTAATCTTCTCCCATTCCCTGGAGGAACATCGGAAGCATGTACGCTTAGTCCTCCAGAAACTCAGAGACCACCGGCTTGGGGCGAAGCTGGATAATTTGAAGTTCAGCAAATTGCATTTCTAGGATATATTATCTCCCCAGAAGGTTTCCAAATGGAGGGTTCCAAGGTACAGACAGTCCTGGATTGGGTGCAGCCCACTAGTTTGAAGGCGCTTCAGCGTTTTCTGGGCTTTGCGAATTTTTATAGACGATTTATCGCTGGATTTTCGTCTATAGTGGCGCCCTTGGTGGCACTCACTAAGAAAGGGGCGGATGTTGCTCACTGGTCTTGTGAGGCCAAAGCGGCTTTTGCCCGTCTCAAAAGGGCATTTGTCTCGGCCAAGGTGCTGCGACACCCAGATCCAGAGCGTCCTTTAGTGGTGGAGGTGGATGCCTCTGAGATGGGTATTGGGCAGTGCTCTCTCAGATGGGGGTGTCTGATAATCGCCTTCATCCCTGTGCTTACCTTTCCCGTAAATTTTCGCCTGCCGAGATGAATTATGATGTGGGTAACCGGGAATTGTTGGCTATTAAGGATGCACTCGAGGAGTGGAGACACTGGCTTGAGGGGGCTAAGTTTGTGGTCTCAATTCTCACCGACCATAAGAATTTGGCATATTTAGAGTCAGTGAAGCGCCTCAATGCCAGGCAGGCACGATGGGCTTTGTTTTTTGCTCGCTTTAATTTTTTGATAACATATCGCCCTGGGTCAAAAAACATCAAGGCTGATGCGCTCTCGCGGAGTTTTGCTCCAATCCAGGAGACCACCGAGGAGCCATTACCCATTGTGTCCCCATCATGTATTAAAGTAGGCATTACCCAGGACCTCTTGTCATTAGTCCTTAGAGCACAGGAGCAGGCTCCTCCAGACCTTCCGGTAGGTCTTTTGTTTGTGCCTCCTAGGTTAAGACAGCGAGTGTTCCTGGAATTCCATGCCAAGAAGTCGGCAGGTCATCCGGGTATTGCCAGAACTCGGGAGTTGCTATCTAGGGCGGTGTGGTGGCCCTCGGTGGCTAGGGATGTGGATCAGTGGGTTCGGGCATGTGACATCTGTGCCCGAAATAAGACTCCTAGAGGGGTTCCTGTTGGCCCATTACATCCACTCTCTATTCCATCTAAGCCATGGACCCACATTTCAATGGATTTTGTGGTGGACTTGCCCAAATCCTCGGGGATGACAGCCATCTGGGTTGTCGTTGACAGGTTTTCGAAGATGGCGCACTTCGTTCCATTGGTTGGGCTGCCATCGGCCATACGCCTGTCTGAATTATTTATGCTGCATGTTGTGCGCCTCCACGGGTTGCCACTTGATGTGGTCTCTGATCGCGGATCCCAGTTTGTGGCCATATTCTGGATGGCATTTTGTTCCGATCTCCAGATTTCTGTCAGCTTGTCGTCAGGCTACCATCCGCAGTCTAATGGGCAGACTGAAAGGGTGAACCAGTCCTTGGAGCAGTTCCTCAGGTGTTATGTCTCCAAGTGTCAGACTGACTGGGTTGCTCATCTGTCCATGGCGGAGTTTGCCTATAACAACGCGGCTCAATCTGCTACAGGGATCTCTCCCTTCCTTTGTGTGTATGGGCATCATCCTAAGGCCAATTCTTTTGACCCCCAGGACTCCACGCCTGGTGGTTCCTCTGTGGTTTCGGTCCTTAGAGGTATTTGGAGGAAAGTGAAGAAAGCCCTTGTGTCTGTGTCATTAGTGACCAAAAGGGTTTTTGATAAGCGGAAAAGACCCTGCAGCTTCAAATTAGGAGACTTCGTCTGGTTGTCTACCAAGAATTTGAAATTGAGACAGCCATCTCATAAGTTAGTTATCAATCCGGTGGCATTTCAGTTAGATCTGCCCCGTTCTTTGGGTATCAATAAAACATTTCATTGTTCCCTTTTAAAACGGGCGATTAGTAATCCTTCTTCCAGTGGAAGACCTTCCCCTCTTCTGATACGTGGCCAGAGGGAGTTTGTTGTTGAAAGGATTCTTGACTCCAAGATGGTTCGGGGTCGGCTGTCATTTTTGGTGCACTGGAAGGGGTATGGCCCGGAGGAGCGGTCGTGGGTGCGCAGTTGTGATCTTCATGCCCCCAGACTGTTACGCTCTTTCTTCTCGCAGTTCCCCGATAAACCCGGTGGTAGGGGTTCTTTGACCCCTCGTCAGAGGGGGGGTACTGTTAGGGTCTCCTGCTCTGTGCTGCCACGTCGTCATGGCAACCGGGAGACAAGTGCTAGCGGAGTAACCTGAGCGTAGCTGATACTCCGGTTCGGGTCTTTTGCTGTGCAGTGGTTACAGGCTCTGTGCACGGCAGGGGATCCGGTGCTGGTTTTTGTGCTCACAGTCTGTGAGGTCTGAGTGGGGCGTGGACAGCACCTGCTATATAAACCCTCTTCTCAGGTTAGGCAGATGCTGCTGAATCTTTGTTGGTTAGTCAGTTCCTGAAAGCTAGCTAGTACTGTGTAAACTTTGTATTTGTTTGTTGCTTACTGCAAATAGGCCTTGGGATTTGGTATTACACTCTGCCAATCCAGACCTAGCAGTAAGACTGGAGTCAGTCGTTTAACCTGCTGGGGTTCTTTTGCTACTCTGTGAACCTAGCAAGTTTGCGGCTGTATTCTCAGACTTGCCTGCCAAAATCCTTTCTCACTATGCAAGGTGTTCAGGTGTCAGTTTAGTGGCAGTAAACTGAACCAGTGCACTGCAAGTGAGGACTAGGATTGTGGAGACTCTTCTTGTGTCTATTATTCCATCTCTGACCAAGGAGTTTACTGCCACACCCGTTGGTAACCCTTTAGGGTTTTGCTGTTGCCCTTAGCAACAGCATTTCGGGTTCTCTACGTATTAAATCACAACATCTCGCTTCTTTCCATCTGAGCATTCCTAATACTAGGGAGACACCCAGTTTCTTAGCCTTTGGGCTTCTCTGTTCACTTTGTGTTTATTTTGTTACCCTATCACCTTCTATGTATGTAATGTCATATTCCCCAGTCTGTCTGTGAGTTAATTTGTTTTGCATCCCTCACCGTTCAGACACCAGTACATTCCTGCTGGCACTGGTGTGCATAACAATTTCATAGAAATTCAGAAAGAATCAACCACATTTCATGCACTATGGCATAGTGGAACACAGCTGGGACCCAATATGTCCTGAAGCAGTAGGAGAGGGAGCCTAAATATGCAGCTTCTGGAGCACCCACCAGACCCCAGTGTGGCAAGGACAGAGTTAACACTGCTGCAGTTGGGGAGGACACTGGGCACCACAAGAACAGATTTTCAGAATATTTTCTCTGACATTTTTTAAGGAGATGTATATCTTTAGATCAAAGAAAAGAGTGTCCTTCGGGACTGAAGTCTTTCCCAGTCAATAATGAAGTATAAAACTATTCTGGATATTTGAATCCAGGATTCTATACGTTATATGCAGAGGATGAAGAGTGGAAAACGGGTTTATCACAAGAGGGCTCAACAATGAAACATGGAATGATTTGAAATGTGCCACAGTTTTGATTTCATGGAATACAGCATTTTGTAAGGATTAATAGAGTTATGCAAATTTCATGGCAGGAACTTTGAAATTAAGGTTACTTATAGACATCCAAACTGTCACCAGGCTTGAGTTTTGCATCCAATGTTGTTGTTTTTTTGCTTTTTATTTTTATTTCCAGTAATCTTAGATATTTTAGTAGTATTGCAGAAATTATTTTTCACTTGTGCCCAGGTGCATGAAAACTTCTGAAAAGCAGGTTTACAGCAGGTAACTCCAGAAACTGTAAATAAAGATGGCACAAGCAATTGTTAATGCATGCAATATAAAATAAAGAATAGAAACATACTAAGTAATGCATAATAATGGTTGTTATGGACAAACAAAGGTAGCAGATGAAAGCAATTATTATGTGCTTCAGAAATGTACTGTACATTCTAATACATTTTACAATATCTTGGTTGACTCTTCCAGTCTACCCATTAAACTGATGTTGATATCCAGTTGAAAAGTAGAGTTTAATTCCTAGATTCTTACATACTGCTCTCTATAATCTTAAAGTTAACTGATTTCCCTGGTTGGAAACTATATCTGGAGGACATCCATGAAGTTGGAATATATTCTTAATAAATTGAGAGATTATAATATCCACTGATGATAAACCCTACAAAGTGACAAATTATTGAGAAATGTTCCACGATCACCAATATGGTGTTGAACCCATTAGATTGTAGTAAGTTGTGATGAAATTCAGAACAGGAAATAATCAGATTAAACCACAAGCTGATTTGTGTTGAGCACACAAAGTAAAGGCAGAGACCAATTCTTAATTGCCATGAAGTACTGTTGGTCACAGTAAGTTCGTAAAGCCAAACTCTAAGACTTTTTAACTTCAGCATGTCCCATGAAGCAAGATTTGTGAACTAAAGTCAAAAGTTTAGTATAAAGTTCTGAAAGCAAAGATGTTCTTCCATCAGGAACCTTAAAAATTGTCTGGGAAAAATTGGCTAGAATTAGACATCCATACTTTAGAATTGGTCTCGGTGATGATACATTATCAGTGTATGTGATCTCAAAATACAGGGAGCAAGCATCTCCCTTCATATTTTTGGTACACAGGCAATACTAATAACCAAGGCAAAGTGAGAGAACAATTGTGCCTATCTTGCTTGCTGTGGATTCACCCACTATAAATTTAGGAGGTTTCTGGTCTTTATAATTTGTAACAGGAAATACTAATCATTCCAAGAAGTGGTGCCGCTCCTCCAAGGATAATTTTATAGTCTACAATTTGTCCCCTATTGTATTCCAAAGTTATTTTCTGATAGGAAAAGAATATTTAAGCAGAACCCAAATGTTTGACATTAGTACAACCCCTGCTGCAAAAGAAGAACCATCCACTTCAAGATCAGAAGCGCTGAGACATCTGGTTGATTGAGAATGGGGCTGATATAAAGGCTTTGTTTAATTTAGTTAAGTATTGAGCAGCTTAATTTGGCCACATTTCTGGTGTAGGACCTTTGCCTCAGAGAGTAGTGATGGGTGCAATGACAGATGTGTTTCCCATAATAATGTATCTATAATAATTAGCAAATACAAATGTCAGGTGGATTTCAGCTCAGAGTGCATTACAGAGTAGTCTAATTGCACCTCTTTCAGGATCCATAAATAGACCCCATCCAGAAAAAAATATTAGTTAAGGAACAGAGGTTTGCTGAAATATGCAATTTTTCAACTTGTTGTATAAATGATTCTTTTTCAGATATTGCAACACCTCTTGAACATGAAATCAATAATACTGTAAGAGAAAGACTTTAAAAATATCAGGATCTCGCTTCAAATAGATAACTACATTTTTATAGAGAACATATCTCAATATCCCATTCATGAAATTCTAAAAGACTGCAGAAGTATTACTAAGGCCAAATAGGATAACTTTGTAATCTTAGACTCATTCCTGATATCCAATGTTGTTTTCCATTAATCACCTAACATGATGTGAATGAGATTGCGGCCATATTGTAAGTTTAGCTTAGTAAAAAAAAAATTAAAAGCTCATACATGATAAGTAGAGGGTACTTGATGATTATACTAGTCAAAGCAAAGGTTAAGTCAACCATCTTTTTTTCCCAATGGAAAATAACCTAGCCCAGGGGAGGAGGACTTCCTAATAAAACCATTTTCTAGGACTAGTGGTTAACAAAACCATGCTGAGGTTTCTCTCCATAGAATATATCAATAGGTAAGGATCAATGTCTGTAAGGATAAAGATTTTTAGGCCATTAATGATAATATCAGCTTATGTTATATAATGAGGAAGTATGGCAACTTTGTTCTCAGTCCATCAGACTCTAGACCTACTACAGGGGGAAATTTACTAAGAATTGCTTTGGTAGAAAATACAAATGGCCCAAAATCACCCCTTATCACCCATAATCACTGGAGCAAAAATCTCAAATTTACAATTATTTTGGCTTGCTTGATGTCTTTTAATGTAGTTGAATTTGGCATGTGTGATTTGTGTCTATTTTGCAGTTTTTGCATGGGAAATTGCTTTATAAGTTAATTTACTATAAGTCTCATTTAAAATCGCACTAGAATGACTGATAAATCGCATGCCAGCACAAACCAACTCACACATAAATTTGCATAACAAGTTGCACCTCAATTCCCACCCCTAGTCACCGTAGAGTGACAAATTCCCAAAACACATTCTGATTGGTCAGAAATCACATATGCTACAGAGACATCCCCATGTTGTTATAAAATGCCCATAAACCACTGTTTGTGGTGGAGTGTGGTTGAGGTGGTTGCACAGTTATTGGAGAGGAGAGTTGTTCATGTATTTTGTGATTGGTGCTTGGGACTGTAAGTTGTGTTGTGCTTTTGTGTTCTCATGGGCATTTTTAAAGTGTCTTGTTTTTGTCCTGTGTAATTTTTAAGTTTTGTCTTGTCATTATTTGTGTGTTTGTGGTGTGTGTGTGTGTGTGTGTGTTTGAGGTGGTAGTGGAAGGTTTTTGATTTTCTTTTATTTGTGTTCTATATTTTGTGTTGTAATGGAAGAGGAGACTGGGCCGGTCATTCAGGTGTGATTGCTCCTGCATCTGTTGGCGCAAAGTACCGATTTTCACAGAGGGAGATGTTTGTGAAAATGGAGATATGTTGCTGCTGTTTTACTGGAGTGAAGATGCCAGGGTTCTCTGTTGTAGGAAGGATATTTCCTGACCTCTACAATGGGTGGCTTGTATAGTACCATGGTGCTATAAGCTACCCGATGTTGGCTGGATTCATCCGATGCTGCATCCTAGGATGCAGCTCAGATCACTAGTGCAGCAGGAGGCAACTGCTGCATCTACATACTGTGCTAACACTGTTGCTTCCAAGGAAGCAGCAGTAATAGCTACCCAAACCTGTATGACCCTCTGGGAGCAGGAGAGCTGAGGTGATTGAATCAGCTGTGGAGGAGGTGTCTGTAAAGCAGCTTGTGGCTGACAGAGAGTTGAAGGATGATGATGATATGTATATGCCCATAGGCAAGACAAAAAGTTGCTGCAATGTACAGTTCACCTATGAAGAAAATGTGTTCCAGGTCAAGGGAGTCATGCACCATTATGACTACCTGTATGGCCGCTACTCCTCCAGGATGAGAGGCTGGAAGAAGGGTGCTTTCTGGAAGAAAATCATGGAGGAGGTCTACTGCTCCAGCACACTGAAGTGGACTCTGGAGGGGGCCAAAAAAAGAATCAATGACTTAAAATGTCAAATAACTAGAAAGGTGGTTAAAAATTTCAGAATAAACAGACAGAGTGGCACTGGTTACCCCTTTCAGCAGGAGTGGCTGGAGTATGAAGAGCCATTGGGTGGGTGATAATTCCTGTGAAAGTGGTTGAGACACTCATGTGAGCAATATCCTAATGATAACTTTGTTATGTTAGTTTAATGTGCTAAGTGTAACATACAATAATATTTCGTTTTTTAAAACTGTATTTTTTTTTTTTTCAAAATCTGAATAGTGCTTTACAAACAATAATGTGCTTTCTGGGGGCTTGCAAATGTAAATGTAAAGTCACATTTGCAAATTTATGTGTGCAGATATTTGTTTTTTGGTGTCCATCATGTATTTAGTTTGTTTAAAAAACAAAAGAAGACCTTTATTAATGTCAAAGAAAAAAATGCAGGTTTATTTTTTGTGCCATCAGTGAATGCATTACAACTCTGTTGCCATCTGTAAAAGGATAAACATTAGGCCTATACAAAGTAAAGTTGCTTGTCTGCTCTGCTAATAGGCCAATGTATATTGGATGTTTCTTTTTCCACACTCTATATAACATCACAGCCAAAAGTGGCATAGAAAAGAAGAAAATGTCAATGCCACCCAAAAGGCAACTTCTGCATCAGCCAGGTCAGTGCATTTGCAGAATTGTGTTGTGATAAGTTACAAAAAAACAATGTTGTCTGGCAATATACCTCTATATTTATATATACAGTACTTCATTTCTTGATGGTCCATCTACCAGATCGCCACCACTAACACCGTCGGCTTCTTTTGTGAGTAGTGGGGAGAGCAGCACCTGGAATCCCAACAAACTCCCTCATGTGCACACATGTTTGATAAGTATCAACAGAGAAGAAAGAAGATGTTTAACACATTCTCTTTCAGACAAAAGTGTTTGTAAGCACAACATTTAAAACTTACAGTTGTGCTTCTGAGGTGAAAATAAAATTCACAAAGTTGCACAGTGGAGTAGTTTAGCTTTGCCATAAATATGCAAGTAATTTAAAAATGTTCCAGTCTTCTTGAGAAAAGGGTGTACTAATGTACATGTTTGGTATGGTGAACTATACAAATGCTTGTGTTTTGGATGATCATAAGCCATCATAATTCATTCTGTTTTCATTTGAACCACAAAACAAATCCTCCGCATATTGGACTTTCAACTGATTTTCCTTGTTACTGACTGAAAGTTCCCAGTAGCAAAGTTGTGCAGAACAACAAGCATACAGTGTCTGACTCAAGCTTGATTTTGATGAGTTGGCGTGATTGAGGCAGAACATCTGCATGACCTCATCATCAGAGAGTGTATTGAGGTTCAACTACTCACTGAAGAACCTAGGCCTACATAGCCTCTGTGGCGCCCCTCCCTGTTGTTTCCTCTGTTATGTTTCTTGGTCCTGTGCTCTTTCATTCAGCTGGTGCAGGCCGCATATAATAGCTGTATGTATTCAGGCTACAACAAAACCTGCCACAGTCATGGTTGAGAGCAGAAAGTGAGTGTTGCAGGTAACTTAGTGTTTTTTATTGGCAATCACATTTTTGTTTTTGGAATTAGGGCATTGACGGTGCAATTTTTGTGCCGTTTTGGAGAACCTCTTAAACTTAGGGAAACATTTTTTTTTCCGCATGTCAACAAGCTAAAAAAAACAGTGCATTGAGTTTGTGCATTACGGTGTCATTTTATTGCGATTTTGGTGCAAATTTGAGTGATTTTGCAAAGAAGATTCTTAGTACAATACTGTAAATTTGTGATTTCCATTGATACCAATGTTATTTTGATGATGTTTGTGGTGATGGTGATTTGCCACGATTTGGAGTGCAAAGTCTAATTTAACATGACTTCCATGCAAATTGGTCCTAAGTAAATTCGCAATTAGCAAAATTATGGCATTATCACAAAAAAAAAGGAAAATCGACCAAAATCACTCTGTAACCCCCATCACCCCTTGAAGATTTTTTTAAACCTTAAACATGACAGACAGAAACCCAATATAAAAAACAAAGTTTCCCCAGCGCAAATCATAGGACAATAAAGATATAAATCGTAATGGTCAAAACATATGTTTTTATTTTGAAAAAGGGATAATATTGATGTTCATAAAAACATTAAATTATATACACCTGAAAGGTATACCAGTGAAACAACCTATTACCGGTAAACATGGACAAAAGACAAACTACATATAACATATAAAGTGGTGAATTTCAACCAATGTGGTGCTGCTCAGTTCTTTCAAATGCATTTACAGTCTCTATGCTATCTACTGAAAAGAGGGTGCGCTTCTCAACGACTTACTCCCTCTCCTACAGTGAACAATAAACCAGTAGTAATGAATATTCAACGATTGGTGATCTTGAAGAGGGAAAAATGGATATTCCACGATTGATGATTTTAAGGGAGCACAATAATGCTGTTTGCAGTCTATACAGTCAGATCCGTGCTGGTACCGTGGTTAGTCTCTATATGCCCAGCCTCAAGAAATATGCATGCAGTTACAGGTGTACAGTACCTCGTGGCTTCTCCACGGGACTTCCAGTGTGCAGTGTCCAAAATGTGAGCTGTCCCTGAGGTAGGTGTAGTACAGAGTCCGCCGGCAGATTCCCGTACACGCTGCTCTTAGTGCTAAGCAGCATTGAATGGGATCGAAGCATTCTGTGCTCAACGCGTTTCACCTTGATAAGGCTTCGTCAGGATTGCAGATAGATCGATCCGTACCCATTCACCTCTTTTATAGGGACTTTGCACAAACCCCGGACTATTGCTTCCTCTTCCCTGTGCATTCCAGTATTGTCGTCATTTCCTTAGTGTGTTTTCCTGTGACATCATGCGTTCCACAGTTAGAGTCACTTCCTATATATGCGTTCCAAAGCAAATGCTCCTCTTTTTTTCACTTTATATCCCTATCATATGGGTCATCATAAGATAATAGTAATAAATGGATATTTATTCCCTAATCTGTTTTCCTTATTACATATAACATTGAACAGTGCACACTAAAAATGTATATATACATTCTAAAAAACTTCTCTTATTACGAATATGCGTTATATGTCCAACAAACAATGTTGGACCATATATATTTTTTATTATATTCTGCTATACTAATCTATAAACCACTACCCCATAACCTAAATTATTTAAAACCCCCATAATACATCTATCATGGGTCTAAAACTAAAATAGTCTACACACTCCATTTAAATATATATTCCTATTGATAAATACATAAATCCTATTAATTTACCCTATCTTAACGTAAAAAAGGCATAAGATCAATATCAACATTAAGCTCCTTAGGAGTAAGGGTGCTAATATGATAAATTGATTTAGTTTCTTCTTTAATTATTTGTTCCTCCAACTTCCCTCCTCTCCAAGGTACAGAAATCTTTTTCAATCCCACAAACTGTAAAACATGTTGATTACCCTGATGCTTCTCTTGAAAGTAGGCAGGAACACTATGATCCTTCTTCCTATTCTTTATATTACACAAGTGTTCCTGCACTCTAATATGTATTTTCTGTTTTGTCTGACCTATGTATTGTAATCCACAGGGACAGAATAGTAAATAAACAATCCCTGTGCTATTACAATTTATTCGATCTTTAATCTTATAATCTGTACCATTTGCAAATGATCGGACAGTTTCAATAATTTTAGTAGAGTTCATTCTGGTTTTTCTACAGGCTGTACACACACCACATCTGGAAAAAACCTTTTTCTCTCCCTCATTTAATTTGGGGTTGAAATGGCTTCTCACTAATGTCGATTTCAAAGTGGGTGCCCCCCTGTAAACTATACGTGGTCTCACTGGAAGTAATTCTTTCAAGGTTTCATCAGATCGCAGAACATGCCAATGTTTTCTGATGCTATCTTCTATCCTATTATTCTGAGCTGAAAACGTAGTGATAAACAGCACATCTTTCATAGAATTCGTAGTTTTATGTTTATATTTCAGGAGTTCAGAGCGATCTAAGTGTCTAGTCACTTCCCTCATTTCTGATAAATGCTGTTTGTTATAATCTTTCTCTTCAAAATTCCGGAAAAGGTCCTCTACTTGTGCATCAAAAACTGCATCTTTTGAACAATTGCGTCTAATACGCCTCATTTGTCCTCCCGGAATATTTTTGATCCACATTTTGTGGTGGTTGCTGTTTGCTTTTAGATAACTATTGCTGTCTGTGGGTTTTATATATGTTTTTGTTTCCAACTTCTCGTTCTCCACGTAAATAGTAAGGTAGAGAAAATGGATCGACTCTTCACTAATTGTACTGGTAAATTCTAAATTAACTTTGTTATCATTAATTTCCTGTATAAAATCATCCAACTCATTTCTTGTTCCTTTCCAAATGATAATAATATCATCTATATAGCTAGACCAAAGATGTAATTTATCTCTATACTTCTCATTTGACCATATGTTCCTTACTTCCCACTCTGCTAGGAAGAGATTAGCGTACGAAGGTGCGAATTTCGTACCCATCGCTGTTCCAGTACGCTGGGTGTAAAATAAACCGTTAAAGCAGAAGAAATTATGATTAAGAATGAACAAAATCGATTCCATAATAAAATCTATTTGCTCTTGCCTGAGGGTACCTTCTTCCATAATTCTATTTCTAACATATTGACACCCAATATCATGCAGGATACAGGTATATAAGGCTTTTATGTCACAGGTTGCCAAAAGGAAACACTTTTCCCAATGTAACTCCTGCAGCATATTCAGAACCTGATTAGTATCCTTTATATATCCTCTCTGTTTA
Organism: Pseudophryne corroboree; assembly: GCF_028390025.1. Taxonomy (NCBI): domain Eukaryota; kingdom Metazoa; phylum Chordata; class Amphibia; order Anura; family Myobatrachidae; genus Pseudophryne; species Pseudophryne corroboree. The sequence goes on from NC_086448.1 coordinate 485,271,938, forward strand.
ACTATTATTGATTCTAAGAATTTATCCACATAATCAGACAAATTAGCCATAAGGGATCCCACCCCCGCTACAATTGGTCGTCCTAGGGGGTTGTTACTGTCTTTCTGGATCTTTGTGAGGTGGTAAAAAACAGGTACATTAGGATTCTTTACATCTAGAAATTCAAACTCCTTCTTGTTCAGAATACCCCTACTCCGTCCTTTCTTGAGAAGTATATTCAGTTCTTCCATGTATTTAGCAGTAGGATCTTTTTTAAGGAGTTGGTATGTCAAATTGTCCGCAACTCCTTAAAAAAGATCCTACTGCTAAATACATGGAAGAACTGAATATACTTCTCAAGAAAGGACGGAGTAGGGGTATTCTGAACATGCAGGAGTTTGAATTTCTAGATGTAAAGAATCCTAACGTATCTGTTTTTTACCACCTCACAAAGATCCATAAAGACAGTAACAGCCCACCAGGACGACCAATCATAGCGGGGGTGGGATCCCTTACGGCCAATTTGTCTGGTTATGTGGAATAAATTCTTACAATCAATAGTAGTTAAACAGAGAGGATATATAAAGGATACTACTCAGGTTCTGAATATGCTGCAGGAGTTACATTGGGAAAAGGGTTTCCTTTTGGCAACCTGTGACATAAAAGCCTTATATACCTGTATCCAGCATGATATTGGGTGTCAATATGTTAGAAATAGAATTATGGAAGAAGGTACCCTCAGGCAAGAGCAAATAGATTTTATTATGGAATCGATTTTGTTCATTCTTAATCATAATTTCTTCTGCTTTAACGGTTTATTTTACACCCAGCGTACTGGAACAGCGATGGGTACGAAATTTGCACCTTCGTACGCTAATCTCTTCCTAGCAGAGTGGGAAGTAAGGAACATATGGTCAAATGAGAAGTATAGAGATAAATTGCATCTTTGGTCTAGATATATAGACGATATTATTATCATTTGGAAAGGAACAAGAAATGAGTTGGATGATTTTATACAGGAAATTAATGATAACAAAGTTAATTTAGAATTTACCAGTACAGTTAGTGAAGAGTCGATAAATTTTCTTGACCTTGCTATTTACGTGGAGAACGAGAAGTTGGAAACAAAAACATATATAAAACCCACAGACAGCAATAGTTATCTAAACGCAAACAGCAACCACCACAAAATGTGGATCAAAAATATTCCGGGAGGACAAATGAGGCGTATTAGACGCAATTGTTCAAAAGATGCAGTTTTTGATGCACAAGTAGAGGACCTTTTCCGGAATTTTGAAGAGAAAGATTATAACAAACAGCACTTATCAGAAATGAGGGAAGTTACTAAGCACTTAGATCGCTCTGAACTCCTGAAATATAAACATAAAACTACGAATTCTATGAAAGATGTGCTGTTTATCACTACGTTTTCAGCTCAGAATAATAGGATAGAAGATAGCATCAGAAAACATTGGCATGTTCTGCAATCTGATGAAACCTTGAAAGATTTACTTCCAGTGAGACCACGTATAGTTTACAGGAGGGCACCCACTTTGAAATCGACATTAGTGAGAAGCCATTTCAACACCAAATTAAATGAGGGAGGGAAAAAGGGGTTTTCCAGATGTGGTGTGTGTACGGCCTGTAGAAAAACCAGAATGAACTCTACTAAAATTATTGAAACTGTCCGATCATTTGCAAATGGTACAGATTATAAGATTAAAGATCGAATAAATTGTAATAGCACAGGGATTGTTTATTTACTATTCTGTCCCTGTGGATTACAATACATAGGTCAGACAAAACGGAAATTACATATTAGAGTGCAGAAACACTTGTGTAATATAAAGAATAGGAAGAAGGATCATAGTGTTCCTGCCTACTTTCAAGAGAAGCATCAGGGTAATCAACATGTTTTACAGTTTGTGGGATTGAAAAAGATTTCTGTACCTTGGAGAGGAGGGAAGTTGGAGGAACAATTAATTAAAGAAGAAACTAAATTAATTTATCATATGAGCACCCTTACTCCTAAGGAACTTAATGTTGATTTTGATCTTAATGCTTTTCTACGTTAAGATAGGGTAAATTAATAGGATTTATGTATTTATCAATAGGAATATATATTTAAATGGAGTGTGTAGACTATTTTAGTTTTAGACCCATGATAGATGTATTATGGGTGTTTTAAATATTTTAGATTATGGGGTAGTGGTTTATAGATTAGTATAGCAGAATATAATAAAAAAATATATATGGTCCAACATTGTTTGTTGGACATATAACGCATATTCGCAATAAGAGACGTTTTTTAGAATGTATATATATTTTTAGTGTGCACTGTTCAATGTTATATGTAATAAGGAAAACAGATTAGGGAATATATATCCATTTATTACTATTATCTTATGATGACCCACATGATAGGGATATAAAGTGTAAAAAAGAGGAGAATTTGCTTTGGAACGCATATATAGGAAGTGACTCTAACTGTGGAACGCATGATGTCACAGGAAAACACACTAAGGAAATGACGACAACACTGGAATGCACAGGGAAGAGGAAGCAATAGTCCGGGGTTTGTGCAAAGTCCCTATAAAAGAGGTGAATGGGTACGATCGATCTATCTGCAATCCTGACGAAGCCTTATCGAGGTGAAACGCGTTGAACGCATCGATCCCATACAACGCTGCTTAGCGCTAAGAGCAGCGTGTACGGGAATCTGCCGGCGGACTCTGTACTACACCTACCTCAGGGACAGCTCACATTTTGGACAATGCACACTGGAAGTCCCGTGGAGAAGCCACTATGAGTTACTGTACACCCGTAACTGCACGCATATTTCTTGAGGCTGGGCATATAGAGACTAATCACGGTACCAGCACGGATCTGACTGTATAGACTGCAAACAGCATTATTGTGCTCCCTTAAAATCATCAATCGTGAAATATCCATTTTTCCCTCTTCAAGATCACCAGTAGTTGAATATTCATTACTACTGGTTTATTGATCACTGTAGGAGAGGGAGTAAGTCGTTGAGAAGCGCACCCTCTTTTCAGTAGATAGCATAGAGACTGTAAATGCATTTGAAAGAACTGAGCAGCAGCACATTGGTTGAAATTCACCACTTTATATGTTATATGTAGTTTGTCTTTTGTCCATGTTTACTGGTAATAGGTTGTTTCACTGGTATACCTTTCAGGTGTATATAATTTAATGTTTTTATGAACATCAATATTATCCCTTTTTCAAAATAAAAACATATGTTTTGATCATTACGATTTATATCTTTATTGTCCTATGATTTGCGCTGGGGAAACTTTGTTTTTTGCTTGAAATTCCAGTTGTGGGGTTAGGTAGTGACTCCACCCCCTTCAGCAGCTTTTCTCGGTTAACCTGCCTTTTTTAATTTTAGCGCAGTGTCTTCACTTTCTTTGTTTGTAGAACCCCAATATAATTTTTTACCCATCCTAAAGTCTGGTCTTTAACAGTGTAATTAAAACTATAGAAAAACTAGGATGACAGGATTTATGGTTCTTTGAGCAAATAAGAAGGTGAGTGCTTCTTCTTGCACTGCCCCAAGCTGCAAAGCAATAGCTAGTATAAAAATAAATGGCATCCTCTAAGTGCAATTCTCTTGAATGCCAATTAGACATGCAGTTTCAGCCAGTGGAACTAAGTATAAAAAACACTTTTTTTTTTTGCAAGTTGAGTGCCGATAAACTTTAAAGCCGCTCTACTTACCAGAAATGGAATGTTCTTAGATGTTATATTAGGTAGAACCCAAACATCCAAGTATCAAAAAATGTAGATTGCAAATAAGGACATGGAGTCATTAAAACAGCCTCTTCCATACTATTACTGGCGTATTTATAATGGGTGCAGTGCACATGGGACTCTGAGGTCCAGGGGGGCCCACACCATACACCCTGCACCCATTTTTTCAACACTATCCCTCCAGTCCCATGATGGCAGCAGCAGTGCTGCAGAAATCTCCAGGAAAATGGTGCAATGGGCATTTTCCCAATGTTTTGTGCATGCACGGTAAGGAAATTACTAGTAAAATGGCTGCTGCATTATTTTTCTAGAAATGTACACATGTGCACTAGACTCTGGGACAGCACTAGCATCCCCTAGTGACTCTAGTGCCCAGAGCTACATCACTTCCAGCTAAAGAGGAGGGACCCAGATGGAGCCTGCACACAGGCCTCTTCCTCTCTAAAAGTACCCCTGCTTATTATCTAGGCTTTGGAGTTTTCTGTCTTCTTAGGACTTTCAGCACCATGTGACCAGGACCTCCACAATATAAACACAGATTGTTCTTCAAGATATTCTCTTTTTCTCCTGGAATAAACAACAGCATCCCAATTGCATGGGTTCCTTATTGGAAACAGGAACAGATAATTGTTGCAATACAGTAGTTTGAAACCAAGGAGCTAGTTTAAATTGGCATTAATTTTTTTGGGGGCTCTGTTTGCTGAAACACAGGTCCACATTATTACTAAAGTCAAAATCAGCACAATCAGCAATGTGTACAAATATATGGAACTTTGGTATTGTGGATGCCTTGTGCCAGAAGTATCTGAAAGTAGTGAAGACTAGGGACATGCAGCCTGAGATCTTAGAACTATCAACTTCAGTTCCAGGTGGCTGTGGTGTATATGAATAATATAACTTCTGCCCAGCAGTATAGCTGCAAAAGATAAGAAAATGAAATCATAGTGTATACTGCTGTACAGTTGTGTGGGTGTATGGTGGAATATAAAAACTCACCATATAAATGCCGCAGGTAGGCTTTGGAAAATCTTAAAAATGTTGTCCGGTAGTGGTGGCTCTGCAACAGAGTATCATTACATATGGTTTTTCAGCATTGTGGTTACAATACTGTATACACTAGATAATACAGCAAACCAAAAACATCTGCTTATGTAGACCATTTTGCAATATGTAGCACTTACAGATGTGTCCTCTTACACAAAACCTCTACATGCCATAGGAGACGTCTAGCATGACTGAACTGCACTGAGCAGTAACGTATAGCAATGTTTTCTTAACATTTTCTTTAATACTTTTTTCTTTACATTTTGCAGTGATTTTATCCATACAGGAATTAATTTTAAACATGCAGGCAGATGAAGTCACGAAATTGGTGTGTAAAAAGCTGCATTGTAGCACTTTATATACAGATTCAGAATCATTCACACATAGATGATAAAATGTTGCACCTTGATCAATGTAATCTAGCAAAGTAATTCTGTCACTTTCAACAAAACAACTTCCCCTTCAGGAGGACTCCAGAGGTTCACCAACTTAGTTAATTTCAGAACTCTTGTTCCTTCATCAGAAGCATGCTTCATGTAAAAAGGGGTGTCCAGGACCTGATTTTATTACACTGATACCATCTTGGCCAGACTAAGCGTGTGACACCATGGAGCCATACTTATTTTTGCTTTAGAAATGGTGAGTGTTCTGAATGAATAAAGTGTAACTTTCTTTGCTAAAAGTATTGTAATACTACTGTCTGGTTTCCTATTTCAATTTGAGAGTAATATTGCCATTACATTATGGTATGGAGAATCTGAAGAGTTAAGTGCTGAAACTGAATCACCTTCATTTTCCTCTGTGACAAGAGAAAAGAGTAAGGAGAGAAGGGAATGTTGATGAACTTATTGCAATAAAGGAGCATTCTTCAGAATCAAAAGTGTCAGAAACGGAAAGGACTAGGACTTTTTACACATACGTTTTAGCACTTAGTTGTGGTATGTAATAAACTGGTAATGAGAGAGAGTCATTTGGGCACCAATTTTATATTTTGCAAGTTTTTAGTAGATTGGTGAAGGCTCCTCTGTGTTTCCAAAGCCTGCAACCTTCAGTAGTTTGTGTCACTGTATAGATCATATATTCTGATTTATCTTGAGGATCATATGGTGACACTACTGTATAATGCAAACAGTTCATATTCAAATGTAGAATGGGCGGTCATATTTGCATATCTCCTAACAATTTACACAGGGAGAAATGCAAATGTTTGTAACAGGCACCGAACACCCATTGTTTGTTGCAGCCAACAGTAACAGGTTTAGACAAGCAAAGTGTCACAGTTTTGTGCACAGTGTTACCTACTTCAGGTGATGACTGGTGTCCAATGGCTGCGGCTCGGGACTGGGAATGAGAAGGCTGAATATAACTCTTTGCGTAGGAATTGGGTAGCAGTGAGAATTGCCTTTGGTATTTAGTGGACCACTAAGTGGTACTGTATCGGACTGGTTACCTGCTGAAGAATAGAGCTGGACCGGACTGGTTACCAGCTGAAGGGTTATGGCTGGACCGGAATGGTTATGGCTGAAGGGTTAAAGCTGGACCAGAATGGTAACTGGCTGAAGGGTTAAAGATGGACCAGATCTGTTGCTGGCTGAAGGGTTAAAGCTGGACCGGACTGGTTACCAGCTGAAGGGTTAAAGCTGGACCAGATCTGTTGCTGGCTAAAGGGTTAAAGCAGGACCAGAACTGTTACTGACTGAAGGGTTAACGCTGGACTGGAATGGTTACCAGCTAAAGGGGTAAGGCTGGACCGGACTGGTTACAAGCTGAAGGGTTAAAGCTGGACTGGATCTGTTATTGGCTGAAGTGTTAAAGCTGGACTGGATTGATTACTGGCTGAAGGGTTAAGGCTGGATCAGACTGGTTACCAGCTGAAGGGTAAATTATGGACCAGACTAGTTATCAGCTGAAGGGTTAAAGCTGGAATGGACTGGTTACCTGCTGAAGGGTTAAAGCTGGAATAGACTGGTTACCGGCTGAAGTTTTAAAGCTGGACCTAGTGGAGTTGCATACAATTATGTTACTGGAAATTTGTGAAAAATGGTGTGGGATACACTGTATTTCCAGTCACAAGCACTTGGCTTAACCAGCTGGGGGTAATACCATAGCAGGGAGACATGTTTTAAGGGATTCCTCTGCCATCTTATTATCCTGTCCCAAACTGGTCAGCCCAGGCCTGGGATTCCTCAGGAAGTGGAAACCCCTCAAGAAAGGGGTCCTACTCCCGGGGATCCCCAAGGTCTGGGGTAAAGCCTTGGGCTATTCGCTTTACACCATTGGTGGTGGTGGGTCTTGGGTTGAAGGTGTAAAAGAAGTAATATTGTCCATAACATTGGGGCTACAGGTGCCAGCCAGCCTGACCTTACATGTCAGCACATGGAGAACCAAAACTGCCAGGATGCCTGGACAATAATGGGCCACTGGCACCTATACCCCAACTGTAAAGAACATATTTAAAAAAAGACAGTAAACACACACAAAATTATTTAATCATTTATTAGACACTCACACACAGTCATATTACAGTACATACTCAATAAGCCCGGGTGTGGGTTGATAGACAGTGTCTAGTTAGATAGTCAATAGATAGTCACCATATGTTAGACAGACATTAGGTCAACAGGGTCAAAAGTTTGACAGGGTCAAAAGGTCAACATGAAAAAGTAGACAGTACAAAGGGTTGACAGGGTCAAAAGGTCGACATGAAAATGTCAACACAAAAAAGGTAGACACCATGTTTTTTGCACTTTTGTGGTTTGTGTGGATAGTTTTGTCATCTGGGACCCCCAATTGTAGAAAGGCATACCCTTGGGGGGCTCGCTTTGCTTGACACACTTCGGGCTTGGTGGCTCGCTGCGCTCGCTACAAGGTTTATAGCAACTCTATGCCGACATGGATAGAGAAGGTATGAAATAGTCCAAAAACATGTTAAAATAAAAATTCTAGCTTTTTTGTCGACAATTTTCATGTCAACCTTTTGACCCTATCGACCTTTTAACCCTGTTGACCTATTGTGCTGTCTTCCTTTTTCATTTCGACCTTTTGACCCTGTCGACCTAATGTCTGTCTAACATATGGGGGGGAATTACAATGTTTGAAAAGTCAGTTGGGTGTCCGTTTTTTCCTGTCTATTAGATAGGAAAAAACAGACCCCCCCCAACTGACTTTTCAAACAATTGAATACCGCCCATGGTGTCTATCTATTGACTGTCTAACTAGACACTGTCTATCTATCAACCGGATACCCTTAGTCCTTGGCCATGCCTGGTTCTCTTGTCCAAGTTAAATTCAGTCTACAAGAAAACAATAAAATGCAGCTCCCGATTTTTGCTAGACATGATATGAACAACAGCATTACAAATTACAGTTCCTCAAATGGTTATCTTAGTTAATCAATAGGCAGTACCACATAAACTATATTTAACACATGTGCAGTGTAGTTTAGGAAAAGCAACATTTTGTAGACAGAAAGCAGTATTACACTCTCAAGTGTCTCACTGCATTATGATGGGACTGAAACTGCCATGATGTGACTTAATATGCCAAGCTACAACTGATTATGCCAAGATATGACCAGACAGGGGCATTTAAGGTGCAATTAGCCAAGCGCAGTACATGTTGTATGGATGCTAGACATAATAGGACACATCTGTAGTTATTTTCCTCTTTACTACAATTAATATTGCTGAACAAAGTAAATTTTAACTGCTAAAAATGCTGCATTGTAAAGCCACAATACAGCTCACTGTATACAGTATAATGCCCATTGTACAGTAATTACTTGCTGTAGCGGCTTGTCTCATTCGTTGTTTCACCAGCTGATAAACACAAAAGGAACTCTGAAATGTTACAATCTATATAATGCATTACTTTGTTCTTTCACCTGCACATTATGCAGATGGTGGCAGCCAACTGTAAAGATAAGGTTTAACTGAGCCTTCCTTTATCACTACAACATTTGAAAACGAATACAAATCTGCATGAAAATTGGAATGCAAGGAGATATTGTCAATGTGTTTTTCTTTTCATGTAAATCAATTATTCGTATATTGAGATAAAGTAGTTAATAAAAATTTGCTTGAATTTTTTCCTTCTGGAATGTTTTACAATTTGGAACTGAAGAATAACAAAAATGTTGTCCTTATAATGTGTGAAGCTTTTGAGGTTTTTAAGAATTGTTACCCTGATATGTATGAGAGTAGCATGCATACTGGTAAGCAGTCAACGCAGACACACAGCATAACACTTTTCTTTTCAGAGTACAATATGATGTTAGTGAGAAATGTGGATCTTTCTCAATTTATATACAGGTATTATTCATCTCATATAGGTGATAATGGCCAAAACATTGAAACTGCAAGTTTTCCATGTTAATAACTACTAAAAGATAATAAAATACAAAAATAAATTAATAATAAAGCGGAATTTTTTTTTTTTCGACCAAATCCAAAGAGACAAAACTCTTTTTACTAAAAATCCTCAAGCAGAAAAAAAAACAGTTAACAATGCAAAAGTTTGTATTTATTAACAGGATTTTGCCAAACATTTTCTGAAAGCAACCTTTTCTGGATGTTTCAAGCGAAAATTAAGTTTCCTTAAAAAGTATGGAATGGTGACAGCAGCAGATATCTCTAACATCTGTTGTGGCCCCTTCATTTGTTATTACAAAAGCAGAAAAACAAGTTTCTGTAAGTGCTTATGAATTATGAAATTTGGTAGTCTGTGAAAAACTAAGCTTTCTGTAGCTTGGCCCTGGTAACTAGTGCCACATTTAGATGGTGCCAGTCACTGCAGACTATGGGCTACATTTTGGAAACAGTTTTTAAGAGAGGGACCATTTTTTCCATTAAATGTTGCTTGTACAAATGAATGCACAGTAAGTACTGTATTCCAGGTCTGAACTATATTATACATGGATGGGCTATTGGATATTGTGTCCTAGCAGATGGTCATTGGTACATTGTCCCAATAATTATTTTTTTATTGCCATGATATGCAGCAATAAACAAAAAAAAACTTATCATGAATAATTATAAACATGCCCCAAGTGAGAAACCCCTTCTATAAATGAGTTTGTCAAAACAGATAAACTAGCTATTATGCAAGTACGTACTGTAAACCCCATTAAAATCAATTGCTAATAATTAAAGACTGTATATATAATATGGTAACATCTAATATCTAAACCAGTGTTTCCAACCTTGTTCCTCAAATCACACTGATACCGCTTTCAGATCGCAATGCCGGGGTCCCACCCGGGAATTGGATATGGTGCTTCCGGGGTGGGATACAGCATTGGGCCCTACACACCGCAATTCCGACCCGGCAATATGCCGGGTTGGATTCCCATCAGGGGGTGGGGACGGAGCCGGCATTGGAGGCGGGTGCAGAGGCAGTGCTGTGAGATGACATCATCTCTATGCCGCTTCTCCCCCTTGCAGTGAATGGGTACCGGGTCGCATCAACCCGGGTAATCCGTTCACACTGCGCCTGACCCAGTAATTACCCGGGACTAACTCTTCTTATAACCCAGGTTGAAATACTGGGTCTGGCTACCTGGAAAACATCTATGGCTCCTTTCACACTGCACAGCAACCCGTGTAGACCTGTCAATATACATGGTTGATACCAGGTTATTTGTCCGGTGTGAAAGGGGACCAGGTTTTAGTGATTTCCATGCTTGAGCACAGATGTTAAATCAAAATAACTGAGGTAATAAGTAAGAAATGAAGGGCCTAATTCATGTTTATAAGCAATGCAAATTATCAAGCAACTGGGAAAAACCATGTTGCACTGCAGGTGGGGCAGATATAACATGTGTAGATAAAATTAGATTTGGGTGGGTTGTGTCCACACTGAAATCTAAATTGCAGAGTAAAAATAAAGCTGTCTAACATTTATAGGGTACAAACAAGAGTAGTCAGTATTTACCCTGCACAGAAAAAATCTACATGTATTTGCTGCCCTTACATGGCAACATGCATTGTTCCAGACATAAAGGCCATTTGTAAAGATGTTCAGAACTGCACTTTGTAAAGGCTTCAGTACAAGTGTTATGGCAATACTCCTAGCAAATAAAATAAATAAATAACAGATCCAAAATGAAATGCTTACTTAGTGCATAATAGTAAAACAACAAACAACACATGCAGCATGTGGGCAGTTCAAAAGACATGGGACCGGCGTAATTCAGACCTGGTTGCTGCATCGGCAGCATATGCAGACTGAAGTGAGATGTGACAGCATCTCACTTGTGCAATCGCCTCTGCCTGATTGAAAAGAAGAGGCGGTTGCGGGGCATGTTGGCGGCATTGTGGCAGAGTTTTTGGGGAGCGGTCTTGACAATGCAGGCATGCCTGGACCATCTTCAGGCCTGTTTGCAGACCCAAAACATGGCAGGTAGCCGGCTGCCCCCCCTATGCTGCATAGGCAGAGAACTTCTCGGCAGGTGCAAAAGCATCACAGCTGTGTTATAATTTTGCATGTCTGCATGTGGGGTGGCAGGACCCAGAATGCGGGGCGAACTTGCCCAGTGCTGGGTGTTCCCCCGCATGTCAGAGATGTGCATTTTTTCGCACATCTACGATCAGGTCTGAATTAGGCCCGAGATCCCAAAATATGCTTACATAGTCTTTTTATATGTCAAATATTTATAGAGCAGATTAACTGAATGAGTGTATCACATCACATGATGTAAAGGATACATTTATTAGTAAATGCCATTAAACCGTTGGCTATTGCATTTTGTGGTTCTCCCATGTTTAACGGCATATCTGTAGGCAATCTTACTTTGAAAGAAGCATTGTTTGCAGATGACATTCTATTCTTTGTCTCCAAACCTGCAATTATAGATAAGATTGCATAATTTATTTTGATTGCAGGTTATAACGTGAAACTTGACAAATAAGAGATATTGCCCATAATGGGTAATATAGAATCCTTCATGTCCCTGTCTGAGGTCATAGCTTTTAAAATAAATTCCTTGCAGATTCAATATATTTGAATACAAATATCCTCTTCCATATCCAATCTATACAAAGCTAATTATACCACCCTTATCTCAAAAGTTACTCAGCTGCTAAAGGACTTGAAACTTGTGCCTCTTTCACTTCTGGGTCATCTTGCACTTATAAAAAGTATCATATTCCCTTAAATCTTTTACCTGATGCAAATGCTTCCAGTTGGCCTCTCTAAGAAAGACATATTATTGGTGTTGGAATACCGTTGTCTGGGATCCCGGAGGACAGAATACCTATCCTGGGATCCCGACCGTCAGAATGCCGGCATCGGAGCGATTGCTAGAAAGCCCATTGTAGGCTTGATGTGCTCGCCATGCTGTAAGCTTGGTGGCTTGCTGGGCTTGCCACAGGTTCTATTCCCACTCGATGGGTATCATGAACACTCACAAGTGGAAATAGCCTTGGAGCCGCTGGCGGCATTCTTGGAGGTCAGGATCCCAGCATCGGTTTTCTGACCGTCAGGATCGCATCCGGAGGGTTATTGACTACATCCCCTGTAAAACATCTTACTTATGTTATGTCTAGATATATTTGGCAATGTAAACATCCCAGAATAGCTATGTTTAAGATAGTTTTCACCTGTCAAATTGTAGGCCTAGATTTCCCTGATCTTACAACTTATTCTCTCACCATCTTCTTTAGATAAAAAAGTGATTGGCTGCTGAGCAGGAATATACAGGTAGCACGTTTCCATATGTACTCCCCAGCGGAACTGCTCCAGATGCTCCCCAGAAACATTCCAGCTTCCTTCCTCTCACATATCATCTTCACAGACACATACTGTCAACAGACAAAGAGGAAGGGGGGTGCAAATCCCCAACCCCCAAATTCCCTTCCGCACACTGAAAATTACCTGTAACAATCCCTGAACCTATCTGGTAATAAAATTCAGAGAATTCGTCACAAATGTTTGCAAACACATGTTTAGCTGCTGGCCACTTCACGGCTTCTCTGCTACAGCAGTCCTAACCTACATAATAGCAGTGCCCACATAGGGCCATGTAATTTGTCACAGTACGCCTCATGATAAAGGCTTTTACTAAAACACTTCCAAACAGAGAGCTAACTTACCCAGGAGCCACCCCCAGGATCTCCCATTGGCACTACAAGGAACAGCATGCCTTCCAAATGCTGCTCCCATTCAATGCCTCATGCACACAAGCAGACAAACAATTGGGAAGCTGCTCAATCATACCTGGAGGTAATTATATATCAGGTGCTGGAAGGGGGAGGGGTCACAGACAAACAACAGACAAAGAGGAAGGGGGGTGCAAATCATCAAACCCCAAATTCCCTTCCGCACACTGAAAATTACCTGTAACAATCCCTGAACCTATCTGGTAATAAAATTCAGAGAATTCGTCACAAATGTTTGCAAACACATGTTTAGCTGCTGGCCACTTCACGGCTTCTCTGATACAGCAGTCCTAACCTACATAATAGCAGTGCCCACATAGGGCCATGTAATTTGTCACAGTACGCCTCATGATAAAGGCTTTTACTAAAACACTTCCAAACAGAGAGCTAACTTACCCAGGAGCCACCCCCAGGATCTCCCATTGGCACTACAAGGAACAGCATGCCTTCCAAATGCTGCTCCCATTCAATGCCTCATGCACACAAGCAGACAAACAATTGGGAAGCTGCTCAATCATACCTGGAGGTAATTATATATCAGGTGCTGGAAGGGGGAGGGGTCACAGACAAACAACAGACAAAGAGGAAGGGGGGTGTAAATCCCCAACCCCCAAATTCCCTTCCGCACACTGAAAATTACCTGTAACAATCCCTGAACCTATCTGGTAATAAAATTCAGAGAATTCGTCACAAATGTTTGCAAACACATGTTTAGCTGCTGGCCACTTCACGGCTTCTCTGATACAGCAGTCCTAACCTACATAATAGCAGTGCCCACATAGGGCCATGTAATTTGTCACAGTACGCCTCATGATAAAGGCTTTTACTAAAACACTTCCAAACAGAGAGCTAACTTACCCAGGAGCCACCCCCAGGATCTCCCATTGGCACTACAAGGAACAGCATGCCTTCCAAATGCTGCTCCCATTCAATGCCTCATGCACACAAGCAGACAAACAATTGGGAAGCTGCTCAATCATACCTGGAGGTAATTATATATCAGGTGCTGGATAGGGGAGGGGTCACAGACAAACAACAGACAAAGAGGAAGGGGGGTGCAAATCCCCAACCCCCAAATTCCCTTCCGCACACTGAAAATTACCTGTAACAATCCCTGAACCTATCTGGTAATAAAATTCAGAGAATTCGTCACAAATGTTTGCAAACACATGTTTAGCTGCTGGCCACTTCACGGCTTCTCTGATACAGCAGTCCTAACCTACATAATAGCAGTGCCCACATAGGGCCATGTAATTTGTCACAGTACGCCTCATGATAAAGGCTTTTACTAAAACACTTCCAAACAGAGAGCTAACTTACCCAGGAGCCACCCCCAGGATCTCCCATTGGCACTACAAGGAACAGCATGCCTTCCAAATGCTGCTCCCATTCAATGCCTCATGCACACAAGCAGACAAACAATTGGGAAGCTGCTCAATCATACCTGGAGGTAATTATATATCAGGTGCTGGAAGGGGGAGGGGTCACAGACAAACAACAGACAAAGAGGAAGGGGGGTGCAAATCCCCAACCCCCAAATTCCCTTCCGCACACTGAAAATTACCTGTAACAATCCCTGAACCTATCTGGTAATAAAATTCAGAGAATTCGTCACAAATGTTTGCAAACACATGTTTAGCTGCTGGCCACTTCACGGCTTCTCTGATACAGCAGTCCTAACCTACATAATAGCAGTGCCCACATAGGGCCATGTAATTTGTCACAGTACGCCTCATGATAAAGGCTTTTACTAAAACACTTCCAAACAGAGAGCTAACTTACCCAGGAGCCACCCCCAGGATCTCCCATTGGCACTACAAGGAACAGCATGCCTTACAAATGCTGCTCCCATTCAATGCCTCATGCACACAAGCAGACAAACAATTGGGAAGCTGCTCAATCATACCTGGAGGTAATTATATATCAGGTGCTGGAAGGGGGAGGGGTCACAGACAAACAACAGACAAAGAGGAAGGGGGGTGCAAATCCCCAACCCCCAAATTCCCTTCCGCACACTGAAAATTACCTGTAACAATCCCTGAACCTATCTGGTAATAAAATTCAGAGAATTCGTCACAAATGTTTGCAAACACATGTTTAGCTGCTGGCCACTTCACGGCTTCTCTGATACAGCAGTCCTAACCTACATAATAGCAGTGCCCACATAGGGCCATGTAATTTGTCACAGTACGCCTCATGATAAAGGCTTTTACTAAAACACTTCCAAACAGAGAGCTAACTTACCCAGGAGCCACCCCCAGGATCTCCCATTGGCACTACAAGGAACAGCATGCCTTCCAAATGCTGCTCCCATTCAATGCCTCATGCACACAAGCAGACAAACAATTGGGAAGCTGCTCAATCATACCTGGAGGTAATTATATATCAGGTGCTGGAAGGGGGAGGGGTCACAGACAAACAACAGACAAAGAGGAAGGGGGGTGCAAATCCCCAACCCCCAAATTCCCTTCCGCACACTGAAAATTACCTGTAACAATCCCTGAACCTATCTGGTAATAAAATTCAGAGAATTCGTCACAAATGTTTGCAAACACATGTTTAGCTGCTGGCCACTTCACGGCTTCTCTGATACAGCAGTCCTAACCTACATAATAGCAGTGCCCACATAGGGCCATGTAATTTGTCACAGTACGCCTCATGATAAAGGCTTTTACTAAAACACTTCCAAACAGAGAGCTAACTTACCCAGGAGCCACCCCCAGGATCTCCCATTGGCACTACAAGGAACAGCATGCCTTCCAAATGCTGCTCCCATTCAATGCCTCATGCACACAAGCAGACAAACAATTGGGAAGCTGCTCAATCATACCTGGAGGTAATTATATATCAGGTGCTGGAAGGGGGAGGGGTCACAGACAAACAACAGACAAAGAGGAAGGGGGGTGTAAATCCCCAACCCCCAAATTCCCTTCCGCACACTGAAAATTACCTGTAACAATCCCTGAACCTATCTGGTAATAAAATTCAGAGAATTCGTCACAAATGTTTGCAAACACATGTTTAGCTGCTGGCCACTTCACGGCTTCTCTGATACAGCAGTCCTAACCTACATAATAGCAGTGCCCACATAGGGCCATGTAATTTGTCACAGTACGCCTCATGATAAAGGCTTTTACTAAAACACTTCCAAACAGAGAGCTAACTTACCCAGGAGCCACCCCCAGGATCTCCCATTGGCACTACAAGGAACAGCATGCCTTCCAAATGCTGCTCCCATTCAATGCCTCATGCACACAAGCAGACAAACAATTGGGAAGCTGCTCAATCATACCTGGAGGTAATTATATATCAGGTGCTGGAAGGGGGAGGGGTCACAGACAAACAACAGACAAAGAGGAAGGGGGGTGCAAATCCCCAACCCCCAAATTCCCTTCCGCACACTGAAAATTACCTGTAACAATCCCTGAACCTATCTGGTAATAAAATTCAGAGAATTCGTCACAAATGTTTGCAAACACATGTTTAGCTGCTGGCCACTTCACGGCTTCTCTGATACAGCAGTCCTAACCTACATAATAGCAGTGCCCACATAGGGCCATGTAATTTGTCACAGTACGCCTCATGATAAAGGCTTTTACTAAAACACTTCCAAACAGAGAGCTAACTTACCCAGGAGCCACCCCCAGGATCTCACATTGGCACTACAAGGAACAGCATGCCTTCCAAATGCTGCTCCCATTCAATGCCTCATGCACACAAGCAGACAAACAATTGGGAAGCTGCTCAATCATACCTGGAGGTAATTATATATCAGGTGCTGGAAGGGGGAGGGGTCACAGACAAACAACAGACAAAGAGGAAGGGGGGTGCAAATCCCCAACCCCCAAATTCCCTTCCGCACACTGAAAATTACCTGTAACAATCCCTGAACCTATCTGGTAATAAAATTCAGAGAATTCGTCACAAATGTTTGCAAACACATGTTTAGCTGCTAGCCACTTCACGGCTTCTCTGATACAGCAGTCCTAACCTACATAATAGCAGTGCCCACATAGGGCCATGTAATTTGTCACAGTACGCCTCATGATAAAGGCTTTTACTAAAACACTTCCAAACAGAGAGCTAACTTACCCAGGAGCCACCCCCAGGATCTCCCATTGGCACTACAAGGAACAGCATGCCTTACAAATGCTGCTCCCATTCAATGCCTCATGCATACAAGCAGACAAACAATTGGGAAGCTGCTCAATCATACCTGGAGGTAATTATATATCAGGTGCTGGAAGGGGGAGGGGTCACAGACAAACAACAGACAAAGAGGAAGGGGGGTGCAAATCCCCAACCCCCAAATTCCCTTCCGCACACTGAAAATTACCTGTAACAATCCCTGAACCTATCTGGTAATAAAATTCAGAGAATTCGTCACAAATGTTTGCAAACACATGTTTAGCTGCTGGCCACTTCACGGCTTCTCTGATACAGCAGTCCTAACCTACATAATAGCAGTGCCCACATAGGGCCATGTAATTTGTCACAGTACGCCTCATGATAAAGGCTTTTACTAAAACACTTCCAAACAGAGAGCTAACTTACCCAGGAGCCACCCCCAGGATCTCCCATTGGCACTACAAGGAACAGCATGCCTTCCAAATGCTGCTCCCATTCAATGCCTCATGCACACAAGCAGACAAACAATTGGGAAGCTGCTCAATCATACCTGGAGGTAATTATATATCAGGTGCTGGAAGGGGGAGGGGTCACAGACAAACAACAGACAAAGAGGAAGGGGGGTGCAAATCCCCAACCCCCAAATTCCCTTCCGCACACTGAAAATTACCTGTAACAATCCCTGAACCTATCTGGTAATAAAATTCAGAGAATTCGTCACAAATGTTTGCAAACACATGTTTAGCTGCTGGCCACTTCACGGCTTCTCTGATACAGCAGTCCTAACCTACATAATAGCAGTGCCCACATAGGGCCATGTAATTTGTCACAGTACGCCTCATGATAAAGGCTTTTACTAAAACACTTCCAAACAGAGAGCTAACTTACCCAGGAGCCACCCCCAGGATCTCCCATTGGCACTACAAGGAACAGCATGCCTTCCAAATGCTGCTCCCATTCAATGCCTCATGCACACAAGCAGACAAACAATTGGGAAGCTGCTCAATCATACCTGGAGGTAATTATATATCAGGTGCTGGAAGGGGGAGGGGTCACAGACAAACAACAGACAAAGAGGAAGGGGGGTGCAAATCCCCAACCCCCAAATTCCCTTCCGCACACTGAAAATTACCTGTAACAATCCCTGAACCTATCTGGTAATAAAATTCAGAGAATTCGTCACAAATGTTTGCAAACACATGTTTAGCTGCTGGCCACTTCACGGCTTCTCTGATACAGCAGTCCTAACCTACATAATAGCAGTGCCCACATAGGGCCATGTAATTTGTCACAGTACGCCTCATGATAAAGGCTTTTACTAAAACACTTCCAAACAGAGAGCTAACTTACCCAGGAGCCACCCCCAGGATCTTCCATTGGCACTACAAGGAACAGCATGCCTTCCAAATGCTGCTCCCATTCAATGCCTCATGCACACAAGCAGACAAACAATTGGGAAGCTGCTCAATCATACCTGGAGGTAATTATATATCAGGTGCTGGAAGGGGGAGGGGTCACAGACAAACAACAGACAAAGAGGAAGGGGGGTGCAAATCCCCAACCCCCAAATTCCCTTCCGCACACTGAAAATTACCTGTAACAATCCCTGAACCTATCTGGTAATAAAATTCAGAGAATTCGTCACAAATGTTTGCAAACACATGTTTAGCTGCTGGCCACTTCACGGCTTCTCTGATACAGCAGTCCTAACCTACATAATAGCAGTGCCCACATAGGGCCATGTAATTTGTCACAGTACGCCTCATGATAAAGGCTTTTACTAAAACACTTCCAAACAGAGAGCTAACTTACCCAGGAGCCACCCCCAGGATCTCCCATTGGCACTACAAGGAACAGCATGCCTTCCAAATGCTGCTCCCATTCAATGCCTCATGCACACAAGCAGACAAACAATTGGGAAGCTGCTCAATCATACCTGGAGGTAATTATATATCAGGTGCTGGAAGGGGGAGGGGTCACAGACAAACAACAGACAAAGAGGAAGGGGGGTGCAAATCCCCAACCCCCAAATTCCCTTCCGCACACTGAAAATTACCTGTAACAATCCCTGAACCTATCTGGTAATAAAATTCAGAGAATTCGTCACAAATGTTTGCAAACACATGTTTAGCTGCTGGCCACTTCACGGCTTCTCTGATACAGCAGTCCTAACCTACATAATAGCAGTGCCCACATAGGGCCATGTAATTTGTCACAGTACGCCTCATGATAAAGGCTTTTACTAAAACACTTCCAAACAGAGAGCTAACTTACCCAGGAGCCACCCCCAGGATCTCCCATTGGCACTACAAGGAACAGCATGCCTTCCAAATGCTGCTCCCATTCAATGCCTCATGCACACAAGCAGACAAACAATTGGGAAGCTGCTCAATCATACCTGGAGGTAATTATATATCAGGTGCAGGAAGGGGGAGGGGTCACAGACAAACAACAGACAAAGAGGAAGGGGGGTGCAAATCCCCAACCCCCAAATTCCCTTCCGCACACTGAAAATTACCTGTAACAATCCCTGAACCTATCTGGTAATAAAATTCAGAGAATTCGTCACAAATGTTTGCAAACACATGTTTAGCTGCTGGCCACTTCACGGCTTCTCTGATACAGCAGTCCTAACCTACATAATAGCAGTGCCCACATAGGGCCATGTAATTTGTCACAGTACGCCTCATGATAAAGGCTTTTACTAAAACACTTCCAAACAGAGAGCTAACTTACCCAGGAGCCACCCCCAGGATCTCCCATTGGCACTACAAGGAACAGCATGCCTTCCAAATGCTGCTCCCATTCAATGCCTCATGCACACAAGCAGACAAACAATTGGGAAGCTGCTCAATCATACCTGGAGGTAATTATATATCAGGTGCTGGAAGGGGGAGGGGTCACAGACAAACAACAGACAAAGAGGAAGGGGGGTGCAAATCCCCAACCCCCAAATTCCCTTCCGCACACTGAAAATTACCTGTAACAATCCCTGAACCTATCTGGTAATAAAATTCAGAGAATTCGTCACAAATGTTTGCAAACACATGTTTAGCTGCTGGCCACTTCACGGCTTCTCTGATACAGCAGTCCTAACCTACATAATAGCAGTGCCCACATAGGGCCATGTAATTTGTCACAGTACGCCTCATGATAAAGGCTTTTACTAAAACACTTCCAAACAGAGAGCTAACTTACCCAGGAGCCACCCCCAGGATCTTCCATTGGCACTACAAGGAACAGCATGCCTTCCAAATGCTGCTCCCATTCAATGCCTCATGCACACAAGCAGACAAACAATTGGGAAGCTGCTCAATCATACCTGGAGGTAATTATATATCAGGTGCTGTAAGGGGGAGGGGTCACAGACAAACAACAGACAAAGAGGAAGGGGGGTGCAAATCCCCAACCCCCAAATTCCCTTCCGCACACTGAAAATTACCTGTAACAATCCCTGAACCTATCTGGTAATAAAATTCAGAGAATTCGTCACAAATGTTTGCAAACACATGTTTAGCTGCTGGCCACTTCACGGCTTCTCTGATACAGCAGTCCTAACCTACATAATAGCAGTGCCCACATAGGGCCATGTAATTTGTCACAGTACGCCTCATGATAAAGGCTTTTACTAAAACACTTCCAAACAGAGAGCTAACTTACCCAGGAGCCACCCCCAGGATCTCCCATTGGCACTACAAGGAACAGCATGCCTTCCAAATGCTGCTCCCATTCAATGCCTCATGCACACGAGCAGACAAACAATTGGGAAGCTGCTCAATCATACCTGGAGGTAATTATATATCAGGTGCTGTAAGGGGGAGGGGTCACAGACAAACAACAGACAAAGAGGAAGGGGGGTGCAAATCCCCAACCCCCAAATTCCCTTCCGCACACTGAAAATTACCTGTAACAATCCCTGAACCTATCTGGTAATAAAATTCAGAGAATTCGTCACAAATGTTTGCAAACACATGTTTAGCTGCTGGCCACTTCACGGCTTCTCTGATATAGCAGTCCTAACCTACATAATAGCAGTGCCCACATAGGGCCATGTAATTTGTCACAGTACGCCTCATGATAAAGGCTTTTACTAAAACACTTCCAAACAGAGAGCTAACTTACCCAGGAGCCACCCCCAGGATCTCCCATTGGCACTACAAGGAACAGCATGCCTTCCAAATGCTGCTCCCATTCAATGCCTCATGCACACAAGCAGACAAACAATTGGGAAGCTGCTCAATCATACCTGGAGGTAATTATATATCAGGTGCTGGAAGGGGGAGGGGTCACAGACAAACAACAGACAAAGAGGAAGGGGGGTGCAAATCCCCAACCCCCAAATTCCATTCCGCACACTGAAAATTACCTGTAACAATCCCTGAACCTATCTGGTAATAAAATTCAGAGAATTCGTCACAAATGTTTGCAAACACATGTTTAGCTGCTGGCCACTTCACGGCTTCTCTGATACAGCAGTCCTAACCTACATAATAGCAGTGCCCACATAGGGCCATGTAATTTGTCACAGTACGCCTCATGATAAAGGCTTTTACTAAAACACTTCCAAACAGAGAGCTAACTTACCCAGGAGCCACCCCCAGGATCTCCCATTGGCACTACAAGGAACAGCATGCCTTCCAAATGCTGCTCCCATTCAATGCCTCATGCACACAAGCAGACAAACAATTGGGAAGCTGCTCAATCATACCTGGAGGTAATTATATATCAGGTGCTGGAAGGGGGAGGGGTCACAGACAAACAACAGACAAAGAGGAAGGGGGGTGCAAATCCCCAACCCCCAAATTCCCTTCCGCACACTGAAAATTACCTGTAACAATCCCTGAACCTATCTGGTAATAAAATTCAGAGAATTCGTCACAAATGTTTGCAAACACATGTTTAGCTGCTGGCCACTTCACGGCTTCTCTGATACAGCAGTCCTAACCTACATAATAGCAGTGCCCACATAGGGCCATGTAATTTGTCACAGTACGCCTCATGATAAAGGCTTTTACTAAAACACTTCCAAACAGAGAGCTAACTTACCCAGGAGCCACCCCCAGGATCTCCCATTGGCACTACAAGGAACAGCATGCCTTCCAAATGCTGCTCCCATTCAATGCCTCATGCACACAAGCAGACAAACAATTGGGAAGCTGCTCAATCATACCTGGAGGTAATTATATATCAGGTGCTGGAAGGGGGAGGGGTCACAGACAAACAACAGACAAAGAGGAAGGGGGGTGCAAATCCCCAACCCCCAAATTCCCTTCCGCACACTGAAAATTACCTGTAACAATCCCTGAACCTATCTGGTAATAAAATTCAGAGAATTCGTCACAAATGTTTGCAAACACATGTTTAGCTGCTGGCCACTTCACGGCTTCTCTGATACAGCAGTCCTAACCTACATAATAGCAGTGCCCACATAGGGCCATGTAATTTGTCACAGTACGCCTCATGATAAAGGCTTTTACTAAAACACTTCCAAACAGAGAGCTAACTTACCCAGGAGCCACCCCCAGGATCTCCCATTGGCACTACAAGGAACAGCATGCCTTCCAAATGCTGCTCCCATTCAATGCCTCATGCACACAAGCAGACAAACAATTGGGAAGCTGCTCAATCATACCTGGAGGTAATTATATATCAGGTGCTGGAAGGGGGAGGGGTCACAGACAAACAACAGACAAAGAGGAAGGGGGGTGCAAATCCCCAACCCCCAAATTCCCTTCCGCACACTGAAAATTACCTGTAACAATCCCTGAACCTATCTGGTAATAAAATTCAGAGAATTCGTCACAAATGTTTGCAAACACATGTTTAGCTGCTGGCCACTTCACGGCTTCTCTGATACAGCAGTCCTAACCTACATAATAGCAGTGCCCACATAGGGCCATGTAATTTGTCACAGTACGCCTCATGATAAAGGCTTTTACTAAAACACTTCCAAACAGAGAGCTAACTTACCCAGGAGCCACCCCCAGGATCTCCCATTGGCACTACAAGGAACAGCATGCCTTCCAAATGCTGCTCCCATTCAATGCCTCATGCACACAAGCAGACAAACAATTGGGAAGCTGCTCAATCATACCTGGAGGTAATTATATATCAGGTGCTGGAAGGGGGAGGGGTCACAGACAAACAACAGACAAAGAGGAAGGGGGGTGCAAATCCCCAACCCCCAAATTCCCTTCCGCACACTGAAAATTACCTGTAACAATCCCTGAACCTATCTGGTAATAAAATTCAGAGAATTCGTCACAAATGTTTGCAAACACATGTTTAGCTGCTAGCCACTTCACGGCTTCTCTGATACAGCAGTCCTAACCTACATAATAGCAGTGCCCACATAGGGCCATGTAATTTGTCACAGTACGCCTCATGATAAAGGCTTTTACTAAAACACTTCCAAACAGAGAGCTAACTTACCCAGGAGCCACCCCCAGGATCTCACATTGGCACTACAAGGAACAGCATGCCTTCCAAATGCTGCTCCCATTCAATGCCTCATGCACACAAGCAGACAAACAATTGGGAAGCTGCTCAATCATACCTGGAGGTAATTATATATCAGGTGCTGGAAGGGGGAGGGGTCACAGACAAACAACAGACAAAGAGGAAGGGGGGTGCAAATCCCCAACCCCCAAATTCCCTTCCGCACACTGAAAATTACCTGTAACAATCCCTGAACCTATCTGGTAATAAAATTCAGAGAATTCGTCACAAATGTTTGCAAACACATGTTTAGCTGCTGGCCACTTCACGGCTTCTCTGATACAGCAGTCCTAACCTACATAATAGCAGTGCCCACATAGGGCCATGTAATTTGTCACAGTACGCCTCATGATAAAGGCTTTTACTAAAACACTTCCAAACAGAGAGCTAACTTACCCAGGAGCCACCCCCAGGATCTCCCATTGGCACTACAAGGAACAGCATGCCTTACAAATGCTGCTCCCATTCAATGCCTCATGCACACAAGCAGACAAACAATTGGGAAGCTGCTCAATCATACCTGGAGGTAATTATATATCAGGTGCTGGAAGGGGGAGGGGTCACAGACAAACAACAGACAAAGAGGAAGGGGGGTGCAAATCCCCAACCCCCAAATTCCCTTCCGCACACTGAAAATTACCTGTAACAATCCCTGAACCTATCTGGTAATAAAATTCAGAGAATTCGTCACAAATGTTTGCAAACACATGTTTAGCTGCTGGCCACTTCACGGCTTCTCTGATACAGCAGTCCTAACCTACATAATAGCAGTGCCCACATAGGGCCATGTAATTTGTCACAGTACGCCTCATGATAAAGGCTTTTACTAAAACACTTCCAAACAGAGAGCTAACTTACCCAGGAGCCACCCCCAGGATCTCCCATTGGCACTACAAGGAACAGCATGCCTTCCAAATGCTGCTCCCATTCAATGCCTCATGCACACAAGCAGACAAACAATTGGGAAGCTGCTCAATCATACCTGGAGGTAATTATATATCAGGTGCTGGAAGGGGGAGGGGTCACAGACAAACAACAGACAAAGAGGAAGGGGGGTGCAAATCCCCAACCCCCAAATTCCCTTCCGCACACTGAAAATTACCTGTAACAATCCCTGAACCTATCTGGTAATAAAATTCAGAGAATTCGTCACAAATGTTTGCAAACACATGTTTAGCTGCTGGCCACTTCACGGCTTCTCTGATACAGCAGTCCTAACCTACATAATAGCAGTGCCCACATAGGGCCATGTAATTTGTCACAGTACGCCTCATGATAAAGGCTTTTACTAAAACACTTCCAAACAGAGAGCTAACTTACCCAGGAGCCACCCCCAGGATCTCCCATTGGCACTACAAGGAACAGCATGCCTTCCAAATGCTGCTCCCATTCAATGCCTCATGCACACAAGCAGACAAACAATTGGGAAGCTGCTCAATCATACCTGGAGGTAATTATATATCAGGTGCTGGAAGGGGGAGGGGTCACAGACAAACAACAGACAAAGAGGAAGGGGGGTGTAAATCCCCAACCCCCAAATTCCCTTCCGCACACTGAAAATTACCTGTAACAATCCCTGAACCTATCTGGTAATAAAATTCAGAGAATTCGTCACAAATGTTTGCAAACACATGTTTAGCTGCTGGCCACTTCACGGCTTCTCTGATACAGCAGTCCTAACCTACATAATAGCAGTGCCCACATAGGGCCATGTAATTTGTCACAGTACGCCTCATGATAAAGGCTTTTACTAAAACACTTCCAAACAGAGAGCTAACTTACCCAGGAGCCACCCCCAGGATCTCCCATTGGCACTACAAGGAACAGCATGCCTTCCAAATGCTGCTCCCATTCAATGCCTCATGCACACAAGCAGACAAACAATTGGGAAGCTGCTCAATCATACCTGGAGGTAATTATATATCAGGTGCTGGAAGGGGGAGGGGTCACAGACAAACAACAGACAAAGAGGAAGGGGGGTGTAAATCCCCAACCCCCAAATTCCCTTCCGCACACTGAAAATTACCTGTAACAATCCCTGAACCTATCTGGTAATAAAATTCAGAGAATTCGTCACAAATGTTTGCAAACACATGTTTAGCTGCTGGCCACTTCACGGCTTCTCTGATACAGCAGTCCTAACCTACATAATAGCAGTGCCCACATAGGGCCATGTAATTTGTCACAGTACGCCTCATGATAAAGGCTTTTACTAAAACACTTCCAAACAGAGAGCTAACTTACCCAGGAGCCACCCCCAGGATCTCCCATTGGCACTACAAGGAACAGCATGCCTTCCAAATGCTGCTCCCATTCAATGCCTCATGCACACAAGCAGACAAACAATTGGGAAGCTGCTCAATCATACCTGGAGGTAATTATATATCAGGTGCTGGAAGGGGGAGGGGTCACAGACAAACAACAGACAAAGAGGAAGGGGGGTGCAAATCCCCAACCCCCAAATTCCCTTCCGCACACTGAAAATTACCTGTAACAATCCCTGAACCTATCTGGTAATAAAATTCAGAGAATTCGTCACAAATGTTTGCAAACACATGTTTAGCTGCTGGCCACTTCACGGCTTCTCTGATACAGCAGTCCTAACCTACATAATAGCAGTGCCCACATAGGGCCATGTAATTTGTCACAGTACGCCTCATGATAAAGGCTTTTACTAAAACACTTCCAAACAGAGAGCTAACTTACCCAGGAGCCACCCCCAGGATCTCACATTGGCACTACAAGGAACAGCATGCCTTCCAAATGCTGCTCCCATTCAATGCCTCATGCACACAAGCAGACAAACAATTGGGAAGCTGCTCAATCATACCTGGAGGTAATTATATATCAGGTGCTGGAAGGGGGAGGGGTCACAGACAAACAACAGACAAAGAGGAAGGGGGGTGCAAATCCCCAACCCCCAAATTCCCTTCCGCACACTGAAAATTACCTGTAACAATCCCTGAACCTATCTGGTAATAAAATTCAGAGAATTCGTCACAAATGTTTGCAAACACATGTTTAGCTGCTAGCCACTTCACGGCTTCTCTGATACAGCAGTCCTAACCTACATAATAGCAGTGCCCACATAGGGCCATGTAATTTGTCACAGTACGCCTCATGATAAAGGCTTTTACTAAAACACTTCCAAACAGAGAGCTAACTTACCCAGGAGCCACCCCCAGGATCTCCCATTGGCACTACAAGGAACAGCATGCCTTCCAAATGCTGCTCCCATTCAATGCCTCATGCACACAAGCAGACAAACAATTGGGAAGCTGCTCAATCATACCTGGAGGTAATTATATATCAGGTGCTGGAAGGGGGAGGGGTCACAGACAAACAACAGACAAAGAGGAAGGGGGGTGCAAATCCCCA
The DNA here is from genome assembly GCF_028390025.1 of Pseudophryne corroboree. Classification (NCBI taxonomy): domain Eukaryota; kingdom Metazoa; phylum Chordata; class Amphibia; order Anura; family Myobatrachidae; genus Pseudophryne; species Pseudophryne corroboree. Next base: position 485,298,895 of record NC_086448.1, read on the forward strand.
ACCCCCAAATTCCCTTCCGCACACTGAAAATTACCTGTAACAATCCCTGAACCTATCTGGTAATAAAATTCAGAGAATTCGTCACAAATGTTTGCAAACACATGTTTAGCTGCTGGCCACTTCACGGCTTCTCTGATACAGCAGTCCTAACCTACATAATAGCAGTGCCCACATAGGGCCATGTAATTTGTCACAGTACGCCTCATGATAAAGGCTTTTACTAAAACACTTCCAAACAGAGAGCTAACTTACCCAGGAGCCACCCCCAGGATCTCCCATTGGCACTACAAGGAACAGCATGCCTTCCAAATGCTGCTCCCATTCAATGCCTCATGCACACAAGCAGACAAACAATTGGGAAGCTGCTCAATCATACCTGGAGGTAATTATATATCAGGTGCTGGAAGGGGGAGGGGTCACAGACAAACAACAGACAAAGAGGAAGGGGGGTGCAAATCCCCAACCCCCAAATTCCCTTCCGCACACTGAAAATTACCTGTAACAATCCCTGAACCTATCTGGTAATAAAATTCAGAGAATTCGTCACAAATGTTTGCAAACACATGTTTAGCTGCTGGCCACTTCACGGCTTCTCTGATACAGCAGTCCTAACCTACATAATAGCAGTGCCCACATAGGGCCATGTAATTTGTCACAGTACGCCTCATGATAAAGGCTTTTACTAAAACACTTCCAAACAGAGAGCTAACTTACCCAGGAGCCACCCCCAGGATCTCCCATTGGCACTACAAGGAACAGCATGCCTTCCAAATGCTGCTCCCATTCAATGCCTCATGCACACAAGCAGACAAACAATTGGGAAGCTGCTCAATCATACCTGGAGGTAATTATATATCAGGTGCTGGAAGGGGGAGGGGTCACAGACAAACAACAGACAAAGAGGAAGGGGGGTGCAAATCCCCAACCCCCAAATTCCCTTCCGCACACTGAAAATTACCTGTAACAATCCCTGAACCTATCTGGTAATAAAATTCAGAGAATTCGTCACAAATGTTTGCAAACACATGTTTAGCTGCTGGCCACTTCACGGCTTCTCTGATACAGCAGTCCTAACCTACATAATAGCAGTGCCCACATAGGGCCATGTAATTTGTCACAGTACGCCTCATGATAAAGGCTTTTACTAAAACACTTCCAAACAGAGAGCTAACTTACCCAGGAGCCACCCCCAGGATCTTCCATTGGCACTACAAGGAACAGCATGCCTTCCAAATGCTGCTCCCATTCAATGCCTCATGCACACAAGCAGACAAACAATTGGGAAGCTGCTCAATCATACCTGGAGGTAATTATATATCAGGTGCTGGAAGGGGGAGGGGTCACAGACAAACAACAGACAAAGAGGAAGGGGGGTGCAAATCCCCAACCCCCAAATTCCCTTCCGCACACTGAAAATTACCTGTAACAATCCCTGAACCTATCTGGTAATAAAATTCAGAGAATTCGTCACAAATGTTTGCAAACACATGTTTAGCTGCTGGCCACTTCACGGCTTCTCTGATACAGCAGTCCTAACCTACATAATAGCAGTGCCCACATAGGGCCATGTAATTTGTCACAGTACGCCTCATGATAAAGGCTTTTACTAAAACACTTCCAAACAGAGAGCTAACTTACCCAGGAGCCACCCCCAGGATCTCCCATTGGCACTACAAGGAACAGCATGCCTTCCAAATGCTGCTCCCATTCAATGCCTCATGCACACAAGCAGACAAACAATTGGGAAGCTGCTCAATCATACCTGGAGGTAATTATATATCAGGTGCTGGAAGGGGGAGGGGTCACAGACAAACAACAGACAAAGAGGAAGGGGGGTGCAAATCCCCAACCCCCAAATTCCCTTCCGCACACTGAAAATTACCTGTAACAATCCCTGAACCTATCTGGTAATAAAATTCAGAGAATTCGTCACAAATGTTTGCAAACACATGTTTAGCTGCTGGCCACTTCACGGCTTCTCTGATACAGCAGTCCTAACCTACATAATAGCAGTGCCCACATAGGGCCATGTAATTTGTCACAGTACGCCTCATGATAAAGGCTTTTACTAAAACACTTCCAAACAGAGAGCTAACTTACCCAGGAGCCACCCCCAGGATCTCCCATTGGCACTACAAGGAACAGCATGCCTTCCAAATGCTGCTCCCATTCAATGCCTCATGCACACAAGCAGACAAACAATTGGGAAGCTGCTCAATCATACCTGGAGGTAATTATATATCAGGTGCAGGAAGGGGGAGGGGTCACAGACAAACAACAGACAAAGAGGAAGGGGGGTGCAAATCCCCAACCCCCAAATTCCCTTCCGCACACTGAAAATTACCTGTAACAATCCCTGAACCTATCTGGTAATAAAATTCAGAGAATTCGTCACAAATGTTTGCAAACACATGTTTAGCTGCTGGCCACTTCACGGCTTCTCTGATACAGCAGTCCTAACCTACATAATAGCAGTGCCCACATAGGGCCATGTAATTTGTCACAGTACGCCTCATGATAAAGGCTTTTACTAAAACACTTCCAAACAGAGAGCTAACTTACCCAGGAGCCACCCCCAGGATCTCCCATTGGCACTACAAGGAACAGCATGCCTTCCAAATGCTGCTCCCATTCAATGCCTCATGCACACAAGCAGACAAACAATTGGGAAGCTGCTCAATCATACCTGGAGGTAATTATATATCAGGTGCTGGAAGGGGGAGGGGTCACAGACAAACAACAGACAAAGAGGAAGGGGGGTGCAAATCCCCAACCCCCAAATTCCCTTCCGCACACTGAAAATTACCTGTAACAATCCCTGAACCTATCTGGTAATAAAATTCAGAGAATTCGTCACAAATGTTTGCAAACACATGTTTAGCTGCTGGCCACTTCACGGCTTCTCTGATACAGCAGTCCTAACCTACATAATAGCAGTGCCCACATAGGGCCATGTAATTTGTCACAGTACGCCTCATGATAAAGGCTTTTACTAAAACACATCCAAACAGAGAGCTAACTTACCCAGGAGCCACCCCCAGGATCTCCCATTGGCACTACAAGGAACAGCATGCCTTCCAAATGCTGCTCCCATTCAATGCCTCATGCACACAAGCAGACAAACAATTGGGAAGCTGCTCAATCATACCTGGAGGTAATTATATATCAGGTGCTGGAAGGGGGAGGGGTCACAGACAAACAACAGACAAAGAGGAAGGGGGGTGCAAATCCCCAACCCCCAAATTCCATTCCGCACACTGAAAATTACCTGTAACAATCCCTGAACCTATCTGGTAATAAAATTCAGAGAATTCGTCACAAATGTTTGCAAACACATGTTTAGCTGCTGGCCACTTCACGGCTTCTCTGATACAGCAGTCCTAACCTACATAATAGCAGTGCCCACATAGGGCCATGTAATTTGTCACAGTACGCCTCATGATAAAGGCTTTTACTAAAACACTTCCAAACAGAGAGCTAACTTACCCAGGAGCCACCCCCAGGATCTCCCATTGGCACTACAAGGAACAGCATGCCTTCCAAATGCTGCTCCCATTCAATGCCTCATGCACACAAGCAGACAAACAATTGGGAAGCTGCTCAATCATACCTGGAGGTAATTATATATCAGGTGCTGGAAGGGGGAGGGGTCACAGACAAACAACAGACAAAGAGGAAGGGGGGTGCAAATCCCCAACCCCCAAATTCCCTTCCGCACACTGAAAATTACCTGTAACAATCCCTGAACCTATCTGGTAATAAAATTCAGAGAATTCGTCACAAATGTTTGCAAACACATGTTTAGCTGCTGGCCACTTCACGGCTTCTCTGATACAGCAGTCCTAACCTACATAATAGCAGTGCCCACATAGGGCCATGTAATTTGTCACAGTACGCCTCATGATAAAGGCTTTTACTAAAACACTTCCAAACAGAGAGCTAACTTACCCAGGAGCCACCCCCAGGATCTCCCATTGGCACTACAAGGAACAGCATGCCTTCCAAATGCTGCTCCCATTCAATGCCTCATGCACACAAGCAGACAAACAATTGGGAAGCTGCTCAATCATACCTGGAGGTAATTATATATCAGGTGCTGGAAGGGGGAGGGGTCACAGACAAACAACAGACAAAGAGGAAGGGGGGTGCAAATCCCCAACCCCCAAATTCCCTTCCGCACACTGAAAATTACCTGTAACAATCCCTGAACCTATCTGGTAATAAAATTCAGAGAATTCGTCACAAATGTTTGCAAACACATGTTTAGCTGCTGGCCACTTCACGGCTTCTCTGATACAGCAGTCCTAACCTACATAATAGCAGTGCCCACATAGGGCCATGTAATTTGTCACAGTACGCCTCATGATAAAGGCTTTTACTAAAACACTTCCAAACAGAGAGCTAACTTACCCAGGAGCCACCCCCAGGATCTCCCATTGGCACTACAAGGAACAGCATGCCTTCCAAATGCTGCTCCCATTCAATGCCTCATGCACACGAGCAGACAAACAATTGGGAAGCTGCTCAATCATACCTGGAGGTAATTATATATCAGGTGCTGGAAGGGGGAGGGGTCACAGACAAACAACAGACAAAGAGGAAGGGGGGTGCAAATCCCCAACCCCCAAATTCCCTTCCGCACACTGAAAATTACCTGTAACAATCCCTGAACCTATCTGGTAATAAAATTCAGAGAATTCGTCACAAATGTTTGCAAACACATGTTTAGCTGCTGGCCACTTCACGGCTTCTCTGATACAGCAGTCCTAACCTACATAATAGCAGTGCCCACATAGGGCCATGTAATTTGTCACAGTACGCCTCATGATAAAGGCTTTTACTAAAACACTTCCAAACAGAGAGCTAACTTACCCAGGAGCCACCCCCAGGATCTCCCATTGGCACTACAAGGAACAGCATGCCTTCCAAATGCTGCTCCCATTCAATGCCTCATGCACACAAGCAGACAAACAATTGGGAAGCTGCTCAATCATACCTGGAGGTAATTATATATCAGGTGCTGGAAGGGGGAGGGGTCACAGACAAACAACAGACAAAGAGGAAGGGGGGTGCAAATCCCCAACCCCCAAATTCCCTTCCGCACACTGAAAATTACCTGTAACAATCCCTGAACCTATCTGGTAATAAAATTCAGAGAATTCGTCACAAATGTTTGCAAACACATGTTTAGCTGCTGGCCACTTCACGGCTTCTCTGATACAGCAGTCCTAACCTACATAATAGCAGTGCCCACATAGGGCCATGTAATTTGTCACAGTACGCCTCATGATAAAGGCTTTTACTAAAACACTTCCAAACAGAGAGCTAACTTACCCAGGAGCCACCCCCAGGATCTCCCATTGGCACTACAAGGAACAGCATGCCTTCCAAATGCTGCTCCCATTCAATGCCTCATGCACACAAGCAGACAAACAATTGGGAAGCTGCTCAATCATACCTGGAGGTAATTATATATCAGGTGCTGGAAGGGGGAGGGGTCACAGACAAACAACAGACAAAGAGGAAGGGGGGTGCAAATCCCCAACCCCCAAATTCCATTCCGCACACTGAAAATTACCTGTAACAATCCCTGAACCTATCTGGTAATAAAATTCAGAGAATTCGTCACAAATGTTTGCAAACACATGTTTAGCTGCTGGCCACTTCACGGCTTCTCTGATACAGCAGTCCTAACCTACATAATAGCAGTGCCCACATAGGGCCATGTAATTTGTCACAGTACGCCTCATGATAAAGGCTTTTACTAAAACACTTCCAAACAGAGAGCTAACTTACCCAGGAGCCACCCCCAGGATCTCCCATTGGCACTACAAGGAACAGCATGCCTTCCAAATGCTGCTCCCATTCAATGCCTCATGCACACAAGCAGACAAACAATTGGGAAGCTGCTCAATCATACCTGGAGGTAATTATATATCAGGTGCTGGAAGGGGGAGGGGTCACAGACAAACAACAGACAAAGAGGAAGGGGGGTGCAAATCCCCAACCCCCAAATTCCCTTCCGCACACTGAAAATTACCTGTAACAATCCCTGAACCTATCTGGTAATAAAATTCAGAGAATTTGTCACAAATGTTTGCAAACACATGTTTAGCTGCTGGCCACTTCACGGCTTCTCTGATACAGCAGTCCTAACCTACATAATAGCAGTGCCCACATAGGGCCATGTAATTTGTCACAGTACGCCTCATGATAAAGGCTTTTACTAAAACACTTCCAAACAGAGAGCTAACTTACCCAGGAGCCACCCCCAGGATCTCCCATTGGCACTACAAGGAACAGCATGCCTTCCAAATGCTGCTCCCATTCAATGCCTCATGCACACAAGCAGACAAACAATTGGGAAGCTGCTCAATCATACCTGGAGGTAATTATATATCAGGTGCTGGAAGGGGGAGGGGTCACAGACAAACAACAGACAAAGAGGAAGGGGGGTGCAAATCCCCAACCCCCAAATTCCCTTCCGCACACTGAAAATTACCTGTAACAATCCCTGAACCTATCTGGTAATAAAATTCAGAGAATTCGTCACAAATGTTTGCAAACACATGTTTAGCTGCTGGCCACTTCACGGCTTCTCTGATACAGCAGTCCTAACCTACATAATAGCAGTGCCCACATAGGGCCATGTAATTTGTCACAGTACGCCTCATGATAAAGGCTTTTACTAAAACACTTCCAAACAGAGAGCTAACTTACCCAGGAGCCACCCCCAGGATCTCCCATTGGCACTACAAGGAACAGCATGCCTTCCAAATGCTGCTCCCATTCAATGCCTCATGCACACAAGCAGACAAACAATTGGGAAGCTGCTCAATCATACCTGGAGGTAATTATATATCAGGTGCTGGAAGGGGGAGGGGTCACAGACAAACAACAGACAAAGAGGAAGGGGGGTGCAAATCCCCAACCCCCAAATTCCCTTCCGCACACTGAAAATTACCTGTAACAATCCCTGAACCTATCTGGTAATAAAATTCAGAGAATTCGTCACAAATGTTTGCAAACACATGTTTAGCTGCTGGCCACTTCACGGCTTCTCTGATACAGCAGTCCTAACCTACATAATAGCAGTGCTATTATGTAGGTTAGGACTGCTGTATCAGAGAAGCCGTGAAGTGGCCAGCAGCTAAACATGTGTTTGCAAACATTTGTGACGAATTCTCTGAATTTTATTACCAGATAGGTTCAGGGATTGTTACAGGTAATATTCAGTGTGCGGAAGGGAATTTGGGGGTTGGGGATTTGCACCCCCCTTCCTCTTTGTCTGTTGTTTGTCTGTGACCCCTCCCCCTTCCAGCACCTGATATATAATTACCTCCAGGTATGATTGAGCAGCTTCCCAATTGTTTGTCTGCTTGTGTGCATGAGGCATTGAGTGGGAGCAGCATTTGGAAGGCATGCTGTTCCTTGTAGTGCCAATGGGAGATCCTGGGGGTGGCTCCTGGGTAAGTTAGCTCTCTGTTTGGAAGTGTTTTAGTAAAAGCCTTTATCATGAGGCGTACTGTGACAAATTACATGGCCCTATGTGGGCACTGCTATTATGTAGGTTAGGACTGCTGTATCAGAGAAGCCGTGAAGTGGCCAGCAGCTAAACATGTGTTTGCAAACATTTGTGACGAATTCTCTGAATTTTATTACCAGATAGGTTCAGGGATTGATACAGTTAATTTTCAGTGTGCGGAAGGGAATTTGGGGGTTGGGGATTTGCACCCCCCTTCCTCTTTGTCTGTTGTTTGTCTGTGACCCCTCCCCCTTCCAGCACCTGATATATAATTACCTCCAGGTATGATTGAGCAGCTTCCCAATTGTTTGTCTGCTTGCAGACACATACTGTGCATGGATTATGATGAATACAAATTTGCTCAGTAATCTCTCTTTTCCATATATTCCTCTTTGGGGCAACCCTTCCTTTCCTCCTACATTGTCAAACAACACCTTTTTACTTTGGAGAGAGAAAAGTCTAAGCAATATCGCCAAGGTCTTTGACCCAGGATGCATACTACTTTTCTTTACTAAACTGTAAAATCTTTATGATATCCCATGCACTCACTTTTATATGTACTTACAAACAAGACACTACATATTGTCCTTACCCATTCCCGTGTTGCCTTCTTCCTCCCATGATCCTATTGTCGCCTTACTGAGATGTGTTACCTCTATTCCATACAAAGCTAAACACTTATACTCCACATTAGTAAACACCTCTTCCACTACTTAAAAGGACAAAACAGTATTATACTGGACTATTGATTTGCCTTCCATGACAGATAATGAGGATCTGTTTCAACACTATGATTTTACCTTATGTATTCTGCAGTCAGCGTACCTACAAGAGGTTCATATTAGAACAATTTTTATGGCCTACATCTCCTCAACACAGCAAAAAGATATGAGGGTTTCTATGACTGGTGCCTGCTGGAAATGTATTTCTTCAGCTGTATTCATGCACTGCCTCTGGGACTGCAGGAAATCAAAAGATTTTGGAACATAGTAATCATTTTTATACTTAGCATCTGTAAGCTTCACCTGATCACTGGCATTCTTATGTATTAACTTCAAAAAGTTAGACCATATAGGCTAGATTAATTCAACTCCTCACAGTGATGCTAACTGTAGTGAAGAACTGTATCCTATGGCACCATGCAAAATATTCTCCCCCTCTTTAGCTGAAATTAAAATTAAGCTTCTCCAATTACTTTATTTTAACAGAAAAGTGACTCTCCCTGATCTTAATGAGAGTAGAAAAATGTAATACAAAAAGGAGTTATTACATTGATTCCCTAGACATCCCTACATGACAAGACATTTTCAAACAATTTGAATCAACAGACTTGTTTTTATATTAATAAAAAGTCAGAAAGTTCCCAGTTCTCTTAATCGTATACTATATGACTTAATATTGATACCTACAGTACATCTCTATTGTTGCTAGAATTGGCTTGTTAAGTCTTTCCTTTATTGTTATTATTACACATACATTGATACATGTTATCTCCCAATATGTGGTAACTCTATGACAAATACGGTTATCAACCACTTTTGATTGTAATTAATTAGCCAGATTGTACACCATGACTGTGTTACTGCCACTTGCTTTGTCTTGTACAATGCTGTAAAATACTTTAATAAAATAATTTTTATAAATATATATTTAAAAAAAAAATCAATATTAAAGAATTAAAATGACCACTTAATAAATGTGTCATATTTACAGAACACCAGCATCATAAATCTAAAAATGGTAGCCACATTGGTCTGCAAAATGTGAACAAATGTCAAAAAGTAGATAATATAGTGCATTCTCCACATTTTGTATTAATAAGTTTGAAATTCAAGGTATGATTTAGCTCCAAACTGATTATTAAATAGGAAAGCATTAAGGGCCTAATTCAGATCTGATCGTAGCAGCAAATGTGTTAGCTAATGGGCAAAACCATGCACACTGCAGGGTTGACAGATATAACATATGCAGAGAAATTTAGATTTGGGTGGGTTATATTGTTTCTGTGCAGGGTAAATACTGTCTGGTTTAGTTTTACACTGCAATTTAGATTTCAGTTTGAACACACCCCACCCAAATCTAACTCTCTCTGCACATGTTATATCTGCCCCCCTACAGTGCACATGGTTTTGCCAATTAGCTTACAAATTTTCTCCTGCAATCAGATCTGAAATACCCCCTAAGTTTGTGCTACTCAACACTCTGAGACTTAGGGGTCTATTTACTAAGCCTTGGATGGAGATAAAGTCACTGGAGATAAAGTACCAGTCAATGGGCTCCTAATTGTCATTTTTCAAACACAACCTGTGGCATAGCAGTTAGGAGCCAATTGGCTGGTACTTTATCTCCAGCAACTTTATCTCCATCCAAGGCTTAGTAAATAGACCCTTAGTGGTAAATAAACTCCAAAGATAGTCTAGAGTTCCACCACATTTAAGAGGTTATTCAGATGGGGTTGCTATTGCGCTATCATGCACAAAGTGCCAAGGGTCAGTACTTTGCAGTTGCACAGGACCCATTTTATACATATGCGATGTCGCATGTAACCTGGCAACAGACTGTCAGTGATTGACAGTCTGATACTGTTTCCGGGGTGGTGACAGACTCCATTTGGAGATATGTCACTGCTGTTTAGCAAGCGGGAAAAGGTCAGGGATCTCTATCCTTGGACGTAGACTTCCTGGTCTCTGCAATGGGCTGCTTGCAAAGCACTATTGGTGCTGCAAGCCACCCAATGGTGGGTACTTTGGTCCGATGCTGCATCCTAGGATGGAACTCGGATCACTACTGCAGCAGGAGGCATCTACTTGATCATTTATTTCCACCAGTGCAGTGTGATTAGGGTCCGTATGATCATTTAAGATTAATAAAGCTGACCGTTCCATTGGTGCTGCTAGTAGTGAGATATATCAAATGAGATACAAGTCCTTTCGTAAAGTCATACAGCTCAGATATAAGTTGATAGATTTCATTATAAATACAGAGGTTTTCAAGGGACTTTCAAACAACATCATGATTCTTCAGTGCTATATTAGCTAAATAGTTAATAAGTTGTATAATAAATCTTTATAGGAATTAGGGTTAAAAAAATTTATAATGTAATTTAGTTATTAAAATATTAATGGTTGGGGCGTGGCCTGACTGGAGAGGCGACTGGCAGCAGAAATTCAGAGCTCCTGCTCATTTTATAAAATACACCATCTGCAGCCATAAAAACTATCCCCATATTGCCCTCATAACCCACCTTGTGGCTCGGGGTGTCTGTGTGCCTGGTCGCGGAGCCGGGAGATCGTTTTTATGGTCTCTGCAGGTTGTGGCCTGCACTGGACGCCGGAGCCGCGGCCTAAATTTCCAAGGCTGACCCGCCGAGAAGCTCCAGGAGGCGCGCTGACGCCGAAGCTATCCACGGCCGCTGAATCACACTGGTCGATCCTGCAGCATATTGGGGAGTGCCTGGGACCCCCCCCCTACACCGATACCGGAGCCCCGTGAAACGAGCTTGGGACCCGGCGCTCGAAGATGGAGGAAACCCGCGGACCCACACTTCCGGTGCTGCGGCGGCACAGCTCTCCCTCGGCCTGCAGCGGAGATCACCAGACACGGCGGTACCTTCCCTGCACCCCTCTCCTCCTGGAAGTAATTCCCACTGCAATAGGGACAGACGGAGGGGCGCTGTGAGGGTGAGGGAAACTATAGGTGCCCATGCTCATGTGTGAGACTGGGGGAGATCTGTCTAACATAACATCAACTATAGGGGCACCACCTCCTCCTCCCCATATCCTCTACTGATTATTATTTGGCATTATGTTTGCTGTCCCCTGGATCCTATCATAGTGAAGCTGATTGCCCTCATTACCACCACTGCTGATCCTTGAAACTGACGCTGTTTCTCCAGTCTGCTGCCACAGAGTGAATTACAACTCCTATTCACCCCCCCTCCCCGTCGCCATGTGTGTGGGAGGTGAGTGAGACTATCTTCATACCTACTAATTAGTTCTCAGTTGGCGTGTTTATACGGTGATGCCGCGGGCCGGATTGCCGTTGTAATTGAAATATTTCATCACAGATATTATTTCCATGCTCTCTAAGTCTCGCTGCTTACTCTCCCATATAGTGGTGATAGCAATTTTATACCTGGTAAACACAATTGCATCTCTCCGACAACTTGGAGAACTACACCCGCTCTCAGCTTTCCATAAATTGATACAAATCACAGCGATATGTGAAGTCGCATCACCCGCAGCTGTGATGTAGACCTATCCCCACTTTTCTAACCAACGGCAAGTTATGTCATCTGTCCGACCCTCATGAGCTCGTAATTATTACTATGGACAAATTCTTAAGTTCTACTACACCAAAACCCCAACGATATAGAAGTGGTAGTAAACGCGGGGAACCAAGCACCACCTCTCCACCACTATCCTCCCACCCTGTCTGCCTAGACATCGCGGTTGAAACACCACCTACCATGGCCCCAAAAGCTCCCCCCGCTCCACCTTCCTATTCGGAAATAGTGAAAGCGATTAAAGAAACCGTGGAACCTTTACTGCAAGCTCAGGCAGATAAATTTATGACCGCAGTATCAGACCTGAAGTCAGAACTTGGGTCGATGACCCGCAGAATCTCGGTGAACGAGAATAGAATTGGAGTTAACTTTAAGGAAATAGAGTATCTCAAAGAACAAGTCGTATCTTTAACAACTTCGCGTCAACATATGATGATGAAGATGGACGATCTGGAAAATCGTTCGAAACGCAACAACCTGAGGATTGTGGGCCTTAAAGAATCACTGAAAGGCCCTGACCTGCTGAAATTCCTCCTTTCCGACTTGCCAGACCTCCTAGATATTCCCGAAGAACTCTCCTCGATGGAAATCGAACGAGCTCATAGATTGGGTCCCCCACGTGACTCTAACCAATCTAGACCCCGCCCGGTCATCTTTAAATGCTTACATTTCAGACATAAAGAACTGATATGGTCTGCGGCTAGAAGCAAAGGCCCACTTCAATGGGATGGACAACGGCTGTTCCTCTTCCAGGACTATTCCGCGGAAGTCTCTAGGGCTAGAAGGGAAATGTCTCCAATCTGCTCTCAGCTGGTGAAAAACGGTATCCGATTTGCCCTTCTATATCCTGCGCGGCTGCGCATTTTCACCCCACAAGGCCCGAAAGATTTCACCTCAGTAGACTCGGCCAAGGGCTATGTAACGGAACTTGGAGGATCTGCGCGGTTGTCCTTGGCCTCACATCCATCCTCCCCAAACGGAGCTGCAGATAATGATTGAAACCTGATACCGGGACTTCATCCATGTTCTTATACTGGTTGATATAGTTAATAATTCTCCTCTAATACGAGGTGGATTAAGTTTAGCTCCTACCATGACCATTTCGAAAACACTTCATTTTCTCTATATAAGGGTCATTAGGACGTTCTCTTGAGTTACTTATCTTAATATTGCCTGTTGGTTATTTTGTTATTTTTATTGTTCTACATTGCAGCGGGTTCACGCTGAAAGCCCATACTGATGCATGCTGGTGTGGACGCACTCATATGTTATATATGTCTTAACCTTTGTCTTTACCTTTCTCTCTTCTTTCCGACTTCTTTTACTCTCCTCTCCGCTACTTTTTACCTACAGATGTTTGCCCGGCTGAGGTGGGGATTGTTTATGTTTATGATACTCTGGATTATTAACAGGAAGATGTTTTTCTTCACGAGATCGATTGCTACCCTTCTCTATTCCCCCGCTGATGGTATAAATGTCACAGCTTAATATAATATCGTGGAATGTCAGGGGTATTAATTCTCCTATCAAATGGAGACGTATCCTTACCTACTTAAATAAGATAAAAGCTGACGTCTCTATGCTCCAAGAGACACACCTGACCCCCCCTGATTATGCTAAACTTACCATGCTTAGACAAGAGGTTGTGGTGTTTTCTTCATTTTCTTCTAAGGCAAGGGGGGTTGCTACCTTATCCGTAAGGGGGTCGAGTTTGACATACATCATCAGATTATCGACCCTCTAGGCAGATATGTTGTATTGGATATCACCTTAGAGGGCACCAGATTAACCTTGTGCAATATTTATGCCCCGGGTGTCTATGATAAATCATTCTATCTAGAAGTAACTAATATTCTCCGTCCATATTCGCATACCTCTCTCATTGTTGGCGGGGATATGAATATGGTGTCCTCTTTGGTTTTGGACAGGAAAGGTGCCTCGTCTCAGGGGGCCCGACTGCCCAAGATCAACCTAGATTACATGTCTGCACAACTGGGACTGGTTGATGTGTGGCGACTCCATAACCCGGTAGAATTGGAATATACTTACTACTCTTCATCCCATAATTCCTTCTCACGTATTGATTACTTTCTTGTTTCCACCAATCTGTCCCCCAGGATCACTGAGGCAGCTATTAACCCTATAACTATTTCAGACCATGCTCCTATATCACTTGTCCTTCAAGGTAGACTCACTTTGGGTACCAACTCCCATTGGAGATTCCCTGCCAAGATGGCGGCTTCTCTGGAATTAAAACCATGTTGCTGACTTCCTGGGACTCTTACGCTCTTAACAACTCTGACCATACGTCTGACCCTGCCCTGTTTTGGCAGACTGCTAAAGCTGTTCTGCGAGGAGATATAATAGCATTCATGGCGAAATATAGACAAGATCAAGACGCCGCATATAGAGCAGCACAAACTATACTCGCTTTCTCATTTCAAAACTTTAAATCCATACCTACGTTGGCTAACAAACAGAAGTATAGAGACGCTAAGACCCAATTTGATCATACTCTAACACATATGGATAATAGATTCCTCATTGCAGGTAAATATAAATTCTTCCAATATGGAGATAAGCCGAGTCGAATGCTTTCCAATTTACTTAAATCCGATAAGGGACCCCATCATGTGACAGCTTTGAGGGATTCGACCTTAGCTGTGCAATCCGAAGGGAAAGCAATAGCTGACATCTTCCACTCCTTTTTTAGTGATCTCTACTCTCACAGCACTGTTGACCAACATACCAAAACCTCCTTCTGGGAAACAGTACAGTTACCTCAGATTTCCCCGGATCAATCAGATTCCCTTACGGCCCCTGTTACTGTCACTGAAGTGACGGAGGCTATTAAAGCCCTTAAACCGCTGAAGACCCCAGGCCCTGATGGTTTATCAGGAGAATTCTTTAAATTGCTCTCCCCTAAAATTGTGGACTCTCTAGCGGCCTTCTTTAATACTATTTTTTCCAACCTTACTATCCCACACCATTTTAACTCGGCCCTGATCCGGGTTATACCCAAATCTGGCAAAGACCCGCTCCTCCCGTCTTCTTACCGCCCTATCTCCCTACTTAATGTAGACTACAAACTGTTTACTAAACTGTTAGCAGACCGACTAAAATGTATTCTGCCTGAAATAATCCACAGTGATCAAACCGGTTTTATCTCGGGCAGACACTCGGTGACCAATATCCGCAAAGTCATAACGGTTCTACAATCCCTGAGGGGGGTGGAGATGGGTGGCCCCACTTTTCTATTATCATTGGATGCTGAGAAAGCGTTTGATTTGGTAACGTGGGACCAACTGTTTGAGACACTCCGACGCTTTGGATTTTCTGACAGATTTGTGGCCATTTTGCACACCATATACCATAATGCATCTACACAAGTTTTCACTAATCGGTATCTGTCTCAACCCTTAACGATTCATAGGGGGACCAGACAGGGCTGCCCCTTATCCCCTTTGCTTTTTGCGGCAGCTTTAGAACCCCTGGCTATAGCACTGAGACAACTACCGACCTTCTCGGGGATATCAGTAGGAAAGAGAGAAGTTAAACTTGGACTATTTGCAGATGATATGATCTTATTTGTCTCTAACCCCCGTATCTCGATACCTGCCATTTTTGACACTATACACTGTTTTAGTACCTTTGCTGGTTATCGCATAAACACCCATAAATCTGAACTACTCCCTCTGTCCAACATGCAGGACCCTCTTCTCTATACCGACTTCTCTTCCCAATTCACGTTGACTCCTACCAAACTAAAATACTTAGGTATTTATATTCCCTCAGAACTTTCCTGGCTATATCAATTTAATTATATACCCATTATTCAGCAAATCAAAACACGTTTAGAATCCTGGAAAGATCTCAAACTTTCTCTGTTGGGCAGGATAGTGGTGATAAAGGCTGTTATTTTCCCAAAACTGGCTTATTTGCTTCAAATGCTCCCCATCACGATCACTAAACAAGACTCCCTATTCTGCTCGCAAATATTTTCAAAATTCATCTGGAAAAATTAAAAACCTCGCATGCCCAAAGCCCGAACTTATGTTAACAAACGAAAAGGTGGATTGAGTATGCCCAATGTGACGATGTTTGCCAGATCGGCACTATTTAAATTTGCCTCAGATTGGCTCCTTTGATCAGATTTATTCACGAACTTGGAACTGGAAGAGGCACTGTTTTCCCCGTACTCCCCTGCAGCATTGCTTCACACACCGAGGTCTAAACTACGCCAGGGGGTTAAGACTAATATTTTATTTTGGGACACTTATAGGGCCTGGACCTCCATACATAAACTATTTCGTACTGACCCCTTTGAATCACCATACTTACCCTTATGGGGTAACCCCAATTTCCCCTCTTCTTTAGATAATCGTCATTTTTACACATGGAAATGTAAGGGGATATACACTATTAGGGATGTCTTTGATCCTGGAGGACAGATGCTCTCCTTTATACAACTGCGTGACAAATTTTCTTTACCCCAATCCAACTTCTTCATGTTTCTCCAAGCGCGCCATTATATTAACTCCCTTAATGACCCCTTGGGCAAAATGGCCTCCACTCGAGCGATTCTCGACACTCTCCTGTTCTGCAGACATAATCCATTCAAAATTCATTATCTTTACAATGACCTGATTGAGGTGTTAGCCCCCTCTTGGTCCCCTCTCACTGATTCTTGGAGGCGAGAACTTCCAGAGGCACCTGAGATGGGCGGGGTTTCTAAGAACACTGATGTGGTTCTAAAGGCTCTAAAATCCGCTACATTACAAGAAATACATCTAAGGATTGTAAACAGGATGTATATATCCCCCTACCAAAGGCAACACTTCCGCCCGGGTGAGTCGGGCAAATGCCCTAAATGTGGAGTAAATGGAGCAACCCTTACACACAATCTATGGTCCTGTGGGAAGGTTAAACGCTTCTGGTGTAAGATTCTCCAGTATTTATCCCGACTATTCAAGTTAAATCTTCCTGGACTAGTGGGCCCGCTGTTGTTCGCTGACTTCTAGCCCTGGCTGTCGCGGTTTGACCTTGCCCCTGTGGTCCCTCTGCTGACTGTGATGGTCACGGTGGCAAAACAGGTGATACTGAGGCATTGAATATATAAAACTGCCCCATCGGTAGGAGAATGGGAATCCGCTTTATTAGCTGTACTGTTTTGTGAGAGAAGAATGGCCACTTTCCAAATTGAAAATGGAGTTATACTTTTCAATAAAAAATGGGGACTGTAGTATATAGAGAGTTTACCCCCAGCTAGACGCGAATGTATTTGGAGGGTATTCCGGGACACAACGTGGTACTGGACTGGTCGGATAGCGGGAATTATTACGTGATTCTCTGTAATTTAAAAGGTAGGGTTACTGGATAAACCCCACTTATAACACTGACTCTCCAAAAGGATGGCTCTCCACATTGAAGTGTTCACCCCAAAATCAAGATTTACTCCCCTCATCCAGAATGTATATTGGATCACCTTCCCCCCCCCCCCCCCCGGCAATATACATCACCTAACTATAGTATCTCTGTACTATTTCCTTTTCTTTACTTTCTATCTCTATCCTATTTCTTTCCTGTCTTTCCTCCTCTCTAGCAGATGTGATATTTAGTTTATATATTGTGTATGTGGTTGGCAGTTGGGGATAGTGGGGAACCTAGGTGGATCATTTCCTCTACGGCTGCTGCTAGACAGCTGGATTTGTATTACTCTATGTGAAATGTTTCTACCTTCTTTTCTTTTCTCTCTTCTCCTTTCTTACTAAAAAACAGAAAAGACGTACAGCCTTCAATTTTCTGCATGCTATTCACTATTGAATTAGAGTATCTGTCATTGCTGAATAATCTTGTAAAATGACTCCTGGAAACTTATGTTGTGACTATATGGCTGTCTAATAAAGAAATTTATTTAAAAAAAAAATATTAATGGTTTACTGTCCAATCTGGTTTGTTACATGAGCAAATTTATATTACTTGTATATGTAAGTTAATTCCCTACGGACAAGTTAACTTCTTAACCACTTGCCTGGCATAGTGGCATCAGACGTGACCATGCCTGCAAGTGCTTTATCTGACCTGGTCGCACAGGATATGACCAGTCAGATAAACAGTGTTAGCAGCGGCAGGCAAGGGAAACTTCCCTCCGCTGCTGCTGTCAGAGGGACCAAAAGGTCCCTCTGCCTCGCAGCACTCTCCCCTACTGATTGCTGTGCTGCCGATAACTACTGATTGGTCAGCACGGCAGGATCCCCCCCTCCAGTGGCTGCAAACAATAGCAGCCGCTGGGGAGTGTACATTAACCCCCCTGTGTACCTGGAGGCTGTACCGGCTTTCAAGATGAAGGCCATGATGGTCCTTAATCGATGTTTGAAATTGTTTTATTTTTTTTATAAAAAAATATTATTATTTTTTTAAGTAAAATCATTTTCAATAGGGTTTAATTCATGTTCTTCATCTATTTCACTCATAAGAAAACCTGACAATTTCGGAGCGTTTTTTTGGGGAAAAATCATCAGTTAAATTGTTAATCAATTATTTACTTTATTTCTGGATTAGGTCTTTTCCATCCTTCACTTTTGGGCATTGTTTTGTAATCAGTACTGCCGCAGGAGTCGCTATCTTACTCCATTAGAAGGAGACAGGAAAAATGATGCTTCACAGAGAATAACTCCTTGCTCCTGCTGCCCCTCCACCCCCCCGACTGAAGTCAGTGAACAAGTGCAGGCCTATAGAATGTTGTCATGCTAGGGCTGCAGCTGCTGGCTGGAATTAGTTGGGGGAGGAGCAGCAGGAGGGGGGAGTTATTCTTTGTGAAGCTTCCTTTTTTTTCCTGTCTCCTAATCTAGCAGATTTGCAAATCCTGCTTTTGGTCTGCATACAAAATAATGCCCACAAATGAGAGCCCGATAAGTCACACTCCAGAAATCCAGTAAGTCATTAATTAAGTACAGTAACTATCTCAATTATAGGCGTTGTCACTACTCTAAATGGAAAAATAACATACCAAAGGGCCAATACCATAGGGTAAGAAGGAATTGTTCAGATGAATTTACCTTTTGTGAACAAGCTGAGGAAATGACAGTCTCATATTTAGTACAAGGGTACCCAGAAACATTATTAGAGAAAGTCCTTTTAGAAGTCAGTCAGAGAGATAGGAGGTCCCTCCTTTCTCAACCAGACCATAATCAATATTTTGGAAAATGAGAGATTAATACAGGTAATGAAATTCTTCATTTCATTAGTAAATTTAATGGTTGTGCAGAGAAAATTAAGAAAATGTTATATAAAAACTTTGAGTTGCTTAAATTGGATAACGTTTTGAAACCATGTCTGGGAGAGAAACCCAGCGTATTATTCCAAAAGGCCAAAAATCTCAAGAACCATCTTTCTCCCAGTTTTTTTCAGGATACAAAGAGTTATGGAGAGCCTCAAATAGAAAACAGCTCTTGGCTCTCTAGACCCAATGGTTGCTTCCGTTGTGGGAAGCACAGATGTATTACATGTGGGTTTATCCTACACAGAAGCATACGTTTTTGTTCTACTTCGACTAGTAAAGTTTTTAAGATAGAATCATTTATCATTTGTCAGAAAACATATACTATATCTCCTCAACTGCGATTGTGGCAAGCAATATGTGGGCAGGACCACAAGAAGTCTTAATATTAGATTTCTTGAACATAGTAGAAACATTCTTAAAAAAAATCAACCACAGTGTATCTAGACACATGTTGCGGGCACATGAAGGACATCTTAGTGGCCATTACCCCCACTCCAAGAGGAGGCGATAGTGTTAGCAAACTGTGTGCAAGAGAGGCCTTCTGGATCTTTACCTTGGGTACATTAGTTCCAGAGGGCCTCAATGAAAATAAAGAACTCAACAATGTCAGATGATTTTAACATACTGTATGAGGACTATAATTGAGCTATATGAGGTTTCTGTACATTATTCATTATTGCTTTCTCTGCTAGTTTATTTTGTCCTTTATTCCAATATTCCACTGTTCCTTGTATAAATAAAAATATATGGCATTTATCCTAATTATAATATGGATGTTATTGTTACTATTCGCGATAATATTTTGAATACAATGCGATATACCAGATCTAGGTCTAGAGTTAGATATGGGAGATTTGGTATCTATATAGGGTTCATCCAAGTTTATTATGATTATCAATAATCATTAGTGCTTTGTTCGTGTCATCATATAAGTTTTTATTGCTTATAAAAATAGGAAATTATGAGAAAATAAAAATAAATAAAACAAATATGATAGATATGAGCTGGGGTTTGACCCCGGGTCTCTTCCAGTGAAAGTCCATAGCCCTAACCACTATGCTATGAACAGTGATTTGGTATTATGTGTTTAAAACTTGTATTTGTGGGCTTGTTGGGAAAATCATTTAGAAATAGGACTAAAAGATTTGCCCTCATCGGATACATTGCCTCACCGGTATCTATTTTGCCAACCAGCCCAGCCAAGTATGAGATCTGACTACAGCATGTTATCCTTCGAGTAAGGACGATACTATCATTGCGGCTGAGGAATATGCTCAAAGATCCGATAAGAGAGACCCCTACGTGCATATAACAGTACGGCCGTTTGGACACAGGTGGAAGCATAGCGCCGTTGCAACATTGTAAATCTCCAGCACCCTCCCTTTGCCCATATATCTAACAATAACGGAAGAGGACTCAGCATTGTGTCTGTAACAACAGACCAAAACCTCACTCATTGCCGTTACTGATATAAAGAACTGCAGCTTATGAATATTAACGGGTCCAATATTTGTCTGAAAAGACATATTTCAGAGGCAACTGTATATGTGCTAAAGACATCTTCCTGCAAAGGATATTTTAAAGCACAGATCACTTTTAATCATAATATGTGACCTGAGTATTAGCTGTAATACTAATACAAATGTTGTATTTGTTTTGTGTTATTTGTGTTGACTGTCTTGTTATGATAGATTCTTTTTAACTTGTATGGACATAGTGTAATTAATACATTTTGAAGTTATTACATAGCGCTCCCTTGATATATATTTAATATCTTTATCTATACAGTAACTTAGAATTGTAATGTATTATTACAACAAGTGTAATATTTCATCTGACAGTAAAGTTTAGACATCTAACCATGATTTTGTTATTCTATGAAATTACATTGTTAAAAAGTTGAACCTTGTTTCTTGTAAGGGTGTATTATATGACTTATCAATTAGTTATCCAAGTCAGTGTTGGTGAATAATGTCTGTACCAGTTTGATACTTGACATTTCTGTACTTCCCCCTTTTGTAGCTTCATTATATGTATATCAGCTCTAAAAATTATTCTACCATTAAATGTATACTTGCTATCTATATGCTTATACATGACCACATGAACCAAGCAGAATCTCCAGAAAAACTGTTATTGTCGAGGAAACAAGTTGAGTGTGAAGACAAAATACTTGGGAAATTGCTATATTATATCAAACAGAAAGAAGCAATGTTTAATTATTACATTACTTACAATTTTAATGGACAGAGAAGAGCATACAGTAATTTTGTTCAATTACTTGTGCTATCTAAAAATATATTTTTAACATAACATAGTTTTATCATAGCTGACAGCAAATTACAATGTGTTCATAATTAACTGAATTTTTTTTAGAACTATTTTAGTCTACCTATAATTATTAGATCTCACAATAACTACTTCATTTTCTGCAAGCAATTTTAAAGTATTATTGAACAAGTTCAGCTCCCGAGTCACACCAGGACTTTGAAAATGGTCTATTACCTTAAGATCTCTTAATGAGTAAAGCATAATAAAAATATGTAATGTGCACTGTAATTCTCCTTGAAATAAGAACAAAAGAATAACATTTGTCTGAGAAAAAGCTTTGAAATGTTCTTTATATTAGCAGCATTGTATGTTACTTAAAAGTTAAAAAAAAGTAATACAACAGAGGGGAAAGTGCACTGAAACTTGTAGTTAAGCCATATCAACACATTTTGAACCTAAATATACATACTGTATATATATATATTTTTTACAAAACCATATAATCAACAAATTATTCTATACTTGTAGTTTTTGCTGCACTTTCAAAAAAAAGTGAATTTTGTGTTTTGTTATTATAAGATTGGTATACTCATTGGGGCATATTCAATTAGCCATAATATCACGGTTTTGTAATAAATTATCAAAAATGCGATAATTTGTTATCCTTTTAGTGGTGATAAGTTATCGCCAATAAGTCTCCATAGGGTTTATCACTGATTTCTCTTCTCAGAGCTAGGGATAAGTAGTGCAAAATCCCTATTTTAAGATAAAAATGGTGGGATTTAGATCAGAACCCCTGGGATACTCCCCTGACTGAATAAATAGGCACTTAGATGTTTTTCATTATTTTTAATTAGCCAATAATGACATGTCATTTTGGGGGTCAAAAAATGCAAAGTGATCGAAATTGGGGTACAATGTATGGAAAATGTATATTGGGGTGCTTTGTGAGTGGGACAAATGTTTTTAGGCTTGCAGGTGGGAGTAATCAGTCTGTTTCCACTTTTTTTTTAAGTTCTCTAAATTAACCCAAATATACAGTATGCTTCCACCCATTTTTTATGTACCTCAAATTTAATGAGACCACTTATTTTGCATAAAAAAAATGCTTTCTATCATTTTTCAGCATTTAAAAAAAATCATATAATAGCCATTTGACCGGATTTAATGACACAAATTAGTTATATTATGGGCATTTAATAGACTTCTATAATGTTTTAAGATATTAGTTTGGCATTTTGGAGGGTATATGCACATTTTCCAATTATTTCCTATGCTTTTACCAGCTAGAATTTTTACACGATTGCCGTTATCACTGATTTGGAATAGGATAAACAGGAGCACTCAGGCTGCAATAACCCGATTTTTGGGGAGATAGATGCGATAACATTAGCCGTGATCACAGATCGTGTTTTTGCAGCTAATTGGATATCCCCCATTGTTATTTATTTTTATTATTATTTTTATTATTATTATTTTTATTATTATTACAGTTGCTATTCATGATTAATATATAGTTCACATATTATGCAGCACATTGCAGAGATTAATCCTGTCATTCACATACAGATGTGTCCACATACATCTCTGCTATATCCGGCCATGTATGGCTTGGTTTAACATACTATAGACTCAGAGATTTAGCCATGCCTTGTGATTTTTCTTAACTAGCTTTTTCAATATGTTACTTTATACATATTCTATTATGGCAAACAAAAATTTTAAAATCCATCCACTCGTTACTCATGCAAAACACCTTAGCCATGTTTTGCATGTTGTGCCAAATTTAGCAAATTAGCAAAGATGTAAGTGGACACATCTGTAAGTCCCTGTCCCAGTGGAGATTACAATTTAGATTTCTTATCACATGGACATACCTACACCTCAGGCATAATTTTCAGTTACCAATTAACCTACCAGTATGTTTTTGGGCTGTAGAAGGAAAATGGAGCTCCTAGATGAAACATGGGTGAAAATAAAATCTCTACACATATAATTAATGGTCAGGAATTGAATACATCACCTCAGGACTGTGAGGCACTAATGCAAACAACTATGGCAAACGTGCTTCCCCAATAAAATGAAGAATGGTTTATGTGGCACAAATGCTTTCAGAAAATAAGAAATATATTTACTGTGTACAATACACAGTAAATAAACAGGTGGTAATTATTGTTCTCACCTTTCTGCTAATTATTTTGCAAAGTTTACATATTTATACAGCAATGTTGCCATCAAGATTAATGACTTAGGTCCTTGCTGATGATAACAACTTGTTACCTATGAAAGTACATATGGGTCCATGTTTATCTTGACCTTTAATAGGATTAACTGAGACTGGACAGTCAGACTTAATCCTCTGTTTTAATGATAAGGGGGTCATTCTGAGTTGATCACTCGCTAGCTAGTTTTAGCAGCCTGGCAAATGCTATGCCGCCGCCCACTAGGGAGGGTATTTTATCTTAGCAGAAGTACGTATGCATGTGCAGACCAGCTCTGCAAAAACAGTTCATGCAGTTTCTGTGTAGCTATGAACCTACTCAGTGCTTGCGATCACTTCAGCCTATTCGTGTATGGGTGTGACTTCATACGCCTGCCCAGCGAACACCCAGGCATAAAGAAACCTTTTTTTGTGCACGCACAGATGCCACAAGGGCCCCACAAGTGGATACTCATAAATGCGTCTGTGCGCAAACAAAAATCCGGGAGCAACAATGATTTCATAAACAATTATAAATTAATTCCTAGGCTTCTCAATCTCTGGATGCCTAAGCAGCTATACTGATCACCAACCAATTGAAAAAAAGCTGCTCCCACTTAATAGCCCAAGATTAAACTATACTGATGTCACAAATATATACTTTAAGAGAGTGCTAAAATTAAAAACATTTATTTCAAACAGAATTTTTATAAAAAAAAAGAAATATTAATAAAACACATTTATAGGCATAAAATATTCATTCAGGTGCATAGATAGCACTATATGGGCTATAAAACCACTGCAGTAATTACTACCAGCTGAAATGCTCCAGAGTGTTTAGCAAAGTTCATATATATATAGATGCAGTCCATGTCCACATATTGTAACTTCTTGGATAACTCTATTGGCCAATAGTGACAATGTCCCGCTTTATATTAAATATCCTGGAGATTTTCCATTTAGGTCGGCATATATCATTCAATATAAGCCAGGTATTTTTATTCTGGGTCCAGATGGTTAATATGTAATATAAACAGTTACTAAATCCAAATGATCCTGATGTGTGCACTCACCAGGAATCGGCTGTAACAGCTTACCGCTCTTCTTCACTTCTCTACTGCCAAGATGATCTGTGGTCTAAACAGGTAGGTGACCAGACTGAGAAACAGAGGGCTATTTAATCTGTCTTCCAAAACCCTTAGCAAGAACAAGAAATCTGTTATCGCTAAGGGTCTGAAATATGCTCCCACCCAGGCACTAGACCTGTTTGAGCTCTTTATAGAGTTGAACAGGTTCACTAGAGACCTATGTAGGAAAATATATTTTGCTAATAAGACACTTAAAAATAAGGAGGATTATGCACTTCCCATAATACTTGATAGAACAGATCAATTAGCCCTTAATGCACTTACAGAACTAGAACAGGAGAACGATAAGAAATTTAAAATATTTGATTTAGAACAGACTGGCAGGAATGGGTTCAGAAAAAAGTCAGAATTTTACCCGATGCAATATAAAAGTGGTATGATTGAAACATTCTATACTTTGACACTGGATGGTTTGAGAGATATTTGTGGAAAGAAAAATAAGTACAGAGATAACTTACATAAAACTGAACGGAAAGCCCTTAAAAGACTTATGAAGGATGACACCATTATAATTAAGAATGCTGACAAGGGAGGGGGGACTGTTGTACAGGATAAAAGAGATTATGAAAAAGAGGCATATAGACAGCTTGAAAATAAAAAATTCTATTCTAAATTGTCATCTAATCCTACCTCTAGGTTAATTTGTGAATTCAGGATGCTTCTGGAGGAAGCATTAGCTGATGGGGCCGTGTCCAGACAGGAATTTCACTATTTATTTGAACCCCACCCTGTAATATCCACATATTACCACTTACCTAAAATTCACAAATCCCTCACTGCACCACTCGGATGTCCCATTATTTCTGGTATAGGGTCCCTCACCCCTAATTTATCATCATCATTTATAGATTCTTTTTTACAGTCACATGTGGTCTCACTTAGATCATATATTAGAGATTCTATGCATTTTTTTGGAACTACTGTCTAATGTAGAGTGGCAAGAAAATTATATTTTTATTACATGTGATGTAGAGTCACTCTACACGAACATCCCACATAAAGAGGGAGTGGAGGCAGTTGAAAGTTTCCTTCTCTTGGATGATCTGAGTGAGGCCAGATGTAAGTTTGTTTTAGATGCCATCACTTTTACTTTAACGCACATTATTTCATCTTTAATGCACAATTTTATTTACAGATCTTTGGTACCGCCATGGGCACCAAGTTCGCCACTTGTTTTGCCAATCTTTACAAGGGCAGATTTGAGAATACTCTCATCTGGCCATGTGCAGGTGGGGCGGGCTTGGTGCTCTATGGCAGGTACATAGATGACATGTTTTTTTATTTGGGAAGGAGATTTAAGTTCAGCTAATTAATTTGTAGAATATTTGAATCAAAATCAGTTTGGGTTAAAACTTACTATCACTATTCACGAAAGTAAGGTTTCTATTCTGGACATCGCCCTTGAAATAAAAAAAGGGAATATAGTTACATCCACGTTTAAGAAAGAGGTAGATTGTAATAAGTTTTTAAATTACTCAAGCTGCCATTATTTGCCATGGCTTAGAAACATACCAAGAAGCCAATATATAAGACACAGACGAAACTGTATGGATATTATAGAATATGCTTGTGATCTCACTCTTGCACTTTTGGAACAAGATTATCCTGTAAATATGTTACAGGAAGCAAGGGAACAAGCTAGAGAAGCAGATTGAAAATTATTGTTGACTACCAAAAATAAAAAAAGTTCTACCCATTCTGAGGAGAATATTGTACTTAGATTTATTACAAAATTTAACTCTAGTTCAAGAGAAATTAAACATCTGTTAAGAAAAAATATGACCATTTTGAAGGCAGATAAACTATTAGCACCTTTTTTAGAGGTGGAACCACAGATTGTTTTTAAAAAAGTGAGAAAATTACAGAGCTATCTCACTCCTAGTCATTATGTAGGTGCATCTTCAGCTATAAAACCAGATAAAACATGGCTTAATTCTATTGCTCTGAAAAATGGTTGTTTTAAGTGTTGCCGACCAAAATGCATATCATGTAAACATATAGTACATAATAGTACATATTTCTGTTCTTCCACCTATAATACTAAATTTGAGATTAAGAGTCATATAGACTGTAACACCACATATGTGATTTATCTAATCACATGTAGATGTGGTGTTCAGTATGTGGGACTAACAACTAGGAAAATTAATATTAGGTTTCTGGAGCATCGACGGAACATAATGAAAGGTATAAGAACACATAGTTTGTCAGCACATATTAAAAATAAACATCAGGGTAATTTGGATGGCATGATGATACAGGGTATTGAACATATACCTATCACAGCCAGGGGAGGAGACAGATATAATAGATTAAGCAAAAGAGAGGCTTTTTGGATTTTTTCTCTGGGTTCTTTATCCCCATTATGTTTGAATGATAACATAGAAATGAACAATTTATGAGATCTTAAACTGAATATTATGAACACTCAGTCTCCTGTGCAATTATGGTATTATATCTGTGCATGGGATAATTGTGTGTAGTTAGTGGTATCTTATATAGTAGTTCCTCCTGTATAACAGTTTTCTCTGTACCTTGTGTAGCTTATTGGTTATTCTTGATTGAAAGACATACCTTTAATTGGGTGGGCTATTTAGTCAGTAACAGCTTGTGGAGGTATCCATTGGATTATCTATTGTATTGCTTTTTTTCTTTTTTTATTAATCTTTTTTCCTTTTTCTAATTTTTAACAGTATATTGGGTACTAAGTGGTTTATTAGTTTCTATTGGCAGAAAGGTGTGGATTTTGGGCTTATGGTAGTAGACTGTTAGTCGGTGTTTCCTTACAGCTAGTTATGCCTGTTATATATACTATAATAATGTTCTATAATAAATATTTTTTATCGCTTTTGTGAGGTGATAAATGATTCTATGCTATAAATAAAAAAAAATATATAAGGACTTAAGACGGATGGTGCATCTCAAGATATTGATTGTGTTCTAACTGAGAGAATAATGGATGTGATAGTAGATGTAAATTCTCCTGGATAACAATTGTCGGGGAAAAAGAGTATAAATTTGATAATAGCTAATAAAATAATAATTACTAAAATAAAAGAATATAAATTTGAAATGTTTTGAGTGTGGGTCTCAAACCCAGGGTGGGGGATTGCTAGCTAGCTGTCCTAACCATTTGGCCATGCCTGTTATTAATAGCAAGTGTTGTTTTACATACATTTATCTCTCAGAGTAGTTTTAGGTGAATTATTACTCTTTTCTCATGTGTAGCCATTTTTATTAAGGGTTTCTTATTATAATTGATTTTTATTGATGACTATGTATTAAATTTATAGTAATTCATAATTTGTATATTGTGTTATGTTGGTAAAAATAGGGGGACATAGTTCCCATAATGTATTGCTAGACTGATCATGGATTTATGCATAATATTACTTATGCATAGGATACCTGTAGCACACCTGTATTTTATAATGAGTGTGAGCATATGATTGGAGGAGACACTGTTTAAATAACAGGGGTGGACTACAGGTATACACCTTCTGATGAAACCGTTCAAATTATATAACGGAGAAACGCGTTAAGGAAACTGGCACTGGTGCTTTGATCCATCTACAAAGAGGAAAGAAAAAAGTATGACTCTTGTTTGGGCACACTCTTATAATATCTTAGTGTCTACTGGTAAGTGATATGCCTAAAAATGAATGCAATCTTTATTTCTACTCTTAAAATACATGGGAACTTAACAAAAACAGAACAATAAGATTAGACATAAGCAAACATTGACGTGCCAACATGGAAAGTCTATTCCGAATAAAATAGGAAATGTTCAGATCTTGATTATACTTGGATAAATGCATATAGGAAAATTGCTACATGCCATGCTGCTTCTGTCTGCCAAAGATCTGTACAAACTGTTTTTGTATTAATGCTACCCTAGGTTGGGTTAATTTCATGAGAGGGAGAGCCCACACACTGAATTACAATTCTGATAGTTGACCACTATCATGGGTTAGGTACGAGGGATAAGATGGGGATAGGATCTAGTTCAAGGAATAGTAGGAGCGGGTATAAGTGGTGATCCTGCTGTTGGTGTTGTTCCACAGGGAAGGGAGTCTTCCTTCTTCACTGGGTATTCCATAGCAGTTACCCGTCTAGGTACTGACCCAGCCCGCCTCCGTTTAGCTTCCAAGATTGGACGAGATTGGGCGTGGGCGTAGGGGTATGGTCGTAGGAAGATTTGACCCTGTATCACCAATGAGAGTGCACTAAAAAGGAGGGATTGGTTCCTCCTCGAAAGGAAGATGATGGGGATGCGTGGGGAAGGGGAATAGCGTCGGATGTGTAGACGTGAATCTGCTGTCCACGTTAGATGGAAGAGACGTGTCTCCAGAGGGGACGCGCTCCCCAGAATCGTGGATGAGAGTTCACAGAAGGAAGAGAAGGAGGAAAAGAATTAAAGAATTAAAGACTGAAAAGTGGTTGAAATAGATAATAAATCCACGTTATTGTGGGTCCCTATTGGTCCCCTCAATTGTTGGGTACTTATAGATCCTGAGTCAGATAGGTCGCTATTACAATTTCAAAAAGTGCAGAATCACTGGATATAGCATGAGAGTTGAAATACATTTGTCCATAACATACCATTGCATTAATGAGTAATTATACACTTATATAGTGCACCTAGACCCAGAGCGCCAACAGCAGAGATTCTTTCTGCAAAAACAAGTATTTTGCTAGAGCATGAAAACCTAAATAAATGAGGCAGATAAAGTATTACCCATTCGGTTATCAAACAGGCGAGGTGCCCGCAGGGAAACTGAGATAGGGTAAGCACAGTTTATAGTACCTAAAGCAGACTAAATGCGGGACCACACAACACCTGTCCCTATTAGATTAAATGAGAGATTATAAGGTTATACAATGCACCTTTACTAGGAGCACCAGCGGTAATGGTAGCAGGGATTCTTCCTGCAACATTAAATATGTAGCTGGAGCATGAAAACCTAATTAAATAAGGCAGATAAATATTAAATATGACCCATTCAGTCATCAGACAGGCGAGGTGCCCGCAGGGGACAGCAATGATGGTAGCAGAGATTCTTTCTGCAAAAACAAGTATTTTGCTAGAGCATGAAAACCTAAATAAATGAGGCAGATAAAGTATTACCCATTCAGTTATCAAGCAGGCGATGTGCCCGCAGGGAAACTGAGATAGGGTAAACTCAGTTTATAGTACCTAAGGCAGGCTGATTGCGGGACCACACACCACCTGTCCCTAGTACGTTAAATGAGAGATTATACAGTTATACAATGCACCTTAGCTAGGAGCACCAGCGGTAATGGTAGCAGAGATTCTTTCTGCAACATTGAATATTTAGCTGGAGCATGAAAACCTAATTAAGTAAGGCAGGTAAGTATTGAATGTCACCCATTCAGTCGTCAGAAAGGTGGGGTGCCCGCAGAAAAAACGCATTTCACCCGGTCACGGGCTTGTTCACTTCCAATTCTGAGCAGCTCCTATGAGTTGAGTTCCTAGGTGTTTAAAAACCCCACTGTAATTGCTGTCAGCCAATGAATAAGGCTGGGGGCGGGGTTATGATAAATGGGTGGCCTTGTCATGGGCCGTCATTGACCGCATCACGCTGGGTGGACTTAGTTCCTGGCACAGGGATGGGCTGTGATGGGCGGAAGTTATACTTTGTACTTCCGCCCATAGCTGTTGTTGCCGTGTTGAAGTAAGCCGCGATGAGCGGCGTGACGCTGGTGAGCTATGTGGGCAGAAGCTGTCATGTAGACTTCCGCCCATAGTTAGTGTTGTTGTGTTGCCGTGATACGAGGGGCGGTATGCACCACCCTGTATCAAAGTGGCAATGATGTCAGGAGAGGGGCCAGTGGTCAAATTTTTATTCTCCGCCCATCTGCCATAACATATATGGCTGTGAACTATATATGCCAGCATACATTCACCTAAATTGATACCCTCGGTCAATAAAAAAAAATACAAAATGAAGACCATTATTTATTCGAGAGTAGCAAACTACCTAAATGAAAAATGAAAAAGGAAAAATGAAAATAAGAAAAAAAGGGGAGAAAAAAAGGGAAGAAAAAAAGGAAAACCGTAACTCGGTACAGTGAAGCATGGTACCCATAAGTTGTAATGCACGAAGGTTGTATTTGTGAATAAGCAATTAGTTGAGTTATAGAGTATGACTATTCAGGAAGGGATGAATAAATAAATAAATAAATAATAAATAGTAGGTAATAGAAAATGAATCTATTATGAAAAAGGTTTAATTTGAATGAGTGATTCTGACTTAATCAGTGGGACAATTACCAGAGGTACCATGATGTAATTGGTAAAGTTATTGTGTTAGTATTGGAGGGGGCATGAAATCCCCGGGATAGGATATTTGCCTGCGGTTAATGTAACTCATAGATGCGCACAGTAACTGCATGTGACTGTGGTTCAGGGTGCTATAGTGAGTTGCAAACTGACTAATATGAAGCTGTGAATAAATAAATAAATAATAAAAATGTGAATAAACATTAAATGGTCATACAAGGTGTATATGTGTATCTGTGTATCTTTATTAAAAATTGGATTAAAAGTGTAATTAATTGGTATGGGACATAAAAGGTGAATAGTGTGTTTGCATGCATGGGAAGGGAATGTGGGAATGCTGTAGGAAAAATGTGTGGGGGATTGCGAGTGTGTGCTGTGAATGATGCATGTGTGAGATTGGGGGGTCATGGGAAAGAGGGGATAATGTGGCTGTGGTTATGTGATGGGAATGTGTGGGCGCACCGGGTGTGGGGAGAAGGAGGGTGAGGGAAACATGGGTGGGGGGAAGGAAGGAAAGAAGGGAAAGAGTGGGGGAAAGTGAGAGTGAGGAAGGGGGGATAATGTGGTAATGGTGGAATGGGGAAGGGAGGGGAAAAAGTGGTGGAAAAAAGAAAGCAAAAAGGTGTGGAATGGTGGAAAAAAATGGGGCCAGAGGGATCTGCAGTAGGTAATAGGACTATCTAGTGAAAATGAGGGGGATGGTGGTTGGTGTTGTATGGTGGCGGCTTGGGGTAGGTGGGTGCATGGAAGATGGGTTGGAGCACGGTGCGGGAGAGGGGGGTTTTGGGACTTGTTTCATTATATGTTGGGGAACGTGCTGGGATAGTGAATGTGAAATGTTGGTGAAAGTGTCAACTGAATGGAAAAGAAAAAGGAGGGGGAGGGGGGGGGAACGGAAAAGGAAGAAAGAGAAAAAGGAAGGAGGAAAAAAAAATCAATCATGCTGTAGTATCATTAGGATATTGGATGATATATGAAAATCAATCAGGATATATGCATTTAACAGAGATTTTTATAGAAAGACACTGAAGTTGAAATTCTCGTTCAGGCCATTAGGTCGAAGACCACCCAACCTGAAGATCCACTCACTTTCTTTTTTCAAAAGTTCTTTGGTGATGTCACCGCCTCTAATTCCTAGGTGGATTTGCTCCAAACCAAAGACCTTAAGGTCCTTCTGGTAATCCTTGTGACAGGTATTGAAATTTCTTGCAACTGTGGTTATTTTCTTCATGCGGGCTAGGTCCGTAGCAGCATTTCGACAAGTGCCAAGGTGTTCCAACATTCTTTCCTTGAGTTTGCGAGTTGTCATTCCTATGTATCTAATGTTACAACTGCACGTTATACAATAAATGAGTGCTTGCGTGTCGCAATTAAAAAATTGCTTAATCATTATGGTGTCACCATATCTGTCCACCACTGAATTGGTTTTCAAAATATGAGGGCATGCTTTGCATTTTCCGCAAGGAAAGGAACCCATCACTTTACTGTGTTCTGGTGTTTTACTTGTCATAAAGTCCATTATCTGACTTTTTGTTGATGTATTTTTGACAAAGTGACTTCTAACCAGATGGTCCCTGTGCCAACTCATGTTGATTTTTGAGTCTAAGTAGGGTGATATATCAACATCTGACTGCAGAATGGGTAGATGTTTTTCAATTGCCTGTTTCAAGAGTTTCCATTCAGGACAGAAGGTTCCAATGAACCTAATTTTAGTCTCATCCGTCTTGGCCTTGGGCTGATGTTGGGAGATCAGAGTCTCTCTACTGGTGTATAGTGCTTCTTTTCGAGCCCTCTTGAGAGAGCGCTTGCTGTATCCCCTCTCTGTTAGGCGATAAATAAATTCATGACTTTTCATCTTATAGATCCCTACCTCCGAACAATTGTGCCTCAATCTCAAAAATTCCCCCTTGGTAATATTCTCTATGGTAGTGGGGAAATGTGCGCTAGTTTGGAGGAGGATGCTGTTTGTGGCGGTTATCTTTCCGATAAAGTTCCGTGGCAAGTATGCCATCAGGTGACTTATAAACCTGTAAGTCCAGAAAGGAAACCATGTCTTTGCTGATTGTGTGTGTTAATTTTATGTTTAAACTATTGTTATTAAGGTGATGAATAAATGACAACAAGAGTTCCTCTGTTCCATCCCAGATAAGAAAGATGTCGTCTATATATCTGAGCCATATTAATACATGTTCTGTGTACCTGTCATTGTGTTAATTGAAAACATGAGTTTGTTCCCATCTTCCCAGAAATAGGTTGGCGTAGGTGGGTGTGCAGGCTGCGCCCATCGCGGTACACCTGATTTGTAGGTAGAAACGGTCCTGAAAAGTAAAATGGTTCTTCTCTAATACGAATTTAAACAAATTGAATAGTAGGGAGTTGAAGCCATCATTGTTGCTGGAGTCTAGAAAGTATTCGACTGCCTCAAGGCCCATCTGATGGTCGATGCTATTATACAGCGCTTCTACATCTAATGTGACCAGTAAGAAGTGCTCCTCAAAATTGATGTCCTGTATCTTGCGGAGCAGGTCCGATGTATCTTGTAAATAAGATGGAAGCTGCAATACGTACTCTCGAACATCCCTCCATTCCCAGACATTATTGGTCTTCCAGGTGGTCTTTGGATATTCTTGTGGATCTTGGGATGGAGGTAGAAGGTGGGTATCCTGGGATTGGTTACTGAGAGGTATTTGTGTTCTTGTTTTGTTACCGTACCAGTTGATAATGCTTCGTCAATCAACTGGGAATATTCTCTCAAGAATTGTGGAATCGGATTGTGGGAGAGTTTCTTGTAGCAGTTCGTCTGATTCAGTTGGCGGAGTGCCTCAATAACGTACATCTCTGTCGGCCAGAGGACGATATTACCGCCCTTGTCAGATGGTTTTATCACTACATCTTTCCACGCTTGTATCTCCCTTAATGCTTGTCTTTCCTCCCTTTTCAGGTTGTCAGGGAATATGTGTTGCTTTCTGAGATTTCTCATATGGATATTATCGAATTCCTTGGCAACCATATTTAAAAATACTCGCACTTCAGGGCTGTTGTCGTCTGAGGGAAA
This sequence comes from Pseudophryne corroboree, assembly GCF_028390025.1. Lineage (NCBI taxonomy): Eukaryota > Metazoa > Chordata > Amphibia > Anura > Myobatrachidae > Pseudophryne > Pseudophryne corroboree. The sequence continues at coordinate 485,332,965 of NC_086448.1, forward strand.
GAAATTGGATTTGCCTTTACACATTGGACGTCGATTATGTGTGGTGTCCATATTGGATTCAGAATATAATTCTTCCAGGATATCCAGTGTGTTACCATCTTCCTCCGTTAGAATAATTTCTGAATTATCATCCATTTGTTGATTTCATTTTGCAAAAAAAAATTTTAACAAGAGTTTTCAGCCAAATAATCTTAGATCCTTTTCCCATAAAAATCTATTGAAAGATTTAGTGGGAGAAAAGGAAAGGCCTTTACTGAGGACATTTGATTGCGCTGGGGTGAGGATTTTGTGAGATAGGTTTATTATTGTTAAACGTTGGTAGATGGTCGTATCTACCATATTTTCCGCCTCTGGCATTCTGGGTCCCTTGATGTCCGTGGTGTGTCCCATTTGGGATCTCGTCCCATGTCTCTTCTTCCCCCCTCGTCTTGTCTTTCTTGAGGTCTGTATCATTCTCTTGGTTTCTGTCCCCTCTCTAAAAAATGAGGAGAGTCTTCTCTGATGGAATTGGGGGTGAATCGAGCAGTATTGTGCACTTCACTGAGAGATTCCTCACTATTAGACTGTTAGTCGGTGTGCCCATACAGCTAGTTATGCCTGTTATATATACTATAATGATGTTCTATAATAAATATTTTTTATCACTTTTGTGAAGTGATAAATGATTCTATGCTATATTTAAAAAAAATATATAAGGACTTAAGACGGATGGTGCGTCTCGAGATATTGATTGTGTTCTAACTGAGAGAATAGTGGATGTGATAGTAGATGTAAATTCTCCTGGATAATATTTGTCGGGGAAATAGAGTATAAATGTGATAATAGCTAATAAAATAATAATTACTAAAATAAAAGAATATAAATTTGAAAATTTTTGAGTGTGGGTCTCAAACCCAGGGTGGTGGATTGCTAGCTAGCTGTCCTAACCATTTGGCCATGCCTGCTATTAATAGCATGTGTTGTTTTACATACATTTATCTCTCAGAGTAGTTTTAGGTGGAATTATTACTCTTTTCTCACGTGTAGCCATTTTTATTAAGGGTTTCTTTTTATAATTGATTTTTATTGATGACTGTGTATTAAATTTATAGTAATTCATAATTTGTATATTGTGTTATATTGGTAAAAATAGGGGGGACATAGTTCCAATAATGTATTGCCATACTGATCATGGATTTATGCATAAGATTACTTATGCATAGGATACCTGTAGCACACCTGTATTTTATAATGAGTGTGAGCATATGATTGGAGGAGACACTGTTTAAATAACAGGGGGGGACTATAGGTATACACCTTCTAATGAAACCATTCAAATGATATAATGGAGAAACGCTTTAAGGAAACTGGCAATGGTGCTTTGATCCATCTGCCTGACCCAGAGTGCTGCGCATACCTGTCTCATATCCAGACTCTAATTGGCGAGCAACGGCCACATAGTGGATCAATACAGCTGCCGATCGCCTTGGCCAGAGCAAAGCGAGACCTCTCATCCAGCCCTGATCCTGGTAAAGTAACAGCTTGCGGCATACCACTACAACCGACAGCCGCTCCATTCTAGAAGAAGCATCACTATCCTGCCCGTGGTGAGGTGAGATGGTAAACATCATATTGACCGAGCTGGTCACCTACCTGTTTAGACCACAGATCAACTTGGTAGTATAGGAGTGAAGTTGAGCGGTAAGCTGTTACAGCCGATTCCTGGTGAGTGCACACATCAGGATAATTTGGATTTAGGGACTGTTTTTAGTACATATTAACCATCTGGACCCAGAATAAAAATACCTGGCTTATATTGAATGGTATATGCACACCTAAATGGAAAATCTCCAGGATATTTAATATAAAGCGGGACATTGTCACTATTGGCCAATAGAGTTATCCAAGAAGTTACAATATATGGACACAGACTGCATCTATATATATGGACTTTGCTAAACACTCTGGAGCATTTCAGCTGGTAGTAATTACTGCAGTGGTTTTTTAGCCCATATAGTGCTATCTATGCATCTGAATGAATATTTTATGCCTATAAATGTGTTTTATTAATATTTCTTTTTTTTATAAAAATTCTATTTGAAATAAATGTTTTGAACTTTAGCGCTCTCTTAAAGTATATATTTGGAACACCCAGGCATGCCTGCATTTTTTTCAGGCACGCCTGTGTTTTTGCAAACAGTCCCTGAAAATGGTCACTTGACACCCAGAAATGCCCCCTTCTTGTCAATCTTCTTGCAGCCATCAGTGCGACTGAAAACTTTGCTAGAACCTGTGAAAAACAACAACAGCCTTTGTACCCGTACGACGCGCGTGCTCATTGTGGTGCATACGCATGCACAGAAAAGCAGTTTTTTAGCCTGATTGCCATGCTGCAAACAACGGCAGCTAGCAATCAACTCGGAATGACCCCCTTAATCCCCTGCTGTATTGCTCTCTGTATTTTATTGCAGCTGAGGACAATAGCTGAAGGGTTTATGTTAATAAACCATGTTGTGCCTAGGCGCAGCAAACTAGCTAAGATAACTGTGGACCCAACTCTATGTTCAGTTTCTCATTCTATATTAGTCCTCATCATATAGGGCTATGCAAAACGTAATATAAAAATATAATAGTATAAAAAAATCCTATGTTCTCTGTATATAGATAGTAAAATAAAATGAAATGTATATTATGTATTTGCTCACTTTTTATTGGTTGCACAGGTTCACTTCTTGGTTCAAAATACAATTGTTGAAAAAAAGTAGTGATACATAGGTGTTAGGACCAAGGTCAAGCACATCCCGATACCTGACATTTGGGCGGCAGGACTTAATATAATCAACAAACAATAGTTTATCACTCCACTGTTTACATGTTACCCACTAGGTACTCTAAGTACTGTATATACAGTGCCTACTGTAAAAAATTTTTGCTTGTTTGGGTGATACAGTGGTTCATTATGCATGTGGACTACTAAAGTAAATAGTGTTAAGTAGTCCACATACATAGATCCCGATTGCTGGGATTGCATACCCAACCCAACATAATATACAGCTAGCACCAAGAGAAGAAACAGTATAATAATATCATTAAAAGTTACATTTTAGACATTTACTGCACAAATTATGTGTCTTATCTTGGACTTGCCATATATATAAAAAGCCAACAAACCACAACACAGACCTACATGATTGGAGAATTTGAGAGCAAGTGGATATAAAAATGAGGAACTGATTAAGATCAAACAAAAGGTCCTGGCTCTTCCTAGGGAACAGTTATTAACCACTAGAGCTAAAAAAGATTGTGGTAACAAAAAATGTCATTTGTACAAAAATACCATAGTACAAGCATTTACCATGTGAGTAGAGCAAGAAACTTATGGCTCAGCATTACCACTGCTCTGGAATTTAAATAAATGAAGGATTATGCCAAGCTTCTCAAGGAGCATGACTCTCAAGGATATTTTAGTAAGCAATGACATCTCTAAATTGAATAAATCTACGGCTTTAACAAGAAAACCTGGGTGCTACAGATGTACGTGATGCACAACATGTAGTTACATGTACACTGGTGACTACATAATGCACCCATATTCTGGGAAATGTAAACCAATACACCATGTTGTAAGATGTAGCACAACATATGTTGTCCATTGCATTAGCTGTCCTTTTGGTCTTCTTTATGTGGGGAAGAACACAGGGCAGTTTAAAGAAAGAATGGAACTATACAGGTCAGCCATCAAATACTATGAAAAATATATAGAGTGATGCAACTTGCGCCTTCCTAGCTGCAGCTCAGTCCTGCTCACAAGAACACCACCTCTTAAATTGACATATATTTTAACACACAGAAGAGCGGTCCTCAGGCGCTGCTAGGTTTTCTCAAAATAATTTCGTGAACACAGGTCTGTAGATATATATGAGAAGAGATCACCACAGCATCATAATAATCAACTCTGATCTTTTCTGGAGTGGTCTCCTTTACTCACCGTTAGACAGTGAGATGCATGCACATAAAGGTATCTTTTTACTTGATATTCCACTTATTCATAATGGACTGTACTCATATGGAACAACACTCACCTGGGTCAAAGGACCCTATATGCACAAAAAGGTTTCTTTTTCCTCAAGGTGTCCTTCACAGCACATCCAAGTCCAAAAAATTCACCAGATAAAATCCAAAAGGGTATAAAAGGATTTTATTTACTTGAAACAGGATCCATAAAATGATTAAAAAAGGTTCTTTTAATTTTTTGTAAAATGCAAAAGAATAACAAAAACAATAATAACAAAAACCTGGAGGGCATATAATTTTTGTATCACTCTATACCCATCGGCGTTAGGAATGCAAAAGATAAGGAGCCAAGCTGATTCACCTCATTGTTCCCGGGAAAAACAAAAATGGGGAACCTCCAATTGCTCCTTAAATTTGGATGGTATGCAGACCAAGATGAAATAAAGCCAATAGGTAAAATAAGAGTGAATGCCAGTCTCCAGGAATACCTCAACACCAACGCGTTTCGGAAATCCTTTTCCTTCCTCAGGGTGTAGAGTCATACAAAATGAACTGGGTATTTATACCATACAGTACAGGTCACATGTAAATTCCCACCAATCATATCACAAATGATGTATATATTCGCATAAATCCATAATTTCCATATCCCAACATATCCTATTAAATACTATTAAAAAATGGCATATATTGAACCAGAAATATCTCTAATTTCATAATTTTAAGTCCTCTTTTATATATAAAAACAATTAATTGGTACAAGTTAAAATATGATCCGGATTCATAGAATGTTATTTTGTAAGTTGATAACATGGTAGAACATCCATTCCATCTGATTACTGAAGTCCGTGTTTTTCCTGATGTCGGCTACCCATAAAGCAATGCGTCCCAACGAATCCCGGCACTTCCTGTCAAAGATTCCCGCCAAGGAAATCCACCTCCTAGTTGTCATGGAGATGTTTACTATATATCCGGAACTGGTCATCAAAACAGGTCGCAGCACTATCCGTCAGCGGAGGTGATCATCATTCCTCCACTCGCGACGGTTGTTATGACGACCTTCATGAACCGGAAGTCGTGCGTTATCACCTCCTATCTGTGAAACGCAACCAGGAAGTCGTATCCCGCTCGTTGGAACGCAAAGATGACACGATGGTCATATAGATAAACATACAAAGAAAGAAAAGGGTAGAACAATTTAACAAGTTGTATATCAAACCTAACTCTTCATATTAGTACAATTAAGATCCCCCATAATAAAAACCACTTTTATAAAAACCACTTGGTTTCAAATTCAACGTTCAAACCTCTTGGGACTAGTGTCTTGAGTTCATATATGCTCCTCATCTCTTCTCTAGCTAACATTTCTTCCTTATTGTCCACTCTCCAATTGGATTTAACTGCCTTTATGCCACAAAAACTGACCATATTTTTAATGTCACAGTTGTGTACATTCTTAAAGTGCAAGGATACATTATGTGCCTCTAAACCTTTCTTAACATTACGTATATGTTCAGACATTCTTATTTTTAACATGCGGGATGTACGACCCACATATTGAGCTTTACATGTACATTCAAGGAGGTACACCACATCTTTTGTGTTACACGTAATAAAGTCTTTTATAGGATAGACCTTGCCTGTTTGTGTGGATCTATATTCTGTAAGCTTATTTTCTTTGCTTACACATGTGCGGCACATCTGGCACATGCCGCACCTGTAGAAGCCCTTTGATTTGTTCCTAGTAATTATCTTAGGAACAGTTAGGAACAGTTATAGCACTTCTAGAAGTGCTATAACTGTTCCTAAGATAATTACTAGGAACAAATCAAAGGGCTTCTACAGGTGCGGCATGTGCCAGATGTGCCGCACATGTGTAAGCAAAGAAAATAAGCTTACAGAATATAGATCCACACAAACAGGCAAGGTCTATCCTATAAAAGACTTTATTACGTGTAACACAAAAGATGTGGTGTACCTCCTTGAATGTACATGTAAAGCTCAATATGTGGGTCGTACATCCCGCATGTTAAAAATAAGAATGTCTGAACATATACGTAATGTTAAGAAAGGTTTAGAGGCACATAATGTATCCTTGCACTTTAAGAATGTACACAACTGTGACATTAAAAATATGGTCAGTTTTTGTGGCATAAAGGCAGTTAAATCCAATTGGAGAGTGGACAATAAGGAAGAAATGTTAGCTAGAGAAGAGATGAGGAGCATATATGAACTCAAGACACTAGTCCCAAGAGGTTTGAACGTTGAATTTGAAACCAAGTGGTTTTTATAAAAGTGGTTTTTATTATGGGGGATCTTAATTGTACTAATATGAAGAGTTAGGTTTGATATACAACTTGTTAAATTGTTCTACCCTTTTCTTTCTTTGTATGTTTATCTATATGACCATCGTGTCATCTTTGCGTTCCAACGAGCGGGATACGACTTCCTGGTTGCGTTTCACAGATAGGAGGTGATAACGCACGACTTCCGGTTCATGAAGGTCGTCATAACAACCGTCGCGAGTGGAGGAATGATGATCACCTCCGCTGACGGATAGTGCTGCGACCCGTTTTGATGACCAGTTCCGGATATATAGTAAACATCTCCATGACAACTAGGAGGTGGATTTCCTTGGCGGGAATCTTTGACAGGAAGTGCCGGGATTCGTTGGGACGCATTGCTTTATGGGTAGCCGACATCAGGAAAAACACGGACTTCAGTAATCAGATGGAATGGATGTTCTACCATGTTATCAACTTACAAAATAACATTCCATGAATCCGGATCATATTTTAACTTGTACCAATTAATTGTTTTTATATATAAAAGAGGACTTAAAATTATGAAATTAGAGATATTTCTGGTTCAATATATGCCTTTTTTTAATAGTATTTAATAGGATATGTTGGGATATGGAAATTATGGATTTATGCGAATATATACATCATTTGTGATATGATTGGTGGGAATTTACATGTGACCTGTACTGTATGGTATAAATACCCAGTTCATTTTGTATGACTCTACACCCTGAGGAAGGAAAAGGATTTCCGAAACGCGTTGGTGTTGAGGTATTCCTGGAGACTGGCATTCACTCTTATTTTACCTATTGGCTTTATTTCATCTTGGTCTGCATACCATCCAAATTTAAGGAGCAATTGGAGGTTCCCCATTTTTGTTTTTCCCGGGAACAATGAGGTGAATCAGCTTGGCTCCTTATCTTTTGCATTCCTAACGCCGATGGGTATAGAGTGATACAAAAATTATATGCCCTCCAGGTTTTTGTTATTATTGTTTTTGTTATTCTTTTGCATTTTACAAAAAATTAAAAGAACCTTTTTTAATCATTTTATGGATCCTGTTTCAAGTAAATAAAATCCTTTTATACCCTTTTGGATTTTATCTGGTGAATTTTTTGGACTTGGATGTGCTGTGAAGGACACCTTGAGGAAAAAGAAACCTTTTTGTGCATATAGGGTCCTTTGACCCAGGTGAGTGTTGTTCCATATGAGTACAGTCCATTATGAATAAGTGGAATATCAAGTAAAAAGATACCTTTATGTGCATGCATCTCACTGTCTAACAGTGAGTAAAGGAGACCACTCCAGAAAAGATCAGAGTTGATTATTATGATGCTGTGGTGATCTCTTCTCATATATATCTACAGACCTGTGTTCACGAAATTATTTTGAGAAAACCTAGCAGCGCCTGAGGACCGCTCTTCTGTGTGTTAAAATATAGGTCAGCCATCAAGCTGGTGTTGGAGGGCAAATAACAGGAGAAGCCCATTGCTCATAATTAATATTTAAACATTCTCTGGCAACTATTCAATACAAAATCCTTGATCACATTCCCAGAGATATACCAGGGGGTAATAGAGGTAATCATCACCTTCAGTTAGAATCCAATTGGATTTACATATTAAACACTCTTGCACCTTTTAGATTGAATGAGACTAACTATTTAGGCTGCTTTCTTGATATTGGCAATTATTCTACAGTATATTTGCCTTTTATAATTGTATCTCTTTTGACTATGAATGAAATAGATATATGAGCAATGGTACCCTTTCAGTCTAATAGTCAGACTCTGAGCTTTATTTGTACTAATTTGATACTGTATAATATGGTTTACAGGGACAGACATAACTCATTTTCATTCTCTGTATAGTTACAGCATGAATTTGTTATAAGTGAGAAGGTATAATGATAATTTATAGTAACTGATTGTGGCATTGCAGTCGAGGAATGTTTATCATTGGTTATCTATTGTGTATCCATCTTTTTATAAAAGATTGTGATTATACTATATGTGCCTTTTGCTATAATACGTGCTGGCTCCTTGTGGCTATAGCTAAAATTGTTTCTGTGGTGATGGCTTTTCTTATTTCACTGGTATGCTGCCACAAGAAGATGTGTAGCGCTGCATAGCACACATCACACTAGCAGTGACATCATGCAAACCTGACGGCAGCAGCACGGAGGTGGTGGGACATACACAGGGTGGTTTTCATGCATTGATACTTTATTCATGTCCTGATGAAAGTTTGCATCAACTGAAATGAAGACAACACTTGAATTAACTACAGTACTTAGGTGCATGTCATCATTTTCTATGTTACACTAAGTCCTGCATTTACCTGATGGCACTGGGGCACACTATGTTATACAGGTTTAAAGTGCTGTCTATGTGTATAAGCTGGATCACCTGTTGGCTGTGATGTATTGCACCCTATTCTGGAGTGTAGATTGAATCCAGGAGTCATCTATAGCCTATTGGTTTTTCAGATGGAACTTTATTATGAACTATATTTATTGATATAAGGATAGAATTTATTTAAAATATGACAAAGGCTTGTCTTAAGAAAGATTCAAGAGAGGAATCGAAACATCGACTATGACCACCTATTTCTGTTTTAATAAATGATTCAATTGTATCAATTCTATTTCTGATTTCTACTGAGGAGAGTGCCCTTCCATTCTTCTGGACAAAAGAGTATAATTGTGGACCCAGTAGCATATTGGAATCCACTGGGAGCACCCCAATGTTGAGCATTGGCTGATGTGAGTGCAGGACCTATGTGGATATATATATATATATAGCTATAGATATATACAGTGTCAGACTGGGGCAAAAAGGGCTCACCGGTGTAATGCAGTGGTAGGGGCCCATCCTTAGGGCAGTGGCCAGCCTCCAGAGGGTGTGTGATCAGCCTCCAACAGAGAATTGGCTAATCATTAGAGAGTGCATGGTCTGGGTCCCTTTATAAATATATCATAAATACTGCTAGTGCATCCATGATATTGTACCAGATTAATAACAGCAATGCACTGTAGAAAATACATTATATCCCTGTGCAGTATCATTTTAATTTATGACATTGTGACTCCCGCTTGCCACCCCGGCATCCACACCGTGCTCAGTCGCATACCAAATTACATCAGTGGGTTGGGAGCCAGTTGCTAGGTGACAAAAACCATTACCTATCACCATAACAGAACAACCTCCACAGCACATCTAAACTAAATTATAATGAGCAGAGACTAGCAGGAGTAACCTTCTATACTTTGAGACAAAAAGCTATATAAAGCACATCATAGAAAAGGGTGTAAAGAGATAAGAGTATTGAACATCATTTAAAGCAGTTGATATTGAGTTGTTCATTAAGGCCAAATGGATATATTGTATAAAGTTCATCAATCCATCTGGCTTCTTTCTGTAGGAGAAGTTTGGCTCTATCTCATCCTCTTCTGTTTGCTGGAATGCAAACAATCATTTTATATCTAACAGTGCTCAGACAATGTTTACGGTCTCTAAAGTGTTTAGCCATGGGTTTGTCCATGGGTTTTCCTTCCAATGCTAGGCAAATGCCACTGCAATGCAAAGCCATTCTTTCCTTGAATTTTCTTGTGGTTTTTCCCACGTAGACCAGTCCGCAAGGACACCGGAGACAATAAATTACGTAGGTGGAACTGCATTTAAGGATTTGCTTTATTTTTATTAGTTTTCCTGTATGTGGATTCAGAAAAGTGTTTCCTTGCTCCAAATAGCCACACATGGTGGATCCAAAGCAGCAATAATTTCCTGCTTTTTTAGTTAAAAAAGGATCTGTGCATTATTAAATCATTCCTGTGATGTCTGTCTTGATTTCAGAAGACACCCCTTCGGCTAACCATTACACCAACCATATATAAATACATATGTTAGTTGGTTAGCTGTCTCTCTTGATAGATCTGATTTTCAAACAATCCGTTGTAAATCTTTAATTGTGAAAGGTACCCAGTAGTGTAGTATGTCAACTGGCTCTGAAATCTAAAAGGTATTTGCCACTCTTCAGGGTATACATCTTCCAGATAAAGATTAATGTCAGTTTTATTGTTTATTGTTATCAATTAGATCATAAGGCAGTGACTTGTGAGTTTCATAAAAAACAACATTGAGAGGTTGGGGCATTAGACTAGTGACTCAGCATAAGGTAGCATTATGGTCATGGAGCAAAAATTGCCCCAATTTATTTTCTGTGAAGTGTCCTATCCCTACAAAATGTGTAGCTAACCTAAAATATTTTTATTCAATTGTTCCAAAGTAATCCAAAGGTAACAGGGATAATCCAGTTAAGCAAGAAAAAAAAAATCACATTGATAAGAATGGATTGCTCCCAGTGAGTACCCAACACATAATAATTAATCTCTGGTAAGACCAGTTACCTAATATTTCAGAAGCCATTCAAGTGCAGTCTATTGTTCCACTCAAGCATGACTCAGTAATAGAACACTTCTAATTGCAGTATGGTTATTTAATTCCATCAATATGTAATTTATTACTTTTTGAGTGAACAAGTTAACTAAATATAATGTGATGAAGCTCATTTAATAATTACCCAATATCTTCCATTATCGTTACATTTTTTCCTTGTTTCTGGGTATACAGAAACTGACACAACAAATAATTTGTAACAATAGAGTATGTTCTTAACAAAATGTATTTCATTAAACCATTAATGGATGATCACTCATAACCAATATGAAAGAATCTTCTGTTCATATTAGACAGTGAAGTACTCAGAAATAAAGCGCATAAAAATTTAGGGTTTGTAAATTTCAAATGAAACTAACAACTCTTACTGTACTTTGGGTGTCATTACTACTTGGTAGTATCAACTAAATTTGGGTATTTTGTTTTCACAATCCAATAGGAACCAATTGAGGAGCTCATTACTGTATTTTGAAATTTACATAGAAAATAAATTCAAATCTCTGGAGGGGAGATGAAAGAAGTTTTAACAATATCAAAGGAGGAAGCGAGGGATATATTACATAGTTTCTGGGGTTGCAAAAAGTCAATTTGGACATGAAGTTTATCCTGTTAGTGATCTCCTATACTGTAATATTTTTAAGATTCATTTTTAACTGTGATGAATGTTTAGCCTTTATTTCAATTCCTTTTTTAAATTATTTTATTTTATTACTATAATGCATGATTTACCCACCATAACCCTGTATTTCCTTATCCATTAGGAATTTATCTAGCCCATTCTAAAAAGTAATGACTGAGTCTGCCATTACTACTCTCTCAGGCAGGGAATTCCAAGTATGTATTGTCCTTACTGTAAAGAAACTTTTCCATCTCTGTGTGCAAAATCTCCTCTCCTCTAACCTAAGCAGGTGTCCATGTGTCCTTTGTGATGATCTTACCAAAAATAACCTCTAGATGAAACTAGATGAAATCTTACCCTAACCGCTAGCTCTGTGTATTGACGCCTTACACATTTGCAGATGTTTATCATGTCCCCTATAAATCTCTTTCTAGTGTTAACATGCATAGCCTATTAAGCCTATCCTCATATTCTAGCGTCTCCATCCCCTTAATCAATTTGGTCTCCCATCTTTGAACCTATTCTAGTTCCAGGATATCCGTTTTGTAGTATGGTGCCCATAGTTGTGCACAGTATTCTAGATGTGGCTTCACCAGTGATTTATATAATGGGAGTATAACACTCTCATCCATTGCATCAATTCCCAGCTTTATGCATTCTAATACCATGTTTGCCTTTTTTGCTGCATTCCTACTTTGGGTACTACTGCTAAGTTTGTACACCTATTTTTCCAGTACAGAATACCCTAGTTTCTCCCCATTTAGTATGTAGGTAGTATTTTTGTTCTTGCTACCAAGGTGCATTACCTTTCATTTGTCTATACTGAACCTCATTTTCCATTTTGCTGACCATGCTTCCAGTTTAAAAAAGTCATTCTGAAGAGACTTAGCATCCCCCACCAAATTTATAACCTTACACAGTTTGGTATCATCTGCAAAAATTGACACTGTACTCTCTAGACCTAATTCTAGATCATTCATAAAAATGTTAAACAATAGTAGTCCAAGTAAAGACCCTTGTGGCACACCACTTAGCACTTCAGTCCAATTTGAAAACATTTTATTCTCACTACTCCCTTTTATCCAACCAATTTCTAACCCAAGTGCATATTGTGCTCCCTAGCCCAAGTTCTCATAATTTGTATATACTGTAAGGCTCATGTGAGGTACTGTATCGAAAGCTTTAACAAAGTCTAAAAAGATTACATCCACCTCTTGACCCTGATCTAGGTTTGCACTAACCATTTCATAAAAATGTTAGTTTGACATTATCTATCCTTCACATATCCATGTTGGTTCTTATTAATAACTTTACTGATTTTGAGAAGCTCCTGTATCCTATCCCTTAAAATACCTTCCAGTACTTTCTCCAATATAGATGTAAGACTTACTGGTGTATAATTATCAGGTTCACATTTACTTCCCTTTTTAAATATCGGCACTACTTCCGCTATATGCCAGTCTTTGGGGACCATACCTGATGTAACTGAGTCATTGAAAATCAAGTATAGGGGTCTTGCTAATTTAGAGTATAGCTCCATTAGAAACCTTGGGTGAATTTCCGTTGGGAACAGGTGACTTATTAATCTTATTTTTTTTAATTGGTCACAGACTACTTCCTAAGTTAAATAAGCATTAAGCAGTGGGACATTATCATTGCTGAGGGTATGCATCAATACCGCCATCTGGTCCTCTCTTGTGAATATAAATGAGATATGTTATTGTCATCATTGTTGATATTACTGCGCTAATTGAGTATCTGCCACTATATGACTGTTGTGAGAGGCAGAAAGGATCCTGCATTAGGATGAAGTGCAGGTCCTGATATGCCATATGGAGCATAGCTCTTAGCTTAGATTTATTTAAGCAAGGAGCCATTTGTCATGTGGCTCTTTGCTGGGTACTCATAGACCCAGATTGGGGTTATGGAGGTGTGGGGTGTGGTGCCCCTCGATTGGCTGAGCTGGATGGCTTCAGTGTGGCATACCTTTGCATTCTATTATCATTTATCACTTACTCATTTCTTTAACACTATTTCTTATTTCAATCACATCTCATTTTTATATCACTTTCTTTATAGCTTTGGCTTCTTAACACTAATTTATTAACACTATAGTTTTTTCACTGGTATGCTGCCCTGGGCTTTCTAGCTTATGCTGATTTTTGGGGTGCCACACCCTGCACCTAGATATATCACTAGAGACCCCCAATATACAGAGAGGCCTTGACGCAGCTTGGGGGCTTAATCATACATTTGCACAAATATATGTAACCGAGATCTCTATAATATTGTGTGGGATTTATATCCAGTTACTGCTATCATTCAGGGTGCTGGGGGGAAACAAAATGTATTTTATTCTTGCTTAGAAATACCCCTCCCTTTCAGGCACCTGAATGATATCACTATGCTAATTCAGCATCTGCCACTATATATATATATATATATCTGTTGTCAGAGGCAGAAAGGATCCTGCATTAGGAGGAGGTGCAGGTCCTGATATGCCATATGGAGCATTATGGGGTTGCTCCAAGGTGGGTAGCTCTTATGATAGGTAGATTTAAGCAAGGATCCATTATCATGTGGCTCTTTGCTGGGTAATCATAGACCCAGATTGTGGTTATGGAGGTGTGGGGTGTGGTGCCCCTCGATTGGCTGAGCTGGATGGCTTCTGTGTGACATACCTTTACATTTTATTAACACTTATCACTTACTAATTTCTGTAACACTATTTATTATTTTAATAACATCTAATTTTGTATCACTTTCTATATAGCTTTGGCTTCTTAACAATAATTTATTAACACTATAGTTTTTCACTGGTATGCTGCCCTGAGCTTTCTGGATTATGCTGATTTTTGGAGTGCCACACCCTGCACCTAGAAATAGTGCTAGGGATCCCCAATATGCAGAGAGGCCTTGACACAGCTTGGGTGCTTAATCATACATTTGTGCAAATATATGTAACCGAGATCTCTAAATTCTAATATTGTGTGGGATTTATATCCAGTTACTGCTATCATTCAGGGTGCTTGGAAAAAAAAATGCCTTTTCTTATTGCTATAATTACCAGGTTCAGATTAACTTCCCTTTTTAAATATCGGCACTACTTCCGCTATACGCCAGTCTTTGGGGACAATACCAGTTGTAAATTAGTCATTGAAAATGAAGTATAGGGGTCTTGCTAATTCGGAGTGTAGCCAGGTGACTTATCGATCTTTATTTTTTTTATCAGTCACAGACTACTTCCTCACTTAAATAAGCATTAAGCAGTGGGACTTGATCATTACTGAGGTTATGCATCAATACCGCCATCTGGTCCTCTCTTGTTAATACAAATGAGAAAAACTTGTTTAATTTTTCACATATGTCATTGTCATCTTTGATTAGGTTGCCACAATTGCCTTTTAAATGGACTATACTCTCTTTCTTTAATCTATTACTGTTGATGTATTTAAAAAAAACTTTTTGTGGTTTGATTTACTTTCCTTTGCTATTAGCATTTCTGTTTCTATTTTAGACTATATGATTTTTTTTGCATATTTTGTTACAATCCTTATAGTACTGGAATGACTTCGCCTTCCCGTTCGATTTATACTTTTTGAAAGCTCACCTCTTTTTTGCCATTAGTTCCTTAATCTTTTTGTTAAGCCCTCTTGGTTTTGAATTATTACTCCTTTGTTTGCTGCCCATGGGAATGAATTTACGAGTATAACTAGAGAGCAATATTTTTAATACATCCCATTTCCCTGTAGTACTCTTGCCTTCAAATAAAATTTCCCAGTCAATGTCACTTAAAGCTTCACTCATCATGTCAAAGTTGGCTTTGTTAAGGTTTAGAGTCCTTGTTGAGCCAGTATAGGACTGCTTATGAAAACTGATATTGCATGTGACCATATTATGGTTGCTGTTTCCAATGGGCTCCCCTACTATAATATTTGATACCAATTCCCCATTGTTTGTTAATACCAGATCTAGGATTGCATTGTACCTAGTTGGTTTCTCAATTTGGTGTAGTAAGTAATGATCATTTAGTGTGTTTAAAATGAATCATTTGTACAATTTATCACTGAATAGTTAAAATTTCCCAACACTATTACATCTCCTAATCCTGACGCTTTATCGATTTGCTTCAGTAACAATTCCTCATCAGACTCATTAATATCAGGGGGCTTGTAGCATATCCCTATAAATATCTTTTTAGTTCCCTTTCCCCCGCATGAAATTTCTATCCATAAAGTTTCCACAGTATTTACAGTCCCATCGCGAATATCTTCCTTTATATCAGGTTTTAAAAAAGAGTTTACACAAAGACATACCCCTCCAACCCGTTTATTTAATCTGTCTCTCCTGAATAATGTATAACACTCCAGATTAACTGTCCAATCATGAGTTTTGTCCCACAAAGCTTCAGTAATACCTATAATATCATACTGTTTGTTTACTGCAAGGACTTCTAGTTCCTCCTTTTCCCTGTAAGGCTTCTAGCATTTACATACATATAATTAAGATAATTATTCACTTTACTGCTAGGAACTTTATTTTATATATGCATTATTGGCAATCCATATTCATCGTTTATGTGTGCCTTAGAAATACCCTTGAACACCATTTTATCAAAATACCTTAATCTCAACTTTGAGCTGGGCATCTTCCAGCATAAAAGTGAAGAAAATGAACACCCCCTTTGAGTCACTGGTCACATTTTGCAGCAACACATCTCCTGCACTTTGCAGCTATTAAGCAAAGGGGATGAAGTTGGTATCCCGACAATCAGGATGCCAGTGTTTAGAAGACCAGAATTGGAATCCTGATACCACTCAGAATTACAATGCTTGAATCCAGACACCAGAAACCCAACTGTAAAAATCAGGAATGTAAGTATGAGGGAGAGGGTTAGAGTTAGGCTGTGGGGGGGGATGTTAGGGTTAGGCACTAGGGGGAAGGTTAGGTTTAGGCACTAGGTGGAGGGTTAGGTTTAGGCTGTGGGAGGGAATGGTTAGGGTTAGGCTGCAGGTAGGGAGGGTTAGGTTGTGGTTAGGGAGGTTTGGGAAAAGGGTAATGGGCAGCCTATTTACCATAATGTGTTGGGATTCTGACCATTGTGATGCCACTGTCAGTATTCTGACCATCTGCATCCTTACTTTTAGGATCCCATACCCAACCCAAACAAAAACATAACACAATATTTAACATACAACAAAATAGTAGCAGATGCATTTGTTCAACACATAGATTTCCATGTTACCATCAGATTCACCTAAGAATTTTTCATACTGTACTGTATGTATAAGGATCAAAATAATTATACATAGTTTTGGCAGCTTTCCAATTAAGCAAGACTATTCTTAATTGCATGAAATACATACATACAAAGAAATATAAAAAAATCCCAATAAACTAAATATAAAATGTCCCTTCATTCTAGTAATGTAAATTAAAGAGAATACATTTAACAGTGAAAATGTAAACCTCACACGCTTATCAGTGCCATCCACTCTGCACCTTGTCTCCAACTTTCCAGTGACTGGCTTCCTACAGATAGAAGGTGGCCATCAGCCAATAGTGGGTGCTTTGCCACCATCACAATATACCTTGCAGAAGCATGTTGCCATCACATGTAGACTGTTCAATAGTGTATCCATAGATAGTGTGCTAGAGTTTTTGAATGGACAAAGCAGCTCTGCAGTGCTCTCACATAGCTTCTTCTTCCTGTGTCAGCCTTTAAACCACCTATCAAAAAGATGTATACAATGACAGAAACCATATTAATCCTAGCATCAAATGGATAAAGCACCTCCATTTGAGCTAAAACATTGATTGTTGCCAAACATTGGTTTCTTTTGGTCACACCTAGTGCGTCCCAAGTCATAAGTCAACAACGTCATGGAAAGGATGCAGCAACAACTCTTATTGACAGGACATCATACATAAATAAGCAAAGAAGTGAATATTCCTAGAAAAGACTACTGTATATTAAAGTAAGGGAGCCACACATTCTTTGTATTAAGTATTTACTCTTACCAGAACTCAAATTATCTATCAACTAAATCTATCATTCTACAATTTAAATTTATCTATCAGCAAAGTCTGAAACCCAATCCACATGGGGCGACGACTCTGTGACATTACCACTACTGTGGATGTGAGCTTAGGATTTAAAGGAAAATGTTACCTTTTATCAAATTACTACTATTTAGCTGAATTTGTTTTGTGTATCTATGATATTGTATTTGTGGAAACGATGATTTTTACTTTTACTATAACCATTATTCGGTGTATATGCTTTCTTTTACGCAGTGATTAATATTATGTCTTTAAATACTTTTTAATATTAATATTGTGAGCCAAGGTGATACGATTTTCTTTGTTGCAATACCTTCTACCCAGGTGCAATACATAACATTTTTATTAATACTAATTTACTACTGACAAAATATAAAATAGTAGAATTATGTATTTTTTTTCTACCCTTTCATATCACTATTGTGATTCATGATTCTCTTATAGGGAGCTGTTACATAGCCCCTCCACAATCACATATACACACATACTGTAAATAGGTACACTGTAGATACAGATTTTTCCTCATACACTGTTGCTCTTATCATGTGAAATAAGCACTCTCAGCACACCAGGTCCCACGTGACTTGATCTCATGGAGAGTATTTATTGATTAAAATGTGCATTTTTTCTGCATAATAAAACAACCAGAAATTACAAAACTCTTTTGCTAGCATAAACTGACCACTGGGTCTTGCGATACTGGTACATATGTGTGTGACTGAGCGGCAGATGTATTAACCTGGAGAAGGCATAAGGAAGTGATAAACCAGTGATAAATGCAAGGTGATAAACGCACCAGCCAATCCAACTCCTAACTGTTAATTTACATATTGGAGCTGATTGGCTGGTGCGTTTATCACCTTGCATTTTTCACGGGTTTATCACTTCCTTATGCCTACTCCCAGTGACGTGCGGTGGGGTGAGGCAGGTGAGGCAGAGCCTTTCCTGTCATACTTACGTTTAAACCAGAGTTTAGACTGAATAAAATACATGAAAAATACTGATAATTTGTTTGAAATATCTTCGTTGCATTATTTTAATAATTTTTATAGCCCAAACTCTGGAGTAAGAAGTCTATGGCAGGTGAGGCAGTGCCTCACCTGTGTATCCTTTCCACACATCTCTAATCAAAATTCACCAGATTTCCAGGAGTTTATAATGCTGCACCTGTGTATAATGCCTTGATGTACCGTTTGGCTCATATATTGCATGTAAATCTGGCTCTGGGGTTAGCCAGTGCCTCCTGAGCCATTTAGCTCACCGCACGTCCCAGCCTTCTCCAGGGTAATACGTCTGCCCCTGAGTCTGAGTCTGTGCAAAAAAGGATCTGACATGGGAGTCCATTGCTTTTTCTCCTGCCAAGTTCTGCTGTGGTTTATCTGTGATGCTTTGTATGTGTTATACCTATTTTTATATGTAATGCTGCAAACTAGCCTCTCTGGTACACTGTGAGTGGTTTTTTGCTGTGTCTGCAATGTGACCAGGATGGAATATTTAGAGTCAAAAGGTGGTATGAAACTCATTTCGGAGCATCTTAGTCATGCTGAATGTATTACACCATATAATTAGCAAAAGATAAGCAGGTATGGAAGGAAGAAAGGAGATGTTGATAATTAGTGCTTAGGACCTTATTCAGAAGGATTGCAATTTCTGCTAAAAAGCAGTTGCTGCAATTAAATAGTTGCCACCCAGAAATAGAGAAAAAATTGCAGAAATAACGAATACAATGCAATATGTGGGCTGATCACAAAACCATACGCAATTATCGGAACATCGAAGCTTTTTCCTATCTGCGCCAGGCAAGGTCATCTACAATTCTAGTGACACAAAAGGCTGGAAGTGGTCATCACTGACATCAGAAGACCTACTTAAAAACACCTGGGTACTCCTGCATTTTTTCAGTCATACCCAGAAAACGGTAGGTTTCTGGCCAGAAACGCTGGCTTCCTGTCAGTGAAACAGCGGCTGCATTGCAATCACGATGTGTATGCATTTTCTGTCACTATTATTACTCGAGCATCTGCAATGCAAAAGCTGCACATGCGCAGTTGTTTGATAATCGCCCAGATTATGATTCACAAATTTTGCAATCCTTACTGAATAAGGTCCTTAGTTAGAATTATTGGGTTTTATTATAATAGAGAAAGATGGAATATTTTAATGAGTCGACTCATTTGTTGAGGCTCTTTTAATGAGACTATGGGAAATAAATAGTGACAAAGTTAATGATTAATGGTTATTAATAATGAGGTATAATACTGTAGTTTGGTCACTGAAATGCCCTAATAGACAGTCAGTAGGATGCTCTGTAAAGTATACCAGTAACTATAATGCTCTCTATATTTTTAATGGTCATAATGATGTACTTTGCAATGCAAAATGATCATTTGGATGTTCTGTGAATAATTGTCTCATGGATATAGAGGGTAATTCTGAGTTGATCGCAGCAGGAACTTTGTTAGCAGTTGGGCAAAACCATGTGCACTTGCAGGGGAGGCAGATATAACATGTGCAGAGAGAGTTAGATTTGGGTGGGGTGTGTTCAATCTGCAATCTAAATTGCAGTGTAAAAATAAAGCAGCCAGTATTTACCCTGCACAGAAACAAAATAACCCACCCAAATCTAACTCTCTCTGCACATGTTATATCTGCCTCCCCTGCAGTGCACATGGTTTTGCCCAACTGCTAACAAAATTCCTGCTGCGATCAACTCAGAATTACCCCCATAATCTTTACTAAATATCAGTTGTTAAGATGCTCTTTATTATCTAAGGAGATACTTGGGATGCTCTGTTTTCTAGAGAGTATTGTGGTCCCTGGGTTGCTCTATATACTGTAAGGCAGTCATTGGAATGCACATTAAACTGTATGTAGTCATTAGGATATGCTCTTTACTGTGTGGAGGTCACATGGATTGACTTTATACTATACAGTATAGGGTGTATGACATGTACAGTATGACAGTAGATGGGATACTCTCCGTATTGTGTGCCAGTCACTGTGATGTTCTGTAATTTGTGGCAGTCACTTGGATGCTTTTCATAATGCGTGGAGGGCACTGGGATGCTGACTGCATTGCTTGGCAATCCCAGCCTTTCTTTGAGGTAGCAAATGGCATGGATTGCAGCAATTAGATTGCAACCAATTAGATTGTAACTGAAAAGTGCCACTGTTGGAAGTATTTCCATGTTAGCTCCACAGAGACAACATTGGGAATCACAGTCTGTATAAGCAAGAACATACCTGGGGTAAGATACTTACTGCATCAGAGGTCTGGGGTGCTACTCTCTGACCTTTGGACTTTGTCGCTTTATCACCATGTATCCACCAACTATTTAGTATCCTACTGGCAGGACTTTGTGTTTGACATTTGATATTATCTACCATTATGTACACTTACATATACTGTGTTACTTAGTTTACTAGTCAGTAAACACTTTGTCCTTTTATACATGTCCTTAACGCACCCACACTAGGGACTTTGAGTATGATTTTTATCTCTCTACTCAGTATCAGACTTCTAACTTTTATCTCCCAAAGAATTTATAAATCTATCAAATCACATTTCAGCCCAAGGGCTGCAACACTGAATAAAGCCTGTCAATAACACTTTCAAAAACACATGCAAAAACAAAGAACATATTAATAGAGAATGTCCTTGCAGGTCTGTAATAGACTAGAACTAGACTATATTGCTGAACCAAACAAAGAATTAATAGCTTTTACTATCTTAGTTACCTTCCTTCGGGCAATAACTTCAGTAATGTTTTATTGCAAATCTAGAGCTCTCACAAGTAGTAATGATCTATCCAGTGGATATCACTGCATTCCCTAATTAGTATTTAACTTTATTTGATTGCCAAAAGATAAATGATTCTGTCTACAGTATATATATACATGAGATATATATATATATATATATATATATGAGAGAGAGAGAGAGAGAGAGAGAGAGAGGTGCAGATATTCTCAAGAAAGGCACAGGTGGTACTCATCCGGATTTGTCAAAAAATATACAAAAAAAAGGTGCTTTATTTAAGCCGACATTTAATTTCCCATTGGCCTTTTCATAAGGGTGTACCTGATGAATATCTGCATTTCTACATTATTATTGGGAAGACACCCCTGCATACAGCCTTTCCTGGAGTGCCCTTTTACATGTACAGTATATAGATTGAGATTGTTTCAGTCTGGACTATATGCTACTAATTTTATCACTTTTGCACCCAGTTGCTAAATCATGTGTATGTGCAATTATTCTATGAACTGTATATATTGAAACACAACATTAAGTACTTACACAGCTATAGCAGAAAGTATATTCTCTGCCTCAGGCAATGTATTGTATGTATTATACCAGATTTTTACACTAGAAATAAATTAGCTCAGTAAAATGTCTGTCTGTGTCTTGTGCCTGAATAGCAGTGTGTGATACTCATCTCATTTGATCATAAATGGTTTAGTCTCTGCATGTTCTGTAGTTCCATCACTGCAATGCATATGTGGAGGCAAATGTAATCTAAATCAGCAGAGATGCATTTTTGAGTGATAATATCATTAGTCAGAAGAAGCCAAAAATGGAAGAAAAAAACAAATTTACGAGACAAAATGTCATGACGATCAGAAAGAGGAAAAGGAGAAAAATTGTGTAGAGGATAAGTGATAAGTACAGTGACTGAAACAGGCACCTTAAGAAGAGAAGCATGTAGCTTTGGACATCTCTTGTTTTCAGATGACTATTTTCATAAGAATCTAGAACACTTATACTTACACTCTGAAATAAATGTGTAATTAGGCCAGAAAGAGTTTTAAGTTCTGGAATCTAAATTTCAAGGGCAGTGTTGCAGTGGATTTAAAACAGGAACACAGAGTTCTTGGGCTGGAGATTAACACTGATATCACAGAAATAAATTTAAGTAATGGCAAGAAAAGCTGTGGCAAATACTGTAATATTGTAACAAGTTGCTGGTACATATAAATACAGTAATAACAGGTAGTCCAGGTTTTGTAAATCAGGATATAAGTAGCAGATCTAACTAGTGCCCAGATTTATCATGCCTTGGAGAGTGATAAATAGCACGGTGAAAAGTACCAACCAATTTTCATTAACAAAAATGCTCACATATACTCTAGATGCAATGATTTTGTAAGCAGCAAATTAATGTACTGAGATGTTTTGTGAGTGTAGGAGAAATCAGAACACCTGTAGGAAACCCACACAAACACAAGTAGAACATGAAAACTCCACACAGATAGTCATTGAAAGAGCTGCGAGACAACAATGCTAACCACAAGTCTAATGGTGCTGCTCATATTAACAACATCCTCTATGGCTCTTCAGCCCTTTCTTTTAGATGGCTAGATGTATGGCTTAGATCTGAAGCTGGCTTTCATACTGCTTGAATCTTCATATACAGATTTACATTCTGTACATAAAATGACAGCATCTTATTTTCCCAAAGACTGGTCATGTACACTCCTGCCATTGGAATACACCAATCTCAAATTTAATACAAAAATCCTTAAGTGGTAACAGGAACTTAGAGAACAGTAGGTGTACGTATTAAAGAAATAAAACAATAGACAAAAACAGAGAAGAAGGACAGCATATATAAGGAATATGAGTGATAAAAATATGTGGCATACTGTAGCTTAAGTACAGTAGCAAGGATATGGGAACAATGGGAACAAAATAAAATAGGGACTCAGATAAGATCCGAGTAGAATAAAGAAAAGTGGCACTGCACAGGATGAACACATAATTATAGATATGAATAAGTTCCTCCTTGCGCAAGAAATGAGCAAATACAGATTTGCCAGGCGTTATCAATCCTGGTAATGAACACAAATGCATAAAATATAGAATCGAGTGCTCAATAGCGGTAAAGTACATATAATTACAAATAAGTGAATCTGCAACCATCTATGAAATGGTAATTCCAGAGACTGTATTAGAGTCTATGGGGGGCATGTATTAAGCAGTGATAAAAGTGGAAAAGTGAGCCAGTGGAGAAGTTGCCCATAGCAACCAATCAACATTGATTTAACATTTATAATTTACATACTATAAAAGTATACAGAGCAGCTAATTGGTTGCCATGGGTAACTTCTCCACTGGATTACTTCTCCACTTTTATAACTGCTTAGTACATGTCCCCCTTAATTCCTATTCATCTTTCAAATCCCAAATGTTGATCCAAACATGTAATTATGAAAAAAAGATAAGCAGAATAAAAACATATAGTGTAGTAGGTTCAAGTATTCTGTTTGTATTCAGTAAGTGGTTGCCAGGTTATCCCCCATCCAAAATATAGAGTGTGTTCGTTATTTGATTTGATAGTAGGTCACCCTGTGGTATTGCATGTATTCTAGATACTCACATAAATGCTTACATCTGGCAGAGGGGAGTTTGCATATAAAGGTTTCTTTGAAATGTCTATTCCCAATATGAAGTTATAACACCTTGTGTTACAGATTTTCTATGGAAGGGATTACATTTATGCTTACATATAACATACACGGGACCCTCATGTATCGGTTTCTTTGGTTCCTTACTGAGAATTTTTCATTCCAAAGAAAGTAGCCTCTCGATCACTAGTGTATTAGCACAAAAAAATGAATTCTATACAATATGTGCTTTCACAAAACGAAGCATCAACAAATGGGGCTGAATGTTTTAATTGCTATCCACAACACAAGCAAGCCACTGGAAATTGATGGAAAAAAACCAAACAGGTAAATCTCACCAGTGGAGTAATGATGGGTCCTCAATAATTGGGAAAACAGTTCCTAAACAGTCCACAGCACCACGACAATGCATTTCAACTTGCATAGTCTTTATGAAGGTGGTGCTGTGTGTTACTCCAGGAACTAGATTTATGCCTCACAAATTACCACCTCCAGTTTAGTGGCTGGATATCTTCATCAGCCCCTTCTGGACCAAAATATGCTAATTTATGTATATATATATATATATATATATATAAAGAAGAATACCCTTATCACGAGCTTCAAAGAGCAGCACCACACGGTGGAACCCCTGTTAGTGGGAACAAAAACAATGTGGATGGAAATATAGCCCGGAGGGCGCTAGAGCATCAAAATCAATTGTCCATATATAGGTCCATAAATTTTTATGGATTTAGACGTCTGAATGCTTTCAATCGTGTTGTTAATGGACTCAATTAAATCCCAACTTGAAGTGGATATTCTGATCTCTTTCAGATCCAGTGTTCGGTTGCAATCAGCCAAAAATTACCTAAAAAGATACCCTCTCACCAAGGTGTCTACATCTCTTGATGAGAGGGTATCTTTATAGGTAATTTTTGGCTGATTGTAACCGAACACTGGATCTGAAAGAGATCAGAATATCCACTTCAAGTTGGGATTTAATCGAGTCCATTAACAACATGATTGAAAGTATTCAGATGTCTAAACCCATAAAAATTTATGGACCTATATATGGACAATTGATTTTGATGCTCTAGTGCCCTCCGGGCTATATTAACATCCATATATATATATATATATATATATATATCTATCTATATACTGTACACACACACACACCGATAATGTATGATTAGTATGGGTGTGGTTCATCAAATCGACAGTGTCTAGGTCGACAATGTTTAGGTCGACCACTATAGGTCGACAGTCACTAGGTCGACATGGATGGAATGTCGACAGGGTTTCTAGGTCGACATGTGCTAGGTGTACAGGTCTAAAGGTCGACATGAGGATTTATTTATTTTTGGTGTCATTTTCTTCGTAGAGTGACCGGGATCCCAAATTAGTGCACCGCGTCCCCTCGCATGGCTCGCTTCGCTCGCCATGCTTCGGGCATGGTGCCTTCGCTCCGCTACAGCTTTGCTCAGCACACTTTACTGTTCCAATCGTAGTCCACGTGGATCGTTAAGTATGACAAAATTCAAAAAAAGAAAAAAAATGTGAAAAACTCATATCGACCTTTAGACCTGTCGACCTAGCACATGTCGACCTAGAAACCCTGTCGACCTTCCATCCATGTCGACCTAGTGACTGTCGACCTATAGTGGTCGACCTAAACATTGTCGACCTAGACACTGTCGATCTTCAGACCGGATCCCGATTAGTATAGTGTATTTATATAAAACAAAGTGATAAATGGATCCAAAATGTACCTAAAATAGTTGTTTCTTTAAACATGTATGCACTTTCAGTTCTAGACACCAGCTCAGTTCTCATGGTAACTGAATCTCTAGCCAATCGCGGAGCAGCCAACAATAGTGACGCATCTATAACAATAGTGGTGCTTCTACTTGGCCTCTAGTGTTAGCAATACATCACTAGTATATCTGATTCACTACTTTGCATACCATAACACCAAAACCAGAAGTGCTGGAACTTTCTATTTGCATTCCACTATTTAAAAGATGTATGGTGCTGGCTAGAACATACATTTGGTCCTCAAAATATTGATGCTACTTAAAAATAGTGCAATATTAATTAATTGATATATTAAATCCCTTTAAAAGTCCACTTCCTTATAAAAAATGGGGAACTGACATTCTTTAAATATAATAAAATATGTCAAAATAAAATCTATGTAATGGGTAAAATACTGACTGATTGTTATAATGCATACATACCAGACAAATATATATGTATCTCTTATGCATGTATATATATAAAACCAGAATAAATGAAGAACAAAAACCGAGAAAAAAAGTATTTGTAATGATTATTAAAACCCTTTATTCTCAAAATCAGCATTAAGACCTTAAGGTATGAAAGTTTTTACATTATTAACACTGGGGCAGATGTATTAAGCCTGGAGACGGCATAAGGAAGTGATAAACCAGTGATATGTGCAAGGTAATAAACACACCAGCCAATCAGCTCCTAACTGTTAATGTATATATTGGAACTGATTGGCTGGTGCATTATTACCTTGCACTTCTCCAGTTTAATACATCTGCCCCACTGTTTCTGTTCCATTTTTACGTAAATATCCTGTTGTTATTTTTTTTGATACCTATCACTCTTTGAATAGAATCCAGTCAACAGGCATGGGTGTTTTTAAAATGATCAGAAAGGCTGTGCTTATCAAAACCATTTTTTATATTTCTTGCGTGTTCTGCCCACCTCTCTCATAAGGTATAAGATGTTTTTCCTCCGTACTGTAGTCTACATTGGCATTCAGTTAAATATACTTTACACAGATTTTCCTGTTGCAGTGCCGTAGACTGTTTATGGACTGTTTCCCCAACTATTGAGGACCCATCATTACTCCACTGGTGAGATTTTTCCATCAATTCCCAGTGACATGATTGTGATGTGGACAGCAATTAGAGGATACAGACCCATTTGTTGATGTTCCTTTTTTAAACCATGCACATTGTATAGAATAATGTTTTTGTATTTTCTTAATACACCAGTGATTGAGTAACTGCTTTCTTTGGAATTAAAAATAATCAGTAACAGAATCAAAGAAACCACTATGTGAAGAACCCATCCATGTACAGTATATTATATGTAAGCATATATGTAAGCAATCTGTCATGATCCATTTTGTATTTTTTCCCCAAATGTTTTTTTATTCAAACAGCAGGTTGTAGCACAGTATATTCTATATGAAAAATTTGACTTTTAAAACTGTATCTTGAATGGGGAGGTGTGATGTACAACCAGTTATGAAAATGCCATTTTTTACTATTTGACTTTCCCATGTATATTTTGTATGGACATGTCAGTTGTAAAACTATAAGACAGGTAGAAAGTCTGCAATTAATTAGCCAGTGTTTGGGAAGTTGTCTGTTTACTATAAATGGTAGGGGGATGTTCCTACAGGCTGGATACACTGAGGGGAAAATTTACTTAAGCTTCAAAAACAGAGAATTGGGGATGTTGCCCATAGCAACCAATCATATGCTGTCTATTATTTCTCTATTGCCTTTGAGAAAATTCTAGACAGCATCTGATTGGTTGCTATGGGCAACATCACTAATTCTCTTTTTTAGAAACTTTCCTACATTTATCCCTTTGTCTGGTGAAAGCCATAACATTCCAGACTCTTAACCTTCAAACAGACTGAAGCAAGCAATTAAATGCCCCTGGGGTCTGGCAGGGAAACCACTCCGATTCCTCAGGACAAACCATTAATTCTGGTTTTGGAAGTGTTCGCAAATCCCTTTGGTGCTGGCATTTATCTTGCTGGAAGTAACCCATAAGTCACTAGCGGCGATTCTCAAATTGATGTATCTGGAGAATCAGATGGCCAATCATGACAAAATGGTTGGCAGCTGTGGGATTTATATTTTTTTAAGAAATTACATGAATGTGGGAATAAATCCTTTAGTTGACCACTCAATTTGCCAGAAATCAGAATGCAGAGCGTCACAATAGTTTTAAATGTTACACAGCCAACAATTTCTGTTCCATCTTTTCTTGCAATTCTTTTCTATCTGTTTATTTTGCAAAGTAAATGCTGAGAGAACGCAGTTACTTATGAGGAGCAGCATAAAGAAACACTTATGGACCTTTTCAAGCTGCAAAGTCTAGCCTGGGTTTACCATTCTAAGAAGAGATTGATCTGGGACCTAGTGGTTTATAACACAGAGAATTAGAACATCAGCAAACTAGTGCAAGGGAAAGTGCATCAGTTGGGGCTACTGAGCCAGGGGTGTACCCTGTATGGTATCAATGTTGTGTGGCCTATGTGAGTTGCCTCAAAGTTGGATCTATATCTACAGATGGCTCTTAAGTTTATGAAACAGCTGAACAATGCGATGATAATGCAGCTCATACAGCATTCCTTGGTAGGGACCAAGCTGCTGCTGCAGCAGACCTTGCAGTGGATTGAGGGTACAAATTGGAGCTAGCAGAACTCTACTGACAGCCTGTGGCCAGAGACACAAATCCCAACAGACCTCATCCAGAGGATTTCCCTGTGTTGGCCAGTATTGTGCGGTAATTCATATTTAGGATCTCTAGATGAGTCCTGTGGAACTGCTGAACCACCTGGAGGAATGTTATGAATGTGCTTGGTGAGAGACATATGATTGGAGAAAGCTCAATACCATATTCTGGCAGGTCAATGCCATGGGTGGGATCTAAAAGGAACCACTTACAACAGCTTATTTTATCAGCTGGAGAAGCAATGGCTCAGCCTATAGAGGAGCCCCACAAGGGAAAGGAAACCCCACAAGCTACAGTAAATGCGGAATATGCTACCTGGATATCGCATCCTGAGGTGCAGTTACCCTGCTGGGAAAATCTGATGGTGCGAACAGCATGCTACCATAGTTATGTGAAAAGCAAATAGGAACCTGATATAGTCATGGATAATTTAGAAACCTCTAATAGTGGTCTGTATAGTGATGTTAATGTCACACTTGTTACTAGGAAAGAAGGTAAACCTGTTTGTGCACAGATATCATGTCATAAGGTGGGGACAGGGGATTCTGCCTTCACAAATGTGTTACCCACTTGCCTGCTAACACACTTTCCCATCAGGTACCCTGGGATGCTCATCCAGACATGGGGAAACATGCTAATGGTAATGATAATCTGCCTATTTTGAGAAATTACCTCTTAAAACCCAAATATTGTAATTAACTTTCCCCTGTCAGTATAGCTAATAATTCTGTAAATGTCTGTGGTAGTGCATGTGCAGGGGGGAATGTGTCTGAGACTGGCAGTCAGGGTGGGAGTCAGAGGGCTTTTGAAGGAGACATGACAATTCTGCAAATTCCCCCTTCCTTCCCCCTCTGATCCGTCACTGGATGACTTGAGAATACAAGTTTTCAGCCTCTCAATGCAGCGGACCAGTACAAATTGTATAGGAAACGTTCTGTCCCAGATAATGGGGGTAATTCTGAGTTGATCGCAGCAGGAACTTTGTTAGCAATTGGGCAAAACCATGTGCACTGCAGGGGAGGCAGATATAACGTGCAGAAAGAGTTAGATTTGGGTGTGGTGTGTTCAATCTGCAATCTAAATTGCAGTGTAAAAATAAAGCAGCCAGTATTTACCCTGCACAGAACAAAATAACCCACTCAAATCTAACTCTCTCTGCACATGTTATATCTGCCTCCCCTGCAGTGCACATGGTTTGCCCAACTGCTTACAAAGTTCCTGCTGTGATCAACTCAGAATTACCTCTAATGTTTTCGGTCAGGTTACTGAGTGTGCAGTTAGTGGTGCCCCAAACTTATTGGGAAGGTTTGCTGATGATTGCACATGTGGTACCCCTAGCAGGATACTGGGGAATAAGCAAAACCACAAAATGCATGAAACAGAACATTTACTGGCATTATACATTATACAATACTATCAGATTATATAATGTGATAGTATTAGGAATGTTAGGGACCTATGTGAAGAAGTCTCCTGGTCACGGTACATGGGCCCGCATATTTGCGCAAATGTGTGCTAAGAACTTCAATTATACTCCATGTTAATTGTGAGGGTTTATTTAAATTATTCTTACCATCAATGTTCTTAGTGCTAGGAGTGTGCATCTGCATCTCTCTTCCTCCACATAGTATTAGAAGCCTCAGCATGATAGCACCTCTTAATATCTTTAGTAATAGGGTGTGCAGTCCAGGCCCCCCCTTTTCCTCTATATTTGTGTATATATTGTACACTGGAAGGCAAGGCTTCCTTCCACTGGTATTGCCACTTCTCCCTTTTACCCTCAGGTGTTTTAATTAGATAGGTTCCTGCATTTCAGATCACATATTGATAAGGGCACTATTTAGAGGTAAGTCCTGGATAAATTGATATCATGTGATAGTATTAGGAATGTTAGGGACCCATGTGATTAAGTCACCTGGTCACGGTACATGGTCCCGCAAATTTGAGCAACTGTGTGCTAAGAACTTCAATTATACTCCATGTTAATTGTGAGGGTTTATTTAAATAATTTTTACTATCAATGTTCTTAGTGCTAGGAGTGTGCATCTGCATCTCTCTTCCTCCACAAAGTATTAGAAGCCTCAGCATGATAGCACCTCTTAATATCTTTAGTTATAGGATGTGCAGTCCAGCCCCCCCCCCCTCCTGTTTATTATAGACAGCAGGAGGTCATGTCTGCAGGCCAGAGTTGCTTAGTCTGAAGAAAATGTCAAATTTCTTTTCTGGAAAAAGCCATAACATTCCAGACCTTTAAGCTTCGAACAGACTGAAGCAAGTATTTAAATGCCACTGGGGGTCTGGCACGGAAACGCCCCAGATACATCAGACCAAACCATTATTTCTGCTTTTGGAAGGATTAAAATTCACCACCAAAGGAATTTGTGGAAATAATGTTTCCAAGAGTGGCCCTTTTAGCTCCACTCACAGTATAAAACTAAAAAATCAGTAGCATAGTCCTTGCAAGGCCGTAGGTTAAGAACACAGAGGTCAGAACAATAAATTAAGTTTTAATTTCAAGAATAGAAATACTTCAGTGCTTACAGTTAGAAAAATAGATAGTTATAAAGTATATCTGATTATATTTAAAAATACACACAGATTATAATTTTAGAAAATAAAAAGATAAACATTCAGAAATTCCAGAACTTACTAACAAGACCTTATGAGTCCTGCTGTGGGGGCTTTACAGATATAGGAGGTATGAAGCACCCTGACCACATGGATGTCCCCAAAGAGTGCACCCAGAGGATCCACCGAAAACAGACATTTTTATTTCAGCAGCAACTACTCATGACATACACCTCCCTGTCCTTGGGGAGTGTATTCATTCCAAAACCAGAATTAATGGTTTGTCTTCAGGTATCTGATGGGTTTCCCTGCCAGACACTCAAGGGCATTTAATTACTTGCTTCAGTCTGTTTGAAACTTAAGGGTCTTTAATGTTATTGCTTTTACCAGGAAAGAGATTTACCACTTTCTTCAGACTAAATATCTCCGGCCTGTAGACACAACGCCCTGCAATTTATATTAAAAAGACCCCTTCTCAAACCAAGTACACACTTGCCAGTTAATTGCAGACTGGCCTTCTGTAATATAGTTTTACACAAGGCATGTTGGAAGGTGAAACAGAAAAATTGCATTTTCATATATAGTTGTACATCACACCTATTCAAGATACAATGTTGCAACTTAAATTTTTCATATAGAATATACCTTGCGACAATTTGCAATTTGATGAAGTCCATTGACTATATGCGTTGGGGCATGGCCTGGTAATGTTTTACATCCTCCTTGATCATCTCCATTTTTACTGTAATGGTGTCCCAGCGTGCTGGATTGGGTAATTTTATATATATATATATATATATATATATATATATAAAGTCACACGTCGCATTCACTGGTCTGCTAAAAAGAATTCACATCACACTTTGTATGTTTGTTCAACATGTGCTTGATGAAAGACATAAGTTGAAATGCTGAGCAAACATACAGTGTGTGTTGTGATTTCTTATTAGAAGACCATTGAGTGCCCCGTCTGACTTTAAATATTATGAGGCTACATAATTAATCTATAGGGATATTGTAGGAAGCTGAGACACAAGCAAATACCTTGATTATAGCAATTACCAATATTGACTAATATAAAATTATGGGTTTGAAAATAAAATGATATATGATAAGAAAGTATCCTAACTATAAAACAAATTGCAAGGTTGCAAGAAATTAAAATTCAGACATTAATGAATTATAAAGCGTAATCATCAATAAGGTTATTGGGCACAGTAAAGCTTTAAAAATGAAAAAAGGGCTGTTACAAATGAATTTAACATAAATGAATATGCATACCAATGTTTCTATATAATAAGAGATGTGAAAAGAGATATATAACTTTGCAAAAATAAATATAAACCTCCTTAGAATGGTGATAATAAAATACAATATGTGCCAGAAAAGTTAAAAGACAGCACATAAATATATGAACAATTATTAAAACAAGTAGCAACAGTTTAAACAAGATTTACAGTAAAATCATGAATCTATTTTTTTCTTACACAATACTATTTTTTTCTAATTTTGTAAACAATATTTTACCCAACAAATGAATTCCCAAAAGAAAATATGTTTAAATAAAGTTGAAATTAAGATTGATAAGTTTTAATAATATCTAAATTGGTGGTCCCATGTGCACTAAATTTAAAGAACTCACTTTGCTTTTGGTGTTCTATTATATATGTATCTTTAGAGACCCTTATGGAGCCATTACTACAGTTATAATTAAAATATATAACAATCCCAGGCAACGCAAAGTAATCACTTTGCATAAATTAATTATTACAAGACTGAAATATTGAAAATAACCTTAGCATTAAATACTAATTAAATTAGATTTGCAGTCAACACTCAAGGATATATGTTGCTTGAACATTTACAAAGCATCTATATTTTTTATAAATTGACTATAATTATAATATATGTTAAAACCTTGCATACCTTTGAACTGCTGTTGTATTTTTTGTTAAGACTGCATACTATCACATAAAGTAGTAATTTATGCCCACCAGTGTAACCTATTAATAATAGGTCATTTGTAACTATTTCTGGACAATTTTTCCATTTTACAGTCCTGATTTTTCTGTAGCTACGTAATGTAAAAGAACACAATGGCACTTGTCAAGCAGCTGCTATTTAAGGTATGTTTCAAACTCCTAATGATAAATGCGCACAATAAAAAGGATAGAACTGAGCTAGTGGGTATCAAATAATCGAAAAATATAAAATTAGATTAATTAGATGTAGAACTGCAGCTTGGAAAAAAACAATATATTTAATAAGAAATTAAAACATACTTCTAATTGATAGACAGTGAAAAGCACATATTCAAAGTTAATTTGATGCATTTTTTCAAAATATTCAATTTCATCCATTCATAGCCATCAATGTGGACAATGTGAGCCAGGGATGGATCTAGACTTTTATGTTAGGGGGGGCGGTTTACTGTTTAATCTTGACTCCTCCCCTCTCCAGTCTCAACTCCTCCCATCTGCAATCCTAACTCCTCCTCTCTCAATTTCTGAAAAACTGAACTTTTTGAGTGAGACTGAGATAGAGTTTTGTGATTGTTCTATGTACATGTGTCTGTGTTGTGGGGTATATGTATTTATTAGCCCTAGTAGCCACAAATACGAAAGTGAGGGGCAAATGCTCTGTAACCCTTGTTCTCCTGGCTCCTCTGTGCTGATGTGGTATAGAATGCAGCACATCATTCTGCCTCAGGCTCTCCCCGGAGAGCGCTCCTCTGCTCAAAAGTGGGCGTGGCTATGACTGTTAGGTGGGGCGGTCACCCCCTTCGCCCCCCCTAAATCCGGCCCTGATGTCAGCTTATTGTAATAGGTATTGTTATCCTATAAATTGGACAAGACAGTCAATACGCATTTGGCTCAATCTGTACACATCAGTCAGATGGTATTTTTGTATAATCATAAATGTGTGCAATTCTGTTGAAATATCTAGCAGGTGAAGTAGAATTAAGCAGTTTATAGAGGGGCTGATCAGTGCAAACCTTATTTAGCAAGAAATCTTCACAAAAGATTTCTGGCCAATGGCATAAATACACCAAATATAATAGAACAGTGATCTCACCAGTGGTCCAATAAAGGCTCAACACATTTCTGTGTGGAAAAAGCCCACACTTTTCTCAGGAGCATGCTACTATTAGCACAGCTCTTTCCTTTTTTTGTGAGCATAGCATTTGAACTGGAATGTATGAGCCTTCCATCTCTATTCCACAAACCTTGTAATGGCTATAGATCTGCACCTTAATGGAAGTACTGTCCAAACAGAAATAAAATAAGTCATGTGTTTTCAGTTATAATAAATGACAGTGTAAAGATCTAGTGTTGTTTAAAAAATTATTGCACAAAAGAATTATTATTAGGCAAATGTGGTGATAATGTGTTTTCCAAACAAAAATCCAGCAGAAATGGAACAGTTACTTTCATCAGTAAACTCTTAGTTGTATTTAGGCATTTATCCATAAATAATGTATGAACCTATATTATTCAATTATATTATATACATTCTAATTCAATACAGTATGATGAGAAATAAAAAATCATGAACTAGATATTGAGATTGCTTGAGAGATAGTCAAGAGGTGTGAAGGTAATTAAAAGTGTGTCAACAAACAAATAGTTTTACATTTAATAACAGTTTAAAATGCTCAAGAGAAATTAAACTGGTATTGGGGATTTAAAACTTGTTAACAGAATAGATCCATGATCAGTAATCATGACGTCTGAGTCTGATGAATACCAAACATCACTAAGGAAAGCTAATATTCACAAATATACCCATACCGTGGTCAACAATAAAAAATTCAGAGCATATGGTCATTCAGGACACAGAGACTTTTCACCTGCACAAAGCTCTGAGTGTATTGTGCATCAAACAGTTACCTTGTATTAGCTATTAAAGGATGGGTAATTGTAAACTGCACCTGGATTCCACAGTTTACAAATAATAATCAGTTTGGATTTAAAAAGTTTTTTTTATTCATAAAATTATTATTAAAAAGCCCTTATAGCATGAACACAAGGTAATAATACATATAATGAAACATACACAAATAAAAACAATATTGAAATGCATTATAACTGCATTGGTTAGTTTGTAGCAGAGTTGTTAGATAAAGTGTTTCATATGGTAGAGTCTTATTCTCAAATGGTAACTAACAATATAGCAGACAGACCACCTCTCTATGGCTAGTATGTATACAGGAGTTATCAGCTTACTTGTTTTCGTTGTGACACTACAGACCTAGCAGTAATGTCCCTTTCTGTAGGTATGATAAACTGGTACTGTAGGGTATGGCTCTGTCTGCACTCAGTAGCTGGTGGTCTGGTTGTGACTTGGTGAGCACTATATGGTAATTACCCCTGCCGTGGATCTGGGTGCTTTATGCTACAGGAGTCTGGTTAAACAAAGCTGAATGGCTTATGTCCCAAGTGTCCTCAGGTCCGTTGATTGGATACGACTTTCTGGGAACAGGTGCCAAATTGCTCAGTCTCTGGTGCAGGTGTGCATGGGGTGAAGTCCATAACGGGTTTTCTCAAAAAATACACCTCTAAGGGTCCTTGTTTTTAAACCCCACAGAGATTTAATTTAAACTGCAGCAGGTTACCACAGCAAGCATGTATCATATCCTTTAGCACCTGACCAGAAGGTCTTGGATATAAGCATAGCAATCAGGTGGATGATATCGCCCTTGGTTTTTTAATTACAGTATCTGGTTTATTTTTTACCTTGCAGTAGCTACTCTACCAGATTCTTATTTGTTGTTAAGAGTATACGGTAAATGTTTGTAGCATACATTTAGAACATTTTCTTAAAAATGATGCTAAGTAAATATATTATTATTTATAAGCTTTTCATGTTTATGATTCTCTTTATTCCCTTAGTAGTACTCAAGAGAATTCTCAAACAACTCGTTTGTGGAATTGTGCCACAATGCAAATGATAAAAATATATTTTCATTTGTTTTAGATTACTATTAATTATAAACAAATACAGCATTTTGCCAAAGGAAGCATTTTTATTTCAAATTAAATCACAGCATCTTAAACAATGTGTTGCTGTTTATTATGGTTGCATTATATTCCTAATGGATTTACTATAGAAATATTTAAAAATGGCATCTAAAAAAGTGATTCATTCTATTAATCTAGAACTAATTAAACATACACCTTTCTGTTTGTGCTTCATTTGGCACAAAGGGGTAAATGTATGAAATGAAGATATGGGGTACCTCCCATGTATTAATGCAGCAGTGTGTGCAAGGTGACAGCGACGCTATGCGTCCCTGTCCTTATTGGTGCTGCTATCTAAAAATAGCATGCCAATATGCGGAGGTAATGTATGAACGGTCAACATCGCTGACCATTCCGACACCTGCAGCAATAGGTTTCAACAGCTGCAGGTGTTGATGCCCTATTTTCACAGCAGGGACAGAGCTATCTCCGGTTGTGGCGGATGCTGGCTTTGGGATGCACAAGAGGGACTTCACAATAATAGCAAGATCCCGCATGTGAAAAGTGTAGCTGGCTGGTCAGAAAGGCGCAGCGCATTAGCACTAAGCTGATGCACTGTGTGCTCAGATGGGCATTGCCTGTGGGGGGATTTTTCACTCCCCCACTCTGGCAGACAAGATGATAATACATCTTGGCAATGTACCTTCCTGCTTCACTATGGTAATGATGCAAAGCAGGAAGTGATAGAGATCAGTGCCTTAATAATACATCTGCCCCAAAATGCTTAGCATGGCTTAGATGCTACACCACTAGTAGTGATTGGATGGATTAACATTTTTTTTATCCTGCTAAAGAATTCATATAAAGTAGCAGATTAAAGTAGATTATCTGAAGAAGAATCACAATGTGTATCTTATTTGCCAATTATATTGCATGGCTAGCTTGGCTATATGGTTAAATTGAGGATAGGTGAATGTGGACACAAATGTACTGTACATTTTTGCTGACTGCTACTTGCAGACAAGAGGGCCACACTCTTATACTGTATGTGCACCAATCAGGGTGTAGAAGTACTTGTATCCACAGTAAAAGAAGGCTTTTGCAACTTTGAGGTAATCAGGATTCCAAAATGACTCGTTTTTAATTGTTTGCGATATCAAATCTGAACTATTAAGGACGGTGTCTTTCATACTAAAAAAAATGTAATTTCTAACAAGGATTATATACATTATGTACCTCATGATATCCCACAGCCTAATTTCATGTACATTTTAAATAAACAGACCCCTCTGCAATGTTAATTTATTTTAGTGTTATCCTGGAAAATGTACAAGCAGATTGATTTTTCCCCATGAGACAGGCAGGTAAAAACATCACTGCAGTAATTTATGGAGAAAAAGTTTTTCATAGACAAATAACACAGAAAAGCAGTTTCCCTCCTACACTGACATATGTTACAAACATCAGCTTCATCAGAATCTGACAGGAACAGAAACAGAGTCCTTGTCTTTCAAATGTAGACATATACCTGAAGATCTCCTTAAAATTAAATGCAAGAAATGTTATTTAAAGAGCATTGAAAAATAATATAATAATATGACAGAAAAATAATAAAAGCGATTCTCAGAAAGTACTTTTTTTCATACACCATCTGTAGTCATTGGGTCAAAGACAATTGGCTCAGCAATGCAGATACTGTTGGCAGAAATATGGGGAGATGTTACTGAGTTAGGTCCTGAACATGTTAAGTTTTGTACAGATAAATTAATTTTATTTGCAACCAGGAACATATTTGACATATTTTTTCCTATTGTTTGCAAATTTTGCCTAATGTTACCTTAGCTGTTATTGAATGTGGCTTGAATATAAAACTATTTATCACATTTTAGCCTTTATCTGTGAGGTGAGAATGTACAATTTTAACTGCATTTCAAAAATATCTAATATTTAGCTGTGAATTTAATTACTCACAAAAAATGAAGACCCTTGACAATGAGTGCAAGATTAAATATTTTGATTATTATTTGATTTAATAGTCATATTATATTGTGTAAAGTATATAAAATTGATACATTTAATGACAAACATTCAGAAAAAAATTTGTTTTTTTTTGTGTGTTTTTGAGATTATCTAAAAGTATCTTAACTACACCAGAGTTGTAAGGCAACTTAGTACAAGCCTAAAAAAATAGAAAAAAGTGGTTGATGTATTAATAATAGGAGATTGCCAAGCACCTGGCACTTATGCACAGGTCCAAAGTTTAGAAACTGCAGCTGCCTTTCAAAGGAGTAATACAAATATACCAAAAGGTAATGAAGTAAAACAAGATGGCTGCATGAGCTTCTGATTGTTTGAATGATTTCAGTGTATTGTTCAAATGTCTGTGCAATTCGACATTTATTAAAGCGAAATGATTCATTTAAATGAGCATAGGGTAACATACATTAGCAAATGATAAAACCAATAATTTACTAACTAAAACATGAATTATACTGTAAACCAATGATTATTAGGAGCTACAGTAAGTGTTCTCCATCCCAAGGCAATAATCAGTGTTAATTGATGTCCACGAAAATTAATGCTGGATGTTGAAAAGCATGATGTTCTGCAAAAATAGGACACACTAAAGGTATTGCATTAGTAGCAAACATGCACTTCAGTCTTTAAGAATTTACTATACTCTCCCCTGGGTAACAGTTATATAGCCAGTGTGGATTATGATCTTCCAACATATTGAAGAAAGATATTCTCCACAACCACCTGAGTGATATTATAACTGACAATTAATAATCTACCAAAATTATTGACCAGAAAAATGCTATACTATTTTAATAAATTATTTGTTAACCACAATCCTTTGTTTGAATTGGTACTTTTGTTTACATTGTGAATAAAATGGATTTACAACACAGAAGGTGACACATCTGAAATATATTCACCAAAAAAATTATAAACTGTCCTATAAAATATTTTAATTACATTTTATTTCCAATCTATGTTTGATTTTAGCGGTTTCATGGTTCATTATTATGAGTGACTATATAACTGGGTAGCAATATCAGGTTGACAATATTATGAAATTATGATCTTAATTTTTGTCCCAAGCATTCTTCATAATAAATGTGTCACTTTTCTTAACAGATTTGAAGTGTTTTGATAACTGATACTTTATTCTTTTGGGTCATGTCTAATTAGTTTTCATGTAACTTAAAGAAATGCAAAAACTCTTATCAAACATAAATCAAGTCCATAGTGGGACAAAATTAAATAAGCAGATGTGCTAAATGTTCTTACAAGGCTATCAAATGATGTTTCTTCACACAGCTAAATGAAAAATTCATACTTGGCCGGTACTAGAAAGCTTTGTGGTGTGATCTGAACATGATCAACAATTAAACCGAGAGATGATTTTAAAATACAAACAATTTATGTCCTATTCAACTTTAATTTCCATGACAATTTATATCACAGTGACTTGTGATTCAAGCATAAACAAATGAATGTTTGCATTGCTTAACATAAAACTCATACCAAATGTCCCATTTTATAGGGAGACATCAGAGAGAGATTTAGCATCCATCTGTTGCAAATGTCAGAACCAGATTGCACACAAATAATTTAGCACTAGGATCTCCATGAACTTGCTGAAAAAATGTGCTTTTTATTTACTCTAATTTTGACAGTTACATTTCAATTTATGTATCGGGTGCTTTTATAGATACAGTTACAAAAGGAAACTATAAATAGTAGAGAATATTACAGATGGGTAATATGTTGCCATTTGCATGGATTTTTTGCTGTGCATCTGTCAAACTGCCATCCTTTTTTAAGTATGTAAACGTTAATACAAATTATCTTTGCTTAAACATAATTTAAATTGCAAATGCATTTATCTTTTTACTCAGTAGACCATCATTTGTGAAATATTGCATTAATTATTCAGAGCAGCAATCACATACATATGTAAATGTTTAATATTTTTATATAAAAAATGAGTAAAACCTTTTTTTGTATTAAGTACAGATAGTTAAATGTTTTTATTCAGACTTACCACTGTATCCACATTTTTATTGTCTGCAGCAGAAGCAAATTACTTAATTACTTAGTTTTTAGTCTTCAACTTCAGTAATTTTAGGACTAGTCTGAATATGTACTCATCATACTCCTTAGATCAGCTACTATATACAATGGAATCACTTTTGTTTTTCTCAAGTATTAAAAAGGTTCTATTCCCTTTAGAGTAACCTCTTTATATTTATATCCCACAATAATATGCCAACTTTGTTTTGTCTTCTGAAAGAGATCTGCATTTACTAAAGATTACAAAACTGATTTGTTAACTGAAGTTTATCAATCCTCTGTCCCAGAAGACTATATTCATGAAAGACTGCATCCACAATAACATAATTACTGCAAAAGTTTTAAAATACAGTTGTTTTTTACCAATTAGTCTATTTTTCTTTGTTCAGATTAATAATTATGCTTTCAGACTAACGACCTTACAAATCCCAATAAAAATTATATCCATTGCTAGTAATATTCAAAAGATTACATTACCAGGGTTTTCAACTTCACAAAAGTGGATTTACAGTGAGACTTTATCTTCATCCATATTTAAAAATTATAGGATTGGGAAATACCTATGATGGATACTAGGAAGACACACTTTGGTGGATCTTACCATTATTGATTCTTTAATTGTGTTTCAATAAGATACAAAGCAGAAGAGAATACTCATAATAATGCATGCTCACTCACGATAAAATGTATAAAAAAAGTTAAGTGATTAACTATTAACTTTGTCAAACTCAGTAGTTAGGGTGTTAATGCTGTTTGGTTCCGCCACTAGAGAGTATGTTGCTGACTCCAACAAACAAAGAGGGAGGTACCCAACCAAGATAAGATACACAAATCTACAACAATGTAAATGGAGGATGTTTATTATCAGAGTATGATATTTCAACCAATAACAAATAGAATAAATAAATTAACTTGGTTATTCATTGGAAATTATCACTAAACTAATTGTATACCTAGGCTTACACATCTACCTCTCACATAGTTCACTGACACAGTAATATCACCAAGTGTTGCAAACTTTGCTAATGCAGCAAATTTTTAGACATGGATCATAACTGGATTTAATATTTCTCAGATATAAAGCATAAGTAAAGCAACAAAGAAACAGGTGCTAATGGACAGAGAGTCTGTAAATAGAAAATCTACTGTATGTACTTTACTAAACAAAGCATTGACAAAAAGTGGGTACAATGTCTCCTAAAATTAAACAATAACAAGGCATAAAAATTGCAGCACTCAATATGGACCGTAGTTCCAAAGAAAAAAGTAAAATCCAATGCAAGTACTATATAACGTGCAAGTAGGTAATAAAGATTTATTATATAATGAGATAAAAAAACATTATTCCATGGCACTCAGCTATCCCTAGATATGGGGTGCAACACATTGTTACTGTAAATAGAAATCACAGAAGCTCTGCACTCACTAGATGAACTAACAATAATAAACAGTGGAGTGTTAGTTCATGTATTGAGCAATGCATTTAAGTCTGCAGGTCCTTGTTTTGTATAATGAGATATAATTTTTAAAACTATTGTATAATTGCTCTCAGGTGTAAAATATGCATACATATAAAAATAGACACAGAACTAGTGAAACACTACAGTATCAAAGCACTGGATATTTTATACCAAATAGTCAGCCAAGGATCCATAGAGACAAAAAAGTGACAATTATGAAAAGTCTCATATGGATGTAATTAAACTATTGCCAATGATGAAATATCTTCTTAATACAGAAGTAGAAGATCCAAAGGAACCAAATCCAGACATAGACAGAGATGACATAAACATGAAAAAGCCATATAACATCAAGAAAAATCAAAAACGATCTGCTCAATAAATATGGCAGCTCTCAATTCTTGATATTTGTAAATAATGTGTTAATTGAGCTTAATAGTATGCCTTAGATGCCTATAAAGTACCTCACAGCAATTTTGTGCAGCCCATCTTTATGTTTATATGATAAGTACAGTTTAAATGGAAGCAACTTGGTGAAACGATATGAACAGTTAGTTATAAAGTTCTAAAAGTAGATAATCAAAGCAAGAGATCCAAACACACCCAATGGTCATGGTCCACTTGAAAGCTAACAAGGACAATTTCACATGTGCACCTCAAAAGGCCATTTAAATGGTCATCTATGCAGGATCTTGCAAGTCTCTGTCTCTGGACTCCCTGATCAGTGATTGTTCTGTAGTGGAATAAGAGCCGCTGATGTAGTAAGCTGGTACTGTATTTATTATGAACAAAATTATCTGGCAAGCTCTAGTGGCCACTCA
The DNA here is from genome assembly GCF_028390025.1 of Pseudophryne corroboree. Taxonomy (NCBI): domain Eukaryota; kingdom Metazoa; phylum Chordata; class Amphibia; order Anura; family Myobatrachidae; genus Pseudophryne; species Pseudophryne corroboree. The sequence continues at coordinate 485,375,188 of NC_086448.1, forward strand.
TAGGACAGTGAGCAGTGAACAGTGACTGATGTGTTTCATTCTGTACTGGTTAGAAAAACTTTCAGTGTATCCTACAGTAGATGTGGGGATTTCCTCAGAATTTCCAAATTCAGGGATTAGAATATACACTGTGTCTCAAACAGGCCACTTCAATACATGGATAAGCTACAGTAAATGTCAGATGATAGCTGCAAACATAAGCAACAGGAACAAGACCAATAACAAGTACAGGGACAGGAAAAAATAACAGGAAGTCATAGGCTTCAGCCATCTAGGTGTCACAGGCTGCGGCCCGTGTCTCCGGCAGCACCCCAGATGTTGCTAGGTGACTGGGATACTTGTATCTTTCCTCCCTGGCCGCTGGCTCCACGACAACTAGGATGCTGGGCCGATGCAGCTGAAGGGGTTGGCAAGCAACGGGGAAGCCCGAGGGTTCTGTGAGTCTTGCAGGAAGTTGGTGGACAAGCAGGAGCACGGTTGCAGGTGATGTTTAATTTGGGCAGGCTTGGCTGTACTGTGGTTCTGATTGGTTCATGCTCCATTTATATTCCCTGCCTATCATTCCTTGCTGGTCATAGGTTCCTGGCTGAGTCTTTTGGTACTAGTTCTGGCCTGTGGATACCTAGACTGGTTACATACTATAGTCCACTGCATAGTTTCTGTGTCCAGCTCCGTGTCAGCTGCATAGTCTGTCATGTTTTTCTCATCTATCATTTCATCCAGCATATTCCTTGTCTGTTTTCTGTGTAGTTACGTGTTTCCTCTGTGTTTAATTCCTCCTGCCTTTCTCCGTATCCCTACTACCTCTAGCTCAACCTGTTGGTTCAGAGTCCTCAGTGTTCTATGCTCTTTATTTCTCCCTAAACTCAATAGTTCATATTCCATCAGCCTTGTCTCTCTCCCATCTTTATATCCTTGGCTCTCCCGATTTTCCTTGGCACCGTAGTGTCATTATCTTTCTCTTTTCTTTGTGCTACTCACCTCCTCTTTTGTGTTCATCTTCCTATCAGCATTGATTCAGGTCACTCATGGTTAAGCTCATGCTACCATCAGTGGCGTAAGTCCTGGTGGCATCCCAGTACCAGTAGGCATATCACGCTTTATGGGAAAAGCAGCTATTATAGTCTAGAAGACCTGCTGGTCTGTTCTATGAGTCTTGTCCTGGGTGTACAGGGGTCACTGCCCAGAAGATCTCTGAAGCCTCCTTGGAAAGAAGATTCCTTAGTTGTAACAGTAGTTGTATGAGCTCACAAAGGGTGCAATTCAAAGTCCCACACAAACCATACACAATGCTGACATTCACGTTGCGTGATTATTTGCAACTGTACATGCACTATGCACTAAAATTCCTAAAACTCTTACGATGCACAAAGTGAGACTCACAGTATCAGTATTGTGGTGGAAAAGTGATGGACATCCCTGGGCAGTGACTGGGAGATGGCTAGAAATGCACGCAAAAATTGTCTTTTCAGTAGGCATGTTGTTGAAGTGACATGGGCATATCTACAGATGCCAACAGATGCACCAGCATAGGAGGCTATAGTTGGACAGAAAACTGCACATGCCATAGGTCTGGTACAAGTTTTGATAGTGTGACCAATGTTGGCATCAAAGGATGCACCAACCAGAATTACTGCATGTATGGATACTAAAAGAGGGCATCTCAGTCCTAACACAGTCCTAACACATTTGGTCACATGGATGTATACAATTGAAGATTATACAGTGGCATTTGCATAAAATCGCAGAAGGCAACTATCAATAGATGATGCCAGGTGTGCTTCTGTGTCTGACTCAGGCCCACAATGATATGGTAATTATTGCTGGGAGAGCAATGATTTAAAAGTCAGTTGCAGGTGTAGTTCTTTACTGTCTATAAGATGAGATTTAGTAAGTAACCACAGGAATGGCATACAACACACACATCCATCTCTAGTAGTAGTGTTGAAGTTACTTACGATTCCTAGATGATTCCCGTAATACAGTCTACAGTGCTGTAAATATTTTCAGGTATCTAATGTAACATTTTCACCATCAATGTTTACCATTGATGGTGAAACTGAGAGTGACCATTGATGGTATCAAACTATGCAAAGGAGGACCATCAATCTATGTAATGTAACAAAATAAATACCCCCCTTTTTCTTTTATGTTACCTGTACAACTCTGTATATTGAATACTACAAGAAGGATTTTAATTCCTATATATAATATCGTACCATCTGTAAGTCCTAACCAGGATATGGTTAAACACTGTATAATAATTAAGGATACAAACTTAAATATTAGCTACTACTACTGGCTATTTGCAAATGTCTCTAAACAGGTGAGTGGGAATGCCCATTGGCCAGCCAGACTGTCAATCAGTCATGCTGGTACAGTATCTTGGATAAGACAATCTGAGTGTGACTACTGATTGACTAGAAAATATATAAATCAAGCCAATGCAATATGATTGGCAGGTGTGTCACTGATACATAAATGTGACACATAACAGAAATAACACATACCCATTAAGCAGTTTAATCAATAAATAGCAACTGATCACAGACCACTGAGATACTCCCTGTACCTGTCTTTCACTTGCCAGCTGGTCTCTGTTAATTAGTTCAGAGATTGGGCCTAATTCAGATCTGATAGCAGCAGTAAATTTGTTAGCAGTTGGGCAAAACCATGTGCACTGCAGGAGGAGCATATATAACATGTGCAGAAAAAGTTAGATTTGGGTGTGTTCAATCTGAAATGTAAATTGCAGTGTAAAAATAAAGCAGCCATTATTTACCCTGCACAGAAACAAAATAACCCACCAAAATCTAACTCTCTCTGCAAATGTTATATCTGCCCTTTTGAAGTGCACATGGGCGCTCATTCCGAGTTGTTCGCTCGCTAGCTGCTTTTAGCAGCATTGCACACGCTAAGCCGCCGCCCTCTGGGAGTGTATCTTAGCTTAGCAGAACTGCGAACGAAAGACTCGCAGAATTGCGAATAGAAATGTCTTAGCAGTTTCTGAGTAGTTCCAGACTTACTCAGCCATTGCGATCAGTTCAGTCAGTTTCGTTCCTGGTTTGACGTCACAAACACACCCAGCGTTCGCCCAGACACTCCCCCATTTCTTCAGACACTCCCGCGTTTTTCCCAGAAACGCCAGCGTTTTTTCTCACACTCCCAGAAAACGGCCAGTTTCCGCCAAGAAACACCCACTTCCTGTCAATCACACTACGATCACCAGAATGATGAAAAATCCTTGTTATGCCGTGAGTAAAATACCAAACTTTTGTGTAAAATAACTAAGCGCATGCGCTCTGCGAACCTTGCGCATGCGCAGTAAGCGACTAATCGCAATATAGCGAAAATCGGCAACGAGCGAACAACTCGGTATGACCCCCATGGTTTTGCACAACTGCTAACAAATTTGCTGCTGCGATCAGATCTGAATTACCCTCATTGTTTACTACCTAACACACAACCTACAGCAGCAATTGCACAGCCAGAGAACAAGCTTATCATCTCCACCTCCTTACAGTATCTCCTGGATATTGCAATTTATGCTAATGCCTATTATAATAATTAGATGACTGAACTATTTTGAGGTTGGAAATAAGTGTAACCTTGTTTTTTGTATTTGAAGATATTTACAAATGGATATATTACATTTCTAGCCAGCTAAGCTGATATACAAACAGTTGAAGTTTTTTTTATCTATCCTGTGCCATTGGGCTAATGAATAGCCAAGAGCTATACTATTAAAAATAAATTAATATGATTGATTGCAGTTTGATTGTGTTTACACCTGCTTAGCTAACTATTCATAATCGAGTACAATTGTTCCTTCAAACAAAATATGTTTAGAAAAAAGAGAGTTAATTTTACTATGATTTTTTAATATAACTGGTGCTGACATTTCTTAATTTGACTGTTCTATCACCTTTACTATATACTATAAAATATTATTTTGCCTCTCTCTCCTATATTACACACTCAAAGAGTACATCTTGAAAAACTGATAGGAAAGGTGGTTATACATTGTGTTCTTGCACCAGTTTTGTCCTGACATGTGGTTGGGGACTGAATGGGGGAAATTTGCTAACCATCAATTTTGCGTGATTGGCATTTTTTTTTGATGAATAAGCAGCAATTTTTGGTAATTGATAATTTACTAAGGATTCATTCATGATAATATCACGTTTGAAAACACTAAATCAATGCACAGTTTTTTCATCGTATTCACATACTGTAGAACAAGTATTTTTTGCCTAAGCACCCCCAAAGTCTCAGAAAATTCACAAATTAAATGCTCTTCAATGCACCACTGCCAAAAATAGAAACATGTGAAATCCATTGTAAGTAACACTATACTTATCAGAACACTAATAAAAGCTCACCAGCTCACATATAGCACGCGCTTTCTGCTATAAGTCATGGCACATGCAGGTTATGGAGTAGTCTAGATGCAGGCAGTGGCTTTAATTGGCCTGCATCAGCTGACTGAAAGGGCACAAGAGCAACAAACATTACAGAAAAACCTGCAGGTATGGGTACTGCAGAGCCTACGTAGGCCTAGGTTCTTACATGGGTAGTTGAACCTCAATTCAGTAATGTTGAGTTCATACAGATGTTCTGCCTCAATCACAACAACTTAATGCATCTGTATGTCCTTCTCAAAACTCACCATGGTCATGGGCCTTAACAGGCCTACACAAATTGTTGGCTGCTCTGCACTTCTTGGCTACTTGGAGCTTTCTGTCAGTCATGAGGAGGGTGGTAGGCATCTACCAACATACCTTCTCTTGCTAATAGGCCAAGTCCTTGCCACAATCAAGACCCTCTCCAGCACCTATATCTGCTTCGCTATACAGGAGTCACAATAGCATGATGTAAGGTTAGCTTTTAATAGGATCACAGACATGCCAAATGTCCTGGGTGCTATAAACTGCATGCACATTGAGCTGAGACTACCTCAAGCAAAAGCACATGTGTTTCTGAATTGCTACCACACCTATTACACCAATGTTCAGATGGTTTGTGATGCAAATCAAAGAATTGAAAGCATTGTGGTCAGCTATCATGGCTCATGCCATGATTCCTTTAATTCAGTCAGTCATACATATATATATATGCAAAGTTTGAGGTGGGAAAATGCTGGAGGTATGGCTGATTGGTAAGTACACATCCCTTTGGTTACTTCATCAATATACACCTACAAATTTACTCATGTTAATGTTCACTTTTTTTACAGGGGCTCAGGGTATGGATGTTTCTCCTTGCTTCTGACTCCATTGTCATTTCCTGATAGTCCTGCTGAGATCACTTGATCTTTGATAAAACATATATTAGAGATGAGCGGGTTCGGTTTCTCTGAAACCGAACCCGCACGAACTTCATGTTTTTTTCACGGGTCCGAGCAGACTCGGATCCTCCCGCCTTGCTCGGTTAACCCGAGCGCGCCCGAACGTCATCATGACGCTGTCGGATTCTCGCGAGACTCGGATTCTATATAAGGAGCCGCGCGTCGCCGCCATTTTCACACGTGCATTGAGATTGATAGGGAGAGGACGTGGCTGGCGTCCTCTCCATTAGAAATTAGATTAGAAGAGAGAGAGAGATTGTGCAGAGTCAGACAGAGTTTACCACAGTGACCAGTGCAGTTGTTGTTAGTTAACTTTTATTTATTTTAATATAATATATCCGTTCTCTGCTATATCCGTTCTCTGCCTGAAAAAAAACGATACACAGCAGCAGCCAGTCACACAGTGTGACTCAGTCTGTGTGCACTCAGCTCAGCCCAGTGTGCTGCACATCAATGTATAAAAGGCAAAGCTTATAATAATTGTGGGGGAGACTGGGGAGCACTGCAGGTTGTTATAGCAGGAGCCCCCAGGAGTACATAATATTATATTAATTTAAAATTAAACAGTGCACACTTTTGCTGCAGGAGTGCCACTGCCAGTGTGACTAGTGGTGACCAGTGCCTGACCACCAGTATAGTAGTATATTGTTGTATGTATTGTATACTATCTCTTTATCAACCAGTCTATATTAGCAGCAGACACAGTACAGTGCGGTAGTTCACGGCTGTGGCTACCTCTGTGTCGGCAGTCGGAACTCGGCAGGCAGTCCGTCCATCCATAATTGTATTACAATATATACCACCTAACCGTGGTATTTTTTTTTCTTTCTTTATACCGTCGTCATAGTGTCATACTTGTTACGAGTATACTACTATCTCTTTATCAACCAGTGTACAGTGCGGTAGTTCACGGCTGTGGCTACCTCTGTGTCGGCAGTCGGCAGGCAGTCCGTCCATCCATAATTGTATTATTATTATAATATATACCACCTAACCGTGGTTTTTTTTTCATTCTTTATACCGTCATAGTGTCATACTAGTTGTTACGAGTATACTACTATCTCTTTATCAACCAGTGTACAGTGCGGTAGTTCACGGCTGTGGCTACCTCTGTGTCGGCAGTCGGCAGGCAGTCCGTCCATCCATAATTGTATTATTATTATAATATATACCACCTAACTGTGGTATTTTTTTTTCTTTCTTTATACCGTCGTCATAGTGTCATACTAGTTGTTACGAGTATACTACTATCTCTTTATCAACCAGTGTACAGTGCGGTAGTTCACGGCTGTGGCTACCTCTGTGTCGGCAGTCGGCAGGCAGTCCGTCCATCCATAATTGTATTATTATTATAATATATACCACCTAACCGTGGTTTTTTTTTCATTCTTTATACCGTCGTCATAGTGTCATACTAGTTGTTACGAGTATACTACTATCTCTTTATCAACCAGTGTACAGTGCGGTAGTTCACGGCTGTGGCTACCTCTGTGTCGGCAGTCGGCAGGCAGTCCGTCCATCCATAATTGTATTATTATTATAATATATACCACCTAACCGTGGTTTTTTTTCCATTCTTTATACCGTCGTCATAGTGTCATACTAGTTGTTACGAGTATACTACTATCTCTTTATCAACCAGTGTACAGTGCGGTAGTTCACGGCTGTGGCTACCTCTGTGTCGGAACTCGGCAGGCAGTCCGTCCATCCATAATTGTATTATATACCACCTAACCGTGGTTTTTTTATACCACCTAACCGTGGCAGTCCGTCCATAATTGTATACTAGTATCCAATCCATCCATCTCCATTGTTTACCTGAGGTGCCTTTTAGTTCTGCCTATAAAATATGGAGAACAAAAAAGTTGAGGTTCCAAAATTAGGGAAAGATCAAGATCCACTTCCACCTCGTGCTGAAGCTGCTGCCACTAGTCATGGCCGAGACGATGAAATGCCAGCAACGTCGTCTGCCAAGGCCGATGCCCAATGTCATAGTACAGAGCATGTCAAATCCAAAACACCAAATATCAGAAAAAAAAGGACTCCAAAACCTAAAATAAAATTGTCGGAGGAGAAGCGTAAACTTGCCAATATGCCATTTACCACACGGAGTGGCAAGGAACGGCTGAGGCCCTGGCCTATGTTCATGGCTAGTGGTTCAGCTTCACATGAGGATGGAAGCACTCAGCCTCTCGCTAGAAAAATGAAAAGACTCAAGCTGGCAAAAGCAGCACAGCAAAGAACTGTGCATTCTTCGAAATCCCAAATCCGAATTCCGAGCCCACCCGCTGGCGGTGATGCAGGGCAGTCTGGAGCGACTGCTGATGCTGACATCTGGTCCGGACTGAAGGACCTGACAACCATTACGGACATGTCGTCTACTGTCACTGCATATGATTCTCTCACCATTGATAGAATGGTGGAGGATTATATGAGTGACCGCATCCAAGTAGGCACGTCACACAGTCCGTACTTATACTGGCAGGAAAAAGAGGCAATTTGGAGGCCCTTGCACAAACTGGCTTTATTCTACCTAAGTTGCCCTCCCACAAGTGTGTACTCCGAAAGAGTGTTTAGTGCCGCCGCTCACCTTGTCAGCAATCGGCGTACGAGGTTACATCCAGAAAATGTGGAGAAGATGATGTTCATTAAAATGAATTATAATCAATTCCTCCGCGGAGACATTGACCAGCAGCAATTGCCTCCACAAAGTACACAGGGAGCTGACATGGTGGATTCCAGTGGGGACGAATTGATAATCTGTGAGGAGGGGGATGTACACGGTGATATATCGGAGGATGATGATGAGGTGGACATCTTGCCTCTGTAGAGCCAGTTTGTGCAAGGAGAGATTAATTGCTTCTTTTTTGGTGGGGGTCCAAACCAACCCGTCATTTCAGTCACAGTCGTGTGGCAGACCCTGTCACTGAAATGATGGGTTGGTTAAAGTGTGCATGTCCTGTTTTGTTTATACAACATAAGGGTGGGTGGGAAGGGCCCAAGGACAATTCCATCTTGCACCTCTTTTTTCTTTTATTTTTCTTTGCGTCATGTGCTGTTTGGGGAGGGTTTTTTGGAAGGGACATCCTGCGTGACACTGCAGTGCCACTCCTAGATGGGCCCGGTGTTTGTGTCGGCCACTAGGGTCGCTTATCTTTCTCACACAGTCAGCTACCTCATTGCGCCTCTTTTTTTCTTTGCGTCATGTGCTGTTTGGGGAGGGTTTTTTGGAAGGGACATCCTGCGTGACACTGCAGTGCCACTCCTAGATGGGCCAGGTGTTTGTGTCGGCCACTAGGGTCGCTAATCTTACTCACACAGCTACCTCATTGCGCCTCTTTTTTTCTTTGCGTCATGTGCTGTTTGGGGAGGTTTTTTTGGAAGGGACATCCTGCGTGACACTGCAGTGCCACTCCTAGATGGGCCCGGTGTTTGTGTCGGCCACTAGGGTCGCTAATCTTACTCACACAGCTACCTCATTGCGCCTCTTTTTTTCTTTGCGTCATGTGCTGTTTGGGGAGGGTTTTTTGGAAGGGACATCCTGCGTGACACTGCAGTGCCACTCCTAGATGGGCCCGGTGTTTGTGTCGGCCACTAGGGTCGCTGAGCTTAGTCATCCAGCTACCTCGGTGCAAATTTTAGGACTAAAAATAATATTGTGAGGTGTAAGGTGTTCAGAATAGACTGAAAATGAGTGTTAATTATGGTTATTGAGGTTAATAATACTATGGGATCAAAATGACCCCCAAATTCAATGTTTTAAGATGTTTTTTAGGGTTTTTTGAAAAAACCACCCGAATCCAAAACACACCCGAATCCGACAAAAAAAATTCGGTGAGGTTTTGCCAAAACGCGGTCGAACCCAAAACACGGCCGCGGAACCGAACCCAAAACCAAAACACAAAACCCGAAAAATTTCAGGCGCTCATCTCTAACATATATTTGGCCTATTAAAATCCAGGATCCGTTGTCTTGATATAATGTCAGGAACTAAGGTGTAGAGTATTGATAAGATCTGTGACATTGTGCACTGCTGCAGCATGTTGCATCATCTGTGCCTAAATCAACCACCTCCCCCAGATTATCCAATGTGCAGAGAGCAGGCAGGGCTACTGGTTTCATCTGGCAACTCTGTGAACACAGAGAGTGGGTGGCAGGTTAGGTCCTCGTTGATAGTCAACTACTTTTCAGTAAGTATTTCACACAAAATTGCAATATCAAAAGAAAAGAAAAATGTGCTTCCTAAAAATTAACATTTGTATCTGCAGCCACTGCAAAGCCTGTATTTCCACCTGAAAACTGTGACCAGTACTGAAAATGAGCTTACCATTACCCATGTCACTCAGGAAAAAAATATATGAATGTATGCTGCCATACACAATGATATGTCAGTATATTTACACAATTGTGACCCAAAGTACACAAAGACAATTTACACTTCTTTTCATGTGCATAATGTTTCCAATGAAGTCATTGCATGTGAAAAAGGCTTCACACTCAAAACAATATTGTCCCCAAATCCAAAAAAAGAGTTTCACCAGGTTTTATTTAGAGATGAACGGGTTTGGTTTTACTAGGTTTTACTCGGATTTACTCGGTTCTCAAAACGGCATCTTATTGGCTCACGGATGTCTCGTGTTTTGGATAGCCAATAAGATGCCGTATAGAGAACCAAGTAAATCCAAGCACAACTGAGTAAAACCCGAACCCGCTCATCTCTAGTTTTATTTGGTATAGACCACAAAATAATGTTGCTCCAGTGTGGTGTTTATGCATGTGAAATAATACAGAATTAAATTTCAAGTTCAAATAACAATAAATGTGGCTGTTTTCACCCTCACAAATAATAAGAAACATAAGAATGTGACCAGCTGAACAAAACAACCAGGAATGCTTATTCCAGCATACAATGGGGGTCATTCGAGTTGATAGCTCACTAGCTACTTTTAGCTGCTGTGCAAACGCATAATCGCCGCCCACGGGGGAGTGTATTTTTGCTTTGCAAGTGTGCGAATACGTATGCAGCAGAGCGGGACAAAAAGTTTTTTGCAGTTTCTGAGTAGCTCTGGACTTACTCAGCCCTTGCGATCACTTCAGTCTTTTTGGTCCCGGAATTGACGTCAGACACCCACATTGCAAATGCTTGGACACACCTGCGTTTTTCCAAACACTCCCTGAAAATGGTCAGTTGATACCCACAAACGCCCTCTTCCTGGCGATCGGCTGTGTGAATAGATTCTTTGTTAAATCCATCGCTCAGCAACGATACGCTTTGTACCCATACAATGCGCCTGCGCATTACGGTGCATACGCATGCACAGTAGTAAGCTGTTCGCTGCACTGCAAAAAACGACAGCGAGCGATCATCTCGAAATAACCCTCAATACCTGTAAAGGACCAATATAAAGAATTGTACAATTATGTCTGATTTATACACAGGCAAACATACTGTAGGCTTAAATGCCTCAAATGTACTGTAGCATCACATCCACATTTCATACAATGCTTTATATGTGCGTATTGTTGAAACTTTGGTTTGTGAACATCAGAACAATGTTTACACAAACATTTGAAAGTAAGTCATAAACTAGAAAATAAACACTGCTTTAGTTTAAGCAAAGACATGATTGCTAAAGAATGTTACATAGCAAACAAAAGTTTTTTGGGACATAATGTCAAATAATGACTCAACTTCTCCTTTTAGGTGGATGGCTAGGGGAGGATGAGGAGCGGCAAGGACCAGTACCAGTATGTTTAGTATATGCCACACACCTAGGTGGTGTTGGTGCAAGTGAGGGGTGGGCATTACTATACCCGGCCAACTTGATGCCTCAGGGAGGCCACCAACAGCTAGTTGCACTTATGGGCCCTACACACTGATATATCCGCCGCTGAGCTGCCTGATGGCATTTACGGCCAACAGGTGACCCGGCGGTGGGGGGGGGGGCAGTGACGGCAGGAGTGAAGTTTCTTCACTCCCCCCGCCACCCGGCTCCATAGAAGTGAAGGCAAATATGGACGAGATCATCCATATTGGCCTGCATGCACAGGTGACGGGGCACCAGTGATGAACGAGCGTGGGGCCACGCATCGTTCATCGCTGGTGCCTCCACACTCAAAGATATGAATGGTATCTTGTTCATTAATGAACGACATCGTTCATATCTTTGAGTATTATCGCCCAGTGTGTAGGGCCTTTAAAATTGAAAACATTTGCATTAATCTCTCTTAATTAATTGTTTTGGCCTTCAAAGAGATCAATGAATTTCTTGAAAGGCCAAATTTGACTATGTTTGTGCTTCTATCATCCTGGTTATTACAAAAAATGTGCCAAATTGGTATTGAGGTTAGTATGAGTGAATAATAGAAATACAAGGGAACACAAACCAGCACTACCAATTGTGAAGTCTGGTATTCACAATAACAAAAACGGGGTAAGCAACAAAAACACCCCAAAAATTCACTTTGTAATATACAGCATTTTTTGATGATTTTTGACAAGTGAAAACTGGATGAAGTATGATGGATCATTTAACACCCAACAGTCAGACACTTGTGTAATTGAGCACCTCAAATATGTAGCTTAATAAAGGCATTTTTATGGAAGACTATTTACAAAATATTATATGCCCCGAAGATAAACAATTATACTGTGCAAATTGGTATTTTATTAAGTGCACGTTTGAAGAAGGGGCATTAAAACACATTTGTCTGAGCACTTTCATTCTGAACTCTTTTATTATTCTTTGTAGATACTCACCAAGGGCTGCCCACGAGAAAGTGGGCACATGTTGTTCTTCAGTTCTCCTCTCTGAAGAAGCCAGTGGTGGCCATGCTGGTGGTGGTGGTCATCTGCCAGATGGTAACTGTAAAGAAATGTAGCCAGTTGGATATAAACCTTTTTTTTTTGGAGTAAGCACAACACAACCCTGCAAATGTTGTTGGCCAGGCTGCCTTTGGGGTGGGCAGGAGGCTTTGGATGTCCCTTTCTGACTTTGCTCTGTGATGATATATTTGGAGTGAGTTTATTGTTAAAACATTAGAAATGGATTTCCTTGAGAAAAATACATGTTTTTTAGTTGTTTTCCAAAAACGTGCGTGCACATTTGGAAAAATAAATGAGAGTTAGCCAATGAACATTAGGCCTGTGTTACATGTGATGTCTGCAATTCTGTTCTGTCAGTTTAATTGCAGCTCTATTCTGTTATTCTAATTCGTTTAATTGCTGTAGCAGCACACCTGTTGGGAAATGCCTTGTTACCTTACTCCAGCATGTGGTTTCTTGTTAAAGTCAGGAGCCTGGTGGATGTGCAACAGCACAGTTGCACTGAGTTAGTAATTAAAGGGTGCTTGGCTGTATTGAACCCTGTCATTGGTTAGCACTCCCTTTATATTCCCATTCTTCCTATTATTCTGTGCTGGTCATAGTTTATGTTTGCTGCAAAAGCTTTTGGCTGTCTGTTTTATATTCTTGTCTTGTGAGATCCTGTGCTAAAGTGTCCTTGCCAGACCCAGTCCTGTATGTATCGGCTTTAGCTGCAGTGGAGATTTCTCCACACCATACTTGTTCTTTGTCTTGTCTGTATCTTGGTCTTTCTGTTGTTTTCCATTATCATTTTATTTACATACAGTTGCTTTACACATAACTCCACCTGTGTCTCTAGTTCCACAGTCCCGTTCCATTACAGTCTCTTTCTGGCCTGTTTATCTGTGTACATTGTCATAGTCATATTAGTCTGTTCTCTGAAAAATTGTCTGACTTCTCTGCTTCTTTGTGTTGGCACTGCAGTTGCCAAGAGTAACATCCACTGGCCTGGAGCATTCTGTGTAGTTTATATGCCTGTTCTGCTTTCCCTGTCTGTATTCTATTATCATGCATTTCTGTTGTTGCCAGTAGCAACCACTGTGAGTTCAGAACATTCCTTGTCATTTATGTACCAGTTGATATGTGTCTTATCCAGTCCTGATTCCACTGTGTGTTATACTCCTGCTATTCACCACTACCTGCCAGTCCAGTCTTGTCTTATCCAGTCCTGATTCCACTGTGTGTTATACTCCTGCTATTCACCACTACCTGCCAGTCCAGTCTTGTCGTATCCAGTCCTGATCCCACTGTGTGTTATACTGCTGCTATTTACCAGTACATGCCAGTCTAGTTTTGTCTATTCCTTGTCTAGTGTGTGTCTATTTGTCCAGCTTTAACCCACTCTAAGCCAGGTGAGTGTCTACTCCAGCATATTCCTTGCACTTTCTCAGCCTCCAATAGTTTCCTTGTCCACATTAAGACCTGGGACTTCTGAGTACTGGGTGGACTTAATCCACCTATGAAAGGCGGCTGCTAAAGGTGAAGCTTTAATATGCAGCAGCCTTGAGGATTGCTGGGCTTGCGTAACACATTATCCAGATACATGTCCCAGACTGTAATAGCCAAATTCAGTAAGGATAGCAAATTCTGCTAATTAGCAGAATTTGCTATCCTTTGGAGCGCATGCTGGGGGCTGCCCATCACTTGGTAAGGCCACCCAGCATGTTGACCAGAGCCTCCCCTCCTTCAACAAGCAGAAATTGCAATCACATCACAATTTGTACTTGTAGGAGAAATAGAGGAAGCCTACTGCCGGCGCAGCTTAGCTGCCCCCACAGTAGATCTCTCATTCATGGTGGCTGCGTGTGACATCATGCAGCCACCACGATCATGCCCCCAACATGCCCCCATTTGGCTGCCTCCACCCCCATTTGCTCTGCACCGCCCCAGCAATGCTCCGTCTTCTTCCTTGAAACGGAGCGTTGCCTGCCCCCCCATCCTGTGACTGCCTGTACCTGATTGACAGGCAGAGGTGATCGCCTTTTTTGCACCCTCCTGCAGAAAATGGGGCCGCATGCACAGGATGGGCGCTATGCTTGTGCCCGCATCTTTTCCACAAAAATTCTGGTTGGATCGCACACTGCGAACTAAGCTGAATTAGGCCCATTGTCCTTACCATTATCAGAGCAGACAACCAACTTTACTTTTTATTGGTCTTATATAAAACTTTTGCATACCAACGAATAAATTGACTTTTACATTTAAAAATGTTTTCTTTTCGAGAAAAAAAAATCACAATTGTTTACAATTTAATTTCTAAAATGGCTGTGTGGACACATAGGGTACAGTATAGTTTACAATTAGACTATTTTTCATTTTAAGGCTAACATAAAACATACACTATGTTACCATTAGTAAAGGCCTATGGCAAATTGTTACAAAATACAGATTTGGTTGAAGCCACAATTGCAAACATACAGAGAATAGAAAACCAAGATTTGATAGGTTAGTATTGGCATATAACTCACCCAGCTCTTGTGGGGCATCTGTGTCCTGACATGGAGTGCATGAGCCACTTCTGGGGTATAAAGGCCCACATTGGTTCTTCATACTCCAGCCATTCCAGATTAAAGAGAGAACCAGCGCCACTCTGCCTTTTCAGCCTGGCCTCTGTAGTTACTTTACACTTCACTCACCAATTGATATCATGGAAGCACTTTTTGTCCACCTCCACAATCACTTCATTGTGCTGAAACAGTTGATGTCCACAATAATTTTCTGCCACAGGATAGACTACTTGTGGTTACTGGTCCCAGAGGAGTAGCGACCAATGAGGTAGTCATAATGGCACATGACTCCCTGGACCAGGGACACATTCTCCTCATAAGTAAAGCACACATTTTGCCTACTCTTTGTCTTGTCCCCAGCCACAGTCACATCCTCCTCCTCCCACTCTGGGTCATCCACAGGCTGCTGAACATACACCTCATGCAAATAGAACCCCATCTCCTGAGGCCTCCTGCTCCCAATCTCCTCCATGAAAACAAAAAGCACAGAAAAATGAAAACTAATAAACACAACTCCACCACCACCTAAATTATACATGCAGCACACTCAGACAACACACACTCACAAATAATGACAGGACAAAACTTAATATTGCACAGGACAAAAAGACAAACTTGACAAAAGACAAAGACACCACAATATCACAAGACAACTTTTAAACCCAAGCAACAATTACAAAATGAGCTCTCCTTTCAAATGTGCAACCACCTCAACCATACTCCATCACAAACGTCACCAATGCACGTGATCCCACTGGTTTGTGGGCATATTTATAACAACTTGACAAGTACCATGTGCATTTTCTGACCAATTGGAATGAGCAGTAGAAAATTAGTCACATTTCAGCTTCTAATGCAATAAAGGGCCTAATTCAGACTGGATCGCTGCAGTGGCAGCGTTTGCAGTCTGAATCCCTCTGTGCAGTGGGCTCACACTGTGCGTGCGCACCCTGGGAACCTAGTGAGATGCTAACAGCCTCTCTGGGCTGCGATTGCCTCTGCCTGATTGACGGTGCGCGGTCTGGACAACGCTGGTGTTGTCCAAATTTGGCAGCTACTTCACATACAAATTGCCACAAAATGTACACACCATAATGCAACGCAATACACCATCGGAAAACTAAGTTGCAAGTACAGTAAATGCACTTGTTGGTAAATGTGTGAAGTTTGTTCCAGCAATTAGGGCAGATAAGGGCCACTTTGTCTAATTTACCCATACAGATATCTGTTTTATTAATTGTTCAACATATAATTAAAATTGACTTACAAAAGACACCAACAAGGTATAGTACACTGCTGGTGTGTGTGTGTGTGTGTGTGTGTGTGTGTGTGTGTGTGTGTGTGTGTGTGTGGGGGGGTGTTTGTGTGTGGGGGGGTAGGGGGCTGTCCCTTATTCATAGAGGGAGGTGAGGTGTTGATGCCAGAACCTTTGCTATCTTCTGCATGTGCCATCTTCCTGAATGTCACTAGCAAGCCATCACCAGAAACAGGCTTGGGGGGCCCACTGCATGGAGTAGGTGTAGCTGCTGCACTTGGGCCCCCAAGCATTAATATGTCCCTGATCACATTCATGATTCTTTTTTAATTTTACAACAAAAGTTCAACAGTGACAGTATATAAAATTAGCATTTTTTTCTCATCAAGGTATAAAATAGAACTGACGCCATACTGAACAGATGCCATGCATGCAGAATAAGAACAGGTACAGTGAATCATATCTGGTACTATGTACTTATTTAGACATAACACATTAAAAATAGAAGGACAGTTCTGTAGAAATTACTGGATAATAAGGGCAAATGGTAAATATTTAACTTTAATATTCGCTTGCTTACTTTAATCCTTCACAACGGGACAAATACAAACTTTGGAAAATCTCCAAATCATTTTTATTTATGGTAAGTGTTGGCTGCTTCCCCCCGGCTGCAGTTCTGACCACACATTGCAGGGGGGAGCCAGTCAGCACATAAAAAAACATCCATTTTATGTTGTACAGTATGTAATGTATGGTGCTAGCTTGCCTTACCCAGGAATCAGCAGCCACCGCTATGTGTATCACTGACTTTCCGGCTGCTGAAGCACTATTCTTATCTATCATCTTCTATAAGCATGCCCCCTGACTCCCAGACAGAGTATAAGGGTGAGTTTATAGAAAATATAGAAAGCATAGTGCTGTCTCCCATGCTTCAGCAGTTGTCAGGTCAGTCATACACACAGCGGTGGCTGCTGATCACTGGGTAAGGCATACATATATTACATACAAATATTACATACAACAATACATGTGTGTTTATATGTGCTGACCGGCAATGTGTGGTTAGAGCTGCAGCTAATGGGCAGCAGCCACCAGTTATTATGATTTAAGAAACTTAGCTGGTAGTTAGGGATAGTTTACCAGGAAAGGTCAAATCTTAAAATGCTTGAAGTTTTGTAAATAATTAAAACCACAGTGATGGTTCTCTACAGAGATTAGCAATATCTGCAAAACACATCTCGACACTTGTTTTGGCATCAGAGCTGAGAGACTGCGGGCATAGTTTACTGATTGGAAAGCACATGGTGATACTTCTATTTGCATCAAGATTCAGTGTTGTGGAACCGCACCTGATTGCAGCTTTTAGAAACTTTTTACACAAAAGCAAGCTTTAAAGGAACAAAGGTAGTCATTCCGAGTTGTTCGCTCACTAGCTGCTTTTAGCAGCATTGCAAACACTAGGCCATCGCCCTCTGGGAGTGTATCTTAGCTTATCAAAATTGCGAACGAAAGATTCGCAATTTTGCGATAAGACATCTCTGTGCAGTTTCTGAGTAACTCGAGACTTACTCGGCATCTGCGATCAGTTCAGTGCTTGTCATTCCTGGTTTGACGTCACAAACACACCCAGCGTTCGCCCAGACACTCCTCCGTTTCTCCAGCCACTCCCGCGTTTTTCCAAGAAACTGTAGCGTTTTTTCACACACTCCCATAAAACGTCCAGTTTCCGCCCAGAAACACCCACTTCCTGTCAATCACATTACGATCACCAGAACGAAGAAAAAACCGTGAGTAAAATTCCTAACTGCATAGCAAATTTACTTGGCGCAGTCGCAGTGCGAACATTGCGCATGCGCACTAAGCGGAAAATCGCTGCGATGCGAAGAAATTTACCGAGCGAACAACTCGGAATGACCCCCATTGTTCAGTGACATCACCCCTCCCATCCCTGAACATGCAGTCATGAAAGATATAGCCTAAATTGGACTGCATGTTCAGTTGCTAAAGATAAACGATAACGACCCGCGGGAGCACACATAGTTATTATGCATACACACTGGACAATATGCACGATAATATCTTTACCTTTATCTTGCATATGGTCCATTTTTACCTTCTTAACTCTTCTACAAATGCTTCTATTTTATCCCTGTACATATTTTATCCATTCTGTATTAACCACAAAATTGTACTTCACCATTTGTCCTCTTGGGCCATGGTGCTTGGTTTGAGAGTCTGTGTTTTTGCTTGTAAAACTTTGGGGGTAATTCAGAGTTGATCGCAGCAACAAATTTGTTAGCAGTTTGGCAAAACCATGGGGGTCATTCTGACCCGCTCGCTCGCTGCTTTTTATCGCAGCCAAGCGAACGGGCACCCACTGTGCAAGCGCCAGGGCCGTAGTGCACCGGCACATGTCAGACGGCTGAAGGCCGCAGCTGGGCTGCGATCGCCTCTGCCTGATTGACAGGCAGAGGCGGTCACTGGGTGGGAGGGGCGGCCAATGAAGGCGTGGCCGGACCGTGTGGGGGCGGGCCGCAGCGGCTGCATGACATCATATGCAGCCGCTGCAGGCCGGGGAGCAACTAATAGCTCCCGGCCAGCACTCTTAAGCTGGGCTGGTCGGAAGCTACTCTTGAACTGCAAAGGTATCGCCGCTGTGCGAAGCCTTTGCACTTCTGCGGGGGTGGCGGCACTGACATGCGGGGCGGACTATCCCTGTGCTGGGCGTCCCCCCACATGTCAGTGTGAATGATTGTAGCTGTGCTAAATTTATCACAGCTACGATCATCTCGGAATGAGGGCCTATGGGGGTCATTCCGAGTTGATCGTTAGCTGCTTTCGTTCGATACGCAGCGATCAGGCAAAATAATCGGCACTTCTGCGCATGCATATGCAGCGCAATGCACATGCGCGTTTTACTATTACAATGAACAATGTCATTTCACACAAGGTCTAGCAAAGCTTTTCAGTCGCACTGCTGGCCGCAGAGTGATTGACAGGAAGAGGGCATTTCTGGGTGTCAACTGACTGTTTTCAGGGAGTGTTCAGAAAAACGCAGGCGAGCCATGAAAAACGCAGGCGTGGCTGGGAGAACACAGGGCGTGTTTGTGACATCAAAACAGGAACTGAATAGTCTGAAGTTATCGCAAGCGCTGAGTAGGTCTGAAGCTACTCTGAAACTGCACAAAATTATTTTGTAGCAGCTCTGCGATCCTTTCGTTCGCACTTCTGCTAAGCTAAAATACACTCCAAGTGGGAGGCGGCATAGCGTTTGCACGTCTGCTAAAAACTGCTATCAAGAGAACAACTCGGAATTACCATCTATGTGCACTGCAGATATGGCAGATATAACGTGCAGAGAGAGTTCGATTTGGGTGGGTTATTTTGCTTCTGTGCAGGGTAAATACTGGCTGCTTTATTTTTTCACTGCAATTTAGATTTCAGTTTGAACACACCACACCCAAATCTAACTTTCTCTGCACATGTTATATCTGCCCTCCCCTGCAGTGCACATGGGGGGGTCATTCCGAGTTGATCATACGTAGCAACTTTTTGCTGCCCATGCAATCATCTAGACGCCACCTATGGGGCAGTGTATATCTGCATAGCAGGGCTGCGAACGCTTGTGCAGCCCTGCTATGCAAAAAAAAGTTTCCTGTAAGAGAAGACCAGGGTAAGCATTACTTACCCTGTGCAATCATTCCAGCAAGGCAGGTCCCGGAATTCATGTCAGACATCCACCCTCCAAACGTCTGGACACGCCTGCGTTTTGCCAAACCACTCCGAGAAAACGGTCAGTTGACACCCCAGAACACCTTCCTCCTGTCAATCTTCTTGTGGTTGCAGCTGCGACCACATTTGTCGTTAGCGGGCAACGACACATCTGCGTAAAGCGGCCACCGTGCATGCGCAGAACTGACCTGTTCGCACCGCTGCAACAAACAGCAGCGTGTGAATGGGTCAGAATCACCCCCATGGTTTTGCCCAACTGCTAACAAATTTGCTGCTGCAATCAACTCTGAATTAGGCCAATTGAACATCTGTATTCCAGGGGGTAAATTTACTGAGATGGGAGTTCTATTTAGGATGGGATGTTGCCCATAGCAACCAATCAGATTCTACTTCTCATTTAACTAGCACCTTTTAGAAGATAATACCTGGAATCTGATTGGTTGCTCTGGGCAACATCTCATCTTAAATAGAACTCCCATCTTAGTAAATTTACCTCCAGGAGTCTCCAGGAGTCTCTAATTACACCTCTAGATATACAGATTTCTGATAGCTTTTTCACTGTGTACTTCATTGAAAGGCTTCCTTTATTTGAACATTACGTGTTTTGTTTGTTAAAATCATTGTACTGAGTCTGTAATGCCTAGAATTATAACCTATTTTTCACTTTTACAACTCACTTACATTGTGTGTCAGAACAGTCACATTAAGGGCGTTTATACACAGATACACTAATATTTTGCATTCAATTTGTTTTCTTAAAGCCTGTTAAATGTTCTTTAATACTGCTAGCCTAAAATATAATGTATCCGAGTAGATCTGTACACACACTTCTTCACAAAACTATCCTTTGTTGAAATTTAGCATTGCCTGCAACATTCTTAAACATTAATGTTTGAGAGCTCATTAAGTACATAATGTATCAAGCTGCAAAGATGCTTTAAACCACCTTTCAAACACTTCTAAAAGCAAGAACAAAGTAAAAAAAATAATGCTTTAAAAAGTTTGTTATTTAACACTCCCATTTAAGCAGCGGTTCTCATATTCAAGCAGAACACATTATTCATTTGTCATCTGTCAATCAGGGATCTGGCAGAAACTATCATTGAGGCAATGCAGAGATGCATGGTTGCTGCGCAAATACTTTTAATATTATTTTTCCAAATAATTTTTGTGTTTGCTTATATCATGACTGACATGCTTCCTTTTATTTGTGTGCAGGAGAATGTGCCTACCTGTGTTGACCATGGTTCATGACTACGTTGTTTATACCCACACTGGGAGCACAAACTGATTACAATGATAGATAGATAGATAGATAGATAGATAGATAGATAGATAGATAGATAGATAGATAGATAGATAGATAGAGTTGTATTAGGTGCAAATGCACCATCTGTCAGTATCTGATAGCAGGATCCACATTTCAACACGCGCAGACAGGCAAAACTTTTAACAGACTAACTTGTAGCACAAAATTAGTGGAGTACCAGTTGATATACCCATGTGTCATACATGGGAAAAACATAATAAATGTTTAAGGAACGTATGACAGCCCATAGCTTGGCGATTAAAGTGCCCATTAATACTGGGCAAAGTGACTAGCCGGTGGCCTGGCATTTTTTGATAGGCACTCACTGGTATCGCTCAGATACAGAATGATAGACCACATGCCACCATCATTATGGGGTGGTAATCGTGGTCTCAAATTACTCCAAATGGAGACTCGTTGGCTACACCTATTAGGGACCCTAACTCCTAAAGGCCTCAATGACCATCTTGGTTTAAATTGTTACCTACATTTACCATCTTAATATATTTTTTAGACAGCTAGTGGTTTATTCAGTCTAGTAAGAACTAATACCAATATCCTTGGCTAGCCATCAATTGATTTTGCATTTGGAGAAGGAATTGGTCATACAAAGATAACTTATAACACTACTATCATAAGAGTGGGAATGAACACATTAATGATTTTATGAAAAACAGTTTATCCAAAAATAATTTAACACCGGTGTTTTTTTCCAGATAGATAGACAGATAGATAGATAGATAGATAGATAGAAAGATACTTAAAATTGAAACCAATTACTGTTCAAATGGCAATTTGTGGTATTGCATTGTGTCTGTGGTGAAAATAAGATAGAAATATAAAGAAAAGGTCACTACACTACACTGCTTGGCACGGCGCACTTGACTTTTTTTTGTTCATATCTGTCCAGGCCTTCTGGAGAAAATATAGAGCCAAAAATTGGAAGGATGTTGCTGGCACCAGCCTGATCTACCAACGGGCACTATTTTGTGGTTTTCAAGTATTCTAATCCTGATTAATGCCCATTATGGATGGAAGGTTCCAAGCGGATGAGAGTGGGACAAATGCATAACCAGATTAAGGTGGGGGTAAAGAGCATACTGTACCCTGGGCACCCCTCTGTCAGGGGGCCCTCCGGGCAGAGCACGCTGACGTCACTAGCTCTCCCTCTTTTACTGCAGCAGAACCAGGCATCCACAATGTGAGCAGGATAGTATGCAGTGCAGGCAGAGACACAGAAGTATCAGGTTTCATGATGAGCTACCAATGGAGCTTCCCAACCAGGGGACAGATAGAAGGGGGAAAGAGCTGTAAGTGACCCAGGGATCCCAGTTTCTCTTCCACCCTGCCTGGGTGTATGGATTCTATGTAACGTGTTATCTAATGAGAGCATTCGGGTGTAGAGAGAGACACACACTGAGAGAGTCCTCCTGAGTCCGTCCCAGTAAGTAAGTAATACAGAGGTTGCTACTGCTGCTGCTATTTTTGCATGTGACAAGATAAATTATACATTTTATTTTTCTTTGTGTACTTTAAGGTTGTTCAAGTTGTCTTAGTTCATCTACAAGAAAACTTTATAAAACAATAGTCTCTCAATTAGGTGAAGCTATAAGCAATACCAATTAAACTGTTAGTTTAAAAATCTAACATACACCATTGACTTAAATGTAATTAACACTACCCATACCTCCTAACATGACCCATTGCAGGAGGAACAAAATGTTCTCTACCAGGACTCCCCTCTTAATTTATGATTGCAATCACCTCTGTTGAAATACCTTTCTTATCAATTAAATAGTTCAAGACAAGTGACGCCAATTATACACTATATTAAAAGGGAAGTCAAGGTAAAGAGCATTTTGTCCCTCCTGGAATGGGTCGTGTTGAAAGGTATGCACAATCTCATATACATCCCCCTTCACCCGTGCCCCCTGACTTAAGTTCCCCAGGCCGCCCAATGCTTAATCCGGCCCTGGACAGATGTTAATTCCCCTTCACTATAGACTGGCAGCACAAATACTGTAGTTCAAAGATGATAGGTTTTAAATTAGAAAATCATAGTTCAGCTATTGTCACTGCATTAATTATTGCTTTGTAATTATTTTTTATTCAACTTTTATCAATCCAAAAAATATTGTGCAGAAGCTTGCTGTATGGTACATTTCTTCCTCACCACAAACATAGGACCTCATTCAGCTTGAATAGCTACTGAGACAGAAAGTGCAATTTTCTTAATCCTGTTTCTGCTAAAAAAAAAATGCATGTGAAGAACCGCCCAGAAAGGAAAATGACGTCCACCGATGCATTCGCAACTTTGTGTATCTGTCACATAAATGCGATGCATACGCAGAAATCGAGTAGAATCTACAGTTGCTGATGACATAGGGCTACTCAGAATAGCAGTCACACTGGTGACATCAGATACACACCATAAAAATGGCCATGACATGCCTGCATTTTCCCAACCACTCCCACAAATGCCGTGCAACCTTCCACAAACAAACAGTCCCTGGCAATTGCTGTGCGATTGCACTTTGCTGGGCCTGTGATCGCATTGCGGCTTAACGCATGGGCAATGCAAACAGTACACATGCACAGTGATCTGATAATCAGACAATTTGCGATTTTGCATTTTTGCATCTGAACCTGAATAAGGCCCATAGTCATCAACTGAGAACAATAAGCTCTGAAGTCAGGATCTCCTTCAAAATTAAATTCATATTTTTAATCAAATCAAATGTAATTTTTTTCTCTTAAATTTAAGAAAATGGGATTAAGCTCTACTCCTATATCCATGTGTTACCAGTTGTTTAAAATTATAGTGTTTTCTTCATTACACATAGATTTCTTGTGTAAGGCCCAGTGTAGTAGTTATCACATCTCTGTACACAGATCTTGCGTTTGTAACAGAATGACAAATGGACCTCCTTTATGCCTTGCAGTTTACTCAATGAGGCCCTGGGAGGAGTTTGTACACATATAGTACTTAAGCCAGCATATATCAGACCATGAAGAGAAGAAAATGAGTCATGGGGCGGTATTCAAATGATATATCATACCCAATCTCCTTTCTAAAGTGATCCCCATTATCACGCATATTGCACCCATAGTAATCAGGTTTAGCTGCGTAAAGGATTGGGCGCCTTTGCTAACCCGGGGGTAGCAAGCTAAAATGATTATGCCATGCCCATCAGCAGAAAAAGAATGGATAAGGAAAGGAGTGAAAAGAAATGAATACCGCCCATGGTGTTGTAATACACAGTGGGTACACTGATCACTAGGTCCAAACACCGGTTAAAATAGGGTTAGGGGTAATAACCCATAATCAGAAATTACAGCTTTGTATGCAGTAATTATCGTATATGAAGGGAGTTTTCCCTGTATGAAATTGGGATTAAGCTAAAACAGAAAGCCATGCAACATGTATCTGTGCTTAGTGCATCTGTGGTGAGATTGGCTATCAATTCTGAGAATCACTGGATAATGGGTACCCATCAGATCACTGAAGATATGAAACACTTATTTAAGGACTTTCACATATAAGTTGTATATTGATTCTTACTGTATAGTGCTTATCATTCTTGAATCGCATGCTATTTTGTTAACATCATTCATATGTACCAATAAACTGCATTTCCATATTTTAACATAATATTGGGTTTCAGAGTATATTTAATGATTGACACAGAACAAAAGTAATGAAGGATAAAAATATGTTATAAAAATTAATTTATTATAAGGCCACATATTTTATTTTGCATGAAATCAATTCATGTTACTATAATTTAATATTATTCTAATTAAATTACATGTTTTAGGCTTGAACATCAAGCTACTTGCTCTTTTGTATCCTGTACCAATTCATCGAGTATCAATATTTCTAAGATCACATTACCATATGGGTGATTAAACTGCACATCGTCCTCGTATTCTGCTAAGGGTGCAGTTCCATTCCCACTGTCACAGTGTCTGCAAAATGATCTGGACACTTAGGGGGAGATATACTAAGCAGTGATAAGGGTGTAGAAGTGAGCCAGTGGAGAAGTTGCCCATGGCAACCAATCAGCTGCTCTGTATACTTTTATAGTATGCAAATTTTAAATGTTACATCAATGCTGAAAGGCTGCCATGGGCAACTTCTCCACTGGCTCACTTCTCCACTGTTTCACTGCTTAGTACATATCCCCTAAATCTGCCACCATTTAATTTATGAGTGTTGCGTAAAAGGACTTCCTATTTAATTGTATTGCATTCTGTAGGTGTTGTATCTCCTACTAAACTGCTCTATCACTTAATTTAGTGCAGCCTTTGAACAATATTGATGAAAAATGAACATACTGTATTTAATGTTTTTAGATTTTAGTGTAAATGACTATAAAAGAACACTAATGATATTAATAACAGCATAGAAATAAAAAAGAAACATGATTTTAAGTGATTTTAAGTGATTTTAAGTGATTTTGATCAATAATAATGGAATCCAAAACCAATACTAATACCAAAATTAAAACATGAAAGGACTTTTGAGCTAAGCTAAAACATGAAAATGGTTTTAGAGTCAAAAGCAATACCAAAACCAAAAACAGGGGGTCTGCGCACATCTCTACTAAAAATACCAGGGGCCAGATGTAATGACGCCCGAGTTCGGCTGCCGTGCGGAATCCCATCCGAACTCTGACTATTTTTAAAGGGGCAATCACACACAAGGTAAAACCATGCCTTGTTAGTGATTGCCCCTTCAAAAAAAAAATCAGAGTTCGACCAGCATTCCGTACGGCAGCCAAACTCGGGTGTCATTACATACGGCCCCTGAACCCAGTGACATTATTTCAGAGGCGCGATCTACAGTACCTACGGGATGCAGTCAAGATACCGACGCCGGAATCCCGACCGCCACAATCCCGACATATTCTCCCTCCGTGGGTTTCCACGACACCCATAGAGGGAGAATATAATAGTGTGCCGAGCATAGCGAGGCACCGTGCCCGCAGCGTGGCGAGCGAAGCGAGCCCGCAAGGGTCTGCGTTCCGCTCGCCACCCCTGTCGGGATAGTGTGGTCGGGATTTCGGCGTTGGTATTTTGACTGCCGGGATTCCGGCCGGCGGCATTTAGTACTGATCCCGTACCTACAGATGTTTCATTCACCTATGTTTTTGAGCCATATGCCATGAAGTGCTGGTAGCCACATAGACGTTCTGCCAAGGTAGTGATTAATACTTTTTACAGAATTTTTAATGCGGGGAGCAAGGTAGTGATTAATAATTTTTACTGAATTTTGCATCAGATTTGCATCATAGCCACATACCAAGTCACTTACGTTGTACTTTTAAAACTAGATTAGTACTTTTGTTACAAAATATGGTATAGATTAAGATATGTGGTGTGGGTCACTTGTATCTGCCTTTTAACCCAGATTAGTGACTGAGCTGCACACAGAAGTATAGCAAATGCCAGCATCAGCATTCAGTGTACCCCATTGCATTGCACTTTTGTCACAGTAGTGATGCCACTAAGATGCATATTGTATTTTAAGAAAAGCTTGTTTACCACTTAACTGAAATTAATTTGTGTTTAATCAGTTAATCGTGATATACTGTATCCCTGTGGTTTTGCATACAATGTTTTAAAAACATCAATACATTTTGTACCAAAGTGTTGGGCCTGAAGGACCCGCAGTATATGAGTCCAGGAGATGCGATCAAACGCCTTATCAGCATCACAACTGACTATAAGGGCTTTTTGATAATCTGATTGCTTTGAGCTATGTGTTGCTGCCAACAATGTACGGATATTATGCACTGAGGTTCTGTTTCTAATGAACCCATTTTGGGCTGGGTGTAAAATATGATATAAAATGGCCTGAAGTTGAAAAGCTAAAAATTTAGTAAATAATTTTAAGTCTTGGTTCAGCAAGGAAATTGGCCTATAGGATTGGACATATTTAGGATCTTTTCACAGTTTCGGAAAAACTACAATTCTAGCTTCGTCAAAACCAATCGGGGCTGGATTTCCCTGTAGCAGAGAGTTAACAAGAGCCAGCATGTGAGGCATTAAGTGAGGAGCTATCATTTGGTAATACTCCGTCCCAAACCGACTTATTGAACTTGTTTCTATGAATATCATAAGAAAAGCTTGCCCTTTCAGTACATAATGCATCATATTGTTGTTTGCAGCAAGATAGGTCTGGTGATTTTCAGGTGAGTAATGCGAAATGAGTATATTATAAGATTTAGTCAAATTTTGACTAAGATCATTTAATTGGGTGTTAAGTGATCTATGTCTTCTGGAGACATACTTCATAATCTGACCCAGTACTATCGGTTTCGAGGCGGACCAAAATAGGTTAATGTCTTCAACATGTCCTATATTATCATTCTTATAGTTTAGAAATGACTTTTCCAGATGTAAATGAAAATCTGAAGAATTTTCCATATATGCTGGGAATTTCCAATTATAAGAGTGTGGCACCGGAGTGCCCAACCTCACAGTGAACCACAACGGGGCACGGTCAGAGAGAAGAATAGGATTTATCTGGGATTTTACTACCTGATGAAGAAGAGTATCGGTGATCAGCCAATAGTCCAATCTTGACGAGGAATGATGGGGATGCAAGAAAAATGTATACTCACGGGATTCAGGATTCTGGCACCTCCAGGGATCACACAATCTCATTGAGTTGGTTAATAGGGAAAGCAATGGGGGGAGCGGTCGAACTATGAGTATTAGCGGAGGTAGTTCTGTCCAGTCCTGTCAATTGAACACAGTTAAAGTCCCCACCCATAATAATTGTACCTTCCGCCCAGTCTTGTAACTTTGCATAAATATCTATGAAAAAAAGGGGCATTAGATCCAGTGGTAGCATAAATATTAGCTATGGTGTATGGTAGACCATGAATAGTCAATTTTATAAATAGGTACATTCCTTCTGGGTCTATTAAGCAGTCACTAATATTATACACAAGGAACTTACTAAAGATAGTCAAGACCCTCTTCGTTTAGATGTATAAGATGCCGTTCTGAATTCCTCAATCCATGAATCCATCACCACATTAGGATCAGAAATCTTCCAGTGCATTTCTTGTAATAAAACTCTATCTAATTGTAAACATTTAAGATGGGTAAGAATTTGTTTCCTCTTTATAGGAGTATTCAAGCCCTCCTCATTCCAGGTCACTAGTTTAAGTACTGTTTTTATCTTTTTAGGGGGAATCATAGTTGCTGTCATTTAACCTATGCCAACCCTAGGTCAAATTTTATAAGAATCAATTCTCTTTAGAAAATCCCTGCCCATCCCAGCGAGCGGGCATATGGGAGATATATACAGGCACAAAATGTGTAAGTAGAAGCCCATCACATTAAGCAGTGGGAAACCATGTGTGTTAACAACTGTCAAATTTTCAATAATATTCATAAACCATTTCAGTATTATACAAATCCAATAGGATTGCCGACTGAGTCGCATCTCAACATAAGTTGCCATGACATAATCATACCAGTATAGTAATTGGAAATGCGAGCCAGAGGGCCATCTAATAATAGAACATTTTAAAAACTGAGTAGGTAAGAGAAGAAAAATAAGGAGGAAAATTGGTGAGACATAGAAAGAGAATAAGAAAAAGAGAGCAGGCGAGCCAGAGAAGAAAAGAATATGCTTGAACAGGAGATTTCCTGTTTGATATTTAACTATTGAAATACTCCAACAAACGCAATGGAATATTTCAACATAACCAGGCACCAAACAACCTAGAATAAACCAGAAACTTTTCCAACCATTAACGGTCATCCATAACCTGAATGTTCAATAGATTGAAGATGAGATCCCAAATTGATTCTGTAGTATCAGTCTGCAGCATCCATCCTATATGAGTGTGAAAGAGTCAGAGAGTCCACAAAGTTTTTTGCAGTATGCGGAGAGTCAAAGAAATAGGACTTTCCTGAGTGTGAGACCCTCAGCTTGGCCGGGTATAATGCAAACTGAAGCTCCATCTTGAACATACGCTTGCATATTGGGGAAAACTCCCTTCGCTTTGCAGCCATCATATGGTAGAAGTCCTGAAAAAGCAGAATCTTGGATTCGTGGTACTTGAGAGTGGAACGTTTTCTGTATGCATTAAGTAGGCGAACCATATCAGCATAATTCAGAAACTTCATGATAACCAGTCTAGGTCTGTCTTTAGTAGACTGACGATCAGGACCAATATGATAAACACGTTCAATCAGCAAAGAATTAGAGTCAGATATACACCCCAATTCTCTCGGCAGCCATTGAGAGACTAGATTCATGAGTTCATAAGATTTTACCGATTCCGGGAGACCTATAAGGCGCACATTACTTCCCCTATTTCTGTTCTCCAAATCTTCGAGCTTCTCCTGCATAGACGTCACTATTTTATCTTGTTCAGAGAGTGCTGTTCTAGCCGCTGTTAAATCGTCCTCAAGGTTTGAAATTCTCTGTTCTGCCTCAGATAAATGTTGGTCATGATGATTTAATTGGGTAAGAGCAGAGTCTATAGAATCTTTTAAAGGAGTTAATTTTTGATCTAGTAGTGACGCCAGTATGTCAGTAATCTCATGTGTTGTAAAGGATTTGGTTGAATCCATTGTGGTAGTAAGTGATAAGCATCCTGGTGGACTAGTATTATGACCAGATGCCGGTGACTGAGGGCTATCTGGATAGATAATATACCGATTCCTGGGAGTTTTAGCCATAACCTTATCCATCATTAGGAACTTGTGGTATTGGAAAGGCTGTACTATATGACAAGGTAAATAAGACGTGGATACATTTATAATAAAATACATTTTCTGCAATATGATTTCACACCAGTAGAGGGAGCTCCAACACCATAAACTAAGAGCTATTAACTTTTTCCATAGCTTCACAGAAAATTTGTTATAAGTGAGATAATGTTCTCCAAGAAATCAGTTCACAGGATAACCATACTTTAAATGGTAAAGGCACAGTGGTCAGCAATTTTCAGTAACCAGTAGGTATGGTTGTCTAATGCCAAGTATTTATTTATTTATATCTAGAAAGAAGAGGAAGAATAAAAATATATTTACAAAAAATAAGAAATCAGGAAAATATATAATGCAGATTGAGAGCACTATACTGCCCTTTCCAGCTTACCACCACCAAAATATTAAAGGCAGCCTTCAGCCAATAGAGTCCTGTAGTGAGTAGCCAGCATACAGTCACATACCAACCAGTGACATGATCCCTTTAATGAGAAGCAGCCGCAGGTGAGCACTGGAACTGCAGGCATCACTTCACATAAGATGGCCGCTGAGAGGAGTATAGCAAGAGGAAGCACTCAGCGTGTGTCTGGTGAGTGCACTCCAGGTGTAAGGGGTAAAGGCAGGAGGATGTCAAAACCGCCAGGTCCCTCTCCGGGAAGGAGAGTCAGCAATGCAGCCGTGGGCACTAACGGAACAGGAGGCTATGTTCCGCTGCCCTGGAGGTCCGCAGCAGGTACCCAGCATAATTGAGGTCCTGGCTGTGGTGAGCAAAGCGGGCTGCAACCCGCAAGGATGCACTGAGCACCCTCCGGCTCCACAACCCACTTCCACCAGTCCCCCGTCATCATTAAGGGTATGGGAGAAGCTGTGGGAGGACCCGGCAGGCTATATGGTGTCTTTCGTGTACTTTTATGAGGATGCTGTGCAGGAGCCGCACCAAGACACATCCTTCTCCCTAGCCCACCAGGCCTTGCCCCCCATATCAGTTTAAATTTTTTTTTTAATTAGTTTAAAAAGTATTTTTAAAATATTGAAACATTATATTATGCACATCTGCAGAATGGATCTCCTTGTCAAAAACTGGTGGTGGGAGGGCAGTGGAGCAGCGCAGTCGCATGTGATCTAAGCATGCCAGTTAAGTGGTTAATGCGGCACCAAATGTTGCTATTTGGTGCCGTTTCAACATACTGTAGGTGTACACATGCTTTTAATTAGTAGAGTAGTGAGTCACAATCCTACTTCCCCATTCACATACAAAAGGGAAACATTTGTTTGAAAGAGGGTTGTCTCCTCAAGCCAGATTGCCTTTGTTATAGCTTCTCTATAATCAAGTGTCATACTGTGCAAGAATACCTTGCAAGGAAGAGATGTTTTGAAATACAAATTTTCTTTCCCCTTAGGCTTATATATGACTTATTATCAAAGTTTATTTATATGACAGCACAGATTTTGCAGAGTACTACAGTCTAAGTAGAAATCAACTACTGTAATTGGCTTTTATAGTGTGGGCTTTTTAACTGTACCCATACAGTGTTCTACATGTGTGTAGGGCAATTCAAGTAAAAGAGGTTGATGACTGAATATAAATTTTCCATGGCTAGCATGTTACAGTCAGAGAATCATAATTACACATATATCTTTTCATACACAACTTCACACCATGCCACAAAATATTCTGTTATATTTCCAGTTTTCACCTAAAATTGTGACCCTACACAAACAAAGTACTGTGAGAAAGAATGACAGATTAATACTTTTTTATGTGCTTTCTTCATTTTGTACACATACTGTAAGTCTCCCTTATACTGTATTTGGCTATCTAAAGGTAAGGCTGAATTAGTGATCTTGCAAGCAATCATATGAGCTACTGTCACATAAAAATTTCCAGTGAAAATGTTTGCAGAAATTTTAAAGAAAGGTCACAAAAGATCATGCTTTAATTAATGTAATTAAAAAGAGAAAATGTATTAAACTTACCGAACATGCATTGTGACATTACAGATTTTAATGCCTCAAACATTTGGCTATTTGAAATTCAGAATGGTTCAAGAAAATTTAAATATTCCAAACAATTTAAGCTGGTGTACATTAATGAATTAACTAATTGAGAAGTTAGACTTGAAAATAGCAGATATATCAGTGAATGCAAAATAAGTAATATTATTATTATCATCATCATCATCATCATCATCTTAAGAATACACTTATTGTCAATAATTGAATGTCATGTCTACATTGATAAGTGTTTTTCTATTTTAAGAACAAATTATTTATGCAAAATAATAAGTTTACAAACTGAATATTCAGTTCAATATGCTTAGAAAATTTATTTTCATCTTCAATCTAGGTTTCTAATAATATCATGATTAATGTGAAAGCTAGATTTGCATACTGACTCATTTGGCAGTCATGTTCACAGGGCTTAAAAAATGAACATTAAGAGTAGACAGAATTGCATTAACGTTTCAGTTCTAAGACAGCTTTTATTATATACTGTACTATAGATCCCAAATTGTTTAATACTGAAAGCTGTCTGAAATAATTTCTAATGAGCTTCTTTCATATCCCTAGCTTAGTGATTCTAAATGCAGCTGCCAAAGTAAAATACAATATAGAAACTGTTGATAAAAACGTGAACAGTACTCTGTAAAGAAAAAAATATCCATAAACACAGTAAAGTATGCAGAACAGTAAATGCATCAAAATATAGTTACTGTATGGCTAATTTACTACTAATACAGCAGGTTCTACTGTATAATAAAAATTCTGACTACAGTATCACATGTTTTTAGTTTTATTTTTTGCAACTTAACAGTAAGCAGCAAAGCTAATAATAAATGCCTTATGATTAACGGCTTAATGCTACTATAGATATTAAGATCAACTCCACAGAGGAGCAAGCCAATGCTTCAAAAATACTGTATACCCCTAAGTGTCAGAAAATATGCCTGAGAGTACTAAATTTGATTTAATGGTCTCTTTCTATTGTAGAATTACTCATATGTGTAGAATATATATTGAGTGCTTGCTAAATAATTAATACAATTGTGTACCTATTGCCATTAATATAATTATTAACTATATTTTAATGTGCAATCACTGGTATTTTTTTTGAATAAGTGGAGTGTAGAAATACCGTACACAGAATAGAGAATCACAATGACTGTAGCCCAGGAGAATAGCAATAATGAAGATAAATTTATCAGTTTGTTTAGATTTGCTCCACAACCACTCTTTTGCCCCAAATTGCTACTGTCGTCCTCTCTGACCACAAATACCAATTTTATCTATAGCCTACTATCTGCCTACTTTGATTCCAGTTTCTCCTTTTCTATCTCTACCCACTTAATTTCTGAATTTCATTCTGTTTCACAGCCTATCATTTGTAGTTGTCTACTGCGTATTCACTACCTATTGTCACTGCTTCATTATATCTACCGTTCTTGCTTTGTTGGTTACTATGATGCCCTAGTTGGTGCACCCGCAGCCATGTATTCCTAATCACTTCTCCTCCTTCTGCCATCTCCCTCCTTTTGATCATCTGTTCCCATCCATTTATAATTCTACACCTTTATTCATCTACCTTCTCTACTGCCAGCCCTTTCTATCAGTAGGATTTGGAAACTGCAGCGGCAATTACATCTTGGAGGACGGAGACGTCCGGAGCCTCCTAGCCGCACCTGGCCGATTTAACACAGCATACATTCAGCTGGACTCACCACATGAACCAATATGGAGGGTGGGCGTGTTACAGCATATAGGCGGCTTGTCCATGCATTTTGGAACTAATTGCACAATTGGGACACTGGTCTTTTGGGACCAACGCATTATTGACTCAGTTGTGACCATTAGGTCTTATACCCTTTTTCCTGTACCTGCCAAAGGAATATATTGAAGATATTTTAGCCGTATTAATTCTAGAGAACGAGGACATTTATTTCTCATACATCGTGGCTACTGTAGTGAGGTGTGACTCATAAAAGTCTTCATACAGATTAGAAAAAAAATTGATCTACCTCCATTCAAATTAGCTTAAAGAGCCGGCATTAGCATCAGGAGTTTGTTGTGCTTTAAATAATTATATGTAAAGTGGTATGAATTTTTTGTATACATTTTTTATTGATTCATTTTATAAGGTGATTGCATTTATATTATATACTGATTTATGCAATTGATCTATTAAATAATATATTGTGTGTACATGTGATTTCACTTTGATTAAAAGCCTGATTGATAGTAATAGCGCAGAGTGGTTTTTAGTATTGTCTAGTTGTTTCTCCTGTTTGAAATAGGAGATTAATATAAGTTTATGCTTACACGGGTATAATTGATACTCAACAGCTGAATTCATTTAAATTTTATCTCTATTAAGGTTTGATTGTTAAGGGTATATATGCACTATTAGCGCCAATAGACATTTTTCAAGAAACACATGGATACTTACCATTCTTAAGGTAAGATGCAAGGCTGAACAGCCTGGCTGAACAGGGTTGTTTTAGAAGGGTTGTTTTAAAAGGGTTAAGAAAATATTGCACAATATACTTACCCAGGAATTACATAGTGGCTGTATCTGCCCCACATATTGAAGAGCTGTGCTGGAATGTGACGTTTGCGCTCCTTTCTTGCAGATAATCTACTCTCATCATTTGTAGTTTGGGTCTGCTTAGAATATACATGCTGCAGTCATATTTTTATTATATTAGGTAATCTACGCTGTCAATTTTTATATCATAAGATATATTGTATTCCAGGATGATAATTTATTTGAACTTTGAAATAGTTGGTAATCTCCTATATCAGTGTTTGTTTTAGTTGAATCATGCTCTGTAAATGGTGGTGGGGTGCTAGGCATTGATTGCAATTATCAGACACACATGGATACTTACCATTCTTAAGGAAAGATGCAAGGCTGAACACGGTTGTCTTAGAAGGGTTGTTTTAAAAGGGTTAAGAAAATATTACAATATAGACTTACCCAGGACTTAAACAGGATGAAAATAGATAGAAACATTCAACCGACATTGCAACAAAAACACCAACCTTCCTTTCATCCTCAATCAAAATCATTTGTGCAGTTAAGTGTATGTATATATCTTATAAACTATAATTCTCATTACCTCTAAGAACAGAATGCAACCAATTTTGTATAAAACCATTTAGATTGTGATTTGCATGTGACTGCCTTAAAGCCTCAAAAGTATGTAATTCATCTTATGCATATTATCTGTCTTTTTAAACTATGAAAAGATATCCCCAATCTGCTTACTACAGTTCTCTCTTATGCAAACTCATAAATGTTTTTTGATGTAATGAATTGCTTGTAATCGGCATTGCATGTGTGAGGAAGTTGCTCAGTAAAACATAGTTTATTATTGCATGCTGTCTGGTGTTTACCTCCTTTAATAATTTGGCCATTGTGGCCAGGTGTACTATACCTTTACATTTAGTGAGGTGTAGTCATGGTGTAAAGGACAGAGTGTGATTCCTGATAACCCAAATACTGAGCAACATCACCATTCAGGTAATTACAACTTTAAACTTGTCATTTATTTTGTACTGTCTGGACATGGCTACTAATAATGGATGCACAGACAAAATTCTTAAAGCTATGTGTGCAAATGCTAGGAGCTTAGGAGACAAAATTCCAGAGCTAATTGTGATTATGACAAGGGATAACCTGGATATTGTGGCAATTACAGAGTCATGGTTTAATGAGGATCATGACTGGGACATAGCAATACCAGGGCACAATTTATTTAGGAAGGATAGAATGGGAAAAAATAGGAGGAGAGGTAACAATGTATGTGAAAAAGAGCATAAATGCTACTTTGATACAAAATATTGAAGACAAAACTGAGGCCCTTTGGGTCACCAAAGGAACTGGGGAGAAGGACATTATTCACTTTGGGGTGATCTATAGACTACCAGGCCAGGGGCAGGATTTGTACAGGAACCTATTGTTGGATATCACTAAAATGGCTTTAAAGTAAGAAGTCATAATCATGGGAGACTTTAATTTACCTGATGTAAATTGGGAGGGGTCTTTTGCAAGTTCAGCTACCAGTGGCAAATTTCTAAATTCCTTACAGGGAGCATCTCTCAAGCAATTGGTGAGGGCGCTTACTCGCAAAGACTCAATATTAGATCTAATTCTTACAAATGGTGACAGGATATCAGACATATAAGTGGGTGAGCACCTGGGATCCAGTGATCATCAAGCAGTATGGTTTAGTATAAAACAGGATCCAACTCCTGTCACACAAAAACAAAGGTGTTGGATTTTAGAAATGCTGACTTTGCAAAAGTGGGGAGATGTTTAAGTGATTCATTGGCGGACTGGAATAACTGGGAAGGAGTGCAGGAGAGGTGGGAAAAAACTGAAAAGTGCAATACTAGGGGCAGCAGACCTTTGTATCGAAAGGGTTAGGAAAAGCTCCAGGAAAAGGAAGCCAGTGTGGTTCACAAAAGAAGTATCCACTATTGTGAAAGAAAAAAAGATGGCTTTTAGGAAATACAAACAGACTCAAAATAATAATGTCAAAGAGCTGTATCTTGACAGACAGAAGGATGCTAAGAAAGTGATCAGACGTGCAAAGGCAGAAGCTGAGGACAAAATAGCCCAGTCAGTACATAAAGGGGGCAAAACTTTTTTTAAGTATATAATGGAAAGGAGAAAATAAAATGAAGGAATAATAAGACTTAAGACAGAGAGTGAGAATTTGGTAGAGGGAGACAAGGCAATAACAGATCACCTAAATAATTATTTTTGCTCATTATTTATGACAGAAGGAGAAGGGAAGGGCCACAGTTAAGTTGCAAGGAAATTTATAAAAATAAGGTAGATGAAGCTACATTTACAGAGGAGAAGGTCCTAACAGAACTTTCAAAATTAAAAGTGGATAAATCAACGGGGCCAAATGGGATACACCCAAAGATACTAAAAGAGCTAATAGATGTGCTGGTGGCACCATTAAAATAATGATTTAACCAGTCACTAAATACAGGTGCCATTCCGAGAGCACTGGAAAAGAGCAAATGTAGTTCCACTGTACAAAAGTGGAAGCAAGGAAGAAACAAGTAACTACAGATCATTAAGTATTACATTAGTAGTAGGAAAAGTAATGGAAAAACTATTAAAAGAAAGAGTTGTGGAATATCTTAAAGCAACCAATTTACAGGATCCAAAACAGCATGGATTTACTTGTGGGAGATCATGCCAAACAAATCTTATTTACTTTTTTGACTCTGCGATGAAAATGATAGAGCAAGGGGGAGCTGTAGTTGTAGCATATCTAAACTCTAGTAAAGGTATTTGACACTGTCCCAGATTGCCGACTGCTAAATAAACTTGAAAGCGTGGGGGTGGATTATAAAACAGTTAAATGGAAAAGAACCTGGTTGCAGGATAGGAAACAGACAGTTGTAGTAAATGGAGTACAATCTATGGAGGGAAATGTTACCAGTGGAGTACAGGGATCTGTACTTGGACCAGTTCTCTTTAATATCTTTGTTGGTGACATTGCAAATGGTATTGAAGGGAATGTATGCCTTTTTGCAGATGATACAAAGATTTGCAACATGGTAGACACACCGTGAGGGGTAAAACAAATGATTGATGACCTAGCTACTGTAGTCTTGAGAAAAGATCAAGAATCTGGCAAATACAGTTTAATGAAAAAAAATGCAAAATCATGCACTTGGGTCTCAAAAACCCAAAGGCTAAATATACTGTAGTATCAAGGGTACTATAATGGAAACTACTGAAAAGGAAAGGGATTTGGGAGTCACTATTTCAAGTGACTGAAACACAGGAAAGCAATGCAACAAAGCAATGAGAAAGGCAAGTCAGATGCTTGGTTGCATAGCGAGAGGAATCAGTAGCAGGAAAAAAGAAGTAATAATGTCACTACAGCCTCATCTGGAATACTGTGTCCAGTTCTGGAGACCATATCTCCAGAAGGATATAAATACATTAGAGAGTGTACAAAGAAGGGCAACTAAAATGGTGCACGGCCTACATCACAAAACTTACCCAGAAAGGCTAAAAGATCTTAACATGTATAGTTTGGAGGAGAGAAGGGAAAGGGGGGACATGATAAAAACTTTCATATATAACAAGGGTTTTAACAAAGTTCAGGAGGGAAACATTCTTCAAAGGAAGAGAAGTATTAGAACTCGAGGACATACACTGAAACTGGAGGGAGGCAGGTTTGGGGGAAATTTAAGGAAAATTACTTCACAGAAAGGGTAGTGGATAAGTGGAATAGCCTCCCATCAAAGGTGGTAGAGGCTAAGACTGTAGAGCAATTTAAACATGCTTGGGATAGGCATATGAATACAGGTTGAGTATCCCATATCCAAATATTCCAAAATACGGAATATACCGAAATACAGAATTTTTGGAGTGAGAGTGAAATACTGAAACCTTTGTTTTCTGATGGCTCAATGTACACAAACGTTGTTTAATACACAAAGTTATTAGAAATATTGTATTAAATGACCCTCAGGCTGTGTGTATAAGGTGCATATGAAACATAAATGAATTGTGTAAATGTACACACACTTTGTTTAATGCACAAAGTTATTAAAAATATTGGATAAAAATACATTCAGGTTGTGTATATAAGGTGTATATGACACATAAATGCATTCTGTGCTTAGACTTAGGTCCCATAGCCATGATATCTCATTATGGTACGCAATTATTCCAAAATATGGAAAAATCCGATATCCAAAATACTTCTGGTCCCAAGCATTTTGGATAAGGGATACTCAACCTGTATCCTTACAAAGAATTAAGGTTCGAAAAGTGTTGAGATTATCTAAAGGATAAAAAAGGGGAAGACTAGATAGGCCAAGTGGTTCTTATCTGCCATCAAATTATATGTTTCTATGTTTCTATTATAAATACTGTACATATATGTTGGAACATAAGCAATACCACAGAGTGCTTTTCACACGTACATTGGTATATCTATTTTTAAAAATACCTCAATGTAGACCAACTGTTGGTTACAAAATTTCATAGTTACAGTTAATGTGGTATATGGTACATCTATAACTAAAGCGAGTATCAAGTGCAATTTATATTCAAATCAATCCAAAGCAGTATTAGAATCTACAATTTCCAGGTATAAAGATTTAAGTTTTTTATTTTAAGTGCACAAATATTAGAAAGTAATAATTCATTTATACAGGTTGAGTATCCCATATCCAAATATTCCGAAATATGGAATATTCGGAAATACAGACTTTTTTGAGTGAGAGTGAGATAGTGAAACCTTTGTTTTTGATGGCTCAATGTACACAAACTTTGTTTAATACACAAAGTTATTAAAAATAGTGTATTAAATGACCTTAAGGCTTTGTGTATAAGGTGTATATGAAACATAAATGAATTGTGTGAATGTAGACACACTTTGTTTAATGCACAAAGTTATACAAAATATTAGCTAAAATGACCTTCAGGCTGTGTGTATTAGGTGTATATGAAACATAAATGCATTCTGTGCTTAGACTTGGGTCCTATCGCCATGATATCTCATTATGGTATGTAATTATTCCAAAATACGGAAAAATCCCATATCCAAAATACCTCTGGTCCCAAGCATTTTGGATAAGGGATACTCCACCTGTATAAGGAATAGGTAACTTGAAATGAGCCCATAAGGACTCTAACTGAAAAAGGGAAAAAGAGGGGGGGGGGGGGGGAGAAAAAAGAGGGGGGAGGGAAAAAGGCTGTTTTCAAAAACCAGCCACCTCTGGAGCAACCGTTGGACAGAATTCCTGAACACGTGAAGAAGGAATTTATCAAAGTCACATAATCATACAATTGTGCAATGACATTGAGACATTAATAGCGGTTATATACATATGCATGCTAGAATTTTGGGTTGAAGTTAGATGTTATTCATTTCAATGCAGCCATTCAATACATTAGGGAATAATGTAACTAGGGAGAAAATCCAGAATGCTTCGCATTTGCATAAGAGGTTGTAACGATCACCTCCTCTTGCAGTTTTTTTAACATGTTCCACACCTTGTATACTTACTATATGTAGTTAATATTATTTTTATGTTTCATATTGAGATGTCTAACTAAACTATGTCAGCTGGTACCTCTCCGTATGTTATTTTTATGTTCTAAAAATCTGACATGTAGCATCCTAGTAGTACGTACTACGTATTGGACCCCACAAGCACATGTGATTACATATACTACGTACGTGGTACGACAATTAATATGTTCTTCAATGTCATAAACTGAACCAAAAAATGTGATTTGAATTGAGTACTTTTGTCACCATAAAATTGCATGTAATACATCTTAATTTCTTACATCTGTAGTTAACTTTCTCAGCTAACTCCATTGAAATTATTTTCTCTGTTTTGAGAATGGGATAGTTCTTTTGAATGATATTCCTAAATTCTTTAGAGAAGGTATTATATTTTTTTACGAATCTGGGTTGACACTCTGTGGTCATATCAGATTCATCTCTTTTCTCTTTGGGTAACAATAATAGTTCTCTTTCACAATAGAGTGCGTTATCAAAAGCCTGATCTGTAATTTATGTCTGATATTGTTGTACGCTGAAGGCTGCTGTAAATTTGTATGCTTGCGTCTTAAACTTTTCTATGTTTATACAAATGCGGCGTAATATGAGATATTGACTTTTTGGTATGTTTTTGAGTGAAGGGCGGTGGTGACAGCTATGATAATTAAGAAAATTGTTAATATCCACTTCCTTTCAAAAAGTGGATGTAACAATATGATTGTTATCAATGGATAGGGCAATATCCAAGAAGGTGATTTGGGAAGTGTGAACTGTGCTGCTGAAAGATAACCGAAATGTGTTGGTGTTAAGGTGTGCTAAAAATAGAGAAGCTTGGTTATGATCCCCATACCAAATAAAAACATGTCATCGATGTAGTGGCCATGGAGCACCAGGTTTACCCCGTATGGGCCCTCCCACACATAAATGTCATCCAGGAGGCCCATATAGATGTTCGCTAGGCTAAGGGCAAACCTGGTGCCCATAGCAACACTGAGGACCTGCAAATAAAATTTGGTATCAAAAGTAAAATAGTTGTGAGACATAATGAAATTAACAGCATCCAAAATAAATCTACATTTGTTGGTGTTGATTGACTTGTCAGTTGACAGAGAGGAATATTAGTATACAGGGATTCTACATCACATGTTATTAGTAAATAACTGTTTATCCATTGTATATCCTTAATCAGGTGAATAAAGTGAGTGGAATCCCTGATATAGGTTTTAAGTGCCAAAACGTGAGGTTGCAAATAATAATCAACATAGGTAGATAAATTAGACGTGAAGGAACCTAACCCCAAAATAATAGGTCTCCCAGGGGGTGAGTGAAGGGATTTGTGAATCTTGGGGAGGTGATAATAAGTGGGTATGATGGGATGTGTGTTGTATAAAAACATAAATTCTGCCTTGGATATTGCTCCATCCATTAAAGCAGAATCCAGAAGACTCTTAAGCTTTTTTTTGGTATGTTGATGTAGGATCAAATTTCATTTGCTTATAGAAATGTGGATTGCTTAATTGTCTATAGGCTTCTGCTAAGTAGTCTTCAGTTTTGTAACACTGTCCCTCCTCCTTTATCGGCTGGTCTAATGATAATGGATTTATCCCTAATACGGTTCTTAAGGGCTCTATATTCTTGAGGGTGTAGATTATCTTTTTTGTGTTTCTGAGATCTGGGTTTTTGACACAAGGTTTTAAAGTCATTTAAATTTATATTGTAAAAGGCCTCTATACCTCCACTTTGGTGTTGAGTGGGGAAGAATTCAGATTATTTCTTAAAAATGCCTTTCTTATTTTTTTTGTAGGTCTAAAATATTAGCCTCACTGGTTTGACTATGACTCTCTTGCGCTAACTCTAGTAAGATATTTAGGCCAGAGAGATCAGTTGAGTCAAGGACAATTGGAGAGCCTATTTCTCTGTGTGATTTTAGATTTTCATTGGCAAAATAGCATTTTCTACGTAAGTCTCTTGTGTATTTGTTAAGTTTCACAAACAACCCGAACATGTCAGGTGTTTGTGAGAGTTCAAATTAGAGTCCTTTGGCAATCAAGGCATTTTCACTTTCAGTAAGATTTCGGGATGATAAATTGAAAAGACATTTATTTCTCTGTAGTCAGCTGTAGCCAACAAACAGGATTAGGAATCATAATCAGCTCTATCTGGGAAACAAACCAGGAATGGTAGACAGAAAAGTCATTTAAAACCAAGACTCTACAGCACAGGAACGCTATCACTGTAAGCAAATGCTATCACTGGCAAAGCTGAAATGTCAGATGCAGGAAACAGCAGACCCAGAAACTTGTTGTTAACCATACCTGCATAGCAGTTCAACTAATTGAAAGTAAGCTCTAACTTGTGGGGTAATACCATAGGGAAACCTGACATCCTAAAACATGTCAGTAACACATATGCATTGTATCTCATGGGTAATTGAAAGCATACAGGAAATCTAAACTACATATTATGTTTCTTGCTACTTGGCCTGCTTGGTCCTGGGGCCTGCTCATCCTAGTTGACAATGGCGGCAGGCAAGGGAGCCAGGGACACAGAAGGGTGGCATGGTGAGGCAGAGTCATGTTACGTTTGCATCATCATTGCTAAATGTGGGTGAGGGTCTGAACTCTAGAGGTAACCTTGAAGTGTTTTGGGGGGTTTACATATTAATGCCACAGTGCTGGCCACATGGTCCTTATATATAAATATACTGTAGGCAGATGGTGCTGCAGCCCTTAAGTGTTTGGACCTATCCAGACTCTGGACCCTGAGTTTCCAAGGCACAGGTTACTCTTTGTACCCCCTGTCACCGGGATTCTAATTTTTACTGCAAGGTACATAGTGAGGTGCAGTAATAATTTAAATTTTTACATTGTATTTATGTTTTGCTAAGTTTTAGTGGGTGAGTTAATGAAAGATAATACTGGAATTATACATCAGAGTTCTAAAACAACTACTAATATTACAGAGTGAGCAGAGCTGATCTTTAGGGCCTCATGTTCCTGCTGCTGAAAATGTTCAAGGGCCTATTATAAGAAGCAGAGGAGTTATTTTCAGTGATGTGTGGGCATGGCCACTGCCATGTAGACCCCATACACTATCAACTCCGATGTGTCCCTAAATTTGTAAAAGCAATAAAATTGCATAATTTGGTGTGGAAAATAAAAATACAATTTAATGCCTATGATTTATGGCTGACTATGTGGCCAACTGGCGGCTGCTCATCATCATGCTGTCATGATGATAGGCCTTATTTTTATGTGGAGGCCTGGAGCTGTAGCTCCATCTGCCCAATTGTTAATCTGGAGCTGAAAGTGAGTATCGCATTAGAGTTGTAACTGTGAATTTGCAGGCAGCAGCTATGCAAATATATGTTAATGTGGCAGCCGTCTGGATTTGTATTGAGACACCCTCTTTTGACTTTGCTAATCCCAGCATCTTGAATTTACATGTCAATAGAAGTCCAGCAGTGATGTCCAACGTATATTTTTCTGTCTAAAACCCCATCATCAGAATACCTGTTTGCAAAGGCAATCTGATATAATTTTTTGGGAGATTTAAAGACCTGCACAGATCACTATGATCTGTGTGGGATTTTTGGGGAGTAATGTCTAAAAGGGTTAAAAA
The DNA here is from genome assembly GCF_028390025.1 of Pseudophryne corroboree. Lineage (NCBI taxonomy): Eukaryota > Metazoa > Chordata > Amphibia > Anura > Myobatrachidae > Pseudophryne > Pseudophryne corroboree. The sequence continues at coordinate 485,418,618 of NC_086448.1, forward strand.
AAAACCAGTGTGGGGTAGTCCCTCAAAAAAATAACCACCCCAAGCCTTTAAGCCTAGGCTGGAATTAGAAACTATGGGAAAAAATGGCATGAGCTACCTCTATTTTCAAATAAACAGCACTAGGCTGAACCAGCCAGGCAGCTGATTCTATAGCAGGAGGGCTCATACTGTTGGGTCACCCTACCATAATGGGAACCAACCCCGAACTGATCAGCTGAACGCTAAAATCCCTAAGGAAATTTGGAAACCCCCCCCCCCCCCCCCCACAAAAATAAAAACAGTGTCAACTATTATTTTCAGTGCAGTTACAATGTTTAAATGGATATTTATGGTTCATAATTTAGGTGTTACTAATTTATAAATTACATTTTACAGTACATTATGTTTAAATATTATATTATTTTCAAGTGTTATGTGTTTAACCTAAATAGATATAAATATGCATTTAACATTAGTTAGAAATACTTAATTTACCCTTCTTTCTAAAAATGATATCATGCAAATCTGATCTTTTTGGAATATCTTTCAGTTAAATTGAATGGAACCAACTCTTTCTAAATACTTTTTTGTTTATGCTAACATGAGTGGACAATTTTAGACAACTACATTTAATGGATAATTGGATACACTTTAAACTATAAAATTCCAATCATCCATGACATTAAAAAAGTTTTATTCTGAAATAAAGTTTGTCAAATACATTATTTTCATTAAGTACTTGCTAATAGGTTTGTTAATTTCAGACCTAGCATTGTGTCTGATCATGCTAAAATATAATTGTATATGAGATGGCCGGCTACAACCCCTTTGGTAGATTACCACACCCTTTAAGCATGGGCCCCTACCATAACACTCCTCATGTGGGCCCTTCATAGCCCAGTCCAACTCTGTTCATTAGGCATTTATGTTAGTGTAGGAACTTACAGAGTATTGTGGTCCCTTGGTGAAGGCTTGCAAGCTTAAATGCTTTGATCAAAATATAAATGAAATACCCATTCTATTATTTGCTCGATACACCCAGATTTGCAATACAGTATACTGTATTATTGGTAACAGTGATCACAACAATCTTTCTTTTCTGTATGAATATATAGTATGGATATAATATTGACACGTAGCTGGTAACAATTACAATATGGGTAAAACCAAGCGTGCACATATTTATTTTCAATTAATGCAGAATGCAATACTTACCAAACAAATTTATGTCTGCAGAACCAACAGTAACAGTCTATTTTTTTTATTACTCTAACTAAAATACACAAAGACTAAAACTTAGCACAAACAATAAATTGATAGTACAACAAAAACTTTTCCAAATTGTTAAAATCCAATCACTGTAGTTAACAATTGTGTTTATTTTAGAAAGGAGTGGTTTGGACTTGGAGATATCCAACAGAGCAAAATTTAGGGGTACCGAGTAGTACCATACCATGACTCAAATCTATGCATTAAAATCATATTTTGTAAAGAGGTAAAATGTCATTTTTCAAGAAATCTGTGAACTCAAGTGTTTTTTGATCACCTACCTGTAGACTCGGGATAACATGTTCAATGGCTTTAAAAAGTAATGTTTTCAAATGAAGAGTCATGGCTTGAAAGGAAATGTCTGGCTACTGAATGTGTCACTCTGGCGGTGATGCAGAGCAGTCTGGAGCGAGTGCTGACATCTGGTCCGGACTGAAGGACCTGCCAACGATTACTGATATGTCATCTATTGTCACTGCATATGATTCTGTCACCATTGAAAGAATGGTGGAGGATTATATGAGTGACCGCATCCAAGTAGGCAAGTCAGACAGTCCGTACGTATACTGGCAGGAAAAAGAGGCAATTTGGAGGCCCTTGCACAAACTGGTTTTATTCTACCTAAGTTGCCCTCCCTCCAGTGTGTACTGCGAAAGAGTGTTTAGTGCAGCCGCTCACCATGTAAGCAATTGGCGTACGAGGTTACTTCCAGAAAATGTGGAGAAGATGATGTTCATCAAAATGAATTATAATCAATTCCTCCGTGGAGACATTCATCAGCAATTGTCTCCCGAAAGTACACAGGGATCTGAGATGGTGGATTCCAGTGAGGACGAATTAATAATCTGTGAGGAGGGGGATGTACACAGTGAAAGGGGTGAGGAATCGGAAGATGATGATGAGGTGGACATCTTGCCTCTGTAGAGCCAGTTTGTGCAAGGAGAGATTGATTGCTTCTTTTTTGGTGGGGGCCCAAACCAACCAGTCATTTCAGTCACAGTTGTGTGGCAGACCCTGTCGCTGAAATGATGGGTTAGTTAAAGTGTGCATGTCCTGTTTATACAACATAAGGGTGGGTGGGAGGGCCCAAGGACAATTCCATCTTGCACCTCTTTTTTCTTTCATTTTTCTTTGCATCATGTGCTGTTTGGGGACTATTTTTTGAAGTGCCATCCTGTCTGACACTGCAGTGCCACTCCTAGATGGGCCAGGTGTTTGTGTTGGCCACTTGTGTCGCTTAGCTTAGTCACACAGCGACCTTGGTGCACCTCTTTTTTTCTTTGCATCATGTGCTATTTGGGGACAATTTTTTTGAAGTGCCATCCCGTCTGACACTGCAGTGCCACTCCTAGATGGGCCAGGTGTTTGTGTCGGCCACTTGTGTCGCTTAGCTTAGTCACACAGCGACCTTGGTGCGCCTCTTTTTTTCTTTGCATCATGTGCTGTTTGGGGACTATTTTTTTGAAGTGCCATCCTGTCTGATACTGCAGTGCCACTCCTAGATGGGCCAGGTGTTTGTGTCGGCCACTTGTGTCGCTTAGCTTAGTCACACAGCGACCTTGGTGCGCCTCTTTTTTTCTTTGCATCATGTGCTGTTTGGGGACTATTTTTTTGAAGTGCCATCCTGCCTGACACTGCAGTGCCACTCCTAGATGGGCCAGGTGTTTGTGTCGGCCACTTGTGTCGCTTAGTTTAGCCATCCAGCGAATTCGGTGCAAATTTTAGGACTAAAAATAATATTGTGAGGTGTGAGGTGTTCAGAATAGACTGAAAATGAGTGTAAATTATGGTTATTGATGTTAATAATATGATGGGATCAAAATGACCCCCAAATTCTATGATTTAAGCTGTTTTTGAGGGTTTTTTGTAAAAAAACACCCGAATCCAAAACACACCCTAATCCGACAAAAAATTTTCAGGGAGGTTTTGGCAAAACGCGTCCGAATCCAAAACACGGCGGCGGAACGGAATCCAAAACCAAAACACAAAACCCGAAAAATTTCCGGTGCACATCTCTACTATATATATATATATATATATATATACAGTATGTCTCAAAACCCCAGTTGTAAAATAAAGATTTTATTTTTCAGATTACTGTCTGGAACAGTAGACAGACTGTTTACTTCTGACTCGGTAAAAGTAAAGTAACATTTCCTAAAAGTCAACTTACATAGCAGCCTTTTGATAAGAAACCGCAAACCCCTAAGTTCTATCTTTAAGTTATGGACAGACGCAGCTATTGACAGAGGCTCCTACAAAGTTAATTAATGTTTCATGTCACAGATACATTCAGCAGGTACATAAGATGAATTTAGTCTGTAGAATTATGAAAGAACACTGAACAAATTCTGTCAGTCCACTTTCTGACTTTTACTCTAACTACACATTTTTGACAGAGAATTACTCTCACCAGCTACCTAGGTTTTCTGTTATGTCCTCTGGTACTTGATTCCTTTAGAGTAAATTGTAATAATACAGTTGCATGCTGAATATCATTATGTGGCCTTTCCTCACCTCATGTGTGCCCCCGGGCCTATCCCTCAAGCTGAGCAGGGAACTTTAAGGGGGGGGGGGTGAGCACCAGGCCCCGAAGGGTCATTTCCATTGGACATTACTGTACTACCCACATTCTCACACCCGCCCGCACTACTCCCATGAGACCAGGACATTTATAATCTTATCAAAATAATGTTATTACCGTTTTCTTCAGTCCATTGGTTCCTGCATATGTGCTTTTACCCCTTTTTTCTTGTTTATTTTTTGTAAAGCGTATTTCCACCCCACTGTGTGCTATTCCTGTAATGTGTACCTCCACTGTTTGCACACCCTGCCAGCAGCAACCTACGCAGTCCACCCCAGATGGTTGCCTTGGATGGTTTCTCCTCGGGCAGGATGTATAGTCCGCACATAGGCTGCCTCACCTGGTACCTTGTGAGGGTGGAATATACAACCCGTGGAAGTTACTTCCCAAAATGCCTACACCAATCCTGCATTGTGCTTACTGTGTGCTCTAGGTTTTATTTTTTATGTTTGTGTGGCTTGTCTATTGCTGTATTACTTACATCTTCTGTATTATGTGGTTTGTTTTTGATAACTGGAAAGCGCCTCAAGTCCTGTTGGAGAAAGAGTGCTATAAAATTATTATTATTATTATTATTAATATTATATGGGCGGGTTCCCTGTGTAAATTACAATAATACAGTTACACGATGAATATGGGCTGGTTCCCTGCGTAGATTGCAATAATACAGTTACACACTGAATACGGGCTGGTTCCCTATGTAGATTGCAATAATATAGTTACACACTGAATATAAAGTAGGCTGGTTCCCTGCGCAGATACTGTAGCAATAATACAGCTACATGCTGAATATGGGCTGGTTCCCTGTGTAGATTGCAAAACAGGTTGAGTCTCCCTTATCCAAAATGCTTGGGACCAGAGGTATTTTGGATATTGTATTTTTCCGTATTTTGGAATAATTGCATACCACAATGAGATATCATGGTGATGGGACCTAAAGCTAAGCACAGGATGCATTTATATTACATATACACCTTATATACACAGCCTGATGGTAATTTTAGCCAATATTTTTTATAACTTTGTGCATTAAACAAAGTGTGTGTACATTCACACAATTCATTTATGTTTCATATACACCTTATACACAAAGCCTGAAGGTCATTTAATACAATATTTTTAGTAACTTTGTGTATTAAACAAAGTGTGTGTACATTCAGCCATCAAAAAACAAAGGTTTCACTATCTCACTGTCACTCAAAAAAGTCCGTATTTCGGAATATTTGGATATGGGATACTCAACCTGTAATACAGTTACACACTGAAAATGGCCTGGTTCCCTTTGTAGATTGCAATAATACAGTTACACACACTGAATACGGGCTGGTTCCCTGTGTAGATTGCAATAATACAGTTACACACTGAATACGGGCTGGTTCCATGTGTAGATTGCAATAATACAGTTACATACTGAATACGGGCTGGTTCCCTGTGTAGATTGCAATAATAAAGCTACACACTGAATATGGGCTGGTTCCCTGTGTAGATTGCAATAATACAGTTACACACTGAATATGGGATGGTTCCATACGCAGATAGCAATTTACAGTTACCTGCTGAATACCGGCTGGTTCCCTGTGTTGATTGCAATAATATAGTTACACATTGAATATGGGATGGTTCCCTACGCAGATAGCAATAATACAGTTACATGCTAAATATGGGCTGGTTCCCTGTGTAGATTGCAATAATACAGTTACAAGCTGAATATGGGCTGGTTACCTGTACAGATTGCAATAATACAGTTACATGCTGAATACGTCTGGTTCTCTGCGTAGATTGCAATAATACAGTTGCACACTGAATATGGACTGGTTTCCTGTTCAGGTTGCAATTAGAGATGTGTGGCTGGCACTTTTTGTGTTTTTGTATTTGGTTGTAGTACTAATTCCAAATTCGTGTTTTGGTTTTGGTTTGGTTTTGCCAAAATCACCCTTTCGTGTTTTGGTTTTGGTTTTGGGTCTGGATGATTTAAAAAAACATAAAAAGACTAAAATCACAGAATTTGGGGGTAATTTTGATCCTACAGTATTATTAACCTCAATCACATTCATTTCCACTCATTTACAGTCTATTCTGAACACCTCACACATTACAATATTGTTTTTTGGCCAAAAAGTTGCACCAAGGTAGCTGTATGCGTAAGCTAAATGACACAGGTGTGCGGCACAAACACCTGGCCCATCTAGGAGTGGCACTGCAATGTCAGACAGGAGGGCAGATGTAAAAAAAAGGCCCCAAACAGCACATGATGCAAAGAATATAAAGAGTTGCACCGAGGCTGCTGTATGACTAAGCCAAGCGACACAAGTGTGCGGCACAAACACCTGGACCATCTTGGAGTGGCACTGCAGTGTCAGACAGGAGGGCACTTTTCAAAAACTAGGCCCCAAACAGCACCTCATGCAAAGATGTAGAAAAGGTGCAATGAGGTAGCTGTATGACTAAGCTAAGCGACACAACCACCTTGCCCATCTAGAAGTGTCACGCAGTGGCTGAATGTCGAGAGTGGGCTGCAATTGTTCGGTCCAGTGACAGCATCTCCAGCACGCCCCTGTCATTTTTAAAAAAATCTGCAATTTGTGGACTTATACGGCAGTACCCCAGGATTTATACAGCAGTACCTCTGGACTCATACAGCAGTGTCAGGCAGGATGGCACTTTTCAAAAACTAGGCCCCAAACAGAACATCATGCAAAGATGTCAAAGAGGTGCAATGAGGTAGCTGTATGACTAAGCCAAGCGACACAAACAATTCCAACTGGAATTATACGTCCAAATAACTGGAATTATATATCTAAATCCCTGGAATTAAATGCCAAAATCACTGGAATTATACTGCAAAATCACTGAAATTATATTGCAAAATCACTGGAATTGTACGCCCAAATCACTGGAATTATACGTACAAATCACTTTAATTACACGTCCAATTCACTGGAATTATACGTCCAAATCACTGGAATTAAATGGCAAAATCACTGGAATTATACGTACAAATCACTGGAATTAAATGGCAAAATCACTGGAATTATACTGCAAATCACTGGAATTAAATGGCAAAATGGAGGTTTAGGGCTTCCATCATCATGTGAAGCTGAACCACCAGTCATGAACATAGGCCAGGGCCTTTGCCGTTCCTTGCCACTCTGTGTCGTAAATGGCATATTGGCAAGTTTATGTTTCTCCTCAGACAATTTAATTTTCTTTTTTGGGACTTTTTACTGAACTTTGGCTTTTGGATTTTACATTTCCTCTACTATCACATTGGCCATCGGCCTTGGCAGACGACGATGGCATTTCATCATCAATGTCATGGCTAGTGGCAGCAGCTTCAGCACTAGGAGGAAGTGGTTCATGATCTTTCCCTATTTTATCCTCCAAATTTTTGATCTCCATTTTTTTTCTGGAGTTATACAACACAATATGCAGCACAGGAATGACTGATGGCTGATGCACAGGACACTACCACTAGTCTGATGCAGGACAACACAGCAACACTGTAAGGGACTTGTTATTAATTATTATACAGCAGCACTGGACATATAGCAACAGAGTCTACCACTGTGACTGGTCACTGGAATGACTGATGGCTGATGCACAGGACACTACCACTGGACTGATGCAGCACAATACACCACCACTGAACTGATGCAGCACAACACAGCAGCAATGGACATATGGCAGCAAGAGGACACAACCACTGTGACTGGACAAATATAGCACAAGACACAACCACTGTGACTGGACAAATATAGCACAAGACACGGACACTGACAGAATGGAGACACGTCCTCTCTCCACACTCTCCAATGCTAGAGTGAAAATGGCGGTGACGATTGGCTCCTTATATGGAATCCAAACCCCGCGAGAATCCGACTGTGGTATGATGACATTTTGCCTCATTCTGGTTTCTGAGTCAGGCGGGAAAACCCGAGCCTGACTCGGATCCGGGCTCGAATGGTGAAGTCCAGTAGGGTTCGGTTCTCAGAGAACCAAACCCGCTCATCTCTACTTGCAGTAATACAGTTACACGCCAAATACGGACTGGTTCCCTGCGTAAATTGCAATAATACAGTTACACACTGAATTATTGTGTAGATTGCAAAAAGACAGTTACATGCTGAATACGGGCTGGTTCCCTGAGTAGATTGCAATAATACAGTTACACACTGAATATGGGATGGTTCCCTACGCAGATATCAATAATACAGTTACACGCTAAATATGGGCTGGTTCCCTGTGTAGATTGCCATAATACAGTTACACGCTGAATATGGGCTGGTTCCCTGTGTAGAGTGCAATAATACAGTTACATGCTGAATACGGTCTGGTTCTCTGCAGAGCTTAATATGGGCTGGTTCCCTGTGTAGATTGGAATAATACAGTTACACTCTGAATATGGGCTGGTTCCCTGTGTAGATTGCTATTATACAGTTACAAGCTAAATATGGACTGGTTCCCTATGTAGATTGGAATAATACAGTTACACACTAAATACGGGCTGGCTCCCTAAGCAGATAGCATTTTACAGTTACATGCTGAATACCGGCTGGTTCCCTGCGTTGATTGCAATAATAAAGTTACACATTGAATATGGGATGGTTCCCTACGCAGATATCAATAATACAGTTACACGCTAAATATGGGCTGGTTCCCTGTGTAGATTGCCATAATACAGTTACACGCTGAATATGGGCTGGTTCCCTGTGTAGAGTGCAATAATACAGTTACATGCTGAATACGGTCTGGTTCTCTGCAGAGCTTAAAAAAAGAGAAACCAAAAGTAGTTGCTTGGTTGGGCGCACAAGTGAAATTTGTATTGCTTTTAATTTCTTTAAAACTTAGCTTTTATTGCTTCACCTTCTAAAATTCCCCCTTTATATGGGGATTACACAGCAAAACATAGAGGTTAAAATTATTACATACAAACATAAACGTGAAAAGAGAAGATATAAGTGTGGAAAGATTTAAAAGGCCATACTTCCACTATTACTCTAGCAAGGTGTAGGAATAGGATTGCTTATGTAGCACCTGAGAGTCTAGAATATATTGACTAACAAAATCCCCCGATGTAATAAGACTTTGATCATGCAAAGGGCCAATAATAGCAATTCAGAGAATTATTCCATGTATTGCATATACTGGTATTACAAGTTTAGAATATACGTTGTATTTATGGACGCCATATGTTAACCGGTTCAAACGTAGAGACTCATTATCACAATAAATTGCTGCTGTAAATATGATGTGTGTTTTTCTGTGTGTTCACATGTGTAATAAATCTTTAATATTCATTGCTTTGGTATATTGCACACATTCATCTCATATTCTGTATCACTAATGTTTATTGAGAAAGGCAGGGGTAGATATCCCTATTATGAAAAATTATTACTCAGGGGAAGGTCATATAATTATCATATAACCATGAATTGATATGAGTGACAAACCAATCAGTCACACGGTTACCAATGTCTTTGAACACACTAATGCTCTCACTAAGATGCTGTGGCAGCCTGTATTTCCTGTATTATGAAGCAGGAATAATATTCGTTACATTAGTATTCTTTCTCAGACTCCACCTGTGATTAGATATATTGTATCAGGATGTATGAGCCAGTTCCCTTACTTTGCATATCACTAACTTGTAACACTAAGATACTGTAGCAACCTGTGTTTACTGTCTTGTGACACAGGATTAGTATTCGCTACTCTAGTATTCTTTCTTAGGCTACATCTATGCTTGGATGCAATGTATCAGGATATGTTAGCTAGTTCCCTTCCTTTGTGTGTCACTGGCTTATACACAAGGGCTGGCAGATATACACCCAGTCACTGGAGACCGGAACATAACATTCACATATAGGTACTATTGGTCAACTTAACAGGGCAGTACTGATGTGATAATATTGTTATATTGACAGATTGTGTACTGAGTCTAACACATTGGCTGGTAACCATCCGGCGACCACACAATACTGTTGCTAATGACAATGGCACATGCTGATCAATTATACACAATGCTAACTGGGTGGATTATATACACTCTCTGTGCTCCCTAACGACCAACACTGACACTTGAGCTTAATTCTGATAACCTCATTGTACGAGGGTGCCGGTGGAGGTCTATTCTAACTATCTTTCTGATTAAAGTCTACACCATTGCAAAATTAGGAGTGTGGTAGGCCGCCGAAACGCCGACGTGCACGTTTCGCTGTATAGCTTTAACGAGGCTGAGATTGCAATAATATAGTTACACACTAAATATTGGCTGGTTCCCTGCGCTGATAGCAATAATACAGTAACACGCTAATATGGGCTGATTCCCTGTGTACTGTAGATTGCAATAATACAGTTACACACTGAATACGGTCTGGTTCTCTGCGTAGATTGCAATAATATAGTTATAAACTAAATATGAACTGGTTCCCTACGCAGATAGCAGTAATACAGTTACATTCTGAATATGGGCTGGTTCCCTGCATAGATTGCAATAACACAGTTGCACACTGAATATGGACTGGTTACATGTGTAATAATACAGTTACAAGCTGAATATAGACTGGTTACATATGTAGACTGCAATAATATATTTACACGCTGAATACGGGCTGGTTACCTGTGCAGATTGCAATAATACAGTTACACGCTGAATATGGGCTGGTTCCCTGTATAGATTGCTATAATATAATATAGTTATACACTGAATATGGGCTGGTTCCCTGTGTAGATTGCAATAACACTGTTACACGCTGAATACGGGCTGGTTCCCTGTGTAGATTGCAATAATATAGTTATACGATGAGTATGGGCTGGTACCCTCTGTAGATTGCAATAATACATTTACACGCTGATTATGGGCTTGTTACCTTTGTAGATTGCAATATTACAGTTACACGCTGAATATGTGCTGGGTCCCTGTGTAGATTGCAATAATACAGTTACAAGCTGAATATGGGCTAGTTCCATGTGTAGATTGTAATAAAACAGTTGCACGCTGAATACGGGCTGGTTCCCTGTGTAGATTGCAATAATATAGTTATATGCTGAGTATGGGCTGGTTCCCTCTGTAGATTGCAATAATACATTTACACGCTGAATATTGGCTGGTTACCTGTGTAGATTGCAATATTACAGTTACACGCTGAATATGTGCTGGGTCCCTGTGTAGATTGCAATAATACAGTTACACGCTGAATATGGGCGGGTTCCATGTGTAGATTGCAATAGTACAGTTACAAGCTGAATATGGGCTGGTTCACTACGTAGAGTGCAATAATACAGTTACAAACTGAATATGGGCTGGTTCCCTTTGTAGATTGTAATAATACAGTTATATGCTAATTACGGGCTGGTTCCCTGTGTAGATTGCAATTATATAGTTATACGCGGAGTATGGGCTGGTTCCCTGCATAGATTGCAATAATACATTACACGCTGAATATGGGCTGGTTACCTGTGTAGATTGCAATAATGTAGTTATACACTTAGTATGGGCTGGTTCCCTATGTAGATTGCAATAATACAATTACATGCTGAGTATGGGCTGGTTCCCTGTGTAGATTGCAATAATACAATTACATGCTGAATATGGGCTGGTTCCCTTTTATAGACTGCAATAATACCGTCATATGCTGAATATGGGCTTGTTCCCTATATAGATTGCAATAATATAGTTATACGCTGAGTATGGGCTGGTTCACTGTGTAAATTGCAATAATACAGTTACACACTGAATATGGGCTGGTTCCCTGTGTAGACTGCAATAATACAGTTACAAGATGAATATGGGCTGGTTCCCTGTGTAGATTGCAATAATACAGTTACAAGCTGAATATGGGCTGAGTCACTGTGTAGATTGCAATAATACAGTTACACACTGAATATGGGCTGGTTCCCTGTGTAGATTGCAATAATACAGTTATATGCTGAATATGGGCTGGTTCCCTGTGTAGATTGCAATAATAGTGTTATGAAGGAAATTTAGGTAAGTGATGTTACAGAATTCAATTGCAGTCTTTCCAATACTGCTTTAGAGGGGTTCACTATGGTATGCCGGCGGTCGGGCTCCCAGCGACCAGCATACCGGCGCCGGGAGGCCGACCGCCGGCTTATCGACAGTATGGCGAGCGCAAATAAGCTGACTACCTGCTGACATTTCCTCTTATGGACAGATAAGCCTTTTATAATTTTGAATTCTGTATGCATGCATTCCAGCTATTTATGGACAGATAAGCTTTATATAATCTGTTATCCTGTACGCATGACATACAGCTATTCATATTTTATGTATTTCAATGTATTTTTATGTCATTACGGGTATTAAATAATTTATCTTTTATATATATATATACACTGCCTAGGCTATATATTGATTGCATACTTGGGAATATGCTGTTTCCCTAATTAAGCCTAAATGATTTCTGGCCAGTGATATATTTTGATATTTTACCAAAAAAACAGTACACACTATGTTTGCTCTTCTTTTTTTCAACATGTATTAAGCGTCAAAGAAGCATCGCCTGAATTTAGCTTCTCTGGTTTTCAGATAAGTTTTTTAACTGATTGCAATATATCCACTCTTGATACCTTCATTTATATTCACCTTGTTATACCATCTACACTCTTGGGCGCTTATTTTCACCAATTCCTTGATATATTTATACATACACACATCTTAACTGCAGACTGTCAACTTTTAGGAGTGGCATATTTCTATGATGTTGTTATATGAGCAGGGCACATCATAACTCAAATGAAAAGTCTTGGTCCATAGATTTGCAGAGCAGTATGGGCATTGTAATTGGCTTCATCATTTCAGAGTTATTTGGCAAAACGTTGGCTTGCCATTTTTAATGCATCACCATTGTGCTCTGGAAAATGTGACAGTTGGTGAACTATCTCTGTACATGTGATGGATGTTCTGGAAACTTTGAGTTATTTGCAGCCACCCACTAAGCAGGGATTGTTTTAAATTTGACTCCTAAGCAGGTGGAAAGGAGTAAAATGTTCTACCCAGCAAATCTATGCCCGGCTCAAGCTGGGCACCATCAACTAGTATATTGTCAATGTTATGATTTACTTATGTCACTGACCTAGGTTGGGGGTGTTGTGAACTCGGGGGTTCTCCCAATGGTAGGGGAGAGGAACCACAGTTGGGTCGGAACAGGGATGGCCTGATATAGGTCTTCCTCATACAGGACTCTGACAGTAAAGCTTGGTGAAAATATTAAAGAACTTTATTGCAGGAAGGGAGCAACACAATGTCACATGGCAAAGAAGGAACGTATGAGGGAAATGTCCAGGCTTATAGGAGAGCTTGTAAGCAATGTTAAAGATTCCAGAGAAAGAAGTACTTGTGAGTGTTGGTACTAGATAATAGTGACTGAAGAACTTGTGAGTGATGTTTTTAAGGATACTGATGATTTGAAGAACTCGTGAACGGTGGTTAAAGACTCTGAAGATTTGAAACACTTGTGAACGGTGGTTAAAGACACTGGGGATTTGTATGACTTGAGAGCGGTGATTAAAGACACTGATGATTTGTAGAACTTGAGAGCGGTGGTTAAAGACACTGATGATTTGTATGACTTGAGAGCGGTGATTAAAGATACTGATGATTTGTAGAACTTGAGAGCGGTGGTTAAAGACACTGATGATTTGTAGAACTTGAGAGCAATAGTTAAAGACACTGGTAACTTGCAAAACTTGGGAGCGGTGTTTAAAAACACTGATGACTTGTAGAACTTGAGAGCGGCATTTAAAGAAACTGATGACTTACAGAACTTGAGAGCGGCGTTTAGCCCGCAGCCAACGCTGACTCCAAGAAGCACTGGTGATTGGATTGCAGAGGAACACACCAGCAGCTGGATATGCTGGAACTGTGCAGCAGCTGACAGCTGAAAGTGCCGGAGACACTGGGGTACGACTGCAGAGAGATTCGCTGGGAACGAGAGCACTGGCATCCACTTCAGGGGAAAAAACAATACTCAGGCGCCGAGGCTCTGACCGGCATCTGACTTTGAATCTCCCGCCTCCGCTGGATTGGCGGAACAGTCTGATGACATCACCCGTCCCCGCCCACGTGATACCGGGTGTCATGGCGGCGCCCCTGCCCCGGGGAACCGACGGGAGCTGCGCCAGCCAGAGGCCGGAGCCCGTGGACCACCGAAGGTCGCAACACAGACCAGCAGGCATGCAGGGGCAAGCGTGGCGAACGCCGCCCACGGTGTGTGACAGTACCCCCTCCTCCAGGAGTGGCCCCCTGACACTTTCCAGGTTTTGTTGGATGTCTGGAATGGAAAATCCGCACCAGTCGGGGAGGCATAACTTCAGTAGCCTTGACCCAGCTCCTCTCCTCAGGGCCAAAACCTTTACACTCCACCAAATACTGTAGATTCTTGTGAAGATAACGAGAGTCAAGAATAGCTTTGATTTCAAAGTCCGTTCCAGATTCAGTCTCAGCAGAGGGTGTCCTCGGGGACTTTAAATGGAACTGGTTTAAAATAAGGGGCGAAGGAGAGAGACATGAAAGGAGTTTGGTATCCGGAGGTGGGAAGGCAATCCCAATTTGCAAACAACCGGATTCAGGACTTGTACCACAGGGTAAGGACCAATAAACTTTGGGGCGAACTTCATAGTGGGCACCCTTAACCGGAGGTTGCGGGTGGAGAGCCATACCCTGTCACCAACCTTGTATTGGGGAGCTGCTCGTCGCTTCCTATCAGCAAAGAACTTATAGCGACCGGAGACTCTCTTGAGGTTAGCATGAACTCGACTCCAAATTTGACTAAAGTGCCCACTGCAACAACCTTAGTCGAAATTTAGCTGGCACAGACATTCTCCCAGGAGGAAGACCCAGGGCGATGGGAGCCGCTGACATAGAAACTGGACTGAGAATCAAAGCCTTCTCAACGGAATTCTCCTCATCCGAAGCTGTTAAGGAACGGGATAAAGCATCTGCCTTGGTGTTAAAAGTCCCAGCCCGGTACTTAATAACAAACGAGAATCGAGTAAAGAAGAGCGCCCATCTAGCTTGACGGGGATTCAAGCACTGTGCCGTCTTGAGGTACAGCAAATTCTTATGATCAGTGAAAATTGTAATTAGGTGTTTAGCACCTTCCAAAAGATATCTCCATTCCTCCAAGGCAGATTTTATTGCCAAAAGCTCTTTGTCTCCAATGGTGTAATTCTGTTCCGCAGGAGAGAATTTGCGAGAATGGAAACCACATGGATGTAACTTCCCATCTGGAGCGTACTGCGAAAGTACGGCACCTATGCCTACCGTGGAAGCATCAACCTCCAAAAAGAATGGTTTTGAAAAATTTGGTTGTTGAAGTACTGGAGCGGACATAAAGGCTGCCTTCAACTGAGCGAATGCTGCTACAGCTTCGGAGGACCAATGACTTGGGTCAGAACCCTTCTTGGTTAGGGCAGTAATAGGTGCCACAATGGTAGAGAATCCCTTTATGAACTTCCAGTAGTAATTTGCAAAACCCAGAAATCGTTGTACCGCTTTCAAAGAAAGAGGCTGAGTCCAGTCCCGGATGGCAGTGAGTTTCTCTGGATCCATACGAAGCTCCATGCAAGAAATAATGTACCCAAGAAATGGAATAGAAGGAACCTCAAAGGTACATTTGGAAATCTTGCCATAAAGATGATTCTCTCGCAACCGAAGAAGTACCTCTTTGACCTGTATTCTGTGCTCTGTGAGATTCTTAGAAAATATCAGAATGTCATTCAAATATACCACTACACTTAGGTATAGCATATCCCGAAAGACTTCATTAATGAATCCCTGAAAGACGGCAGGGGCGTTGCTGAGGCCAAACGGCATTACCAGAAACTCGTAATGCCCGTCCCTGGTATTGAAGGCCGTCTTCCATTCGTCCCCCTATCGGATACGTAGCAGATTATAAGCTCCCCTTAAATAAAGCTTGGTGAAAACTCGGGCTCCGCGAACTCTATCAAAAAGCTCCGTAATGATCAGCAAAGGATACTTATTCTTAATGGTGACATCATTTAGACCACGATAGTCAATACATGGTCTCAGCCCTCCGTCCTTCTTCTTCATAAAAAAGAAACCCGCCCCCGCCGTAGAGGTAAAGGGGCGGATGAATCCTTTCTGCATATTAGACTTGATATAGTCCGACATAGCTTGGGTCTCGGGTAATGATAAGGGATAAGTGCGACCCCGAGGTGGCATTTTCCCCGGAATGAGCTCAATGGGGCAGTCCCAAGGTCTATGCGGTGGTAGCTGATCAGCCGCTTGTTCCGAGAACACGTCAGAAAACTCCCAATAGGCC
The DNA here is from genome assembly GCF_028390025.1 of Pseudophryne corroboree. Classification (NCBI taxonomy): domain Eukaryota; kingdom Metazoa; phylum Chordata; class Amphibia; order Anura; family Myobatrachidae; genus Pseudophryne; species Pseudophryne corroboree. The sequence continues at coordinate 485,434,755 of NC_086448.1, forward strand.
TCCAGAATGAGCCCTTCATCCGACTTGGAAGATTCACGGAGCGGATAGACAGGAGTGAGACAATTTGAATGACAAAAAGGACTCCAAGATGTTATTTGTGTCGAACTCCAGTCGACGTGAGGGTTGTGAAGTTTAAGCCAAGGAAGGCCAAGAACCAGATCGTGGGGCATCTCCCGAATCACTAGGAACTCCAGGTGTTCTTGATGCAGAGCTCCCACTTGCAGTTTGATTGGTACTGTACAACTTGAAATCAGACTGTTAGAAATTTGGGTACCATTGATAGCAGTCAACATAACAGGTCATTCGACCGACCGTAACTAAAAACCCAGATTCTGGGCACAGGAAAGGGAAATAAAATTCCCTGCAGCCCCTGAGTCCAGCAGAGCCTTAACAGGTTTGGCTATTGACTCGGAGAACAGAGACACAGAGAGTAAACAGTCCACTGTCGGAGAAGGTTTAGAAGAAACCCCTAGCTTGACTCCTCCGGAACAAGCTAGGACTGCCCGTTTCCCGGGCGAGACTTGCAAAACTTGAGAAAATGATCTGCGGCTCCACAGTAGAGGCAGAGTCTACCCTCATGACGACACTGACATTCTTTTGGGGACAGCCGGGATCGATTAATCTGCATGGGTTCATCAGGACTTGGAATAACCGTTTGCTTAGACGGAAGAGATCGGACCCTTGATCGATCTAACCGACTACGTTCGCCACCTCATTCCTGCATGCGAAGATCCACCTTTACACAGAGCGAGATCAACTGTTCTAAAGAATCCGGCAAATCTCTAGTGACCAACTCATCCTTTAGACGATCGGAGAGCCCGTTCCAAAAGGCAGCCTGAAGGGCATCATTATTCCAGCGCAGTTCTGAAGCTATGGTCTGAAAGTTAATCACATACTGTCCCACTGAACAAGAGCCTTGTCGGACACGAAGCAAGTCTGTAGAGGCAGCGGTTGTCCTGCCGGGCTCATCAAAGATCCTCCGGAATGACGTAATGAAATTGGTGTAACTAGAAACCAATGGATCAGATCGCTCCCATAATGGAGACACCCAATCCAATGCTGAACCCTCGAGCAAAGATATAATGTATGCCACCTTGGACAGATCAGTAGGGAAGTTATGTGAAAGCAGTTCAAAATGTACCTCGCACTGATTGAGAAAACCACGGCAATTCTTTGGATTCCCATTATAGCGAGAAGGAGTAGGGAGCTGAAGGCGTGACCTGGTTCCAGAGGAGGATGGAACATTACTAGAGACAATCACTGGAGCGGGTACTGGAGCTGGGGCCGGTACTACTGAAGCCAGAGAAGTCTGAATTTGATCCAGCCGGCCAAATAATTTCTGGAGATAATGCATCACCTGGCCCTGAGCTGCTTCCTGACTTTGTACTCGAGAAATTTAGTCCTGGATGGTACTTGCCTCTGGGCTCCGATCCCATGGGTCCATGGCGCCTGAGTATACTGTCACTGACCTAGGTTGGGGGTGTTGTGAACTCGGTGGTTCTCCCGATGGTAGGGGAGAGGAACCACAGTTGGGTCGGAACAGGGATGGCCTGATATATGTCTTCCTCATACAGGACTCCCACAGTAAAGCTTGGTGAAAATATTAAAGAACTTTATTGCAGGAAGGGAGCAACACAATGTCACATGGCAAAGAAGGAACGTATGGGGGAAATGTCCAGGCTTATAGGAGAGCCTTTAAGCAATGTTAAAGATTCCAGAGAAAGAAGTACTTGTGAGTGTTGGTACTAGATAATAGTGACTGAAGAACTTGTGAGTGATGTTTTTAAGGATACTGATGATTTGAAGAACTCGTTAAAGACTCTGAAGATTTGAAACACTTGTGAACGGTGGTTAAAGACACTGGGGATTTGTATGACTTGAGAGCGGTGATTAAAGACACTGATGATTTGTATGACTTGAGAACGGTGATTAAGGACACTGATGATTTGCGGAACTTGAGAGCGGTGGTTAAAGACACTGATGATTTTTATGACTTGAGAGCGGTGATTAAAGACACTGATGATTTGTAAAACTTGAGAGCGGTGGTTAAAGACATTGATGATTTGTATGACTTGAGAGTGGTGATTAAAGATACTGATGATTTGTAGAACTTGAGAGAGGTGGTTAAAGACACTGATTTGTAGAACTTGAGAGCGATGGTTAAAGACACTGGTAACTTGCAAAACTTGGGAGCGGTGTTTAAAAACACTGATGACTTGTAGAACTTGAGAGCGGCGTTTAAAGACACTGATGACTTGTAGAACTTGAGAGCGGCGTTTAGCCCGCAGCCCACTCTGACTCCAAGAAGCACTGGTGACTGGATTGCAGATGAACACACCAGCCGCTGGATACGCTGGAACTGTGCAGCAGCTGACAGCTGAAAGAGCCGGAGACAATGGGGTACGATTGCAAAGAGATTCGCCGGGAACGAGAGCACTGGCATCCACTTCAGGGGAAAAGACGATACTCAGGCGCCGAGGCTCTGCCCGGCGTCTGACTTTGAATCTCCCACCTCTGATGGATTGGCGGAACAGTCTGATGACGTCACCCGCTCCTCGCCCACGTGATGCCGGGTGTCATGGCGGCGCCCCTGCCCCGGGGAACCGCCGGGAGCCACACCAGCCAGACGCCGGCACCCGTGGACCACCGAAGGCGGAGGCCACAACACAGACCAGCAGGCACGCAGGGGCAAACGCGGCGAACGCCGCCCACGGCGTGTGACAACTTAGTAGTGTGTGTATATACACACATGGAAAGACAAACTAGACACAAATAGCTTTTTATTTGGTGGGCTGAATAAAAGAAGGAATATTGTAGACTTTTTACTTTTCCCCAATGTCAGCACATTGGCGGTCATTCAGGTGTGGTCAGATCTGAGCTGTAATTCAGCAGGACATGTCTATTACATGCAAACACCTCCTGCTGCAATAGTGATCTGAGCTGCATCCTAGGATGCAGCATTGGATCAATACACCCACCATCGGGTGGCTTATGGCACCCATAGTGCCACACAAGCCGCCCACTGCAAAGGCCAGGAAATCTACATCCTACAATGGAGATCCCTGACCTCTTCCCACCCCCTAAATGGTGCCGGCCTGCGTCTTATGCACATGTTCAAAACATATCCTGAGCATGCGCAAACTACTGAAAATCTATACTTTGTGCCATTGGTCTCAGGATCAACACACCTTAATGACCCCAAGTGGTAAAATAAATCTCCCTCCAGTGTGTCACATAAGTACAGAAAGTAGAACATGCCCACATATAAAGGATTCTGAGGTCATTAGGTAACAGAATTTATAGAATGTAAATATTTATATAGTATAACATTTGAATAGAGGATTCATGCCATGTATACAATGATCTATTCACAGTGTCCTTTTACAGGTTTGAGTAAGGCTTTCATACGTAAAGATTTAAATATTGTAATTTGTGAGATTTAACTTTTTCACCACTCCAATATGTACAAATTCTGAAAACTATTAGCATTGTGCCTAAGAAAACAATTTTCTTTGATCTTTTTAAAAGCAATTTACTTTAGGGAAAAGAATCCAATATACACTTTCCAAGAGAAAATCAATTAGTATAGATTATTTCTTCTAGTTATTGTAAATCTGAATTCCAGTGCTGGCAACTAAATATAAATACATAGAGAGATATCCTAAATCATAACAAATTAAGAGGGGTTTCTATCTGTGAATATTATAGTGGATCCAAAAAAACAGAATGGTAGCACATAAAGTGACATTCAAAACAGTTAAAACCACAATTGTAGCAATTCAATTACAATGCATTCATTTTCCATACATCATCACAGAATTCAAACAAGTTCAAGAACAACATTTTTGTCAAACAACTCCAAGAGGCAGCTTGTACCATCTTTAACATAGGTGTGTGTGTGGTTCCTGATAGTAGTTACACTAGTGGAGTTACTTTTTGCTACTGAAACCCTACCTAGCCAAGTGATTGGTTCCACCAATTGGGATCCCTACAAGAAAGCTTCAGCCCCTTATCTGAAGCTGCAATCTATGCACTGAAATGTGCAGGGGCTCAATGGCTAGTGTCTCTGTAATGCAAAAATAGAATCTAGGAAATCCTACTGCTGGAATTTTTGAGATTTAAGCAAAAAAGTAACACATAAAATGTAGTCATTATGATTTGAAGTTAAAGCTATAACCTACTGTATGCCAAATGTAGAAAAAGTTTCCTCTTTCCATGTCAACATACTCTACTGGCCTGTGTAGGTGTCCGGGTAGCTTCCCTTTCTAAATAAATGATGAGTGGTGCTACAGCCCTCTTTTTAGTTCTGCAGTCCTCCTATCATAGTGAACACTAAATATAGTTTAAGGTTTATGCTTCTGTAGTTGTGAGTATACAAAACAAAACAGCATGTATTGTATTGCGTTAAAAAGGCTGCAATCTTACACTGAACAGCATTAAGGGTGAACTTAAACCCTTTGGATTGTGGTGACCAGAATAAAAAACAGTATTCATCCAAGTAAGTATAGACAGGTGTTTCTAAGTATTTTACTCATTTTAAAAAACCTGAATTGTTGATAGATTTTATGGTTTTGTTTCTAGTCTGATTTAGATTTGTTTCCTTCCTGGTGCCAGTCACTATAGTATATTTATGACAATGCCATTTCCTGAGGCCAAGTTGCTGTCTTGTCTGATGTCTTTGAGAAGATTGCCTTGCCAAAAGTACCAGATTCAGACTTGACTGAAGTGTAAGAAATAACTGCCTTGTCCATTGTTCCAGAGATAATTATCACGTCAAAGGTATCAGTTGATGCCTCTGGAATCACTGCTTTGCCTAAATTCTCTGAGACAAATGCATTGTCTGATATTTCTGAGATGACTGCCTTGTCTTCAAAGCATTCAGCCCCTGAGTCTCCTCTTCTGGCTCCCAAGCATCCACCCCATATTGTCTTGCCCTGGACCCTAAGGTTTAAAATAACTAAGATTCATGTTTGCTTGAGATAGCATTCTCAGGTGTGTTTGGTCATTTTTGCAAACATGGATATTTATGAAAGGCAAAAATGGGAGTGTTGCATCAAATCAAACGGTATCCGGACTCCAGGTCGACAACAAAAAGGTCGACACACCTTAGGTCGACACCAATCAGTCAACACACCTTAGGTCGACGTGGACAAAAGGTCGACATGGACAAAAGGTCGACATGCATTTTTTATGTTTTTTTTCTTTTTTGGAACCTTTTCATACTTAACGATCCATGTGGACTACGATTGGAACGGTAATCTGTGCCGAGCGAAGCGGAGCGGAGCGAAGGCACCATGCCCGAAGCATGGCGAGTGAAGCGAGCCATGCGAGGGGACGCGGTGCACTAATTGGGGTACCCGGTCACTCTACGAAGAAAACGACACAAAAAACACATAAAAAACTAATGTCGACCTTTTTCCATGTCGACCTTGTTCCTGTCGACCTTTTGTCCATGTCGACCTTTTGTCCATGTCGACCTAAGGTGTGTTGACCAATCGATGTCGACCTAAGGTGTGTCAACCTTTTTGTTGTCGACCCTGAGTCCCAGACCCAATCAAACATCAACAGATTGTTCTAATCACAAATACAACCAAATACATACACCATCTGCCAAACTAGGAAGTACTTTCCATAAGAAACAACAGTTCACGGAAATTAGCCAAAATATAATTTTCAAATAAACCACCTCATCAGCAGTGTATTTCATTAAATAATACAATCTTTTACAAAAATATGTTAGAACAAATCAATGCACTTAAGAAGAAATAAAAGCTGCGCAGCCAGTGTTTAAGATGACACCAACACCCTATAGATCCAAACCACAACAAGAAAATATACCACTATATACAGCATATATATATATATATATATATATATGCTATTGTACACACATGTATCATGAAGAAATTTTCTTTCTCCCATATAAATGGAAACCTTTAGAGTTTTAATAATAAAATCTATTATGCCTAGTAAATACTTATATAACATACAAGTAAATGTAAGATATAACTTTCTAAACTGTATGTACACAGTTCCCTTTGTATTTACTCTGGATTTCAGAAATGTAAAGGTGTCATGACATGTTGATAATTTTTAGGGGTTACACATATATAAAACCATAAAGAAAACAAAAATGCCTTGGCTATGGATACTTTAAAAATGTGTTATCTAAATTGGGTTGAAGCACACAAATATTTCAAAAGAACTAATTTATTTAAATATAAACCTTTCTTTGGTTACAGTGAAACCTGCATGAAAAGATTGTACTTTTCAGAAAAAGTGACATTGCACTTTAAGAAAGTACACAATGATGTACGTAAATTATAAACACACAATAAAAAATGTATGTGAGAAGAAAAATTATGTTCATTTATTAACAAAAGAAGAAAAGAACACTGTCTGTTGAGATATTTTCATTAAAAAATGTTTTTAATATAAAAAACACATAATACATATATTGCATCCACATAAATTAAAACAAATACACATAAAAATGGTATCAAATAGATAAACTTTCAGTTGACGGCTGCAGAATATAATATTGTAGATCTAATTCTACCACTGATTTAGAGAGCCCAGTTATTAGCTGAATAGGTTTCTTTCCACTTTGAAACAGTTGCAAATTGATCCTGTTAACTTGTTACAGTGTCAGTTATTTTCACAGTCCCAAAGATAGTAAAAGCAATTAGTATAGCTGGTTGTAGAAAATATCACAATGATGGGAATGTATTAAAAAGAGGCATCTGACGACAAATTTCTAAATCAGACTACAGATGCTCCAATTGGTATTACAGAGTTAACAGATGCTGCAAGTGGGCTCATCAGTCCTAGCACATTCATATGCACGGATGTACACCAGGAAGGTCTTTGTAGCGGCATTTGCATAAAGTCACAGATCTGTGTCTGGCAAAAGACGCCGACACATGCGTGACTGTGCATGTCTCAGAATCATCCACACATTTTCTCTCACAGAAAAACACACATTGCCCCCAACAGGAAAATAATAACACACATTCCCCCCACATAAAAATATTAACACACATTACACCCCACAGATTAACCTGAAAAGAAAACAGTCTGTCAGATATGTCATTGGAGAACTTGCAGTGGAATCTGGCTTCTCACCTCCTCCCTTGCCCTCAGCAGCAGCCTATGGCAGTATGCACTGTGTGGCGCACAGGTGCATGACCTCCATGATGTCATGGCCTAGGCAGCGCTGTGCTCATCTACCGAGTAGCGCTGGGCTCAAATGTGGCCTGGGACAGAAATTATTTTTTATTTAGCTCTGTGAACAGATGCAGTAGAATTGGTGGCTGGCTGGCTTCTGCCAGTCATTGGTCCCGGCGACAGCTGTGCTGCACCCCTCATGCAGTGGCATCCCCATAATTTTGCTCTGAATAAACAGTCTTGAGGTGGCCCTGGTGAGGTGGTAGGCACACAGGGTGAGTATAAGGAGGTAGCACAGAGGTAAGGAGGCAGGCACACACAGGGGTGAGGTGTCAGGCACATAGGGTGAGGTGGCAGATACACATGGGTGAGGTGGCAGGTACGTAGGGTAAGGTGGCAGGTACATTGGATGAGGTTGAAGGCACAAAGGGGTGAGGCGGCAGTCCCACACAGGGGTAAGATGGAAGGCACACACAGGGGTGAGGTGGCAGGCACACACAGGGGTGAGAAGTCAGGAACACACAGGGGTGAGGTGTCAGGCACATAGGGTATGGTGGCAGGGACACAGGAGTGAGACATCAGGCACATAGGGTGAGGTGGCAGATATACACATGGGTACAGAGGCAGGCACACACAGGAGTAAGGTGGCAGGCACATAGAGGTGAGGTGGTAGGCACACACAGGAGTAAGGCATCAGCCACATATGGTGAGGTGGCAGATAAGCACAGGGGTAAGGTGGAAGGCACACAGGGGTAAGGTGGCAGGCACACAGAGGTAAGGCATCAGGCACAAATGGTGAGGTGGCAGATAAGCACAGGGGTAAGGTGGCAGGCACACAGTGGTGAGGGGTAAGGTGGCAGGCAGACATAGGGGTGAGGATCGGGGGCATAACTAAATCTGTGTGGGCCCCATAGCTAACTTTTGCTATGCCCTTCCCTCCTTCCAGCTGCAAGAATCATCTCTCTCCACAGCATTCCCGTATGAGTGGGAATACCTCCCGGCTGTGTTCACTTCTCCTAGGCACTTCTGCAGCTCACTGCAGGAGCTGAGCGCTCACCTCTTAGATGTGCAGCTACTTCACTGAGGCATCCTGGTGTGGTCTGTCTGCTGTCAGGAGGGCGCTGTCAGGGGCTGCCCGGCATGGTCTGACCCTACTCTCTGATGCTAGGAGGAGTGACTTCCCCATTTTGACATTTTCAATGTGAAACACTGGTTACAGGGGGAGAGGACTCATTGGGCCCCGTAGCAGCTGAATATCCTGCACCTGCGGTAGCTATGAGTACCATCAGAAGCCTAGTCTGGCACCAGACCTGCCCACTACCCAGAGCCACCGGGGTCTGGACACCCCGCCAACCCAATGATGATGGCTCTGGCGGCTACTTTTCCCATCCACACCCCATCCTACTCTTATTAGCCCTGCAATTACATCACGGGCATAGCTACCCAATTTTAAACTCCCCACCCACCCCTGGATGGCACAGAGTGGAGGCAGAGCAGTGGCAGCCTGGGAGCGCATTTATTTAGCAAACACTGGCGGGATGTCATGCAGCGGATGCTCCACCAGGTACACTACCCTGGCTGGCTGCCTGGAGGGGATCCTGTGGGCCTATTTTCAATGGGGGGCCTGGAGCTGCAGCTCCATCTGCCCCATTGTTAATCTGACCTTGCATCACCAAGACATCTTCCCCCAATACAGGCTGATCACCCAACACTACTTTCACAGCTTCTTGGCTGTTTTCCTCGGAACCTATAAAAGACATGTGGATATGCATTTTTTTAAATGTGTAAGTGTTGAACACAACATTGCATCTTTAAGTATTTTGTGTGTTTATATGCCTGCAATCATCTATTGTTTGTGTATTGTGCAAAGTTAAGGTGTTTGTGTTCTTTTCACAGACTCACCAGGAAGATGCGGGTATCATGGACCAGCGGTCTCCTCTGCTGTAGGGGAAAGAACTGCAGTGGAGGCTGCTGCTGCCATTGTTTTTATCTTGCATAATTGGATGAAGGTTTGTACTTACCAGTCTCTTCCTCCACATCACCTTGCGGTGCACAGCAGAGATGCTGTTGGGGGTGCTGCGATTATAAATGACAATAAAAAAAAAAAATAAGGTCCATATTGTTTATGTCATATTGCTTATAAGATATGCAATTGAGAAACACATATAATGAACAGCTGTATCATACATGCATTAAAATAACAGGGCCAGAAACATAGACTATGCAAAACATGTAGTACGACAGTCCTAGGCCTATAAAAAGAAAGATGTTGTTGCCCAAGCACAAGGAAATTATTGATCAAAACAAGGCAAACAAGCTCTGACCTGTAACTATAATTCTGTCTTTTCCTAAACTTTAAAAAATTGTATTGCACACACACAAAAAAAGGAAATTTGTATTTTTACAAAAACAATAGTATAACACAATTAACACTAAAAACAGACACTTTTTGCTGTATGTTAAACTACATAAAACCCACTGGCGTATTTATAATGGGTGCAGTGTGTGTGGTGCACACATGCACCCGGGGTCCAGTGGGCCCACACCGCACACTGTGCATCCATTATTTTTAATACACACCCTCTTGTGTCCCACAGTGCTGCAGCAGCACTGCAGAAATCACTGGGAAAATGGTGCAGTGCATTTTCCTGAAGTTTCAAGTGTGATCAATAGGAAAATCACTAGGAAAATGGCCACGGTGGCATTTTTCCAGTGATCTGCTCATGTACTGTATACTCTGGGAATACTCTAGACAGCACCGCTGGCTATACTCCTGCTGGCAGCACTGTGTTTCTGGACACTAGGGTCCCTAATGCCCAGAAATACAGCACTGCCGGCTAAAGAGGAGGGAGCCCAGATGGAGCCTGCACACAGGCCTCCTCCTCTCTAGAAATGCCCCTGATTGAACCCCACATCACACTGAAATGTAAATACAGAAAAATGTTAGACTATATCAAATACAGTATAAAGTACCTCACACAAATAATGTTGCAATCTGAAAATTAAAAAAATATCTCCAGGACTCTTGGACTCATTCGTGTCCTGGACATGACAGCGGCTCACATCCTCATTTGGAATCAGGACTTTCAGCTGCACCTCATGCTCCAGATAAATGGCTTTGATTGTTGAGCCTGCCCTGTTTGGTGAGCTGCTTTGGCCTTGACCTACCTCCTAATATTGGAAAACCACTACATGCATGTCTTGTCACTCCAATTTATGGGGCACTCAGCATTCATTATAGCAACAACTCCTTTCCAGATGCAGTTCTTCCTGTGGGCAGGAACAGAGGCAGACTGATACCCAAACATCTGCTTGTGGGGCCTCATCAACTCTGTCACCAATACCATGTTCTCTTGAAAGGAAAATTTGACATTTCTGACAGTTTTAGTTTTCCCTCTCTGGATGGCCTGTTTTGGGGATTCACACATGTTGACTCATCCACCTCACCCTCCAGTTGTCTAACATCTATCCCTGACATCCTCCTAACCTCCAAATAACAACACAAAACACTGAAAAGTAACCTGTAATCTGAACACGTCTGAACTTTTAGTATCCGAGTCAATGCGAGCAGCTAGATTAGTAAAACTGCAACTGGCTAGAATCGCATGCTGGGGGGTGCCCAGCACAGGGCAAGGCTGTCCAGCATGCTAATGACGGCCAGCGATGCAATTGCAATTGTATTACTGATTAAGGGAAGCCCCCTGCCTCCACAGCCTGGCTGCAAAGGCAGTCAGACTGCTGCCATTTTCTCCATTGCAGCATCTGCGTGTGACGCCTCGAGGCTGCCCCGAACCTGTCCCCATTTCCAACTCAACTCCCCTGCAACACCACATCACAATGAGATGCAATTGCATTTGACAGCCAGAACACATGCAGATCAGGCCCTGCAAGTGTGCAGTAGCCCCTTAATCGGCATAATGTGACCGCATTGCATTAGAGTAAATGCTGAATATGGCCCAGAGTGTACTAGGGATGCTGAACTGTAACTTTGACCACACAGGAATTTATCTTACATGGAACTTGACATAAGGAAAAGCCCCAGATGTATCTCTCTCTATACAGATTTAGACTCATTCACACACAGATATACAATTGTCTCACATCAAAAGGACCAGTGTAATCTCGCAAAGTAGTTTTGTCACTTCAAGTTGTTTTAATTGAGCAAATAAGACACATTTGAGCGAGAAATATGCTTGGCACGGCTGTGTTGACTGGGATGTGGTATGCTGAAAGTGGCAGTTTGGCGTGATTGTAGCCACTTTGTATGACACATCTGTATAGTGGAAACAAAAACAGCCAATATAAAGGCTAAAAAAATATATTTTTATATTTTTTAAACTGTTCTTACTCAAAACTGGATCCACATATTCCCTTAAAAGTATAAAAAAGAAGGTCACTGTGACAGCATAACAACACAGTAAAGCTTATTATTACAAATAACAGTTCAGCTTTATTTTACTCATAATAGCACCAATAATACACAACACCATTTATATTTTTTATTCATATTCATTTATCTATTTACTGGCTTGTCATTACACTTTTCATTATTGAAGAACTAAAAGCTATTACAGGTCTTTGGATACTGCAACAAATCCCAAAAGTATAAACTGTATATGGTTTAATAAGTCATTTACGGGTATACTCAACAACCATCATTGACTGAATTCTCGGAAGTGCTAGATAATAATGTTATCATTTAAAGTATGTAATGATTGCAAAACAGAAATACAGAATTTAAAAGCTCACACTCTTTAACAACACAGACTAAGCTTACTATAGTTTTAAATAGGAAGTATAGTTTATTTAAAGTCATTTTAAGTATAAACTACAGCACTGCACTTACTGACATATATGTATTATTTCATTAACTATAATTTGTGTGGCAAAACAATACAAAAAAATAAAATAATTAATGTATATATATATATATATATATATATATATATATATATATACACAGGTTGAGTATCCCATATCCAAATATTCCAAAATACGGAATATTCCGAAATACAGAATTTTTTGAGTGAGACTGAGATAGTGAAACCTTTGTTTTCTGATGGCTCAATGTACACAAACTTTGTTTAATACACAAAGTTATCAAAATATTGTAATAAATGACCTTCAGCCTGTGTGTATAAGGTGTATATGAAACATAAATGAATTGTGTGAATGTACACACACTTTATTTAATGTACAAAGTTTTTACAAATATTGTCTAAAATTACCTACAGGCTGTGAGTATAAGGTGTATATGAATCATAAATGCATTGTGTGCTTAGACTTAGGTCCCATTGCCATGATATCTCATTATGATATGCAATTATTCCAAAATATGGAAAAATCCCATATCCAAAATACCTCTGGTCCCAAGCATTTTGGATAAGGGATACTCAACCTGTATATATATAATATATATATATATATATATATATATATATATTCTAGCAAGTAGGCACTCTCCAATCTATAAATGTGCTTGAAGAAAATGTATTATATCATACTCACAAAGATTGCAGCAATGACTCTGCTATGCTATTATGTTGGTGGCTTGTACTGGTGACATGCTTGACAAAGGTCCGGATGGACCGAAATGTCGCTGTGATTTTGTCTACATGCATATAATGAAGCCTTGCATTTGTATCTTTGTGAGTATGATATAATAAATTTCCTTCAAGCATATTTATGGATTGGAGAGTGCCTTCTTACTAGAATCTATATACATCAGAATCACCCAAGCAGGGGATCATCTGTGTAGAAGCACCCCAATGATGAACTTTTGATGAGAGTGCGGGACTCCCCCATTGGATATATAGATAGATAGATAGATAGATAGATAGATAGATAGATAGATAGATAGATAGATAGAAGATGCGGCACACCAGGCTTGAAAAATCCACAAGATACAAGCTTATGCTTAGCAACGTTTCAGTAGACACACCTACTGTCATCAGGCTTTATTACAAGATTAAAACAATGTACATACCTTTATAGTATCACCTCGTGCATTCCCGCCAGCTCGTCCCGGGACCGCTCACCCGCCGAGCCGCACAAGCTGTGACGTCATCGTAAATCGACGGCGCCGTGTAACAATACCCGTCACCATGACAACAAACACTCCGTGCAGTAAACCATAGCGCTGGCTGAAACAATGTAATCAAGGTTACTTATCAGATACATTATTATCTTTAATGCATTATGCGGGCCATTTCAAACCCTTAAAGGCATAACAAACATGAGCCATGCCCTAAGCTAATTAATACATATCTTACTATCTGAGATCCTATCTAAAGGACATTACTGGTTGTTTCACTTTAGAAAGCATGAGTATGAAACCGATTCATTTAGTCCTTTGGGGTATATTACCCCTAGGCGTAGAATCCATTTAGTTTCTAACTGTAGCAATTTAGCACCTCTGTTGCCTCCTCTCATATCTGCTGGAACACAGTCTATCATTCTATACCTAATACTGTGTAGTGGATGTTTCAAATGAACGAAATACCGGGCAACGGGCTGTTCACTATCTCCCGTGTCTAAAGCATTGCGGATGGCAGACCTGTGTGCAGACATTCTTTCTTTGAATTTTCGCTCAGTTTTGCCGATGTAGCTCAAGCCACATGGGCACACAATTTGATAAATTACAAAGTTAGAATTACACGTCAATTGATGTTTTATGGGGATTTTTGCCCCGTATGAGGGTGATTAAAACAATCTCCTGTGAGAAGATACTGGCACGTAACACATGAACATTTAATGTTACCCAACTTTACATTAATTGGTAAAAATGATTTTTTACCTAAGGGTTCTCTCTTCAATTTTTCTACATCCGTTTTCACCAATAAATCACGTAGGTTCTGACCTCGTGAATAACAAGGCATTAGTTTGGTGTCTCCCAAATTCAAATTGTCATCCGAAACAATAATCGGCCAATGCTTTTTAGATATAGTATTAATGTGTGTAGATCTAACATTAAATTTGTTCACCCATGGTAAGGCTGGTTTATTAACCCTAGTTGTTGTATTAGTAGTGAGTAAAGTCTCCCTATCTAAGGCCATCACCTTATTTTTGTAGCATTTTAATGTTTTTAAAGAATAGCCTCTACCTACCAGCTTGTCAATGAGGGTATCTATCTGTAGTTCAGCTGTCTCTTTATTGCTATTTATGCATCTAATCCTGATCATTTGAGAGTAACGGAGACCTCTCATCATAGATTTGGGATGGCAACTCCTAGCATGTAATAACTGTTGTTTATCTGTTGGTTTCACAAACACTGTAGTAGTCAAAATAGAGTCCCTTATCTGAATTTGAACATCTAAAAAATTGATGACATCTTGGCTCATACTATGGGTGAACTTGATGGGTCCCTCTGTGGCATTGTGGCTGATTATCATATTTTCCAGTACTGTGTGGTTACCTTTTCAGGGCCGAAATATTCCGGTTTGAGGAATATTTCATTTAACCGGTATCTGGATAACATATACCTGACCTGTACTATACAGTCACAAGACTTACGGAAAAATAGCAAGAGACACTTATTCTTCTTGACCTCTCTGCTGCTTTTGACACTGTGGACCATCCTCTCCTTCTGCAAATCCTTCACTCTCTTGGTCTGCGTGATACTGCCCTCTCCTGGCTGTCCTCCTACCTCTCTGATCGTTCCTTCTCTGTCTCCTCTCATGATGCTACCTCCCCCCCACTTCCACTAACTGTTGGTGTCCCCCAAGGCTCTGTTCTTGGTCCTCTCCTTTTCTCTCTCTATACGTCCTCTTTAGGTGAACTCATTAGTTCTTTTAACTTCCAATATCACCTCTATGCTGATGACACTCAAATCTACCTCTCCTCCCCTGATCTCTCCACGGCTCTCCTCACTCGTACCTCAAACTGTCTTTCTGCTATCTCTTCCTGGATGTCTCAGCGCTTTCTTAAACTCAACATGTCTAAGACTGAGCTGATCATCTTCCCACCCTCCCGCACAGCCTCACCTCCCACAATCTCATTATCCATTGATGGCACAACTATCTCCCCTAGCCCCCAAGTACGCTGTCTTGGCGTAATCCTTGACTCCTCCCTCTCCTTCAAACCACACATTCAGCACCTCTCACAAACCTGTCATTTTCATCTCAAAAACATTTCTAGAATCAGACCTTTTCTCACACAGGATGCCACTAAGATCATTATTCACTCACTGATTATTTCCAGACTGGACTACTGTAATCTCCTCTTAACTGGCCTCCCTGACAATCACCTCTCTCCACTCCAATCTATCCTCAATGCTGCTGCCCGGCTCATCTTCCTCACCAAACGCACTACGTCTACCTCCCCCCTCCTACAGGCCCTCCACTGGCTTCCCTTCCCTTTCAGAATCCAATTCAAACTTCTCACACTCACTTACAAAGCACTCACCCACTCCTCTCCCATCTACATCTCTGACCTTATCTCCCTTTACTCTCCCACCCGTCCTCTTCGCTCTGCTAATGCACGCCGTCTCTCCTGTCTTCTGATTACTTCCTCCCACTCCTATCTCCAAGATTTTTCACGTGCTGCTCCATTTCTCTGGAATTCTTTACCTCTCCCCCTCAGACTCTCCACCTCTCTACAAAACTTCAAACGGGCTCTTAAGACCCATTTCTTTACCAAACGTAGCCAAATCTCAACATAACCCTCTGTTCCACGCTCTCTATGTACCCCATCTGTGTCATCCCTGTCTGTCTACCCCTCCCCTTAGAATGTAAGCTCTCACGAGTAGGGCCCTCTTCCCTCATGTGCTTATACTTTTCTTACTTTAATAATCCTCAACCGCCCAGATCCCACAGTTTTTTGACCACCTGGAACTTATCTCTATGTTTACTGGTGTAGTTATGCTTAGCTGCCCTGTACTTGTCCTATATTGTATTCAACTGTAAGTCAGTTTTCCTATTTTTTATGTGCATTTGTACTCTGTAATCGGGCGCTGCGGAACCCTTGTGGCGCCATATAAATAAAGGATAATAATAATAATAATAATAATAATAATGATTAAATCATCTATATACTTGTTGAATAATAGTGCTTGAGAGGAAAACAGAGGATTGTTATAAAACAAATCCTCTTCTACGCCAAACATTACTATATTTGCATACACTGGAGCCACAGAGGAACCCATCGCACACCCCTGCATTTGCATATAAAATTGCTTGTCGTACAGAAAAAAATTCATTGTCAAAATCCATTCCAGCAATTGTAATATCACATCAATTTTAGCTAAATTAAATACCTTCTTTCTCAGTAAGAACCTTCTAACCGCAGCTAAACCAAAATGGTGCGGTATTGATGTGTATAGACTTACTACATCTACCATCACCAACCAAGTATCCTCCGAAATTGATGTCATCTTTTTCAAATTATTTAACAAACTAGTTGTATCTAAAAGAAAACTGGGTTTATTATGGATTAAAGGCTGTAGCAGAGAATCTAGTAGACATGCTGATGGTTGCAGCAATGAGCCCCTAGCTGACACTATCGGGCAGCCTGGCGGAGGATCTAAACCTTTGTGTATCTTTGGGATTAAATAAAAAATTGGTACCAATGGGTAATCAGGAATCAAGATCTTAAATATATCTTCAGAAATAAGATCTACAACTAAAGCTTGTTGTAAAATCCCTTGCAGTCTTTTTTTACAAAGTGTTATAGAGAAAAAAAAAATTGGGAGCGCTGAATGAGTCTAATATATAAATTTATTAGTAAAATAGTGTTTCATTAAACACATTGATAAAAATAAAATTCATGAAATAGCCTAATAAAACATTGAAACAATGATAAAAAATAATAATGAAAAGTCACATAAGTGTATATTAATAAATATGACTGCAGTATATCTCCTGAACCAATATATGTAAAAAAAGTCTTTTGGACCTTAATTATAAATTGCAATGATGCTTCATAATTTTCAGCCGTGCGTCCACGAACTGAAATAAATGTAAGTGGGAGACTGTTAGGAGGTACCTCTGTTAGGGATCACTGTTGAAATGTGCGGTCTCTCATCTCCTTATGCACATACAAGCCTCATTAGTGTCAGAGACAGCTCAATTGAGCCAAGCGGGCAGTGTCCCAGTGTTGGAAATGCGTACACCGGCGCTGTATTGATGTATAATAAATAGATGGTAATGGTATAAAGAGATCAATTATTCCTGTAGTGTGTCATCCGATGGAGAAACTTCTCCGTTGAGAGCGCTGTACTAAGCCGGGTATGCAATAGCTCGATGCAGTGGAAGTACAGATGGTCACGCCGCTGGTGAAATATCCGTTTGATTGAGGCTAGACTTCTCCGCTGTGAGCGCTGCACCGATCCGGGTGTGCAACAGCACAATGTAGTGGGAAGGCAGATTGTCACGCCACTGGTGAAGTGTCCGTTTGGTTGCGGCTATACTCCAATCGGTATACACAGCTCAAAGGGTATCAGGAGAATATAGCAGTCAAGTGGAATCCTTCAATGGAGTACCTTAACGCGTTTCTCGGCCTGCAGCACTGGCTGTTTCATCAGAAGGGTATTCTCCTGATACCCTTTGAGCTGTGTATACCGATTGGAGTATAGCCGTAACCAAACGGACACTTCACCAGCGGCGTGACAATCTGCCTTCCCACTACATTGTGCTATTGCACACCCGGATCGGTGCAGCGCTCACAGCGGAGAAGTCTAGCCTCAACCAAACGGATATTTCACCAGCGGCGTGACCATCTGTACTTCCACTGCATCGAGCTGTTGCATACCCGGCTTAGTACAGCGCTCTCAACGGAGAAGTTTCTCCATCGAATGACACACTACAGGAATAATTGATCTCTTTATACCATTACCATCTATTTATTATACATCAATACAGCACCGGTGTCCGCATTTCCAACACTGGGACACTGCCCGCTTGGCTCAATTGAGCCGTCTCTGACACTAATGAGGCTTGTATGTGAATAAGGAGAGGAGAGACCGCACATTTCAACAGTGATCCCTAACTGAGGTACCTCCTAACAGTCTCCCACTTACATTTATTTCAGTTCGTGGACGCATGGCTGAAAATTATGAAGCATCATTGCAATTTATAATTAAGGTCCAAAAGACTTGTTTTTACATATATTGGTTCAGGAGATATACTGCAGTCATATTTATTAATATACACTTATGTGACTTTTCATTATTATTTTATATCATTGTTTCAATGTTTTATTAGGCTATTTCATGAATTTTATTTTTATCAATGTGTTTAATGAAACACTATTTTACTAATAAATTTATATATTAGACTCATTCAGCGCTCCCAATTTTTTTTTTCTCTATAACATTTTGATCCATTGTTTGGGCTGCCCGCACACAACTGGTGAGCAGCCGTCTGAATCTATTTGGAGGTGTGTGTGTACTGTGGAGCGCCAATTCTTTGTATATATTTTTTTACAAAGACCTGTTGGATTGGATTGTAGCTTAGTGTAAACCTGGGTATCGGACAGTTGTTTTAGAGCCTCTTTATTATAATCGGAGAAATCTTGGAGGACAATTGCCCCTCCTTTATCTGCTGAGCGGATAATTAAATTATGATTATTAGATAAAGATTTCAATGCCTCTCTTTCCTGTACAGTAAGATTTGGATGACTAGAGACATCACTATTGGTGACTGCCTCTACATCCTGTTCTAACAACCTCATAAAAGTCTTAATGCTGGGATTGTATGAGACCGGTTCAAAAACCGATTTAGGAAGAAATGGTTTTAATTGTTTGGGAACTGAAAATTTTTCTGCTGGAACATGTCCCGTACTGTCTTTAAAATGTT
Source organism: Pseudophryne corroboree (assembly GCF_028390025.1). NCBI lineage: Eukaryota > Metazoa > Chordata > Amphibia > Anura > Myobatrachidae > Pseudophryne > Pseudophryne corroboree. The sequence continues at coordinate 485,453,714 of NC_086448.1, forward strand.
CTTTGAGCTTGATCTTTCTTTGCAAAGAATGTTTTTCGACATTCCATTGTAATGGATCGAAGGGGACTGATGGAATAAAGGACAGACCCTTGTTAAGCAGACTGGTTTCTGTAGAAGTCAGTTCATGTGAAGATAAATTGACTATGATGTCTTTTTGGACATCGGTGGACGCCCTGCTCTTCCTCTGCCTCTCGTTTTGGCCGCTTCTCCTAGTGCACCATCTTTTCCTGGGTTTCTCACTCCTCTTGTTTTTACTCCTAAAGGTGCGGCAGCTTGATTAAATCTTTCTGTATCACTGTTGGTCTCTTGTGAAGATTCTGTGTCGAATCTAGTGAAAGGTCTCCGGTTTCTACGAATGAAGGGGCATCTCTTGCCTTCTGATCTATTATCAGGGAGCCATCTATAAACAGAATGTTTTTCATAGTCTTGTTCCACCTTTTGTAGTTTTTCTTTTTTGAAGGCAATTAGTTCTCTTTTATATTGGGAGACTTGTTGTTGTATTTTTTCCATCCAACTTTCTTCTTTATTAGATATTAATGCCAGAGTATGCACTAATTCAAATGCAGTTATTTTATTTTTTATCACTTCCATTTCTTTTTAGATTGTTCTATTACCAATAAAATTAAATCGAGCGAGCATTTGTTTAGAATGGCCTTCCAACGTCGACAAAATTGTACATCATAGCGTCCAATCGTTGGACAATTTCTGACCTGGAATCCTCTGGATATTTTCTTCATTCTATAGTAGTCACTAAGTGACAATCCATGAAGATAAAAGTCCACTTCTTTCTTTTTTAATTTTAACAGTTCCTTAAAGATGTTTTCTACTGACGTTGCCTCAGCTTCATCGTTAATGCCTTTATCACACAATATTCCCTCAGCTTCAGACTCTGAGAAAGACAATATATCCCCCACAGGGAATTTAAAGTGTCCAAATTGGTCATCCATGTGTTCCATATTAACAGTATGATTAGTGAAAGTCCACAGTATTATCACAGTGCAGCCAGCAACTGTGACCTCTGTCAGAGAACTGCACCAAACACTTAGCCGTATATACTGTTAAAAATAATCTAGACATTCTAGACATACAGGAATTGCCCGGTGACAGAAAATTATTTAAAATAGCTAGGTGCCTCAACCGGAGTTCTCACTGTTATGTGATAATTCCAAATATATAGTATGCAAAGTTTGGCACTCCTGAAGCAAACACTTATCTGCAGCCGGTGCCTTCATAAGTAAGTAGATAGATAGAATGAAGATGCGGCACTCCAGGCTTGAAAAGTCCACAAGATACAAGCTTATACTTAGCAATGTTTCAGTAGACACACCTACTGTCGTCAGGCTTTATTACAAGATTAAAACAATGTACATACCTTTATAGTATCACCTCGTGCATAATAATAAGTAACCTTGATTACATTGTTTCAGCCAGCGCTATGGTTTACTGCACGGAGTGTTTGTTGTCATGGTGATGGGTATTGTTACACGGCGCCGTCGATTTACGATGACGTCACAGCTTGTGCGGCTCGGCGGGTGAGCGGTCCCGGGACGAGCTGGCGGGAATGCACGAGGTGATACTATAAAGGTATGTACATTGTTTTAATCTTGTAATAAAGCCTGACAACAGTAGGTGTGTCTACTCTGAGAAAGCTGTGACTTGCAGTTGAAGATGAACAACTCATTTCAGTTTAGAGATTGCAAATGCAGGAAGGAGGCTGTATGCACTTCCTCTTGCATCTGCATTGCTAAGGATTGCATTTACAAAGCTGATACTGAATTAGACCATATGGGGCTTATTCAGAGTTGTTAGCAAACCAAAAAAGCACACTAATGGGCAAAACCATGTTTCACTGCAGGTGGGGCAGATGTAACATGTGCAGATAGTGTTAGATTTGGATTGGTTATGTTGTTTCTGTGCAGGGTAAATACTGGCTGCTTTATTTTTACTCAGCAATTTAGATTTCAGTTTGAACACACCCCACCCAAATCTAACTCTCTCTGCACATGTTACATCTGCTCCACCATGGTTTTGCCCATTAGTATGCTTTTTTGGTTTGCTAACAACTCTGTATAACCCCCTATATGCGCAAATCCTATAGGTTGGTTAGGTGATGAGTAGCAGCCTTTAGGCAGCTGAGTTCCTTTCCCAGTTAGTGAGACAATTGTATTTAATGAATGCTTAAGCTGTGTCCATCCAGCGCAGCATAAGGGCGAAGGGAAAAGGAAAGAAAGGTGATAGGGGAGAGGGATATAATCACAATAACCATATGGTATGTTGCAAATACATTTAAACACAATTTATTTTATGCCATTAAATAATAATAAATAATAATGCCAGGTACCTGGTACTTCAAATATCACAATACAATATAAAAATATATAACATATATTAAAATAGAAATTCCAAGCCTCTAAAACACTAGAAAATCAGTGCTGGTATACAAATCATGCACAAGTTTGCATTGCCTGAACTATTATGAGGAAGTCCAGAGACCCGCTATCTTCTCAAAGGTCAGACCTGATCCGCCATCCAAATACTCAAATCACTTTGTGTCCTTTCGTATGAACTGTAAATCTGCTAAGATGTTTTAGCACAGTCTAAAGGTCATACACAACCCAAAGTGTCAGACAAATTCCAGTCTGCTGAATATTGCTGTTAGTAATTTGAAACAGTCAGTCAGCTCCTTGTAGAAAGAGATTACAACCACACCTGGGCGCTACTAGAAAGGCGGCAAAGCTACCCAATAGGTCACCTAAACTTGTACAATGCTTAGTAATGAGGTAATAAATTATTGTGCCAAACTTGTTTCAGAAATATGGATCTGTATTATACAGTAGGTCTATTTCACATACAGTATGTCCAATCCATCTTCACATGGATCAGTATTTCACAATTGGAGCAATATGCAAAAGAATGAAAGTATATATTAGGAATGGTGAAAGCACAGATGCTTCTTTTAAATAATGAGACAGATGTAGAAGTTACATTGAAGTAAGTGAAAATGTCTCCGAAGTTGGTTACCATTAGAGATCACCAAAAGCACGCTTCACCCCTCATAATCACCCTTATGGGGAAGTGTGTTAAAATGATGCTCACTTTAAGGCTTACATAATGTGAGTATGCAGAATACACATACACATAAAGGTTTCATTACCTGAATCATATTTCTGATGTTCCACCAGGGCATAACAGGCACACTACATTAAATGGAATACTGAGTGATACACACACTCTGGCTTACAAATAAACAGCTGATACAGACATGCCAAAGTTTCTTTGTTCCATGTAGATAGGCAGGTTCATCAGGAAGGAACTCATGGTTAAGAACAGAAAAACTTCTCATGGAGTGGAAGACCAAAAAACAGTTTCATAAATACACACAATAAAATGGGGGTGGGGGTCACTCCAGCATTTTTTGATTTTTCGACACTAGGGCATCTTTTTCAAGGTAGATTATGACATTGGGTGCCATTCATCTGATAGGCCTTAATGAAAAAAATAATTTGAACAGTCTGTGAGTTTTCTTTCTTAACAGTAGTTATTTAATTCTCTAGCTCTCTATTGCTGCTGACTTAATGTTTTATGCTCTTGTACTATATGTATTATATTGATGTATGTTTTCATGTATTTTGTGCCTGTTTTACAGATTCCTCTGCTGCGCTTGAGTATGCACTGTACCATAGCACGACTGGAACGCATAGGTCCGAGCTGTGTGAAACGCAAGATTTGCAGTTGCCATGGTTACCGTTCCTGCGGACACTGGAAACGTGGCAGTGTGTTTGTCTGGGCTAAGTAGACCCTGATGAATAGCACCGCAGCAGGTTTGCATTCTGAAGGTGGGGGTGCTTAGAGGGGTAAGTCACTGGTGCTCTGTTGTTCTGTATGTGGTCCTGAGGAAGGGGTTGTTACCCCAAATATGCTTGACTGATTTTTGCGGAATACAGCTATTTGTTTGAATATAGACTCAGAGTACCGTTACTGTTGGATACCTGTTTTATGTCATAACAGCGCACCACAGTGCTGCATGCTACCATTGAGTGCCAGTAAGCCTTGAAGAAATATGTACAGTTATATATATATATATATATATATATATACATATACATAAAGGCAGCACTCTGGACTAACAAAACAGACTCAAACCAGCATAATGTGTAGATCAACTTTTTTAAGCACCTTTAATGTGCTTTTATCAATATAAGGAAACATAATGAACAGTGAAAGTACTCACCCCTAAATAAATCAGCCTAACTGTTTGCTCAGCACTGCTTCCTGCTTTCACATAGTTACTGTAGGTTGCCGCATGGAAATGTTGTCAGCAAAGTGCACCCCCCCTCCCTGTAACCTAGTAACCAACAAGCAATTAAAACATTAGTAGCAGCATAAGTGCTGTATACAGTATATTCCCAATATAGGTGTCATTTTATATCAACATTTCAGGTTTATTTAATCCCTTCATCAGATTATAATTAGAGATGAGCGCCTGAAATTTTTCGGGTTTTGTGTTTTGGTTTTGGGTTCGGTTCCGCGGCCGTGTTTTGGGTTCGAACGCGTTTTGGCAAAACCTCACCGAATTATTTTTGTCGGATTCGGGTGTGTTTTGGATTCGGGTGTTTTTTTCCAAAAACACTAAAAAACAGCTTAAATCATAGAATTTGGGGGTCATTTTGATCCCAAAGTATTATTAACCTCAAAAACCATAATTTACACTCATTTTCAGTCTATTCTGAATACCTCACACCTCACAATATTATTTTTAGTCCTAAAATTTGCACCGAGGTCGCTGTGTGAGTAAGATAAGCGACCCTAGTGGCCGACACAAACACCGGGCCCATCTAGGAGTGGCACTGCAGTGTCACGCAGGATGTCCCTTCCAAAAAACCCTCCCCAAACAGCACATGACGCAAAGAAAAAAAGAGGCGCAATGAGGTAGCTGTGTGAGTAAGATTAGCGACCCTAGTGGCCGACACAAACACCGGGCCCATCTAGGAGTGGCACTGCAGTGTCACGCAGGATGTCCCTTCCAAAAAACCCTCCCCAAACAGCACATGACGCAAAGAAAAAAAGAGGCGCAATGAGGTAGCTGACTGTGTGAGTAAGATTAGCGACCCTAGTGGCCGACACAAACACCGGGCCCATTTAGGAGTGGCACTGCAGTGTCACGCAGGATGTCCCTTCCAAAAAACCCTCCCCAATCAGCACATGATGCAAAGAAAAAGAAAAGAAAAAAGAGGTGCAAGATGGAATTATCCTTGGGCCCTCCCACCCACCCTTATGTTGTATAAACAAAACAGGACATGCACACTTTAACCAACCCATCATTTCAGTGACAGGGTCTGCCACACGACTGTGACTGATATGACGGGTTGGTTTGGACCCCCCCCAAAAAAGAAGCAATTAATCTCTCCTTGCACAAACTGGCTCTACAGAGGCAAGATGTCCACCTCATCTTCACCCTCCGATATATCACCGTGTACATCCCCCTCCTCACAGATTATCAATTCGTCCCCACTGGAATCCACCATCTCAGCTCCCTGTGTACTTTGTGGAGGCAATTGCTGCTGGTCAATGTCTCCGCGGAGGAATTGATTATAATTCATTTTAATGAACATCATCTTCTCCACATTTTCTTGATGTAACCTCGTACGCCGATTGCTGACAAGGTGAGCGGCGGCACTAAACACTCTTTCGGAGTACACACTTGTGGGAGGGCAACTTAGGTAGAATAAAGCCAGTTTGTGCAAGGGCCTCCAAATTGCCTCTTTTTCCTGCCAGTATAAGTACGGACTGTGTGACGTGCCTACTTGGATGCGGTCACTCATATAATCCTCCACCATTCTATCAATGTTGAGAGAATCATATGCAGTGACAGTAGACGACATGTCCGTAATCGTTGTCAGGTCCTTCAGTCCGGACCAGATGTCAGCATCAGCAGTCGCTCCAGACTGCCCTGCATCACCGCCAGCGGGTGGGCTCGGAATTCTGAGCCTTTTCCTCGCACCCCCAGTTGCGGGAGAATGTGAAGGAGGAGATGTTGACAGGTCGCGTTCCGCTTGACTTGACAATTTTGTCACCAGCAGGTCTTTCAACCCCAGCAGACCTGTGTCTGCCGGAAAGAGAGATCCAAGGTAGGCTTTAAATCTAGGATCGAGCACGGTGGCCAAAATGTAGTGCTCTGATTTCAACAGATTGACCACCCGTGAATCCTTGATAAGCGAATTAAGGGCTGCATCCACAAGTCCCACATGCCTAGCGGAATCGCTCCCTTTTAGCTCCTTCTTCAATGCCTCCAGCTTCTTCTGCAAAAGCCTGATGAGGGGAATGACCTGACTCAGGCTGGCAGTGTCTGAACTGACTTCACGTGTGGCAAGTTCAAAGGGCATCAGAACCTTGCACAACGTTGAAATCATTCTCCACTGCACTTGAGACAGGTGCATTCCATCTCCTATATCGTGCTCAATTGTATAGGCTTGAATGGCCTTTTGCTGCTCCTCCAACCTCTGAAGCATATAGAGGGTTGAATTCCACCTCGTTACCACTTCTTGCTTCAGATGATGGCAGGGCAGGTTCAGTAGTTTTTAGTGGTGCTCCAGTCTTCTGTACGTGGTGCCTGTACGCCGAAAGTGTCCCGCAATTTTTCTGGCCACCGACAGCATCTCTTGCACGCCCCTGTCGTTTTTTTAAAAATTCTGCACCACCAAATTCAAGGTATGTGCAAAACATGGGACGTGCTGGAATTTGCCCATATTTAATGCACACACAATATTGCTGGCGTTGTCCGATGCCACAAATCCACAGGAGAGTCCAATTGGGGTAAGCCATTCCGCGATGATCTTCCTCAGTTGCCGTAAGAGGTTTTCAGCTGTGTGCGTATTCTGGAAAGCGGTGATACAAAGCGTAGCCTGCCTAGGAAAGAGTTGGCGTTTGCGAGATGCTGCTACTGGTGCCGCCGCTGCTGTTCTTGCGGCGGGAGTCCATACATCTACCCAGTGGGCTGTCACAGTCATATAGTCCTGACCCTGCCCTGCTCCACTTGTCCACATGTCCGTGGTTAAGTGGACATTGGGTACAACTGCATTTTTTAGGAGACTGGTGAGTCTTTTTCTGACGTCCGTGTACATTCTCGGTATCGCCTGCCTAGAGAAGTGGAACCTAGATGGTATTTGGTAACGGGGGCACACTGCCTCAATAAATTGTCTAGTTCCCTGTGAACTAACGGCGGATACCGGACGCACGTCTAACACCAACATAGTTGTCAAGGACTCAGTTATCCGCTTTGCAGTAGGATGACTGCTGTGATATTTCATCTTCCTCGCAAAGGACTGTTGAACAGTCAATTGCTTACTGGAAGTAGTACAAGTGGGCTTACGACTTCCCCTCTGGGATGACCATCGACTCCCAGCGGCAACAACAGCAGCGCCAGCAGCAGTAGGCGTTACACGCAAGGATGCATCGGAGGAATCCCAGGCAGGAGAAGACTCGTCAGACTTGCCAGTGACATGGCCTGCAGGACTATTGGCATTCCTGGGGAAGGAGGAAATTGACACTGAGGGAGTTGGTGGGGTGGTTTGCGTGAGCTTGGTTACAAGAGGAAGGGATTTACTGGTCAGTGGACTGCTTCCGCTGTCACCCAAAGTTTTTGAACTTGTCACTGACTTATTATGAATGCGCTGCAGGTGACGTATAAGGGAGGATGTTCCGAGGTGGTTAACGTCCTTACCCCTACTTATTACAGCTTGACAAAGGGAACACACGGCTTGACACCTGTTGTCCGCATTTCTGGTGAAATACCTCCACACCGAAGAGCTGATTTTTTTGGTATTTTCACCTGGCATGTCAACGGCCATATTCCTCCCACGGACAACAGGTGTCTCCCCGGGTGCCTGACTTAAACAAACCACCTCACCATCAGAATCCTCCTGGTCAATTTCCTCCCCAGCGCCAGCAACACCCATATCCTCCTCATCCTGGTGTACTTCAACACTGACATCTTCAATCTGACTATCAGGAACTGGACTGCGGGTGCTCCTTCCAGCACTTGCAGGGGGCGTGCAAATGGTGGAAGGCGCATGCTCTTCACGTCCAGTGTTGGGAAGGTCAGGCATCGCAACCGACACAATTGGACTCTCCTTGTGGATTTGGGATTTCAAAGAACGCACAGTTCTTTGCGGTGCTTTTGCCAGCTTGAGTCTTTTCAGTTTTCTAGCGAGAGGCTGAGTGCTTCCATCCTCATGTGAAGCTGAACCACTAGCCATGAACATAGGCCAGGGCCTCAGCCGTTCCTTGCCACTCCGTGTGGTAAATGGCATATTGGCAAGTTTACGCTTCTCCTCCGACAATTTTATTTTAGGTTTTGGAGTCCTTTTTTTACTGATATTTGGTGTTTTGGTTTGACATGCTCTGTACTATGCCATTGGGCATCGGCCTTGGCAGACGACGTTGCTGGCATTTCATCGTCTCGGCCATGACTAGTGGCAGCAGCTTCAGCACGAGGTGGAAGTGGATCTTGATCTTTCCCTAATTTTGGAACCTCAACATTTTTGTTCTCCATATTTTAATAGGCACAACTAAAAGGCACCTCAGGTAAACAATGCAGATGGATGGATTGGATACTAGTATACAATTATGGACGGGCTGCCGAGTGCCGACACAGAGGTAGCCACAGCCGTGAACTACCGCACTGTACTGTGTCTGCTGCTAATATATAGACTGGTTGATAAAGAGATAGTATACTCGTAACTAGTATGTATGTATAAAGAAAGAAAAAAAAACCACGGTTAGGTCACTGGTATATACAATTATGGACGGGCTGCCGAGTGCCGACACAGAGGTAGCCACAGCCGTGAACTACCGCACTGTACTGTGTCTGCTGCTAATATATAGACTGGTTGATAAAGAGATAGTATACTCGTAACTAGTATGTATGTATAAAGAAAGAAAAAAAAACCACGGTTAGGTCACTGGTATATACAATTATGGACGGGCTGCGGAGTGCCGACACAGAGGTAGCCACAGCCGTGAACTACCGCACTGTACTGTGTCTGCTGCTAATATATAGACTGGTTGATAAAGAGATAGTATACTCGTAACTAGTATGTATGTATAAAGAAAGAAAAAAAAACCACGGTTAGGTGGTATATACAATTATGGACGGGCTGCCGAGTGCCGACACAGAGGTAGCCACAGCCGTGAACTACCGCACTGTACTGTGTCTGCTGCTAATATATAGACTGGTTGATAAAGAGATAGTATACTCGTAACTAGTATGTATGTATAAAGAAAGAAAAAAAAACCACGGTTAGGTCACTGGTATATACAATTATGGACGGGCTGCCGAGTGCCGACACAGAGGTAGCCACAGCCGTGAACTACCGCACTGTACACTGGTTGATAAAGAGATAGTAGTATACTCGTAACAACTAGTATGACGACGGTATAAAGAATGAAAAAAAACCCACGGTTAGGTGGTATATAATACAATTATGGTTGGACGGACTGCCTGCCGAGTGCCGACACAGAGGTAGCCACAGCCGTGAACTACCGCACTGTACACTGGTTGATAAAGAGATAGTAGTATACTCGTATCAACTAGTATGACGACGGTATAAAGAATGAAAAAAAAACCACGGTTAGGTGGTATATAATACAATTATGGTTGGACGGACTGCCTGCCGAGTGCCGACACAGAGGTAGCCACAGCCGTGAACTACCGCACTGTACACTGGTTGATAAAGAGATAGTAGTATACTCGTAACAACTAGTATGACGACGGTATAAAGAACGAAAAAAAAACCACGGTTAGGTGGTATATATTATAATACAATTATGGATGGACGGACTGCCTGCCGAGTTCCGACACAGAGGTAGCCACAGCCGTGAACTACCGCACTGTACACTGGTTGATAAAGAGATAGTAGTATACTCGTAACAACTAGTATGACGACGGTATAAAGAACGAAAAAAAAACCACGGTTAGGTGGTATATATTATAATACAATTATGGATGGACGGACTGCCTGCCGAGTTCCGACACAGAGGTAGCCACAGCCGTGAACTACCGCACTGTACACTGGTTGATAAAGAGATAGTAGTATACTCGTAACAACTAGTATGACTATGACGACGGTATAAAGAAAGAAAAAAAAAACCACGGTTAGGTGGTATATAATACAATTATGGATGGACGGACTGCCTGCCGAGTGCCGACACAGAGGTAGCCACAGCCGTGAACTACCGCACTGTACTGTGTCTGCTGCTAATATAGACTGGTTGATAAAGAGATAGTATACAATACTACTAATATACTGGTGGTCAGGCACTGGTCACCACTAGTCACACTGGCAGTGGCACTCCTGCAGCAAAAGTGTGCACTGTTTAATTTTAATATAATATTATTTATCATGTACTCCTGGCTCCTGCTATAACAACCTGCAGTGCTCCCCAGTCTCCCCCACAATTATAAGCTTTATATACAATACATTGATGTGCAGCACACTGGGCTGAGCAGTGCACACAGACTGAGTCACTGTGTGACTGTGTATCGTTTTTTTCAGGCAGAGAACGGATATATTAAATAAAACAAACAACTGCACTGTCTCTGGTGGTCACTGGTCACTGTGGTCGTCAGTCACTAAACTCTGTCTGCACTCTGCACTCTCTTCTAATCTACAGTATCACAGCAATCTCTCTCTCTCTCTCTCTTCTAAATCTAATCTAAATGGAGAGGACGCCAGCCACGTCCTCTCCCTATCAATCTCAATGCACGTGTGAAAATGGCGGCGACGCGCGGCTCCTTATATAGAATCCGAGTCTCGCGAGAATCCGACAGCGTCATGATGACGTTCGGGCGCGCTCGGGTTAACCGAGCAAGGCGGGAAGATCCGAGTCGCTCGGACCCGTGAAAAAAAAAGTGAAGTTCGTGCGGGTTCGGATTCAAAGAAACCGAACCCGCTCATCTCTAATTATAATATAATTTTGCCTAATATACACACTAATATATTTTATCTTGTATAAGCACCCATGGTCACAAACATCGTCCCAGTCTTCCTGTGTATTATTTTATTTTTGTATTCTTATTTCCCCTTTAATATATTTTACCTCAGCCTTTCTCGGTTATGCCCTCACCACCCCCTCCTTTTTTTTACAGTGTTCACAATGCCCCATCCCTGCTACAACATCCTTTGAAAAAGACACCTTAGTGTTTAAACATGTAGGAAGAGTGACCAAGGGATTGTTTACCTTCCATTACCAGTGGAGCCCATCTATGTTGATGGTTCCTGTTATGCTGATCCTGTTTTACATCCATCTGATATGAAGATTACTCTCTGCCTTTTTTATTGTGTGATTATATTAAAGTACTGTATATATTTTTGGATATTCTACACCATGAGACATTTCTTTTTTTAAATCATATTATTTCCCAGTTAATATGTATCAATATGGATTAAAGAAACCTTTATATATCTGCACCAGCTGTTTCCATGTAAGCCAGAGTGTGAGCATCACTTATCACCTCGTTTGTGTGCAGTGCCAATTTTGGTGGGGTATTTATTCTGAAAAATAGAAAAAGAAAACTTTTGTGTATATATCATATACTGTACTCACCTTTAGCATGTTTGTGAGCATCACCTTTTTCACACTTATAGTAGTGATTTTCAGGGGAGTGATTTCCAGGGATTTATGATGACTGTGGACGATCATCTCTTGTGATGTGCACCCCCACTTCCTTCAACCTCTGTGGGATTTTCTACCGATTCCATTTTCCACACAAGCTTGGGGTATATTTACTAATATTCGTGTTTTTGATGTTTTTAAGGGTGTTTGAACTCGAATGGTATCGGGTGCATTTTACTGCAACTTTTTGAATCCTGATACGGTCATTTACTAATCTGCCGAGTTTGCAACATTCGTTTTTTCCGATGTCAATGTGATTCGTAATGTCAGGCAGTGTTTTACGGGAGTGATGGCAGAGATACAATGTAGCACATAGGCGCTACATTGTATCCAATGGTGGGAACTTTGCGGTCAGCGGTGAGGTTACTCGCGGTCAACCGCTGACCGCAAAGTTCCCACGATTGGATACAATGGAGCGCCTATGTGCTACATTGTATCTCTGCCGTGCGCAGCCTGACTGACAGCTCAGGAGCGCACAGGCAATCAGGAGAGTGCCACGACATGGCGCTCCCTGATTGGCTGAAGGGACCCTCTGTGACAGGAGTCACGGGGGGTCTCGGCAGTCGGGGAAAGGGGTCCCATGTGTAAACATGGGACCCCTTTCAGTGCGTGGTTCGGGTTTTTCGGTTTGTTTTTTTGCCAAGTACGTGGATTACAAGCTCAGAAGAGGACCGATCTACACTGGATTTTTGTGAGTATAATTTTATTCACAGGTACCCCATGGATTCTACTTGGAGAAGTGGACCGACCCTCGTGTGAACATAAGTAAGTATGTGTGAATGTAGGTGTGCATGTATGTAATAAAGTTTTACTTTCAAGGTGTGTGAGTTCTGTTTTTATTTGGGTATTTTTTTTTTTTGTAGTACTACAGGTACCAGCGGGCCCGTTTCCCCCCCGCATGCTGGTACTTGTGGTTCTCCAAGTACCAGCTTGCGGGGGAGGCTTGCTGGGACTTGTAGTACTGCTACAAAAAACAATATTCTTTTTTTTACACATGGCTATCAGCCCCCCATCCGCAGCCCTTGGATGGGGGGGGACAGCCTCGGGCTTCACCCCTGGCCCTTGGGTGGCTGGAGGGGGGGACCCCTTGATTTAAGGGGTCCCCGCTCCTCCAGGGTACCCCATCCAGTGGTGACTAGTTAGTGATTTAATGCCAGGGCCGCAGGGACCTATATAAAAGTGTCCCCCAGCTGTGGCATTATCTCTCTGACTAGTGGAGCCTGGTGCTGGTGTTCAAAATACGGGGGACCCGTACGCTTTTTGTCCCCCGTATTTTTGGCACCAGGACCAGGCGCAGAGCCCGGTAATGGTTGTTCAAATATGGGGGAGCCCCTGTCAATTTTTTTCCCATATTTTTGCAACCAGGACCGGCTCAAAGAGCCCGAGGCTGGTTTTGCTTAGGAGGGGGGACCCCACGCAAATTTTTTTTTACATTCTAACATTTTCATTTTTTTTTTTAAGGTGCACAATGAAGCCCTGCACGGATCTCACAGATCCGGCCGGGATTCCTTGTGTTTTGTCAGGCAGTGTTTTACTCATCACTCCCGTAAAACACTGCCTGACATTACGAATCACATCGACATCGGAAAAGATGAATGTTGCAAACTCGGCAGATTAGTAAATGACCGTATCAGGATTCAAAAAGTTGCAGTAAATTGCACCCGATACCATTCGAGTTCAAACACCCTTAAAAACGGCAAAAACACGAATATTAGTAAATATACCCCAAGGTGTCATTTAGGATTGTATGTTGTTCCCAACAAACTTTTTAATTTATTTTGTTGCATATGATTCCCATTGTGGATTACTGACCTATTTTGAGGTAAAGTCAAATACATTTGAAGTTACTATAGACTTATAATCATGGATCCGTATTTCTAAAACAGGATTGGTTCAAGAATTTATTACCTTTATTATTTGTTGTTATACACTTCCCAGATGAATAATGGAAGCATCAAGGCCCCTCTTCACAACAACAGCAGCTCCCTCCAGGCACAGAATGGCTAGTCACTGTCCATACTATTACAACATTCCAGGCCTCTGCATAACCCCATGACCCATGCATTTCCTATCCATCCTAAAAGCAAGGTTGACTAGGGGTGCAACAAGTACCTCTTGCCTAGTCTCCTGGTCCCTGTCAATCATGGCTAGGCACTAGCCAGCACGCATCGCAGGGTCTGCCCCCAGAGTCTGTCAGCGTCCGGAGTATTACCGGTACGCTGGGGCTGCGGGGCTGGCTTCCTTGGCGTTGTGCGGGCGGAGGTGGGCTGCTGCGCCGGATCTGTGGGCAGCAGTAGCGGCGGTGAGGGGGTCCGCTCGTGGCAGCGGGACGCCGCTACAGCGGTTCGCTCTTGCTGAGCCGTTGCTAGTAGACCAGGGGCAGTGAGCAATGTGGCTTTGCAAAAAGGTCTGCATTACTGGGCGCTGCCATGTTGGAGACCAAGTTTTAAGCATAGTTCCTGTTTCCTGTTTCTTCCAGCCAATCCAGGGGAAGCTCTCCCTATAAAAGGGGGCTGGTTTAGGACAGGGAAGCCAGTGCTTCAAGTTACAACCCTGTTGTAGATGCTTTAGCCTGTGCTCCCAGGATTCCTGCTGTATTCTGGTTCCTCCTGATCCTGCTTGGTCGGTTCTCTGTTGCTGCTGCAGCCCTGCAGTTTCTAGCCTGCTACTGCCTGTGGAAGCGCTCCTGTAAAACCCGGTCCAGTAAGACTCTTTGGGCACAGTCGGCCCCGGATCTTCTGCCTCGTCTTTCAAGCCACACTCCACAGATCTCTTTCACGAGCCACACCTTTGTACCACCGACCATAGCCTGCAGATTACCTTCAGCCTCATTTTCCAAACCACAGTCCACAGTCCTTGTCTCCAGCCACGTCTTCAACCACCATCCACAGTTCCACAGTTCATCATCTACAGTCTTGTCTTTCAAATCACAGTCCACAATTCTTCGCCTCCAGCCACGTCTTTAACCATCGTGCTCCAGCCTCGGTTCTCTACCTCAGCCCTGGACATAATAAATACTTTCCATTGACTCTCAAAACCCGCCTACGTTCTTCATTGCTCCGTGTTCCATGCGAAGGAACTATATCCAGCCCCCTCATCTGGTTCATTCACAGCCTGCTACCTCCTCGGCCAAATCTCAGCTGCCGGATCCTCAAACTTTGCTAGACATGACAGTAAGCACTGGCTCAATGGATTCGACGAGTAATCAGGCCTCAGTAGGGGATTCAACTGCAGATATCTGGTCTCACTTAAGTAAGCAGGAGGCCACACAATCTCAAATCGTGCAGTTCATGCATAGTATGTCCGAACGTCTCGATTCTCTCTGTGTTGCCATGACGGCGCCTCAAGTATCTACAGCTGCTCCCACATTAGCACCTTCGATCCCGCTTCCTCCTGTACCATTACCACTTCCACGGTTGCTTTTACCACCTCCCAGTAAATTCAATGGGAATCCAAAACAATGCCACGGGTTTCTTAACCAGTGCGAAATCCAGTTCGAACTACAGTCGGCCAACTTCCCATCAGCACGAACCAAAGTTAGCCTATATAATTTCTTTACTTACCGGGCAAGTGTTGGAATGGGCTTTACCTTTGTGGGAGAGGATGGATCCCATCTTATCTAACTATCCAGAATTCGTGGCCACCTTTCGAAGAATCTTCGACGAACCGGGCAGGACTTCTGCCGCCTCATTGGAGATCCTGCGCCTGAGTCAGGGCATGCGTACAGTCAGTCAGTATGTGATCCAGTTTCGCACCCTTTCCTCAGAACTGAACTGGAACAAGGAGGCTCTCATTGTAGCTTTCTGGAGCGGTCTCTCCGAAAAGATCAAAAATGACCTCGCAACTCAGGACGTACCTGATAAATTGGATAAACTAATTTTTTTATGCAATAAGTTAGACCTGAGGTACAGAGAACGCTGTATGGAGAGGTTGCTGTAAGATCGCCCTAAGCCTAGAGTTGTTCTTCCACCAACACCATCAGCACCAACTGCGGAAGAACCCATGCAGATTAATCGCTCCCGCCTCTCCAATGCAGAACGTCAGAGACGGCGACAAGGGAACCTCTGCCTGTATTGTGGTGCATCTGATCACTTTGTTAAAACTTGCACTCTACGTCCGGGAAACGCCCGCTCCTAGTTTGTGCTGGAGAGGTCAAGCTAGGAGAATTCTCAGAATTACATACCAAAAAAGAATCTGTCCTGTTAACCCAATTAGAGCTCCCTTCTTCTTCTCTTCTCATCCCTGCACTACTCGACTCCGGAGCTGCCGAAAGCTTCATTATGTCAGCTCTGGTCAAACGTTCTGGAATACAAATGGTTCCTTTGGATCGTACCATTTCTGTTACCGCAGTGGAAGGAAGTTATATCCCTGAGGGTATTATATCCTCTCGTACTATTTCTCTCAAGATGAAGGTCGAAGTTCTCCATTCAGAAAAAATCTCTTTCCTTGTAATTCGTAAAGCCTCTCATGAACTAATCCTAGGGTTTCCATGATTACTTAGACACAATCCCAACATAGATTGGCAAACTATGGATGTTCTCTCTTGGGGACAAGACTGCTTTCAGAACTGTTTACCTTCAGTTAGACCTCTCTGTTCTTCAAGCCCTTCCAGCCTTCCTGTGGAGTACCAAGCTTTTCAAGATGTTTTCAGTAAGCATGGGGCGGACACCTTGCCTCAGCATCGCACTTGGGATTGTCCCATTGAGCTAGTACCTGGTAAGACTCCTCCCCGAGGTCGAATTTACCCTCTCTCACTTCCCGAGGCACAGGCCATGTCGGAGTTTATCCGGTGAACTTGGAGAAAGGGTTCATCCGGTCTTCTACATCTCCGGCCGGAGTGGGTTTTTTTTTCATCAAAAAGAAGGATGGGGGGTTGCGGCCCTGTATTGACTATAGAGGTCTCAATGCCATAACAGTTGAGAACAGATATCTATTACCTCTGATTCCAGAACTGTTCGACCGTGTTAAAGGAGCTACTGTATTTACTAAGTTGGACGTACGGGAGGCCTACAATCTTATACGTATTTGTCCAGGGGACGAATGGAAGACGGCATTTAATACCCGCGACGGCCATTACGAATACCTAGTAATGCCTTTTGGCCTATGTAATGCCCCAGCCGTCTTTCAAGAGTTTGTTAACGAAATCTTCAGAGATCTCCTCTATGACTGCTTGGTAGTGTATCTGGATGGCATCCTCATTTTTTCTAGGGATCTGAAGACCCATCGGGAACAAGTCAAAGACGTGTTAACTCAATTACGAAGGAATCAGTTATTCTGTAAGTTAGAGAAGTGCACCTTTGAAGTACCCACGATTCCATTCCTCGGTTTCATTCTTTCAGGGCAGAGGTTACAGATGGACCCTGCTAAAGTCCAGGCGATTCAGGATTGGGCGCTTCCAGCTACCCTTAAAGGAATTCAACGTTTCCTGAGGTTTGCTAACTTCTACCGAAGATTCATTAAAAATTATTCTTCTGTCATAGCTCCTATAACCGCATTAACTAGAAAGGGAGCCGATCCTGCCAAGTGGTCTCCGGAGGCTTTGGAAGCTTTTTCATCTTTAAAGGAGGCCTTCACGACTGAAGCCGTTGATGCCTCTACTGTAGGAGTAGGAGCAGTTTTATCCCAGCTTTTTGAGGACAAGAAGGTCCATCCTTGTGCGTTCTTCTCGCAAAGATTCTCCCCCGCTGAACAGAATTATGCTATTGGGGAACAGGAATTACTGGCAATTAAGTTGGCCTTTGAGGAGAGGAGGTATTTGTTGGAGGGAGCTCAGCATCCAATTTCGGTGACCACGGATCACAAGAACCTCCTGTATCTACAGTCTGCCCGATGTCTGAACCCACGCCAAGCAAGATGGGCACTCTTCTTTTCCCGTTTTAATTTTAAACTCAGTTACCGACCAGGTTCCCTCAACAAAAAGGCAGATGCATTATCTTGCTCCCTAAGGTCAGAAGAACCCTCTGACCATTCAAAAGAGCAATTTATCCTGGAATCAACTTCTTTTTTTGCAACTAATACCTCTCCACTTCCTCCTCCAGGGAAGATCTTCGTTGCACCAAATCTTTGCAAGAAACGTCTTACATGGGCTCACTCTTCCTTCATAGGCCATGCGGGCGGTCATAAGACACTTAAATTCATTCAGCGCTCCTACTGGTGGCCTCATCTCAGGACTGACATTCTGGAATTCGTAGCTGCCCGTCCAAAATGTGCCCAGCATAAAAGTCCCAAAGGTCCACCAGCCGGGTTACTCCATCCTTTGCCGGTACCACTAAGACCGTGGATGCATATTTCTATGGACTTTATTATGGATTTACCCACGTCTGGTGGGCGGAACACCGTTTTGGTCATAGTTGACCGACTCTCTAAAATGGCACACTTTGTTCCTCTGGCTTATCTTCCATCTGCATCCCAGTTGGTAAAATTGTTTATAGCAGAGATCTTTCGACTCCATGGTTTACCACAGGAAATAGTGTCTGATAGAGGTCCTCAATTTGTGGCCAAGTATTGGAGATCCCTATGTTCTGCTCTTGGCGTGAAATTAAAATTCTCCTCAGGAAATCATCCCCAAACGGATGGTCAAAAAGAGAGAGTGAACCAGGATCTGGAGACTTTCCTGCATTTATTCATGTCCTCCTCACAGGACGACTGGCTGGACTTCCTCCCATTCGCAGAATTTGCCCATAACAATCTTTATCACTCTGCCACAAAATCTTCTCCATTCTTCATTAATTATGGTTACCATCCAAGAGTTCCCGACTTCCATCTTCTACCTACGCTTGAGGTTCCTGCCAACACTTCGACAATTTACTGAAGCCTGGAAACAAATTCATAAGACTTTGCTCAAGACATCCAAGAGATATAAGACCTATGCAGATCTGAAACAAAAAGCTGTACCAAGCCTTAAGGTAGGAGATCGGGTTTGGGTTTCCACACGTAAGCTAAGATTAAAGGTTCCTACAAAGAAGTTTGCTCCCAGATTTATTGGGCCTTACCCAATTGAAAAAGTGTTTAATCCTGTGGCTTTCAAAGTGAAATTACCTCCACAGTTAAGAATTCCTAATGCATTTCATATTTCTCTCTTAAAACCATTGGTACTTAATCGGTTCAGAGCTGCTCTGCTTAAATCACCCAAGATCCAATCAGCACATGAAGACGATTTTGATATTCACAAGATCCTCGATTCTCACAGATGTTATGGTCGCATCCAGTACCTTGTTGATTGGAAGGGGTATGAGCCAGAGGAGAGATCTTGGGTAGATGCAGAGGATGTCCATGCTCCAAGACTTCTTTGGACATTTCATGCCAAGTTTCCAACTAAACCACATAGGTGTCCGGAGTCCACCCGCAAAGGGGGGGTACTGTCAGCGTCCGGAGTCTTACTGGTACGCTGGGGCCGCGGGGCTGGCTTCCTTGGCGAAGTGCAGGCAGTAGCGGAGGTGGGCTGCTGCGCCGGATCCGTGGGCAGCAGTAGCGGCGGTGAGGGGGTCCGCTCGTGGCGACGGGACGCCGCTACAGCGGGTTGCTCTTGCTGAGCAGTTGCTAGTAGACCAGGGGCAGTGAGCAATGTGGCTTTGCAAAAAGGTCTGCATTACTGGGTGCCGCCATGTTGGAGACCAAGTTTTAAGCATAGTTCCTGTTTCCTGTTTCTTCCAGCCAATCCAGGGAAGTCTCCCTATAAAAGGGGGCTGGTTTAGGACAGGGAAGCCAGTGCTTCAAGTTACAACCCTGTTGTAGGTGCTTTAGCCTGTGCTCCCAGGATTCCTGCTGTATTCTGGTTCCTCCTGATCCTGCTTGGTCGGTTCTCTGTTGCTGCTGCAGCCCTGCAGTTTCTAGCCTGCTACTGCCTGTGGAAGC
Source organism: Pseudophryne corroboree (assembly GCF_028390025.1). Classification (NCBI taxonomy): domain Eukaryota; kingdom Metazoa; phylum Chordata; class Amphibia; order Anura; family Myobatrachidae; genus Pseudophryne; species Pseudophryne corroboree. The sequence continues at coordinate 485,473,241 of NC_086448.1, forward strand.
GCTCCTTGAAAACCCGGTCCAGTAAGACTCTTTGGGCACAGTCGGCCACGGATCTTCTGCCTTGTCTTTCAAGCCACACTCCACAGATCTCTTTCACCAGCCATGCCTTTGTACCACCGACCATAGCCTGCAGATTACCTTCAGCCTCGTTTTCCAAACCACAATCCACAGTCCTTGTCTCCAGCCACGTCTTCAACCACCATGCACAGTTCCACAGTTCATCATCTACAGTCTCATCTTTCAAATCACAGTCCACAGTTCTTCACCTCCAGCCACGTCTTTAACCATCGTGCTCCAGCCTCGGTTCTCTACCTCAGCCCTGTACATAATAAATAATTTCCATTGACTCTCAAACCCCGCCTACATTCTTCATTGCTCCGTGTTCCATGCGAAGGAACTATATCCAGCCCCCTCATCTGGTTCATTCACAGCCTGCTACCTCCTCGGGCAAATCTCAGCTGCCGGATCCTCAAACATTGCTAGACGTGACAGAGTCGAAGCCACCATCTTTGAAAAAAACAGGATGGGCAGAAGATTTTAAGTTTTGGCTTCAAAGATGTTGAAGTCTGGCTTAAGTTCACTCAGCAGTGCCAGCTCAGAGTATTTAGCATGCTGTAGGCAGCGCTTTCTGTCCAATCCTGGATTTAATACTCTATGAAGAGGTAAGTACTACTCATTTAACAATGCACAGAGCAGGGGGGGGGGTTGCTACTGATGTGTCTCTGTCTTGTGAGGGGGAAGTCATCCAGGAAAAGATTGAAGTCATCCAGGCAGTCAAGCAGTGGGAGGAGGCAAGCAGTGGGAGTTTGCTAAGTAAAGCTAACCTGGTTAATTATGATGTTTTACATTTGGATAATCATCCATCCTCTTGAGGTGGCTTTTTGTTACAAGGTTTTAGAGAATGTTTTCATTTGCCTTTAGTTCACATGTTATAAGTTGTGGCAAGGAGAAATCTGAAATCAGTTAGGGATTTTCCAGAAGTGGTTAAGAATAAAGAGGTCAGATATGAGCACATGTGTGGTCCTTTTCTTATTCCTCCTTTGGTTGGGCTATGTATTTCAATAATTTTGGGATGCTGTCAGTATTTTGCGAGGTTTTGGGAAAGGGGCAGGGTCAGACTGGCCCACAGGGGCATGGGGAAACCCCCGATGGTCCCTACTGCCTGAGGATCCACCCCATCTTCTAGGGATCAGAGTTGAGATTGTGCATTTGAATTATACATTATACATATGTTACCTTATACTGCACAGGACTATGGTCTTAGTCTTTACAGTGCATTGCTGTTATTAATCTGGTACACTATCATGCATGCATTAACATATTTATCAAGGGGCCCAGACATGCAGTCTCTAATGGTTAGCAAAGAATCTGTGGTGGCGGGCCTTCCTACCTCTTGAGGCTGTCCACACCCCTAAGCATGGGACCTTACCACTGCATTCCCCCGGTGGGCCCTGTATGCCCCAGTCCAACACTGGAAAGGTACTTATTTTAGCAAAAGTGCTACTAAGTCTGCTTTTCGGCTGCTTTTTCTGCATCCTGATTTCTTTAAATACATAAACTTTAAAGTCAATGGCCACTATTACGCAGACATATGTCTTCCAATGGGTTACTTGATATCTATCAATTTCTTGAGTGTTTTATCTCCTTTTTGCAGTGTTGTGTTCAAGTAGATACATGGCAATCAGGTATTGCCCACTACTTGGGCACATTGTTCTTAGTTATGCCAGTTTGTCCAGTTTGCAAGGAAATATTTTGTCGGTCATAGGAATTACCATTACTTAAGAGAAGACAGGGGAGGCCCATTAATTGATTGCCTTACTTAGGTATAAAATTGATACAGTTTTAAGACTTTGCCAGTTGCCTTTTGAAATGGTCAATCATCGCTATGATTTCCTGGACTTTTTTATTTCTTTAAAAACATTTCACTTAAACAGACACAGGTTTGCTTAATTTTTAGAGTCAGGTTTTTCCTACATGTAGGAATTTTTTGTAATAGGCTAGAGACAAAATCATCTGGTTTATCTTGTCCTTATTAATTCTGGCAATTCATTAGGCCAGCAATGAAGGACTTGTTTTTTAGGTCATGGCTCTGGGTATACTAGAGACCAATATGGAAGCTTAGAGTGACTGGCAGGGTATCCTTGCATCAAGTGCTTAGGGTAGGTAAGGGCATGATGCTTAATTGGAGATTTTTGGGGGTTGGCATGAGTTAGGCTGTGCCAAGGCAGCAATGTCTGCTACTTTGACTGGTATAGTATTTCTTATTTTTCATGCTTGCTTGTTTTAGCTGTTCCAACTAAGTAATTTCTTCTCTCTATGGAAATTAAAGTTTGGGCAAGGAAGCAAGTGACTCCAGGGGATTTTCACAAGCCTATTGACACTGGAATGCTGAGATAATTGATCATGCAAGTAACAGGATGTGCTTTAGGGGAGTATGAGGTTAATGTGTTTAATTTAGCTTTTCTGTTAACTTTCTTTTGTAACATTGCGGGTCATGAGTTGGCAGCACTTAAAGTTAAAGTTCAGTGACCATATGTCTTTTGCTTCCTAAAATGATTGTAAAATCAGATTTTATTTTATTGAATATTCATACTGTATGTCCAAAACTGGTCAATTAAGTAGTGGGCATTAGATTTATATTCCTGCACATGTCGAAAAAATAATTTGTCCTGTAACATTAACTTAGAAATTTTCTCAGTAGCATCCTTAAGGTGTGGTTTGGTAGTTTCAGGTTTGCCTGTCAAGCATCGTGGAACTGTAACCTTGATCACCATACAGTCTGTTGTCTCCCAGGTGCACGAGTATGGCACACTGTGGACTGGGTAGAAAGATTGTTGGGAGGGCTGGGAATGACCTGACAGTCTTGGTGCATGTTGACACCAACAACAAAGTTAGTGGAAGGTGGGATGTCCTTAAGAAAGATTATAGGGACTTAGGCAAGAAACTTAAGGCAAGGACATCCGAAGGTAATATTCTCTGAGAAATTACCGGTACCACGCACTAGCCCAGGGAGGCAAAGGGAGACTAGGGAGGTTAATGTTTGGCTTAGAGACTGGTGTAAAAAAGAGGAGTTTGTGTTCCTGGAACACTGGGTGGACTCAGTCAGGTGAATCTTTTTTGTTTTGCGATGGATTGCACCTGAATGAGGAGGGGGTAGCAGTGCTGGGGAGAAGGATGGTTAGGAGGTTGGAGGAGATTTTAAACTATGTGCCTGGGGGGAGGGTTTAGTTAGTAACTATGGGTCATACAGTGAGAATAGTAAGGATGGTGGTAGTGAAACAAATGGGCGTGGAAAAGGGGGAGGGAAAAAGCAGCTGGCAAGGCCATTAACATGGGTACTAATAAGTGTATTACCAAGGGTATTGCCAAAACACTGACTAATGACGATTATGGGTCATTGTTACTGCATACAGAAAATGATGTCCTTAGTGCAAGGGGAAATACTTATCTTAATTCTATGTATGTAAATGCTAGAAGCCTTACAGGTAAAAAGGGGGAACTAGAAGTCCATGCAGCAAGCAAACAGTATGATATTATTTGCATTACTGAAACTTGGTGGGATAAATCTCATAATTGGTAAATTAATCTTGAGGGTTGTATGCTGTTCAGGAGAGACAAAGTAAATAAAAGGGATGGAAGGGTATGTCTTTATGTAAAGCTGTTTTTAAAACCTGAGGTACGGGAAGTAAATCATGAGGAATCTGTAAACACTATTGAGTCGCTATGGGCTGAAATTGCATCGGGGGGAAGGGGAAAAAAGGTAGTATTGGAGCTATGCTACATGCCCCTTTGTATTAATGTGTCTGATGAGTAAATGTTGCTGAAACAAATTGATAAAGCGGCAGGAGTATGTGACGATATAGTGATGGGGGATTTCAACTATCCAGAGATAAACTGGACAAACAATGAATGTGATACTGATAGGGGTAATATGTTCTTAAACACACTAAATGATAACTACTTACTTCAACTAATTGAGGAACCAACTAGGTACAATGCACTCTTAGACCTGGTATTAACAAACATTTGGAATTTGATATCAAATATTATTGTAGGGGAGCCCATAGGAAACAGCGACCACAATATAGTCACATTCAATATCAGTTTTCATAAGCAGTCCTATATAGGTTCAACTAGGACTCTGTACTTTAGCAAAGCCAACTTTGACATGATGAGGGAAGCTTTAAGGGACACTGAATGGGAAATTGTGTTTCGAGGAAAAAACACTACAGAGAAATGGGAGATGTTAAAATCGCAGCTCGATGAGATTACTCATAAATTTATTCCCATCGCCACCAAACAAAGGACTAAAAATTCCAAACCAATGTAGCTTAACAAAAATATTAAGGAACTAATGGGCAAAAAAAGGTGAGCATTAAAAAAATACAAATCAGACGGGAAAGCAGAGTCATTCCAGCACTATAAGGTTTGCAACAAAATATGCAAAAAAGAAATAAGAGCTGCTAAAGTAGAAACTGAAAAGCTAGTAGCAAAGGAAAGCAAATCAAACCACAATTTTTTTTAAATATATCAACAGCAAAAGATTAAAGAAGCAGCGTATAGGCCCTTTAAAGGACAAACTAAGAGTCTAATCAAAAATGATAACGACATAGCAGATAAATGAAACAAGTTTTTCTCATCAGTATTTATAATAGAGGACCAGATGCAGGAATTAACACACAACCTCTACAATGATAACGTCTCACTGATAAGTGCTTATTTAAATGAGGAACTCTGTGACTGAAAAAAATGAATATTAATAAGTCACCTGGTCCCGACGGTATTAACCCAATGGTTCTCATGGAGCTACACTCTGAACTAGCAAGACCTCTATTTTTAATCTTTAATGATTCACTTACATCAGGCATGGTTCCCAAGGACTGGCGTATAGCAGAAGTAGTACCGATTTTAAAAATTGGAAATAAAGCTGAACCAGGCAATTATAGACCAGTTAGTCTTACATCTATAGTGGCAAAAGTACTAGAAAGCATTCTTAGGGATAGTATACGGAAGTTCCTTGAAGCCAAAGAGGTTATTATTAGGAACCAGAAAAAAGGGGGAGATGTGGGCGCTCAGAGGGGATCGTAAATCAACAGCTGCTGGTTTTGTAAATAACAAACTTTGATTAATGGTAATAAAATTCACAAATAGACATTAGATGGCTGTAATGCCATTAGCAATAATGCACATTTAAATTTTTTTTTTTTTATATAATCACAAAACAGATTATTATATTAATTAAAAATAATGACTGTGTCCAGGGCCTCAGGACTTATAAAAATTTGGGTACCACCCTGTTGTAAGTTAGTTCTCTTGCATGCACAAGCTTGTTGTTAGTTGCAATCAGGGTTAGTGCATATTATGTTCAAATTGCACTTTGCGGAAAAAAGGCTATGCAATATTGGATAAAGCTGTTACTACTTCACCAAATGAGGCTGGTGGAATTGATATTCAATAGTGTGGCTGAATGTTAGATGAGCCAATCCCGCAACTGTCTCCTATAGATAGAACTTGTTTGGTTCACTCACTGTGTAAATGGCTGTCCGCACTGCGGCGGTTCTCCTGAGCAATGCTTGCTGTAGTGTGCTGTCTTGTAGCACTGAACCTGAACAGGAGCGGAGACAGGGATTCGTGCATGCGGGTCCTGGATGGCAGGGGACGCTGTAATGCCACGATACGTGGCTTCCGGGTTCGGGGCTTCCGGCTTCCGGTTGCGGTCCACCTGCGTTCCACAGTTGTAACAGGTCACCTGACGCGTTTCTCCGCCTCCAAAGTGGGCGGTTTCATCAGAGGTATATTAGGAACCAACATGGATTTGTGAAGGATAGATCGTGTCAAACAAACTTACTAGGCTTTTACAAAACAGTGTGAACCTTGATCAGGGTAAGGTGATGGATATAATCTTTTTAGTCTTTGCTAAAGCTTTTGACACAGTACTGCACATGAGACTTACAGATGGCTCCTCCGTTATCTTGGCTCTTTCTGCACCTAGACGGAGGTTTAGTCACGCCTAGGCGATAGCTTAGGTTGCTGAGTTTAATCCCAGACAGGCGCATTGAGGCGCGACTAGATACTCAGCATGCAATACACATCTCCACCACTGGGTGGCTAATGCTCCTCTAATCCAGTACTTTAGATCAAATAGCGGCGGATTGATCTACAAGCTCTGGCAAATGGTCAGTGCTGACTGTAATATTATTAGATGGTGACCAATGGTCAGATGGAAAGTAAAATAAATAAATAATTAATACAGACACAAACGAACATGTTAAAACACTTGTGTATGCAGACACAACTAAAGATTGTAAATGCAGACGCAACTAATGTGTGTAAGGAACAATGTAGCTCACTGACTTTAAAGTATGTACAGTGCACTCAATACCATGCTTTTGAAATATGAGCATCCGAGTCCCCTAAGACATAAACCAACACCAATGGGAAACAATCGCTCTTTGCAGTACATTGACACATGAACTTGTGAATATTTCATGAAGTGTCATGGGCTAGTGATGAAGGCCCCCACCTCCCACGCTGAGAGTCCCGGGTTTGATTCCCAAAGTGCCAACCTTTTTTTTGTGTGTGTTCCCGTGACATTCACTTTATTATTATTCTTTTTCTGTGTAATACATTCAATGGATGGGTGCACACAGGTTTCACATAAATCAGAATAAATCTGCAGGAGCGACTCATTCCGCTATATACTGTACTATACACAGCGGTAATGAGCACCCACTGACATACAGTTCCAGTAAATATAAATTAGTGTATTCTGATGCAACTAACTGTTCGAGCAACACAGTACTATAGATCTTCGGCGTTAGAGAATCTATGTTGTGAGAATCTGTGTTGTACTTAATGAGAAGGGATCACTGCTACCGTACCATTTACACATCTACACAGTATCAACGCGACTGCAGTTCTCTATGTGATTTTCCTACACAGTATACTGTTGCACATGTCTTGTAACCTGATCTGAACTCCATCCCTGTCTACTGCATGAACTGTGCAGGATCCCAGGGGGGGAAGGGGGAAGTGGGATGAGGGTAGTGCATTTACATTAATATTGATGCTTTTCCAATAAATATTCCATTATACAGTACGGTATGGTACAGTACATGGGGGTAAATGTACAGTATGATGTGCCATTATGGGGAAGAGGTACTGTATACACTAAATGTACAGTAAAAAAAAAAAATATTACAAACACACAAATGCATCCCAGACAGAAATCTGCTATACACAGCAGACAGCTTATGGTGACAGAACTAACTTACTGTATCCTCACCCATAGTCATGGTGTATTTTAGATAGCGTAATGAGCGGCGGATTGATCTACAAGCTCTGGCAAATGGTCAGTGACGACTGTAATATTATTAGATGGTGCCCAATGGTAAGATGGAGAGTAAAATAAATAAATAATTAATACAGACACAAACGAACATGTTAAAACACTTGTGTATGCAGACACAACTAAAGATTGTAAATGCAGACGCAACTAATGTGTGTAAGGAACAATGTAGCTCACTGACTTTAAAGTATGTACAGTGCACTAAATACCATGCTTTTGAAATATGAGCATCCGAGTCCCCTAAGACATAAACCAATACCAATGGGAAACAATCGCTCTTTGCAGTACATTGACTCATGAACTTGTGAATATTTCATGAAGTGTCATGGGCTAGTGATGAAGGCCCCCACCTCCCACGCTGAGAGTCCCGGGTTTGATTCCCAAAGTGCCAACCTTTTTTTTTGTGTGTGTTCCCGTGACATTCACTTTATTATTATTCTTTTTGTGTAATACATTCAATGGATGGGTGCACACAGGTTTCACATAAATCAGAATAAATCTGCAGGAGCGACTCATTCCGCTATATACTGTACTATACACAGCGGTAATGAGCACCCACTGACATACAGTTCCAGTAAATATAAATTAGTGTATTCTGATGCAACTAACTGTTCGAGCAACACAGTACTGTAGATCTTCGGCGTTAGAGAATCTATGTTGTGAGAATCTGTGTTGTACTTAATGAGAAGGGATCACTGCTACTGTACCATTTACACATCTACACAGTATCAACGCGACTGCAGTTCTCTATGTGATTTTCCTACACAGTATACTGTTGCACATGTCTTGTAACCTGATCTGAACTCCATCCCTGTCTACTGCATGAACTGTGCAGGATCCCAGGGGGGAAGGGGGAAGTGGGATGAGGGTAGTGCATTTACATTAATATTGATGCTTTTCCAATAAATATTCCATTATACAGTACGGTATGGTACAGTACATGGGGGTAAATGTACAGTATGATGAGCCATTATGGGGAAGAGGTACTGTATACACTAAATGTACAGTAAAAAAAGTTTTTTTTATTACAAACACACAAATGCATCCCAGACAGAAATCTGCTATACACAGCAGACAGCTTATGGTGACAGAACTAACTTACTGTATCCCCACCCATATTCGTGGTGTATTTTAGTTAGCGTAATGAGACACTCCTGCAGCATTGCCCTGATTCATGTAAAACCTGTGTGCAAACAGTATCTCTATTGAATGCAAAGTACAGTAACAGTACAGTACAGTATATTACCAGAGCCATCCCTAACCAATATGATGCCCTAGGCTAGATTTTGGCTGATGCCTTCTTGCACAGATGCTAGTTCCGCCTCTGACCTTGTACCCCTTTCCCAGAACCATCACCCCTCACCTATAGCAGTCCTCATTTTGGTGCTGCTACCCCCTATAATTTAAATAGGAACAGTGTGCACATTCAGTGCCAGCCCATTCAGTGCCAGCATGTTCTTGTTGTGAAGGGGCATGGCCACACAATAATACCCCCAGTTGAAATTACACAACACAGTACTGCAACATTATTCACATTATATTATGCAATAGTGTCTCTTATTCTCATTACATCACATGGCAGTACCACATTACTCCTCACAGTAGTGCCCCTTATTCACATTACACCACACCATATTGCTCTTTATTCACATCAGACCCCGCAGTAGTGCCCTTTCTTTATGTTACGCCACAAAGTACTGTAGTACACCTTATACACATAAAGCCGCACATTAGTAATGCATTTCATATTTCAATTTTCATATTTTATTTCCTAGAGCCAACATACAATGTGTCAGGCGCTAATTTGGATACCAATGTACTATATAAAAATTGTGTAAACATATATGTGAACAGTAATCTAGCTGCCTTTACAAGGTGGACCTGGAAATCCCCCTAAAGTGCATGCATGAACAAAACAAATTAATGAAGGTGCACACTAAAGTAATATAATAAATGTCAGCTGCTATTTTGATACAAATGCATATAGCAATTTATTAAGAGTGATTTAAAAGCTATTTTAAGAGCTTACTAAAACATAAATAACAAATGCAAAACCAGGGAACAGCATATATTTGTTAATAACTCCACTTAGGTTGTTAGTAACTCCACACAGACTGATGCTTTGGTTAGAGCAATAAAAGTTAAATCACATGCACAAGCATATGTTTGTTAATGGATCCACACAAGTTGGCTGCTTATTTACTAGAAAGTTCAAACACCAAAGTTTATGATGTAAAAGTATAGCCACTGGAGGGAGATGAATTTGATAATATATCACATGCAATGTGTGGTACTGTTGGATATACTTCACCCATCCACTATGTGAAGGAGCGCTCCTTATAAGTGCACAGTCCCACGTGTCCTCCTAAATGTTCCCCTGCTAGGTCCACTGGAACTTGGAGACCTGAAACAGGGTGCAGGGGATGGGGTACTCTTAGCTGTGTCCACGGGGTGTGCCCGCTGCCACAGCGGCTGAGAGAAGATGGAGATGCCTGTGTGTCGCATGCCGCGACCTCCGGGTTCGGGCTTCCATTTTCCAGATTCTGTGTTTCAAATGCGGTTCACTTGTGTACTAGTCACCTACGCATTTCTCCGTTCACAAAGATGCCGGTTTTATCAGAGGATGAAACCGCCATCTTTGTGGGTGGAGAAACACGTCAGGTGACTTGCACACAGGTGAACCATATTTGAAATGCAGAATCCGGAAGCCAGAAGCCTGAACCCGGAAGTGCGGCATGCGACACACAGGCATCTCCATCTTCTCCCAGCCGCTGTGGCAGCGGGCACACCCCGTGGACACAGCTAAGAGTACCCCATCCCCTGCACCCAGTTTGGGGTCTCCAAGTTCCAGTGGACCTATCAGGAGGACATTTAGGAGGACACACGGGACTGTGCACTTTTAAGGAGCGCTCCTTCAAATAGTGGATGGGTGAAGTATATCCAACAGTACCACACATTGCATGTGATATATTATCAAATTCATCTCCCTCCAGTGGCTATACTTTTACATCATAAACTTTGGTGTTTGCACTTTCTAGTAAATCAGCAGCAAACTTGTGTGGAGCCATTAACAAACATATGCTTGTACATGCGATTGAACTTTTATTGCTCTAACCAAAGCATCAGTCTGTGTGGAGTTACTAACAACCTAAGTGGAGTTATTAACAAATATATGCTGTTCCCTGGTTTTGCATTTGTTATTTATGTTTTAGTAAGCTCTTTAAATAACTCTGAAATCACTCTTAATAAATTGCTATATGCGTTTGTATCAAAATAGCAGCTGACATTTATTATATTATTTTATTGTGCGTCTTCATTAATTTCTTTTATTTCATAGAGCCGCAGTCACACACAGAATATAGGCATGCTGCATATCATTTTAATCAGCAGGAGCTGCTTGTGCCCAATTTGCCTAGTTTGCCTATCCCTAGGGCCAGCTCTGTATATTACAATAGAAAAAATAATAGTGTCAGGGAAAAAAACACCTCATGACAGATACACAAGCTCATGTCTAAATGTACAGTAAGCAGTGATCCCTTGCCATTGGTTTTAGATTAAGCCCTAATGGCTAGGGGACTTGGCCGCTCACTTACTGTACTGTACTGTATCCCTGACTTCAATAGACTGCACTGTTGCTTAAACTCCTTGTTTTGCATCTGTGTACTGTACACTATGCAGTATTTATTAATTGATCATTCTACGAGACCTCATTGCCCCTGTGTATTTTAGCTAGAGGATTGTGACACTCCCTCAGCATTGGCCCGTAGTCTGCAAAACCTATGCCATTGCTCGCTCCGTAGCTGAGTGCTGCCACAAGGCAGGGGTTCACGTGCCTCGGACATTTTGTCACTTTGCGATGCGATCGAGTCCGGTGTATCGTTATGTGCATAGACCTTGCTTATCCCTATCGCCCCTGTGAACTGTATTTTAGTTAGGGGATTGTGACGCTCCTTCAGCATTGGACCATAGCCTGCAAAACCTACAGTATGCTGTCGCTCACTCCATTGCTGAGTGCTGCCACAGGGCGGGAGTTCATGTGCCTCGTACATTTTGTCACTTTGCGATGCGATTGAGTCCGGTGTATCATTATGTGCATAGACCTCGCTTATCCCTGTCGCCCCTGTGTATTTTAGCTAGGGGATTGTGACGCTTCCTCAGCATCGGCCCATAGCCTGCAAAACCTGTGCTGTTACTTGCTCCGTAGCTGAGTGCCTCCATGGGGCAAGGAGTCACAGGCAATAGCTATTTCAATTGAGTCTGCCCTGCTACAGAATTGTACAGTATGTGTACTGTACGGTGCATAGAACCTTAACAGTAGGAACGCTCCTGCAGCTTTGCCCTGCTTTATGTAAAACTTGTGTGCACACTTGTATTGAATGTGAAAGTTTACTACAGTACGATAGATATAAAAATAAAAAAATAATAAAGTTTCTGGAAGAAACTAACATGCTTTCGTACTTTAGGAATCGAACCCAGGACTCTAAGCATAGGAAGCGGAACACTTCACCACTCAGACACTTCGCCGCTGACAGAAGAATAAGTCCATTGGTTTTGATTATGCCGTAATGGCTACAGGATTAGGACGCTAACATACAATATCCCTAACATCAATAGGCAACAATGTGCATGTAACACATCTTTTTGCGTCTGTGTACACTACTGGTTTTATGTTGATTTATCTGAATTGGACGCTCACATATTCCTAAAGAACTGTAAATGGACCATACTGTGGCTTTATCATGTTTGTTTGCTACTGCATATGCTGTACTATTTGCCTCTGTACTGTATATACTGTTATATACTGTATGAAATAATGTAGCGTAATGAGACGCACTAGTAAAGTAGTTCTAACTATGTATTTCAGTATTGTATTTTAAGGGAGACCACACGCATGCGCAGTGGTGATTGTAAAAAGTGACATCTGGTGGATGATCGCAGGTATTACACTAAAAGGTAATGACAAACGCTCTGTGCGCCTCCCTGCGACTAGGCGCGCCTATCTGCACCCTGGTACGCTGCATATGCCTGATTGCGACTAACGCCTCAGCCAGCCAAGATAACAGAGGACCCATCTTTATCTATAAGTTACAAGAACTGGGGCTAGGGAGCACACTTGGGTTAGTAATTAGTTAGATAATAGTAAGCAGCGCGTTGTGGCAAAATGAACTTTTTCAAATTGGACTAAAGTAATAAGTGGAGTGCACAAGGTTCTGTACTTGGACCACTATTGTTCAACATTTTCATTAACGATCTAGCAGAAGATCTAGAAAGCATTGTGTCAATTTTTGCAGACGATACCAAACTATGTAAGGTTATAAACTTGGAGGGAGATGCTATGTCTCTCCAGAATGACTTAGTTAAACGGGAATCATGTGAAGCAAAATGGAGAATGAGTTTCAATACAGACAAGTGCAAGGTAATGCAACTTGGGTGCAAGAACAAAAATAACACCTGCATGCTAAATGGGGTGATTTTAGGGGACTCCGTACTGGAAAAAGACTTAGGTGTTTAAATATATAACAAACTTAGCAGCAGTACCTAATGTAAGGTAGCAGCAAAAGAGGCAAACAAGGTACTAGCATGCATAAAGATGGGTATTGATGCAAGGAATGAGAGTGTTATACACCCACTATATAAATCTCTAGTGAGGCCCCATCTGGAATACTGCACACAATTTTGGGCACCATGCTACAAAAAGGATATCCTGGAACTAGAAAAGGTTCCAAGGTGGGCGACCAAACTCATTAAGGGGATGGAGATGCTAGAATACCAGGAAAGACTTGCAAGCCTCAGCATGTCTACATTGGAAAAGAGGAGTTTAAGAGGGGACAGGATCAACATTTATAAATATTTAAGGGGACAATACTCAGAGCTTGCGGTAAGATTAACACAGAAGACACGTGGACACCCACTTAGATTAGAGGAGAGGAGATTCCGCACACAGTGGTGAAAAGGTTTTTTCACAGTATGGACAATACGAGTTTTGAATTCCCTGCCTGAGAGAGTAGTATTGGCAGACTTGGTCAATACTTCTAAGAATGGGCTAGAAAAATTCCTAATGGATAAGGATATACAGGGTTATGGTGCATGGATCAGGCACTATAGTTAAAATTAAATGAGGGAAAACACACAACACAATGGCTGACTTTATCAACAGTTAAAATTATTCCTGAAAAGAATACAGTGTAGGAGAAATCAAACAGGTCGAACTTGATGGACAAATTGTCTTTTTTCAACCTCAGAAACTATGTAACTATGTAACACACTCATTTAGAATAGAGCCAGCAACATGTGCAGCAGCATAAGATTCTTCTATCAAAACAATTAAGTGATTATGTCACTGGAAGTCATCTGCTAACAAAACAAACAATTGCCTAGTTAGTGGCAGTTTCTGTGAGTTTATTTTTTTGGAAACCAAAGATCTTAAGCTTTCCACAACTTTGGGGTATTGAATCTCTTTTCACATTTTTCCTCAGTGAGGGTTTGGTAGTATTCCTTTTTATTTTGCTCACCCAAAAATCTTGTTTACATCATTCTTTGCTAGGTTCTGTTTTATTAATCATAATTACTAATGTGAATTTTTTCTTAAAGGTTTTCTTAAGGATTCTTGTGGGGTGTGGTTTGTTTTTTTAATTTAAAGGAAGTAATTTTTATGGTGGTAGACCATGGTTCTAAGAACCTGATTTGGCAGAAAGCAGTGCCCTCCAGTTGTTAAATTTTGCATAAAAGTGCTTTTCTAGCATTTGCCCTTTGAGACTGGTGAGTGGGTCACTTCCTCAGTGGAGAACCTGGTGTTCTTCTTAGCGAGGGACCAGCACTAGGGAGTTAGTACTACCCAAGCCAGTTTGTGTGGGAGTGGAATTTCTGTCACATTTGTTTATTTACCTTGTTATTCTCTGGGCTGTGGCTGAGATAGCGCTGCTTTTTTTCACCATATTTTGATTACATTTTAATTGTTAAATATTGTGGCAATCTTAAGCCTATGGCTGAGATATATACATGCAGCAAAGCTCTAACTGATACCAGTTTAAACATTTATTACAAATGCATGTTTATTTAATTGCTGTGATCTTTTTTTTTTTTTTTTATTCTTTATTTTGCGTGGTTGACCAGAATGGGTAAACAATACATTGACAGAAGGGACAGGCGGTCAAGCAGACCAACGTCCAACAGAAACCACAATTTTAGAAGAAACAACGAGAGTAATCAGAAGTAAAACATTAGTAATCAAGTATCAAATTTGGGGGGGGGAAGGAGGAAGAGGGGGATAGGGGGAGGGGAAACCACGATATAGTCCAATCAGAGTACATATCCTGGAAATATTGAAATCAGAAAAAAGAAAGAGTGGGAGGGTAAGAGTGAGACGAGAGAAGATAAGGAGAAAAAGAAAAGGAGAGAAGAAGAGAAAAGAGAAGAAAAGGAGCAATGCGATGGGGGCGGAGTGGAAAGCAATGCCCATGGGTCCGCGGAAGGAGTCAAGAGCTAGCCAGGGGGCCCAGACCTGCTCAAAAACGTGACCCCGGTCATGGAGATAATATGTAATCTTCTCCATTGATGCAATATGCCAAATTTTAGTTTTAAGGGCCAAGAGGGAGGGTGGGGAGGGGTTCTTCCAATTAAGAGCTATCAGTGATTTTGCCGCTGTTAGAATATGAGCAGTCAGTTTTTGGGAGAATTTATTAAGCATCGGAGGAGGGTAGCACAGCAAAAAGATCCAGGGATCTTTCAGCATGGGGGAGTCCAGGATGGAGTTAAGGAGGGAGTGGACTAGATTCCAAAAGGGGACTATGGACGGGCAGGCCCACCATATGTGTAACATAGTGCCTCTAGATCAGCAGTTCCTCCAGCAATTAGGGGAGGAAGACGGAAAGAGTTTGTTCAGTCTATCAGGGGTGTAGTTCTAACGGCAGTAAATTTTGTAGGCAGTCTCCTTAAAAGCAGTAGCAATAGAGTATTTAGCAATCCCCAGTCTCATGTCCTCCCAGTCTTCGCTCTCCGGAGGGGGCCCAAGGTCACGCTCCCATGTGAGTTCGTGGGGCCAGGAGGAGGGAAGGGAAGAATCTAGTAAAAGGGAGTAAAGTTGGGAGATTAAGCCTTTGGAGAGGTGAGTGTTAGTGCATAAAGTTTCAAAGGGAGTGAGGCCTCGAAGCAGAGCGGAGGAGGGCAGAGAACCTAAGAAGTGTCGGATTTGTAGGAATTGAAAGGGATTAAGTGAGAACGAGGGAGTCTTCTGTTGGAGGTCCGGTAGGGACAGACATTGGCCCCGATCGGCAAAATTAGTCGGGAATTTGAAGCCTAGTGTTATCCATGTACGGAATCTCGTAAGCGAGAGTCCAGGAGGGAATATAGGGTTCTGCCAGATGGGGGTCAAGGGCGAGGGGGTAGTGGTGAGACCCATCTTCAGAGAGTGGGAATCCCAAATTTTAAGGTTAAATTTAATAGTGGGGAGGAGTTTGGAGGTTGGGGGTCGGGAGGTGGAGGGCAGACAAAATAAGGGGGTCAGGTCTGAGAGGTTAACGAGGGATGCCTCAATATCTAACCAGGATACAGATCCCGGAGAAGCATAAGAGGTGACAATATGAGATAGGTGGGAGGCTAGGTAGTAGAGTTTGATATCAGGGAGACCTCTACCGCCAGCGGAGGTTGGCCGTTTCAGGGTATTGGCGGCAATGCGGGGGGGTCTGTGGTTCCAGATAAAACGCATGAGCGCTCGTTGGGTAGTGCGAAGAAAGGAAGCCGGAACTGCCACAGGGAGGGTCTGGAAAAGGTAAAGCCATTTGGGGACTATGGTAATTTTGACCGCTATGATCCTGCCCAGCCACGAAATGAAGAAACTGTTCCAGGATGTCAGGTCAGCGAGTGTTCTGGTGAGGAGGGGTGGAAAGTTTTCCCGGAAGAGAGACTCGTAGCAGGAGGTCAAATAAATCCCCAAGTATTTAATCTTTGTGGGCGGCCATTTAAAATTGGCGCGAAGGGATTCAGCCTCTCGGTGAGGAACATGGAGCAGCATAGCCTCGGACTTGGAATAATTGATCTTATAGCCTGAGAGAAGGCTGTAAGAATGCAGGATGGAAAATAAGTTTGGGAGTGAGATAAGGGGCTGGGTCAGGGAGAGTAGAATGTCGTCAGCGAAGAGGGAGATTTTAGGATCGATACGGCCTACTTGTATACCGTGTATATTCGGATGGGCTCTAATTTGAGAAGCGAGGGGCTCAATAATGAGGGCAAATATTATCGGTGAAAGGGGGCATCCCTGATGTGTACCATTCGAAATGCTGACCGGAGCTGACGGGACGCCATTGATTAAGATTGTGGCAGAGGGAGCGGAGTATAGTGCCAGGCACCAGTGAGAAAGCCACCAGACAAGCCATAGGCCTCCAGGGCGGCTCTCAGAAAACTCCAGGAGATCCGGTCAAATGCCTTTTCAGCATCTAAGGAGAGCATGATAGTGGGGGATCTCCTGGAGTTCGAGATATGTATAAGATCAATAGCACGTCTGGTGTTATCTCTCACTTGACGGCCCGGGATAAACCCCACCTGGTCGTAGTGGACAAGGGAAGGGAGGTACGGGTTAAGGTGGTTGGCCAGGATCTTAGTGAAGATTTTCAAGTCCAAGTTCAAGAGAGATATAGGGCGGTAGCTAGCGCAGTTAAGGGTATCCTTGCCTTCTTTAGGGATCACCACAATTCTAGCCTCCAACATCTCAGGGGGAAAGGGGTCGCCATGGACAATCCTATTAAACAGGGACTGAAGGTGGGGGGAGAAAAGATCGGAAAAAAAATTGTAGTAAAGAGCTGTGAACCCATCCGGGCCTGGGGATTTACCAATTTTTTGCATGAGTATAGTCTGAGCAATTTCCTCCACCGAGATCTCACTGTTAAGATGGTCCATGGCGTCCTGAGGCAATCTAGGCAAGTTAGAAGCCGAAAGAAAATGAGAGACTAGGTCAGGGTGGGACAGAGAGGGAGAACCAGGTGAGGGCGGTGGAAGGTTGTACAAGTCAGTGTAGTAGGATTGAAAGGCGGCCCTAATGGCAGTGTGGTCATGAACTAGCTGGTTGAGGGAATTTCTGATAGAGATAATATTAGTTTTGGCTCTTGTGGAACGGAGTCGTGCTGCTAGGATCTTGTCTGCTTTGTCTCCCTTCTCATAAAAAGACTGGCAAAGCCATTTAAGACGTTTGGCCACCCGTCTGGAGAGAAGGAGATCAAGTTCTGCTTTGACAGTATGAAGTTCAGACAAGATAGTCTGGCCGGAGGACGCCTTGTGCTGGGCCTCGAGTGTGTGGAGTTTAATAGAGAGTTTGTTGAACTGAGTGAGGGACTGTTTCTTGGTTTTTGAGGCCAAGTTGATAATGTGCCCACGAAGAACCGCCTTGTGAGCCAGCCAGAGAGTGGACCTAGAAATGTCAGGGGAATCGTTCAGGGTAAAATAGTCTGAAATCTTGTCCCGAAGATGGGAACCTATCTCCGGGTTGTGAAGGAGGGAGTCGTTAAGACGCCATGTCATGGGGCGGGGGCGTGAGAGCAGACCTGAGAGGTCGCAAGAGATAGGGGCATGATCAGACTAGATCAGTGGGTGTATATGGGCAGTGTGGAGATTCAAAGCAAGATCATGGCTGAGCAGGATCATATCAATGCGGGAGTAGGAATTATGAGGAGCAGAATAAAAGGTATAGTCAGGAGTCGTAGAGAAGCTGGGATCGCATAAGATGGAGGAGGGATCTAGGGCGGAGGGAGTCCGATGGGGAAGCAGTGGGGAGAAAGGGAGAGCGGTCTATCTTTGGATTTAAAACAGAGTTAAAGTTCCCAGCAAGAATGCGATCACCTTGCCGGACTCGAGTAAGGAGAGCATCTAGCTTCGCAAAGAATGGTTCCTGTCGTTGGTTAGGGGCATAGACGTTAGCTAGGGTGCATAGTTTGTTGTTAAGTTTTCCTACTAAAACAAGAAACCAGCCATTCTTGTCAGCATGGGAATCTAGGAGCTTAAAGGTGAGGTGACGGGCGAATAAAATCGCGACCCACGTTTCTTGACTGAATGATCACAGGCATGGAAAGAATCGGGGTATGGTTTACATTGCAGCGTAGGGTGGGAGTTATGTAGGAAGTGGATCTCCTGGAGAAATACCAGGTCGCCTTTATGGAGTTTAAGGGAGACAAAGAGCTTACCTCTCTTTTGAGGGCTATTTAGGCCCTTCACATTAAGAGAGAGTACCCGGAGACCCATGGGCAAGCAACAGAGAGGTAGGCAGAATAGAGGGAGTGTAGAACACTGAAAGTAGGGGAGGGAAGAAGAGAAATAGAGAAGGAGGAAATAAAGCGAGAGACAACGTGGTCAAAAAGGAGGGAGGAAGGAAAGGAGACCGGAAGGGGTGGGAGGGTGTTGGTCGTCCGGCAATAGGGGCCAGGACCGGTAGTGCTGACAGGGGGAAGGGATACTAGGTGTTGGGAGGGCACCTAGGTCAGCAAGGGGGCTCAAAGCCCTAAGGGGGCACGGCATGGGGTCCGGATGTTGGATCACAAACCACATAGCAATAAGTAGGAGGCAAACCTCCCCTGGGGATACCTGAGGGAAAAAGCTGGAGAAAGCGGAGACAAAAAACAGATGGAGCACCAGGTCCAGAAAGAAAGGGAAGAGTAGGGGATAGAGGGGAAAAAAAAAAAACACATAAAAAAAAACAGATTATCACTTTTTAGTATATTAACATGTTAAGATTCTAACATTTTAACAAGGGGTAACAACAGAGCAATCGAGAATCAATTAAGGGGTCAGGAAATCAGAATGCGGGAGATCTAGAATGCAACGTCTCCCTGGCTAGGGGAGTACGACCAGGAAAGGTCGACACAACTGTAAAAAGAAGGCATGAAGTCAGAGAGCTAGAGGTCCATCAGGGAACTGGAGGTGGAGCATGGGAGGCCGCAGAGGCTGGGACCGTGAACCACTCTGATCGGGGAGGCTGAGATGAGTTCCGCTGTGTCCGCGGTGGCAGGCATTGAGCAGAAATATCCTGCTCAGCGGCGTGGATACTAGAGATGTGCACTTGAAATTTTTCGGGTTTTGTGTTTTGGTTTTGGGTTCGGTTCCGCGGCCGTGTTTTGGGTTCGACCGCGTTTTGGCAAAACATCACCGAATTTTTTTTGTCGGATTCGGGTGTGTTTTGGATTCGGGTGTTTTTTTCAAAAAACACTAAAAAACAGCTTAAATCATAGAATTTGGGGGTCATTTTGATCCCAAAGTATTATTAACCTCAAAAACCATAATTTCCACTCATTTTCAGTCTATTCTGAATACCTCACACCTCACAATATTATTTTTAGTCCTAAAATTTGCACCGAGGTCGCTGGATGACTAAGCTAAGCGACCCTAGTGGCCGACACAAACACCTGGCCCATCTAGGAGTGGCACTGCAGTGTCACGCAGGATGTCCCTTCCAAAAAACCCTCCCCAAACAGCACATGATGCAAAGAAAAAAAGAGGAGCAATGAGGTAGCTGTGTGAGTAAGATAAGCGACCCTAGTGGCCGACACAAACACCGGGCCCATCTAGGAGTGGCACTGCAGTGTCACGCAGGATGTCCCTTCCAAAAAACCCTCCCCAAACAGCACATGACGCAAAGAAAAAAAGAGGCGCAATGAGGTAGCTGTGTGAGTAAGATAAGCGACCCTAGTGGCCGACACAAACACCGGGCCCATCTAGGAGTGGCACTGCAGTGTCACGCAGGATGTCCCTTCCAAAAAACCCTCCCCAAACAGCACATGACGCAAAGAAAAAAAGAGGCGCAATGAGGTAGCTGTGTGAGTAAGATAAGCGACCCTAGTGGCCGACACAAACACCTGGCCCATCTAGGAGTGGCACTGCAGTGTCACGCAGGATGTCCCTTCCAAAAAACCCTCCCCAAACAGCACATGACGCAAAGAAAAAAAGAGGCGCAATGAGGTAGCTGTGTGAGTAAGATAAGCGACCCTAGTGGCCGACACAAACACCGGGCCCATCTAGGAGTGGCACTGCAGTGTCACGCAGGATGTCCCTTCCAAAAAACCCTCCCCAAACAGCACATGACGCAAAGAAAAAAAGAGGCGCAATGAGGTAGCTGTGTGAGTAAGATAAGCGACCCTAGTGGCCGACACAAACACCGGGCCCATCTAGGAGTGGCACTGCAGTGTCACGCAGGATGTCCCTTCCAAAAAACCCTCCCCAAACAGCACATGACGCAAAGAAAAAAAGAGGCGCAATGAGGTAGCTGTGAGTAAGATAAGCGACCCTAGTGGCCGACACAAACACCGGGCCCATCTAGGAGTGGCACTGCAGTGTCACGCAGGATGTCCCTTCCAAAAAACCCTCCCCAAACAGCACATGATGCAAAGAAAAAAAGAGGCGCAATGAGGTAGCTGTGTGAGTAAGATAAGCGACCCTAGTGGCCGACACAAACACCTGGCCCATCTAGGAGTGGCACTGCAGTGTCACGCAGGATGTCCCTTCCAAAAAAACCTCCCCAAACAGCACATGACGCAAAGAAAAAAAGAGGCGCAATGAGGTAGCTGTGTGAGTAAGATAAGCGACCCTAGTGGCCGACACAAACACCGGGCCCATCTAGGAGTGGCACTGCAGTGTCACGCAGGATGGCCCTTCCAAAAAACACTCCCCAAACAGCACATGACGCAAAGAAAAATGAAAGAAAAAAGAGGTGCAAGATGGAATTGTCCTTGGGCCCTCCCACCCACCCTTATGTTGTATAAACAGGACATGCACAATTTAACCAACCCATCATTTCAGCCACAGGGTCTGCCACACGACTGTGACTGAAATGACGGGTTGGTTTGGACCCCCACCTAAAAAGAAGCAATTAATCTCTCCTTGCACAAACTGGCTCTACAGAGGCAAGATGTCCACCTCATCATCATCCTCCGATATATCACCGTGTACATCCCCCTCCTCACAGATTATCAATTCGTCCCCACTGGAATCCACCATCTCAGCTCCCTGTGTACTTTGTGGAGGCAATTGCTGCTGGTCAATGTCTCCACGGAGGAATTGATTATAATTCATTTTAATGAACATCATCTTCTCCACATTTTCTGGATGTAACCTCGTACGCCGATTGCTGACAAGGTGAGCGGCGGCACTAAACACTCTTTCGGAGTACACACTTGTGGGAGGGCAACTTAGGTAGAATAGAGCCAGTTTGTGCAAGGGCCTCCAAATTGCCTCTTTTTCCTGCCAGTATAAGTACGGACTGTGTGACGTGCCTACTTGGATGCGGTCACTCATATAATCCTCCACCATTCTTTCAATGGTGAGAGAATCATATGCAGTGACAGTAGACGACATGTCCGTAATCGTTGTCAGGTCCTTCAGTCCGGACCAGATGTCAGCATCAGCAGTCGCTCCAGACTGCCCTGCATCACCGCCAGCGGGTGGGCTCGGAATTCTGAGCCTTTTCCTCGCACCCCCAGTTGCGGGAGAATGTGAAGGAGGAGATGTTGACAGGTCGCGTTCCGCTTGACTTGACAATTTTCTCACCAGCAGGTCTTTGAACCCCAGCAGACTTGTGTCTGCCGGAAAGAGAGATCCAAGGTAGGCTTTAAATCTAGGATCGAGCATGGTGGCCAAAATGTAGTGCTCTGATTTCAACAGATTGACCACCCGTGAATCCTTGTTAAGCGAATTAAGGGCTCCATCCACAAGTCCCACATGCCTAGCGGAATCGCTCTGTGTTAGCTCCTCCTTCAATGTCTCCAGCTTCTTCTGCAAAAGCCTGATGAGGGGAATGACCTGACTCAGGCTGGCAGTGTCTGAACTGACTTCACGTGTGGCAAGTTCAAAGGGCATCAGAACCTTGCACAATGTTGAAATCATTCTCCACTGCGCTTGAGACAGGTGCATTCCACCTCCTATATCGTGCTGAATTGTATAGGCTTGAATGGCCTTTTGCTGCTCCTCCAACCTCTGAAGCATATAGAGGGTTGAATTCCACCTCGTTACCACTTCTTGCTTCAGATGATGGCAGGGCAGGTTCAGTTGTTTTTGGTGGTGCTCCAATCTTCTGTACGTGGTGCCTGTACGCCGAAAGTGTCCCGCAATTCTTCTGGCCACCGACAGCATCTCTTGCACACCCCTGTCGTTTTTTAAAAAATTCTGCACCACCAAATTCAAGGTATGTGCAAAACATGGGACGTGCTGGAATTTGCCCATATTTAATGCACACACAATATTGCTGGCGTTGTCCGATGCCACAAATCCACAGGAGAGTCCAATTGGGGTAAGCCATTCCGCGATGATCTTCCTCAGTTGCCGTAAGAGGTTTTCAGCTGTGTGCGTATTCTGGAAAGCGGTGATACAAAGCGTAGCCTGCCTAGGAAAGAGTTGGCGTTTGCGAGATGCTGCTACTGGTGCCGCCGCTGCTGTTCTTGCGGCGGGAGTCCATACATCTACCCAGTGGGCTGTCACAGTCATATAGTCCTGACCCTGCCCTGCTCCACTTGTCCACACGTCCGTGGTTAAGTGGACATTGGGTACAACTGCATTTTTTAGGACACTGGTGAGTCTTTCTGACGTCCGTGTACATTCTCGGTATCGCCTGCTTAGAGAAGTGGAACCTAGATGGTATTTGGTAACGGGGGCACACTGCCTCAATAAATTGTCTAGTTCCCTGTGAACTAACGGCGGATACCGGACGCACGTCTAACACCAACATAGTTGTCAAGGCCTCAGTTATCCGCTTTGCAGCAGGATGACTGCTGTGATATTTCATCTTCCTCGCAAAGGACTGTTGGACAGTCAATTGCTTACTGGAAGTAGTACAAGTGGGCTTACGACTTCCCCTCTGGGATGACGATCGACTCCCAGCAGCAACAACAGCAGCGCCAGCAGCAGTAGGCATTACACTCAAGGAAACATCGGAGGAATCCCAGGCAGGAGAGGACTCGTCAGAATTGCCAGTGACATGGCCTGCAGGACTATTGGCATTCCTGGGGAAGGAGGAAATTGACACTGAGGGAGTTGGTGGGGTGGTTTGCATGAGCTTGGTTACAAGAGGAAGGGATTTACTGGTCAGTGGACTGCTTCCGCTGTCGCCCAAAGTTTTTGAACTTGTCACTGACTTATTATGAATGCGCTGCAGGTGACGTATAAGGGAGGATGTTCCGAGGTGGTTAACGTCCTTACCCCTACTTATTACAGCTTGACAAAGGCAACACACGGCTTGACAAATGTTGTCTGCATTTCTGGTGAAATACTTCCACACCGAAGAGCTGATTTTTTTGGTATTTTCACCAGGCATGTCAATGGCCATATTACTCCCACGGACAACAGGTGTCTCCCCGGGTGCCTGACTTAAACAAACCACCTCACCATCAGAATCCTCCTGGTCAATTTCCTCCCCAGCGCCAGCAATACCCATTTCCTCCTCATCCTGGTGTACTTCAACACTGACATCTTCAATCTGACTATCAGGAACTGGACTGCGGGTGCTCCTTCCAGCACTTGCAGGGGGCGTGCAAATGGTGGAAGGCGCATGCTCTTCACGTCCAGTGTTGGGAAGGTCAGGCATCGCAACCGACACAATTGGACTCTCCTTGTGGATTTGGGATTTCGAAGAACGCACAGTTCTTTGCGGTGCTTTTGCCAGCTTGAGTCTTTTCATTTTTCTAGCGAGAGGCTGAGTGCTTCCATCCTCATGTGAAGCTGAACCACTAGCCATGAACATAGGCCAGGGCCTCAGCCGTTCCTTGCCACTCCGTGTGGTAAATGGCATATTGGCAAGTTTACGCTTCTCCTCCGACAATTTTATTTTAGGTTTTGGAGTCCTTTTTTTACTGATATTTGGTGTTTGGGATTTTACATGCTCTGTACTATGACATTAGGCATCGGCCTTGGCAGACGACGTTGCTGGCATTTCATCGTCTCGGCCATGACTAGTGGCAGCAGCTTCAGCACGAGGTGGAAGTGGATCTTGATCTTTCCCTAATTTTGGAACCTCAACATTTTTGTTCTCCATATTTTAATAGGCACAACTAAAAGGCACCTCAGGTAAACAATGGAGATGGATGGATACTAGTATACTTATGGATGGACTGCCGAGTGCCGACACAGAGGTAGCTACAGCCGTGGACTACCGTACTGTGTCTGCTGCTAATATAGACTGGATGATAATGAGATGAAATCAATATATATGTATATATAATATCACTAGTACTGCAGCCGGACAGGTATATATATTTATTATGTAATGACTGATGACGGACCTGCTGGACACTGTCAGCTCAGCAGCACCGCAGACTGCTACAGTAAGCTACTATAGTAGTATGTATAAAGAAGAAAGAAAAAAAAACCAACCACGGGTAGGTGGTATACAATTATGGATGGACTGCCGAGTGCCGACACAGAGGTAGCTACAGCCGTGGACTAACGTACTGTGTCTGCTGATAATATAGACTGGATGATAATGAGATGAAATCAATATATATGTATATATAATATCACTAGTACTGCAGCCGGACAGGTATATATATTATATATTTATTATGTAATGACTGATGACGGACCTGCTGGACACTGTCAGCTCAGCAGCACCGCAGACTGCTACAGTAAGCTACTATAGTAGTATGTATAAAGAAGAAAGAAAAAAACAAACAACCACGGGTAGGTGGTATACAATTATGGATGGACTGCCGAGTGCCGACACAGAGGTAGCTACAGCCGTGGACTAACGTACTGTGTCTGCTGATAATATAGACTGGATGATAATGAGATGAAATCAATATATATGTATATATAATATCACTAGTACTGCAGCCGGACAGGTATATATATTATATATTTATTATGTAATGACTGATGACGGACCTGCTGGACACTGTCAGCTCAGCAGCACCGCAGACTGCTACAGTAAGCTACTATAGTAGTATGTATAAAGAAGAAAGAAAAAAAAAACAACCACGGGTAGGTGGTATACAATTATGGATGGACTGCCGAGTGCCGACACAGAGGTAGCTACAGCCGTGGACTAACGTACTGTGTCTGCTGATAATATAGACTGGATGATAATGAGATGAAATCAATATATATGTATATATAATATCACTAGTACTGCAGCCGGACAGGTATATATATTATATATTTATTATGTAATGACTGATGACGGACCTGCTGGACACTGTCAGCTCAGCAGCACCGCAGACTGCTACAGTAAGCTACTATAGTAGTATGTATAAAGAAGAAAGAAAAAAAAAAAAAAAACACGGGTAGGTGCTAGGTGGTATACAATATTATATATATATTATATACAATTATATATATATATATATATATATAATATATATTAAACTCATAAACTGGTGGTGATTATTAAACTGGTGGTCAGGTCACTGGTCACACTATCAGCAACTTGCAAGTAGTACTCCTGAGTCCTAAGCAGACAATCACAATATATATTATACTGGTGGTCAGTGTGGTCACAAACAATGGCAGTGTGGCTGGCACTCTGGCAGCAAAAGTGTGCACTGTACGTTATATTATGTACTCCTGAGTCCTGAGTCCTGCTCTCAGACTCTAACTGCTCCCCACTGTCAGTGTCTCCCCCACAAGTCAGATAATACAGTCACACTATCTCTCTCTATCACTTCAGCAAGTACTAGTAGTAGTAGTACTCCTCCTAATGCTCCCCAAATTACTACTGTGTCTCTCTCTGTCTCACTCTCTTCTCGAATCTCTATAAACGGAGAGGACACCAGCCACGTCCTCTCCCTATGAATCTCAATGCACGTGTGAAAAATGGCGGCGACGCGCGGCTCCTTATATAGAATCCGAGTCTCGCGATAGAATCCGAGCCTCGCGAGAATCCGACAGCGTGATGATGACGTTCAGGCGCGCTCGGGTTAACCGAGCAAGGTGGGAAGATCCGAGTCGCTCGGACCCGTGTAAAAAAACATGAAGTTCGGGCGGGTTCGGATTCCGAGGATCCGAACCCGCTCATCTCTAGTGGATACCCAGCTTGGAGAGCAGCGTGTTGGCCTCGGGTGGGTTCCTGCCCGTGAGCAGCTTCCCTTGGTGCCAAACCAGGATACGGAAAGCGGTACTTGACATTATGATGGGAGAGCAGGGAGGTGATGGGTTTAAAGTCCCTACGTTTGGCCAGGGTGAGCGGGGATAAGTCCTGGAAGATCTGTAGGGGGGTGTTCTGGAAAGTCACAGACCCCAGCCGTCGGGCTTCTCTCATAAAGGCCTCTTTCGCAGTGAAGTAGTGCAGTCAGAGGATGACATCCCTGGGCTGGGAGGAGTCTTGGGAGCGGGGTCGGAGGGCTCGATGCGCTCGATCCAGGAGAAGATGTTCCTCAGGGGTGCCAGGCGATAGGTGGGCAAAGAGGCGCTTAAGGTAAAGGTCAAGGTGGGCAGCCTCGACCTCCTCAGGAATACCCCGAATCCTCAGGTTCTTTCTCATCGCCCTATTGTCCTGGTCGTCATGCTCCTCCCGCAATTGGGCAATATCTTGGCGGAGTTGATGGAAGTCGGTCTCGACCGTTTGTTGGAACGACACCACCTCTTCCACTCGTCATTCAAGTTGATCCGTTCTGGAGCCAATGTCGGCAATGTCGGATTTCAGGGAGTGGAGAGCCTGGACAGAGGTTTTAACATCCCGCATCTCTTTCATGAGGGAGAGAAAGTCCCTGCGGGTAAGGGGTGTGAGATCGTCGTCTTCGGTATCGGAATCGGAGGGGCCCCTGGGGGGGTTCAGGAGCATCGGGCCTGCTCTTGGCTGGGGTGCTCTTTTTAGTAAGGAACGGTGTGAGGTCAGACCCCTGTGACTTTTTGCCACCCCTGGGCATCATGAACAAATGAGGAAAGGAGTGGATAAGAGGGAGGGAATTAGAGAAGGCACTCCAGCAGTAAGGCTCAGGACCAGGGGGGCAGGGGCCCTAGAGGAGCATCATGACGTGGCCAGCCGAGCAAGGCGGGAGGGGCAGGGCCGGGGAGCCCCGGCAGAGAGGAGGGTCCACGTGGTCCTGGAGAGGAGCCAGGCAGTCAGAGATTGCAGAAGGCTGGGCACTCCGGAAATCCACCCCCGTCCAGGAACCTCAGGGATGAGGCCCGGACACAGACCAGCCAGGGACCGGGGGAGCACCAGGATACTCCAGCTACCCACCCCCATCCAGGATCCGTAGGAGGGGATGCCCGGTCACGGACCAGCCAGCAACCGAGGCAGTACAAGGGTCAGGCAGCAGGAAAGGGGTGTCTGGCCCCAGCAGCAGCCAGGGATCCCACGGGCTCCGAGAGAGCGCTGGTGCCCTCAGTCAGGCTGGAGAAGGGGCTCTGGGGGGTCGCAACAGGGGGGCCTCCAGCGCGGGGTCCCGGGCAACAAGGATGCGGCAGGGGCAGCCGCGGGCCCGCAAGAGGAGATAAGCTGAGGAGTGATCCAGCCACAGGGTGCAGCCGAAGGGTCCCCCCTCAGTCTCCAGGTAAATTCAGTATAGGAGGGTCGGGGAGATGACCCAGGAGGGAGAGGCCACACAGTGCAGGGCCAGGGGAGAGCGAGAGCCAGCCCCGGGACAGATCCGCAGAAGGGATGGGGCTGCTCTGTGGTTGGCGCCTCACCCAGGGCCCCCAGCGGCCGGCGCCCGCATTCAGTAAGTGCAAGGATGGAGTGAAGGGAGGGGGCAGGGGGGAGCACTGCAGGGCCCGGGGATCAGCTCACCTTGGCAGGAGGGAGCGCTGCTGGTGCCGAGCGTCCCCTGTGTCCATCCCCGGCGTCCGGGATCTAAGATGGCCGCCACCGCCGGAACTCCGGAGCTCCCGCGTTCGGTCGAGTCAGCAGCCCTACAGCAGCACCGCCAGGTCCAGCAGGCAGGAGAGGTAAGCCAGCCGCAGGGGTGTGGAACGGGAGTCCGCCGTCCGATGGTCCGCGGGAGTGTGCCGCGGGCGGCGGGCAGCGCCGGTCCCAAATCGAGGCCCCGGCTTCGGAGAGGTGGATAGGCCGCAACCCGCGGGAGCCAGTAGTAGACCAGCTCCCCGATTCCGCGGCACTAATCCACCACAACAGGGGGTCCCCACAGCCGCAGGGGGTAAAGACTGAGGGGGTATAAATAGCAGGGGGAGGGCAGACGGAGGTTTATTTCCACAGATAGAGTGGAGCCTCCCGTTCCCGCTGCCACTTCGTTCAGCCTCCAGGCCACGCCCCCTGCTGTGATCTTTTTTCTGAAGACCAAGTACTGATAACAGTGTGAACCAGTGGCAGATTTTAAATATGGGCTGCAGAACTGCTTAGTGTCTGTGAAGCCAGAATTCAGTCCATGACTGCACATTGTGACTGGCAGTGACTTCCTTTTAAAAGTTCTAGATGTCTGTAGCAGACACACAAGGCAGTCCCATTGGTGTTTCCTCCCTCTGGGACTGGCTGAGCGGGCTGCTATAAGCAGAGAGCTGGCTTCCTATGGGAAGCCATTCTCTGTCTTTGGGGATGCCCAGTCCGATCTGGCTTCCTTGGACTGCAGCCGTTGCAGTCCACAGAACCCGTGGGTTTGCGCATGTACAGTCACACCATCACCTTCTGGATCCACTGCACAGTTGCTGGGACCCAGGGCTGGTGCTGTCTGTCTCTTCTCCCTGGCATGGGGGTAGCAGAAGCCCTCCAACTGAACATAAGTAGGAACCACCGCTGGTGTGAACTACAGTAGAAAAAGAAAATTCAAGATACTATGTTTGCCTAGCTGCAGATATGCATATTTATTACATCTTTATGACATCAGTGACCAATCAAGTTCCAAAAGTTTACAATACTTTGGTCTACGCCAATTTTCAGTTGAAATTAAAATATAATTTAGCACATGTGCTTGCTCATGAAAAGAAAAGTTTCTCTGCAAAAAATGTTTGTGTTTTCTATAATTATTGTATGTGTACTAAGAACATATACAGATGTTTCTCTTTACATGTAGCCTTCCTGCAAGTGACTTGGTAGTGCGAAGCATCTTTTTTGTGCAACTTTTTCCATTAAAATGCATTGTATTTGCAAAACAATGTGAATGGGATACACAAGCCGCTTTTGATGATTAAAATACTATGCACCATGCCTATATTCTATGTGTGACTGCGGCTGTATCTGCGTCCAAAATTCTACGCTACAGTGTTTTCCTAGAAACACTGTAGAGTAACATTTCATATGCAGATACAGGCGCGGTCATACACAGAATCTTGGTATGCCACATATCATTTTGTGCATCTCTTTCACATAGCAATGAAAATAAGACACATTTTTTGCAAAAAACAAAACAAACAATGCTAACAGTGTTGCACAAGACAGGTAAGTTTACTTATGCCAGGCATCTCCCACTGCGTAGCGTATTGAGGCAAGATGTATGAGGACACATCTGTATTGCATGTTTTTTGATTGTCAAAAAAAAGGCATTTTAATACCCTTTTCTGCTGGAGAGCTGTGTTCACTGCCTTTTTTGTGTGCAGTAGCTACAGTATTATAGCTTTTATCATCACATATACTTGTATGATAACTCTAGAGCTTCAGCATGTTAAGACTCTAATTGCATATATATTTGGAGCTTCACTGTAGCTAGATTAGTGGTATTTGTGCAGACTTTGTATATCTGTGAATGTTTCAACAGATAACCCATACTGAGGTATTTATCACAAAGGTGATTTTTGCAATAACCAAGACTGTTGAAACATTGTTTCTGAATTGGGCTACACTGTGGAAAATGCAATAAGTATTAATTATGAATAAGACACATAAAATCTAAACATTGCTTTGAAACAGTGGGACAGATGTATTAACCTGGAGAAGGCATAAGGAAGTGATAAACCAGTGATAAGTGCAAGTGATAAATGCACCAGCCAATCAGCTCCTAACTGTTAATTTACATATTGAAGCTGATTGGCTGGTGCTTTTATCATCCTGCACTTATCACTGGTTTATCACTTCATTATGCCTACTCCAGGTTAATACATCTGCTTCGTTGTGTTAAAGCAGAGTGAGAGTAAAGAAAGGAGATATCATAATATTAGGGATGAGCGGGTTCGGTTTTCTGAGAACCGAACCCTACTGGACTTTACCATTCGAACCCGGATCCGAGTAAGGCTCGGGTTTTCTCGCCTGACTCAGAAACCAGAACGAGGCAAAACATCATCATCCTGCTGTTGGATTCTCACTGGGGTTGGATTCTATATAAGGAGCTGCGTGTCCCCACCATTTTCACTCTGGCATTGGAGAGTGTAGAGAGAGGACATGTCTTCGTTCCCTCAGTGTCCGTATCTTGTGCTGTATTTGTCCAGTCACAGTGGTTGTGTCCTCTTGCTGCCATATGTCCATTGCTGCTGTGTTGTGCTGCGTCAGTTCAGTGGTGATGTATTGTGCAGCATCAGTCCAGTGGTAGTGTCCTGTGCATCAGCCATCAGTCATTCCAGTGACCAGGCAGTCACAGTGTTTGTGTCCTCTTGCTGCCATATGTCCATTACATTGCTGCTGTGTTGTGCTGCTTCAGTTCAGTGGTGGTGTATTGTGCTGCATCAGTCCAGTGGTAGTTTCCTGTGCATCAGCCATCAGTCATTCCAGTGACCAGGCAGTCACAGTGTTTGTGTCTTCTTGCTGCCATATGTTCATTACATTGCTGATGTGATGACCTGCATCAGTTCAGTGGTGGTGTAATGTGCTGCATCAGTCCAGTGGTAGTGTCCTATGCATCAGCCATCAGTCATTCCAGTGACCAGGCAGTCACAGTGGAATACGCTGCCACTGCTACATTAAAATAATAATAACAACAAGTCCCTTGCAGTGTTGCTGTGTTGTCCTGCATCAGACCAGTGGTAGTTCCCTGTGCATCAGCCATCAGTCATTCCAGTGACAAGGCAGTCACAGTGTTATATGCTGCTGCTATATGTCCACTGCTACAGTATAATAATAATAATAATAACAACAAGTCCCTTACAGTGTTGCTGTGTTGTCTTGCATCAGACCAGTGGTAGTGTCCTGTGCACCAGCCATCAGTCATTCCAGTGACCAGGCAATCATGATGTTATACACTGCTGCTATATGTCCACTGCTACAGTACTATAATAATAACAACAAGTCCCTTACAGTGTTGCTGTGTTGTCCTGCATCAGACCAGTAGTAGTGTCCTGTGCATCAGCCATCAGTCATTCCAGTGACCAGGCAATAACAGTGGTATACACTACTGCTGTTTGTCCACTGCTACTGTATTGTAGAAAAAATAACAAGTCCCTTACAGTGTTGCTGTGTTGTCCTGCATCAGACCAGTGGTAGTGTCCTGTGCATCAGCCATCAGTAATTCCAGTGACCAGGCAGTCACAGTGGTATACGCTGCTGCTGTATGTCCACTGCTACAGTAATATAATAATAATTATAATAATAACAAGTCCCTTACAGTGTTGCTGTGTTGTCCTGCATCTGACCAGTGGTAGTTTCCTGTGCATTAGCCATCAGTCATTCCTGTGCCGCATGTTGTGTTATATAACTCCAGAAAAATAATTGAGAACAAACATTTGGAGGATAAAATAAGGAATGATCAAGAACCACTTCCTCCTAGTGCTGAAGCTGCTTCCACCAGCCATGACATAGATGATGAAATGCCATCCACTTCATCTGCCAAGGCCGATGCCCATGTGATATTAGAGGGCATGTACAATCCAAAAAGCCAAAGTTCAGTAAAAAGACCCAAAAAAAAGTAATTTAAATGGTCTGAGGAGAAACATAAACTTGCCAATATGCCATTTACGACATGGAGTGGCAAGGAACGGCTGAAGCCCTGGCCTTTGTTCAGGACTAGTGGTTCAGCTTCACATGACGATGGAAGCCCTCATCCTACAGTAGAAAAATTAAAAGAGTTAAGCTGGTAAAAGCACAAAAAAAGGACTGTGCATTCTGAGTTGGTATTACAAATCCCAGAGAGTCCAAGTGTGTCGTCGGTTGCGATGCCTGACCTTCCCAACACAGGACGGGAAGAGGTGGCTCCTTCCACCATTTGCACGCCCCCTGCAAGTGCTGAATGGAGCACCCACAGTCCAGTTCCTGATATTGAAATTGAAGATGTCACTGTTGAAGTACTCCTTAATGAGGATATGGGTTTTGCTGGTGCTGAGGAGGAAGTTGACGATGAGGATTTTGATGGTTTTGTGATTTGTTTAAAAGAGGCAACAGGGGAGACACCTGTTGTCCGTGGGATGAATAAGCCCATTGTGATGCCTTGGAAAAATACCAAAGAAGCCACCTCTTCGGTGTGGAATTATTTCTACACAAATCCAGAAACAGCTGTCAAGCCATCTGTTGCCTCTGTCAATCCGTAATAAGTAGGGTTGAGGACGTTAACCACCTAGGAACATCCTCCCTTATACGTCACCAGCAGCGCATTCATCATAAGTCAGTGTCAAGTTGTGAAACTTTGGGTAAGAGCATAAGCAGTAAACTGACACCTAAATCCCTTCTTCCTCTTGTACCCAAGCTTCTGCAAGCCACACCACCAACTCCCTCAACGTCAACTTCCTCCTCAGCCATGATCATTTGTAGTCCTGCAGGCCATGTCACTGTCAAGACTGAGGAGTCCTCTCCTAACCATGAGTCCTCCGGAGGATCCTTGAGTGGTACGCCTACTGCTGCTGTTGCTGCCACTGCTGCTGTTGTTGCTGCTGGGAGTTGATCATCATCCCAGAGGGGAAGTCGGAAGACCATTTGTACTACTACAACTAAGCAATTGACTGTCCAACAGTCCTTTGTGAGGAAGATGAAACATGACAGCAGTTAGCCTGTAGCAAAACAGATAACTGAGGCCTTGACACTTATCTTGCTGTTAGACGTGCATCCGGTATCCGCCATTAGTACAGTGGGATTTAGACAATTGATGGAGGTATTGTGTCTCCGATACCAAATCCCATCTAGGTTCCACTTCACTAGGCAGGCGATAGCAATAATGTACAAAGACATCAGAAAAAGAGTCACCAGTGTCCTAGAAAATGCGGTTGTATCCAGTGTCCACTTAACCACGGACATGTGGACAAGTGGAACAGGGCAGACCAAGGACTATATGACTGTGACAGCCCACTGGGTAAATGTATGGCCTCCCGCAGCAACAACAGCAGCGGCAACAGTAGCAGCATCTCACAAACGCCAACTCGTTCCTAGGCAGGTTATGTTATGTATCACAGCTTTCCATAAGAAACTGAGGGACATCATCGCAGAATGGCTTATCCCAATTAGACTCTCCTGGGGATTTGTGATATCGGACAACGCCACCAATATTATGCGTGCATTACATCTGGACAAATTCCATTAATTTGGTGGTGCAGAATTTTTTTTAAAATGACAGGATTGTGCAGGAGATGCTGTTGGTGGCCTGTAAAATTGCGGGCCACTTTCGACATTCTGCCCCCGCATGCCGTAGACTGGAGCACCAGCAAACACTCCTGAACCTGCCCTGCCATCAACTGAAGCAAGAGGTGGTAATGAGGGGGAATTCGACACTCTATATGCTTCAGAGGGTGGAGGAGCAGCAAAAGGTCATTAAAGCCTATACATCCACCTACGATATAGGCAAAGGAGGGGGAATGCACCTGACTCAAGCACAGTGGAGAATGATTTCTGTCTTGTGCAAGGAACTCCAACCCTTCAAACTTGCCACACGTGAAGTCAGTTCAGACACTGCCAGCTAAAGTCAGGTCATTCCCCTCATCAGGCTTTTGCAGAAGCAGCTGGAGAAATTGAAGAAGAGCTAAAAATGGAGCGATTCTGCAAAGTATGTGGGACTTGTAGATGGAGTCCTTCATTTGGTTTGCCAGGATTAAAGTGTGGTCAATATATTGACATCAGAGCTCTACATTTTGGCCACCGTGCTCGATCCTAGGTTTAAAGCATATGTTGTATCTCTCTTTCCGGCAGACTCAAGTCTGCAGAGGTGCAAAGACCTGTTGGTGAGTAAATTGTCAACTCAAGTGGAACGTGACCCGTCAACAGCTCCGCCTTCAATTTCTCCCACCACTGGGGCTGCAAGGAAAAAGATAAGATTTCCTAGCCCACCCACTGGTGGTGATGCAGGGCTGTCAGGAGCGAAAGCTGACATCTGTTCCGGACTGAAGGACCTGCCAACGATTACTGACATGTCTACTGTCACTGCATATGATTCTTTAACATTTGAAAGAATGGTTGAGGATTATATGAGTGACAGCATCCAAGTAGGCATGTCAGACAGTCTGTGTGTATACTGGCAGAAAAAGAGGCAATTTGGATGTCCTTGCACAAACTGGCTTTATTTTACCCAAGTGGCCCCCCCTCCAGTGTGTACTCCAAAAGAGTGTTTAGTGCAGCCGGTAAACTTGTCAGCGATCGGCGTAGGAGGTTACTTCCACAAAATGTTGAGAAGATGATGTTCCTCAAAATAAATGATAAATTCCACCAGGAAGACATTTACCAGCAATTGCCTCCAGAAAGTACAGAGGGACCTGTGATAGTGGATTCTGGTGGGGACTAATTAATACTCTGTGAGGAGGAGGAGGATGTACACAGTGAAAGGGGTGAGGAATCGGATGATGAGGTCGACATCTTGCCTCTATAGAGCCAGTTTGTGCAAAGAGAGATTGATTGCTTCTTTTTTTGGTGGGGGCCCAAACAAACCAGTCATTTCAGCCACAGAGGCAGACCCTGTTGCTGAAATGATATGTTTGTTAAAGTGTGCATGTCCTGTTTATACAACATAAGGGTGGGTAGGAGGGCCAAAGGACAATTCCATCTTGCACCTTTTTTTCTTCTTATCATCATGTGCTGTTTGGGGACTGTTTTTTTAAAGTGCCATCCTGTCTGACACTTCCATATATGTCCAGTGGTACTGCCATTTCATTCCAGTTATTTGGACATATAACTCCAGTGATTTGGATGTATAATTCCAGTGATTTTGCATTATAATTCCAGTGATTTGGACATATAATTCCAGTGATTTGGACGTATAATTCCAGTGATTTGGACGAATAATTCCAGTGGGAATTGTTTGTGTCGCTTGGCTTAGTCATACATCTACCTCATTGCACCTCTTCGACATCTTTGCATGAGGTGCTGTTTGGGGCCTAGTTTTTGAAATGTGCCATCCTGTCTGATACTGCTGTATGAGTCCAGGGGTACTGTTGTATTAGTCCTTGGGTACTGCCGTATAAGTCCACTAATTGCAGAATTTTTAAAAAATGACAGGGCCATGCTGAAGATGCTGTCAGTGGACCGAACAATTGCATCCCACTCTCGACATTCAGCCACTGCTTGACACTACTATATGGGTCAGGTGGATGTGTCACTTCGCTTAGTCATACAGCAGTTTGGGGTCTTTTTTTTATATCTGCCCTCCTGTCTGCCACTGCAGTGCCACTCCTAGATGGGCCAATTGTTTGTGTCACTTGGCTTAGTCATACAGCTACCTCATTGCACCTCTTCTACATGTTTGCATGAGGTGCTGTTTGGGGCCTAGTTTTTGAAAAGTGCCATCCTGTCTGACACTGCAGTGCCACTCCTAGATGGGCCAGGTGTTTGTGCCGCACACTTGTGTCGCTTGGCTTAGTCATAAAGCAATCTCGGTGCACCTCTTTTACTTCTTTGCATCATATGCTGTTTGGGGCCTTTTTTTATATCTGCCCTCCTGTCTGACACTGCAGTGCTACTCCTAGATGGGCCAGGTGTTTGTGCCGCACACTTGTGCCGCTTAGCTTAGTCATCCAGCAACCTTGGTGCAACCTTTTGGCCTAAAAACAATATTTGTGAGGTGCTCAGAATAGACTGGAAATGAGTGGAAATGAATGTTATTGAGGTTACTGTTAAGGATCAAAATTACCCCCAAATTCTGTGATTTTAGCCGTTTTTATGCTTTTTTTAAAAATCATCCAGATCTAAAACCAAAAAAATAAAGGGTGGTTTTGGCAAAAGCAAGCCAAAACCAAAACATGAAAGTGGTATTAGAACCAAAACCAAAATACAAAACACGAAAATGGCCAGCCGCACCTCTCTACATAATATACAGTAGGAACCTGAATATTTTTCCTAAAAGTGTGTCAGATAGGTTCAAAATATAATTAAATATTTTCATGATAAATAACTTAATAGGACATTATTACAGCTTAGTCATTTATTGAAATTTATTTTCTTCATGTACGAAACCTTTCAAATAAGTGACTTACAGCAGACAAATATTGTGAATTTTAGTGAATTTAATGAATATCAGCAGCTTTAAGCATATATGCTTAATCGATTGTTACAATTCCCAGAGCACACTTTTTTTGGGCTATTTTTCCTCCCACTTTGTCTTAATTAACAAAAATTAATGTTAAGTTTTAATTATTAAAATCACTTCAGCTAAACTTAAATCAGGGGGAATGTAACAGTGTGTGAGGATCAGGAAGTGAGAGATTGTGTGAGCGTTTTCCTGTTTTTTTTTTAAAGTGGCAATCATTTACATGGCAGAATCAGTCTGTTTTTGCTATGTAAATTATTGCCACTGTAAAAAAACAGGAAAACTCTCACAGAATCTCTTATTTCCTGATTCTCACACACTATTATATTCCCTCTCAAGAGTATTTCAAGTAGGTTTCTTTTCTGTCCCTGTATGACATTCTGTATTTGACTCTAGGGAGCATCACCAACGTTTTTATTTAACCACAATATTAGCATGGATTATAATTTATTATAGTTGGTCATAAGAAATTTGCATTCTCAAATGCTCTATGCAGGCAATTGACTAGAGAATAAGAGAAGTATCAAATTCCACCCAAATTTTTATTTGTTTGTTAAGAATAATTTAGCTTGAGTTCAGAAAGGGCATTTTCCCATAATTGCAAGTACTGTAGATGCAGAGCTTCCTAGGGATGCATGTAGGCCTTCAAAAGTCATATTAATAGCAGCTGCCTTAGGGCAGAAGCAAATATATGCTAATGATAGTGCTGGTTACCATGATTAGATAACCAGTACTGGTTGGCCAATTGGAGATTAACAGCTGAATTTGCTGCTTTTTTTATTTGGTGTAAATATTGTATACTAAGTGATTTTTTTAGTGTGTTAGCAAACATTTTTTTCAAACATGAGAATGAGAATTATATGGTACTTGACCATATATATATGGTATTGACCATATAAATGCAACCCGTTTGCGGGAGTGTACGTACCCATGCAATTCTATGAATCGTGGAAGCATGTGCAGTGCACATGCACATTGCAGGTATGCTAATTGCTGCAAACAAACCATGTTCGCCACAATTTGCTGGTAAAATGAGCTAGGACTCATCTGTATTTCACTATTAAAAAAACAAAAAAATATTATGATGTAAACTGATACTTACTGTATGCAACTGGTGCTGAGCAGCATGCTTCTTGAGATTTGTCAAACTTCATACAGTATAGGCACTCAATTGTCCTTTTCAGAGAACACATTTTACACTTGTGTTTTATAAGTAAACACATTCAAACTAAGTATAAGCTGAAGAGAATGCTGTTGATAATATATGATTATAAGTTTTTTTTTTCTTCTCTACATGCTGTAATACTAAATCCTTTGTACCATATGTTCTGTCTCGGATGCCTGTAATGCGCCATGAGTTCTATGGGAGAAAGAACACTATATAAATGAAATAAAATAAAATACTACTACTACTAATACTACTAACACTACTAACACTACTAGTAGTAATAATAATAATAATAATAATAATAATAATAATAATTATTATTATTATTATTATTATTATTATTATTATTATTATTATATATAGCTGGTCCATTCTTCTATTTACTTTAAAAATTACTAATAAAAAAAAAGAAAAAAAACTTCCATTTATATAAAAAATGAAGAGCAAAAATTGTTACATTTTTTTAAATGCTACCTAAGTGTAAAGTATGCTAAATTGATTTTCTTTAACAGTATGCATGTTTTAAAACACATAAATCAGCAACTTTTAATAAAATGTAGGTTTTTTCCCAGAACTAACAAAGACAAATATGTAAGATTTCTGGTAAAGACAATCTAATTTTGACAGTTATGGAGGGAAAAATCACTTTTTATTACACTCATTCAAAAAAAGGATTTTAAATAACAAAATAAATATATAGTAAGGCAGCTCTATTCTATTCTCTGTTCTGCCAAATTTCGCATTCAGACACTAGGTTATAGACTAAAAAACATAGATGTTATATATAATATTGATTGAGACAGTATAATCAGATGTCTGAGTCAGACCCAGTCAGTCCCTAATTAAATGCCCCCATACGTCAGCCATCACAAAAGAACAATCTGCAGATTCTGAGATTTTTCCCCCCAGAGTTAAAGACTCTCCAATCCACCATTCTTTGCCCATACATAGATATTTTTCAGTGATTTGCATATCATTTCCAGCAAATACAGTACAGATCTGCCAATCTTGAAAGGTATATCAGTTCATTAAAAATTATCTGCAAATCTTCGGATTGTTACCATACACTAGCAATCT
The DNA here is from genome assembly GCF_028390025.1 of Pseudophryne corroboree. Taxonomy (NCBI): domain Eukaryota; kingdom Metazoa; phylum Chordata; class Amphibia; order Anura; family Myobatrachidae; genus Pseudophryne; species Pseudophryne corroboree. Next base: position 485,512,047 of record NC_086448.1, read on the forward strand.
ACAGCCCCAATTAATCTGTGAAATCCAACATTTTGTAGAACCTTATTTAACAATCCAAATAGATTTTTATCTGAATCCGCTATCTGTGAACCCCTTACATTGCAGATTTATTTGCACAATTGTCTGCCAATTGGCAATTTTTTACCCTGTACTGGCCAATGTATGGGCATGCAGGTTTCAAAACTGGGGTATAAGCTAGTATTTTCCTGCAAGGCCATGCCCCTTGCAGTGAGGTCACACCCTTTTTTTGGACCTCTGCAAATTCTTTATTCTTACCAAGGAAAATTCTTTATTTTTACAAAGGTTCCCAGCCCACTGTAGCGCCTCCAACATTACCCACTGATCCGCCTACTGCTGCCTACCCCCGAAGTTCATAAACCTAATTTTCTGTAAACATTGCACTGAGTAATGGTATAACATGCATACAGTATGGGCAGATGTTGCCCCAAAAATAAACTGTTTTCAAAGATTTCGCCTTGTGCTGGTACACTGTTTTCTCATCACACAGAGAACATACCAGTGCACGGCTTTGCAAACTGGGTCAATAACAGTCTACTTCCATTTGTGGGACTCAATTGACTAAAAGTCTTTAATGACACTTCCAGATTTATTTGGGGTTTATTTATTTGCTGAATAACTGTACTCCAAGCTGCTGAGAGACCAACATGTAATATAAACCACCAAGGACTTATAGCTGTTCCAATTTTTCAATTGAAAATATATAAACTTTCCAATATACTAATCATCACTGTATAAAAATTAGTGATGTGCACCGGACATTTTTCGGGTTTTGTGTTTTGGTTTTGGATTCGGTTCCGCGGCCGTGTTTTGTATTCGGACGCGTTTTGGCAAAACCTCCCTGAAATTTTTTTGTCGGATACGGGTGTGTTTTGGATTCGGGTGTTTTTTTACAAAAAACCCTAAAAAATCGCTTAAATCATAGAATTTGGGGGTCATTTTGATCCCAAAGTATTATTAACCTCAATAACCATAATTTCCACTCATTTTAAGTCTATTCTGAACACCTCACACCTCACAATATTATTTTTAGTACTAAAATTTGCACCGAGGTCGCTGGATGACTAAGCTAAGCGACTTAAGTGGGCGACACAAACCCCTGGCCCATCTAGTAGTGGCACTGCAATGTCAGACAGGATGGCACTTCAAAAAAATAGTCCCCAAACAGCACATGATGCAAAGAAAAAAAGAGGTGCAATGAGGTAGCTGTGTGACTGAGCTAAGCGACCCAAGTGGCCGATACAAACACCTGGCCCATCTAGGAGTGGCACTGCAGTGTCAGACAGGATGGCACTTCAAAAAAATAGTCCCCAAACAGCACATGATGCAAAGAAAAAAAGAGGTGCACCAAGGTCGCTGGATGGCTAAGCTAAGCGACACAAGTGGCCGACAAACACCTGGCCCATCTAGGAGTGGCACTGCAGTGTCAGGCAGGATGGCACTTCAAAAAAATAGTCCCCAAACAGCACATGATGCAAAGAAAAATGAAAGAAAAAAGAGGTGCAAGATGGAATTGTCCTTGGGCCCTCCCACCCACCCTTATGTTGTATAAACAGGACATGCACACTTTAACGAACCCATCATTTCAGCGACAGGGTCTGCCACACAACTGTGACTGAAATGACTGGTTGGTTTGGGCCCCCACCAAAAAAGAAGCAATCAATCTCTCCTTGCACAAACTTGCTCTACACAGGCAAGATGTCCACCTCCTCCTCATCGTCCGATTCCTCACCCCATTCACTGTGTACATCCCCCTCCTCACAGATTATTAATTCGTCCCCACTGGAATCCACCATCTCAGGTCCCTGTGTACTTTCTGGAGGCAATTGCTGGTAAATGTCTCCACGGAGGAATTGATTATAATTTATTTTGATGAACATCATCTACTCCACATTTTCTGGAAGTAACCTCGTACGCCGATTGCTGACAAGTTGAGCGGCTGCACTAAACACTCTTTCAGAGTACACACTGGAGGGTGGGCAACTTAGGTAAAATAAAGCCAGTTTCTGCAAGGGCCTCCAAATTGCCTCTTTTTCCTGCCAGTATATGTACGGACTGTCTGATGTGCCTACTTGGATGCGGTCACTCATATAATCCTCCACCATTCTTTCAATGGTGAGAGAATCATATGCGGTGACAGTAGACGACATGTCAGTAATCGTTGGCAGGTCCTTCAGTCCGGACCAGATGTCAGCACTCACTCCAGACTGCCCTGCATCACCGCCAGTGGGTGGGCTCGGAATTCTTAGCCTTTTCCTCGCATCCCCAGTTGCGGGAGAATGTGAAGGGGGAGCTGTTGACGGGTCACGTTCCGCTTGACTTGACAATTTTCTCACCAGCAGGTCTTTGAACCTCTGCAGACTTGTGTCTGCCAGAAAGAGAGATACAACGTAGGTTTTAAATCTAGGATCGAGCACGGTGGCCAAAATGTAGTGCTCTGATTTCAACAGATTGACCTCCCGTGAATCCTGGTTAAGCGAATTAAGGGCTCCATCCACAAGTCCCACATGCCTAGCGGAATCGCTCTGTTTTAGCTCCTCCTTCAATGTCTCCAGCTTCTTCTGCAAAAGCCTGATGAGGGGAATGACCTGACTCAGGCTGGCAGTGTCTGAACTGACTTCACGTGTGGCAAGTTCAAAGGGTTGCAGAACCTGGCACAACGTTGAAATCATTCTCCACTGCGCTTGAGTCAGGTGCATTCCCCCTCCTTTGCCTATATCGTAGGCAGATGTATAGGCTTGAATGGCCTTTTGCTGAAGCATATAGAGGGTTCATCCTCTGAAGCATATAGAGGGTTGAATTCCACCTCGTTACCACCTCTTGCTTCAGATGATGGCAGGGCAGGTTCAGGACTGTTTGCTGGTGCTCCAGTCTTCAGCACGTGGTGGCTGAATGCCGAAAGTGGCCCGCAATTCTTCGAGCCACCGACAGCATCTCTTGCACGGCCCTGACGTTTTTTAAATAATTCTGCACCACCAAATTCAATGTATGTGCAAAACATGGGACGTGCTGGAATTTGCCCAGATGTAATGCACGCACAATATTGCTGGCATTGTCCGATGTCACAAATCCCCAGGAGAGTCCATTTGGGGTAAGCCATTCTGCGATGATGTTCCTCAGTTTCCTTAAGAGGTTGTCAGCTGTGTGCCTCTTCTGGAAAGTGGTGATACAAAGCGTAGCCTGCCTAGGAACGAGTTGGCGTTTGCAAGATGCTGCTACTGGTGCCGCCGCTGCTGTTCTTGCTGCGGGAGGCAATACATCTACCCAGTGGGCTGTCACAGTCATATAGTCCTGAGTCTGCCCTGCTCCACTCATGCACATGTCTGTGGTTAAGTGGACATTGGGTACAACTGCATTTTTTAGGACACTGGTGACTCTTTTTCTGAGGTCTGTGTACATTTTCGGTATCGCCTGCCTAGAGAAATGGAACCTAGAAGGTATTTGGTACCGGGGACACAGTACCTCAATCAAGTCTCTAGTTGGCTCTGAATTAACGGTGGATAACAGAAACACGTTTCTCACCGCCCAGGCTACCAAGGCCTGAGTTATCCGCTTTGCAGCAGGATAACTGCTGTGATATTTCATCTTCCTTGCAAAGGACTGTTGGACAGTCAATTGCTTACTGGAAGTAGTACAAGTGGTCTTCCGACTTCCCCTCTGGGATGACGATCGACTCCCAGCAGCAACAACAGCAGCGCCAGCAGCAGTAGGCGTTACACTCAAGGATGCATCGGAGGAATCCCAGGCAGGAGAGGACTCGTCAGACTTGACAGTGACATGGCCTGCAGGACTATTGGCTTTCCTGTGTAAGAAAAAATTTACACTGAGGGAGTTGGTGGTGTGGTTTGCAGGAGCTTGGTTACAAGAGGAAGGGATTCTGTGGTCAGTGGACTGCTTCCGCTGTCATCCAAAGTTTTTGAACTTGTCACTGACTTATGATGAATGCGCTGCAGGTGACGTATAAGGGAGGATGTTCCGAGGTGATTAACGTCCTTACCCCTACTTATTACAGCTTGACAAAGGCAACACACGGCTTGACACCTGTTGTCCGCATTTGTGTTAAAATAATTCCACACCGAAGTATCGGCTAGGCTGGTGTTATGGATTTGCCAGTGGAACGCAGATGCAGATTCCAAAAGAAACATGGAGGCTCTCCCATATAAAGGTGAGGCCTTATTTGGCGATGGCCTGGATGCGTTAGTCTTGGCAGCTACCGCAGGTAAGTCAACATTTTTGCCCTCTTCGCCTGCACCGGCAAAAAAGACCTATCACCTGCAAATGCAGTCCTTTCGGCCCAATAAATACAAAAAGACAAGAGGTTCTGACTTCTTTACAGGAAGGGGAAGGGGAAAGAAGCCCACACCGGCTCCAGGTTCCCAAGAGCAAAAGTCTACCCCTAATTCTGCCAAATCCTCAGCATGATGCTGGAACTCCCTTGCGGGTGGCCGCTCGGGTGGGGGCACGTCTCGAACTCTTCAGCCAGGAATGGATTCTGTCTGGCCTGGACCCCTGGGTGTTGCAAATAGTATCCCAGGGATACAAACTAGAGTTTCAAGACGTTCCCCCATGCCGATTTTTCAAATCGACCTTGCCAGCTTCTCCGCCAGGGAGAGAAGCAGTAACAGCGGCAATAAAAAAATAATAATGTCAAGACCAGGTCATAGTCCTGGTACCATTGTCACAACAAGGGCGAGGAATTTATTCAAGCCTTTTTGTTGTTCCGAAGCTGGACGGCTCAGTCAGACCGATCCTAAATCTAAAAAATCTGAATTTCTTCCTGAAAAGGTTCAAGTTCAAGATGGAATCACTTCGGGCGGTGATTGCCAGTCTGGAGGAGGGGGACTACTTGGTGTCGGTGGACATAAAGGATGCTTACCAGCATGTTCCCATTTATCCTCCTCACCAGGCTTATCTGAGATTCGCGATTCAGGATTGCCATTACCAATTCCAGACGTTACCTTTCGGTCTCTCCACGGCGCCGAGGGTATTCACCAAGGTGAAGGTGAAGATGATGGTCCTACTTCGTCAGAAATAAGTCTATATAATCCCTTATCTGGATGACCTCCTGATAAAGGTGAGATCCAGGGAGCAGTTATTACAAAACATATCCCTCTCCCTGTCAATACTCCAACAGCACGGGTGGATCATAAATCATCCAAAGTTACAGTTTGAACCGACGACAAGGTTGTCTTTCCTCAGTATGATTCTAGACACAGAGGTTCAGAGAGTAATTTTTTACGCTGGAAAAGGCTCTGGAAATCCAGAAAATGGTAAAACAGATATTGAAACCATCAAGTGTGTCGATCCATCAGTGCATTCGGTTGTTGGGGAAGATGGTGACGGCCTACGTGGCCATATAGTTTGGCAGGTTCCATGCCAGAGTGTTCCAGTGGGACCTGTTGGACAAGTGGTAGGGGTCATACCTACACATGCACAAAAAGATAATCCTGTCGTCAAAAACCAGGATTTCGCTCCTGTGGTGGTTGCGCAGCTCTCACCTGCTAGAGGGACGCAGGTTCGGCATTCAGGACTGGGTCCTATTAACCACGGATGCAAATCTCCGAGGCTGGGGAGCAGTCTCTCAGGGAGAAAACTTCCAGGGACATTGGTCACATCAGGAAGCCTGCCTTCACATAAACGTGCTGGAGCTAAGAGCCATTTACAACTGCCTTCAACAAGCGGTACATCTTCTTCAAGACCGTCCCATGTAGATGCAGGCGGACAATGTAACAGCAGTCGCATACATAAATGGTCAGGGCGGAACGAAAAGCAGAGCAGCAATGGCAGAAGTGACAAAAATCCTCAGCAGGGCAGAAAAACATCTACAAGTTCTGTCGGCAATATTCATTCCGGGAGTTGACAACTGGGAATCAGACTTCCTCAGCAGACACGATCTCCATACAGGAGAGTGGGGCCTCCACCAAGAAGTCTTTGCAGAGGTGACAAGTCTTTGGGGAGTTCCTCAAATAGACATGATGGCATCTCGTCTTAACAAGAAGCTTAAGAGATACTGTTTCAGGTCGAGAGACCCTCAAGCAGTAGCAGTGGATGCACTGGTGACCCAGTGGGTGTTTCCGTCAGTGTATGTTTTCCCTCCACTTCCGCTGATCCCAAAAGTACTCAGGATCATAAGAAAGACAAGGGTTTCGAGCAATCTTCATTGCCCCAGACTGGCCAAGAAGGGCTTGGTACCCAGATCTTCAGCAGTTACTCATAGGAGATCCTCAGCCTCTTCCTCCTCGGGAGGACCTGCTGCAGCAGGGGCCGTGTGTGTACCAAGACTTAACGCTGCTACGTTTGACGTCATGGCTGTTGAGCGCCATATCCTAGCCAGGAAGGGTATTCCTAAGAAGGTCATCCCCACCCTTATTCAGGCCAGAAAGGGAGTAACGTCAAAACATTGCCACTGTATTTGGAGAAAATATGTGTCTTGGTGTGAATCCAAGAAAGCTCCTACGGAAGAGTTTCACTTAGGACGTTTTCTCCATTTTTTGCAGGATGGTGTGGAGACGGGGCCTACGATTGGGATCAATCAAGGTCCAAATTTCAGCCTTGTCAGTGTTCTTCCAAAAACAATCGGCCTCTCTTCCAGAGGTTCAGACCTTCGTGAAGGGGGTTCTGCACATCCAGCCTTCATTCGTGCCTCCAGTGGCACCATGGGACCTTAACGTGGTATTGCAGTTCCTTCAATCGGATTGGTTTGAGCCTCTACAAAAGATAGAGTTGAAGTTTCTCACTTGGAAAGTGGTGATGCTTTTGGCATTGGTATCCGCAAGGCGGGTGTCTGAATTGGGGGCCTTGTCTCACAAGAGCCCTTACCTGATTTTCCATGAAGATAGGGCAGAGTTGCGGACTCGCCAACATTTTCTTCCAAAGGTGGTTTCTGCTTTTCACATAAACCAACCTATTGTGGTGCCAATAGTTACTGACACATTCACTGATTCAAAGTCTGTAGATGTGGTTAGAGCTTTGAAAATCTATGTTGCTAGAACAGCTCGTATACGGAAAACAGAGGCTCTGTTTGTCCTGTATGATCACAACAAGATTGGCTGTCCTGCTTCCAAGCAGACTATTGCACGTTGGATTAGAAATACGATTCAGCAAGCTCATACTACGGCTGGATTGCCGTTACCGACGTTGGTAAAGGCCCACTCCACTAGGAAGGTGGGCTCATCCTGGGCAGCTGCCCGAGGGGTCTCGGCATTACAAATTTGCAGAGCAGCTACTAGGTCAGGGTCAAACACATTTTCTAAGTTCTACAAGTTTGACACCTTGGCCGATGAAGACATAAAGTTTGGTCAATCGGTGCTGCAGGGTCATACGCACTCTCCCCCCCGTACTGGAGCTTTGGTATAGACACCATGGTCTTGATGTCGTCCCCAGCATCCTCTAGGACGTATGAGAAAATAGGATTTTGATAACCTACCGGTAAATCCTTTTCTCCTAGTCCGTAGAGGATGCTGGGCACCCGTCCCAGTGCGTACTTTACCTGCAGTTTAGTTATTAGAGTTACACAAGTTGTGTTATCTTGGTTTCAGCATGTTGCTGCAATTAGTTCATGCCTGTTGGTGTGTGTTATGTTGAATACCATGGTTGAGGGTGTGAGTTGGTAGATATCTCACCACTAGTTAAGTAATTCCTTTCCTCAAAATGTCAGTCTCCCTGGGCACAGTTCCTACAACTGAGGTCTGGAGGAGGGGCATAGAGGGAGGAGCCAGTTCACACCCAATGAAAAGTCTTTAGAGTGCCCATGTCTCCTGTGGATCTCGTCTATACCCCATGGTCTTGATGTTGTCCCCAGCATCCTCTACGGACTAGGAGAAAAGGATTTACCGGTAGGTTATCAAAATGCTATTTTTGCACAGGTGAGCCATACTTTCATCAGAAACACCCCTACAAATACCCCTACATCATCCAGGGCACCTGTGTGGTATTGAGCAATGGAGTTTTTGCAGTCAGGAGTTGAGATGTGTGTATTGCACGTTTGGAGGAGCTGCACAGGAGGAGGGCGCAGGCTGCGCACCAGATCCAGGTCCCCATACCACTTTGAGCTTCACGTAGGTACCATGTGAGGGTGTACCTGGACTCCCTCTCAGATCAAGAGGTGGTGGAGATGTTTCGGCTGAACCGCACAAACCTCTTGAGCTTATATTAGCAGGTGTGACATGATTTGGAGTCATATGCTATGCAGTGTCTGGGCTGCAAAAATTAATTTGTGCCCTGCACTTTTTTTTACCACAGGCACCACTCAGTCTGTGAGCTCTTGGTTGCTGGGGCCTACACAAGCCACTTTCTCAAGGCATTTAACTGAAGAGTTATATGCCTTGAAGAAGCTGTGGCGCACATATATCACATTTCCAAGTACTGAGTCCGAGTGGCAGGACCTGAAGGTAGCATTCTATCAGCTCATAGCATTCCCTCATGTGCTGGGGGCCATAGACTGCACCCACATTCGGGCACCACATGTGAGGGGGTATGTCTTTGTCAATCAACGTGGGCATCACTCCCTCGATGTGCAGGTGGTGTGTGATGCTAACCTTAGAATTCTCAGTGTGGTTGCAGGTTATCCAGGGTCTTGCCATGATCCCTATGTCCTGCGTCACTCATTCCTTTGGGATCACTTCCAGCAGCACACCATGCCTGAGGGATGGCTACTTGGTAGGTACATTCAAGTTATCTTTTAATGTGTTTCCTAATATGTCCTTTAAAAAGTACTGTTTTAATGCCTAACAATGCATGACCCTGAATCATAATAGTGTGCTTATTTGGTCAGTAACACACTTATTTGTGCCATTAAGTCAACTTACATTACTCTAATGATTGTGCTTATGTGTAGTAATAACTGACTGTTAGGGTCTGGTAATTAACTATACCTTAGTGTGTAACAAATACCTGAAAACAAATGTAATTAATCATTCACAACCACAACTTATGTTTTGCAGGGGATTCAGAGTATGGGTGTCTACCATGGCTCATGACACCTCTGTGTAATTCACAACGACCTTCACAGCACCAATATAACAATGCACACATTGCCGCCCGCAATGTTATGGAATGCACTTTTGGGGTGCTGAAAAGTAATTTCAGGTGATTGGACCGGTCATCAGGTACACTACTTTATCAACTACCCAAAGTAGTGATGATCGTCCAGGCTTGCTGCATTCTGGTTGGTCAGAAAAGCACACATTATGGGGTCATAATATTGCATCAAATCTCATGACATCGCATTTTTCAGTCCCGAATTTGCATCCTATTTGCGATTTCGGCAAAAAAATTATGATTTCAAAACATGCGATAGGGGGTGATTTCGAAATCTTACTAAAAATCACCCTCCTATTACATGTCACCCAAGATGTTATAATCCATTTTTACATTTTAATTTTGAAGCTTTAAAATATGTGCTCTCTATGCTGTCATGCAGACAATATTGCAATAAATGGTGTACAAAATATTCTGCAAATAATTTTTTAGGAAAGTATAAAATAGTTTGATTGTTGATTGTTTTCGACTGATATTCCTTTCCTTTTAGAATTGTTGTAAAGAGATTGTAAAAAATGGAGTATGGTTCCTCCCACAAAATATATTATTTATCAATGATTTGTGAAATACTAAATTACCCTTTAGAAATAGAAACATTTAATCTGGCTTTACAGCATTAATTTAAAGGTTTAGATATTGGTCTCCTTTTGAAAGCGATAAGCTATATGTATTAGATTGTAACATCACTATTCTGTAACACAGGTATCCACCGAGAAGCAATATAACAACAACATCATCAACAGAGTAACCATGTAACAACACAATCAACATTAAATCCACATGTAATGTATCAATCTCAAAAATTGTGTGTTTTTAAACTGTTATTTTATGTACACTCACAAGCTGTTGTTGTTGTTGTTGTTGTTGTTGTTGTCACCTATGTTAGTCAAGGTCTGTCCAAAATAATTAGCATTATGTAAATATCCCAGAATTTAAATAGTATTCAACAAACATAGATGCCCAAAGGTGAAGGTTGCTTCATTACTTTTGCTGTTTGTTAACATACATACAGTAGCGGCTCTTGCCATGTGCAAGCAGGACTTTTGCCCGGTGCGCCGCTATCCCGGGGGCGCCGCCATCGTGGCAAGAGCCGCTACTAACTAGGATGGCGGCGGCGGTGGTTATGAAAAGGTCCTCTCCACGAGGCGAATCTAGACATGCAGTGATGTAGCATCTGGTTTCCCTTCGTGGAGAGGACCTTTCTGTGCAGCACTATGGCGTCATGACGTCTCTCCCATAGATCATAGGAGCGGCGCCGGCGGCGGAGAGGGAGTGCAGTGGTCGGGAAGCAGGAGCGGGGCTTGTAAGTATTTTTTCTTTTTTTTTACTAGGTGCACATCTACTGGTGTGCACACTATGGGGGGCACAACTACTGGGGGCACAGCTGCATGGGGAACACTAAGGGGGCACAACTACTGGGGCCACAACTAATGGGGGCACAGCTGCAGGGGGCACACGGCACACTAAGGGGGGCACAACTACTGGGGCCACAACTAATGGGGGCACAGCTGCAGGGGACATAACAGCTACTGGGGGCACAGCTGCAGGGGGCACAACAGCTGCAGGGGGCACAACTGTCACGGCTGGCAAGGTTTGAGGATCCGGCAGCTGAGACTTGACCAAGGAGGTAGTTGTCTGTGGGTGATCAAGACGAGGTTGGATATAGTTCCTTCTCATAGGACAAAGGGCAATGAAGAGCGTAGGCGGGGCTAAGAGTCAGTGGATTGTAGGTCTTGTGGACAGGGCTGAGGTAGAGAACTGTGGCTGGTGAACGATGACTTAAAGACGTAGTTGTAGACAAGGAACTGCGGGTTGTGGCTTGAAAGACGAGGTTGTAGACAATGAACTGTGGAACTGTGAATGGTAGTTGGAGACGTGGCTGGAGACAAGGAACGGTGGACTGTGGTTTGAAAGATGAGGCTGGAGATAATGAGCTGCGGACTGTGGATGGTATTTACAGAAACGTGGCTGGAGACAAAGATCTGCAGACTGTGGCTAGAAAGACGAGGCAGGAGGCCCAAGGCCGACCGTACCCAAAGGGTCTTACTGGACCTGGTTCTCCAGGAGAGTTTCCACAGGCAGCAGCGGGTTAGGAACGGCAGGACTGCAGCAGCAACTGAGAACCGGCTAAGCAGGATTAGGAGTAACCAGAATATAGCAAGAATCCTTGGAGCACAGGGCTAAAGCACCTACAACAGGTTTGTAGCTTGAAGCACTGGCGTTCCTGTCGTAAACCAGCACCCTTTTATAGGAAGAAGTTTCCTGGGATTGGCTGGAAGGAACAGGAAGCAAGAACTATGCCTCAAACTTGGTCTCCAACATGCCGGCGTCCAGTAATGCAGACCTTTTTTACATAACCACACAGCTCACTGCCCCTGGTCTCCTAGCAACAGCTCAGCAAGAGAGACCCGCTGCAGCGGCGTCCTGCCGCCATGAGCGGACCGCCGCTATCGCTGCCCTTGGACCTGGCGCAACAGCCCACCTCCGCCACTGCCCAGCCGCCTGTGAAGCCAGCCCCACGGCCCCAGCGTGTCGGTAAGACCCCGGACGCTGACAACAACTACTGGGGGTACAGCTGCAGGGGGCATAACAGCTACTGGGGACACAGCTGCAGGGGGCACAACTACTGGGGGCAGAACAGCTACTGGGGGCACAACAGCTGCAGGGGCACAACTACTGGGGGCACAGCTGCAGGGGGCATAACAGCTACTGGGGGCACAGCTGCAGGGGGCACAAAAGCTGCAGGGGGCACAATAGCTACTGTGGGCACTGCTCTACAGGGTGCACAACTCTACAGGGGGCAAAATTACAGGGAGCAAAACGAACCATGCCCCTTTCCTATGAAGCCACACCCCCGGCACGCACTATCCCTGTTTCACCGTCGGGGGGGAGGCGCCAAAGGAAACTTTTGCACTGGCGCTACAAGTTCTAGAACCGGCCCTGCATACATATAACTACAGCACCTTATATTCTCAGGAGGTCTCCCATCTGACCAGGCCCAACTCTGCTTAGCTTCCAAGATAAGATGAGATTGGGCATATCCAGTGAAGTATGGCAGTAGCTAAGTGTACAATAAATGAGAGAGTTTTGGTTATCAACTTATGGTCAAAAGGAAGCAATACGTGTACTTCTGCTTTCCAATGTTATCTGCTAGGTGTCCCTGTTTCTGTGAGCATTGCAGAGATACTAACCAGCAAATTGTAAGAGAGAAAACAAGACATCAAATACATAGAAAAGTATTAGAAGAAGGATCTGCACCTTCCCTTCTGCTGTTTATGGTCATGCACAATGGTATCAAACAATAAATGGGAGAGTTCCAATGTCAGGTCTCTGATAGAATGAAGTAATAGGTTAATTCTTATGTAGTTGATTGGATTAGAATTACACCTGTATACCTCCCAACATGACCCTCTCCAGGAGGGACAGAATGCTCTGTTTCTGGACTTCCCTCTTAATTTATGATTGCCATCACCTGTTATGAAACGCCTTTCTTATCCATTAACCTGTTCAACACAGGTGCCGGCAATCATAGATTAAGAGAAAAGTCCAGAAGCAGAGCATTGTGTCCCTCCTGGAGAGGGTCATGTTGGTACATACTTGCCTACCTGACCCTCTCCATGAGGGAGAAAATGCTCTGTTCCTGGACTTTCCTGGTAATGTATGATTGCTGGCACCTGTGTTGAACAGGTTAATTGATAAGAAAAGTGTTTTACCACAGGTGATGGCAATCATACATTACCAGGAAAGTCCAGGAACAGAGCATTTTCTCCCTCATGGAGAGGGTCAGGTAGGCAAGTATGTGTTGGGAGGTATGCACCTGGCATAGTGCAAGTATTGTTGTATGGTATTTGTAAACCCTGTATCTAAGCAGTGACTCTTTAAAATTAAAGAGCATGTTTATTATGCAGTAAAAGTTGCACTTACAGTAAATTAATTGCAATTACCCAGTGATGAGAAATGGCTAAAAGAGAGACTATATCATGTTAGAGTATATAGGCCCTCATACCGAGTTGTTCGCTCGCAAGCTGCTTTTAGCAGCTTTGCACACACTAAGCCGCCGCCTACTGGGAGTGAATCTTAGCTTATCAAAATTACGAACGAAAGATTAGCAAAATTGCGAATAGACACTTCTTAGCAGTTTCTGAGTAGCTCCACTCTTACTCGGCATCTGCGATCAGTTCAGTCAGTTTCGTTCCTGGTTTGAAGTCACAAACACACCCAGCGTTCGGCCAGACACTCCTCCGTTTCTCCAGCCACTCCCGCGTTTTTCCCAGAAACGGTAGCGTTTTTTCGCACCCACCCATAAAACGGCCAGTTTCCGCCCAGAAACACCCACTTCCTGTCAATCACATTACGATCACCAGAACGAAGAAAAAAACCTCGTAATGCTGTGAGTAAAATACCTAACTGCATAGCAAATTTACTTGGCGCAGTCGCACTGCGGACATTGCGCATGCGCATTAGCGACTAATCGCTCCGTTGCGAGAAAAACATAACGAGCGAACAACTCGGAATGACCCCCATAGTACAACCACCAGGTCATATGCACTGTGTTGCACAATCTGTAATTGGTGTCAGCTTGTGGATATCTCAGTATTAACTATGCGGTCACCATGGTCTGTCTTAAACAATCTATGGTTTATGGTTAGCCACGAATGACTGCTATATTATTGCATAAGTACAATGTACATGGTTATATATAGAGGATTCTGTAAAAGGAGAGATTGCAAATGTGGCGCACTGCAGGTGTATACATAGGGGTAAATTTACTAACATTCGTATTTTCCCGTTTCAGGTCAAAGTTCAATCACGAATGACATCGAAAGTGTAAAACTGCAACTTTTTGAATTTATTACGACTAATTTACTAAGCTGCCGTATTTTGCCTTTTCGGGTTTTCCGATGTCGATGTCATTCGTTTTTTTTTTCAGTTTTTTACGGCAGTGATTAGCAAAACACTGCCGACTTTTTCAAAATGAATCTCGGCCGGATCTGTGTGATCCGTGCTGGGGTTAATTTTTTTTTTTTTTTAAATTAAACAGTGTAAAATCATAAAAAAAATTGCGTGGGGTCCCCCCTCCTAAGCATAACCAGCCTCGGGCTCTTTGAGACGATCCTGGTTGCAGAAATATGGTGAAAAAAATGACAGGGGTTCCCCCATATTTAAGCAACCAGCATCGGGCTCTGCGCCTGGTCCTGGTTCCAAAAATATGGGGGACAAAAAGAGTAGGGGTCCCCCGTATTTTTAAAACCAGCACCGGGCTCCACTAGCTGGACAGATAATGCCACAGCCGGGGGTCACTTTTATATAGTGCCCTGCTGCCGTGGCATCAAAAATCCAACTAGTCACCCCTGGCCGGGGTACCCTGGGGGAGTGGGGACCCCTTCAATCAAGGGGTCCCCCCCCCAGCCACCCAAGGGCCAGGGGTGAAGCCCGAGGCTGTCCCCCCCCATCCAATGGGCTGCGGATGGGGGGGCTGATAGCCTTTTGTGATAATGAAAAGATATTGTTTTTAGTAGCAGTACTACAAGTCCCAGCAAGCCTCCCCCGCATGCTGGTACTTGGAGAACCACAAGTACCAGCATGCAGCGGAAAAACGGGCCCGCTGGTACCTGTAGTACTATTACTAAAAAAATACCCAAAAAAAGACAAGACACACACACCGTGAAAGTAAAGATTTATTACATACATCCACACAAACATACATACATATTTACCTTATGTTCACACGAGGGTCTGTCCTCTTCTCCAGTAGAATCCAAGGGGTACCTGTTGAATAAATTCTACTCACCAGATCCAGGGTCCCAGGGTCCGCGGGGCAACCATTTGTAATCCAGGTACTTGAATAAAATAACAAAACGGAGAGCCGAGCCACGCACTGAAAGGGGCCCCATGTTTTCACATGGGACTCCTTTCCCCGAATGCCAGAAACCCACTCTGACTGATGTCTAAGTGGGTTTCTTCAGCCAATCAGGGAGCGCTACGTTGTAGCACCCTCCTGATCGGCTGTGTGCTCCTGTACTGTCTGACAGGCGGCACACGGCAGTGTTACAATGTAGCGCCTATGCGCTCCATTGTAACCAATGGTATGAACTTTCTGCTCAGCGGTGACGTCACTTTAGGTCAACCGCAGGGCAGAAAGTTTCACGGTGTGTGTGTCTTGTCTTTTTTTGGGTATTTTTTTAGTAATAGTACTACAGGTACCAGCGGGCCCGTTTTTCCGCCGCATGCTGGTACTTGTGGTTCTCCAAGTACCAGCATGCGGGGGAGGCTTGCTGGGCCTTGTAGTACTGCTACTAAAAACAATATCTTTTCATTATCACAAAAGGCTATCAGCCCCCCCATCCGCAGCCCATTGGATGGGGGGGACAGCCTCGGGCTTCACCCCTGGCCCTTGGGTGGCTGGGGGGGGGACCCCTTGATTGAAGGGGTCCCCACTCCCCCAGGGTACCCCGGCCAGGGGTGACTAGTTGGATATTTGATGCCACGGCCGCAGGGCACTATATAAAAGTGACCCCCGGCTGTGGCATTATCTGTCCAGCTAGTGGAGCCCGGTGCTGGTTTTAAAAATACGGGGGACCCCTACTCTTTTTGTCCCCCGTATTTTTGGAACCAGGACCAGGCGCAGAGCCCGATGCTGGTTGCTTAAATATGGGGGAACCCCTGTCAATTTTTTCCCCATATTTCTGCAACCAGGATCGGCTCAAAGAGCCCGAGGCTGGTTATGCTTAGGAGGGGGGACCCCACGCAATTTTTTTTAATAAAATAACCACTTTCCCACCCCTTCCCACTGATATACATGCACGGATCTCATGGATCCCTGCATGCCATTGCCTATACAATCACGGATTAAAAAAGCAGGTCTGTTTTTTTTTAGCACTTTTTTACGAGTTGTAATTTTTCACGGCAGTGTTTTTTTTTTGTTTTTGCTTTGCACTTCTTAGTAAATTACCGAGATTCATACTTAAACAGCCGCGTTTTGACCGATGGTGTATTCATTTGTATTTTTTTTGTTGGACTTCCATAAAATTACGAATGCCCTCATCACTGCCGTGATTATTGCTTAGTAAATTACCGAGATGACACTTTGATGAAAAAACGGCATCTCGGTCAAAATCGGGACCTTAGTAAATTTACCCCATAGATGTAATAACAGCAAGTGGTTCCATAACTTTATATATTACTGAGTCCCATTGTCAGCGCTGCCAATATTAGGTTAGGCTAGGAGCATTCATCTCACTCCAGGGCATGCCTGATTAGGTTGGGGGGGAGTGGTTAAATATAAAGTCTCACATCCACAACAGCGTTTTGCTATCAGGGATGTGATTATTGCCCCTGCCACAACAATAGAATGATCAATTTAATGCTTTTGGAGTTTTAATTTATGGACAACCAGTCTAGTACACTATCAATTCTCACACTCTCACACTCTGACACTCTGAAAATCTAATGTTGGATGCAGACACAGTGTTCTTCATACTGAGATACTCACTTGCAGCAGCGCAAATTCGCCTGACGCAGTGACAGCATTGGAGAGTGATAAATTTCACAGTTATAAAGAACCAGCCAATCAGCTCCTAAATGCTGTGTTACAGACAATGGGGTAGATGTATTAACCTGGAGAAGGCGTAAGGAAGTGATTAACCAGTGATATGTGCAAGGTGATAAAGGCACCACCCAATCAGCTCCAATATGTAAATTAAGAGTTACTGTAGGATCTGATTGGCTGGTGCCTTTATCACCTTGCACATATCACTGGTTGATCACTTCCTTATGCCTTCTCCAGGTTAATACATCTGCCCCTGTGTTTGAAAAATGACAGTTAGGAGCTGATTGGTTGGTACGTTATCACCATGCAATTTATCACTCTCCAAGGCTTGGTAAATCTGGGTCACAGTTTCTCCATCTGAATATGGCATACTGTGTGAGAGTGGTTTTGCATCATTAGAAGCAGCCTTCACCAGTGACACACCTGCAGCATCTCCATCAGTGACTTGTAGTGGGTGAGGCAGAGTTTTGACTATATAAAGTATATGAAAAATACAAAGACATGTTAGAAATATCTTCTTTATATTATTCTAATAAGTTTTATTGTCAAAACTCTTGTGTAAAAAGTCTATGACAGGTGAGGCAGTGCCTCCCCTGCCTATCTTTTCCTCTCAGATCAAAACTCAGTATATTTCCAGTAGTTTATATTGCTGTACCTGTGTATAATGCTCACATGAACCCTTTGGCTCATATGTTGTGTGCAGATCTGGCTCTGGTACTAGCCAGTGCCTCCTGAGCTATTTACCTCCCTGCATGTTCCTGATCTCCATGTCTGACTAGCCACCCACCTGTTACCTACAGAAATGCCCACTGAAATCCACTAACTCCCTGCATCAAATTCATTATACATCTCCATGCGATAACCATTGGGACACATGCAGTGCAACTCAGATGCATGCACTGACTTACAACATCTGCAGTTTTCCAATGTGTCCACCTTTATATCAGGTCTTCTGACTCTTTCTCCCTCACCCCTGTCTAACCATGTGCCACACGGAAGACAAGATACAGTACTTTCTCCTAGTGAACAGTGATAGCTGTACCCAGAATGGAGCAGTTTCTATCAAACCAAACTTAGTAGAGCAGGGAATTCTTTGTAAATTACATTTTGGGGCTGATTCAGAGGTGGACACAGAAGGGCATGCAGCAGCATCTATTATTAGTTGCCCATCAGCAGATTTGTGCAAATGCCACTATAAAATCCCTCCCTTATGTACTGTACATTCATGAGTACAAATGTGCACAGATATAGACTGAGGCACTCACTCTCAGCACCCATACATCCAGTAAATCTATTTGGTGTGTCCTTAGATGTCACTATCTGGTATACTACTGAAACTTACACTAACCCCATGATAGGCATAGTTTCTCCATCTGACTATGTCCTCCTACTGTATGTATATGGCTGTGTATCTGTGCATGCAGCCACTTACACTGACATGTCGACAACACAAATTACATGGACAGTTATATAAAATCTCTCAGCTATGTGAACATCGGCATTATGTGTGTGTGTGTGTGTGTGTGTGTGTGTGTGTGTGTGTGTGTGTGTGTGTTTTGAAATCAGGCACTAGATCTCTTCTTCAGATCTGATTTCAGATGGAACATCCAAGTTCATGGTCAGTTTGACCCAGCACCCCAAAACTATCAGATTTGTATGAATCCAAATATCACATTTCAATTGTGAACTTCAGTTGGAGGTGGCTACACTTTACATCAGCTCTGTGCTCAACCTCCTCTATAACCTTCTTCACACAAATTTAAAACAGCTAAACATTTGAGAAAGCAGTGGGGAATTACATGATATTGCTAATGAGTCACCAAGCATATTTCTAAAGACAAGGTTATTAGGAAGATCTACTGGAATACTACCTCAGTTCAGCAGCAGGTCCCAGTGAGTAACTGTCACATTGTTCAATTGACATTGATGCTGCTATATCTAGACCACTTGTAGGGATCTGTACTGCCTGTATGTTAACAAAAGCTGACAAACATCATGGGAAATAACCATCCTGATCTTTGCTCAATTTTCAGCAGCAAAGAAGATAGATAATAAAGAGAAATATCACAGGCACATTTATAACTAACTAGCAGATAGCTTATGTAGTACTGAACCTGTGCAGCATGGATACAAAAGTCTTTTCTAGAACCAGAAGAGGAAAGGGGCTCATTTGGGATAAATAAAGACTGACGGTTATGTACGACATCAGCTGTCTCTTTTAAGATTTTTACAGTAATTGGTTCATGTTTGCTGTCTCCCCTCATTCTAACAGTGATGCATCACAGGTAGCTGCGTTCAAAATGCAATGACTGCTTTATTATATGTGCCTGTCTAACATACAAAAAAATACATGTATAAGGAACTAGTGTAACTATAAAGACTGTACAAATTAAACTAAAATATATGTTATAAAACATTCTACCTAATAATCCATATATAGAACAATTCCATAAACTTAAACTATGTAAGGAAATAGGATAGAGATATCCTTAAAAACCAAGGCTCCATAACAAGTGTATATTAATTTGATTAGATTCCATTTAAAAGGAAGACTTGATATTACATAATATACCTATTCCATATGTTTCTCGAAAGATACTCTTCAAAAACATTTGGCTATAAGATGTGTCTGATTAACCCTATCCTTAATCATGCCAAATAGTCCTATTTATCATGCAATGGAACTTGCTACTGCCAAAACACTTAAGTACTGAGGGGGTAATTCAGAGTTGATCGCAGCAGCAAATTTGTTAGCAGTTGGGCAAAACCATGGGGGTCATTCCGAGTTGTTCGCTCTGTATTTTTTTCTCGCAACGGAGCGATTAGTCGCTAATGCGCATGCGCAATGTCCGCAGTGCGACTGCGCCAAGTAAATTTGCTATGCAGTTAAGAATTTTACTCACGGCATTACAAGGTTTTTTATTCGTTCTGGTGATCGGAGTGTGATTGACAGGAAGTGGGAATTTCTGGGCGGAAACAGGCCGTTTTATGGGTGTGTGCGAAAAAACGCTACCGTTTCTGGGAAAAACGCGGGAGTGGCTGGAGAAACGGAGGAGTGTCTGGCCGAACGCTGGGTGTGTTTGTGACTTCAAACCAGGAACGAAACTGACTGAACTGATCGCAGATGCCGAGTAAGAGTGGAGCTACTCAGAAACTGCTAAGAGGTGTGTGGTCGCAATTTAGAGAATCTTTCGTTCGCAATTTTAAGAAGCTAAGATTCACTCCCAGTAGGCGGCGGCTTAGCGTGTGTAAAGCTGCTAAAAGCAGCTTGCGTGCGAACAACTCGGAATGACCCCCCATGTGCACTGCAGGTGTGTAGCAGATAAAACATTTGCAGAGAGAGTTCGATTTGGTTGTGTTATTTTGTTTCTGTGCAGGGTAAATACTGTCTGCTTTATATTTACACTGCAATTTAGATTTCAGTTTGAACACACCCCACCCAAATCTAACTCTCTCTGCACATGTTATATCTGCCCTCCCCTGCAGTGCACATGGGGAGGTCATTCCGAGTTGATCGCACGTAGCAACTTTTTGCTGCTCGTGCGATCAACCTGATGCAGCCTATGGGGCAGTGTAATTTAGCATATCAGGGCTGTGAACGCTTGTGCAGCCATGCTATGCTAAAAAAGTTTCACTTAAACAAGACCAGCCCTAGATCTACTTACCATATGCGACGGATCCAGCGATACAGATCCCGTATTTGACGTCAGACATCCGCCCTCAAAACGCCTGGACACGCCTGCGTTACATAGAAACATAGAAACATAGAATTTGTCGGCAGATAAGAACCACTTGGCCCATCTAGTCTGCCCCTTTTTCTTTTTTTTTAACATTATTTTTATCTCTAACCTTATTTGATCCTTATTTCTTTGTAAGGATATCCTTATGTCTATCCCATGCATGTTTAAATTGCTCTACTGTCTTAGCCTCTACCACCTCTGATGGGAGGCTATTCCACTTGTCCACTACCCTTTCTGTGAACTAATTTTTCTGCAAATTTCCCCTGACCCTCCCCCCCTCCAGCCTCACTGCATGTCCTCGTGTCCTATTGCTTCTCTTCATTTGGAGAATGTTTCCCTCCTGGACTTTGTTAAAACCCTTGATATATTTGAAAGTTTCTATCATGTCCCCCCTTTCCCTTCTCTGCTCCAAACTATACATATTGACATTTCTTAGTCTTTCTGGGTATGTTTTGTGATGTAGGCCATGCACCATTTTAGTTGCCCTCCTTTGTACAGTTTCTAATGTATTAATATTCTTTTGAAGATATGGCCTCCAGAACTGAATACAGTATTCTAGATGAGGCCGTACCAATGACCTATACAGTGGCATTATTACTTCTTTCTTTCTGCTGCTGATTCCTCTCCCAATGCAGCCAAGCATCTGACTAGCCTTCCTCATTGCCTTGTTACATTGCTTACCTGCCTTTATGTCATCTGAAATAGTGACTCCTAGATCCCTTTCCTCCTCAGTAGTTTCCAGTATAGTGCCATTAATACTATATTTAGCTTTAGGATTTTTGAGACCCAAGTGCATGATTTTGCATTTTTTGGCATTAAACTGTAATTGCCAGACTCGTGACCATTACTCTAGTCTACCTAGATCCTCAATCATTTGTTTTATCCCACCTGGTGTGTCTACCCTGTTGCATACCTTTGTGTCATCTGCAAAAAGGCATGCTTTCCCTTTAATGCCATTTGCAATGTCACCAATAAAGATATTAAAAAGCACTGGTCCAAGTACAGATCCCTGGGGTACTCCACTGGTAACATTTCCCTCCTGTGAATGCACTCCATTTACCACAACTCTCTGTTTTCTATCCTTCAACCAAGATCTTATCCATTCAATAATCCTAATATCCAATCCCAAACTTTCAAGTTTATTTAGCAGTCTGCGATGTGGAACAGTGTCAAAAGCCTTACTAAAGTCTAGATAAGCTATTTCCATGGCTCCACCTTTATCCATCACTTTAGTCACACAATCAAAAAAGTCAATAAGATTTGTTTGACATGATCTCCCCCCAGTGAATCCATGCTGTTTGGGATCCTGTAAATTGCCGGATTTGAGATAATCTACAACTCTTTCTTTTAAGAGTGTTTCCATCAATTTCCCTACTACTGATGTAAGACTCACTGGTCTGTAGTTGTTTGCCTCTTCCTTGCTTCCACTTTTGTGCAGTGGGACTACGTTTGCTCTTTTCCAGTCCTCTGGAATTACTCCTGTAGCTAATGACTGGTTGAATAATTCTGTCAATGGTGCTACCAGCACCTCTTTAAGTTCTTTTAGTATCCTTGGATGTATCCCATCTGGCCAAATAGATTTGTCCACTTTCAGCTTTGAGAGTTCTGTTAGGACCTTCTCCTCTGTAAATGTACTTGTTTAATTTTCCTGAATATCCCTGCAACTTAACTGTGGCCCCTTCCCCTCTCTTTCAGTAGTAAATACTGAGCAAAAATAATCATTAAGATGATCTGCTATTAAATTGTCTCCTTCAACAAAACTCCCAGTGTACATCTTTAGTTTTATAATTCCGCCTTTTGTTTTTCTCCTTTCGCTTATATACCTAAAAAAAGTTTTGCCTCCTTTACCCACTGACTGGGCCATTTTCTCCTCAGCTTGTGCCTTTGCACATCTGATTACCTTCTTAGTCTCCTTCTGTCTAACAAGATATATCTCTTTGTATTCATTATTTTGTGTCTGCTTATATTTCCTAAAAGCCATCTTTTTTGCTCTCACAGTATTTGCTACTTCTTTTGCAAACCACACTGGCTTCCTTTTCCTTGTGTTTTTCCTAACAGTTTTGATACAAAGGTCTGTTGCCTTCAATATTGCACATTTTAATGTTTCCCACCTCTCCTGCACTGCTTCCAAGTTCCTCCACTCTGCCAAAGAATCGCTTACACATTTCCCATCCCTACAAAATCAGCCTTCCTAAAATCCAACACCTTTGTTTTTGTATGGGACGCGTCAGTCTCTGTCTTAATGCTGAACCATACTGCTTGATGATCACTGGATCCCAGGTTTTCACCCACTTTTACATCCGATAATCTGTCTCCATTTGTCAGTATTAAGTCTAATATTGCGTCTTTCCGAGTGGGCTCCCTCACAATTGGTGGAGGGATGCTCCCTGAAGGGAATTTAAAATGTTCCTACTTCTAGTGGAACTAGCAACAGACACCTCCCAGTTTACATCAGGAAGATTAAAGTCTCCCATGATTATTACCTCTCCTTTTAATGCCATTTTAGTTATGTCCTGCAATAGGTTCTTGTCGAGTTCCTCTTCCTGACCTGGTGGCCTGTATATCACGCCAATACGAATAATCAACTTTTCCCCTGTTTCTATGGTCAACCAAAGGGCCGCAGTTTTTTCTTCAATACTTTGTATTAATGTAGTATTTATGGTATTTTTTTACATACATTGCTACCCCTCCTCCGATTTTTCCAATTCTGTCCATCCTAAATAAAGTATATCCCGGTATAGCTATGTCCCAGTCATGATTTTCATTGTACCATGACTCTGTAATTGCCACAATGTCTAGATCATCCCTTGTCATTATTGCAGTTAGTTCTGGGATTTTATTTCCTAAGCTCCTAGCATTTGCACACATAGCTTTTAGAATTTTGTTTGTGCTTTTTCTGTTCCTAGCTATGTTCTTCTCTCTGCCTATTTTTATTTTGTTTTGATCTGAATTATCTTCTGTTGCTGTGGATATGCTTCCTATTCCCTTTGCCTGCAGAAGCAATACCTCTGTGTTGGGGGAGCAGATTTCTTTATTCCTGTTTGGTTCACTGCCCCCCTTTGTTAGTTTAAATAGTTCTTGATGAAGCATCCAAACTGTTCAGTTAGAATTCTTGTTCCCCTTGAAGATGGGTGCAGGCCGTCACTTTTGTATAAGCTACTATCTTGCCAGATGGTGTGACTGTGGCCTATAAATCCAAATCTCTCCTCATTGCACCATGTCCTTAGCCAAACATTGAAGTTTCTGATGCAATGAGTTCTGTCTTCCCCTCTGTGTACTGGCAATACTTCTGAAAAAGATACAGTGGTTGCCACCTGCTTCAGAGCAGTCCCTAACTTCCTAAATTCATCTTTTACGGCCATGAGTTCAGCATTTGCCAGGTCATTTGTCCCTAGGTGGACAATGACATCCACCTCCCCATCTTTTCTTGCTGCCTTTACAATTCTTAGCATGCGCTCTTTATCCCTTGGAGCTGTGGCTCCAGGTAAGCACCTTACTTCTTTCTCTACTTCATTTGCATTTCCCAGATGTATTCCTCTAATAATGGAATCTCCCAAGAGAAGTGCAGTCCTTTTTGGAGATGCATTTTCCTGTTCCATTTGCTGTTCGCTGGAACACTCCCGGAAAACGGTCAGTTGGCGCCCCGACATGCCTTCCTTCTGTCAATTTTCTTGTAGTCGCCGCTGCTACCGCTTTCCTTATTCCCGGCACCGTTGCTCGGCGAGCAACGGAGCTTGTGCACAGTGCGCACACCGCGCATATGCAGTTCTGACCCGATCGCACCACTGCGAAGAAGTGCAGCATGCAATCGGGTCGGAATGACCCCCATGGTTGTGCCCATCTGCTCACAATGTTGCTGCTACGATTTTTATTGTCGGCTTTAATGACCTACATGCAAAGAAATGCATATATAATTAATGTGTCTTCTGATTAATTTATTTTATAGTAATATAGTACATGTCTTTTTATATATATATATATATTTTTTTTTTATATATATATATATATATATATATATATATATTTTGATGTAAGTACTGTCCGGTACATTAATCATTGGTATTGTACGTATTTTATATAGTTATCGATTAAAAGTGCATATTTGAATACATCAGCACTGTCACAACCTGTGTTTGTTTCTAAATTATTCTTTTTCTTTGGGCTCCTGAATCCAGATCTGTGAACAGCTGCAGGTGCATTCAATCCAACTACAGTGCCAGGAAATCTCTTTTTTGTGTTTGGTCAAATCTAAATCTCTCTGCAACAGTTACATTTTTTTACACCTGCAGTGCAGCATGGTTTTGCCCAATTGTGTGCTTTTCTGCTTTACAAACAAACCTGAATCAGGCCCACAGTCTTCAATTTAAATAGAAACCTACCATCTAATTAATATACTGTACATCTGGTACAGAGCGTTGGATTTTAATAATATATGATTATCCTCTTTTTTATGTGGTTTATGTTTAATGTATTGTTCTATATATTTTTTTATTAAGTTGAATATTTGTAATCATATATTGTGGTTCAAGTTATACATTCTTTATTTATGGTTGGAATAGCACCTTATAATTTTTTTTCTATGTTCTGTTATTTTAGGAAAATAATGTATTCCCCAAATAAGGCTGCAGTATAACCAGTTATCTCTGAATATATGTCTGTCAGCAGTGGATAAAAATATCCTTTCTTCTAAATCAGTACTTCTGTCTAACAGTTGACACACAAGTATGTTCTGCCAGCAGCTACTGTGCAATTCTAATTCTGTTATTTTTTGCATCAAATGTTCCCGAAACCTCTACAGATTACTGACCATCTGTACTTGTGCTTTATGTCTTTGTAAGTAATTTATTTGTATCATGACTCTTTCATTGTAAAGAGTTGCATAATATGTAACATTAGCATCATATGTAAGCAAATTTAAAGAAAAAGATAATAATAATAATAATAATAATAATGATAATACCCAAGGATAAAAAAGGTCTAATTATTAATATGTACAGTATGTAACTTTTTATATTGGATACATCTTTTACAGTATATGTTAAAATGTCAACATCAACGACTTCACCTTGCTTTGATTTGAAAGAAGATCTTAACAGTAACTGTAGAGTTTGCAGGGAAGGAAACATTCCCATGATATTATTGCTGTTAGAGATTACTTTATTCTTATTTTTGTAGATCAAATTTCTCCAAAGGTTCCTGCTGTTTAGCTTTCAGTAGTTTCAAGTATTTGCTCCCAAGGCATGGTGACTTTGATCTAATGATATAGTACCAGCAGTTCATTATACACTGTGGGATATCAAGTAAATACTTTGCATGTTCACGCCTCAAGCTAAAAACATCTAAGAAGACAAGTAGTTAGAATGCCACATGTATATAAGAAAATGTCTACATTTGGACTGAGTACATTATTATTGCTGTTTTAGGAATTTGTAAGATTTTTTTTTAAGAATATACAGTACAGTTTATACTAATGTATGCTATTTATCAACAAATGAGTTAAAAAAAAAAATTTTTTAGAAGAAAATCTAATAGCCTTGAATTATGATGTGCTTTGTTTTGTCATATTTCTCTTTACTTCTCTTCTTGTGTGCCAAATATAACAGGCTTATTTGTAAATATAGAGAGCCAGGTATTGAGTAGAATGCATATGGGTTTGCAGACATATCATGAAATTTCAGCCTATTGCATATTTATAGTAGAACAACATTAGAGAGTATGCAAGCGCCAAATCAGACATAGGCACACAGAGATTGCAAATGGGGACAGATTGATTGGACTTGTTTTTCCATAAAATGGGCATTTCTTGAACAGTAGCTGGTTGGTGACCATGTAAACTCACAGAACAGTTCCATTCAGTGGAAGTGTCATGGAAGTATTAAAGTCATGTAAGGCAACTTCTGCAGCATGCAGCATGATATGGGATACATGTTTCCAATGGATCTTTTGAACCCAGCATAGAGTGAAAAATAACACTACATGATAAACAGATAATACAGAGACCTTGGTTGCATATATCTGCAGATATAGGGTTAAGCCCCCAGGCCGAATGGCAAGGCATCTCTGTCACGGGGGGTCACTAACACTAGGTATGGGTCTAGGGGTGTGGGATCCCATCATGCCAGCACAGGCCGGCCACCCCAGGGCAGCACATAGGTGAAAATTCATAGGGGTTAATAAGAAGCACATTAGTGCTATGTAAGTGAGAAGTGTGATTAAAATAATACAAACATATATACAATGTGATAGGGAAAAACATAAGTGTTAATAAAGTGTTAGGGTGTGCCAACCTGAAACAGCCCAGCCACACAAGCACAGGGGGTACTGCATCCCAAACCCACCCTATAAATAATTACAAATATGTCTTGGTCTAATAGCCCAGTGTAAGGCCACATGATAATGGCTCCTACAGCATCTGAGAGCCAGCTTACCTGGAGACACCCCTAGCATTCCAATGGCACTCAGGAGTCAACAATCCCTCCTAATGCTCACCCATCCATGCCTCTCTAACTACAATGCACAGCTTGCCAATAGGAGTGATTGCTGACTCCAGAATGCCATTGGAGAAGCTAGGGGTGTCTCCAGGTAAGCTGGCTCTCAAATGCTTTTGCAGCCATTATCATGTGGCCTTACACTGGACTATTAGACCCAGACATATCTGTAATTATTTATACAGTGGGTTTGGGGTGCTGTACCCCTGTGCTGGTGTGGCTGGGCTGCTTCAGGTTGGCACACCCTAACACTTTATTAACACTTATTTATTTCCCTATCACATTGTATATATTTTGTATTATTTTAATCACACTTCTCACTTACATAGCACTTATGTGTTTCTTATTAACCCCTACTAATTTTCACCTGTGTGCTGCCCTAGGGTGGCCAGCATGTGCTGGCATGATAGGGTCCAGCATCTCGTACCCATACCTAATGTTAGGGACCCCAATAACAGTGACGCCTAGCTGTTCAGCCTGGGGACTTAACCCTGTATCTGCAGATATATGCAACCACTATATCTGTATTATCTGATTATTATGTAGTATTATTTTTAACTCAGGGTGCATTAGTGATAGAAAAAAGTTTTTTTTCTTACTCAGAATTAACCCTCCCTTTTAGCACCTGAGTAACATCACAATCTGGTTGAGCAGCTTGCCAATAAGTGTGCATTGAACACAGCATAGAGTAAGTGCATGTCCAGATACTGTAGCAATGATGATAATTATGGCTGCAGAGGAAGAAACAGTGTGCAGACTGGCCAGTGTAAGACTGGGAGATTAAGGGCTTAATGGGGGGAATACAGAGGTAGAGGCCAATACTTAGAGGTGTGGGCAGTATCCAGAGGGGATGTAGCCAGTTTCCAGAGGGTGTGGCCAGCCACCACATAGGATCATCTAATGATTAGAGAGTGCAAGGGTTTCTTGATATATATACACTATATGGACAAAAGTATTTGGCCACACCTAGTAAGTATTGAATTCGGTGTTTCAATCAGACCCATGCAATAGGTATGTAAAATCAAACATCTAGCCATGCAGTCTCCAATTGCAAACATTTATGATATAAATATGATGCCACCTTTGAAATAAGGCAGTTCATGAAATTTCATCCCTGCTGGATATTCCACAGTCAACTGTAAGTGATATCATTAGAAAGTGGTACAGTAATGTTTAGGAACAACAGCAACTCAGCCATGAAGTGGAAGAGCATGTAAAATCACAGAGTGGGGTCAATCACTGCTAAGGTGCATGGTACATAAAATTCACCAATGCCCTGTTGATGCCATAGCTGAAGAGTTCCCAACTTCCACTGGCATTATTGTAAGCACAAAAACTGTGCGGTGGGAGATTAATGTAATCAGTTTCCATGGCCAAGCAGCTGCATGCAAGCCTCACATTACCAAGTCCAATGCCAAGCATTAGATGGAGTGATTTAAAGCAAACTGGGTTGTGGAGTGGTGGAAACCTGTTCTGTGGAGAGACAAATCATGCTTCTCTGTTTGGCAGTCAGATAGGCAAGTTTGGATTTGGCAGATGCCGGGGGAATGTTACCTGCCTGACTGCATTATGCCAATTGTGATGTTTGCTGGAGGAGGGATAATGGTATAGGGCTGTTTCTGTTTGGGCTAGGCCCCTTATTTCCAGTAAAGGGCAATCTTAATGCTTCAGCATACCAAGACATTTTGGACAATGCTATGATTCCAATTTTGTGGCAACATGACTGTGCCCCAGTGCCCAAAACAAGAACTATAAAAACATGGTTTGGTGTCATGTTTGGTGTCATGTATGTAGAGAGACAGGGCGCCAGTGTAGCTACTGCGTCTATGTCTCTTCTTTGGGATATGAACATATGCAAGGTACTCAGGGTCTTTCACAATGATTGATGCTTGGCTTTCTTTCATACCATGCCTGTGGGAGCATAATTTTTATATACAGTTCTGTAGACACTGCTTCTGCTGAAAAAGCACATGTTCAGGCTGGCACTTTTTAGCACAAGTTTTCTCCACTATGCTATGATTTTCATGCTCATTTTATATCCATTGAACCACAAACATCTATAGGCACCAATTCCAGGGATGCCTCAATTCTGTTTGCAGATCTTGAGAAAGGGCAATGCATTGTCTGCCTATTGTAAAGCCATCAGACACTGGGCTTTAAGTGTTGCATTTGGATATACTGTACCCATCAAATTTGCAACTAGGAGTTTCTTGATGCTGTCATATCCAAATGATCTACCCTTTTCTGCTAGTGTTCCATAGTCTGTGAGTCAGAAGTCATCATCACATATTGTAACATTCCTCTGTGTCGAGGATAAATAGTTGTCAGCACCAGGTACCTGTTGTTATTACACACACTTTCCTTTTGTGAACTGGAGTTTAAATAATTTCTACTCTAGAATACATATAGCTCTGAGTTTTGTCCCTATGTCTGGTATATTCTGTATAACACATCTTGGATTTCTGTGACTTGGTTCCATGTGAATCAGGATTGTCCCAACTTTTGTGCAGTAGCTGTGAGTACTTTATTTCCTATTTCAGTGACTGATATATTATCACACATGTTAAATGTAGTGAACAACTCTTGTGACACATCAGTCAATATACCAGCAATATCTTCTGTGACTGTATGTGAAACTTAAAGTTAACTAATTTTTGCAGTTAAACTCTTCTTTTTCTGTGTAGAATTCACATTAATCAGTTTCCATTTAGAAACCTTGTGTCATATCATATCACTTACATTTTTGGGGGCTTTACATACAGTATTTAGTGTGTAATGCAGTATTCTCAGCACCTAATTCTACTGGTACATGTTCTTGGAACTGAAGCAGTTTTGTCCTAAGAAGCTCTGTAGATGGGTGGTATTCATATGACCGGCGGTCGGGAGACCAACAGTCACATGACCTCCTCCACCATCCCGACCCCTCACTGTCCCGATGGCCAGCACGCCGACCAACAGGTACTATTTCCACTCGTGGGTGTCCACGACACCCATAGAGTGGGAATAGAACCCGTGGCGTCCGCAGGGCGCCACCCAGCCCGCAGCGTGGCGAGTGCAGCGAGCCCGCAAGGGGCTTGCTGCACTTTCCCCTCCCCGCCGGGATCCTGGCGTCGGTATGCTGCCGGGAACCCGGCGTCGGTAAGCTGACCGGCGGTCTCCAGACCGCCGGTCAGCCATACTACACCCCTGTAGATAGCTTAGCTGTTTTCGCTTCTAGAACTACCACTAAGGAAAATAAATCATACAGCATGTCATGTTCTGTAAGGTTGTCATAAAGATCACCTCATCATCATCTTGGATTCCTATAGAGATTATTGCTGATATCTCATATCATATTTAAAATGTAGTCTTTCATACTGTACTGTGCATTCACTCAACTTAGTAGTATACAGTATTCTACTCATGAGATCATGAGTCCCTTAGCTTCATATAATTCCTACAGGGCTGCCCAAGTGCTGACATTTTCCCATGTATGATAGCAGAGTTCACATATAGTACTGTAGCTTTATAAACATGATTGGGATTTGGACTGTCACCTGGGTTATTAGTAACTTTCTTCAACCTCTCACACTTAAGAAGCATTTCCATTACAGCATTCTATGGCATCTGGGGTGTCGAGCTACCCAGGCACATAATCTGTACTATTTTGTGATGTACACAGTTAGTAAATAGTAGACACCGGTGGGAAAAAAAAAGTGTTTTAGACACCCCAGACGGATATACTTAACAAGGACGTTATATTTTATGTAGTGCACAGGTTTTGTACAGCTTTACTCACAGTTAAACAGACAAGTAGTTGAGAAGGAGATGAGCATACAGCTGACCAGCCAGTCATGTATTTAGGAACATACAGTATGTAAGATATCACCGGGTCCCCCACAGAGCTCAGTACTATAAAACCATGTAGTACTGTGGCACTCAACCACAGTGGCAAGAGAGCACTGCACATGTACAGAATAGTTTATTGCAGCAATCTTGGTAAAGGAGCAGATAGTTCAGTTATTAAGAATCATGGAGGTAGCATGGTAACACACTCCACAAATTAACATGAAGCCCCTTCTTTCCACACATGAAGCAGTTCCAGGGATCTTCCTGTATAGCTTTTTGACTAATCCCTGATACAAGCAACTTGTACACAAATTCTACACTTGAACACATGCAGCAGCACCTTTTGTTGCTTCAGTAAATCCTTTCCAGAGCAGCATACTGAAATATAGGTGCTCATCTTAGATATCCCCATCTGGGGAACCAGTCCTATCACATGTGCTAATAGTCCTATATTATAGAGTAAGCGCATTAAAGTGGAAACTAAACTGCTTGAAACAATGCAAAAATCCATGTTGTACTCTTCTGTGCCCTTCAATTAACTGCAAATTGGAATTGCGTATTCTACTACAGTATGTTGTTCGATTTATTTATCTCACTATAAGTATGATGATGCTCTCCTACATCCCCACTACCTAGTTTTATTGAATGACCTATTGTAGTGTCAGATCCAGGTGTTTTTGTGAATCCGTTAACCCGGGACCAACCACAGGTGTAGGTGCTGGGGTATGAAGAAAGCAGGGAGGACGAAGAAAGTTCCGTTTCATATATTTATTAAAAATAACAATTCAGTAAAGAGTTAAATGACAAGTTGTTAATCATCATATTATACTGAAGTATTGCTGGAATGGCAGAAATAATATGCAGGATAAATCTCAAAGACAAATAAAAGAAATGTTCATGGAACTGTATATAAAACAAATTGATGAATAAATGTTGAATTGTCCAAATATAAACAAGCTTTGATGCTGAACTGCAGAATGTGTTTAACTGGGTAATGCAGACATGAAGAATTAACTGTAAGGATTTGCAATGAAGTTTTGAGAGATAACTGAGAGGCTGTGAAGAATTATCCTTGTTATGGTAACATAGAAAATAAAAGTACTTAATTGGGTTACTTGCGGGTTCCGGAGATCACTGTGAAAACTGTAGCAGATGACAAGGTGATTAACGGGTTAAATGCAGAGTAGAACCAACGAACAACTGAGGGTAGTGGAATCCTCCAAACTTTGTATGGTTGAGGGCAGGCAGACAAGGTAACCTCATGCAAGACTCTGGGAATTCAACTGTTTCCAGTAGGTGTGCAATTAACTGACAGCACAGCGGAGAGCCGGTGGATCTTTAGTAGTGAAGGCTGCAGACGGACCTCTGGGAACGGAGGCGATATCTGGACCACGGGAATCACACAGGAATGCACGGAGAGAGCTCAGAGCTAGAGCACAGCATTGATACAACAAAGCACTGGCCCAGAGTAACATAATCCCAGCCTACTTAAAGGCAGCACAAGCACGGGATTGGCTTACACCTGCCCACAGGTGTTTTCACAAGTGCTCTGTATTACCTATTTGGTCTCCAACATGGCCGCCTCCTATACAGCAGACACACCGCAGTGCCTTAGGCCATTTGGTCCCCGCACTCCCAGTTCCCAGACTCTGCATTACCTGTGCCACTGATCACGCTGCGTCCCCACACGGGCGCACAGCACCGCGAGCAACCGCACTGGCAACGGACGAACCCCAGAACCCGCAGAGGTGAGAGACCGGTTCGTGACATGTAGCTTCTACTACTGCCACTGCTTGGCCTCTTAATTTTGGTAAATGTGTAATTTTTCTCATACATTTTTACATCTGGGTGTTACCTACTTGTCCTCACTACAGTAATAATGTTATGTTGTTTACTTTCAAAATAAATCAAGCAACATGTCTGTCATTCAGACAGTGACAGGTTAATTTATTTTAACAAAACAATACATTACATTTCTGGCATTCAGAAAGTAGCTTAGCAGCAACAGGCTGCAGTTTTATATGATCTAAAAGGTTTAGAGAAATATTCCAGAGGTGCAAAGAGCAACTGAGATCACATATACCCCCAATAGAAATGTTTCTCCGCACTTCCAATTAAACAGACTTTACACAATAGTATGTATTAGGTGCAATTACAGTGATAAATACAAATTAATAACTTCCTTTTGTAATGAGAGTCTTTGGTCAAAGGAATTTTACTGCAGTTTCTCCAATTCTTTGTGGTCATCAAACCATTCCCATGAATAAGGTATACATGTCTGCAAGAAGGAGAAAAACAAACATCATGGTGTAGTATGTCTCAACATTCATAAGTCATTTGCCTTTATAAGTTCTTAATTAGATGTCTAGAATTCTTCAATAATTCCCACTGAGCTTCAATGGTTGCATACCGTACTCACTGAATAGTAGCAGTAGTAGTAGTAGTAGTAGTAGTAGTAGTAGCAGCAGTATAAGTAGTAGTAGTAGTAGTAGTAGTGGTAGTAGTAGTAGTAGAAGTAGTAGTAGTATTAATAATAGTAGCAGTATTATTATTATTATTATTTGTAGTAGTAGTAGTAGTAATAGTAGTATTAACATCATCATCATTCTCATAATTTTCAAACATGGGCAAATGAAGATTTAACAATTTTGTAATGAGCGAGACACATTTAAGAGAACATACAGTATGTCTTCTTATTTCATATATGATATACTGTAGAATTTCTTAATTTAATATTTTAACTTCTCTACTGTATGTTGCCTTCTTGGTTCATATTTGATGTACAGTAGCACTTCCTTCATTTATTATTGTAACTTCCCTATGTTGTTTTATAAAGCTTTTTTTTATACAGCTTTTAAATAAATTAGTCTTCCAAAGGGGTTGTGTTTTTCTTTTCCTGTTTTTCAAAGGATAGTTTACATACTTTGTTCTCAGTTTATTTTATAGGGGAAATGGAGTAGGCAAATAAAATACACATAATTATTTTTATACAGTCACATACTTTTTATAGCGTGTGAACTATATCATGAAGAAATAATGTTGGAGTTTGACATTCTACATATTTCAATAATTTTGCAAAGTATAACAAGTTGGATATTTTAATCAGCTTCAGTTATCTTTCAAACCTATTTTTACATATGTGCTTTGTTTACACCAGTAATAAAAGATTTACAAATCACTCAGCTGTAAATAAAACTTTTGGAATGATGTTACAAATCATTCTGAAATCACAGGTTATTTGCTTATGTATGCTGCTAATCAAATGCTTATAACAAAATACGCACCAGGGTTGTTAATAAAAAAATATGACAAATGGCTGATTTTGCATATTATTGCTATTATTGGCTTTGTAGTCTGACAGCCTGAGAGCTTCCTCTACATGGCAGGATATTTGTATACTGTACTACTTCCATGCCAAAGAATTGCTGATTGTGGAGAATTCAAGTGATCTTCCTGTGCATAAATTAAGTACATTGCCTGTTTTGTAATAACTGAAGTAAAAAGTGACTGATCAGGTTGTGAAATTACTCCTGCTACAAATAAATGAATGGCTTGCCTCTTGGTAATTAGATGGCCCTGTGAGACCAGTTGGAAAACCAACAGTGTTCCAAAATATATTATACCCAGAGTTATTTTTACAAACATATTATTTAGAGTTGTTTGTTTTCTCCAAAGATAGTGAATAAGGGAGATAAATAAAGAATACAGAGATGTCTAATAAATGTATTTCCTCTTTCCTTGACTTCATTTAAATATATACTTGCACAAGGCAAAACCTATCTTTTCAAAGATGGGCTGCAGCGTGACTACCTAGTGCAGGGGTTGGGCCGCTAAGCATATATAAACATACATTTGAAGTTGTATGTACTATATGTGTTGGCAGTGTATCCAGGGTCGGCAGCAGTGCTGTATACCACAGCTGACATGCAGAACCTGCTAATTAAATACAGGGTTATTCAAAAGTCACAGTACACCCTTTTATTTCAAAAACTGTGAAGGAAATGGGAAAACTGAATACTCCAGTAAGGTATGGGTGAGGTGGGCTATCTTTTAGGGTATTTACTGAACATGGGCGCCATCTTGAAATCAGCCATTAATCTAGGTCAGTTTTTTCAAATGGAAAGGGCATCGTGTAACATGTCAAACAACAATAGAATTTGCTGAAAAGTTTATTGCGGCAAATAAATATGAAATAGCAGTTACGGTTCAAAAGTTACAACACTTTTTGGAATTACAGGCTGAACTGTCCTCCATAAAGTACAGTCATTTAATTTGTTCAACATGTTGTCCCACTTGGTCAACACAAATTTGATGAAGATACAGTACCTTTGAGTTTCTGAAAGTTGAGCTACCTAGATGTCCTATCATCTATACGATCCCAGAAATACACAAGACCTTAATTCAACCACCTGGGTGGCATATCATAGCTGCCGAAGGTTTAATCCTACAACCAATAGCTCAATATATTGAACAGACACTACAACCTTTTGTCTGTATGAGTGGCAGTTATATCAGAGACACTGTTCCTGCAGCAGTTGAGGCACATTGAAGTACCTATCAAAGACATATATCTAGCTACCATGGACATACAGTCATTATATACTGTAATCCCTCATCAGAAGGGCCTTTATGCACTAAGAATAACATAAATTAAAGGCTCCAATTTAGTTATACCCACCGAATACCTACTGGAGTTAACTAATCTCATATTGAGTTTAAATAATTTCAGATATAAAGATTTATACTTTATCCAATAATCCGAAACAGCAATGGTTTCTAATTTGACACCCTCCTATGCCAATATCTATATGACCCAATTCGAGAATAGACATATCCTCCCTAAATATGGCTCTAAGATATGTTTCTATAAGCATTTCATAGACAACGTATTTGTTGTGTGGGTTGACACCAAGGAATCGTTTGTCGAGATGGTGAAGTCAATCAACCAGTTAAATTGTCCTATTAAATTTATGTATGAGATCTCAAGTCAGCAAATTAATTTCTTGGATGTTACAAACAATAACCATAGCGGTAAATTGATAACTTCCTTATACAGAAAATCCACAGACAGAAATACGACATTGCTTACTAACAGTTTTCACCTGCTTGCACTCAAGCACAACCTACCTGTCTCTCAATTGCTGAGGGTTATGTGTATCAACACTGATGAACAGACCAGGGAAGTTCAATTAAATGAAATTATAGTGAGATTCAGCAACAGAGGGTATACACCCAAGTGATACGGAAATGCCTCCAAAAAGCAAGAAATATATTTGCTGGAACCAGTTTAAAGAGAACCACTAATAAGTACTGAATGATTTATTCTAAGAAGTTTGATAACTACTCGCAATTTACTCAGAAAACACTACGTAAATATTG
The DNA here is from genome assembly GCF_028390025.1 of Pseudophryne corroboree. NCBI lineage: Eukaryota > Metazoa > Chordata > Amphibia > Anura > Myobatrachidae > Pseudophryne > Pseudophryne corroboree. The sequence goes on from NC_086448.1 coordinate 485,548,088, forward strand.
GCCAATCCTGTCATCTGACCCTACATTACCTTTCGCTCACATGGGTCCACCTATGATGGCCAACAGCAGCGGAACCAACCTCAAACAGATACTTATGAGACCTTCACTTACACCAGAAGCCATGCCCAGTACTGCTCAAATTATGCGTAGCAAACCAAGTTGCTTTCATGTGGCAATTGCACTACCTGTAGATACATATTAACTTGTCGTTCATTTCCACATCCCCACTCAGGGAAGAATATTAAAATTAAGTATCACCTTCATTGCAAGCTAGCTTTTGTGATTTACTTACTCACTTGCCCTTGTGTGCTCTATAATGTAGGGTTAACATCAAGGTGTTTTAGGGGTTGCATGGTGAATAATCGTACAACTATCAGGGTGTACCTCCAGACGGGGGTAACAGATAAGCCTGTGGCTCGGCATTATATTGTAAGTGGACATAATGTCTCTAATCTGAAATGCATGCTCATTGATTGGGTCCCACCATTACTAACAGGAGTGGACCAATTATTAGATTTGAAGAATCGTGAAAGCTTCCGGATCTCACATCTAAACATGGTATCACCCAAGGGACTCAATGAGTATAATTCAATTACCATTTTTCTCTGAACTTTGCTCTGAGTTTGCTCATTTTTTTGACTGTGAATTACTCTGATTTGTGTTCTCTATTTATTTATTATTCATGGCTTTACATTTAGCATATTGTATGTAATAATATGTATTAAGTATATCTGGTGTTTGATATGCACTGTATAATGGGGGTCATGCCGAGTTGATCGCACATAGCAACTTTTTGCTGCTCATGCGATCAACTAGACGCCACCTATGGGAGAGTCTATTTTAGCATAGCAGGGCTGCGAAAGCATGTGCAGCCCTGCTATGCTAAAAAAGTTTCATGTAAAACAAGACCAGCCCTACACTTACTTATCATTTGCGACGGATCCGGCGATGCAGGTCACGGATTTGACGTCAGACATCTGCTCCCAAAACACCTGGACACGCCTGCGTTCGCTGGACAACTCCCGGAAAATGGTTAGTTGACGCCCTGACACGCCTTCCTCCTGTCAATACTCTTGCAGTCGCCGCTGCGACTGCTTTCCTTGTTCCCAGCGGCATTGCCCAACGACAGCCGTTGCCGGGCAACAACACGTGTGCGCAATGTGCACGCCACGCATGCGCAGTTCCAACCCGGTCACACCGCTGCGAAGAAGTGCAGTGTGTGATCAGGTCGGAATGACCCCCATTGTCTCCTTGATAGATCTTTTTTGATAGCGGTAAACACAGTCTTGAACTGATATATCTTAAATCTTTACATTTTATATCTTGACAGATTAATTGTGCTGGGATTTTTATTTACTTTACTGTTTCATTTCATTTATTGTTTCATTGTATATGTGTCTCATTTATATTTCCCAGGTCCTTTGTACATCCATTTGTTCATTAGTCCCTAGCATTTAGTGTTAATGGACTAGTCATATACTTTCATGTATATTCCACAGTTATGGTTGTATGTGTTTAGGAGTTACTATAATTTCTCCACCCACAACAGTCCCAGTGGTTTTTTGTTTGTTGTTTGGTGTTGACATGTTTTTGTATAATTGCATGAATTAGCCCAATCTCCAGTAGCCTGATTGCCCGTTGCATGGTTGCCTGGTTACTCTTAGTTGATCTTGAGGCGTGTCCTACACGCAGCATGGCTCCCATCTGGGACTCCTATGATGCTATGGTTGAACTGGGTTGATTGTGGCACTTGGAGCGTAAGCCACTTCTATCTTCCTGTAGGTGGCTGCATTTCCACATACACTAATGCTGTATGGATGTTTCTCCTGTATTTTTTAATCCTGCTTTGGTTGATATACTGTAGGCAGTGACCATGGGTATTGTTGGCTTTTATGTTATCTTCATGTGCTTATTGGCATTGGGTGCTGTCACTGACGGAGTTTCCAGTGGCACCCTGCACTACCGGATTCAGTGTATATAATAGAGATGAGCGGCGGTCACTTTTTGTGTTTTATGTTTTGGTTTTGGTTCTATTTCCCCGCTTGTGTTTTGCTTTTGGATTGGTTTTGCCAAAACCACCCTTTAGTGTTTTGGTTTTGGTTTTAGATCTGGATGATTTAAAAAAAAAAAAACGGCTAAAATCACAGAATTTGGGGGTAATTTTGATCCTTAATAACAGTAAACTCAATAATATCCATTTCCAATCATTTTCAGTCTATTCTGAGCACCTCACAATATTGTTTTTAGGCCAAAAGGTTGCACAGAGGTTGCTGGATGACTAAGCTAAGCAGCACAAGTGTGCGGCACAAACACCTGGCCCAACTAGGAGTGGCACTGCAGTGTCAGACAGGAGGGCAGATATAAAAAAGGCCCCAAACAGCACATGATGCAAAGAAGTAAAAGATGTGCACTGAGATTGCTGTATGACTAAGCCAAGCGACACAATTGTGCGGCACAAACACCTGGCCTATCTAGGAGTGACACTGCAGTGTCAGACAGGATGGCACTTTTCAAAAACTAGGCCCCAAACAGCACCTCATGCAAAGATGTAGAAGAGGTGCAATGAGGTAGTTGAATGACTAAGCCAAGTGACAGAAACAGTTGGTCCATCAAGGAATGGCACTGCAGTGGCAGACAGGAGGGCAGATATAAAAAAAGGCCAAAAACAGCACATGATGCAAAGAAGAAAAAAAGATACACAAGGTTGCTGTATGACTAAGCGAAGCGACACAACCACCTGACCCATATAGTAGTGTCACGCAGTGGCTGAATGTCGAGAGTGGGCCACAATTGTTCGGTCCACTGACAGCATCTACAGCATGGCCCTGTCATTTTTAAAAAATTCTGCAATTAGTGGACTTATACGGCAGTACCCCAGGACTAATACAGCAGTACCCCTGGACTCATACAGCAGTGTCAGACAGGATGGTACTTTTCAAAAACTAGGCCCTAAACAGCACCTCATGCAAAGATGTCAAAGAGGTTTAATGAGGTAGCTGTATGACTAAACCAAGTGACACAAACAATTCCCACTGGAATTATTTGTCCAAATCACTAGAATAATGTTCTGGTTTTGGTTTTTTGATCTGGATGATTTTTTAAAAAAAAACATAAAAACAGCTAAAATCACAGAATTTTGGGGTAATACTGATCCTATGGTATTATTAACCTCAATAACATTCATGTCCAGTCTATTCTGAACACCTCACACATCATAATATTGTTTTTAGGCCAAAAGGTTGCACCAAGGTGGCTGTATGATTAAGCTAAGTGACACAGGTGTGTGGAACAAACAACTGGCCCATCTAGGAGTGGCACTGCAGTGTCAGACATGATGGCAGATGTAAAAAATAGGCCCAAAACATCACATGATGCAAAGAAGAAAAAGAGGTGCACCGAGGTTGCTGTATGACTAAGCTAAGCGACATAACCACCTGGCCCATCTAGTAGTGGCATGCAGTGGCTTAATGTCGAAAGTGGCCAGCAAGTTTTCAGTCCACTGACAGCATCTCCTGCATGCCCCTGTCATTTTTCAAAAATTCTGCAATTGGTGGACTTATACAGCAGTACCCCATTACTAATACAGCAGTACTCCTGGACTTATACAGCAGTGTCAGACAGGATGGCACTTTAAAAAACGATGCCCCAAACAGCACATGATGCAAAGATGAAAAAGAGGTGCACCAAGGTTGCTGTATGACTAAGCTAAGCGACACAAGTGTGCTGCAGAAACATCTGGACCATCCAGGAGTGACACTGCAGTGTCAGACAGGAGGGCAAATATAAAAAAGGCCCCAAACAGCACATCATGCAAAGATGTAAAAGAGGTGCAATGAAGTAGCTGTATGACTAAGCTAAGTGACACAAACAATTGGCCCATCTAGGATTGGCACTGCAGTGTCAGACAGGAGGGCAGATATAAAAAGAGGCCCCAAACAGCACAACTTGCAAAGATGTAAAAGAGGTGCAATGAGGTAGCTGTATGACTAAGCTAAGCGACACAAACAATTTTCCCATCTTGGAGTGGCATTGCAGTGTCAGACAGGATAGCACTTAAAAAAAATAGTGCACTAACAGCACATCATGCCAAGAAGTAAAAGAGGGCAATGAGGTAGCTATATGACTAAGCTAAGTGACACAAGTGTGCGGCACAAACACCTGGCCCATCTAGGAGTGGCACTGCAGTCCCACTGCACTAATGGCGGATACCAGACACACGTTTAGCACCAGCATAGTTGTTATGGCCACAGTAATCTGCTTTGCAACACGGTAAATATATATATGGTAGTATCACTGGAATTATATGGCAGTACCACTGGACATATACGTCAGTATCACTGGAATTATATGGCAGGATCACTGGACTTGTACGCCAGTACCACTGGAATTATATGTCAGGATCACTGGAATTATACGGCAGGATCACTGAAGTTATACGGCAGGATCACTGTTATGATATGGCAGGATCACTGGAATTATATGGCAGGATCACTGGAATGATATGCCAGTACCGTTGGACATATACGGCAGTATCAATGGACATAGAGGCAGTATCACTGGAATTATATGGCAGTATGACTGGACTGGAGTTATACGCCAGTACCACTGGACATATATGGCAGTATAAATGGACATACACGGCAGTATCACTGGATATATATGGCAGTATCAATGGACATATACGGCAGTATCACTGGACATGTATATGGCAGTATCACTGGACTGGATTTATATGCCAGTACCACTGGAATTATACGGCAGGATCACTGGAATTATACAACAGGACCACTGGATTTATATGGCAGGATCACTGGAATTATATGGCAGGATCACTGGAATTATATGGCAGTACCGTTGGACATATACGGCAGTATCAATGGACATAGAGGCAGTATCACTGGAATTATATGGCAGTATGACTGGACTGGACTTATACGCCAGTACCACTGGACATATATGGCAGTATAAATGGACATACACGGCAGTATCACTGGATATATATGGCAGTATCAATGGACATATACGGCAGTATCACTGGACAAGTATATGGCAGTATCACTGGACTGGATTTATATGCCAGTACCACTGGAATTATACGGCAGGATCACTGGAATTATACAACAGGATCACTGGATTTATATGGCAGGATCACTGGAATTATACGGCAGGATCACTGGAATAATACTTCAGGATAACTTGAATTATACGGCAGTACCGCTGGACATATATACGGCAGTATCAATGGACATACTGTATACGGCATTATCACTGGACATATACAGCAGTATCACTGGACTGGACTTATACACCAGTACCACTGGAATTATATGGCAGGATCACTGGTATTATATGGCAGGATCACTAGAATTATACGGCAGTACCACTGGACATATACGTTAGTATCAATGGACATATATACGGCAGTATCAATGGACATATATAGCAGTATCAATGGTCATATACGGCAGTATCACTGGACATGTATACGGCAGTATCACTGGACTGGATTTATATGCCAGGATCACTGGAATTATACGTCAGGATCACTGGAATTATATGGCTGGATCACTGGAATTATAGGGCAGTACCTCTGGACAAATAAGGCAGTATCAATGGACATATACGGTAGTATCACTGGACTGGATTTATATGCCAGTACCACTGGAATTGTACTGCAGGATCACTGGATTTATATGACAGTACCACTGGAATTATACGGCATAATCACTGGAATTATACGGCAGGATCAATGGAATTATACGACTCTACCACTGGACATATACGGCAGTATCAGGACATATATGGCAGTATCACTGGACATATACGTCAGTTTCACTGTACTGGATTTATATGCCAGTACTGTACCACTGGAATTCAAAAGCAGGATTACTGGAACTATATAGAATATCACTGGAATTACACAGCAGGATCACTGCAAATATATGGCAGTACCGCTAAACATATACAGCAATATCAATGGACATATATGGCAGTATCACTGGACATATACGGCAGTATCACTGGACTGGACTTATATGCCAGGACCACTGGAATAATACGGCAGGATCACTGGATTTATTAGTCAGTACCACTGGAATTTTATGGCATTATTACTGGAATTATATGGCAGGATCACTGGAATTATACGGCAGTACTGCTACACATATATGTCAGTATCAATGGACATATATACAGCAGTATCACTGGACATATATATGGCAGTATCACTGGACTGGTCTTATATGCCAGAACTGTACCACTGGTATTGTACAGCAGGATCACTGGCATTATACGGCAGGATCACTAGAATTATACAGCAGGATCACTGTAATTATACGGCAGTATCAATGGACATATACGGCAGTATCACTGGAATAATACAGCAGTATCAATGGACATATAAGACCGTATCACTGGTCTGGATTTATGCACCAGTACCACTGGAATTATACAGCAGGATCACAGAAATTAAACTGCAGGATCACTGGACACATAAGGCAGTATCAATGGACATCTACAGCAGTATCACTGGACATACAGTATATTGCAGTATCACTGGACTGGTTTTATACGCCAGTACCGTTGGACATATACAGCAGGATCACTGGAATTATACGTCAGGATCACTGGAATTATATGGCAGGATCACTGGAATTATATTGCAATACCGCTGGACAAATACGGCAGTATCAGGATATATACGACAGTAACACTTGACATATACGGCTAGTATGCCAGCACTGTACCACTGGAATTCTACAGCAGGATTACTGGAATTATACAGAAGGATCACTGGAATTATACAGCAGCATCACTGGAATTATAAGGCAGTACCGCTGGACATATACGGCAGTATCAATGGACATATATGGCAGTATTACTGCACATATACGTCTGTAGCACTGGACTAGACTTATTTGCCTGTACCACTGGAATAAAATGGCAGGATCACTGGAAACATACGGCAGTATCAATGGACATATATGGTAAAATCAATGGACATATACGGCAGTACCGCTGGACATATACGGCAGTATCAATGGACATATACGGCAGTACTGCTGGACATATACAGCAGTATCAATGGACATATACGGCAGTATCAATTTATATATATGGCAGAATCACTGGACATATACGGCAGTATCACTGGACTGGATTTATAAGCCAGTACCACTGGAATTATATGGCAGGATTACTGGAATTATACAGCAGGATCACTGGAATTATATGGCAGTACCGCTGGACATACACAGCAGTATCTATGGACATATACGACAGTACCGCTGGCTTTATACGGCAGTATCAATGGACATATATGGCAGTAACAATGGAAATATATGTCAGTACCACTGGACATATATGGCCGTATCACTTGTCTGGATTTATGCACCAGTCTCAGGAATTATACGGCATTATCACTGGAATTATACTGCAGGATCACTGGAATTATACGGCACTACCACTGGACTTGTACGGCAGTATCAATTGACATATACGGCAGTATCACCGGACATATATTGCAGTATCAATGGTCGTATATGGCAGTATCACTGGACATATATGGCAGTATCACTGGACTGGACCTATACGCCAGTACCACTGGACATATACGGCAGTATCAATGGACATATACAGCAGTATCACTGGATAGATATATGGCAGTATCACTAAACTGGATTTATACGCCAGTACCACTGTACATATATGGCAGGATCACTGGAATTATACGACAAGATCACTGGAATTATGTGGCAGGATCACTGGAATTATAGGGCAATACCGCTTTACAAATACAGCAGTATCAATGGACATATATGGCAGTATCAATGGACATATACGGCAGTATCACTGGATATATACGGCAGTATCACTGGATTGGTCTTATACGCCAGTACTAGTGGACATATACAACAGGATCCCTGGAATTATATGACAGGATCACTGGAATTATAGGGCAATACCGCAGGACAAATACGGCAGTATCAATGGATATATACGGTAGTATCACTGGACATATACGGCAGTATCACTGGACTGGATTTATATGCCAGTACTACTGGAATTATATGGCAAGATCACTGGATTCATAGGTCAGTACCACTGGAATTTTATGGCATTATTACTGGAATTATACGGCAGGATCACTGGAATTATACGGCAGTACCGCTGCACATATACGTCAGTATCAATGAACATATATACAGCAGTATCACTGGACATATATATGGCAGTATCACTGGACTGGATTTATATGCCAGTACTGTACCACTGGAATTATACAGCAGGATCACTGTTATTATACGGCAGTATCAATGGACATATACGGCAGTATCACTGGAATAATACAGCAGTATCAATGGACATATAAGGCCGTATCACTGGTCTGGATTTATGCGCCAGTACCACTGGAATTATACTGCAGGATCACTGGACATATAAGGCAGTATCAATGGACATATACAGCAGTATCACTGGATATAAATTGCAGTATCACTGGACTGGTCTTATACGCCAGTACCGTTGGACATATACAGCAGGATCACTGGAATTATACATTAGGATCACTGGAATTATATGGCAGGATTACTGGAATTATATTGCAATGCTGCTGGACAAATACGGCAGTATCAGGACATATACGACAGTAACACTTGACATATACAGCAGTATCACTGGACTGGACTAATAGGCCTGTACTGTACCACTGGAATTCTACAGAAGGATCACTGGAAATATACAGCAGCATCACTGGAATTATAAGGCAGTACCGCTGGACATATACAGCAGTATCAATGGACATATATGGCAGTATCATTGGACATATACACCAGTATCACTGGACTGGACTTATTTGCCTGTACCACTGGAATAAAACGGCAGGATCACTGGACACATACGGCAGTATCAATGGACATATATGGTAAAATCAATGGCCATATACGGCAGTACCGCTGGACATATACGGCAGTATCACTGGACATATACGGCAGTATCACTGGACTGGATTTATAAGCCAGTACCACTGGAATTATACGTCAGGATCACTGGAATTATATGGCAGTACCGCTGGACATACACAGCAGTATCAATGGACATTTATTCGGCAGTACCGCTGGACTTATACGGCAGTATAAATGGACATATATGGCAGTATCAATGGAAATATATGTCAGTATCAATGGACATATAAGACTGTATCACTGGTCTGGATTTATGCACCAATACCACTGGAATTATACAGCAGGATCACAGGAATTAAACTGCAGGATCATTGGACATATAAGGCAGTATCAATGGACATATACAGCAGTATCACTGGACATACAGTATATTGCAGTATCACTGGACTGGTTTTATACGCCAGTACCGTTGGACATATACAGCAGGATCACTGGAATTATACGTCAGGATCACTGGAATTATATGGCAGGATCACTGGAATTATATTGCAATACCGCTTGACAAATACGGCAGTATCAGGACATATACGACAGTAACACTTGACATATACGGCTAAAATGCCAGCACTGTACCACTGGAATTCTACAGCAGGATTACTGGAATTATACAGAAGGATCACTGGAATTATAAGGCAGTACCGCTGGACATATACGGCAGTATCAATGGACATATATGGCATTATCACTGGACATATACGTCAGTATCACTGGACTGGACTTATTTGCCTGTACCACTGGAATAAAACGGCAGGATCACTGGACACATACGGCAGTATCAATGGACATATATGGTAAAATCAATGGACATATACAGCAGTACCGCTGGACATATACGGCAGTATCAATGGACATATACGGCAGTACTGCTGGACATATACAGCAGTATCAATGGACATATACGGCAGTATCAATTTATATATATGGCAGTATCACTGGACATATACGGCAGTATCACTGGACTGGATTTATAAAACAGGACACACTGGAATTATACGGCAGGATTACTGGAATTATATGGCAGGATCACTGGAATTATATGGCAGTACCGCTGGACATACACAGCAGTATCTATGGACATACAGTATACGGCAGTACCGCTGGACTTTTACAGTAGTATCAATGGACATATATGGCAGTATCAATGGAAATATATGTCAGTACCACTGGACATATATGGCCGTATCACTTGTCTGGATTTATGCGCAAGTCTCAGGAATTATACGGCAGGATCACTGGAATTATACTGCAGGATCAATGGACATATAAGGTAGTATCAGTGGACATATACAGCAGTATCACTGGACATATATGGTGGTATCACTGGACTGGATTTATATGCAAGGACCACTAGAATTATACGGCAGGATCACTGGAATTATACAGCAGGATCACTGGAATTATACGGCACTACCACTGGACTTGTACGGCAGTATCAATTGACATTAACGGCAGTATCACTGGACATATATTGTAGTATCAATGGTCGTATATGGCAGTATCACTGGACATATATGGCAGTATAACTGGACTGGACTTATACGCCAGTACCACTGGACATATACAGCAGTATCAATGGACATATACAGCAGTATCACTGGATAGATATATGGCAGTATCACTAAACTGGATTTATACACCAGTACCGCTGCACATATATGGCAGGATCAATGGAATTATATGACAAGATCACTGGAATTATGTGGCAGGATCACTGGAATTATAGGGCAATACCGCTTTACAAATACGGCAGTATCAATGGACATATATGGCAGTATCAATGGACATATACGGCAGTATCACTGGATATATACGGCAGTATCACTGGACTGGTCTTATACACCAGTACCAGTGGACATATACAGCAGGAACCCTGGAATTATATGACAGGATCACTGGAATTATAGGGCAATACCGCTGGACAAATACGGCAGTATCAATGGACATATACGGTAGTATCACTGGACATATACGGCAGTATCACTGGACTGGATTTATATGCCAGTACTACTGGAATTATACGGCAGGATCACTGGATTTATACGTCAGTACCACTGGAATTTTATGGCATTATTACTGGAATTATACGGCAGGATCACTGGAATTATATGGCAGTACCGCTGCACATATACATCAGTATCAATGAACATATATACAGCAGTATCACTGGACATATATATGGCAGTATCACTGGACTGGATTTATATGCCAGTACTGTACCACTGGAATTATACAGCAGGATCACTGTAATTATACGGCAGTATCAATGGACATATACGGCAGTATCACTGGAATAATACAGCAGTATCAATGGAAATATAAGGCCGTATCACTGGTCTGGATTTATGCGCCAGTACCACTGGAATTATACTGCAGGATCACTGGACATATAAGGCAGTATCAATTGACATATACAGCAGTATCACTGGATATATATTGCAGTATCACTGGACTGGTCTTATACGCCAGTACCGTTGGACATATACAGCAGGATCACTGGAATTATACATTAGGATCACTGGAATTATATGGCAGGATTACTGGAATTATATTGCAATGCTGCTGGACAATTACGGCAGTATCAGGACATATACGACAGTAACACTTGACATATACGGCAGTATCACTGGACTGGACTAATATGCCAGTACTGTACCACTGGAATTCTACAGCAGGATTACTGGAATTATACAGAAGGATCACTGGAATTATACAGCAGCATTACTGGAATTATAAGGCAGTACCGCTGGACATATATGACAGTATCAATGGACATATATGTCAGTATCATTGGACATATACACCAGTATCACTGGACTGGATTTATTTGCCTATACCACTGGAATAAAACGGCAGGATCACTGGACACATACGGCAGTATCAATGGACATATATGGTAAAATCAATGGACATATACGGCAGTACCGCTGGACATATACGGCAGTATCACTGGACATAAACGGCAGTATCACTGGACTTGATTTATAACCCAGTACCACTGGAATTATACGGCAGTATTACTGGAATTATACGGCAGGATCACTGGAATTATATGGCAGTACCGCTGGACATACACAGCAGTATCAATGGACATATATACGGCAGTACCGCTGGACTTATACGGCAGTATAAATGGACATATATGGCAGTATCATTGGAAATATATGTCAGTATCACTGGACATATACAGCCATATAACTTGTCTGGATTTATGCACCAGTCTCTGGAATTATACGGCAGGATCACTGGAATTATACTGCAGGATCACTGTACATATAAGGTAGTATCAGTTGACATATACAGCAGTATCACTGGACATATATGGCGGTATCACTGGACTGGATTTATACGCAAGGACCACTAGAATTATATGGCAGGATCACTGGAGTTATTCAGCAGGATCACTGGAATTATACGGCACTACCACTGGACTTGTACGGCAGTATCAATTGACATATACGGCAGTATCACCGGACATATATTGCAGTATCAATGGTCATATACGGCAGTATCACTGGACATATATGGTAGTATCACTAGACTGGATTTATACGCCAGTACCGCTGTACATATATGGCAGGATTACTTAAATTATACGACAATATCACTGGAATTATGTGGCAGGATCACTGGAATTATAGGGCAATACCGCTTTACAAACACGGCAGTATCAATGGACATATATGGCAGTATCAAAGGACATAAATGGCAGTATCACTGGATATATACGGCAGTATCACTGGACTGGTCTTATACGCCAGTACCACTGGACATATACAGCAGGATCACTGGAATTATACGACAGGATCACTGAAATTATATTGCAGGATCACTGTAATTATAGGGCAATACCGCTGGACAAATACGGCAGTATCAATGGACATATACGGCAGTATCACTGGACATATACGGCAATATCACTAGACTGGAATTATACTCCAGTACTACTGGAATTATACAGCACAATCACTGGAACTATACAGCAGGATCACTTGAATTATACGGCAGGATCACTGGCTACATACGACAGTATCAATGGCTTTATACAGCAGTATCACTGTACATATATGGCAGTATCACTGGACTGGACTTATATGCCAGTACCACTGATATTATACGGCAGGATCACTGGACTGATACATCATTACCACTGGAATTATATGGCAGGATCACTGGAATTATACGGCAGTACCGATGGACATATTCGGCAGTATCAGGACATACAGTATACGGCAGTAACACTGGACACATACGGCAGTATCACTGGACTGGACTTATATGCCAGTACTGTACCACTGGAATTCTAAAGCAGGATCACTGGAATTATTAGGAAGGTTCACTGGAATTATACAGCAGCATCCCTGGAATTATACAGCAGTACCGCTGGACATATACAGCAGTATCAATGGACATATATGGCAGTATCACTGGATATATACGGCAGTATCAATGGACTGGACTTATTTGCCAGTACCACTGGAATTATATGGCAGGATCACTGGATTTACATGCTAGTACCACTGGAATCATATGGCATTATCTCTGGAATTATACGGTAGGATCACTGGAATTATACAGCAGTACCGCTGGACATATACAACAGTATCATTGGACATATATACGGCAGTATCACTGGACATATATATGGCAGTATCACTGGACTGGATTTATATGCCAGTACTGTACCACTCGAATTCTACAACAGGATCACTGGAATTATATGGCAGGATCACTGGAATTATACAGCAGGATCACTGGAATTATACGGCAGTGTCATCAATGGACATACAGTATTCGGCAGTATCAATGGAATTATACAGCAGTACCAATGGACATATACGGACGTATCACTGGTCTGGATTTATGCACCAGTACCACTGGAATTATACGGCAGGATCATTGGAATTATACTGCAGAATCACTGGACATATAAAGCTGTATCAATAGACTTATACAGCAGTATCACTGGACATTTATGGCAGTATCACTGGACTGGATTCATATGCCATTACCACTGGAATTATATGACAGGATCACTGGAATTATACAGCAGGATCACTGGAATTATATGGCAGTACCACTGGACATATACAGCAGTTTCAATGGACATATACGGCTGTATCACTGGACATATATATGGAAGTATCACTGGACTGGTCTTATACGTCAGTACCGTTGGACATATATACGGCAGAATCAATGGACATATATGGCAGTATTAATGGTCATATATGGCAGTATCACTGGACATATACGGCAGTATCACTGGACTGGACTTATACGCCAGTACCACTGGACATATACGGCAGTATCAATGGACATATACGGCAGTATCACTGGACATATATATGGCAGTATGACTGGACAGGACTTATACGCCAGTACCGCTGGACATATACGGCAGTATCAATGAACATATACGGCATTATCACTGGTCATATATGGCAGTATCAATGGACATATATGACAGTATCACTGGACATATATAAGGCAGTATCACTGGACTGGACTTATACACCAGTACCACTGGAATTATATGGAAGAATCACTGTAACTATACAGCAGGATAACTGGAATTATACGGCAGGATCACTGGAATTATAAATCAGGATCACTGGAATTATATGACAGTACCATTGGACAAATACGACAGTATCAATGGACATATATGGCAGTATCAATGGACATATATGGCAGTAACACTTGACATATAAGACAGTATCACTGGACTGGATTTATATGCCAGTACCACTGGAATTATACGGCAGAATCACTGGATTTATACGCCAGTACTACTGGAATAATACGCCAGGATCACTAGAATTATATGGCAGGATCACTGGCATTATACTGCAGTACCGCTGGACATGTATGGCAGTATCACTGGACATATACGGCAGTATCACTGGACTGGATTTTTATGCCAGTACTACTGTACCACTGGAATTCTACAGCAGGATCGCTGGATTATACGTCAGGATCACTGGAATTATACGACAGGATCACTGGAATTATACGGCAGTACCGCTGGACATATATGGCAGTATCAATGGACATATACGGCAGTATAAATGGACATATATGGCAGTATTACTGGACATATAAGACAGTATTACTGGACATATACAGCAGCACAGGGACACCACCACTGGACTGATGCAGGACAACACTGCAATGGACTGGACTTATGCAGCAGCACTGGACATATAGCAGCAGAGAACACCACCTCTGTGACTGGACTAATGCAGCACAAGACACTACCACTGTACTGATGCAGGACATCACAGCACCACTGCAATGGACTAGACATAAACAGCAGCTCCTGACATATGGCAGCACAAGACACCACCACTGTGACTGGACTGATGCAGCACAATACACCACTGGACTGATGCAGCACAACACAGCACCACTGGACTGGACTTATATAGCAGCACTGGACATATGGCAGCAGAGGACACTACCACTGTGACTGGACTGATGCAGCACAATACACCACTGGACTGATGCAGCACAACACAGCACCACTGGACTGGACTTATATAGCAGCACTGGACATATGGCAGCAGAGGACACAACCACTGTGACTGGACTGATGCAGCACAAGATACTAACAATGAACTGATGCAGGACACTGAGGATGGAGACACGTCCTCTCTCTACATTCTCCAGTGCCGGAGTAAAAATGCAGCGGCATTTAAGGACTGGGTTAAAGGTCAAAACAATTTCTGTATTTTATTTCATCTACGTTTTGGGGTGTCACCCCCTTCCTCAGGATAACAACACACACTACAAAAATGAAATTTATACATTACCGTCCTCCTCCCTTTCCGCAGCAACTCCCACCCGTCCTCCAAGCCATTATCCGGTGCACTTCCGGGCACGTCTCCAGCCGGACCTGGAAGTGACGTCGCTCGTCACCCGTGACGTTGATATATGTATGTATGTACTATATGGGTATTAGATAGATATGTAATATTTTAATGATGGACACATATGAGAGGAGGGACATGATGGGATGGTTGCACTGATTACATAGATATGTAGTGATTGCATGATTATGATGTTTTTTTGTAACATCTCTTAATGGTTTTCATTGCACAGTGTGTACTATGTTGTCATGGTTACCATCCTGTGGGTACCCAGTCGGCATCCCGACATCACGGGTTACAAGTGACGTCACTTCCGGGTCCGGCTGGAGACGTGACCGGAAGTGTGCCGGATGATGGCCTGGAGGACGGGCATGAGTCGCTGCGGACAGGGAGGAGGATGGTAATGTAAAAATTTTATTTTTGTAGTGTGTGTTGTTATCCTGAAGAAGGGGGTGACACCCCGAAACGTTGATGAAATAAAAACACAGAAATTGTTTTGACCTCTTACCCAGTCCTGGAGTGCCACTGCTTCTGTACCATATACTAGAGGGGTGCTGTCCCCTCACAGAGGACACATGGACAAAGTATTGTGAAATATTCTCTGGAGTGCCGGACCCAGCTATATTATATATTGATCCTCGGCTGTCCTGCATGTGGATAACGTGGATTATGTCGAGGCACCTGCATCTGTTTTAATTCAGTCCTCCGGAATCCTGTTTGAGCACATGTGTTGACACTATAGCACTTTATTGCACAGCATATTTGCGCAAAGTTGATACGTGGTGAAAAGGACTGGGAGCATTATTGACCCCTGGTGTGGTTAAGAGGTTGTTGATACAATATATCTCTAGCATGGAGACCAATGAATACACCTCATACATATTACAATGTGACAATACTGATACTTACAGCTACTCGAATTTGGAGGCTGAAGGTATCATACATAAAGAGAATGCCTTTGATGAAACAGTCACAGCCTCTTCTGAAGAACTGTATGCAGCATGGTATAAGTTAAAAAAACAGGAACTTGATTTCCTATACCATAGACTGACATTGTCCAATTATTATCGTTCCAAGCAGATCCCCAGGGGATTTAGAATCCACAACATGCCAACTATAGGGAGGAACATCATACCTTTCTGTAAGAAATGGATATCCATTTTGAATAAATGCTCTATGGATCTCATTTTATTAGTCATAGAGGAGTCCACCAAGAATGCCAAATTACCAAGGAGAAAGTGACTATATTTGAGACGGAGCAGAAAACAACATTGATGGAAGATCGATCGGTAGACTGGATGGATAAATTAAAAACCCAACTTGAGACATACAAAGCAGAATTGGTTAAATTCAAGAAACAAAAATTAACCAAGATTATGAAACACATAAAGTGTATGCCTGGCTGGGAACCATTAATGAATACAGCAAACCAGGGCAGAGGAGATTTCCCAGAAGACAAAGGACCCAATTCAAAAACTCAAGTACAACAGCGAGTGAGACAGATGAGCAAGGATCATCGACGTCCTCAACACAGGCACAGAGGTCCACTTTAGGGGTAAAGACCAGGGCGTGACTGACAAGCCACAAAATAAACCCAGCAGGAGGGGTGGTCAACAGTGGAGACAAAAGCGGAGCAAAGCCTTCAAGAGGCAAGAAGATTTGATCTTCAATCTGTCCACCAGCAGTTTAACATCTGTAGAAATAGGAATCCTCAGTAAAGGACTGACATTTATCCCGACAAACAGAGCTGATCCCTTCAAATGGAAGGTGGAAAGTTACAAACTACAGCGCACCCTCATATTAAAGGAACATTTTAGTAAGAATCCCAGTCATGACACCGGGACTGAGCTACCGCCACAATTACGGAAGATGGGAGCAAAATCAAAATTTGAACCGATTACATCGAATGCGTCAATTAGGACCTTTCATCGCCTGGTAGAAGCAGTTCCTGCACAGGAAATACCACCCAAAATTTGTTACAACCTTTCACTTGAGGAACAAGAGGAACTTAAAGCTTTAGGGTCCAGAGAAGACATCCTAATCCGTAATGCGGATACAGTGGGTGGAGTGGTGGTGATGGACACTACAGACTATCGCACAGAGTGTTTACGTTTGTTGGGAGATATTGAAACCTATAGTTCTTTAGATATGGACCCCACCACAGCGTTTAAGGCTGAGCTTGATAATATTTTAGATCAGGAGTTATATGCTGGTGAACTATCAGCGGAGTTAGTTAATAAATTGAAAACTGAACATCCAAGGGTACCAGTATTTTATAGCATACCCAAGATGCACAAAGACCAGCTGAGACCTCCTGGCAGACCCATTGAGTCAGCCAGGGCTTCTCTCTGTGAGTCTCTCTCAATATTTTTGGATTCCTGCCTTCAGCCGTGTATTCAAAGCACACATACTCACCTTAAGGATACCTCGACGTTGTTGCAGCATTTGAATGAAATGGGACCCATCCCGGACACAGTTGTCATGGCCACATTGGATGTAGCTAGTTTATACACGTGTACTCCCCAAGAGGATGGGATCAATTCAGTCAGAAAATTGTTAACTAATAATCCACTATACACAGGACCCAAAATTGAGATGTTTATAGAGCTGCTTAGATACACGTTGACTCACAATTATTTTCTTTTTGACAGGAGATTATATTGGCAGAGGACCGGGTGTGCCATGAGATCGGCAGTGGCCCCAGCCTTTGCCAATACATATATGTGGCAAGTCAAAATTGAAATATTGTCACGATCCGGGTATCTGGACGCCATTACCTGCCTTTCAGATGTCTCCTGAGGCTCGCTCAGCGTTCCAAGGCCGGATCTCATCTGTGTCCACATACTGCACATTCCTCCTGTCACGCTGAGATGCTGTCACAGCGGCGCCATGTTTGAATCCTGCATGGCGTCTCCCGTTCTCCGCGGCCTTTGACGCCGCTCCTGTGTTATAGGTGCAGGTTGTCAGTGTGGTGTTCCATGCCTGCCGCGGCCTCCGTTGTCATCCACGAGTGTCAGCATACATTTGTCAGTCTGGCGTCTCCTGTCCTCTGTGGCCGGCGCCACCATTACAGTTATGTTTCCACATGGTTTCCCAAGCCAGTTTTCCCTCCAAGTTCTAACATGGGCGCAGCCATGTTGGATCTAATCACATGCTTCAGTTCCTCCAATCCACTGCCTGGAAATCTGCATAATTGCCTAGCCAATACCTGCATTGCTGCAGGTATAAGTATCCTGTGCCTTGGCCAGTAAATGGTCAGTGCTTTGTTTGTCATACTTTGTTCCAGTCTCTCTCCTGTGGTTGTGTTTCCAGGTTCCAGCTCCTGTCTCCAGCATCCACCAAAGAGACCCGCACCTGCCTACCATCCTGCAGTGCAGCCTGACTCTGCAGTCCTCCGTGGCTGATCCAGTTTTCAGCTTCCAGCTATTTCATCTGCTTCCAGCAATATCCACTACCACCGGTAATCATCCTTCAATTCCTCTGTTTCCACGCTCCCTAGCATCTTACCATATTCACTCCGTGTTTCATCACCTGGCTGGTTCCACCCAGCATTCATTCAGTGACTTTATCATCTGGCTGATTCCATTCCGCATCCACTCCGTGTCTTACCACCTGGCTGGTTCCATCCAGCAATTACAACAGCTATTTCAAGTTACCAACTTCATCTGTTCCATCTACTGGCATGTTCCTTGGATATCTTCACTACTACAGCCAGGCCTGGTAAGGTTATTCCATCTAAGGACTGTAACAGCTGTTCTTACCTACCAGTGTCCTGTGTAACCATTTCATGGTCAGAGTGCTCCAGGAATCATATTATTTATCATTGCCATTATTTACCTTGAATGCTGTTTGTTTACACGGAGTCTGTTAATAAACTTTTATTTTGACTTTTAAATGGTTGTCATGGTCACACCTTTGGGTTTCCTTTTAACACTTATATGTCCTGGGGTCTGATTAAACCTCCCCGGTTTAAGTTCCTCTCAGCCCCTACAACTGAGGCTTTCTCCTGTCAGCCAAAACCCTCAGTTGTGACAGTAAGCACTGACCATATGAATCCAGCCGGAGACCAGGATCAAGCGGCTAGGCCGATGCAAGAACTGGCAGCCAGACTCGAACATCAGGAGGCTGCACAAGGCCACATCATCCGCTGTCTCCAGGATCTCTCTACGCGGCTGGATGGGATTCAAACGACCCTCCGTGGACCTGGCACGTCCGGTGCGTCCACTACAGTGACACCAGCTGTAACCCCACCCACCTTAGCCATTTCCATTCCACGTCTTCATCTCCCAACGCCAGCAAAGTTTGACGGATCTCCAAGGTTCTGCATGGGATTTCTTAACCAATGCGAAATCCACTTTGAGCTTCAGCCTGGTAATTTCCCCAGCGACCGTACTAAAATTGCCTATATCATTTCCCTTCTCAGTGGCTCAGCCCTTGACTGGGCATCACCTTTATGGGAGAAGTCTGATCCCCTGCTGTCCTCCTATACGGGCTTTGTGGCAACATTCAGGCGCATCTTCGACGAGCCAGGCCGGGTAACCTCTGCTTCATCTGAGATTCTCCGTTTACGCCAGGGAACACGTACTGTGGGACAGTATCTCATACAGTTCAAAATCCTGGCATCCGAACTGGCATGGAACGACGAGGCCCTGTATGCTGCATTCTGGCATGGCTTATCAGAACGCATCAAGGATGAGTTAGCTACCAGAGACTTGCCCTCTAAGTTGGATGAGCTAATTTCTCTTTGCACGAAGGTTGATCTACGTTTCAGAGAGAGAGCAACCGAGCGAGGAAGATCGTCTGCTCCAAAATCTTCTGCTCCTCCTCTTTGTCAACCGTCTCCATCCAAGGATGAGCCCATGCAAATTGGCCATTCCCGTCTATCTCCCGCTGAGCGCCGAAGACGTCTCTCTGAGTCTCTCTGTCTCTATTGTGCAGCTCCGTCTCACATTATCAATGCCTGTCCCAAACGTCCGGGAAACTCCAAATACTAGCTCGCCAAGGAGAGGGCCGGCTAGGAGTAATGATCTCCTCTCCATCTCCTCATGATTGTAATCTCCCAGTCTCGCTCCAAATTGCTCAACGTTACAGGAACGTCATTGCCCTCCTTGATTCTGGAGCAGCTGGGAATTTCATAACCGAAGCTTATGTTAAACGGTGGTCCCTACCCACCGAGAGACTTTCTTCGTCCATCTCCTTAACTGCAGTAGATGGCAGCAAGATTTTTGATGCAGTTATTTCTCTAAGGACTCTACCAGTTCGTCTGAGAGTGGGAGTTCTTCATGCAGAATTTATTTCCTTCCTAGTGATTCCAAGAGCCACACATCCAGTGGTTTTGGGCCTTCCATGACTCCGTCTCCACAATCCGTCGATTGACTGGACGACTACGCAAATACTAGCATGGGGTCCCTCCTGTGCTAAGACTTGTTTGTCCAAAGTGCTTCCTGTTTGTTCTTCTTTCCCCAGGTCGTCTGATGTTCCACCTCCTCCAATGTCAAGACTACACGGACGTGTTCAGTAAGGCTTCTGCTGATATCCTTCCTCCTCATAGAGAATGGGACTGCCCAATTGATCTCATTCCAGGGAAGGTTCCACCTTGAGGCCGAACTTACCCGTTGTCTCTGCCTGAGACGCACTCCATGGAGGAGTACTTCAAAGAGAACCTGGCGAAAGGTTTTATCCGACCTTCTTCTACTCCAGCTGGCGCAGGATTCTTCTTCGTTAAGAAGAAGGATGGTGGTCAGCGACCGTGCATCGATTACAGAGGTCTGAACGACATTACCGTCAAGAACCGGTATCCTTTACCTTTGATTACAGAGCTCTTCGATAGAGTTAGCGGAGCAACCATCTTTACAAAGTTGGATTTGAGGGGTGCCTACAGTCTCATCCGGATCCGTGAGGGTGACGAGTGGAAGACCGCTTTTAACACCCGTGATGGACATTATGAGTACCTCGTCATGCCCTTCGGATTGAGCAACGCTCCAGCTGTCTTCCAGCATTTCGTGAATGAGATCTTCAGAGACATCTTATACCGCCATGTCATGGTTTATCTAGATGATATCCTCATCTTTGCCAATAATCTAGAGGAACATCGTTTCTGGGTAAAGGAGGTTCTGTCCCGTCTCCGTGTCAATCATCTCTATTGCAAATTGGAGAAATGTGTCTTCGAAGTTAAATCCATTCCGTTCCTAGGTTACATTGTGTCCAGTTCCGGACTAGAGATGGATCCTGAGAAACTACAAGCAATCCAGAATTGGCCGATACCCTTAACCCTCAAAGGGGTCCAGAGGTTCTTAGGGTTCGCCAATTATTACAGAAAGTTCATACGAGACTTTTCCACCATTGTGGCGCCTATCACTGCATTAACCAAGAAGGGTGCTAACCCGTCCAAGTGGTCTGAAGAAGCTATGCAAGCTTTTCATCTTCTTAAACAACGTTTCATCTCTGCACCAGTTCTGAAACAGCCCGACACCGACTCTCCTTTCATCTTAGAGGTGGATGCCTCCTCCGTTGGAGTAGGAGCTGTGTTATCCCAGAGGGCTAAAGATGGCCATCTACATCCCTGCAGTTTCTTCTCCCGGAAGTTTTCCCCAGCTGAGCGCAACTATGCCATTGGCGACCAGGAGTTGCTAGCCATCAAGATCGCTCTTGAGGAGTGGAGATATCTGTTGGAGGGAGCTTCTTATTCAATCATGATACTTACCGACCACAAGAATCTTTTATACCTGAAAGGCGCACAATGTCTTAACCCCCGTCAGGCCAGATGGGCACTTTTCTTTTCCAGGTTCGACTTTAAACTCCAGTTCTGTCCGGGCTCTCAGAATCGCAAGGCCGATGCCCTTTCCCGCTCTTGGGAGCAAGAAAATGAGTCAGAGTCTTCAGACAAGCATCCTATTATTAATCCGTTGGCATTCTCCACGGTAGGGATGGACTCTACGCCCCCACCAGGGAAAAATTTTGTGAAGCCAGTGTTAAGGAAGAAGCTCATGCATTGGGCCCATGCTTCCCGTTTTGCCGGACATACAGGCATTCAGAAAACCCTCGAGTTTATCTCTAGGTCCTACTGGTGGCCAACTCTGAAGAAGGACATCAAGGAGTTTATTGCCTCTTGCCCAAAGTGTGCCCAACACAAAGTTCCCCGCCAGTCTCCTGCGGGGCAACTGGTTCCATTACCTGTTCCCAGTCGACCGTGGACCCATTTGTCGATGGACTTTGTTACAGATCTGCCTATATGCAATAAGTTTAATACCATCTGGGTGGTAGTTGACCGGTTCACCAAGATGGCACATTTCATACCCCTCACCGGTCTCCCGTCAGCTTCCAAGTTGGCCCAAGTGTTTATCCAAGAGATCTTCCGACTTCACGGTCTTCCTGAAGAGATCAACTCCGATCGTGGAGTACAATTTGTAGCCAAATTTTGGCGAAGTTTGTGTCAAGCCCTCCAAGTCAAGTTAAAGTTTTCTACAGCTTACCATCCTCAGACCAATGGTCAAACTGAGAGGGTGAATCAGGACTTGGAGGCCTTCCTCCGCATTTATGTGTCTTCCTCCCAAGATGACTGGGTTCAACTCCTTCCTTGGGCCGAGTTTAGCCACAACAATCAATACCATTCCTCCTCCTCCTCAACACCATTCTTCATCAACTATGGATTTAACCCTAAGGTTCCAGAACTCCAACCGCTTCCAGCAACTTCTGTTCCAGCAGTGGATGTCACCTTGCGTCAGTTTTCAAACAATTGGAAGAATGTCCGCGCAGCCCTGCTTAAAGCCTCATTTAGGTACAAGAAGTTTGCAGATAGGAAGCGTAGAGCGGTTCCTGCTCTCAAGGTGGGTGATCGAGTATGGTTGTCCACAAAGAATTTGAGGTTGAGTGTTCCCAGCATGAAATTTGCTCCTCGTTACATCGGTCCTTTTAAGATTGAACAAGTCATCAATCCTGTTGCTTACAGACTCCAGTTACCTCCCTTCTTGAAAATACCCAGGACATTCCATGTTTCCCTGTTGAAACCGCTGTTCCTGAATCGGTTTCATTCTGCACTTCCTCCAACTCCTAAAGTTCAGACTCAATGGGGAATCGAGTATGAGGTGGCCAAGATTCTGGACTCACGTTTCCGTTACGGTCAGTTGCAGTATCTTATTGACTGGAAGGGCTATGGTCCTGAAGAACGCTCTTGGACCAATGCGTCTGATGTCCATGCTCCTGCCTTGGTCCGGAATTTCCACTCGAAGTTTCCTCTTAAGCCTAAGAAGCGTCCTGGGTCCACTCCTAAAGGGGGGGTGCTGTCACGATCCGGGTATCTGGACGCCATTACCTGCCTTTCAGATGTCTCCTGAGGCTCGCTCAGCGTTCCAATGCCGGATCTCATCTGTGTCCACATACTGCACATTCCTCCTGTCACACTGAGATGCTGTCACAGCGGCGCCATGTTTAAATCCTTCATGGCGTCACCCGTTCTCCGCGGCGTCCGCTGCCGCTCCTGTGTTATAGGTGCAGGTTGTCAGTGTGGTGTTCCATGCCTGCCGTGGCCTCCGTTGTCATCCACGAGTCTCAGCATACATTTGTCAGTCTGGCGTCTCCTGTCCTCTGTGGCCGGCGCCGCCATTACAGTTATTTTTGCACATGGTTTCCCAAGCCAGTTTTCCCTCCAAGTTCTAACATGGGCGCAGCCATGTTGGATCTAATCACATGCTTCAGTTCCTCCAATCCACTGCCTGGAAATCTGCATAATTGCCCAGCCAATACCTGCATTGCTGCAGGTATAAGTATCCTGTGCCTGGACCAGGAAATGGTCAGTGCTTTGTTTGTCATACCTTGTTCCAGTCTCTCTCCTGTGGTTGTGTTTCCAGGTTCCAGCTCCTGTATCCAGCATCCACCAAAGAGACCCGCACCTGACTACCATCCTGCGGTGCAGCCTGACTCTGCAGTCCTCCGTGGCTGATCCAGTTTCCAGCTTCCAGCTATTTCATCTGCTTCCAGCAATATCCACTACCACCGGTAATCATCCTTCAATTCCTCTGTTTCCACGCTCCCTAGCATCTTACTATATTCACTCTGTGTTTCATCACCTGGCTGGTTCCACCCAGCATTCATTCAGTGACTTTAACATCTGGCTGATTCCATTCCGCATCCACTCCGTGTCTTACCACCTGGCTGGTTCCATCCAGCAATTACAACAGCTGATTCAAGTTACCAACTTCATCTGTTCCATCTACTGGCATGTTCCTTGGATATCTTCACTACTACAGCCAGGCCTGGTAAGGTTATTCCATCTAAGGACTGTAACAGCTGTTCTTACCTACCAGTGTCCTATGTAACCATTTCATGCAGAGTGCTCCAGGAATCATATTATTTATCATTGCCATTATTTACCTTGAATGCTGTTTGTTTACACGGAGTCTGTTAATAAACTTTTATTTTGACTTTTACCTGGTTGTCATGGTCACACCTTCGGGTTTCCTTTTAACACTTACATGTCCAGGGGTCTGATTAAACCTCCCCAGTTTAAGTTCCTCTCAGCCCCTACAACTGAGGCTTTCTCCTGTCAGCCAAAACCCTCAGTTGTGACAAATATTTTTTGAAAATTAGGATATAGTCAACAATATATTCTTATATTACCGTTATATAGATGACCTGTTGGTGTTCTGGAGTGGAGAGCAAGAGGCTCTGATTGCAATTATTGAGATGCAGAATGCCTCAGCCAGTCCGATTAAGTTAACGTAGAATATGGATAAAATTAAAATTAATTACTTAGATGTGGAAATTAAGATCAGAGACCAATGGATCTATACATCCGTATATAGTAAACCAACGTATAGAAACACCCTTTTCAGAAGTAATAGCTTTCATCCTCAAGCCACCATTGGAGGTTTACTGTAATCACAATTTCTAAGGGTATGCCGGATCACGAATAATCCAGAGGAGACGGAGAGACAACTACAGAAAATGTTTGACAAATGTATCCTTAGGGGTTATAGGCCAAAGGAATTGTTAAGTGCAAAACAAAAAGCACTAGGAATAAAAAGGCAAGAGTTACTAAAGGTGAAGGACAAAAAACATCTTTTATAGTACCATCCCATGGGTATATGAATATAATATACTCAGCAGACAAACCACCAAGAGAGTCAAACAGTTGAGGCTTATGGTAGCCACAGATCCGGACCTTAGTGAATTGCATGGTACATGCATTTTACCTAGTTATATACGTAGTCGCAGCATTCGCGATATGGTATTCAAAAATGATATCACGGATTTTGATGCTAAGAAAACTAAAATGCATTTACTGGGCCGTAGAAATGGCTGCCATAGGTGCTTGGGATGCACCACGTGTGGGTATATGCAGGTAGGTGACTCTGTCACTCATGCATATACAGGTAAAAAATAAAAAATACGAAAGCCTCTCACTTGTACTACCAGACTTGTGGCATACATGTTGTTTTGCCCATGTGGCTTGCAATACATGGGCAAAACAACTTGACAATTCAAAGAGAGAATGGCGCAGCACCAGATGGCCATCAGAGCTGCCATACAGATGGGTAAAAGTGAGCAACTGGTGGCTCACCACTTTGCAATATATAAACATGGGGAGGCTGCTTTGAAGTACATGATTGTGGATCAAGTGCCACTATCCATCAGGGGAGGTAACAGACAAAAAAGACTGTTACACATAGAGGCACAATTGATACACAGATTAGACTCCATGCTACCCAAGGGTCTTAATGAGTCTATGGGGTTAAACTGTTTCCTATAAAAGAAAACGTGTGGTCTGTGCAGGGCCGTACAGCCCATAAGGTGGACAACCATGATAAAACTTCACCCATATAGACACATATAGTCAATAAAGTATTCAGGCAGACTTCGGTATACACAGAAATATGAAAGCTAAGGTATATCTGAACCTAGAGGATGGAAATAAGACAAAATATTATCATTCAGCAGCAATATACTCACAGCATGGCAGGAAAACATAAAGTTCACAGTCTTAGGTAATAGACTAATTTTCATAGGTTATGGTGATATTTTGGGATATCACTATAGTATCAACCTTTTAATTGATATATGTATGTATGAACTGTTTAGGAATTAGATAGAAATGTAATATTTTAAAGATGGACACATATGAGAGAAGGGACACGATGGGATGGTTGCACTGATTACATAGATATGTAGTGATGTTATTGCACGATTATGATGTTTTTTGTAACATCTCTTAATGTTTTTCATTGCACAGTGTGTACTATGTTGTCATGGTTACCATCCTGTGGGTCCCCAGTCGGCATCCCAACATCACGGGTTATGAGCAACGTCACTTCCGGGTCCAGCTGGAGATGTGACCGGAAGTGCGCCGGATGACGGCCTGGAGGACGGGCGGGAGTCACTGCGGACAGGGAGGAGGATGGTAATGTATAACTTTAATTTTTGTAGTGTGTGTTGTTATCGTGAAGAAGGGGGTGACACTCCGAAACGTAGATGAAATAAAAACACAGAAATTGTTTTGACCTCTTACCCAGTCCTGGAGTGCCACTGTTTCTGTACCGTATACTAGAGGGGTGCTGTCCCCTCACAGAGGGCACACGGGCAATGTATTGTGAAGTATTCTCAATACAGTATACAGCAGCAGCCCCTGGATCCACGACAGCACATTTCTGTAAAACCTGGTAAGACTGTTCTGTAGGAAAAGGGTCCTATGTGGTTAACAGAACTGAAAAAATGAAGAAACTGTGAGCGCTTGGGCAAAAGATGGGCCAGTGGGGCCAGAAAGGTCTCAACCATCTAAAAGACTTGACAGTCATGTGATTAAATGTTTTAGGTGTGGTATGCCAGGACATGTTGTTGCTAACTGCCCAGGTATGTAAAAAACCCATGCAATGGGATTTTGTCTTTGAATATCACAGAATGTCTTACTTTGCCAGGTTAGCCTGTACTGTGTTTTACCTCCGGTGAGTCAAAAAAAATGTGTGAAATTTTTGCTTAAGGTACCTGTGTAGAGGCATTGTCAAACTCATGAAGCATAATTGCCTTTGAGAAAGATGGGTAGGTAAATGCTTTAAAGTTCCAGCAAACAACTGTTGGTGTACAGTAACTTGCATACGTGGTGACACCTGCAATTATAATTCTGTGGAAGTGAATATTTAGACCCCTTGTGATTCAGCTACTGTTAATGTTAGTACATGATGCTATAATAGGGAGAGACTACAGGTTACAGGAGTGAATGGTATAGAGCCAGTAGGCCATCCTATTGATATGCTGGCTGCAGGTGTGACCGCAAAACCCTCAGACCCATGTCCTTTTGCCAGTATGGCTGGGAAAATAGTAGACAATGAGGAACAACGTGAGGCACCTCCTCCAGGGGAATGGGAAGCTGTAGATGGTGTTGTAACTATACCTCATCTTGAAGTGAGAAAGTATACATTTGCATCAGAACATTTAAGGGACACCACCTTGATAAGAACCAGAGACAACGTGAAAGTTATCAATGGGGAACCAGTAGATCCTGATAACAGGCTTACGTACCCACAGATGGTCCTCTGCAATAAGCTCTTGTACCAAGTGACAAAAAGGGGTGAACATGTAGTAGCTTTATAGGAGAACCATGTTTGACGTTGCTCATGGTCAAATCACAGCAAGACACATAGGGACTCTTGGCCTAGGGTCTATAAAGATGTGTTTGAATATTGTTCTTCCTGCCCTGAGTGCCAGTATCGTGCTTCCAGACCCGATTTAAAAAGCTCTATAGTAATCTAATCAAATTCTTTAAAACTAATGTAGCCCTCTCATCTACGCCTTGTCCACCAGTAACTTCAATCGCCACTGTTCCTGAAGTAAAGGTGTGAGAGACACTGTCAGCTACTTAAAAGAATGAGGCTCTAGAATTTCTCATTAGGAACAGGTATGTGTTGTAAGCACTGCCCGGCTGAATGGCCATAATAAAGCATGACTTAGTCACAGAACCAGGGGTCATGGTCTACATAAAGCCATAACAAATTGATGAAGTAGAGTATGCTAGAACTTGGTGTCATCAAAGAATCTAACAGTGAATGGTCCAGTCACATAGTTCTAATTGTGAAACCAAAAAAGATAACAAGAAAATTAGTGAGTGCGCTGTCAACGGCAGCCTGTATAGGGATGGTTAGTCCCAAAAGGTTAAAGGACAAGATAAAGAGAAGTGGATACTGGCGCCGGCTGAATCTCAGAATAAAGAACATATACAATTGTATCAATTTAAAAGACACACATTTATTAAAAATAGAACTAAAAAGTGTATAGATGACACATGTGTTTGCAGAGAGATATTAATAAAAGGTAATGAAAAATAATTAAAATGTAACAAATTGAGAGTCTCTCAGATTGGCTGTAGACCACTTCAATATTGAAAAAGGGCAATAATCACTGATAATCTGGCTGGAACTCAGTCCTCCAAGTTATCCTCATAGATTTATGGTTATAAATATTACCATGATCTCAGAAGAAGGTCCCCTTGGTTCTCAATTGCAGATAGAGGTCCAATGGCAGCAGGGGAGTAAACAGAGATTCCAAGCAATGCCGTAAGAGGTAATTCTTGAGGATTCCAAAAGTCCCAAAATTGCCAGAGAATTCCAAGTGAAAGCCAATGTGGTGCCCGTGGTCAAATAAGAAGGGTGGCTCAACGCGTTTCGCTGGTACTATGTCACCGCCAGCTTCCTCAGGAGCATATGTCTTAGGTGTACTGAGACAGACTTATATACCCTCATAATTTGGGGTGAGTTGGAACACCTGCCCACAATGATCAGCAGGTGAATAAACACACAGAAAAAACGATATTAAAATATGAAATGTAAAATACACTTTGGATAAACTAGAAGGCAATCCTACTGTAATATATAGTATCTCAAAGACTTTATATCAAAAAACGAGCATGAGAAAGTATAAAAACATTGGAAAGTAAAGTATTATTGAGTTAATTGCTTCCTAGTCACGTGATCCATCCCGATCACGTGACTGGACGATAACCAATCACTGTGATAGTAGGGTGTCTCCGACACGCCATGAGGGCCGGAAAATGTCCATATTGGGAGACATTCCGGTCACGTGACAGTATTCAGCCACGTGATCGGAAGATTATAGCGGTTCACACACCGGAAGTCTCACGTATGAGATAATGGGGACGTTGCGTTCCACAAACGTGATCAGTATGTATCGCGGGTTGTCATGGTAACCCGCCGCAATAGGCTGTGTTGTTCCGTGCAGTGATAGACTGTATTTATAAACACGGCATTGATGTTCACCTTTAGTATGGCTACATATCTTAATACAGCTAAGTGAGTATATCTATTAGATTTGTTTAGACCTCAGTCGAGTTCAAAACATATTAGAGACAGCAAATGCCAGTAAAGTTAAAAATATCTATACAGCATTCCAGAAAGTGGGGATAAAGAGAGATGTACTGACATAAGCAGAAGGTAACAGGGAACACCCATATTCATGGAAAACTATAGACAGAGTATACGAAAAATATGGTAATAAACGGACTAAACTAATACATATATATAAATATACATCTAGAATCCAATTCATATATGTAGTAAGTACAAATATCACCAAAATAGATAAGAATTCAAGTCCTTATTGGGCAAATCGAGAAAGGATAAGGGATGGGGGACATTAATTAATATATTTATTATTTATTTATTCGGATAGTAATCCTATCAAAGGAAGGCTCTGAATGTTAAGCCCTTAAGGAATAGGTAAAGTAAGGAACCTCCTACATGTATTATTATCAAAAACTCCTTGAATAGAGATTGCGGTAATACTCCATATTCTTAAGGTTAAACAATGATCAGAAATGGTCAGAGTAATAAAACAAATGCCCCAAGTTTATAAATTAGAATACTAATGAAAGTGATGGGATGACACCAGAGGAGATTACCTGAAAGCACAGAACGGAACACCTAGGGTATGGTATTCAGCTCAATATTCTCATTTAATCCCTCTGGATGTAGTGAATTAAGTTTGAATATCCAGTAGATTTCCCTACAGCACAGTTTGTTAAACCTGTCACCCCCTCTGGGTGTGGGGGCGATGTGTTCCAAGCAAACTAGTGTGAGACTTCTAGGGTCACCCTCATGAATAAGATTTAAATGACGTGAGACGCTGTGTAGATTATACCGTTTAATAATATTTCTACGATGTTCCATAAAACGTACATGAATGGCTCTTGTAGTTCTCCCGACATAATTCAAGCCACACCCACAGGTAAGTAAATAAATGATAAATCTTGAGTCACAGTTCATAAATGACTCAAGTTTATAGGGATCTTCGTTACCAGGTAATTTTATAGTAGTGGTCTTTTTCTGCATGTAGGTGCATGTAGTGCACCTGGGTTTGCCGCATCTGTGGCAACCTAATGGTTTTGTAGTTAGCCATGTGCAACCCTAGGGGATACTTATCGGTTCACCCGACCTCAAATGGCTGGGTGCCAGTGTAGATTTCAGAGATTTATTTTTCTTATATATTACACATGGTTTAGAAGGTAACATTTCATTCAAGACTTTATCCTGTTTCAATACTCTATAGTTTTTAAAAATTATGTTTTTAATCTGACTAGCACAGTTGTTATATTTGCATACAAATGCAAGTTGTCTAGGGTCTTCATACCTAGTTCCTCGGGTATTGGAATTAAAGTGAGAATTTTGTCTGTGAGGTTTCATTTGTAATAGGTTGTTTCTATCCATTGAGAGAACTTCCTTATATGCTTCATCAAGTAATGCCTCAGGGTAATTACGATATTTGAGAGCATTCATTAGTTCATGAGCCTGGGTGGTAAAAGAATCTAAAGTGGAACAGTTTCGTCTCAAGCGCATTAATTGACCTTTGGGTATATTATGTTTCCAAGGTGCATAATGTGCACTGTCATAATGTAAGTAGGAATGAGTGTTGACTGGTTTTGAATAATTAGAAGTTGTAATTTGATTGTCAATTATTTCGAGGGTCACATCCAGAAAATCAATACGTTTTGTCTTGTGGGTAAATTATACGTGTTAGAATTAAGATAGGAAACAAAATTAGAAATAGAGAGATCATCCCCATCCCAAATAATAAAGAGATCGTCAATGTAACGGCCATAGAAGACCAGATCCGCCTCCCAGTCACTACCCCACACGAGCGAGTCCTCTAGGTCGCCCATGTAGAGATTGGCGTAACTGGGTGCGAACCTGGTCCCCATGGCCGTCCCCATGACTTGTAGGTAGTGATGACAAAGAAACAAAAAATAATTATGAGATAAAATAAATGAAATGGAGTCAACAATGAAAGCCTGATGTTCAGCACAGAGATCAGCATCCTTATGTAATAATTTGGAGATGATATTCGTGCCACGTGAATGAGGAATATGTGTATATAACGCTTGAACATCAAGGGTTAGGAAGGAATAAGTTTCCTTCCAAGGAATAGACTGAATTTTAGTCAAAAAATGAGTGGTGTCACGGAGATGTGACCTAAGTGCCGAAACTCATGATTGAAGATGAGAATCTACATAAAAAGACAGATTAGAGGTGAGGGAACCAACACCAGAGATAATGGGGCGCCCAGGTGGTGAAGAAAGTGATTTGTGAATTTTGGGGAGAAAGTAGAAAGTGGGTGTGGTGGGAAAGTGAGGCAACAGAAAACTGTATTCTTCTCTCGATATGACCCCATTGGCAGAAGCTCTATCTAGATGGGATGTCAATTCTGCTAGAAAGGCTGCTGTGGGATTCGTATCTAACTTTCTATAATATTTTGTATCACTGAGTTGTCTGTTGGCTTCCTGAATGTAATCTATACGATTCAGGATCACCAAACCCCCACCCTTATCCGCCTCTTTGATCACCAAAGAAGTATCTTTGGTAAGTTCCTTAAGGGCTCTCTTTTCTTGTCTGGTAAGATTGGATGCATATTTTGAATTTCCCTGGCGTTGTCCTACTAGATGTTTAAAGTCCTCTAGGGTGATTTTATAAAAGGACTCTATATGGGAACTTTTTGCGCATATGGGGAAAAATTCAGATTTTTTCTTAAATTTGGTGGGTTCTCTGATAGAGTCATAGATTTTTATTGTTTTATCAGGGTCAACAGTGCCCTGTTCAAGTAGTTCTTCCAGGGCAACGATCGCAGATTCGTCATCACTATCAAGGAGTATGGGTACAGAGTAATCTTTTGTTTTCTGGAGGATCTTTTTTGCAAAGTAATGTTTCCTGCACATTGTGCGAACGTACCGATTAAGTTCGACAAAAAGGTCGAACATGTTGGGTTCGCTGGTGGGGGAAAATTTAAGGCCCTTACTCAAAAGGGAAAGTTCGGAATCATTAAGTAATTTAGATGAAAGATTAAATACATTTTGTTTAATGTTACTATTTGTCGATGATTTTCCTAGAATCTTCTTGGATTTTTCTTTCCTAGTTCTTCCCCCCTTCCGCCTCTAGGCTTGAATCTCTTCCCCTTTTTGATGCCCCCCAGGTGTTTCTGTCTGAGTAATCCTTGTGGTAACTTTTTGGACGAGCCCCTAAAAAAACCTCCCTGGTACTGGGGTCAACAGTGTTGCCAGGGGATCTAGTGTATTCATCTTTATGAGAGAATCGCCTCTCATTTCTATTGCTAGCTCATCGTCCTCTTATGGAATGATATGTGTGAGTAGAGAGATCTTTTCTCTGTCTATATTGATTAGTATGATTAGTGTATTGTCTACGTCCCTCCCACCTATTGGTGTTAGTTCGTCCATCATCTCTTTCTCTGTTTGTGGATTTATTTTCCCAATTATTCTGAGTATCTCCATTCTTTATGTTATATCTATATGATCGAACTCTATCCTGTTCGTAATCTTCTAGATCACGTTTGAACTTTTTCTGTTTAATTTCCATAATGTTCCGTTCATAATTAATGACCTTTTCGTTCACAGTTCTGTCTTTATCCACTATGCTGGAGTCAGTGCAGGATCTATCGATTGTTTTCTTAATGTCTTCTATCTCACTTTCTATCTTTTGGACCTTGCTATTTCTATATCTGATGATAAGATCCATCAGTGCAAAAGAACATTTGTCAAGTAGTAGATCCCAATCTTTCTGATACTCTAAGTCATCATGAAAGATAGATGGTTTAAAAAGGCGTAAGCCTCTTGGGATCATTTTCTTATCAATATATTGCTGGAGGTTAACACTGTCTAGCCAATTTCTAGATTCGGCTTTGAGTAAGTCCTCCAATTTATGGAATTTTTTGTTTATATCCATATCATCAGATATAGTGTTCTTAGCAATAGGTTCATCTAGGTGAGACCAGTAGGATTGCCTTCTATTGTTCCGTTCGTTTAGATTCGAGAAACAGCTCATGACTGCTTCACTCACAAAACCAAATATCAAAAAAGATAACAAGAAAATTAGTGAGTGCGCTGTCAACGGCAGCCTGTATAGGGATGGTTAGCCCTTTTTAAACCATCTATCTTTCATGATGACTTAGAGTATCAGAAAGATTGGGATCTACTACTTGACAAATGCTCTTTTGCACTGATGGATCTTATCATCAGATATAGAAATAGCAAGGTCCAAAAGATAGAAAGTGAGATAGAAGACATTAAGAAAACAATCGATAGATCCTGCACTGACTCCAGCATAGTGGATAAAGACAGAACTGTTAACGAAAAGGTCATTAAGTATGAACGGAACATTATGGAAATTAAACAGAAAAAGTTCAAACGTGATCTAGAAGATTACGAACAGGATAGAGTTCGATCATATAGACATATCAATAAGAATGGAGATACTCAGAATAATTGGGAAAATAAATCCACAAACAGAGAAAGAGATGATGGACGAACTAACACCAATAGGTGGGAGGGACGTGGACAATACACTAATCATACTAATCAATATAGACAGAGAAAAGATCTCTCTACTCACACATATCATTCCATAAGAGGACGACAAGCTAGCAATAGAAATGAGAGGCGATTCTCTCATAAAGATGAATACACTAGATCCCCTGGCAACACTGTTGACCCAAGTACCAGGGAGGTTTTTTTAGGGGCTCGTCCAAAAAGTTACCACAAGAATTACTCAGACTGAAACACCTGGGGGGCATCAAAAAGGGGAAGAGATTCAAGCCTAGAGGCGAAAGGGGGGGAAGAACTAGGAAAGAAAAATCCAAGAAGATTCTAGGAAAATCATCGACAAATAGTAACATTAAACAAAATGTAT
Organism: Pseudophryne corroboree; assembly: GCF_028390025.1. Classification (NCBI taxonomy): domain Eukaryota; kingdom Metazoa; phylum Chordata; class Amphibia; order Anura; family Myobatrachidae; genus Pseudophryne; species Pseudophryne corroboree. The sequence goes on from NC_086448.1 coordinate 485,583,113, forward strand.
TTAATCTTTCATCTAAATTACTTAATGATTCCGAACTTTCCCTTTTGAGTAAGGGCCTTAAATTTTCCCCCACCAGCGAACCCAACATGTTCGACCTTTTTGTCGAACTTAATCGGTACGTTCGCACAATGTGCAGGAAACGTTACTTTGCAAAAAAGATCCTCCAGAAAACTAAAGATTACTCTGTACCCATACTCCTTGATAGTGACGACGAATCTGCGATCGTTGCCCTGGGAGAACTACTTGAACAGGGCACTGTTGACCCTGATAAAACAATAAAAATCTATGACTCTATCAGAGAACCCACCAAATTTAAGAAAAAATCTGAATTTTTCCCCATATGCGCAAAAAGTTCCCATATAGAGTCCTTTTATAAAATCACCCTAGAGGACTTTAAACATCTAGTAGGACAACGCCAGGGAAATTCAAAATATGCATCCAATCTTACCAGACAAGAAAAGAGAGCCCTTAAGGAACTTACCAAAGATACTTCTTTGGTGATCAAAGAGGCGGATAAGGGTGGGGGTTTGGTGATCATGAATCGTATAGATTACATTCAGGAAGCCAACAGACAACTCAGTGATACAAAATATTATAGAAAGTTAGATACGAATCCCACAGCAGCCTTTCTAGCAGAATTGACATCTCATCTAGATAGAGCTTCTGCCAATGGGGTCATATCGAGAGAAGAATACAGTTTTCTGTTGCCTCACTTTCCCACCACACCCACTTTCTACTTTCTCCCCAAAATTCACAAATCACTTTCTTCACCACCTGGGCGCCCCATTATCTCTGGTGTTGGTTCCCTCACCTCTAATCTGTCTTTCTATGTAGATTCTCATCTTCAATCACGAGTTTCGGCACTTAGGTCACATCTCCGTGACACCACTCATTTTTTGACTAAAATTCAGTCTATTCCTTGGAAGGAAACTTATTCCTTCCTAACCCTTGATGTTCAAGCGTTATATACACATATTCCTCATTCACGTGGCACGAATATCATCTCCAAATTATTACATAAGGATGCTGATCTCTGTGCCGAACAACAGGCTTTCATTGTTGACTCCATTTCATTTATTTTATCTCATAATTATTTTTTGTTTCTTTGTCATCACTTCCTACAAGTCATGGGGACGGCCATGGGGACCAGGTTCGCACCAAGTTACGCCAATCTCTACATGGGCGACCTAGAGGACTCGCTCGTGTGGGGTAGTGACTGGGAGGCGGATCTGGTCTTCTATGGCCGTTACATTGACGATCTCTTTATTATTTGGGATGGGGATGATCTCTCTATTTCTAATTTTGTTTCCTATCTTAATTCTAACACGTATAATTTAGTGTTTACTTACACCCACAACACAAAACGTATTGATTTTCTGGATGTGACCCTCGAAATAATTGACAATCAAATTACAACTTCTAATTATTCAAAACCAGTCAACACTCATTCCTACTTACATTATGACAGTGCACATTATGCACCTTGGAAACATAATATACCCAAAGGTCAATTAATGCGCTTGAGACGAAACTGTTCCACTTTAGATTCTTTTACCACCCAGGCTCATGAACTAATGAATGCTCTCAAATATCGTAATTACCCTGAGGCATTACTTGATGAAGCATATAAGGAAGTTCTCTCAATGGATAGAAACAACCTATTACAAATGAAACCTCACAGACAAAATTCTCACTTTAATTCCAATACCCGAGGAACTAGGTATGAAGACCCTAGACAACTTGCATTTGTATGCAAATATAACAACTGTGCTAGTCAGATTAAAAACATCATTTTTAAAAACTATAGAGTATTGAAACAGGATAAAGTCTTGAATGAAATGTTACCTTCTAAACCATGTGTAATATATAAGAAAAATAAATCTCTGAAATCTATACTGGCACCCAGCCATTTGAGGTCGGGTGAACCGATAAGTATCCCCTAGGGTTGCACATGGCTAACTACAAAACCATTAGGTTGCCACAGATGCGGCAAACCCAGGTGCACTACATGCACCTACATGCAGAAAAAGACCACTACTATAAAATTACCTGGTAACGAAGATCCCTATAAACTTGAGTCATTTATGAACTGTGACTCAAGATTTATCATTTATTTACTTACCTGTGGGTGTGGCTTGAATTATGTCGGGAGAACTACAAGAGCCATTCATGTACGTTTTATGGAACATCGTAGAAATATTATGAAACGGTATAATCTACACAGCGTCTCACGTCATTTCAATCTTATTCATGAGGGTGACCCTAGAAGTCTCACACTAGTTTGCTTGGAACACATCGCCCCCACACCCAGAGGGGGTGACAGGTTTAACAAACTGTGCTGTAGGGAAATCTACTGGATATTCAAACTTAATTCACTACATCCAGAGGGATTAAATGAGAATATTGAGCTGAATACCATACCCTAGGTGTTCCGTTCTGTGCTTTCAGGTAATCTCCTCTGGTGTCATCCCATCACTTTCATTAGTATTCTAATTTATAAACTTGGGGCATTTGTTTTATTACTCTGACCATTTCTGATCATTGTTTAACCTTAAGAATACGGAGTATTACCGCAATCTCTATTCAAGGAGTTTTTTTATAATAATACATGTAGGAGGTTCCTTACTTTACCTATTCCTTAAGGGCTTAACATTCAGAGCCTTCCTTTGATAGGATTACTATCCGAATAAATAAATAATAAATATATTAATTAATGTCCCCCATCCCTTATCCTTTCTCGATTTGCCCAGTAAGGACTTGAATTCTTATCTATTTTGGTGATATTTGTACTTACTACATATATGAATTGGATTCTAGATGTATATTTATATATATATATGTATTAGTTTAGTCCGTTTATTACCATATTTTTCGTATACTCTGTCTATAGTTTTCCATGAATATGGGTGTTCCCTGTTACCTTCTGCTTATGTCATTACATCTCTCTTTATCCCCACTTTCTGGAATGCTGTATAGATATTTTTAACTTTACTGGCATTTGCTGTCTCTAATATGTTTTGAACTCGACTGAGGTCTAAACAAATCTAATAGATATACTCACTTAGCTGTATTAAGATATGTAGCCATACTAAAGGTGAACATCAATGCCGTGTTTATAAATACAGTCTGTCACTGCACGGAACAACACAGCCTATTGCGGCGGGTTACCATGACAACCCGCGATACATACTGATCACGTTTGTGGAACGCAACGTCCCCATTATCTCATACGTGAGACTTCCGGTGTGTGAACCGCTATAATCTTCCGATCACGTGGCTGAATACTGTCACGTGACCGGAATGTCTCCCAATATGGACATTTTCCGGCCCTCATGGCGTGTCGGAGACACCCTACTATCACAGTGATTGGTTATCGTCCAGTCACGTGATCGGGATGGATCACGTGACTAGGAAGCAATTAACTCAATAATACTTTACTTTCCAATGTTTTTATACTTTCTCATGCTCGTTTTTTGATATAAAGTCTTTGAGATACTATATATTACAGTAGGATTGCCTTCTATTTTATCCAAAGTGTATTTTACATTTCATATTTTAATATCGTTTTTTCTGTGTGTTTGTTCACCTGCTGATCATTGTGGGCAGGTGTTCCAACTCACCCCAAATTATGAGGGTATATAAGTCTGTCTCAGTACACCTAAGACATATGCTCCTGAGGAAGCTGGCGGTGACATAGTACCAGCGAAACGCGTTGAGCCACCCTTCTTATTTGACCACGGGCACCATATTGGCTTTCACTTGGAATTTTCTGGCAATTTTGGGACTTTTGGAATCCTCAAGAATTACCTCTTACGGCATTGCTTGGAATCTCTGTTTACTCCCCTGCTGCCATTGGACCTCTATCTGCAATTGAGAACCAAGGGGACCTTCTTCTGAGATCATGGTAATATTTATAACCATAAATCTATGAGGATAACTTGGAGGACTGAGTTCCAGCCAGATTATCAGTGATTATTGCCCTTTTTCAATATTGAAGTGGTCTACAGCCAATCTGAGAGACTCTCAATTTGTTACATTTTAATTATTTTTCATTACCTTTTATTAATATCTCTCTGCAAACACATGTGTCATCTATACACTTTTTAGTTCTATTTTTAATAAATGTGTGTCTTTTAAATTGATACAATTGTATACGTTCTTTATTCTGAGATTCAGCCGGCGCCAGTATCCACTTCTCTCTAATTGTGAAACCAGATGGCAGCCTACGCTTCAGCAATGATTTTCATGAGTTAAATGCAGTGTGCAAGTTTGATGCATACCCCATGTCCCATCAGTATGAGTTGATAGAAAAGCAAGAAACTGCCAGATATGTCTCCACACTGGACCTGACATAAGGTTACTGGCAGATCTCATTAACCAATAGGGAAAATAAAATCAGCTTTCTCTGTTCCATAAAGGCTGTTTCAGTAAAGGATGTTGCATTTTGGGTTGTATGGAGCCCCAGCAACCTTCTAATAGGCAATAGACAGAATTTTGAAGCCTCGCAGGCTGTATGCCTATCTGGATGATGTGGTAATCCACAGTCCAGACTGGGTTTCTCCCTTAGTGAGAGTACAAGTTACAATATATGTAACTAAGACCTCTGGATTTCTATTATATATAGTTTTTCAAGTCATGTAACCAATATAGTTTGGTGTGCTGGGGGACACCAGGGGTTAATACCCACTCTGTCTCATGTTTAGAATTACCCCACCCCCTTTCAAGCACCTGAACTATATTGTCAAATTGATATGAGCAACTTACATTCTGTTTTGCTAGTATGACAGGCATAGGTGGGTCCAGTGTTTGGAGGGCATGCTGTTTCTTGCAGTGCCTTATGGAAATCATAGTGGTGGCTCCAGGTTAGTTAGCTCTCAATTTGGATATATTTGTTAGGTGCCATTATTATGTGGCATTATATATAGCCCTGCAGGGTTGTTGTTGTTATTATTATTGCTGAGGATGGGTCTCGGGTGTAGTTCCCCCTGGATTGGAGTGGCCAGGCTGCTGTGGGGTAGCACACTATAATATTTATTTAGCACATCCTTTAACACTTTCATTAATCCTTTAGGTCATTTAATTATACATTCACTAGTATATCACTTTTTGTATATAGATTTTGCTTTCCTTTTATTAACACTCTAACTGTTTTACCTGTTCTTCACATGTTAGTTTCTGATTTTCATGGTTATAAATATAAATGAGTGTTAAAAATTTGTTAAATCTATAGACACAGTGAACAAGCCATTCAGTAGTAAAATGGTCTGTCTGTGACTACAGTTGTGCCAGACAGTACACGGTCTGGTCCACATTCTGCTCTCTTTGGTATTGTATAGCCCACTGTGGCTTTTGATTTCATTTTATTTCTCTCTACATATTGAATGCTGTTTATTGCTTTTTATTGCTCTTGTCTAATATACTTTATCTGATTATTATTAATAATAATAATAATAATAATAATTTTATTTATATAGCGCTCTTTCTCCAACAGGACTCAAGGTGCTTTACAGATATCAAAAACAATGCACATGATACAGAGGATTTGAGTAATACAAGAATAGATAAGCCACACAGACATAAAAGAAAACCTTAAGCACACAGAAAGCATAATGCAGGATTGGTGTAGGCATTTTGGGTAATAACTTCCAAGGGTTGTGTATTCCACCCTCACAAGGTACCAAGTGCGGGAGCCATCATGGGCGCTCAGCGTAGGATTACCCAGGGTGGAATAGTCCACCCCTAGAAGAGATGACACAAAATGGGGGTGATTTCAGAGTCCTACAGTTCAAAGTAGGGATCCATCAAAACCATCAGGCCTATGTATTTTTCATCCCATTCACAAGTGTACCATATGTGGCAGCCATGTTGGGCTCACTTTGAAGGTTTCACTGTGGGAGGTGAGCCATACAAGGGCCAAGTTCATATATGGGAAAATTGACGCATGTGTAGTAGTATGATGTACCCTGCATGTAGGGCACAATGGCAAGGTGTTCTATCACTGGAGGTAAACATTACATGAAAACCACATGGTGGGGTGGAAGCGAGAAATGGAAAAAAAAAACACAATAACAGGTAACTAGTGGCAGATTAGGATTGGGATAACATTATTTTGATCAGATCTTAGTGTGGATGGGTAGGAGAATGTGGGGGGCATACTCAGAAGCAATGGGGATGTCCCTTCTGAGCCTGGTCCTGGTGCTGTGCCCCCACAGTTCCCTGTTCATCTTGATGGTGAGGCCCAGGGGCAGACTTGATGATCTCAGCCGGAGAGGTGGTCTTGGTGTTCTCATGTTTGAGGCAAGGAGAGGCCACCTAAAGTTCCAGAGTTCTGTGGTTGTAATGCAGTCCTCCTGTTAACTTGTAAGTTTGTTTGCCTTCTGTTTTCCAAATAGATCTTTAGCAAGAAAGTAGCAAAGGTCTGCAGTAATTACCAAATAGATCTTTAGCAAGAAAGTAGCAATGGTCTGCAGTAATTACCAAATAGATATTTAGCAAGAAAGTAGCAATGGTCTGCAGTAATTATCAAATAGATATTTAGCAAGAAAGTAGCAATGGTCTGCAGTAATTACCAAATAGATCTTTAGCAAGAAAGTAGCAATGGTCTGCAGTAATTACCAAATAGATCTTTAGCAAGAAAGTAGCAATGGTCTGCAGTAATTACCAAATAGATCTTTAGGAAGAAAGTAGCAATGGTCTGCAGTAATTACCTGTATACGAAAAGGAGAGACAGGAGTCAATTTTGAATATCATTTGAAGATGTAACTAATGACATGCAGGTATAACACTGCTGTTGATTTTAGCTGCCACTTGATAACTAGCCACTTCATAAACTAGCCACTGCAGCATCCTATAGGACTGGCGTCCTAGGCTACATACATACTTACTTCTAAATATACCTTACTTCTAACATTTGTTAAATATTGCTTTTTCTAACTGCACAATTACCATATGTATTAGAGTATCAGTTGTTTTTCTTCTTTTGATCAATAATTCTTACAAAATGCATGATATTAATCTAAAATCATTTTGAAATCTAATGCTAATTATAACATGTGTGTTTGCTGACCTTCACTAATAGGTAACAGCTATTTATCAGTACAGCCATAAAATACTTTTAACTACAGTAAATAGTTGTCAATAGCACTTACTGCTAAATGTGAATTTCATTATCTGCACTATTGATAGAAAAGATTTAAATGTTTGCACTTTTTTCTTCCCTATGCAGTAACAGTAGAGTTCAAATGTATTCCTACAATTTCTTTTTGTAACCCTTCTCTCTCATCCACTGTCCACTATTATATTATATGACAGTGAACAGCAGAAGTGGGGGTACCCTACGCTATCTCTACCTATTTTACTTGAGGACGCTCTCATCCATTGCCAGATATCAAGCTCTCTGCAATGCTCTTGTAACAGACACTTGGGGCAAACCAGCGGGACAGCAGAAGTTCTCTCATTTGTTATTCATGTCAAAACCACACACTCATTTGTTGAATTCAACTACTACTGCCACACTTCACTGGCCACGCCCAAATCCATCTGATCTTGGAAGCAAAGCAGTGATAGGCCTGATCAATACTAGGTTGGGTGACTACCTTAGAATATCATGTTCAGTAGTTATATTGCAGAATTAATAACAAACAGCAGAAGTGGTGAAGCAAATGGGATCAGTATGAAATACCTACAATCAAAATCCCGACGGACAAAATCCCGACAACAATTGAGCGATGGTCAAAATCCCGACAAGGTCAAAATACTGACATTTAAAATGTCAACAGGTCAAAAAGTTGACATACAGTAAGTTTTTCATTATTTTTGGGTGTGTATGTCGACATAGGTTGACAAGGACACCGTATAAGTGTACCGCGTCCTCTTGCATGGCTCGCTGTGTTTGCAATGCTTAAAGTATGACTATTATTCCCCCTCCAGGTTCACTGGGATGGTAAAGTATGAACAAGTCAGTTTCAATAAAAATATCACGAAAAACTCATGTCGACTTTTTGACTTGTCAACATTTTAAATGTTGGGATTTTGACCATGTCTGTATTTTGACCATCAGTCAATGGTTTTCGGGATTTTGACTGTTGGGATTTTGATTGTAGGTAAATTTACCACATCCAGAGCAAACATTGGCCTAAACCTCTATCCTTTATATATTATCTTTTATGCACAGGGATCTCCCAACATATCTCTCTAAAATAACTTAAGAGATAATTAAGAGGAAATTAATATGTAGCTTTATGTGTGAATGATCACAAAATACTAGAAAAAGTTTATCAGCAAGACGTCACATAGTACCAAGAGAGCCACCATCAAGGAGCACATCATTTATGACATAAATGTATGTCTTTATTTGTATTTGACATATGTACTCATGATACACATAGATATTATGCATATCTTTATTTTAATATGGAATATGATTGGTGATTTTTTAGGGTAGTTTAACCCAGATATGAACACCACTGAAATCCTCTCAAGGTGACTGTTTATGTATAAAAGTCTGTGTGGATTTATTTCTGGTTTATTATTGGTTTTAACATATTTCATTTATGTAAAGTGTGCCCCAACACAGAGTCTTTATTTTCTTTATTCAATCTGCTAAATCTATAGCGATGTAAATTTGAGACGTGTTAATGTAAGTAAATATTAATCCATGGTTCTTGGCGGCACCCGAGGAGCACCCATAGCAGATACGGTAAAAAGTGACATGACCATTTTTTTTCATTGAATAAATTCTACCCACTGGAGGTGCAATCCAAATTTTGATCCAATTGTCTTTTTTGGCATTATCGTTCATGTAACGCAATCCATGCATTGGTAATGATGTCATTATGCCAATGATGTCATTATGTCAAACCTTTTTTAATACCCTTAGGGGAGGTTTATTAAAATTCTAATTATGTAGTTTTTCTATTTCCCACCTGTAGTGAGTAAGTGAGTTAGTGAGGGCTTTGGCTTCTTTGTAGTTTATTAAATTCAACACACTGGAGGTGCAATCCAAATTTTGATCTTATTGTCTGTTTGGGCGTTATCGTTACTGCAACGCAAGCAATATATTGTTAATGACATCATTATGTCAACACCTTTTTCATCCCCTTATGGGAGGTTTTTATAAATTCTAATTATATAGTTTTACTATTTCCCACCTGCAAAATACCTATGTTAAATGTCATCTTTCTAACAAATCGGGAAGTAAGAGAATTAGTGATGAGTGAGTCAGTGAGGGCTTTTGCATTTCTATTTATAGAACCTAACACTTTACCTGTGCCAGCTTTTGGGGTTCTGTGCCCCAGACTTAGATACCGCATTAGGGACCACCAGCATCAGAGCATCAGAGTATCCTTGTCGGGGCCTGGTGGCTTGTCATATATTTGCAAATATATGTAACTAGGTGTACTGGATTTCTATTACATATCATTTTCTAAGTCATGTTACCAATTTTGGTGTGCTGGGGGACACCAGGGGTTAATCCCCACTCTCTCTACAGAGTACAGAGTACAAGCTGTGTTGGACTCAATCAAAGTGACAGGGCTAACAGCCAACCCAAAAATTGCTGCTTAGCGATGGAAGAGTTTAAGAGCTTGCGGTTTACCATAGGTAGAGGTCTGATTAAGCCCCAACTGAACAAAATTGAGGCTATCCAAAACTGGCTCCATCTGGTAAATAAAAACAGGTTAGATCCTTCTTGGGGATTACCAGGTATTAAAAATGGTTTATTCCTCATTTTGCCATCACTGTAGTTCCATTCCAGCCTCACCAAAGGTAGACTATCAACATGGTGAAATGGAACCCTGAGGCAGTAAAAACATTTCAGGCATAAAAAGTAATGTTATGTACACAACTATTGTTGATAAAACCCAACTTTTCTAAAACATTTGTGGTTCAGACAATTAACTCAGAGGTAGGGGTAGGTGCCATGTTGTCACGAAACCAAGGTAGAGAGGAGCACTCCATTATTTATTTGAGTAGAAAACTCAGTAAAAATTAGAAGAGGTATGCTATTGTTGAAAAAGAGGCCTTGGCCAATAAGTGTGCATTAGGCAGCTTGCAGGATTAACTCTTGGGCAAACAGTTTTAACTAGTGACTGATCATGCTCCGTTAAAAAATATGTCTGTGAATAAAAGGCAGCATGCCAGAGAGCAAGGTGGTTTTTAACCTTGCAATACTTTTCTGTGGAACATAGACCAAAGGCACATCTAGCCAATGTGGATGCATTGTCTTGCATCTTATGTTTAGTGACTACAAGTATTCCACCCCCTAGGTTGAAACAGGGGGGAAGTGTGACAAGAGCACTGGAATAGTGATTGAAGGCAGGTATATTTGTCCCTTGTATCTTACCTATGTGTTTTAAAATCTCTGGAATATTGTTTTGGTTCTGCTGATAGCTTTTGGCTTTTGCAAAGAATTGGATTAGAGTTTAGGTCTATGGGCTTCTAGCCTCACAGATGGCTAAGTAGGGCTTTCAGCTGTATGAGTTTGTTAAAAGGCTGTCAGTTTGACGCTGCTTGGTGAAATGAGAGACTATGTATCTGTGAGAGAATCCTGCTCTTGAGTGATTTAGGATTATCCTGTGTATAGTGTAGATAGCGCTGGATGGAAAGGTATTTATTTTGATGTTTATTTCTATTTTTCTGCACAGTAATACTGGTTGAGGACAATTGCACCAAACCATTAGAGTTGTGTGTTCTCTCAGCTGCTGCATCCTCCCATTTGCCACAGTAGGTGATACCTGTTCCCCTGTCCATGTTACAATATATATATATATATATATATATATATATATAAAATATATATGTATATACAGATGTAGCCATGCTCATGGAGCACTGGTCTGTGACTATTAGCAGCAGGCAAGTGATCGCAGGTGATCACTGGCTGTGAATATTTGCAGCCTGGCATACAATGCAGCAAGCTGTGTTGCAGCATCACAGCAAAGATGAGTATAGCTAATTATATATACATAATTTATTTATTTTTATGTAAAACTGTGGTTCATGGTGTATTTGTTTTTGTATGTTTTTAATCTTTAATGATCAAGTATTCAAAAGAGCCTTGTTCCACCAGGAATAATGTCGTATATTTGGGTGTCTGGAACAAGATGAAATTTTAATACTGTTCTGAATCATTCCATATTTGGGCACTGAATTTTGGATGTTACTCCAAATCTATTACTGCCTTAAGTATAGCTTACAAACAGCTACTGTAATATCCAATTTACATGAACTGATTAGTGTTGCCTTCCAAGAAAGAATTAATCTTTCTTTACAATGAGGTTTACAAATATGTCTTGCTGTACAGTACTATAAAACATGCTGTTTATTAATGTAATTTCATTCTTGTGTTAAGGAATCAGAAATTATAGATAATACAAGATAAAGAGCTTTGTATTACTGAATCTTGACAATATAAAATGCTTTGGATTTCAGAATAATAGCATCACTTTAAGGCTTGTATCGTGCTGTTAATATTTATATGTTTATTATTGCCTGGTAGACAATTAACACTCTTGCTACCTTTTCTCTAAAGGGCACATGCACTAATGATTTAGTCGCTAATTATTCTTGAAAACAGCATTTTTCACAGGGTTTTATTTGGAGAAAAATTTTCATGATATGTACAGTATCTAAGAGGTTAGTAGAAATCCCTTTTTTCTTTCATTTTTGTGTTTTGCCGGCTGATATTTTGACAGCATTTTTTGTGAAAAGTGAAAACTTTTAGAATGTATCAAGATCTGAAAAGGATTTTCATAACCCAATTCATCTGTAATCATTTTCATAACGACATATTTTTTGTTCACTAAAATCTAATGCGCAAAGAGCATATTTTGGCATTTCTCCCATGATGCACCAGTTTTGTTCCTCCTTTCATTAGAACTATAAAGTTTATTGTCAAGCAAGAGAACTACTCCAATAAAATGTATTATTTGGTGCAAAGGTGAGTAAATTCTGATTTTAAAAATGATTTTAAAATGTATACAAAGTATATTTTTTTAATGGACTACACGTTTGCATTAAATTATTTTCTTGATATACAGTTTGCATTTATCCAATGAACTTGCATACCCAAGGGTTCAACCATAATAGTGTTATATTGCCACTAATTAGAACTGCAGTCATTAGTTTCTAATATTAGCAATGAGAATTGTGGTCAGAATATGTAAAAATGGTAGGATTTTGGGTGTGTGGCTCGTGGCCTAAACTGAAAGTGTCCCAGGGTAGCTCCTGCTGAAAAAAGCCCTCTTGGACCCCTTTATTCCTAATTACCCCATCTACCTGTTCCCCAAAACACCCTACAGCGGCCCTTGCTGCTCTGTGAGTACTGGGGGTGCGCTGCGGAGCCGGGGCATAGGCTCATCCTGTGCTTGCAGGTTGCAGCCTTCCCCCCACGTTGAAACCGGGGCCTAAATTTGGGAGCCCTCCGTCTGCGCTCCGATGACCGCCAGGTGCCGCACATCGCTTGTCGGCCTGCCCCACTGCAGGCATCCTGCCTGGGAGCCTTTGCTGAGTGGACGCGGTGGCGGTGGGAGCCCCTGGAGCCGTGGGGTGCTGGCTTTGCCGAGCCGAGCCGCGGGGATCCGGTGGTGGCGGCCATATTGGTTGTGGTGGAGTGTGAAGCGCGGACGCCGCGCTCGTACGAGTGGCCCGTTAGTGGCCTGTGCTTGCCGGTGGGGCCTTACTGTAGTCGGTGGGGGCACGGGCTGGCCTCTGATCCTGCTGATCGCTGACAGCGGCGGACGGTGCAGGGACTCCTGGAGCTGATGGCGGCCATCTTGGAGGTGGCGGAGCAGGCTCCTTTGAATTGTGCTGCTCCTGAGGTGCTCGCTGGGCAGCAGGCTTTATATTACAGTGGGACACTGCATCATCCCTTGAGCTCTCTACAGATAACTGCCTGCAAGCACTGCACTGAGGCTTCCTACCCCATATTTCTCTCTTTTTGTATATACAGTGCACTCTATTAGATCTGATCCTCAGAGCCCCCTGCTGTTAACTCTTATATTGCACCTCACCTACTCCCGACATGGTGTGTAGTGATTCAAGACGCTCTCCTGTGGATTCCTTTCTTAGTTTTAACGGAATGTTGGGACCTAGGTCCTTCGAATGATGAGAAAACACAATTGCCTGACCTCCCCCCTACCCAATTCAACTGATGAGCATTTAACACCCTGGCGGACCTTTATTGTAATCTGTCCCTAAGCTGGCACTTCTGTTTTACCAGATATTATGAGTAGAGCGAACACCCGAGCAAAAAAAACAGGAGCTTCGCAAGATATTTCACAACACTTTTCGCGCCGGGAAAAACCGGCTGAAAATTCGTCTCCGTCTTCGCTATTGTCCTCCCCTAATATGGATCCGAAAGATTCACCCTCAACCAAAGAGGATATTCAATCTCTTCAGTGTATGATATTGGACCTTAAAAATTCCTTTACCACCGCTATCCAATCAGCGATCGGTGAGCAGAAGTCCAACTTGGCGGCCTTGGACTCTCGCACCAGCTCACTGGAATCACGGGTGGAATACCAACGGGAATTCCACAAACAAGTGGGTGAGGACATGAGTTATCTATCTGGTGAATTGGAATTCCTTAAGGATAAAGTTGAGGATAGTGAAAATCGCGAGATGCGGAATAATTTACGCATTCGCAATGTCCCTGAATCTATTTCGGCCTCCAAACTGGAACCATACCTCAAACGACTGTTTCTGTATTTAGTCCCGTCGCTCTCGGAATCTGCCATCCTGATAGAGAGAGCCCACCGCGACCTGCGGCCTAAACCAAGGGACTCTGATCCTCCCCGTGATGTTATCCTTCGGTTTTTGTCATTCAACATTAAGAACAGCATTACCATGGCATACAGGAATTTGACTTCAACTCTATTCGAAGATTCACGGATCCAGATTTACCAGGACTTGTCACCAGTGACTATTGCTAAACGGCATGACCTACTTTCTGTTACCTCTACACTGCGCGACAACGGTTACAAGTATCGTTGGGGTTTTCCTTTTCGTCTCATTGTGGAGATTGATGGCAAAGTTCATATCGTCCGCTCCCCTGAGGACGGAGACAAACTGCTTCGCAAACTACAACTGTCCCCTACTTCTACTTCCCAGGAGTGAAGACCCTTCTGTTTCAATTTATGTTTACATTTGAGTTTTGATAACGTATAGTTTAACTAATCTTTTTCTTATTCTTACTCAATTGTTGTGCTGCCTCCATTTTAGATGCTGTTTCAGGTATGACTGCTCCTTTACTTAACTTCCGAACAGTTCTTATTGGCTGGATATATGTACTTTTTGTGTTGTTGTATTTTTATCTCGCAGTCCTGACCGGTGGACCGGATACACTGCCCTATAACTGGGCCTTAAGATTGATCCCTGCCCCGATACCCAGGGACCTGTCTCTAGTTACCGGTCAGCTCAGCGACACTGCCACTGATCTGATATTATTACTACTTTGATACTGTCTTATGTCTAATATCTGATTATATTTCATTTCATTTTGTCTTCTGTGTATTGGACTGTCCTGCCTCTGCTATGGGTTCTTCTATGGTGCTGGATGGCCCATTCTCTCTATTTACGATTAGTTCTGGGTGGGGGGTGTCAGTGCCTTGGCTTGACACTTCCTCCCCCAGTCTCTAGGGATTAGAGATATACCCAAGAATATTGGGTTAATACCCTCCTCTATTTCATTGCATTTGTATCCCACCAGTGAGCTCTTTCTTTTTTTTTTTAGAGCTCAATCTTAGTAGTCGGGTATCCTGCCTTTTGGATACTGCGTCTACTTTTTTGTCTTTTCTTTCTCTCCTCCTCTTCTAGGTTCTTGTTATACTTCGTGTGTATGTTGATATACATGCATCTATAGATAGATAGATCTATATATCATATATTGTTGTTTGTGTATAGGATTATACATTTCTATTTTTTTTCTCTATTTTTTTTTCCCTCTCTCACTTATTTTAGCAGAGTTCGGGGCCCCATCGGTTTCCAGTGGATTACCCCCTTCTCTCTCTTTAGCCATGCCGCTAACATGTCTGTCCATCAGTGTTAAGGGGTTGAATACCCCCCAGAAACGCT
Organism: Pseudophryne corroboree; assembly: GCF_028390025.1. Taxonomy (NCBI): domain Eukaryota; kingdom Metazoa; phylum Chordata; class Amphibia; order Anura; family Myobatrachidae; genus Pseudophryne; species Pseudophryne corroboree. The sequence continues at coordinate 485,598,185 of NC_086448.1, forward strand.
CTCACCTCCACAGGTCTCTCAAAACTTTGAAAGGTGACGTGATTTTTCTACAGGAGACACATTTGAAATCGGCCTCCCATCCCTCACTGATGTCTAAACGATTTCCCATGGCCTGGTACTCCAATAATGCAGCGAAAAGAAATGGGGTTGCTATTTTAATCAGAGGATCCATTCCTTTCCAGTTCCTAGACTATAAATGCGACATTGAAGGCCGTTATGTAATGGTGAGAGGTAAAATTGGACACGAGGAGGTTACATTGGCTAATCTGTACTCTCCAAATACGGCCCAATACAAATTTTTTCGCAAGTTCTTCCAAGACCTCTACTCATATAGACGGGGTAAGACACTTGTTGGTGGAGATTTCAATATGGCTCTCACATACATGGATAGGTCCGGCCCCTTGCGCAGTGGAAGAACCCCACACTCTTCTGTACTACACAGAGGCATGGCCGAGGCTGGTCTGTTTGATGTCTGGCGCTTTCTTAATCCGACCACTAGGGACTACACTTTTTATTCCAATACGCATGATGTGTATTCTCGCATTGACATGTTCCTGAGATGTGCACCTCTCTCCCAGACAGCACGTGCTTCCTCGATAGTCCCGCTTACTTGGACTGACCACTCGGCTTTGGTAGCGACTTTTGATATATTTGATATCCCTGACGGCAGACCGACATGGAGACTTAATGAAACCCTATTGAAGATTCCTAAATTTCAGGACTTAATTAAAACTGGGATTCAGGAATATATTGATGTCAATGTGGAGGGCGACTGCAGTTTAGCCACAATATGGGAGGCCCATAAGGCGGTGATTAGAGGATCCATAATCCAATTTGCGTCCTGCCGTAGGAGAAATCAGGAAACTCAAATTGCTTTATTAACCGACATCATTGCAAAACTAGATAGGGAACACAAACGCACACATTCTAAGAAAATACTAGCCGACCTTTCTAAGGCCCGTGATGATCTACAATCTCTTTTGGCGGAGAACATTGAGCGCTCACTTCGCTGGGCTAATCAATCGTTTTACGACAAAAGCATCAAGGCTCATACTTTGTTGGCTAATCGCCTACGCGCCAAGAAAGCTAATCAAGCCATTCATACTATTAGGGAACCCTCGGGCAGCGCTACCTATGACCCTAAGAAAATGAATGGTATTTTCTCTGACTATTATAGAGCACTCTATAATCTTGACCCCCCAACTGACCCCTCGGCGCTCGCCGATCAGGTTCAACAATATCTAGATTCATTCGCTCTTCCTCGGTTAGATGATGCAGCTAACTCTGCTCTCAATGCTGATATTTCTGCTGAGGAGATTGAAACGGCATTGAAAACCCAAAAACCTTCTAAGGCTCCTGGTCCAGACGGCTACCCGATGGTGTATTATAAAACTTTCGCTCCTCAGCTTATCCTTCATATGGTCTCTTTATTTAATAAGATAATGCAGGGCACCCCTTTTCACACTGATTCCACGACCTCTCGTATTATAGTTATCCCGAAACTCTGTAAGGACCACTCATATTGCTCAAATTATAGACCCATCTCTTTAATAAACACCGATCTCAAGCTTTTTGCCAAGATATTGGCGTCTCGTCTGAATACTGTGTTGACGTCATTAATAGACCCTGATCAAGTGGGATTTATTCCCAGCCGCCAGGCCTCAGATAACACCAGACGTATTGTTAACTTAATTCACTATATTAACTCTACGAAAACTCCAGCGATTGCTCTGGCGCTTGACGCCGAGAAGGCGTTTGATCGCATCTCCTGACCCTTTTTGTTTTCTACATTATCCACATTTGGTCTTCATGGTCATTTCATCACTGCAGTAGCGGCCCTCTATTCTAACCCCTCATCCACAGTCCTGACTAATGGATTAAGCTCACCCCGCTTTAGTTTAAAAAATGGAACTCGCCAGGGATGCCCTCTCTCACCCCTACTTTTCGCTTTATGTATTGAACCTCTTGCAGCCCGTATTAGACTCAATGCTGACATCGAGGGTATTACTGTGGGGCAGGGCTCATATAAAATATCTCTGTTTGCAGATGACGAGCTCGTGACTCTTTCTAACCCTTTGATTTCTCTTCCTAACCTACAGAAAGAACTACTTTTGTACGGTTCCCTCTCTGGTTATAAAATCAATCATACCAAATCAGAGGCCCTCGCGTTTAATGTTTCTTCTCATACTAGCTTGACCTTGACATCTTCTTTCTCTTTTCTTTGGAGGCCCTCGGCCATCAAATACCTTGGCATATATATCACTAAATCCTATACTAGCCTCTATCAGGCTAACTATGTTCCTATAATTAAAACGCTTAAGCATGACTTAGATAAATGGGATCGGTTGTACATCTCATGGATTGGACGGATTAACGCCCTAAAAATGAATTTCCTCCCTCGTATCCTTTATCTGTTCCAAACTGTCCCAACAATGGTGTCCCGAGTAACATTGGCTTCCCTGCAAACAATGTGTCACAAATTCATTTGGGCTCATCGTAAACCTCGTTTAAGACGAACCATATTGACCAAGAGTACAACCTCAGGCGGTTTGGGACATCCTAATTTTCAGGCTTATTTTAACGCCTGTCAACTTAACCACATAGTGTCCTAGCATTCCCCCCGAGGGATCAGAAAATGGGTTGATATTGAGAACTCTATATTTCAGGGTATCCCCCTGGACTCCCTACTGTGGCTACCCGGGTCCTGCAGACCAGCCTCGGCCTATTCAGTCCCCATGGTTAAATTCACCCTCGGATTGTGGGACAAACTCACATCACTTATAATCTTTATTCATACCCCTCACCTCTGTCACCTATCTGGGGTCACTCCGCCTTCCCTCCAGGCAGTGACCGACACATGGCAGCCCCATGGCAATCCCAAGGTGTCACGAGATTTATCCATGTTAAAGGTCACTCTGCACCGGCCTCTTTTGGAGATTTTCAAGAACACCTTGGTATTCCATCCTCGTGTCATTACCATTATATTCAAATTCTTAGCTTCCTTAAATCACAACTTAAAACTACTCTTTTGAGATCGCCCACCGCCTTCGAACATATGTGTCTGCTTTCAATTGGCAAAAAGGGGAATATCTCCACAATTTATAACTCTGTTTTGGCTCCAGATCCTCCTCCCCGTGAACCCCACGAATTAGCCTGGGAATCAGATCTTTCCCATCCGTTAGAAGACGAACAATGGGAAGAAATTAGATTGCGCACTGCTAAAGCCTCCATTAGTGTGGCACTTAGGGAGACATGTTACAAAGTCTATACCAGATGGTACCTAGTCCCCTCCAGACTTCATTCCATTTTCCCTGCGACCTCAAATTTATGCTGGAGACTTTGTGGAGAGGAGGGCACCTTTTTCCACATATGGTGGACCTGTCCCTCTATTCGCCCCTTCTGGAATACAGTTGGAGCGTTCATAGCTCAATCTTGCGGGCATAACATTGATCTCTCTCCTGAAATTGCTTTTCTTCAAGCCCCCATACCATCACTATCCAAATCCCAAGATAGGCTTGTTATGCAATTCTGCATGGTGGCTAAATGTCTGATTGCTAAATGCTGGAAGGATCACAAACCACCCTCCAAGGCATTATTGGTGACTAAGATTAATTATATAGCCAATATGGAATATATTACTAGTTTAAGGAATAACACAGTGGCCCAATTCCACAACGTTTGGTCCCCGTGGTACCTCACGCGTTCTTTACTCATCCCCGGACTCTGCTAATGCTCATACTGCTAATACCTCTACTACTCCCTCGGTTATTATCTTTGCTTAGACTTACAGCCAACCTCCTGTTTCCTTATCTGTGACTTTCTCAACTTTCCCCTTTTGCTCTTACACTTTTTCTCTTTCTTTTACTTTTCTTATCCTTTTTATTTTTATTTCTACCAAGTATTTTCTCGGTTTTGGTATAGTTTATATACTATAATTGAAAAAAATAAAAAGGGAATGATCACACACACGTTTCAATTTCCACAGGCTGAATGTTGCTATCCTCTGATAGCCTATATTTTCATAGAACTGTATATTTCATTCTAACATTAATTGACAATGTCTTTATGTTATAATTCTATAACGCTATGTGGACAAATTCTCATCTGCTAGTTCATTATTTTGACCTGTACCTGTGTATGTACAATATTGCTTTGATTATTGATCATTCTCAATAAAAATTACTATCTTAAAAAAAAATGGTAGGATTTATAATTGGTTTGATAACAGGCAAAATGAAAAAAGTGAAGCAAACAATATCTATAACAGAGACCCTTTTTTAATTCACATTAGTACATTCTAAAGATTTTTTTGTCATTGTGAATTTTCATTTTTGTCAATGTGAATTGATCCAAAACTAATAATAATATTGCTGAAAAAAGCAATAAATAAATAAATAAAAATGTATATATAACTTTATTGTATTTCAGTGCATAAAAAAAAAAAAAATAACTTATATTTAAAATGTTAAGAGAGTCTGCAACTAGAGTAGCTTGCCAAATAATTCTCAATCTGAAATACAAGTTAATCATTACTTCAATTACTGCCAACAACTCATCACAGTAAAATATTTGCAGCTGAAATAGAATTTACAGAGGCAGCATAATAATTCATGTCAAGGAGAAATGAAAATTTGAATTATATGTATCCTTCATAGCCAAACAGTGCCATGTACAATGTACTCAGTAATAAATAAGAAAGCTCTCTAAAAAGGCAAAATATATTTTACTCTACTTCAGATATGGCTTAACCATGCATGATTTTTACTGTAGCAGACCTTATTATACTAATCTGCATACTGCTTAACACTGCCACAGTTTTCATGCATCTTCAAAAAGTTGTTATTCTTCTCAATTGCTAGTCACTCTTATTTATACAGTTGGTAATTGCATTTTCACTCCTATAAAATAAAGTGAAAAAGTGATATACTCTTAAGTTTATTTTAGTTTAAAACATGTAAGGGAAAATGTAATAGCCTCTGTTTTTTAAATAATAGCATCAAGCAGTTTTCCTGTTGAGTTGCAGATTTCCATATGCAAAAAAGTAAAATGTGTGAGAAAATCACCAGCAAAATGCCATTTTAAATCATATAAATCACCATACCAATTTTGTCAATGTTTTGAATACAAATTGCTGTATGTCGTAAGTGGCAAGTTTAATTAAAACACAATTTAAAAAAAGCATTTCCCTCTCATCAAATAGGCCAAGGCTATTCAGCATTGGGCCCTATCTCTGAGAAAGTGAAGGGGTATGGGAGGAGATGAATTTGTTACCACCATTACTTCCTAAAGTAAATTGGCAGACTGCTTAATATCATCGGGTTTTTCTTGGTATCACTAGGTACAGTAAGTTGACTTGTAAGAAAATCAGTTATTTAAAAACGGTCCATTATTTAACTGCCCCCTTATTATATTAATATATATAAAAATGCATCAATATACACTGCTCAAAAAAATAAAGGGAACACTAAAATAACACATCCTAGATCTGAATGAATGAAATATTCTTATGAAATACTTTGTTCTTTACATAGTTGAATGTGCTAACAACAAAATCACACAAAAATTATCAATGGAAATCAAATTTATTAACCAATGGAGGTCTGGATTTGGAGTCACCCTGAAAATTAAAGTGGAAAAACACACTACAGGTTGATCCAACTTTGATGTAATGTCCTTAAAACAAGTCAAAATGAGGCTCAGTAGTGTGTGTGGACTCCACGTGCCTGTATGGCCTCACTAAAACCCACAAAAGTGGCACAGGTAGTGCAGCACATCCAGGATGGCACATCAATGCGAGCTGTGGCAAGAAGGTTTGCTGTGTCTGTCAGCGTAGTGTCCAGAGCATGGAGGTGCTACCAGGAGAGAGGCCAGTACATCAGGAGACGTGGAGGAGGCCGTAGGAGGGCAACAACCCAGCAGCACGACCGCTACCTCTGCCTTTGTGAAAGGAGTAACAGGAGGATCACTGCCAGAGCCCTGCAAAATGACCTCCAGCAAGCCACAAATGTTCATGTGTCTACTCAAATGATCAGAAACAGACTCCATGAGGGTGGTATGAGGGCACGACGCCCACAAGTGGGGGTTGAGCTTACAGCCCAACACCATGCAGGACGTTTGGCATTTGCCAGAGAACACCAAGATTGGCAAATTCGCCACTGGCGCACTGTGCTCTTCACAGATGATTAGCAGGTTCTCACTGAGCACATGTGACAGACGTAACAGAGTCTGGAGACGCCAAGGAGAATGTTCTGCTGCCTGCAACATCCTCCAGCATGACCGGTTTGGCAGTGGGTCAGTAATGGTGTGAGGTGGCATTTGTTTGGGGGGGCCGCACAGCCCGCCATGCGCTCGCCAGAGGTAGCCTGACTGCCATTAGGTACTGAGATGAGATCCTCAGACCCCTTGTGAGACCATATGCTGGTGCGGTTGGCCCTGGGTTCCTCCTAATGCAAGACAATGCTAGACCTCATGTGGCTGGAGTGTGTCAGCAGTTCCTGCAAGACGAAGGCATTGATGCTATGGACTGGCCCGCCCGTTCCCCAGACCTGAATCCAATTGAGCACATCTGGGACATCATGTCTCGCTCCATCCACCAATGCCACGTTGCACCACACACTGTCCAGGAGTTGGTGGATGCTTTAGTCCAGGTCTGGGAGGAGATCCCTCAGGAGACCATCTGCCACCTCATCAGGAGCATGCCCAGGCATTGTAGGGAGGTCATACAGGCACGAGGAGGCCACAGACACCACTGAGCCTCATTTTGACTTGTTTTAATGACATTACAGCAAAGTTGGATTAGCCTGTAGTGTGTTTTTCCACTTTAATTTTGAGGGTGACTCCAAATCCAGACCTCTATGGGTTTATAAATTTGATTTCCATTGATAATTTTTGTGTGATTTTCTTGTCAGCACATTCAACTATGTAAAGAACAAAGTATTTAATAAGAATATTTCATTCATTCAGATCTAGGATGTGTTATTTTAGTGTTCCCTTTATTTTTTTGAGCAGTGCATATTCATTTGCAAAATACTAATTTTCCAACTTTATGTCATCTGTACTGTTTCTATTTTGATACGACATAGGGGGTAATTCAGAGATGATCGTAGATGTGCTAAATTCAGCACATCTACGATCATTTGCTCTGACATGTGGGGGGACACCCAGCACAGGGCTAGTCCACCCCACATGTCAGGCCCTCCCTCCCCTCCCCCCACACAGGTCACATTTTGACCCACAATCATCTAATGCCACCCTTAAGACATTTCACTGGCTTCTGGAGGACAGCTTGAATGTAATAGAGAAACCAGTCAGATACAACTTATCAAAGGAGCAGAGGAGCGCCATTAAGAATCTACAAGCCCAGAAAGATATTATCGTCCGAGCAGCGGAAAAGGGTGGCTTCATTGTTGTACAGGACACTGTGTCATACATTCAGGAATGTGAGAGACTGTTGAGTGACACCAAGACATATTGCAAATTGGAACATGATCCCACACCAATGTTTAAACTACCCAGGTAGTGGTTGATAAATGATCTACTGCATTTCCAGTTATTCCTATTTTTTTATACACTGCCCAAGAGCCACAAGGACACACAGAGACCCCCAGGGAGACCGATTATATTGGCCCTTGGGCTCTCTGTGTGAGCCAGTGTCAATCTTTCTGGATGCCTTCCTACAGCCATGTGTACAATATACTTTTACACACCTTAAAGACTCAAGCACTTTATTTGGGAAATTAGCACATCTAAAATCTGTTCCAGATAATGTTACACTGGTGACCTTTGATGTCACCTGTTTATACACGTGTATCCCATATAGAGCAGGAGTTGAGGCTGTACGTAGGCTGATTACTGGAAATGCACTTTATGAAGGACCTGATATTGATCTGTTTTTAACCCTCTTGTTGTTTACTTTAGAACATAATTATTTTATGTTAAATTACACATTTTTTAAACAGGTAACGGGTTGTGCAATGGGGTCTTCGGTAGCTCCATCATTCGCTAATTATTGTATGTGGGAAACAGAGAAGAGTATACTTTTTGAGGATTAGACTATTGCAGATGCATTATTTATTTATTATTGGTATATATATGATCTGTTGATCCTTTGGAAATATGATTTATAGAGATTTGATACTATTATTGAGACACATAATTCATCTAATAGTCCCATTAAGGTTACAATTACAAGTAATCTGAATGAGATCTGTTTTTTAGATTTTCTTATTCAAATTAACAATGGACAGATTCCTATTTCTCTGTACACAAAACCAACTGACCGCAATACCATTTTGCATGATAATAGTTTTCATCCCAAAACAACGATACGGGGACACCCTTATTCGCAATATTTGATTGTCTGCAGAAGGAATAGCGATCATGGTACCACATTATTACAATTGGACAAAATGATAATGAAATTCTTGGAGAGGGGCTATTCCTTATCAGAACTTAAGAGGGCCCATAATAATGCTTTGAGGGTACACCAGCAAAAATTATCCAAGGTAACACCTAGTAAAAAGTTGGAGGCAATTTCATGGGCAAACGAATACAATACACAGAGCCCATATACTTTGATACAAGCAAAGGGCCTGTGGCAAATGGATATGTCTGACCTAGATTTAAAGTATTTCCATAAGACTAGACTGATGCCCATCTATTCGCAAGGTAGGAATCTCAAAGATCTCATTGTTAAAACTGATGTGACAGGTTTTAATGAATTACCTGGTCCCCAGCACTTTCTCAGCCACTAAAATGGCTGTTTTAAATGTCTCCGCTGCACAACCTGTTCTTTTATGCCAGTAGGACATTCCATCCCCCATCCTCATACAGGAAAAGTTTTAGCATCAAATGGTCATTAACGTGCACTAGCCGGTTTCTGGTATATGTGATAGTATGCCCATGCGGCTTGTACTATGTGGAAAAATTGAATGCCTACTGTAGGTTAGACTTACACAACACATATCAGCTATTAGAGGAGCCCTTTTAACTGGTTCCAGTGAACAACCGGTGGCCCGCCACTTTGCACAATTCAAACATAATCACTCCAGTCTAAAGTATAAGGCTATTGATCATGTACCCCCTTCAGACGTGGAGGCGATCGTGGTAAACGGGTCCAACAGTTGGAATCCTGCTGGATCTTTTGTTTAGATTGTGTGGCTCCGAAAGGTCTCAATGAATCCCTAAGTTTGTCCCATTTTCTATGAATTCAGGGGGCTTTTGGTTATTAATTAATTTTCTCCTTTAATGCTCTCCATTTTAGTTACATTATTGTTGAATATCCAGTGCTTTAATTGATATATTTATTGACCACTAGATGGCAACACTTACTAAAAATATTATATATAACTTGAGTAGTTCTTTTGGCAAAATAAGGTAGATATTCTTTAAAGAATATTGTATACTTTCACAGATTAATTTTGGACATTGATTATGTGAGCTTCACAATTTGATATTTTGTTTGAATTCAAGGTTTTTTTGTAACACCTACGAGAGTGATAGTGATGTGCACATATATTTATATTTTTATTTGTATTTCTGTATAGTTGTACATGCTGTTTTAGATTGAAATAAGCCACATTTTAATTTATAATTGGTTTGCACTGCACTTTAATGATGGAATTGTGAATTGAATATGATATTTTCACACTGTGTTCGTTTACAGTGTGTTACCATGGTGCCCGAAGCCGGATGGGTGACGTCACTTCCGGCACGACGGAGGTGCCGCGAACTGAAGTGATGCTGTGGGATGGCGGTCGGGAGCGCCTGGGGACACACTGGGAGTGACTTGAGAAGGGTAAGGTTGCACATACAGTATTTAAATGCCTTTGTTGAGTTGATTATTTGTCTGAGGAAGGGGATTGTTACCCCGAAACATCATGAAATAAACAGCATGCCCTGCAGGGTTTTATGCACTAAACTTACATTTTAAATCTCTGAGTTTTTGGAGAAGGTGTCTATGCTGGCTGAGTGCACTTATCATAAACGTTTCAGTTTTATTTTTAAAATCTTTTGTCAGGATGCAAAAGTAATCAAAACCACATACTGTACCTTTATAGACTCTACTAACACCAACAGAGTGACCACGAGGTCCCAGTCCGACGGATGCAGGGATGATATCACAACACTTGCAACGGTGCTCGGACCACATTGATCGCCTGTCAGCCATAGCCTGGAGACCAAGATAAACAAAACATAAAACATGAAATCACCACACATAACATAAATGGCAATGCTTTTCCCGCCATCTTTTAGAAAAATAAACACATATAATAAAGTCTAAGACTGAAGAGGTCTTATATATGCTGAACTATAATACTTTTCTATATAACTGAGCATTTAGCATGAAGCCCGAGGATAAGCAGTGAATCTTTGCTACTCTGTCTCATGTAATCTGCAAATGAGAAGTGAATAATGCCTAACGAATGAAAACTAATTAAACAGTTAATAGCGAACACAAGGTTATGCATTTTGGGAGAAAAAACACACATGCATCCTACACTGTAAATGGGGAAAATACAGGGGTAACCGTGGTTGAAAAAGATTTGGGGGTGCTCATAGATAATAGGCTTAGTAACAGTACACAATGTCAAAATGCAGCAAAAAAGGCAAATAAAGTGGTTGCATGCATTAAACGGGGCATTGAGATAAGGGACGAGGATGTAATCCTGCCACTGTACAAATCATTGGTACTGTATATTAGAGATGTGCACTTGAAATTTTTCGGGTTTTGTGTTTTGGTTTTAGGTTCGGTTCCGCGGCCGTGTTTTGGGTTCGACCGCGTTTTGGCAAAACCTCACCAAATTTTTTTTGTCGGATTCGGGTGTGTTTTGGATTCGGGTGTTTTTTTTAAAAAACACTAAAAAACAGCTTAAATCATAGAATTTGGGGGTCATTTTGATCCCAAAGTATTATTAACCTCAAAAACCATAATTTCCACTCATTTTCAGTCTATTCTGAATACCTCACACCTCACAATATTATTTTTAGTCCTAAAATTTGCACCTAGGTCGCTGGATGACTAAGCTAAGCGACCCTAGTGGCCGACACAAACACCGTGCCCATCTAGGAGTGGCACTGCAGTGTCACGCAGGATGGCCCTTCCAAAAAACACTCCCCAAACAGCACATGACGCAAAGAAAAAAAGAGGCGCAATGAGGTAGCTGTGTGAGTAAGATAAGCGACCCTAGTGGCCGACACAAACACCGGGCCCATCTAGGAGTGGCACTGCAGTGTCACGCAGGATGGCCCTTCCAAAAAACCCTCCCCAAACAGCACATGACGCAAAGAAAAAAAGAGGCGCAATGAGGTAGCTGTGTGAGTAAGATAAGCGACCCTAGTGGCCGACACAAACACCGGGCCCATCTAGGAGTGGCACTGCAGTGTCACGCAGGATGGCCCTTCCAAAAAACCCTCCCCAAACAGCACATGACGCAAAGAAAAAAAGAGGCGCAATGAGGTAGCTGTGTGAGTAAGATAAGCGACCCTAGTGGCCGACACAAACACCGGGCCCATCTAGGAGTGGCACTGCAGTGTCACGCAGGATGGCCCTTCCAAAAAACCCTCCCCAAACAGCACATGACGCAAAGAAAAAAAGAGGCGCAATGAGGTATCTGTGTGAGTAAGATAAGCGACCCTAGTGGCCGACACAAACACCGTGCCCATCTAGGAGTGGCACTGCAGTGTCACGCAGGATGGCCCTTCCAAAAAACCCTCCCCAAACAGCACATGACGCAAAGAAAAAAAGAGGCGCAATAAGGTAGCTGTGTGAGTAAGATAAGTGACCCTAGTGGCCGACACAAACACCGTGCCCATCTAGGAGTGGCACTGCAGTGTCACGCAGGATGGCCCTTCCAAAAAACCCTCCCCAAACAGCACATGACGCAAAGAAAAAAAGAGGCGCAATGAGGTAGCTGTGTGAGTAAGATAAGCGACCCTAGTGGCCGACACAAACACCGGGCCCATCTAGGAGTGGCACTGCAGTGTCACGCAGGATGGCCCTTCCAAAAAACCCTCCCCAAACAGCACATGATGCAAAGAAAAAAAGAGGCGCAATGAGGTAGCTGTGTGAGTAAGATAAGCGACCCTAGTGGCCGACACAAACACCGTGCCCATCTAGGAGTGGCACTGCAGTGTCACGCAGGATGGCCCTTCCAAAAAACCCTCCCCAAACAGCACATGACGCAAAGAAAAAAAGAGGCGCAATGAGGTAGCTGTGTGAGTAAGATAAGCGACCCTAGTGGCCGACACAAACACCGGGCCCATCTAGGAGTGGCACTGCAGTGTCACGCAGGATGGCCCTTCCAAAAAACCCTCCCCAAACAGCACATGACGCAAAGAAAAAAAGAGGCGCAATGAGGTAGCTGTGTGAGTAAGATAAGCGACCCTAGTGGCCGACACAAACACCGTGCCCATCTAGGAGTGGCACTGCAGTGTCACGCAGGATGGCCCTTCCAAAAAACCCTCCCCAAACAGCACATGATGCAAAGAAAAAAAGAGGCGCAATGAGGTAGCTGTGTGAGTAAGATAAGCGACCCTAGTGGCCGACACAAACACCGTGCCCATCTAGGAGTGGCACTGCAGTGTCACGCAGGATGGCCCTTCCAAAAAACCCTCCCCAAACAGCACATGACGCAAAGAAAAAAAGAGGCGCAATGAGGTAGCTGTGTGAGTAAGATAAGCGACCCTAGTGGCCGACACAAACACCGGGCCCATCTAGGAGTGGCACTGCAGTGTCACGCAGGATGGCCCTTCCAAAAAACATTCCACAAACAGCACATGACGCAAAGAAAAATTAAAGAAAAAAGAGGTGCAAGATGGAATTGTCCTTGGGCCCTCCCACCCACCCTTATGTTGTATAAACAGGACATGCACACTTTAACCAACCCATCATTTCAGTGACAGGGTCTGCCACACGACTGTGACTGAAATGACGGGTTGGTTTGGACCCCCACCAAAAAAGAAGCAATTAATCTCTCCTTGCACAAACTGGCTCTACAGAGGCAAGATGTCCACCTCATCATCATCCTCCGATATATCACCGTGTACATCCCCCTCCTCACAGATTATCAATTCGTCCCCACTGGAATCCACCATCTCAGCTCCCTGTGTACTTTGTGGAGGCAATTGTTGCTGGTCAATGTCTCCACGGAGGAATTGATTATAATTCATTTTAATGAACATCATCTTCTCCACATTTTCTGGATGTAACCTCGTACGCCGATTGCTGACAAGGTGAGCGGCGGCACTAAACACTCTTTCGGAGTACACACTTGTGGGAGGGCAACTTAGGTAGAATAAAGCCAGTTTGTGCAAGGGCCTCCAAATTGCCTCTTTTTCCTGCCAGTATAAGTACGGACTGTGTGACGTGCCTACTTGGATGCGGTCACTCATATAATCCTCCACCATTCTTTCAATGGTGAGAGAATCATATGCAGTGACAGTAGACGACATGTCCGTAATCGTTGTCAGGTCCTTCAGTCCGGACCAGATGTCAGCATCAGCAGTCGCTCCAGACTGCCCTGCATCACCGCCAGCGGGTGGGCTCGGAATTCTGAGCCTTTTCCTTGCACCCCCAGTTGCGGGAGAATGTGAAGGAGGAGATGTTGACAGGTCGCGTTCTGCTTGACTTGACAATTTTGTCACCAGCAGGTCTTTCAACCCCAGCAGACTTGTGTCTGCCGGAAAGAGAGATCCAAGGTAGTCTTTAAATCTAGGATCGAGCACGGTGGCCAAAATGTAGTGCTCTGATTTCAACAGATTGACCACCCGTGAATCCTTGTTAAGCGAATTAAGGGCTCCATCCACAAGTCCCACATGCCTAGCGGAATCGCTCCGTGTTAGCTCCTCCTTCAATGTCTCCAGCTTCTTCTGCAAAAGCCTGATGAGGGGAATGACCTGACTCAGGCTGGCAGTGTCTGAACTGACTTCACGTGTGGCAAGTTCAAAGGGCATCAGAACCTTGCACAACGTTGAAATCATTCTCCACTGCGCTTGAGACAGGTGCATTCCACCTCCTATATCGTGCTCAATTGTATAGGCTTGAATGGCCTTTTGCTGCTCCTCCAACCTCTGAAGCATATAGAGGGTTGAATTCCACCTCGTTACCACTTCTTGCTTCAGATGATGGCAGGGCAGGTTCAGTAGTTTTTGGTGGTGCTCCAGTCTTCTGTACGTGGTGCCTGTACGCCGAAAGTGTCCCGCAATTCTTCTGGCCACCGACAGCATCTCTTGCACGCCCTTGTCGTTTTTTAAAAAATTCTGCACCACCAAATTCAAGGTATGTGCAAAACATGGGACGTGCTGGAATTTGCCCAGATTTAATGCACACACAATATTGCTGGCGTTGTCCGATGCCACAAATCCACAGGAGAGTCCAATTGGGGTAAGCCATTCCGCGATGATCTTCCTCAGTTGCCGTAAGAGGTTTTCAGCTGTGTGCGTATTCTGGAAACCGGTGATACAAAGCGTAGCCTGCCTAGGAAAGAGTTGGCGTTTGCGAGATGCTGCTACTGGTGCCGCCGCTGCTGTTCTTGCGGCGGGAGTCCATACATCTACCCAGTGGGCTGTCACAGTCATATAGTCCTGACCCTGCCCTGCTCCACTTGTCCACATGTCCGTGGTTAAGTGGACATTGGGTACAGCTGCATTTTTTAGGACACTGGTGAGTCTTTTTCTGAGGTCTGTGTACATTTTCGGTATCGCCTGCCTAGAGAAGTGGAACCTAGATGGTATTTGGTAACGGGGGCACACTACCTCAAGAAATTGTGTAGTTCCCTGTGAACTAACGGCGGATACCGGACGCACGTCTAACACCAACATAGTTGTCAAGGCCTCAGTTATCCGCTTTGCAGCAGGATGACTGCTGTGATATTTCATCTTCCTCGCAAAGGACTGTTGGACAGTCAATTGCTTACTGGAAGTAGTACAAGTGGTCTTCCGACTTCCCCTCTGGGATGACCATCGACTCCCAGCAGCAAGAACAGCAGCGCCAGCAGCAGTAGGCGTTACACGCAAGGATGCATCGGAGGAATCCCAGGCAGGAGAGGAATCATCAGAATTGCCAGTGACATGGCCTGCAGGACTATTGGCATTCCTGGGGAAGGAGGAAATTGACACTGAGGGAGTTGGTGGGGTGGTTTGCGTGAGCTTGGTTACAAGAGGAAGGGATTTACTGGTCAGTGGACTGCTTCCGCTGTCACCCAAAGTTTTTGAACTTGTCACTGACTTATTATGAATGCGCTGCAGGTGACGTATAAGGGAGGATGTTCCGAGGTGGTTAACGTCCTTACCCCTACTTATTACAGCTTGACAAAGGCAACACACGGCTTGACACCTGTTGTCCGCTTTTCTGTTGAAATACCTCCACACTGAAGAGCTGATTTTTTTGGTATTTTCACCAGGCATGTCAACGGCCATATTCCTCCCACGGACAACAGGTGTCTCCCCGGGTGCCTGACTTAAACAAACCACCTCACCATCAGAATCCTCCTGGTCAATTTCCTCCCCAGCGCCAGCAACACCCATATCCTCCTCATCCTGGTGTACTTCAACACTGACATCTTCAATCTGACTATCAGGAACTGGACTGCGGGTGCTCCTTCCAGCACTTGCAGGGGGCGTGCAAATGGTGGAAGGCGCATGCTCTTCATGTCCAGTGTTGGGAAGGTCAGGCATCGCAACCGACACAATTGGACTCTCCTTGTGGATTTGGGATTTCGAAGAACGCACAGTTCTTTGCTGTGCTTTTGCCAGCTTGTGTCTTTTCAGTTTTCTAGCGAGAGGCTGAGTGCTTCCATCCTCATGTGAAGCTGAACCACTAGCCATGAACATAGGCCAGGGCCTCAGCCGTTCCTTGCCACTCCGTGTGGTAAATGGCATATTGGCAAGTTTACGCTTCTCCTCCGACAATTTTATTTTAGGTTTTGGAGTCCTTTTTTTACTGATATTTGGTGTTTTGGATTTGACATGCTCTGTACTATGACATTGGGCATCGGCCTTGGCAGACGACGTTGCTGGCATTTCATCCTCTCGGCCATGACTAGTGGCAGTAGCTTCAGCACGAGGTGGAAGTGGATCTTGATCTTTCCCTAATTTTGGAACCTCAACATTTTTGTTCTCCATATTTTAATAGGCACAACTAAAAGGCACCTCAGGTAAACAATGGAGATGGATGGATACTAGTATACTTATGGATGGACTGCCGAGTGCCGACACAGAGGTAGCTACAGCCGTGGACTACCGTACTGTGTCTGCTGCTAATATAGACTGGATGATTGATAATGAGATGAAATCAATATATATATGTATGTATATATAATATCACTAGTACTGCAGCCGGACAGGTAGATAATATATTTATTAGGTAATGATGACTGATGACGGACCTGCTGGACACTGTCAGCTCAGCAGCACCGCAGACTGCTACAGTAAGCTACTATACTATAGTAGTATGTACAAAGAAGAAAGAAAAAAAAAACACGGGTAGGTGGTATACAATTATGGATGGACTGCCGAGTGCCGACACAGAGGTAGCTACAGCCGTGGACTAACGTACTGTGTCTGCTGCTAATATAGACTGGATGATTGATAATGAGATGAAATCAATATATATATGTATGTATATATAATATCACTAGTACTGCAGCCGGACAGGTAGATAATATATTTATTAGGTAATGATGACTGATGACGGACCTGCTGGACACTGTCAGCTCAGCAGCACCGCAGACTGCTACAGTAAGCTACTATACTATAGTAGTATGTACAAAGAAGAAAGAAAAAAAAAAAACCACGGGTAGGTGGTATACAATTATGGATGGACTGCCGAGTGCCGACACAGAGGTAGCTACAGCCGTGGACTAACGTACTGTGTCTGCTGCTAATATAGACTGGATGATTGATAATGAGATGAAATCAATATATATATGTATGTATATATAATATCACTAGTACTGCAGCCGGACAGGTAGATAATATATTTATTAGGTAATGATGACTGATGACGGACCTGCTGGACACTGTCAGCTCAGCAGCACCGCAGACTGCTGCAGTAAGCTACTATACTCTATAGTAGTATGTACAAAGAAGAAAGAAAGAAAGAAAACCACGGGTAGGTGGTATACAATTATGGATGGACTGCCGAGTGCCGACACAGAGGTAGCTACAGCCGTGGACTAACGTACTGTGTCTGCTGCTAATATAGAGTCTAGACTGGATGATAAATTATTGATAATGAGATGAAATCAATATAATATCACTAGTACTGCAGCCGGACAGGTACTATATATATTTATTATGTAATGACTGATGACGGACCTGCTGGACACTGTCAGGTCAGCACAGCACCGCAGACTGCTACAGTAAGCTACTATAGTAGTATGTATAAAGAAGAATGAAAAAAAAAAAAACACGGGTAGGTGGTATACAATATTATATATATATATATATATATATACAATTTTATATATATATATATATATATATATATATATATATATATTAAACTGGTGGTGATTGATTATTAAACTGGTGGTCACTTCAGGTCACGTTGCAACTTGCAACTAGTACTCCGAGGCCTAAGCAGACAATCACAAAATATATTATTATACTGGTGGTCAGTGTGGTCACAACAATGGCAGTGTGGCACTGACTCTGGCAGCAAAAGTGTGCACTGTACGTTATATGTACTCCTGAGTCCTGCTCTCAGACTCTAACTGCTCCCCACTGTCAGTGTCTCCCCCACAAGTCAGATAATACACTTACAGTCACACTATCTATTATCTAATCTATAAATATCACTTCAGCAAGTAGTATAGTAGTATACAGTATAGTAGTACTCCTCCTAATAATGCTCCCCAAAATACTGTGTCTCTCTCTTCTCTAAACGGAGAGGACGCCAGCCACGTCCTCTCCCTATGACTCTCAATGCACGTGTGAAAATGGCGGCGACGCGCGGCTCCTTATATAGAATCCGAGTCTCGCGATAGAATCCGAGCCTCGCGAGAATCCGACAGCGTGATGATGACGTTCGGGCGCGCTCGGGTTAGCCGAGCAAGGCGGGAAGATCCGAGCCTGCTCGGACCCGTGTAAAAAACCTGAAGTTCGGGCGGGTTCGGATTCAGAGGAACCGAACCCGCTCATCTCTACTGTATATCCACACCTTGAATATTGTGTTCAGTTATGGGCACCATATTATAAAAAAGATATCGGGGAACTAGAAAGGGTTTAAAGGCGAGCTACTAAATTGATTAAAGTGTTAGAGACACTGGAGTACGAGGAAAGGTTTACTAGGTTAAATATGTATACTCTAGAAAAGAGGAGTCTAAGAGGAGACATTATTAATATATTCAAATATGTAAAGGGTCATTAAAAGAAGCTAGCAGGGGATTTGTTTATTAATAGAACTCTGTATAGGACATGTGGGAACTCCTTGAGGCTCGAGGAGAAAACATTTAGTACACAATGTAGGAAAGGGTTCTTCACGGTAAGGGCAATAAAGATTTGGAACTCCCTGCCGAAGAAGGTAATAATGGCAGACTCTGTAAATGCATTTAAAAATGGATTGGACAAATTTCTAACTGAAAAATGTATCCAGGGTTATAGTATTTAGCATAGTGACATTAATAATCTGGGAGTTGTAGAATCATAGTTTTCAATTGGTACTAAACCATTAATTCAGCAGGTGCTTTATAATATGAACAGCTTAACACAGTATATAGGTTGAACCCGATGGGCATTTTGCCTCTTTTCAACCTCACTAACTATGTAACTATGTAACTATTTAAGGTTAAACCCAATGCTAGCTACTGTGTAACATATCTTAAATCATCAACCTCAAGGTAAAAAATGGTGGTACTAATAGATAACATCCTGCTCTTATTCATGCTCAAAACAGGAACACTAAAGCCTAATTGGATTAATACAGGACAAAAGAGGGAAACTGTATGTCAATATACTAATATATTCACTAAGAAACATAGCAGAACCCACAGATGTAATCAAAACAGTGAATTATAGGAAACCGTTCCATGATATATATTCAGTCAACCCGCCGGGGGCCGCAGTATTCAGTTTGTGTATCCAGCGTGTCTCAAGTTGAAGTAACTGTTTGTCTCTGTCTCCATCTCTATTACGGGCTGGTACATCATCAATGATCTTGTATCTAAGTGATGAGAGGTTGTATTGAAACAATTTAAAATGTCCCGCAACAGGTTGATCGTTGTTGCCACCTTCCAAGGCTTATCTAATGACCACTGTGTCGGTGGCCATACTTTCTTTAAACATACAGGTGTTCTTACCTATGTAAAGATGTCCGCATGGGCATCATATGTGATAGATGACACATTTGCTACTGCATGTTAATACATGTTTGATTGAAATGCGAGCTCCAGTGTGCGGATGATAGAAATCACTGCCGGTCTCCATATATCCACATGTAATACAGCCAATACATTTGTAACATCCTGTCTTGCGACTTAGAAAATGCATCTGGTTTCTAGGTGCTGTCTCGGATATATCATTCCTCACAAGAAAATCTTTTACATTTTTGCTCCTAGTGAAGCTGGGAAGAATTTTCATATTTCTTGCAAACTGTAGATCGGGGTCCAGAGCAACATTGGGCCAAAGTTCTCTTACTGTCTTGTTTATACTGGTGCTGTAAGGATGATATTTTGTGTAAACACGGTTTATTGGTCAAAACATTTTGGGCTATAGGCTGTTCTAATAGTTTGGATCTTGGTATCGCTAAGGCTTTCTTCTTAGCCAGCTGTAGATATTTGCATTTATATCCACGTTGCACAAATTGTAGAATCATGGCATCTATGTCTGTTGTCTCTTTTTCATGTGTGTCAGAGATACGGCATATTCTCAGAAACTGCGAGAAAGGCAAACCTTTGATGCAGAAAAACAAAATAACCAAGGTTATTGATCAGGCGCAAACTGGGTCACTGTTCTAATGCTGCTGCTAAAAACACAGGATTAGTCAGTCCTGTAAGAAACAAAATGGCAATAAACAATATAAAATAGCAGCGCTAATGTGTGTACATTATTGAACAGAGATGGATTGGATGAAAAAAGATTTAAACATTAATTAAAATAATCTCATATAGCAATGATAAAAACAACACATTCACCGATTTAGGCTGTCTATTTGATAGTGTCCGTTCCTTTTGAGAATTTTACTGGACTACAATTGGTATGGGGATCTGTATTATAGGAGCTGATGGCACAGTCCAAATTGTTACATTACAGCATATGCGCCACTGGAAGAAAAAAGGTCCTTTTAGAAAGTTCCCTGAAATACTGGAAGTGAATCCATTTACCATACTTTGAAAAAGCTGCAGCGAAACGTGTCAGGTGCCACTCTCATCACCGACCATGTGCTGCAGTACCAGTGCCCGGACCATACTGGACTCTTAAATAGGAATTTTGTATGGTGAATGGATTCACTTCCAGGCTAATTCCATGCCTATTCCGCAAGAAAGGATCCGCAATCTGGTGAGGACCTAGGACCCAAGTACCAACTCCTATTTCAAGGGACCTTTTTTCCTCCAGCGGCGCATATGCGGTAATGTAACATTTTGGACTGTGCCATCAGCTCCTATAGTACAGATTCCCATTCCAATTGTAGTCCAGTAAAATTCTCAAAAGTAACGGACACTATTGAATAGACAGCCTAAATCGGTGAATGTGTTGTTTTTATCATTGCTATATGAGATTATTTTAATAAATGTTTAAATATTTTTTCATCCAATCCATCTCTGTTTAATAATGTACACACATTAGCGCTGCTATTTTATATTGTTTAAACCTTTGATGCAAGCTGGTGGGTGTTGACTATTGACATGAAGATACAGTAGGTGTTTCTATCCATCGGCATTCTATACAGGCAGATGTGCAGAATACCCTTTTCTTTTGTGATGTTCACATCGAGGTAATGAACTGTGACTGCACTTAAATAAAAAGAAAGGAATGAACAAGTGCTATGTTTCTCTAATATATTGGTCTCTTCTCAAATCTGGACAATCTCTGGCTCTCTCAAGAACAGAACTTACATTGAAATTCTGCCTCAAGTGCATGTAGCAGTTTCTTTACACACATCAAACAAGACTTTTCTTCATTTAAAATTAGAATGAAACTTGCATTAAGTTTTTTTTTTTGTGTTCATATAAAAGTATCTTTCATCTGTGAAAAACGACCTTCACGCCAAACAAGGCTTGCATCCCAAAAGAGGTTATAAAGGATTTATTTAAAATACACAGTCAATTTAAAAAATAACAGTTTGGTATATCACTTGCTTGTGGGGAAACACACAGTTCTCAGATACTGCAGGTGGTGCAAATGTCCTGTGCAGCAGTCATTGGATGCAATGTTACACCTGCTTCTTCCGATGTTTGTGGATGTTACCAGTTTCCTCATGCATCAAGTGGTCTCTCCAGCAGCTTCAATGCATTTCAAAGATAACCCTCCTCTTTGTCAAGAAGTGCTGCTGTGTTCTATGCCCTGACTATTTATTCATTGCCTCAAACATCACATGGTCATTCCTGACCAATGACAGCATGGCAATGTTGCCAGTTATTCATTTTTAAAGTAAAACATCCATATAAGTATGTAATTATAATGCAATTACATATGGCAATAAATGTATACAGTTATTCAAAACAGGGAACTTGTAAATAAGACAATACATTTATACAATTAGAAAAAATATAAGCAAAAAAATTTTTTTGTTTATATTGTCCTAATTTTTTCTAAACGCTTGTCTTTCTTGTTGGGTCATATTATTGAAGGTGGCGGTACTGTTCTTAACTTGTGAGGAAACTGCATGATCCAATGTATGAGAAAAGCATTTAATGGAGGGATTATTAGAGCTAGGATCAAACCTAGATTTGGATTTGATGCAAGAAAGAATGTTTTGGCTGGAAGCCTGTATTGCCGGGGGAGTTTTCTGGAAAAATTCTTTAATCCTCAGTGACCGTGTAAATCTATAGGAATAAATCTTCTATTGTGTTTCATTAAATTGTCTGGATGGCACAAATGATAATTCCTTGTTGAGGACAGAGAGCTCCACAGGATTGAGTATGCGATCAAAGAGGTTAAAGACTGCGGTTATTTTTGTCCCTTTTGAATATATATTTGAAAGATAATAAAACAATTATCATACGGGCAGCTGACAAGGGGGTGGTGTAGTAGTCCTTGATAGAGTAGACAAGGTTTCAGAAGTACATAGACAACTCAGTGATTGTGTGTGTTATAAAAGCTTATGGTATAATCCCACCTTTGGATACAAGAGATAGACTCTGTGATTTAATTTGGATTGCACAACAGGTTGATAGTTGAGGCTACGACTAAATTTTTGACACAGGAACATCCAATAGTCCCATTGTTCTATATACTACCTAAGATTCACAAGTCTCTTCATAAACCCCCATGGAAACCGATAATCTCCTCAATTGGGTCTCTATGTCAAAGCCTTTCTTAGTATGTAGATTTTTATTTACAAGCAATTGTGAGTAACACCTCTACTGTCCTGAAAGATACTACAGACTTTTTGTATAAGTTGAGAAGTTTTGGTAACCCACCACGTTATTGGTTATTAGTGACATGTGACATAATGAGCTTATACACCAATATTGGACACACTAAAGGTGTGGAAGCTATTAAGAAAGCAATTATGATGAGTCTCCATTATGCTTTTTTTGCCTATGGAATTTTTTCTATTGCTGGTGAATATCATTCTGCACAAGAACTACTTTATGTTTGAAAACTTGTTTTATTTACAATGCCATGGTACCGCAATGGGGTCAAATATGGCCCACGCATATATTAACTTGTTCATGCATGAGTATGACACCAACAATTTTCTTAACACTAGAAATTTTTCATCTTATATCGCGTCTTACGCATGATTTATATATGACATATTTTTGGTGTGGACCGGGGTTTTGATATTCTTAACAGCTTCATGGACTTTTGAAACAGTCTCAAAGGCACCATAAGATTACCCCATATGAACAGCCCTCTTAGCATATAATTTTTGGATGTTACAGTATTGATTAAAGATGGAACATTCCAAACATCTATTTTTAAGAAACTGACTGACAAAAATACTGTATTGCTGGTGGACAGCTTTCACGCAAAACCTTTAAAACAAGGATTACCATGCTCCCAACTCTTATGTGTGGTAAGAATTACCTCAGATGACACAAACTTAAGGATAGCACTCCATAAAATGGGAGAGGACTTTGTTCAAAGGGGCTACTATAAAAAAGAAGTTGAAGATTCAATTGAGAGATGTTTATCACTTGATAGAGAAATGTTTTTACAGGGTGTGAGAAAGGAAAAAGAAATTGACCGATTAATTTTTACAAGCACATTCTCCATTTCTTCTGGGCATCTGCTGGCCTCCAGTTTGAGACACTGGCATATACTATATTACAAACGTACCCGTGATGAGCACTTTTTGTTAAACTAAGTCATTATTTGCATATAAAAGGAGTAGTAACCTCAAAGATCAGGTAACCAACTCTGACATTAGCCCGACAGTCAGTATAAGTACATGGATGTCACTGAAAAATGAATCACATTGATGTAATGGTTGTGCCAATTGCCAACATTTATTAACTGGGGATGCTTTTTTTGATCCTAAGATTGAGTGACACACAAGTTGAAACACTATATGACCTGTGAAAGTAAATACATTGTGTACCTGGTGGTTTGCCCATGCCAACTAATTTACATTTACATTTGCAAAACAATACGGATGCTAAAGGAGTGCATTGTGATGCACCGATCGTCCATCAAGAAAGCTATGTTTAAGATCGAACCCAGCACACCACCTGTTGCCAAACATTTTTTTGAGGCAGGACACTCAGTCAAGGACTTTAGATTTATGCCTCTGGATCAGATTAAACCCCTTAAAAGGAGTGGGGTTCGACACAAGATGTTACTCCAGTGAGAATGTAAACTTATTTATTACTTCAGTTGCGTCTCTCCCGATGGTTTTAATGAGGGAATAAACCTCAATGTAGTTTTGTAACCAGTTAGGCAATAGTGTGCTAAAGTGATGGCTGCTCGTTATTGGTGTTCTTTGTATGTTGACCAATGTGATATATATATGAAATTAAGTGATTTTCTTATGATTTGTCTCTATATCCAACTTTAATGTCTGAATTACTATTGTGGTAACAGTTGCCAGTATTCATTCATTCATTCATTCATTCATTCATTCATTCATTCATTCATTCATTCTTTCTTTCTTTCTTTCTCTTTCTTTCTTTCTTTCTTTCTTTATTTCTTTCTTTCTTTCTCTTCATATATATAACTATATGTGGTTCAATCCAATAGAAAAAGTGACAGAGTTACTGAGTTTGATATATATTTGTGGGTGCCATAATATACTGTCACCCACAGTTTAATATGCTACACTACAGGTTATTTAGATTAGTATTTGTATGGGAGTTCATTATAGAGAAATGTAGCATGCTGTGAATTAAATGGTTGATCTACCTAACCGGCTTGCCTGTTATACCCAGAACTCCTATGTCTTAGACCGGCCGCTAGCCACCACTACCACATTGCATGGTATAGTGTTATACCCGGAAGTGTGTTCCAGTGGTATTAGGCTTGTGGCTCAAGGATAGAAAATACTACCAGAGCCGCACTGCATCATGGAACCAGAAGTGCATTCCAGCGGCGGATGCTGTGTGCTCCACAGTCACAAGTGCCAGTGGACTTAGCTTACCTGGAGTCTATGCAAGCGGGAACAGTGGCAATTTGTGGTGAACACAGGTGATTTGGATCATATTGTTATTGACGGGTGTTTTGCTAGTTATAGGCCAACGCTGTGCAGTATGAACTGTGATGCTCTTGAGAAAAGTGGGATACCACCGAAATAGCTGTCGGGCCAATGGGGGAGAATTCATCTTGCTGAGAACCCCTATGGACATGATAAGTGATATGTTTTACTTTTATATTCATTATGCTGCTGTTTTTTGGATAACAAATTGAATTTATTGAATAAGAAGTGCTTTTTTGTAATGCAAAGGTGGTGTGGCAGTCAATGGTGCGGCACTCACAAACTCTTGATAAAGAATCACAGACACCAGCAGTTTGGTTGATGTCAACATTTCAATCCTACAAGGATTTTTGTCAGGAACAAACAACAAACAAACTTAAATACATCTTACCTTATATACCCCCAACATTCACTACAAACGACCCACAGGTGGATTGGTTGCAAACTCCAGTGTGGGAGTCCATCCCAGAGCATTGGCGCGGTATGGTGATGTCATCACGCATCAGCACGACGCACGTCGATGGTGCCATGGCAACCCGGAGGCTGTAAACAATACAAGGCATGGAGCCGTATTAGACTCCGTGTACTAGAATAACATGTTCCCAATCAAATGGACATAAATAGAAATATCAATAATTGTTCTACAGTCAAGATGCCATGACACCCAGCGGACAATAGAGCATAGATAATCACAATTGTAATGAATAGATAAATTCAACTTGTAAAAGCCAAAAGCAGTGCACCATAGTAAGGTGGAGTGCCGGGGTTAATTATATTGTGGGTATATATTATATACATATATATATATATATATATATATTGCCAATGCTGTATCTAGGTGACCAGGAACCCATGGCAAAGTAAAGTATTTGGAACTCCCAAGTAATGTATTTTAAACCAATAAGGTTTTGCTCAATAAGTAGATTACTGTTGAAATAACTTAGTGGTGTCCTATCGATACAAATACACTAAGACATGTAAAATATAACTGCAGGCAACTTCTAGTAGTCATGCCAATATTTATCTAATAAGTTTCAAATGTAGTTTATTTGACTGATATGTTCAATTAATTAACATAAATTCATCATTATGAAAAAATTAACTAATACAGAACACAATCCTCCATGGGTACTTTGAAATACAAAGAGTCTGAGGGGTATTGGTGACATGACAATGTTTAGTCTAAGGGGCCTACTTATTAATTATCTGGTTTTATTTATAATATCTTAGCGCTACTTACTGTGGAAATAAGTAATTAAGGTTTGCCCAGATGTATTAAAAAACACATGCAGGTGCAGGAACACATCCCTGCAGTATGTAAAAGTAAATTGATCGGTAACACAATCACTTTACTTTCTGATATGGAGGCCAGCTGCACTTCTGCAAATATGCACTCAAAATTTGTATTTTTATTTTTAAGTATGTCTTTGCTACAGAAGAGGCAGTTCCTCAACTCCCAAGTATGGCTCAGGCTAGTTAGTTACCACAATATCTCCTGAAAAGTCCAGGACAGGTCAACATCTCACCCTTCCTACTGATTGCACAAGGTCTCAATCTAAGGGGGAAATTAATCAAATATTGGAGAGAGGTAAAGTGAAGAGAGAAAAGGGCCTGATTCAGAGTGGAAACAAATCCTGTCACTGTTGTACACAGCAGATCTAAGAAGTTTTGCTAATGCTGCAGCCACTTTCTTGTGTCTTGTCATCTGTCAATCACACTGCATCAAAATCCATGCTGCAACCGCCATTGCTAACCCATCGCTGCACATGCATAGGCAAATGAAGGGGGGAGGGGTTCTGGTTGCCTCCCTCTTCTTGGCCAGTGGCTGAAATTATGACCACAATAGCAATAGTATATACACTACTAGAGCTTCTGCCACAACATGCAGTGTAAGGGATATAGTGGAGCTAAAGTTTGCTCTGTATGGATAGGAGCACTCAGTCAGTGTGCTGGATGAGAGAGTAGCTGCCAAAAAGAAGAGATAGCTGTTTTACCATGAAAAGGGAGAAGGTGTGCTTAGAAAGTGCAGTTATGTGTCCTACTGGTTCTATGTTTATATATTTATTTATTTATTTATTTGTTTATTTATTTATGGGATTTTTTCCAGACCACTTATGTTATTTAAATTAGGTAAATATGTTTGATACATCCTATACTATAGCCCATCTATTGTGTTAATTCTTAATAATGTAATACATACAAATGAGGTTCTCAAAGGCTGTCCTCAAGGTACTCCAACAGTCCAGGTTTTAGGTACAGTATATCCATGGCTCAACATAGGTGTTAAATCAAATTGATTGCCAATTAAGTCACCTGTGGCCAAGCATGGATATTAATAAAACCTGGACCATTGGAGTGCCTGGAGGACCGTGTTTGAGAAATTCTACCATACACTATCAAGTGTATAAAAAGACTAATGTGTACATAAATGTCTAGGATAGGTACTAGGTTGTTCTACCACTCCCCCAGACTCCCGCACTTGCTAAAATGTTCCGAAGAATGGAAAACTATGGACTGCATTTGGAAACCCCCCTTTAGAAACCCTGCGTTTGCCCGGATAGGAGCAGTATAAAAACATTAGACAACTGTGAAAATATAAGCATTACATCCACCTTTTTCAATCAGGAATCAAGTACCAACCAATCAACTTTTTTTACTTTAATTCTATTTATTTCATGTCTGTTAAGTATACAAGCATACCAATTAAAGCTTTCAATAATATTCACATATCTTATAAATAATTAAATCATAATAATACTGTAACAAAATTATTATAACATATATAATTAATGTATTAAATTTCACATTTATATATCAGCTGCTATTTGAAATAGGGAGTAAATTATTTATAAATGCTGACCTTATTAACAATGCCAATTGTTAGCAAAATATATTTCATATGGGTTGGTCATTTTTGGCATTAAACTATAATTGCCACTTTCTAGACCATTCCTCTAGTCTACCTAGATCATCAATCATTTGTTTTACCCCTCCTGGTGTGTCTACATTGTGGCATACCTTTGTGTTATCTGCAAAAAGGCATACTTGCCCTTCAATACCATCTGACATGTCACCAATAAAGATATTAAAGAGCACTGGTCCAAGTACAGAGCTCTGGGGTACGCCACTGGTAACATTTCATCCTGTGAATGCACTCCATTTACTACAACTCTCTGTTTTCTATCCTTCAACCAAGATCTTATCCATTTAACCATCTTAGTATCCAATCATATGCTTTCATATTTAACAGTTTGCAATGTGGGACAGTGTCAAATGCATTACTAAAGTCTAGATAAGCTATATCTATGCCCCCCCCCCCCACCACCACCTTATATCTATTACTTTAGTCACACAGTCAAAAAAGTCAATAAGGTTTTTTTTAGCATGACCTCCCCCAGTGAATCCATGCTGTTTGGGTTCCAGTAAATTGCTGGATTTTAGATATTTTACAACTTTTTCTTCTAAGAGTGTTTCCATCAATTTTCCTACTACTGATGTAAGGCTCACTGGTCGGTTGTTGTTTGCTAATTCCTTGCTTCTACTTTTAGCATATTTTAATAAACTTGACAAGGCTTGACTAAGTCACAGAGTCAATTGCTTGCCACATAGTGCCATATGGCTGTTCTATACAGAGTCACTTGCAATAAAGCTTGCAGAGCACAACCATAGGCATTCCTGGGCAGTGACTGGAAGGTGAAACAAGGGGAAGACTACAATTGACATTTGCATATTAACACTACCGCTGTTTTGATAGCACCTACTATTGTGAATGCAGCAGTAATCACCTCTGAATCATGCCCTTTATGAGTACATATACTGTATTGTTGCCTTCTATTAAAACATTATAGTTATGTAAAATTAAAAAACTATCTATAAAATATATAAAAAATAATGACCCAGAGTCTTCTTATATGATACAGTGTTACTGGAACTAAGTGTACAATTCAGCTCACAAATTGGATGATCTGAACGAGTTAAGGATCATTGATTTGCTAAATAGTTCTGGGAAACAACCTTCTAAAACTGTTTGAGAAATGTGTTAGTCTCTATGGAGTTTGAAACAGTCTGTGTATGGGAAACAAAAGCTATAAATAAACAATTACAAATAGATTAGGCAGCAATAGGAAATACTGTTCCCTTATTATTGTATCTAATTACCTATGATGAAGTTACAGGATTCCTATAATCCAGTTTTATATATTGTATTGTCCTCCCATACACTCTGCCATGTAGACATTTACTAATCAACATTATCAACAAATTCTAGAACTATGAGCATTAAGTATTGTGTCATTCAGGTTCATTCATGTATCATTTGGGTTCATTCATAAAATACAAAAATGAGCCTCAGTAAAACAATACAGTTTACTGACAACAAATGTGGGGTCTATATATAATCTAATTTTCTCATGCTACAGCACGTGTTGTTTTTCTTAAAGTATTGCATTATCTCTCTTAGTGAACCCTGGATAACAGTGTGTGTGGTCACTTGTAAATTCTAAATCTTTCACATATTGTAGCAGTATATGTCTGCCATGGCTTCCTGTGACTAGTAGTACCACATTTGAAAGTGTTACTTTTTATTTAAAACACTAATACAATCAACATGCTTTAGCACTACTCTTGAGGGACAAACAGCCAGGGCTATTTCCCAAACATCTGGGCGGTAAGTGTGGGATTATCTGTAATGAAATAGGTAATAATATTTTTATTTCCAGGTGTCATACAGGTCCCAGAAAGCCTGTTCCAGCATGATGGTTCTTGTTCAACCGCAAGTGCCGCCATGCCCGTACATTAAGGGCCTGCTGGTGCATATAGACTGCCTGTAAAAAAATATTAATATAAGAACAACATACACTAAATGGTATCTGGACTCTAGGTCAACACCAATAGGGTCGACAACACTTTGGTCGACATCAATTGGTCGACACACCTTAGGTCGACACCTGAAATAGGTCAACATGGACAAAAGGTCAACATGGACCAGGTCAGCATGGAAAAAGGTCGACATGAGTTTTTTAAAAATACTTTTTTAAACTGTTTCATACATAATGATCCACATGGACTACAATTGGGAACGATAACCTGTGCTGAGCTCAGAGGTAGCGGAGCAAGGCTCCTTGCCCGAAGCATGGCGAGCGAAGCACGGTGCACTAATTGTTGTTCACATTATGGAGAAAACAACACAAAAAACATAAAAAAATTATGTCAAGCTTTTTCCATGTCAATCTTGTTCATATCGACTTTTTGTCCATGTCGACCATAGAGGATGCTGGGGTCTATATTAGTACCATAGGTTATAGATGGGTCCACCAGGAGCCACTGGCACTTTAAGACTTTAATAGCGTGGGCTGGATCCTCCCTCTATGCCCTTCCTACCAGACTCAGTCTAGAAAGTGTGCCCGAGAAGACAGACAACTTCAAGAGAAGGACTTTACTCAGATAGTGGCGAGATTCACACCAGCTCACACACAAGGCAATCCAAGCTAACCAGCTTGAAAACTCAGCAACTGCTGAACAAGAATTCTTAACCAAGTAACAAAACAGTACTTAACCAAGAACAAAGCAGCACTGAATCAAGTAACCACTGCAGGATCACAAAGCGCTGGGTGGGCACCCAGCATCCTCTACAGACTACGAGAAAAGGAAATACTGGTAGGTAATTAAAATCCTATTTTATCTTACGTCCTAGAGGATGCTGGGGTCCATATTAGTATCATGGGGATGTAGCAAAGCTCCCAGAATGGGAGGGAGAGCACGGAGGCTCCTGCAAAACCCAATGACCAAACTTTAAGTCCTCAGTGGCCAAAGTATCGAACTTGTAGGACGTAGCAAACATGTTCGACCCATACCAAGTAGCTGCTTGGCAAAGCTGTAAAGCCTAGACACCCCAGGAAGCTGCCCAGGAGGAACCCACCTTACGAGTAGAGTGGGCCTTAACAGATTTGGGACATGGCAATTCTTCTGTAGAATATGCATGCCGGATAGTAACCCTGAACCAGCAAGAGATGGTCTGCTTAGAAGCAGGACACCCAATTTTCTTGGGATCATACAGGACAGAGAGTCTGATTTTCTGTGACGAACAGACCTCTTCACATAGATTTTCAGAGCCCTTATAACATCCAAGGACTTTGACGAAATTGAGGAGTCAGTTGCAACTAGCACCACAATAGGTTGGTTGATATGAAAAGCCACCACAACCTTTGGAAGGAACTGCTGACGTGTCCGGAGCTCAGCTCTATCCTCATGGAAGATTAAGTAGGAGCTTTTACAAGACAAAGCCCCCAACTCTGACACACATCTAGCAGAAGCTAAGGCCAACAAAGTAACAGCCTTCAACATGAGAAACTTGACCTCAACCTCCTGTAGAGGCTCAAACCAATCCGATTAGAGGAACTGTAACACCACTTCAAGATCCCAGGGTGCCGTATGTGGCACAAAGGGAGGCTGTATGTGCAAAACCCCTTTCAAGAAAGTCTGAACCTTAGGGAGGGAATCCAGTTGTTTCTGGAAGAAAATGGATAAGGCCAAAATCTGGACCTTTATGGATCCCAAACTCAAGCCTATATCCACACCTGTTTTCAGGAAGAGGAGAAACCATCCCAGTTGAAACTCCACTGTAGGAAACTTCTTGGATTCACACCAAGATACATACTTTTCCAAATGCGATGGTAATGTTTAGACGTTACTCCTTTCCTAGCCTGTATCAGGGTAGGAATAACCTTGTCTGGAATGCCCTTTCAAGCTAATATCTGCCGTTCAACCTCCATGCTGTCAAATGTAGCCATGGTAAGTCTTGATAAGCGAATGGTCATTGTTTCAGATGGTCCTCCCAAAGAGGAAGAGGCCTCAAGTCTTCTAGCAGTAGATCCAGAAGATCCGCATACCAAGCCCTTCTTGACCAGTCGGGAGCAATGAGTATTTTCTGAACTTTGTTCTCTTTACGAGTTTTAGAATCCTTGGAATAAGTGGAAATGGAGGAAACACATAGACTGACTGGAACACCCACGGAGGTCCCAGGGCGACCACCGCCACTGCTTGTGGCTCTCTTGACCTGGAACAATACCTCCAAAGTTTCTTGTTGAGATGGGAGGCCATCAGATCTATTTGAGGTACACCCCAAAGATTTGTCACCTCTGAACACCCCTGGATGGAGGCCCCACTCTCCTGGATGGAGATCGTGTCTGCTGAGGAAGTCCGCTTCCCAATTGTCCACTCCCGGAATGAAGATTGTTGACAGTGCTAATGCGTGCCTTTCTGCCTGGAGGAGGATTATTCCGCCCTGTCAGTTTATGTAGGGCACCGTCGTTACATTGTCTGACTGTACCTGAATGGCCCAATCTTGTAGAAGATGTCCCGCTTGTAGAAGACCGTTGTACACGGCCATCAGTTCCAGAATGTTGTTTGTAAGAATGGATTTTAGACTTGACCACCTTCTTTGGAAGGTTTCCCCTTGGGTGACTGCTCCCCAACCTCTGAGACTTGCATCCATGGTTAGAAGGTTCCAGTTCTGAATCCCATCCTGCAGCCCTCTAGAAGGTGAGGCAATTGTAGCCACCACAGAAGTGAAATCCTGGCTTTTGGCGACAGACGTATCTTCTGGTGCATGTGCAGATGAGAGCCCGACCACTTGTTCAGGAGATCCAGTTGGAAGCACCATGCATGAAATCTTCCATACTGAAGAGCCTCGTAGGAGGCAACCATCTTCCACAGAAGGCGAATGCACTGATGAACTGATACCCAGGAAGGCTTCAAGACATCCGGACAATAGTTTGGATCACCAGCGCTTTCTCCACCGGTAGAAATACCCTCTGCACTTCCATATCAAGGATCATCCCCAGGAAAGACAATCTCCTTGTCTGCTCCAAATGTGACTGGGGAAGATTCAGGATCCATCCATGTTCCCTGAGCAGTCAAGTCGTCAGAGCAATGGACTGCAACAACCTCTCCCTGGAAGATGCCTTTATCAGCAGATCATCCAGAAAAGGAATCATATTCACCCCCTGCCTGCAGAGAAGAATCATCATCTCTGACATTACATTGGTGATTACCCTCGGTGCTGTGGAGAGGCCGAACGGCAGTGCCTGGATCTGATAGTGACAGTCCAACAGCGTAAATATGAGATAAGCCTGGTGTGGCGGCCAAATCAGAATGTGGAGGTACGCATCCTTGATGTCTAAGGACACCAGAAAACTCTCCCTCCTCCAGACCTGAGATTACCGCTCTCAGAGACTCCATTTTGATCTTGAATTCCTTCAGATAAGGGTTTAGCGACTTCAGGTTCAAAATTGGCCTGACCAAACCATCCGGTTTTGGCACCACAAATAGGTTTGAATAGTAACCCTGGTTTACCAAATAAGGTGGAACTGGAACAATTACATCTGACCTTTCCATTTTTTGAATAGCTACCTGAAGGATCGCCCTTTCTGTCAGCAAAGCTGCCAAGCCTGATTTGAAAAACCTGTGGAGCTCTTGAAACTCCAGTTTGTACCCCATGGACACAAAATCCCATACCCAAGGACCCAGACCGGATGACTCCCAGATGTGACAGAAACATCTGAGCCTCGCTCCCACCTGCCCATTCTCCAGGCAGGGAGGCCCACCATCATGCTGAGGATTTTGAGGACACAGAGGCAGGTTTCTGTTCCTGGAAACCTGCCAGTACTGGTTTTTTGGACTTTGCTCACCCACCACTGAAGAAAGTTGTAGGAGTCTTGGACTTTTTAGTTTTCGCATGCTGAAAGGACTGCATAGAGGACGTAGAAAATTATTTCCTCATCGACTGAGAGGCTGAGGGATGAAAGGTGGACTTACCAGTGGTTGCCAGAGTCCCCTGCGTGTTAGGCGCGGCGGTGCGCCCGCTCTCTGACAGAGCAGCGGTCACGGCCGCCGAGCCTTTCTTCCTGTTTTTTTCTGTACGGCGCCAAGCAACGCCGGGACGCCGGGCGCACGCTAGCCGCCGGCTCCCTGGCAACACTAGGACGCCGTGCGTTCAGGACCGCCGGGTCCTTAGCAACGGGGACGCCACAGGCGGACGCGTTCCCCGTTGCACTAATTAAAGCATTCACCTGTTTTCCCCCTGCTCGTGCAGCAAGGCAGCTGCACGACATTTGTTTATTAGGCTCTGTGTTCCTATTGGAGGGTTCCCTGTTATATGCCTCCTCAGTGCCCCACACTAACGCCGGTGATAGCTGCCTGCATGCTGTTCTTGTTTGGTGAACATCTGTTCCTGGTCTGCCGTATCCGGTTCGTCCTGTTCCCTGAGTCCCTGTATCTAGGAGTTCTTTAGCCTGTCCCGGGAATCCTTCTTGTCCTTGTGAACCTGTGGCTGTCGGTTGGGGTTCCCGCCCGGTTTCGTGAGTGGCGGCCTTGCCGCGTTTTGCGGCCTAGCCCGCTTTAGTATTGTTTTTTGTACTGGAGCATTTGCAGAGGTTTCCGCTTCCATTGTCCTCCCCGGAACTCGGCGGTGCCGTGTAGGGGAGTGGACAAGTGGAATCTTTTGGTTGTTCTTTTCCTTGGCGGAAATCCACGCATACATTTAGTTTTAGGCTAGCCAGTAGCCCCTGGCTTTGTTGTTTCAGTTAGAGGGCCCCTTGTTATTACCCTGTCTTAGTTCACTCTTTGTCTCTCCTTAAGACCTCAGGGGGCATCGGAGTTGGGCAGACTTAATCCGCCCTTCAAACGCGGCTGCCATGGGCCCAAGAAACCATAGTCCTGCAAGAGTGAATTGACAACACAGGTAAAACAACGGAGGTAGGGTGCCAGGGGCTATTCCCATTCCGTTTCCCTTTCCCTGCATTACGTCCTGCTGCTCCGGACTACTGTATAAGATCTCCCCGGTCCTGGGCATCCGGGTCATAACATTTCCCATTCCCTTTCCCTTTCCCAGCATTACGTCCTGCAGCTCTGGACTACTGTATAAGATCTCCCCGGTCCTGAGCGTCCGGGTCGTTACATTATCACCGGCCACAAAAAAAAAAAAAAGGGGGTTTAATTTTTTGTATTGGTGGGCCTAGAAATTCGTCCTCATGAATCCAGCAGTGTTAGGTCCAAATCCCAGTCAGCTTTTGGCCAACCAGATTCAGGAATTAACTCAGATGGTTCAGGACCTTTCTCTTCGGGTGAGATCGCAGGAAGATCTTTTGCGAGCCTCCCCGAGTGTGGTTCCTGAACCAAAGATGCATTTACCTGACTGTTTTTTGGGTAGTCAAAAGGATTTTTTTAATTTTAAGGAAGCTTGTAAGCTTTATTTTCTTTTAAAGCCTCGTTCTTCCGGTACGGAGTCCCAACGGGTCGGGATTGTGATATCCTTACTCCAAGGTGATCCACAGACCTGGGCTTTTGGGCTAAAATTGCCTTGCTATCAGTAGACGCTTTTTTTAAATCCTTAGGCCTTTTGTATGATGACCCTGATAGAGAAGCATCAGCTGAGAGCCATCTGCGTGCACTAAAGCAAGGGAAAGGTCCAGCAGAAGCATATTGTACCGAGTTTCGCCGTTGGTCGAACGACTGTGGCTGGAATGACCCAGCCCTGCGCAGTCAGTTTTGCCTCGGTTTGTCTGAAATTATTAAAGACAGTCTCCTTCAGTACCCCGCTCCTGAGACTCTAGACAAACTCATGGAGCTTGCCATTAAAATTGATAGTCGTCTCCGAGAGCGGAGGGCTGAAAGAGGAACAACTTTTAGGCCTAGTCCATGTGTATATACTTTTCCTGAGGACGTCGAGGAGCCCATGCAGATGGGTTTCTCCCGGCTGTCCCCAGAGGAAAGAACCAGACGGTTAAAATCTGGTCTCTGTGGTCCACTTTCCAATGGGGTTATTACTCACCGCACACCTCCAGTACTACTGACCGTGGGGGCCCTACATTCTGAAAAAATAGAATTTTACCTTACTCATTGTCCGGCAGTTCCAGTAGTTTTGGGCCACCCCTGGCTAGCCCTTCATAATCCCACCATAGATTGGCAGTCTGGGGAGATTTCCCAGTGGGGTGCCTTTTGTTGTAAGGAGTGTATTTCCCATCCAGTCCGGGTTGCTGCTGTTACCCCAGAATCTATTCCTTTGGAATATCAGGATTTTGCCGATGTTTTCTCCAAGGGTAACGCGGACGTTCTGCCTCCCCATCGGTCCTATGATTGTGCTATTGATTTAATTCCAGATGCCACTTTACCTAAGGGGAGATTATATGCCCTGTCTGGGCCGGAAACCACGGCTATGGATAATTACATTCAGGAGAGCCTGAAAAAAGGTTTCATTAGGCCCTCGAAGTCTCCATTGAGTGCAGGGTTCTTTTTTGTTGAGAAAAAAGATGGGTCGCTCAGACCATGTATTGACTTTCGGGCTCTGAATAAAATTTCTGTTAAGAACACCTACTCCTTGCCATTGATTTCAGTACTCTTTGATCAGTTGCGCTCTGCCGTCATCTTCTCTAAGATCAATCTTAGAGGAGCTTACAATCTCATCCGAATAAGATCTGGGGATGAGTGGAAGACGGCTTTCAGCACACAGTCGGGTCATTATGAATACCTGGTGATGCCATTTGGGCTGTCTAATGCGCCTGCGGTATTTCAAGACCTCATTAATGATGTGCTTCGTGACTTTCTTGGGAAGTTCGTAGTCGTTTATTTAGACAAAATTTTGATTTACTCCGAGTCTTTGGAACAACATGTTTCCCATGTGCGTCTGGTTCTTCAAAAGCTACAGGAGAATCATTTATATGCTAAACTTAAAAATGTGATTTCCACATCCCGGAAGTGTCTTTCTTGGGGTATATTATTTCTCCCCAGTGGTTTTATATGGAACCGAAAAAACTCCAGGCCATACTTAATTGGGCGCAACCCACGAATTTAAAAGCAATTCAGCGCTTTTTAGGGTTTGCAAATTATTATAGGCGTTTCATTCATGCCTTTTCTGATTTGGTCGCTCCAATTGTAGCATTGACTAAAAAAGGAGCGGACCCTTCCAATTGGTCACCTGAAGCTGAGTCTGCCTTTCTGGCCTTGAAGCAGGCCTTTGTCTCGGCTCCTGTTCTCAGGCACCCTAACCCGGAGCTCCCCTTTATAGTCGAGGTAGATGCCTCAGAGGTTGGAGTGGGGGCTATCCTTTCTCAGGAAGATCCAGAGTCTCAGGAGTTACACCCTTGTGCCTTCATGTCCAGGAAATTCTCCTCCGCTGAATCCAACTATGATGTTGGTAATCGAGAATTGCTGGCAGTTAAATGGGCTTTCGAGGAGTGGAGACATTGGCTGGAGGGTGCTAGGCATACCATTACAGTGTTTACTGACCATAAGAATCTGCAGTATATTGAGTCAGCTAAACGACTTAATGCTCAGCTGGCACGTTGGGCATTGTTTTTTACTCGTTTCAGGTTTATTATCACTTTCAGGCCCGGTTCCAAGAATACGAAAGCTGACGCCCTGTCACGTTGTTTTCTTCCAGTTCACAATAACCATCCTGCTACCACCCCCATAGTTCCATCATCTATCATCCGGGCAGGCCTCACACAGGATATATTTACACAACTTGTCCAGCTTCAACAGCAGGCTCCAAAAGTTACTCCTGCTGATCGTCTTTTCGTCCCTGAATTTCTGAGAGGCTCTGTTCTAGCTGAGTTTCATGACAACAAAGTGTCTGGTCATCCAGGTATCACTAAGACCTTGGAACTAGTATCTCGTTCGGTGTGGTGGCCTAGTCTCTCTAAAGATGTTAAGGAATTTGTCCGTTCCTGTCAGGTTTGTGCTCAGTTCAAGGTTGCTCGAGCGCTGCCAGTCGGGCAACTCATGCCTCTAGCCATTCCCCTCAGGCCATGATCACATATATCCATGGATTTCGTGGTGGACCTTCCTCTTTCAGCGGGCCTTCGAGTCATTTGGGTGGTGGTAGACCGTTTTAGTAAAATGGCACATTTCATTGCTCTCCCCCGGTTACCCTCTGCTCAAGGGTTAGCAGTTTTGTTACTCCGCCATGTGTTCAGGCTCCATGGTTTACCCACGGATATTGTCTCTGATCGGGGTCCGCAATTCATCGCACGATTCTGGAAACATTTTTGTGCCTCATTAAATATGAAACTTTCTTTAACATCTGGATATCATCCCCAGTCTAACGGACAAACTGAACGTGATAATCAGTCATTAAAACAGTACTTACGGTTATATTCGGCCAAACTTCAGAATGATTGGTCTGAATTTCTTCCGTTGGCCGAGTTTGCTTATAATAACTCTTGTCATTCCTCCACCAAGGAGTCCCCATTCTTTTCAGTGTTGGGCTTCCATCCTAGAGCAAATTCTTTTTACCCTCATGTTCCAGTCTCTTTTCGTTGACCTTAACTTCCCGTCTTAGAATTATTTGAAAAAAAGTTCACCTTGCCCTCAAGTGGACGGTCTTCTGAGAAAAGATTTTTTCTGACAGGTTCCGGCGCCCATGCACTTTTAAGGTGGGAGATAAGGTGTGGTTGTCAACCCGCAACACCAGTCTCCGACAGCCCTCGGCTAGATTAGTACCCACATTTATTGGACCATTCCTTATCATTAAAAAGGTCAATCCAGTTGCTTTTTGCTTACGTTTACTGAGATCACTAAAAATTGGCAATACTTTTCACTGTTCCCTTCTGAAACAGTATTTTTCTTCCAGGAGATTTCTTCGGAGGACTTCCCGGGGTAGACTTCCGGTGGATGTGCAGGGGCAACAAGAGTACTTGGTGGAGAAGGTTTTAGATTCTAAGATGTCTCGGGGCCGACTTTATTTTTTGGTCCACTGGAAAGGCTATGGCCCTGAAGAAAGGTCTTGGGTGTTGGATAAAGATTTACATGCTCCTAGACTTAAGAGGGTATTTTTTCAGGAGTTTCCTCAGAAACCCGGCTCTAGGGGTTCTGTAACCCCTCCTCAAGGGGGGGGTACTGTTAAGCGTGGCGGTGCGTCCGCTCTCTGACAGAGCAGCGGTCACGGCCGCCTCTCTTCCTGTTTGTTCCTGCACGGCGCCTAGCAACGCTGGAACGCCGGGCACGCGCTAGCCGCCGGCTCCCTGGCAACGCTAGGACGCCGTGTGTTCAGGGCCGCCGGGTCCTTAGCAACGGGGACGCCACAGGCGGACGCGTTCCCCGTTGCACTAATTAAAGTATTCACCTGTTTTCCCCCTGCTCATGCAGCAAGGCAGCTGCATGACATTTGTTTATTAGGCTCTGTGTTCCTATTGGAGTGTTCCCTTTTATATGCCTCCTCAGTGCCTCACACTAACGCCGGTGATAGCTTCCTGCATGCTGTTCTTGTTTGGTGAACGTCTGTTCCTGGTCTGCTGTATCCGGTCCGTCCTGCTCCCTGAGTCCCTGTATCTAGGAGTTCTTTAGCCTGTCCCGGGAATCCTTCTGGTCCTCATGAACCTGTGGCTGTTGGTTGGGGTTCCCGCCCGGTATCGTGAGTGGCGGCCTTGCCGCGTTTTGCGGCCTATCCCACTTTAGTATTGTTTTTTGTACTGGAGCATTTGCGGAGGTTTCCGCTTCCATTGTCCTCCCCGGAACTCGGCGGTGCCGTGTAGGGGAGTGGACAAGTGGAATCTTTTGGTTGTTCTTTTCCTTGGCGGCAAGCCGCACATACATTTAGTTTTAGGCTAGCCAGTAGCCCCTGGCTTTGTTGTTTCAGTTAGAGAGTCCCTTGTTATTACCCTGTCTCAGTTCACTCTTTGTCTCTCCTTAAGACCTGAGTGGGCATCGGAGTTGGGTAGACTTAATCCGCCCTTCAAACGCGGCTGCCATGGGCCCAAGAAACCATAGTCCTGCAAGAGTAAATTGACAACACGGGTAAAACAATGGAGGTAGGGTGCCAGGGGCTATTCCCATTCCGTTTCCCTTTCCCAGCATTACGTCCTGCTGCTCCGGACTACTGTATAAGATCTCCCCGGTCCTGGGCATCCGGGTCGTAACATTTCCCATTCCGTTTCCCTTTCCCAGCATTACGTCATGCAGCTCTGGACTACTGTATAAGATCTCCCCGGTCCTGAGCGTCCGGGTCGTAACACTGCGTGCTGATGATGTATTTGCAGTCCGATTACCCAGGATACTTCATGGCCTCCGCCATGAACCCCACAGAATCCTGTATGTTATGTAAAAACAATTCAATGTCACTTCTATCCAAAGAATCTAAGTCCTAGTAACATGCCTGACCACTTTACTATGGCTTTAGAAATCCATGCACAGGAAATAGTGGACCTTAACGCCACTCTTGAAGCAGTGTATATGTAGTTTCGCGTAGTTTAAATTTTGCGGTCTGACAGTTCTTTCAAAGCGGTAGACCCAGAGACAGGTAACACCACCTTTTTAGGTAGTCTAGATACAGAAGCTTCTTCTATAGGTGGGCTTTCCAAGTTTTTCCTATCATCCTCAGGGAAAGGAAAAGCCACCAGAACCCTCTTTGGGATCTGGAATTTTTTCTCTGGATTTTCCCACTATTTTTCAAATAATGCATTTAATTCATTAGACGCAAGGAAGGTCAGGGAGGCTTTCTTATTGTCCATAAAGTAAGACTCCTCTACCTGTTCAGGTGGTTTGTCAGTAATGTGTAACACATTCCTAATAGCCTCAATCATGAGTTACACCGCTTTTGCCAGGGAAGCCTCACCGCCCGCATATCCGCATCACCGTCTGCTGTGTCAGAGTCGGTGTCCGTGTCGACTTGCATAATCTGAGTAAGCGCACACTTCTTTGGGCATACACCAGGGGATTTTGAGGCAGTTGGGACAGAACCAGACCAAACCTCCACAGATTGTTTTAAAACCTGTGATTCAGTCTCATAATGCGCAATTCTAGTAGAAACCTGGAATATCATTCCCTTAATAGAAGCCACCCACTGGCTTTTATCATTCCGGTGACCTTGAAGATCCTCGGTCAAACTGTCAAGACTGAGGCCTTTGTGGACAGTGGGGCCGACGGGGTTTTTATGGACCGCCAATTCGCCCTGAAACACTCTGTTCCCTTAGTACCCTTGGCATCGGAAATTGAGATTTGTTGGTTAAACGGGGAACCATTATCCCAGGGTAAGACTACCTCTTGCACTAGCCAGATTTCTTTGTTTATTGGAGCCACACACTCTGAAAAATTGTCCTTTTATGTGACTGTCTGTACTTTTGCCCCATTGGTGTTGGGGTTACCCTGGTTAAGGGCCCACAATCCTCAATTTGACTGGGTCTCTGGGGAGATTCTTAGTTGAGGTACTGATTGTTTCAGGAGTTGCTTGAGCCTTCCAGTCAGGCTTTCGCAGCTAAGTTTGCCAGGATTGCCAGGATGTTATGCAGATTTTGCGGACGTGTTCTCCAAAAGAGTTGCAGAGGTACTACCTCCCCATCGCCCCTATGACTGTGCCATTAATTTGTTGCCGAATGCTAAGCTTCCCAAGAGCAGGTTGTACTCCCTGTCTCGTCCTGAGACTAAGGCTATGGCAGAGTACATTCAGGAGAACTTGGCTAAGGGATTTATCAGACCTTCACAGTCTCCAGTTGGGTCGGGGTTCTTCTTCGTGGGTAAAAAGGACTGTTCGTTGCGACCCTGCATTGACTTCAGGGATTTGAACCGTATCGCGATTAAAAACTCATACCCACTGCCTCTCATTTCGGTCTTGTTTGACCAGCTTCGTACTGCCACCATTTTTTCTAAGATTGACCTACGCGGTGCGTACAATCTAATCCGAATAAGAGAGGGGGATGAATGGAAGACTGCCTTTAATACCCACTCAGGGCATTATGAATATTTGGTGATGCCTTTTGGGCTCTGTAATGCCCCAGCAGTCTTCCAGGACTTCATGAACGATGTGCTCAGGGAGTATTTGGATAGATTCTTAGTTGTATACTTAGATGACATCCTAATCTTCTCCCATTCCCTGGAGGAACATCGGAAGCATGTACGCTTAGTCCTCCAGAAACTCAGAGACCACCGGCTTGGGGCGAAGCTGGAGAAGTGCGAATTTGAAGTTCAGCAAATCACATTTCTAGGATATATTATCTCCCCAGAAGGTTTCCAAATGGAGGGTTCCAAGGTACAGGCAGTCCTGGATTGGGTGCAGCCCACTAGTTTGAAGGCGCTTCAGCGTTTTCTGGGCTTTGCGAATTTTTATAGACGATTTATCGCTGGATTTTCATCTATAGTGGCGCCCTTGGTGGCACTCACTAAGAAAGGGGCGGATGTTGCTCACTGGTCTTGTGAGGCCAAAGCGGCTTTTGCCCATCTCAAAAGGGCATTTGTCTCGGCCAAGGTGCTGTGACACCCAGATCGAGAGCGTCCTTTTGTGGTGGAGGTGGTTGCCTCTGAGATGGGTATTGGGGCAGTGCTCTCTCAGATGGGGGTGTCTGATAATCGCCTTCATCCCTGTGCTTACTTTTCCCGTAAATGTTTGCCTGCCGAGATGAATTATGACGTGGGTAACCGGGAATTGTTGGCTATTAAGGATGCACTCGATGAGTGGAGACACTGGCTTGAGGGGGCTAAGTTTGTGGTCTCAATTCTCACCGACCATAAGAATTATATTTAGAGTCAGCGAAGCGCCTCAATGCCAGGCAGGCACGATGGGCTTTGTTTTTTGCTCGCTTTAATTTTTTGATAACATATCGCCCTGGGTCAAAAAACATCAAGGCTGATGCGCTCTCGCTGAGTTTTGCTCCAATCCAAGAGACTACCGAGGAGCCATTGCCCATTGTGTCCCCATCATGTATTAAAGTGGGCATTACCCAGGACCTCTTGTCA
Source organism: Pseudophryne corroboree (assembly GCF_028390025.1). Taxonomy (NCBI): domain Eukaryota; kingdom Metazoa; phylum Chordata; class Amphibia; order Anura; family Myobatrachidae; genus Pseudophryne; species Pseudophryne corroboree. The sequence continues at coordinate 485,640,702 of NC_086448.1, forward strand.
TTAGTCCTTAGAGCACAGGAGCAGGCTCCTCCAGACCTTCCGGTAGGTCTTTTGTTTGTGCCTCCTAGGTTAAGACAGCGAGTGTTCCTGGAATTCCATGCCAAGAAGTCGGCAGGTCACCCGGGTATTGCCAGAACTCGGGAGTTGCTATCTAGGGCGGTGTGGTGGCCCTCGGTTGCTAGGGATGTGGATCAGTGGGTTCGGGCATGTGACATCTGTGCCCGAAATAAGACTCCTAGAGGGGTTCCTGTTGGCCCATTACATCCACTCTCTATTCCATCTAAGCCATGGACCCACATTTCAATGGATTTTGTGGTGGACTTGCCCAAATCCTCGGGGATGACAGCCATCTGGGTTGTCTTTGACAGGTTTTCGAAGATGGCGCATTTCGTTCCATTGGTTGGGCTGCCATCGGCCACATGCCTGTCTTAATTATTTATGCTGCATGTTGTGCGCCTCCACGGGTTGCCACTTGATGTGGTCTCTGACCCCGGATCCCAGTTTGTGGCCAAATTCTGGAGGGCATTTTGTTCCGATCTCCAGATTTCTGTCAGCTGGTCGTCAGGCTACCATCCGCAGTCTAATGGGCAGACTGAAAGGGTGAACCAGTCCTTGGAGCAGTTCCTCAGGTGTTATGTCTCCAAGTGTCAGACTGACTGGGTTGCTCATCTGTCCATGGCGGAGTTTGCCTATAACAACGCGGCTCACTCTGCTACAGGGATCTCTCCCTTCCTTTGTGTGTATTGGCATCATCCTAAGGCCAATTCTTTTGACCCCCTGGACTCCACGCCTGGTGATTCCTCTGTGGTTTTGGTCCTTAGAGGTATTTGGAGGAAAGTGAAGAAAGCCCTTGTGTCTGTGTCATTAGTGACCAAAAGAGTTTTTGATAAGCGGAAAAGACCCTGCAGCTTCAAATTAGGAGACTTCGTCTGGTTGTCTACCAAGAATTTGAAGTTGAGACAGCCATCTCATAAGTTAGGCCCACGGTTCATCGGTCCTTATAAGATCACTAGGGTTATCAATCCGGTGGCATTTCAGTTAGATCTACCCCGTTCTTTGGGTATCAATAAAACATTTCATTGTTCCCTTTTAAAACGGGCGATTAGTAATCCTTCTTCCAGTGGAAGACCTTCCCCTCTTCTGATACGTGGCCAGAGGGAGTTTATTGTTGAAAGGATTCTTGACTCCAAGATGGTTCGGGGTCGGCTGTCATTTTTGGTGCACTGGAAGGGGTATGGCCCGGAGGAGCGGTCGTGGGTGCGCAGTTGTGATCTTCATGACCTCAGACTGTTACGCTCTTTCTTCTCGCAGTTCCCTGATAAACCCGGTGGTAGGGGTTCTTTGACCCCTCGTCAGAGGGGGGGTACTGTTAGGGTCTCCTGCTCTGTGCTGCCACGTCGTCATGGCAACCGGGAGACAAGTGCTAGCGGAGTAACCTGAGCGTAGCTGATACTCCGGTTCGGGTCTTTTGCTGTGCAGTGGTTACAGGCTTTGTGCACGGCAGGGGATCCGGTGCTGGTTTTTGTGCTCACAGTCTGTGAGGTCTGAGTGGGGCGTGGACAGCACCTGCTATATAAACCCTCTTCTCAGGTTAGGCAGATGCTGCTGAATCTTTGTTGGTTAGTCAGTTCCTGAAAGCTAGCTAGTACTGTGTAAACTTTGTATTTGTTTGTTGCTTACTGCAAATAGGCCTTGGGATTTGGTATTACACTCTGCCAATCCAGACCTAGCAGTAAGACTGGAGTCAGTCGTTTAATCTGCTGGTGTTCTTTTGCTACTCTGTGAACCTAGCAAGTTTGCGGCTGTATTCTCAGACTTGCCTGCCAAAATCCTTTCTCACTGTGCAAGGTGTTCAGGTGTCAGTTTAGTGGCAGTAAGCTGAACCAGTGCACTGCAAGTGAGGACTAGGATTGTGGAGACTCTCCTTGTGTCTATTATTACATCTCTGACCAAGGAGTTTACTGCCACACCCGTTGGTAACCCTTTAGGGTTTTGCTGTTGCCCTTAGCAAAAGCATTTCGGGTTCTCTACGTATTAAATCACAACATCTCGCTTCTTTCCATCTGAGCATTCCTAATACTAGGGAGACACCCAGTTTCTTAGCCATTGGGCTTCTCTGTTCACTTTGTGTTTATTTTGTTACCCTATCACCTTCTGTGTATGTAATGTCATATTCCCCAGTCTGTCTGTGAGTTCATTTGTTTTGCATCCCTCTCCGTTCAGACACCAGTACATTCCTGCTGGCACTGGTGTGCATAACAGCTCCTAACCCTGTAGCCGCAATACACAACGGCTCCCCACTTGTCGAGACGCTGGAGACACACTCACCACTGCGATCTTCTGGCTCTGTTAGGGGGTGGCGGCATACTATGGGAGTGAGCAGTCTCCTCGGGGGCTAGCGATCATCGCCCTCAGGAGCTCAGGGTCCTGTCAGTGGAGATAGTGGCCATTAACCTCAGAGGGTTGGACACTACTCCCCCCCCTAAGTCCCACGAAGCAGGGAGGTTGTTGCCAGCAACCTCCCTGTGCCTAAATTGTCTTCAATAAAAAATAAACCAAGGAAGCTCTAGGAGCTCCCCTAGCTGTGACCGGCTCCTCCGGGCACTTTTTCTAAACTGAGTCTGGTAGGAGGGGTACAGAGGGAGGAGACAGCCCCAATATTAAAGTCTTAAAGTGCCCATGGCTCCTGGTGGACCTGTCTATACCACATGTCACTAATATGGACCCCAGCATCCTCTAGGATGTAAGAGAAATACACATTGTTCATTCATTGCTTTAATACTCACAAAATCTTTGCATGTCTGCTTCAGTCCATTTAGCATCCATAAGTCTTTGCAAAAAAACACACAAAAAAACCTGTCCCCTTGCAGAGTCTCATAAAAAATGTGATCTGGTTATTCCCAGTCACTCCATACAAATCAATGAATAAGTCCTGTTTTTTATTCTATTCCATTCTTTTTATGGTCTAAAACATAGTGTTTTTAAATGTAATTCTGCTCTACTATAAGGTGTGCTTTGTTTGCAGTTTTAGTTCTCGATGCTGTTTCTAAAAATAGGGGGACCCCTACTTATATTTTCCCCCTGTATTTTTAGACCAGAGACTGAGTCCCAGGGGTTGATTTACTAAGATGGGAGTTCTATTTAAGATGGTATGTTGCATAGCAACCAATCAAATTCTACTTCTCATTTATCTAGCACCTTCTAGAAGATAATACTTGGAATCTGATTGGTTGCTATGGGCAACACCCCATCTTAAATAGAACTCCCATCTTAGCAAATTTCCCCCCCAGAGCCTGGTGCTGGTTCATTAAATACATGAGACCCTACACATTTTGTTCCCTGTATTATCTGAACCAGGCCGGCTCAAAGAACCCCGTGCTGGTTATCCTTTTTTTCTTTGATTTTTAACTATATATTTACTTTTACACACAGAGAAGCACTGCACATATCACACTGATCTGTGCAGACTTCTCTAAACAAGATGCTCACAGACAGAACTTTACACTGCAGGCACAAGCATGACTGAATACACACTATTAAACACTAGTGATTTGTGCAGCCTCCCATGTATTGGTTCTGGTCCTACAGTCATTTATCATTATGTTTTGGTTTTGGCAAAATCACCCACTGTTTCTGTTTAGATTTGTTTATTGGTTTGGGGAAAAAATTAATAAAGAAATCGATAATCATTGATAAAAATTGAACAAAATCAATGAAAAAAGCTAAAATCCTGTCAATTTTGCAATTTAAAACCCGAAATTTGGATTTACAATCTGAAGTCTGATCCGCCTATGAGAACATCCAAACCAGGACTCAGTTTGGTTTGGATATCCTCAAGAGATCCAGGCTGGATTTTGGTTCAGTCCAGATTCATAAAATTCAGGTATATTTGGATTTCTGGAGAACCTGACCACACATCTTTATTAAAGATGACTAAACATGATTGAATAACGGAATATACGATTTGGTCAAGCACAAATCTTACTAAATTTGGATGCAGTAGTATGGCACACCAGTGGAATATCCTGGCACTTTTACAGGCCCAGTTGCTTAACCAGTAGGGTGGTTTAATGAAGGTTGTAAGTACATCCATATTACTGTGGTACATCTGTTAGATATAAAGCAGGGCTTGGAACTGAGCGGGGTTGCTTCAGCTCACCAGCCAGTGTATGTATTGTGACAATTGTGGGGTAATTAGCTTGGTAGATTGCTTAGTGGTGCAGTGTTTAGGTGCTTGAAACAGGGTCTACACGCAACTTTTTAAGTGCAAATTAAACAAATGGAGCTTCACGGGTAGCATTCAGTATAAATGAAAAACAAATATAGCTTAGCTCCCATGCAGGACACTACCTCACTTCTTGGAACGTATCTAAAATGGACAGCTTGTCTGCATGCTCTCACAGGAAGGGCAACTACTGGCCTTCTCAGAATCAAGGCGCAATGGTCTAGCTTCTTCTTAATATCACATGCAAAGTCACAAAGACTTGATTTAAACATTGGCCCCCACTAACTTCCCAGGTCACATATTCTTTAAAAGGCTACCTGCCTGACTTCCACAACCCCAGCTGAGTTAGATACACACTTATCTTCCCTTATCCCACTTGGACTGGTTCCACCCAGCCTTTAGTTCCCACCTCTTTCTACTTTCCTTAATGGGCTCAACCCCCCAGCCCCACACAGAATCTATGGCTCACTACTGTCATATATCTTCATATTATCAAAGCATGTGCAAGTGATAGCAGTGATAATCCCAAGTAATTGTAGAGTCTCACTGAAAATAAGTAGGAGGATATGAACAAAAGGGTTTAGAATCTGTACACGATTAGTTAGTATGATAATAGTCACATAAAAAAACAACATGTGGCATATTTCTTAGAAAGTTGTCATTGCACTGGGCTGGTGGTGCTCCCAGATGATAGTTCAGAAAACTTTATCACCAAAAAATATTGCTGAGAAGTAAAGAGAAGCAGACTTTAGGGGGTATTTATTAAAGCTTGGAGAGAGAAAAAATTGAGATAGAAAAAATACCAACCAATTAGCTCCTGACTATTTTTTTTTAAACACAGCTGTAAAACGTAAGGTAGAAGCTAATTGGCTAGTACTTTATCTCTCACAATTTTATCTCTCTCCAATCTTTAATAAACACACCACTTGGTGCCTTTTTTGTGGCACACTTCAAACTATTGGTTAAAATATAACTTTTAATAAATACACTTTAACTTTAGACAACAGCAATTGGAAAAAAAATAGCAATTTTTGGAACAAGTAATCTCATTTTGATAATGTCTCAAAGTAATTGCAACAGTATAAATTACAATGGGGCCGAGTTGTTCGCTCGGTAAAAATCTTCGCATCGCAGCAATTTTCCGCTTAATGCGCATGCGCAATGTCCGCATTGCGACTGCACCAAGTAAATTTGCTATGCACTTCGGAATTTTACTCACGGCATTTTCATCGTTCTGGCGATCCTAATGTGATTGACAGGAAATGGGTGTTACTGGGCGGAAACAGGCTGTTTTATGAGCGTGTTGGAAAAAACGCTACCGTTTCCGGAAAAAATGCAGGAGTGGCTGGAGAAACGGGGGAGTGTCTGGGCGAACGCTGGGTGTGTTTGTGACGTCAAACCAGGAACGACAAGCAGTGAAATGATCGCAGATGCCGAGTAAGTCTGAAGCTACTCAGAAACTGCTACGAGGTATGTAATCGCAATATTGCGAATACGTCGTTCGCAATTTTAAGATGCTAAGATTCACTCCCAGTAGGCGGCGGCTTAGCATGAGCAAATCTGCTAAAATCCGCTTGCGAGCGAACAACTCGGAATGACCCCCAATGAAATTGAGCACTGGCTAATAGATATTTCCTTTCCCCAACATGGTAAGTCAATTAACATTTACCATGTCGTTTATAGCCCTGAAACAGGGGTAAATAAGTATAGCAAAATTGAGTCTGTTTTTACTTATTAATTATGTTTTCATACAGTATATACCAATGGTAGAGGAAAAATCAGATGCTCTCACCCTCCGATAACACACAGTCCTACCTGCAACTGACTAAACAATCTGTGTCAGGTTTTCACAAATCAGGTATGGTGACTTATTTTTAGACTTAATTGTCATTAGCATCAGTAGGGTAAGCTTGCTGGCACTGTGACAGCCAAAGACAGTGAATCTCTAATAAGTGCATGCCACTGGGATTGGTTTAGGGTGGTTATGGTGGAAGAAATACTGTAATATAAAAACATTCGGGTCTTGTTTTCCACAACCGCATTTGTGTCTAAAGTGTGCATGCACCTTCAAAGTGAATGGGGTGGCAAAATATGCAGCTTAGCACAGGTAGGCATGGACACACCAAGCTGCTTCGCAAGTGCATGTAGATGGGAGATGCAGCCACGATGAGCATGGCTACATCAGTAGTATGCTTCTCTTTGCTTCCCAGAATTATAATTTTGTAATAAATTGGAGACATAAGCTTCCCACAGTGCCTCTCCTACAGAGTAGCAGGATGGTATATGCATGCACAGTACTAACTATGGGGGTAATTCCAAGTTGATCGCAGCAGGAATTTGGTTAGCAGTTGGGCAAAACCATGTGCACTGCAGGAGGGGCAGATATAACATGTGCAGAGAGAGTTAGATTTGGGTGTGGTGTGTTCAATCTGCAATCTAAATTGCAGTGTAAAAATAAAGCAGCCAGTATTTACCTTGCACAGAAACAAAATAACCCACCCAAATCTAACTCTCTCTGCACATGTTATATCTGCCTCCCCTGCAGTGCACATGGTTTTGCCCAACTGCTAAAAAACTTCATGCTGCGATCAACTTGGAATTACCCCCTATGTTGGCCATCTTGGTAAGGGAATGAATGCTCTGCTCAGGAACTGACATGGAGTTTGCTTAGTAGCACATTCCAATATCAATACATTGGACTGAAAGACAGAGCATTTTGGTTTTTGACAGATTACAGAAAGTAATTGTAGCATAATATCTTTACAAATTTCTAATTTGAACAAATTACAATTTATTTTTGAAAGTTTCAATTTTAGAGAGATTTAAGCCTATGAAAATTCTATTTACTTTTTCACCGTTTGAGGCATAAGAAAGCATTAATATGAAAGAGGGTTTTCTTCAATTTCCTGTGAAAGTTATAGAGACTGCTTTTTTTCACTTTGTTCTAATAATTGCATTTGGGAAAAAATTCTGCTCAATGATACAGGGAACTTACTGTACTTTAAGAACTTTCTTATTTCTCCTTCCATTCTAGGAGAAGTTGTTGCCCTACAATTGTTCTCATATGATCAGATACAGTCTTCCTTTCAAGAAAATTATAATAGGTCAGACTACTGTACTGTACCTTTGAATTTTTCCAGTCCCATCTCTCAAGGCGTAGATACACTATCACTTGCCAATGTATTCAACAAGGACACAAATAATCCTTTTTTTCCTTTGATCTTTTATTAATTTCTAAACATTACCATCTAATTATAGCTACTGTAGGTTTCAACTCTACACTACATCTAGCACCTTTTGATTTTCTTTTACCAATCATCTTTCTCATGCCTGTTTCCATTGTCTAACAAATCTTTCAACAATTTCATGTTTGTGTGCTTTATGTCAGGAATCTGCATTCTCCGTCGCATCACTACTGTGGAACTACAGGTTCCAGCAGTTCAGTTCAGTTCCAGTTCCAGTTTTCAGTCTACTGCAGCCTGGAGTACACAGTGCTTCAGCTAACTCACAGCTGATCTGAACACCCAATCCAGCGGGGTGTGTTCTCACAGATGCAACATCCAATCATCACAGACCAAGGGGTATAAACTCCAGTTCCTGGCTCAGTCTCATTGCCTTGGACAACACGTCACATTCTGTGAACAGGCGTCTCCTGTTTGCAGTCCTCTGTCTGCAGAGATACCCCTGTGTATTGGACCTGTGGAACTACAGGTCCCAGCAGTTCTAGTTCCGTTCCAGATCCAGTTTCCAGTTCCAGGTTCCAGTCTGCAATCCTTTGTTTCCAGCAATCTCCTATTTCTGGCATCTCCAAGTCATCTCCCTATTCCTGTGGAACTACAAACTCCAGCCACAGCCAGCCACAATCCACCAGCAGTAAGAGACTCTCCTCAGGTGTTTTCTTATTACCATCTGTGCATCTCTGCAGTTAACATCTATTTGCTTAGAGACTGTCTCCTGCTTAATCCCGTTAGGCTATCTGGACTTGTGCTTCATAGAGACTTACAGTTAGGTTCTGTTTTTCCAAAGTTATTTCATCCTGAGTTATACTGAGACTGTGTGCTTTTTACAATTACCGGAGTTCTGTTTGTTTCAATCATAGTTACCAGTGACTTTTGAATATGTATTTCCTGTTATTTCTGGTTTTGCATTCCACTGCACTTGCATTCCACTGCACCTGTTATTCAATTGCTTTGTGATCCCTGTGACATAATAAATGTCAGCGCCTATGTGCAGGACTATTCTTCGGTCTCCTCGTGTATTACGTCAAACCAACACTGACCCACTAGGCCACTAGCGCCCCCGCCGGGGACAGACAAGTTACAGAATCCTGACAGTTTGTCCAAGGCCCATGGACCCGGACGGTGGTCAGAGTGTGGGGTCAGGGTCACTCCAAAGTTTGGTGTCTACAGCCCAACGAGGGGTATCCAATGTTCAAGCTCTAGTAGGGGCATATGAGTCTTCTCAAAAAGGAGTTTCTGATCTGTCAACCCCAGGAGGGGTGCTGGAGAAAACAACCCTGAGAGAGGTGTCTGATTCGTCAACCCCAGGAGGGGTCACCGAAATTTCAGCCCCAAGGGAAGTATCCAGAGCCAAGTTCCCAGATGGAAATTTTTGTGCTACAGATGCAGTTATGAACTCCTGTTTGCCGTCTTCAGAGAGCACCACCCTGTTGGCATCCAGCATGGACCAGATCCAGGATTGTCTAACTGAACACTCTGATACCACTCATTCCGGTTCTAACCGGATTCTGACTCCATCAGTTCCAGCTGATTCAACTGTCTCCGAGTCCAATCCGGTCCCATCCGTCTGTCCGGATCAGCCTCCTTCGGTTCCAGCCGATTCCAGTAAGCCTCCTTCGGTTCCAGCCGATTCCAGTAAGCCTCCTTCGATTCCAGCCGATTCCAGTAAGCCTCCTTCGGTTCCAGCCGATTCCAGTAAGCCTCCTTCGGTTCCAGCCGATTCCAGTAAGCCTCCTTCGGTTCCAGCCGATTCCAGTAAGCCTCCTTCGGTTCCAGCCGATTCCAGTAAGCCTCCTTTGGTTCCAGCCGATTCCAGTAAGCCTCCTTTTGGTTCCAGCCGATTCAAGTAAGCCTCCTCCGGTTCCAGCTGGTTCAAGCTCTTCCGGGCCCAATCCGGTCCCATCCGTCTGTCCGGATCAGCCTCCTTCGATTCCAGCCGATTCCAGTAAGTCTCCTCCGGTTCCAGCCGATTCCAGCATCCTCGGATCAAATCCGGTCCTATCCGTCAGTCCGAGGACTCCTTCGGTTAATACCGATTCCAGTTCCTCCGAACCCGGTGTGGTTCTCTCCAGTGTGTCAAGTAATGAACTTCTGTCAGTTTTGGAGATGACGTCCTCTCTCCACCCTAGAGTATTTCAAGTTGATTCTACTCCTGCTTATGAATGCTTATTCCAGTCCTCTACTTTCAAGTGTCCTACATTGTCTTCTGAGACTTCAATTGACATTCAGCCTTCCAAGTTCCAGCGTGGGTGTTCGGTGCCCACCCATAAAAGGGGGGGTACTGTCAGGAATCTGCATTCTCCGTTGCATCACTACTGTGGAACTACAGGTTCCAGCAGTTCAGTTCAGTTCCAGTTCCAGTTTTCAGTCTACTGCAGCCTGGAGTACACAGTGCTTCAGCTAACTCACAGCTGATCTGAACACCCAATCCAGCTAGGTGTGTTCTCACAGATGCAACATCCAATCATCACAGACCAAGGGGTATAAACTCCAGTTCCTGGCTCAGTCTCATTGCCTTGGACAACACGTCACATTCTGTGAACAGGCGTCTCCTGTTTGCAGTCCTCTGTCTGCAGAGATACCCCTGTGTATTGGACCTGTGGAACTAAAGGTCCCAGCAGTTCCAGTTCCGTTCCAGATCCAGTTTCCAGTTCCAGGTTCCAGTCTGCAATCCTTTGTTTCCAGCAATCTCCTATTTCTGGCATCTCCAAGTCATCTCCCTGTTCCTGTGGAACTACAAACTCCAGCCACAGCCAGCCACAATCCACCAGCAGTAAGAGACTCTCCTCAGGTGTTTTATTATTACCATCTGTGCATCTCAGCAGTTAACATCTATTTGCTTAGAGACTGTCTCCTGCTTAATCCCGCTATCTGGACTTGTGCTTCATAGAGACTGTACAGTTATCAGAGTTCTGTTTTTCCAAAGTTATTTCATCCTGAGTTATACTGAGACTGCGTGCTTTTTACAATTACCGGAGTTCTGTTTGTTTCAATCATAGTTACCAGTGACTTTTGAATATTTATTTCCTGTTATTTCTGGTTTTGCATTCCACTGCACCTGTTATTCAATTGCTTTGTGATCCCTGTGACATAATAAATATCAGCGCCTATGTGCAGGACTATTCTTCGGTCTCCTCGTGTATTACGTCACACCAACACTGACCCACTAGCGCCCCCGCCGGGGACAGACAAGTTACAGAATCCTGACACTTTAGCTCTATCAATCTCATCTCTTTTTTTTTTTAATCAGTTTAAAACCAGCCGTGTAGCTGTTATCCCATTTTGGTGCCATCTTTTCTAGTCAAACTAGTCACAGAAGCTCACCCACACACCCATTAGCTCAGTGAGTACAGGGGAGGTGCAACCCTACTTTCCTATGAGCCCATGAGCACACCTTTCAGTGCATGCACTGTTGCTTTGTGGTGGTGCACAACATAGTTATGAATACAATGAGTGACCAATGCCATGCACCACATGTACTTATACACCCAGGTCTAACAGTAGTCATATTGGTATTGGTAGCCCCTAGAACTTACTCATTGCACGTACATGTTTCCCTAATGACATCAGCTGTGTTCAACACACCCATTCTTTAATACATTTTCCAGGTTCCAGTATACAGTTAATGGTACACCAGAATAACGGCAACAGTGTAGAAGATATGCCTTTGAAATACATAAATACAATGGCATCACCACTGGAAAATATGTTACAGAAACTTTAGAATCATCATAATGTCAACGAGAATGATAATTTTGAACCAGGGAATATTGTTTGTACTATATCACTGTTTTGTTTCCAGGTGTCAATAAGTAAATGGGCTAGAACATAATAAAATGTGTGGGAATGCTTTGAATGCCTGTCTGCTTGTGGCTTGTGCATGTCTGGGGTTTAGTTGGGTTTGCTTATATAAGCAAACATATACACTTCGTTTGTATAGTGTGTATATTTGAAGCTGTTCCTTGCTACCTGGTCATGCAGTAAGGTTATTTGGTCTACTATTGTGACTTGGCAGGTGTGGAGTGGTGTTTCTTCAGGTCTGATATATGTGGTATTATACAAGGTCACTTTGGCTGGTAAATGTTTGACATCAGAGGTGTGGTGGTGAACCATGGCTTGATCATGTGACAGGATTCCCAGTCTTTATAGGGTGGACGTGGTTCTCCGTGGCGATGTGTATCTGTTCCTATTGGTTCGAGGTTTATTTAGAGGTGTAGCTAGTTTGGTTTTGGAATATGGTATTTGTGCAGTGGCTAATTACATTTCTGTCTTTATTTGTAAAGTGTTGCATTTGTATGCTGTTGATAAAGTCCAGCTGCTGATTCTAAAGGGGGTATTCAATTACCCACAATCATTGATCTCGGGTGATTGTGTCACAGGGGCTATTCAATTAGCCCCAATAAGATGGAGTGAGTCACAGCATATCAGGAATTTTATCCTACCTGCCTCAAGCAGGCGAAACCAAATTCACATAAACAGACCCATTTTTGTAGAAATACAGTGCTTATTCTGGCGAAAACACAGGTTTCACTGAACCTGTGTGTTTTTGAGAGAATTTTATCAGACAACCAAATTGGATAGCCTGAAAAAAGATATTGAAGAAACAAAAGAAAAAATCCTAATGTTTCTTCGCACCTATTTAAATTCCCCCTTAAGTAGGATGCAAACATGGATCTTTATGTTAATGCTACTAAAGTCCTTCCATAGTATACATCCATGTATCTAAATGTACAGGGAATGAGGCACCCACTTTCAGCATTGATAGGTAGTGAAATGCAATTTGTTGGGTATTTAGACTCACCATCAGTTGCACCATCAACACTTGCACCAGCCCTATGGCAGGTTAGTTGCTCAGTGTGAGTATGAACTGATATGTGAGAGTTTCAGAATCTTTATATGTAACTACTTACAGCGACACACCCGCAACATGCTTGCAGCACTCCCATAGGAAGCAGCAACTCTGTGGTTTTTTTTTTTTAGCAATCCCACTGTTACCTCCCAGTCTCTGTCCAGGAATGCCCCTTTAATTTCTGCTGCCATGCATCTAAATTTTATTTGCAGCTCTATACCAACAACATTGAGATGCATGCATGGTGCCACTTGTATGCATGCTCAGAAGAAAATACATCTATCATTCGCATAAATATTGGCATATGTTGTGACTCTCAATCAGGCCCATGAAGTTTTATCAAGTGTGACCTCCTCATAAAGTGTGGTATTTTGACACTACTCTTCCAGGCGTGAGGACACCCTCAGCCCAATTGTGTCTTAAGTTGAAAGGGGATTTGCACACCAGCAAGTGGGTATGTTGTGTGTAAGTGTTTTGTTTCTCTCTTTCTTCCACAATTGTTTATACGTAATTGATTACCTTTTAAACTAAATTTAAACCAAATATAATTAGTCAAAATAAAATTGGACCAATTTTACTACCAGCTGTATGTTGTCATTATTTTTATTATATGCTGTTTTAAGGTTGTAATTGATGTATGAGGCTCATGGAGCTGTTAGGAAGTTTATTGGAAGCATCTTCAGGAACACTTTTTAAAAGGCATCTATTTTGGTGGTACCAAAGACTTGGTAAAAAGTTATATGATACTGAATGTACCAGCAGCACTATCTAGCCCTTTCTCATGGGCACCTAAAAGAACTTTCTAGTATGGTGTGCACTGGCTCCTCCCTCTATGCCCCTCCTCCAGACCTCAGTTAGATCTTGTGCCCAGAGGAGATAGGGTGCATTACAGGGAGCTCTCCTGAGTTTTCTGTAAAAATAATTTTGTTAGGTTTTTTTATTTTCAGAGAGCTCTGCTGGCAACAGACTCCCTGCATCGTGGGACTGAGGGGAGAGAAGCAGACCCACTTCTTAAGAGTTAAGGGCTCTGCTTCTTAGGCTACTGGACACCATTAGCTCCAGAGGGAGTCGGAACACAGGTCTCACCCTGGGGTTCGTCCCGGAGCCGCACCGCCATCCTCCTCACAGATACCGGAAAAAAGAAGCCGGGTGAGTATGCCAGACATAAGAAGACATCAGGTGGCAGAAGACTTCATATCTTCATGAGGTAAGCGTGCAGCAGGAAGCTGCGCACCATTGCTCCCACACTTACACACACACACACACACACACACACATGGCACTGATGGGTGCAGGGCGCAGGGGGGGCGCCCTGGGCAGCAATAAACCTCATTTTAGGCAAAAAAAAATATGTAGTTAGGCTGCGGAGGCAGTAAACTAAGGATCCCCGCCATTTTATTCAAATTCACGGGACCGAAGCCCGCCGCACGAGATGGCGGAGCTTTATCCCTCAGCACTAACCAGCGCCATTTTCTTCACAGAGGCTGCAGAGAATGCTGGCTCCCCGGACTCTCCCCTGCTGAGCATCAGAGGGCTGAAAAAAAGAGAGGGGGGCACATAATTAAGGCGCAGTGAGTGGGGAAATCTATATACATATATATATATATATATATATATATATATATATATGCGCTATCTAGGTTTTTTTTTCCCTAGGTCAGTTGGCGCTGGTGTGTGCTGGCATACTCTCTCTCTGTCTCTCCAAAGGGCCTTCTTTAGGGAATTGTCCCCTTATAGTTATATTCCAGTGTGTGTGGGGTGTCGGTACGTGTGTCGGCATGTCTGAAACGGAAGGCTTATCCAAAGAGGAGGTGGAACAGATGAGTGGTGTCTCAGTCGGCGGTGCCGACTCAGGATTGGATGGATATGTGGCATATGTTAAATGCTAGTGTAGCTTAACTGCATAAAAGACTGGACAAAGCAGAGTCCACTGCGTCGGCAGGTTATCAATCTACGGATTATACCGACTCACAGGACCCATCGGGGTCTCAGAAACGTCCCTTCTCACAAATAAGGGACACAGATACCGACACGGACTCTGATTCCAGTGTCGACTATGATGAAGCAAGATTGCACCCCAGGGTGACAAAAAGTATTCAGTGCATGATTATTGCAATAAAAGATGTGTCACATATCACTGATGAGCACTCGGTGCCCGACACGAGGATACACATGTTTAAGGGAAAGAAACAAGTTATGAGCTTTCCTCCTTCCCATGAAATTAATGAGTTATGTGAAAAAGCATAGGAAACTCCAGATAAGAAACTGCAGATTCCCAAAAGGGTTCTTATTTCGTACCCTTTCCCTACACAGGACAGGGTACGTTGGGAATCCTCTCCCACAGTGGACAAAGCCTTAACATGGCTTTCCAAGAAGGTGGCGCTACTGTCCCCTGACACAGTTGCCCTCATGGATCCTGCGGACCGCAGGCAAGATACTACACTAAAGTCTATCTACATTCATACTGGTACTTTGCTTAGACCAGCAATTGCGTCGGCATGGGTATGTAGTGCAGTAGCAGCTTGGACTGATACACTGTCAGCTGACCTTGATACCCTAGATAGGGATACAATTTTGTTAACATTAGCTCATATTAAGGACGCAGTCTAATATATGAGGGACGCTCAAAGAGACATTGGTTTACTGGGTTCAAGAGCCAATGCTATGGCTATTTCGGCAAGAAGAGCCTTATGGATCCGCCAATGGACGGGGGATACAGACTCAAAAAGGCATATGGAGGTTTTACCTTACAAAGGTGATGTATTGTTTGGGGACGGCCTCGCTGACCTGATCTCTACAGCTACCGCGGGTAAGTCGACCTTTTTACCTTTTGTTTCCCAACAGCAAAAGAAACCGCCACAATATCAGATGCAGTCCTTTCGGTCGCATAGATCCAGAAGAGGTCGGGGCTCCTCTTTCCTCGCCAGAGGTAAGGGTAGAGGCAAGAGGACACCTGCTGTGGCTGGTTCCCAAGAGCAGAAGTCCTCCCCGGCTTCCACTAAGTCTACCGCATGATGCTGGGGCTCCCCTGCGGGAGTCCGCACAGGTGGTGGCACACCTGTGACTATTCAGCCAAGTCTTGGTTCAGTCAGACGTGAACCCTTGGGTGATAGAAATAGTCTCCCAGGGCTACAAGCTGGAATTCGAAGAGGTGCCCCCACGCCGATTTTTCAAGTCGGCCTTACCAGCTTCTACCCCAGAGTGGGAAGTAGTGCTAGCTGCAATTCAAATGCTGTGTCAACAGCGAGTGATTATCAGGGTTCCCCTGAGCCAACATTTAAAAGGGTATTATTCAACCCTATTTGTGGTTCCGAAGCCGGATGGTTCGGTAAGGCCCATTTTAAACCTAAAATCCCTGAACCTGTACCTGAAAAGATTCAAATTCAAGATGGAATCGCTCAAAGCAGTGATAGCCTGCCTGGAAGGGGATGATTTTATGGTTTCACTGGACATAAAGGATGCTTACCTTCAGGTCCCCATATATCCCTCTCATCAGGAGTACCTGAGATTCGCGGTACAGGATTGTAATTTTCAGTTTCAGATGTTGCCGTTTGGGCTGTCCACGGCCCCGAGGATTTTCACCAAGATAATGGCGGAAATGATGGTGATCCTGCGCAAGCGAGGAGTCACAATTATCCCATACTTGGACGATCTCCTGATAAAAGCGAGATCAAGAGAGCAATTACTGGAGAACGTGTCACTCTCTCAGAGAGTGCTTCAACAACATGGGTGGATTCTCAATCTACCAAAGTTACAGTTGGTTCCGACAACTCGACTACCGTTCCTAGGCATGATACTGGACACGGAACAAAGGAAAGTTTTCCTCCCATTGGAAAAAGTCCAGGACCTCCAGAACATGGTCCGAGAACTACTAAAGCCGAAAAGAGTGTCAGCTCATCAATGCACTCGGGTTATGGGGAAAATGGTGGCAACTTACAAGGCCATTCCCTTCGGCAGGTTCCATGCAAGGACGTTTCAATGGGATCTTCTGGACAAATGGTCCGGGTCCCATCTACAATTACATCAAAAAATAACACTGTCCCCCAGGGCCAGGGTGTCTCTTCTATGGTGGCTACAAAGTGCTCACCTTCTAGAGGGTCGCAGGTTCGGCATTCAGGACTGGATCCTGGTAACCACGGACGCGAGCCTCCGAGGATGGGGAACAGTCACCCAAGGAAGAAATTTTCAGGGACTATGGTCAGACCAGGAGTCCTGTCTACACATCAACGTGTTGGAGCTAAGGGCCATATACAACGGCCTTCGACAAGCGGAGAATCTTCTTCGCAACCTACCGGTTCTGATTCAATCAGACAATGTCACAGCAGTAGCTCATGTGAACCGCCAAGGCAGGACAAGAAGCAGAGTCGCGATGGCGGAAGCCACCGGGATTCTTCGCTGGGCGTAAGCGCTCTGTCATCTGTCTTCATTCCGGGAGTGGACAACTGGGAAGCAGACTTCCTCAGCAGACACGATCTCCATCCAGGAGAGTGGGGGCTTCATCAAGAAGTCTTTGAAGAGATAACGGGTCTCTGGGGAGTTCCTCAAATAGACATGATGGCGTCACGCCTCAACAAGAAGCTTTGGAGGTATTGTGCCAGGTCCCGGGACCCTCAGGCAAAAGCAGTAGACGCTCTGGTAGTGCCATGGGTGTTCCAGTCGGTCTATGTGTTTCCTCCGCTTCCTCTCATCACAAAAGTCTTGAGGATCATAAGACGAAAAAGAGTACAGACAATACTCATTGTTCCAGACTGGCCTCGAAGGGCCTGGTACTCAGATCTTCAGGAGATGCTCACAGAAGATCCTTGGCCTCTTCCTCTAAGAAAGGACCTGTTACAGCAGGGGCCCTGTCTGTTCCAAGACTTACCGCGGTTATGTTTGACGGCATGGCGGTTGAATGCCGTATCCTAGCGGAGAAGGGTATTCCGGAGGAGGTCATACCTACTCTAATAAAGGCTAGGAAAGAGGTGACGTCAAAACATTATCACCATATCTGGTGGAAATATGTCTCTTGGTGTAAAACCAAGAATGCTCCTACGGAAGATTTCCATCTGGGTCGTTTTCTCCACTTCCTACAGACAGGAGTGGATATGGGCCTAAAGTTAGGCTCTATTAAAGTACAGATTTCGGCTTTGTCAATATTCTTTCAGAAAGAATTGGCTTTTCTTCCAGAAGTCCAGACTTTTGTAAATGGAGTACTGCACATCCAGCCTCCTTTTGTGCCCCTAGTGGCACCATGGGACCTGAACGTGGTGTTGCAGTTCCTTAAATCACACTGGTTTGAACCCCTTAAAACGGTGGAGTTAAAATTTCTCACCTGGAAGGTGGTCATGTTGTTGGCCTTGGCATCTGCGAGGCGTGTGTCAGAATTGTCGGCCTTGTCTTACAAGAGCCCTTACTTGATTTTTCATGTGGATAGAGCGGAATTGAGGACTCGTCCTCAATTTTTACCCAAGGTGGTGTCTTCATTTCATATGAACTAACCTATAGTGGTGCCTGTGGCTACGAGTGACTTGGAGGATTCCATGTCCCTGGATGTAGTCAGGGCCTTAAAAATGTATGTAGCCAGGATGGCTAGAATTAGGAAAACAGATGCATTGTTTGTCCTGTCTGCTGCCAACAAGATTGTCACGCCTGCTTTGAAGCAGACTATTGCTCGCTGGATCTGTAACATGATACAGCAGGCTTATGTTACGGCTGGATTGCCGTAACCGCATTCAGTAAAGGCCAATTCCACTAGGAAGGTGGGCTCTTCTTGGGCGGCTGACCGGGGCGTCTCGGCATTACAGCTTTGCCGAGCAGCAACTTGGTCGGGGTCAAACACTTTTGCTAAATTCTACAAGTTTGATACCCTGGCTGATGAGGACCTAGCATTTGCGCAGTCGGTACTGCAGAGTCATCCGCACTCTCCCGCCCGATTGGGAGCTTTGGTATAAACCCCATGGTCCTTACGGAGTCCCCAGCATCCTCTAGGACGTAAGAGAAAATAATATTTTAAACCTACCGGTAAATCTTTTTCTCCTAGTCCGTAGAGGATGCTGGGCGCCCGTCCCAGTGCGGAAAATCTGCAAGACTTGTATATAGTTATTGCTTACATAAGGGTTATGTTACAGTTAGAATCGGTCTTGGACCGATACTGTTGTTTGTTCATACTGTTAACTGGTTCAGTGTATTCCAGGTTATATGTTATGATTGGTGTGGGCTGGTATGAATCTTGCCCTTAGATTAACGAAATCCTTTCCTCGTATTGTCCATCTCCTCTGGGCACAGTTCTCTAACTGAGGTCTGGAGGAGGGGCATAGAGGGAGGAGCCAGTGCACACCATACTAGAAAGTTCTTTTAGGTGCCCATGTCTCCTGCGGAGCCCGTCTATACCCCATGGTCCTTATGGAGTCCCCAGCATCCCCTACGGACTAGGAGAAAAATATTTACTGGTAGGTTTAAATTCTTATTTTCTGACTGTATCGCCTATTTCATCATTCACATACTGTATTATATCAAATCATTGTCTTCTATTGAAATTATTATTTGTTATTATCTTGTGGACTACTGCAGGAAAGAAGATTACAATTTAGGATATGGTGTTTGTGTTTCATTACATTTGAAAAGGAAAATATGACTTTCATATTTATTAATACTACTACAAAACATCTTTCTCTCTAGTGTATATGGCATATCATTAAAATATAATGTGAACCAATGGGTTAATGTGACTATTGCCATTTCAAATCTGTAAGCCACATCTGTATACAGTTGTAAAGTATAAATATATTACTTTATGTTATGAATGTTAAATGTATTGAGGTGTAAATTGTGGAAGTGGGGTTGCAAATTGGCTAAAAGAAAATGTTTAATCAGTGTTTGAGTAATTACAGTACCTCGGAATATTAATTTATACACTTTTGTAATTATCATAATCAGATTTGTCCTGGGGTTTATTTTTGCTGGTGCACTTTATAATAGATTGTTATTCTTAATTTTGTTTTAGTTATCCTTCAATTGTGTTATAGTTGAATTATGTTTTAATGAATTACTTACTTTAAGAAAGGTAATGTTTTGTGTTATAGAATGTAATGATATAAGCAAATACATTTACTATAACTAAAACTAGGACTCATTTATGGACTTTCAAATTGCTTCTTAATGTTTTAATACTTTAAAGTATTCTAACTTTTGTTCCTTTTTCTACATATAGCTGGGAGGTCTTGGTAGAAGGCATTTTGACTTTGTTTCTCTGCTTTTACTGTAGTTTTGCACAGATTTGATTCTATAGATCAAATTTTCTGTACTATCCGTGGGAAAATAGAATAGAATCCCAACAAGCACTGTGTAGGGAAATTAAAAAAGCAGAGTAGATGGGCCAAGAGGTTCTTATCTGCTGTCAAATTCTATATGACTATGTTTCTAAGTTAAGCTTTATCACCTTAGTCTTTAAAAATCAGGCCTGGATAACATACTGAAACTATAGACAACACACTGTACCTAATTTATATTTTAAAAAGGAGTAATCAAAACAAAACACAGCTGGTTGATCTTTTCATTGTTGTACTGTAGCTAGATTATCTTTTCATAAACTGATATAAATAGTTGTGACCATGCCTTAACTGGGAAAACTGAACTATGGATCAGAAACAAATTGTTACACCTGCGCTACCACAATACTGCAGCCCCTTACACTCAGAAAGCACCCTAATAAACTTCCTAAACTAGAACGAAAAAATGTATAGAGTGTGCATGGCACTGTATGATAAATCAGATGGTCTTTCCTAAGGAGAATACTGTTTTGCCAGAGAAAGTTATCTTCTAACATACCGTAACCAATGGAAACAGACTTACATTCAGGTTCTCACCTGCAGACTTTGAAAGGTATCTTTAGGGCTTGACCCAAGCACAGGGTGGCACAGACACATATAGGATGGTGGCTCCACTTAAGAAAAATCACTTACATGAGCTTTCAAAACCATGTTCATATAGCAGTTACTTTTAAAGGATCATCATTCCACACAAACACAGATAATCCACATAAAGGTTTAATAATTATAAAGTGTTCACAGGGTATCGGGAAACACAGAAGAACAGTAATCCAGAGCAGTGAGGTGCGCTGTGGGTGGTCCGGCTGCAGACACGGACTTCTGATGGAAATGGCAAGCCCCAGATGTTATATAGTCCTTCTCCTGCTATTACCCAATTTGCTGTGTGTGGCAACAACTGTAACGTGTTTCAAGGCAAAGCCTCTTTGTCAGACAGTGCTGCATCCAGAACACATCTGGATATTTAAAATCACCACCACTGGTCACATAAGAGCTGTAGTCAATCACCAGACATTCTGTTTCATTCACACCTGATTTAAGACATACAAGTTGATAGCTACACAAGTGTCAGTTGCCTCTAAATCAAAACATCTGAATACATTGTGACAATTTATAATTAAACAGACATGTAAGCTTGACAATATGGCAGTATCCTTAATACCTCAAGATTTATGCATAAAATTATTATAATATATGACAATATTTATATATTACAAAAATTATAATATATGACAATATACTGTATATATATAAAAATATATACTTGACAATATATATGTATAAAATAATGAATACACACTCAATCCATCTCATTCACAGGAAAGAAGTGGGAGATATGAAAGACCAAATTAGTATAACATTATAAAAACCATTTTGTCTCAAATTCACAATTTAACCCCTTAAGGGTAAGGGTTCTCATTTGATAAATGGTTTGGAAAGGAGGATTTGAAAAATGTAATCTCCAACCACTTAGAAAGGCAAATTAAACTAAAACTCAAAGAATGGCTATCTCATCTCTTAGAAATAATCGTGAGATTGTGATCAGGCTTTGATAACTTTGAAGACCCAAGCACATTTAAAAGATACCATTTCTGTTATTAAAACACTTTCTGACATAATTTGGATCCCATGTTCTTTATTGGTGAATGCAGATGTGAAGTCCCTATACACCATTACTCCAGATAATAAAGGTCTGGAATCCATTGAATAACAACTTATGAAGGATGGTGTTGATGGAGAACATCAAAACATTATAAAAGAAGGAATAGCCTTAATTATGGAGAACAACTATTTCTGGTATAAAGGTAACTTTTACCTTCAGGTAGCGGGCTCAGCGATTGGTGCAACTTGGTGCCAGCCTCGTACCTATCTATTTATGGCCCAGTGGGAGGACCAAAGAGTTTGGTCAGGCCACCAGTAAGATGCCAGCCTCATACTCTGGGCTCGCTACATAGATGACGTGGTATTCATCTGGAAGGATGATTGAACTTCTTTAGACTCCTTCTGTCAACATCTAAACCAGAATAATTGGGACATTGAATTATCATTCGATATTAGTGAGAAGGAAATTCATTTTCTGGACATCACTATTTATATTGAGGATAATCAAATTAAGACTAGCAATTATGTCAAACCATCGGACTGCAATTCCTACATTAGTAAGGATAGTAATCACCATTGTAATTGGATTCGGAGTATACCAAAGGGACAGTTCCGTAGATTACGTCGGAATTGCACTAATGTTGAGGTTTATGATCAGCAGTCCTAAAACATGGAGTGTAATTTCCTGCAGAAGGAATACGATCCACGTTTAGTTGAAAAAGCCCGTAGAGATGTTAGAGAAATTGAAAGAGAGTCAATTTTGCATAATTACTGCTTATACCACACAATACAAAATCATTGAGAAAATTATTAAAAATCACTGGATCTCCTGATGAGGGATCCTGATTTAAAAGATTTCCTTACAGAGAAACCTAATTTCACCTATAGACAGGCTAAAAATCTGAAAAATGCACTAGTAAAAACTGACATACCTGTTGAAAGGATGAAGACTAGAATTACATCAAAAGATTTTTATAAATGTGGTTCCTGCCACATGTGTAGGATGTGTAAAACCAATAGCAAAATTACTGAATACAGATCTCACATTACTCATGTTTACGTCATAAACAATTTTATGACGTGTTGTAGCAGGAATGTTGTTTATTTATTAGACTGTCAGTGCAGACTACAATATATAGGAAAGATCAAATGAACATGTTCGTAATATAAAAAAGGGTTTAGAAGCACATAGTGTGTCTGCATATTTCAAGCAACACCATGAGTGTGATCCTAAATTATTTTTTTTTTAAATTGCGGTATCCATTTTGCTAAACAGAGTTGGAGAACGAAAAATGGTGAAGTTCTGCTAGCCAAAAAAGAAATGCAAACCATTTATCAAATGAGAACCCTTATCCCTAAGGGATTAACTTGAGAATTTGAGACAAAAGGGTTTTTATAATGTTATACTAATGTGGTCTTTCATATCACCCACTTCTTTCCTGTGAATGAGATAGATTGAGTGTGTATTCATTATTTTATACATATATATTGTCTAATATATTTGTTTTTAATATATACTGTAATATATTATAATATTTTAAATATATATATATATATATATATATATATAAGATTTGCCCCGGCACTCCTCCTAGTAACTTGCTGAGGTGCGCTTCCTTGTGGACATGCTAGTCCACCAACATGCAGCAAATGGAAACAGGTGGCACTCACAGACTTGAAAATAATGTTGAACAAACTTCACTCCGTGAAGAGTTTAATGGAAACCACAGGTGACGTTTCGGGGACACATTCCCTTCCTCAGACATCAAAACAGTGCAAAAAAAGGTGTATTTATAACATAATATAGTAGATAAAGACAACCTTTCTGTCAAACTGACAGGTGGCACACCCCCTTTCTCCTAGGCTCCACCCCCTTTAATATTAAATGATAGTGTTTGATATCGCTTTAATATAAAATTTAATATAAAATTTTATATTAAATTTATAGTGTTCGATATTAAACCGTATTAAAAGATAATGACTTTGAAAAGAGTGTCACGCAACACCAGTCGCAGAATGTCACGCAACGCAGCGCGTCAAATCAAGCGGATGAAAGATGCATATTACACAGTGTTAAAACCAGGTAGTTTTAGCGGCATTGATAAATATTATGGGTCGGTTAAAAATAAATTTAAAAGATCCGACGTAAGAAAGTGGTTACAAGAACAAGACGCCTACACGCTGCACAAGCCAGCAAGAAAAAACTATAAAAGGAACACGATTTGTGTATCGGGTATAAACCAACAGTGGCAATGCGATTTGGTCTCACTGATAGATCTGTCAAAATACAATGATGGTGTTAAATACATATTAACAATCATCGATATATTCAGTAAGAGGGTGTGGGGTGAAAGTCTGACCGCTAAGAACGCAGCAACAGTCGCTAATGCTTTTGAAAAAATATTCCAGCGCGGTGATGTGCCGATGAAGCTACAAACCGATAATGGTAAAGAGTTTCTAAACAGAAACCTAAAAAAGGTGTTAGAAAAATACGATATAAATCATTTCACGACCAATAACGATGTGAAAGCGGCTGTTACAGAACGCTTCAATAGGACTTTAAAAACACGCATGTGGCGCTATTTCACGGCAAAGAATACCTACAGATATATAGACGTTTTACAAGACTTCATACGCAGCTATAATAACACATACCATAGAACGATTAAGTGCGCTCCAAACGATGTGAATGACTCTAACGCATTGAGTGTCTTCAAAACGACCTACGGTGATTACTTTAGAAGTAAGAAAGCACCCATTTGTTTAGGAATCGGTGACCACGTCCGTATTTCTAAAAAGAAGGACATATTTCAGAAAGGTTACGAACAGAGCTTTTCTGAGGAGATTTTTGTTGTACATAGTGTGAACACTAAAGGGCTTAAACCGCTTTATAAGTTGGCAGATCTGTACGGTGAAGTTATAACAGGTAGTTTTTACCCCGAAGAGCTTCAAAGCATACCAAAAAACTATAACAGAGTTTACAAAGTGGAAAAGATTTTAAAAAATAAGACGGTCAGAGGCCGTAAATACGCGTTAGTCAAGTGGCTCGGGTACCCCGCAAAATTTAACAGTTGGGTCACAGCATCGGTGATAAAAGACATATAAATCTCATCAGTATCTAAACAAGACGAGCGATGGATGACAAGGCGTTCTACATAACCTTACCCAACAACGCATCGGCTGTTACTTTCCCGCAAAATAAGATTTCTAACTATACGACAAAGTTGGCTAAACCGATAGACTTAAATGGCGAATGGGAAGTAGCACTTACTGAGATACAATACCCGCATACGTGGAATACATTGGATTTACAAGATTGTAGACTGCAATTATCATGGGATGGAACGGCGGACCAGCCGGTGGCGAGAGTCGCGAGTTTGTGCATTAAACACGGTTTTTATGAAACAATCGAAGCATTACTGAACGTAATCAACGCTGAAATTGTACAACTGAAACTGGACGTTGGATTAAGACTAACGTATGATCCATTTGCACGCGTTGTAACATGCGACAGTAAACTGTTGTATCACATCGACGCCGGTTCTAAGCTGACATGGATACTGGGTTTACAACCTAAAACTAATATTTCTAAACCATGCGCCGACATCAAAGGCGGCCAATATACGATGTACGTGTACACAGACATTATCGAACACCAACGGGTCGGGGATAGTTATGTGCCGCTACTTCGCACTGTTGAAATGAAGGGCTATAACAATGAGGTTGTCACAATACGATACGTGAAGCCCGATTACGTACCATTGTGCAAAACACATTTTGACACGATAGCCATAGAGATAAAGAATGACCAAAACGAGAACATGGCATTTAAGTTTGGGAAAGCGATCGTGAAGCTACACTTCAGACGCCGCAAAACTGAATTTTATTAACTAAGCAGAATGGTCGCTGTTAAAAATTATGGCGATCCGGGCCTCTATGCGCAATATTATAAATCTCAAGCCGGTAATGGATTACCAGGTTTTCACGGCAGCGCATACATGTACGGCTGCGGTTTAGGCGGTCTTTTTTCGAAATCTTTTCAGAAAAGCTGTTCCTCTTTTCCGGAGAGGTTTAGAGTTGGCTAAACCGCATATGAAGACAACGGTTCGTAATGTAGCGAAAGATGTTATCGGGCAAGCCACAACGGCTGTGGTGAATAAGATACACGAGGCGAACCAAGCAAAGCAAGACGGTTCAGGACTAATATATACAAGAAAAGGCGTGTCTAAAAGAAAACGGAAGCGTATGATAGCGCTTCCGCCTTGGGACATACCCTTTTTAAATAAAAAACAGAGACGACACAACTCAAAGAATAAGAGAAAGCCGAAGAGCGCCGTTGGTGATATTTTTTAAACATGTCTTTCATACACCACGAATCCGTTGAATGTGCAAAAACAGAGCTGGATCTTTTTGACGTACCCCCGACACAAACTAGCATAGAGAAAAGTCTATACGTCGAAGTTCAACCTTTAGCGGCGTTATCCGACACAGCTCCGCTTGAATTTTATATAGCAGCCAGCGGTGAACACTACTACGATCTGAACAACACGCTGTTGTACGTGACATGCAAGATCGTACGAACCGATAACACGCCGATACCGTAAGGTGCGCGGGTCGCACTTATTAATTACCCAATAGCAACTTTATTCAACCAAGTGGATGTAACTTTGGGCGATAGGCTCATATCACAATTCAACAATCTTTACGCATACCGCGCGTACATTGAGACTATATTGAATTACAGCTCGGATGCATTGTCAACAAAACATGGCTAGATGGTGGTCTAGTGGCGAACCTGGTGTCCTGGCAGAGATATATAGATGATGTCCTATTTGTTTGGAGGGGCAGCGAAGAAACATTATTATTTTTCTTCAATCAACTTAATGAAAATAATGTAGGTATAAAACTCACTTTCTCTTACAGCAAAGAAGAAATTTACTTTCTAGACTTGTGCATTTATGTGGATCAAGGTGTTATAAAAACGAAAAATTATAGAAAACCAACTGACACCAATAGTTATATTGAGAGATCCAGCCTGCACCATAATAACTGGCTAGAGGGGATACCTTTTAGCCAGTTCGCTAGAGTAAAACGTAATTGCACAGATAAAGAGATCTGTGATGTACAGTTAGATGAGGTTTCAGAACGTTTTAAACAGAAAGGATACTCACTAAGCACAATTGAGAAAGCAAGAACAAAAATAAGTACTATAGAACGAGAGGACTTGCTAAAAATTAAAGTTGATGATAAAAAGAAAAATACTAAATACGAATGGGCTTTTATCAGTCAGTATAGCACAAATTTTAAAAGTATAGAAAATATTTTTAGAAAAAATTGGAAACTTTTATTACAGGACCAAACACTTGCTGATAGTTTACCAACGGTACCATCATTCATTTATAGGAAAGCACCGGCTTTAAAAGATAAACTTGTGAGAAGTAGTTTGGATACAGAAACACGTCAGAGTATCCACACTAAGGGCTTCCACCGCTGTGGATGTTGCCTTATGTGCCGAACTGTAAAAAGTGATACTAGTAAAATTAAGGAAATAATTATTAATGATAAGATCTATGCCATTAATCAGTTTATCACGTGTAATTCACGTAATGTTGTATATGTGTTCGGCTGTAGCTGTGGTCTCTATTATGTAGGCAGGATGACTAGAGCATTAAAAACAAGGCTTGCCGAACACATATACAACATTAGAAAAGGTCTGGATACACATACTGTGTCAGCTCACTTTAAGAAACATCATGATAAGAAAGAATGTCATTTAAAAATGTTTTGTGGCATAGAATTAATTCTACCAAAACCACGAACTAGGGATGTGGAAAAAAGGCTATCCAAAGCTGAGATGCGGTGGATTTTCTTATTGAAAACTCTTGTGCCTAAGGGTTTGAATAATGAATTTGAATTGGGATGTTTTTTAACATAGCGATTACAAATGTATCTCTTTTTTACCTCATGATATATGCACTGTCACTTTAGAAATGTTGGTATGGTGACGGCTATTTATGTTAATTTGTGAGGTTCTGAATATATGTATTACTTTATATCTTTGACAGGCTGTGTTTTGGATAAAGTAATGCTATAAGCATCCAGTATCTTTTTCTTAATATAAGGACTTGAACGGACTGTGCCGTCAGTGATTATACAAACTCTATGACCCGCATTGAAACGCAGTATTAAAGACTCTATGATCTGTGGTGGAACGCAGCGCTACTTCCGGTTGTACCTGTGGAACGCAGCGCCATCGATGCGGATAACATCACTTGCGGTTCAGAAACGAAAAAACAAATGACCAGTACGGCTGCTCCTAATTTGTTAATTAGTGAACTCCTTTAAATAGTGTCTTGTTCTATTGGACCCACACTTCTGACGAAGGACCCAGCGAGGTCCGAAACGCGTTAAGTGTGGCATTTCAGTCTTCAACTTGATCGGACATCTACGGACGCGGTACTACCACCCTGGAGAGGCTCCTACAGAATCCGGAACTGTGGTTGCTGAACCCTATCCTGAGCACATCAACAGGACTTTGGTGATATTTCTACTGTGTTCCAGTGTTGTTTTCCGTGAAAGGAGACTTTACATGTGATTTTAATTTCTCTATGTTGTAAGTGCGATTTGTATTAAAACACGTCTGATTTTATACAAAGTACTGCACTATGATCTATTTCTTGTGCTGACCTCCCCTGCAATGGGTGAATGCCCGTAAGAGGAAAGCGCTTTTATTTTGATTACAGAAACCTGCAGATTTTATTGTCTTTTAAATTGTGGTCGCTGAAACCCATCCTGAGTGCATCAACAGGAGTCTGGTGATTTTTCCAGTGTGTTCCAGTGTTGTTTCCGTGGGAGGAGACGTTACATGCAATTTTAATTCTTCAATGTTGTAAGTGCGATTTGTATTAAAACACGTCTGATTTTATACAAAGTACTGCACTATGATTTATTTCTTGTGCTGACCTCCCCTGCAATGGGTGTATGCCCTTAAGAGGAAAGCGCTTTTTTTCTGATTACAGAAACCTATGGATTTTATTACCTTCAAAATGCATTAAGAAGTAGTTATAGCAGGAATTCGAGAACTACTCAATTATAAAAGATCAGTATTATTTTTCATTCAATTTGGATGTGGGGTTTTGCATGTATATACCTCCACTGCACCATTCTATGTCTGTATATAGGCACTAACTGTCAAATTATTTGCACATGGTTAAAACAGAGTAGCGCAGGATTGAACACGTGAAAAATACTTTTCAATATCCAGTTTCCTTGAGCATTGGGTGAATGCTCTATTCGCGTGTTTCTGCTGCACAATTCTGTTTTTTGCGCATATTAGTAACCTCACTATATCTTTCACTTTGTCAACAAAACACACAACAAGATTATTTTACAAAGATGCGGCTGGTGAATTTAACAACACGGCGCTGGACGGGCCGAATACGGGGTTCAAAAAACGAGCAGGAGCAACAGAGCAGAGTCGCACTGTTGAACTGCTAGGACCGCTTCACTGCGACCTTTTCCATCAACATAAACTAATTTTAAACGCCGTTGATCTGAAGATTAAACTAACCAGAAACAAAGACGCATTCTGCTTAATGTCGTCTGAGGCAGATGCCTTTTTAAAATACAGATCACAGCGGCATCCCTGTTCGTGAAAAGAGTTCAGGTCTCACCGGCCGTGCGGATTGGGCACGCGCAGGCCCTGTTAAACGGTAACGCGAAATATGCGATTGATCGCGTTGGGATGAAAATCTACAGCGTACCAACAGGCAGTAGAGTATTTAATCTAGAAAATCTATTTTTAGGACAAGTGCCGAAAACAGTTATAGTCGGTTTTGTGGATAACGAATCATTTTCAGGAATCCATAACCGGAACCCCCTTTGCTTTGAACATAAAAATGTAAGTTTTGCGTCTCTTTATCTGGATGGAACGCCGCACCGAGCCAAGCCATTTCAACCCGACTTTGAATGCGGTAATGCTGTAAGAGAGTATATGTCACTTATACAGATCACAAATAAGCAGAAATCTGACAATGGTATACTGATTGACCGTGAAGAGTACCTCAGGGGCTACACTCTATTTGCTTTTGACCTTTCACCAGAACAGGAGTGTGGAGAACACCTTTCCCTGATAAGAATAGGCAATCTACGTGCCGAATTCCACTTTGCAGAAGCGTTGGACCGGACAGTCAATGTGATAATATACGCTCTATTTGATAACATCATCGAGATTAATCAAAGGCGCGATGTGCTGTACGATTATCTATAAATTAAATAAACTAACACTACGCTGCTGAAAAAATGAACACATTACAGATAAACTGTATTATGTACGCCGTGCAAAGCACAAGGCATATTTTTAAAGGAACGTATCCGTGCGATATGTTACCGGTCAGTAAACTGTCGCAATATCCCTGCGCATTTGTAATCAACACGCATAGCAGCGGGCAGCCGGGTGAGCACTGGTTGGCCGCTTATTTTAACGAACAGCGTGAATGTTACTTTTTTGATTCTTACGGGTTAGCCCCTGACAGCCCCCTATGGGGATTGGAAATACTACTGTACGGACAGC
Source organism: Pseudophryne corroboree (assembly GCF_028390025.1). NCBI lineage: Eukaryota > Metazoa > Chordata > Amphibia > Anura > Myobatrachidae > Pseudophryne > Pseudophryne corroboree. The sequence continues at coordinate 485,670,496 of NC_086448.1, forward strand.
CGTTGCAAAGATACGCTGTTTGTGCTATATCACGATTGTCACTTTTATGGGATACTCGATATCAAAGCGTTTCTTGGAGCCCGATATTATTGCATCCGTTGTCATAGCACTTACCATCATAGAAATAATCACGATTGTCTTTTCTTTTGTAAGGCTTGTCACAGGCCGGATTGTATTGACGACGGTGTGACTGCGTTAAGGTGTTCGGTGTGTAGGGTATTTTGTCGATCAAACGAGTGTTTAGAGCTACACAAAGCTTTAGCTCTTGATCACAAAATATCCTGTCTTGAACATGTATATTGTGACAAGTGTTGTCTCTACAGGCGAACAGATCATAACTGCTGAGGCCTAAAGTGTCCCATTTGTAAGGTGTTCGTTGATGGGTTTTCGAACCATTTGTGCTATATACAAACCATCAAGCCAGAAGAGCCCACAAAGAAATACATCTTTTATGATTTTGAGTGTATGCAGGAGACGGGTGTGCACATACCAAACTACTGTTACGCTTTAACATTAACGGGGGAGAAAGACTGGGAGTTTAAGGGTGTTGCGTGTATTGAAGACTTTGTAAAGACGTTCATGAAACCAAAATTTGAGCATTACACATTCATAGCCCATAATGCAGGTCGCTATGATGCGTATTTTGTGCTGAGCCAGCTGATTAAGGAGAAATTAAAGATGGAATTATTATCTAGAGGCGGCAACATAATGTGCATCATGGTAAAAGATTTGAAGATAAGATTTATCGACTCTTTAAATTTTTTACCCATGCGGCTTAGCAAGTTACCAAAGGCGATGGGGTTTGACAGTACCAAAGGTTATTTCCCACATTTTTTTAACACAGCTGATAACCAAAATTACATAGGCGCTATGCCGTCAATAGAGTATTTTGGTCCACAATACATGATGCCTGATGAATTATCTGAGTTTACAGCCTGGTATAAACAGTATGTACACAAACCGTTTAACTTTCAAAAAGAGCTCGTACGATATTGTAAAGAAGATGTGAAAATATTACAAAAAGCTTGTGATGCTTTCAGATCGGCTGTTATAGCCATGACAGAACAGGAATTTCTAATAACAAAGAAAAAAAAAAAGGTTGTGGTTAAACGTCACATCGAAGCTTTTCAATTAGTCACGTTGGCTTCCGTATGCATGGCCATGTACCGTTGTAAATTTTTACAGGAAAAGACACTGGCCCTTGTACCGGATGATAACTATCACAAGACTCAGAAGCGTTACTCAACGCCAGCCATACAGTGGTTACTGTACATAGAACACAAAGAAGGTGTGAGTATAAGACACGCTTTACAAGGGGGTGAGAAGAAAGTTGGTAAATACAGCCTGGATGGTTACGCCGTGATTAACGGCACACCCACAGCTTTTGAATTCCAAGGTTGTTTTTATCACGGCTGTGGTGCTTGTTACAACGCAGATGATAAAAACAAACTGACTAAAATGACCTACGGTCAATTACACCACAAGACACAGGTAAAGTTGTACTACCTTAAACGTTATGGATTTCAGATACGTGAAATCTGGGGTTGTGAATGGAAGTCTATGCTAGATTCTGATGCGGATTTACAGGCTTTTCTGAAGGGTAAAGAATTACCCGAACCCTTGGAGCCACGTGATGCTCTTTATGGCGGGCGCACAAATGCCATAAAGCTGTATCACAAAACAGGCTGTGATGAAAAAATTCACTATTTTGATTTCACCAGTCTGTACCCGTATGTTAACAAAACCAAAACGTATCCTATACAGCACCCACGCATTATTTATAAGGACTTTGGTGATGTCACAAAGTATTTCGGTTTTGCAAGGGTTAAAGTTTACCCGCCTCGTGGCCTATTCTTTCCGGTTCTGCCGGTTAAAATGGGCGGCAAGTTAATGTTTCCATTATGTTGCACATGCGCTGAGTCTGGACAGACTGAGCCATGCGTTCATGATTCAGAAAAACGTGCACTCATCGGTACATGGTGTACCGTGGAACTAAACTTGGCTGTAGAAATGGGGTACATGGTGTGTAAAATCTATGAGGTGTGGCATTTTGATGAGAGATCTGACAAATTGTTTTCAGGCTACATTAAAACGCACCTCAGGGATAAACAAGAGGCCTCTGGTTATCCCGAATGGTGTACAGACGCCGAGAAACGCCAAGAGTATATAGACGCCTATCAAAAAAATGAAGGCGTGTCTTTACGACCCGATCACATAGAAATCAACCCCGCTAAAAGACAAATTTCAAAATTGTTTTTAAATTCCTTATGGGGTAAATTTGGTCAACGTAGCAACATGCCCAATACGTGTCTAGTGACCGATCCCGACAAACTTTTTGAATACGCGTTCTTACCGTACTATGACGTGTCCGCTTTGGACTTTGTTGACGATGATACAGTTATGGTAAATTGGAAGTATGCCAAAGATCATTACACCAGGGGCGCAATTTCAAATGTAACTATAGCCATCTTTACAACGGCTTATGCACGTGTTGAACTGTACAAACTACTGTATAGATTACAAGATAGATGTCTTTATCACGACACAGATTCTGTAATTTTTGTCAGTAGACCCGGTGACTGGAGCCCGCCATTGGGTGATTATTTAGGCGAGTTGACCAGCGAACTACCCACAGGCACCCATATAACAGAATTTGTCTCAGCCGGTCCCAAGTCATACGGCTATCGACTAAATAACGGAAAGACCTGTTTAAAAGTTAAAGGTATAACGCTCAATGTTGATAATGTGCAGCACGTTAACTTTGACAGCCTGAAAGAACTGGTCTTAGATTATCCTTTAAACCCCGAAGGCGATGACCAGAAAAAGGTTGTGATCCGTCAACCCGGTATAGTACGTGTGAAAAAGTGCTGGCAGATAGAGACGCGTACTTTGCAGAAGACACAAAGGTGTGTTTATACTAAACGGTCTCTTACGGACAACTTCACAACACTGCCGTTCGGCTATTAAGATGGACACCAGATTTCAGCACCCTTTCTCATGTATTTTAGCGGGTCCGTCCAATTCGGGTAAAAGTTATTTTGTGAAAACGCTGTTGCAACACGCTGCAACACATATGACTCATGTACCTGATAATGTTGTTTGGTTTTACACCTGTTGGCAACCTATATACCACCAACTTCTGTGTGATTACCCCGGTATGCGTTTTATAGAGGGCTTACCAGAGTCTTTTAGCGATGATCAACTTTTTCCCCCTGATAAGATTAATTTAACAGTGATTGATGATCTGATGGACGCAGCAAGTAATAATTCTGAGGTTGAGAAAGCTTTCACAAAGTATGTACACCATCGTAATCTCAGTATCCTGTACCTTGTCCAAAACATATTTTGTCAAGGTAAAAAGAGCAGAACTATACATTTAAACACAAAATATATGGTCCTGTTCAAAAACCCCAGGGATAAAATGCAGGTGGGCATTCTGGCTAGACAAATGTACCCATCGAAACATCGTTTTTTTCTCGAATCCTATGAATCCGCGACGGCTGCCCCTTATGGGTATTTACTGGTTGATTTAAGAAACAACGCTCTTGACGATTATCATTTATGAAGCGGCTTATTCCCACCAGACACGCCTGTCGCTTTTGTCATTAAGAAGCGTGGTTCTATAAAGCTATAACCGTACAACCTTTAGTCATTTGTTGTCATTCTAACAACGGTGAACATGTCGGGACAGATAAGATGTAATTGGGTGCTTTTAAAAACGTTAATTAAAGCAACACCAATCCAAAGAAATGCTATTTTATCCAACGCTTCAAACGATTTAGTCACGGCTATTTGTGAGATAGCGCTCAACACGCTTAAAGGTAAAATACCGCTGTCTCAACGACAGTTGAACTACCTTACAAAGAAGCGAGCGCTTATAAAATCACTTTGTAATAAGAAATGTGCCATTGGAAAAAAGAAGAGGTTGGTTAAACAGTCGGGTGGTTTTATCGGTTCGCTGCTTGGTTTTGCTATACCGCTAATTACAGGACTATTGTCTAATCGCTGATGGAGTACGCTGAGAAAATGTATCTGGTGCCTCAGAATCAGATAGACTGTTTACATAACAAACCGAACAGCGACGACATACGTAAAACAGCAACGCACGGTCTAGATGTAGAGATCGTGAAAATACTACAGAATAATGATTTATCAGAATATGAAAAAGCAAAGCGGTATACAATGTTGTTGCAGAGATATCTGCTGTTGAGTAAACAGGCTGATAGTGAAATGTCAACTTTAGCTCTTTTATCACCCGTTGCAAAATCTGTTGATGAATCAAATAACACGACACAACCTGTTGCGCCCGATGCTGTTTATCATGAGCTTTTGAGCGGTGTTAATGACCGGTATAAGAAAAACTGTGAAATACTACTGAGTAAAATGACACGCTCTAAACACATCACAGACTGGAACAGTAAAGGGGAGTTTCTGTACAAAGGCATCGCTGTGCCTGGTTCCAACATGTTAGATTTAATAAGAAGCATCACGCAAAGCCACGGTGTGTCGATCCGTAATATACCGAACGGGTGGCCTGAATTTATGCGGGCAATGTCTGAATTAAATATTCCCTCAACCGTCATAGCCAATGCTGAAAATAGAATGTGCTTAGAACGCTTAAAAGCTGAGAAGCAGGAGGCCTCTGATAGTGCTGTGACATCGCCCATGTCGTTACAAACCCTTAACAAAAGTCGAATAAATGTTTTAAGTCCCCCAGGTTTAACAACACCGCACGGTTACTTACTGCCTAGGAAAAGATCCGTAAATCTATTTCAGGATTCACAGTGGCTGAAACTATAACATATAACTAATTTATAATATTTTTATACACTATATTTTGTGTTGGTATTTTGCGCCACAATGTTTAACTTATGTCAATAATATTTTATGTAATGTTTTAAATGCTTCTTTACCGTGTTATATATATATATATATATATATATATATATATCAATAAAATATGCTTATGCTTTATAAAACAACGTTTTGTTCTTTGTTTCTATTGCTGTAAACGGAAGAAATTTCAAGCACGCGATATAAAGTTTCATAAACAACGTTGTTTATTAGAAAAACATCATACATATGATGCGTTGTACATAAAACGTATCAAACAGAATGTTGATTACAAGTTACACAAACAATACAACGTTGTACGTAACACTCTTCACACACAACGTTGTGTGTGAAACGTTTTATGTACAACGTGCCATAGTTATGACGCGTTGTACATAAAACGCTTCACGCACAGCGTTGGTTACAAGTTACACAATTCTTTATATATCTATATGCATAATGACTCAGACAATGGCTTCTTGGGAGTCGTCTTACAAAATTTGAAACAAAACAATCATTACGTTTTGTGTCATCACTAAAACGGGCCAGTACATCCACATATTTGTATTTTTTACACATGTAAAATATAAAGTATATGCAATATTGACCGCAAACGGTGCTGTTAAAATTTTGCAACTGCTTATTTTGGTGATAAACACTTTTTGAATTCAAGTTTAAAAAATGTATTATTGCTTTTGGGAATAGGGGGCTGTCAGGGGCTAACCCGTAAGAATCAAAAAAGTAACATTCACGCTGTTCATTAAAATAAGCGGCCAACCAGTGCTCACCCGGCTGCCCGCTGCTATGCGTATTGATTACAAATGCGCAGGGATATTGCGACAGTTTACTGACCGGTAACATATCGCACGGATACGTTACTTTAAAAATATGCCTTGTGCTTTGCACGGCGTACAGAATACAGTTTATCTGTAATGTGTTCATTTTTTCAGCAGCGCAGTGTTAGTTTATTTCATTTATAGATAATCGTACAGCACATCGCGCCTTTGATTAATCTCGATGATGTTATCAAATAGAGCGTATATTATCACATTGACTGTCCGGTCCAACGCTTCTGCAAAGCGGAATTCGGCACGTAGATTGCCTGTTCTTATCAGGGAAAGGTGTTCTCCACACTCCTGTTCTGGTAAAAGGTCAAAAGCAAATAGCGTGTAGCCCCTGAGGTACTCTTCGCGGTCAATCAGTATACCATTGTCAGATTTCTGCTTATTTGTGATCTGTATGAGTGACATATACTCTCTTACAGCATTACCGCGTTCAAAGTCGGGTTGAAATTAGAGATGAGCGGATTCGGTTTTACTCGGTTTTACTCGGTTCTCAAAACCGAATCTTATTGGCTATCCAAAACACGTGACATCCGTGAGCCAATAAGATTAGGTTTTGAGAACCGAGTAAAACCGAGTAAAACCGAATCCTCTCATCTCTAGTTGAAATGGCTTGGCGGGGTGCGGCGTTCCATCCAGATAAAGAGACGCAAAACTTACATTTTTATGTTCAAAGCAAAGGGGGTTCCGGTTATGGATTCCTGAAAATGATTCGTTATCCACAAAACCGACTATAACTGTTTTCGGCACTTGTCCTAAACATAGATTTTCTAGATTAAATACTCTACTGCCTGTTGGTACGCTGTAGATTTTCATCCCAACGCGGTCAATCGCGTATTTCGCGTTACCGTTTAACAGGGCCTGCGCGTGCCCAATCCGCACGGCCGGTGAGACCTGAACTCTTTTCACGAACAGGGATGCCGCTGTGATCTGTATTTTAAAGGCATCTGCCTCAGACGACATTAAGCAGAATGCGTCTTTGTTTCTGGTTAGTTTAATCTTCAGATCAACGGCGTTTAAAATGAGTTTATGTTGATGGAAAAGGTCGCAGTGAAGCGGTCCTAGCAGTTCAACAGTGCGACTCTGCTCTGTTGCTCCTGCTCGTTTTTTGAACCCTGTATTCGGCCCGTCCAGCGCCGTGTTGTTAAATTCACCAGCCGCATCTTTGTAAAATAATCCTGTTGTGTGTTTTGTTGACAATGCATCCGAGCTGTAATTCAATATAGTCTCAATGTACGCACGGTATGTGTAAAGATTGTTGGATTGTGATATGAGCCTGTCGCCCAAAGTTACATCCACTTGGTTGAATAAAGTCGCTATTGGGTAATTAATAAGTGCGACCCACGCACCTTGCGGTATCGGCGTGTTATCGGTTCGTACGATCTTGCATGTCACGTACAACAGCGTGTTGTTCAGATCGTAGTAGTGTTCACCGCTGGCTGCTATATAAAATTCAAGCGGAGCTGTGTCGGATAACGCCGCTAAAGGTTGAACTTCGACGTATAGACTTTTCTCTATGCTAGTTTGTGTCGGGGGTACGTCAAAAAGATCCAGCTCTGTTTTTGCACATTCAACGGATTCGTGGTGTATGAAAGACATGTTTAAAAAATATCACCAACGGCGCTCTTTGGCTTTCTCTTCTTCTTTGAGTTGTGTCGTCTCTGCTTTTTATTTAAAAAGGGTATGTCCCAAGGCGGAAGCGCTATCATACGCTTCCGTTTTCTTTTAGACACGCCTTTTCTTGTATATATTAGTCCTGAACCGTCTTGCTTTGCTTGGTTCGCCTCGTGTATCTTATTCACCACAGCCATTGTGGCTTGCCCGATAACATCTTTCGCTATATTACGAACCGCTGTCTTCATATGCGGTTTAGCCAACTCTAAACCTCTCCGGAAAAGAGGAGCAGCTTTTCTGAAAAGACTTCGAAAAATACCGCCTAAACCGCAGCCGTACATGTATGCGCTGCCGTGAAAACCTGGTAATCCATTACCGGCTTGAGATTTATAATATTGCGCATAGAGGCCCGGATCGCCATAATTTTTAACAGCGACCATTCTGCTTAGTTAATAAAATTCAGTTTTGCGGCATCTGAAGTGTAGCTTCACGATCGCTTTCCCAAACTTAAATGCCATGTTCTCGTTTTGGTCGTCCTTTATCTCTATGGCTATCGTGTCAAAATGTGTTTTGCACAATGGTACGTAATCGGGCTTCTCGTATCGTATTGTGACCACCTCATTGTTATAGCCCTTCATTTCAACAGTGCGAAGTAGCGGCACATAACTATCCCCGACCCGTTGGTGTTCGATAATGTCTGTGTACACGTACATCGTATATTGGCCGCCTTTGATGTCGGCGCATGGTTTAGAAATATTAGTTTTAGGTTGTAAACCCAGTATCCATGTCAGCTTAGAACCGGCATGGATTTGATACAACAGTTTACTGTCGCATGTTACTTACAACGCGTGCAAATGGATCATACGTTAGTCTTAATCCAACGTCCAGTTTCAGTTGTACAATTTCAGCATTGATTACGTTCAGTAACGCTTCGATTGTTTCATAAAAGCCGGGTTTAATGCACAAACTCGCGACTCTCGCCACCGGCTGGTCCGCCGTTCCATCCCATGATAATTGCAGTCTACAATCTTGTAAATCCAATGTATTCCACGTATGCGGGTATTGTATCTTAGTAAGTGCTACTTCCCATTCGCCATTTAAGTCTATCGGTTTAGCCAACTTTGTCGTATAGTTAGAAATCTTATTTTGCGGGAAAGTAACAGCCGATGCGTTGCTGGGTAAGGTTATGTAGAACGCCTTGTCACCCATCGCTCGTCTTGTTTAGATACTGATGAGATTTATATGTCTTTTATCACCGATGCTGCGACCCAAGTGTTAAATTTTGCGGGGTACCCGAGCCACTTGACTAACGCGTATTTACGGCCTCTGACCGTCTTATTTTTTAAAATCTTTTCCACTTTGTAAACTCTGTTATAGTTTTTTGGTATGCTTTGAAGCTCTTCGGGGTAAAAACTACCTGTTATAACTTCACCGTACAGATCTGCCAACTTATAAAGCGGTTTAAGCCCTTTAGTGTTCACACTATGTACAGCAAAAATCTCCTCAGAAAAGCTCTTTTCTTAACCTTTCTGAAATATGTCCTTATATTTAGAAATACGGACGTGGTCACCGATTCCTAAACAAATGGGGGCTTTCTTACTTCTAAAGTAATCACCATAGGTCGTTTTGAAGACACTCAATGCGTTAGAGTCATTCACATCATTTGGAGCGCACTTAATCGTTCTATGGTATGTGTTATTATAGCTGCGTATGAAGTCTTGTAAAACGTCTATATATCTGTAGGTATTCTTTGCCGTGAAATAGCGCCACATGCGTGTTTTTAAAGTCCTATTGAAGCGTTCTGTAACAGCCGCTTTCACATCGTTATTGGTCGTGAAATGATTTATACCGTATTTTTCTAACACCTTTTTTATGTTTCTGTTTAGAAACTCTTTTCCATTATCGGTTTGTAGCTTCATCGGCACATCACCGCGCTGGAATATTTTTTCAAAAGCATTAGCGACTGTTGCTGCGTTCTTAGCGGTCAGACTTTCACCCCACACCCTCTTACTGAATATATCGATGATTGTTAATATGTATTTAACACCATCGCTGTATTTTGACAGATCTATCAGCGAGACCAAATCGCATTGCCACTGTTGGTTTATACCCTATACACAAATCGTGTTCCTTTTATAGTTTTTTCTTGCTGGCTTGTGCAGCGTGTAGGCGTCTTGTTCTTGTAACCACTTTCTTACGTCGGTTCTCTTAAATTTATTTTTAACCGACCCATAATATTTATCAATGCCGCTAAAACTACCTGGTTTTAACACTGTGTAATATGCATCTTTCATCCGCTTGATTTGACGCGCTGCGTTGCGTGACATTCTGCGACTGGTGTTGCGTGACACTCTTTTCAAAGTCATTATCTTTTAATACGGTTTAATATCGAACACTATAAATTTAATATAACATTTTATATTAAATTTTATATTAAAGCGATATCAAACACTATCATTTAATATTAAAGGGGGTGGAGCCTAGTAGAAAGGGGGGGTGTCACCTGTCAGTTTGACAGAAAGGTTGTCTTTATCTACTTAATATGACCCCACTTACCCCCACAGTCACGACTCCCAGCTGCGTGGACCACGGAGTGCCCAGGCGTCTCCCGTCCCGCACTTCCGGTCTCGGCTCCACGGCCCGGCCGGAAGTGACGCAATCAGGCTTGCTGGTTCCTATGGCAACGCGCTGGGAGCCCTGAAATAAACAAAGCAAGACAACATATCTGATCGTGACTCCATAAAATACATAAAGCGGGCACACAAAAATACACTGCGCTCAATAAAGCTAGAGTGTGCATAATAAAACATATCTAACATATCATAACACATGTGAATAGACTACAATAGAATATATTAAAATCGACCTGTGTGCAATCCGCAACCACAAGAACAATATGAACATGACATTTAAACCCTCTAGTTTACAAACAAAGTATATTTTATTATCAATATCACTAGAGGCCATATAACCTGGAAGGCAAATCCACCTGGGGGATCATAATCATATGCACCGTCCCTAACCTAAATTACCTCTCGACTAGATCCCTAGCCAACAGTACGTATAATGCATGATAATGAGGTAAAACTACACAGCATTTGTAATACAAACTACTGTGGAAGTTGTTTGTAAACGGCTCTCTAAAAAACACTTTTAAACGAAAGTGAAAAGGTGCAATGACATCAAAAAAGATTTTTATAGAAAATTGATGAGTCCCAAGGACTCATTTAACCCGCTAGGGGCCAAACAATCTAAGCAAAAAACCAACCTAGATTCGAGTTGCAGTAATTTTCTCCCCCTGTCGCCCCCCCGTGTAGATGCTGGCACATGGTCTATGGCCCTGTATCTCAGACTAGCCAAGCTGTGTTTATGCGTGGCAAAGTGTCTTGCCACTGGCTGCTCACTAGTCCCTGTAATCAGGGCAGCACGAACGGCAGACCTATGCTGGGTTAGCCGCACTTTCAATTGGCATTTGGTTTTGCCCACGTAATAGAGCCCACATGGGGAAACTATCACGTAGACCACAAACCGAGATGTACATGTTAATGGCCACCTGATTTTTAACCGTTGGCCCGTATGGGGATGCGGGAAAGTCTCACCAACAATGAAAAAGGAACAGGTAGTACATCCTAGGCATTTAAAGCAACCATTTCTCTTGCTTAAAAAATGCCTGGATGTACTCTTGGCGTCAAAACCCGTGATGTCAGTTTTGACTACCAAGTCTTTCAAATTCCTACCCCTAGAATAACTCGGCATCAATTTGCTATTTTGGAAGCACTTCTAATCAGGGTCAGAAGTGACCATCTGCCACATCTTCTTGACTTGCTTCACCAATGCCGGACTATTAGAGTTGTATTCATTCACCCAAGGTATGGTCTCATTAGGTAATACTTAAGAATGATGTTTGGGTTGTTTCTGAAAATTGCACAAAGCTCTCTCTCGTGCTTTTTTCAGTTCAGATAGAGAATATCCTCTCTCAGAGAATTTCAGTATCATCTCATCTAGCTGTAACATCCGTGTACCTGGATCAGTGTTGTTCCTGCATACCCTGAGTAACTGAGAATAAGGCAAACTACGGATCATTGCTTTAGGATGGAAACTCTCAGCCTGGAGTAGGGTGTACCTGTCCGTGGGTTTTTTATAAAGAGTCGTCCCCAGCTGTCCCTCTTTCATCTGTATACACACATCCAAATAACAAATCTCTGCCTTGCTATGGTTCCAGGTCAATTTAATGGGACTATCTGAGTTGTTTTGTCTATTGATAATCTCGATCAAAATCTGAATGTCGTCATTCCAGAATATGAGGAGATCATCAATGTAGCTTAAATAAAGCAAAATGGTTCCTGAAATGCTCAAATTATCAAAAAACAACCCCCTCTCTACCTCCCACATAAAACAGTTGGCAAACGACGGGGCCACTGGGGACCCAATCGAGCAACCCGTCAGTTGTTTGTAGAACCTCCCATTGAATAAAAAGAAATGATGTGTCAATGTGAAGGCTAAGAACTCTATAAACAAATCCACGTCTGGACCTGTATATAGCTTATTGCCCGTGATTAGCCGGCTGACCGCCTCCAACCCCGCCTTGTGGGGAATACACGTATAGAGGCTGGTGACGTCCAATGTCACCATGGTCATATCACTGGGGACTGGTCCTAGTCTGGCTAATCTATCTAACAACATCTTGGTATCTTTTAGGTAAGAAAAGGTGTCCAGGATGCATGGCTGCAAATATGTGTCCAAGACCACTACAGAGACCCCCGGGCAGAAATAATGTGTCTCCCCGGAGGCCTCTGTGTGTCCTTGTGAATCTTGGGGAGGGTATAGAATAGTGGGACCACTGGCCATTTGGTAGACAATTTATCACTAGTTACCTGTGATAACAACCCCTCACTCACTGCATGTTTCAACAATAGGTCAAGCTACTGTTTAAACCCAGGAGTAGGGTCATTATCCAATCGGCAATATGTCTTGCTATCACTAAGTAACCTGTCACATTCAGCAGCATATGAGGACGTATCCTGGATAACAATCGAGCCACCCTTATCAGCGGCTCTCAAAACGATATCAGTCCTCTGTTGTAAATTCCTTAATGCTTGTCGTTCATCACTGGGCAGGATATGCTTTACAGCCGGAACTCTAACCCCATTGGCATTGTCCATTAATCTGTGGAAAGTTTTAAGGGTGGCATTATTTGACTGTAGGGCCAAATCTAGAGCGGTTCCCCAACTTAGATATCCGACCAGGTAATGTTGATTCCGTATTCACCGTGGGATGCTTGGAAAAATGTTCTTTGATCTTTAATGAACGTGCTAATTTGAACGACTCTACCTTCCATTTAAATGGATCCGCAAAATTAGTGGGAATAAACGAAAGTCCCTTGCTGAGGAGTCGTTGCTCAGACTCCTGGAGAGTATACGAGGATAAGTTGTAGATTAGGTGGCTCTGTGCTTGGGCGACCTTCCAACTGTTCTGCCTCCTCGCTTGGCCTCCCCTTCTCGTTTTGTTCTTCCCCGTGTGGAGGCCCCTGCCCGTGTGTTTACCACAAAAGGGGTCACCGTGTGTCTGGCTTCAACCCCAGCTCCCCCGGCTTCATCATTGTCGCTTGCTGAAGTGCTTGAGAAGCGGACCCGTTGTGGTCTTCTCACACTTCCCGCACCCCGGCCACGTCCCCGGGACTGATTTGCTTGACTGAGCCAGGTATACACCCTGTGTTGGGCATAATCTGTGACCACCTTCCTGTATTTCTCTTTTTTATATTTCAATAGATTATTTTTGTACTCATCCAATTGGGTTTGTAGTTTAGCTAACCAATCTGTGGATTTGTCAGATGTCATAGTCGTCAAATGTTCCTTTTCAAACTCGCTGATCTTCTGTGATGTTAACCCCAGCTCCCTTGTGGACTCCTCGATGACCAATAAGATGAGGTCCATGGAGCATTTATTGAGTATTGAGATCCAGCATTTGCAAAAGGTGGTGTTGTATCTACCTATCGTGGGTATATTATGTACCCTGAACCCCCGGGGTATTTGCTTCGCCCAATGATAATCAGACAAGGTTCGACTGTGGTAAAGTCCATCTCCCGCTATTTAAATTTAAACAATTCACGGTAAGCATCAGCACTGGAATCAACATATTCATCAGACAACGCTGTGTCCTTATGAAGAATTTTTTCAGCATCCACATCTGAGAAACTAAGAGTCTCATAATTGTCACATTCTAACAAAAATGACGTGAAATCGCCTTCACCCTCAGAGGTTGCCATCCTGTATCTTAGCTGTCCTCGAGATACGGAAGCACACAGAAGATATGAATGTCACTAAAGTGCAAAGTGCGTGCAGACAAAGTGCTGAATGTGCATTAAAAACCAGTATAAAACAGAGGGAGGTGGTCCTGTGGGAAGGTGCCCTGGGCTGGTTCAACGACCTTATCCACCGTAGCAGAGCGTGGAACCATGTACATCCAAGATTTGCCCCGGCACTCCTCCTAGTAACTGGCTGAGGTACCCTTCCTTGTGGACACCAACATGTAGCAAACGGAAACCATTTTTCCCACGGTTTTGCCCACGGGTTTTGACGCCAAGAGTACATCCAGGCATTTTTTAAGCAAGAGAAATGGTTGCTTTAAATGCCTAGGATTTACTACCTGTTCCTTTTTCATTGTTGGTGAGACTTTCCTGCTATCCCCATACGGGCCAACGGTTAAAAATCAGTTGCCCATTAACATGTACATCTCGGTTTGTGGTCTACGTGATAGTTTGCCCATGTGGGCTCTATTATGTGGGCAAAACTGAATGCCAATTGAAAGTGCGGCTAACCCAGCATAGGTCTGCCATTCGTGCTGCCCTGATTACAGGGACTAGTGAGCAGCCAGTGGCAAGACACTTTGCCACGCATAAACACAGCTTGGCCAGTCTGAGATACAGGGCCATAGACCATGTGCCAGCATCTACATGGGGGGGCGACAGGGGGAGAAAATTACTCCAACTCGAATCTAGGTGGATTTTTCGCCTAGATTGTTTGGCCCCTAGGGGGTTAAATGAGTCCTTGGGACTCATCAATTTTCTATAAAAATCTTTTTTGATGTCATTGCACCTTTTCCCTTTCGTTTTAAAAGTGTTTTTTAGAGAGCCGTTTACAAACAACTTCCACGGTAGTTTGTATTACAAATGCTGTGTAGTTTTACCTCATTATCATTCATTATACGTACTGTTGGCTAGGGATCTAGTCGAGAGGTCATTTAGGTTAGGGACAGTGCATATGATTATGATCCCCCCGGTGGATTTGCCTTCCAGGTTATATGGCCTCTAGTGATATTGATAAAAAAATATACTTTTTTTGTAAACTAGAGGGTTTAAATGTCATGTTCATGTTGTTCTTGTGGTTGCGGATTGCACACAGGTCGATTTTAATATATTCTATTGTAGTCTATTCACATGTGTTATTATATGTTAGATATGTTTTATTATGCACACTCTAGCTTTATTGAGCGCAGTGTATTTTTGTGTGCCCGCTTTATGTATTTTATGGAATCACGATCAGATATGTTGTCTTGCTTTGTTTATTTCAGGGCTCCCAGCGCATTGCCATAGGAACCAGCAAGCCTGATTGCGTCACTTCTGGCCGGGCCGTGGAGCCGAGACCGGAAGTGCGTGACGGGAGATGCCTGGGCACTCCGTGGTCCACGCAGCTGGGAGTCGTGACTCTGGGGGTAAGTGGGGTAATATTATGTTATAAATACACTTTGTTTGCACTCTTTTGATGTCTGAGGAAGGGGATGTGTCCCCGAAACGTCACCTGTTGTTTCCATTAAACTCTTCACGGAGTGAAGTTTGTTCAACATTATTTTCAAGTCTGTGAGTGCCACCTGTTTCCGTTTGCTGCATGTTGGTGAACTAGCATGTCCTCAAGGAAGGGCACCTCAGCCAGTTACTAGGAGGAGTTCCGGGGCAAATCTTGGATGTACATGGTTCCATGCTCTGCTGCGGTGGATAAGGTTGTTGAACCAGCCCAGGGCACCTTCCCACAGGACCACCTCCCTCTGTTTTATACTGGTTTTTAATGCACATTCAGCACTTTGTCTGCACGCACTTTGCACTTTAGTGACACTCATATCTTATGAATTCTGTGTGCTTCTGCATGTCGAGGACAGCTAAGATACAGGATGGCAACCTCTGAGAGTGAAGGCGATTTCACGTCATTTTTGTTAGAATGAGCCAATTATGAGACTCTTAGTTTCTCAGATGTGGATGCTGAAAAAATTCTTCATAAGGACACAGCGTTGTCTGATGAATATGTTGATTCCAGTGCTGATGCTTACCGTGAATTGTTTAAATTAAAAAAGCGGGAGATGGACTTTCTCTACCACAGTCGAACCTTGTCTGATTATCATTGGGCAAAGCAAATACCCCGGGGGTTCAGGGTACATAATTTACCCACGACAGGTAGATACAACACCACCTTTTGCAAATGCTGGATCTCAATACTCAATAAATGCTCCATGGACCTAATCTTATTGGTCATCGAGGAGTCCACAAGGGAGCTGGGGTTAACATCACAGAAGAACAGCGAGTTTGAAAAGGAACATTTGACGACTATGACATCCGACAAATCCACAGATTGGTTAGCTAAACTACAAACCCAATTGGATGAGTACAAAAATAATCTATTGAAATATAAAAAAGAGAAATACAGGAAGGTGGTCACAGATTATACCCAACACAGGGTGTATACCTGGCTCAGTCAAGCAAATCAGTCCCGGGGACGTGGCCGGGGTGCGGGAAGTGTGAGAAGACCACAACGGGTCCGCTTCTCAAGCACTTCAGCAAGCGACAATGATGAAGCCGGGGGAGCTGGGGTTGAAGCCAGACACACGGTGACCCCTTTTGTGGTAAACACACGGGCAGGGGCCTCCACCCGGGGAAGATCAAAACGAGAAGGGGAGGCCAAGCGAGGAGGCAGAACAGTTGGAAGGCCGCCCAAGCACAGAGCCACCTAATCTTCAACTTATCCTCGTATACTCTCCAGGAGTCTGAGCAACGACTCCTCAGCAAGGGACTTTCGTTTATTCCCACTAATTTTGCGGATCCATTTAAATGGAAGGTAGAGTCGTTCAAATTAGCACGTTCATTAAAGATCAAAGAACATTTTTCCAAGCATCCCACGGTGAATACGGAATCAACATTACCTGGTCGGATTTCTAAGTTGGGGAACCACTCTAGATTTGACCCACAGTCAAATAATGCCACCCTTAAAACTTTCCACAGATTAATGGACAACGCCATTGGGGTTAGAGTTCCGGCTGTAAAGCATAACCTGCCCAGTGATGAACGACAAGCATTAAGGAATTTACAACAGAGGACTGATATCGTTTTGAGAGCCGCTGATAAGGGTGGCTCGATTGTTATCCAGGATACGTCCTCATATGCTGCTGAATGTGACAGGTTACTTAGTGATAGCAAGACATATTGCCGATTGGATAATGACCCTACTCCTGGGTTTAAACAGTAGCTTGACCTATTGTTGAAACATGCAGTGAGTGAGGGGTTGTTATCACAGGTAACTAGTGATAAATTGTCTACCAAATGGCCAGTGGTCCCACTATTCTATACCCTCCCCAAGATTCACAAGGACGCACAGAGGCCTCCGGGGAGACACATTATTTCTGCCCGGGGGTCTCTGTGTGAACCAATTGCAGTGTTCTAGGACACATATTTGCAGCCATGCATCCAGGACACCTTTTCTTACCTAAAAGATACCAAGATGTTGTTAGATAGATTAGCCAGACTAGGACCAGTCCCCAGTGATATGACCATGGTGACATTGGATGTCACCAGCCTCTATACGTGTATTCCCCACGAGGCGGGGTTGGATGCGGTCAGACGGCTAATCACAGGCAATAGGCTATATACAGGTCCAGACGTGGATTTGTTTATAGAGCTCTTAGCCTTCACATTGACACATAATTTCTTTTATTTAATGGGAGGTTCTACAAACAACTGTCGGGTTGCTCGATGGGGTCCCCAGTGGCCCCGTCATTTGCCAACTGTTTTATGTGGGAGGTAGAGAGGGGGTTGTTTTTTGAATATTTGAGCATTTCAGGAACCATTTTGCTTTATTTCCGCTACATTGATGATCTCCTCATATTCTGGAATGACGACATTCAGATTTTGATCGAGATTATCAATAGACAAAACAACTCAGATAGTCCCATTAAATTGACCTGGAACCATAGCAAGGCAGAGCTTTGTTATTTGGATGTGTGTATACAGCTGAAAGAGGGACAGCTGGGGACGACTCTTTATAAAAAACCCACGGACAGGAACACCCTACTTCAGGCTGAGAGTTTCCATCCCAAAGCAATGATCCGTAGTTTGCCTTATTCTTAGTTACTCAGGGTATGCAGGAACAACACTGATCCAGGTACATGGATGTTACAGCTAGATGAGATGATACTGAAATTCTCTGAGAGAGGATATTCTCTATCTGAACTGAAAAAAGCACGAGAGAGAGCTTTGTGCAATTTTCAGAAACTACCCAAACATCATTCTAAAGTATTACCTAATGAGACCATACCTTGGGTGACTGAATACAACTCTAATAGTCCGGCATTGGTGAAGCAAGTCAAGGGGATGTGGCAGATGGTCACTTCTGACCCTGATTTGAAGTGCTTCCAAAATAGCAAATTGATGCCGAGTTATTCTAGGGGTAGGAATTTGAAAGACTTGGTAGTCAAAACTGACATCACGGGTTTTGACGCCAAGAGTACATCCAGGCATTTTTTAAGCAAGAGAAATGGTTGCTCTAAATGCCTAGGATGTACTACCTGTTCCTTTTTCATTGTTGGTGAGACTTTCCCGCATCCCCATATGGGCCAACGGTTAAAAATCAGGTGGCCATTAACATGTACATCTCAGTTTGTGGTCTACGTGATAGTTTGCCCATGTGGGCTCTATTACGTTGGCAAAACCGAATGCCAATTGAAAGTGCGGCTTACCCAGCATAGGTCTGCCGTTCGTGCTTCCCTGATTACAGGGACTAGTGAGCAGCCAGTGGCAAGACACTTTGCCACGCATAAACACAGCTTGGCCAGTCTGAGATACAGGGCCATAGACCATGTGCCAGCATCTACATGGGGGGGCGACAGGGGGAGAAAATTACTCCAACTCAAATCTAGGTGGATTTTTCACTTAGATTGTTTGGCCCCTAGGGGGTTAAATGAGTCCTTGGGACTCATCAATTTTCTATAAAAATCTTTTTTGATGTCATTGCACCTTTTCCCTTTCGTTTAAAAGTGTTTTTAGAGAGCCGTTTACAAACAACTTCCACAGTAGTCTGTATTACAAATGCTGTGTAGTTTTACCTCATTATCATTCATTATACGTACTGTTGGCTAGGGATCTAGTCGAGAGGTCATTTAGGTTAGGCACGGTGCATATGATTATGATCCCCCCGGTGGATTTGCCTTCCAGGTTATATGGCCTCTAGTGATATTGATAAAAAAATATACTTTTTTTGTAAATGTCAAAGTCGAAAAATATCATGATTCACATGCCTTGTACTAACCCCAATGCACATGCCCGCTGCTCATGCACCCACTCCCCCGTGCGTACGCATCCCCTCAGGTTGCGTAGGGGACGCTCCAACGTCTCCTGTGCATGGAGATGTGTATTTACGGCGGAGTTTGTAAGCGTCTAGCGAGCGATTCGATCGCAACATATTTAACCAATATAGTGTGTTTTATAGATAATATTCCCCTTAACAATGTCAGCAAGTATGTTTATTTTAAACGGTTCTTGGACAGAGAGATCCCTCTTTGCATGATAGGAAGGGTCAGATAAAGGTTGAACAGTGGTGTCTAGTATCCAGCTGTCGAGTATTTTAATGGTAACATTTCGGTGTTGGTTAGGAAAAGATTGCTCGCTCCTGCGTATAGTTATGTACAATAGCAGTTTATGGACATTTACTGTATTTGCTGTTCATTATCCATGCGGCGGGAATCCTGAGGATACCTCCCACCTGAGCAGTTGGAGAAAGACACAGCCCACCTGTTCAAACCCACCTATGACCTTTTGTTATAATGCAGAGACACATTCCTGTGTCCAATGAACAATGAGATTATAGGGACCATTGTATTGTTACTGTATGCTGTGTATATAAGGACCACCATTGCCTGGGCCAGTCACTCACTCTCTCTGAAAGGCTTTCTCATTGAATGCTGAGGGCTGGATCCAGGACGCGCTTGTGAATCATTCCCACGTATGTATTGTTCTCTGTAGCCATTTTATTATCCTTAGTGTTTGCCATTTATTCTCATTCTGTTTGCTTGTGTTTGTAATTGTATGCTATTGTTCATATTATTCCTTGTTATTCTGTTTAGATTTTGATGTTAGTTTTGTAGTGTATAAGCTGTACTGTTTTTCCCTTTTTACTCTAAAGAATCATCCACGAAGGTGTTAGAGCCGGAGTGGTTTTTAAATCCAAACCAGGTCTTGTGTTTTCACTAGTTACTGTAAAGGGTTTTCTTAGCGTCTCAATCGCTCAAACAGCTTTCATATTATCAAGGTTAATAAGTGTTACATCATTGTAGTATTATATTGCTAAGGTTTTGAGTATAAGCATACCCTTACTGTGTGTTGTTAACAAGGTTTACTGTGTGTCATTCTGTGAGCGTCTGTGCCGCTCGTGTCTCACTCACACGGCGCAGCGTCCGCTACGCCGATAGCGTAGCATTACGGTACTCGGGACGCCTTTAGCATGTTCGATATTAAGCGTGAGTCTGTGAGCGTACGTGTCACTCGTGCGTCGCGCCCATGGCCTAGCGTCTGCAACGCTAAGTGCATACCCTTACGGTACTCTGTGCGCCAATAGCGTACTTAGTCAGTAAATAGTATATTGCTTATGTTTAAAGGTAATATTTGACATTATCATAAACTAGAGGGTTTAAATGTCATATTCATGTTGTTCTTGTGGTTGCGGATTGCACACAGGTCGATTTTAATATATTCTATTGTAGTCTATTCACATGTGTTATGATATATTAATATGTTTTATTATGCACACTCTAGCTTTATTGAGCGCAGTGTATATTTGTGTGCCCGCTTTATGTATTTTATGGAGTCACGATCAGATATGTTGTCTTGCTTTGTTTATTTCAGGGCTCCCAGCGCGTTGCCATAGGAACCAGCAAGCCTGATTGCGTCACTTCCGGCCGGGCCGTGGAGCCGAGACCGGAAGTGCGTGACGGGAGACGCCTGGGCACTCCGTGGTCCACGCAGCTGGGAGTCGTGACTGTGGGGGTAAGTGGGGTCATATTATGTTATAAATACATTTTGTTTGCGCTGTTTTGATGTCTGAGGAAGGGGATGTGTCCCCGAAACGTCACCTGTTGTTTCCATTAAACTCTTCACGAAGTGAAGTTTGTTCAACATTATTTTCAAGTCTGTGAGTGCCACCTGTTTCCGTTTGCAATATATATATATATATATATATATATATATATTGTCCTATATTATAATAATTTTATACATAAATCTTGAGGTACAGTACTAAGGATACTGCCATATTGACAAACTTACATGTCTTTTTAATTATAAATTGTCACGATATATTCAGATGTTTTGAATTATAGGCAACTGATACTTGTGTAGCTATCAACTAGTATGTCTTAAATCAGGTGTGAATGAAATAGAATGTCTGGTGATTGGCTACAGCTATCATGTGACCAGTGGTGGAGATTTTTTAAATATCCGGATGTGTACTGGATGCGGCACTGTCTGACAAAGAGGCTTTGCCTTGAAACACTTTACAGTTGTTGCTGCACACAGCAGATCAGGTAAAAGGAGGAGAAGGAGCGTATCAGGGACGTGCGGTGAGCTTAATGGCTCAGGAGGCACTGGCTAACCCGAGAGCCAGATTTACATGCAATATATAAGCCAAAGGGTACATCTGTGCATTATACACAGGTGCAGCATTATAAACTCCTGGAAATCTGGTGAGTTTTGATTAATGATGTGTGGAAAGGATACACAGGTGAGGCATTGCCTCACCTGCCATAGACTTTTTACTCCAGAGTTTGGGCTATAAAAATTATTAGAATAATGCAAAGAAGATATTTCAAACAAATTATCAGTATTTTTCATATATTTTATTCAGTCAAAACTCTGGTTTAAATGTAAGTATGACAGGAAAGGCTCTGCCTCACCTGCCTCACACCACCGCACGTCACTGAGCACAGGGTGGCACAGACACATATACGATGGTGGCTACACTTAAGAAAAAGCACTTACATGAGCTCTCAATCCCGCATTCATACAGCAGTTTCTTTTAAAGGATCATCATTCCACACAAACACAGATAATCCACATAAAGGTTTAATAATTAAAAAGTGTTCACAGGGTATCGGGAAACACTGAAGAACAGTACTCTGGAGCAGTGAGGTGCACTGTGAGAGGTCTGGCTGCAGACACGGACTTCTGATGGAAACGGCAAGCCCAAGATGGTATACGCTCCTTCTCCTCCTTTTACCTGATCTGCTGTGTGCAGCAACAACTGTAACGTGTTTCAAGGCAAAGCCTCTTTGTCAGACAGTGCCGCATCCAGTACACATCCGGATATTTAAAAGCTGTGCTTGGGTCAAGCCCTAAAGATATGTTTCAAAGTCTGTGGGTGAGAACACAAATGTAATTCTGTTTCTATTGGTTACGGTGTGTTAGAAGATGACCGCTTTGCCAGAGAAAGTTTTTTTCTGAGGAAAGACCGTCTGATTTATCATACAGTGCCATGCACACTCTATACTTTTTTTTGGGAGGAAACTCAACGTTCATACATTAATTTGACCTATTTTTATTATAAATTTAGGTATTAATATTAATTGAATGTCTTACTAAAATAAGTCAAAGGGTTCATTTCTACTAAAATGTGATGTTAAACTATATCTAATGTTAGGATTAGTGTTGTTGTGTCCCCATTAGCTGCACAACAAAAAAACACTAATCCGAAAAGAAAAAAATAATTTTCTGGTGTAGAAAAAATAAATCTGCAGTCGTTTAATAAAAATGCATGATAAATGTATCAGTCCCTCTTATTGTATGTTCACTTGCTTTGGTGATACTTAAGTTCAACTACAGTAGTTTTACTCTTGTCCTGGTGTCAAAAGATAAAATCAAACATAGATCTGTAGAAAAAAAAGAGCAGGAGCAACCCTTTACTAGTACCAGATGTCATAGTACTTTTTCAACATCTCCTTTTTAAGGAGTTCAAGGGGTAAGAAGATGGTTTAGATAAGGTTCTCCAAATCTAAGCAATATTTGACAATCTTTATGAAAACATCCCCTCTAACTATGAAGGGAAAAATTACTTTTGAAATATGTAAACTTGCCAATTTGTCATACACTACACTATGAAAAGGCTCAGACCATGGTCTTTATTTACTAGTTGTGCTCCTGCTACTGTACTGCTTTTTCATGTACTAAAAAGTCTATGTGAAAGCCAGGACCAAAGGCATCTTCTATAACCTTGTATGTACCACTTTCTTACTGTGTCACCTGTAAATCAGGCAAATAAGTGCACAAACAGAATCACTGGATATCAAATTGTGTGTTCACAAACTTCACAGATTCCTAAGGAGAGTCTAAGGGTGTAAACGAGTGCTATGTGTTAGTTTGACATGTCAGAAACTGTAACCCTAGAAAAGCCTCCTTCCACCATTTCTGAACCTTCTGCAAATGTGAGGATGAGTAGTTGTAAAAGTAAAGTGTACGATAGTTTAGACCAGAGGTTCTCAAACTCGGTCCTCGGGGGCACACACAGTGCATGTTTTGCAGGTAACCCAGCAGGTGCACAGGTGTATTAATTACTCACTGACACATTTTAAAAGGTCCACAGGTGGAGCTAATTATTTCACTTGCGATTCTGTGAGGAGACCTGCAAAACATGCACTGTGTGTGCCCCCGAGGACCGAGTTTGAGAACCTCTGGTTTAGACAAAGAAATTGAATATGCTATGGTTTGGGTACTACTCCGACATAAGAAGATTGGTTTATGTGCAGGATCAATAATAATAATAATAATAATAATAATAATTTTATTTATATAGTGCTCTTTCTCCAACAGGATTCAAGGCACTTAACAGAATTACAGTAATACAGTACAGAAACAATGAAGAACAGAAAATCTTTTCATAAAATATAGAGAACATGGAGATATTAAAGGAGATATTAAAAGGACAATTATGGAAATGCTTGAATAAACAGGAAAGTCTTGAGTTCATTTTTAATGGAATTTATAGTGGGGTCCTCTCGAACTGTATAGGGAAGAGAGTTCCATAGAGTTGGAGCCACATGGATAAAATCTTGACCCCCAGATAAATTATGGGAGATTCTAGGTACTGCTGATACTCTATCATCTACAGATTGCATTAATCGAGTGGGGCAGTATGGAATCAGAAGCTGCTTCAGGTGCCTTGGACACTGGTCATGTAGTGCTTTGAATGTCAGCAAGCTAATCTTGCAGACGATTCGCCATTTTACCGGCAACCAGTGAGGGAGTAGAGAATGGGTGTTATGTGGCTGGAATGGGGCTGGTTGGTTAATAGCCTGGCAGCTGCATTTTGTACCAGTTGTAAGCTGTGAACTTAATTTGCTGGGAGACCAAGGTAGAGGGCATTGCAGTAGTCTAATCGAGATGATACAAATGCATGCATGACTTTTAGCAGATCTTCAGAAGGAATTAAGTGCTTTATTCTGGCTATGTTCCTTAGATGAAAGAATGAGGATTTGAGTGTGGCTAATATCTGATGTTTAAGTATCAAGCCACTATCCAGAACAATGCCAAGATTCCATACATAATCAGTGAGCTGTAATTCTGAATCCCCAGTATAAGTGCAGGTGGTTGGCTATGCTGCAGTCTTGTTCTTTGATATTGTGGTCCTCATAAGGTCCTCTGTTTTATCCAGAATCAGTCACAGCCAGTTGGCACTCATCCACTCCTGGAGCTCAGCTAGACAGCAATTTAAGGTTGTTATTGGGTTCTCAGTACCCAGAGCAAAAGACAAGTACAGTAGTGTATCATCTGCATAGCAGTGGTAGACCAGGGCATGACGTCTGATTATTTTACCCAGTGGTAGCATGTATACTGCAAATAACATGGGGATAGTATAAAATCTTGTGGGACACCACATGGCAGTGGCACTGGTGATGATGAGTGGACCCCAGACAAAACTCTCTGTGACCTGTCATTAAGAAATGATTTGGACCAGCTAAAGACTGTGCCGCACAGTCCACATAAATGTTTAAGGCGCTCAATCAGAATCCCATGGTCCATGGTATCAAACACTACAGAGAGACCCAGAAGGATTATTATGAAATTGTCAGCTTTATCTCTTGCCATCACAAGATCATTTAACACACACACACACACACACACACAAAAACACACACACACACACACACACACACACACACACACACCGTGGCTGTTTTAGTGCTGTGTCTTCTCCTGAATCTTGATTGGAATGGATCATAAATTTCATGGGTTGCATGATGGGTTTCCAGTTAATTTGCAACCACTTTCTCAATCATCTTTCCTAGAAAATGAAGGTTTGATACCGATCTGTAGTTGGTCATGCAATTAGTAACTAAATTACTGTAGGTTTTTAAAGAGTTTTTTAAGAAAAGGTCTAACAACTGCTGCAACTTTAAGGGTTCAGTCAAAATTAATCTCTGCAGAGTGCACAGAACTATTTTTGCATATACAGTGCCAATTATGTTCATACACCCTACTTGGAGCTTGGTTGAGGCCGGGTCCAGAACACAGGCATTGAGATGCAATATTTGGGCAATTTCAGCAATATCTTCCATCATCCATTGGGTCAAAGTTGGTCCAGTATAACAGATGGCTTACAGTGAGAAACTTGGTAGTTTGGCCCTCCTTTGATGACACTGTGGAGATTCCAAGCCAGATGGTGGATACTTAATTTGCAAAGAATTTTGCAAATTCATTGCATCTTGCCTCAGAGAGGGTTTCAATGGGCTGTAGGTATGCTGGCATGCAAAGCAACTCCACTGTACGGAAAAGCTGAACTGTCCTATTGTTTGCTGCTGTGATCTCATGTGACAGGAACTTTGATTTCTTCTGGTGATTGTGGATTGATATTCTTCATAATGCTTTATTAGATTTATCTTATCCTCTTCTGGGTTAGTCTTCCTCCATCATCTTTCAAGTCTATGTTCCTTTTCTTGAGTTCATTAACATTGTTGTCAAACCAAGGAGCTTGAAGAGAAGAACCACTTGGCCCACTTAGTCTACCACTTTTTTTTACCATATTTTTACCACAAACCTTATTTGATCCTTATTTTTTTGTAAGGATATCCAAATGTCTATCCCATGCATGTTTAAATTGATTTTCTGTCTTAGTCTCTACCCCTTCTCAAGGGAGGCTATTCCACTTGTCCACTATCCTTTCTGTGAAGCAATTTTCCCTCAAATTTCTTCTGAACCTACCTCCCTCTAGTTTCAGTACATGTCCCTGTGTCCCTGTATACTTCTCTTCATTTTAAGAATGTTTTCCCATGGGACTTTGTTAAAACCCTTGATATATTTGAAAGTTTCTATCATGTCCCTCTTTCCCTTCTCTACTCCAAACTATTGAGATTTCTTAGTCTTTCTGGGTATATTTTGTGATGTAACCATGCACCATTTTAGTTGTCCATCTTTGTACAGATTTTATTGTATTACTATCTTTCCAAAGATACAGTATTGCCTCCAGAATTGAACAAAATATTCTAGATGAGGCTGTACTAATGACCTGTATTATTATTATTATTATTACTTCTTTTTTCCTGCTGTTGATTCCTTTCCCAATGCAACCAAGTATCTGACTATCCTTTCTCAATGCTTTGTTACATTGCTCACCAGTCTTTAAGTCACCTGAAATAGTGACTCCTAGATCCCTTTCCTCCTCAGTATTTTCCAGAATAGTGCCATTAATACTATATTTAGCCTTTGGAATTTTGAGACCCAAGTGCATGGTTTTGCATTTTTTGGCATTAATCTGTAATTGCCATGCACTTGACCACTCCTTTAGTCTAAATAGAGCCTCAATCATTTGTTTTACCCCTTCTGGTGTGTATTCCCTGTTGCATAGATTTGTCTCATCTGCAAAAAGGCATACTTTCCCTTTAATGCCATTTGCAATGTCACCAATAAAGATATTAAAAAGCACTGGTACAAGTACAGATTCCTGGGGTACTCCACTGGTAACATTTCCCTCCTGTGAATGCACTCCATTTACTACAACTCCCTGTTTTCTATCCTGCAACCAATATCTTATCCATTCATACATCTTAGTATCCAATCCCAATCTTTTGAGTTTATTTAGCAGTTTGCGATGTGGGACAGTGTCAAAAGCCTCACTAAAGTATAAATAAGCTATATTTACAGCTCCACCCTTAACTATTACTTTAGTCATTCAGTCAAAAAAAAGTCAATAAGGTTTGATCTGCTATTCCATGTCTATGTCTTTAGTCTTATTATTCTGCCTTTTTTGTATTTCTCCTTTCGCTTATATAACTAAAAAAAAGTTTTGCCTCCTTTACCCACTGACTAGGCCATTTTCTCCTCAGCTTGTGCCATTGCACATCTGATTATCTTCGTAGTCTCCTACTGTCTAATGAGATACATATACAGTATGTCTTTGTCTTCATTATTTTGTGTCTGCTTATATTTTCTAAAACTCAACTTTTTTGCTTTCACAATATGTGCTACTTCTTTCGCAAACCAAACTGGCTTCCTTTTCCTAGTGTTTTTTAGAACACTTTTGATACAAAGGTCTGTATCCTTTTAATATTGCACTTTTTAATGTTTCCCACCTCTCCTGCACTCCTTCCAAGTTCTTTCACTCTGCCAATGCATTTCTTACACATTTTCCCATTCCTACAATATCAGCCTTACTAAAATCTAATACCTTTGTTTTTGTATGGGGTGAATCAGTCTCTGTCTTTATGCTGAACCATACTGCTTGATAAACACTGGATCCCAGGTTTTTTACCCACTTTTACGCAAGATATTCTGTCTTCATTTGTAAGTATTAGTCTAATATTGCATCTTTCTGTGTGGTCTCCCTTACCAATTGACGGAGGGATGCTCCCCTCAAGGAATTCAAAATGTCCCTACTTCTAGTGGAATTAGCAACATACACCTCCCAGTTTACATCAGGAAGATTAAAGTCTCCTATGATTATTACTTCTCCTCTTAATGCCATTTTAGTGATGTCCTGCATTAGGTTATTGTCCAGTTCCTCTTCCTTAGCTGTTGGCCTGTATATCACCCCAATATGAAGAATTGACTTCTCCTCTGTTTCTATGGTCACCCAAATGTCCTCATTTTTTTCTTCAACACTT
The DNA here is from genome assembly GCF_028390025.1 of Pseudophryne corroboree. Lineage (NCBI taxonomy): Eukaryota > Metazoa > Chordata > Amphibia > Anura > Myobatrachidae > Pseudophryne > Pseudophryne corroboree. The sequence goes on from NC_086448.1 coordinate 485,698,182, forward strand.
TGTATTGTGTGGTCCTATATACATAGGGTCGATAATATCCATTGCAGCCGTCACATCCTTATTATAATATTGCAATCTCTTGCAAGTCCCCAAAGCAGCAGCCAGGTTCCCAAAAATATAGTACCAAAGCTAGGGTTGTATCTTACGATGAAGGTTTCCTGGCCTAGCCTATGAAGCTGATACAGTATATCTATCTATGTCATTTGCGCCTACTGCTGCTCACTTTCTGGGTCTTGTCCGCTGCCTAGCAACTTAGATGCTGCTGCAATTCCTTCCTGTCTGTAGTCCAGCTGTTTCCTAGTGACTAAGACGTGGTTGCTACGTGCAGCAATACACCTGTTTGGAATCCCTCGTTACCTGACTCCAGCCTTATTACTTCTGCGATTGGTCTGTCTCCCTTTCATTAGTTCATAGTCTCCCCATCTTTTCCTGTGTCCTGGTGCCATGTCATTGTGTTCCTGCATACAGCCTTCTGTAATTAGCAAGTAAGACCCTATTTATATATCCAGCAAGACAATTCAACCTATCCACAAACCTAGAGGAAGACTAGTTATCCAGGAAAAATATGTTGGAGATGATGGTCAAAACAGGAACACCAGACTGCACACAGGGCATGATTCATGTTTGTTTGTTTGTTTGTTTGTTTGTTTGTAAGTAAGAAAAAAGTAAGCAACTTTGTGTCTGGAACAAATCATGTTGCCATGGAAGGGGAGAAAATTATTTTATACATTTTCTGTGCAGGATAAAGGGTAAATACTGGTTACTTTGTATGTAGCCCATAAATGTTACCTGTATTTGTACATTGCAATTTATATTTCAGTTTGAAAATACCCCACCTAAATCTGGGATTTCTACTATTAATAGACACTGTCTAGATAGACAGTCAATAGGTTGACACCATATGGTCAACAGCCAGTAGTTCGACAGGGTCAGAATGTTGACAGAATAAAAATGTTGATAAGGTCAAAAAGCCTTCCATTTGATAGACAGGTTGAATGGTAGACCTTTCTACAAGGTTGACCTTTTGACTCTGTTGACCTAATGCCTATTGACCATATGGTGTCAACCTATTGACAGTCTATCTTATAACTTCTATACCACACCCCCCACATCTACATCTATCGGCACATATATATCTGACCCACCTGCAGTACACCATAGTTTTGCCCAGTTGCTTGCTTTTTTGTTTTATTTACAAACATGAATCAGTCTCACAGATCCACCAAGTGCAACGTGTCTACAGCTGTACACCGAATAAATCAATGCACAACCTCAAAGCAGCCCGTGAAATGTAAATCACTCGTAGGGTTCACCTCACACCCTGTGTAAGTTACTATGTGCAAAAAGAGAATGAGCAATCCCTTCACTGGTGCTAACAATATACTGTAAATGCAATCATTTTACCCTCCTCTTTATGGGGCTGTATGTTCTCAGATCAACATCCGTTGGGTAACTTATTCATGCACAGCATTACTCGAGTACAATTTCACTGTACATGCAGAAAAGAAACAATGGGGGGGAGGGGGAAATGTATAGCATAATGTTTTTTTTAATACATGGTAAAAACAAACCACTTAAACAATGTAGGTTAAAACAGTTTTAGATTCGGACACTCAAAAGATGGGGTCAAACATTCAGAAGGCTGCAAAATGGGTATATACCACATCTATAGGAACTGATGTTAAAGCAGTTCCTAAATGGACATGAGAATTATTAAATCACCATGTAGCATCCTGGGTAGGCTCCCTGAAACTACATCCTTTATGGTAACACTTCTCCTTCTGTTTCCCCCCAACACATTACAACCTGCTCTGGGGTCTTTCTCAAGGCAATGAGTAAATGTTGAAAGGGTCAAAAAGCATACCTTTTATTAAACAGGCTAAATGGTCGACATGTTCAAAAGGTCAATCTTTTAACACTGTTGACCTTTTAGATCCAGTTGATCTAATGCCTGTTGACCATATGGTGTCAACCTATTGACAGTCTATCTTTTAACCTTCAGATCTTATATACCACACACTTCAAATCTACATCACTCTGCACTTGTTGCATCTGACCCACCTGCAGTACACCATAGTTTTGCCCATTTGATTGCTTTTTTGCTTTATTTACAAACATGAATCAGTCCCACAGATCCACCAAGTGCAACATGTCTACAGCTGTACACAGAATTACTTAGTGCAGTGTTTCCTTGGCTGAGAAAAGGCACAGCATGAGGTAGATAATTTCACTGTATACTGTCTGCTGAACTTTACTATTAAGAGCCCATGTGAGAAAGACAATGTGCTCATACAGTACAGCTATTCCTAGCCGCCTACATATACACAAAGTGAGGCATCAAAGCCACAGTGCCTAAGTCATAGAGTTTAAGAAGTAGAGACCAGAGAAAACTGCAGACCATCTCCTCTCAATAAGGAAACTGAAAGAGCTGCAATTGTTCTGCAACCATATTGAAACCCCATGGAGCACTAAATCTTTCCTGGTACGTCTAAGAAACAACTAGGAGGGTACCTCTGAAACTGAGTATGCACATTTCTGCAATACACCGTACAAAAGATAGTTGTATCTCTATCACTATCCAGTAACAGCTTCCTATACTTGACAATTAGGAACCCTTTGTCAAATCTACAGAGACTCCTTTGCAGCCATAACCAGAAAAGAGCTAAACACACATATATCTACCAAAAATGTTGTACTTAAAACCAAATATAATGTTTTTTACTAACACTGTTCTTAGCTAAATACACTTTTTCCTTATCCAAAATGATACCAAAAACCCTGTCCACTCCTGCTTTATTTCCCAACTTGACTGCTGCAACCTTTTATTATCTAGCATTCTAATTAATCAGATATCTTGTATTCATATCTCATGCTTTTCAAGTCTCTACATTGGCTCTACATGTCCTTCAGAATCCAATTAATTATCTCAAACTTATCTACAAAGACCACCACCTCTTCATATACTGTATCTTTAATCTGAATTCAAAATACACTTCCTCTTGCCCACAAACCTTCCTCTAGTCTGGCCTAGCTTCCATCTGATAACAACTTCTCATAATCATCTCTCTTGCTGCTATCCACTAATCACAATCCTTATCTTGCCCAATTCTTGTCATGCCGAAAACTGAGAACACTCGCTAAACAAAAAAAATCTTGTTAAACCTTACTCTACTCTGCCATACAGTGTACTACAGTACCTAAAGTTGGGGATCTTTGCTGTCCCAAATTATACTATGAGCAGGGGCGTCTCTAGAGAGGAGGGGACCCGTGTGCAGTCTCCGTGTGTGGGCCCCCTCCTCCTCCGTAACCGTTGCACCGCTGCTAGCACTCTGATCACTGTAGACTCTGGCACAGTGTCAGAGTCTACAGCGCATGCGCAGGACTCCGAAAAATGGCAACCGCACCATTTTTTCAGATTCCTGCGCATGCGCTGTAGACTCGGGCACTGCGCCAGAGTCTCTAGTGGTCAGTGCGCCAGCAGCGGCATAATCACACACAGTCAGCGATGTGCTCCGGAAACATAAGAATAGGAAAAATGGGTGCAGTGTGTGTGGTATGGCCCCCCCTGGACTCAGAGGCCCATGTGCACCGCACACACTGCACTCATTATAGAAACACCAATGACTATGAGTAAAATTTGCTGATCTTGTTATCACCTATTCCTCTAAGCCTTTTTTATCCTTTTTTTAAAAATCAGCATTTTTTTGTAATCCTTGTGTTAGCCTATATTATTTATGTCCTTCCTTCCTCACTATCTTTCTCAAATCAATAATATTGACAACTATCTGGGATACCTGGTGTTGCCAGGGTTGAAGAATGGACCTTGAAGTACACCAGCAGCCTTCAGTTTTTTACATTGTCCATGCCTATAACCCCATTCCATTGATCCTGAAAAGGATGCCACTGTTTGCTAACATGCTTTCAGAGATCACTGCAAAACAAAAATCACTGCAGAATATAAATCACTGCAGAAGAAAAATCTTACCAAGCAGAAATCTCAGCAGACCAACATTGGAGAGCATGGCTAGTAACTGCAGGTACAGTGAGCCATTTGATCTTCTTACTCACTGCTCTTTCATTTGAGGTCTGCCTGCCTCTGTCTAGTACATATCAGCCTGTGCCTTCAAATCAGTTTTTGGCACTTGGAGACATCCTGAGTGAATTTGCTTAAAAAATGTAATTCAGGGACTACATGGCCTATTTGGTGGACACTATATAGACTTCCATGGCCCTGACAAGGTTCAAGTCTAGACAAAACTTAACCCTAGTCAAATTATACCAACATCCAAATTTGTACAAAACTCTAACTGTGCATAAAGGACACACACACACACACACACACACACACACACACACACTGTACTTCTCACTTATTATATAATTACAGTATAAGCATAAGAAAAAGTCTATACTTTTTTAGCCACTTGTTTTGTAATGTTAGTATAAAATAGTTACCAGAAACTTAAGATCTGTTTTGCTTGTTAATATTATGCACTTTGTGTTATATCTCATTCACTATAATAATCTCTGAATGTTAATTTGGTTACTCGCATGCTCTTGTATTATATATTAGTTGCCAAAACACTCTTTATTTTGTGTCAGTCAACAGAATTATCTATGTATTATATATAGAGATAAGTGGGGGATCTGAGGGAAACTGAGTGCCAGCTCAAGTTTTACCACCTTGCTCCGATTCTAAATAGAGGCAAAACATCACCATCCCAGTGTCAGAAAATTGTGGGTTTTGGATTCAACATAAGTGCCTCAAGCGGGGACTTGTGTGCCATTTCACAGCAGATACCTAAGAGAGTTGTGTGCCCTAATGTATGTGCTGACTCAATTCCAATGCTGAGTTGAATTATCTGTCCACTCCAGGCTGAGCTGTCCTATCTGTACATCCACTCTAATGCTGCTGATCTGAACTACAATATATGCCCAATATCCACTGCAGTGTTGCTGAGGTGACCTATCTGAGTGTCTACTCCAGTCCCCCTAGTATAATATTGACTGAGCTAAGTGAACTCTACAGGCAGTTAGTAAGTCTTTTTTTTAAAGTGCAGGAATTTGAAAGTTACACCTATTATTTAAGTGTTTCACACTGGTGCTCAGCATTAACTCTTGGTGCAACTGCAACTGGTGCTTTAAACTTTTATAACTGACCAGAGCTAAGCTAATATATGTATTGTACAACTGGGGTGTGGTGTAGGTATAGTACTGTGCCCCACTGTTTTCCATAATTAAAAATAAGCACTGGGACTTTGCAGGATGTACCCCACTACAGTCACATAAATATAACCACTGTTTTTCCAACATCTAGTAAAGGTGGTCCAGTGAGCAGAATGTTTAGGAAATGGCACCAGAAATCAAAATCTTTCACAATGTTAAAAAAGGTAGGCAAAAACTGACAAATCAGTGCCCAAAAAAAGAACACTAAGGATGAAGAGCAAATTGTGTGTTCACAGATCCCTGAGGAGAGTCTAATGGTATCCATGTTAGCTATGTGTGAGTCTGACATTTCCCATACTGCAATCATAGACAATCCTCCTTCGTCCCTATCCACCATTACTGCACCATCTGTAAAGGTGGGGATGAACAGTACAGATGGTGTTGATGACATAATAGAAATTGAGGATACTTGTTTGGAAATGGAACAGGATGAGGGGTATATTTGTTTACAATCTGAAACTACTGAGGATGATGAGGATGTTTATGATATTGTGTGTGTTAGTCAGCCACCAGTGGCAGTAGTTATTGCCTGTGATAAAAAGAATGTCATTGAAATGCCTGGGCATAAGACCAAAAAAGCCCCCTCTTGGGTATGAGATTATTTTTACCCAAATCCTGGCAACATTTATAAAGGCTTATGCTCATTTTGAGGCCAATGTTAACCTTAGCACCACCTCCAGGTTATGTCAGTTGCGGTAGGTTCAAGAAATTTACTTTACAAAACTATAATTATTTGTTGTAATTAACACTCTCTTCATAAACTTCCACATTAGTAATACGAGGTAATTATTTAAATAATTGTTTTGATGGGGCCCAAACAAATCAAATCAAAACAAATGCAGCAGTCCCTGTGGCTGAAGTGGTTGGCTTGTTAAACTGTGCATGTTCCTTTTAATATCTAACATAAGGGTGGGATAGAGAGCCCAAGGACAATTCCATCTTTCACCAATTTTCTATTCTGCCACTGTTGTGTGGCAATGTTTCATAAATGTGCTATAAATTACCAAGTGTATGTTGCTTAGTAACCAGCCAGCTCACTGCAGCCTTTTGACCTGAAGTGGCTGAAAATAATATTATGAACTGTGAGGTGGTCAAAATTGACTGGAAATTAATAAGTAATGAATGTTATTGAGGTTAATAATATAGTAGAAACAAAAAACGTCTACATTTTATGATTTAAAAAAACAAAACAGATCCAAAACCAAAATCCATAAGGGTAGTTTTGGCAAAATCAAAGTTCAAAGTTAATACAGGTCCAAAACTAAATCACAGGGGTCGGCACACATCTCTAATTATATAGTGTATATTGACCTGTACGATCATTAGAATGACCTTATTAACATAGTGGTAATAAAAAATATGTTTTTATGTGAAAACTCTCAGGTGGGGCTTCAATGTTTTTGCTCACAGTTCTTTAAAATAATAGTACAGTATTTCATTTATATTTTAAATGCATCTTAATATTAGTTATACTACAAGTACAATTCTTGACACACCCTATTAATTGGCAAATTAAAATAGTCTCACTAATTCAGTAGAAATTCTCTTTTAACATTACTAGGCAATACTGATTTAAATAATACTACATGTAATAGAGTATTATGTAGAGTTGGACGTGTGTCTCTTCAATTTATGTAAAATAAACATTTTGTATTATGCATGCATACAAAAAAAAAATAATTCACATGGATAAATCTGCTTGCACAATTAATACTTAAAATGATTTACTTATGACTAATTGCAGTCTGAAAATATTCTTCCACTTTTTTCATAACCCCACTGCTAGGAATAAAAAAAATTGTTATCATTACTGACAAATATCTTTTACTGACTTTAAGATAATCATGGTTACCATGCCTGACAAAGATTCATTAGGAATTAAGTAAAACTGACTGTGATTTAATAACATATAATTAATCAATTGCCATGGTCCTGGAAACGGTCTAATGAAGATAAGCATAGAATTTTTAACAGAAATAATAATACAAAGTTCCCTACAAAGTTCCCACAGGAATTTCACAATATAAGAACAGTTCATCCGGACAATATATGAAAAACTTTGTTTGCTGAATAATAAAGGTGGTCAACCACCTGTTGGTTGACATATATGTGTTCCAAACACTTTATAAATAATAGTAGCTGTCATTAATTCTAGAGTGTAAAGAAGGAACACTTAAAATGTTTCATTTAAGTACATTTTTTTCAAAATTTAGAACAACGTGACAATATGACAACCTAACAAGACAAAGCTGATACTAGTTTTAACCAACAGTCATAAGATATCAGACCCAGATTACAACTTCAGTTTTTGGAGGACACTAATTTAAAGACTGAAGAAAAGAATCTGGCATATGAAATGGAAGTAAAAAATAAGAAAAAAGTTATTTCAGGAGAGAAAAGAGAAATAAAAGAAGGAAGTTAGGTAAAAGGGGAAAAATATGAGAATGGAAACTGAAGATTGTTTAGTCTCAATTTTGGATACTAATAAATGTTATTAATACAACATAAGTAATACCTCTTTCAGAAAGATATCAGCGGGTCGCACCTGGGAGCAGTAAATGGGTGCTTCAAGGGTGCGACCCACCACAGTCCCCAGCCCAGCATATTACCAGGTTGGTGACGTCAGCGATAACTCGTGCAAGGGAGATCAGATGATATTCAAGTGCCGCCCTTCTTTACAGTGTGAGCTGGAAACGGGTCACTTCGACCCGGCAACCTGTTCACACTGCACAGCGACCTGGGTTAAAGCCATATTGAACCCAGGTCACTACCAGGGTTGAAATACCAGGTTGCTCAACCTGGGATTTTTCCCCTTGACCCTTTCAGACCACACAGCAACAATTTAATTGCACAATTACAATAGGTGTGCAGTTAAAGAAATGCATTCATAAAAATGAAAAAAATTGACAGTTCCAAATAGTGATTTAATAATTGAGCACTAATGTATCTCAACACCGTATCAATATATTAGTCTGCCAGACTTAAGAAGATATATTGTAGTATTATCTCTCACATTATGGAAATCCAAATGATAGCATCTGTGAGAAGTCTGTTGAAACAATTTGCAAAATGCACACTGAATTTTGTAATTGCCTCTGTGAGACCAATGATTAATGTTCAGAGTGTATAAGTAGAGAGCGGATCTGGTCAGAATCTCCACGGTCGGGATCCCGGCAGTCAACAAGTGTAAACCAGGATTCCAGGAAGGTAAGCCGCAGGTTGGAGGGTTAGGAATTGGGGGAGGGAGTGTTAGGTTTATGCTGCAGAAGGGGGTAAGTAGGTTTTGGCATCACCAGGGAGGGTTATTGTTAGGCTGCGGGGGTGACCATTAAGTCTAAGCTGAGAGGAGGGTTAGGCGGCATTGGGGTAAGGTAACTATACTTAAATTGCCCATGTGATTGGGATTCTACTCATCAGGATGTCATGGTTGATCTTCTGACCGTGGTCATCCTGAAAGCTGGCACCTCCTATGCAACACGTAGAGAGGGCCTATGCCAGCTAGGCATACAAAATAGGAAGTCTGAAGAATCTGTCACTTTATTAAGATTTTACAATGTTATTTCACAAAGGTTATATCAATAAAACATTCAAGTGTTTGTTTTAAAAACAAAATAATCCATTTTTTTTCCCCCAGATATGAGTAGCAGCTTCTAATGGGACCAGGTATTCAAATCCTCTTACCACACCCAGCATTGCTAATTTACTCCTGGCTAGTTATTTCCACTGGCTAGTTATCTCAGGATGCATCTGTTGCTGTAGTCTGATGCGGCATGGATGCCTCTATCTTGCCTAAGGTCAGCGACACTGAGTCTATGACAATGTTTCTACTGTATATTCAGTGACTCCAGTTCCAATCCTATTTTAGAACATCGCATTGAATTTTTTTTTTTACACCTGTTCATTGCGAGTACATCTTGTTTTCAAGCTACACATGGTCCCTGTGTATTATAAGCGGCTCTCTGTATCCTGAGCTTCCTGCACCTGTTACAGTTCCTCTCAGGTGTTTTACGGAGTGTTTATATTACAGCTACAGTTCTCCATACTGCAGCAAAGATTCAATTGCAGTTTTCCCTATTGTAATCAGCCCTGCTGGTGTATCCTATACAACTGTTTGCTGTCTGCTACCTGCAGTTCATCTCCCAGCTATGGCCTGCTATACCATAACCTCCTGCATGCAGTCTCCAATATCTATGTATAGAGCATCTACTATTGGCTGTCACCAGTTGTTCAGCTGCAACAGCAGACACACATATCCCTAGTGCAGGCATGTCCAAACTGCTTCCCTCCAGCTGTTGAAAAACTACACATCCCAGCATGCCCTGACACAGCTTTAGCATTCTCTGACAGCAAAACTGTGTCAGGGCATGCTGGGATGTATAGTTTCTCAACAGCTGGAGGGCCGCAGTTTGGACATGCCTGCCCTAGTGTGTTTACAGACTGAATCATACTGTGTTTTCAAGCACTCACATGTTCTAGTATAGCTACCAATGCCAGGTAGCATACCTTGGCACAGACTTATCAAGCTTGGAGAGTGATAAAATGCATGGTGAAAATGCACAAACCAATCAGCTCCTAACTGTCATTTTTCAAACACAGCCTGTAACATGATAGTTAGGAGCTGGTTGTTGGTACTTTATCACCATGCAATGTATCCCTCTCCAAAGCTTGGTAAATAAATATGGGCCCTTGTCTTAAACTAGTATGACTTTCTATTAATTTGCTAATTGTTCAGAGTGTTTCTGATTGAGGAGAAACATAATTAAACATCATTAAACCTCCTAGTTTCATACACAAAAGTATAAGCCAGTCCTTCCCTGCAGCCCCAGTACAGAGTACAATACAAATGCAGACTCTGACAGTGTTTACTGCTCTCTCAGCCTTCTACGTTTTCTCAATTCCTAGAAATGCGTACTGCACCTGCTGAAGTGTGCGATCATTTATTGTTTCAGTTACTGGATCTGTAGGAAAAAGTTGAGGTGCAGTATTGATTAATAAGATAAGCTTGTCTTTTATGCATCTTGTAAGCATATATATATATATATATATATATATATATATATCAGCCTTGCTGTATTGCATATGTAACACAGTAGGCTATTCCTGGCATAGCATTGAGTATATTTTGGCTTTTGAATGGTAACCGGTGGTCGTGCGTATATGCACACACCCACCACCCATTTATGGTAATGGGAGCCAGTGATGCATATGCAGTTGCATGCAGCACTGTGTGTCACAACTGAGGGCCTGAGCTGACGGGAGGCAGCCTCAGTTGTAGGGGCTGAGATGTAACGGAACCTGGGAGGTTGTATCAGACCCCTAGACATGTAAGTAACATGTAGAATAACTGCCCGAAGGCGTGACCACGACAACCAGGATAAAAGTCAATGATGTTTATTATGACAAACTCCGTAACACAGCAGCAGTAAAAGGAAACATAAAAGTCAACAGAGGATAAATACAATTCCTGGGTACTACAGGGTGGCAAGGGCCACAGGCACTGGTAGAGTGAGACAGTTCTTGTAATCTTCTAGTTGGAAAGTCCTTACCAGGCCTGACTGTAGCAATGGAGAGAACCCAGGATCGTACCAGCTGGTGTTCCAGGAAAGGCTGGGTTGCTGAAGATAAAATGGCTGCTGTGGATACTGGCTGGAACCAGACTGTTGTTGGTACGGAGTGGATACTGGCTGGAACCAATTAAATAATAAACGAACTTGAGAGCGATGAAATAATAATGAAGTTTGGAGTTTGAGAGCGGTGAAATAATAATACCGGTGGAGAGTGGTAAACTGCAGAAAGGACACCGGCCCTTCAAGAGAAGCTGTACACTGCTGGAAGCGGAGCTGGAAGCAGGTGATTGATGAAACTGGAAACAGGTGAGTCCAGAATGGATCGGAGAGTCAGGCTACACCGCAGATGGAATGCTGGTGCGGGTCTCTATAGCAGAAGTCTGGAGACAGGAGCTGGAACCTGGAAGACAACCACAGGAGAGAGACAAACTGGAACTAGGTTAGACAACCAAAGCACTGACGCCTTCCTTGCTCAGGCACAGCATACTTATACCTGCAGCAAGGAAGGGGTTGGCTAGGCAATTATGCAAATCAACAATACAGACAGCAGATTGGTGGAAATAATCAGATGACAAAATCCAAGATGGCTGCGCCCATGCAGACACTTGGAGGGAAGTATGGTTTGTAATCCATGTGAGAATTGAAACAGTAATGGCGACGCCGGCCACAGGAGACAGGAGATGCCAGACTGACAAGCGCACATTTAACCACGCGGGCACAGCGGAGGCCGCGGCTGATGAAATCACCACTCTGACATTCTGCATGTGGAAACTCAGGAACAGCGGGATCCGGTCCTGGAACGCTGAGCCAGCCTTAGGAGGCATCTGAAGGGTAAGTAATGGCGTCCAGATACCCGGATCGTGACAGCACCCCCCCTTTAGGAGTGGCCCCAGGACACTTCTTAGGCTTTAAAGGAAACTTTGCGTGGAAATTTCGGACCAAGGCAGGAGCATGGACGTCTGAGGCATTGGTCCAAGAGCGTTCTTCAGGACCATAGCCCTTCCAGTCAATGAGGTATTGTAACTGACCGTAACGGAAACGTGAGTCCAAAATCTTGGCCACCTCGTACTCGACTCCCCGTTGAGTCTGAACTTTGGGAGCTGGAGGAAGTGCGGAATGAAACCGATTCAGGATCAGCGGTTTCAACAAAGAAACATGAAATGTCCTGGGTATTTTCAAGAAGGATGGTAACTGTAACCTGTAGGCAACAGGATTAATGACTTGTTCAATCTTGAAGGGTCCGATGTAGCGAGGTGCAAATTTCATGCTGGGAACTCTCAACCTCAAATTCTTCGTGGACAGCCACACACGATCACCCACCTTGAGAGCAGGAACCGCTCTACGCTTCCTATCGGCAAACTTCTTATACCTGAATGAGGCTTTAAGCAGGGCTGCGCGGACGTTCCTCCAGTTATTTGAAAACTGACGCAAGGTGACATCCACTGCTGGAACAGAAGTTGCGGGAAGCGGTTGGAATTCTGGGACTTTAGGGTGGAATCCATAATTAATGAAGAATGGTGTAGAAGAAGATGAGGAATGGTATTGATTGTTGTGGCTGAACTCGGCCCAAGGAAGGAGTTGAACCCAGTCATATTGAGAGGAAGACACATATATACGGAGGAAGGCCTCCAAGTCCTGATTCACCCTCTCGGTTTGACCATTGGTCTGAGGATGGTAAGCCGTGGAAAACTTTAACTTGACTTGGAGGGCTTGACACAAACTTCGCCAAAATTTGGCTACAAATTGTACTCCACGATCCGAGATGATCTCTTCAGGAAGACCGTGAAGTCGGAAGATCTCTTGTATAAACACTTGAGCCAACTTGGAAGCTGACGGAAGACCGGTGAGAGGGATGAAATGTGCCATCTTGGTGAACCGGTCAACTACCACCCAGATGGTATTAAACTTGTTGCAGATAGGTAGATCGGAAACAAAGTCCATCGACAAATGGGTCCAAGGTCGACGGGGAACAGATAATGGAACCAGTTGCCCCGCAGGCGACTGGCGGGAGACTTTGTGTTGGGCACACTTTGGGCAGGAGGCAATAAATTCCATAACGTCCTTCTTCAGAGTTGACCACCAGTAAGACCTAGAAATAAATTCAAGGGTTTTTTGAATGCCTGTATGTCCAGCAAAACGGGAAGCATGGGCCCAATGCATGAGCTTCTTCCTTAGAACTGGCTTAACAAAACTTTTCCCTGGTGGAGGCGTAGAGTCCATCCCTACCGTGGAGAATGCCAACGGATTAATAATAGGATGCTTGTCTGCAGACTCGGACTCATTTTCTTGCTCCCATGAGCGGGAAAGGGCATCGGCCTTACGATTCTGAGAACCCGGACAGAACTGGAGTTTAAAGTCAAACCTAGAGAAGAAAAGTGCCCATCTGGCCTGACGAGGATTCAGACATTGTGCGCCTTTGAGATATAAAAGATTTTTGTGGTCGGTAAGAATGGTGATTGAGTGGGAAGCTCCCTCCAACAGGTATCTCCACTCCTCCAGAGCGAGCTTGATGGCTAGCAACTCCTGATCGCCAATGGCATAGTTGCGCTCAGCTGGGGAGAACTTCCGGGAGAAGAAACTGCAAGGATGTAGATGTCCATCTTTGGCCCTCTGGGATAACACTGCTCCTACTCCAACGGAGGAGGCATCTACCTCTAAGATAAAAGGAAAGTCGGTGTCGGGCTGTTTCAGAACTGGTGCAGAGATGAACCGTTGCTTCAGAAGGTGAAAGGCCTGTGTAGCTTCCTCGGACCACTTGGACGGATTAGCACCTTTCTTGGTTAATGCAGTGATAGGCGCCACAATGGTGGAAAAGTCTCGTATAAATTTTCTATAATAATTGGTGAACCCTAAGAACCTCTGGACCCCTTTGAGGCTTAAGGGTATAGGCCAATTCTGGATTGCTTGGAGTTTCTCAGGATCCATCTCTAGTCCGGAACCGGACACAATGTAACCTAGAAACGGAATGGTTTTAACTTCAAACACACACTTCTCCAATTTACAATAGAGGTGATTGACACGGAGACGGGAAAGAACCTCTTTTACCCAGAAACGATGATCTTCGAGATTATTAGCAAAGATGAGGATGTCGTCTAGATAAACCACGACATGGCGGTACAAGATGTCCCTGAAAATCTCATTCACGAAGTGCTGGAAGACTGCTGGAGCGTTGCTCAATCCGAAGGGCATGACGAGGTACTCATAATGTCCGTCACGGGTGTTAAAGGCGGTCTTCCACTCGTCACCCTCACGGATTCGGATGAGATTGTAGGCACCCCTCAAGTCCAGCTTTGTGAAAATAGTTGCACCACTAACTCTATCAAAGAGCTCGGTAATCAGGGGTAAAGTGTATCGGTTCTTGACGGTAATGTCGTTCAGACCTCTGTAGTCGATGCACGGACGCAGACCACCGTCTTTCTTCTTAACGAAGAAGAAGCCTGCGCCGGCTGGAGAAGAAGATGGTCGGATGAAACCCTTCGCCAGGTTCTCTTTGATGTACTCTTCCATGGAGTGTGTCTCAGGCAGAGACAACGGATAAGTTCGGCCTCGCGGTGGAACCTTCCCTGGAATGAGGTCGATTGGGCAGTCCCATTCTCTATGAGGAGGAAGGATATCAGCAGAGGCTTTACTGAACACGTCCGTGAAGTCTTGATATGGAGGAGGCGGAACATCAGATGACCTGGGGAAGGAAGAACAAACAGGAAGAACTTTGGCTAAACAAGTCTCAGCACAGGAGGGACCCCATGCCAGTATTTGCGTAGTCGTCCAGTCAATTGATGGGTTGTGGAGACGGAGCCATGGAAGGCCTAAAACCACTGGATGTGTGGCTCTTGGAATCACTAAAAAAGAAATATACTCAGAATGAAGAACTCCCACTCTCAGACGAACTGGAAGAGTCCTTAAGGAAATGACTGCGTCAAAAATCTTGCTGCCATCCACGGCAGTCAAAGAGATGGACGAGGACAGTCTCTCGGTGGGTAGGGACCACCGTTTAACATAAGCTTCGGTTATGAAATTCCCAGCTGCTCCGGAATCAAGGAGGGCAATGACGTTCCTGTAACGTTGAGCAATTTGGAGCGACACTGGGAGGTTACAGTCATGAGGAGATGGAGAGGAGATCATTACTCCTAGCCGGCCCTCTCCTTGGCGAGCTAGGATCTGGAGTTTCCCGGACGTTTGGGACAGGCATTGATAGTGTGCGACGGAGCTGCACAGTAGAGACAGAGAGACTCAGAGAGACGTCTTCGGCGCTCAGCGGGAGATAGACGGGAACGACTAATTTGCATAGGCTCATCCTTGGATGGAGATGGTTGACGAGGAGGAGGAGCAGAAGATTTAGGAGTAGATGATCTTCCTCGCTCGGTTGCTCTCTCTCTGAAACGTAGATCAACCTTCGTGCAAAGAGAAATTAGCTCATCCAACTTAGAGGGCAAGTCTCTGGTAGCTAACTCATCCTTGATGCGTTCTGATAAGCCATGCCTGAATGCAGCATACAGTGCCTCGTCGTTCCATGCCAGTTCGGATGCCAGGATTTAAAACTGTATAAGATACTGTCCCACAGTACGTGTTCCCTGGCGTAAACGGAGAATCTCAGATGAAGCAGATGTTATCCGGCCTGGCTCGTCAAAGATGCGCCTGAATGTAGCTACAAAGTCAGTATAGGAGGATAGCAGGGGATCAGACTTCTCCCATAAAGGTGATGCCCAGTCAAGGGCTGAGCCACTGAGAAGGGAGATGATATAGGCAATTTTGGTACGGTCACTGAAGAAATTGCCAGGTAGAAGCTCAAACTGGATTTCACATTGATTGAGAAATCCCCTGCAGAACCTTGGAGATCCATCAAATTTTGCTGGCGTTGGAAGATGAAGATGTGGACTGGAAATGGGTAAGGTGGGTGGGGTTACAGCTGGTGTCACTGTAGTGGACGCACCGGACGTGCCAGGTCCATGGAGGGTCGTTTGAATCCCATCCAGCCGTGTAGAGAGATCCTGGAGACAGCGGATGATGTGGCCCTGTGCAGCCTCCTGATGTTCAAGTCGGGCTGCCAGTTCTTGCATCGGCCTGGCTGCTTGATCCTGGTCTCCGGCTGGATTCATTAGGTCAGTGCTTACTGTCACAACTGAGGGCCTGAGCTGACGGGAGGCAGCCTCAGTTGTAGGGGCTGAGATGTAACGGAACCTGGGAGGTTGTATCAGACCCCTAGACATGTAAGTAACATGTAGAATAACTGCCCGAAGGCGTGACCACGACAACCAGGATAAAAGTCAATGATGTTTATTATGACAAACTCCGTAACACAGCAGCAGTAAAAGGAAACATAAAAGTCAACAGAGGATAAATACAATTCCTGGGTACTACAGGGTGGCAAGGGCCACAGGCACTGGTAGAGTGAGACAGTTCTTGTAATCTTCTAGTTGGAAAGTCCTTACCAGGCCTGACTGTAGCAATGGAGAGAACCCAGGATCGTACCAGCATGTGTTCCAGGAAAGGCTGGGTTGCTGAAGATAAAATGGCTGCTGTGGATACTGGCTGGAACCAGACTGTTGTTGGTACGGAGTGGATACTGGCTGGAACCAGTTAAATAATAAACGAACTTGAGAGCGATTAAATAATAATGAAGTTTGGAGTTTGAGAGCGGTGAAATAATAATACCGGTGGAGAGTGGTAAACTGCAGAAAGGACACCGGCCCTTTAAGAGAAGCAGTACACTGCAGGAAGCGGAGCTGGAAGCAGGTGATTGATGAAGTTTGGAGTTTGAGAGCGGTGAAATAATAATACCGGTGGAGAGTGGTAAACTGCAGAAAGGACACCGGCCCTTTAAGAGAAGCTGTACACTGCTGGAAGCGGAGCTGGAAGCAGGTGATTGATGAAACTGGAAACAGGTGAGTCCAGAATGGATCGGAGAGTCAGGCTACACCGCAGATGGAATGCTGGTGCGGGTCTCTATAGCAGAAGTCTGGAGACAGGAGCTGGAACCTGGAAGACAACCACAGGAGAGAGACAAACTGGAACTAGGTTAGACAACCAAAGCACTGACGCCTTCCTTGCTCAGGCACAGCATACTTATACCTGCAGCAAGGAAGGGGTTGGCTAGGCAATTATGCAAATCAACAATACAGACAGCAGATTGGTGGAAATAATCAGATGACAAAATCCAAGATGGCTGCGCCCATGCAGACACTTGGAGGGAAGTTTGGTTTGTAATCCATGTGAGAATTGAAACAGTAATGGCGACGCCGGCCACAGGAGACAGGAGACGCCAGACTGACAATCGCACATTTAACCACGCGGGCAGAGCGGAGGCCGCGGCTGATGAAATCACCACTCTGACATTCTGCATGTGGAAACTCAGGAACAGCGGGATCCGGTCCTGGAACGCTGAGCAAGCCTTAGGAGGCATCTGAAGGGTAAGTAATGGCGTCCAGATACCCGGATCGTGACACTGTGCATGCATCATGGTTTTGCTACAAAATGCTGCTATACATAGAAAAAATATAGCGTGACACAAACTGTTGCCGTAGCTTAATGGATTTGGTTTCACTGGCTAAGCAGCTGCATTCAAGCCTCACAACACCAAGTCCAATGCCAAGCATCAGATGGAGTGGTATAAAGCACACTAACACTGGACTGTGGAGCAGTGGAAACATGTTTTGTGGAGTTATGAATTACATTACTATGTTTGGTAGTCAAATGGGTGAGTCTGGATTTGGCGGATGCCAGAAGAACATTACCTGTCTGACTGTATTATTCAAAATGTGAAGTTCGGTGGAGGAGGGATAATGGTATGGGCATGTTTGTCAGGGTTTGGGCTAGGCCCCTTATCTCTAATGAAGGGTAATATTAGTGCTTCAGCATATCAAGACATTTTAGACAACTTTGAGGCAACAGTTTGGGGATGGTCCTTTTCTAGTTCAGCATGACTGTGCCCCAGTGCACAAAGCAAAAAATATTAAGACATGGAGCCAAATGTAATAGAGTGAGAGTTTCAGAAAGTGAGGGATTTGGTAAGGTTTTTCAGTTTTTTTAAAAGTTGCAATCATTTACACTGCAAAACCAGGTTGATATTGCAGTGTAATTGAGTGGCACATTAAAAAAAACTGCAAAACCTTACCAAATCTCTCACTTTTTGAAACTCTCACTCTATTACATTTGGCCCATGGTTCTGTATTGAAAGACCTTGACTGGCCCACACAGAGCCCTGACCTCAACCCCATTGAGCACCTTTGGGATAAACTGGAACAGAGATTGCAAGTCAGACCTTCTCGTCCAACATTTAGTGCCTGACCTCATAAATTCTCTACAGAATAAATAGGCATAAATTCCCACAGAAACACTCCAAATTTTTGTGGAAAGCCTTCCAAGAATAGTGGAAGTTGTTATAGCTGCAAAAGGCGGACCAATTCTATATTAAAATATATGTATTTGAATACAATGTCATTACAGTCCCTGTTGGTGTAATGGTCAGGCATCTAAATACTTTTGCCTTTATTGTGTATACTGAACATACAGATGTAGCCATGCTCATCATGGCTACATCAATCTGGCACATGCACTCCCGACACTGCTAGGTGCGCAGCACCTAGCTGCATCTTTTGCCACAATATATACTTTGTATGGGGCGCGGGTGCAAATGAGTTTCATTCTCACCTAAATGTAGTCATGATGAGTGTGGCTACATCTATATATATATAAAGTATCTATCTACTATATCTTTCTGCACTTTCACCCAACCACAGCAAATACTGGGGTGCCTTTCAAGGTTTATACACATATAGTGGGTAACACAACATACAAAAACAGGTATTTAGTATTCCCTGCAAGGGGAATAAAAGCACTCAACAAATTTGTCCACAACCACTGCAAAAATTATTTGATCCTTTTATTCCAAAATAAATCACTCAAAAGTTTTGGTCCCACTCCAGGACCTTTGTAAAGTTGTCCACAACATATGCAGCAGATCATCTACACATCTAGAAAGAGGACATACAAATAGGTACTGTATGTCAGTAAGTAGAACCATCAAAGTTTTTTTATGAAATATAGTGTGATCAAATTTCTGACCTAGAAATTTAAAGGAAACAATGTAATCTGAGGGTTTCTGCTAACCCCTGTGGGAACAAGGTACCCAACTTGTCTATCCACTTTGTTTCCAATTTCAACAAATGCTTACTATGTCATCTCCACTAATGGAGACATAATGTGAGTGCCAGACATTGAGGATGATATATATTTATATATATATATATATATATATATTTATTCATTTATTTTTCCAAAAGGACACAAACGCAATCAGCCATGTGTGCATCAACAATGCGTCCCTATGAATAAATATTTAAATTAATCCATTTGTAAATTTGTTTGTACAGTTTATCACTGTGTGCCTGTCTTCCAGCCATAAATTTGATTTGCTAAGTCAGCTCCATCAGTAAATGCCTTCATCACCCTGTACTTTTGGCATTAGATTGAAATGCATATGTCTCTGAATCACCAGTACGTGCAATGTGAATCTAGCACATGCAATGTGAAAATATATGAAATATGCACCACAAACAGGTGTTCATCCAACTATGCTTCAGGAACAACATATCTACATTAATTGACCCCCACTAGTGTATCACAAGCAAACAATGTACTTGTACAGAAATTACAGAGCAACTGCAAAAATGGAATGAAGGAAGGGAAGAGACCATTCTTGCTGCCTTTCTGGCATTGTGAGGGGCAGGGTTATGATGACCAAATTCAGTGTTAACTGTGTCATTGCCCCCCCCCCCAAGCACTTTTGGACAGTAAAAGGGCGAATCAAGGAATGGCGGTGGGGGTGCAAGAGGGGTGGGGGTGACAGTTCCAGGAGACTTGCCTTCTTTTGCTGGTGGCCTGTAGATCCAACTCATTTTTGGGAGCCTTTTCCGAGAGAGTAGGCAAAAATGGAAGAGAGACACCAAAAATAGCTCTTTGAAGCAGTTTCATTTTAACTTTAAAATTAAATGTTATTTATACCACTAATTATCAACCTCAAAATGCATTGTAAAGAGGTAATATACTAAGAATTGCTTTTGGGCGATTTAACAAATTGCCCTAAATCACCCTTTATCACTAATAATTGCCAGATAAAATAGTGCACATTTAATAACAAGTGGTTTCACTTGCATCTTTGTCTTCCAATGGTGTACTGTGTCGTATTGTTGCATGTGCCCTTTGAGTTAATTTCAGTGTTATCATATGGGAAATCACTGTTGTATTTTTAGTGGAATGCATCACAAGTCACACTTCAACACAAATGTAATCACGCTGCCACTTGCGCCATTAGTTGCACCTCAAATCCCAACACAATTCACACCTGAATTAACATCACAACCTGCCGAAATGCAATTAATTACCTCAGCACATAATGTTGCTAAAAGTATGCCGACAAACTGCCAGGAACAAGTGCATTGGTGGCATTTGTGTTGGAGTGTGGTTGAGGTGGTTGCACAGTTGTAGGAGAGGAGAGCTGTCTTTGTGATTTTTCCCTGTGATTGAAAATTGTCTTGTATTATTGTGTTGTCTTGGTCCATTTTAAAGTTTGTCTTGTCTTTGTTCTGACAAACATTTACTTATTACTTTCCTAATTTGCACAGTGGACTTCTTTATCTTAGAAGTAAATCATCACATAATGTTTTTCAATCAGTCGTCAATAAAAACTCCACAAGAGTCTGTTTTTTGGATGAGGAATAAACCATCAAACATCATCCTGTTTCCACTTCTCAAAAATCAAAACCACTGTATAGTACATTTATTTAAATCTGATTTTTGGGGTGCTCTTATTATTTTTCACTTTTGTTTTGTTTTGATCCAGACAGCCCAATTGGTAAATCTGCTGTGTCCCCTTGTATTTGTAGCATGCACTCATACTAAACTCATGTTTTTCTTTAGCCTCACACAGTAATGAGCTGCATTCACCAAGAATTAACCCTCTGGAAACAGAAAAGGATAGACATACACTTTACATTTGTATCCCACCACACCACCACAGCCCCAAACTCCAAGTCCACCCAGCCCAGACCTACAGGAGGCTATAAGACAAACAGGCGCTGATGCTGTATCTGCCTTCCTGTTATCCATGCATTCATTCCATAAGCAACATGTGGCACTATTACACACAGAAATTAAGCACTTGACACAAATTTGCTGTCAGATGCGAAAAATGTAACAGTAGACTTTCTCAATGAATACAAATGTTATGCTTTTAAATTATAATGTTTGTACTCTAAATCAAAATTCCAGCCAGCTAAACTCCAAATTGACAAAGAGTGTTGCTGTAATAACCAAAATCTTAGAGGTACAAACAAATTCAAATATGGCCTTTCCACAAAATTGCATTCAAGCCAAACCAAACTAATTAGGGAGATGAATGAAAATGTATCAACATTAGCACAACAAAATGTTGGTTGCCTCACTGAGGCATCAAGTTACACCAGTAGTAGTTGTCCCCATCCCTCACCTGCACCAATTCCACCCAGACATGGGGCCCATAAAATAGGTGGTGGAACTGATCCTTGCCACTACTCATTCTTCCCTATCTTTCCACCTAAAAGGAGACATTGACAACAGTTTCTGTGAATTGCATTATTATGCTTGCTTTTTAAAAAACCTTTATTATTAATTTGTGTGCTTAATCTAAAACAGTTAATATTTTCTGGTTTTGTTAGTTTGCTTTAAAATAATTACAAATTGTTCTTGTGTCCAAAAACAGTTTAATACAATACTGTATATAAAGCATTGTTTGTAATATTATGTTAAGTTTGAAGCATTTAAGGCTATATTGGCCTGATTATTGCATATTTCATATTTTGTCAATATATGTATGCATACTTTAAATGGGATTTTTGCTAAAAAAAAAGGCATTCTTGGTTGATTTGTTGAGCTGGGCACATTCCTATGTTTTATTGTTATTTTTATGGGTTGTCACAACCAAAGTTATTTGCATTTGTGTCTAAGACCAAATTGTGCTTTCATTTATAAACAAAAACTCCACTTTAATATGCTTTGAGTAACATTATATGGTGGTGATGAACAAATAAAAGCTTTTGTAAATCAGTTTTTGTTTGCATATAATCTTTCATGTGTGTGAAGCCTATTGATGTGCAATTAGTTTATTGAAAACATTAAAATAATTGTAATTATTGATTTGATGTAAATTGTATGGGTTACAAATGTGTAAATATACTGACATATCACTGAAAATTGTATGGGGCAAATACATTCATATACTTTATCACTGTGTAATATGGGTAAAGTTAAGGTCTATTTCCGTGCCAGACACATATTTCAGGTTGAACTATATGCTTTGCACTGGGCATTGCGTAAATTGATAATTTTTAGGAAACACATTTATAGTTTATTTTGAGTTAGCAAAGTAGTGTGAAATACTTACTGTGAAGTATTTGGCTATCACCAATGACTCCCACTCTCTGTGTTCATAGAGTCGTCAAAACAGTAGCCCTGCCTGCTCTCTGCATGTTGCATAATCTGGAGGAAGTGGTTGATTTAGGTACAGATTAAGCAACATGCAGCAGCACATAAAGTGAAAGATCTTTTCAATACTATACACCTTTTGCTGGTAACACACTATTCAATTATCTGGCAGATAATCTACCAGATCTAGCTGGTTGGAATGAAAATCTGGTAATGGATGAGAGCAAATTACAATCTATCATTGGTTCCCATGCACTGGAAAATGAACAAAACCTGTTGTTCTTACAAATTGAGTAAACACAAATTTAACCAACTTGGATGAATAACTGATTTTGACAGTTTTGCAGTATTTGGGAACAAATGATAGATTGTAATTTGCTCTCATCCATTACCAGATTTTCATTCAAACAAGCCATATCTGACAGATAATTGTATAGTGTGTACCTAGCCTTAGTCCCTCTTGAACTATCAAGACAACAGAACGTAGATTGTAATAGCCCAAATGTATGTTCTATCACAGATTGAGTGGATTTATGTGCACCATTATACTTTCACTCAGCAGGACTATCTGGAAGTGATAATAAAGTCAGAAGCCAGGAGAAACATCCATACCCTGAGTCCTCTGCAAGGGGAAAAAAACAAGTAAAAAGTTACTGTAACATGACTACATTTCTAGGTGTGTATTGATGAAGTAACCAGAAGCAGGACACAGGAATGACTGTCTGAGGATAGGAATTATGGCATGAGCCAGGATATCAGAACACAATGCTCATAATTCTTTGGTTTGCATCACAAACTACCTGCACATTGGTGGAATAGCTGTGGTGGAGATTGTGGAACACATTTGCTCTAGCCCTTGGTGGTCTCAGCTCAATGTGCATGCAGTCTACAGCACCAAGGACATTCAGCATGCCTGCAACACTATAAAAAGCTATCCTGACATCATGCCACTTTGACTTGTGGCAAGGGAAGTAGATATAGGTGCTGGAGAAAGTCTTGATTGTGGCAAGGGCTTGACCCAGGTAGCATGAGAAAATGGGTTGGGAGATCCCTACCACCCTCTCTGGGTTTGACTAAAAGCTCCCAGTAGCAAGGAAGTGCAGAACAAGTAGCAGTTTGTGTAGGCCTTATAAGGTTAGTGAACATGCAGTGTCGGGCTCAAGATGAGTTTTGAAAAGATCATACAGGTGCATTAGGTTGTTGCAATGCAGGCAGAACATCTGTATAACCTCATCATCAGACAGTGCATTGAGGTTTAACCACCCACAGAAGAACCTAGGCCTATGTAGGCTCTGCAGCACCCCTACCTGCTGGCTCTGCTTTACTATTTCTTGCTCCTGGGCCCTTTCAGTCAGCTGGTGCAGGCCACTTGAAATTACTGCCTGCATCGAAGCTACTCCATAACCTGAATGTGCCATGGTTGAAAGCAGAAAGTGAGTGCTGTTGATGAGTTGGTGGACTTTTATTAGCATTCTGATTGATATAGTGTTAATTACAATGGATTTCATGTGTTGCTTTTTTGTGGCACAGATCCATTGAAGTGTGATTTTTTTGTGATTTCTTGGCAACTTTGTTGGTGATTTTGATGGATATTCCATGTAGACACACTAAAAAAAGAGTGGATTGATTTAGTACATCAAGGTGTGACTTTGTTGTGATTTTGGTGTGAAGTGGAGCGTTTTGACAAATTTTTAGTAAATTTGTGATTTCCAATGATACCAATGTTATTTGATCGATGTTTGCACCGAGGTGAATAGCAGTAATTTTTTTTATGATGCAACATTATGCTAATTCATCCTTAATAAATTAGCAAATTCGCTAAATTGCATCTGTTTTTCCTAGAAACCCCCCCGTAAATCGACAAATATTGTCCTTTTGCAAATTTCCCCCTAATACTGCAGAACAATTGAGAACACTAGTTTTGAAATATTATAAGGAGTTTATTACTGTATATAGCACTTTGCAAAGATTCCACTCAATACCACAGTGACCACACAAATTAATTGATGTTGAAATAATTTAACATACTGTATTACAACCCGAACATAAAAGGTAGAAATAGGAAATGTTAAGTACATGCTATCTCATGAGCAGATGCATACCAATACATGATTGCATTGGTTAATACAGTTCAATCCACTGCAGTACACTGTGCTAGAAAATGTGTTCATGTATGTGAAAACAATTAGAATTGCGAAAACAAAAAAAAAAGTTGTCTCTTTAAGCACTGATTATCACCATAAAAGAAAGTGCTGTATAGCATTGGTTCTCAAACTCGGTCCCCAGAACTCCAAAAAGTTGATGTTTTCCAGGTCACCTAGCAGGTGTACAGGTCCATTCATTACTTACTGCCACCTTTTAAAAGATCTATCTGTGGAACTAATTCTTTCACTTGTGATTCTGTGAGGAGACCTGTAAAACATGAACTGCTCTTTTAGCAGTAGTTCCCAAACTTGGCACAGTCCAGGTTTTAAAGATAGCCATAGCTTAGAACAGATGGTTAAATCATATTCGCTGAGGTACTAATTAAGGTAATTCAGAGTTCTACAAAAACTGAATAGTTTACGCACAATTCCGATGGTGTAGGATATGCACAGACGCAAGACCCATTCTGTGTATGTTGCAATGTCATTTGCAGATCCCTGTCATCCACAGCATCATTGACATACTGTGCCATTAAAGGGTTGGCACCCAGCACCATTCTTTAAAATAGGGTCCAGAGTCTACGTTGTGGACGCAGACTTACTGCATACAGGTGACCAGATTCAATGGCCAGCCTGAGTAAGCTTCAGTTTATGCAGGCTGGCCAGGGCCTAAAAAACATTGTGAATTTTAATTACAAAGAATTGCACAGCTGTTTTCTAGCACTATAAATGTTAGCAGTTTATTAATGGTCTGGAAACATAGTAATACCTCTTTCTGATCGCAATGCCGGGTCTCACCCGGGAACTGTAAAACTGGTCCTTCCCGGGTGAAACCTGTCGTTGGACCCTGCACACCGCAATCCCAACCCGGCAATATGCCGGGTTGCCATCTGGGGGGAAGGGCAAAGTCGGCATGGGCCAGGTGCATAGGTGGCGCTGTGAGATAGCATCATCTCCGCGCCGCCTCTCCTTAGGCAGTGAACGAGTCGGGGTCAAATCCACCCGGGTAACCAGTTTACACTGTTTCTGACTCGGCAATTGCCTAGGAATAACCTTTATTTCCCGGGTTAAATTATCGGGTCAGACGACCTGGGAATTTGTCCAGAGCCCCTTTTACACCGAACAGCAACCCGTGTCGACCTGGCAATATACAGGGTCGAAAACAGGTTATTTGTGCAGTGTGAAAGGGGCATTATAGTCATATAATAAGTACATTGAATTGTAGAAAATAATAAACAACAATAAATTTATTTTTAAAGGACACATCTATGGATAGTGGGGGTAATTCCAAGTTGTTCGCAGCAGGAAATTTTTTAGCAGTTGGGCAAAACCATGTGCACTGCAGGGGAGGCAGATATAACATTTGCAGAGAGAGTTAGATTTGGGTGGGTTATTTTGTTTCTGTGCAGGGTAAATACTGGCTGCTTTATTTTTACACTGCAATTTAGATTGCAGATTGAACTCACCACACCCAAATCTCTCTCTCTCTGCACATGTTATATCTGCCTCCCCTGCAGTGCACATGGTTTTGCCCAACTGCTAACAAAATTCCTGCTGCAATCAACTCAGAATTACCCCCAGTGAGAATAACACAGTGTGACATGAGAAGTGATCATTTGATATGCAATTTTAATTGGTATTAATTTGATGTGACACAGTTGCACACAAATATACCAGTGATGGATATCAAATTAATCAGCACAGTCTCCTGGTGCACCCTAGTAACATTGCATTGTCACTCAGGAGCTCTTTCATATATAAAAAAGATGCCTGACTCTAGCAGCATTTCATTGAACCTGCTGGCTTAATCACACCAGGCATTTCTTTTGTATTGAAGCTACTGTAGATGTATGAGGACACATCTGTACACACAAAAAGATAAAAAGTGGTGGCAGGAAGACACGTATTGTACATTATACAGATAGTGAACTGTGGTATATATGGTCAAGAGGGAAAGGGAAAAAATAAAGGATAAAATGATCATAACAGCCAATAGAGGCTATTGCCAGGGTATCAAATAGGTGGTGAGACAGAACAGTAAAACTGTGGACAATGTTTATTTTTAAAGCAATAAAAAAAGTTAGAAGGTATGGGCCAGAGGGGAAAGGGAGGATTAAGGGAGGGAATTGGTTGTTTTCAGAGGAGGTTTTGTAAATCTTTAAGTGTAATGAAAAGGGGAAGTGTTTTAAGAAGGTACATACAGTACAATTACAGATTTTTAAAAAAATGACTGGAGCGTGCTGGAGATGCTGTCAGTGGACCAAACAATTGCGGCCCACTCTCAACATTCAGCCACTGCATGACACTACTAGATGGGCCAGGTGGTTGTGTCTCTTAGCTTAGTCATACAGCAACCTCAGTACACCTTTTTTTCTTCTTTGCATCATGTGCTGTTAGGGGCCTTTTTTATATCTGCCCTCCTGTCTGCCACTGCAGTGCCATGCCTAGATGGGCCAATTGATTGTTTCGCTTGGCTTAGTCATACAACTGCCTCATTGCAATTCTTTTTCTTCTCTGCATGATGTGCTGTTTGGGGCCATTTTTTATATCTGCCCTCCTGTCTGACACTGCAGTGCCACTCCTAGATGGGCCAGGTGTTTGTGTTGTCCACTTGTGTCGCTTAGCTTAGTCATTCAGCAACCTCGGTGCAACCTTTTGGCCTAAAAACAATTTTGTGAGGTGTGAGGTGTTCAGAATAGACTGGAAATGAGTGGAAATGATTGTTATTGAGGTTAAAAATACCGTAAGAGCCAAATAACTACCAAAGTCTGTGATTTTAGCTGTTTTATGTTTTGTTTTTTTAAATCATCCAAATCCAAAACCAAAACCGAAACACGAAAGGGTGGTTTTGCAAAACCAAGCCAAAACCAAAACACGAAAGTGGAATTAGAACCCAAACAAAAACATGAAAAGTGCCAGCCGCACATCTCTACTCAGAATCAGATTGGTATGGAAGGGGAGACAATTAGCTACTGGAGGATAACAACCCTAAGTTTCTGTGACCCCCACAATGCTCATGGCAAGCATTGAAACCCATGGTGGGTCTCAATTAATGGGCCCATTATAGCCTATGGGAAAATGGGTCCACTTTGCGTACTGATATCTCTGGTTCTGGGTGTCCCAGAGACTCAAGACTGGTACCATACAAAAGACGAGACTCTTGGATTTCGGGGGAGACCACTAGTTTATGTGACACTGCAATGGGAAACATACTTACCTACATCCCACGCCGAGAATCATGTACACTTGTACAGTAGAATCCACGGGGTACCTGTAAGGAATAAAATTATACTTACAGACCATCCGGTGAAGCTCGGTCCTCTTCGGTCCTGCAGTAATCCAAAAGGTCAATAAAAAAAAACACAAAATCCTGCTCCACGCAACTAAAGGGATTCCATGTGGACACATGGAACCCCTTTCCCCAAATTCTGGGACCCCCTGTGACTCCTGTCACTGGAGATCCCAGCAGGCAATCAGGGAGAGCACGTCATGGCGCTCTCCTGCTTGGCTGTGCGCTACTAGCCTGTCAATAAGGCGGAGTGCAGCGGCTAGAATGGAGGATAGCGTTCCTCTCTTCTAGCCTATAATAGGAACTTTGCGGTCTGCGGCTAACTGCAAAGTTAATTGCGGTCATCCACAAGAGTGACCCCAATGTGTAAACATGGAACCCCTTTAATGGCTTGGATTGGACTTTAATTTTTTTATTTTAGACAAGGCCGTGGATTACTTCAGGAAAGAAGAGGACAGATCATCACTGGATAATAGGTGAGTATATTGGAATTTTGGATTTACAGGTACATGATTGGATTCTACATGGAGAAGGGGATGTGTAAGTGTGTTTTAATAAAATTGTACTTTTAAGGTGTGTGTGTTCTGTTTTTATTTGGGTATTTCTATTGTTGTAGAACTACAGGTACCAGCGGGCCCATTATTTCCCTGCATTCTGGTACTTGTGGTTCTCCAAGTACCAGCAAGCGGGGGAGGCTTGCTGGGACTTGTAGTTCTAAAACAAAAGACAACATTCTTTTTTTCACACAAAAATGCTATCAGCCCTCCATCCACCACCCAGGTATGTGGGAGACAGCCGCAGGCTTCACCCCTGGCCCTTGGGAGCCTGCAGGGGGAACCCCTTAATTTAAGGGGTCCCCACTCCCCAAGGACACCCTGGCCAGGGGTGACTAGTTGGGGGTAATGCCACGGTCGCAGGGACCTACATAAATGTGTCCCCCAGCTGTGGCACTATCTTCTCAGTTAGTGAAGCCCGGTACTGGTTTTAAAAATATGGTGGACCCCTACATCTTTTGTCCCCCATATATTTGGAACCAGGGCTGGCCTAAGAGCCCGGTGCTGGTTGTCTAAATACAGAGGAACCCCAGTAAATTTTTTCCCGTTATTTAAACTACCAGGACCGGCTCAAGGAGCCTGAGGCTGATTATGCTTATGCGGGGGGACCCCATGCAAATTTTTTATGAAATTTTTAACTATTTCTGACCCTTTTCCACAGAGAAGCATGCACGGATCTCACTGATCCGTGCAAGACTATCTGAACACGCCAGCAAAAAGCAGATCTATTTGAAAGCTCCTTTTTTTTACAAATTCTATGGTTTCCCGGCAGTGTTTGGCTATTGTCGGCAGTGATTGAGAATACAAATTCTCAGTACATTACAGAGTTCTATAAACTACAACAGAGATTCTCTAATGCCAACGATCTATAGTACTGTGTTGCTCGAACAGTTACTGTAGTTGCGTCAGAATATACTAATTTATGTTTACTGGTATGTCTACAAGTGCTCATTACCACTGTGTATTTTAGATAGCGGAGTGAGTCACTCCTGCAGATTTACCCTGATTTATGTAAAACCTGTGTGCACCCTTCCATTGATTGCTTTACAATGAATTACATAGAAAAATAATAATAAAGTGAATGTCAGGGGGAAAAAAATATATAGATTGGCACATTGGGAATCGAACCCAGGACCCTCATCATGGGAGGTGGGAGCCTTCACCACTAGCCCACTTTGCTGCATAGAAGATATACAAGTTCATGTATAAAATTAATGCAAGCAGCAATTCCTTCCCATTGGTGTTCGTTTATGCCGTTAGGGGACTCAGATGCTCATTTTGTGCACTGTACATACTGTAAAGTCAATGAGCTACATAATTCCTTTCACACATTAGTTGCTTCTGCATACACAAGTGTTCACACATTAGTTGCATCTGCATACACAAGTGTTTTAACACGTTCGTTTGCATCTGAAAAAAAAAATTTTTTTTTTTTTTACTCTCACCGTCTGACCATTGGTCACCATCTGTGTGTACAATATGCAATACAGGACTGTATATTAACATTACAGTCTTCACTGACCATTTGCCAGAGCTTGTACTGTAGATCAATTTGCAGCTATTCAAACTGAAGTACTTGATTAGTAGACCAGTAGCCACCCAGTGGTGGAAATGTGTATTGCATGCTCGCGCCTCAATGTGCCTGTCCGTGATTAAACTCAGCAACCTAAACTGTCGCCTAGGTCTGACTAAGCCTCCGTCTAGGCACAGAAACAGTCAAGATAATGGAGGACCCATCTGTATGTGGGATTACCTCTATACCAATTTGGATTAAGTATATATAATCAAAAAGGGTTTTTATTGTATTTTTATGGATAAATAACTAAATTATTATACAAGCATCTGACAATCATCAGTTAATCTAGTCTAGGTGACCGCGCCTAGTGAAACATGTTAAGCATGAGGAACTGCCACTGTTAATTTCCACTTACATCCATGGATCTAGATATGGATTATTAAAGAACTCCCCTGACCTCAAAACTGCTTATTGGGACCATACCACATACATCATTATTTGGAAAACCTGGTGGACTGCACACAGACAGCTTGCTTGCTGAAGATTTAAAGTGCATCTGGATCTAATCATCACCACAGGTATTACCAGCTGAACTATTTGGTACCCTATTGGGAGTATATGTTATTTGTCCAAGATCCATTTGTGGACTTATATTTTGGGCAATTATATACAAAAACTTTAGCTTCTCAGTAATATAAATATACCCTATGTGCCTTTTAAAGAAACAGTGACTTATTAGGGTAAATTTTTTACAATCAATTTATATTGTTATATATTAAATAAATTGTTACATTTTTACCTATACATTTTTTTTTATTGGAGACACAGCACAGCGCCAGTTACTCTGTGCCTACTTTTTTAATATGAGGCCACAATCTTGCACACCTTTCTTTGGGCAGTTTCACCAATTCCTCATTGCAGCACCTCTCAAGCTCCATCAGGTTTGATGGGAGGCGTCGGTGCACAGCCATTCCCAGATTTCTCCAGAGATGTTCAATCGGATTCAAGTCTGGGCTCTGGCTGGGCCACTCAAGGACATCCAGAGGGTTGTCCTGAAGCCACTCCTTTGATATCTTGGCTGTGTGCTTAAAATGGTTGTTCTGCTGAAAGATGAACTGTCGCCCCAGTCTGAGGTCAAGAGCACTCTCAAGCAGGTTTTCATCCAGGATCTCTCTGTATTTGCTGCATCCCTCTTTACCTCTATCCAGACTTGTCTCCCAGTTACTGCCACTGAAAAACATCCCCACAGCATGATGATGTCACCACCATGCTTCACTGTAGGGATGGTATTGGCCTGGTGATGAGCGGTGCCTGGTTTCCTCCAAACATGACGCTTGGCATTCACGCCAAAGAGTTTAATCTTTGTCTCATCAGACCAGAAACTTTTGTTTCTCATGGTCTGAGAGTCCTTCAGGTGTATTTTGGCAAACTCCAGGTGGGCAGCCATGTGCTTTTTACTAAGGAGTGGTTTCCATCTGGCCACTCTACCATACAGGCCTGATTGGTGGATTGCTGCAGAGATGGTTGTCCTTCTGGTAGTTTCTCCTCTCTCCACAGAGGAATGCTGTAGCTCTGACAGTGACCATCTGGTTCTTGGTTACCTCCCTGACTAGGGTCCTTCTTCCCCGATCACTCAGTTTAGATGGCCGGCCAGCTCTAGGAAGAGTCCTAGTGGTTCTGAACTTCTTCCATTTATGGATGATGGAGGCCACTGTGCTCATTGGGACCTTCAAAGCAGCAGATACTTTTCTGTACCCTTCCCCGGATTTGTGCCTCGAGACAACCCTGTCTCGGAGATGTACAGACAATGCCATTGACTTCATGCTTCGTTTGTGCTCAGACATGAACTGTCAATTATAGGATCTTATATAGACAGGTGTGTGCCTTTCCACATCATGTCCAATCAATTGAATTTACCACAGATGGACTCCAATTAAGCTGTAGGAACATCTCAAGGATGATCAGTGAAAACAGGATGCACTTGAGTTCAATTTTGAGCTTCATGTCAAATGATGTGAATACTTATGTACATGTGATTTCTTAGTTTTTTTTTATAAATTTGCAAAAATCTAAAAAAAATTTTTTTTTGAGTTTTCATTATGGGGTATTGTGTGTAAAGTGGAGCGCTGTGAATACTTTATGGTTGCACTGTAAAAGACCAACTGGCACACTTACTGACATTTTACATACAGTAGCTTTCTTTGAGATCCTGGAGAGCAGGTACAGGTTTGAGGTGCAGCAGCATGGCACAGTGTATTATGTCATTGAGGCCCTTTCTCCTGCTGCTCAGTGCCACGATTTGCAGCTTTGTGTTGTAGATGCCTTTATCCCAATGACACAATTCACTGTACATCACATCATTAAGACCCCAGTCTGCTTCTTTCACAGTGGGAAGGAGCATAATAGAGGCTATTCTTCTTTCTCTAGGAGATATTTCCTTGACAATGATGAGGGTAGGCAAATATGCTTACTGGAGATAAGGAAGGATTCAGACACAGTCTGACTTTATGTGTGCTAGGGCACAGCACAAACATATATATCATTTGGCACAAGCTGATAATACTGTATGTGTAAAATGTTCATGTAATAAAATATTTGGTGTCATTATATGTGGCCCATAGTTAATCACAAAATGAAGGTATGTGGGCCTAATTCAGCATGAGTTGTAGTTTCGCAAAAATTTGCAAAACTACAACTCATTCCACTAGCATGCGGGAAGCGACCCAGCACAGGGCAAGGTGGCCCCACATGCCGGGTCCTGCCCTCCCCCCCAAAAAATGCAAGCACTTTGGTAAACAGTGAAGAGCTTGCATGTAGCCCCCTGCCTCCTCAGCCTAGCTGCGAAGGCAGTCGCTGGGCCACCATGCTTTGGGTCACAGCAGCTGCATGTGACGTCACACAACCATCACGGCCCATTCCGCAAATGGTCCAGACATGTCTACATTGTCCAGACCAAGCCCCCCCAACACGGCATCGACGCTTCAAAACCGTTGCATTGATGCCACCGCCTTCTCCGCAATCGCCTTTGCCTGTCAATAAGGCAGAGGCGTACGCAGTAGTGAGATGTTGTCACATCTCACTATGTGCTCACGCGTAGTGTGGCTCATGCACAGCAAGCCTCCTGTGCATGTGCACACTGCATGGGGCTTCAACATGCGAACGCATCGCAGATGCGTATCATACTGAATTAGACCCAGTGTTTACATGCATCATACTACCTTTACCTTGTATACACAGATTACAAATGGTTTGAAAAATAAATACATATAAAATATACCAATGCTGTGTTTGATATAACAAGACTATATTTAATGTGAACTGTTTGTACCTAAGTCATGTACAGTATAAAGAAGCTGATGTTTAGGTTAAAGTACAGGTGGAGTATCCCTTATCCAAAATGCTTGGGACCAGAGGTATTTTGGATATGGGATTTTTCCGTATTTTGGAATAATTGCATACCATAATGAGATATCATGGTGATGGGACCTAAGTCTAAGTACAGAATACATTTATGTTACATATACACCTTATACACACAGCCGGAAGGTAATTTTAGCCAATATTTTGTGTAACTTTGTGCATTGAACAAAGTGTATTTACATTCACACAATTCATTTATGTTTCATATACACCTTATACACACAGCCTGAAGGTCATTTAATACAATATTTTTAATAACTGTGTGTATTAAACAAAGTTTGTGTACATTGAGCCATCAGAAAACAAAGGTTTCACTATTTCACTCTCACTCAAAAAAGTCTGTATTTCGGAATATTCCGTATTTCGGAATATTTGGATATGGGATACTCAACCTGTACTTGTTTTGTATATACTATAGAATAAAGTTTTAGAGTCATTCAGGCGAGTCCTTGAAATACGCATTATTCATTGACAAAAGTATCCTTGACTGCTGAACTATGGAAAGAAGTTGTAAAAGCAGATTCAGATTATAACATGTTATTCACATATTTTCATATATTGTATTTTCATGTGTTTTTCACTGAAATTTCAACCTTGTGTCATTGTAAAACATAATATACAATACAAACCTACGGTTTTAACATTGCGAGCTCTTTGGCTGAATGCAGTACTTGACTACAATATTTCTCTGTGAGACATACATTGGGTTATGCAAGGTTTATTTACAGCATATGAGCTGTTTTGGTCAAATGTGCTTTACACAAATGTTTTTAAATATTTGCCTGACTTTGGGACTCACTTTACTGATTTTTATTTGTACTGTTTGAAATCTTACATATTTTATAGCTAAACATATTTCTATATAAGGGTCTAATTCAGACCTGATTGCTGATGTGAGAATTTGCAAGACGGTTGATTATCGAACAACTGCGCATGCGTACGGATCGTAATGCGCATGTGCGAGGCCAAACTGTGAAAGAAATCAGTGTCTTTTTTCATCGCTAGGTGAACGCAGGTTGATTGACAGGAAGCTGACATTTGGGGGTGGTAACTGGTGGTTTTCTGGGAGTGTCAGGAATAATGCAGGCATTCCCAAGCGTTTTCAGGGAGGGTGTGTAATGTCAGCTCTGGACCGCTCAGCCTGTTTCATTCGCACTGTAGCGTACGTCCTGGACTACGCACAGACTGCATAGACTGGAAATAACATTACATGGTGAGTGAGTTACGAACGGATTTGCAGGTGATGGTGTTTGCAAAGCTTTTCGCACGGCATACACAGACTTGCACGGGGCAGATTTTCACTCTGTTTGGGCGGTGACTATACGATTGCAAACTTCTGCAAATTCACAGAGAAGCAATCAGGTCTGAATTAGGCCCTAAATCTGAGTATGATAGTTTTCATGAATACATAACATGAAACTTGCTGTACATTGTGATCCAGCTACAGTATATGTAAGCAGTGCAATAAAAATGAGTTACTAAAAGTATTAGTTTAAGTTTCAGCAGAAGTTATGTGTAAATCTTTTATTTGTATATATTGTACTTATAGTGGAAATGTATGCACTACAAGCAGTGGCACATACTGTATAATGGTAAATAATTTCCATTTGACTCTGTGTCCTGAGTTATCCAGTGCCAAATACTGGTGTAATAGTGCTCACACATCTGGATTTATCTTGATAGTTTATGATAGCCAAGGATTTTCTGACATAACGGCTCTTACATTACAAGACCTCGTAGACTGGACTTGTTGGGTTTTCACCTATTCTAGTCAGATTATTAACTTTTTTCATGGTACTGTAATTATTTTCATATGGTCTGGATATGGTTATTTTCTAACTCTTCTTTAGCTTTAGTTTAGTTTCAAAATGTACATAAAATTCCTGTTCCCATCCAGTTCATATGTGACCTGGTTATTCTTCCACTCCTCACTACTGTATAATGGAAAATCACAAGCTAGGGGCTTCCAGAAATGGCATTCAATATGTGTTGGGTAGATTTACTCAGCAGCTACTTTTTACTAGATATGAGTGGGTTCGGTTCTCAGAGAACAGAATCCCCACGAACATCACAATCCGAGCCGGTAACCGAGTCCGCTCGGGACCTGCCGCTAGACTCGAATCCCAGAACAAGGCAAAATGTCATCATCCCACTGTCAGATTCTCACAGGTTTTGGAATCCATATAAAGAGCCGTGTGTCGCCACAATTTTCACTCCAGACTTGAAGAGTGATGGAGACAGACCTCTGTCTCTCTCTGTGGGTGGTGGTGTCGGGTGGGGTCAGTGTGTGCTCTCTAGGAGTGCTGTCCTGTCACTGTGGTGTCCCTGTGATGTTAGTGGTGTTGTCCAGGCTGTCACTGATGTTTCATTTTCTGTTAGGTGTGCTGCAGCTGTACATGGGTGTTGCTGTCCTGGCTGTCACTGTGCTGTACAGGGGCAATGTCCTCCTGTATGCTGTGAAAATCCAGGGGTGCTGTCCCTGTCTTTTATGCTTTAAAAAATCAGGGGTGCTGTGAAAATAAATGTACATTGGCCCTGTCTTGTATGCTGTAAAAATTCAGCGTTGCAGTGAAAATAAATATACATTGGCCCTGTCTTGTATGCTGTAAAAAATTCAGGGGTGCAGTGAAAATAAATATACCCTGCCCCTGTCTTGTATGCTGTAAAAATTCAGGGGTGCTGTTGTTAAAATAAAAGTACACTACCCTAGTCATGTATGCTGTAAAAATACTGTGCTGTGAAAATAAAGGGGTGCTGACCCTGTCTTGTATGCTGTAAAATCACAGGAGTGTTGTGAAAATACAGGAATGCTGGCACTGTCCTGTATTCTGTAAAAATACAGGGGTGCTTTGAATATAAAGGGGTGCTGGCCCTCTCTTGTATGCTTTAAAAATATAGGGGTGCTGTGAAAATAAATGTACACTGGCCCTGTCTTGTATGTTGTAAAAATTCAGGGGAGCTGTGAAAATAAATTGGCACTGTTCTTAGTGCTGTAATAATAAAGGAGTACTGTCCTATGAAATAGAGAACAAAAATTTGTAAGAAACAATAGTGGAAGATCAGTTCCTACCAGTTCCTAGTACTAGTGTTGAAGCTGCTGCTGCCACCAGTTATGACATTGATGATTCAACTCCATCATCGTCGTCTGAAAGGCCAATGCACAATGTCATAGAGGGCATGTAAAATCCAAGAAACAAAAATTAAGAACCAAAATTTTTTTATCTGAGAACAAACGTAAAATTGACAATATGCCATTCACGACTTGAAGTGGTAAGAAAAGGCTAAGGCCTTGGCCTATGTTCATGACTGGTTTTTCAGCTTATCATGAAGATGGAAGCCCTCCTCCCTCTCGAAATATTAAAAAAATAAAGCTTGTTAAAGCACAGGAAAAAACAACTGTGTGTTCAGAGATATTACAAATGCCAAAGGAGAGTCCAAGTGTCTCCACGGTTGCGATGTCTGGGCCTGACCTTCACAACACTGTATGGGAAGAGGAGGCACATACCACCATTTGCTCGCCCTCTGCAAGTGCTGAGAGGAGCACCGCCAGTCCAGTTGCTGATATTGAGATTGAGGATGTCACTGTAGAAGTACACCAGGATGAGGAGGATATTGCTACAGCTGACGCTGAGGAGGAAGTTGACAATGAGGATTCTGATGGTGATGTGGTTTATTTTAATAAGGCACCACTGGAGACACTTTTTGTCCTTGGGATGAAAAAGGCCATTGTCATGCCTGTGCAAAATACCAAAAAAAGCCACCTCTTTGGTGTGAAATTATTTCCCCACAAATCCAGACAACAGGTGTCAAGCCATCTGTTGCTTTTGTCAATCCATAATAAGTAGGGTTAAGGACATTAATCACCTAGGAACATCCTCCCCTATACGTCACCTGCAGTGCATTCATCATAAGTCATTGTCAAGTTCAGAAACTTTGGGTAATAGCGTAAGCAGTCAACTGATACCTAAATGATGTGGTTTGTTTTAATATTATTTCTCTGTGAGGATGAGGATGTAAACACTGAAGTGGGGGGAATCTGAAGATGAGGATGACATCTTGCCTCTGTAAAGCCAATTTGTGCAAAGAGAGATTAATTGCTTCTTTTTTGGTGGGGGCCCAAACAAACCAATCATTTCAGCCACAGTCATGTGGCAGATCCTGTCACTGAAATGACTGGTTTGTTAAAGTGTGCTTTTCCTGTTTATACAATATAAGGGGGGTAGGAGGGCCCAAGAACAATTCCATCTTCCACATCTTTTCTTTACCACATCATTCCAGGGGTGCTGCCCTATATGGGGTGCTGCCTCTCTGCCCTATCTGTCCTGGGGTGCTGACCCACTGCCATTTAAGTCCAGGGGTGCTTTTGCCTGTCTGCTGTGCTGTGTAATTCTCCAGGGGTGCTGTCGTATAATTCCAAGGGTGCTGCTGTACTTGATCCTAGGTTTAAATTAAATCCTACAGCAGATATGAAACAAATTTCAACATCACAAACAGATTTGTGAAAACATATAGCTGCAAAGATTGAAATGGAAAATGCAATTTTGATGAAGTGTTTTCCAATGAGACCACATTTGTGTCCAGAGTCAGTCAGGCTCAGAAGAGACAGAGGGCCTAATTCAGAGTTGATGGCAGCAGCAAATGTGTTAGCAGTAGGGCAAAACCATGTGGACTGCAGGGGGGGGGGGGCAGATATAACATGTGTAGAGAGATTTAGATTTGGGTGGGGTGTGTTCAAACTGAAATCTAAATTGCAGTGTAAAATTAAAGCAGCCAGAATTTACCCTGCACAGAAACAAAATAACTCACCCAAATCTAACTCTCTCTGCACATGCTTTATCTGCCAAACCTGCAGTGCACATGGTTTTGCCCAACTGCTAACAAATTTGCTGCTGCGATCAACTCTGAATTACCCCCAGAATCATAATCCAGCGCAACTGCCATAGAGGTAAGAGAGATTTTCTGCCGGAGCATTAGAGAGAGGTTCTTATCAATTATTTCATGTTAGGGACTTTCTCAAATGAAAGGCTCCAATTAGACAACCTTAGTTTTAATTTATTATTAATGTTACACATTTTGGGATTATTTGTTTAGAAGATGCACATTTGTTGTACAGGAATCTTCTTTTCCTAAGGGGTACGTAGGGTTAGCGCAAGACTTTGTGGTGTTAGAAGAACAGAGTTTCAGTGGTCCATCAGCTTTCCATTGCACTGCAGCACTAGATGGGCCAGGAGCTCCTTTGTGGCATAAACAGTTACTAAATAAGGCCCAGTGTGGAGTTTCATGGTGGTTTACTGCAAGGAAGATGTCTGGCTTTCCAGGCTGATGCATGCTGTGGGCTGTCAGGGGCTGGTCTGATTGTGTTCCCGGTAATGACCTGGGTGAGCCAGTGGAGGGCGCAGGGAGGCAGAAGTTAGGTGGCTTGAGAGATGGACAAGTCATATGCTGGAGCACTCCGGAAGTTTACACATTGAGCACAGAGAATTGGCCAGACCTGAAGCAGAGGCGCGGAGTCTAACTCGCCAGGGGTTTTCGCCAGTGACCCCCGCCAGGGGATATGGTCTTCGCTGCGCCTGACGGGCAGGTCGCGGCCCTCTGCTCAGGTTCCTCTGTGGAGGCTGTAAGACACTCGGGTATACAGGGATGCTTAATACCGGATTATACTGAAGTGCTTAACCATCGATGCTGAGTCCGATGGAGACATGAAAAGGTAAGTATATCGGAGATGGTGAACTCTGGAGTGCTTGGGTAGCTGAGGATATCCGGAGCCTGTGAGAGGAATCCTGGGCTGAGCACCGCAGACTGGTAACACACTGAGATGGAGATAGTGAAAGTCTCTGGCAGCAAGTAAGTAACCAGGAAAGGCAGGTACAGCAGGACACAGGTAAACGGATCTCTGGAGCAAGCTTGAAGCCTTGAGAGCAATGCTGGAGAACTTGCAGGAGAATTGACAAGTTGTTCAAGGCAATGAGGACTCTGGGAAGCCTGCTTATATCCCCCCAGAAGGATGCTGATTGGTTGCTGCCGGCAGCAGCAGCAGCATGCACAGAACCAGGAGGTAATTACCTGGATACCTGGATCATGTGACTCTGGATCATGTGACTCTGGATCATGTGACTCTGGATCATGTGACTCTGGATCATGTGACTGGATCATGTGACTCTGCCAGAGTCAGTGGAAATCATGCTAGTAACTACTGAAAGCACCAGTGGCTGATCTGCAGCACAGAATACACCAGCGTACCGGTAAGTGGCGTGTGCGAGCAGTGCGTGAACTGTGGTTCCTGACAGTACCCCTCCCTTTTAGGGTGGACACCGAACACCCACGAGGCTTGGAAGGATTGTCCCTGTGGAAGGCTGAGATCAGACGAGGAGCGTGAACATCAGAGGCATTAACCCAGCTTCTCTCTTCTGGGCCATAGCCGTTCCAATCGATAAGATACTGGATATGCCCATACCTCTGGCGAGAATCCACAATTTTATTGACCTCGAACTCAACTCCTCGACGGGTGTAGACTCTGGGGGACTCAGTAGAAGATTTTTGGAAGCGGTTAAGAATGAGGCCGCAGCAAAGAGATGTGGAAAGAATTAGGTATTCTCAGGTAGGCTGGTAGTTTTAACTTGTATGCCACAGGATTGATCATTTGTTCGACGGAGTATGGGCCTATGAATCGAGGGGCAAACTTCATGGAAGGAACCCTTAAACGTAGATTCCAAGTGGAGAGCCAAACTTTGTCTCCAGGTTTCAGCAGAGGAACAGCTCGCCGTTTGCGATCAGCAAAGATTTTATATCGCTTGGAAGCTTTCTTGAGCGAGACATGGACATTTTTCCAAACTAGAGAGAAGTGCTTGAGTGTAGAAGATGCAGCTGGCACTTCTAAAGCTGGTAGGGCCTCGAAGTTAGGTGGACGCGGATGTTGACCGTACACAATATAGAATGGTGAATAACCCGTAGCCGTATGGTACCTGAAATTATGAGCGAACTCTGCCCAAGGAAGTAGACTAACCCAGTTATCCTGTGAAGAGGAAATGTATAGCCTGAGGAATGCTTCAAGGTCCTGGTTGACCCTCTCCGTTTGCCCATTGGACTGGGGGTGGTACGCTGTGGAGAAATTTAACTTCACTTGTAAGGCAGAACAAAGGGATTTCCAGAAGCGGGCTACGAATTGTACACCACGGTCAGAGACAATTTCTGTAGGAAGTCCATGAATCTTGAAAATATGCTGTATGAATATTTGGGCGAGCTTGGGAGCCGAAGGTAGACCAGTGAGTGGTATAAAGTGTGCCATCTTTGAAAATCGATCCACCACTACCCAGATGGTATTACACTCTTGGGACTTTGGGAGCTCTGAGATGAAGTCCATGGATAAGTGTGTCCATGGACGCGTAGGAATGGGCAATGGGAGTAGAGCACCTGCAGGAGCTTGGCGATGTACTTTATGTTGGGCACATGTGGAACAAGAGGCCACAAAATCTTGGACGTCTTTCCTAATTTTGGGCCACCAGTAAGAGCGACAAACAAGTTCAAGTGTCTTGAGAACCCCAGGATGACCAGAAAATGGTGAGGCATGAGCCCAGGATAGTAACTTCGGCCGAAGTTCAGGCGACACATATATTTTCCCTGGAGGTGGCACAGGAGACACGTGAGTGGTGGCAAAGGCAGTGGGACTGATGATGGGACGCTGGTCATGAGGCTGAACATCTTCCTCCATGGACCGTGATAACGCATCCGCCTTTACATTCTGGGAGCCTGGATGATACAAGATCTTGAAATCAAAACGCGAGAAGAATAATGACCAGCGGGCTTGGCGAGGATTCAGGCACTGGGCCGCTTGGAGGTAGAGCAAGTTCTTGTGGTCTGTAAAAATGGTTACGGTGAATTTGGCACCCTCTAACAAGTACCTCCACTCTTCCAATGCCAACTTGATCGCTAACAACTCTTGATCGCCAATGGAGTAGTTTTTCTTTGCAGGAAGGAATTTTCGTGAGAAAAACCCGC
Organism: Pseudophryne corroboree; assembly: GCF_028390025.1. Classification (NCBI taxonomy): domain Eukaryota; kingdom Metazoa; phylum Chordata; class Amphibia; order Anura; family Myobatrachidae; genus Pseudophryne; species Pseudophryne corroboree. Next base: position 485,739,350 of record NC_086448.1, read on the forward strand.
ATAGATGTTGCTTCCCATCTTCCGCGGTCTGGGATAGCACTGCGCCAATACCCACATTAGAGGCATCAACCTCAAGGGAAAAGGGCTTATCAGGGTCTGGTTGCTGGAGAATAGGTGCCGAGATGAAGGCTTGTTTTAGCAGATGGAATGAGGACAAGGCTTCTTCAGACCAGGCGGCGGGATTTGCTCCTTTTTTGGTCAGGGCTGTAATTGGAGAGATGAGCGTGGAGAATCCCCTGATAAATTTTCTGTAATAATTGGCAAAGCCAATGAAGCGCTGGACAGCCTTTAGCGTAGTTGGTTGGGACCAACCGTTGATGGCCTCAAGTTTTTCGGGATCCATCTGTAATTTTGAGCCGGAGATAATGTACCCCAAGAAAAGTATAGAGGGTACTTCAAAGGTACACTTGGAGAGTTTACCGTATAATTTATTTGCACGTAAACGGGACAGGACTTCTTTCACCTGACTGCGATGGGTTTGGAGATCTTGGGAAAATATCAGGATGTCGTCGAGATATACTACGAGGAACTTGTATAATACATCTCTGAATATATCATTCACAAACTCTTGAAAAACTGCAGGAGCGTTACTTAATCCGAAGGGCATTACAAGGTACTCGTAATGCCCATCTCTGGTGTTGAAAGCTGTCTTCCATTCATCGCCCTCACGGATTCTGATTAAGTTATATGCTCCTCTGAGGTCCAGTTTGGTGAAGACCTTTGCTCCCTTGACACGATCGAACAGCTCAGTTATGAGAGGAAGAGGATAACTGTTTTTGACTGTTATGTTGTTTAAGCCTCTGTAATCAATGCAGGGACGCAGGCCTCCATCTTTCTTTTTCACAAAGAAGAAACCCGCTCCAGCGGGAGAGGAGGAAGGGCGGATGAAACCTTTTTGCAGATTTTCCTGAATGTAATCGGACATTGCTTTAGTCTCGGGTACAGAGAGTGGGTATGTGCGCCCCTTAGGAGGGGACTTTCCGGGAAGAAGGTCAATGGGGCAATCCCATTTACGATGAGGAGGTAACACATCAGCAGCCTGTTCACTGAATATATCACAAAATTCTTCATATGCTGTGGGTAGGCCAGGCAAGGGCTTAATCTTAGTAGACCGGATAGGAGTTACTTCACTGGTGCAATGCTTCTGGCAATAATCACTCCATTCCTCTATCTGAAGTGAGGCCCAATTGATGCGAGGATTGTGGAGTCGTAACCACGGCAACCCTAGCACAATGTCGTAAGAAGATTTAGGAATGATGAGAAACTTAATGCGTTCCTGATGAAGAATCCCCACTTGGATGGTAACAGAAGCTGTCTGATGTGTGATATCACTGCCAAGAATTTTATTACCATCGACTGCAGTCAGATAGAGGTGCGGAGACAATGACGAGACTGAAATATTACTTTTTTTTACAAGATCTGAGGTAATGAAGTTCCCTGCTGCCCCAGAGTCCGCCAGGGCAGGGACGTGATAGGAACCTGCTGGAGTCACAAGGGTAACTGGAAGTACTAAGTCAGGAGAAGGAGGAGACTTTATTAAACGGCCTAACCTGACTCCCCCGTTGCAGGTTAGGGCTTGGTGTTTTCCCGGACGCTCAGGACAGAACCCGATATAGTGACCGGAAGCGGCACAATACAAACACAATTTCTCTTTTTGCCTCCTAGATCGTTCTTCCGGTGAGAGCCTAGATCTACCTGCTTGCTTAGGTTCTTCTGTACTAGCAGTCACTGGACGATGCAGAGGCGTGGAAGAAACTCTGGAGAAAACTTTTTCCTGCCGCTCTAGACCTCTCTCTCTGAGACGTAGGTCTATTTTGACACACAGGGAGATCAAATCTTCTAACTGAACTGGAAGATCACGGGTAGCCAACTCGTCCTTAATGCGCTCCGAAACTCCTAGCCAGAAAGCAGCAGTTAGTGCTTCATTGTTCCACTTTAATTCGGAAGCCAAGGTCTGGAATTGGACTACAAATTGTCCCATGGGACGGGATCCTTGTTTAATACGGAGTATCTCTGTAGAGGTGGACGCTGCTCGACCTGGCTCGTCGAACATGCGTCTGAATGCGGAAACAAATTTGACGTAATCAGTGAGTAAAGGGTCAGACCTTTCCCACAGCGGTGATACCCAACTTAAAGCTGAACCAGTTAGCAGGGAGACAATGTAAGCTATCTTGGTCCTAGCAGAAGGGAAATTCTGTGGTTGTAGTTCAAATTGGATATCACATTGAATGAGAAATCCTCTACAGAGCTTGGGGTTGCCAGCATATTTATTAGGAGCGGGAAGCTGTAAGTGAGAGACAGACACAGAAGAATGAGCAGCTGGTGGAGTGGACACTACAGGGGCAGGTGACCTGAGTGACTGCTGGAGAACATCCAAGTGAGTGGACACTTCCTGTAGGTAGGTAGTGACTTGCTGCTGCGTTGCTTCCTGTGTCTCTATTCGTGAAATAACATCCTGAAGAGCCGCTGGGCTCACACTGTGGTCATGTGCCGAGTCCATCGGCCTTGAACAATCTGTCAGGGGCTGGTCTGATTGTGTTCCCGGTAATGACCTGGGTGAGCCAGTGGAGGGCGCAGGGAGGCAGAAGTTAGGTGGCTTGAGAGATGGACAAGTCATATGCTGGAGCACTCCGGAAGTTTACACATTGAGCACAGAGAATTGGCCAGACCTGAAGCAGAGGCGCGGAGTCTAACTCGCCAGGGGTTTTCGCCAGTGACCCCCGCCAGGGGATATGGTCTTCGCTGTGCCTGATGGGCAGGTCGCGGCCCTCTGCTCAGGTTCCTCTGTGGAGGCTGTGAGACACTCGGGTATACAGGGATGCTTAATACCGGATTATACTGAAGTGCTTAACCATCGATGGTGAGTCCGATGGTGACATGAAAAGGTAAGTATATCGGAGATGGTGAACTCTGGAGTGCTTGGGTAGCTGAGGATATCCGGAGCCTGTGAGAGGAATCCTGGGCTGAGCACCGCAGACTGGTAACACACTGAGATGGAGATAGTGAAAGTCTCTGGCAGCAAGTAAGTAACCAGGAAAGGCAGGTACAGCAGGACACAGGTAAACGGATCTCTGGAGCAAGCTTGAAGCCTTGAGAGCGATGCTGGAGAACTTGCAGGAGAATTGACAAGTTGTTCAAGGCAATGAGGACTCTGGGAAGCCTGCTTATATCCCCCCAGAAGGATGCTGATTGGTTGCTGCCGGCAGCAGCAGCAGCATGCACAGAACCAGGAAGTAATTACCTGTATACCTGGATCATGTGACTCTGGATCATGTGACTCTGGATCATGTGACTGGATCATGTGACTCTACCAGAGTCAGTGGAAATCATGCTAGTAACTACTGAAAGCACCAGTGGCTGATCTGCGGCACAGAATACACCAGCGTACCGGTAAGTGGCGTGTGCGAGCAGTGCGTGAACTGTGGTTCCTGACATGGGCACAGAGGTTAGCATTGCTTCCTCTCACAGTCCTACTTATAGTATGAAATGATTATCAACTGTAGATTGGTAAACTCCACTAGGTCAGGGGCTCAATAACAAAAAAATTCACTGCACAGTCCTGCTTAGTAATGTACCAAACCCATCCGAACTCAACTTGTCCCATTCGGGGCTGCTGTGGGGGCTCAGGAGGGGCTGCTAAAACATCTAAAGGGCTGCTTTATTTAAAAAAAATATTAATAAAATAAACAAGACACACAGGTATGCTCACATGCGTGTAACTGGGACACACAGGTATGCTCACATGTGTGTAACTGAGAGCTGTGAAAAATGAATATAAGTCATATGCCACAAAATATGTAAATAAAAATGCAATAATAGAATGGAAAAAAAGAAACCCACAAGATTTTCACAAAATAAGTCTCCAGACTCCATGGAGGGGAAAATATCCAATGTTGATCCTATGGTATACACCAGTTTATTTGCATTCCAGCATTAAATCCGAGATTATCATAATCTCTGAAATAGAGAAGGGGATACAAATTCTGAGGCTTTGGCCCCTAGTTTTTCAGTTTGTCCAGTAATGTGGTAATTATATATTTGCTTGGTTGAAGATCTTTCCGTTCCACACCAATATAGGAGTTGAGGTGAAAGCCTGTGTGTTGTTCCTGATTGCATGTGCCTCTCTAATTTTTAATCACCTTCTTGACACTGTCCTCTTCCTCTTTCCTCTTCTCATAATGTGAAAAGTCATCAAAGAAGGAGGTGGTATGTTTGTTTGCTATGATTTGGAGAACTTGGCGAGCTTTTTCCAAGGGGACCACCTGTCGCTGAAATGATGGGTTTATTATACTGTGCATGTCTTGTTTATACAACATAAGGGTGGGAGGAAGAGCCCAAGGACAATTCCATCTTGCATCTCTTTTTTTCGTTGCATTATGTACTCTTTGGGGCCTAGTTTTTAAAACTGCCATCCTGGCTGCCACTGCAGTGCCACTCCTAGATGAGCCACGTGTTTGTGCCGCCCCCTTGTGTTGCTTAGCTTAGTCATCCAGCTACCTCGGTGCAACCTTTTGGCCTAAAAACAATATTGTGAGGTGTTCAGAATAGACTGAAAATGAGTGGAAATGATTGTTATTGAGGTTAATAACACCGTAAGATCAAAAATACCCTCAAATTCTGTAATTTTAGCTGTTTTATGTTTTGTGTTGTTTTAAATCCAGATCCAAAACCAAAACACGAAAGGGTGGTTTTGGCAATACCAATCCAGATCCAAAACATGAACTGAGATCCAGAACCAAAAGCAAACCACAAAACATGAAAAGTTTCCCCCAGCACAGCTCTAATTTTTACAAGCCTCCAGTTCTTCATATTTTGACTGAGATTTCTAAAACAGCATTACAGTAATGGTCAATGTAATGGCAACATGGTTGGGTCAAGTACAACCTGGCACACTGTAGCTGGTTATCCTACTAACACTTAGTTTGACCCATAATGTTCATATGTCAGATGAAGAATATTTAGTTATACCAGATATATTGCAAGATGTTGTGATAATAGCTTTTTTGTAAACTAGTGTTTTCTACTGGCTTTATCCTGGCACATACTTATTATACTACTGTTCTTTAACCATACAACTAGTTTATATGCCATTACAGAGCTTGAGATGTGCCCAGCTCTGTAAACTGCATTTTGTGACTGCTTATTTGTTGTAATATGTGTCCAACCTGACGTTGGCCTTTTTGTATTTGATGGCACTCAGGGCCTGATTCAGAGCACAATTAGCATGCAATGGTAATGTTCACGTAGTTGAGCGATTCTTTGTATGTGTGAAAAATCTAAAAACTTGTATGTCACATGCGATACAGCGTGTAACGGTATCAGAAATGTTGTGGAAAAGTAATGGACAGTGACTGAGTGGTGGCTAGAAATGCACGCAAAAATTCCTAGTTCAGTAGGCGTAGTTTTGGAGTGTTTTGGGAGTGCCAATGCAATTGGGGCATTTACAGGTGCACAGACACATACATAGGAGGCCATGATCAGATGGAAAAACTGCACCTGCCATAGGACTGGCACAAGTTTCTATGGTGCTACCAATGGTGGCATCTAAGGACACACCAACTGTTAGTACTGCATGCCCAGACGATGAATGTGGGCATCTCAGTCCTTACACATTTGGCTGCACAGATGTACAGCAGGGAGAGAGTCAATGGGAGCATTTGTATAAATTCACAGAGTATTGTATGTGCACTTCTGCAGTCACCTAAAAATCAGACCTTCTATGAAAAACACATATGAAAGACATTGGCCATCACAGAAAAAGCAAACATGTTGCAACCACCTTAAAAAAACAAAAACATCCAAAAAACAAAAACATTCACCTCCACGGAAAAAAAAATTATACTGACCCCCACAAACAAAAACAAAGGCATTGGCTCATTCCAAAAAAACAACAACACACAATGGCTCACATAGAAAAAACATAGAAATTGGCATCCACGGAAAAAAATTAAATGCACAAATCTAACTCTCTCTGCACATGTTATATCTGACCCCCCTGTAGTGCACATGGTTTTGCCCATTAGCTAACAAATTTGCTGCTGCGATCAGTTCTGAATTAGGCCCCATGTGCACTTCAGGGGGGACAGATATAACATGTGCTGAGAGAGTTAGATTTGGGTTGGTTATATTGTTTCTGTGCAGGGTAAATACTGGTTGCTTTATTTTTACACTACAATTTAGATTTCAGTTTGAACACACCATACCCAAATCTAACTCTCTCTGCACATGTTATATCTGCCCCCCCCCTCCCCTGCAGTGCACATGGTTTTGCCCATTTGCTAACCAATTTGCTGCTGTGATCAGGTCTGAATTAGGCCCACAGTGTGGAGCCTGGAACTTGGAGCAGCAACACGAAGCAGTATGCACTGGATAAAGAAGGAAGTTGAACAGGCCCCTTCCTGTTCCCAGGAGATCTGCTCTATACCCTTACGTAAACTGCCATTGGAGGAAGGAGACAGCTGAGGATACTAGCATTCCTATTGGTAAACAGTCCAGTGAGCTGACCAGGTAATATGGCTGCTGGAAACAATGCACAGAGAGACATAGATGCCGCACACAGGATTCTGACAATTTATCACACAGAGAAATCCCCAAACAGGTGGTTTAATCAGAAGTGAGCAACACATCACATGCTGCAGTTGAAAGCTGAGAACTGCATGCCACTATGTTGGGCTGAGAGAAAACCCTGAAACTCAGGATGTAAGCTACAGGGAACTCTTAGTGCATGTATTAAATAGTCCTGGATACTGACAGTTACATTTTGTTGTTTATATGCATGAATCATGCAACAACAGAATGGACAGAGGAACTAAGGAAACTTACTTTATATATTTACAGATGCCACTCACTTAACAACCAAGTTTCAGTCCTATGACTAGGTCAGTAAACAAATTGGATGTTAAACAAGGAGCCACATTGTGTACTTAAAACTAGAGATGAGCGGGTTCGGTTTCTCTGAATCCGAACCCGCACGAACTTCATGTTTTTTTTCACGGGTCCGAGCGACTCGGATCTTCCCGCCTTGCTCGGTTAACCCGAGCGCGCCCGAATGTCATCATGACGCTGTCGGATTCTCGCGAGACTCGGATTCTATATAAGGAGCCGCGCGTCGCCGCCATTTTCACACGTGCATTGAGATTGATAGGGAGAGGACGTGGCTGGCGTCCTCTCCGTTATAGTAGAAAAGAGTAAAGACTGAGTGACTTAGTTATAATTGTGGGGAGGATTGGGGACGGGGAGCAGCTGTTAGGGAGTACAGTGATTTAGATTAGGAGAGAGAGAGAGAGAGAGAGAGAGATTGACCTGATTTACTGGAGCTTAGGAGTACTGTAGAAGAGAGTGCAGAGTTTACTAGTGACTGACCACAGTGACCACCAGACAGTGCAGTTTTATTTAATATATCCGTTCTCTGCCTGAAAAAAACGATACACACAGTGACTCAGTCACATACCATATCTGTGTGCACTGCTCAGCCCAGTGTGCTGCATCATCTATGTATATATTATATATCTGACTGTGCTCAGCTCACACAGCTTATAATTGTGGGGGAGACTGGGGAGCACTGCAGTGCCAGTTATAGGTTATAGCAGGAGCCAGGAGTACAAGACAGTCACATACCATATCTGTGTGCACTGCTCAGCCCAGTGTGCTGCATCATCTATGTATATATTATATATCTGACTGTGCTCAGCTCACACAGCTTATAATTGTGGGGGAGACTGGGGAGCACTGCAGTGCCAGTTATAGGTTATAGCAGGAGCCAGGAGTACATATTATATTAAAATTAATTAAACAGTGCACACTTTTGCTGCAGGAGTGCCACTGCCAGTGTGACTGACCAGTGACCTGACCACACTGACCACCAGTATAGTTAGTAGTATACTATATTGTGATTGCCTGAAAAAGTTAAACACTCGTCGTGTGACTTCACTTGTGTGGTGTTTTTTTTTTTATTCTATAAAAAACTCATTCTGCTGACAGACAGTGTCCAGCAGGTCCGTCATTATATAATATATATACCTGTCCGGCTGCAGTAGTGATATATATATATTTTTTATATCATTATTTATCATCCAGTCGCAGCAGACACAGTACGGTAGTTCACGGCTGTAGCTACCTCTGTGTCGGCACTCGGCAGTCCGTCCATAATTGTATACCACCTAACCGTGGTTTTTTTTTCTTTCTTCTTTATACATACATACTACGACATCTCTTTATCAACCAGTCTATATTAGCAGCAGACACAGTACAGTACGGTAGTTCACGGCTGTGGCTACCTCTGTGTCGGCACTCGGCAGTCCGTCCATAATTGTATACCACCTAACCGTGGTTTTTTTTTCTTTCTTCTTTATACATACATACTACGACATCTCTTTATCAACCAGTCTATATTAGCAGCAGACACAGTACAGTACGGTAGTTCACGGCTGTGGCTACCTCTGTGTCGGCACTCGGCAGTCCGTCCATAATTGTATACCACCTAACCGTGGTTTTTTTTTCTTTCTTCTTTATACATACATACTACGACATCTCTTTATCAACCAGTCTATATTAGCAGCAGACACAGTACAGTACGGTAGTTCACGGCTGTGGCTACCTCTGTGTCGGCACTCGGCAGTCCGTCCATAATTGTATACCACCTAAACGTGGTTTTTTTTTCTTTCTTCTTTATACGTACATACTACGACATCTCTTTATCAACCAGTCTATATTAGCAGCAGACACAGTACAGTACGGTAGTTCACGGCTGTGGCTACCTCTGTGTCGGCACTCGGCAGTCCGTCCATAATTGTATACCACCTAACCGTGGTTTTTTTTTCTTTCTTCTTTATACATACATACTACGACATCTCTTTATCAACCAGTCTATATTAGCAGCAGACACAGTACAGTACGGTAGTTCACGGCTGTGGCTACCTCTGTGTCGGCACTCGGCAGTCCGTCCATAATTGTATACCACCTAACCGTGGGTTTTTTTTCTTTCTTCTTTATACGTACATACTACGACATCTCTTTATCAACCAGTCTATATTAGCAGCAGACACAGTACAGTACGGTAGTTCACGGCTGTGGCTACCTCTGTGTCGGCACTCGGCAGTCCGTCCATAATTGTATACCACCTACCCGTGGTTTTTTTTTCTTTCTTCTTTATACATACATACTACGACATCTCTTTATCAACCAGTCTATATTAGCAGCAGACACAGTACAGTACGGTAGTTCACGGCTGTGGCTACCTCTGTGTCGGCACTCGGCAGTCCGTCCATAATTGTATACCACCTAACCGTGGTTTTTTTTTCTTTCTTCTTTATACATACATACTACGACATCTCTTTATCAACCAGTCTATATTAGCTATATGTCTATATGTGCTGATTGGGGAGGGTTTTTTGGAAGGGACATCCTGCGTGACACTGCAGTGCCACTCCTAAATGGGCCCGGTGTTTGTGTCGGCCACTAGGGTCGCTAATCTTACTCACACAGCTACCTCATTGCGCCTCTTTTTTTCTTTGCCTCATGTGCTGATTGGGGAGGGTTTTTTGGAAGGGACATCCTGTGTGACACTGCAGTGCCACTCCTAAATGGGCCCGGTGTTTGTGTCGGCCACTAGGGTCGCTAATCTTACTCACACAGCTACCTCATTGCGCCTCTTTTTTTCTTTGCGTCATGTGCTGATTGGGGAGGGTTTTTTGGAAGGGACATCCTGCGTGACACTGCAGTGCCACTCCTAAATGGGCCCGGTGTTTGTGTCGGCCACTAGGGTCGCTAATCTTACTCACACAGCTACCTCATTGCGCCTCTTTTTTTCTTTGCGTCATGTGCTGATTGGGGAGGGTTTTTTGGAAGGGACATCCTGCGTGACACTGCAGTGCCACTCCTAAATGGGCCCGGTGTTTGTGTCGGCCACTAGGGTCGCTAATCTTACTCACACAGCTACCTCATTGCGCCTCTTTTTTTCTTTGCGTCATGTGCTGATTGGGGAGGGTTTTTTGGAAGGGACATCCTGCGTGACACTGCAGTGCCACTCCTAAATGGGCCCGGTGTTTGTGTCGGCCACTAGGGTCGCTTATCTTACTCACACAGTCAGCTACCTCATTGCGCCTCTTTTTTTCTTTGCGTCATGTGCTGTTTGGGGAGGGTTTTTTGGAAGGGACATCCCGCGAGACACTGCAGTGCCACTCCTAAATGGGCCCGGTGTTTGTGTCGGCCACTAGGGTCGCTTATCTTACTCACACAGCTACCTCATTGCGCCTCTTTTTTTCTTTGCGTCATGTGCTGATTGGGGAGGGTTTTTTGGAAGGGACATCCTGCGTGACACTGCAGTGCCACTCCTAGATGGGCCAGGTGTTTGTGTCGGCCACTAGGGTCGCTTAGCTTAGTCATCCAGCGACCTCGGTGCAAATTTTAGGACTAAAAATAATATTGTGAGGTGTGACGTATTCAGAATAGACTGAAAATGAGTGGAAATTATGGTTTTTGAGGTTAATAATAATATGGGATCAAAATGACCCCCAAATTCTATGATTTAAGCTGTTTTTTAGGGTTTTTTGAAAAAAACACCCGAATCCAAAACACACCCGAATCCGACAAAAAAAATTCGGTGAGGTTTTGCCAAAACGCGGTCGAACCCAAAACACGGCCGCGGAACCGAACCCAAAACCAAAACACAAAACCCGAAAAATTTCAGGCGCTCATCTCTACTTAAAACAGGTAATCAGAGGTCTAAAGTAAACTCTAACTTGATAACTTTGTTTACTTTACATACATCTACAGTATTACAGAACATAAAAATACAGAACAGAAAATTATAAAAATGATGTACAGTGCCAGATAGCTGTATGACTAAGCTAAGCAACAGAAGTTGGTGGCACAAACACCTGTCACATCTAGGAGTGGCACTGCAGTGGCAGACAGGATAGAAGTTTTATAGACTATGCCCAAAATATGCTCTAAAGAGCACATAATGCAAATAAATAAGGTGCAAGATGGAATTGTCCCACCCACCCTTATGTTGTATATAAATTAAACAGGACATGCAAAGTTTAATAAACAAATCATTTCAGTGACAGGGACTGTCAATTGTGGCTGAAATTATTGGTTTGTTTGGGCTCCACAAAACAAGCTGACAATGGGCAGGACTTGGGAGGATGGACCATGGACATAAATTGGAGACAAGGAACAAGTTATTAAAAACAAGAATGTAGTATTTTGATTGATCAAAAAAAGAACACCACTGGACCAAAAAAAGAACACCCCCTAGGCCTAAATGGATGCAGCAGCAGGGAATATGGACATAAATCGGAGACATGGAACCAGTTACTAAAAAAATAAACACAAACTTCTGGCACAGGATGGCAGTTTTGTTTTATGCACTATTCACAAAAAATGCTCACAAGCACATAGTGCAAGATGTGAAATGTCCTTGGGCCATCCCACCCACCCTTATTTTGTATATTAAACAGGACATGCATAGTTTACATTCTGTTTACATTCTTATCCAAATATTCAGAATTTGTCAACAACTTGTGATGGATGCGCTGCAAGTGGCGTAACAAGGAGGAAGTTTCTAGTTACAACGACTTTACAAAGACTACAGATGATACAGTGATTTTCCGGGATTGGTAAGAAATATTTCCACACATAAGAAGTGTATCTTTTTGTCTTTTGCCCAGGCATGAAGACAATGGGCTTGTTTTTCATACCATGGGCTACAACAGAGCATGTGAAAATGGCAGAAGGAGCCTCCTCTTCTGATACAGTATGGTTAGACATGGCAACTGTGGACCCACTGTGACTCTCCTTGGGAATTCGTGATATTTTTGAAGGCACACTTGGTTCCTGTGCCTTTACAAGATTCCTTTTTCTCCAACAGGGTCCACAGGTTATCCACAGGATAATATTGGGATATGATGGAGTGACAGCGGATTGGCACCAAACGATCACAAGCTTTCTGGCCTCCCAGGATGCAATGGGCTCGTCCATATATTCATTAGAGATGAGCGGATTCGGTTTTACTCGGTTCTCAAAACGGCATCTTATTGGCTCACGGATGTCACGTGTTTTGGATAGCCAATAAGATGCCGTTTTGAGAACCGAGTAAAACCGAATCCGCTCATCTCTAATATTCATGCCCACTGGCTCAGTCAAATCAGGTTTTTGTTTGGTGCGGCAGAAGCCAGACCATGGTCACAGGGATGCTGTGTTTAGCAGCCCTAAGCTTTATTATTTTATTTTTATAGTCTTACTACACTGTTTTGAGTGATCTTTCCTAACAGCGTCTTACACGCATATCGTAAAGAGTCGCTCCAACAACTCTCCGCCGGGTCGCAACAATGCTTACCCATGGTACAAGTGCTGTCTCGACAAGCGTCTGTGTCGGATATACTAGCAGGTCCAGCAGACGTTACCAGGCTGTGGCCGGAGCATGGGGAGAAGGTAAGGCATTGGTTCCGCTTAGTAGGGGAATACGGACACAGCCGCACTGGTTTGGGAGGAGACTACCAAACAGTAGCTGGCGCGCCGCCGCCATGGGTGCTCCAGCACTAGGCTTTAGGGACCAATAGGCACCAGGAATAGTTTGAGGCTGTGATCCCTAAGGTTGTCAGCAGTGGGGAGTCAGACCTCTCCTGGTCGCCCCTCCCCCCAGTTCGTGACCAGTTTTCGTGCGTCTCCCACCATAAACTGAGTACCTCACTTCCGTCTCAGACGCTACCCTGAGGGGTCTTGGTCGCAGCATAGGCCGCTGAGTCTGAGTACACTATGGTTACTGCTAAGAGTCCGGGGCGCAGACAGGTGCGTCTGCATGCACTAGCGTTCACTGACCGTCTGTGTCTACAAAAAAATACCGGAGCGACATTGTACACTAGTAGCGTCTAAATCCACTCAGCGTTCGCTAACATATTGATCGATTCTGGAAGTGTGGGGAGTCTCCCTGTATCCCACTCTACGGAGTAAGGGTTATACAGCACTAAAATTCTATCTACTTTTGTTAGTTTGAATAGTTAACTTTAGTGCCTATTGCATATGAGTTTGTGTACATTACTGTGTGTCACGATCCGGGTATCTGGACGCCATTACTTGCCTTTTAGATGCCTTCTGAGGCTGGCTCAGCGTTCCAAGGCCGGATCTCATCTGTGTTCCTGATGTCCACACTCTGCATATCCCTCCTGTCACTCTGAGACGCTGTCAGCGGCGCCATGTTTGAATCTAGCATGGCGTCTCCCGTCCTCCGCGGCCTCCGCCGCCGCTCCTGTGTTACAGTATGCAGGTTGTCAGAGTGGTGCCCCATGCCTGCCGCGGCCTCCGCCTGTCATCCATGTGTCTCAGTGTGCAGTTGTCAGTTTGGCGTCTCCTGTCCTCCGCGGCCGGCGCCGCCATTGCTGTTATGGTTCCACATGGTTTTCCAAACCAGCTTTCCCTCCAAGTACTAACATGGGCGCAGCCATGTTTGTTTCAGTCACATGTTTAGTCTCCACCAATCCGTTGCACAGTGAACCTGCATGATTGGCCAGCCAATGCCTGCCCCGCAGCAGGTATAAGTATCCTGTGCCTGAACCAGGAAATGGTCAGTGCTTTGTATGTCAAACCTTGTTCCAGTGTCTCTCTCCTGTGGTTGTTTCTCCAGGTTCCAGCTCCTGTCTCCAGCATCCACTACGAGACCCGCACCTGCCTTCCATCTTGCGGTGCAGCCAGACTCTACAGCCCTCCGTGGCTATTCCAGCTTCCAGCTACTACCCATCTGCTTCCAGCGGTCAGCTTTCAGCAGTATTCACTTTCTTCAAAGTGCCGGTGTTACTCCAGTGGATCCCTACTTACCAGCAGTATCCACTACCACTGGTAACCTCTTCACTACTCTCCTGTTTCCACGCTCCCTAGCATCTTACAGCATCTACTCCGTGTCTTCATCACCTGTCTGGTTCCATCCAGCATCCACTCCATGTCTTCATCACCTGTCTGGTTCCATCCAGCATCCATTCCGTGTCTTCATCACCTTTCTGGTTCCATCCAGCATCCACTCTGTATCTTCATCACCTGTCTGGTTCCATCCAGCATCCACTCCGTGTCTTCATCACCTGGCTGATTCCATTCAGCATCCACTCCGTGTCTCTACCACCTGGCTGGTTCCATCCAGTACCTACAACAGTCTGTTCAAGTTACCAACTACATCTATACCTCCACTGGCGTGTTCCTCGGCTATCTTCACTACTACAGCCAGGCCTGGTAAGGTTAATCCATCAAGGGACTTTAACATCCATTCCTCAACCTACCAGTGCTCTGTGATACCTCTCATGGTTATAAGTGATCCAGGAACTGTATTATATGCCACTTGCTTTTATCAACTGTGAATACTGTTGTTTATACACGGAGTCTGTTAATAAAACCTTTTATTGACTTTTAACCTGGTTGTCATGGTCACACCTTTGGGTAATCTTTTACACTTACATGTCCAGGGGTCTGATTAAACCTTCCAGGTTTAATTTCGTTCCAGCCCCTACAACTGAGGCTTCCTCCTGTCAGCCAAAACCCTCAGTTGTGACAGTAAGCACTGACCATATGAATCCAGTCGGAGACCAGGATCAAGCGGCCAGGCCGATGCAAGAACTCGCAGCCAGATTTGAACATCAGGAGGCTGCACAAGGCCACATCATCCGCTGTCTCAAGGATCTCTCTACCCAACTGGATGGGATTCAAACGACCCTCCGTGGACCTGGCATGTCCGGTGCGTCCACAACAGTGACACCAGCTGTAACCCCACCCACCTTACCCATTTCTACTCCACGTCTTCATCTTCCAACGCCAGCAAAATTTGACGGATCTCCAAGATTCTGCAGGGGATTTCTCAACCAGTGTGAAATCCATTTTGAGCTACAACCTGGCAATTTCCCCAGTGACCGTACTAAAATTGCCTATATTATTTCTCTTCTCAGTTGCTCAGCCCTTGACTGGGCATCACCTCTATGGGAGAAGTCTGATACCCTGTTGTCTTCCTATACTGATTTTATAGCTACATTCAGGCGCATCTTCGACGAGCCAGGCCGGGTAACCTCTGCTTCATCTGAGATTCTCCGTTTACGCCAGGGAACACGTGCTGTGGGACAGTATCTCATACAGTTCAAAATCCTGGCATCCAAACTGGCATGGAACGACGAGGCCCTGTATGCTGCATTCTGGCATGGCTTATCAGAACGCATTAAGGATGAATTAGCTACTAGAGACTTGCCTTCTAAGTTGGATTAGCTTATTTCACTATGCACAAAGGTTGATCTTCGTTTTAGAGAAAGAGCAACTGAGCGAGGAAGATCATCTTTTCCAAAGTCTTCTACTCCTCCTCCTCGTCAACCGTCTCCATCCAAAGATGAGCCCATGCAAATTGGCCGTTCCCGTCTATCTCCCGCTGAGCGCCGAAGACGTCTTTCTGAGTCTCTCTGTCTCTATTGTGCAGCTCCGTCTCACACTATCAATGCCTGTCCCAAACGTCCGGGAAACTCCAAATCCTAGCTCGCCAAGGAGAGGGCCGGCTAGGAGTAATGATCTCCTCTTCATCTCCTCATGATTGTAATCTCCCAGTCTCGCTTCAAATTGCTCAACGTTATAGGAACGTCATTGCCCTCCTTGATTCCGGAGCAGCTGGGAATTTCATAACCGAAGCTTATGTTAGACGGTGGTCCCTATCCACCGAGAGACTTCCTACGTCTATTTCCTTGACTGCCGTGGATGACAGTAAGATTTTTGACGCAGTTATTTCTTTAAGGACTCTACCAGTTTGTCTGAGAGTAGGAGTTCTTCATTCAGAATTCATTTCCTTTTTAGTGATTCCAAGAGCCACACATCTAGTGGCTTTGGGCCTTCCATGGCTCCGTCTTCACAATCCATCGATTGACTGGACGACTACGCAGATACTAGCATGGGGTCCCTCCTGTGCTGAGACCTGTTTTTTCAAAGTGATTCCTGTTTGTTCTTCCTCCCCCAGGTTGTCTGATGTTCCACCTCCTCCATATCAAGACTACACAGATGTGTTCAGTAAAGCCTCCGCTGATATCCTTCCTCCTCATAGAGAATGGGACTGTCCAATTGATCTCATCCCAGGGAAGGTTCCACCTCGAGGCCGAACTTATCCGTTGTCCCTTCCAGAGACGCATTCCATGGAGGAGTACATCAAAGAGAACCTGGCGAAGGGTTTCATTCGACCTTCCTCTTCTCCAGCTGGCGCAGGCTTCTTTTTCATTAAAAAGAAGGACGGTAGCCTGCGGCCGTGCATCGACTACAGAGGTTTGAACGACATTACCGTTAAGAACCGTTATCCTTTACCCTTGATTACAGAGCTCTTCGATAGAGTTAGCGGAGCAACCATCTTTACAAAGTTGGATTTGAGGGGTGCCTACAATCTCATCCGGATCCGTGAGGGTGACGAGTGGAAGACCGCCTTTAACACCCGGGATGGACACTATGAGTACCTCGTCATGCCCTTCGGATTGAGCAACGCTCCAGCTGTCTTCCAGCATTTCGTAAATGAAATCTTCAGAGACATCCTGTACCACCATGTCGTAGTTTATCTAGATGATATCCTTATCTTTGCCAATAATCTAGAGGAACATCGCTTCTGGGTAAAGGAGGTTCTGTCCAGTCTCTGTGTCAATCATCTCTATTGCAAATTAGAGAAATGTGTTTTTGAAGTCAAATCCATTCCGTTTCTAGATTACATTGTGTCCGGTTCTGGACTAGAGATGGATCCTGAGAAACTACAAGCATTTCAGAATTGGCAGATTCCCCTAACCCTCAAAGGGGTCCAGAGGTTCTTAGGGTTCGCCAATTATTACAGAAAGTTTATACGAGACTTTTCCACCATTGTGGCGCCTATCACTGCTTTTACCAAGAAGGGTGCTAACCCGTCCAAGTGGTCTGAAGAAGCTACGCAAGCTTTTTATCTATTAAAGCAACGCTTCATCTCTGCACCAGTTCTGAAACAGCCTGACATCGACTCTCCTTTCATCCTTGAGGTAGATGCCTCCTCCGTTGGAGTAGGAGCGGTGTTATCCCAGAGGGCTAAAGATGGTCATCTACATCCTTGCAGTTTCTTCTCCCGGAAGTTCTCCCCAGCTGAGCGCAACTATGCCATTGGCGACCAGAAGTTGCTAGCCATCAAGCTCGCTCTGGAAGAATGGAGATATCTGTTAGAGGGAGCTTCTCATTCAGTCACTATCCTTACCAACCACAAAAATCTTTTATATTTGAAAGGCGCACAATGTCTTAACCCTCGTCAAGCCAGATGGGCACTTTTCTTTTCCAGGTTCGACTTTAAACTCCAGTTCTGTCCGGGTTCTCAGAATCGCAAGGCCGATGCCCTTTCCCGCTCATGGGAGCAAGAAAATGAGTCAGAGTCTTCGGACAAGCATCCTATCATTAATCCATTGGCATTCCCCACGGTAGGGATGGACTCTACGCCTCCACCAGGGAAAAGTTTTGTGAAGCTGGTGTTAAGGAAGAAGCTCATGCATTGGGCCCACGCTTCCCGTTTTGCCGGTCATACAGGCATCCAGAAAACCCTGGAGTTTATCTCTAGGTCCTATTGGTGGCCAACTCTGAAGAAGGACGTCATGGAATTTATTGCCTCCTGCCCAAAGTGTGCCCAACACAAAGTCTCCCGCCAGTCGCCTGCTGGGCAACTGGTTCCATTATCTGTTCCCCGTCGACCGTGGACCCATTTGTCGATGGACTTCGTTACAGATCTGCCCATGTGCAACAAGTTTAATACCATCTGGGTGGTAGTTGACCGGTTCACCAAGATGGCACATTTCATACCTCTCACCGGTCTCCCGTCAGCTTCCAAGCTGGCTCAAGTGTTCTTTCAAGAGATCTTCCGACTCCACGGTCTTCCTGAAGAGATCATCTCCGATCGTGGTGTACAATTTGTAGCCAAGTTTTGGCGAAGTTTATGTCAAGCCCTCCAAGTCAAGTTAAAGTTTTCCACGGCTTTTCATCCTCAGACCAATGGTCAAACCGAGAGGGTGAATCAGGACTTGGAGGCCTTCCTCCGCATTTATGTGTCTTCCTCTCAAGATGACTGGGTTCAACTCCTTCCTTGGGCCGAGTTCAGCCACAACAATCAATACCATTCCTCATCTTCTTCAACACCATTCTTCATCAACTATGGATTCCACCCTAAAGTTCCAGAATTCCAACCGCTTCCTGCAACTTCAGTTCCAGCAGTGGATGTCACCTTGCGTCAGTTTTCTTTCAACTGGAAGAGTGTGCGAGCAGCCCTGCTCAAAGCCTCTTTCAGGTACAAGATGTTTGCTGATAGGAAGCGTAGAGCAGTCCCTGCTCTCAAGGTGGGTGATCGTGTGTGGTTGTCCACGAAGAATTTGAGGTTGAGAGTTCACAGCATGAAATTTGCACCTCGTTACATCGGTCCTTTCAAAATTGAACAAGTCATCAATCCTGTTGCCTACAAACTCCAGTTACCTCCCTTCCTAAAGACACCCAGGACATTCCATGTTTCCCTGTTGAAACCATTGATCCTGAATCGGTTTCATTCTGCACTTCCTCCAGCTCTGAAAGTCCAAACTCAACGTGGAGTTGAGTATAGAGTGGCAAAGATTCTGGACTCACGTTTCCGTTACGGTCAATTGCAATATCTTATTGATTGGAAGGGCTATGGTCCTGAAGAACGCTCTTGGACCAATACTTCGGATGTCCATGCTCCTGCCTTGGTCCGGAATTTCCACTCTAAGTTTCCTCAAAAGCCGAAGAAGTGTCCTGGGGCCACTCCTAAAGGGGGGGTGCTGTCACGATCCGGGTATCTGGACGCCATTACTTGCCATTTAGATGCCTTCTGAGGCTGGCTCAGCGTTCCAAGGCCGGATCTCATCTGTGTTCCTGATGTCCACACCCTGCATATCCCTCCTGTCACTCTGAGACGCTGTCAGCGGCGCCATGTTTGAATCTAGCATGGCGTCTCCCGTCCTCCGCGGCCTCCGCCGCCGCTCCTGTGTTACAGTATGCAGGTTGTCAGAGTGGTGCCCCATGCCTGCCGCGGCCTCCGCCTGTCATCCATGTGTCTCAGTGTGCAGTTGTCAGTTTGGCGTCTCCTGTCCTCCGCGGCCGGCGCCGCCATTGCTGTTATGGTTCCACATGGTTTTCCAAACCAGCTTTCCCTCCAAGTACTAACATGGGCGCAGCCATGTTTGTTTCAGTCACATGTTTAGTCTCCACCAATCCGTTGCACAGTGAACCTGCATGATTGGCCAGCCAATGCCTGCCCTGCAGCAGGTATAAGTATCCTGTGCCTGAACCAGGAAATGGTCAGTGCTTTGTATGTCAAACCTTGTTCCAGTGTCTCTCTCCTGTGGTTGTTTCTCCAGGTTCCAGCTCCTGTCTTCAGCATCCACTACGAGACCCACACCTGCCTTCCATCCTGCGGTGCAGCCTGATTCTACAGCACTCCTTGGCTATTCCAGCTTCCAGCTACTACCCATCTGCTTCCAGCGGTCAGCTTTCAGCAGTATTCACTTTCTTCAAAGTGCCGGTGTTACTCCAGCGGATCCCTACTTACCAGCAGTATCCACTACCACCGGTAACCTCTTCACTACTCTCCTGTTTCCACGCTCCCTAGCATCTTACAGTATCTACTCCGTGTCTTCATCACCTGTCTGGTTCCATCCAGCATCCACTCCGTGTCTTCATCACCTGTCTGGTTCCATCCAGCATCCACTCCGTGTCTTCATCACCTGGCTGATTCCATTCAGCATCCATTCCGTGTCTCTACCACCTGGCTGGTTCCATCCAGTACCTACAACAGTCTGTTCAAGTTACCAACTACATCTATACCTCCACTGGCGTGTTCCTCGGCTATCTTCACTACTACAGCCAGGCCTGGTAAGGTTAATCCATCAAGGGACTTTAACATCCATTCCTCAACCTACCAGTGCTCTGTGATACCTCTCATGGTTATAAGTGATCCAGGAACTGTATTATATGCCACTTGCTTTTATCAACTGTGAATACTGTTGTTTATACACGGAGTCTGTTAATAAAACCTTTTATTGACTTTTAACCTGGTTGTCATGGTCACACCTTCGGGTAATCTTTTACACTTACATGTCCAGGGGTCTGATTAAACCTTCCAGGTTTAATTTCGTTCCAGCCCCTACAACTGAGGCTTCCTCCTGTCAGCCAAAACCCTCAGTTGTGACACTGTGGTTTTCTTCACAATGCGTCTGAATATGTTAAATAACTGTATAGAACAGAATTCAGTAAATGTACTCCTACATACTTGAAATGTGTTCGTAGTTGATAATATGCTCATATGACTAATATATAACATGTGACTGACTGCTAGTGTGATTGCTGACTTTATATATGTTTGTCAGTGGTTTCTTCTGAGCCTCAATGCTGGTGCTTGGGTTGGGGTTTGATTGATATCACTTTTATTCATGTAAAGTGAATACAGTCACAGATTGTGTAGTATACAGTGAAAAACTGATTATTTATCATGTCTAAGAGTGGCAAAGGTGACGAGGTTACATTAACAGTAACACCAACACTCATAACATGTTTATCCTGCAAGGTGGGGTTATCAACTCAGCATTTGGCACATGATCAGTTATGTGCAAATTGTTTTGCGTTTCAGCAGATTGCAAGGCAGATCCCGGTTCAATGACAAATAGATACACATTGGGATATGTTTGCATAAACCTTATCCAGTATAGCTGATAGGTTGGTCACTACAGCCTCAACCTCAGGAATAGGGTACACTATAAACCCATACATGCAGCTCCAATCTTATGGTATAGCCCCTACAGCTCCTACAAATCAACAAGCTGATAAACCAAGGGTAAAAATAACATCAAATTCACAGGCTACACAGGATGATACAACAGATGATGATAGCTCCATATACTCCACTTCACCATATGAGGAACAAGTAGTAGGTTTCAGCTCAGAGGATATAGCTGAGTTAATTGGAGCAATGAAGGCTATTCTGTCTCTAGAGGATTCAGCAGAGCCTATAATAAAAACTAAAGCACCTGTATTTAAATGTCCCAAAATAGTTAGGGTTGAGTTTCCAGGGTCAGAGGAGCTGACAGAAATTATGGCGGAAGCTTGGGCTACACCCAATAGGAAATATAGAATTCCAAAGAAATGGGATTCCTATTACCCTTTTCCAACTGGGGGCTGTTTAAAAAGAGAAGTGCCTCCTAAGGTAGATAAGCACGTCATTCGACTAGTGCAAAAATCTATTTTGCCTTTACCATCAACATCATTAAATGATGTCACAGACAGAAGAGTGGATGGTTTTTTGAAAACTATATTTTCCCTGTCAGGGGCAGTCATAAGGCCAGCTATGGCCTCAGCCTGGATGGCAAAAGCGGTAGTTGAATGGGTTGACGAACTGGAAAACGGGCTCTCGGCACCTACTAGGGAGCAGGAGTACCATATAGCTTATATGAAACAAGCTGCGCTATTTTTAGAAGAGGCAGCAATGGATATGGGTATTATTGCATCCAAAGCATCAGCCTTAACGGTAGCTGTTTGCAGAGCAATTTGGCTACGTTCATGGAAAGCTGATTCAGAATCCAAAAAGGTTCTGGAAGCTTTGCCTTTTGTTGGGAACATTCTTTTTGGTAAGGAATTGACAGATATTCTGGAGTCAGAAGCAGAATTCAAGAAGGTCGGGTTTCCTGCCAGTTATAACCCTAAGCCCAAGGGTTCTGGATTTTGGCCATTTCGGTGGCAAGGTAAAACAAAAGGTAAAAATGAATCTAAGCAGATCCAGTATAATAAGCCTGGTAAAGCAAGGAAGCAATGGGCCACTAGTGGTCCAGCTTCCAAACCAGAACAGAAACCATCAGCCTGATGGTGCGGGCCTCCACCTGGGGGACTCCAAGGTAGGGGGCCGACTTCTTCAGTTTGCACACATATGGCAGCAATCAACAACAGATGCTTGGGTGCAAGAAGTGGTTGTCACACGCCATAGGCGGCGTTCACCGCGCTTACCCTTGCGTACCTGCTGGTCTGTGTTGCGGCCTCCGCCTTCGGTGGTCCACGGGCTCCGACGCCTGGCTGGCACGGCCTCAGGCGGTTCCCCGGGGAAGGGGCGCCGCCATGAAAGCCAGCATCACATGGGCGGGGAGCAGGTAACGTCATCAAACTGTTCCGCCAATCCAGCGGAGGCGGGAAATTCAAAGGCAGACTCCGGGCAGCGCCTCGGCGCCTGAGTATTGTCTTTTCCCCTGAAGTGGATGCCAGTGCTTCTGTCCTCTGCGGATCTCTCTGCAGCTTACCCCAGTGTCTCCAGCATTTCCAGGTGTCAGTTGTTGCACAGCTTCCAGCGTTCCCAGCCGCTGCTGGGTTCCACTGCGCTCTAGTCACCAGTGCTTCTTGGAGTCAGTGTGGGCTGCAGGTTAAGCCTCGCTCTCAAGTTATACAAGTCCTCAGTTTCTTTAACCCTCGCTCTCAAGTTATACAAGTCCTCAGTGTCTTAAGCATCGCTCTCAAGTTATACAAGTCCTCAGTGTCTTTAACCCTCGCTCTCAAGTTATACAAGTCCTCAGTGTCTTAAGCGTCGCTCTCAAGTTATACAAGTCCTCGCGGAGCCCGAGTTTTCACCAAGCTTGATTTAAGGGGAGCTTATAATTTGATACGTATCCGACAGGGGGA
The DNA here is from genome assembly GCF_028390025.1 of Pseudophryne corroboree. Lineage (NCBI taxonomy): Eukaryota > Metazoa > Chordata > Amphibia > Anura > Myobatrachidae > Pseudophryne > Pseudophryne corroboree. The sequence goes on from NC_086448.1 coordinate 485,762,009, forward strand.
CGAATGGAAGACGGCCTTCAATACCAGGGACGGGCATTACGAGTATCTGGTAATGCCGTTTGGCCTCAGCAATGCCCCTGCCGTCTTCCAGGGATTTATTAACGAAGTCTTTCGGGATTTGCTATACCTAAGTGTAGTGGTATATTTGGATGACATAGTGATATTTTCTAAAAATCTCACAGAGCACAGAATACAGGTCAAAGAGGTACTTCTTCGATTGTGAGAGAATCATCTTTATGGCAAGATTTCCAAATGTACTTTTGAGGTTCCTTCTATTCCATTTCTTGGTTACATAATTTCGGGCACGGAGCTTCGTATGGATCCAGAGAAACTCACTGCCATCCAGGACTGGACTCAGCCTGTTTCCTTGAAAGCGGTACAACGATTTCTGGGCTTTGCAAATTACTACCGGAAATTCATAAAGGGATTCTCTACCATCGTGGCACCTATTACTGCCCTAACCAAGAAGGGTTCTGACCCAAGTCATTGGTCCTCCAAAGCTGTAGCAGCGTTTGCTCAGTTAAAGGCAGCCTTTATGTCCACTTCAAAACCATTTTTCTTGGAAGTTGATGCTTCCTCGGTAGGCATAGGTGCCGTGCTTTTGCAGTACGCTCCAGATGGGAAGTTACATCCATGTGGTTTCCATTCTCGCAAATTCTCTCCTGCGGAACAGAATTACACCATTAGAGACAAAGAGCTTTTGGCAATAAAATCTGCCTTGGAGGAATGGAGATATCTTTTGGAAGGTGCTAAACACCTAATTACAATTTTCACTGATCATAAGAATTTGCTGTACCTCAAGACGGCCCAGTGCTTGAATCCCCGTCAAGCTAGATGGGCGCTCTTCTTTATCCGGTTTTCGTTTGTTATTAAGTACCGGGCTGGGACTTTTAACACCAAGGCTGATGCTTTATCCCGTTCCTTAACAGCTTCGGATGAGGAGAATTCTGTTGAGAAGGCTTTGATTCTCAGTCCAGTTTCTATGTCAGCGGCTCCCACCGCTTTGGGTCCTCCTCCTGGGAGAATGTCTGTGCCAGCTTAATTTCGACCAAGGTTGCTGCAGTGGGCTCATGTTTACAAGTTTTCCGGTCATCCTGGAGATCAAAAGATGTGGGAGTTTCTACGAAGGTCTTACTGGTGGGACACTATGAAGAAGGATATTCAAGATTACGTCAACTCATGTCCTCAGTGTGCTCAGCACAAAATTCCTTGTTTGCCTCCTGCGGGGTTATTGCATCCACTGTCCATTCCTCAGAGGCCTTGGACCCATATCTCTATGGAATTTGTCACCGAATTGCCTCTCTCCAAGGGTCACAATACTGTCTGAGTAGTTATCGACCGTTTCTCTAAGATGGCACATTTTGTACCTTTGACTGGGTTACCATCAGCTCCCAAGTTGGCTTTGTTATTTATCCGAGAACATTTCCGCCTGCACGGCTTACCTCAGGAAATTGTCTCTGGTGGTCATTCCGAGTTGTTCGCTCGGTAAAAATCTTCGCATCGCAGCGATTTTCCGCTTAATGCGCATGCGCAATGTCCGCACTGCGACTGCGCCAAGTAAATTTGCTATGCAGTTAGGATTTTTACTAACGGCTTTTTCATCGTTCTGGCGATCGTAATGTGATTGACAGGAAATGGGTGTTACTGGGCGGAAACAGGCTGTTTTATGGGCGTGTGGGAAAAAACGCTACCGTTTCCGGAAAAAACGCAGGAGTGGCTGGAGAAACGGGGGAGTGTCTGGGCGAACGCTGGGTGTGTTTGTGACGTCAAACCAGGAACGACAAGCACTGAACTGATCGCAGATGCCGAGTAAGTCTGAAGCTACTCAGAAACTGCTACGAGGTGTGTAATCGCAATATTGCGAATACATCGTTCGCAATTTTAAGATGCTAAGATTCACTCCCAGTAGGCGGCGGCTTAGCATGAGCAAATCTGCTAAAATCCGCTTGCGAGCGAACAACTCGGAATGAGGGCCTCTGACCGGGGGATACAATTCACTGCAAGATTCTGGAGAGCTCTCTGTACGGCCTTACAAATAAAACTCAAGTATTCATCCGCTTACCATCCACAAACCAATGGGCAAACTGAACGCATCAATCAAGATTTAGAGACTTTTCTCCGTGTTTATCTTTCTCCTTCGCAAGATGATTGAGTGGAACTGTTGCCATGGGCTGAGTTTGCCCATCATCATCTGTACCACTCTTCGACTGTTGAGTCCCCATTTTTCCTTAATTATGGGTTCCATCCTCAAGTTCCTGAATTACCCATTTGTCCTCCGGAGGATGTTCCTGCTGCAGCCTCTACTCTTCGGCACTTCAGCCAAATTTGGACTCGAGTTCATGCTAATCTCAAGAGAGTTTCCGGGCGCTATAAGTTCTTTGCGGATAGGAAGCGACGAGCAGCTCCCCAATACAAGGTTGGAGACAGGGTATGGCTTTCCACCCGCAACCTCCGGTTAAGGGTGACCACTATGAAGTTCGCCCCGAAGTTTATTGGTCCTTACCCCGTGTTACAAGTCCTGAACCCGGTTGTCTGCAAATTGGGATTGCCTTCCCACCTCTGGACACCAAACTCCTTTCACGTTTCTATCCTTCGCCCCCTTGTTTTAAACTGGTTCCATTTAAAGTCCCCGAGGCCAACCTCTGCAGAGTCTGAAGATGGAACGGACTTTGAAATCAAAGCTATTCTTGACTCTCGTTATCTTCATAAGAACCTACAGTATTTGGTGGAGTGGAAAGGTTTTGGCCCCGAGGAGAGGAGCTTGGTCAAGGCTACTGAAGTTATGGCTCCCCGACTGGTGCGGATTTTCCATTCCAGACATCCAACAAAACCAGGAAAGTGTCCGGGGGCCACTCCTGGAGAAGGGGGTACTGTCACACGCCTTAGGCGGCATTCACCGCGCTTTCCCCTGCGTACCTGCTGGTCTGTGTTGCGGCCTCCGCCTTCGGTGGTCCACAGGCTCCGATGCCTGGCTGGCGCGGCCTCAGGCGGTTCCCCGGGGCAGGGGCGCCGCCATGACACCCGGCATCACGTGGGAGGGGAGCAGGTGACGTCATCAGACTGTTCCGCCAATCCAGCGGAGGCGGGAGATTCAAAGGCAGATGCCAGGCAGCGCCTTGGCGCCCGAGTATACTCTTTTCCCCTGAAGTGGATGCCAGTGCTTCTGTCCTTAGCGGATCTCTCTGCAGCTTACCCCAGTGTCTCCGGCATTTCCAGGTGTCAGTTGTTGCACAGCTTCCAGCGTTCCCAGCCGCTGCTGTGTTCCACTGCGCTCTAGTCACCAGTGCTTCTTGGAGTCAGCGTGGGCTGCAGGTTAAGCCTCGCTCTCAAGTTATACAAGTCCTCAGTGTCTTTAACCCTCGCTCTCCAGTTATACAAGTCCTCAGTGTCTTAAGCATTGCTCTCAAGTTATACAAGTCCTCAGTGTCTTTAACCCTCGCTCTCAAGTTATACAAATCCTCAGTGTCTTTAGCCACCGCTCACAAGTTCATCAAATCATCAGTGTCTTTAACCATCACTCTCAAGTTCTTCAAATCATCAGTGTCTTTAACCACCACTCTCAAGTTCTTCAAATCATCAGTGTCTTTAACCACCGCTCTCAAGTTCTTCAAATAATCAGTGTCTTTAACCATCGCTCTTAAGTTCTTCAAATTATCAGAGTCTTAACCACCGCTCTCAAGTTCTTCAGTCACCAGTGTCTTTTGCAATCACTCACAAGTACTACCGGGACATTTCTCCATACGCTCCTCTGTTATGTGACAATGTGTTGCTCTCTTCCTGCAATAAAGTCCTTTAATACTTTCACCAAGCTTTACTGTCAGTGTCCTGTATGAGGAAGACCTATATCAAGCCATCCCTGTTCCAACCCAACTGGGGTTCCTCTCCCCTACCATCGGGAGAATCCCCAAGGTCACAACACCCCCAACCTAGGTCAGTGACAGTGGTATCTCTGGGTTATGTTTTCCCTTTCAAGAAGCAGCCTCCTCGAAGGTTTTTTTGCACCAGCCCATCTCATATAGAGATGAAGGCCAGATGCCTGCAAGAAGCAGTTCAGAAATTGCTCCAGTCTGGGGTAATTATTCCAGTACCCCCAGAACAATGGGGGCAGGGTTTTTACTCCAACCTATTTTAGGTTCAGAAGCCAAATGGATCATTCCGGCCAATTCTCAATCTCAAAATGTTAAACAAATACATTTGGGTTCCAAGGTTCCACATGGAGACGTTACGCTCCATAGTTTTGGCCATGGAACCGGGGGATTACATGGTATCCCTGGATATACAGGATGCTTACCTGCATGTACTTATAGCATTGTCCCATCAGTGTTATCTCAGGTTTGCTATCCTCCAGCAACATTTTCAATTCCAGGCCTTACCCTTTGGGTTAGCCACAGCCCCCAGAGTATTTACCAAGATCATGGTGGTTATGGCAGCTTATCTCCGTAAGCAGGGGATAAGGATTTTTCCATACCTCAACGATCTTTTAATCCTGGCACAATCCCAGGAATTGCTCTTGAGCCATCTCCAACATACAATAACTTGCCTACAGAACCACGGATGGCTAAAAAATTGGGCAAAGTCATCTCTGATTCCGTCACAATGGATGACACTCTTGGGGGCTGTATTGGATTCAAGTCTGCAGGAAATATTTTTACCTCGGGAAAAGAATTCCAAGGTACAGTTAATGACTCAGGAATAGTTGCACAGTCAGACAATATCAATTCACGCAGCAATGCGAGTGATGGGGCTGATGGTGTCAACATTTGACATGGTGGAGTATGCACAATTCCACCCAAGACCTCTGCAGCATCTGATTCTGGACAAATGGAATGGAGTACAGCAGACAATAAAGAAACAAATGGTGATACTTCCAGTAAAGGTAAAAAGGTCATTAGCCTAGTGGCTACAGACATCCCATCTAGACAAGGGGAGACCCTTTTGGATATCAGATTGGGAAATCCTAACAACGGATGCCAGTCTACAGGGCTGGGGAGCAGTGTCCGGAAAATTATGGTTCCAGGGACAATGGACCAAGAAAGTTGCCTGCCAATAAACCTGTTGGAACTTCGGGCCATATACATGGCACTGATTCAGGCAAAGTACATTCTGAAAGGAAAACCAGTCCAAATCCGCTCGGACAATGCAATGGCAGTAGTGTACCTCAACCATCAGGGAGGAACTCACAGCCAAAATGCAATGAAGGAGGTAAGTCACATACTAAAGTGGGCAGAACTCCATCTCCCGGCATTATCCGCAGTGTTTGTTCCAGGAGTCCTAAATTGGGAAGCGGACTTTCTCAGTCGACACACCATTTGAGCAAGCGAATGGGCTCTACACCCGGAAATATTTCAGACTCTAGTAGACAAGTGGGGGTTGCCAGATGTAGATCTCATGGCGTCCCATTTGAACAACATAGTTCCGGCATACGGGTCAAGAACAAAAGATCCCAGAGCGATCCCCTGTCAGTGAAATGGGACTTTCATATGGCATATCTATTTCCTCCAATCTTTCTGTTACCCAGAGTGGTGAGGAAAATTAAGCAAGCAAAAGGTGCCGTAATTCTAATAGCTCCGGCTTGGCATTGACTGTATGGTTCCAAAGCATTGACTGTATGGTTCCAAAAGAAAATTGTCACTTTACAGGAGGTGCGTACTTTTTTCCAGGGAATTCTGCGCATTCAACCACCTTTTGTTCCTCTTGCAGTACCTTGGGATTTAAGTCTGGTCCTCAAAGCCCTGCAAGGTGCTCCATTTGAACCACTTAATAAAGTGGATCTTAAATGGTTGACAGCTAAAGTACTCTTTCTACTGACTATGGCATCAGCTAGAAGAGTATCAGAGTTAGGAGCACTGTCGTGTAAGTCTCCTTTTCTGATTTTTTTTTATCCAAATAAAGCAGTTCTCAGAACTAAGGGCCTAATTCTGAGTTGATCACAGCAGCAAATTTGTTAGCAGTTGGGCAAAACCATGTGCACTGCAGGGTGGGCAGATATAACATTTGCAGAGAGAGTTAGATTTGGGTGGGGTATATTCAAGCTGAAATCTAAATTGCAGTGTAAAAATAAAGCAGCCAGTATTTACCCTGCACAGAAACATAATAACCCACCCAAATCTAACTCTCTCTGCAAATGTTATATCTGCCCCCCCCCCCCCCCTGCAGTGCACATGGTTTTGCCCAATTTCTAAGATACTTGCTGCTGCGATCAACTCAGAATTACCCTCTTTGTCTGGTTATCTTCCTAAGGTAGTCTCGAAGTTTCACCTTAACAAAGAAATTGTAGTACCGGCTTTTCAGGTATCGGGACTTTCTGTGGGAGAAGCGTCGCTGGACGTAGTCCGTGCATTAAGAATCTACGTGGATCGTACCAGTGCCATCAGAAAGACAGATTCTCTCTTCATTCTCTACGGATTTCACAAGAGAAGATGGCCTGATACTAAAAAGACGCTAGCAAGATGGCTTCGAATGACGATTTCAGAAGCATATTCTCAAGCTGATCTCCCTGTTCCAGCTAATGTCTCTGCTCATTCTACACGTAAGGTCCTTCATGGGCAGCACAACATGGTGCTTCAGCAGAACAGATATGTAAGGCAGCCACATGGTCTTCCATTAACACATTCATTAGACATTATGCCTTGGATACTTTTGCCTCTCATGACGCTGAATTCGGGCGAAAGGTTCTCCTGTCTAATCAGGAGCGTCCCCACCACTAAAAATTTGCTTTGGGAAGTCCCAATATTATCCTGTGGATAACCTGTGGACCCTGCCGTAGAAATATACATTATGGTAAGAACTTACCATTGATAAAAGTATTTCTCCTATGTCCACAGGTTTCCACAGGGATCCCACCCTGACGCACCTGATTTGAGAATCTTTATACTCACTAACCTCTTCCCTCTTGCATGGAAGGGTGTGCATGTGTGTTCCTCTCACCTGAATAGGGTTCTACATAAAGCATTGCCAATTTTAAGTTTCTCTTCAGCTAACTTTAAAAAATGTTATTACCTTAAAATATTGCTTATTAGACTTTACATGCTCTGTATGCCATTGATCATTCGCCTTAGCCAATGACGTTGATGGAATTGCATTGTTGTCATGACTTGTGGTAGCAGCTTCAACACTAGTAGTAGTAAGTGGTTCCTGATCTTTCACTTGTTTGACTTCCATTTCTGCAGTTTTGTGTGATGCAGAAATTTCTGTCAGCAAAAAATAGAACTGGTCCACACTCAGGATATAGTAGTTTTAGTATAGTTGTGACGCACGACTTAGTAATATTTTACTTTATTGTTATCACACACTTTGTGATTGATACACAAATCTCTGTAGCAAAAAATAGAATCTGTCACATACTGAGGTTGGACAGAGCACCCTATACACAACACCTTATAGACAGAGCACACCTATACATAGCCACAGTATTATGTAGAACACCCTGTACACAGCCCCTTATGGACAGAGAACACCTATACATGGCCACAGTATATTTATTAGCATCCCTATACAATACACAGTCCTTATACAGTACACAGCCTCTATACAATACACAGACCCACGTGGCAGCCCCTTGATGTATGTAAAATAAATCTAATCAGTCATACAGCGCAGCCCAAAAAGGTTACACAAGCACCAGCCCTTTGATCCAAGTCTCCTGCCCCCTTCCATAGCCTGCCTGCCCTCCTAACCTAAGTTCTTCTAGCTTCTTCTGTTTATTTTGTAACAGCATACAGCACGGACATATCCGCGCTGTGCACTCTCCAATGCCAGAGTGAAGATGGCGATGAGAAGCAGGGCTTACATAGAATCCAAAACCTGCGAAAATCTAACTGGCCCAGATGAATTGCTAGTACCTCCTGAAGTTTGGCATGATAAGTAACATGTTTTAAAGCTTATACTGTTGGAGGGAAAAACTTTCTACTTGCTGCTCATTTATGGAATTTTGTGAACACCTTTTGGATACTACAGCATTTAAACCAACTTTTGGTATGCTGGTCTCTATGTGGATGGCTACTTGGTGTTGTGCTATAAATATGTGGACTATATATATATATATAAATATATATATATATATATATATATATATATGTACAAGCAACTTCTGGCAGCACTCCCAGGTACAAATAGCTCAGTCCCGGTGCCCTCCTAGACCTGCAAAGCCACGGGTCAATACAACAGTCCACTGTAGGCGGCACACTGGTCACAAAAGATACAAGTCAGCAGGTTGCAGCCAAAACGTTTCGGTAACCTGAGGAATAAGAATAAACTTTGAAACGTTGTTGCTGCAACCTGCTGTCTTGTATCTTTTGTGACCAGTGTGCCGCCTACAGTGGACTTTTTTATATATATATATATATATATATATATATATATATATATAGCATCAATTCACAAGCGGCACCCGGAATAATAAACTCACGATAATTTTTCACATCATCATCAGGCATATAACAAACAGTAAACCAGACTCACCTTATATCCCCACCAAGTGACACACGCCGCCAACCGCGTCCGGAACCCGGAAGCATGGCGCCCACCAATGACGTCATAACACCCGGTCCGTAGCCCTAGTAATTGGCGCTAATAAAAACAAAGTGAAATAAATAAAGCACAAGGTAAACTGAACAACACAGCAGGTTACTACCCATATATATACAGCACAAAAGAATACAACTATCCTTGATAGAATTTAAATGAATGCATGGAGGCCTAAGGTATCATTTAAACCACGTGGCACAAGCGTTCCTAATCTATGAATCCATCCTGACTCGCATCTAAGTAATTTAAGTGAACGATTTCCACCTCTTAAAGAGGCAGGTACATGATCAATGATCATATATTGTAGATTAGCCATACTATGTCCTGCTTCAAAAAAATGCCTAGCAACTGGATGATTACTACTCCCGGAATCCAAAGCAGCTCGAATGGTGGAACTATGTCCAGCCATTCGTTCGCGTAAGGTATTGTCGGTTTTGCCGACATAATAGAGTCCGCATGGACATTTAATAAAATAAACAATAAATTTGGTGGTACATGTTACTTTATGTTTGATGTAAAAAAAATTGCCACTATAAGGATGACAGAAACTATCCCCAGCAATCAGGTATCAACATGTAACACAATTGATGCACTTATAGCATCCGTTGCGTCGGCTAAGAAAATGTTGATTATGTGGAACATTGGACATGTTAGTGATATCTGTTTTAAATACCCAATCACGAATGTTGCGACCTCTGGTATAACAAGGCATAAGCGTCTTGTCACCAAGACCCAAGTCTGCATCAGTGCCAACAATAGGCCAAAGGTCTCTAGAAACAGATTTAATAGCACCACTAGATGTATTAAAGTGTTTCACCCAAGGCATACGATTTTCATGACTATCTTTCTTGGTAGATTGTAACAAAGTACTTCAAGACTTAGATAATGCTTTTTCTTTAGCTTTAACCAGAGTGGAATACGAATATCCCCTAGCTAGGAACTTGTCAATCTTAATATTAATTTGACACACAGCATCCTCCTTATTGCTGCAGATTCTACATGCCCTTAAAAACTGAGAATATGGGAGTCCAAATTTAAGAGGTTTCGGGTGGAAACTGCTAGAATGTAATAATGTGTTTCTATCAGTTACTTTAGTATATAAATTAGTCGTAATCACCTGATTATCCAATTTAACCATCACATCAAGGAAATTCATAGAGCAATTACTAATATCGTAAGTAAATTTAATCGGACAATTACATTGGTTGTGATCACTGATAAAAGATATCAAATGTTCTTCGGAGCCAGACCAAATAATAAATAAATCGTCGATATATCTGACATAAAAAAATATATTGTCAGAAATGAATTTATTAGAAAAAAAGATATCTTGCTCAGCCAAAAACATATAAGAGTTTGCGTACGATGTGGCCACGTTAGATCCCATCGCACAACCGGAAGACTGTAAATAAAATTTACCATCAAAAATAAAATAATTGCAAGTCAATATCATTTCCAGAAGATCACAAACCAAATCCAAATCAGGTCCCACATAAAGAGGATTATTGCTCAATAAACGACGTACCGCATGAATACCATCGTTATTAGGAATCACAGTATATAGGCTTGATACGTCAAGACTACATAATAAACAATTAGAAGGCACTCTACCAATAGCAGCCAATTTCTTCAAAAAGCTGGTCGTATCAAGTAAATAATTGGGATGTCCCAAAATACATGGCTGTAATAAACTGTCCAGATAAACAGAACAGTTCTGAAACAGAGAACCACGAGCCGCAATAATGGGGCGTCCAGGAGGACACTGGGCATTCTTATGTATCTTAGGCAATGAATATAAAAGTGGTGTTCCACCATTCGAGCTGCTTTGGATTCCGGGAGTAGTAATCATCCAGTTGCTAGGCATTTTTTTGAAGCAGGACATAGTATGGCTAATCTACAATATATGATCATTGATCATGTACCTGCCTCTTTAAGAGGTGGAAATCGTTCACTTAAATTACTTAGATGCGAGTCAGGATGGATTCATAGATTAGGAACGCTTGAGCCACGTGCTTTAAATGATACCTTAGGCCTCCATGCATTCATTTAAATTCTATCAAGGATAGTTGTATTCGTTTGTGCTGTATATATATGGGTAGTAACCTGCTGTGTTGTTCAGTTTACCTTGTGCTTTATTTATTTCACTTTGTTTTTATTAGCGCCGGTTACCAGGGCTACGGACCGGGTGTTATGACGTCATTGGTGGGCACCATGCTTCCGGGTTCCGGACACCGTTGGCGGCGTGTGTCACTTTGTGGGGATATAAGGTGAGTCTGGTTTACTGTTTGTTATATGCCTGATGATGATGTGAAAATAAAATACATCGAAACGTTGCTGCTACATATGCCTGCATTATCGTGAGTTTATTATTCCGGGTGCCGCTTGTGAATTGATGCTGTATTTTGAACTCCTGGCCGGGGAGGATCTGAAGCTGGCACCAGTACCTTTACTGGAGAGAGGTGTGCTGCCCGAATATCTTGCTATATATGTATTCCATAAATTTAGAACAAACTCACCAGGGGCTTCATTCAATTTAGAGTTTTGTAATACTCACAACATCAGCATGACATAGCACACTTACACGAGCACACACACACACACACACACACACATATATATGTATATGGATTAACTGTCAATGCATGTGATGTGTGTTACATGAACTACATAGCAAACATACATATTTGCCTTTATTCATTCAAATATACTTGCTGTGTTTTCAAAGCTTATTTTAACTAGGAATGCTTTATGCAGTACTGTCTTAAACAATTATGTGTTTTAATCCTCCAGAGTGCATTTTTCTTTAAGAACTTCTCAGAGACTTTTGGAAGTGATTTTGGATTTTGACATAAAAAAAATCCCACTTAAATGTAAAATGCTTGCAAAAAATATATTTAATTTTAATTAAATTGGAGGAGACACAAATCCCTTAAGAAAGATAAGTAGTAAAGCAATCTGTGTAACAGGATCCTAATTTTAAAAAATAATGCCCCACTTGATAACATGCATTTTCAACAAAATTAAATGTAATTTATTTTTAGTTCACATTATTCTATTATATATTATTTGGTCTTTAAATAGATAAGGATATTGGTTGGGAGAGATAACTAGATAACTTTCCTTTTAATTTTTTCTACAGTGTTCACAAAGCGTGAGAAAATATTGGGTAATTTGTGGTATAGTTTTAATAACTCATACACAGCATTTTATACAGTATTATTGTTTAACGGAGAAGGAAGTGACCATACATTTAGACAAAATGAAGTTACTTTTAAATAAAGTGAGTTAATATATGTGTTATAGAAATAAAGTGTAAATAAATAAAATAAATATTATTATTTAGTATTTAGATTTCACTATAGATGTTTGAGACTTTGCATAAAGTGGTTATTATTATTGCTATTTTTTTTTTTAAAAGTGCTGTGTTTTGATTTGTGCATTGCAATTGTTCAATCCATAGAAAATAAAATAAAATTATTGGCCCCATTGAAAATAAAATAAATAATATTGCTCCCAATAGTACTAATTTTTAAAGTAGAAAACTCAAATTTTTATCATGCAGTTTGGCCTAATCTACATACAATACATTTTAGAGGTTTGCAAATTGCAACACATAAAAATTATAGATGCAGTCTGAGTTTTTATGCTCCACATAATAAAATAGAAGATACTGTACTGCATATCGACTTTCAAAAAACTGCATTTAATACTTTCAAGTTTGCAAAGAACGTACAAAACCGCCCCTGAGTAAAAGAAGAAGCAAAGTTGTTGTTTTTTTCAAATCTGGGAAGCATAGACTTTATGAGATTATTTTTAAATATGAGGCATTAATGGTACTTGGAATTAAAGTGAAAACTGCAATATCATACTTTATATTATTGTGATTTAAGATTTTCAATAGAAGTTCAAAAGGTATTTTAAAGATTTAGTTAATCTTTTTTAGGAATACTCTGAATATTTCTATAATGATAATAAGGCTCCTTCACCCCAATGAGTATCAGATATCAATAGTTAGTTATTGACTTTACAATTAAAATGATTACATCAGGAATTATTTAAAAAAAATTACTATCAAATTAAATAGTTAGATATACAGTAGCAATAAAAAATATGGTCAGTGGGAAATTTACAAAACTGGATAGGTTTATATTAAAATCTACATATCTTTTAAAAGAAGCTTTCCTAAGAGTGTTTAAACAATTTACAATATTGCAGTGTCTATTGTGACCATTCGACCTAAGCACATGTCAAAAGCTAGTGTGGTATTATTACAGCTCTTCCATGTCGATGCTTGTAGACAATGATAAATGTCCCAGTAGGTGCATGAGGCACGTGCCTAGGGGCGCTGCTTTCTGGGGGGTGGCACAGCAGGCACTCCTAAATGTGAGCCCTACTAGGCCGCTGTTTATATGAGGCAAGGTGATTCTTTTTATAGGGCAATGGGAGGTAGATTCTGCAACACGAGGTAGTGAGGGGAAAGGTGGTGGTTGTTTTTGGCAGTCTGAAGGCATTGGGACCGACGTTGACATGATGTGGTCAAAGACGTGATGGGGTGCAACCAATAATGTTGTGCCTAGGGGTTGCCTGACCCATAAATTTACCCCTGCTTGTAGAGTCATATGAACCAGTATGCACATGAAACACACATTGGGGCAGACATATTAACCTGGAGAAGGCATAAGGTAGTGATACACCAGTGATAAGTGCAAGGTAATAAACGCACCATCCAATAAGCTCCTAACTGTTAATTTACACATTGGAGCTGATTGTCTGGTGCATTATCACCTTGCACTTGTCACTGGTTTATCACTTCCTTATGCCTTCTCCAGGTAATACATCTGCCCCATTATTCTATTGCTTGCACTTTTTAAGAAGGTGTACTGCAAGTGTTTGCCCCTTAATACATTAAATAAATATTAGTCCCTATTTCAGTAATAAAATAAACCTGTCCCTTTTATAAGAATCATGAATATTGCATTGATAGAAGTGAAAAAGTCATGAATAATACCCACGTTATAGAAATAATAATTAGAGATAAGCAGTCCAGATACCAAGGAATCGGAACCGATCCGAACACTGTGGATCTGAGTGCACCCGAGCCATGGCTTCCCAACAGACTCAGATCCCACGTCAAGGCCAAATGTCATCCTCCCAGCATCAGATTCTTGTGGGACTTGGATTACATATAATGCCCCACTTCTTGGAATCGGTGCCATATCACTGATGCACACTGCTGTTTACTGTGCTTTACTACACTGTTTTGGCTGTGCTGTGTCCATATAGAAACTCCAGACTAAATGGCTTTGCAAAAAAGAGAAAAATATAGAAGCGCTCATGAAACCAATGGCACCGTTCCTCATAAAGAATAGTCAGCCAAGGAGTCAGATAAATAAAATATAATGTTAATGCAATTTAATATAAAAACATTACACATACATTAAAAATAAATTCTGAAAGGTTTTGTATAAACATTAAATGACAATAGTACATCGCTTCAAAGATAGAGGAGGAGTTCTGACACATTTTGTCATGGCTACACTTGACTTCTTCAAACGCAAAAAAAAGTCAGGTGTAGCCATGACAAAACGCGTCAGTACTCCTCTATCTTTGGAAGCGAGTTAGATTGTGAACACTGCATTAACAGCCAACAAGCCCCATACATCCCTGTTACAAGTAATTGTGTAGGAAACGGTAAGCCAATGCCTCTCCAGCTTGTTTCCAACCGGATCACACCGAGTCAGTCTGTCGTCAGTTACATCCATTTACTGCATAGACTTCATGGCCACTTCATACAGGGAATCCCTGCGGTCATCGTGCTGCTTGATTGTTGGCCCCGCTGTCGGCATTCATGGTGGTTTCGCTGATGGCGGCGGGTATCTGGTCATTGTGTGGACCCGGTGCACTGGGGTTACCTGCTTTCACCGTGGTGCCGGTGCTGGTGGCCTCACTTCCATCTGCAGTTCTACGTCCATCTACCACCTGGACCCGGAAAGCACCATTGCTGTCACTCATTCAGTCCAGCCGTTCCACCCACTCAACTACGCTCCCACCCACAGCAGCTACAAACGGCTTGTAAGTAACTGAATACGGGGACGCCCGGACTTTCAATCAGTATTAAAAGTTGTTCATTCACATTACCTTACAGCAAGTTTCTCCTGGCTTCTGCATTCATTCACTTATAAATCAACTAATTGTTACATTCAGACATTTCTGTCCTCGATACAATATTCATTGCTACAGAATGTTAGAGAGTATTTCAACTTTGTCTGTGTAACAACGGAATAGTATCCAATGGGACTACTCATACTGTACCTAATGTCCTAAACTAATACTATCTTTTTCCTATGTACTATTGTCATTTAATGTTTCTATATTTTTCTCTTTTTTACATTTTAATAATTAAGGAATATAACACAATTCCTTTTTAGAGGCGAACATGGGCCCTACATTGCACTTCATAATTTTGAAAATTATAGTATTTGTAACTATTATTGTTAGATGGGTGGTTTTCAGGTTGCCGGTGGCCGGGCTCCCAATGACCACCATACCGGCACCGGAATCCCGACCGCCGGCATACCGACATCTTTTCTCCCTCTTGGGGGTCCATGACCCCACTGGAGTGAGAATAGATAGTGTGGAGCATGTAGCGCACCACCGTGCCCACAGCATGGCGGGCGCAGCATGGTGAGTGCAGCAAGCTCATTTGTGCTTGCCCAGCTCTCGGTATGCTGGTGGTTGTGATTCCGGTGCCGGTATGCTGGCCACCGGGAGCCCGACCGCCGGCATCATATACTACACCCTTGTTAGACATATGTGCTTCAGTGTTTAGTCTGTTTGTGGTAAATGGCTGTGCCGTATAGTGACTGTGTATATAGGGGCACTCTGCAGTATGCTATGTTGCGCTCTGCTGTTTTGGCTGGGCTGTGTCCATCCTAATTCTTGGCTAAGTATCTGTACAGTATAGTGACTGTGTATATAGGGGCACACTGCTATATACACTGCTGTACTCTGCTGTTTTGGCTGTGCTGTGTCCAGAGACTCCAGACTAAGTTGCTGTGCAGTATAGTGACTGTGTATATAGGGGTACACTGCTGAATGCTATACTATACTCTGCTGTTTTGGCTGTACTGTGTCCAGAGACTCCATATTCACTAGTGGCTGTGCAGTGTAGAGTGACTGTGAATATAGGGGCACATTGCTTACTGCTGTATGCTGTGCAGTACTCTACTTTATTGGCTGTGCTGTGTGTAGAGACTCCAGACCTAATAGTGTTCTGTATAGTGACTGGGTATAGGGGTTCACTGCTGTACTGTGATGTACTTTGCTATAAATTGTACTGTTTGTTGCACTTTACCTTAGTGCAGTTTGTTCATGTACATCTAAAATCCCTGTGATCAACACAGTTTGAACTGAGCTGCAAGCTAAGAAAACAGAATATATATATATATATAAGCTGCAAGCTAAGAAAACAGAATAAATATATATATATATATATATATATATATGAAAAAGAAGACAGCGGCACTCAGAGGCTGGTAAAAGCTGTTAAATGTATATTGAGGACACAAACATGACACCAATGTTTTGGGACCACTTGTGTCCCTTTGTCAAGGTGAGTAATGTTACTCACCTTGACAAAGGGGCACAAGTGGCCCCAAAACATTTGTGTACTTAATACACATTTAATAATATTAACCAGCCTCTGAGTGCCGCCGTCTTCTTTTTCAAATGTGCTTGTTAATATTGGAGGGCACCAAAGCAACTTTTGCAGTTTAGTGGAGTGCCGGCCTGCAACCTGTCAAATATATATAACTTTTGTTTGTACTGTTTGGTGCGCTTTACCCTGGTGCATCTATAAGCCCTGTGATCCACACAGTTTGAATCAAGCTGCAAGTTAACAAAAAATACATATCTATAGTTGGTAGTTATTGGTGCGCTTTACTCTAGTGTGCTTTGTTCACGTGCATCTATGAGTCCTGTGACTCTATGCAGTTTGAACTGAGCTCCAAGTTAAGAAAACGAAAAAAGTGCGACCACAAAAATTTTATATAAACATTCTAGCCTATTGTTTATATAAATTTTTTGTGGTTGCACTTTTTCTTGCACTCCTATTGTCCATATGTAAATTAAATGTTAAGAAATTCCCCAAGTATTTATTGACTGATATGCTTGGGTGTGGTTCCTGTCTCTTTAAAAGAGTGGGACAGGGCCTAAAACCATAAAAGAAGCTAACTGTGTATTTAAAATCCAGAAGATGCCTGAGAGTAATCCTTATAATTTTGAAAGTCAGTGAAGGGCCTGACCAAAAAGTAATGGCCATGAAGGGAAGGGGTGGTCAGCTTAACAAACTATTGCAATATTTTGGAACAAACATGCCCTGAATTCAGATGAATTACAGTTTGAAGTGTTAATATTTGGCGAGTGCTGAATTTGTATGATTTATAGGTATATATATATATATATATATATACGATTGGTACAGTTGGCACTCAAATAAATTTATTTATAATGACCGGGGTGCCCTCCTTGAAGGAATACACAATGTGGGTGTCTGTAGTGTCGGGAAACACTGTCCCCATTACCACAGAAGCAGGCGGCACTCAACGGATTTTTGTATAACAAGTGAAACTTTATGTGACAGACAGCATGAGAGTCCAATGTTTCTACACCGCGGCGGGTGTTTTTGTCAAGGACACATGGTGAAGCAAACAGAGTGAACATCGTTCTTACCTTAAATACCTTGCACACATCAGCGCAGTCAGTCGGGTGCGGAGGGCGGGAGAATCTCCGGCGGCTCTGGCGTCCGGCGGCTCAACATCACCACCCGGCGCATACCGCTGCTGGACTGTAATGCAAAGGAATAAAAGTGACACAAAAGTGAAACATAAAATCAATAAGAGGAAACAAAATAAAATTTCCAATGCAGTGTAAGTGATAGATTAAGAATAGCTGTGACACTATGTGACCGGGAAACAATGTAAGCATATTAAAGTAAATATTAGCATATTCCAGTAAATATTGGCATGCATACAAGTAAAAATAATGCACTTTCACCTATGAAGCATGGTGATGAGTAACCCGGGAGCATAATACTGATGTAAATTACACCATTCACATATGTCATTAACATCTATTTGAAAATTAATCATAGAATACAATAAACTGGTCGATCAAGCATTTAGGTGACATTACAGAAATACACTCCATGTTAATTTTTCATTAAGTCCCTGTGGTGCTACAGAGTTCAACAAAGAAATCCATCGCATTTCTCGTTGCGACAATAATTTCTGTCTATCACCACCTCTGTTGGAAATAGGGACATGATCCACTATCTGATATTTCAAACTTGTAAGTGGATGTCCGCAAAGTCTGGAATGGTGGGCAACTGGCTGATCGTTATCCTTACCATCTATGGCGGCTTTAATAGCCGACCGATGGAGGGCCATGCACTCTTTAAATGTCCTGATGGTTTGACCAACGTATAATAGTCCGCAAGGGCAGATGATAACATAGATGACATATTGAGAGCTATAAGTTAGAAAATGATGTATCATGTACTTCTTTCCCGTGGATGGATGTTGGAAAAATTGACCAGCAATCAGATAATTACATGTGGTACATGAAGGGCATTTGTAACACACTTTACGTGTGGATATTACAGACTTCGGAGAGACATCTGTATGTACCAATAAATCGCGTAGATTGCGTCCACGCCTGTAACTGGGCATAACTGCTTTGTTGTGAAAACACGGCAACGCGTTATCACTTTTCACTATTGGCCAGAGCGCACTGATGGCCCTGGGGATGACCAAACTGGCTGTGGTGAATTCTGTGACTAGCGGGATTTTCTCAAATAGCGTATCACCGCTGTTGGGCTGGAGTAATGTTGACCGAGGCTTTTTTGAAACTTCAAATTTCTCTTGCTGGAGCTTGTTGTATGGATAGCCCCTAGCTCTGAATTTATCCACCACCTGTTTTAGGGCTTTATCTAACTCCTCCTGGTTGTTAGTAATACGAGCCACCCTGGTCATCTGGGACTTAGGTAGTCCTGCTTTCAAAGCCGGCGGGTGGAAACTTGAATGCTCAAGATGTGTTTTACGGTCTGTCGGTTTATGATAGACAGCCGTATGTATATGACGATCTTTGATGGTAATTGATACGTCCAGATAGTAAATCATTTCTGAACTGTATTGATGGGTGAACCGAATAGGTGAGACCACCAAATTAATGGATTGAAGAAGTTGTTGCAGGCTGTCCTCGTCTCCGATCCAAAACAGACTCAGATCGTCAATGTACCTTTTGTACAAAAGGATGTTGGAACGAATTGAAGAATCTGAGAAAAACAATTCATGTTCTTTGGCGAACATATAAACATTAGCTAGCGACGGTGCAATGCAAGAAACCATTGCACAGCCAGTTGTTTGTTCATAATATTTCCCATTATGAAGAAAGTAATTGCGCTGGAGTGTCAATTTCAACAAGGAAATGAGAAGATCAATGTCGATAAGTCAAAAATTATTGCACTCCAGAAAGGTTTTCATAATGGCCAACCCTTCAAAGTGCGTAATCACGGAATATAAGTTCTTAACGTCCATAGTGCACATGATAGTGTTAGCCGGAAGTGTATCAATGGCGGCTAGGATGTTCAAAAGATCTGTGGCATCACGTAAATATGTGGGTTGCTTGGTGACCAGCGGTTGTACCATAAGATCAAGAAATTTGGAGATTGGATAATATAGGGAATCCCTTGCTGAAATGATTGGTCTAATTGGCGGTCTGATGGCATCCTTATGGATCTTGGGCAGGGAATAAATCACAGGCACTTTGGGATATTTTTGAATCAAACACAATCTACTTTTCTCGTCAATTTTTCTTTGGTTCTGGGCAAGAGAAAAGATTTTATCCACTTCAAGTTTGTAATGAGTGGTGGGATTACCAGGTAACCTTCTGTATGTAGTGTTGTCAGATAGAAGTTCATCAAGATCTTTGATGTATTGTGTCCTATCTTGGATAATATTTGCACCGCCTTTATCGGCTGGGCGGACAATGATGGAAGAGTCATGTGATAAAGCTTTTAATGCTGTTTGTTCCCCTTTGGAGAGATTGGAAAAGATCTTCGGTTGTGCCCCCTCATATTTGCTGACAGCACAGTCAAGCAGCCTTGAGAAAGATTTGATCGACGCGTTAGTGCTCTGTGGATCACACGTAGAAGTGGATTTGGTGAAGGTGGCCTTGTTTGATGTATCACTGGATTGATGTTAAAAAATTTGCGCAACCTTAAGGATCCTCCAAACTGATATTGTTCAGTGCGCCATTTGAATGCATCATATTTATTAGTAGGGATGAAATATAGTCCCTTATTTAGCAAACTCATTTCATCTGAGGACAATGGTCGGGAGGATAGATTAAAGATTAAATTCATGTTTTCTTTTTGGCTTTGCTGTCGGCGGGAGGTTTTGTAGATTCTCTGGTTCAGCTGCCCCCTTCGTGTGCGCTGGTGGAAGGAGTGGGTTCGATGTGTATTTTGGTCACTGACCGGGACACAGGATGATTTGGCGATTTTGCATCGTCGGAATCTTGGACTAAAAAAATTGCTATCGCTGTTATCTGAATCCTGTCTTTTGGGATTCTTGTACTGTTTGTTCCTCCAAGATTGGCGTTTATTGGGGTACCTGGCATAAGTGGTGTCAGAGCCATGCAGCCAGCGGTAAACCTTGTGTTCTTCATAATCCGCTAGCACAATTGCTAATTTGTTCTTCTTATATTGTATCAGATCACGTTTATAGTTGTTAACCTGGGCGGCTAGTTTCTCCCATTTGGCTTGGTGTGAGCCATCATCTAGTAATGCTCTATTGGCCCCCTCATATGCTGTGATGTTGGAACGGTATCTGGCAAGTTCTCTCCCAGATTCTTCAATAACAAGGAGCATCAAGTCCATGCTACACTTATTTAATATTGATGTCCACTTCCTACAAAAGTCCATATTGCTGCGGCCAATCGTGGGAATATTTTTGACCCGAAACCCACGTGGAATCTTTTTAGCGCGATAGTAATCGGATAATGTTGTGCCATGCAGCAAATAATCCGTCTCCTTTTTCTTTAATCGTAGCAAATGATGGTACACTCCATCTGCCGAGATGTTATCTTGGTGAGTAAGAAAATCTTCTTTAAACAGAATAGCTGAAGCCTCAGCCTCTGTGTAGCTGAGAACATATTCTGAGTCTGGTGTATTAACAACAGTTGGTTCCAGGGAATCCATCATCATGTGCAAATGTTCCCAGTGACACAAACAGTCACAGCAAGATAAAAACAGAAGCCAATGCTTGCTTATTTGAAAAACGTGAAAGAGTTCTGTACAAACCAAATGAAAATGAATAAAAAATGCGGTGCCACACTTCTTTAGGGATGATCGCACACCCCAATACTATATCCGATTGGTACAGTTGGCACTCAAATAAATTTATTTATAATGACCGGGGTGCCCTACTTGGTGACTGTAGTGTCGGGAAACACTGTCCACTGTCCCCATTACCACAGAAGCAGGCAGCACTCCACGGATTTTTGTATAACAAGTGAAACTTTATGTGACAGACAGCATGAGAGCCCAACGTTTCAACACCGCGGCGGGTGTTTTTGTCAAGGACACATGGTGAAGCAAACAGAGTGAACATCGTTCTTACCTTAAATACCTTGCACACATCAGCGCAGTCAGACGGGTGCAGAGGGCGGGAGAATCTCCGGCGACTCCGGCATCCGGCAGCTCAAAATGACGTCACCGTTGCTAGGCTACCGGGAAACATCACCACCCGGCGCATACCGCTGCTGCACTGTAATGCAAAGGAATAAAAGTGAATCAAAAGTGAAACATAAAATCAATAAGAGGAAACAAAATAAAGTTTCCAATACAGTGTAAGTGATAGATTAAGAATAGCTGTGACACTATGTGACCGGGAAACAATGTAAGCATATTAAAGTAAATATTAGCATATTCCAGTAAATATTGGCATGCATACAAGTAAAAATAATGCACTTTCACCTATGAAGCATGGTGATGAATAACCCAGGAGCATAATACTGATGTAAATTACACCATTCACATATGTCATTAACATATATTGGAAAATTAATCATAGAATACAATAAACTGGTCGATCAAGCATTTAGGTGACATTAAAGAAATACACTCCATGTTAATTTTTCCAATATATGTTAATGACATATGTGAATGGTGTATCAGCCTGTAGTGTGTTTTTCCACTTTAATTTTAAGGGTGACTCCAAATCCAGACCTCCATGGGTTAATAAATTTGATATCCATTGATAATTTTTGTGTGATTTTGTTGTCAGCACATTCAACTATGTAAAGAACAAAGTATTTAATAAGAATATTTCATTCATTCAGATCTAGGATGTGTTATTTTAGTGTTCCCTTTATTTTTTTGAGCAGTGTATATATATATATATATATATATACACAAAGGGGGTAGGACTCTGCTCATGGATCATAGCCTGAGCAGAGTAGGGGGATCAATCCGCCAGTTCCAGTGATGTACTCTTCGGGGTACCCAGTCAACCATCCGGAAGGAGGTGAAGAAAATATAAAGAATTTACTACATGTGAGGAACACATGTCCTGAGGGTATTATTATAATATTACCTTAGGCTGTGGGCACATCTTTTTTCCATGACACCGGGTGTGCTACTCCATTTGATGTCTGTATAGAATATCTGACCACACTGCTATTTTCTATAAGCACGTTTTGATTTACGCTATTTGCAATATTGCACTATTGTCGTTTTACCATTTTCCTTGTGGTCCATACACCAGATTCCTGAGAGAGACGGAGGAAGGACCAATATGAAGAAAAGACCATATTACATGCTTGAACTTTCATTTGGTTTGGTACGCATACACCTTATATCTTGAATTGGATATTATTTGCACAGAAGGCGCTGAGTCCTACCCCTCTTTGTATACCTCTTTGTGGACTTTGAAATAGAGTTTATATTTGAGGACTTTTTTAGCAGCCCCCTACTGGGCAAGTGTTATGAATTTTTACTTTATTTTACATATATCTGTATTCTACTGTATATAAGTCCAGCTATTCAGGTAGTCGTGCTAATTACATCACTATATATATATATATATATATATATATATACACGACTAGCAAATAGCGGCACTCAGAGACTTAGAGCAGAAAACGTGTATTTACTAGAGATGAGCGGGTTCGGTTTCTCTGAATCCGAACCCGCCCGAACTTCATGGTTTTTTTCACGGGTCCGAGCAGACTCGGATCCTCCCGCCTTGCTCGGTTAACCCGAGCGCGCCCGAACGTCATCATGACGCTGTCGGATTCTCGCGAGACTCGGATTCTATATAAGGAGCCGCGCGTCGCCGCCATTTTCACACGTGTATTGAGATTGATAGGGAGAGGACGTGGCTGGCGTCCTCTCCATTTAGATTATAAGAGAGAGAGATTTACTGGAGCTTAGGACTAGGAGGAGTACTGTAGAAGTGTAGAGAGTGCCGAGAGTTTACTAGTGAGTGACCACCAGACAGTGCAGTTTATTTAATATATCCGTTCTCTGCCTGAAAAAAGCGATACACACAGTGACTCAGTCACATACCATATCTGTGTGCACTGCTCAGGCTCAGCCCAGTGTGCTGCATCATCTATATATATTATATATCTGTCTGACTGCTCAGCTCACACAGCTTATAATTGTGGGGGAGACTGGGGAGCACTGCAGTGCCAGTTATAGGTTATAGCAGGAGCCAGGAGTACATAATATTATATTAAAATTAAACAGTGCACACTTTTGCTGCAGGAGTGCCACTGCCAGTGTGACTGACCAGTGACCTGACCACACTGACCACCAGTATAGTTAGTAGTATACTTATATTGTGATTGCCTGAAAAAGTTAAACACTCGTCGTGTGACTTCACTTGTGTGTTGTTGTTTTTTTTATTCTATAAAAATAAAACTCATTCTGCTGACAGACAGTGTCCAGCAGGTCCGTCATTATATAATATATAATATATACCTGTCCGGCTGCAGTAGTGATATATATATATTTTTTATATCATTTATCATCCAGTCGCAGCAGACACAGTACGGTAGTTCACGGCTGTGGCTACCTCTGTGTCTGCACTCGGCAGGCAGTCCGTCCATAATTGTATACCACCTAACCGTGGTTTTTTTTTCTTCTTTATACATACATACTACTACGACATCTCTTTATCAACCAGTCTATATTAGCAGCAGACACAGTACAGTACGGTAGTTCACGGCTGTGGCTACCTCTGTGTCTGCACTCGGCAGGCAGTCCGTCCATAATTGTATACCACCTAACCGTGGTTTTTTTTTCTTTCTTCTTTATACATACATAGTTACATAGACATCTCTTTATCAACCAGTCTATATTAGCAGCAGACACAGTACAGTACGGTAGTTCACGGCTGTGGCTACCTCTGTGTCTGCACTCGGCAGGCAGTCCATAATTGTATACTAGTATCCATCTCCATTGTTTACCTGAGGTGCCTTTTAGTTGTGCCTATTAAAATATGGAGAACAAAAATGTTGAGGTTCCAAAATTAGGGAAAGATCAAGATCCACTTCCACCTCGTGCTGAAGCTGCTGCCACTAGTCATGGCCGAGACAATGAAATGCCAGCAACGTCGTCTGCCAAGGCCGATGCCCAATGTCATAGTACAGAGCATGTCAAATCCAAAACACCAAATATCAGTAAAAAAAGGACTCCAAAACCTAAAATAAAATTGTCGGAGGAGAAGCGTAAACTTGCCAATATGCCATTTACCACACGGAGTGGCAAGGAACGGCTGAGGCCCTGGCCTATGTTCATGGCTAGTGGTTCAGCTTCACATGAGGATGGAAGCACTCAGCCTCTCGCTAGAAAACTGAAAAGACTCAAGCTGGCAAAAGCACCGCAAAGAACTGTGCGTTCTTCGAAATCCCAAATCCACAAGGAGAGTCCAATTGTGTCGGTTGCGATGCCTGACCTTCCCAACACTGGACGTGAAGAGCATGCACCTTCCACCATTTGCACGCCCCCTGCAAGTGCTGGAAGGAGCACCCGCAGTCCAGTTCCTGATAGTCAGATTGAAGATGAAGATGTTGAAGTACACCAGGATGAGGAGGATATGGGTGTTGCTTGCGCTGGGGAGGAAATTGACCAGGAGGATTCTGATGGTGAGGTGGTTTGTTTAAGTCAGGCACCCGGGGAGACACCTGTTGTCCATGGGAGGAATATGGCCGTTGACATGCCTGGTGAAAATACCAAAAAAATCAGCTCTTCAGTGTGGAGGTATTTCAACAGAAAAGCGGACAACAGGTGTCAAGCCGTGTGTTGCCTTTGTCAAGCTGTAATAAGTAGGGGTAAGGACGTTAACCACCTCGGAACATCCTCCCTTATACGTCACCTGCAGCGCATTCATAATAAGTCAGTGACAAGTTCAAAAACTTTGGGCGACAGCGGAAGCAGTCCACTGACCAGTAAATCCCTTCCTCTTGTAACCAAGCTCACGCAAACCACCCCACCAACTCCCTCAGTGTCAATTTCCTCCTTCCCCAGGAATGCCAATAGTCCTGCAGGCCATGTCACTGGCAATTCTGACGAGTCCTCTCCTGCCTGGGATTCCTCCGATGCATCCTTGCGTGTAACGCCTACTGCTGCTGGCGCTGCTGTTGTTGCTGCTGGGAGTCGATGGTCATCCCAGAGGGGAAGTCGTAAGCCCACTTGTACTACTTCCAGTAAGCAATTGACTGTCCAACAGTCCTTTGCGAGGAAGATGAAATATCACAGCAGTCATCCTGCTGCAAAGCGGATAACTGAGGCCTTGACAACTATGTTGGTGTTAGACGTGCGTCCGGTATCCGCCGTTAGTTCACAGGGAACTAGACAATTTATTGAGGCAGTGTGCCCCCGTTACCAAATACCATCTAGGTTCCACTTCTCTAGGCAGGCGATACCGAGAATGTACACGGACGTCAGAAAAAGACTCACCAGTGTCCTAAAAAATGCAGTTGTACCCAATGTCCACTTAACCACGGACATGTGGACAAGTGGAGCAGGGCAGGGTCAGGACTATATGACTGTGACAGCCCACTGGGTAGATGTATGGACTCCCGCCGCAAGAACAGCAGCGGCGGCACCAGTAGCAGCATCTCGCAAACGCCAACTCTTTCCTAGGCAGGCTACGCTTTGTATCACCGCTTTCCAGAATACGCACACAGCTGAAAACCTCTTACGGCAACTGAGGAAGATCATCGCGGAATGGCTTACCCCAATTGGACTCTCCTGTGGATTTGTGGCATCGGACAATGCCAGCAATATTGTGTGTGCATTAAATATGGGCAAATTCCAGCACGTCCCATGTTTTGCACATACCTTGAATTTGGTGGTGCAGAATTTTTTAAAAAACGACAGGGGCGTGCAAGAGATGCTGTCGGTGGCCAGAAGAATTGCGGGACACTTTCGGCGTACAGGCACCACGTACAGAAGACTGGAGCACCACCAAAAACTACTGAACCTGCCCTGCCATCATCTGAAGCAAGAAGTGGTAACGAGGTGGAATTCAACCCTCTATATGCTTCAGAGGTTGGAGGAGCAGCAAAAGGCCATTCAAGCCTATACAATTGAGCACGATATAGTAGGTGGAATGCACCTGTCTCAAGCGCAGTGGAGAATGATTTCAACGTTGTGCAAGGTTCTGATGCCCTTTGAACTTGCCACACGTGAAGTCAGTTCAGACACTGCCAGCCTGAGTCACTGGAGACATTGAAGGAGGAGCTAACACGGAGCGATTCCGCTAGGCATGTGGGACTTGTGGATGGAGCCCTTAATTCGCTTAACAAGGATTCACGGGTGGTCAATCTGTTGAAATCAGAGCACTACATTTTGGCCACCGTGCTCGATCCTAGATTTAAAGCCTACCTTGGATCTCTCTTTCCGGCAGACACAAGTCTGCTGGGGTTGAAAGACCTGCTGGTGAGAAAATTGTCAAGTCAAGCGGAACGCGACCTGTCAACATCTCCTCCTTCACATTCTCCCGCAACTGGGGGTGCGAGGTAAAGGCTCAGAATTCCGAGCCCACCCGCTGGCGGTGATGCAGGGCAGTCTGGAGCGACTGCTGATGCTGACATCTGGTCCGGACTGAAGGACCTGACAACGATTACGGACATGTCGTCTACTGTCACTGCATATGATTCTCTCAACATTGATAGAATGGTGGAGGATTATATGAGTGACCGCATCCAAGTAGGCACGTCACACAGTCCGTACTTATACTGGCAGGAAAAAGAGGCAATTTGGAGGCCCTTGCACAAACTGGCTTTATTCTACCTAAGTTGCCCTCCCACAAGTGTGTACTCCGAAAGAGTGTTTAGTGCCGCCGCTCACAATGTCAGCAATCGGCGTACGAGGTTACATCCAGAAAATGTGGAGAAGATGATGTTCATTAAAATGAATTATAATCAATTCCTCCGCGGAGACATTGACCAGCAGCAATTGCCTCCACAAAGTACACAGGGAGCTGAGATGGTGGATTCCAGTGGGGACGAATTGATAATATGTGAGGAGGGGGATGTACACGGTGATATATCGGAGGGTGATGATGAGGTGGACATCTTGCCTCTGTAGAGCCAGTTTGTGCAAGGAGAGATTAATTGCTTCTTTTTTGGGGGGGGTCCAAACCAACCCGTCATATCAGTCACAGTCGTGTGGCAGACCCTGTCACTGAAATGATGGGTTGGTTAAAGTGTGCATGTCCTGTTTTGTTTATACAACATAAGGGTGGGTGGGAGGGCCCAAGGACAATTCCATCTTGCACCTCTTTTTTCTTTTCTTTTTCTTTGCATCATGTGCTGATTGGGGAGGGTTTTTTGGAAGGGCCATCCTGCGTGACACTGCAGTGCCACTCCTAGATGGGCCCGGTGTTTGTGTCGGCCACTAGGGTCGCTAATCTTACTCACACAGCTACCTCATTGCGCCTCTTTTTTTCTTTGCGTCATGTGCTGTTTGGGGAGGGTTTTTTGGAAGGGACATCCTGCGTGACACTGCAGTGCCACTCCTAGATGGGCCCGGTGTTTGTGTCGGCCACTAGGGTCGCTTATCTTACTCACACAGCGACCTCGGTGCAAATTTTAGGACTAAAAATAATATTGTGAGGTGTGAGGTATTCAGAATAGACTGAAAATGAGTGTAAATTATGGTTTTTGAGGTTAATAATACTTTGGGATCAAAATGACCCCCAAATTCTATGATTTAAGCTGTTTTTTAGTGTTTTTTGAAAGTGAGTGAGTGAGGTTTTGCCAAAACGCGTTCGAACCCAAAACACGGCCGCGGAACCGAACCCAAAACCAAAACACAAAACCCGAAAAATTTCAGGCGCTCATCTCTAGTATTTACACACATCACATATCAATTCAAAGTATTTGGGCTACAGCGCCCCTTTGCCAGGAGTCTCTATAAATAGCAAAAAACTGGGCCAGAGAATTTCAAACAGGAAGCCTGTTGTCAGGAGGCAGCACGTCATAACTACAGGCTAATTGTCTACTGCCGTCATGTGGGCGGTGTCGTTAAGGTAAACAAACCCGACTCCCCTCCTACCAACCGCACTGCCCGTGGAATATGATCATAGCACAGGATGATATCAGCCTCCATACAGCATGTAGCAAAACAATAGGAAACACTGTATTGCAGTCAGCACCTCACAGTGACAGATCATCCACCTAGCATTAACCTCGCGATGCGCCACCACCGGAGGGAAACTGATGAACAATAGACAAAAAAACAGACAGAAAATAAAATGAAACTGACTAGTTGGTAAAGGTGTTAAACTCTCTAGGGTCAATAATAAATACAACATTATATTGCAACAACAATGGTAATTTGGTTAAGCCCATAAGGTCAAAGTCACTGAATCAAAAGTATAAAGAAAAGCTATATGAATACTCCAGTCACATATAGATTGAGGAATCCAAATATTAATACAGCAACTACCCAATGCTGTGACCATACAGCACTGTATCAAAACAACCACTAATATGCAAAATAAACAAACAATACTGGTGTCCATGAACTAAAAGAGAGAAGGGGGAATGTTGCGGCAAACAAATCTGGAGGGATAACTCTCCAACTGCTGGAGGACCATGTATAGATCTGGGTACAACAATTAGTATTCCCAAGCCGTCTCCAAGCATGGTACTGACTGTGGCCATCACTGCTTAATTACCAAGATCAGACAGGATCGGATGCCAATGCAGAATTGCAATATGATGAGGTGATATTTGTGTACCTGATGCTGGCTCTAATGAGGATATTGAGGATGTTGGTAGTCTAAGGCATTCAGCAGTGGAAGCAGCTCTTAGCCATGATAAGAAGAAGACCATTGTCACTCCTGGGAATAGGACCAACAAATCCACCTCTCATTGTATGTGTGGAATTATTTTTACCCAAATCCTGACATTTACCAAGCCAGCTGTAGCCTTTTTGGAACCACAGTACGTAGAGGTAGGAACATTAAAGGGGGTACACACGGGGAGATGTGTGCTGAGCGATCTATCACAGACTGCTCAGCCCACATCTCTCTCCCTGCTCAGCACTCAGCGCGATGTGTGCTGAGCGGTGGGGGGATGGGAGAGCTCACTTCACAAAGCAGTGAACAGAGTGACCTGACTATATTGTGCCTGCATGCAGGCCAATCTAGAGTGAGCAATAGTGATGCGCGGGGCCATGCATCGCTATCGCTATGGGGCATACACACAGAGCAATGTATGTTTCTCCTCTAATCAATCTGGTCAGATTGCTTAGAAATTAACCAAAGATCTCTCCGTGTGTACCCCCTTAAGGACCTAGGACTCCCTCCTGATACATAATTTGCAGTAAACTCATGACAAGTTTTTGATAACATCAGAAACTGGTGGTAAAAAATAAAAAAACAGTCCAGCATCAGCTAGCTCCCTTCTCTCAACTAAATCCATGCACCAGGAATCTCCAACAACACATTTATCCTCAATATCCTCAGTAATGATCAGAAGTTGTCTTGCATCCAATTTGTAAAGGCTAGGTACTCCTCCCCTTTTCAGGATTCCTCAGAAGAATCCTTGAGTGCTAGTCCCGCTGCTGTTGCTACTGCTGCTGGGGATGGATCTTCATCCTAGTAGTTGACAGAGAAAACTACTAGCAATAATTTCATAAAATGATTGACTGTTAAAGAATCCTTTGCAAGAGGAAGCAAGTATGACAGCTCTCATCCAGTTGCACGGCGAATCACTGATGCCATCACAGCTATGCTAGTTTTAGATATGCGTCCAATATCCACCATTAATGCAGTGGGTTTAAGGCAGATAATTGAAGTCCTTTGTTGGTCTAAAAAATTCCATTGTACCCACTGTCCACTTAACCACAGATCTGTGGACAAGCAGTGGTGGTCAAACTAAGATTACATGGCGTGACAGCCCACTAGGTGGGGGAATCACCTTCAACAGCAGCAGATGCAGTATATAACAAATAACACCAGCTAAATCAGAGGCCGTCTACTCTGTGTATCACCGGCTTTAGTAAGAGGCATACTGCAAACAACCTTTTAGAAATTCTAAGAGATGTCATAGCAACATGGTTTATCCCTCTTGTACTCTCCTCAAGATTTGTTATTTCTGATAACGCCACAAATATTGTGAAAAAATTACAGCTGGGAGCATTCCAACACATCACCTTTTTTGCTCACATGATCAACTTGGTGGTACAGGGTTTTGTAAATAAAAATGACAGTGCGTGCAGGAGATGCTGTCTGTGTCTAGAAAAATGTAGAGATATTTTCGGCATTCAGCCACATCATGCAGGAGATTGCAGCACCTACAAAAACAGTTCAATATGCACTGCCATCAACTGAGGTAAGAGGTTGAAACAAGGTGGAATGCCACCCTTTATATGCTTCAGCAGATGAAGGAACAGCAAAAAGCCATCCTTAGCTATTCAACAAGCCGATTCATTGGGAGAGGAGGGGGAATGCCCAGTGCAGTGGAGAGTACATTCTGTATTGTGCAAGGTGCTCAAACCCTTTGAAGTAGCCACATGTGAAATTTGTTCCGACACTGCTAGCTTGAGTCATGTGATTCCCCTAAATATTCTTTTTGAAAATCAGCTGGAGAAATTGAAGGAGCAGATGAAACAAAGCTAATCCACAAAGTATGCCTTACTTGTAGATCAAGTCCTTTATTTGTTTCACAAGGATCCAATGGTTGCCAATATCTTAAAATCAGATCACTACATTTTGGCAAACGTGCTTGATCCTAGGTTTAAGTTGTACATTTTGTCTTTCTTTCCAACTGACCTAGATATTTAGAGACTTAAATAGCTTATGTCATGATCCTAACTTTATCTCTCATATTCTGTGGCTTACCTTAGCATATCCTGTAACCTGCATCTGTTTCAGCTCAGCATGAAGACTGCAAATCTGTGTTGCTTTCTTAAGTAAGCCACTTGAGTAGGAATTCCTCTGAGTAATCAGCAATCAGCTGTGAGCAGCATTTGATTCTTCACTGTGTTCAGCAATCTGGAATTTAGGCCTAAAATTCAGCATCCTGTCATTTTAAGAACTTCAGGGTTCAGTGTTTTTTTTGGCCTGCTAGGCCTCACTCCACATCAGAGCCTAACATGGAGTACTGAAGTGACAGGATCTGATCACCTGACCATGAGCTATCCAATCCTGTACAAGCCTGAGACTCCCTGAATACCTTGACTCCAATCACCAAGTACCAAGAGGTATAAGTAGAGAGACCTGTGTTAAAGAAGCTTTCAGTTCCTTGAGTCACACAGCTCAGTGTGAGCTTAGTAGCTGAGCTTCCTAAAAGGTAATACTAATTACCTTAGTTTCCTGTTACCTCTGCTCTTTTGCTTTCCAGCCCAGATTACAGTTGCGTTACCAGTTATATCCAGTACAAAGCTGCAGTATTCTTCAGTCTCGTCTTAAAGACACAGTCACAGTATTCTTCAGTCTCATCTTAAAGACACAGCCAGTCTTCAGTTCTTCTTCAGCCTCGTCATAAAGTCACAGCTACAGTCATTGTTCTTCATACAGAGTGATACAGCATCATTTTACAATTATTAACTCCATTCTTCAGTTCTGTCATTGGGGTAACCTCCGCCTCTGTGAATTATCATTTCTTCATTAAATCTTACTTTTTGCAGCTATTTCATCGTCCATAGACTTCCTTGAGCTCTTCATCTCACTGATTCCGACAGACCAGCCAATCAGGCCCACCATCAATGGGGGACGGTGGGGACTCCAGTCCCACGCCCTGGCTGAGAGGGGGCCCAGGTGGCAGCAATAGGATCATGGGTACAGACCAGCAGCCTGTGCGGTGTGCACCAGCAGGGCAGGCAGTGTGTATTCTTTCTATTCAGCCGGCTGTGAGCCAATCGGAGCTCATGGACTGGCAGCCAATCAGGAGCTGGCAGATCCTGATTGGCTGCCGGTCCGTGAGCTCCGATTTGCTCGTGGCCAGCTCAATATAAAGAATACACACTGCTGCTCTGTGTGCCTCAGTGGCTGCTGGCCTGTACCTGCAATCCTCATTGCTGCCACCGGGGACCCTTCTGGCAAGCTTTGGGGGAGCTATGGGTTGGGGGTGGGCCCTTCCAAGTTTGTCAGTCCTGGACCCCATCATTTCTGAAGGCAGCCCTGCAGACAATATACACACAGTCCTCCAGTTACCCACACAGACTTCACATACTCATTGGGTTCACAAAACTACAGTCATGACAGCTTTTGGTGAGAAAGTTGGAAGCTCAAGTGACACGTGGCACTACGATATCTCCTCCTTCAATTTTTAGGCAGCAACTAGAAAAAAAATTCTGCTGATAATGCTGGTGATGCTGATAAGTCAACACAACATTTTGAAATATGGTCAGTTCTAAAAGATTTGCACAGCATTAGTGACACCTCTACCATATCTCCATCTGATATGGTCACCATCCAAAGAGTGGTGGAGAATTATTTTCATGACACCATACAAATAGGCATGTCACAGAGTTTCTCAGAGTAATCGAAGAAAGAAAAAAAAGGCAATTTGGAGGCTTTTGTACAAACTGGCTTTGCATTAATTAAGTTGCCCACCCTCCAGTGTGTACTCGGAGAGTGTTTTCAGCACATGTCAGCAAATGGCATAGGATGATACTTCCTCAAAAGTGGAAAAGATTATGTTCATCAAAATGAACTTGAAATTTTATGAGGAAGACCTTTACTTAATTTATGTCAAAGTATAGAGTCTTCTGTAATGGTGGATTCCAGCGTGGATGAATAACAATTGTTACATAGTTACATAGTCAGTGATGTTGAAAAGAGGCAGACTGCCCATCGGGTTCAACCTGTATTCTGCATTAATCTATTCATATTATAATGTGTATGCTGAAGTAATGTCTTAGTACCAAATGAAAACAATGATTCTTACCACTCCCAGTTAATGTAATGTCAATATGCTAAATGCTATAGCCCTGGAGACATTTACCAGTTAGGAATTTGTCTAATCCACTTTTAAATACATTTACAGTGTCTGCCATTATTACCCTCTCCGGTAGGGAGTTGCAAATCTTTATTGCCCTTACCGTGAAGATCCCTTTCCTATGTTGTGTACGGAATTTCCTCTCCTCTAACCTAAGTGAGTGCCCACGCGTACTATATAAAAATCTTTTAATAAACAAATCTGCTGCTAGATCCTTGTAATTACCCTTTACATATTTGAAGATATTAATAATGTCTCCTCTTAGACGCCTCTTTTTTAGTGTATACATATTTAACCTAGCAAGCCTTTCCTCATACTCCAGAGACTCTAACCCTTTTATCAGTTTAGTAGCTCTTCTTTGAACTCTTTCAAGTTCCCCAATATCTTTTTTATAATACAGTGCCCAGAACTGAACACAATATTCCAGGTGTGGACGTACCAATGATTTGTACAGTGGCAGGATTACATCCTCGTCTATTGTCTCTATGCCCCGTTTAATGCATGCAAACACTTTACTTGCCTTCTTTTCTGCACTTTGACTTTGTGTACTATTAAGACTATTATCTATGAGCACCCCCAAATCTTTTTCCACCATAGTTAACCCTATATTTTCCACATCGAGAGGGAGTGTGATGTACACAAACAAACCAAGTGCTTCAGCTTAGTTTGCAAAATTGCGCATGTCCTTTTTAATATCCAACATAAGGTTGGGTGGGAGACAATTCCATATTGCACCACCTTTAATTTCTGACACTGCTTTGCTGCAATGTTTGTTAGATGTGCTATAAACTGCCTTGTGTTTGTGCCGCTGCTCTGTCACTTAGTAACCAGCTCACTGAAGCCTTTGACCAATGTTGGTAAAAAAAAAATGAATGAGCTGTGTGATGGACAAAATTGACTAGAAATTAGTGTAAATTAATGGTATTGAGGTTAATAAAGCTCTAGAAACAAAAAAGAACATTTTTGAAAAAAATCCACATCCAAAACCAGTCATAGCTGGTTGGCAAATACAAATTAAAATCCAGAAATTGAATCAGAGCCAAATCCAAAGCCAGCAAAATTGGTTCAGTGCACATCTCTAATAATAATTATAGTATCAACCATATTTTTATCACATATTTTCTTATCAAGTTAAAATTAAACATTCAAATACCTGTTTGCTGGTGGTGTTTAGCTGCTCATTTTCGAACACTTATGGCAGGATGTAATGCAGTCTGAGATTGGCGGAGGTGTGGGTTGCCACCCGATCTCTGACTGTTTTTAAAGGCACAATCACTTACAAGACCCAACCATGCCTTGTAAGTGATTGTCCCTTTAAAACACTTCTGAGAGCGGCTAGCAACCCACCACCTCCGCCGATCTTGGACTGCATTACATCCCGTCATTAGTGTTACAACAATTTGTGTATGTGAACGCATAGTGACCAACACAGCTGATCCTAGATTGCATCTAAATTAATAGTATAGCTATTTAATACAGGCTACCAGTGTGACAAAAGTGTAGCTAATGAAAGGTAAAAAATGACACTGTATTTAAATATGTAAACACGAGTCAAGTATGCCTTCATTAACTCTGCCTGACTGTACAAAATCTGAAGTATTTACAATTGCATGCAAATCATGATATTGCAAATGTTCCAAAGGGCATATTGATTGCATAGAGTACATAGAATGAGGATTGTGAGTTGATAGATAGATACATACATATATACATACATACGCACATTTGAACTGGCAAAGAATTTCATCTGTTGTTGTTTTAATTATTAGATGTTTTCTTTCAGGGTTTGTCCATTTTAAGTCCAGGTGAAGTGCAGGCTCTAGCTATTAAATTGTACTTAGAATCTTCACACTTTCAATTCTTTACATTTGCTATTATCAGCCTGCGGCTTAATTAGCCTCCTATCCTCTAATAAATAGGTCTACACACTATTTTTTATTTTTTACTAATTCAGACCCCACCCCAAAACCCAACATCCACTAAGGAAGTGAGCAATAAAAAAAGCTAAAACGAACAAATTGTGAGATGTGAACATACCATTATAGATATACAAAAAAATACTAACATAAATTAATTTTAAAGCTACTTATAAAGATAATTACACATTACTTTATAATGCAATAAGTTATTCACAGGTGTGCTTAAATGTATCTCGCTCTTAAATGGAAGTGCATTAGTACTCCTTACAAGTGTCACAAATCTTAGATGCAATATGGACTTTACCATATCAGGAGTTGTTGGCAAGGCTGGCTCTACCATTAGGCAGCTTTAGGTGGCTGCCTAGGGGTGCCAACCACTGGAGGGCACCACTGAATTCATCCAGCAAATAAATGAAGGATTTCTCTGTATGCGGGTCAGTAGTAAACTTACAGATGAGGGAATTGAACACCATAAGGAGCATACAAATATATGTATGTATGTGCATATATACAGAATGTATGTATATACATGCAATTAAAGGGATGTTGGCATCCCAGCATTCAGAATGCTGATGCTGGAATCCCGAAAGTCAGCCACCTTGAATTTTAGTATGCTGGGTAGGTAGTGTTAGGGTTATGCTGTAGGGAGGGAGGATTAGTGTTAGGTTAATTAATTTAATTCAAAATGTCAGTATTATGGTGGTCAGTATTTTGATTGTGGCATTCCATACCCAAACCCAATTAAATATCACCACCAGACCCCATATACAGTATTATACATTATAAAAAGAATAGACGGCAATTAAGTACTTTTAAGGTTAAATATACTGTGAGCAAAGTAAAAAAAAAATTGCAGTGATTTGTAGGTTAGAGGGCGCTAGGCTGAAGCTTTGCCTAGGGTGCAGAAAATCTTGCACCGTCCCTGGGAGTTGGCTTGCAGAGTCTAACAGGTTGTAGGTATTAACCAGGGACCCCCGCATGGAGGTGTGGAATTTGCTGCACCCAGCATGCAAGTTTCTGCCCTCTGCTTGTGTTCCTAATATGGGAGATGGTATAAGCTGGCGACTGGACTGGAACTTGCTTAACTGGAACCAGAGTCAAGCTGGAGCTGACTGTACAACTGGACCAAACTGGAACTGACTGAACTGAAACCAGGAAGCAAGGGTACCAGCAATGTACTCAGAGTGCAAATTGGTTTGTAAAATTAGTAAAGGGAATATTAACTAAATGCACGATCAGGCTGGAACTTGTAGCACACTGACGCCAATGGACAGAGCTTATGGGAATAGATTCAGAATACAGGAGTCTAATACAGCATAAGTCTGAGTTACAGATGCTTGAACTGTGGCTGGAAATAGCTGAGCTAGTAGAAATACGGTAGTTTCTTGACACTGGGAGTTAGCCTACAGTGCTAAGAATACAGGGCTAAATAGCAGGCCAGACTTAGAATCATCTTGCAGCAGAAAATAGAATGTGCTAAGCCAGTAACTGGCTAAAAGGTGTGAACTAGACATTGCAGGTGTCACTTAAACCCCTTTCAGACAGAGAAAACAACCCAGTAATTTCCCGGCATGGGCAGGGTCGATCCAGGATTTTTCTCTGTCTGAATGGGTCAACCCGGAACTGAATTCCCGGGACTTCAACCCAGGTTTTTACCTGGGTTTTTCCCAAATCTTACATGGGCTGCCGGCTGTCTGAAGGGATCCGACCTTGGATTTTTGAAATGGGTCGTGGTTGAAAGAGCTAATTGGCTGTGATGATCTTCACTGCATTCCTTTTCCATATGGCATTGTGAAACGCAGCAGGGGTGTCAAACTTGCGACCCTCTAGCTGTTGTGGAACTACACATGTCAGCATGACCTGCCACAGTTGCAGCACTCCCAAATAAATAATTTGTGGCATGGTATGCTGGGATGTTCCACAACAGCTAAAGGGGTGCGAGTTTAACACCCCTGCTACACAACATAAATGGCCAGTATATACCACAACTGCAATCTATTGTATTATTATTTTGCTGTGAAAACATACGTAAGAAAAATAAAGTGATATATTTACCTCTCTAGGGAACAACCAGCCGAGTTGCTGCTCCTTCACAATCTGGAACAACTCTGAGTTGCCAAGTACCCGGGAGTCGTGAGCATAACCCGGTCATCCGATAAAGGCATCTGTGAAACTGAACAGTATAAGTATTAGCTGTGTTTAACAATACACATCATGGGTCCAGCATATTACTCACATTTAAAAACACCATATTACTTACCAATACTTATGATATACTACAGCCTGCAGGATGATGGAGTGCTAGCCTTTTCTGTTATAATAATCTGTTGGATTATCTCTGGGGGAAATAATAGGTAAGTGGATCCCATCTATGGCTTAGCTCCAGCACACAGGGGATATCCACGTTGCAGGAAACCTTTTATGGTATCATCCAGCTGGTCATTTTGCGGTAAGGAGATGAAGCGACGGTAAAGGGTTTCCAGCAAAGCCTGGGTCACTTCCTGCACTAGCACACACCCCATCGGTATGCCTACACCAAACAAGCAGGAGAAGGTGTGCGGTATTCCTGCAGTGTTGCATACCACCACAACACAATCACCAGTCTGCTG
The DNA here is from genome assembly GCF_028390025.1 of Pseudophryne corroboree. Lineage (NCBI taxonomy): Eukaryota > Metazoa > Chordata > Amphibia > Anura > Myobatrachidae > Pseudophryne > Pseudophryne corroboree. Next base: position 485,799,588 of record NC_086448.1, read on the forward strand.
CATGGCTCGATGGTCTTGCGGTAGTTGGTGTTTCTCCTGGTGAGTGCTGGTGTGAGAACTTCCAGCAGGTAGTTAAACATAGCATGCAACATCCAAAAGTGTGCCATCCATTGGCTGAAAAGCTTCCATGGTCACCCAGAAAGCTTGTCCATGCCTGCTGTCTCTGGTCCACATTGATCGATTTGTCGTGCTGGTATATCTCAGGATGGATGTAATGCTGCCGAAAATCATGGCTCTCCTCCTGTGCAAATTCCAGTATCAAGTACTAGCCCTCTACACCAGAAATTGCTTTCTCCTTCTCCTGGCATAAGACTGTGCCAGGAGCTGCATCAGGCTCTCATTTGCTGTGCAAAAAATGGCAAGAACTCAGGAACTCCGGGCTACTCAGCAGTAACTCATCGGCCATGGTTAATTCAATCCAGTGAGCAGTCACCACCCACTTTTCATGACCTCATCTCTGTGTGCCATAAAAACAGCCCATTTCTTATGACATGCAGTATATTGCAGGGCTGACCCGGGGTCGACCCGGGTTAAATGTGCTGTGTGAAAGGGCATTAGGATCTGTAACCTGTGTTTTTCCCAATTTGACAAAATCCAGGAAAAACCCAGGATTTTGAGATTTTTATGTTTGAAAGTGGTATTACAGGTAGATGACTATACAGGATGGACCCACAGCTCACAGGGAACAGATACTTGCATAAACATTAGTATTCTGCAGACTGGTAGCTTGTGAGTACTCAGGAGTAAACCAAGGAACTGAGGGGTACATTTACTAAGCAGTGATAAGAGCGGAGAAGCGAGCCAGTGGAGAAGTGCCCATGGCAACCAATCAGCACTGTAGTGACATCTATAATTTGCATACTATAAAATGATAGAGAGCTGCTGATTGGTTGATGGGGAAATTTCTCCACTGGCTCACTTCTCCACTCTTATCATTGCTTAGTAAATGTACCCCTGATTCTGGGCTATGAGACTGGAAACAGTTATACTGTGTCAGAATAAACACAAGCTCAGCTGAGAGGAATACTGAATTATGTGTTAGGAATGCTTCTCAGGCAGGGAACCCCACAATGCAGGTACATAGGTTAGCTGGGTGAGCAATGAAGTCTTCTAAACACAGGGGCTAGAACAGAAGTATAGCTTTCTGCAATACTAGGCAATGCTACTCTTTGCTCTAGCGATCAGTGGGAGTTCTCACAGGGAAGATGTAAAAACTTTTGGCTGCTAAGATCAACTGAAGCAGGAGCACTCCAACTGGAGGAATTCAGTCACCTGACAAGTTCCCTGATGGTGATGTCAGTACAGTACATCAGGTTCTCAGACTGGGCAAGCAGTAAGTTCCAGAGTGTGACAACTAACAATTTATGAATAAAATTTGGCATGTGGCAGCCATGGAGAAAATACCAACTTTATCTCCACAAAATACATATGTCCTCATACATCCGGCCTCAATACACCATGCAGCGAGAGATGTCTGGCATGAGTGAGCCGCCAGTTCCAATGCAAGTCTGCTAACATTGGACATCTTTCCCCCCCCCCCCAGAAAATGCATCTTATTTGCAAGGCAATGTAGCTAGGATGCAGATGGAGACTGTTGCTGATTAATTTGATATACTGTATAACACTTGTATATTGCATGGGACTGATACTCTATACAGAGCACAACAGAACTTCTATTAGAATAAAGCTGAGGCTGCTATATTTTAGCACTTTATTTACAGTATCAGCGACTCAGTCACATACAGATATACTAGTAGTGTCATACAGTATATCACATTATTCAGTAAAGTCTCCTCATGCATATTAGTTGCATTGGATTGCAAATAAGAGATATTTTCAGCAAAAAAAGACATCAGATGCTAGAAGATAATCATGCAACCTGGCATGCCAAATGGGCTGTTTGCTGTGACTGCAGCAAAGATGTATGAGGGTACATCTGTGCCTCCCATAGGTTCCTCATTATCTGGTTTCACTGTTTTAGATACAATGATCCCATCCAGTGACGTAACTACCGAGGGTGCATAGGGTGCAGCTGCTATGGGGCCTGAGATGCTTTCAGGGCCTGCAGCACCCCCTGCACCCAGTCAGATCTATGGCCTATGGCTCTCCCCCAATAATCCTGCCCCCACGAAGAATGGCCAGGCAGCCTCCCCCCATGACCCTGCATTAGTGTGCTAAGTTGTATTTAATGCACTGCTGAGCAAGGCCAGGGTGCTCAACTGCGTGACAGTGTGTCCCACTGCACTTTGCCACTGCCAGGAAGGACTGAGAGCACCATTTTGATAACACATTATGCTCCCTGTCCTGCAGCAGCTGTGCTTTGCCTCACTGTCTGCTGGCTCATTGAAGAGACAAAAGGCAGCAGTGAGTACCACTGCAGCTGCCATTGAACAGGGATGGAGGGGAGTGTGGAAGCGGATGCTGAGAAAAAGAATCAAGGTGGAGTTGGACTGGTCTGGGGAGTGAAGGTGGGGCTGGGAGACACAGGTTGAAGTGGGAGAAGGTTCAGAGATACAGAAAGAAGGGGGCAGGGTGAGAGACACAGAGTGAAGGAGAGTGCAGGCTGAGAGGCATAGAGTGAAGGGGGTGCAGGCTGAGAGGCACAGAGTGAAGGGGGTGCAGGCTGAGAGGCACAGAGTGAAGGGGGTGCAGGCTGAGAGGCACAGAGTGAAGGGGGGCAGGCCCAGAGGCACAGAGTGAGGGAAGTGCAGGCTGAGAGGCACAGAGTGAAGGGGGTAGGCTCGGAGGCACAGAGTGAAGGGTGTGCAGGCCCAGAGGCACAGAGTGAAGGAGGGCAGACTGAGAGACAGAGAATTGAAAGGGACAGGCTGAGAGACACAGATGTGCAGTGCAGGTGGGGCAGTTATAACATTTTCAGAAAGTTAGATTTGGGTGTGGTGTGTTCACACTGAAATCTAAATTGCAGTGTAAAAATAAAGCAGCCAGTATTTAACTCGCACAGAAAAAAAATATAACCCACCCAAATCTATCTCTCTCTGCTCATGTTATATCTGCCCAATTTGCCCTGCACATGGGGGGTAATTCAGAGTTGATCGCAGCAGCAAAGTTGTTAGCAGTTGGGCAAAACCATGTGCACTGCAGGTGGAGCAGATATAACATTTGCAGAGAGAGTTAGATTTGGGTGGGTTATATTGTTTCTGTGCAGGGTATATACTGGCTGCTTTATTTTTACACTGCAATTTAGATTTCAGATTGAAAACACCCCACCCAAATCTAACTCTCTCTGCACATGTTATAATTGCCCCCCCCCCCCTGCAGTGCACATGGTTTTGCCCAACTGCTAACAAATTTGCTGCTGCAATCAACATTGAATTACCCCCATGGTTTTGTCCATTAGAAGAAGATTTTGCTTTTGCAATCAACCTTGAATTAGGCCCCTTATACAGTAAATTGCCACTCTGTAGTTTTCCTTGAGAATTGTAATTTATATACAGTATATTGATCTATAGAAATATTTCTATGCTAATTATCAAAAAAATCAATATGTTCTCATTATCTGAATTGGTTACATGACTTCAAGGTAAAATGATTTTGAGAAGCACAATATTTGCTTTTGTAATGGAATGGTGTATTGATCATATAACTGAATTCACTACTTTGTGATTTGTCTTGTTTAAATATGTGTCTCATAACCTTAGTTATGTTAATATTTTTAATTACATAATCCATATAGATAAGTACAATAGCTTACTGGAATATCTTCATTTAAATTGACACTACCTGGAAACATAGTATTAACAATTATTGTCATGTGATTTATTTTAAGCCTCTTTTACAGTTATGTTCAATAGAATTTTCTACTTGTGTATATTTTTTCTTGAATATTTCATAATAAGTTCTTAAAAGATGAATTTTTAATTTTAGAGATATATCATTGAAGAATTTATTTTATATATTTATTGAAAAGATAATACATTTCAAGTTTACAAAAATATGTTTTCTATATTGACCAATTTATTTCTATATATATTCAAACATCAAAAGGTTTTTATATTGTCAGTATATTCTAAACTGATGGCAATTAATGAATAACTTTTTTCATTTATTTACAGGTTGTTTATTTGTATTTCAAATATTTCCAAATGCAATTGGGCATTATTTCTGGATATGCAAGCTCATTATACTCGTATATGCAGGAAGTGCATTGTATCTTAAAAAATGACTTAGGAAGGCAAACATTCAAAATAATAACAGAGAACAATAGGAACAAAGATGAGGAGCAAATTAATGGAGACAATTTTATAAATATATAATGGTACAGATGTACTTAGCCTGGGAGAGTGATAAAGTTGAAAGAGGTACTGTTCTGTAAACTACAAACCAGTCAGCTCCAAAATTATAATTTTTTCAACACTGTAACATGGCAGTTAGGAGCTGATTGGCTGTTACTTTATCACTATCTTGGGCTTAGTACTTCTGCCGTGTAGATAAAGAGCAAGGTACAGTAGGCAACGCACATAAATCTAACACAGTGAGCAAAACATGCAAAAAGTAAAAGGGAAAACTTAATCACAGTCTGAGACAAGCAAGGTGAGAGTACAAAGGAATGCTGTCAAGGAATGTACTATTGTGACCAGACCATAGACAATAGAAATAAAAAGAGAGACAAGCTTCTCAGGCATGACCTAATGTGGAAGACAACAAGGATGTTATGGTAGAGCCCCACCGTCGTGGAAAATGCAGAAAAATGAAAAGAAACATACTGTAGTGCATTAGGCGTGTGCTTTGTTTTGTTTATGTGGAGTTTATTATAACAGTGAAAATTGGTTATAGTGGTCAAGTTTAAAATGTGGTTCAAGCACAGTTTCTGTGCATGGGCCTAGAGGCATAAACCTATGTATGTCAAATCTCCTTGCTTTAGATTTATTTAGGCAGATTATCAAAGCATAATCCATGTAATTTAAATTATGATAATGAGCACATATCTGTTCAAGAGACATTGGGGGTAATTCCAAGTTGATCGCAGCAGGAAATTTTTTAGCAGTTGGGCAAAACCATGTGCACTGCAGGGGAGGCAGATATAACATGTGCAGAGAGAGTTAGATTTGGGTGGGTTATTTTGTTTCTGTGCAGGGTAAATACTGGCTGCTTTATTTTTACACTGCAATTTAGATTGCAGATTGAACTCACCACACCCAAATCTATCTCTCTCTGCACATGTTATATCTGCCCCCCCTGCATTGCACATGGGCCCTCATTCCGAGTTGTTCGCTCGGTAATTTTCTTCGCATCGCAGCGATTTTCCGCTAATTGCGCATGCACAATGTTCGCACTGCGACTGCGCCAAGTAAATTTGCTAAGAAGTTTGGTATTTTACTCACGGCATTACGAGGTTTTTTCTTCGTTCTGGTGATCGGAGTGTGATTAACAGGAAGTGGGTGTTTCTGGGCGGAAACTGGCCGTTTTATGGGAGTGTGTGAATAAACGCTGCCGTTTATGAGAAAAACGCGGAAGTGGCTGAAGAAACGGGGGAGTGTCTGGGCGAACGCTGGGTGTGTTTGTGACGTCAAACCAGGAACGACAAGCACTGAACTGATCGCACTGGAAGAGTAAGTCTCGAGCTACTCAGAAACTGCACAGAAAAATCTTTTCGCAATATTGCGAATACTTCGTTCGCAATTCTGCTAAGCTAAGATACACTCCCAGAGGGCGGCGGCTTAGCGTGTGTACTGCTGCGAAAAGCGGCTAGCAAGTGAACAACTCGGAATGAGGGCCATGGTTTTGCCCAAATGCAAAAAAATTTCCTGCTACGATCAACTTGGAATTACCCCCATTGACATATACTGTAGGAGGAATCTAGTATAGGGTATGTAATATACAGTATAATCATTATGTTTATGGATCCCTAAATGGCATAATTTAGATATTAACCTACAGTCCCTTTTATTGCTAGACAGTGACAGTTTAATTGCTGGAAAATGGCCTAAAATAAATGTGTTTGTTGGAAATGTAATGATGACAGTGTTTTGTCCAGATCACTGATTTTATGCAACATTTGATGCAGGGTTTAAAGCAGTGATTGTTTTTTTTTTTTTAAGGCAAAAACTAGGCTGCTTTAAATCCTGCTGCAAAAAGTGCTGAAAATTGTCACGTTAAACAAATCACTATTCATTACATTTTCCTCTTTGTCTTATTTGTATGAAATTATAATTATATGATAAAACATGTTAATTGCTAAATATTACAAAATACCAAGTATATTCAGTAAAGATAACCAGATTTATTAATAGCATATTAAAGTATTGTGTTTTTTTATGATATAATTTTTAAATTGCATTTTTTTATGCTTGCTAAATTTTGCTTTAGAAATAAAGTCTATGGCAAATGTAACACAGTATTAAATCTGAACAAAAAAAAGTATAAAACTATTACATACATTTTCTTCATTTTACCAGTACAGTAGAATAAAACTTTAATGGAATTCATGAATATTCTTTTTATGACCTTTTAGAAATTTCCAAACCAATCTATTTTGTCTGCCACTCCAAATCAATGAAGAGGCAATGAGCCCTGGAAAAAATATACAGTACACTTTTGGAAGTCAATATGAAAGGCTGATGGAAATTCATAAGGATCCCAGGCATCACAATGTATCTGAGCTATCTCAATGGATTTATATCTTATTTATTTCCGTAGGTTGCAGATAAATCCCATTTAAAGACAATGGCCTAGTAAATGAAATAGAATATTAAATGAGGTTGATCGTCTAATAAATATTATACAAATATATGCATTTGATGCACTTATCTAAATACATACTTGCCATTTTTGTAATATATATTCATATGCTTTTTTCTAAACTATTAATATTTTTTCATACACTCTGTGGGGTTCATTTGTAATATTTGGTTCAAGTGCAGTGCAGTGCAAGGCAGAGCAAAAGCCAAGTGCAGTATTTGATTTTGAGATTTGAGTATAAAAATAGGAATTATTTATACAAAAGTATCCAGTAGTCATTGTTAGCTTTTAACAATAGGGATTGTGGAATGGTAAATGCATTTTTTAATACATAAAACTAATATGTAATGTGTATTTTTTCAATATGCAAATCAACCCAAAAAAATAATTGCCTAAAAATCGAAGGCAATAAAATTCAGTTTTTCATAAAATGATTTAAATCAGATTTATTCTTTATGAGTAACTTAAAATGGGGTTGGAAGAACCTTTGTCCCTTATGTAAGAGTCTGCAAGTTGAAGGAAGTGGAGCAATTCCAGCAATTTAACCCTCAGATTTAAAGCAGCAATAATTGAAGTATTTGCTTTAAAGTAAGTTTCTGCTGTGGGGTACAGTGGGCTCCACAGCGAATGACATTAGGGGGTGTAGAGTATGATCTTGATCCGAGGCACCAACAGGCTCAAAGTTTTGACTGTTCCCAGAATACATAGCGCCGCCTCCTCTATAACCCTGCCTTTGTGCACAGGAGCTCAGCTTTGTAGTTAGTGCCATGCAGTAAGCAGGCATACAACAGAGGGCTGCTCCAGCAGCGCTGAATAGAAGCTTTTAAAGAAAATTGAAGACTTCAAGGGCTGCAGCAGAGACACTGACTGTGTTAGATGTCAGTTAGACATCTCCAGCTGCAGCTCCATCACCTCTCCCAGCGGCTCTGTACACTCCCGTGCCCTGGTTGCTGGGTACCTACAGTGGAGGCTCCGGTTTTCTTCCAAATTAGTCACACACATGACCGCTGTTCTCCTGGATTGCGTGGCTGCAGTCAGGGAGGAGGTAAGTGGGTCCGCCCGGTGGGACCTGCTGTAAATCACGATCCCGCGTGGCTGGTGGGAGGTGGGCCGCGCGCGCTGGCGTGTACACTGTGGCAGTACAGGGTACCCACTAGATCACCAGTCCATGGGCACAGGTCGGTTTCCTCTCATAAAACCGTTTAAGCCCCCAGTACCCGGTGGTGAAGTCCAGCAGGGGGATAAGGCTTTGACCTGTAGCCCCTCCCCCAGCCCCAGGGCGCCATTTAGAGTAAATGTTCCCGCCCTGGAGCTGCATATCTCTCTTTTCCTCACTCCCTGCCAGCGTTTGGGTGCCATTAGGACAAGCTGAGCTGATCCTGGGACTGTTTGGACAAATCCTCCTCTGTAAAGCCGCCTGCCTGTCAGCGCTGTGCATTTTACAGGACACTGAAGTATTCTACATGTCTGCTGACAGTGTTAGTTAAGAAAAAGTGCATTTAGTCAGGGTTATTTAGTACAAGTACTCTGTGATATACTTCCAGTTTTTACTGTGCATTGTTATATCTATTGAGTGTATAGCTATACTTAGTACTTCTATGTATTGCTAGTCCAGTGCAGTTTTATTGCATGTCATAATTTCTGCATTGTACAAACTGTGACTCTGTGTGTGTGCATATAGCTGCTGTGTGACCTCCATTTCATGTATCTCACTCAGATTGCTATCCCTATATTCTATAACCTGAGGGGGCTAAATGCGTCAGATTTATCATTTAATATCGGTAGTTCACAGGATATACTCAGTGTGTATTTTTCTCTGGGAATTTTAGTCACCATATAGCTCTAGAATTCCCTGTTTGTGCTGAAATACCCTGCACAGGGGGTTCTTGTCAGGTACTGTGCTGCTGATATTGTACTGTGTTGCCTTGCATTGAGCTTTTGACTATGTCAGCTACAAAGGGCAATGATGCTGGTGTTGATCCCACACTGCGTGGTGTTGACGCTGCAGACACATTTGAGGATAACATAGCAGCTCAGGATTCAGGTTCTGGGGGTTCCTTGCCCCCCAGTGGGACTGTAGCAATGGGGGTTCAAAATGACCCACCTTGTGCTACCTTCTCCACGCTATTGAATACGCTGGTAACTAGACTAACGCCCCCTATGGGACCTCCGGTGCCAGTACAACCGCTTATGGTCCCCGCTGTTAACCTGCCGTGGGCAGATCAACTGTCCAATCAGTTACAGCAATTGAACCAATCACTGACTACTCAGAAGTCTAACCCTCGCCCGCCTAAGACCAAGGGGTCCTCTAAGCGGGCAATTACTTCCTCACAATCCACCAACATTCCAGACACCTCATCTGATGAGGATGGCGCGTATACTGACCTCACAGATTCTGATCCCAATACTTCTGATGGGGAAGCTGTTTCACAGGTGGATGTTCCTGACTTGTTGGAGGCTATCAGGCTCATTCTTCAAGTTGATGATGACCCGGAACCTGATGCTGCCCCTAAGAAACTGGACAGGTTTAAACGTCAGAAAGTGGTTAAACAAGTTTTACCTTACTCTGACCATTTAGTTGACATACGTCAGGAGTCCTGGGGAAATCCAGGAAAGAAATTCACGCCTCACAAGAAGATGGTGGCTCACTACCCCCTCGCTGCGGAGTGAAGTAAAATTTGGGAAACACCCCCGCCAGTGGGTTCGCAGGTGGCGCGGCTGGTGGTATCCTTAGCTCTGCCTGTAACTACCGTCACGTCCCTGAGAGAGCCGACGGACAAGCATGTGGAGGGTTGTTTAAAGGCAATTTACACCCTAACCAGTGTTGCGCATAGGCCCAACATTGCAGCGACATGGGCTGCAGAAGCTTTGGTAGCGTGGGCTCAGGAGCTGGAGGCGGAGTTGCCTACCAACGCTTCTAATCATGCTAGACAATGCTTGTCATATATTGTCACAGCATCTCATTACATTAAGGAGGCGGCTTCTGATGCTGGTATTCTGGCGGCCAAGGCTTCTACTACATCCATTTTGGCTTGCCGGATTCTCTGGACATGGTCCTGGTCTGTGGACATGGACGCTAAGAAAACCCTGGAGATACTCATTTTTAAGGTAGATATTCTTTTTGAAGAAGACCTCAACAAGATAGTGGCTGACTTAGCTTCTGCTAAAACAGCATGTCTGCCTAGTACTGCTACTTTGGTTCTTCATTTCGCTCCTTTCGTCCTTCAGGGAAAGCAAAAGGTCAGGCGTACCCGTAACAGGTTCACACTTTCAAACCCAATAAGCCCAAACCCAAACGGGCCTGGGCTGCCTGTCAGCCTGCTTCCAAAACTGACAAGCCTGCCACATGATGGGGCGGGCCTCCCTCTGGGGGATCCCAGGGTGGAGGGCTGACTTCTAGGATGTACCCAGGAATGGTTGAAGACCACTTCCGATGCTTGGGTATGGGAAGTCGTCACTCGTGGTTATGCCGTATCCTTCAAGAATCGTCCAGCTCATTGATTTTGCCTGACAGACGTCCCTTCGGATCAGGTGAAGGCAAAGACTCTTCATTCGGTGGTACAGTTCCTCCTGGACACGGGAGTGGTAGTACAGGTGCCTCTGGCTCAGAGAGGCAAGGGGTACTATTCATCTCTGTTCCTAGTCCCGAAACCGAATGGGTCCTCCCGGCTCATTCTCAACCTCAAGTCCTTGAACAAATTTGTGAGGGTCTCCAAGTTTCGTATGGAAACTCTTCGCTCATTGTTCTAGCCTTAAAACCTTGGGATTATATGGTCTCCCTGGACATACAGGATGCTTACCTGCATATTTCCATTGCAGTGACGCATCAGCAGTACCTGAGGTCTGCGGTTGGCAACCTTCATTACCAATTTCGGGCGGTTACCTTTTGGTTTGACCATGGCTCCGTGAGTCTTCACTGAGGTCATGGCAGTAATTACGGCTGTGCTCTGCCATCAAGGGGTCAGGATCCTACCGTACCTGGACGACTTGTTGATCCTGGCGAATTCCCCAGAAATTCTCCTACGCCATCTGGATCTGACTATCCAGTTTCTGCAAGCCCACGGGTAGCTCATCAACTGGAATAAATCTTCCCTGGTCCCTGCTTAGAGCATGGTGCACCTGGGGGTGTGGTTGGACACTCACAACCAGTGGTTGTTCTTGTCTCAGGAGAAAGTCCTGAAGCTTCAGGACTGGATTTGATGCTTCCTATCTCGTCCACAAGTGTCAATACATTCGGCAAGGCAAGTGCTAGGTTTCATGGTGTCGTCTTTTGACATGGTGGATTATGCTCAATTCCATTCTCGCCCTCTGTAGAAGCTGATTCTTGCCAAGTGGGATGGCCTGCCTCACCGGATCAAGCCTCAAATGATCTCCTTGTCTCCGGAGGTCTTTCTGTCACTGAGCTGGTGGCTTCAGAACCAACGATTGAGCAGGATTCGTCACTTCTGGATCTCCAACTGGGTTCTTCTGATGACGGATGCCAGTCTGAGAGGTTGGGGCACGGCATTGGAGCAACACTCCCTTCAGGGTCGGTGGACCAAGGAGGAGTCTCTCCTTCCGATAAACATTCTGGAATTGCGGGCGGTGTTCAACTCATTGAACTTGGCTCAACAGTTAATACAGAACAGACCTGTTCAAGTACAGTCGGACAATGCCTCCATGGTGGCGTACATCAATCATCAAGATGGTACTCGAAGCCGCATGGCAATGAGGCAAGTATCATGGATTCTCGAGTGGGCGGAATACCATCTGCCGGCAGTGTTCATTCCGGAGGTCCTAAACTGGGCAGCTGACTTTCTCAGTCGTCTGGACGTACACGACGGAGAATGGAGCCTCAATCCAGATGTGTTTCATCTCCTCGTGGACAAGTGGGGCCTTCCAGATGTGAACCTGATGGCATCTCGACACAATCACAAGGTTCCGGTCTTCTGAGCAAGGACAAGCGATCCTGAAGCAGCATTTGTGGATGCACTGGCAATTCCTTGGAACTTTTGGCTGCCACACGTGTTCCCTCCGGTGTCACTCTTGCCCAGAGTAATAAGGACATTCAAGCAAGTAGGAGGAATTCTAATTCTGATCGCTCCAGCGTGGCCCAGACAACATTGGTTCTCAGACCTTCAGGGTCTCTTGATAGAGCATCCCCTTCTACTTCCGCAGCACCCAGATATCCTTGTTTAGGGCCCCTGTGTATATCAGGATTTAGCCTGATTGGCTTTGACGGCATGGCTCTTGAAGCTTCCGCCTTAAGGGCCAAAGTATTTTCTGAGGCAGTCATTCAAACCATGTTGAAGGCCCGGAAACCGGCTTCTGCTTGGATTTACCATAGGGTCTGGATTTCTTACTTTGCTTGGTGTGCATCTAACAATCATGACCCTTAAAAGTTTAGTATGGCCAAACATTTGGCCTTTCTACAACAGGGCCAGGACTTGGGCCTTTGTCTGGCCTCCATCAAGGTTCATATTTCTGCCTTGTTGGTTTGGTTCCAGAGAAAAATTGCAACTTTACCTGATGTTCATACATTTACTCAGGGTGTGTTGCGGATTCAACCTCCTTACATCCCACCGGTGGCTACTTGGGACTTGTCGGTGGTTCTGGAGGTGTTGCAAGGGTCTCCATTTGATCCTCTTAAATCGGCAGACTTTAAGTGGCTTTCTCTTAAGGTGTTGTTTCTGCTGGCTATTGCCTCTGCCAGACGGGTGTCAGATTTGGGTGCTTTGTCCTGTAAGTCACCATATCTGATTTTTCACCGTGACCGGGCAGTCCTAAGAACACGTCCCGGGTACCTACCTAAGGTGGTGTCTTCTTTCCACCTTAATCAGGAGATTGTGGTTCCGGCCTTTGCCTCTCCTGAATTGTCTTCCAAAGAGCGGTCTTTGGATGTGGTACGGGCTCTCCGTATCTATGTGAATAGGGCAGCTCCTATCAGGAAGTCTGATTCTCTCTATGTACTGTTTGGTTTTCACAAACGTGGCTGGCCTGCTCACAAGCAGACCTTGGCCAGATGGATTAGAATGGTGATTGCACATGTTATGTACAGGCTGGTCGTCCAGCTCCTGCTACTATTAAGGCCCATTCTACTCGGTCTTCTTGGGTGGCCTGCAGTGGTGCGACCCTTGAATAATTGTGCAAGGTGGCTACGTGGTCCTCAGTGAACACGTTTATAAGGTTCTATGCCTTTGATACATCTGCCTTCCAGGATGCTTTTTTTGGATGCCGGGTTCTTGTGCATGCTACAGTGCATCCCCTCCCATAAGGAACTGCTTTAGGACATCCCCAATGTCATTCCCTGTGGAGCCAAGTGTACCCCGCAGCAGAAAACTATATTTATGGTAAGAACTTACCATTGTTAAATCTCTTTCTGCGAGTTACACTGGGCTCCACAGGGTGCCCACCCTGACGCACTTAGCTTCTTTGAGTTGGTATGGCATTAGCCGCTGACACTTTCTCCTGTCATGAGAATTTGGTGTATGTGGCTACTAACAGTTGTCACCTCTTTTGCCTGCTACTGCATTGGACTGGTTAACAAAAACTGAGCTCCTGTGCACGGAGGCAGGGTTATAGAAGAGGTGGCTCTATGCATTCTTGGTACAGTCAAAGCTTTGAGCCTGTTGGTGCCTCGGATCAAGATCCTACTCTACACCCCCTAATGTCATTCCCTGTGGAGCCCAGTGTACCTCGCAGAAAGAGATTTAACAATGGTAAGTTCCTACCATAAATCTAATTTTTTGCAACTTGAACACTATAACATAAGAGGTCTGTCTCTATCTCACTGTTCATATTTATAATGAGCATGGGAGGTGCTGAGAATGTAACAGAAATATGCATGCCATGAGTCAAAATTGTCACTTTCAGTAAAACAATCTTTGGGTGGAGATAAAAAAACAGGAAATTTGGGCTTGCAACTCTGTAATTGGAAATAAAATTCTTCCCTATTATATGGTTCTATGCAGTGGTGTCGAAAGGGGGGGGAGCAGGTGCTAATTACCCAAGCCAAGGTATGATGGAGGGTCCCAGCAGGGGCCCAGATCTGTCCCATTACCTGGCAGCAGCTGCGGTTCTTCTCCTCATCCCAGTGCACAGCAGCCCTCACCCAAGTACATGCTGCTATGTGCTAGGCTGCACTGTGACAAAGGAGGGCCTTAAGATACAATTTTTTTCTCTATTTTTTTCTAAGGGTGTGTCCACAATCAGGCCAGTGGGTGGCAGGGAGAGGATTATAGAGAGAGGCAGTGGGATGAGAGGATGACTAGCATTGGGTGAAAGGGAGAGGGTGATGGAAAGAGGCAGTGGGTAATGCAATGGAGAGGGTAACTGGCAGCGGGTTAGAGGTAGAGAGTGGCAGAATGAGGAGGTTGGTAATGCCAGGTAGAGAATGACTGGAAGTTGGTGATCGAAAGAGGAGGATGTAGAGAGGCAGTGAGTGACATCAAGGAGAGGGTGACTAGCAGTAGTTGAAAGGGAGTGAGTGATGGAAAGAAGCAGTGGGTGATGACTGGGTGATAGAGGGAAGTAGTGGGTGATGCTACGGGGTGGGTAACTTGCAGTGGGTGATGTGGAGAGGCAATGGTTGACTAGCAGTGAGTGACTAATATATTACAATTTAATTACCTGGGCCCAGAACAGCAGCTTGGCTTCTCATTGGATTTTACACAAGGCACAGTCACAAAATTGTGACATCAGATCCCTGGTGCTGGTGGCAAGGTCAGCCAAAGAGAGGAAGTCCGGGTTGGAGCTGGGAGGAGAGGGGATCATGAACCCACCTCTTCTTCAGGCTGGACTGTCATTGATTGACTGCACTGACACTCAGTCAGAAGCAGCCCCAGCTGAGGATGGCTGCACAGCTCACTCTAGGCATTGGGACTGGCAACTGACATTTCAGAACATTAGGGACACTCGGGCAGCAACAGCATAAAATGAGTCAGAGCTACGATGCAGTGTCTGCATCTTTTTCCAGTGCCAAGTTCCATTGTGCTTCATCTGCAACTATGTACATTTTTAAAACGAATTTGTGTGCACAAAGTGGGACTTGTCCACAGGGTTACAGGGGAAACAAAAAAATGTAAAAGATAATATGGTAGACTATACCTCTTGCAGCTCAATTGTGTTGGTCATCTTGTGCCGTATGGTGTATAAACACATCTGTACAAAACTTACAGCACCATGGCTGCATACGTATACGCATCCTTTCATTATTTAACTGTAGCAGTGATCAGGAAATGTGGACATTGCCTAGATAAGTCCATTCCTACAAAGTTGATGACAGGACACGAAAACTCATTTGCAATGGTACAAAGATAAATTATTACATCTACCGTTACCACTACATTTATTTCTAAAAATGAGAAGACAATCTACATTTTGAAAACAAATACATTTAATTCCCACAAACCACGTTGGACAGTGTATTGTTGTCTGAGACCAAGGTTTAAAGTTTTGTACTTATTGTAATTCTAAACAAAATAAGTTTGGTGCAACAAGACAACAACCAAGTAAACCTTACTTACCGTGGAGCATTGTGGTATCAGGATTATGTTTTATGATTAGTTCACATCTTCTGAGACAAGGGGGAATATTAATTGTGGGTTTTTAGAAGTGGAGATATAGGGGGTCATTCCGACCCATTCGCACGCTGCTGATTTTCGCAGCTGTGCAAATGGGTCAGTTCTGCGCATGTGCGGCATCCGCAATGCGCAGGCGTGTCATAGCCCAGCGATGGTCGTCGCTGGGCAAAGACAAGAAGAACAAAGAAAGCGATCGAGACCACGATCGCAAGAAGATTGACAGGAGAAAGGCATTCCGGGGCGTCAACTGACCGTTTTCTGGGAGTGCTGCGGTGAACGCAGGCATGTCCAGACATTTGCCGGGCGGGTGTCTGATGTCAATTCTGGGACCGGACAGGCTGAAGACATCACAGCGGGTAAGTAACTCCAGAGCTACTCAGAAACTGCATAAGATGTTTTTGCATAGCTCGGCTGCACAAGCGTTCGCAGCCTTGCTATGCAAAAAACCCTCCCCCATAGCCGGCGTCTAGTTGTTCGCATAGGCAGCAAAAAGTTGGTACATGAGATCAACTCGGAATGACCCCCATAGTCCACAGCAACCAGTCATAATCTAATTATCATTTATCTTGCACCTTCTACTGTAGAAGATAATAACTAGAAGCTAATTGGATGCTCTGAGCTACAACTCCACTCCACTTCTAAAAAAAACGCACTTTAGTTCATATACTCCAAGGGATCTTGTAAGGATAGAAAGCAAAATAAACAGCTCAAAATATCAAGATTATGAAACCTGTTGGCAAGAAAACAAAAAATGATGAGGATTTTGCCTTGAAATCACACATAAAAAGAATTCAGAATAGGAATATAAAAATATGTGAATGAATGAGTCACCTCAAACAAAAATCTGTTAAAGAGAAATCAAGAAAAGGAATAATTTATTTAATTCCATAAAACACTGGTGGAATGACATAAAGAGGACTGTGCACAGAAAACTGATTTAATTTGAGGGAACATGAACCTTTTTACAGGGAAGAGTGAGAAATAAATGAAAAAGTTTTTACAAAATATGTGTTTAGGGGTGAGCAACCAGGGTACTGTAATTTTTTTATTTTCATATCTTTTTAAATATATATATATATATATTTATTTGGGGGGGGGTTTCAGTTGCATTTTTGTTGGTTGCAAGGTCATATTAAAGATGGAAACGACTTGACATGAATTACAGTATCTTGATTTCAGGCTTTATATCACAAAATACTGTAACTGCAATTTCATAAAGGTATGTAAACTTTTTATACCCACTATATTTATATACGTAAGTAGTAGTAGTAGTAGTAGTAGTAGTAGTAGTAGTAGTAGTAGTAGCAGCAGTAGTAGTAATAGTAGCAGCAGTAGTAATAATGATAATAATAATAATAATAAATTAAATAAATGCCTCATACAATATTTAGCAGACTTATCAACTAGTCTATTATTAGCCATTCTTGGATAATTAACATGTACATACGTTCTCACTGTATTTATAAATCTACACCAACAGCCCCCTCCTTTTTTCCCTCTTATACTGTAAGTTAATCAGGTTCTGGTATGGTCTGGTTATTTTGCTCATTTTGTAGTTGCTGTCAGAAACGCAATGATTTTACATTATTTCTTCTTCATCCACTAGGGAACAATGGAGTTACACTGGGGTACAGTTTAGGTGGGTGATAAGTAGAGCCTAGCAATTTAACCCACTTTACTGTATGTACCATAACTGTTAAAACAGCACTTCTGGGGTGTAGCAGACTTTTTTCCCCTGAAAATAAACTATATATTCTATACAGTTTGACATAATTGTTGTTTATTTTTAATTAAAACACAATGTTCAGTACAATTTGTTTTATCTCTTTACATGGATTATATGTAAACTCTGACTTTATCAAATAGCTAGCCAAATACTGTTTATAAGGATAATCCTTTACCACTTGTATGGTGTGTTACATCACTTATCTGGTGTGTTCACATAATTTATGACCACAGCAAGCTGGGCTTTCCCTGACATTGAGCATAATTCAGACCTGATCGCAGCAGCAGCAAAAAAAATAAATAAATATCTAATGGGCAAAACCATGGGCAGTGAAGATGAGGCAGATATAACATGCACAGAGAGAGTTAGATTTGGGTGGGGTGTGTTCAAACTGAAATCTAAATTGCAGTGTAAAAATAAAGCAGCAAGTATTTACTCTGCACAGAAACAAAATAACCTACCCAAATCTAACTCTCTTAGCACATTATATCTGCCCCACCTGCAGTGCACATGGCTTTGCCCATTAGAGAAAGATTTTGCTGCTGCGATCAGGTCTGAATTTGGCCCATAGTCACAAACAATGCCACCAGCCAGAGCACCCACTGGCAGCTTTTGGAAAATAACCTACCAGTAGCCAACAATATTAGATAGACCTCCCAGTCCCTGCATCTATGACTATGCCCCAAGTGTGTCATGATCACTCCTGACCTCACTTGGCAGCTGCATAGCAGCCTAGACTGCAATGGAAAGAGCACAACAGCAGGTCACAGTTGCTAAGGCTACTCTCTGTTAGGGAACTCCAGCAATATGTGTGTGAGACACCTAGAGCCGGTGAGAGGGTCTTTTGCCAATAACAGCCGCTCCTGTTCCCTTAGAGCTTTATTTGTTCACCAGTACTTGAGAAGCCACTTGGACTTAAACCTCTAGCAGTAGAGGCTCACACAATAGGCTGGAGACCACATGGTAATAAAACTGCAGCGTGGCAGCTGGCAAGGCAAGAGTTAATTGCAGGCAGGCTGGATACAGAATTGATAACTGCAGACAGGCTTAATAATATATGGTGACTGAAGACTGCAGGACTGGAAATGCAGTGGTTACAGAAAACTGATAACTGAAGTAACACTGCAGGTGCATGCAGCCAGACAATGGGAATCAAACAGGTGCTGGGTGTGTGCTGTGATTGATTGAAAGCAAAGTGCTGACTGCAAGAACCTAGTTGCAGAGAGACTTGCTAAATGACCTGTGTGACTAGGCTGTAGACTGTAATAACACACAGTAGCTAAGCTGTAACTAGAGTTTAGGTACAGGTGTACTGGAAATGCTGCCGACTTGCAGATACTGGCATGGCTGGAGTGAATGTACTTTGCTGTTGATAACCACAGACACACAGACTGGATGTACACAGAACCAGAGTTGGCAGGGTATATTCACAAAGACTTGACAGGAGCCTGGACATGGATCAGGACCAGACATGAGAGTAACTGGAGGGCCATGGCAAGACAAGGACATGGAGCAGGAATGGACACTGGATAGCAGGTACAGGACAGAAACCAACAGGGCATTAGGTGCAGGACTGGTAGGGAGGGCACACTGAGGATTGGGGATGAAACAAGAATGCAGACACACAATGGCAGGGTACCACAACACATGAGCAAACAAGCAGGCTGGAAACTGTACAAGGTACAGCGACCGTGTGACGAGCTCACTAAGAACTAGGGAATATCACGAGCAGGGTAGAACCAGAATTCATAATAAAAGGGAGAGAGACCAATTACAGGAGAAATCAGGAAAGAGTCAAGTAATGAGGCATTCCAAACAGGTGAGCTGCTGCACCTAACAGACAGCTTCCTATTTGCTAGGAGAAATCCAGAATCCAGCCGCAGCAGTGTCCAGGACACTAAGCTGCAAGCCACAGCAGCCACACATAACACGCTCGCAATGTGTCCATATCACTTTGGAAAGAAGCCTGGTGCCACTCCCCACCTGTCAGCAGAAGAGAAGTAATCTGCAAATGCAGTGCGGCCCCCACTGTGCATACCAAGGGCTGTATAGAGGAGCAATTGCTAGGAAAATGTAAAGTCAGCAGAGCCTCTACAACCTAGTGTATACTCAGTGGCTAGAGAGAAGTCACTATGGACAAATAAACACATTAGAGCCTCAGCCCAATAGGGGTTTTTCACCTGTAATGATCATTGATCAAAAGCAAACGGTTTATTTAAACATCAGAAAAGAACGATATTAAAAGATGTCAGAGGGGAAAAAACCTGGTTTCATGGATCATTTTGATTATGGTAATGTTGTATTGATAAAGAGTAATAATATGGGACCTTCATTTACAGATTGCCTCAAATTTATGCACAGCGTACCATACAAATTACAGTTTTTATGGTATACTGTGTTTAAAAAAATAAATAAAATTTAAATAAAATTGTGTTGGATAAGTTTTTTTAAAATCTTCCTGACCTGGGGACATGGCCTATTGGGCAAGCAGGGAAGTCGTGTCCATCTGAAATCTATGCACAATATCTACAAGGAGGCACTGTTATTCTATTATATTTTTCTATTTTCTCACTTGTTATTGCTCACTGTTATTACCAATATGGACAAATATGTGACGAGGCCACAATAGGGCCCCAAAGGTGGTCAACAGGGCAAGGGCCGTGGTAAAGACACCTCACCCATGGTGTCCTCTTCTTACCCAGCATCGAGACCAGATGATTGCTTCAAGGACCATAATTCTGAATCTGCTCCATCACCTGCTGTTGGCTCTATGACAACGCTATTCAGATCAGAAATTGGCACCCCTGAAGGATTCCATTGATTCCGTGCTGACTCAACTCACATGACATGATCAGTATTTATTGGAAGCAGAACAGAGAACCTCCAATTTAGAAGATGAGCTTGTTGGCGGTCAAAGCTATATTAACCATACACGAGAAGACAGTGTCCTCCATACAACATAAGTTAGAGGATTTGGAGAACAGAAATTTAAGAAACAATATTTCTATCATTGGCCTCCATAAATCCTTTAACCCATTAACTGAAGATAGTTTTCCCCAAAAACCATTCCGAAATTGTTGTTTCTTTTTATGAGTGAATTAGGTGAAGAACATGAATTTAACCCTATCCAAAATGATTTAAGTTAAAAAAAATAAATATATATTTTTTTATTTTAAAAAATAATATATTTTTTAAAATATCAAAACATCGATCAGGAACATCGAGACCATCAGAACATCAGAAACATGGTGATCATCGCAGCTTTCATTTTGAAAGCCGGAATAGCCTCCAGGTATGAAGGGGGAGTCTGGGGGTGGTTTGGGGAGTTTATTTACACTCACCAGCAGCTGCTATTGTCTGCAGCCACTGGAGGGGGGGTCCTGCCATGCTGACCAATCAGCAGTGATCAGAAGCACGAAATCAGTAGGGGAGAGTACGGGTAGGCAGAGGGAACTTCCGGTCGCTCTGATAGCAGCAGTAGAGGGAAGTTTCTCTTCCCTGCTGCTGGTAATACTGTTTATCTACAGACAACAGACAAGAGAAAGACAAAATAACCTTGTGTGGAAGCACTCATTAGTTGGATATAGAAAAGAATGTGAAAGGAATATATGGTTGAGGAGGGGACCCCTTTGAGTCCTACCTCAAAAAGATTAAAAATTAACTTTTATTGATTATCTTATTAAAATTCGCTTGGGTGAACAAAAAGTAAATAATAATATTACAATTGAATTTATCTAGATTGCCGTTGTACCAAATATGGTTCTAGATGTAACAGGTGAAAATGTAGATATAATTATGGTATAATTGTTTAAAAGAAACAGTATACCATAATTATATCTACATTTTCACCTGTTACATCTAGAACCATATTTGGTACAACGGCAATCTAGATAAATTCAATTGTAATATTATTATTTACTTTTTGTTCACCCAAGCGAATTTTAATAAGATAATCAATAAAAGTTAATTTTTAATCTTTTTGAGGTAGGACTCAAAGGGGTCCCCTCCTCAACCATATATTCCTTTCACATTCTTTTCTATATCCAATTAATGAGTGCTTCCACACAAGGTTATTTTGTCTTTCTCTTGTCTGTTGTCTGTAGGTTAACTACAAAATCCATGGGAGCACCGCCAAAGTTTAGTACTATTTATAATTTGTAATAATAGTCAGTATTTTGGTACATAAATTTTTTCGTCCAATCTCAAACACTTAATTGTAAAGCTGGTGCAGATCCACAACTTTGTTCTTACGATTAACACTGTTTATCTGACTGGTCACATCAATGTCAGATAAAGCACTTGCAGGCATGGTCACATCTGATGCTAACAGCATCTCACTGTTGCAATCGCCTCTGCCTTGTCTGGCCCTACTCCCCTGCAAGGGTGCAAAAGCCTTGTCGCTGTGCAATGCTTTTGCACCCTTGCGGGGGAGTAGGTCCAGACATGCGGGGCAGACTAGCCCTGTGCTGGGCGTCCCCCCCGCATGTCTGAGAAACTGATTTTAGATGTGCTAAATTTAGCACATCTACGATCAGATCTGAATTAGGCCCTATGTGCCTTTCATGAGGGAAGGCTTTATTTCTTTGACACCCTACAGGTGGCAAAAAAATTAATGGACTCTCTTTCATCACAGTCTACATCCCGTATGGCAGAGTAGGACTGATTCTATTTTGTTTCATGTGCAATCTTGTCTTCTAGGTTTTTCATATTCAGGTTTCCTACGTTAAACAATTCAACTCATTGTTTCTGGCAATGTAAACATTTTCCTGAGCAATACTGGCACAGCTGGTGTTCCGAATATACACATTCTGCCTCACATACCAATGTTTTACTTCACCTGTTTCTCTTATTGAGTAATATTACTATGTACTGTATACTGACTATTGGTGTAGTGTTAATTTTCTCCCCTTGTCTCCCCCATTTAGTTTGCTCTTCCTGATCTCCCCTTTCTGACACATACAAATATTCCAAAGGTTTTTGTCTTCTTCTGTTACTATGTTGCTCCATATGTTCACAGGTTTAGCATGGCACTTTAGGCATTTGCTCTCTCTCATATACCCGCTCGCTGGGACGGCTTGGAATTTATTTAGGCTAGTTATTCTTAGCATTCTTTGGCCTAGAGTAGGTGTTGGATAATATGTCCGCCACTTTTGCTAGTTCCACAAGGGTACATTCCTCCTTTAAAAAAATTCATGGAATAATAAGCGACTAAATTCCACAAATAAAATAAGAAAGATTTTAACCCATTTGAAAAGCCTTAAACCAGATATAGCATTCTTACAGGAAACTTATTGGAATATTAAAAGACCAAAGTGTACTTTGAGGTTTCTGGATTGGTGAATTTAAAGCAGCCTCCTTTACAGACAAACAAAGGGGTGTCCTGGTCCTCTTTCGCAAACACCTGCCTTATGTTATTAAAGATACGTGGTTAGATCGTGATGGCCATTTCCTTTATATAGAAATGTAACTTTTTGATTCTCTTTACACCTTAGCAACTGTATTTGCCCCTACTGATCCGAATAAAGCTTTCTTTACTGACTTGTATGCTAAGTTGTAGTCCTTGGTGGATGGTTACATGATACTGGGGGGCAACTTTAACTGTGTTTTGTCTGGAGGATTGGACAGATCTTCTGGCATGGGTGAGGATGAAGGACAACAATTTCTTTCTCCTCTGACTTTACTGATTGACTCTTTGAGGCTCTGTGATCCTTGGAGGTGTCAACATCCATTATAATGTGAGTATACCTTTTATTCACACCCTCATCACACATCCTTACAGATTGATTTTTTGTCACTTTTGGTCTTCTTCTATCATAGAGTACTAGACTCGAGTATGGCCCTTATTACTTTATCAGATCACGCTCCTGTGTGGTTTACATTATCTTTAAACAATATTCTGTCCACATCTTATAAATAGAGGTTTCCCTCATATTTGGCAAAATCAACTGATTTTCTAAGTCATATAGAGATGGCTTTTCTTAAATACGTGACTGATAATGCAGAGAATTTGGAAGATATTCAGATATTCCAAGCCGATGGTCCAATGCCAGATCATGGATTATGTGGCTTGGAAGCGTAAAAAGCTAAACTCTGTTATTAAGGATCATAGTAAAAGAATGGCTGCTATCTTATTTTGAATGATTCCTCTGAAGGTAGACAAACTTATTTGGATGCCTTGCTTATGACATCTTGTGTATGGAAAGGACCCAATTTACCCATGATTTTCAGTGTAACAAATATTTTCACTGTTGTAATAAATCTAGGAAGTTGCTGGCCAATCTGGTGCAATCACATATCACTCCATCACACTTTTTGTAAATTAACCCTTCATCTGGAGCCTCACTTACTGGCTCATTAGAAATGTTATGGTTATTTTAAAACTATTATCAACAGCTATATGAATTCCCCAGATTCCCCTACTAAGGGCATGCAGTTTCTTAGAAGGGCTGCTTTGGCAGTGCTCACTGCTGAGGAACAGAAGTTTTTGATAATGCCGGTGACTGAACTAGAATTATCTCCCCTAATCAAATCTTTAGCCAAAGGCAAGTCTCCTGGCCCAGATGACTTTGGTGCGGATTATTATCAAATGCATCAGAAACATTTACTGACCCACCTTCTTATGTTATTCAATTATTTATTCCCTGGGAAACCTCCTCCCTCTATCTATTCTGAGGCTAGGATTATTGTGTTCCCCAAATCGGGGAAAGACCCCACCCAGGTGCAGTCTTATAGGCCTATCACTTTCTTGAATCAAGACTTAAAAAAATTTACTAAATTATTATCTCAATGCCTGCAGACCATCCTGCCTTGGATTTTACATCCAGCGTAGAATGGCTTTGTTGAGGGCCATATTTCTGTTTATAATGCATGCAGCATGCTGGTTGCAGCCATGTAACATATTCAATAGCTTGACAAACAAGAGGACATAGTGGTAATTTGTTACACTGATCAGGTCTTTGATCATGTTTCCTGGTCACATATTCTGCAGAACATTCATGCTCAACAGTTTGGACCTGGATTTATTGGGATTTTATGAATGTTGCATTCTAAGCCTGCAGCACATTTAACGATTAATGGTGTAAATTCAACCCTTTTTCCATTAACTAGGGGGTCCCACCAGGGGTGTCCCCTATCCCTATTGTTGTTTAATCAGGCCCTTGACCCATTGATACATACCTTTTTCACAGACACTTCTTGGGAAGGGGTTGTGCTGTGCAACACTGAGGTAACGGTGTCAGCTTTTGCTGACAATTTGCTACAGTAATTTAGTAACCCAAAATTGGCCTTGTCTAGTTTACAAAACATTTTAAGCAATTTTCAAACTATTTCTGGTTTTCTAATTAATTTGACAAAATGGAAGCATTGGCTCTACATCCTACAGTTAAATTGGGATGGGGTTCCTCGTTCCCCTTCCGCTGGGCCCAGGTCTTTTGGGTATACAGTATTTAGGGTTAAAATTTCCTAGTGACTTGAACACTCTTTATTCAGTTAATTTATCCTATTTTATAAATCAAATGATGGCAGATTTTATCAAGTGTCGACACCACTTTCTTATGTAGGCCGCTGTCACTTGTTTAAGATGATATCTTTTCCCAGGCTTCTCTTCCCAATCCAGATGCTTCCTTTTCTTTTATCAAAATGTGATGTCATGTCCATTAATAGGGCACTAACCAAATTTATTTTGGCTGGTAAACGTCCCAGGATTTCATTACTAAAATGATAACAAAAACTAGTGATGAGCGGGTTCGGTTCCTCGGAATCCGAACCCCCCCGAACTTCACCAATTTTACACGGGTCCGAGGCATACTCGGATACTCCAGTATTGCTCGGTTAACCCGAGCGCACCCGAACGTCATCATCCCGCTGTCGGATTCTCGCGAGATTCGGATTCTATATAAGGAGCCGCGCGTCGCCGCCATTTTTCACTCGTGCATTGGAAATGATAGTGAGAGGACATGGCTGGCGTCCTCTCACTTTGTTTCAGAACTTTCAAGGGGCTGCAAATATCTTTATTCTGGGGACCAGCAGTATTATAGGAGGAGTACAGTGCAGAGTTTTGCTGACCAGTGACCACCAGTATTATACGTTCTCTGCCTGAAAAACACTCCATATCTGTGCTCAGTGTGCTGCATATATCTGTGCTCACACTGCTTTATTGTGGGGACTGGGTACCAGGAGTATTATATAGGAGGAGTACAGTGCAGAGTTTTACTGACCAGTGACCACCAGTATTATACGTTCTCTGCCTGAAAAACGCTCCATATCTGTGCTCAGTGTGCTGCATATATCTGTGCTCACACTGCTTTATTGTGGGGACTGGGGACCAGCAGTATTATATAGGAGGAGTTCAGTGCAGAGTTTTGCTGACCAGTGACCACCAGTATTATACATTCTCTGCCTGAAAAAAGCTCCATATCTGTGCTCAGTGTGCTGCATATATCTGTGCTCACACTGCTTTATTGTGGGGACTGGGGACCAGCAGTATTATATAGGAGGAGTTCAGTGCAGAGTTTTGCTGACCAGAGACCATCAGTATTATACGTTCTCTGCCTGAAAAACGCTCCATATCTGTGCTGCATTGTAGTATATAGTAGGAGTACAGTGCATAATTTTGCTGACCACCAGTATATAATATATAGGAGTACGGTACAGAAGGCCACTGCTCTACCTATCTCTGTGTTGCCAAGTATACTATCCATCCATACCTGTGGTGCATTTCAGTTTTGCACAGTTTGCTAACCACCAGTATGTAATGTATAGCAGTACGGTACAGTAGGCCACTGCTGTACCTACCTCTGTGTCGTCAAGTATACTATCCATCCATACCTGTGGTGCATTTCAGTTTTGCACAGTTTGCTGACCATCAGTATATAATATATAGCAGTACGGTACAGTAGGCCACTGCTCTTCCTACCTCTGTGTCGTCAAGTATACTATCCATCCATACCTGTGGTGCATTTCAGTTTTGCACAGTTTGCTGACCATCAGTATATAATATATAGCAGTACGGTACAGTAGGCTACTGCTCTACCTACCTCGGTGTCGTCAAGTATACTATCCATCCATACCTGTGGTGTATTTCAGTTTTGCACAGTTTGCTGACCACCAGTATATAATATATAGCAGTACGGTACAGTAGGCCACTGCTCTGCCTACCTCTGTGTCGTCAAGTATACTATCCATACATACCTGTGGTGCATTTCAGTTGTGCGCAGTATATATAGTAGTAGGCCATTGCTATTGATACTGGCATATAATTCCATACATTAAAAAATGGAGAACAAAAATGTGGAGGGTAAAATAGGGAAAGATCAAGATCCACTTTCACCTCGTGCTGAAGCTGCTGCCACTAGTCATGGCCGAGATGATGAAATGCCATCAATGTCGTCTGCCAAGGCCGATGCCCAATGTCATAGTAGAGAGCATGTAAAATCCAAAACACAAAAGTTCAGTAAAATGACCCAAAAATCAAAGGCCCTCATTCCGAGTTGTTCGCTCGCAAGGCGATTTTAGCAGTATTGCACACGCTAAGCCGCCGCCTACTGGGAGTGAATCTTAGCTTCTTAAAATTGCGAACAAAAGATTCGCAATATTGCGATTACACATCTCGTAGCAGTTTCAGAGTATCTTCAGACTTACTTGGCATCTGCGATCAGTTCAGTGCTTATCGTTCCTGGTTTGACGTCACAAACACACCCAGCGTTCGCCCAGACACTCCTCCGTTTCTCCAGCCACTCCCGCGTTTTTTCCGGAAACTGTAGCGTTTTTTCCCACACGCCCATAAAACGGCCTGTTTCCGCCCAGTAACACCCATTTCCTGTCAATCACACTACCATCGCCTGAGCGAAGAAAAAGCCGTGAGTAAAAATCCAAACTTCATAGCAAATTTACTTGGCGCAGTCGCAGTGCGGACATTGCGCATGCGCACTAAGCGGAAAAACGCTGCGATGCGAAGAAATTTTCCGAGCGAACGACTCGGAATGACCTCCAAAATTAAAAGCGTCTGAGGAGAAGCATAAACTTGCCAATATGCCATTTACGACACGGAGTGGCAAGGAACGGCTGAGGCCCTGGCCTATGTTCATGGCTAGTGGTTCAGCTTCACATGAGGATGGAAGCACTCATCCTCTCGCTAGAAAAATGAAAAGACTTAAGCTGGCAAAAGCACAGCAAAGAACTGTGCGTTCTTCTAAATCACAAATCCCCAAGGAGAGTCTAATTGTGTCGGCTGCGATGATTGACCTTCCCAACACTGGACGGGAAGAGGTGGCGCCTTCCACCATTTGCACGGCCCCTGCAAGTGCTGGAAGGAGCACCCGCAGTCCAGTTCCTGATAGTCAAATTGAAGATGTCACTGTTGAAGTACACCAGGATGAGGATATGGGTGTTGCTGGCGCTGAGGAGGAAATTGACAAGGAGGATTCTGATGGTGAAGTGGTTTGTTTAAGTCAGGCACCCAGGGAGACACCTGTTGTCCATGGGACGAATATGGCCATTGACATGCCTGGTCAAATTACAAAAAAAATCACCTCTTCGGTGTGGAATTATTTTAACACAAATACGGACAAGAGGTGTCAAGCCGTGTGTTGCCTTTGTCAAGCTGTAATAAGTAGGGGTAAGGAAGTTAACCACCTCGGAACATCCTCCCTCATACGTCACCTGCAGCGCATTCATCATAAGTCAGTGACAAGTTCAAAAACTTTGGATGACAGCGGAAGCAGTCCACTGACCACTAAATCCCTTCCTCTTGTAACCAAGCTCCTGCAAACCACACCACCAACTCCCTCAGTGTCAATTTCCTCCTTACACAGGAAAGCCAATAGTCCTGCAGGCCATGTCACTGTCAAGTCTGACGAGTCCTCTCCTGCCTGTGATTCCTCCGATGCATCCTTGAGTGTAACGCCTACTGCTGCTGGCGCTGCTGTTGTTGCTGCTGGGAGTTGATTGTCATCCCAGAGGGGAAGTCGGAAGACCACTTGTGCTACTTCCAGTAAGCAATTGAATGTCCAACAGTCCTTTGCGAGGAAGATGAAATATCACAGCAGTCATCCTGCTTCAAAGCGGATAACTCATGCCTTGGCAGCCTGGGCGGTGAGAAACGTGTTTCCGATATCCACCGTTAATTCATAGGCAACTACAGACTTGATTGAGGTACTGTGTCCCCAGTACCAAATACCATCTAGGTTCCATTTCTCTAGGCAGGCGATACCGAAAATGTACACAGACCTCAGAAAAAGAGTCACCAGTGTCCTAAAAAATGCAGTTGTACCCAATGTCCACTTAACCACGGACATGTGGACAAGTGGAGCAGGGCATACTCAGGACTATATGACCGTGACAGCCCACTGAGTAGATGTATTGCCTCCCGCAGCAAGAACAGCAGCGGCGGCACCAGTAGCAGCATCTTGCAAATGCCAACTCGTTCCTAGGCAGGCTACGCTTTGTATCACCGCTTTCCAGAAGAGGCACACAGCTGACAACCTCTTACGGAAACTGAGGAACATCATCGCAGAATGGCTTACCCCAAATGGACTCTCCTGGGGATTTGTGACATCGGACAACGCCACCAATATTGTGCCTGCATTACATCTGGGCAAATTCCAGCACGTTCCATGTTTTGCACATACATTGAATTTGGTGATGCAGAATTATTTAAAAAACGACAGGGGCGTGCAAGAGATGCTGTCGGTGGCCCGAAGAATTGCGGGCCACTTTCGGCATTCAGCCACCGCGTGCCGAAGACTGGAGCACCAGCAAACAGTCCTGAACCTGCCCTGCCATCATCTGAAGCAAGAGGTGGTAACGAGGTGGAATTCAACCCTCTATATGCTTCAGAGGATGGAGGAGCAGCAAAAGGCCATTCAAGCCTATACATCTGCCTACGATATAGGCAAAGGAGGGGGAATGCACCTGACTCAAGCGCAGTGGAGAATGATTTCAACGTTGAGCAAGGTTCTGCAACCCTTTGAACTTGCCACACGTGAAGTCAGTTCAGACACTGCCAGCCTGAGTCAGGTCATTCCCCTCATCAGGCTTTTGCAGAAGAAGCTGGAGACATTGAAGGAGGAGCTAAAACAGAGCGATTCCGCTAGGCATGTGGGACTTGTGGATGGAGCCCTTAATTCACTTAACCAGGATTCACGGGTGGTCAATCTGTTGAAATCAGAGCACTACATTTTGGCCACCGTGCTCGATCCTAGATTTAAAACCTACGTTGTATCTCTCTTTCCGGCAGACACAAGTTTGCAGAGGTTCAAAGACCTGCTGGTGAGAAAATTGTCAAGTCAAGCGGAACGTGACCCGTCAACAGCTCCTCCTTCACATTCTCCCGCAACTGGGGGTGCGAGGAAAAGGCTAAGAATTCTGAGCCCACCTGCTGGCGGTGATGCAGGGCAGTCTGGAGCGAGTGCTGACATCTGGTCCAGACTGAAGGACCTGCCAAAGATTACAGACATGTCGTCTACTGTCACTGCATTTAATTCTCTCACCATTGAAAGAATGGTGGAGGATTATATGAGTGACCGCATCCAAGTAGGCACGTCAGACAGTCCATATGTATACTGGCAGGAAAAAGAGGCAATTTGGAGGCCCTTGCAGAAACTGGCTTTATTTTACCTAAGTTGCCCACCCTCCAGTGTGTACTCCGAAATAGTGTTTAGTGCAGCCGCTCACCTTGTCAGCAATCGGCGTACGAGGTTACTTCCAGAAAATGTGGAGAAGATGATGTTCATCAAAATGAATTATAAACAATTCCTCCGTGGAGACATTCACCAGCAATTGCCTCCAGAAAGTACACAGGGACCTGAGATGGTGGATTCCAGTGGGGACGAATTAATAATCTGTGAGGAGGGGGATGTACACAGTGAAAGGGGTGAGGAATCGGACGATGAGGAGGAGGTGGACATCTTGCCTCTGTAGAGCCAGTTTGTGCAAGGAGAGATTGATTGCTTCTTTTTTGGTGGGGGCCCAAACCAACCAGTCATTTCAGTCACAGTTGTGTGGCAGACCCTGTCGCTGAAATGATGGGTTTGTTAAAGTGTGCATGTCCTGTTTATACAACATAAGGGTGGGTGGGAGGGCCCAAGGACAATTCCATCTTGCACCTCTTTTTTCTTTAATTTTTCTTTGCATCATGTGCTGTTTGGGGACTATTTTTTTGAAGTGCCATCCTGCCTGACAGTGCAGTGCCACTCCTAGATGGGCCAGGTGTTTGTGTCGGCCACTTGGGTCGCTTAGCTCAGTCACACAGCTACCTCATTGCACCTCTTTTTTTCTTTGCATCATGTGCTGTTTGGGGACTATTTTTTTGAAGTGCCATCCTGTCTGACACTGCAGTGCCACTCCTAGATGGGCCAGGTGTTTGTGTCGGCCACTTGGGTCGCTTAGCTTAGTCAACCAGCGACCTTGGTGCAAATTTTAGGACTAAAAATAATATTGTGAGGTGTGAGGTGTTCAGAATAGACTGAAAATGAGTGGAAATTATGGTTATTGAGGTTAATAATACTATGGGATCAAAATGACCTCCAAATTCTATGATTTAAGCTGTTTTTGAGGGTTTATTGTAAAAAAACACCGGAATCCAAAACACACCTGAATCCGACAAAAAATGTTCAGGGAGGTTTTGCCAAAACGCGTCCAAATCCAAAACACGGCCGCGGAACTGAATCCAAAACCAAAACACAAAACCCGAAAAATGTCCGGTGCACATCACTTAGAAAAACATTGTTGCTTGGCAGTAGTAATCTTTTGAATGCTCAGGACTATGCACTTGCATTAAATTTAAAATACACACTGGATTGGGTAGGAGGTGCTGATAATTTTTTTCATTTGGCCCTTGATCAGGCATTTATCCTAGGTAGTTCTTTAGTTCCTTTTTTACACAAGCCAGCTGCTTCTCTCCTGTTGGATGTGTGGAATAATCTAATACTAAACACCCCTTGTACGGCCTTGTGCACTTCTCGTAGGAGATTACATTTGTCATATACCCACTCGCTGTTTTTACCACTGGTGTATAATCTTCATTTCGAGGATGGTGCTGCTGATGTAGCTTTCAGGATTTGGCGCATCCACGTTCTTGGTTTAGTGCATCAGTTTCTGGAAGATGATTGCTCCTTCATCCACACTCTGTCCAGACCTAAAGATTTATTTCCTGAAGTCCCTTTTCCACTATTTGCATACTTTCAAGCCCGCAGCTATATACTGAGGCTGCTGACAGGATGAATCTGTTAGACATTTTGATAAGATGTCATAGGGACGGGCCTCTTTCCACATCATTGTTATATGATCAAGTAAGGAAGAAGATAGATCTTTCCCGTATTACCACAGGCTTGTCAAAAAGGAAGGACACCTTCCCTGAGCTTTCATTACTGGCTATTTTTCAGTGCTTGGTTTTATTAAACACGCAATTAGTCTCTTCCTTTCTTCCTCAGAAATGCAATATAAAATATTACACAGGGCTTACTCCACCCAGATATTACAGTATAAAACTGGTGTGTTGGATAACTTAAATTGCTTTAAGTGTGCATTGCCTGACACAGATATCTTTCATTGTCTATGGACCTGTGATATTGTTCAATCATTCTGGAAAGATGTCCAATCCTATATAAATTATATTTTACATATTCCGTTCACAGTGACCATGCCATGCCGTGACATTCTTCCTCTGTAGTTTCTAAACCTTCTGTGGGCATTCGTTTGCTACTGGCAAAAGAAGCTGCAGTGGCTAAGAAAACTATCTTGTCATAATGGATCCAGTCTGACCTTATCTCTCTGGCACTCATGCTCCCCAGGCTAGCATGTTTATCAAATGGACTGGACTGAATGCTTGCTGGATGCCGAATCTAGAGCACATACATTCTTTTATATCTGGTTACCTTATAGTCTTACCAGGTCTAATGTGGACATGGACCATATTCGCAAGATAGTTCTCCTGACCATGTGGTATTATATGGCTGTATTGGAAAATAGTGCTCCACCTTTTTAATTACATTCCTCGGTTATCTTGTTTGTATTTATGACTATATAGTACATCCCCTGAGACACATATCTGATACTTTTGTTAACGTGTTTTGGTTGTTGTTGCATTTTAAGGGGAATGGGTTTACTGTCTCTGTCTTGCCTTTTGTAGTTTTTATTTATTATGGACTGTTTTTGAATCTGTGATATGCCATTTGTGCCTATGCTGTATGCTTTCTTTGTCATGTACTTTATTCTCAATAAAAATCTATATTTAAAAAAAATAAAAATTCTTGACCTAATTCAGTCATAAAAAACTTGACAATTGCTGAGCTGCTTTTTGAAGAAAAAAAAATAGCCAATTAAGTGGTTAAAGTTCGCATTCCTAATAACTTTAAATATAATTTAAAATCAATCAGTTGGAGTTGCATATCAGGCTGAAATATTAGAAAATAAGCATAATACAGAAGCACAGTGATCATTTGCTGTAATTATTCAACCATGGCATTAGTATGATTGGGAATATTTAGTAGTTTATGTATTACAGATGAGCACAATATATTTTGAAAGAAATCATTAAAAATGTGTGAAACATCTGTCAGAGACTATAAAAACAATTAACATCCATTCTGGATATAGAAAATAAGCAAATTGATACTGTCATGTGCCATGTCTTTTTTAATATGTATTTTGCCATTAGCAGCACTAGAGAAAGATGAACATGCATACAAATGATGTGTATAAAAAAGGTCAGCTTTCCCATGAGCTTTTACAGCCAACTCCTCATAGCCCTGGAGACATTTGCATGAGTTGGAATTGCTCACTTTCATCTTTGGAAACTAGAGTTGAAAATGTTGTTCATAAATCATGCGTGGCATAGCAATCATATTTTATTTACAACATCATAATGAGAATCAAATTATCAGTATAACCACAAAGACTCTTGGATATTAAAAAATCAGTATATCTCCAGGAGGTAGTACTTGATTTGTCTTTTATTTCTATTTTTCCAATATCCTTAGGAGAAAAATAGACATTTCTTAAGATATGCCAAGCAAGTTCAAATGTCATAATGACATAGATGTCTGTGTGCCCCTAGCACACAATGCACTATATTGAATTACGTATTGGCGAAGGTCTAACATACTGTATTAGTCATGTTAAAAACTAATATCATTTAAATATATTTAAATGTTTTATTACTTTTTTAAATGGAATATTATGCCAACATTAGAATACACTGTTTCATTGAATTAAAATATATTTGTCTACACTACAACTATGCATCTGCTTTCATAACAATATGACTTGCCTTAAGTAAATATTATTCTATTCACTTCAAAATTTTATTAATTACCAAGTACTTAACTGGCTACAATTTTTATTTAAAAAAAATGCTCCCAAAATTGTAAACCTTTTAAAATTACAAAATTGTACAATTTGAAGATTTCTTAATTAGATTATAGTAAATTATATTTAATTAGTAACTATTTACATGATTTAATTGTTTAAAACAAAATCAGCAATTTTGTGATATTTATTTTTAAAAATATAGTTTTCAACAGTTAAAAAAATACTTTATGGTGTGTGTATGTGTGTGTATATATATATATATATATATATATATATATGAGGCAGATACGGGGAGGGGCGAGAGGAAGCCGATGGGGGTGATAAAGGGGGGAATGGAGCAGGCTTTGTCTGATGGCCAGATGCAGGGGAGAGGGAGCCGATGTGGCTGATGCCTCTGTTGCCTGCTGTAGCTGATACCTGAAGGCAGGGAGAGGGAGACACTGCAGCTGATTCTGGTACTGTAGAGAGAGAGCCAGCTGAAGCAGATATGGGGAGGTGGTAGAGGAATCTGGTGGGGGTTATGCAGGTAAGGGGGTGAGGGAACCAGCTGTGACTGATGGCCAGAGGCGGGGGAGGAAGCCGGATGAAACTGATGCATGGAGGGGAGAGAGGAAGCTAGCAAGGGTAATGCAGGGAGGGAAGAAAGAAATCAACTGTGGCTGATGCTGTAAGGGAGGGAGAGAGAGCTGTCTGAGGCTGCTGACAGCACATAAGCAGACTACAGAAGGAGGTGGAGCAGAGGGATGTACAGAAGCTGCATGATGTGTTATTGGTTGTGCCTTGATCACATGGTCTGACAGCCTCTGGTACCGCTTGAACCAGATTATGAAACTCATTAATGTAAGTGTGCCAGGGCTAATTACTATCACACTGTGCCCCACCAACCCTAAAACACCCCCCTGCCTTCACTGTACAATTAAAAATAATGTGGTGAAAGTCGGCCATGTTAGTGCACCCAAGTCAAGCTACTCTGAGTACATCCCCTGCTTGTTGCCACTGCACAGGCACAACAAATGTAAATGTCCTAACTTTAAAATGGGGCATATTGTACTAAATTTAATTTTTTTTTTTACTTTCTGAAAAAGCTTAACCCCAATAGGCCCTACACTGTGACAAGAGCTACCTAACAAAACAAACCCCAAATCTTAATTCGTCCTCTACCCTGGCTTATGCCTTCCCAAAAATCACCCCATAGACTACATTAGAATACTGTCAAATTAGCTAAACAGGAAGTAGCAGAAAAACAGTGACAGTTTTAATTTTAGATTATTCCCAATTACCATATATACTCGAGTATAAGTCGACCCGAATATAAGCCAAGGCACCTAATTTTACCACAAAAACCTGGGAAAACTTATTGACTCGAGTTTAAGCCTAGGGTGGGAAATGCAGCTCTACCCATACACAGACCTCATAGTGCCAGATATGCCCCACAGTGCCAGATTTGCCAGATATGCACCACAGTGCCAGATATGCCCCACAGTGCCAGATGTGCCAGATATGCCCCACAGTGCCAGATGTGCCAGATATGCCCCACAGTGCCAGATGTGCCCCACAGTGCCAGATATGCCCCACAGTACCAGGTGTGCCAAATATGCCCCACAGTGCCAGATGTGCCAGATATGCCCCACAGTGCCAGATGTGCCCCACAGTGCCAGGTGTGCCAGATATACCCCACAGTGCCAGGTGTGCCAGATATGCCCCACAGTGCCAGATGTGCCAGATATGCCCCACAGTGCTAGATACTTGCCCTCCATCGCTCCCGCGCTGTCTTCTGAAGGAGGGACGCGGAGAGCGCAGTGCGTGGCTCTCCTATGTCCCTCCTGCGTCTCCGGCGGCAGCGGCGTGTGTTAAAGGAAGTGCCGGTTCGTGCACTTCCTTTAACATACACACACTCCGCTGCTGCCGGAGATGCAGGAGGGACACAGGGGAGCCGCGCGCTGTGCTCTCCGTGTCCCTCCTAACGCTGACTCGAGTATAAGCCGAGGTGGCTTTTTCAGCACAAAAAAAAGTGCTGAAAAAGTCGGCTTATACTCGAGTATATACGGTACTCATTTTTAATGATTTTGCACTGAAATTTGGCATGCAGCACCGGGTGAGAATTCTAAACCTCAATGCCAAATTTCAGCTCAGTATGTCTAATCACTTTTGAGGTGTAGCCCCTCAAACACCAGGGCCAGTATTTACTAAAAATCCGAGTTTGGCCGATTTGTGTTTTTTTTTTTCTAAGTCCCAATCCGGGAATTCACTAAACACCAATCTCGGCAGTGTCTGGTCTATTCGTAATGGTTTGAATGACAGCGTTCCGAAATACGAATGAATAGACCATCGGTCAAACGCGGCTGTTATTTCATAGAATACGGGAATTCACTATTCATTCGTATTTGGGTAGAGATAGATGTGGATACTATGTTGAGTGCGCACTAATTAGAGCAGCAGGGTGACGTGATTTGGTAACCTGGAGGTGACTCTCTATATAACACCTCCCATCCAACAAGTGGAAAATACTTATGCAGAAAAAAATTGGTACCAATACATACAACCTTGCGCTTCCTGTAGGAGGGCCACTGTGTTAAGTAGTCCTCATAGGTAGTATCCCATAGAAAAAAGCAAGAAAAAAGTGCAAATAGTGAAGGACCATTGCACAATTTAGGTACTGTATAAAGTATTGAATCAATTTATTCTATAGGATAAAATAGACCCACCCCCATGTGGGAGTGTATAATCAATGCAATGATGATATAAAGTGCAGTGTGTCCATCATCAATAGTACAATGTTAAAAGACTTGGCATGTCAAATAAAACATCAATAAACTTTATGCAGAAGAAATGAATAAGCAATAAAAAATGACACTAGCGCTAGTTGATCTTATCATTGGAGGGAGATCCTGGACCTTTGCCAGACGGAGGGAGAAGGAGCTGTTGTTGCGGTCGTGGACCTACATACATTATATGCCTACATTCCTCCGATATCTGGTAATTGTACATTTGGACTCCCTATCTGGATATCACCATTGCTGCTAGACACATTGCATTCTGTGTCATTTTTTATTGCTTATTCATTTCTTCTGCATAAAGTTTATTGATGTTTTATTTGACATGCCAAGTCTTTTAACATTGTACTATTGATGATGGACACACTGCACTTTATATCATCATTGCATTGATTATACACTCCCACATGGGGGTGGGTCTATTTTATCCTATAGAATAAATTGATTCAATACTTTATACAGTACCTAAATTGTGTAATGGTCCTTCACTATTTGCACTTTTTTTCTTGCTTTTTTCTATGGGATACTACCTATGAGGACTACTTAACACAGTGGCCCTCCTACAGGAAGCGCAAGGTTGTATGTATTCATATTTGGGTGTTAGTCTCTGAGTGCTCAAATGCGGTCGTATTTTTTTTCGATTCGTTAAAAAAAGCGGCAAAAAAATAGACCTGCTTTTTTCAGTCGTGTTTACATGTGTTGCAAATAAAACCTGAATTAGGATGCCTATAAAAGGATGTTAGGCCCATTTCAATACACCTACACTCAGAAATGGCAGCAGGACTGTGGGCCAGTGATCTTTTGTGTGCTGTGGGATTCCTCAGACTCAGACATCAGCCTGTAAGAACCCAGGGCCAAGAAACTGAACATGGTCAGCAGGTTGTACAGGTTCCCGCGGAGGCTGCGCAGGCCTCGTTTTTTTAAGGGGGCGTTTAAACTTGAACGCATTGTCCGATGATAAGGTCATACAGATGTTCCGTCTAAATCGTGACAACATTTTCCGTCTGTATGACCTTGTCAAACTGGGCCACGCTCTCGCCCTGTCTCAGGCCTGCACAAACTACTGGCTGTGTTGCACTTTCTGGCTACTGGCAGCTTTCAGGCTGTGTCTGGGAATGTCATAGGAATCTCACAGCCCTCATTTTCCAGAATCTTAACACAGGTGATGTATACCTAACGACCTCTTCTGTTTTGTGTTTGTTTTAATTTCTTGGTGGCCAGTTCTGTCCTAAAATCTCATGTTTATTGTTCTTTAAAATGGACACACAGGTGTTGGCTGTTTTGCTGCCCCACATCGAGGCCTCAATCTGCTTCCCTACCCAGGAGTCTCAGTGGCATGCCAACAGGGTAGATTTCTATGAGCTGGCTGGCATGCCCAATGTGCTTGGAGCCATAGATTGCACACACATTCAGCTGAGACCACCTAGGGGCAGGCAGCACATATATACAAACCACCATTTCGAACACTCCACAAATGTGCAGGTGGTTTGTGGTGCAAATCTCAAAATAATGAGTGTTGTTGCTGGTTACCCTGGGGGCTGCCATGACTCCTTCATCCTCAGTCAGTCATCCCTCTTTGATTAGTTTGAGGATGGACAAATGCCAGATGGATGGCTGCTGGGTATGTAATTTGATATGTGTAGGCCTGCGTATACTTTGTCCAAATACAGGTGCAGATGTATTAACCTGTAGAAGGCATAAGGAAGTGTGGAACCAGTGATCTGTGCAAGGTGATAAAGGCACCAGCCAATCAGCTCCAATATGTAAATTAACATTTAGGAACAGATTGTCTGCTGCCTTTATTACCTTGCACATATCACTGTTTTTTTACTTCCTTATGCCTTCTACAGGTTAATACATCTGCCCCACAGTGTGTTACTTATGTGTTGCTGTATCTTAACATGAATCACGTTACTATATCTGTCTTTTAGGTGATGGAGGATATGGCTGTTTCTCTTGGCTTCTAACTCCATTGTCCCGACCTGATACCCCTGCTGAACACAATTACAATCATGCACATAAGTCCACGCGGAATGTGATAGAAAGATGTTTTGGTGTGCCGAAATCTAGGTTTCGGTGTCTGGATAAGTCTGGTAGCCTTTTGTTGTATAGTCCCTCCAAGGTGACTCAAATTGTGTTCTGCTGCTGCTTTCTTCATAACATGTGTTTGCAACAACATCTGCCACATGTTGAGGAGGAGGAGGAGGAGGAGGAGGAAGAAAGCAGCCAGCAAGCAGAGGAATTAGAGACATCTGGTGATACTTGGAGTACTGATGTAGGGAGGCAGGTTAGGCAACAGATCATCAATCGCTATTTCTAAGGTAAGCTTGGTTTGCTTGTTTCATTTGTTGTGTAATCATAAATAGATGTTTTGTTTTGTTTTCTCCAAAACCATTACTCAGAATGTGTCTGTCTCCTTGACACATACAAACATACCCTCGCTATATGAAAAACAAATGTCGCATGTGTATTGTGTGTATTTTTAATCTCAAAACAACAGATTATGAGTGGCATGCATTAAGTCTGGATAAGTATAAATGAAAGAGACAATGGTACCACCTGCGATCCTCGCTAGTGAACTGGCTGCTGGAACTTTTAAGTGACTACACCAATCACAAAAGAACAATCAAAAAAGGGGGGGGAAAGTTCCTGCGCACTGGAAAGGGTATATAGCACACCTTATTTGGTGTGGTAAACCTTCATCAATTTTTCTGATTATATACAAGTTGATATTTCTATCCAACAACTCTCCACGGCTAATATGTATAAATACAGATGTTTCTCTTAAATTCTGGAGAAGATGTGTAGACCACCTTAATAGGGGTTTTTAAATTTTAACATTCGTCTTATTTCTCACAGAAGAGGTATAACAAAGTTTCGTGATGATATCATGAAATATATAAAGTCCAATCAAAGTCCAATAATCCGAATCAATGAACAAGCAATAAGTCTCTTATCTGGTATCCTCCTTATTGTTTGTAGTAAATCGTCCCCACCGTATATGATTCCTTGTCTAGCTCCTCAGTTTAGGTACCTTCACCAGGTCCTGGGCAGCCAAGAGCACCTAAGGAGGATACCAGATAAGAGACTTATTGCTTGTTCATTGATTCGGATTATTGGACTTTGATTGGACTTTATATATTTCATGATATCATCACGAAACTTTGTTTTACCTCTTCTGTGAGAAATAAGACGAATGTTAAAATTTAAAAACCCCTATTAAGGTGGTCTACACATCTTCTCCAGAATTTAAGAGAAACATCTGTATTTATACATATTAGCCGTGGAGAGTTGTTGGATAGAAATATCAACTTGTATATAATCAGAAAAATTGATGAAGGTTTACCACACCAAATAAGGTGTGCTAT
Source organism: Pseudophryne corroboree (assembly GCF_028390025.1). Classification (NCBI taxonomy): domain Eukaryota; kingdom Metazoa; phylum Chordata; class Amphibia; order Anura; family Myobatrachidae; genus Pseudophryne; species Pseudophryne corroboree. The sequence goes on from NC_086448.1 coordinate 485,839,024, forward strand.
ATACCCTTTCCAGTGCGCAGGAACTTTTTCCCCCCTTTTTTGAAGTCTGGATAAGTGATCGTAAACTTGCAGTGCTAATTTCTTACAAGACCACATCATCCATTTAGTATTTCACTTTATCATTGTGTGTAACATCCTAATGCACAGGTTCACAAACTCGGCCCTCAGGACCACACACAGTGCATGTTTTTCATGTAACCCAGTAGAAGCACAGGTGTATGAATTAGTCACAGACATATGTTAAAAGGTTCACAGGTGGAGCTAATTATGTCACTTGTGATTCTGTGAGGAGACCTGCAAAACATGCACTGTGTGGGTTCCTGAGGGCCGAGTTTGAGAACCTGTGTTCCCAAAAAAACACTCCTCAACATATAATATGTTAGCCTTGAGGAATACATGTGTCCCTATGTGTGATGCACCATCAGATTTAAGACTCACAAACTTACTGTAATCAGGAATAATTTATTTCCTAATGTTTGATGCTGTAAACTTGATGATGTGTAAGTAAATACACAGTTTGCCACACATATACATCATTATACACAGTTTGTGTTTTTTGTTGTAAAATTACATATTTGTTTGTTTCAGCATCACGTGTAAAAACATTCTTAATAATTTTTAACACACACAAACATGTCCCAACAATACTGACATTCATTTGGACAATGTTTTTCAAACAAAACAAAGGCAACATATTACAAGCTTTTTACGCAACTCAATTGTGTTCTTCTTGTAATGTTGTATAGATAAGATAGCTAAGATATGTATCACTAACATTGTAATTTGGATTGTCTGCAGGCAAAGAGAATGATTGGAGTCTAGAAAGAGTAATGATTAGAAAAAAATCAAGTGGTCAGTTTACTTCCTGCTAACATGTATGTGTGGCTCCATCAACATTTCCCTCCTCCAATACCAAAAAAAAATGGTAATGAATAAATGTGCGTACTAAATTTATGTTTTTTTTTGGCCCACTTATAATTAATGATGTTGAAAAAAGGGTCAAGGAGCTAAGTGTTATATTATTTTAGCAACAAAAACACTTGCTAACTATTTTGAGTTACTTATCACAAATGTCTAACTTGTTTTTTTTTTCACGTTTTTTTGAGTGGCTGCTTGTCCTGCCCTTTGCCTTTAGCACTGTCATGTTGTCGTTATCTGGTGGACCGTCTTGGTGGTGATGAGACTGGCGTGATATTTGGAGTAGTCGTACTAGAACTGCTGCTTGTTTGCTGTTGGTGCATGCATCTGAGTGTTTCATTCAGGTTAGTGAGGGTGGCATTGAGTTCACATGTAGCAGCATTTTGATTGTCTACTATTCGGAATACACTTTAATTTATCTTTTGATTGTTTTGAAAAATGCTCATATAACTTTGCTGTTGTCTGTGCTGTTCTTCCATTATGCGCTGTAAGTTGCCCATGACCTGTGTAATGTCTGTACGCATGAGTTCCATGGTATTGCCTATTCTGGTTGTTTGTTCATTTTGTCTACTCAGATTTCTTGATATTCTTCTGAGGTGAGATGGTAGGCTTGCAAACATTTGTGTCTGCTTACGCAGGCAATCTTTATTAGTGGCCTGCTGTCTAGCCCAAATAGTCCAAAACACCTGATCAGGGCCTTGTGTTCCTGGTGTTGTTGGGCTGTGTTGTGGTGGTGGTGGTGTGCTTTGTAGTGGTGGTGTATTCACATGTGCTGGGGGACTCATTCCTTGCATTAATGGCTGCATTTCTAAGATGTTTGTCTCCTCCATGTCACTGTGTTGGTGTTGTTGCGGAGGGATGCTGTTCCCAGGACTCGAAGCTGAAATGTTAATCAAATCTCCATTAGCTATCCATATGTTTGAGAAATGTTTAAAAAACACTACACATGGAACACATGTCATTCACTGTTGCTTTCAACTATTCTGGCTAGCAACATCATCACTCATAGCTTAAATACATACATATGCCTGTTTGAGGCAAATGTGTCTGGTTACTTAATTGGGAAAGCAAACACTTTATTTTTATTGTAGCTCACACATACTCCACCATAAAAACACATTGGAATACATAATGTGTTACCTTATAGCTTTGTTCAAACAAACATAGTAATGTTTTCATATGTATTTTGCAATGTTACCTCAAGCACACATGTGAAATATGGAAAAACAACCTTACTTTTTGCAAACAAACCAACATGCTTTTTTGTTGCAGCATCTTACACCCAATGTCATACTGTATGGCTCAAGTGGACATACATATCTTTACTGGATGTGGACAAGGCCATTTAGCTTGGATTCCATTTCAGCTTTTACTTACTGAGGTAAGTGTTTTAGTGTTTGATGTGTTTTGACTTAATGCGGTTATGACTGATTTTGATTATGTTCAGACATTTTACAAAAATTTTTCAGTTTGATACTCACAATCAAGATGAGGGGAGTGTGGATGACGTCTTGGAGGTGTGTCCATAATTTGGAGTGGGGGTACAGAACATACGGACGATAATCTTCGTGGCGGGGTAGCCTGCTGTGTTTGTGCTGGGACATACGACCTTGCTTTCTTTTCGGCCACAGGTTTTTTGTGGCGTTGTCTTACAGAAGTGCAACTTCTGCTGCTCCATACTTCTTTTGATGGACCTTTTAATGAAAGTGCAATTTTGTTATGCCCATTCCTTTACAAGCATACCCTATACTACAATGGACACTTTACCTGCTTCCGCAGCGTCATCATCATCAGATGTGATAGGAGTTACTGGCTGACGAGTAGTACTGCTTTTTTCAGACACTGTATAAAAAAATAAACAAAAAAATCATGCTATTGTGTATACAACCACCCATTATGCTTATAAACATTTATTCTTTTAGAAATGCTTGGTTTTTATTTAAAACAAACATAAGGACCAGAAATAAAAATAAATAAAAAAAACAATGACCAAAACACATATGCACTATGGCAACATCAACACAGGAAAACATGTACAGGACACTGACATAGGCCACAAGTTCAAGAAAAGATTAAAATAAAAAAACACACACAACTTCATTTTGTATTGGTTTGAAAAATATTACAGATGCAATATATAATTTGCTCTGTGATGTGGCACTCCAAAGACACATTACCCCTATATGAGCAAAAACAAAATGCAGCAATTTATATAAAAATTACACTGCAGTGTGGTGTCACGGTACAAATACAAGCAAAAAAATAAATGAAAAAAAAATTGTTTTTTAAATTAAATAATCAACATTATCTAAAGATGACATTACACATGTAAGTGGTTTCCAAACCACTTTCCAGTACTCCAGCCTCTAACATGACAACCACTATTTTAAAAAAATTGCACATGGATCACTTAAATATAAAACATAGTCACAATTTTTTTTTATCAAAAAACGCCCAAAAGGAAAACATTATTGCAGGACAAGTCAGAGACACACCAAGTCCAAACTACACATGCAAAATATCTGTCAGAAAAACACATGACATACAATAAAGTAAGATGTTACATTGGCTTTTGTATAAAACATTAACCAAAACAATGTATTTGCTGACACACACTTGAAGATGGGAGTAATATGCAACGTCACATGCCACACATTTAAAAAACAAACAAACAAACATAGGGGTATATTTACTAAGGTCCCGATTTTGACCGAGATGGTGTTTTTTCTTCAAAGTGTCATCTCGGGAATTTACTAAACTCACATCACGGCAGTGATGAGGGCATTCGTATTTTTTTGGGAGTCCAAGGGAAAAAATACGATTGAATACACTTTCGGTCAAACGCGGCTGTTTAGGTATGGTTCACGGTCATTTACTAACCATTCATATTTGTAATCTGTACCGTGAAAATGCATTTGCGGCCGTGAAAAAATACAAATCGTAAAAAAGTCCTAAAAAAAATAGACCTGCTTTTGATAAGCGTGTATTCAATTATCCATTAGTCACACCTGAATTTTTGGCCCTTTAAAAGGGTCCCAAGCACATTTTGACCAACTCTCACTCTGAAATGGCTGCTGCCGTGTGTATTACAGATTTATTGTTTGCTGGGGGATACCTGAGACTGCTCCATAAGGCGACAATAAATCAGGGCCAGGTAAGTCAACATGGTCAGCAGGTTGTACAGGTGCCGCGGAGGCTGCGCAGGCCTCGTTTTTTTAGGGGTCGTTTAAACTTAAACGCATTGTCCGATGATAGGGTCATACAGATGTTTCGGCTAAATAGAAACAACATTTTCCGTCTGTATGACCTTGTCAAACTGGACCTAGACCCTGAGACAGCACGCTCTCGCTCTGTCTCAGGCCTTCACAAACTCCTGGCTGTGTTGCACTTTATGGCTACTGGGAGCTTCCAGGCTGTGACAGGCGATGTTATTGGTATCTCCCAGCCCACCTTTTCAAAATATTTAAATCAGGTGAGTTGAAACATACATACACGTCTATGTCTAAGTGTTGCTTCTGTTATGTCTTATAACACAGTATTGTTTTGATTACAGATCATGACACTCACCTTATATTTTGTAATGTCCACTCAGGTTTTGGATGTGTTGGAACCCCATATAGATGCCTCTATCTGCTTCTCTACCCAGGAGTCGCAGTGGCATGCAGTCAGGGTAGCTTTCTATGAGCTTGCTGGCATGCCCAATGTGCTGGGTGCCATAGATTGCACACACGTTGAGCTGAGACCACCTAGGGGCAGGCAATATGTTTTCACAAATAGACATTTTCGCCAATCCACTAATGTCCAGGTGGTTTGTGATGCAAATCTCAAAATTATGAGTGTGGTTGCAGGTTACCCTGGCGGCTGCCATGACTCCTTCATCCTCAGTCAGTCATCACTCTTCGATAAGTTTGAGGACGGACAAATGCCTGATGGCTGGCTGCTAAGTATGTTCCAAGTGTGTTGTGTGTATGTGTGGTAACTTCAAACTCCTGATTTTTGTATGTGATTTACCATAATCCACATGTCCTAATGTTGCCTATATCTGTATTTCAGGTGATGGTGGTTATGGCTGCTACTCTTGGCTCCTTACTCCATTGTCCCAACCTGATTCTCCTGCTGAACACAATTATAATAATGCACATAAGTCTACGCGGAATGTGATAGAAAGATGTTTTGGGGTGCTGAAATCTAGTTTTCGGTGTCTGGATAAGTCTGCTGGGCTTTTGTTGTATAGTCCCTCAAAGGTGACTAGGATTGTGTTCGGCTGCTGTTTTCTTCATAATCTGTGTTTGAGTCAACATCTGCCACATGTTGGTGATGAAGAAAACAGCCAGCAAGTAGGTGAGTTAGAAACATCTGGTGTCAGTGTGAGTACAGATGTAGGGAGGCAGGTAAGGCAAGAAGTGATTCTGCGTTATTTTAAAGGTACATATTATTTAGTTATAAATAACCTTGCCTAACCACTTTTTTAAAATGTATTGTAGATGTGAATGTTGTTTGTGTTGCGTTAGTGTTTGTTAATTATACTGTTCTTTACAGTTATAACTTACACTGTCACTCATTAGCACATTAAACCATACACATATTGCGTGTTTAAAAATGATTTGCTTGGACACAGGCATTTTTGGTGTTACAATTCCAAAAACTTTATTTCTTAACAACCATTTGATGCATCCTTCATTTTTTTTTTGGTGTGCTGGGTGCAGAGGATTGACCTGGTTCGTTGGTCCGTGTTCTGCTGGAGCGTCTAACAGGGGAGGTAACTGGGGTCTGGCTTGGTGTTGTAGTTCTGGAGCTTGAGCTGATTTGTTGGGATGCCAACACATTAATGCTTTGGCTGAGGTTGTGTATGCTTGCAGTCAGTTGGGTATTTGTGGCAGTGTTGCTGGCAATAATTCTGGAGAGGTTTTCGTTCACCAGTTGGTTGTGTTGTATTATTTGTATGAGGGCTTGTTGCTGCCGCTGTTGTTCATGCATGATTCTGAGTAAATTGGCTTGCATTTGACTGTTGTCTGCCCTCATCTGCTCCATTGAATTGGCAATTCTGCCAACCTGAACTATCAGTCTGCCTGAGTTCCGACTGAAGCGAGGAAGATGATGGGGCAGACTGGCAAGGTATTGGGTGTGGGTGTTCAGGCAGGCATAGTGTTGTACCTGTTGTGTGGCCTAACTGCTCCAAAACTCAGGGGCCATTTGTTGCTGGGGTGGTGTTGGCCTCAATTGGGGGCTTAGGGATGTTTGGGGTGATTGTGTTATGTCCTGCTGCGTGGTTGGCTGGGTAGGATCGATGGGCTGCAGGTGTAGTGTGTAGGTAGGCTGCTGGTCACTTTCCTGCTGTGCGTCCTCATCCATGATGGGTGGTTCTGTATAGGGTTGATAACAGCCACTATTTAGTTGTTTTAATATTTCTTTGCTTGACGTAAACATACCTTACTTAATAATATTCATGTTGAAAATGAAACAGAGATTGTGGCCTAAAATTACCTAGGAATATTACCTTTTTCAACACATATGTGGCTTCTAACTTTCCATACTCAATGGAAAAATGTATTAGGGAATTGTCGGACTCTGAGCCATAATGAATGTGCAAACACGAAGAACTGTCGCCATTTTAAATTAATGCATTTACAGATTGTGTATGACCCTTCCTTTTGTTAAACACACACAATACATTAAATGTGTTTTGGAACACACACACAAATTGATCAAGGCAGTCAGTGTTGTGTGGGCAAATTACACCAAAGAAATAAAGCACACATTTTTCGACAAAATACCATGTAAATGTCTTAAGGTGGCCTATGTTTAGAAATGGTGATGTTGTCCATGGCAAACAATTGGATTCTAGATTACATTTATGTTGCTGTTTCATGTTTAAATTTCAGGAATATTAAATGGTTGCTATGGGCAACATCACATCTGAAAATGTAACTGCAAAATTGTCAAAAATACCGTGTGCTTGTTGTTTGTGATTATTGCCTGGAATAAGAATTAACACAAATAAATTAATTTTCCCAGTACACAAACAGTGGTGCAGATGTTTTTACCTGGAAAAGACCTAAGGATTTGAAAAACCAGTGATATGTGCAAGGTGATAAAGGCACAAGCCTAACAGGGACGTTCAGAATTTTTACTGTTCGGATCTGTTTTGCTTCTGCCTTGATCACCTTGCACATATCAGTGGTTTATCAATTCATTATGCCTTATCCAGGTTAATTCATAGACCACACTGTTTAAACTTTTTGCTACAATTAACTTTTATGTTTACTCACCAGACAGCTGAGGTGATTGTGGATCCTCGCTTTGTGGACTCGCCAAAATTGCTTGTGGTGGCAGGGACAACACTGCGGAGATGCACCGTTGGGGTGGTGATGATGGAGCAGCAGATTCAGCCTCAAGACGACGTCTCTTGGATGGCCTCCTAGGCACAGTCACCGAGCCCTGTGATGGGCGCCTTAGTGGAGGGGGGTTTGCAGAAGGAGAACCTATGTGATAAGATAAACATTAACATTTTGTGCTTCTATGTGTTTGCTGAATATGTGATTACAGTGAATTCTTACTTGCATTCCCACCATCTGCATCACTTGGCAGTGTTGGCTGTGGCCTGGCTGTGCTGCTTCTCTGGCGTACTGTAGAAATATGAAGAGTTACCTTATGGACATACTTTTATTTAACAATGTTTTCTGTAAATCCTTCTTGTGATGTAAACATCTGGAACCTGATGATAAGTAAACTAAACGATGCTTAAGCTTTTCTGGCTGACTTCATTGGGTGTGTATACTTTAAATAAGATTCAATTTCACAAATTAACACATACACAAAGCCAAATAATGCACAATATTCTAATGTTTAAAAACTAAATCACATAGCTTGACACAACCACAATATTGCACGCTAAGGTACCAATTTTCATTCAACAAATACAACACTAGGCTCAAATATCTGCACAAAAATGTTTATAATAATTTCAAAAGACCCAGAAAAACACTACAAAACCACAAAGGACAACCCACAACAACACACAATAAACAACAATCCAAAGAAATCTATTTGTTTTCAAAATATGCAAACAACATATTCAACACACTTCTTTTAAATACACCTAGAAAGACTTAGTACTGATATCAAATGGAAGGAAAAGGCCAAGGCAGCCAGATTAAAAAAAGTAAAAAAATTATTGATATTAACACTACATCAGTCATGGACAACCTGGGGCTCTCAAGATGTAGTAAAACTACACATACCAGCATGCACTGCAACAGATGTAGCATTCACTAATAACAAAACTGAGGCAATGCATGATGGGACTTGTAGTTTGCCAACACCTGTAGAGCCACAGGTTGCCCAGGCCTGCACGACATCACCAACACATTGTAACAATTAACAAACTGACAATCACAATTAGCTTGATGAAATTACAAACAACAAAGGACAACACACAGATGTTTACACTTTTAAATTAATAAAAACAACTCACCATCCTGCCTTGGCCGGTCAGAATCCCGGACATGAGTCGCACCAACCACTTCTGGCGGAATAAGTGAACGCACAGGCTCCTCCCAATCCCGATAAGATGCACGGAAGGGTTGTCCACCCCCGGTTTGGCGGGCTGATTTGGCCTCCTTGGCCATCTTTGCCTTGACACGGCGCTTTATGTCATAAAAGCGCTTGCGACACGTGTCCTCGGTCCACCTCACCACACCCTCACTATTCACAGCCGCAATGACCTTCCCCCACAGAACAGACTTCCTACGTGTGGACACCTTGGCAGCATCATGGCCAAACAACTGCCGATGATGCCTCATCAGCTCCCGCACCAAAGCCATATTTTCTGAATAGCTGAATTTCACATTGCGCCCAGTCTTTGTAGTGGTGCGTGGCTGCGGAGCCACAACACCATCACTATCACTGGAGGCCGCAGCAGCAGCCAACCCCTCCTCCTCACTAACCTCCTCCACCTCACTCACCTCCTCCCTCTCACTAACCTCCTCCACCTAACTCACCTCCTCCCTCTCACTCACCTCCTCCGCCTCACTCACCTCCTCCCTCTCACTCACCTCCTCCACCACACTGACCTCTGACTGGGACATAATCCGGACAAACTACAAATAACACAGATAAAAAAAACAACACACTCCTCCACTACCACTACACACCACACACCCAACACACACACACACACACACACACACACACACACACACACACACACACACACACACACTCACTCACAAAAAATGACAATAGACTTGAAAAAAAAAACCAAGGACAAAAAAGTAGACAAACTTTTAAATAACTACACAACAAGTATGACAGGACTACTTACACACACAGTACAGCACTCAACAATCGCAAAAATCACCAAAAAATCCACCAAAATCTCCACAATACTCACCAACTCCTAAGTAGGTGTCTTATAATCACATATTTATTGAGTGGTAATGTAAAGAACAATGCCAGCCTCCAAGTTAACATCACACAACCACCAAAGGGCTTTCAACAACATCTCGTCATTATCATATTGTGAACACCAGTCTCCCCAGAAGTCCCAAAAGAGTCCCCAAAACTCATCAGAGGCAATTACCCTAGTATAATACACTTCCTACCAGGCTATCAGATGAACAGCTCCAGTAGACTCTTCAGGGTCACAGATGCATGGCCACTGTACTTCACCAACATGATGGGTTCCCAACAACTATAACATGTCATATGCAGCTACTATACAGGGATATGCCAGCAGACCTCCCAGTACCTTCAGAACATAAGCTGCTAAACTAACACATTTCCAGCAACTTCCAGCAACCCATGGGTGGTCATTCCGAGTTGTTCGCTCGTTGCCGATTTTCGCTATGCTGCGATTTGTTGCTATCTGCGCATGCGCATGGTACGCAGAGCGCATGCGCTAAGTTATTTAACACAAATCTTTGTAGATTTGCTGGTGTTCGAGCGACGCTTTTCAATCGCACTGCTGATCGGTGAATGATTGACAGGAAAGGGGCGTTTCTGGATGGTAACTGAGCGTTTTCCAGGAGTGTGCTAAAAAAACGCAGGCGTGTTAGGGAAAAACGCGGGAGTGTCTGGAGAAACGGGGGAGTGGCTGGCCGAACGCAGGATGTGTTTGTGATGTCAAACCAGGAACTAAACGGACTGAGCTGATCGCAATCTGTGAGTAGGTCTGGAGCTACTCAGAAACTGCAAAGAATTATTTAGTAGCAGTTTGGCTAATCTTTCGTTCGCAATTCTGCTATGCTAAGATACACTCCCAAAGGATGGCGGCCTAGCGTGTGCAATGCTGCTAAAAGCAGTTAGCGAGCGAACAACTCGGAATGAGGGCCATGATTTGGAAAAATTGACACAGCCCTCCCTCAGCAACTTTATCTTTTTAAAACCAACTTGAAAATTTAATTGACTCAAAATCATGTCCAGGACTGTTTACTCAGACTGGTGGTCTGTATGGCTAGAAAGATTCCTTCTTTTAACAAGAAAATGTATGCTCTCTTCTCCTACTTGGAAAAATGTCAACATTCCTGCTTCCTATTTCCTGCCTCAGTCTTAAAAGATCTGACCTGCGTGTTCCTGAAAAGTAAACAGTACAATGGCCTCCCATTGTTTATGACCCCTCTGGTCAGAGTCAAAATTTATACCGTCATTGGTTATGGCCAGACCTGAAAATAAGTTAACTGCTGTAAGTCCTATTCACTAGAGCTTTATTAAAGACCACAAATCCATACTGTACTATCATTTGGAGTTATAGACATTTACTGTGCAGCCAGTGACAGAGAGTACTGTGTAGTGGGTGACCTTACAGCTTGCAGTCTTTGTAACAATAACTGCATCTTTTGGGTTCATTTCAGACACTAATATATAGCACAGCCCGAAGAACCTTTTGTGTTGTTGTAAAGTCCTCTGCTGTCTCATGTTCTATGATTGCATCTCCTCATGGTTTGCCATTTCTGTTAAACATGAAGTGCATTCTACTTTCTCCACTCCATATACTACAACCAGAAAAGAAATGACCCACATCTTCAGCAATGGAGATCCTCTAGTACAGTATGCACAGTAGAACTGTGATCTTCCTGTCTTAAAATAGACCAACCCACCCAGTACAACAATCCATTTTCCCACAATACTTTACTCCCACCTACATCTTCAACCCATCAAGTTCACTCACCAATGACAAATCTGATGGTATACTATTTTCAAGTGCAGGACCAACAGTGCCCCATATCTTATCAGGGTTGGCCATGGAAAGTAAATTTGACTGCTGGTAACTTTCTGTACAAAGTGAGACATCAATACCTGACCCAGATCATTCCCTAATATAACCATTGCATGATCCACACCCAAGTCCAGATGAACCTGATCTACTGGGATATCAATCTGTTGCTCCCCAACAGTAGAAAGTCACACATACTAACACAATAACACCTGCATATAAGGGATAAAATCCAGTTCTATTAACATAAAAGTTGCCCCAGAATCTTTTATCCTTGAAGTTTTTGATCCCCCATTTACATAGTCTGCAATGTGTCCCTTCATATTCTTTGGATACAGTGTCCCTTCACCAAAATCAAATCTAGTCCTGTACATACTGTATACTCCATGCATTCCCTCTTGCTCAGCAGGAAGAATCCAATCATTGTCCATGCCCATTTTATAGTTCTGTTTCAGGAGCACTCCCATTGTAGATAACTAAATTGGTTATACTAATAACATGTTTCTGACTTTCTGATGACAGTTCTGATGCTCTTACTCTCAGTGGTTGAAACATGGGAGCCCTGATTTTGTTTTATTTACCTTATGGGCCAGCTACTAAAAAAACAGCTTCCAGCAACATATGATTTGGATAGACTGACACATTGCTCTCTCAGCACATTTTTCCTAAAACCACCTTGGAAACATGACTAGGTGTATAATCATTTCACAGGGCCAACAAAACATGAAATCCCAGAGGAGCATTCTGGGAGATGTACTCCCACTGGATATTAATTATAAAAAAAACTGCAAATCCCAGAGTGGCATGCTGGGAGATGTAGTCAGACTAGACAGTAACTGCTGTGAAGACAAAAATTCCCAAAACAATCTTTAACCAGAGGAGAAACCATCCAGACAGCTTAGCTCCATTTTCGAACAATCAGGCTTGTAATTAAAAATACACCCTTCTACAGCAATCTTTCACACCTGCTATGGATGTAATACTTTTTCAGCTTCACTGGGTGTGCAGGTGGTGAGATGGACACAGGGTCCCATTTTGCAGATGGTGGGATGGACACAGGGTCCCATTTTGCATTCCCTCTCACTATTGGTTTCACTGCAGATATGGTAAAGGCTCTTACAAAAAAAACTAAGAACATAAGTCCCAGACAGGATGTCTATGAACTGTTTCCTTGAGATATCCATACCAGTTATGTTGTGTGGTAAATCAGAGACCAAAACCTCTGCATGCAACATTGGCCTGTGTCCAATCTGCAATCTGCAGTGAACCCATGTTTGCTACATCTGTTTACCTTCTCCCCAAATGGTACATGTAGCAGGTAACTGACCCTAGTAAAACAATGACATCTCAACTCCTGTGTCTAGTAAGGCTGTGCACTATGTAGATTAATCGTTGCCATTCTAGCTATCCATAACATTTACATATGGGTATCGGTCCTATTGTTTCATGGCACAGACCTAATATTTCACCATCTGATGTGGGGGTGGTGTCTGTGCCTGGGTCCCACCTTTCCATTATTGGCAGGGTTGTGACACACTCCATGGTGATCAGTGTAAATGGTAACTCTTTGAGTGGAGTCAAGAGCCCACCCCATGTTATGTAGACTATGTAAAGCTTCCTGATATGGGATGGGTGCAATAGTGACTTAGGACTCTGCTGACTCTTCTACATCACTTTTAGTTATGTACTTTGGAGCACCCTCTCACATCTGCTCTTTTTTCTACGCTTTCCTTTTTTTAAAACAGATCTGTAGTTGCTATGAAATCTATCTATTCTTTTGGTATGTCTGCTTTCAACATGTCAAAAAACATTTGCTTGCATGTTACCTTGTACCGTGAGTTTTCTGTCCCTGCATTACCACCATTATCCCTTTGTTCTGTCTGTACCAGGCTTTGCCACTTCTTGTCCTCTCTACCCCACACAATGCTGGTGACTGTCCCAAAGACACACACACACTTACCACACACACTGATCAGTGCCTACTGTTACATAGTGAACCGCAGAGACTTATACATGGATAGTGAATGCTGTTACAAAACGATTGTCATGTGATGAGTCACCACAGCCATATCTGGTCCAATCCTGTCGCATCATCTTTTCAATCTCAAACATGCAGGCTAGAACCCTTAACCTGTTTATCCCATCTTCTATGGTATGCCATGGATGCATAGGAACAAGGTTACTAGGATAGTGGCACACCTGAAAAATAGAATCAATGATCAAATACAACAATGTGAAATGACCCACTATATCTTGCACACTATGTAAATATAATTTGACTCTTGGACTGTTGGGCATCCAACCTGACACTAACCACACCTTCCTACCACAATCTCACCATCCATTCAAGCAATAATTCCACCTGTTTCTTTCAGAATTGGGAACTTAAATTATGCAATTCTGTTGCTGTATAGAAATGGTCTTACATTGCCAGGTGGGCTACATTATCCTACCCAGCAAACTGTGCTGCCCCTGCAATATTTTGCTTCATCTCTGGTCCTATGCTGCATGATTATGGGCAGCAGTTCCCTGGTAGCCCATTCTGTAAATCCAACTGCTTCATCTTGAAAATCAACATTAAAACTATGGAAATTTTCACAATCTTGTTTAATTATCAGAGAACAGACATGGACAGCTTTCACATCCCTGTGGCTGTGCTCTCTCTGTTTCTTATTCACAGTATTAATCACACAGATAAAAAACTTAACAGTAGTACCCAAAGTAGGAATGCAGCAACAAAAGCAAACAAGGTATTAGCATGCATTAAGCGGGGATTGATGCAAGGGATGAGAAATAATATATAAAAAAATAAAAACTATAATATATAATATATAAAAAAATAGTAAGGCTCCATCTTGAATACTGTGCACAATTATGGGCACCATACTACAAAAATGATATCCTGGAACTAGAAAAGGTTCAGAGACGGGTGACCAAATTGATTAAGGGGACGAAGACGCTAGAATATGAGGAAAGGCTTGCTAGGCTAGGCATGTTTACACTGGAAAAAAGGAGATTAAGATAGGACATGATTAACATTTACAAATATATAAGGGGTCAATACACAGAGCTAGCGGGGGATTTTTTTTTTGTAAAATCATCAAAAAGGACACATGGACACCCACTTAGGTTAGAGGAGAGGAGATTTTGCACATAGAGACGGAAAGGTTTCTTCACAGTAAGGACAACATGTATTTGGAATTCCCTGCCTGAAAGAGTAATAATAATAATAAATAATAATAATTTTATTTATATAGCGCTCTTTCTCCAATAGGACTCAAGGCGCTTAACAGATACATAGCATAATATAGTACAGAAAATAATGAAGTACATTTTCATAAAATACAGAAGCATGAAGATACTAAAAGGGACATTATGGAAATGCTTGAGTAAACAGAAAATTCTTGAGTCTACTTTTGAAGGATTCTATAGTTGGGGCCTCTCGCACTGTGCGGGGAAGTGAGTTCCATAGAGTCGGAGCCGCATGACTAAAAGCTCGACCCCCAGATGAATTATGGTAGATTCTAGGTACTGCTAAAAGTCCTTCATCTACAGATTGCAGTAATCGAGTGGGGCAGTATGGGGTCAGAAGCTGTTTCAGGTACCTTGGGCCTTGGTCATGTAATGCTTTGAAACTCAGTAAGCCAATCTTGAAGATGATTCGCCATCGTACAGGCAGCCAGTGAAGGGAGTAGAGGATGGGTGTTATGTGGCTAGAATGGGGCTGGTTGGTTAATAGCCTGGCAGCTGTGTTTTGCACCAGCTGTAAGCGCTGCAATTCTTTTGCTGGTAGACCAAGGTAGAGGGCATTACAGTAGTCTAAACGAGATGATACAAATGCATGTATGACTTTTGGCATATCATCTGAGGGAATTAAGTGCTTGATTCTGGCTATGTTCCTCAGGTGAAAGAATGAGGATTTGATTGTGGCTGATTTCTGATGTTTAAGTGTCAAGCCACTATCCAGGACAACGCCAAGATTCCGCACACGATCACTGGTCTGTAATTCTTAATCCCCGAGTGTAAGTCCAGTTGGTTGGCTATGCTGCAGTCTTGTCCTTTGATGTTTCGGTCGTATCATAAGGACCTCTGTTTTATCCGGGCTCAGTCGCAGCCAACTGGCGCTCATCCACTCCTGTAGTTCAGCTAGACAGCCATTTAGGGTTGCTATTGGGTTATCAGTGCCCGGAGAAAAGGACAAGTACAGTTGTGTATCATCTGCATAGCAGTGGTAGACCAGGCCATGGCGCCTGATTATTTCGCCCAATGGGGGACTCGGTCATTACTTTTAAGAATGGGCTAGATAAATTACTAATCAATAAAGATATACAGGGTTATGGTGGGGAAATCATGTACTATAGTAATAGAAAAAAGTAAAAACATAATAAAAAAAACAAAAAAACAAAGGAGTATTTTAGTTTACGGCTAAATATTCAACACAGTTAAAATTTGTCTTAAAAGTATTTCAGCGTAGGAGATCACTAACAGGTTGAACTTGATGGACAATTTGTCTTTTTTCAGCCTCAGAAACTATGTTACATACAGTACAGTATCTTTCAAACTGCTGCTATAGTGCTGTTGAAACAGCTTCTTGTTCATGTAAACTGAACAGAGGGAATCGGTATGGAATGCTGGCGCATGAGATGCCGAATGTCCTTATACCGACAGCGGCATCTTGTGCGCCAGAATGCCAGCAGGTGGGGGGGAAACAATGAAGCCCCTTGTGAGCTTGCTGTTCTATCCTCCCTCTATGGGTGTTGCGGACACCCACAGAGGGGGAATCACCTATATCGCCGGTATTCCGGAGGCGGTATAGTACTCCTGTCAGGATCCTGTTGGCGGTATTGAGATGGCCCTGATGGGCGGTATTTTAACTGCATGCCTTACAGAGAACATCTAGCTGCCCCTTTAATGTGTCTATTTCTGCATGGAGTTGTTTTCCAAACTTCAAGCCCTCAATAAGGGCTTTGAGCACAGCTGCTGCAGCATGGGTTCAGATCTACTGTACACAGACAAATTAATATGTTTAACATCATATCCTGGATATTTACAACATATGTGATCAATATTTTTACAACATTTGACCTCACTTTGTAGGAGGGTCTGGATCTGCTGAGACACCAAGATGGGGGTTCTACTGAATCATTATGTCCCTTAAACCAATTACATATGTTACTTATTTTGTAACAAATTGACCCTTTAGGGGCAATTCAAAAGTTTGTGAGGTGGGGAATACTAATAGGCATCTATTGGAGCTATTCAAATGATGCTTCGATTATACGCCAATTAACCATGGCAGTCATATTTCAGCTTGCAGTCCCGGAGGCTGCAAGGTGAAATGTGTGAGATGTCAGCTGTGTAGGTGACCAAACAGGACTTTTGCCCATCGCGTTAAACCCTGTCTAAGCGTGATAATTAAAGGGCACCCAGAACAATTGAATAGCACAGTAGGTGCCCTTATTATTGACAAAGAATGAACATTTGCCCCTTTGTGTTCAACCAACTATGCCACAAAATGTTCCCAGAGAAACCAGGTTCTTTAGATACTCAGATATTAATGATACACACAAGCAGGCACTAGTCCTAACAAATAAAGTTTATTGAGAAAATTTTTATTTGAATGACAGCATAAAACTGATTCTGTTATCGAGGAGCGCCCCATCAGTTGCTTCAGTGTCTAGAATCAGATTGGTATTTGTGATTGTGGGCATGCTGCAGGCTTTGTCCCAACAATTGATATACTGTAGGAGATTTTGACATACTGTACATATCCAACAATATTCAATGTTATTGTCACCCCATTGAATGGTTTAAGTGCAATTTTTGAGGTACTGTAGAGGTTGTTGTCAATAAACAGAACTGAGGTATTACAACATTAGCAGTTTATTTACACTGTATGTTTAGATGGAGTTATAAAATAAATATATACTTGTTAAATCTGTCTATGTATACGTAATATTGAGGGGTAGTTTATATGCATTGTTTTACTGGAAGTGCACCTCTAATGCCTAAGAAGAAGGGCTGATGGGTTTTCATTTTTGCTTGTTTGTGTATTATTGTGTATACAGTAGTTTGTAGAGGGCTCGTGACAGGGAGAGAGAATTTTAGAAGCACCATGTACATCCTGTCAATCATGCAACATGAGGAACAGGGGCCTGTAACTGCTGATGGGAAATGGTTACCCCGTGTCTATTCTGGAGCACTGGAGTCCTCAGCACTGCTGCTGAAAAGGGAGGGAAGTAACAGTGTCAGATGGAGTGAGCCTGCTGGTGCTCCAACAAGCTGAGGAGCAGAGAGAGCTGAGGTGAGCATACTGTATGTACATAGACATACCAGGGTTTGAGATTGAGAGACAGATGGAAGGGGCTGAGAGACACAAGGGTGGGAAATGAGACAACACAAGGTGGGAAGTGGGACTAAGGCTGAAAGACATGGAGTGGCTAAGATTACCTTAAGTAGAGTTTGGAATGATAGATAGAGACAAAGGGGGGGGGGTGAGGCTAAGAGACATTGGGGTGTGGGTGGGGAGGTGAGTCTGAGAGAGAAAGTGGATAAGGCTGAGAGTCACAGGGTGGAGATGAGGCTATGAGACAAAGTACCCAGGCCCTTGTCTGCTCTCGATGGCCCTGCAGCAGGTCCTGCTGCTGTCAAATGGAGGTACAGGGGGTGGAAGAACACACACAGTGGGCTTAGCCTGGGGTTTGCTGTGACAAGAGGGGAGGGCCCCTTGTCTTAAATGCCCTAGGTGTAATCCAGCTCCTGCTTGGCAGAAGACACGACCGTAAGGAGGCTGGCCTACCACTTACCACAAAAGAGATTTCCTTATACATAATAGCCAATGAGCTAGTGGCACTGCTGTAGAGAGAGACTCATACCAACACAGTTCACTCCTCACAAACTGAAAAGTGGTCAGGGATCAGGCTGGCAACGTTTAACTGAATGATTTCTGTCAGCCAGGCTACCAGGAAATAAACAGCAGTTCAGGCAGTATTCAGGCACAAGAGGATGATAACACCTTTCTGCATTAATGTTAGACTATGCTATGGCTAATAAACATCATACTAAATATGCTGTGCAAAAGCACCACCTATCTGCCAAATTCAGCATTTGCTTCTTTAAGTAATACATACTATAATTCTCTGTTCAGTGAGAGCTCACACAGTATGTACCAAGATTATTTAGAGAGAGAGAGAGAGAGAAAGAATGGAAATGCTGGAACTAAACCAAGTGTAAATGCATAGGAAAACGCATTGGTGTTCAGTGGCTGTATTAGTTCAAGTTTTTAAGAGACATTCAGCAAGAGGAATGGCTATTACTCATAGGAGCTTCAGGAATTTCTTCATTTGACCATTAAATTTCAGTTTGTTTTGAAGTCTGGAAAGGCGTTGCATCATACACCTCTGGAGGAACACATACTGTATGGCTATGTGTGTATGTATATATATATATATATATACAGTGTATATATATATATATATATATATATATATAAGTAGCAATAGAGGCGGCACTCTCTGGACTTATAACCACAAACGGACACTGTACCACCACATACAGTACTAACGTTTCGGATAGTTTAATCCTTCATCTATAGCTGATGGGTATGCACTGAAGTGGTGGCTGGACCTCTATACAGCTGCCAGCAATACACTGAGTAGAAAAGGGCTGCTTAATTTACATCTACCAGTCAGCTGCTCCTCTCTGCAGCTGCCAGATGGGAGATGTTCCAGGCTGCCTGATTCTGCAATGGATAGAAAACACAGGGAGAGGGGCCAAGGGTTCAGAGGGGCTAGGAGTTCCCTCTGAAATTAGCAGCTGCTTGAAGATTGTCAGATGCAACCTTGTGAGGGACAGCCCAGCCTGCTGTGGTTGCATCTAATGCAATTGTTCTACCCTAAAAGGTAGTGTGTATGTCCCTTTAAGACCTGACTCACAGGTCCTCAGCAGCACAAGGGAAAAGCGCAGCACAGCAGGAGTTACAGCTGGGACTAGATGCAGACAGCTGATTGGACAGGCGCAGCCTGGGATACAAGATCCATGTGGGAAGAAGGCGGGAGGAGTTGTGGTGTGGATAGACAGAGGAGGTGTGGGAATGCTTGTTACACACGGAACAGAGCAGTATCTGAAAATCAAGTGACAACCGCAACACTGTGTGTTGAGAGCAGCACTGCAGAGTGCAAGCATCAGGGTACTGCCGGAGAGACAAGTGCTGGGTGAGCAGGTGGTGTGATGCCACAGCTAGAGACTTGTCACTGCCAGGCCTGAGGGAGGCATGGACACAGCAGCCATCTTGGGACTGAGAGGAGCCAATAAGTAATGGCCTCTTAAGTGAAAACCTCCACTTAAGAGGGTCTGAGTGAGTACATGAGTGATTAAGTAACAAGAGCCACAGACACCTGACACACAGATTAAGGGACCCCTATCACTATCTGTGTAATTAAAGGACACTAAAAGCAACAGATTCCCTAAATTAAACACTGCAATGCCAGATTCTGCTAGCTAAGTACTGCAAGGAGGTTATTAAAGGCAACCCTCTTTCCTTTCCACATTGAGACTGTGAGAATATTAAAGACTGAGTTGTGTTACCAGCTCAAATGTAGAAAATTCTTTAAAAGACTGAGTTTTTTGTGGCAAGGTGGAATACAGCCCTGTAAAAAGGAAAGAGATAGAGTTTGTTCCATTCGAAAATCCCTCATTGCTAAGTGAGTTGAATCTGTTGAGAGACACTACCATCTATTCACTTGCTACTTTCTCTTGACATATAACTGTGAACAATTGTCTTTTTTACCACCCAGGATTTCCCCTTTCATTTGTGTGCCAATCCCCTATTGACATACTGTGGCACAGCAGACTTCTACTAGAGCTCCAGCGTTTATTGCTTGTGAAGATTGTCTTACCTTGGCTAGGGAAAACTAGAAAGTTAGTGTTGGTTATTGCTAATTGTATTTTTCATCACTCTCCTCATGACTACATTATGTGAATCCAATTATCTCATGCCAATGTGTGTGATTCCAATTAACTAATTCATCTCTGATTCCAATGATAATCTGCCATTCTTTTGTGATTCCAGTTTATTGTCTTTTGCATATTTAATGCTCCTTTGTTGTGTGAACTGTAGCCAATTGTCTTCTCTTTGTTTATCTTTTATGCTTAGTTCTTCTTTTGTGATTAGTCAAAATTAATAGCAATTAATCAATCATCTTCAATCCAGAGTTCATTGCAGTTCAAGAAAAACATCCCGTTGGAGTTGCTGACTCACTCTTGTTTTGTATTAATCTATCCTACCTCTCTGAACATGGTACTACAGGACAAGGTATGGCGAGAACCATTACAGGGGAAAGGCCCGCAACTAGCAGCATTAGAATTACTAAAAATGAGCCTAAGTGACTCATAGTATTGTCTTTCCAGTCATTTTGTACTGTAAAGAAGGAGGGGTTGGGCTTGGGGAGAAGAGAGGCCCATCAGCTATGTGAGCCTCTGAGGTACTGTAACACAATACTGTAACAACTTGTGGAGCTGAAGGGAGCTGTGAGCCCAGCCAACTATTCAGTTCTTATGTCAAGCTTATTGCTGACTGCATTGCTGCATTGACTAAGAAAGTTAAAAGTACATATTTAAACAGAAGTTTTGATCTGAGATTAGTGTGAATTCACTGCTGTATACGCAACATGTAAAATGTGATTCAGACAGCTGTAATTGTGAAATAAGAAACTTTTTTAATATAACTTGATAAATAATAAACTGTTACTAAAAATTGTGCAGTAAATAGGAGTGATATGATACTAGATGTGCATAGTCTGTGAGAAAGTTAAAACAGTCTCTGCAGCAGGTGAGGGTATGCTGCCATTGACAAAGGGACTGATTCAGCTGTGCTAAAATAGCAAAAGCTTCAGGAGATGTCTTATGTAAATAAACATACATTGTGTGCAAACATCGGACACCTAAGTAACCCTCAGTTTGGTCAGAATGTCCATTAAAATCACATTGCTGGAGCCAGTGACACATCTCCATTTCTAGAACTCTCCATATCACCACCCCATTGTAAACAACATTGTATCCTAGATATAAACATGCACAGTGCAACTTCGGTGCATGCACAGATCTAAAAACATTGGAGATGTGTGCAAATATTGGGTTTGCATGAATTAGGCCCTGAGAACCATTTATGACAAGCACCATAAATATGTAGAATATGCTGGAAAGTTCTAGGGATGTTACCTAGCAAATTATTAGACTAAAGGTCTTTTTGTATATTTAGAAACTAAAACATATAGGGAGAGATGTAATAAGCCTTGGACAGTGATAAAGTGGGGAAAGATAAAGTACCAGCTACTCGGCTCCTAACTGTCATGTTGCAGGCTGTGTTTGAAAAATGATAGTTGGGAGCAGATTGGTTGATGGTTTACTGCAGTGGTTCTCAAACTTGGTCCTCAAGACCCCACATGGTTCACATTTTCCATGTCACCCAGCAGGTGCACTGTGTATCACCAACTGTCAAATTTAAAAATGTACAGGTGACCTACAAAATTTGAACCGTGTGGGGTCCTGAGGACCAAGTTTGAGAACCTGTGGTTTACTGTAGTTCTCTTTACTTGATCAGTCTCCAATTTTTATTACAACTGCACCATAGACTTTTCAAGTAATATTAATTCAAAAAAATATTCTTACATGTATAAAGTATGCAGTATGTGAATTTTGGACAACACAACACTGAGCTGATATGTACCTAATCCATTTTATGAAGCAATTATAAATTATCAAATATTAAATTATAAAAATAGGATTTGAGAAGAAGTATGAACCATTCTATTGTATTCTTAACCAGAGTGAGGTTTAGACATACAGAAGGGCAAATGCAATGTATTCTTTTATTTTATTTAATTGCATGTGTGGGATTCTATAGTTCAGGAAAATTGTTATGTAGAGAGTTCTGACAACCAAAAAGAAAAAAGTGTGAAGAATTGATCTTGTTTATTTTTTAAAGTCATGCATACAAACATAATCACAGATTACCTCCTCAATTTAAGGAGAAGAGCAATGTCCATATGTGTGTGTTTAAGTACAGGCCACCAAATTTGAAGACTAGAAAAGGCAACAAACCACAATTTGCAGAGATTGATAAATAGAAAAAAATCATCACAGACCAAATATATTGTTATTTACAGGAGCTTATGCATTCTGATTTACACAGAAAAAAATAGAAAAGAATACTTGTGCACTCTCCAGATATTACTAATCAGAATTTTAATACATTTTGCAATATAACATCAAATAAAAGTGGTTCATTGCCTAATTTTGTCCAAAAGTATGGGCCCACCCACCACGTCCATGTACCCACATCATTGAGTAGGACCCTCAAATTTTAATGATTCAAGTCCGTGGCATGGATCATCCCCAGGCCAGCTCAACCAAACCTCCCCAATGCATCACACTAGTGAGAGATAGCAAATAAAGTCTTAGAGAGTGTTAGATAAGCTACTATGTGTAAAAGTGTTACATGGAAGAGAGATGATAAATATGCTAAGTGTTCCATTCAAAAAAAATAAATAAATAGGGTGCTGCAAAAGGGTTAAGATAAGTGTTACATTGTGATGCTATAAAGCTGCCTGGCCAAACCAACTCAGGAGACGCCACCCCCAAAATCTACCCAATACTGACATATCATATAAATTTATTCAGTTCTCACCATAATAGTGCTTGTTCACCTTTAACACATTTATAATATCTTACTCATGTAACAAGCTTAACACATAGTAGCTGCTTTGACTTATCTAACACTATACTTGCTATCTCACACTATTGTGATGCCTTGGGTGGTTTGGTTAGGTCGGTCTGTGGGTGTCCCATGCTATGAACTTGAACCATCTGAATGTTAAGGACCTACCCCTTGATAAGATTACCTGGACGCAGTGGGTAGGTTCATACTTTTGGCCCAAATTATGCAAAGACCTTCATTTTAACTTGATGTCATATTGCAAAATTCTGATTTATACATGAAAACAAACTAAAAACTCATACTTACCCAAAATAGCAAATATTGTAATACATTAGCATGCATAGATTTAAACTTATATACAGTACACACAATTACTGTATGCATATATAAATTATTAGTATACTTTTAGACCTGACACAAAAAAAATTGTATTATCATATATTTTGACAGAAATTGAGAACTTTTCTTACTGTAATTTTTTGTGCATGCAGTCGTGTTTGTTAGAGAAGATTTCTTTAATGGCAATAAGTTCTACTGATTATTCAGTCATAAATTACTTGTCTCTTCACACAGCTACTGAATGACACTGAAGCTTGGCGAGATCACAAGAGTAAACCTTTGCTCTAATCATGGATGGGATGGCTCAGTGAACATTATCATGCTCATATATTTATTGGATGCTTCTATCATGTAGCATAGTGCAGATGATACTACCTTGAGCTCTGTCTTCACCAGATTTGACCTCTATGAATTTGACTGCATGTTAAAAATATAATATATGGTAATTGTTAAATCTAAATTAATATATTTTAGGCATGGTGCTCCCAGTTGTAAGAAAACTGATGATCCAAAAAATTCTGTCCCAAATATCCAAGATAATGCTTTCCATACCTGTACAGTATAAAATAAATATTGATAATTATGCAATGTGTTTATATCTGCTACCAAACATTACATTCATGATCACATGTCAAATAGGGAGAAAAACAATTATATTAAACTATTGAAAATTGAAAAAAAGTATAATTGAAAATAAAGTCTTTAATCTACAAAGTATTCATATTCATACTTTCAGATGTGCAATTATTTTATTTTGTTTTTGATGAAACTGGCAGGGGATATTTATACTTTTAGTCAGTATGGTACATAAATAATTAATGATGATTTTTTTTAATCTTGATATCTAACACTCTGTAGCTGAACAGATTGCCTGCTTATTATTTATTTTCAATGAACATATACATCTCTGTTCCATCACTGAATATTTTAGGAGCTTAATCTAAATCTAGATAACTGATATTTCATGTCTATTTATTTCTTGTTGAAAATCACACACAATATAGACTTACATTCTTTTATCCTTTTATTTTTAATATGCAGAGAAAATTCTTCCAATAGATAGATTTCATTTGATTTATGATGGCTTATCTGGTTATGTACAAATTGCTTTGTTGTCAATTGCAGAGAATAAATAAATAAAAATTGTCTGTTTCTATGCTTGTTTATACTACATCAAAACAATAGAATACAATTTTTTTTGGTCTATAAATGTAATTATGAAATGATTTTGTTTCAGTTTATATTTCACAGTAATAATAATGTCTACTTTGTGGACATTTTCACTTCATGTTCGGTGTTAGGACACCAGTTTTCAAGGACGTCAGGGTTAAACAAGTAACAAAATATCATATTTTTTAAGCTAAAAGAATGTAGGATTTAGTTTCTCAATTTCTCTTTCTATTGGAATAGATGTATATTCTCAGGTTTTAGCTACATGGATATCCAAAGCACTAATAGGACAGGTACCCAAACTCTACACAGATTTTGGTGAGGGAGGGTAATGCAAACATTGAAGTAAACATTTATTTAATGTTGCAGATTATCTGACACTAGTCTCACAGTACTTTTAGAATTTAAAATTTTAGTTATGTCTACAAATCCCTTTTGGAGCATGTTTGATTAATGCACCATAATGACATTTCATGTTCGTAACAATCTTGGACACTAATACCCCTTTCACGTCGCACAAATAACCCGGTATCAACACGGCATATTGTCGTGTCGAAACGGGTCAGTGTGCGATGTGAAAGCTCCTTTGCTGAATTAGCGGGTCGCCTGACCCGGTAATTCAACCCGGTAAAAAAGAAGGGTTATTACCGGGTTGAATACCGGGTCAGGTGCAGTGTGAATGGGAGCCGTTCCGATGCGACACAGCTCCCATTCACAGCATAGGGAGAGGCGGCGCAGGAGATGAGCTCATCTCCCAGCGCCGCCTCCACCCCCGCCCCTGCTGCTGCTGTGCCCCCCGCTGCTATGGTAACCGACCCGGTATATTGCCGGGTCGGAAAGCCAGCAAAGGAGCGCAAATGCCGGATCCCACCCGGTAAGGACACGTTTCTCTTACCAGGTGGGATCTGGCATTTGCGATCTGAAAGCAGCATCTCCTGATTGCCAGTGTAATAATCATAGGAAGGTTTCTGTTGCTGATTACACTTAAACTGTATATTGTCTCCTCAGAGCTCTCAGTCAGTGTTTCAAAGACACTGGGCCCACAGTAGTTCAGAGATGGATGCAGTTCTCAGCAGCAATGAGAAAATATGCTAATGCAGAAGAAGGAGTTTGTGTAAATAGAAGCTTCCTGATTCCTTCTCTATTTTCTGAAACTCTGGCAATAATAACCCTGGCTCACACCCAAGTTACCGAAGCCTGAAAATCAGGCCATGGCTTGGGGAACTTATGCACACCGATCTTCCAAATGCTACCCTCTCCCCATTTGAGGTCTGTGAAAATCGAGCAGTTTAGTGTGGTGGTGTAGGGTATGAGTCTGGTATTTCTGACGGGGCATGCTCAATAGACAGTTGATCTGCATCCAGTATAAATAATATAATTTACAGTGTGTGTGTGTGTGTGTGTGTGTGTGTGTGTATGTGTATATATATATATATATATATATGTATATATATATATATATATATATATATATATATATATATAATTTATATAAATAATTTATATAAGAATAAAAGCAGGGGGATATGAATGACTCTCTGAGTCTAAACAAGCAAATAAATGTAGACTCAGGGCCCGATTCAGCATGGATCATAAATGTGCAAAAAATCTACAATCCATTAAACTAACATGCTGGGGACACCCAGCACAGGGCAAGTCCGCCCTGCATCCCGAATCCAGTCTCCCACACACATGCGAAAGTATCTCAAGGCGGCAATGCTTTTGCATGTTTAGAGTAGTCCTCTTCCTATGCATCCTAGCTGCCAAGGCAGATGGCTACCTACCATCGGGTCACAGCAGCTGCATGTGACATCATGTAGCCACCATGGCCCATCCTGCAAACAGGATACGGTCATTAGGTCGACAACACTTAGATTGACAGTCACTAAGTTGACCACTATTGGTCAGCATGCATTAGGTCGACATGGTCACTAGGTCGACATGGTCATTAGGCCGACATGTACTAGGTCAACATGGAAAAAGGTCAATATTTTAAAAAGCGACATTGACCACACTCGAGGAGGGGTGGGTACAAAATGAAGGTGGCGACCAAGATTCAACTGAATACAGTATTCAATCTTTTTGACATTCACTTAAAAGAAGCTGAAATCAAACTCCTATCACGTGGTTTATCCTTAGTCCCCATGTGTAAAGCTCAATTGTTCCATAAGTCTATTGATCAATATAGATTTGGGAGGTCGTTGCAACTTAGAGTTTTTCTCTACCAAAACTCCCACTGACACCATAAGCAATTTTAGAGCCAGGTACACGTTTGATCCACCATCGTCCAACCCCAGTATTAAAACCTTCCTTCGGTATGTACAAATAGATGTTGAGAATGAACCTACATGTAAGCTTTATGATAATTTATCTCCCCCTAAACAGATAGCACTCAAGAAATTGAAAGAAATTACTAATTTAGTGATACACCCTGCTGACAAGGGTGGAGCAATAGTAGTGCAAAACTGGACTGACTTTGATCTTGAGGTCAAACGACAACTGGCAGATACTGCTACATATCGCCGGTTGGAATCCAATCCAATTCCTACGATTAAGAGCAAATTGACTTATGTATAAAATGTGGATTCAAGCAAGGTTGGATCAATAATGATATTAAGAAATTTTTAACGATGGGACATCCAAAATGTCCCAGTCTGTTTACACTACCGAAAATACACAAAACACTTGTTCACCCGCCCAGGAGACCAATCATTGTGGCTAAAGGCTCAGTATTTCAACCTCTAGCATTGACTGATAGTAATTTACAGCCACTAGTCATTACTACTGACAGCTATCTTCGAGACACTGGGGATTTTTTGAACCATCTACATAACATACAGTCCATGGAGTCTTGCACATTTTTGGCCACTCTTGATGTCTGCTCATTATATACTGTAATTCCTCATCAAGATGGCCTGAATACGTTGAGGAGATCTCTACAAGGGTTTGCCAACTTGAAATTTCCCACCAAATTTTTACTTGAATTGACCACATTAGTACTTCAATATAATCATTTCTTATATAAGGATGAGTACTTTTTGCAGATCTCTGGCACCGTGATAGGGTCAAATCTGGACCCATTGTGTGCCAAATCTGTTCATGGCTGAGTATGAAAAGACCCATATATTTCCCCGGTATGGGCCTAAGATTGGCTTTTACTGCAGGTTTATAGATAACATTTTTCTATTGCTGCATGGGACTGAAATTGAGTTCAACGCTATGGTGGCGGATTTGAACTCATTGGAGAACCCAATTAGATTCACCTATACCATCTCAGCCTCTGAAATGATTTTTTTGGATGTTACAGTCATTGAAGTTGGCTCAAAATGTATTTCTACATTATTTTGTAAACCTACTGACCGAAATATGTTACTATAGACCAGCAGTTTCCATCCTCCTGCCCAGAAAGAAAGTCTACCCATTTTGTATTACCTGAGAGCTATGTGGATCAATTCCAACTCTGACCGTAGACATATCCAATGTGTTGAAACTATTGCCCGTTTCCTACAGCGTGGATATATGCCTAAAGTTTTTTCTAGGTGTCTTAAGAAAGCTACAAAAAGTTTTTTGAGTCAACATGCTAGAAACAGAAAGCAGGTTTGTGTGATCTTTTCTACACAGTTTGACAGCAGCATGACTATGAAAAGATCATTGAAGAAACACTGGCCAATTGTAACCACTGACGAGAACCTACCATTTTCTAAAATGAAGGCTCCTATGGTTGCCTATCGCTGAGGTGCAAATGTAAAACAACTGCTAATACGACCTACCATGTTTCCAGCTTCTGGAGTATCAATAACCCAAGTTATGCAGTCTAAACTTGGCAGCTATTTATGTGGCAGCTGCACAACACGTAGATCAATGATGATTGGTCCCTCATTTTGCAATCCACACACTGGTAGGAAGATCAAGGTTAGATTCCATTTACACTGTAGATTAGAACATGTAATATATATCCTTAAATGCCCTTGTGTGTTATATTATGTTAGTCTCACAACACGGCCATTTCATGACCGTATGGCCAACCATAGATCGTCGATCCATATAGCATTGTTAACGGGCAAAACTGATAAGCCAGTAGCCCAACAGTTTTTAACAGCAAAACATCAAGTAGCCAGTTTGAAGTGCAAGATGATTGACTGGATACCTCCAAGTTCCACAGGTGGTGATTGAACATTAATTCTAAAAAGACAGGGAAGTTTCTGAATACACCAGCTAGACACTGTAGCACCTAGAGGGTTAAACAAAGCCAATCCTCTCATTATTTCTATAACAGTTTATTACTACCATTGCATAACATCCATTGTTGTACTTTTTTCATAAGATTATGTTATTGAGGACCATTTGATATTTACTCTGTTAAGAGTTTAGGTCCATAGGAATCCTTTAGATCACTGGTTTCGTAGTCAGTATATATTTTGTCTATTTTTTGTATAATTCTGTAGTGGTTGTGATGTATTGTGTGTAATTTTTTTAAGTGTGAATCATGTTAAGATGTTTTAAGGCACTTCGTAATTTGTGTAATTTTGATACATATATAAACCTGCGTGAAATGTCCCACTCCCAGGCCCCTGCGATGTACAGTAACTGAACTCGATGGTATAATATCTATTATGCAGAGGCTCGAGCAGTAGCCTGAATGCTTGGAACACAAACACGCGGACTTTCAGTCCGGTGGAACGTATGTACTTCCTATCTGGCGGTAGCAGACACGGAGGACTTTATACTACAGCGGTTTGAGGTATGTAGAAATGGTACAACATCAGCGGGTCTGACTGTGTACCTTCTATGAATTTGAGCTTTATGAGATTTTTAGTATACTATACATTGAACAGGCACACCTCCCCTTACTGCACTTGGCACACCTCACTGTATGAGGTGTTTCTAGTGCCTCGATCTATTGGTCTTTGCCTGTTTTTCCTGATGTGAACAACTATATCCATATACCGGGGCAGTGAACATCAGCATGAAGCATGTTGTGTCCCTTTGACATTGTGTATCCCTATGACTTATGAACTGGTTTCTCTATGACTCACATGTCCCGCAGATAATTATGATGTATGCAAAGCAAATGAAAAAAATTGATTGGATGTATCACCTATCTTGAGAAAGGTCTGTGAGTAGACCGAAACGTCGACAATAAAGCTATCGGTGATAAAGAAGAATTAATTATGACTGAATTAATATCTTACAGCGAGAGTGGACCTTCCACTGCGTGGAACCTTCTGTGATATATATATATATATATTTTTTTTTTTTTCTTCTAGAAACAAAAGAAGAATGCGCTCATAGTGCAAAACAGTTTGATTTTATTTGACACACAGGTTAGTCTATGCAGCTCGCAATAATTATAGAGACTCGTACCCTGTATTCCCACTCTGTGGGCAGATTACCACATGGTATAGAAAATTACAACCCAGGCATATCCTGCACACCGCCATCCAAAGACCAGGACCTGACCGCGCCGCCGGCTGAGGATGTCAGCCGTGACTCGTCCGGACACCACGTCGAGGGAACAGTCAGAGATGCAGTAACACGGGTGGAATGAACCTGCGTCTGGTAGGCCATGCTCCAACGCGTTTCGTAAGATACTTCGTCAGGAGGCTGGCCCACCAGACGCAATACTAGTGTTAATATACTCCACAGTCAAGGCAATTAGCCATTCACAGCCGCCCGTCAATTCAACAGGGAATTCAATTTGCTCAGCTTGCTGTCATGATTATAACAGAATTTAATTACATGAAATAAACACATTGATCACATATAAACATACTCTATGCAATAAACACATACAAATATATGAAAAGAAAAACATCAGCATTAAAAATGCATATACAAAATACATCTATAAAAATTCATATTAAAAAAAAAAAATATATATATATATATATACAAACATTTACATATAGAAGGAAACGCAACAGAGTTTTCTAATCCATTACTACTAAATAGATGATTTATTTGCATGGTGAAAGTTTAGTCGAGTATTGACTATTTTGAAAGGCTTAGACATTTTATAAGGTAAACTAATTCCCATTTCCTTAAAGGGCCCAAGCCCACACACTTATTATAAAACCAATATTGATTACTTCAAACGGAACCCTTCATCAAAATTTAAGCCAGATTTTTATAGCCAGATTTATATATAGCACCTATTATATACTACTACTTTTATATAGGTTGCAAAGAATCATATTCCATTAGCAAATCATGCTTTCAACATCCATCAGCTTTCGATACTTATCTTACACATAATAACAGTGGGCAATATACAAGCCCCTCATACCGTATATTTAGCAGTAGGCTGATTATTTCAATTTAAATTGCATATATATATATATTCTACCTTTCCCAGATAAACGGGGTAATTTCATAGTTCTCATTTAGACCGCGGGGAATGAGAACTATGAAATTACCCCGTTTATCCGGGAAAGGTAGAATGTAGTAAAACTTGTGAATGTGATACTAAAGTATTGTAGGGGGTAGCGGATCAAAGAGGTTCCATTTGTTTGGCTGTTTGTTTTGTGTCAGGACGTTTTTAGAGTTGTCCAGATAGTTGCTATAGTACATTGAAATCTGGTAATAGTAGTAATTAATATATATATGCAATTTAAATTGAAATAATCAGCCTACTGCTAAATATACGGTATGAGGGGCTTGTATATTGCCCACTGTTACTATGTGTAAGATAAGTATCGAAAGCTGATGGATGTTGAAAGCATGATTTGCTAATGGAATATGATTCTTTGCAACCTATATAAAAGTAGTAGTATATAATAGGTGCTATATATAAATCTGGCTATAAAAATCTGGCTTAAATTTTGATGAAGGGTTCCGTTTGAAGTATCGGTTTTATAATAAGTGTGTGGGCTTGGGCCCTTTAAGGAAACAGGAATTAGTTTACCTTATAAAATGTCTTAGCCTTTCAAAATAGTCAATACTCGACTAAACTTTCACCATGCAAATAAATCATCTATATAGTAGTAATGGATAAGAAAACTCTGTTGCGTTTCCTTCTATATGTAAATGTTTGTATATATATATATTTTTTTTTTTTATATGCATTTTTATAGATGTATTTTGTATATGCATTTTTAATGCTGATGTTTTTCTTTTCATATATTTGTATGTGTTTATTGCATAGAGTATGTTTATATGTGATCAATGTGTTTATTTCATGTAAGTAAATTCTGTTATAATCATGACAGCCAGCTGAGCAAACTGAATTCCCTGTTGAATTGACGGGCGGCTGTGAATGGCTAATTGCCTTGACTGTGGAGTATATTAACACTAGTATTGCGTCTGGTGGGCCAGCCTCCTGACGAAGTATCTTACAAAATGCATTGGGGCGTGGCCTACCAGACGCCGGTTCATTCTACCCGTGTTACTGCATCTCTGACTGTTCCCTCGACGCGGTGTCCGGACGAGTCACGGCTGACATCCTCAGCCGGCGGCGCGGTGTCAGGTCTTGGTCTTTGGACGGCGGTGTGCAGGTTATGCCTGGGTTGTAATTTTCTATACCATGTGGTAATCAGCCCACAGAGTGGGAATACAGGGTATGAGTCTCCATAATTATAGCGAGCTGCATAGACTTACCTGTGTGTCAAATAAAATCAAACTGTTTTGCACTATGAGCGCATTCTTCTTTTGTTTCTAGAAAAACTATTTGGCTCCAGGAGTCTGGAGTCCCCTGCTTGAAGTTTGCTGTGGTACCTATCAGTGCCTGTGCTTCAGTCTGGAGCTATATGCCTAAAGGACTGATTATCCAAAACCAGCGCACCTGTATTACTTTTTGCTTGGACATATATATATATGAGTTGGGATTGTTTTGTCGGCGGTCGGGATCCCAACCCTGGGATAACAGCCGCCAGGATGTCAGCCGAGGGTCGAGCTCAATAGAGCCGCAATGTTCTATTCCCACTCTATGGGTGTTTTGGACACCATTGAGTGGGAAAAGTCCACGTGTGTCAGAATGCCAACCATCGGCATTGCCCATGATCGGGAACCCAGCATCAGCATCCTGACCATCGGTATCCTAACCGAGGTATCCTAACCGCCAGTCATGTGACCACCTCCTATATATATATATATATATATATATATATATATATATACACTTTTCAAAAAAATAAAGGGAACACTTAAACAATACAATGTAACTCCAAGTCAATCACACTTCTGTGAAATCAAACTGTCCACTTAGGAAGCAACACTGGTTGACAATAAATTTCACATGCTGTTGTGCAAATGGAATAGACAACAGGTGGAAATTATAGGCAATTAGTAAAACACCCCCAATAAAGGAGTTGTTCTGCAGGTGGTGACCACAGACCACTTCTCAGCTCCTATGCTTTCTGGCTGATGTTTTGGTCACTTTTGAAAGCTGGCGGTGCTTTCACTCTAGTGGTAGCATGAGAGGGAGTCTACAACCCACACAAGTGGCTCAGGTAGTGCAGCTCATCCAGGATGGCACATCAATGCGAGCTGTGGCAAGAAGGTTTGCTGTGTCTGTCAGCGTAGTGTCCAGAGCATGGAGGCGCTACCAGGAGACAGGCCAGTACATCAGGAGATGTGGAGGAGGCCGTACGAGGGCAACAACCCAGCAGCAGGACTGCTACCTCCGCCTTTGTGCAAGGAGGAACAGGAGGAGCACTGCTAAAGCCCTGCAAAATGACCTCCAGCAAGCCACAAATGTGCATGTGTCTACTCAAACGATCAGAAACAGATTCCATGAGGGTGGTATGAGGGTCCGACGTCCACAGGTGGGGGCTGTGCTTACAGCCCAACACCATGCAGGACGTTTGGAATTTACCAGAGAACACCAAGATTGGCAAATTCGCCACTGGTGCCCTGTGCTTTTCACAGATGAAAGCAGGTTCTCACTGAGCACATGTGACAGATGTGACAGAGTCTGGAGACGCAAAGGAGAACGTTCTGATGCCTGGAACATCCTCCAGCATGACCGATTTGACAGTGGGTCAGTAATGGTGTGGGGTGGCATTTCTTTGGGGGGCCGCTCAGCCCTCCATGTGCTCGCCAGAGGTAGCCTGACTGCCATTAGGTTCCGAGATGAGATCCTCAGACCCCTTGTGAGACCATATGCTGGTGCGGTTGTCCCTGGTTTCCTCCTAATGCAAGACAATGCTAGACCTCATGTGGCTGGAGTGTGTCAGCAGTTCCTGCAAGACGAAGGCATTGATGCTATGGACTGGCCCGCCCATTCCCCAGATCTGAATCCAATTGAGCACATCTGGGACATCATGTCTCGCTCCATCCCCCAACGTTGCACCACAGACTGTCCAGGAGTAGGCGAATGCTTTAGTCCAGGTCTGGGAGGAGATCCCTCAGGAGACCATCTGCCACCTCATCAGGAGCATGCCCAGGCATTGTAGGGAGGTCATACAGGCACGTGGAGTCCACACACACTCTTGAGCCTCATTTTGACTTTTTTTAAGGACATTACATCAAAGTTGGATCAGCCTGTAGTGTGTTTTTCAACTTTAATTTTGAGTGTGACTCCAAATCCAGACCTCCATGGGTTAATAAATTTGATTTCCATTAATAATTTTTGTGTGATTTTGTTGTCAGCACATTCAATTATGTAAAGAACAAAGTATTTAATAAGAATATTTCATTCATTCAGATCTAGGATGTGTTATTTTAGTGTTCCCTTTATTTTTTTGAGCAGTGTATATATATATATATATATATACAGACATGATGCGAGACATAATGTCCCAGATGTGCTCAATTGGATTCAGGTCTGGGGAAC
This sequence comes from Pseudophryne corroboree, assembly GCF_028390025.1. Lineage (NCBI taxonomy): Eukaryota > Metazoa > Chordata > Amphibia > Anura > Myobatrachidae > Pseudophryne > Pseudophryne corroboree. Next base: position 485,873,152 of record NC_086448.1, read on the forward strand.
GGGCGGGCCAGTTCATAGCATCAATGTCTTCGTATTGCAGGAACTGCTGACACACTCCAGCCACAAGAGGTCTAGTATTGTCTTGCATTAGGAGGAACCCAGGGTCAACCGCATCAGCATATAGTCTCACAAGGGGTCTGAGGATCTCATCTCGGAACCTAATGGCAGTAAGGCTACCTCTGGCGAGCACATGGAGGGCTGTGCGGCCCCCCAAAGAAATGCCACCCCACACCATTACTGACCCACTGCCAAACCGGTCATGCTGGAGGATATTGCAGGCAGCAGAACGTTCTCCTAGGCGTCTCCAGACTCTGTCACGTCTGTCACATGTGCTCAGTGAGAACCTGCTTTCATCTGTGAAGAGCACAGGGTGACAGTGGCAAATTTGCCAATCTTGGTGTTCTCTGGCAAATGCCAAACGTCCTGCACAGTGTTGGGCTGTAAGCACAACCCCCACCTGTGGACGTCAGGCCCTCATACAACCCTCATGGAGTCTGTTTCTGATCGTTTGAGTAGACACATGCACATTTGTGGCTTGCTGGAGGTCATTTTGCAGGGCTCTGGCAGTGCTCCTCCTGTTCCTCCTTGCACAAAGGCGGAGGTAGCAGTCCTGCTGCTGGGTTGTTGCCCTCCTACGGCCTCCTCCACATCTCATGATGTACTGGCCTGTCTCCTGGTAGCGCCTCCATACTCTGGACACTACGCTGACAGACACAGCAAACCTTCTTGCCACAGCTCGCATTGATGTGCCATCCTGGATGAGCTGTACTACCTGAGCCACTTGTGTGGGTTGTAGACTCCCTCGCATGCTACCACTAGAGTGAAAGCACCGCCAGCTTTCAAAAGTGACCAAAACATCAGCCAGAAAGCATAGGAGCTGAGAAGTGGTCTGTGGTCACCACCTGCAGAACATCTCCTTTATTGGGGGTGTCTTGCTAATTGCCTATAATTTCCACCTGTTGTCTATTCCATTTGCACAACAGCATGTGAAATTGATTGTCAATCAGTGTTGCTTCCTAAGTGGACAGTTTGATTTCACAGAAGTGTGATTGACTTGGAGTTAAATTGTGTTGTTTAAGTGTTCCCTTTATTTTTTTGAGCAGTGTATATATATACATACACAGTACCAGTCAAAAGTTTGGACCCACCTTCTCATTCAATGGTTTTTATTTATTTTAATGATTTTCTACATTGTAGCTTAATACTGAAAACGTCAAAACTATGAAAGAACACATATGGAATTATGTTTTGAACAAAAAAGTGTTAAACAAATCAGAATATGTTTTATATTTTAGTTTCCTCAAAGTAGCCCCCTTTTGCATTGATGACAGCTTTGCACACTCTTGGCATTCTCTCAATCAGCTTTGTGAGGTAGTTTCCTGGAATGGTTTTGAATTAACAGGTGTTCCTTGTTAAGAGTCAATCTGTTGAATTACTTGCCTGCTTAATGTGTTTGAGACCATCAGTTGTGTTGTGCAGAGGTAGGTTTAGTACACAGTGGACACTCCTATTTGACTGCTGTTGTAATCCATATTATGGCACCAACCACTCAACTCAGTAAAGAGAAACAACAGTCCATCATTACTTGAAGATATGAAGGTCAGTCGGTATCCGTTCACATGGTCGACCATGTTATGGTCGACAGTCATTAGGTCGACCACTATTGGTCGACATTGACATGGTCGACATGGACACATGGTCAACACGTGCAAATGGTCGACACATGAAAGGTCGACACATGAAAAGGTCGACATGAGTTTTTAATTTTTTTTTTCTTTTGGGGAACTTTTCCATACTTTACGATCCACGTGGACTACAATTGGAATGGTAATCTGTGCCGACCGAAGTGGTAGCAGAGTGAAGGCACCATGCCCGAAGCATGGCGAGCGAAGTGAGCCATGCGAGGGGACGCGGTGCACTAATTGGGGTTCCCAGTCACTTTACACAAAAAACGACACCAAAAAAAGTTAAAAAACTCATGTCGACCTTTTCATGTGTCGACCTTTCATGTGTCGACCATTTTCATGTGTCGACCATGTGTACATGTCGACCATGTCAATGTCGACCAATAGTGGTCGACCTAATGACTGTCGACCATAACATGGTCGACCATTCATACCGGAACCAGGTCAGTCAATACAGAAAATTTCAAGAACTTTGAATGTATCCTCAAGTGCAGTTGCTAAAACCATCAAATGCTATGATGAAACTGGTTCTCATGAGTACCGCCCCAGGAAAGGAAGACCAAGAGTAACCTCTGCCGCAGTGGATAAGTTCTTTAGAGTTACCAGCCTCAGAAACTGCTACTTAACAGCACCTTAAAATAGAGCCCACATAAATTCTTCAGAGTTCAAGTAGCAGACAAATCTCAACATCAACTATTCAGAGGAAACTCTGTGAATCAGGCCTTCATGGTCGAATTGCTGCAAAGAAGCCCCTACTGAGGATGAACAACAAGAAGAAGATAATGAGACTGAGGAAAAACAGCCAACAAGTGCTCAGCACCTCTGGGAACTCCTTCAAGACTGGTGGAAAACCATTCCAGGAGACTACCTCATAAAGCTGATTGAGAGAATGCCAAGAGTGTGCAAAGCTGTCATCAAAGCAAAATGGGGCTACTTTGAGGAATCTAAAATATGAAACATATTTGGATTTGTTTAACACTTTTTTTGTTTACAACATAATTCCATATGTGTTCTTTCATAGTTTTTGTCTTCAGTATTAATCTATAATGTACAAAAGAATTAAAATAAATGAAAAACCATTGAATGAGAAGGTGTGTCCAAACTTTTGACTGGAACTGTATATTGTTTGTACTGTTCTGTGAACTGTATCCTAGTGTGACTTTGTTAATGTATATGGAAAAGTCATTGGAATACCCTCAGTGTGAGTTGAGCTGAAAATTTTAAAATGGATACTGATCAGTTAAGAGAAGAGAAGAAGCTGCAGGCAAATACTATCACTGCAGCTGCTGCCACCAGTCATGACAATAAAAGTCATTCAACATCAAGTAACAAAGCTAATGCTAAAGGGCATCTGTGATAAAAAAAAAAACAATACAGGTATTTTAAAGTATCAAAGAAAAAAACTCTATTAAAGGGAAAGTTTAGAGCAGAAAAAAATAAACTTCCAACACGCCATTCATCATACTCAGTGACAAGGAAATGCTCAGGCCTTGGCCTTTATCTATGAGTGTGGTTCTGCAATTGTCAGTGGGGCATATTCTTCTGCCTCTCACAATAATACAAGACCTTTTTCACTCAGAGTCTTGAAGATGTGTCAAAAAAATGAAAACACTAAGGCAGTCGAACAAACTGTGTGTTCAGAACCATCACACATACCTGAGGATAGTCGAGGGCTGTCCATATTAGCTATGTGTGATTCTGAAATTTCTTTTGCTGTCTTCATAAAGAAGCCTTTTTTGCCTCCTTCTACCATTTCTGCACCATCTGCACATGTGGGGAGCAGTACAAGTAAAGATGGTAATGAGAATATATTGAAATTGAGGATGCTTGTGTGGAAGTGGAACAGGATTAGAGGTATACAGTTTGTATGTTCTACTACTATCAGACACTGAGTATGAGGATGTTGATGATGTCATTTGTGTAAGTCAGCCACCAGTGGCTGCAGTTCTTGCCCATGATAAAAAAGAAAGTTAGAGTGATGCCTGGGTATAAGACATCTCTTTGTTGTGGGATTTTTTTTTTACCCAAGTCTTGGCAATGTTTGTGAATGCATCTGTTCCATTTGTTAGGCCAATTTTAGTAGATGTATCAGCAATCTAGGCATGTCGGCAGTGTTACATCATTTTGGCAAGTTAAAGAAATGTATTTTACTAAATTAGAATACTTTGTTGTAATTAACACCCTCGTCATCAATCTCCTCATTACAGTGCTTCAATTTTTCCACATTTTGTTATGTTACAGTCTTATTCCAAAATGGAATAATTAATTTTCCCCCCTCAAAATTCTACACATAATACCACATAATGACAACGTGAAAAAGTTTTTTTTTGAGATTTTATACAAATTTATTAAAAGTAAAAAAACTAAGAAATCAAATGTACATAAGTATTCACAGCCTTTGCTTAATACTTTGTTGATGCACCTTTGGCAGCAATTACAGCCTCAAGTCTTTTTGAATATGTTACCACATGCTTGGCACACCTGTCTTTGGGCAGTTTCACCCATTCCTCTTTGCAGCACCTCTCAAGCTCCATCAGGTTGGATGGGAAGTGTTGGTGCACAGCCATTTTTAGATCTCTCCAGAGAAGTTCAATCAGATTCAAGTCTGAGCTCTGGGTAGTCCACTCAAGTAGATTCACAGAGTTGTCTTGAAGCCACTCCTTTGATATCTTGGCTATGTGCTTAGGGTTGTTTTCCTGCTGAAAGATGAACCGTCACCCCAGTCTGAGGTCAAGAGTGCTCTGGATTAGGTTTTCATGCAGGATGTCTCTGTACATTGCTGCATTCATCTTTCCCTCTATCCTGACTAGTATACCAGTTCTTGCCACTGAAAAACATCCCTACAGCATGATGATTCCACCACAAAGTTTCACTGACTGGTTTCCTCCAAACATGATGCCTGGCATTCACACCAAAGAGTTCAATCTTTGTCTCATCAGACGAGAGAATTTTGTTTCTCGTGGTCTGAGAGTCCTTCAGGTGCATTTTGGCAAACTCCAGGTGGGCTGCCATGTGGTTTTTACTAAGGAGTGGCTTCCGTTTGGCCACTCTACCATACAGGCCTGATTGGTGGATTGCTACAGAGATGGTTGTCCTTGTGGAAGGTTCTCCTCTCTCCACAGAGGAATGCTGTGGCTCTGACAGAGTGACCATCAGGTTCTTGGTCACCTCCCTGACAAGGACCCTTCTTCCTCAATCGCTCAGTTTAGATGGCTTGCCAACTAATCATTTATGGATGATGGAGGCCACTGTGCTCATTGGGACCTTCAAAGCAGCAGATATTTTTCTGTACCCTTCCCCAGATTTGTGCCTCGAGACAATCCTGTCTCGGAGGTCTACAGACAATTCCTTTGATTTCATGCTTGGTTTGTGTTCAGACATGCACTATCAAGTGTGGGACCTTAGATAGGCAGGTGTGTGCCTTTCCAAATCATGTCCAATTAACTGAATTTACCACAGGTGGACTCCAATTAAGCTGCAGGAACATCTCAAGGATGATCAATAGAAACAGGATGCACCTGAGCTCAATGTTGAGCTTCATGGCAAAGGCTGTGAATACTTATGTACATATGATTTCTTAGTTTTTTATTTGTAAAAAATTTGCAAATTTGCATTATCATTATGGAGAATTGTGTGTAGAATTTGGAGGGAAAAAATGAATTTATTCCATTTTGGAATAAGGCTGTAATATAACAAAATGTGGAAAAAGTGAAGCGCTGTGAATTCTTTCCAGATGCACTGTGTATATATTAGAGATGAGCGGGTTCGGTTCTCAGAGAACCGAACCCTACCGAACTTTGCCTTCCGAGCACGGATCCGAGTCAGGCTCGGGTTTTACCCGCCTGACTCGGAAACCCGAACGCGGCAAAACGTCATCATCCCGCTGTCGGATTCTCGCAGGATTTGGATTCCATATAAGGAGCCGCACGTCACCGCCATTTTCACTCCAGTCTCGGAGAGTGTAGTGAGAGGACGTGTCTCCGTCCTCATTGTCTGTGTGTGGGAGGGAAAGTGAGGTGGCGAGTCTAGTCCTGTGTTGTGCTGCTCAATCCAGTCCAGTGTAGTCAGTGTCTTATGCTGCATCAGTCCAGCTAGTCACAGTGTTGGTGTCCTCTCCTGCCAGTGTAGCTGTATAAAGTGTTGTTGACTATGTTGTGTTGCATCAGACCAGTGGTAGTGTCCTGTCTCATCAGTCATTCCAGTGACGATATAAGATGCTGCTATATGTCCACTGCTGCCGTATAATAATAATAACAACAACAGCCACAAGTCTCTTACAGTATTGTTGTGTTGCATCAGACCAGTGGTAGTGTCCTGTCTAATCAGTCATTCCAGTGATGATATACGCTGCTGCTATATGTCCACTGCTGCCATATAATAATAATAACAACAACCACAAGTCTCTTACAGTATTGTTGTGTTGTGTTGCATCAGACCAGTAGTAGTGTCCTGTCTCATCAGTCATTCCAGTGACGATATACGCTGCTGCTATATGTCCACTGCTGCCGTATAATAATAATAACAACAACCACAAGTCTCTTACAGTATTGTTGTGTTGTGTTGCATCAGACCAGTGGTAGTGTCCTGTCTCATCAGTCATTCCAGTGATGATATACGCTGCTGCTATATGTCCACTGCTGCCGTATAATAATAATAACAACCACAAGTCTCTTACAGTATTGTTGAGTTGTGTTGCATCTGACCAGTAGTAGTGTCCTGTCTCATCTGTCATTCCAGTGACGATATGCGCTGCTGCTATATGTCCACTGCTGCCGTATAATAATAATAACAACAACCACAAGTCTCTTACAGAATTGTTGTGTTGTGTTGCATTAGACCAGTGGTAGTGTCCTGTCTCATCAGTCATTCCAGTCATTCCTGTGCCGCATATTGTCTCATATAACTCCCAAAAAATAATGGAGAACAAAAAGTTTGAGTATAAAATAGGGAAAGATCAAGAAGAACCACTTCCTCCTAGTGCTGAATCTGCTGCTACTAGCCATGACATAGACGATGAAATGCCATCAACGTCGTCTGCCAAGGCGATGCCCAATGTGATAGTAGAGGGCATGTAAAATCCAAAAAGTCAAACTTCAGTAAAAAGACCCCCAAAAAATAAATGTAAATGGTCTGAGGAGAAACATAAACTTGCCAATATGCCATTTACGAAACGGAGTGGCAAGGAACGGCTGAGGCCATTGCCTATGTTCATGACTAGTTTTTCAGCTTCACATGATGATGCAAGCCCTCATAACTAAGGCCTTGACACTTATGTTGGTGTTAGACGTGTGTCCGGTATCCGCCATTAGTGCATTGGGATTTAGAAAATTGATGGAGGTATTGTGTCCCCGGTACCAAATCCCATCTAGATTCCACTTCACTAGGCAGGCAATAGCGAGATTTTGCCGTTTAATTCCAGTGATTATTATGTATAATTATTAATTACAGTGATCTTGCCAATTAATTCCAGTAATTTGGACGTATAATTACAGGGATTTTGCCAATGAATTCCAGTGATTTGGACGTATAATTATTAATTACAGTGATCTTGCTAATTAATTCCAGTGATTTGGACGTATAATTCCAGTGATTTTGCCAATTAGTTCCAGTGATTTGGACGTATTAATTCCAGTGATCTTGCTAATTAATTCCAGTGATTTGGACGTATAATTCCAGTGATTTGGATGTATAATTCCAGTTGGAATTGTTTGTGTCGCTTGGCTTAGTCATACAGCTACAGTACCTCATTGAACCTCTTCGACAACCTTGCACGAGGTGCTGTTTGGGGCCTAGTTTTTGAAAAGTGCCATCCTGTGTGACACTGCCGTATGAGTCCAGGGGTACTGCTGTATTAGTCCTGGGGTACTGCTGTATAAGTCCACCAATTGCAGATTTTTTTTTAAAGGTGACTGGAGGGTGCTGGAGATGCTGTCAGTGGACCAAACAATTGCAGCTTACTCTCGACATTCAGCCACTGTGTGACACTACTAGATGGGCCAGGTGGTTGTGTCGCTTAGCTTAGTCATACAGCAACCTCGGTGCACCTTTTTTTCTTCTTTGCATAATGTGCTGTTTGGGGCCTTTTTTTAATATCTGCCCTCCTGTCTGCCACTGCAGTGCCACGCCTAGATGGACCAATTGTTTGTGTCACCTGGCTTAGTTATACAACTACATCATTGTAATTCTTTTTCTTCTTTGCATTATGTGCTGTTTGGGGCCTTTTTTAAATCTGCCCTCCTGTCTGCCACTGCAGTGCCACGCCTAGATGGGCCAATTGTTTGTGTTGCTTGGCTTAGTCATACAAGTACCTCATTGCAATTCTTTTTCTTCTTTGCATGATGTGCTGTTAGGGGCCTTTTTTTATATCTGCCCTCCTGTCTGCCACTGTAGTGCCACGGCTAGATGGGCCAATTACTTGTGTCACTTGGCTTAGACATACAACTACCTCATTGCAATTCTTTTTCTTCTTTGCATGATGTGCTGTTTGGGGCCTTTTTTTATATCTTCCCTCCTGTCTGACACTGCAGTGCCACTCCTAGATGGGCCAGGTGTTTGTGTTGTCCACTTGTGTCGCTTAGCTTAGTCATCCAGCAACCTCGATGCAATCTTTTGGCCTAAAAACAATATTGTGAGGTGTGAGGTGTTCAGAATAGACTGGAAATGAGTGGAAATGAATGTTATTGAGGTTAATAATACCGTAGGAGCAAAATTTCCCCCAAATTCTGTGATTTTAGCTGTTTTTATTTTTTTTCTAAAATCATCCAGATCCAAAACCAAAACACGAAAGGGTGGTTTTGGCAAAACCAATCCAAAACCAAAACACGAAAGTGGAATTAGAACCAAAACCAAAACACGAAAAGTGCCAGCCGCACATCTCTCTCTCTCTCTCTCTCTCTCTCTCTCTCTCTATATATATATATATATATATGTGTATTAGTGGGAGAGTTATTGTTGTATATGTTCTTGGTTCTAGTACTGATTAACAGGGATCTTAGTGAGAGAACTGCCCCCCATTTTTAATACACACTGAGAAGGTTTAGCACAGATGGAGAGTATTGAACACTATATATATATATATATATATATACATACATTCCACAGGCAGCCGCCACTCGGATACTTGAGATCAAACAGGCTCAGGTGCTACATCCAAAATAATAATGCACAGTCCCCAATAGATAGACGGCACTCAGAGGCTTAGAATAGCAAAAATGACAAGCTGTATTTGAGATCGACGTTTCGGGGTGCAACCCCCTTTCTCAAGATTCCATCACAGCATAAACAGACACAAAAAAAGTTTTTTACAGTAAATGTATACAGAGGCGTAGCTAGGGTTTTCGGAGCCCAGGGCAAAATGGAAAATGGTGCTCCCCCCAAAAAAACACACACAAAAAGAAGCATGTAAAAATGGGCGTGGTCACACACCAGAAGGGGTGTGACCACACTCAAGAAGGGGTGTGACCACTGAAAATGGCCCACAGTGCCAGTTACATTGCCCCACAGTGCCAGATACAATGCCCCACAGTGCCGGATACATGCCCTACAGTGCCAGATACATTGCCCCACAGTGCCAGATGCATTGCCCCACAGTGCCAGATACATGCCCCACTCAGTGCCAGATACATTTGCCAGTTACATTGCTCCACAGTGCCAGTTACATTGCCCCACAGTGCCAGATACATGCTCCACAGTGCCAGTTACATTGCCCCACAGTGCGAGTTACATTGCCCCACAGTGCAAGATACATGCCACACAGTGCCAGTTACATTGCCCCACAGTGCCAGTTACATTGCCCCACAGTGCCAGTTACATTGCCCCACAGTGCCGGATACATGCCCCACAGTGCCGGATACATTGACCCACAGTGCCGGATACATTGCCCCACAGTGCCGGATACATTTCCCCACAGTGCCAGTTACATTGCCCCACAGTGCCGGATACATTGCCCCACAGTGCCGGATACATTGCCCCACAGTGCCAGTTACATTGCCCCACAGTGCCGGATACATTGCCCCACAGTGCCAGTAACATTGCCCCACAGTGCCGGATACATGCCCCACAGTGCCGGATACATAGCCCCACAGTGCCGGACACATTGCCCCACAGTGCCAGTTACATTGCCCCACAGTGCCAGATACATGCCCCACAGTGCCAGATACATTGCCCCACAGTACCAGTTACATTGCCCCACAGTGCCAGTTACATGCCCCACAGTGCCAGATACATGCCCCACAGTGCCAGTTACATGCCCCACAGTGCCAGGCCCCACTCAGTGCCAGTTACATGCCCCATTTGGTGCCAGATACATGCGCCACTGTGCCGCCGCTCACACACACCCACTCAGACTACACTCACATTCTCATGCTTTCCCCTCCCCCACACACACCGGACTGCATAAATTAACACACATACACTCACACTGTCCCCCCCCCACCCCCCCACACACACACACTGGGCTGCAAACATTAACACACACACACTATCACTGTCCTCCCCCCCCTCCCCCCCTCTCCCCTGCTCACCTGCACCTCCGACTCGGAGGCTCTGAGAGCTTGTCAGCTGCTGTTGATGGGCCACATGCTGAGGGTGCAGGGAGCCATTCTCTCAGTGGCCGCACTCCGGGGGCTGCGTCGCGCTCGAAGTCCTCATCCCTCCTCCGCAGTCCACACACACACGCACACTCTCTAACAGGCCTGTTCCTGTGTAGCCCCACCCACCCCAGTTCCATCTGGCTCCACCCCCTTTTCAGCTAGGAACAGGATACGGACACTGCAGGGGGAGGCTTCTAGCTGCTGCTGCCTGAACAGTGTGACAGGCACAGCAGCCGGGGGAGACAGGGAGAGCGGGTAGCGCCGAAACCATGTCGCATGGGGCGGGCGGGCCATGCAGGTGCCAGTGGCATGGCGCCCCCCTCTGCTGGGGCTGCCACGGCGCCCAGGGCACGTGCCCTGCTCGCCCCATGCTAGTTACGCCTCTGCATGTATATGATATTTTTTTTTCTCTTTGAGCAAAGTAGACACATAGGGGGTAATTCTGAGTTGATCGCAGCAGGAACTTTGTTAGCAGTTTGGCAAAAGCATGTGCACTGCAGGAGGTGCAGATGTAACGTGCAGCAAGAGTTAGATTTGGGTGGGTTATTTTGTTTCTGTGCAGGGTAAATACTGGCTGCTTTATTTTTACACTGCAATTTAGATTGCAGATTGAACACACCCCACCCAAATCTAACTCTCTCTGCACATGTTATATCTGCCCCCCCTGCAGTGCACATGGTTTTGCCCAACTGCTTACAAAGGGGGTAATTCCAAGTTGATTGCAGCAGGATTTTTGACAGCAATTGGGCAAAACTATGTGCACTGCAGGGGAGGCAGATATAACATGTGCAGAAAGAGTTAGATTTGGGTGGGTTATTTTATTTCTGTGCAGGGTAAATACTGGCTGCTTTATTTTTACATTGCAAATTAGATTGCAGATTGAACACACCACACCCAAATCTAACTCTCTCTGCACATGTTAAATATTCCCTGCAGTGCACATGGTTTTGCCCAACTGCTAAAAAAATTCCTGCTGCGATCATCTTGGAATTACCCCCAAAGTTCCTACTGCGATCAACTCAGAATTACCCCCATAAAATTTAATGTAGTGCTTTTTTGTTCAATGTTGGTATCTTTCATATATATTTATTGCGCAGGAATGCTTTAAACAAGGTAGCATTGGACATAGGGGGTAATTCCAAGTTGATCGCAGCCGGACATTTTTTAGCACTTGGGCAAAACCATGTGTACTGCAGGGGGGGGCAGATATAACATTTGCTCGAGAGAGTTAGATTTGGGTGCTGTGTATTCAAACTGAAATCTAAATTGCAGTGTAAAAATAAAGCAGCCAGTATTTACCCTGCACAGAAACAAAATAACCCACCCAAATCTAACTCTCTCTGCAAATGTTATATCTGCCCCTCCCACCCCCCCCGCAGTGCACATGGTTTTGCCCAATTGCTAACATACTTGCTGCTGCGATCAACTCAGAATTACCCCCATAGGGACTAATTTAGACCTGATCGTAGCCCTGCGATGAACTGCCCATGCGCACTTCTGACCTGATCACTGCGCTGCGATGAACGACAGCGTGCAATCAGGTCAAAATTACACCCATAGTGTGAATTTATTGCTTTTGAGCATCCATATGTAATGCATTCCATCATGAAAAGTATGCACAATTCCATTACCATCATGGGTGTGTTAGTTTTTACTATGGGATTAAATATGTATATTAACAGAGCATTTTTATTGCAGAATATCAAGTAGTGTCAGTGGAATGCTTGAAAGCATTATCATAGCAGTGCACAACTTTAAGCACTATACACTGCTATAAAAATCAAGGTAAGGGAATTAATATGCAGTATCTTTGTATTTTTAGATTATTTTATCCATTGGCAATCCAAAACTTTGATCAAATGGAGTAATACATTTTGAATACAGTTGTGGACTCTGCTTATCAGAGGAGCTGATTTATGTTTTTGCTGGTGGGTGCTCAAGCCGGTGACACCCCCCTGATGGACACCGTGGTCAATCACCTTGTATGGTGAAAGTTTGAGCATGCGCACTATGGCCAGTGCGCATGCGCAACCTCCTGGATAGGCCTGAATAGACCCCATAGTACCCCCAAACACATTATACAGTATAATACACAGTATCCCCCAAACACAAATTTACTGTTCTTCATTTCTTAGGGTCAGTATGAGGCTGAGGTGCTATAATAACTCAGCTTAGAATGCAGTCGGACATGGACCCTCTCTGCTTCTGAAGTGTAGACATATATGTAGGTCATGAGATTGTATTTTCTGGAGAACTGAACCAGCATCCAAGACACAATTAACTAATTATCCATCACATAAGCAGTGCTGACCGCCAGACAAATGACAGACGAGGCAGTGCCGGTACCCACCTACCACCATCATTAGATATCTAATTATTAATAATCATGTGTGCAAGGGAAGAGAAAGGATTTCCTGATCATTTGCTGCTCCCATCAATGTAGCAGTGCCTGCACTGCTCTGCACCCTGCACATATTGCTACTTCTGTTGGGATCTTAAGGTTGATAGGTGTTGGCCGGCGGTGACGCTCCAGCGCGGGTATCATACCTGAGCACAGCAGCAGCAGCAGCAGGAGAGAGGATGCAATAAAGTTAACAAAAATGGACAGAGTAATTAATGCGCTTAGTGAACTATCATAAATAGGCAGTTTGTATATAGATAGGCTTCCTATTTCATAAATACACAAGAGACTTGCTATTAAAACACAGTATTGATATGTTTACTTAATTTCATTTTCAGATGATACAAAAACATACATAAGCAGTTGTAATAATTGTAACAAATAGTAACTTTAACTAGACACACATAAAATAGGATTTAAATTACCTACCGGTAAATGCTTTTCTCGTAGTCCATAGAGGATGCTGGGGTCCACATTAGTACCATGGAGTATAGATGGGTCTACTAGGAGCCATTGGCACTTTAAGAGTTTGAGAGTGTGGGCTGGCTCCTCCGTCTATGCCCCTCCTGCAAGACTCAGTCTAGAAACTGTGCCCAAGGAGACGGACATCTTCAAAAGAAGGATTTTACACAGATAGTGGCGAGATTCACACCAGCTTACACACAAGCAAACCTTGCTAACTAGCTTGAAACATCAGCAATGGCTAAACAATATTACTTACCAAGTAACAAACAGTATTTACCAATAACTAAGCAGTACTGAACTAAGTAACCACTGCAGGATCACGAAGCGCTGGGCGGGCGCCCTGCATCCTCTATAGACTACGAAAAAAGGATTTACTGGTAGGTAATTAAATCCTATTTTCTCTTACATCCTAGAGGATGTTGGGGTCCACATTAGTACCATGGGGATGTACCAAAGCTCCCAGAACGGGAGGGAGAGCGTGAAGGCTCCTGCAGAACTGATTGACCAAACTTCAGGTCCTCAGAAGCCAAAGTATCGAACCTGTAGAACTTTGCAAACGTGTTATACCCCGATCAAGTAGCAGCTCGGCATAGTTGTAAAGCCGAGACACCCCGGGCAACTGCCCAGGAAGAACCCACCTTACGAGTATAGTGGGACTTAACAGGCGTAGGACACGGCAGGGATTCTAAGAAAGTCTTTAATTTATCTTCAAAGCAACTTACTAAATCAGAACTAGCAGTCCTTGAGAAGGGACTCAATTTTTCCCCTACAAGTGGGCCTAATCTTTTTGATTTATACGTTGATTTGAATAAATTTGTTCGTACACTTTGCCGCAAACGATACTTTGCGAGTAAACGTTTGAAAGACATGCAGGATACTTCCATCCCCATAGTATTGGATAGTACAGATACCATTTTATTAAATACTCTGGAAAGTCTATGGCAGGAAAGCAATGTAGAGCCACAGGACCCCATTAGTACTGAAATTAAAATCTATGACATCAAAAACACAGATAGATTTAAGAAAAAATAGGAGTTCTTTCCAATCATTGCCAAAAGTAGCTCCATTGAAACCTTTTACCGTATCACCTTGGAAAATTTCAAGGATATGTGTCAAAAATATTATGATAGGAAACAACCATCTAATTTAAATAGGAAAGAGAAAGAAGCTCTCAAATCATTGGTAGTTGATTCGACTATTATAATAAAAGAAGCAGATAAGGGGGGGGTTAGTAATTCTTAATCGTATTGACTATGTAGCCGAATCTTTTAGACAATTAAACAACTCAGAAAATTACTGTACACTATAGGGAGATCCAACACTAAAATTTCAGTAAGAATTAAAAGCTCTACTTGAAGGAGCCCTAGATTCAGGAACCATATCTAGAGATATATTCTTTTTTCTTTATCCTACACACCCTCACATTCCAGTTTTCTATTATCTTCCTAAAATTCACAAACCCATCACGGCACCTCCTGGGAGACCTATTATTTCTGGTATTGATTCTTTGACTTCAAATCTTTCTTTTTATGTTGATTCTTTTCTTTTCATCACTGAGGTCTCATATCAAGGACACCACGCACTTTCTCAATCTAATTAATACTGTTACATGGAAAGAAACTTATGCCTTTCTCACCCTAGATGTTTCTGCCCTATATACACACATTCCACACCTACTGGGTTGTGAAGTGATTAAAAGGAGATTGGATATTGATAATGACCTCAGTGAGGAACAAAAATCTTTTCTCACTGCCTCAATTTATTTTATTTTATCACATAATTACTTTCTGTTTCTCTGTGCTTTTTATGTACAGGTAATGGGTACGGCCATGGGGACCAGATTCGCGCCCAGCTATGCCAACCTCTACATGGGGGAGTTTGAACAAACCCATGTGTGGGGCAGTGGCTGGGCAGCGAACCTGGTCCTCTATGGCCGCTATATTGATGACCTTTTTATTATTTGGGATGGGGATCCAAACTCTGCTACACAGTTTATTCAGTCATTGTCTTGTAATAAGTACAATCTTACTTTCACTTCTACCTTTCATACCACTAAAATTAATTTTTTGAATGTTAATTTAGAGATTATTAACAATAAAATAGTCATGTCTACATTTTGTAAGAGGACTAATACTAATTCTTATCTACACTTCACAAGTTCACACTTTAAACTTTGGAATCAAAATATCCCCAAGGGACAATTTATCCGTCTTAGGAGAAATTGTTCCAGCTTTGTCACCTTTACTGAACAGGCAGACACCCTACTCACCTCCTTTAGGGAGTGTGGGTATCCTGAAAATATCATACAAAAGGCTTTTATGGAGGTTTCCAATTTAGAAAGAAATAGCCTCTTACAATATCATTCTAAGAAAGATGATCATGCTGATAATAAGGATAAGAGCTTCTCATTTATTTGCAAATTCAATAGCTGTGCTGGTCAGATTCGTAGTATAATAAATAGAAATTTCAAAATTTTGAAACAGGATCGTATTCTGGTGGAAACATTACCTCAGGTTCCACAAATAATTTATAGAAAAAATAAGTCTTTAAAAACTCTTTTAGCTCCGAGTCTTTTGAAAAAAGTAGATAATGAAGATAACAGTAGGAAACATGAACTAGGATCCGAATGGTTGACAAAAAAACCATTGGGTTTTTTTCACTGTGGCAAAAATAAATGCCAAGTGTGTTTCCATACACCTAGGAAAACAGCATCAATTGAATTACCAAATAAAACAGATATTTACACAGTTAAATCATTTATGAACTGTGATTCCTCATATGTCATTTATCTCCTCTGGTGTAGTTGTCATTTATACTATGTGGGCCGTACCACTAGAAAATTACGTACTAGGTTTATGGAACACAAAAGAAATATTGCTAAGGGTTTCCTTAAACATAGTGTGTCACGCCATTTTTATTCTATACATCAGAAAGACCCCGGATGCCTCTCCATTTTAGCATTAGAACATGTGGCTCCTACTGTGAGGAGTGGAGACAGATTCTCACTACTATGTAAAAGAGAAATCTATTGGATGCTCCAGTTTAATTCAGTACACCCTACCGGTTTAAACGAGACAATAGAATTGAACGTAGTGGTTTAAAAACTTTTGAGAAGTGACATAAAGATATTTATCTGTTCTGTTTCTTTTCCAACCAGATTTCATGATATTGACCATCCCCGCACCCAGTTGGTACAGGTGACAACTCTGTGTCACTTGTGTGTGTCCTGCACGGCCCTGGTGGCTTCCACGCACACCCGAGACGGGACAGTGGTTTACCCTGTCAGCATGTTTAGGGTGAGCAACCACCCGGAGCTCAACCGAGTGTTTGGAAACTCCTGCTTGCAGGAGTTCCTCCACGGCTGTGCAGACACCCAATGACTGCGGTGGGGACGTCTTCAGATGATTTTGGATTGTTTGATTAGTTTATTGTATAATTTTTCTGTCTAGACCTTCATATTTCTATTTACTTTTGTCTTTTTTTTGTTAGTTTATTTGTTTATCTACTACCATTGAATGTCTATTAATTGGATAGGTCATTTGTGTGATCACAATTAAGGTTATAAATACACTATCCAGCGGGTTTATCATTTAAATATAATAAATTTTTCTTAGTGACCCCGATTATGCATCTCAGGAGAAGTGTTGGAGATACATGTATGGGTGACATAACAAATATTTAACTGCTCCTTTCAGGGGTCCGGGTGATATGATACATTTGTTTGATCCTATTAAGATTTTGCATTAAGATCAGTCCTGGCTTCTGTGGCTGTTCAGCAACATATATCCACTGCCAAATGTAGTATTTAGTGTGTTTAAATGGTTATCCGTTCCTTGATATAACTATGTTAAACTGCATAAATCTATTTTAGTATGTTTTGTTTTGCCCATTAGTGGGTATATGTATTTTCTAAACATAATTGCAGCTCTCCGGGTTCCCGGTCATGTGATAGGGGAGTGACGTCATCGCGCACCACGTTGGTGCTCGCTCGGGTTGCCTAGCAACCAGGATGCTTCCGTCATGAACACCTATTGGCCTCCATCTATCACATGACCCGGAAGGAGCGCGCAACGCTCCACGGAGTCCCGCGGGCCAGCCTAACCTCCGTACATCAGACGGAGGTATTGTGTAAGTACTGTGGGCTGCGGGGGCATTATGTTCCCAGAAACCGGGGGGATTTCAGGTGAATAATTAGTTTGACTGTGAACGGGGCATCTGGTGCCCGGGGGTGAGTCATGTGATTGCCCTGACCTCTGACCCCCTTTACTTTAGAATTATGCTTAATTGTTCCTTTATATATATATTAAACTAATCTTTTTACTGTGGGTTTGCCTCCTACCGACTTCCATATAGATCTTAATTATATAGATTACAGAGAATACTCGTTTGTATTAACATTGTGGATGATTGAATGGTACACCTTTATTACACCTGTTGGGCATCAGGTCGTTAAATGGGGTTTAAATAGATCCCATATTCAGACTGAGCTTTACTTCTGATGAAGCTAGGTGACCGAGCCTAGGGAAACGCGTTAAGTGTTAAAGCTGCAATCACCACAAGTGTTCTACTCCTCAAAGGATCCAGATATGGACTTTTAAAACCTGCCTTTGGAACTTTCTCTATGGGACTTCACCTTTACAGCATCGATTGGAGAGACCCAGTTTCTACACAAATGGCACAGCTTGCTTGCTGTCAATTTTCAAGCCTCTGGAAGTCTCCGTCGCTATGGGTAACACCAGCTGTATCTAATTCTTCTCCCCAGGGAACTTTGCACATTGTTTCAGTCTGGGATCCTCTGTGGACACTTACTAGCAGTCATTACAATTTCATTCTCAGCTCCATCTATGCCCTTAACTTCATGTTTTTATTGAATTTTATTTTTATATCTTTGCATGTAGCATGTGATGTCTAGTTAATAAATTATATGTTATTTTAAATGAAATTCATCCACAGTTACTCATTATTATTGGAGAAACACATAGCACCAGTTTATATTCTCTTTTCACACTGCCGTAGAATATGCATGCTGGATAGTTAACCTGATCCAGCGAGAGATCATCTGCTTAGAAGCAGGACACCCAATTTTCTTGGGATAATACAGGACAAACAGAGAGTCCAATTTTCTGTGACGAGCAGTCCTCTTCACATAGATTTTCAGAGCCCTTACAACATCCAAGGACTTTGATGAAATTGAGGAGTCAGTAGCAACTGGCACCACAATAGGTTGGTTGATATGAAATGCCGACACAACCTTCGGAAGGAACTGCGGATGTGTCCTGAGCTCAGCTCTATCTTCATGGAAGATCAAGTATGGGCTTTTACATGACAAAGCACCCAACTCCGACACACGTCTAGCAGAAGCTAAGGCCAACAAAGTAACAGCCTTCCACATGAGAAACTTGACCTCAACCTCCTGTGGAGGCTCAAACCAGTCCGACTGGAGGAACTGAAACACCACATTAAGATCCCAGGGCACCGTAGGTGGCACAAAGGGAGGCTGGATGTGCAGAACTCCCTTCAAAAAAGTCTGAACCTCAGGGAGGGCAGCCAACTGTTTCTGGAAGAAAATGGATAAGGACGTAATCTGGACCTCTACGGAACCTAATCTCTGGCCCATATCCACACCTGCTTGGAGGAAGAGGAGAAACCGTCCAAGTTTAAACTCCACCATAGGAAACCTCTTGGATTCACACCAAGACACATATTTTTTCCAAATGCAATGGTAATGTTTAGACGTTACTCCTTTCCTAGCCTGTATTAGGGTAGGAATGACTTTGTTAGGAATGCCCTTCCGAGTTAGTATCTGGCGTTCAACCTCCATGCCATCAAACGTAGCCGCGGTAAGTCTTGATTAGCGAACGGCCCCTGCTGCAGCAGGTCCTCCCGAAGAGGGAGAGGCCTCGGCTCTTCTAGCAGTAGATCCAGAAGATCCGCGTACCAAGCCCTTTTTGGCCAGTCTGCAGCAATGAGGATTGCCTGAACTTTTGTTCTCCTTACGATTTTTAGAACTCTTGGAATGAGTGGAAGTAGAGGAAACACGTACACCGACTGGAACACCCAGGGAGTTACTAAGGTGTCCACTACCATGGCTTGTGGGTCCCTCGACCTGGAACAATACCTCTGAAGCTCCTTGTTAAGATGAGAGGCCATTATGTCTATTTGAGGTACACCCCAAGGACTTGTCCCCTCCGTGAACACCTGCATATGGAGGCCCTACTCTCCTGGATGGAGATCATGTCTGCTGAGGAAGTGTGCTTCCCAGTTGTCTACTCCCAGAATGAAGATGGCTGACAGCGCCAACATGTGTTTTTCCGCCCAGAGGATGATTCTTGTTACCTCTGACATTGCAGCTCTGCTCCTCGTTCCGCCCTGTCGGTTTATGTAAGCCACTGTCGTTACATTGTCCGACTGCACTTAAATGGCCCGATTTCTCAGAAGATGGTCCGCTTGGATAAGCCCATTGTAGGCCGGCTTCCAGACTTGATCACCTTCCTTGGAAGGTTTCCACTTGAGTGACTGCGCTCCAGCCCTGGGGACTTGCATCCATGTTTAGAAGGATCCAGTCCTGAATCCCGAACCTGCGGCCCTCCAGAAGGTGAGGTAATTGCAGCCACCAGAGGAGTGAGATCCTGGCCTTTGGCGACAGACTTATTCTCTGGTGTATGTGCAGATGAGATCCTGCCCATTTTTCCAGGAGATCCAGTTGGAAGGACCGAGCATGAAATCTCCCATACTGCAGAGCCTCGTAAGAGGCCACCATCTACCCCAGAAGGTGAATGCACTGATGAACCGACACATGGGCTGGTTTCAGGACATCACGGACCATTGTTTGTATCACCAACACTTTTTCCTCTGGAAGAAACACCATCTGCACTTCCATTTCGAGGATCATTCCCAGAAATGACAACCTCCTGGATGGTTCCAAATGTGATTTTGGAAGATTCAGGAGCCAACCATGTTCCTTGAGAAGTTGGGTTGTGAGAGCTATGGACTGTAACAGCTTCTCCTTGGATGATGCCTTTATCAGCAGATGGTCCAGATATGGAATTATGTTCACCCCCTGTCTGCGGAGGAGAACCATCATTTCCGCCATCACCTTGGTAAATACCCTTGGTGCCATGGAGAGGCCGAATGGTAGGGCCTATAATTGAAAATAACAGTCAATGCAAATTGGAGATAAGCTTGATGCGGCTGCCAAATCGGAATGTGGAGGTACGCATCCTTGATATCCAGGGATACCAGGAATTCCCCCTCCTCCAGACCTGATATCACCGCCCCTAGAGAATCCATTTTGAACTTGAATTCCCTCAGAATCTGATTTTAAGTTCAGAATGGGCCTGACCGAACCATCCAGTTTCGGTACCACAAAAAGGTTCGAATAGTAACCTTTGTTTTGCATCTGGGGAGGAACTGGTACAATAACCTGTGCCTCCACCAACTTCTGGATGGCTCCCTGTAGGGTAGCCCTGTCTGCCAGCAAAGCTGGCAAGCCTGATTTGAAGAACCGGTGGGGAGGGAGATCCTGAAATTTCAGCAGGTACCCCTGGGACACAATGTCTTGTACCCACGGATCCAGGCCGGACGACACCCAGAGGTGACTGAAATGTCTGAGTCTCTCCCCCACCAGTCCTACCTCCTCATGCTGAGGACTTTGGTGTACCTGAAGCAAGCTTCTGTTCCTGAGAACCTGCGGCAGCAGGTTTCTTGGATTTTGGTCGACCTCCTCTAAAGAAGGTGTTGGACGGTTTGGCCTTTCTTGTTATAGTAACCCGAAAAGACAGTGTTGCAGCTGAAGAAAACGGTTTCTTCATAGCAGGTGCATCTGAGGGGAGAAAAGGTGACTTACCCGCTGTAGCCATGGAGATCCACGCATCCAGCGCTTCCCCAAAGAGAGCCTGACCTGTTTTGGGTAGGGTCTCCACACCTCTCCTGGATTCCGCGTCGGCAGACCACTGGCGCAGCCACAGTCCTCAACGAGCTGAGACCGACATGGAAGATATTCCTGCAGCCATTGAACCCAGGTCTTTCATGGATTCCACCATAAATCCTGCAGAATCCTGAATGTTACGTAAAACAATTCAACGTCACTTTTATCCATTGTATCCAAATCCTCAAGCAACGTGCCTGACCACCTGGCTTTGGAAATCCATGCACAGGCAATAGTAGGACATAGTATCGCCCCTAAAGCCGTGTATATGGATTTGAGCGTAGTATCAATTTTGCGATCAGCCAGCTCCTTTAAGGTGGTAGATCCTGGGACAGGTAAAACCTGATACAGACGCGTCCACTATGGGTGGGTTTTCCCATTTTTTCTATCCTCCTCAGGGAAGGGGAAAGCAACCAGAACCCTTCTAGGGATCTGAATTTTTTTCTCTGTGTTTTCCCACGCTTTTTCAAAAATAGCATTTAATTCTTTGGACGCAGGGAAGGTTAGCAAGGCTTTCTTATTGTCAGTAAAGTAAGCCACCTCAACCTGCTCAGGTGTTGTATCAGCAATTTTCAACACATCCCTGATAGCCTCTATCATCAACTGCACCCCTTTTGCAAGAGATGCGGCCCCCCGCAGCACATCCCCATCACCGTCTGCCATGTCTGAATCGGTTTCCATGTCATCTTGCATAATCTGGGCAAGAGCACATTTGTGGGAACCAACAGAGGGGGCCCTGAGGAAACAGAACCGGACCAAACTGCTGTAGAGTTCTGTAAAACCTGAGTTGCAGATTCAATATTTGCAACCCTAGTAGAAATCTGAGTTATCATAGATTTGATAGAGGATAACCATTCAGGCTCTCTTGCTGGTATCTTCGCTAAAACAGTGCAATCCTGATTACATGGAATGAGATCATCCTGAGAGGAAATATTCTCTGCAGCATATGACACAGGGTCCCTGGACATAGCTAAATGAAGACCACAGACACTCCACACACACACACAGGGGAGGTTAGATAGAGTTTCACACCCAAGAATGGCAAGAGAGACACAGAGATTGGAGCCAACCCCCACACACAGCACTTTCAATGGTATAGGGAGACCCCAACCAGCGCTGACTGTGCACCTTAATAGGTTACACAGTCTTTACACAGCCCCCCCCCCCTTCTACAACCCCCTGGTACCGTAAGAGATAGCTGGAGTTGCTCTAGACGGACTGCTCTTCACTGACAGCGTTTCTGCAGGCAGGGAAATGGCAGTGAATGCAGCTGGGTCCACTCTGAGGAGAAGCTCCACCCCCTTAATGGCGCTGTCTTCCGCTCTTCTGGAGATTATACTGGCCTGAGGAATTATGCTGGTAGCGATCCTGGGACCCTGAGAGGATAGAGAGGTCAGTGTAGGGGGTAGGCGCTAGCACTATGTACCGCTGAGCCCCAGAGCGCAGTTAGTACTGCGCTCCATACCCGCTTGCTAGGGAGGCCGGTGACTCATTCGCCACTGATCTTCTGGCTCTGTAAGGGGGTGGCGGCATGCTGCCGGGGTGAGCAATCCCCTGTGGCGAAAAATGTTCTATCCCCTCAGGAGCTCAGTGTCCTGTCAGCGGAGATAGTGGCTCAGACCCCGCAGGGCGGACACTACTCCCCCTTTAGTACCACGATGCAGGGAGGCTGTTGCAAGCAGCCTCCCTGTAAAATAATAAACTCTAAAATAAACTTTACTAAAGAAGCTCTGTAGAGCTCCCCTAGCTGTGACCGGCTCCTACGGGCACATTTTCTAAACTGAGTCTGGTAGGAGGGGCATAGAGGAAGGAGCCAGCCCATACTCTCAATGGCTCCTAGTGGACCCGTATAGACCCCATGGTACTAATGTGGACCCCAGCATCCTCTAGGACATAAAAGAAATATCACATGTAAGTTAAGAAATAAAAAAAAGTAAAAAAATGGAGCTGGCTCTGATGGATATATGATTGAGCGGTTTTCTTGCACCAAATCACACTTTTGCCCAGAATAAAAGTGCTAGTGCAGTTCAAATTAGCGGGATTATTACCAATGGCAGTGGCACGGCCCCATAGTACAGTATTCAATTTGAAATTCAGTCTCTGTGGATAAACCAGTCTAGCCTGTCACTGGCATCCCAGTGCAGGAGCAAACCCCTGTAATTGACTTACCAGAGGAAGTGGGGCGTCTGTTGTCAATAGTTACCCCTCCAATGGGCACTCCACATGAGTGTGGGAGGCACGATCTCCACCGGCACTATGTTTGGCTCAGGTGTCCTGTCCTGACAGGAGTGTCTTCGGTCCGATGCCAATGGAAGTGGGAGGCCGCAATGGCAGAGGTACAGGTGTCAGTAGTAGCTGCTCCTGTGTAAGCAGAGCTCCGATGGGGAATGACTGTGTATTGATAAACTGCACCACCCAGAGGCAGGAGGGGGGGGGCATCTCACTGCATAGAACCTCTGCATTGTTCTGCCTCCACTCCCACAGTGTAAGTACAGCATGCCGTCATCTCCTTGGCAGTACCGCCCATGCTCACTCCGCACCGGTGCATGTGAGTGGCACAGGAGCCATGTTGCTGCCATTCCCATGTCCTGCCTCCCTCTCTCCTGCTGCCGACCTGTCCCCGCCCTCTCTCCAGCGGCGGCGGGTAGTGTCAGGATAGGAGCTGAATGGCCGTGGGTGCTCATAATTTTCCGTGGGTGCTCGGGCCCGGGAGCATCCACGGAATCGGCTCCTATGCTGCTGGTACATATTGGCAGAGAGCCTCTATAATTATATATAAATGTACATTTTTCCTGGTTTCTGCCAAGATTAATATTATTAAAATTTACATTTGTAAACCAGTAAAACAATCATTGTCTTTTCCCCATCCAAATCCATCTCTCCTGATACATCGCCCTCTTTTTCAATGTTTATTATGTCATCCAAGTCTGCTGTACAGTAAGTAATCATCCTCTTTTTCACACACCACATTCAGTTCATCTCCCAATCTTTCAGGTCTTTATTATTTCTCACCTAGATTATTGCAATCATCTCACTGACCAATAATCTCCTGCCTTGTTACTTTTTTTAATCATCAACACTGCTTCCTGCCTCATATAATTCTGCTGTACAACCCCTTTTGTCTGTCATTTTACTGTCAACCTACCTTAATCAGAATCGAGATAAAACTCTACTCACCTACAAAGCCCTCACTGTTCTTCTCTCTATGTCTAAGCATCATTTCACTAAATGACCACTACCATAGATTTCACTTGCTTCCTACAGTTGTATCTTTCTCACTCTAAATCTGCATTATTCGCACACATCAAACAACTGGAAGAAACAAAACTACAAACTATGGTATGCGGTTAGTATACCGCTCATCGGGATCCCGGCTGTCACAATACCGATGCCGGGATCCCGGTATATCAGCGAGGTAGGTGATTCCCTCTCTATGGGTGTCCATTCCCTCTCTATGATTGTCTACAATGCAGTTAGTAATTTGAGGTATATTTGAGATGATGTGCTTCATCTGCAACTATGTACATGTTTAATGCTAATTCCAGTGTGGTTAAACTGTCTCTAGCACATTTTGAGTAGTGTTTTGCTGTGTCTTCAATGCAAATAAGATGCATAATTTAAAGAAAGAGTTGGTACACTATACCGCATGGAGCATATCCATTGCACTGGGCATCTTATTCCACTTTTTGCATAGAAGGTAGTTGTACGAGAAAACTTATGATCCCCATCATTCATACCCTAAAAGCTCAAGCCTTCTACCTCCCCTCATAAGTATT
Organism: Pseudophryne corroboree; assembly: GCF_028390025.1. Classification (NCBI taxonomy): domain Eukaryota; kingdom Metazoa; phylum Chordata; class Amphibia; order Anura; family Myobatrachidae; genus Pseudophryne; species Pseudophryne corroboree. The sequence goes on from NC_086448.1 coordinate 485,897,997, forward strand.
TAGTCTCTCCCTCATTGTGTTCATGTAATATTCTGATATTATAAAAGTTCTCGTGAGCAGCTACCCACAAATTCAGGAGTCTTCCCGGTTTTCCAGGAGAATATGTAATTTTGAGTATTTCTTTATTCCTTTCCAAAATGACTAAAATGCTATTATTAAGCGTAAACATACTGTATATGCTTAACAATGCATGTATTTGTAGAAAGTTACACTAGCCTGGGCATACAAATATACATTGCAGAATTCTGGCTTTTCAAAAATATATCATACTGAAGTAGTAAAAAAAATACTGTAATATATATTATATTATTAAAATAGATAAAACCTCAGCAATAGAGCAATATCTATCACACGATATAAAATTATCAGTTGTAACCCTCACTATTAATTTAATAGCCCATGACCCACCCCCTTATATGAAGATACTCTACCCCCTCATACATTCATTCTAATTTCTGGTGTTGTAATGTACATTTCAGGGGTAATTTGTAATTTTTTGCTTTATGCGAATGTGTGGTGGCTAGCAAAAGGCAAGAGAGAAGGATACAAACTGTTTTGCAGATTCTTGGCAACAAACATTAATGTTGTTTCTCTCAGAAGAAGGGCCAACTAGTCCTTCAGTCCAGGCCAGAGAGGATTATGGGTAACTGGAAATGCCTCCATAAGTGCCTTCCTGAAAGTTTATATGGGACCTAAGTTGGCATATTATAAAATGTATTTCCTTGTAACAATTCCTTGTCTGTCAAATTTTACCTGTACATTCCAACTGATTTTACTGAACATTCATTATATAAATAATTTTAGAGGTTTTATAGTCACAAAAAGCACTAAATGTGCAAATAGTTTTTTTCACCAGTGCACATAGAGTTTTTGCTCAACACATATTAAAGTACAACATCATACATTACGTTTTTTATTCACATTTTTCATTCTTCTCCAAAAACATTTTTGGCTTACATTAAACATAAGGGCTGACTTTATTACAAAAGGCACTTTATTGATGGAATTTAGTTGATCACATTAATTTTTCATGAGAAAAAAATGTGCTTTAATACAATTATATTCCATATGTTTTTCTCAGGCAAGTCAATTAAAGCCCTTTTTTTCTCATGAAAAAATCCTGTTTTTGCTCTAATACCCATAAGATTCCAGATAAGTCCCCATCCCATGTGTTTTGCGATTGGGCCATGGAAAAATGCCACTTATCATGGATTTTGTTTTGGGACCTCAGCAGGTCCCATAAAAAATGTCCAATAAGTTCCAGCTTCTGGGAATATTGAATAACCTCTGGGGGATCAAATTGCTGTAGTAAATCACCGCGGCTATTTGAATTCCCCCTACTGTATGTCACAGGTTCTCAAACTTGTTCTTCAGGACCCCAAACACTCAACAATTTCCAGGTAACCCAGCAGGCGTACAGGTGTACTCATTACTCACTTACACATTTTGAAAGATCCACAGGTGGAGCTAACTATTTCACTTTTGTTTCTGTCAGGAGACCTGCAAAACATGCACTGTGTGGGGTCCAGAGGAGAACCTGTACCCTATGTCTTGGATAATTTTTTTAGATTATCTTATTCTACAAGCACATTTCAAGTCACATTTTTTTGACCAGAGTAAAACACAATTTGGATTTCATTAAAAGCACTTGACGAGACCAAATTTGGGCCATCTCAGAGCTAATTTAAAAATGACATCCTTTTGTACAGTGGAAATGGTTGTGTGCCCTTACAGTGAAGAGAAAATGCCCAATTTCCATTCTTTTCACCAATATTAATAGACATGGTTTTCACTGCTCCATACAGCATGGTTCCTACTCTACTCAGCCCCTCCCATTGGCACTTCAAACTTCTCCTCCTATACAAATAACAAAATTTTGCTCCACAAATGCATGTGACTTGGTATAATTATAGATGCACCAGCACAAATCACTATTTTGTGCTACATTTCCCAGTGGTGTTTTTCATATTTGTAATCCATTTTTTAGATTAATATCCTTTTGTGTTACAGTAAGCTTAACTGAACTGTCTAGATCAATTTACACATCTATATGAGTCTAACTGCAATTCATCTACTGAAGTTCATCTTAATTTAATGTATTTGTAGAGATAATTAGAATACTGGATCTGTTCATTAACATTTCAAATCTCATTTAAATGTAAATTGTAATATTTTTCTTTTTTGAGAGAGTTCGTAGTTAGTGTCATTTATGAGTAATAACTAATTTGCTTCTCATTAGCTGCAGAGCTCATGAAAGAAATATATAAAAAAGGAACAGCATGCACAATTTTAAATAGCAGTCACCTGTATTTAACATAGCTTTTGGGCAGATTTGATTGCTCCTGTCATGTTAAACAATTAAATATATTGCTACTGTACTTTAAAATTATGAATTTTTTATCTTAACTCTCCATTTTATGTCAAATTATAAAGGTTAATATGTTTCAAAATCAAATATTCACTGTAAGGGTAGTTGCAAATGTACAGTAATTTACGCAACCTAATGAAGTAGACCAATTACATAAGAAATAATGGAAAGCAGTACTGTATCTGGATATTTGTTAAACTGACAAAAATAAATCCTTTTCTTGACAGCATCAGTTGACAATAGAGGTGAATATTATCTAACCAATAAGTGAGCTCATCAACTGATGCATTGAGCTACAGGTGTACAGCTAAAGTGTTGATCTAAAAGTACATTGCTCACTAAAAATAAAGGTGGGCACTCTTGGCGCGGCTAGGCAATCTGTCGCCTTGCCACTCCAAGGCAGCATACAGAGATGCTCCTATGCATGCAAATGGGGCACATGCATGTATATGATGCAGCCTGCAACATGTCCGTGATCGCTGGGGTGCAGATTTAGCCACAATGAGCGTTGCTACATCTGTACATATAGTTTTTCAAGACATGTTACAAGTACAGTTTGGTGTGCTGGAGGACACCAGGGGTTAATTCCTATCTTGCTTAGAATAACCCCTCCCTTTCATGCACCTAAAGTGTATTGTCAAATTGATATGAACAACTTACATTCTGTTTAGCTGGGGAATCTGAACAGATGCACAATACATATAGATTGAAGTATTGTATAACTACCATGTTATAATGGAGGAGAAAAGATCATCTTGTAGTCTTCTGAAGAGCCAGAGTGTGTACAGTTACATTCCAAACAGTGGAAACAATCAATATGTTAAGAACAGAGTACTGTAGTTGAACTTGAGCATTAAAAGATCTACTATTAATGTATTATATTAATGGAAATCCAAAAGTAGATCTGACATTATTCCTTTTTTTTATACTATAAACTCTCATGATCAGGCTACTGTACATGTCTACCCTTACAGTATATACTGTATTTTAACAAATTTTGCCAACCTTGTATATTTTTATGCTATATTTTCTCTACTGTCAGCACAACAGTACTTTGGCCACATACAAAATAATAATAATAATAATAATAATAATAATAATAATAATAATAAGAAATAATAATATCTTTTCACTCTTTAGATGTGTAAAATACAGAATACACAATGACTTCTGCTTCTAATATTCCTGCAGAAGTTATTAATGTTGTAGTACTCCACATGGACAGTGATAAAAGCAGGAAATACATAATGAACATAAAAGGTAATAAAAATAAATCCCGACATGAAAAGGACTAGGGTGGGAAATGCTCATGGGAAAGTTTACCATACAATTTTAAAAGGGTGCAGCTAAAACAAGTTGATTATGGCTTAACGTTGAGATAGGGACAGTTGAGTAGTTGCGCTTACATAAGTTGTATAGGTGGAAGGGTGTAAATTAGGAAAAGGTTTAAAATTTGATGTCTGATCAGGTGTTAAAGAGAATTCCTTAATTTGGTAGCATCACAGCTGAAATAGTTAAGGCTGGAATAATAGAAGGTTAGCAGAGATGAGATGAAAATCAGAGGAAAATCTAAAATGGCAAGAAGGAAAGAAAGTACTAAGTGGGTATCAGGGAGTATAGAAGAAGGTGGATTAGGTGTTCAGGATTTTACATCAGGAAATATAATTTAAAAGATCTCTGGTTTTTCTTTGCATTAGGCTGCAAAAACATCAGTTGTGAGGAAAGAATTGTGAGCAGTTGTATGTGAACAGGAACATGAGGTAAAGATGGCAAAGAGACACCAGGGGTTAGAAACTGGATGGAGATTAGAGAAGTTGAGTATGTTTGCTTGGTAAGTGGTAAATAAAAGCATACATTTATAGTGGATTAAATTGTATTTGGCATTTTATTTTGTCCAGTAGGATTTACAAATTCTTTTTCATGTGGCATTTTTGTAAGGTGTGCCATCATTGATGTTTGACTCACTGAAGAATGTATATTTTCATTTAAGGTTCCCTGGATGAACTGAGTGTTTCTGAATTATGGGGCAAGATAGGATAGTAATAGGAGTGAGTTGATTTTAGGAAATATGATAAATAGTTTGGACCAAGATAATTGGATTATGTGTTGCTGTAAACTAAATTAATTCTTGGTTGCAAGAGATTTGGAGGTAAGGTGATGCTAAAGAAAAAGAGATTGTCAGAATGACACATTAAAGGAACTAGAAATGGAGCTGAGGAGACTGAAGACAAGGCAAATTGAACGTCCATATCAGTGTGTGGAACATAAACTCCACTGGAAGAGTTCAAAGGAGCAAGCAAGTGAAAAAGCAGAGATGGTAATGTTGTCCACTTGAATTTTTAAATAATGTAAGGGAAAGCAGGGAAAAATAAAATTAAATGATTAAAAACAATAATACAGCAAAGACGACAAAGGGATAATTGAGATGTGTGGATATAAATACAGGGCTAGCAATAGAAAGAAGGAGACGACTGAATGCACAGACAGTGTGGACCTCAAATAAAAAGAATGAGATGGGGTTCAGTTCTTGGGTATGATTTAAAAGGTGCACATCTTGTAAAGAAATGGAATTTGGAAAGCTCTGTGGTGAAAGTGAAGATGACACAGGGAGAAGGTAAACTGAAAATGGGTGTATCTAGGGGTCTGAGCACCCCTGGCAAAGTAAGTAACTGTCTCCCCCATATTTAAAATGGGGAAGGCGCATAGGCCAAATAAAGGGCATGGCCGCACAATAGTACCCCCAATTCAAATTACACCCCACAGTAGTATCCCTTACTCACAATACACCACATAGTAATGCTGAGGCCAGAATCCCGACTGAAGACATCCCTGCCATAAGTATGCCGGGGACTCCTAGGGTTAGGCCTTGGCGGCTTATTGGGAGGGGGTAGGTTTAGGCACCACTGGGGAGGCTAAAGTAGGCTGCCGGGCAGGGGGGGAGTGGGGTTTGTTAGAGTTAAGGTTGTGAGGAGGTTAGGGTTAGACACCACCAGGGAGGGTCAGGGTTAGACTGTGACGGGTTTAGACTATGGAAAGAGAGGTTCAGTTTATGCACCACAAGGGAAGGCTAGGGCCGCCACCTGATGTCCTTCTCTGTAAACTTAAAAGACAGACATCAATCTTTGATGGTGGCATAACATATGCTAAATGTCATAAACGGTACCTTGCAGTTCATGAAAAAGGTGTTTATACAGTGAAACAGTACCATTGGACGCTGTTCATGATGGCTGGATGACTATCATGAAGCCTATTATATGACTGCATTTATGACATTTTTAGCATACTGTTATGCCACCATCAAGCCTTGTTAAGCACACACACACATATATATATATATATATATATATATATATATATATTCATAAAGATAGAGCTGGCACTCATAATCCACTTTGCTGTACTATGCCCGGGTGCCATTAAGAAATTATATACAGTTATGTGGCATATGCGGCACTCACATCAGATCATCACAGGCATTTATGTAAATAAATGAAATGCTGACAGCCAGGAGATGCCTGTGATGATCTGATGTCAGCAAGACCTGTGAGAGCCGCATCTGCCACATGATCTATATATGTGTGTGTATATATATATATATATATATATATATATATACACACACACACACATTCACAGTATATATATATATATATATATATACACACACATATATATATATATGTATATATATAATTCATACTGTAGAGGCAGCACCAGTCTTCCCGACCCCCCAGGCAGTTCCTCACCCACAGTGACACCCAGCTACAAATACAGCAGCCAGTGTTATTTGCGCTGGTGTCCGGCGGCTCCGCACATCACTACATTAAAGAAACTCTTCATAAAGTACAGCTACCAGCAGCCCTTGCTGCTGGAGCTCACAACAGCAAGGGTTGCTGGTAGCTGTAGTTTATACAGTTTCTTTACTGTAGTGCTGTGCAGAGCCACCAGACTTCAGGGCAAATAACACTGGCTGCTGCAGTTGTAACCGGGCATCACTGCGGGTGAGGAACTGCCCGGGGAAGGAAGGACTGGTTCTGCCTCTACAATGCGGGACTACCCCCTGGCCACAGGTGGCACCACCGGGCGGCACCCCTCCTTGCTTGGTGCCCCTGGCAAATGCCATCCTGGCCAATGGGTAGAAACTCCCCTAACTGAACAGGTGGTTAAGTGATATGCAAGTTATGAATGAATGTGACTTAGCTAGGGTAGGTAGGGAAATAGTGGGGAACAAGACATTTTTTAAGATATGCAGGGGCATGTAGGAGACTTCATTGCCACCCACTTGCAGGGGTAATAGCGTAGGCATGTTTGCAGCTTGATATGTGGTCTAGGACAATTCAGAGGTGGCAATGGTTATCACAGGTGAGCTCAGTGAGTTCAGCTTCAGAACAAATATGGCAACAACAATGAAATGTAGGTGCTGGAAGTCCAGCAGATATGCTGAGATGAGAACAGCAATGACCGATATACAACATCATAGGCTGTAATATGTTTTGATTGCAGCGTTCCAGATTTTAAGTATTCTTTATTCTCCCTTTCAGAGTTGTATGAAAGGGATATAGTCAAAAGGTCAACAATCACAATGTCAACATTCATAAATTTGACATCTCAATGTTAACAGCTAATATGTTGACATCACAATGTTGACAGCTATTATGTTGACATCACAAAGTGGACAGCTGTTATATCAACATTGTCAAAATGTCAATGTACAAGCTGTGTATCTACATCCTCAGAACATCAAAAGGGGACATGTTGAAATTGTCAGAATGTTGACAATAGGGTTAGTTTTTGGGCAGGAAGGTTAGATTAGGCTTCTGGGGGTGTTATTGTTAGGCATAGTGCCTAACACTAACACCCCCAGCAGTCAAGTGACCCATTGGTAGGGTTACGAGTAGGGATCAGGTTAGGTTGGGGGCAGGAAGGTTAGATTAGGCTGTTAGGGGTGTTAATGTTAGTCAGTATACTGTAGGTAGGGTTATGAGTAGGGATCAAGGTTAGGGATAGCTGAGAAAAAAATACTGGAATGCTGATGAATTGGAGGTCTGACCCAGGAAGTGAGGGTCACTTGACTGGCAGGACCTGAAAGCCACAGCTGGAGGCACCAGTAGCAGGTACTGTAAGTCACCACTGGGTCACCAGTTACAATTATGTTAAAAATTCTCACATGTTAACTTTTTATCATTGTCTAATCACAAATGTCAACATGGTCATCATCAGCATTTTTACTATGTCAACTTAATCATGTCAATGTAATGCATGTCAACATAATTGTTAACATATTATACCCAATCTATCTGTGATCACGTCCTCTTTTTTTTTTTTCAAAAGAGCAGATCAAGATTGAGCAAAATATCTGAGACTAAAACTAAACAAAGAACATGTTTGGTACTAGAAATATTAAGCAAAAATATGCACCGACACCGGTGTTTAGGTTTTGGTTTTAGATCTGTCTTAACTTCATGTTTTAGTTTTGGTTTTGCCAAAAACTCTTACACTTGTTTTGGAACTGTGTGTTTTCAAAAAATTATAAAAACTATTAAAATCACATTACTGGGCCTTTTTTATTCCTACAGTATTAATAACCCCAATATAATTCATTTCCAGTAATTTCCAGTTAATTTTGACCACCTCACAACTCACAATATTGTTTCCTCCAGTTTAGTCAAAGGTTTCCAAAACAAGCTACCAATGGGCTTAAAGGCAGCTAAGATATCAGTGGTGTCAATGATACTCAACAGTGACAAGATGTCATCATCATTATTATCCTTACCATCACCCTCCTAGATAGATAGATAGATAGATAGATAGATAGATAGATAGATAGATAGATAGATATTTTATTGTGATTGTTAAAACACAATGAAATTGCAATTCAAGTCACAAAAATAGTTGCAGATTCACCAAGTTTTGTTGGAAAATTACAGATGACAAAGCCATTCTTTAATCAAGATATCCTAGCTTTAATGCACCTCCTTTTCGATGGATGAAAGGAAGGAAAAAATGTTGATTAGGATGATGGAAATCCTTAACAATGCAATTTCCCTTGTGATGGCAATTGTTTATGTAAATATTACCAATTGATGGCAAATCACTGCCTATAACACCCGTGGCAGTACGTCCCACATACTCCAAAAGCTTACAGAGTCTCTTAGTGTTTTTGCCATACCAAACTGTAATACAATATGCTTTCTATAACACAACGTTAAAACCTAACCAAAAGTTACCTTAGTTATATTAGCAGCATGCAGTTTCCTAAGAAAGAATAGATGTCATTGATCCTTACTCACCATACAGTAGCTGCTATTTTTGAGGACCATGCCATGTCATCTGGGATAATGGTGCCCACTAATTTAAAATCTGTAACTCTCTCTACTGCCAAATTCTCAATAGTCAGGGGTGTGAGGAAATGAGGTCTGTGACAATTCATATATTTATGCCTCATTTCCCACGTCAAATATGTACTTTTTATCCCCCTAGCATGTCCCTGTTCATACGCATATTGTGTTTGAATCAGTCTTAATATTGTTAATATATGCAATTGTGTTGTTATCTGTTGCATTTTAGGTAATGTATTCATGTTAGACCTAGTTTCCTATTGTTTACTAACACCACAGTGGACACTGAAAAGTTGAGTCATAAAATGTAAAATTGTCCCTTTTTGTTTACTCACTATTGTCCAACAGTGAGCTGGCCAGGCAGGATGGCTCTCTGGCTGATGTAATGACCTTCATAAGAATATGTATTATATTCCAATTTTATAAGATCCTAAGACAAAGAAGTCAAACACACCATTGCAATATGTAGCTTCTTGGGTTTAAGTAGAGCTACCCAGAGAGACGAGATTTTCTGCTCCCAGACTAAGAAATAATGTTAGGAGTTTGTAGTGGGAATTATCATGTTGAATTGGATTACAGAAGTGTGCTGAACTGTTTATAACCCATTCTGTTCAATAAACCACTATTGATTTTTTCATCTATTACCGTGCCTAATTGATTTGGAACTTTGTATCTTCACAAGGGGTAAAAAGTCAGTCTTGCACTGATATCTAAAATCAAGATAATCTATTTGTATTTTTTCCAGATTTAAAACTAGATTGTTTTAGTCACTCAATTGAACCAACAAACCCACCTCATCATGATTTTGATATCGTGCTTACATCATCCTCACACAATAACAATTCATCCCTGCTATAATTAACCATTACATAAGTCTCTGTACTTTGATGTAATTGCCAAAAGTACTTCATCATGGAATGTGTGGTTAATTTTTATGAGCATAATATTTTCCACATTTTGAGAAAGCAGCCTCTTATGCTGATCGCTGAGAAGGTTCCTGACTGTGCTTTTTATGAGTACACAGTGCAGGGTGGGCGGCTTAAGTAATGTATACTGAGTGTGTACTAGGGCCACCTAATTGCCACTTTTTCCTTCCAGTAGTCAAAGGGACTCTGTAACATGCCTATTTGTATGCTATTATTATGCTATTGGATGTTGCCTGTATGAGATGGAATTATGGTACAGGTGTCACTAATTTTGGGCAATTCATTTAGACATGACCAGATATCTAAATGTTGTATTGACTCATCTGCATCACCACTAGGTATCTTGGGAAATCTCAGTTTTATCTTGTGCTGCAGTAGTTGCCTGAGAAACTGAAGAAGGCATCGTAATGTCATGTACCATTTAATCTGAAAACTTGCACACAAGTATCTCTTTGCATGTCCTAAGATCTGGGTCAGTTGGAAATAAACACATAACATATGACTTAAACCTAGGATCCAGCATGGTTGCCAAAATGTAGTGATCTGATTTCAAGATTTTGACCATCCTTGGATCCTGGTGAAGCAAATATAGGACTTGAACTACAGGTCTGAAATACTTAGCGGAATCACTTTGTTTCATATCCTCTTTCAGTTGCTCAAGCTGCTTTTCCAAAAAGTCTATTTAGGGGAATCACCTGACTCAAGCTAGCAGTGTCTGAAATCACTTCACAGGTGATTACTTCAAATAGTATTCTCCACTGCTATTTCACCAGCTATACTTGTGAAGCTCATGCCTACATTTGCAGATGGTGCAGAAATGGTGGAAGAAGGCTTCTCTATGATCTCAATACCAGGAAGGACGGTCTCACACATAGCAATTAGAGACAGACTCTCCTAAGCGATTTGTGATGTTTCTGAACACACAGTTTATTTTTCTCCCTTAGTTGTTTTTTTCAACACTGGTTTTCCTTTTTTATTCTTTTTTTTTACACAGCTGCTGTCTACACTCTGAGTGAGAAAGGCTTGCATCATCATGTGAGGCAAAAAAAGATGCTGATGGACAGTTGCAGAAGCACCACTTTTCCTTGCCACTGTGTGTGGTGAATGGCATATTAGTAATTTTATGTTTTCCTGCAACAAACTTTCCCATATTTTAGAGTTTTTTTTATTTATTTTCCACTGTAAAATATTGTATTTAATTTAAGAAGCTCCAATTTAAACCCTCTGTGCCCTGGGGCATTGGATTTAGTAGATTATATTGAAGGACTATTATCATCATGACTGCTCCTGCTCTTCTATTGACTGATCATTATCCATTTCAATGTACAGATGTAGCTATGCTCATGTTTGCTGCAATGCAGCATGCTGCAATATGGCTTGCTACATGACATGCCAGGCTGTGACTATTTGCAGCCAGTGATCGCTCCATTAATTCATAAAGGAATTAAAGAAGAAATCACTGGCTGCAAATAGTTGTACAAATAGGACAGTTTTTGCATTTTTTTTAATTTTAAACTTTTGTTTACTTTTTTCACGAATGACAACCCACACTGAGGATTCACATAGCTTATATGAACACAGTGGAGTACAGCTCACACAAGTTGTATCAAAAAAAGTGTAATTTAATAGTATTATTTATTTACTTGAACTTGATTTTTTTCATCCCACATAGAACCCTCTTTTTTAATTCCACATAGAACCTACCCCCAAGAGATACCATTATTGTGCTTCATATCAAACTGCATATTTTCTATTCACAATTAAATATTATTTTCTAATGTGATTTTCTAATGCATTAATCATTTTCAGAAATCTGTTGAAGAAATGTGCGTACATCTGAACACATGGGTTTGGTGAATCTTATGCAGTAACTATAAATCCCATAAAATGTTTGGTTACTAATCATTGAGTAATTATCACCCTTTTGAAAGGTATATTGGCTTCTTGGTTCATTTGTGGAAAGAGGGTACTATGTTATCAGCAGACACTTATCGATGCTTTAATCAGGAGAGTCCTAAACAACTTCTATCCTTCCTCCTGTACCCCATCTCTATCATTCACTGTCCACTATAATCATATATGACAGTGAACAGCAGAAGTTGGGGTACTATCTTTCTATCCCTACTTACTCGAGAACTCTCTCATCCTCTGCCTGATATCAAGTTCCCTGCAATACTTTTGTAACAGGGACTTGGGGCATACTAGTGGGAAAGTAGAAGTTCTCAATTTTTTATTTACATGCCAAAAACACAAACTCTCTCATTTGTTCGAATTATATTACTACTGCAACACTTCACTTGCTACACCCAAATCCATCCAATCTTGGAAGCAAAGCAGTGACAGGCCTGATCAGTACAAGGTCAGGTGACTACCTTGGAATATAAGGTGCAGTAGCTCAAATGCACATTTACCAACAAAAACTCAGAAATGGTGGAGAAAACATTGGCTTTACCTCTATCTCACTTGTAGAAAATCTTCATATATCTCCTGATACCAGTAAAAGAAACTCTGTTAGTTAAAAGTACCAAGGGAACCAACATCAAGAAGTACATATCATTATCACTGAGAAAATTAATTTTCCATTATATTATATTATACTACTGATGTACAGATATATCATATATATCCCTGATTTTAATATTTTTCACCTGAGGAGAATCTGAAATGGCACTAGACACTAAGAAATACGACTAGTGTCTTTTGAGGGTACTCTAACCCTAATATCAACATCATTCAACTTTACTCAATGTGTTTGTTGTTCTTTATACAAAAGCCTGTGCTGATCCTTTTTTATAATCAACTTTAATAAAAGTTGTTTTAATATTTGTTACATTTATACAAGCGTGCCACAATACAGCTTGAGAGCAGGGCCTTCCTACCTCTGACTCTTTGTTTATTACCCAGTTTTGTTGTCTCATTGTGTCCAATTGTAAAGCGCAACGGAATTTGCTGCGCTATATAAAAAACTGTTAATAAATAAAGAAATAATTTGTCAGCTTCATCTGAGGAAAGAAGGTTTTGTCAGGTACAAATATGAGAAAAATACATTAGGTGCTAGCAGGGTAGCACAGGACCTAGTAAAACTATGATCTTCTGCCACTACTGGCTTCCTCTTCTCAGGGCCAGCGCTACCAATAGGCAGCTTTAGGCAGCTGCATGTGGGCGCCGGCACTTGGAGGGCGGCATTGAGTCAATGAGTGGAACAGAAAATTAAAGTACATTATGTCCCTGAACATCTGAACAAAGTGTCCACCACTATCTCCACTGTAACTAAAATCCACGGCTAGCAGCGGCATGCTTAGCACCTACTGTACACCATGCCAGCTCACTCCTAGGTATCCAGTGCAATCCACAGCAAGAAGCTAGGCTATAAACATAGTGGCAGAGCTGTGAGTCTTGGATAGTGTAGATGGTGCAGGGCAGATGCTGAGGCAGCGCAGTCCATGATGGTGAGCTGATGGCAGCTATACCTTGATAGCGCCAGTCACTCCTGAGGTGGCTTTGTCAGCTCCAGTTTCAGCTGCAACAGTAGTCACATCACTCTTTGACTGACAGGGTACGGACATCTCAGTTTCCCAGTCAAAGGCAGTGACTCAGCTCCTGTATGCACAGGAGCCTATATTACCAGACCTGGCCTGAGTGAGGGAGGAGTCAGGAGAGCATTTCCTGGAAAGAAGATCATGGATATCCAGCAATTTTGTAAGTACTGCAGCACTGACCCGATAGCTAGTCATACACCAACTGCAATTTATGAGTAGGCTTAAAGACTATAGCCAATACATGGTGCAATATGTATAAGGGGCTACCTGGCACAGTGTGTATAAGGGGCTACCTGGAACAATGTGTATAAAGGGCTACCTGGTACAATGTATATAAGGGGCTACCTGTTGCAATGTACATAACAGACTCAACCTGGCTCAATGTGTATAAGAGGCTCTACCTGCTGCAAATGTCTATAAAAGGCTTTAACTAGTGCAACATGTATAAAAGGCTCTACCTGGCATAACATGTATAAGAGGATCTACCTGGCACAACTTGCATAAGCGGCTCCATAAGAGGCTCTACCTAGCACAACTTGTATAAGCGGCCCTATCTGGTGTAACGTGTGTAAAGGGCTGTGCCTGGCACAATGTGTATAAATGGGGCTTTACCTGGTGTAACATGAATAAAAGGGGCTATACCTTCCACAATGTGTGTAAGGGGCTCTGCCTGGTGCAATGTGTATAAAGGTGTTTTTCCTTACATAATGTGTATAAAAGGGGCTCTAACTGGCGTTACTTGTTTAGAAGGGGCTCAACCTGGCATTAAGTGCATAAAATGGGCTCTACTGTACCTGGCATAATGTGTATAAGGTTCTCTATCTGGCGCAATATGTATAAGGGGCTCTTCGTGGCGTGAATAAGGGATACTACTGTGTGATGTAATATGACTGATGGACACTACTGTGCAGTGTAATGTGAATTTGTACTATTCTGTTGCCACTATCCTTGTTTTTAATGGGGAAGGGGGGTGCCAAAGGAAATGTTTGCCCTTTCCACCACAAGGTCTAGAACTGGCCCTGATTGCTATTTTAGATTATGCAGCTACAGTATAATAGCAGAGATAGGTACTTATAGGAGAGAAATCTCCTAACAAGTACTATAGACTGTTACAGTCTAATCAATACTGCAGCTGGCTGCTTTCTGAGGGAGAGGAGGGGTGGGGGGATGTGGGAGAAAATCTCTTTGGTGTGGCACTAACATTTATCAGGTGGTGGCTGTAGCTGCTGCCACCGTGTATTGGAGGGAAAGATTTGCCTAGGGTGCTGAAGAATCTTGCACCAGCACGGCCTCTTCCTGCATGTCTCCCAGTGCCTCTCAGTCCTTCTTCTGCTTCATTTTTTACTTTTCATCACATGAGTGACAGGTGCTCCATTGCAAATATTTATTCCTAACCCCTCTAAGTACTGTATAGGGATCCCAAAGCTTGTAAAGAGTAAAACTACCAGTATTCCATACTCACAATTTTTTTTTATCAATGGGAGTTGAGTAAAATCCATTTCAAAATTGAAAAAGACCAAAGTATAAACATTGGAGCACTGCATCAGCTACCTTACTTTGGCACTGCCTTCGTTACAATTGCATACACTTATCCTAAATTGGTAAAAAGATAGCAATCCAAACCTCGGTTACTGCTTGCTATATGAGTGCCTTAGAAATATTCTACTAGGAATAATCTCCTTACATGTATTCCATATTGTGTTTAGAAGAGATCTGCTACTCAGATTTTAGAATACCTGAAACTCCAGGCCTGCCATATTTAAAGGAACCCATAAATGTACACATTTAAAGACTTCCCATATTTCAATTTAAATATGTTTTGAGGAATAATATTAATTTCTTTATAGTAAATAACATAGGGAGTAGAATACTAATGTCCATAATGTATTAATTTTAAGTAGTACTAAAAATATTATTTAAATGTTAGCTAATGACAGATAATAATCTTTAAAAGTCTGATAAAAAAAAAGCTACAGTAGCATAGTAACATAGTATCTAAGGTTTGAAAAAAGACAATTTGTCCATCAAGTTCAACCTATTTGTGGTCTCCTATGCAGTATTATTTTTGCACTAAATTTTGTCTGATGCTGATGTCAGCTGTTGTGTTTTATTCCCCTTTTTTTAATAACTATAGTGATTGACTACGCACCATAACCCTGGATATCCTTATCCATTAGGAATTTAACTAATCCATTCTTAAAGGTGTTGACTGAGTCGCCATTACTAATCTCTTAGGCAGGGAATTCCAAACACGTATTGTCCTTACTATTAAAACATTTTTTAGCCGCTTTCTACGGAATCTCCTCTAACCTAAGCGAGTGTCCACATGTCCTCTGTGCTGATCTTACCAAAAACAGATCCCGCGCAAGCTCTGTGTAGTGCCCCCTTATATATTTGTAGATGTTGATCATGTCCCCTCTTAGTCTCCTCTTTTCCAGTGTAAACATGCCTAGACTTGCAAGCCTTTCCTCATATTCCAGCGTCTCCATTCCCTTAATTAGTTTGGCCGCCCACCTCTGAACCTTTTCTAGCTCCAGGAACTAACATTTTATAAGGTGGGTTTTACATTGATAAGATTTGTGCTTCAATGTCATTGAATTGTAATTTAGTTTAATTAAATTTATAATATGACACTGTTATGTCGTTAAGTATACTTGGTATATATTATGCTCATCACAATCATTAAATTAAATTTGTAATAAAGATTTGACTGTATACTGCAACACAAAACTGACCATTTGCATGAACTTTTTAAATATATTAAAGAACATAATGATAATGTTGATGCTGAGCACGCATCAACAATGTCCTCATGAGATATAATGTATTGTTAAAGGTGAGATCAAAGTTTCTATTTCTTCTTTAGTAAATCTCATGTACTTAAAATTGCACATAAAATAAGTAAGAAAAAGTCCAGTTTTGGAAAACTGCTCAGTAGTATATTTTAGCTTTGTTCTAGTTTGCATGCCGATTCACAGTGTGCAACTGTTCCTTTTCATTTCTCATTGGAATTTTTGGAACAAACTGTACTTAAAATCAAACTATATTAATCTCTCTAGTAATAGAAATTATCCAGTGATTTATTAGAGTGATGAGGCATACAGTTCAAAGAAGGATCGATGTGATTATGTCTAAAATTAAATAATAATTTGAAGGATATCTTAGAGTAACATTTTTTGATAAAACAAAACATAATGAGGTAAATTTACTAAGATGGGAGTTCTGTTTAAAATGAGATGTTGCCATAGCAACCAATCAAATTCCAGGTATTTTCTTCGAGAAGGTGCTAGATAAATGATAAGTGGAATCTGATTGGTTGCTATGGGCAATCTGATTGCTATGGGCAACATCCCATCTTAAACAGAACTCCCATATTAGTAAATTTGTCCCAGTCTCTCAAAAACGGACTACTAATAACATGTAGCAAAAGTTATTACACTTACTGTAATAAATGTCCCTTTTGGTTCAGTTTAACTTCAACTGCTTATATCTTATATGTACTACTGGTTAGGATGCAGTGGATCATGTTTTAGCATACCTTAAAGTATTTTTCCCTTTATCCGAGCATCTTTTTCTTTAAATTGGGTTCTTTTAATTCACTTATATTGTACATTCTTTTGTTAATATAAAAAAAAAAATATGTGCAAGGTTGACTTGCTATACCAGATGGATTTAGTTCACATAATGTGTTCGATTTTTTTTCCACCTCATTACTTTTTTTTTCAGTTATTTAATAGATATTTGGAAGCAATATGTAGGATTTATTAACAGTGAAACATATGTTAACAACACAACATCATCAATTATAATCTCTTAATACTTTATGATGAATTAATTACATCTTTGGGCATTTTCATTGATGGACTTATATATTCATAGGAACCAATCTCCCTGAAGCTAATTGTTATTTTAACACATTATTTAGAATTTCGATTTTAACGTGACACTCTCTGAATGTGCCCCATAATGTGAAATATATAGCTAAAAAAAATGTTTTCCAATCAATATAGTTGATTACTTTATGATATATAGTAGCAATGTAGAATAATTCAAGTCAATAAATCCAAATTAAAATGTCTAGAAATATTGTCTTAACTGATTCCATCTGTTAAAAATTTGGACCTTTTTTTTTATACACAAGGTCAATTACCTCTAATTTTATTACAGGGAATTTTGTTGTGTTAAAATGCTCTTAATGGGGGTCATTCCGAGTTGATCGCTCGCTAGCTAGTTTTAACAGCCGTGCAAACGCTATGCCGCCGCCCACTGGGGAGTGTATTTTATCTTAGCAGAAGTGCGAACGCATGTGCAGCCAAGCTCTGCAAAAACAGTTTGTGCAGTTTCAGAGTAGCTCTGAACCTACTCAGCACTTGCGATCACTTCAACCTATTCGTGTCCGGATTTGACGTCATACACCCGCCCAGTGAACGTCCAGCCACGCCTGCATTTTTTCAGACACGCCTGCGTTTTTCCAAACACTCCCTGAAAATGGTCAGTTGACACTCAGTAACGCCCCCTTCCTTTCAATCTTCTAGCGGCCACCAGTGTGAAGAAAAGCTTTGCTAGAACTTGAGCACAACCACAAAGGGCTTTGTACCCGTACGTCGCGCGTGCGCATTGCGGGGCATACGCATGTGCATAAATGCCATTTTTTTCACCTTATCACTGTGCTGCAAAAATTGGTAGCGAGCAAACAACTCGGAATGACTCCCAATGTCTGTTTCTTTTATAGTAGGACTATGTCCAACATTTAAATAAGGTTAAAAAATTGATTGCTTTTGTTCCATGAAGTCCTAATTGTTTTATCACTAAGATCCATTGTCAGTATGATAACTTATTTTATCCTTTTTTTTAAATGTGGTCTTACTTTTTTTTCACAATAACAGATAGAGCTGCGCTCATCTGAGGCGGCTCCATTGCAGGCGTGCACTGCCAGCGTGAGTAGGTGATCCATCAACCTAGTCATGCCGGGAGAGCACAGAGACACTCTTCCATTCACTAGAATAGGGTGTGTCTCTGTCAGTGCCTCCATCACGGACGCATGTGCAGCGGATGGAGATGCTCTCCCATTCTAGTGAATGGGGCATGTCTCTGTCAAGAAAGCGTGTGCCCGTCCAGATGGAGATGTTTTCATCGATAGGCACGCCTGGGCGGGCGCTCCCAGGCACAGACAGAGCCATAACTAGCGTGGCTCCATCTGTACCTCCCATTTATTAAGCTGCAGAGGCCAACATTGTCACTGCATTATTAAATATAATCAACATTGTTACTGTGGTAACACTATGGGGGAAATGTACTAGCCTGCAACTTCCAGGCATCGGCAAGATTCCTATGCATATACCCAATGTTTTAAAATGGCAGTCCTATAAAGGAAAAACCAAGCTGGATTTGCCTTTTAGATGATTTCAGTAAGATGCCAGACTCACTGGAATAATACTGTTGCAGGCTATTACATTTCACTCATAGGGGTATATTTACTAAGTTCCCGATATTGATCAAGTTTGTTTTATTTTTCAAAGAGCCATCTCAGGAATTTACTATACCCAAATCTCGGCAGAGATAATGGTATTCATATTTTTTTTGACGGCAGAGTTGCCAAATACGAATGAATACTAGAGATGAGCGCCTGAAATTTTTCGGGTTTTGTGTTTTGGTTTTGGATTCGGTTCCGCGGCCGTGTTTTGGGTTCGAACGCGTTTTGGCAAAACCTCACCGAATTTTTTTTGTCGGATTCGGGTGTGTTTTGGATTCGGGTGTTTTTTTCAAAAAACACTAAAAAACAGCTTAAATCATAGAATTTGGGGGTCATTTTGATCCCAAAGTATTATTAACCTCAAAAACCATAATTTACACTCATTTTCAGTCTATTCTGAATACCTCACACCTCACAATATTATTTTTAGTCCTAAAATTTGCACCGAGGTCGCTGTGTGAGTAAGATAAGCGACCCTAGTGGCCGACACAAACACCGGGCCCATCTAGGAGTGGCACTGCAGTGTCACGCAGGATGTCCCTTCCAAAAAACCCTCCCCAAACAGCACATGACGCAAAGAAAAAAAGAGGCGCAATGAGGTAGCTGACTGTGTGAGTAAGATTAGCGACCCTAGTGGCCGACACAAACACCGGGCCCATCTAGGAGTGGCACTGCAGTGTCACGCAGGATGTCCCTTCCAAAAAACCCTCCCCAAACAGCACATGACGCAAAGAAAAAAAGAGGCGCAATGAGGTAGCTGACTGTGTGAGTAAGATTAGCGACCCTAGTGGCCGACACAAACACCGGGCCCATCTAGGAGTGGCACTGCAGTGTCACGCAGGATGTCCCTTCCAAAAAACCCTCCCCAATCAGCACATGATGCAAAGAAAAAGAAAAGAAAAAAGAGGTGCAAGATGGAATTGTCCTTGGGCCCTCCCACCCACCCTTATGTTGTATAAACAAAACAGGACAGGCACACTTTAACCAACCCATCATTTCAGTGACAGGGTCTGCCACACGACTGTGACTGATATGACGGGTTGGTTTGGACCCCCCCCAAAAAAGAAGCAATTAATCTCTCCTTGCACAAACTGGCTCTACAGAGGCAAGATGTCCACCTCATCTTCACCCTCCGATATATCACCGTGTACATCCCCCTCCTCACAGATTATCAATTCGTCCCCACTGGAATCCACCATCTCAGCTCCCTGTGTACTTTGTGGAGGCAATTGCTGCTGGTCAATGTCTCCGCGGAGGAATTGATTATAATTCATTTTAATGAACATCATCTTCTCCACATTTTCTGGATGTAACCTCGTACGCCGATTGCTGACAAGGTGAGCGGCGGCACTAAACACTCTTTCGGAGTACACACTTGTGGGAGGGCAACTTAGGTAGAATAAAGCCAGTTTGTGCAAGGGCCTCCAAATTGCCTCTTTTTCCTGCCAGTATAAGTACGGACTGTGTGACGTGCCTACTTGGATGCGGTCACTCATATAATCCTCCACCATTCTATCAATGTTGAGAGAATCATATGCAGTGACAGTAGACGACATGTCCGTAATCGTTGTCAGGTCCTTCAGTCCGGACCAGATGTCAGCATCAGCAGTCGCTCCAGACTGCCCTGCATCACCGCCAGCGGGTGGGCTCGGAATTCTGAGCCTTTTCCTCGCACCCCCAGTTGCGGGAGAATGTGAAGGAGGAGATGTTGACAGGTCGCGTTCCGCTTGACTTGACAATTTTGTCACCAGCAGGTCTTTCAACCCCAGCTGACTTGTGTCTGCCGGAAAGAGAGATCCAAGGTAGGCTTTAAATCTAGGATCGAGCACGGTGGCCAAAATGTAGTGCTCTGATTTCAACAGATTGACCACCCGTGAATCCTTGTTAAGCGAATTAAGGGCTGCATCCACAAGTCCCACATGCCTAGCGGAATCGCTCCCTTTTAGCTCCTTCTTCAATGCCTCCAGCTTCTTCTGCAAAAGCCTGATGAGGGGAATGACCTGACTCAGGCTGGCAGTGTCTGAACTGACTTCACGTGTGGCAAGTTCAAAGGGCATCAGAACCTTGCACAACGTTGAAATCATTCTCCACTGCACTTGAGACAGGTGCATTCCACCTCCTATATCGTGCTCAATTGTATAGGCTTGAATGGCCTTTTGCTGCTCCTCCAACCTCTGAAGCATATAGAGGGTTGAATTCCACCTCGTTACCACTTCTTGCTTCAGATGATGGCAGGGCAGGTTCAGTAGTTTTTGGTGGTGCTCCAGTCTTCTGTACGTGGTGCCTGTACGCCGAAAGTGTCCCGCAATTTTTCTGGCCACCGACAGCATCTCTTGCACGCCCCTGTCGTTTTTTAAAAAATTCTGCACCACCAAATTCAAGGTATGTGCAAAACATGGGACGTGCTGGAATTTGCCCATATTTAATGCACACACAATATTGCTGGCATTGTCCGATGCCACAAATCCACAGGAGAGTCCAATTGGGGTAAGCCATTCCGCGATGATCTTCCTCAGTTGCCGTAAGAGGTTTTCAGCTGTGTGCGTATTCTGGAAACCGGTGATACAAAGCGTAGCCTGCCTAGGAAAGAGTTGGCGTTTGCGAGATGCTGCTACTGGTGCCGCCGCTGCTGTTCTTGCGGCGGGAGTCCATACATCTACCCAGTGGGCTGTCACAGTCATATAGTCCTGACCCTGCCCTGCTCCACTTGTCCACATGTCCGTGGTTAAGTGGACATTGGGTACAGCTGCATTTTTTAGGACACTGGTGACTCTTTTTCTGAGGTCTGTGTACATTTTCGGTATCGCCTGCCTAGAGAAATGGAACCTAGATGGTATTTGGTACCGGGGACACAGTACCTCCAACAAGTCTCTAGTTGGCTCTGCAGTAATGATGGATACCGGAACCACGTTTCTCACCACCCAGGATGCCAAGGCCTCAGTTATCCGCTTTGCAGTAGGATGACTGCTGTGATATTTCATCTTCCTCGCAAAGGACTGTTGAACAGTCAATTGCTTACTGGAAGTAGTACAAGTGGGCTTACGACTTCCCCTCTGGGATGACCATCGACTCCCAGCGGCAACAACAGCAGCGCCAGCAGCAGTAGGCGTTACACGCAAGGATGCATCGGAGGAATCCCAGGCAGGAGAGGACTCGTCAGAATTGCCAGTGACATGGCCTGCAGGACTATTGGCATTCCTGGGGAAGGAGGAAATTGACACTGAGGGAGTTGGTGGGGTGGTTTGCGTGAGCTTGGTTACAAGAGGAAGGGATTTACTGGTCAGTGGACTGCTTCCGCTGTCACCCAAAGTTTTTGAACTTGTCACTGACTTATTATGAATGCGCTGCAGGTGACGTATAAGGGAGGATGTTCCGAGGTGGTTAACGTCCTTACCCCTACTTATTACAGCTTGACAAAGGGAACACACGGCTTGACACCTGTTGTCCGCATTTCTGGTGAAATACCTCCACACCGAAGAGCTGATTTTTTTGGTATTTTCACCTGGCATGTCAACGGCCATATTCCTCCCACGGACAACAGGTGTCTCCCCGGGTGCCTGACTTAAACAAACCACCTCACCATCAGAATCCTCCTGGTCAATTTCCTCCCCAGCGCCAGCAACACCCATATCCTCCTCATCCTGGTGTACTTCAACACTGACATCTTCAATCTGACTATCAGGAACTGGACTGCGGGTGCTCCTTCCAGCACTTGCAGGGGGCGTGCAAATGGTGGAAGGCGCATGCTCTTCACGTCCAGTGTTGGGAAGGTCAGGCATCGCAACCGACACAATTGGACTCTCCTTGTGGATTTGGGATTTCGAAGAATGCACAGTTCTTTGCTGTGCTGCTTTTGCCAGCTTGAGTCTTTTCATTTTTCTAGCGAGAGGCTGAGTGCTTCCATCCTCATGTGAAGCTGAACCACTAGCCATGAACATAGGCCAGGGCCTCAGCCGTTCCTTGCCACTCCGTGTGGTAAATGGCATATTGGCAAGTTTACGCTTCTCCTCCGACAATTTTATTTTAGGTTTTGGAGTCCTTTTTTTTCTGATATTTGGTGTTTTGGATTTGACATGCTCTGTACTATGACATTGGGCATCGGCCTTGGCAGACGACGTTGCTGGCATTTCATCGTCTCGGCCATGACTAGTGGCAGCAGCTTCAGCACGAGGTGGAAGTGGATCTTGATCTTTCCCTAATTTTGGAACCTCAACATTTTTGTTCTCCATATTTTAATAGGCACAACTAAAAGGCACCTCAGGTAAACAATGGAGATGGATACTAGTATACAATTATGGACTGCCTGCCGACTGCAGACACAGAGGTAGCCACAGCCGTGAACTACCGTACTGTACTGTGTCTGCAGCTAATATAGACTGGTTGATAAAGAGAAGATGTCTATGTAACTATGTATGTATAAAGAAGAATGAAAAAAATCCACGGTTAGGTGGTATACAATTATGGACGGACTGCCTGCCGAGTGCAGACACAGAGGTAGCCACAGCCGTGAACTACCGTACTGTACTGTGTCTGCAGCTAATATAGACTGGTTGATAAAGAGAAGATGTCTATGTAACTATGTATGTATAAAGAAGAATGAAAAAAAACCACGGTTAGGTGGTATACAATTATGGACGGACTGCCTGCCGAGTGCAGACACAGAGGTAGCCACAGCCGTGAACTACCGTACTGTACTGTGTCTGCAGCTAATATAGACTGGTTGATAAAGAGAAGATGTCTATGTAACTATGTATGTATAAAGAAGAATGAAAAAAATCCACGGTTAGGTGGTATTACAATTATGGACGGACTGCCTGCCGAGTGCAGAGACACAGAGGTAGCCACAGCCGTGAACTACCGTACTGTGTCTGCTGCGACTGGATGATAAATGATATAAAAAATATATATATATCACTACTGCAGCCGGACAGGTATATATTATATATTATATAATGACGGACCTGCTGGACACTGTCTGTCAGCAGAATGAGTTTTATTTTTATAGAATAAAAAAAAAAAAAAACACACAAGTGAAGTCACACGACGACGAGTGTTTAACTTTTTCAGGCAATCACAATATAAGTATACTACTAACTATACTGGTGGTCAGTGTGGTCAGGTCACTGGTCAGTCACACTGGCAGTGGCACTCCTGCAGCAAAAGTGTGCACTGTTTAATTTTAATATAATATGTACTCCTGGCTCCTGCTATAACCTATAACTGGCACTGCAGTAGTGCTCCCCAGTCTCCCCCACAATTACAAGCTGTGTGAGCTGAGCAGTCAGACAGATATATAATATATATAGATGATGCAGCACACTGGCCTGAGCCTGAGCAGTGCACACAGATATGGTATGTGACTGACTGAGTCACTGTGTGTATCGCTTTTTTCAGGCAGAGAACGGATATATTAAATAAACTGCACTGTGTGTCTGGTGGTCACTCACTATATAATATATTATGTACTCCTGGCTCCTGCTATAACCTATAACTGGCACTGCAGTAGTGCTCCCCAGTCTCCCCCACAATTATAAGCTGTGTGAGCTGAGCAGTCAGACAGATATATATATAATATTATATATAGATAATAGATGATGCAGCACACTGGCCTGAGCCTGAGCAGTGCACACAGATATGGTATGTGACTGACTGAGTCACTGTGTGTATCGCTTTTTTCAGGCAGAGAACGGATATATTAAATAAACTGCACTGTGTGTCTGGTGGTCACTCACTATATAATATATTATGTACTCCTGGCTCCTGCTATAACCTATAACTGGCACTGCAGTAGTGCTCCCCAGTCTCCCCCACAATTATAAGCTGTGTGAGCTGAGCAGTCAGACAGATATATATAATATTATATATAGATAATAGATGATGCAGCACACTGGCCTGAGCCTGAGCAGTGCACACAGATATGGTATGTGACTGACTGAGTCACTGTGTGTATCGCTTTTTTCAGGCAGAGAACGGATATATTAAATAAACTGCACTGTGTGTCTGGTGGTCACTCACTATATAATATATTATGTACTCCTGGCTCCTGCTATAACCTATAACTGGCACTGCAGTAGTGCTCCCCAGTCTCCCCCACAATTATAAGCTGTGTGAGCTGAGCAGTAAGACAGATATATAATATATATAGATGATAGAGATGAGCGGGTTCGGTTTCTCTGAATCCGAACCCGCCAGAACTTCATGTTTTTTTTCACGGGTCCGAGCTACTCGGATCTTCCCGCCTTGCTCGGTTAACCCGAGCGCGCCCGAACGTCATCATGACGCTATCGGATTCTCGCGAGGCTCGGATTCTATCGCGAGACTCGGATTCTATATAAGGAGCCGCGCGTTGCCGCCATTTTCACACGTGCATTGAGATTGATAGGGAGAGGACGTGGCTGGCGTCCTCTCCATTTAGATTATAAGAGACTGAGAGAGATTTACTGGAGCTGACTAGGAGGAGTACTGTTACTGTAGAAGTGTAGAGACTGAGTGGAGAGAGTTTACTAGTGAGGACAGTGCAGTTTACTTTATAATCCGTTCTCTGCCTGAAAAAAGCGATACACAGCACACAGTGACTCAGTCACATACCATATCTGTGTGCACTGCTCAGGCTCAGGCCAGTGTGATGCATCATCTATTATCTATATATAATATTATATATATCTGTCTGACTGCTCAGCTCACACAGCTTATAATTGTGGGGGAGACTGGGGAGCACTACTGCAGTGCCAGTTATAGGTTATAGCAGGAGCCAGGAGTACATAATATATTATATAGTGAGTGACCACCAGACACACAGTGCAGTTTATTTAATATATCCGTTCTCTGCCTGAAAAAAGCGATACACACAGTGACTCAGTCAGTCACATACCATATCTGTGTGCACTGCTCAGGCTCAGGCCAGTGTGCTGCATCATCTATTATCTATATATAATATTATATATATCTGTCTGACTGCTCAGCTCACACAGCTTATAATTGTGGGGGAGACTGGGGAGCACTACTGCAGTGCCAGTTATAGGTTATAGCAGGAGCCAGGAGTACATAATATATTATATAGTGAGTGACCACCAGACACACAGTGCAGTTTATTTAATATATCCGTTCTCTGCCTGAAAAAAGCGATACACACAGTGACTCAGTCAGTCACATACCATATCTGTGTGCACTGCTCAGGCTCAGGCCAGTGTGCTGCATCATCTATTATCTATATATAATATTATATATATCTGTCTGACTGCTCAGCTCACACAGCTTATAATTGTGGGGGAGACTGGGGAGCACTACTGCAGTGCCAGTTATAGGTTATAGCAGGAGCCAGGAGTACATAATATATTATATAGTGAGTGACCACCAGACACACAGTGCAGTTTATTTAATATATCCGTTCTCTGCCTGAAAAAAGCGATACACACAGTGACTCAGTCAGTCACATACCATATCTGTGTGCACTGCTCAGGCTCAGGCCAGTGTGCTGCATCATCTATTATCTATATATAATATTATATATATCTGTCTGACTGCTCAGCTCACACAGCTTATAATTGTGGGGGAGACTGGGGAGCACTACTGCAGTGCCAGTTATAGGTTATAGCAGGAGCCAGGAGTACATATTATATTAAAATTAAACAGTGCACACTTTTGCTGCAGGAGTGCCACTGCCAGTGTGACTGACCAGTGACCTGACCACACTGACCACCAGTATAGTTAGTAGTATACTTATATTGTGATTGCCTGAAAAAGTTAAACACTCGTCGTCGTGTGACTTCACTTGTGTGTTTTTTTTTTTTTATTCTATAAAAATAAAACTCATTCTGCTGACAGACAGTGTCCAGCAGGTCCGTCATTATATAATATATAATATATACCTGTCCGGCTGCAGTAGTGATATATATATATTTTTTATATCATTTATCATCCAGTCGCAGCAGACACAGTACGGTAGTTCACGGCCGTGGCTACCTCTGTGTCTCTGCACTCGGCAGGCAGTCCGTCCATAATTGTAATACCACCTAACCGTGGATTTTTTTCATTCTTCTTTATACATACATAGTTACATAGACATCTTCTCTTTATCAACTAGTCTATATTAGCTGCAGACACAGTACAGTACGGTAGTTCACGGCTGTGGCTACCTCTGTGTCTGCACTCGGCAGGCAGTCCGTCCATAATTGTATACCACCTAACCGTGGTTTTTTTTCATTCTTCTTTATACATACATAGTTACATAGACATCTTCTCTTTATCAACCAGTCTATATTAGCTGCAGACATAGTACAGTACGGTAGTTCACGGCTGTGGCTACCTCTGTGTCTGCACTCGGCAGGCAGTCCGTCCATAATTGTATACCACCTAACCGTGGATTTTTTTCAGTCTTCTTTATACATACATAGTTACATAGACATCTTCTCTTTATCAACCAGTCTATATTAGCTGCAGACACAGTACAGTACGGTAGTTCACGGCTGTGGCTACCTCTGTGTCTGCAGTCGGCAGGCAGTGCATAATTGTATACTAGTATCCATCTCCATTGTTTACCTGAGGTGCCTTTTAGTTGTGCCTATTAAAATATGGAGAACAAAAATGTTGAGGTTCCAAAATTAGGGAAAGATCAAGATCCACTCCCACCTCGTGCTGAAGCTGCTGCCACTAGTCATGGCCGAGACGATGAAATGCCAGCAACGTCGTCTGCCAAGGCCGATGCCCAATGTCATAGTACAGAGCATGTCAAATCCAAAACACCAAATATCAGAAAAAAAAGGACTCCAAAACCTAAAATAAAATTGTCGGAGGAGAAGCGTAAACTTGCCAATATGCCATTTACCACACGGAGTGGCAAGGAACGGCTGAGGCCCTGGCCTATGTTCATGGCTAGTGGTTCAGCTTCACATGAGGATGGAAGCACTCAGCCTCTCGCTAGAAAAATGAAAAGACTCAAGCTGGCAAAAGCAGCACAGCAAAGAACTGTGCATTCTTCGAAATCCCAAATCCACAAGAGCATGCGCCTTCCACCATTTGCACGCCCCCTGCAAGTGCTGGAAGGAGCACCCGCAGTCCAGTTCCTGATAGTCAGATTGAAGATGTCAGTGTTGAAGTACACCAGGATGAGGAGGATATGGGTGTTGCTGGCGCTGGGGAGGAAATTGACCAGGAGGATTCTGATGGTGAGGTGGTTTGTTTAAGTCAGGCACCCGGGGAGACACCTGTTGTCCGTGGGAGGAATATGGCCGTTGACATGCCAGGTGAAAATACCAAAAAAATCAGCTCTTCGGTGTGGAGGTATTTCACCAGAAATGCGGACAACAGGTGTCAAGCCGTGTGTTCCCTTTGTCAAGCTGTAATAAGTAGGGGTAAGGACGTTAACCACCTCGGAACATCCTCCCTTATACGTCACCTGCAGCGCATTCATAATAAGTCAGTGACAAGTTCAAAAACTTTGGGTGACAGCGGAAGCAGTCCACTGACCAGTAAATCCCTTCCTCTTGTAACCAAGCTCACGCAAACCACCCCACCAACTCCCTCAGTGTCAATTTCCTCCTTCCCCAGGAATGCCAATAGTCCTGCAGGCCATGTCACTGGCAATTCTGACGAGTCCTCTCCTGCCTGGGATTCCTCCGATGCATCCTTGCGTGTAACGCCTACTGCTGCTGGCGCTGCTGTTGTTGCCGCTGGGAGTCGATGGTCATCCCAGAGGGGAAGTCGTAAGCCCACTTGTACTACTTCCAGTAAGCAATTGACTGTTCAACAGTCCTTTGCGAGGAAGATGAAATATCACAGCAGTCATCCTACTGCAAAGCGGATAACTGAGGCCTTGGCATCCTGGGTGGTGAGAAACGTGGTTCCGGTATCCATCATTACTGCAGAGCCAACTAGAGACTTGTTGGAGGTACTGTGTCCCCGGTACCAAATACCATCTAGGTTCCATTTCTCTAGGCAGGCGATACCGAAAATGTACACAGACCTCAGAAAAAGAGTCACCAGTGTCCTAAAAAATGCAGCTGTACCCAATGTCCACTTAACCACGGACATGTGGACAAGTGGAGCAGGGCAGGGTCAGGACTATATGACTGTGACAGCCCACTGGGTAGATGTATGGACTCCCGCCGCAAGAACAGCAGCGGCGGCACCAGTAGCAGCATCTCGCAAACGCCAACTCTTTCCTAGGCAGGCTACGCTTTGTATCACCGGTTTCCAGAATACGCACACAGCTGAAAACCTCTTACGGCAACTGAGGAAGATCATCGCGGAATGGCTTACCCCAATTGGACTCTCCTGTGGATTTGTGGCATCGGACAACGCCAGCAATATTGTGTGTGCATTAAATATGGGCAAATTCCAGCACGTCCCATGTTTTGCACATACCTTGAATTTGGTGGTGCAGAATTTTTTAAAAAACGACAGGGGCGTGCAAGAGATGCTGTCGGTGGCCAGAAAAATTGCGGGACACTTTCGGCGTACAGGCACCACGTACAGAAGACTGGAGCACCACCAAAAACTACTGAACCTGCCCTGCCATCATCTGAAGCAAGAAGTGGTAACGAGGTGGAATTCAACCCTCTATATGCTTCAGAGGTTGGAGGAGCAGCAAAAGGCCATTCAAGCCTATACAATTGAGCACGATATAGGAGGTGGAATGCACCTGTCTCAAGTGCAGTGGAGAATGATTTCAACGTTGTGCAAGGTTCTGATGCCCTTTGAACTTGCCACACGTGAAGTCAGTTCAGACACTGCCAGCCTGAGTCAGGTCATTCCCCTCATCAGGCTTTTGCAGAAGAAGCTGGAGACATTGAAGGAGGAGCTAACACGGAGCGATTCCGCTAGGCATGTGGGACTTGTGGATGCAGCCCTTAATTCGCTTAACAAGGATTCACGGGTGGTCAATCTGTTGAAATCAGAGCACTACATTTTGGCCACCGTGCTCGATCCTAGATTTAAAGCCTACCTTGGATCTCTCTTTCCGGCAGACACAAGTCTGCTGGGGTTGAAAGACCTGCTGGTGACAAAATTGTCAAGTCAAGCGGAACGCGACCTGTCAACATCTCCTCCTTCACATTCTCCCGCAACTGGGGGTGCGAGGAAAAGGCTCAGAATTCCGAGCCCACCCGCTGGCGGTGATGCAGGGCAGTCTGGAGCGACTGCTGATGCTGACATCTGGTCCGGACTGAAGGACCTGACAACGATTACGGACATGTCGTCTACTGTCACTGCATATGATTCTCTCAACATTGATAGAATGGTGGAGGATTATATGAGTGACCGCATCCAAGTAGGCACGTCACACAGTCCATACTTATACTGGCAGGAAAAAGAGGCAATTTGGAGGCCCTTGCACAAACTGGCTTTATTCTACCTAAGTTGCCCTCCCACAAGTGTGTACTCCGAAAGAGTGTTTAGTGCCGCCGCTCACCTTGTCAGCAATCGGCGTACGAGGTTACATCCAGAAAATGTGGAGAAGATGATGTTCATTAAAATGAATTATAATCAATTCCTCCGCGGAGACATTGACCAGCAGCAATTGCCTCCACAAAGTACACAGGGAGCTGAGATGGTGGATTCCAGTGGGGACGAATTGATAATCTGTGAGGAGGGGGATGTACACGGTGATATATCGGAGGGTGAAGATGAGGTGGACATCTTGCCTCTGTAGAGCCAGTTTGTGCAAGGAGAGATTAATTGCTTCTTTTTTGGGGGGGGTCCAAACCAACCCGTCATATCAGTCACAGTCGTGTGGCAGACCCTGTCACTGAAATGATGGGTTGGTTAAAGTGTGCATGTCCTGTTTTGTTTATACAACATAAGGGTGGGTGGGAGGGCCCAAGGACAATTCCATCTTGCACCTCTTTTTTCTTTTCTTTTTCTTTGCATCATGTGCTGATTGGGGAGGGTTTTTTGGAAGGGACATCCTGCGTGACACTGCAGTGCCACTCCTAGATGGGCCCGGTGTTTGTGTCGGCCACTAGGGTCGCTAATCTTACTCACACAGTCAGCTACCTCATTGCGCCTCTTTTTTTCTTTGCGTCATGTGCTGTTTGGGGAGGGTTTTTTGGAAGGGACATCCTGCGTGACACTGCAGTGCCACTCCTAGATGGGCCCGGTGTATGTGTCGGCCACTAGGGTCGCTAATCTTACTCACACAGTCAGCTACCTCATTGCGCCTCTTTTTTTCTTTGCGTCATGTGCTGTTTGGGGAGGGTTTTTTGGAAGGGCCATCCTGCGTGACACTGCAGTGCCACTCCTAGATGGGCCCGGTGTTTGTGTCGGCCACTAGGGTCGCTAATCTTACTCACACAGCTACCTCATTGCGCCTCTTTTTTTCTTTGCGTCATGTGCTGTTTGGGGAGGGTTTTTTGGAAGGGACATCCTGCGTGACACTGCAGTGCCACTCCTAGATGGGCCCGGTGTTTGTGTCGGCCACTAGGGTCGCTTATCTTACTCACACAGCGACCTCGGTGCAAATTTTAGGACTAAAAATAATATTGTGAGGTGTGAGGTATTCAGAATAGACTGAAAATGAGTGTAAATTATGGTTTTTGAGGTTAATAATACTTTGGGATCAAAATGACCCCCAAATTCTATGATTTAAGCTGTTTTTTAGTGTTTTTTTAAAAAAAACACCCGAATCCAAAACACACCCGAATCCGACAAAAAAAATTCGGTGAGGTTTTGCCAAAACGCGTTCGAACCCAAAACACGGCCGCGGAACCGAACCCAAAACCAAAACACAAAACCCGAAAAATTTCAGGCGCTCATCTCTAATAGATGATGCAGCACACTGGCCTGAGCCTTGGCAGTGCACACAGATATGGTATGTGACTGACTGAGTCACTGTGTGTATCGCTTTTTTCAGGCAGAGAACAGATATATTAAATAAACTGCACTGTGTGTCTGGTGGTCACTCACTATATAATATATTATGTACTCCTGGCTCCTGCTATAACCTATAACTGGCACTGCAGTAGTGCTCCCCAGTCTCCCCCACAATTATAAGCTGTGTGAGCTGAGCAGTCAGACAGATATATATAATATTATATATAGATAATAGATGATGCAGCACACTGGCCTGAGCCTGAGCAGTGCACACAGATATGGTATGTGATAGAGATGAGCGCCTGAAATTTTTCGGGTTTTGTGTTTTGGTTTTGGGTTCGGTTCCGCGGCCGTGTTTTGGGTTCGAACGCGTTTTGGCAAAACCTCACCGAATTATTTTTGTCGGATTCGGGTGTGTTTTGGATTCGGGTGTTTTTTTCAAAAAACCCTAAAAAACAGCTTAAATCATAGAATTTGGGGGTAATTTTGATCCCAAAGTATTATTAACCTCAAAAAACATAATTTACACTCATTTTCAGCCTATTCTGAACACATCACACCTCACAATATTATTTTTAGTCCTAAAATTTGCACCGAGGTCGCTGTGTGAGTAAGATAAGCGACCCTAGTGGCCGACACAAACACCGGGCCCATCTAGGAGTGGCACTGCAGTGTCACGCAGGATGTCCCTTCCAAAAAACCCTCCCCAAACAGCACATGACGCAAAGAAAAAAAGAGGCGCAATGAGGTAGCTGTGTGAGTAAGATTAGCGACCCTAGTGGCCGACACAAACACCGGGCCCATCTAGGAGTGGCACTGCAGTGTCACGCAGGATGTCCCTTCCAAAAAACCCTCCCCAAACAGCACATGACGCAAAGAAAAAAAGAGGCGCAATGAGGTAGCTGACTGTGTGAGAAAGATAAGCGACCCTAGTGGCCGACACAAACACCGGGCCCATCTAGGAGTGGCACTGCAGTGTCACGCAGGATGTCCCTTCCAAAAAACCCTCCCCAAACAGCACATGACGCAAAGAAAAAAAGAGGCGCAATGAGGTAGCTGTGTGAGTAAGATTAGCGACCCTAGTGGCCGACACAAACACCGGGCCCATCTAGGAGTGGCACTGCAGTGTCACGCAGGATGTCCCTTCCAAAAAACCCTCCCCAATCAGCACATGATGCAAAGAAAAAGAAAAGAAAAAAGAGGTGCAAGATGGAATTATCCTTGGGCCCTCCCACCCACCCTTATGTTGTATAAACAAAACAGGACATGCACACTTTAACCAACCCATCATTTCAGTGACAGGGTCTGCCACACGACTGTGACTGATATGACGGGTTGGTTTGGACCCCCCCCAAAAAAGAAGCAATTAATCTCTCCTTGCACAAACTGGCTCTACAGAGGCAAGATGTCCACCTCATCTTCACCCTCCGATATATCACCGTGTACATCCCCCTCCTCACAGATTATCAATTCGTCCCCACTGGAATCCACCATCTCAGCTCCCTGTGTACTTTGTGGAGGCAATTGCTGCTGGTCAATGTCTCCGCGGAGGAATTGATTATAATTCATTTTAATGAACATCATCTTCTCCACATTTTCTGGATGTAACCTCGTACGCCGATTGCTGACAAGGTGAGCGGCGGCACTAAACACTCTTTCGGAGTACACACTTGTGGGAGGGCAACTTAGGTAGAATAAAGCCAGTTTGTGCAAGGGCCTCCAAATTGCCTCTTTTTCCTGCCAGTATAAGTACGGACTGTGTGACGTGCCTACTTGGATGCGGTCACTCATATAATCCTCCACCATTCTATCAATGTTGAGAGAATCATATGCAGTGACAGTAGACGACATGTCCGTAATCGTTGTCAGGTCCTTCAGTCCGGACCAGATGTCAGCATCAGCAGTCGCTCCAGACTGCCCTGCATCACCGCCAGCGGGTGGGCTCGGAATTCTGAGCCTTTTCCTCGCACCCCCAGTTGCGGGAGAATGTGAAGGAGGAGATGTTGACAGGTCGCGTTCCGCTTGACTTGACAATTTTGTCACCAGCAGGTCTTTCAACCCCAGCAGACCTGTGTCTGCCGGAAAGAGAGATCCAAGGTAGGCTTTAAATCTAGGATCGAGCACGGTGGCCAAAATGTAGTGCTCTGATTTCAACAGATTGACCACCCGTGAATCCTTGTTAAGCGAATTAAGGGCTGCATCCACAAGTCCCACATGCCTAGCGGAATCGCTCCGTGTTAGCTCCTTCTTCAATGCCTCCAGCTTCTTCTGCAAAAGCCTGATGAGGGGAATGACCTGACTCAGGCTGGCAGTGTCTGAACTGACTTCACGTGTGGCAAGTTCAAAGGGCATCAGAACCTTGCACAACGTTGAAATCATTCTCCACTGCACTTGAGACAGGTGCATTCCACCTCCTATATCGTGCTCAATTGTATAGGCTTGAATGGCCTTTTGCTGCTCCTCCAACCTCTGAAGCATATAGAGGGTTGAATTCCACCTCGTTACCACTTCTTGCTTCAGATGATGGCAGGGCAGGTTCAGTAGTTTTTGGTGGTGCTCCAGTTTTCTGTACGTGGTGCCTGTACGCCGAAAGTGTCCCGCAATTCTTCTGGCCACCGACAGCATCTCTTGCACGCCCCTGTCGTTTTTTAAAAAATTCTGCACCACCAAATTCAAGGTATGTGCAAAACATGGGACGTGCTGGAATTGGCCCAGATTTAATGCACACACAATATTGCTGGCGTTGTCCGATGCCACAAATCCACAGGAGAGTCCAATTGGGGTAAGCCATTCCGCGATGATCTTCCTCAGTTGCCGTAAGAGGTTTTCAGCTGTGTGCGTATTCTGGAAAGCGGTGATACAAAGCGTAGCCTGCCTAGGAAAGAGTTGGCGTTTGCGAGATGCTGCTACTGGTGCCGCCGCTGCTGTTCTTGCGGCGGGAGTCCATACATCTACCCAGTGGGCTGTCACAGTCATATAGTCCTGACCCTGCCCTGCTCCACTTGTCCACATGTCCGTGGTTAAGTGGACATTGGGTACAGCTGCATTTTTTAGGACACTGGTGACTCTTTTTCTGAGGTCTGTGTACATTTTCGGTATCGCCTGCCTAGAGAAATGGAACCTAGATGGTATTTGGTACCGGGGACACAGTACCTCCAACAAGTCTCTAGTTGGCTCTGCAGTAATGATGGATACCGGAACCACGTTTCTCACCACCCAGGATGCCAAGGCCTCAGTTATCCGCTTTGCAGTAGGATGACTGCTGTGATATTTCATCTTCCTCGCAAAGGACTGTTGAACAGTCAATTGCTTACTGGAAGTAGTACAAGTGGGCTTACGACTTCCCCTCTGGGATGACCATCGACTCCCAGCGGCAACAACAGCAGCGCCAGCAGCAGTAGGCGTTACACGCAAGGATGCATCGGAGGAATCCCAGGCAGGAGAGGACTCGTCAGACTTGCCAGTGACATGGCCTGCAGGACTATTGGCATTCCTGGGGAAGGAGGAAATTGACACTGAGGGAGTTGGTGGGGTGGTTTGCGTGAGCTTGGTTACAAGAGGAAGGGATTTACTGGTCAGTGGACTGCTTCCGCTGTCACCCAAAGTTTTTGAACTTGTCACTGACTTATTATGAATGCGCTGCAGGTGACGTATAAGGGAGGATGTTCCGAGGTGGTTAACGTCCTTACCCCTACTTATTACAGCTTGACAAAGGGAACACACGGCTTGACACCTGTTGTCCGCATTTCTGGTGAAATACCTCCACACCGAAGAGCTGATTTTTTTGGTATTTTCACCTGGCATGTCAACGGCCATATTCCTCCCACGGACAACAGGTGTCTCCCCGGGTGCCTGACTTAAACAAACCACCTCACCATCAGAATCCTCCTGGTCAATTTCCTCCCCAGCGCCAGCAACACCCATATCCTCCTCATCCTGGTGTACTTCAACACTGACATCTTCAATCTGACTATCAGGAACTGGACTGCGCGTGCTCCTTCCAGCACTTGCAGGGGGCGTGCAAATGGTGGAAGGCGCATGCTCTTCACCTCCAGTGTTGGGAAGGTCAGGCATCGCAACCGACACAATTGGACTCTCCTTGTGGATTTGGGATTTCGAAGAACGCACAGTTCTTTGCGGTGCTTTTGCCAGCTTGAGTCTTTTCAGTTTTCTAGCGAGAGGCTGAGTGCTTCCATCCTCATGTGAAGCTGAACCACTAGCCATGAACATAGGCCAGGGCCTCAGCCGTTCCTTGCCACTCCGTGTGGTAAATGGCATATTGGCAAGTTTACGCTTCTCCTCCGACAATTTTATTTTAGGTTTTGGAGTCCTTTTTTTTCTGATATTTGGTGTTTTGGATTTGACATGCTCTGTACTATGACATTGGGCATCGGCCTTGGCAGACGACGTTGCTGGCATTTCATCGTCTCGGCCATGACTAGTGGCAGCAGCTTCAGCACGAGGTGGAAGTGGATCTTGATCTTTCCCTAATTTTGGAACCTCAACTTTTTTGTTCTCCATATTTTATAGGCAGAACTAAAAGGCACCTCAGGTAAACAATGGAGATGGATGGATTGGATACTAGTATTGGATACCTGCCGACTGCCGACACAGAGGTAGCCACAGCCGTGAACTACCGCACTGTACACTGGTTGATAAAGAGATAGTAGTATACTCGTAACAACTAGTATGACACTATGACGACGGTATAAAGAATGAAAAAAAAACCACGGTTAGGTGGTATATATTATAATAATAATACAATTATGGATGGACGGACTGCCTGCCGACTGCCGACACAGAGGTAGCCACAGCCGTGAACTACCGCACTGTACACTGGTTGATAAAGAGATAGTAGTATACTCGTAACAACTAGTATGACACTATGACGACGGTATAAAGAATGAAAAAAAAACCACGGTTAGGTGGTATATATTATAATAATAATACAATTATGGATGGACGGACTGCCTGCCGACTGCCGACACAGAGGTAGCCACAGCCGTGAACTACCGCACTGTACACTGGTTGATAAAGAGATAGTAGTATACTCGTAACAACTAGTATGACACTATGACGACGGTATAAAGAATGGAAAAAAAACCACGGTTAGGTGGTATATATTATAATAATAATACAATTATGGATGGACGGACTGCCTGCCGACTGCCGACACAGAGGTAGCCACAGCCGTGAACTACCGCACTGTACACTGGTTGATAAAGAGATAGTAGTATACTCGTAACAACTAGTATGACACTATGACGACGGTATAAAGAATGAAAAAAAAACCACGGTTAGGTGGTATATATTATAATAATAATACAATTATGGATGGACGGACTGCCTGCCGACTGCCGACACAGAGGTAGCCACAGCCGTGAACTACCGCACTGTACACTGGTTGATAAAGAGATAGTAGTATACTCGTAACAACTAGTATGACACTATGACGACGGTATAAAGAATGAAAAAAAAACCACGGTTAGGTGGTATATATTATAATAATAATACAATTATGGATGGACGGACTGCCTGCCGACTGCCGACACAGAGGTAGCCACAGCCGTGAACTACCGCACTGTACACTGGTTGATAAAGAGATAGTAGTATACTCGTAACAACTAGTATGACACTATGACGACGGTATAAAGAATGAAAAAAAAACCACGGTTAGGTGGTATATATTATAATAATAATACAATTATGGATGGACGGACTGCCTGCCGACTGCCGACACAGAGGTAGCCACAGCCGTGAACTACCGCACTGTACTCTGGTTGATAAAGAGATAGTAGTATACTCGTAACAACTAGTATGACACTATGACGACGGTATAAAGAATGAAAAAAAAACCACGGTTAGGTGGTATATATTATAATAATAATACAATTATGGATGGACGGACTGCCTGCCGACTGCCGACACAGAGGTAGCCACAGCCGTGAACTACCGCACTGTACACTGGTTGATAAAGAGATAGTAGTATACTCGTAACAACTAGTATGACACTATGACGACGGTATAAAGAATGAAAAAAAAACCACGGTTAGGTGGTATATATTATAATAATAATACAATTATGGATGGACGGACTGCCTGCCGACTGCCGACACAGAGGTAGCCACAGCCGTGAACTACCGCACTGTACACTGGTTGATAAAGAGATAGTAGTATACTCGTAACAACTAGTATGACACTATGACGACGGTATAAAGAAAGAAAAAAAAATACCACGGTTAGGTGGTATATATTGTAATACAATTATGGATGGACGGACTGCCTGCCGAGTTCCGACTGCCGACACAGAGGTAGCCACAGCCGTGAACTACCGCACTGTACTGTGTCTGCTGCTAATATAGACTGGTTGATAAAGAGATAGTATACAATACATACAACAATATACTACTATACTGGTGGTCAGGCACTGGTCACCACTAGTCACACTGGCAGTGGCACTCCTGCAGCAAAAGTGTGCACTGTTTAATTTTAAATTAATATAATATTATGTACTCCTGGGGGCTCCTGCTATAACAACCTGCAGTGCTCCCCAGTCTCCCCCACAATTATTATAAGCTTTGCCTTTTATACATTGATGTGCAGCACACTGGGCTGAGCTGAGTGCACACAGACTGAGTCACACTGTGTGACTGGCTGCTGCTGTGTATCGTTTTTTTTCAGGCAGAGAACGGATATAGCAGAGAACGGATATATTAAAATAAATAAAAGTTAACTAACAACAACTGCACTGGTCACTGTGGTAAACTCTGTCTGACTCTGCACAATCTCTCTCTCTCTTCTAATCTAATTTCTAATGGAGAGGACGCCAGCCACGTCCTCTCCCTATCAATCTCAATGCACGTGTGAAAATGGCGGCGACGCGCGGCTCCTTATATAGAATCCGAGTCTCGCGAGAATCCGACAGCGTCATGATGACGTTCGGGCGCGCTCGGGTTAACCGAGCAAGGCGGGAGGATCCGAGTCTGCTCGGACCCGTGAAAAAAACATGAAGTTCGTGCGGGTTCGGTTTCAGAGAAACCGAACCCGCTCATCTCTAGTATGTGACTGACTGAGTCACTGTGTGTATCGCTTTTTTCAGGCAGAGAACGGATATATTAAATAAACTGCACTGTGTGTCTGGTGGTCACTCACTATATAATATATTATGTACTCCTGGCTCCTGCTATAACCTATAACTGGCACTGCAGTAGTGCTCCCCAGTCTCCCCCACAATTATAAGCTGTGTGAGCTGAGCAGTCAGACAGATATATATAATATTATATATAGATAATAGATGATGCAGCACACTGGCCTGAGCCTGAGCAGTGCACACAGATATGGTATGTGACTGAGTCACTGTGTGCTGTGTATCGCTTTTTTCAGGCAGAGAACGGATTATAAAGTAAACTGCACTGTCCTCACTAGTAAACTCTCTCCACTCAGTCTCTACACTTCTACAGTAACAGTACTCCTCCTAGTCAGCTCCAGTAAATCTCTCTCAGTCTCTTATAATCTAAATGGAGAGGATGCCAGCCACGTCCTCTCCCTATCAATCTCAATGCACGTGTGAAAATGGCGGCGACGCGCGGCTCCTTATATAGAATCCGAGTCTCGCGATAGAATCCGAGCCTCGCGAGAATCCGACAGCGTCATGATGACGTTCGGGCGCGCTCGGGTTAACCGAGCAAGGCGGGAAGATCCGAGTCGCTCGGACCCGTGAAAAAAAACATGAAGTTCTGGCGGGTTCGGATTCAGAGAAACCGAACCCGCTCATCTCTAATGAATACACCATCGTTCAAACACGGCTGTTTAAGTATACAACATGGTAATTTACCAACCCTTTGTATTTGTAATCTCCACCGTGAAAGGGCAATTGCAACCATGAAAAAATGTGATTCATTAAAAAAAATGAAAATAAAATAGACCTGCTTTTGTAAAGCATGTATACATGTGTTTCAACTTAACCAATAATCACACCTTTATTTTTGGCCCTTTAAAATAGGCCTAAGAACATTATTGCCATCCAGTCATGTATGATTCAGTATGGCAAACATGTTTTATATCGGATTTAACATTTCCTAGACATTTGCAGTAGTTTAAGGCCACGTGATTGGGTGGGCAAACCACACAGTACCAATACAAGGCATTAACTCACACCTCTATTTTTTTTATGTACGAATAACCAGCGTAATGTTTGTTGATCAAAACATTACTAAACAAAATGTATTTACAGAATGTGGAAACATGTGCATTGTAATAGTTTTCAAAGCTGCTGTACTGAAGTCTCAACCAAAGTGCAAATGTTATTATTGTTGTAATGTCTTAATGTGAGTAATGAATGATGTCATTGTACTAATGTTCAAACATTACAACAAAACAATGACATAGCCTTTTCGACCAAAACACACACAACATATTTAAGTTATACTAAATTGTGTTGTAGCTGAAAACAATATGGCTATTGATGTTGTATTCTAGTAAGTAATAATGACTGCATAATATCACATAACACACCAATAATTGTCAAGTATTGTTTGGAATTACTAGGGAGGGGCCTTAGACTGCACACCTATAGCTGCCAGTAATGTGAGGTGCTACCTACTGAGACTTGTAGTTCTACAGAGAAAAAAGGGGGGTGTTGTAGGTGCACTGACTCTAGCATTACTGATATCATACAGCTTAGCATATAATAAATAGTGGAGTTTAGTTATGAATTGATCAATGCATGAAGCTGCAGCCCCGCGGCAAGGGACTCCACTCTGCTGCAGTACCTAACACTATAGGGGTTCAAACCTAGGGCACGGGACCCCCCAAAAAACCACAGCCAAGCAACCCCAGGGCATCGCAGGGAATAATTATGTGTAGTGAAAGGGATTAAGGGATAGGTGAGAAAAAAAGGGGGTGTTATGGGGTGAATTAATATAAGTGAAAAAAATGTGTAACATGTATAATAAACAAACGGTGAAAGTGCCAAATTAAATGTAATGCTGCGATGCCCTGTTGTCGCCCAGCCACGGCAGTCCAGGAGGCCCCGTACCCCAGGAGCCACCCCATTTCTGACCTATTGTTCTGAATACTTGGACTTACCTAGAATTGTGCCATATTCACAAGTGCAGTCATGCTAGGTACCCTAGTTAAAATAAATGAGGGTCAGGTGCGGGTGGGTGCAAGTCTAAGAATGAAGGTGTCTCACTCCTTCAGGTGTGTCTATACAAAACACTTTTAGTTTGCTAGGGAGGGGCCTTAGACTGCACACCTATAGCTGCCAGTAATGTGAGGTGCTACCTACTGAGACTTGTAGTTCTACAGAAGAAAAAAGGGGGGTGTTGTAGGTGCACTGTCTCTAGCATTACTGATATCATACAGCTTAGCATATAATAAATAGTGGAGTTTAGTTATGAATTGATCAATGCATGAAGCTGCAGCCCCGCGGCAAGGGACTCCACTCTGCTGCAGTACCTAACACTATAGGGGTTCAAACCTAGGGCACGGGACCCCCCAAAAAACCACAGTTTGGAATTACGCCTGTAAAGAAGGAGGATGATGACCATTGTCTAAATTGTAACATAGCCAATAATTAAAAATCTTTTTTCTATTTGAGGCTTAAATAAATGAGGTTAGTCATGAGGGTACAATAAATTTATTAAATTGGTGTAAGAATTGTTTTAATGTTGCTGTGACACTTACAGTGTTTCAGACTTCAAACATTTAACCAAATTTGTTTAGAAAATTTGAAAACAAAATATATTTATGTGTTGTTCATACAACGCAAATGACAGTGTATTTCGGGCCATAACAGCTAGCATCAGCAGATGTGTACCTTATGTTTTTTGGGTTGCTTTGAAGGCTGCAGAGGCGTGGCCAGCCACGTTTGAGCGTGTTCTGCTGGATCTCCTTACTGGGGAGGTAACTGGGGTCATGCTTGGTGTTGTAGTGCCAGAGCTGGTGCTTGCTTGTTGCGGTTGGAGCATTCTAATGTTGTTGCTCAGGTTTGTCAGAGTTGCGTTAAGTTGGTTTGTTGCAGCAGTGTTGTTTTCGATGATTTGGCTTAGGCTTTCGTTAAGCATTTGGTTATTTTGTAGAATGTTTATGAAGGTTTGTTGCTGCCGGTGTTGCTCATCCATGATTCATTGGAAACTATTAATCATTTGGATGTTGTCAGCACGCATTTGCTCCATAGTAGTAGCCATTCGACAGACTTCCATATTTAGTCGGCTGCTATTCCGACTTAATCTTGGTAGGTGATGTGGCAGACTTGCCAGAACTTGGCTTTGTCTGTGCAAACACTCCAGATTCTGTCCCTGCTGGGTTGCCCAAGTGTCCCAAAATGCCTGTTTCTGTGTTTGAGCCTGTAGTGCTGTTGGGCTCATTTGTGGTGCTGGTGAACTTGGTGGTGGAGGCGTACTGACAGGTGGCATAGTAGGTTGGGTTGGGTCTATTGGCTGGAGTAGTAATGTAAACATTTCCTCCATTTTGGAGTCCTGCTGGGTATCCTGAGGCATGATGTCAGCATCTGTATGTGGTGTAATGGGACAAGATTTTATTTAAGCAACACATTTATTTGCTGTTATGTTTCTGTACAGTTTTGTGTTGAACATGCATGATTTCTCGCTTTTCAAATGTATGTTTTTACGTTTGCAACAAGACTCAACTGGCATTAAGGGCAGGCCAATGTGCAGGTTATTTTAAATTATAAGTATTTTTTGGCCAAACACAAAACAAACAGGAAGACAAACACACAACTTACTATACAATCACATATTTTTGCATTTATAGCACAAACACCGATTGTCCTTGGTTGGTATACATATATGAATGGACAAACAGATCTACACAGTACATGTAAAGATGTCAACACTCACCATTGGCAAAGGAGGCTAATCTGGGTAAGCTTTCAGTTATGTTGCTGTTGCTTACTTTTATAAACACAAGACTACTGTATGTCTCAAGGCTTACACACACACACACACATATATATATATATATATATATATATATAAATATATATATATATATATATATATATATCTTTATAGAGAGGAGGTGTAAACCCCTAACATTGATAGCCATGTGGTTGCTGTTGTTGAGCCGTACCAGGAATATTGGGGGTCATTCCGAGTTGTTCGCTCGCAAGCTGCTTTTAGCAGCTTTGCACACGCTTAGCCGCCGCCTACTGGGAGTGAATCTTAGCATATTAAAATTGCGAACGAAAGATTAGCAGAATTGCGAATAGACACTTCTTAGCAGTTTCTGAGTAGCTCCAGACTTACTCGGCATCTGCGATCAGTTCAGTGCTTGTCGTTCCTGGTTTTACGTCACAAACACACCCAGCGTTCGCCCAGACACTCCTCCGTTTCTCCAGCCACTCCCGCGTTTTTCCCAGAAACGGTAGCGTTTTTTCACACACTCCCATAAAACAGCCTGTTTCCGCCCAGAAACACCCACTTCCTGTCAATCATATTACGATCACCAGAACGAAGAAAAAACCTTGTAATGCCGTGAGTAAAATTCCTAACTACATAGCAAATTTACTTGGCGCAGTCGCACTGCGGACATTGCGCATGCACATTAGCGACTTTTCGCTCCGTTGCGACAAAAAAATAACGAGCGAACAACTCGGAATGACCCCCATTGTGTGTTATTTTTTGTTGCAAATTTTGATGATATAATGTAAAACTCATCAGACAGCTGCGGGGATTGTGGGTCCTGTGATGGCTGACTCTCCAAAATGTCTACTGGGGGCTGTGATGCCACCTTTGAGATGTGGCGGAGATAAGGATTGTGGGTTGGGGACCGCAGGATGGTGACTCTTGAGAGGCCTGTGTTGACGAGTGTCCGAGCCCTGGGGAGGCCGCCTTTGCAACATGTGTCGCAATGTGGATGTTCCTATTAGAGATGAGCGGGTTCGGTTCCTCGGAATCCGAACCCCCCCGAACTTCAGCCTTTTTACACGGGTCCGAGGCAGACTATGATCTTCCCGCCTTGCTCGGTTAACCCGAGCGCGCCCGAACGTCATCATCCCGCTGTCGGACTCTCACGAGGCTCGTATTCTATCGCGAGACTCGGATTCTATATAAGGAGCCGCGCGTCGCCGCCATTTTCACACGTGCACTGAGATTGATAGGGAGAGGACGTGGCTGGCGTCTTCTCCGTTAGAATAGATAGAGACACTTGAGTTGATTTACTA
This sequence comes from Pseudophryne corroboree, assembly GCF_028390025.1. Classification (NCBI taxonomy): domain Eukaryota; kingdom Metazoa; phylum Chordata; class Amphibia; order Anura; family Myobatrachidae; genus Pseudophryne; species Pseudophryne corroboree. The sequence goes on from NC_086448.1 coordinate 485,941,635, forward strand.
CTAACTTAGTAATTTTGGGGAGCATTAGGAGTACTCAGAGTGCAGAGTTTTGCTGATAGTTACTAGTGACCACCACCAGTTTTATTTATTATTTAATGTAATCCGTTCTCTGCCTGAAAAAAAAACGATACACAGTCACATACCATATCTGTGCTCAGCCTCAGTGTGCTGCATGATAATATCATCTATGTATATCTGACTGTGCTGATTGCTCACTGCTCACACAGCTGAATTGTGGGGGAGACTGGGGTGCAGTTATAGCAGGAGTACAGTGCACACTTTTGCTGCCAGTGTGACTGACCAGTGACCACCAGTATATTGTCTGCCTGAAAAAGTTAAACACTCCTGTGGTGTTTTTTTTTTTTATTCTATAAACGCATTCTGCTGACAGTGTCCAGCAGGTCCATCATTCATTATATTATATAAATATTTACCTGCAGTAGTGTTATATTTTTTTTGTTCATCTCTATCATCTTTATCATCTCTATATTAGCAGACGCAGTACGGTAGTCCACGACTGTGGCTACCTCTGTGTCGTCAGTGCTCGTCCATAATTGTATACCTACCTGTGGTGGGGTTTATTTTTCTATCTTCTTCATACTAGTAGTTTAGGAGTCTGCTGACAGCGTCCAGCAGGTCCGTCATTATATTATATATACCTGCAGTAGTGATATATATATATTTTTTATATCATTATCATCTCTATACTAGCAGATGCAGTACGGTAGTCCACGGCTGTTGCTACCTCTGTGTCGTCAGTGCTCGTCCATAATTGTATACCTACCTGTGGTGGGGTTTTTTTTTCTATCTTCTTCATACTAGTAGTTTAGGAGTCTGCTGACAGTGTCCAGCAGGTCCGTCATTATATTATATATACCTGCAGTAGTGATATATATATATTTTTTATATCATTATCATCTCTATACTAGCAGATGCAGTACGGTAGTCCACGGCTGTAGCTACCTCTGTGTCGTCAGTGCTCGTCCATAATTGTATACCTACCTGTGGTGGGGTTTTTTTTTCTATCTTCTTCATACTAGTAGTTTAGGAGTCTGCTGACAGTGTCCAGCAGGTCCGTCATTATATTATATATACCTGCAGTAGTGATATATATATATATATATTTTTTATATCATTATCATCTCTGTACTAGCAGACGCAGTACGGTAGTCCACGGCTGTAGCTACCTCTGTGTCGTCAGTGCTCGTCCATAATTGTATACCTACCTGTGGTGGGGTTTTTTTTTCTATCTTCTTCATACTAGTAGTTTAGGAGTCTGCTGACAGTGTCCAGCAGGTCCGTCATTATATTATATATACCTGCAGTAGTGATATATATATATTTTTTATATCATTATCATCTCTATACTAGCAGACGCAGTACGGTAGTCCACGGCTGTAGCTACCTCTGTGTCGTCAGTGCTCGTCCATAATTGTATACCTACCTGTGGTGGGTTTTTTTTTTCTATCTTCTTCATACTAGTAGTTTAGGAGTCTGCTAACAGTGTCCAGCAGGTCCGTCATTATATTATATATACCTGCAGTAGTGATATATATATATTTTTTATATCATTATCATCTCTATACTAGCAGACGCAGTACGGTAGTCCACGGCTGTAGCTACCTCTGTGTCGTCAGTGCTCGTCCATAATTGTATACCTACCTGTGGTGGGTTTTTTTTTTCTATCTTCTTCATACTAGTAGTTTAGGAGTCTGCTGACAGTGTCCAGCAGGTCCGTCATTATATTATATATACCTGCAGTAGTGATATATATATATTTTTTTTTTTATCATTATCATCTCTATACTAGAAAAAGGGGGGAACCTGGATTGCACATCCTATTACTAAAGATATCAAGAGGTGCTATCATGCTGAGGCTTCTAATACTATGCTGGGGGAAGAGAGATGCAGATGCACACTCTTAGCACTAAGAACACTGATAATAAAAATAATTTAAATAAACCCTCACAATTAACATGGAGTATAATTGAAGTTCTTAGCACACATTTGCGCAAATATGCGGGCCCATGTACCGCGGCCAGGTGACTTCATCACATGGGTCCCTAACATCCCTAATACTATCACATTCTATAAATTTATACAGGACTTACCTCTAAATAGGGCCTTATCAATGTGTGATCTGAAATGCAGGAACCCAGCTAATTAAAACACCTGAGGGTGAATGGGAGGAGTGCCAATCCAGAGGAAGGAAGCCTTGCCTTCCAGTGTACAATATATACACAAATATAGTGGAAAAAGGGGGGAACCTGGATTGCACATCCTATTACTAAAGATATCAAGAGGTGCTATCATGCTGAGGCTTCTAATACTATGCTGGGGGAAGAGAGATGCAGATGCACACTCTTAGCACTAAGAACACTGATAATAAAAATAATTTAAATAAACCCTCACAATTAACATGGAGTATAATTGAAGTTCTTAGCACACATTTGCACAAATATGCGGGCCCATGTACCGCGGCCAGGTGACTTCATCACATGGGTCCCTAACATCCCTAATACTATCACATTCTATAAATTTATACAGGACTTACCTCTAAATAGGGCCTTATCAATGTGTGATCTGAAATGCAGGAACCCAGCTAATTAAAACACCTGAGGGTGAATGGGAGGAGTGCCAATCCAGAGGAAGGAAGCCTTGCCTTCCAGTGTACAATATATACACAAATATAGTGGAAAAAGGGGGGAACCTGGATTGCACATCCTATTACTAAAGATATCAAGAGGTGCTATCATGCTGAGGCTTCTAATACTATGCTGGGGGAAGAGAGATGCAGATGCACACTCTTAGCACTAAGAACACTGATAATAAAAATAATTTAAATAAACCCTCACAATTAACATGGAGTATAATTGAAGTTCTTAGCACACATTTGCGCAAATATGCGGGCCCATGTACCGCGGCCAGGTGACTTCATCACATGGGTCCCTAACATCCCTAATACTATCACATTCTATAAATTTATACAGGACTTACCTCTAAATAGGGCCTTATCAATGTGTGATCTGAAATGCAGGAACCCAGCTAATTAAAACACCTGAGGGTGAATGGGAGGAGTGCCAATCCAGAGGAAGGAAGCCTTGCCTTCCAGTGTACAATATATACACAAATATAGTGGAAAAAGGGGGGAACCTGGATTGCACATCCTATTACTAAAGATATCAAGAGGTGCTATCATGCTGAGGCTTCTAATACTATGCTGGGGGAAGAGAGATGCAGATGCACACTCTTAGCACTAAGAACACTGATAATAAAAATAATTTAAATAAACCCTCACAATTAACATGGAGTATAATTGAAGTTCTTAGCACACATTTGCGCAAATATGCGGGCCCATGTACCGCGGCCAGGTGACTTCATCACATGGGTCCCTAACATCCCTAATACTATCACATTCTATAAATTTATACAGGACTTACCTCTAAATAGGGCCTTATCAATGTGTGATCTGAAATGCAGGAACCCAGCTAATTAAAACACCTGAGGGTGAATGGGAGGAGTGCCAATCCAGAGGAAGGAAGCCTTGCCTTCCAGTGTACAATATATACACAAATATAGTGGAAAAAGGGGGGAACCTGGATTGCACATCCTATTACTAAAGATATCAAGAGGTGCTATCATGCTGAGGCTTCTAATACTATGCTGGGGGAAGAGAGATGCAGATGCACACTCTTAGCACTAAGAACACTGATAATAAAAATAATTTAAATAAACCCTCACAATTAACATGGAGTATAATTGAAGTTCTTAGCACACATTTGCGCAAATATGCGGGCCCATGTACCGCGGCCAGGTGACTTCATCACATGGGTCCCTAACATCCCTAATACTATCACATTCTATAAATTTATACAGGACTTACCTCTAAATAGGGCCTTATCAATGTGTGATCTGAAATGCAGGAACCCAGCTAATTAAAACACCTGAGGGTGAATGGGAGGAGTGCCAATCCAGAGGAAGGAAGCCTTGCCTTCCAGTGTACAATATATACACAAATATAGTGGAAAAAGGGGGGAACCTGGATTGCACATCCTATTACTAAAGATATCAAGAGGTGCTATCATGCTGAGGCTTCTAATACTATGCTGGGGGAAGAGAGATGCAGATGCACACTCTTAGCACTAAGAACACTGATAATAAAAATAATTTAAATAAACCCTCACAATTAACATGGAGTATAATTGAAGTTCTTAGCACACATTTGCGCAAATATGCGGGCCCATGTACCGCGGCCAGGTGACTTCATCACATGGGTCCCTAACATCCCTAATACTATCACATTCTATAAATTTATACAGGACTTACCTCTAAATAGGGCCTTATCAATGTGTGATCTGAAATGCAGGAACCCAGCTAATTAAAACACCTGAGGGTGAATGGGAGGAGTGCCAATCCAGAGGAAGGAAGCCTTGCCTTCCAGTGTACAATATATACACAAATATAGTGGAAAAAGGGGGGAACCTGGATTGCACATCCTATTACTAAAGATATCAAGAGGTGCTATCATGCTGAGGCTTCTAATACTATGCTGGGGGAAGAGAGATGCAGATGCACACTCTTAGCACTAAGAACACTGATAATAAAAATAATTTAAATAAACCCTCACAATTAACATGGAGTATAATTGAAGTTCTTAGCACACATTTGCGCAAATATGCGGGCCCATGTACCGCGGCCAGGTGACTTCATCACATGGGTCCCTAACATCCCTAATACTATCACATTCTATAAATTTATACAGGACTTACCTCTAAATAGGGCCTTATCAATGTGTGATCTGAAATGCAGGAACCCAGCTAATTAAAACACCTGAGGGTGAATGGGAGGAGTGCCAATCCAGAGGAAGGAAGCCTTGCCTTCCAGTGTACAATATATACACAAATATAGTGGAAAAAGGGGGGAACCTGGATTGCACATCCTATTACTAAAGATATCAAGAGGTGCTATCATGCTGAGGCTTCTAATACTATGCTGGGGGAAGAGAGATGCAGATGCACACTCTTAGCACTAAGAACACTGATAATAAAAATAATTTAAATAAACCCTCACAATTAACATGGAGTATAATTGAAGTTCTTAGCACACATTTGCGCAAATATGCGGGCCCATGTACCGCGGCCAGGTGACTTCATCACATGGGTCCCTAACATCCCTAATACTATCACATTCTATAAATTTATACAGGACTTACCTCTAAATAGAGCCTTATCAATGTGTGATCTGAAATGCAGGAACCCAGCTAATTAAAACACCTGAGGGTGAATGGGAGGAGTGCCAATCCAGAGGAAGGAAGCCTTGCCTTCCAGTGTACAATATATACACAAATATAGTGGAAAAAGGGGGGAACCTGGATTGCACATCCTATTACTAAAGATATCAAGAGGTGCTATCATGCTGAGGCTTCTAATACTATGCTGGGGGAAGAGAGATGCAGATGCACACTCTTAGCACTAAGAACACTGATAATAAAAATAATTTAAATAAACCCTCACAATTAACATGGAGTATAATTGAAGTTCTTAGCACACATTTGCGCAAATATGCGGGCCCATGTACCGCGGCCAGGTGACTTCATCACATGGGTCCCTAACATCCCTAATACTATCACATTCTATAAATTTATACAGGACTTACCTCTAAATAGGGCCTTATCAATGTGTGATCTGAAATGCAGGAACCCAGCTAATTAAAACACCTGAGGGTGAATGGGAGGAGTGCCAATCCAGAGGAAGGAAGCCTTGCCTTCCAGTGTACAATATATACACAAATATAGTGGAAAAAGGGGGGAACCTGGATTGCACATCCTATTACTAAAGATATCAAGAGGTGCTATCATGCTGAGGCTTCTAATACTATGCTGGGGGAAGAGAGATGCAGATGCACACTCTTAGCACTAAGAACACTGATAATAAAAATAATTTAAATAAACCCTCACAATTAACATGGAGTATAATTGAAGTTCTTAGCACACATTTGCGCAAATATGCGGGCCCATGTACCGCGGCCAGGTGACTTCATCACATGGGTCCCTAACATCCCTAATACTATCACATTCTATAAATTTATACAGGACTTACCTCTAAATAGGGCCTTATCAATGTGTGATCTGAAATGCAGGAACCCAGCTAATTAAAACACCTGAGGGTGAATGGGAGGAGTGCCAATCCAGAGGAAGGAAGCCTTGCCTTCCAGTGTACAATATATACACAAATATAGTGGAAAAAGGGGGGAACCTGGATTGCACATCCTATTACTAAAGATATCAAGAGGTGCTATCATGCTGAGGCTTCTAATACTATGCTGGGGGAAGAGAGATGCAGATGCACACTCTTAGCACTAAGAACACTGATAATAAAAATAATTTAAATAAACCCTCACAATTAACATGGAGTATAATTGAAGTTCTTAGCACACATTTGCGCAAATATGCGGGCCCATGTACCGCGGCAAGGTGACTTCATCACATGGGTCCCTAACATCCCTAATACTATCACATTCTTTAAATTTATACAGGACTTACCTCTAAATAGGGCCTTATCAATGTGTGATCTGAAATGCAGGAACCCAGCTAATTAAAACACCTGAGGGTGAATGGGAGGAGTGCCAATCCAGAGGAAGGAAGCCTTGCCTTCCAGTGTACAATATATACACAAATATAGTGGAAAAAGGGGGGAACCTGGATTGCACATCCTATTACTAAAGATATCAAGAGGTGCTATCATGCTGAGGCTTCTAATACTATGCTGGGGGAAGAGAGATGCAGATGCACACTCTTAGCACTAAGAACACTGATAATAAATTTTTTTTAAATAAACCCTCACAATTAACATGGAGTATAATTGAAGTTCTTAGCACACATTTGCGCAAATATGCGGGCCCATGTACCGCGGCCAGGTGACTTCATCACATGGGTCCCTAACATCCCTAATACTATCACATTCTATAAATTTATACAGGACTTACCTCTAAATAGGGCCTTATCAATGTGTGATCTGAAATGCAGGAACCCAGCTAATTAAAACACCTGAGGGTGAATGGGAGGAGTGCCAATCCAGAGGAAGGAAGCCTTGCCTTCCAGTGTACAATATATACACAAATATAGTGGAAAAAGGGGGGAACCTGGATTGCACATCCTATTACTAAAGATATCAAGAGGTGCTATCATGCTGAGGCTTCTAATACTATGCTGGGGGAAGAGAGATGCAGATGCACACTCTTAGCACTAAGAACACTGATAATAATTTTTTTTTAAATAAACCCTCACAATTAACATGGAGTATAATTGAAGTTCTTAGCACACATTTGCGCAAATATGCGGGCCCATGTACCGCGGCCAGGTGACTTCATCACATGGGTCCCTAACATCCCTAATACTATCACATTCTATAAATTTATACAGGACTTACCTCTAAATAGGGCCTTATCAATGTGTGATCTGAAATGCAGGAACCCAGCTAATTAAAACACCTGAGGGTGAATGGGAGGAGTGCCAATCCAGAGGAAGGAAGCCTTGCCTTCCAGTGTACAATATATACACAAATATAGTAGAGATGAGCGGGTTCGGTTTCTTTGAATCCGAACCCGCACGAACTTCACTTTTTTTTTCACGGGTCCGAGCGACTCGGATCTTCCCGCCTTGCTCGGTTAACCCGAGCGCGCCCGAACGTCATCATGACGCTGTCGGATTCTCGCGAGACTCGGATTCTATATAAGGAGCCGCGCGTCGCCGCCATTTTCACACGTGCATTGAGATTGATAGGGAGAGGACGTGGCTGGCGTCCTCTCCATTTAGATTAGATTTAGAAGAGAGAGAGAGAGAGAGAGATTGCTGTGATACTGTAGATTAGAAGAGAGTGCAGACAGAGTTTAGTGACTGACGACCACAGTGACCAGTGACCACCAGAGACAGTGCAGTTGTTTGTTTTATTTAATATATCCGTTCTCTGCCTGAAAAAAACGATACACAGTCACACAGTGACTCAGTCTGTGTGCACTGCTCAGCCCAGTGTGCTGCACATCAATGTATTGTATATAAAGCTTATAATTGTGGGGGAGACTGGGGAGCACTGCAGGTTGTTATAGCAGGAGCCAGGAGTACATGATAAATAATATTATATTAAAATTAAACAGTGCACACTTTTGCTGCAGGAGTGCCACTGCCAGTGTGACTAGTGGTGACCAGTGCCTGACCACCAGTATATTAGTAGTATTGTATACTATCTCTTTATCAACCAGTCTATATTAGCAGCAGACACAGTACAGTGCGGTAGTTCACGGCTGTGGCTACCTCTGTGTCGGCACTCGGCAGGCAGTCCGTCCATCCATAATTGTATTATAATATATACCACCTAACCGTGGTTTTTTTTTCATTCTTTATACCGTCGTCATACTAGTTGTTACGAGTATACTACTATCTCTTTATCAACCAGTGTACAGTGCGGTAGTTCACGGCTGTGGCTACCTCTGTGTCGGCACTCGGCAGGCAGTCCGTCCAACCATAATTGTATTATATACCACCTAACCGTGGTTTTTTTTTCATTCTTTATACCGTCGTCATACTAGTTGTTACGAGTATACTACTATCTCTTTATCAACCAGTGTACAGTGCGGTAGTTCACGGCTGTGGCTACCTCTGTGTCGGCACTCGGCAGGCAGTCCGTCCATCCATAATTGTATTATAATATATACCACCTAACCGTGGTTTTTTTTTCATTCTTTATACCGTCGTCATACTAGTTGTTACGAGTATACTACTATCTCTTTATCAACCAGTGTACAGTGCGGTAGTTCACGGCTGTGGCTACCTCTGTGTTGGCACTCGGCAGGCAGTCCGTCCAACCATAATTGTATTATAATATATACCACCTAACCGTGGTTTTTTTTTCATTCTTTATACCGTCGTCATACTAGTTGTTACGAGTATACTACTATCTCTTTATCAACCAGTGTACAGTGCGGTAGTTCACGGCTGTGGCTACCTCTGTGTCGGCACTCGGCAGGCAGTCCGTCCAACCATAATTGTATTATAATATATACCACCTAACCGTGGTTTTTTTTTCATTCTTTATACCGTCGTCATACTAGTTGTTACGAGTATACTACTATCTCTTTATCAACCAGTGTACAGTGCGGTAGTTCACGGCTGTGGCTACCTCTGTGTCGGCACTCGGCAGGCAGTCCGTCCATCCATAATTGTATTATATACCACCTAACCGTGGTTTTTTTATACCACCTAACCGTGGCAGTCCGTCCATAATTGTATACTAGTATCCAATCCATCCATCTCCATTGTTTACCTGAGGTGCCTTTTAGTTCTGCCTATAAAATATGGAGAACAAAAAAGTTGAGGTTCCAAAATTAGGGAAAGATCAAGATCCACTTCCACCTCGTGCTGAAGCTGCTGCCACTAGTCATGGCCGAGACGATGAAATGCCAGCAACGTCGTCTGCCAAGGCCGATGCCCAATGTCATAGTACAGAGCATGTCAAATCCAAAACACCAAATATCAGAAAAAAAAGGACTCCAAAACCTAAAATAAAATTGTCGGAGGAGAAGCGTAAACTTGCCAATATGCCATTTACCACACGGAGTGGCAAGGAACGGCTGAGGCCCTGGCCTATGTTCATGGCTAGTGGTTCAGCTTCACATGAGGATGGAAGCACTCAGCCTCTCGCTAGAAAACTGAAAAGACTCAAGCTGGCAAAAGCACCGCAAAGAACTGTGCGTTCTTTGAAATCCCAAATCCACAAGGAGAGTCCAATTGTGTCGGTTGCGATGCCTGACCTTCCCAACACTGGACGTGAAGAGCATGCGCCTTCCACCATTTGCACGCCCCCTGCAAGTGCTGGAAGGAGCACCCGCAGTCCAGTTCCTGATAGTCAGATTGAAGATGTCAGTGTTGAAGTACACCAGGATGAGGAGGATATGGGTGTTGCTGGCGCTGGGGAGGAAATTGACAAGGAGGATTCTGATGGTGAGGTGGTTTGTTTAAGTCAGGCACCCGGGGAGACACCTGTTGTCCGTGGGAGGAATATGGCCGTTGACATGCCAGGTGAAAATACCAAAAAAATCAGCTCTTCGGTGTGGAGGTATTTCACCAGAAATGCGGACAACAGGTGTCAAGCCGTGTGTTCCCTTTGTCAAGCTGTAATAAGTAGGGGTAAGGACGTTAACCACCTCGGAACATCCTCCCTTATACGTCACCTGCAGCGCATTCATAATAAGTCAGTGACAAGTTCAAAAACTTTGGGTGACAGCGGAAGCAGTCCACTGACCACTAAATCCCTTCCTCTTGTAACCAAGCTCACGCAAACCACCCCACCAACTCCCTCAGTGTCAATTTCCTCCTTCCCCAGGAATGCCAATAGTCCTGCAGGCCATGTCACTGGCAAGTCTGACGAGTCCTCTCCTGCCTGGGATTCCTCCGATGCATCCTTGCGTGTAACGCCTACTGCTGCTGGCGCTGCTGTTGTTGCCGCTGGGAGTCGATGGTCATCCCAGAGGGGAAGTCGTAAGCCCACTTGTACTACTTCCAGTAAGCAATTGACTGTTCAACAGTCCTTTGCGAGGAAGATGAAATATCACAGCAGTCATCCTACTGCAAAGCGGATAACTGAGGCCTTGGCATCCTGGGTGGTGAGAAACGTGGTTCCGGTATCCATCATTACTGCAGAGCCAACTAGAGACTTGTTGGAGGTACTGTGTCCCCGGTACCAAATACCATCTAGGTTCCATTTCTCTAGGCAGGCGATACCGAAAATGTACACAGACCTCAGAAAAAGAGTCACCAGTGTCCTAAAAAATGCAGCTGTACCCAATGTCCACTTAACCACGGACATGTGGACAAGTGGAGCAGGGAATGATCAGGACTATATGACTGTGACAGCCCACTGGGTAGATGTATGGACTCCCGCCGCAAGAACAGCAGCGGCGGCACCAGTAGCAGCATCTCGCAAATGCCAACTCTTTCCTAGGCAGGCTACGCTTTGTATCACCGCTTTCCAGAATACGCACACAGCTGAAAACCTCTTACGGCAACTGAGGAAGATCATCGCGGAATGGCTTACCCCAATTGGACTCTCCTGTGGATTTGTGGCATCGGACAACGCCAGCAATATTGTGTGTGCATTAAATCTGGGCCAATTCCAGCACGTCCCATGTTTTGCACATACCTTGAATTTGGTGGTGCAGAATTTTTTAAAAAACGACAGGGGCGTGCAAGAGATGCTACTCCATGTTAATTGTGAGGGTTTATTTAAATTATTTTTATTATCAGTGTTCTTAGTGCTAAGAGTGTGCATCTGCATCTCTCTTCCCCAAGCATAGTATTAGAAGCCTCAGCATGATAGCACCTCTTGATATCTTTAGTAATAGGATGTGCAATCCAGGTTCCCCCCTTTTTCCACTATATTTGTGTATATATTGTACACTGGAAGGCAAGGCTTCCTTCCTCTGGATTGGCACTCCTCCCATTCACCCTCAGGTGTTTTAATTAGCTGGGTTCCTGCATTTCAGATCACACATTGATAAGGCCCTATTTAGAGGTAAGTCCTGTATAAATTTATAGAATGTGATAGTATTAGGGATGTTAGGGACCCATGTGATGAAGTCACCTGGCCGCGGTACATGGGCCCGCATATGGAGAACCACAAGTGCCAGCATGCCCGGACATAAAGGGCCCGCTGGCACCTGTAGTCCACCTGTAAAGAAAATATAAAAAAAAAACACAACACATTCTTTTAAAAATCCTTTATTAAACTGGGTCTTCACCTGGGGGCGGCGGCCTTTAAGCTCTTTTGCATGGCCGCCGCCTTCCCAGGGCTTCCAGCGTCTTCACCTGGTGGGCGGCGGCTGCTAAGCTCTTTTGCATAGCCGCCGCCCATCCAGGACTTCCACGGCGTCTTCAGGAGCTCTTCTCCGCTCCTCCTCCGCCGTCGGACTGACAGCCGCTGCCTCGCGCTGACTTATATAAGTCAGCGGGAGGGGGCGGGGCGATGACGCGGCGAGCCGTGATTGGCTCGCGGCGGCCATCTTGAATTTCAAAAATGACGCTGAGGCGCCATTTTTGAAACTGGTACCGCTCCGCTGCCAAACTCTGCAATAGAAAGGTAAATTTCCCCCGCCCGCACCGCTGCCGCAACCCGCCGCCGCCCGCACCGCCGCCGCCCACACCGCCACCGCAACCCACCGCCGCCGCAACCCGCCGTCGCCCACACCGCCACCGCAACCCGCCCCCGCCCGCACCGCCGCCACAACCCGCCGCCACAACCCGCCGCCGCCCGCACCACCGCCGCCTGCACATCGCTATCGCTGGGAAAAATCGCTGGCCTCTTAAAGTGTTAGCGATTTTGACTAACTTTTGCAGCGACATAGCCAAAATTGACTTGCCTGCACTGACTATTTTTCCCAGCGATAGCGACCTAGCGGGGACGCGCATCGCTATCGCTGGCTGTGTACACACGGAGCGATCTGCACTAACTTTCTGAGCGATTTTGACTATATAGTCAAAATCGCTCAGTTATATCGCTCCGTGTGTATGCACCTTAAGTCCTGTATAAATTTATAGAATGTGATAGTATTAGGGATGTTAGGGACCCATGTGATGAAGTCACCTGGCCGCGGTACATGGGCCCGCATATTTGCGCAAATGTGTGCTAAGAACTTCAATTATACTCCATGTTAATGTGAGGGTTTATTTAAATTATTTTTATTATCAGTGTTCTTAGTGCTAAGAGTGTGCATCTGCATCTCTCTTCCCCCAGCATAGTATTAGAAGCCTCAGCATGATAGCACCTCTTGATATCTTTAGTAATAGGATGTGCAATCCAGGTTCCCCCCTTTTTCCACTATATTTGTGTATATATTGTACACTGGAAGGCAAGGCTTCCTTCCTCTGGATTGGCACTCCTCCCATTCACCCTCAGGTGTTTTAATTAGCTGGGTTCCTGCATTTCAGATCACACATTGATAAGGCCCTATTTAGAGGTAAGTCCTGTATAAATTTATAGAATGTGATAGTATTAGGGATGTTAGGGACCCATGTGATGAAGTCACCTGGCCGCGGTACATGGGCCCGCATATTTGCGCAAATGTGTGCTAAGAACTTCAATTATACTCCATGTTAATTGTGAGGGTTTATTTAAATTATTTTTATTATCAGTGTTCTTAGTGCTAAGAGTGTGCATCTGCATCTCTCTTCCCCCAGCATAGTATTAGAAGCCTCAGCATGATAGCACCTCTTGATATCTTTAGTAATAGGATGTGCAATCCAGGTTCCCCCCTTTTTCCACTATATTTGTGTATATATTGTACACTGGAAGGCAAGGCTTCCTTCCTCTGGATTGGCACTCCTCCCATTCACCCTCAGGTGTTTTAATTAGCTGGGTTCCTGCATTTCAGATCACACATTGATAAGGCCCTATTTAGAGGTAAGTCCTGTATAAATTTATAGAATGTGATAGTATTAGGGATGTTAGGGACCCATGTGATGAAGTCACCTGGCCGCGGTACATAGGCCCGCATATTTGCGCAAATGTGTGCTAAGAACTTCAATTATACTCCATGTTAATTGTGAGGGTTTATTTAAATTATTTTTATTATCAGTGTTCTTAGTGCTAAGAGTGTGCATCTGCATCTCTCTTCCCCCAGCATAGTATTAGAAGCCTCAGCATGATAGCACCTCTTGATATCTTTAGTAATAGGATGTGCAATCCAGGTTCCCCCCTTTTTCCACTATATTTGTGTATATATTGTACACTGGAAGGCAAGGCTTCCTTCCTCTGGATTGGCACTCCTCCCATTCACCCTCAGGTGTTTTAATTAGCTGGGTTCCTGCATTTCAGATCACACATTGATAAGGCCCTATTTAGAGGTAAGTCCTGTATAAATTTATAGAATGTGATAGTATTAGGGATGTTAGGGACCCATGTGATGAAGTCACCTGGCCGCGGTACATGGGCCCGCATATTTGCGCAAATGTGTGCTAAGAACTTCAATTATACTCCATGTTAATTGTGAGGGTTTGTTTAAATTATTTTTATTATCAGTGTTCTTAGTGCTAAGAGTGTGCATCTGCATCTCTCTTCCCCCAGCATCATCTCTATACTAGCAGACGCAGTACGGTAGTCCACGGCTGTAGCTACCTCTGTGTCGTCAGTGCTCGTCCATAATTGTATACCTACCTGTGGTGGGGTTTTTTTTTCTATCTTCTTCATACTAGTAGTTTAGGAGTCTGCTGACAGTGTCCAGCAGGTCCGTCATTCTATTATATATACCTGCAGTAGTGATATATATATATATATTTTATATCATTATCATCTCTATACTAGCAGACGCAGTACGGTAGTCCACGGCTGTAGCTACCTCTGTGTCGTCAGTGCTCGTCCATAATTGTATACCTACCTGTGGTGGGGTTTTTTTTTTCTATCTTCTTCATACTAGTAGTTTAGGAGTCTGCTGACAGTGTCCAGCAGGTCCGTCATTATATTATATATACCTGCAGTAGTGATATATATATATTTTTTATATCATTATCATCTCTATACTAGCAGACGCAGTACGGTAGTCCACGGCTGTAGCTACCTCTGTGTCGTCAGTGCTCGTCCATAATTGTATACCTACCTGTGGTGGGTTTTTTTTTTTCTATCTTCTTCATACTAGTAGTTTAGGAGTCTGCTGACAGTGTCCAGCAGGTCCGTCATTATATTATATATACCTGCAGTAGTGATATATATATATTTTTTATATCATTATCATCTCTATACTAGCAGACGCAGTACGGTAGTCCACGGCTGTAGCTACCTCTGTGTCGTCAGTGCTCGTCCATAATTGTATACCTACCTGTGGTGGTTTTTTTTTTTCTATCTTCTTCATACTAGTAGTTTAGGAGTCTGCTGACAGTGTCCAGCAGGTCCGTCATTATATTATATATACCTGCAGTAGTGATATATATATATATTTTATATCATTATCATCTCTATACTAGCAGACGCAGTACGGTAGTCCATGGCTGTGGCTACCTCTGTGTCGTCAGTGCTCATCCATAATTGTATACCTACCTGTGGTGGGGTTTATTTTTCTATCTTCTTCATACTAGTAGTTTAGGAGTCTGCTGACAGTGTCCAGCAGGTCCGTCATTATATTATATATACCTGCAGTAGTGATATATATATATTTTTTATATCATTATCATCTCTATACTAGCAGACGCAGTACGGTAGTCCACGGCTGTAGCTACCTCTGTGTCGTCAGTGCTCGTCCATAATTGTATACCTACCTGTGGTGGGGTTTTTTTTTTCTATCTTCTTCATACTAGTAGTTTAGGAGTCTGCTGACAGTGTCCAGCAGGTCCGTCATTATATTATATATACCTGCAGTAGTGATATATATATATTTTTTATATCATTATCATCTCTATACTAGCAGACGCAGTACGGTAGTCCACGGCTGTAGCTACCTCTGTGTCATCAGTGCTCGTCCATAATTGTATACCTACCTGTGGTGGGGTTTTTTTTTCTATCTTCTTCATACTAGTAGTTTAGGAGTCTGCTGACAGTGTCCAGCAGGTCCGTCATTATATTATATATACCTGCAGTAGTGATATATATATTTTTTTTATATCATTATCATCTCTATACTAGCAGACGCAGTACGGTAGTCCACGGCTGTAGCTACCTCTGTGTCGTCAGTGCTCGTCCATAATTGTATACCTACCTGTGGTGGGGTTTTTTTTTCTATCTTCTTCATACTAGTAGTTTAGGAGTCTGCTGACAGTGTCCAGCAGGTCCGTCATTATATTATATATACCTGCAGTAGTGATATATATTTTTTATATCATTATCATCTCTATACTAGCAGACGCAGTACGGTAGTCCACGGCTGTAGCTACCTCTGTGTCGTCAGTCACTCGTCATCCATAAGTATACTAGTATCCATCCATCTCCATTGTTTACCTGAGGTGCCTTTTAGTTGTGCCTATTAAAATATGGAGAACAAAAATGTTGAGGTTCCAAAAATAGGGAAAGATCAAGATCCACTTCCACCTCGTGCATAAGCTGCTGCCACTAGTCATGGCCGAGATGATGAAATTCCATCAACGTCGTCTGCCAAGGCCGATGCCCAATGTCATAGTACAGAGCATGTAAAATCCAAAACACAAAATATCAGTAAAAAAAGGACTCAAAAATCTAAAATAAAATCGTCGGAGGAGAAGCGTAAACTTGCCAATATGCCATTTACCACACGGAGTGGCAAGGAACGGCTGAGGCCCTGGCCTATGTTCATCGCTAGTGGTTCCGCTTCACATGAGGATGGAAGCACTCAGCCTCTCGCTAGAAAAATGAAAAGACTTAAGCTGGCAAAAGCACAGCAAAGAACTGTGCGTTCTTCGAAATCACAAATCCACAAGGAGAGTCCAATTGTGTCGGTTGCGATGCCTGACCTTCCCAACACTGGACGTGAAGAGCATGCGCCTTCCACCATTTGCACGCCCCCTGCAAGTGCTGGAAGGAGCACCCGCAGTCCAGTTCCTGATAGTCAGATTGAAGATGTCAGTGTTGAAGTACACCAGGATGAGGAGGATATGGGTGTTGCTGGCGCTGGGGAGGAAATTGACCAGGAGGATTCTGATGGTGAGGTGGTTTGTTTAAGTCAGGCACCCGGGGAGACACCTGTTGTCCGTGGGAGGAATATGGCCATTGACATGCCTGGTGAAAATACCAAAAAAAATCAGCTCTTCGGTGTGGAAGTATTTCAACAGAAATGCGGACAACAGGTGTCAAGCCGTGTGTTGCCTTTGTCAAGCTGTAATAAGTAGGGGTAAGGACGTTAACCACCTCAGAACATCCTCCCTTATACGTCACCTGCAGCGCATTCATCATAAGTCAGTGACAAGTTCAAAAACTTTGGGCGACAGCGGAAGCAGTCCACTGACCAGTAAATCCCTTCCTCTTGTAACCAAGCTCACGCAAACCACCCCACCAACTCCCTCAGTGTCAATTTCCTCCTTCCCCAGGAATGCCAATAGTCCTGCAGGCCATGTCACTGGCAATTCTGACGAGTCCTCTCCTGCCTGGGATTCCTCCGATGCATCCTTGCGTGTAACGCCTACTGCTGCTGGCGCTGCTGTTGTTGCTGCTGGGAGTCGATGGTCATCCCGGAGGGGAAGTCGTAAGACGACTTTTACTACTTCCACCAAGCAATTGACTGTCCAACAGTCCTTTGCGAGGAAGTTGAAATATCACAGCAGTCATCCTGCTGCAAAGCGGATAACTGAGGCCTTGGCATCCTGGGCGGTGAGAAACATGGTTCCGGTATCCATCATTACTGCAGAGCCAACTATAGACTTGTTTGAGGTACTGTGTCCCCGGTACCAAATACCATCTAGGTTCCATTTCTCTAGGCAGGCGATACTGAAAATGTACACAGACCTCAGAAAAAGACTCACCAGTGTCCTAAAAAATGCAGTTGTACCCAATGTCCACTTAACCACGGACATGTGGACAAGTGGAGCAGGGCAGACTCAGGACTATATGACTGTGACAGCCCACTGGGTAGATGTATTGACTCCCGCCGCAAGAACAGCAGCGGCGGCACCAGTAGCAGCATCTCGCAAACGCCAACTCTTTCCTAGGCAGGCTACGCTTTGTATCACCGCTTTCCAGAATACGCACACAGCTGAAAACCTCTTACGGCAACTGAGGAAGATCATCGCAGAATGGTTTACCCCAATTGGACTCTCCTGTGGATTTGTGGCATCGGACAACGCCAGCAATATTGTGTGTGCATTAAATCTGGGCAAATTCAAGCACGTCCCATGTTTTGCACATACCTTGAATTTGGTGGTGCAGAATTATTTAAAAAACGACAGGGGCGTGCAAGAGATGCTGTCGGTGGCCAGAAGAATTGCGGGACACTTTCGGCGTACAGGCACCACGTACAGAAGACTGGAGCAACACCAAAAACGCCTGAACCTGCCCTGCCATCATCTGAAGCAAGAAGTGGTAACGAGGTGGAATTCAACCCTCTATATGCTTCAGAGGTTGGAGGAGCAGCAAAAGGCCATTCAAGCCTATACAACTGACCACGATATAGGAGGTGGAATGCACCGGTCTTAAGCGCAGTGGAGAATGATTTCAACATTGTGCAAGGTTCTGCAACCTTTTGAACTTGCCACACGTGAAGTCAGTTCAGACACTGCCAGCCTGAGTCAGGTCATTCCCCTCATCAGGCTTTTGAAGAAGAAGCTGGAGACATTGAAGGAGGAGCTAACACTGAGCGATTCCGCTAGGCATGTGGGACTTGTGGATGGAGCCCTTAATTCGCTTAACAAGGATTCACGGGTGGTCAATCTGTTGAAATCAGAGCACTACATTTTGGCCACCGTGCTCGATCCTAGATTTAAAACCTACCTTGGATCTCTCTTTCCGGCAGACACAAGTCTGCAGGGGTTCAAAGAACTGCTGGTGAGAAAATTGTCAAGTCAAGCGGAACGCGACCTGTCAACATCTCCTCCTTCACATTCTCCCGCAACTGGGGGTGCGAGGAAAAGGCTCAGAATTCCGAGCCCACCCGCTGGCGGTGATGCAGGGCAGTCTGGAGCGACTGCTGATGCTGACATCTGGTCCGGACTAAAGGACCAGCCAACGATTACGGACATGTCGTCTACTGGCACTGCATATGATTCTCTCTCCATTGAAAGAATGGTGGAGGATTATATGAGTGACCGCATCCAAGTAGGCACGTCAGACAGTCCGTATGTATACTGGCAGGAAAAAGAGGCAATTTGGAGGCCCTAGCACAAACTGGCTTTATTCTACCTAAGTTGCCCTCCCACAAGTGTGTACTCCTAAAGAGTGTTTAGTGCCGCCGCTCACCTTGTCAGCAATCGGCGTACGAGGTTACTTCCAGAAAATGTGGAGAAGATGATGTTCATTAAAATGAATTATAATCAATTCCTCCATGGAGACATTCACCAGCAGCAATTGCCTCCACAAAGTACACAGGGAGCTGTGATGGTGGATTCCAGTGGGGACGAATTGATAATCTGTGAGGAGGGGGATGTACACGGTGATGAATCGGAGGATGATGATGATGTGGACATCTTGCCTCTGTAGAGCCAGTTTGTGCAAGGAGAGATTAATTGCTTCTTTTTTGGTGGGGGTCCAAACCAACCCGTCATTTCAGTCACAGTCGTGTGGCAGACCCTGTCACTGAAATGATGGGTTGGTTAAAGTGTGCATGTCCTGTTTATACAACATAAGGGTGGGTGGGAGGGCCCAAGGACAATTCCATCTTGCACCTCTTTTTTCTTTCATTTTTCTTTGCGTCATGTGCTGTTTGGGGAGTGTTTTTTGGAAGGGCCATCCTGCGTGACACTGCAGTGCCACTCCTAGATGGGCCAGGTGTTTGTGTCGGCCACTTGGGTCGCTGAGCTTAGTCATCCAGCGACCTCGGTGCAAATTTTAGGACTAAAAATAATATTGTGAGGTGTGAGGTGTTCAGAATAGACTGAAAATGAGTGGAAATTATGGTTATTGAGGTTAATAATACTTTGGGATCAAAATAACAAAAAACACCCGAATCCAAAACACACCCGAATCCGCCAAAAAAATATTCGTTGAGGTTTTGCCAAAACGCGTTCGAACCCAAAACACGGCCACGGAACCGAACCCAAAACCAAAACACAAAACCCGAAAAATTTCCGGTGCGCATCTCTAGTTCCTATGGATAATAAATTACATTAATGCTTTGTTTTTACTTTTGAACTCGGAATATGTGCTACAAAGGATACTTTACCTGCTTCACCATCATCCTCATGTTGTGGCTGCGTGGTGGGAGTCCTCCCTGTGGTTGTTTTTTTGCACACTGTGAAAAAATGTTGTGTTTGTTAACATAAGTTTTTCTCAAAACACATATTAAAACACACCTACAGTTTCAAAATGTGACGTCAACCATCTTAATTATGCAAAACAACTCTGCTACATTTCTTGATGTCTATATTGTGTGTGTATAGTCCATGCAAAAAACACACCACAAAAGGCAAAAACATAGGCCCAGGTGCTTATTTGTCAATGCCAAACAAATAAAAATTAAACCATTGAATATTAGCAGCGATTATTAATCTATACTTTCAGAATACATTACAAATGCAACAGACATTACACAACTATGGATTGACATACATTGACAATATTACTTCAAATGTTTTGCATTCTAAAGTGATAGCTTAGCTTTTTAAGTGAATTGTGAGTTTGAAACAGCAGCAGGTGAGTTAGAATACAGAAAAAGGTGAGTTTTATAATAAGCAATCAGGAACACAAATATTTGCAATACCAATAAGTCTCTGGTGAGGCTGCAAGGGGCTGACCTTGTGAGTGAGTGAGAGGGTCTCTAACTTGGAGTAGCAAAGGGGCTGTGATTGTTGCGTGTGTGAGGGGCTGAGATTTTGTGTGTGTGTGTGTGTGTGTGGGGGGGGGGCAGATATTTTGAGGGTATAGGACTGCCTTTGTTTCTATCTTTGTTTTTGTTCAATTTTGTGTGTGAGCATACTAGGCACTGCCCAGGGACGCTGCTGGTGGGGCAAGAGCCTACTGCTGAATAAAAGCGAAGGAACCGGTGACTACTGCTGCATAAAAGCGAAGGATAAGGGGACGCAAAGATAGATAAGTATAAGCCCAACTTCATTATTGTATAGTGAGTGTTTTGCCTAGATTGTTTTGCTACTGTATTTCTTCTTGGGTAACAGGGAGTTAGACCTTACAGAAATAAGGGTGGGGCTGGGATTGGGGATTTCACTCAGTGCATGTTGTGCAAGATGTACGTGCACCTGGTGGAACCGTCCCAGTGTGAGTACATCTGCACGAGGTGTGTGCGAACGGTGTCCCTGGAAGACCAGGTAACTGATCTAGAGCAGACCGTTATGCGACTGAGGGAGATTCACAATCTCAAGTGAAGTTTAGATAGAACGGTGAGGAGTTGAGGGAGTGGTCACTGGTAGATGAGGATGACCAGGCACTTAGCTGGGTCACAGTTAGAAGGAAGAAAAATGGGGGGAGGCTCGACATCTCGGAACTATCAAACCCGAATAAAAATGCATGACTGGACGAGGAATCAGAGGATGATAGTGAAGAAATGACGGTGCTGGAGGAGACTGTTCCATCTAGCAACCAGAGGAACAGTCCCTCTGGCGCAGTTGGGATAAAAGAGAGTGAGGTACCTAGACAGATTGTGGTGGTAGGGAATTCCATTATTAGGAAGACAGATAGGGCAATCTGCTACCGGGACCGTGATCGCCGCATGGTCTGTTGTCTCCCGGGTGCGGCACATCACGGACTGGGTAGATAGAATGTTGGGAGGGGATGGGAATGATCCAGAAGTCTTAGTGCATGTTGGCACCAACGACAAAGTTAGTGTAAGGTGGGATGTCCTTAAGAAAGACTATAGGGAATTAGGCAAGAAACTTAAGGCAAGGACATCTAAGGTAATATTCTCTGAATTATTACCCGTCCCACACGCTAGCCCAGGGAGACAGAGGGATATTAGGGAGGTAAATGTGTGGCTTAGGTATTGGTGCAGGAAAGAAGGGTTTGTGTTCCTAGAACACTGGGCGGACTTCTCAGTCAGGTGCCATCTTTTTTGTCATGATGGATTGCACCTGAATGAGGAAGGGGCAGCGGTGCTGGGGGGAAGGATGGTTAGAAGGTTGGAGGAGATTTTAAACTAGGTGCCCGGGGGAGGGTTTAGCAAGAAATTACAGGATCACTCAGTAAGAATAGCAGGGGTGGCGTTAGTGAACAAAACGGGGGAGGAGTAGGGGTGCGGAATAGAGCAGATGGCAAGGGAAGTATGGGAACTAAAAAGGGTTTTAGAGTAACAGTAACCAATGACGATGATGGGTCATCTTTGCTGCATAAGAATTATGATGTCCCTACCATAAGGGGAAATACATATCTCAATTGTATGTATGTAAATGCTAGAAGCCTTACAGGTAAAAAGAGGGAACTAGAAATCCTTGCAGCTAGCAAGGAATTTGATATTATAGGCATTACTGAAATGTGGTGGGACGAATCTAACGATTGGACAGTCAATCTAGAGGGTTACACGCTGTACAAGAGAGACAGAGTAAATAAACGGGGGGGAGGGGTATGTCTTTACGTAAAGCCATTTCTAAAACCTGTTATACAGGAAAATATTCAAGAAGGGACTATAAATACTATGGAGACGTTATGGGTAGAAATTGCATGCAGGCGTAAAGGAATAAAGAAGTTATTATTGGGGTTATGCTACAAGCCGCCTGGTATTAATGTGTCTGATGAGAAATTATTACTGAATCAAATTGAAAGAGCAGCAGGAGTCGGACAAAGTAGTGATGGGAGACTTTAACTATCCCGAGATAAACTGCAAAATCAATTCATGTGATACTGCTAGGAGCAAAATGTTTTTAAACACGCTAAATGATAATTACTTAGTTCAATTAATCGAGGAACCAAATAGGTACAATGCAATCTTAGACCTGGGCCAGTATTTACAAAGATTCGTGTTTTGGCCGTTTTGAAGGGAGTTTGAACTCGAATGGTATCAGGTGCATTTTACTGCAACTTTTTGAATCCTGATACGATCATTCACTAAGCTGCCGAGTTTTACACAATCGTTTTTTCCGATGTCGATGTGATTCGTAATATCAGGCAGTGTTTTACGGGAGTGATGAGTAAAACACTGCCTGACAAAACACAAGGAATCCCGGCCGGATCAGTGAGCTCCGTGCAGGGCTTCTTTGTGTACCCTAAAAAGTTGATTAAAGTGTTTAAAAATCTGAAAAAAATTGCATGGGGTCCCCCCTCCTAAGCACAACCAGCCTCGGGCTCTTTGAGCCGGTCCAGGTTGAAAAATATGGGGGGAAAAATGACAGGGGTCCCCCCATATTTAATCAACCAGCACCGGGCTCTGCGCCTGGTCCTGGTTCCAAAAATACGGGGGACAAAAAGCGTAGGGGTCCCCCGTATTTCTGAAACCAGCACCGGGCTCCACTAGCTGGGGAGATAATGCCACAGCCGGGGGACACTTTGATATCGGTCCCTGCGGCCGTGCCATTAAAACCCCAACTAGTCACGCCTGGCCGGGTACCCTGGAGGAGTGGGGACCCCTTCAATCAAGGGGTCCCCCCCCTCCAGCCACCCAAGGGCCAGGGGTGAAGCCTGAGGCTGTCCCCCCCATCCAAGGGTGGCGGATGGGGGGTTGATAGCCTTGTGAAAAAATGTGAATATTGTTTTTAGTAGCAGTACTACAAGTCCCAGCAAGCCTCCCCCACAAGCTGGTGCTTGGAGAACCACAAGTACCAGCATGCGGTGGAAAACCGAGCCCACTGGTACCTGTAGTACTACTACTAAAAAAATACCCAAATAAAAACAGCACACACACACCGTGACAGTACAACTTTATTACATACATGCACACCAACATACACACATACTTACATATGTTCCCACGAGGCTCGGTACTCTTCTCCATGTAGAATCCTAGGGGTACCTGTGAAAAAAATTATACTCACATAATCCAGTGAAGAATCCGACCTTTGAATAATCCACGTACTTGGCAAAAAAATAAACCGGAAACCCGACCACGCACTGAAAGGGTTCCCATGTTTACACATGCGACCCCTTTCCCCGACTGCCAGGACCCCCCCTGACTCCTGTCAAAGAGGGTCCCTTCAGCCAATCAGGGAGCGCCACGTCATGGCACCCTCCTGATTGGCTGTGTGCTCCTGTAGTGTCTGTCAGGCAGCACACGGCAGTGATACAATGTCGCGCCTATGCGCTCCATTGTAGCCAATGATGGGAACTTTGCGGTCAGCGGTTGACCGAAAGTAACCTCACCACTGACCGCAAAGTTCCCACCATGCAGGTACTTGTGGTTCTCCAAGTACCAGCTTGAGGAGAGGCTTGCTGGGACTTGTAGTACTGCTACTAAAAACAATATTCACAATTTCACACAAGGCTATCAGCCCCCTATCCGCCGCCCTTGGATGGGGGGACAGCCTCGGGCTTCACCCCTGGCCCTTGGGTGGCTGGAGGGGGGGACCCCTTGATTGAAGGGGTCCCCACTCCTCCAGGGTACCCCGGCCAGGGGTGACTACTAGTTGGGGTTTTAATGGCACGGCCGCAGGGACTGATATCAAAGTGTCCCCCGGCTGTGGCATTATCTCCCCAGCTAGTGGAGCCCGGTGCTGGTTTCAGAAATACGGGGGACCCCTTCGCTTTTTGTCCCCCTTATTTTTGGAACCAGGACCAGGCGCAGAGCCCGGTGCTGGTTGATTAAATATGGGGGAACCCCTGTCATTTTTTCCCCCATATTTTTTCAACCAGGACCGGCTCAAAGAGCCCGAGGCTGGTTATGCTTAGCAGGGGGGACCCCACGCAATTTTTTTTCCATATTTACAATAAACAGACCCTTTCCCATAGATAACCATGCACAGATCTCACTGATCCGTGCATGGTTATCCAAACTCGACTGGAAAAAGCAGGTCTATTTTATTGCTGCTTTTTTTAACGAATAAAAAAAAAAACAGACCCGCACTTGAGCACTCAGAAACTAACACCCAAATACGAATGAATAGTGAATGCCCGTATTCTATGAAATAACAGCTGCGTTTGACCGATGGTCTATTCATTCGTATTTGTGAACGTTGTCATTCAAACCATTACGAATAGACCAGACACTGCCGAGATTGGTGCTTAGTGATTTCCCGGATTGGGACTTAGGAAAAAAAACACAAATCGTCCAAACTCGGATTTTTAGTAAATACTGGCCCTGGTATTAACTAACAATGGGGAGTTGGTATCAAATATTGAAGTAGGAGAACCCATAGGTAACAGCGACCACAATATGGTCACATTTAATATCAGTTTTCATAAGCAGTCCTATATTGGCTAAACTAGGACTCTAAACTTTAGCAAAGCCAACTTTGACATGATGAAGGAAGTGTTAAGGGACATTGAATGGAAAATTATGTTTCAAGGAAAAAATACTACAGAGAAATGGGATGTATTAAAATCACTGCTAATTAATAACACTCGGAAATTTATTCCCACCAGCAGCAGAAAAAGGAATTAAAATCCCAAACCAATGTGGTTTAACAAAAATATAAAGGAATTAATGGACAAAAAGATGAGCATTTAAAAAATACAAATCTGAGGTGGATGTGAATTCATTTTAGCACTATAAGGACTGTAACAAAATATGCAAAAAAGGAATAACTGAAAAACTAGTAGCAAAGGAATGCAAAGTGAATCCCAATTTTTTTTAAGTACGTCAACAGCAAGAGACTAAAGAAGGAGAGTATAGGCCCTTTAAAGGATAAGAGCGGAGTCTTAATAAAAAATTATAATGACATAGCAAACCAACTAAACAAGTTTTTTTCAATGGTATTTACCACAGAGGATCAAATGCTGGGTCTAACACAAAATCTCAACAAAGATAATGTCCCACTGCTAAATGCTTATTTATGTGAGGAGGTAGTCTGTGACCGATTAAAAAAGTAAAAGATTAATAAGTCACCTAGTCCCGATGGAATTCACCCGAGGGTTCTTATGGAGCTGCACGCTGAACTAGCAAGACCTCTCATTTTGATCTTCATGGATTCGGTTAAATCGGGTATGGTTCACTGGCGTATAGCGGAGGTAGTGCCGATATTCAAAAAGGGGAGCAAAGCTGAACCAGGTAATTATAGACCAGTTAGTCTTACATCTATTTTGGGGAAAGTATTGGAAGGTATTCTAAGGGACAGTATTCAAAAGTTCCTTGAAGCAAATAAGGTCATTAAAAGGAACCAACATGAATTTGTGAAGGACAGATCATGTCAGACCAACTCACTTGGCTTTTATGAAACAGTAAGTGCGAACGTTGATTAGGGTAGGGAGGTGGATGTAATCTTTTTAGACTTTGCCAAAGCTTTCGACACTGTACCACACATGCGTCTTATCTATAAGCAACAAGAAATAGGGCTAGGGAGCACAATATGCACTTGGGTCAGTAATTGGTTAGATAATAGGGAGCAGCGCGTTGTGGTCAAGGGAACATTTTCAAATTGGACTAAAGTACTAATAGGTGTGCCACAAGGGTCTGTACTTGGACCACTTTTGTTCAACATTTTCATCAACGACCTAACAGTAGATCTAGAGAGCATGGTGTCAATTTTCGCATACGATACCAAATTGTGTAAGGTTATAAATATGGAGGGGGATGCTGAGTCTCTTCAGAACGACTTGACTAAACTGGAAGCATGGGCAGCAAAATGGAGAATGAGATTCAACATAGACAAGTATAAGGTAATGCACTGTGGGAGCAAGAGCAAAAATAACACCTACATACTAAATGGGGTAATATTAGGGGATACTGTACTGGAAAAAGACTTAGGGGTTCACATAAATAACAAATTAAGCAACAGTACCCAAAGTAGGAGTGCAGCAAAGAAGGCTAATAAGATATTAGCATGCATAAAACAGGGAATTGATGCAAGGGACGAGAGTATTATACTCCCATTATATAAATCACTAGTGAGGCCACATTTTGAATACTGTGTGAAATTTTGGGCACCATATTACAAAAAAGGATATCCTGGAGCTAGAAAAGGTGACCAAACTAATCAAGGGCATGGAGATGCTATAATACGAGGAAAGGCTTGCAAGGCTAGGCATGTTCACATTGGAAAAGAGGAGACTAAGAGGGGACATGATTAACATCTACAAATATATAATGGGTCAATATACAGAGCTTGGGAAGGACCTGTTTTCTATAAGATCAGCACAAAGGACACGTGGTCACGCGCTTAGGTTAGAGGAGAAGAGTTTCCGCATATTGAGGCAAAAATGTTTTTTCACAGTAAGGACAATACGTGTTTGGAATTCCCTGCCTGAAAGAGTAGTAATGGCGGACTCAGTCAACACCTTTAAGAATGGGTTAGATAAATTCCTATTGGATAAAGATATTCAGGGTTATGGTGCGTAGGCACGCATTATAGTTAATATAACTAGTCCTAACATTAAAATAATTAGTCTTATAATAAGACTGCATAGGAGACCACAAATCGGTTGAACTCGATGGACATTTGTCTTTTTTCAACCTTAGTTACTATGTTACTATCTTACTATGTTAGAAGCAGCTGATCATTCAACATCTTTGGTCCCAAGTTGAAACAATTTCTAAACACATTGGGGGTCATTCCGAGTTGTTCGCTCGTTATTTTTTTCTCGCAACGGAGCGATTAGTCGCTAATGCGCATGCGCAATGTCCGCAGTGCGACTGCGCCAAGTAAATTTACTATGCAGTTAGGTTTTTTACTCACGGCATTACAAGGTTTTTTCTTCGTTCTGGTGATCGTAATGTGATTGACAGGAAGTGGGTGTTTCTGGGCGGAAACTGGCCGTTTTATGGGAGTGTGTGAAAAAACGCTACCGTTTCTGGGAAAAACGCGGGAGTGGCTGGAGACACGGAGGGGTGTCTGGGCGAACGCTGGGTGTGTTTGTGACGTCAAACCAGGAACGACAAGCACTGAACTGATCGCACTGGCAGAGTAAGTTTCGAGCTACTCAGAAACTGCTAATAAGTATCTATTCGCAATTCTGCTAATCTTTCGTTCGCAATTTTGAGAAGCTAAGATTCACTCCCAGTAGGCGGCGGCTTAGCGTGTGCAAAGCTGCTAAAAGCAGCTTGCGAGCGAACAACTCGGAATGACCAAGTACCCCTTTTCAAAGAGCAGAACATCTGTTTCCCAAATTCATATCAGGACAACAACAAAAAAAACATTGTCTAAAACCCCAAAAAAATATATATATATATAATTGATGATGTATCTGCAACACATACATTTCACAGAAAAAAAATACATTTAGTATCCTACGCTAAACAGCCTGTGGCCCTCATTCCGAGTTGTTTGCTCGCAAGCTGCTTTTAGCAGCTTTGCACACGCTAAGCCGCCGCCTACTGGGAGTGAATCTTAGCATAGTAAAATTGCGAACGAAAGATTAGCAGAATTGCGAATAGACACTTCTTAGCAGTTTCTTAGTAGCTCCAGACTTACTCGGCAACTGCGATCAGTTCAGTTAGTTTCGTTCCTGGTTTGACGTCACAAACACTCCCAGCGTTCACCCAGACACTCCGCCGTTTCTTCAGACACTCCCGCGTTTTTCCCCGAAACGGCAGCGTTTTTTCACACACACCCATAAAACGGCCAGTTTCTGCCCAGAAACACCCACTTCCTGTCAATCACATTACGATCACCAGAACGAAGAAAAAACCTCGTAATGCCGTGAGTAAAATTCCTAACTGCATAGCAAATTTACTTGGCGCAGTCGCAGTGCGAACAATGCGCATGCGCAATTAGCCGAAAATCGCTGTGATGCAAAGAAAATTACTGAGCGAACAACTCGGAATGACCACCAGTGCCCCATGAGGCACAAACAAAAAAACAAATATAAGGACACTTTCACATTATACATAAACACAAGCAAAGACAGTAATCTTATTCATACATCCAAAAGCAGCATTACATTTAAAGCAAACAATATGGGTATGGACAACAATAACAACTAATAACCACACCACCATCAGGTGAAAACCAGTATGCAAAACCCGAAATAGAAGATTTTTTGGGGGGAAATAAAAAACCGCAATTGTAAACACACAATAGCATAAAAAATATAAACTCACCATCCTGCCTAGGACGATCCGAATCCCGGACATATGTCGACCCGACCACTTCTGGAGGTATTAGGCTCCTCACAGGCTCCTCCCACTCCCGATAGGTCGCAATAAAGGGATGGCCTCCCCCGGTTTGCCTCGCAGACTTTGCCTCCTTTGCCATCTTTGCCTTGACATGATGCTTGATGTTGTAAAACCTCTTACGACACGTGTCCTCGGTCCTCTTCACCACACCCTCGCTGTTCACTGCCTCAACCACTTTCCCCCATAAAAAAACTTTTGCGGCGAGATGGGACCTTTGCTGCAACACGACCAAACAGCTGGTGATGATGGCGCATGAGCTCACGCACCAGAGCCACATTCTCTGCATAACTGAATTTGACATTGCGGCCCGTCTTTGTAGTGGTGCGTAGCTGTAGAGCTACAGCACCATCACTGGCACTATCACTAAAGGCCGCAGCAGCAACCTCACCCTCCTTCTCCACCTCACTAACCTCCTCCCTCTCACTCACCCCCTTCACCTCACGGACCTACTCCTCCTCACTCACCTCCTACACCTCACTCACCTCCTCCCTCTCACTCACCTCCTCCACCCCACTCACCTCCTCCTCCTCACTCACCTTCTCCACCACACTCACCTCCTCCACCTCACTCACCTCTGACTGGGACATATTACAGACACTAAATAATTAACACTGACAAAAAAAAACATAAAACACACTCCTCCACTACACACCACACACCAACCACAACACACACACACACACACACACACACACACACACACACACACACAAAGACAATAGACTTTAGAAAAATATGACAAGCACTAAAAAATTTACAAACAGACAAAAAACAACACAACAAGAATCACAAGACTACTTACAGACACAATACAACACTCAGCAATCAATGAACCACTAACCAACTCTCCAACACCACAGACCACTAACTCTCCCCTCTCCACTAACTAAACCCACGAGGTGCGGCCAGTTTTTGGCGTTTTTATACTACTCAGCACAGACACTCCTCCATCAGAAACACGGCCGAGTGATAAAAATGAAAGTCACAGTAAATGCAGCCGTAAAGTAACAAAGACACTGCCGCAATTTAAAACTATGAAACCGTAAAAAAAAAAAAACACATCTTCGGCCGCAAAACTAAAGAACGTCCGCATTATGATGGAGAAAATTACAAATGACAGTGACATCAGAAAACACGAAAGACTTCAACTCGGCAGCTCAGTAAATGACACGAGGAAAAAAAAAGTTGCAAAAAAACACGACCGATACAATTCGAGATTAATCTCCCACCAATTCACAACCAATACGGATCTTAGTAAATATACCCCATAGTGTCATTATTACCAGTAAGTTTTTTTTAAAGTGTGACTGTGATCATTATTTGCCTGGTGGTTAATCATTTTGCATTAATTGCACCCAGAAAGATTACACTCTTGCAGTAAATTAGATGTTCAATTATTTTTTAATTGAACACATTGCATTTTCCCTGGTATTCAAATCTATTGATAGCTTATGGACAAAATTGAAAACCGAGCCACCCAAACTTGCTCAGCATTGGGTCTTGCGTGTTTCGAATTTGATAGAAGTTCCTTTCACAGTGATTCAGGCACCATTTCACACAGGTTGCCAGAGGGTTAGGGTATATGGCTGCAGGCAGCACCATCTGACTGCAGAATAAAAAAATATATGGGAGAATAAAATGGAGCAGGGGAGGCATATATATATATATATATATATATATATACACACACACACAGTACTGCACAAAAGGTTTAGGTGGGTGTGGAAGAAATGCTGCAAAGTAAGAATGCTATCAAAAATGGAAGTGTTAGTAGCTTATGTTTATCAATTAACAAAATTAAAATGCAAAGTTAATGAACAGAAGAGAAATCTAAATCAAATCAATATGTGATGTTACCACCCTTTGAGAAAGCATCAATTCTTCTAGGTACACTTGCACATAGTTTTTGAAGGAACTAACCACTGATCTTCTGTGGATGTAGGATAGCTCAAATACTTCTGTCTCTCCATGTAATCACAGACAGACTCGATGTTGAAATCAGGGCTCTGTGGGGGCTGTAAGATTACATCCAGGACTCCTTGTTCTTCTTTACACTGAAGATAGTTATTTATGATATTTGCTGTATGTTTCAGGCCTTTGTCCTGCTGCAGAATAAATTTGGAGCCAATCAGATGTTTCACTGATTTTATTGCATGTTGCCTGTAATTCTCAGCATTGAAGCACAAAGAAATGGGCATTGTTGAGGACCGTAGATGCAGTAGTCGGCCAGGGAAACTTAGTACATCAGACGAAAGACACATCATGCTTGCTTCCTTTCAAAATCAGAAAATGTTGAGTAATGCCATCAGAATGTAAAGAAAACATCACCTCTAATAATGAAGAGAACATTTACTGTTAAAAAAGTAAACTTGCTAACATGCCATACATAACACGCAGTGGCCAGGAAAGTGAATTGTCATCTTCCAAGTGCTAGTGTTGTTTCATGCAGTAGAATAATTGCTTTTGCTGGGTCCAAACACAGTCAGTTATTTTCTTCTGTAAACTAATATGATGATGATGATAATGCAACACCTTCTCACTCAGTCTAGTTGATGTGTCACCTTTAAAACAGACCAATCGGTGCCCAAAAAGAACACTAAGGCTGAACAACAAACTGCATATTCACAAATCCCTAATAAGAGTCTAGGGATGTACATGTTAGCTACAGTATGTGTGAGTCTGACATTTCTTACATTGTACTTGGAGAGAAGCTTCCACCAACCATTTTTGCACACTCTGCAAATGTGGGAAGGAGCAGTACAATTAAAGATGGTGACATATAAATTGAGGATTCTACTGTGGAAGTGCAACAGGATGAGGGGCATATTTGTTTTTCTGAAATTAATGAGGCTGTTGATAATGAGGCTGTTTATTGTGTCAAAGCAAATCAGCCACCAATGGTAGCAATTCTTGCCCATGATAAAAAGAAGGCCATTGTCATGCCTGGGTATAAGACTAAAAAGCCACCTCTGGTGTGTGGAAATATTTTTACCCAAATCTTGACAACATTTGTTAAGCATCTGAACAGTTTGTGAATCTAACATAAGTAGAGGTAGCGAGCCTCCTCTGTTACATCATTTGGAGTGAGTTCATACAAAGCTTTGGGGAAAATATGAAAAATATGATAAAATTCTACCAAGCAGTCCAGCATCAGCTAGCTCCCAGCTCTTAGTTAGAACCCATATGCAATCTCTACTGTCATCATCAATCTCATCAATAAAGATTGGAGAGAGATCTGCAAGCAATTTGTAAAGAATACTTGCATTCTAGAGCTTTTGTTGCTGGTAACGGTGAATCTTCATGCCAGAAGGGGACAAAGAACAGTAGTAGTTTCAAGCAGCAATTGACTGTGGAACAATCCTTTACAAGATGAAGGAAGTATGAAAGCTGCTATCCACTTGCAAAGCAGATTACTGATGGCTATGCTAGTATTAGATCTGCATCCAAAATCCATCATTAATACATTTTGAGACAGTTAATTGAATTTGTGTGTTTCTGATACCAAATTCCATCTAGTTCCAATTTACCAAAACAGTAATTGTTCAACTTTTTCTGTGAGGTTAAAAAAAATCAATTATTGGTCTAGGGAATGCCATTGTACCCACTATCCACTTAACCACAGGTATGTGGACAAGCGGTAATGGTTAAACAAAGCAATTCAGCTAAGTATGTTGGACTTGTAGATCAAGTTCTTTATTCACTTTGCGAGGACCGAAGCATTGTCAACATCTTGCAATCGGATCCCTACATTTTGGCAACCATGCATGATCCTAGGTTTAAGCTATATTTAATGTAATTCTTTTTTTAACTGATACAGTGCTCCTTGTGAGCAAAACATCAGCTCAATTTGCACATGACATGGGAAAGTCTACTGCTTCAGTTTCTCACGAAAGTACTGCTTCCAAGAAAGGAATAACCTTTTCCCAGAGACCCACTGGTGATGAGGATGAGCCCACGCAGTGCACCAGAGTGAAACAACATTATGACATCTGGTCAGGCCTAAAAAAAATTAGGCAAAATTATTGAAACCTCTACCATGAATCAAACTGATACATAAACCATTAACAGAATGGTAAGAATTATTTTAACAATAAAGTGCTAGTTAGCATGTCAGACCTGCGTGATTTGGGTAGGAGGCTTCTTCCTAAAAATATGGAAGAGCTGATGTTTATAAAAATTAACCACAAATTCAATGAGAAGACCCTTTTGGCCAATTGCATCAAAGCACAGAGACTTTAAAGGTGGACTCCAATCAGGGCCGGTTCTAGACCTTGTGGCGCCCAGGGCAAAAGTTTCCTTTGGTGCCCCTCCAAGGTCAAATATAGTGCGTGCCAAAGGTATATGCCAAAAATGGGAGGGTGGCTTCATAGGGAAGGGGCGTGGCCACAGTTATGGCCCCTGTAGTAATGGCCTTAGTAGTTATGCCCCCTGTAGCTGTGTCCCAAGTAGTTGTGCCCCCAATATTTGTGCACCCTGTAGCTGCACCCCTGAAGATTTGCCCCCAGTAGCTGTGCCCCTGTCATTGTACCCAGAGTAGTTGTGCCTTCTGGTTTGTACCCCCTGTAGATTTGTCCCCAGCAGTTGTGCCCCCTGTAGCTGTGCCCCCAGTAGTTGTGCCCCCAGTAGGTGTGCATACTGTAGCTGTGCCCCCTGCAGCTGTGCTCCCATATAATTGTGCCCCCTGTAGTTGTACCCCCTGTAGATTGTTCCCCAGTAATTGTGCCCGGAGAAGCTGTACCCCCTGTAGTTGTGCCCCCTGGTAGTGCCGCTAAGAAACACTAAAATAATAAAAATAAACAATACTCACCAGCCCCGCTCCTGCTTCCCAACTGCTATTTCAGCTCCATCTTTGCTGCCGCTGCTGCTCTGCCTGCTCCTGTCTATGGGAGAGATGTCATGACATCTCTCCAATAGGAGTGCCGCACAGACCTCTAGTGTCTGACAATTGATCCAGCTGCAGCGGGCGCCCACATAGCCCATGGCACCTGCTGCAGCTGGGGAGCGGGGTGCAGGATGTGGGGTGTGGGTGGGCAGCGGGAGCCTATGGGATGACTGCAGCTACACCCACGGGCTGCAGCACTCCGGGTGCCTGCCCTGCTTGTCCATGCCTAGAACCGCTCCTGATTCCAATGAGAATGAGCTATTATTATGTGAAGATGATGATATAAATATTGATGAGAGTGAGGAGTATGATAATTAGAATGACATCTTCCAAGTGTAGAGAGGATTAACAGCACTGTAAACTTCCTTAAGCCCATTGGTAGTTTGTTTTGGGGGGCCCAAACAAGCACTTTAGCCACAAAATTGGCACTCCCTGTTGCACCACTTTTCTTTTCATTATGTGATGTATTTTTGAGGGGCATTGGTGATGTCTTTTTTGCATAGACAATCATTTTTTATTGGTTAATACATTACTAATTTGCAACCCATTTTTAAACAGAAACAACTGCTGCGTGTTTCTGCCACCGCTCTGTTGCATAGTTTAGCCGACCAGCCTTTGGCGAATATTGCTTAACAATATTGGCCCTCATTCCGAGTTAATCGCTCGCTAGCTACTTTTTGCAGCCGTGCAAACGTATAGTCACCACCCACGGGGGAGTGTATTTTCGCTTTGCAAGTGTGCGATCGCTTGTGCAGCCGAGTGGGACGAAAAAGTTTTTTGCAGTTTCTGAGTAGCTCTAGACTTACTCAGCCCTTGCGATCACTTCAGCCTGTCTGGTCCCAGAATTGACGTCAGACACCCACCCTGCAAACGCCTGGATACGCCTGCGTTTTCCCTGCCACTCCCAGAAAACGGTCAGTTGACACCCATAAACGCCCTCTTTCTGTCTATCTCCTTGCGAATGGCTGTACGAAAGGAATCGTCGCTAGAAGCATTGCATAGCAACAATGCTGTTTGTACCCGTACGACGCCCGTGCGCATTGCGTTGCATATGCATGCACAGTAGTAACCTGATCGCTGCTCTGTGAAAATCAGCACCGTGCAATCAACTCGGAATGACCCCTTTGTGAGCTGTCAAAATTAACTGGAAATGACTGTTAATGTTATTGAGGTTAATAATACTGTAGGAGCAAAAACGTGATTTTAGCTATTTTTTTACATGTCCAAAACCAAGACACGTAAGGATGGTTTTGACAAAACAAGAAGAAAGCCCCCCATAGAGGATGGTTTTGACAAATCCAAAACTAAAACTCGGGGATCCGCGCACATCTCTAATCATAATGCTCTGTGCGTCCACCAGTCAACATTGTCAACAGGGTCATTGCACGATGACACTGAGGTAGTTTTTTTTTAAAAATGAACGAGAGACTGCATAGGAGAGAGAGAATATAAGCACCCTGTTTGTTATGAAGCTAAACTGGCTGGAACTGGTTTGTTAGGTTGTTAGGGGTGAATAGGGGGTCAGGGCTGTCAATCAATCATTTTAGCCAATGGAATTGGTTTTGGTAGGCGGGTTGTTTGAGATTATATAGGACAGGGCTGAGGAATTCAAATTCCTCTTGCCATTTTGGGATCCCTGGATGTGGTATTGTATAGTATCATTTAAACAGGTTTTTTCAATTTGTCATATATTTAAATAGATAGTCAGTTCTCCCTTTATATTCCTGGTATTATTAATATAATTCTGTTAATTTACTGAAAGGAGTAATTTTCCAGCTGTAATTAGAAGTTTGTTTAGTTTTTCTGTCAGGTTACCCTAAATTGTTTCTATTTACCTCAGGATGCCCCGTCCCCGTCGTAGTGCTCCCCCTCCTCGCCGTTTAATTGAGGCAGCCAGGCCGCTCGCAGCTGCCGCTGCTTCTCCGGCAGTGAGGGGAACACGGAGCCTCACTGTGCGCGGGTCGCGTCACACGGTCCCTGGCGCCAGAGCTCGTTCAGCCGCGGCTGCGGCTGGCGCTCCGCCATCTCCCACTCCTTCGGTGCTGCGGGCATGGCTGGCAAGTGCGGCCGCCAGCCCCGCAAGCACCCCCCGCCGGCCATCCTCAATTAGGGTTAGTGAGTCGGGGGTCTCGGCGGCAGCGGCGATATGCCCCGCCCCCGACTCCATTTTAGTGACAAACGCTGCATTGCAATCTTCTCCCACAGCTTTAGGAGCTGGGGGGATGATTGCAGGCGGTAGTGCAGCGCATTCCCCAGCAGGTATCCAAGGGGGATTAAATTTATTAGACTCTCCCACAAATAGGCGTGTGGGTAGCGTTAGGGGGCATACAGTGAATGCTCCTAGCATGGTTAATCAACCTAGCGGGGTGATGCCGGGTTTAGAGGCAACAAGGGCATTATATAGAATGCCGGCCCCGGTGCATTATCAAGCTTTAGGCAGTGTGCAGCCCCCGCAGGTGGCTTGGTCACCTTATTTTAATCAAGGGGATCAGCACCAGTTAATGCACTTGCCTTTCACTGGGCAACATCAGTTTTTTAACCCTCAATTACCTCAGAATGTAGGTCAATTTTATCAGCAGCATATCTTTCCAAATTATGCCCGGTTCGCATCGGCTCCACAGTTATATAATCAATACGGACAATTTGTCCAAACAATACCGAGCCAATGTGTAAACTCGCAGCATTCGGGGTTCCCACCTTTGCCTCAGGCTCCTCCCCCTGTTAGGCCTCCGTCTCCGATGCAGCCGTCTGCGGTTGTGCCTCACATACTCCCTGGGGTGCAGACGCCATTGGATGCACCTATGGGTTCAGATTCATCTGTTCAGGTAGGGATTAATGCAGTTTTGTTAAGCCCGCATGTTGTACCTTCTCATACAGTGTCGGTAGACGCGTCGGTGACAGTGGATCCGCAAGCAACGAGTCAAGATGCGGTGGGCGCACCGCGCAACGAGGGACAAGCGAGTGCAGGAGATCTGGACGCAGGCCCTTCCACGTCAAGATCTGGTGAGAGAAGCGTAGAAGTGCAGCTTAGCGCGAATTTATCTCATTCAGAAGATTCATCGGATTCGTCTAGTTCCTTAGAAAATCCGCGTAAATTTATGCGAACATTTGTTCAGCATCTCAGAGGGAAGCGTAAAGGTTCAAAGGAATCGCGTAGTGTAGCATCCAGCTCGGCTCCCGATGCGTCAGGAGATAATGTCCATTGCGCTAATACGGCGATATTGAGGGGGGTTAGGTCTAAGGTGAAGGAGAGAATCAAGAAGGGCCGTTTTGTGGACATGTTTGCAATCACGCATGATGCCAAGAAGGCTTTGAATGCAGCAAAGGCTGGTGGTCCGGCAGCCGAGGAAGCAAAGAGGAGTTATTCTAATTTGCTTTCAGGAATGCATGTATTTGCGGCTTGTTATAAAGAGTCTCGCCCATCCGAATTCTTGAATGTTTTAAAGTACTTGCATCTAGTACACAATATGTACTTAACGGCTAGGCAAAACGTTTGGCGGCAGTACGATGAATTATTTAGAAAAAAGCAAGATGGTCAAAAATTTTAAGTTTAGGTTTCAAAGATGTTGAAGTCTGGTTGGAGGTAACCCAAGGCAATAGGACAACCACGGATCTAACGGGTCGCAGGCAGCCCTTTCAGGCCAGATCCGGTGTCAGCACAGCGGGAAGAGGGAAATGTTATGCGTTTAATAACGCGCAATGTGGTAGAGGAACAACATGTCGTTACAGACACGTCTGTTTGCTGTGCGGAGGGGTACACGCAGCAAAAGATTGCAATAGGCCCGCAGGTCAGTCAGCAGGTAGAGGAGAGCATAGAGCAGTTCCTAGATAAGGCGGAGTCACCGGTAAATTTAGAAGTTTTAGAGCGTTGGTTTGGCCGTTATCCTCTTAGGGAGGAGGCGGTTTTCTTGTTAAAAGGTTTTAAGTTTGGTTTCAATTTACCAGTAATTAGGCCGGTTTTAGTTTCAGCCAAGAGGAATCTTAAATCAGCTAGAGAGCTGCCAGAGGTGGTAAGGGCTAAGATTGCGGCTGAGGTTGGTTTGGGTCGTATGTGTGGCCCTTTCAGGAGTCCACCTCTGGCTGATTTTTGCGTTTCTCCATTGGGAGTAGTTCCGAAAAAGGAGCCTGGAAAATTTCGGATTATTCAGCACCTTTCTTACCCGGAAGGGGGCTCAATAAACGAAGCGTTAGATCCTGTGTTTTGTAGTGTGAAATATCAATCGTTTGAGGATGCTATTGCTTTGGTGCAAAGTTTTGGTTTTGGAGCTTTATTGGCAAAAGTGGACATAGAATCTGCTTTTAGATTGCTACCACTGCATCCCGACTCGTTCAAGTATATGGGTTTTAAACTAGATGGTCAATTTTTTGTGGATAGGTGTTAGATTTTGTGGATAGGTGATAGGTTCAGTATCATGTTCTTACTTTGAATGTTTTAGTTCATTTTTGCAGTGGTGTATAGAAGCAGGAACTAGGCAATCGGGAGTCGCCCATTATTTGGACGATTTTTTATTGGTGGGTCCTGCGGATAGCTCAGATTGTCAGGAATTGCTTTTTTCAGTTCAATCATTATTTTCAGTCATGGGGGTACCTATAGCAAAGGATAAAACAAAAGAACCGGTGACACGTTTATCATATCTGGGTATAGAAATCGATACTGAAGCAGGGCTTTGTAGATTGCCTCCGGAAAAAAGTGAATCGTTTAAAGAATTTGTTGGAGAATTTTATTTCAGCAAAGAAGATGTCTTTGAAGCAAGTGCAGTCGCTTTTAGGTTTATTAAATTTTTCTTGTAGGGTCATGCCGATTGGAAGGGTTTTGAGTCGTAGGCTAGAAAGAGCTACCGCAGGGGTTAAGAGGTCTCATCATATGATTCGTATATCAGCAGATTTGAAGGAGGATTGTAGGATTTGGCTTCTTTTCCTGCAAGATTTTAACGGGGTTCGCATTTGGTTACATGAAGAGCTCAATAATAGTGTGCTTCAACTTTTCACGGACGCTTCAAGTTCGTTGGGTTTTGGTGCATATTTCGAGGGTGAGTGGTGCGCTGAGACTTGGCCAGAGGAATGGCGTGTAAAAGGACTTACTAGCAGTATGCTTTGGCTTGAGCTTTTTCCGATTATTGTAGCGTTAGAGATATGGGGAGATAAGCTTAGTAATCAAAGAATTGTTTTCTGGTGTGACAATTTTGGGGTAGTTCAGGCGATAAATAGCCAGAAGACTTCATGCTCGCATGCGCTGAGGTTGCTGAGGCATTTAACTTTAAGGTGTCTGCAAAGAAACATTGAATTGAATGCGAAGCATGTGCCCGGGGTTGAGAATGAGATTGCAGATTCTTTATCTCGTTTTCAATGGGATAGATTTAGGAGGTTAGCGCCATCAGCTAAGGCGAATGGTTTGTCATGTCCTGAATTTGTATGGCAGATCATCAAGCTGGCATGAAGGCGTTGGCGTTGAAAGCACTGGCCCCTGGAACGTTGAGAGCTTATTCTGCAGCTTGGGGTGATTGGCAGGAGTACATGGCCTCCAGTGGTAGGGGTAAGATTTGTCAGGATGCGATTTTGGAGTTTGTATGGTTATAGCATGAGAGAGGTCGTTCCAAGGCGGCTATGTCGAGTGCGTTAGCAGGAATATCTTACTTTTCGCGATTAGAAGGTTTAATAGATCCCACTAAATCCTTTATTCTTGCAAGGGCGTTGAGAGGATGGGCTAAGGAGCAGTTAAGATTTAGCGATAATCGTAGACCAATTGATATAGGTTTGTTGAAGGATTTAATAACTGCTGTTTCAGGTATTGCTTTAGGAGATTATGAAATCAGTCTTTTTAGTTTGGCATTTGCATTAGCCTTTTTTGGTGCTTTAAGGGTAGGGGAATTAGTGGCAAAGAATAAAAGGTCAGCAGAGTCGGGTATTATGGCAAAGAATGTTGTTATTAAGAGAGATATGTTACTTGTTAAAATTCAGCGTTCTAAAACGGATCAACTAGGGAAAGGTAAATGGATCTCTGTTCCTGCGCATCCGGAGCCGAGTATTTGCCCAGTGAAATTGGCAGAGATTTATTGTCAAAATCGTCCAAGTGGGGGAAGGCAATGGTTGGTTCATAGGGATCTTATTCCGTTATCTAGATTTCAGTTTACCAGCATTTTTAACAAGTGTCTGATAGCGTTGGACCTTCCGTTAGAACATTATGGGACGCATTCATTTAGAATAGTAGCAGCGACTTGTGCAGCAGCGGCGGGTTCTTCGGGCGAAGAAATCAAGCGTTTAGGGCGTTGGAAGTCAGATGCTTATAAGGGTTACATTCGCGGCGATAAATTGCGTTAAAGAGAAGCTTCCTGCGAGTTTGTTATTTGGGAATCCCAGGGCCTTAAGCTACCCGCCGTTAAAGGGGGTTTGGAGTTCTTTTCACCTTTTTTCCTCGCAAAATGATTGAGGTTTGGTGTTGTTCACCTCCATCTGGGTCACCCAAATAGCTAAGTTTTTCCTTTCCCTGCGAAATTGAATGGAATTTATGTTATTAAACAAATCATTTGTTTTACCTTTTTATTGCAGGTTTTTTGACATTATCAAGCCGGGTGTAGATTGTAGGTCATTCCTATGTGTATTGGGCCAGTAGGCATCAGGTTGCTAAGTCATTCCCTTTCGATATTAGGTGGATAGGTATAAGAGGTATGAGATGGAGTGGTCTATTGAGTTAACTTTCGGATTGTGAAGGGAAATGGGGTGCCCCAGATTGTTTAGTTGTGCATTTAGGTGGTAATGACTTGGGTACTTGTAAAGGTATTGAATTAATTAAATAAATAAAGAGATATTTTAGTTTGGTTGCGGAGCGTTGGCCTCGGGTTAAGTTGTTATGGTCAGAAATTATACCACGTAGATTTTTGAGGGGCACTCAAGTTGGAGCAGCTTTGGATAGAGTGAGGAGAAAGGTTAATGCTGCGATTTCCAGGTATGTCCTTAGTTTAGGAGGTCAGGTGGTAAAGCACCCAGAGTTACGTTACGAGAGAGTGGAATTTTATAGATTGGATGGGGTGCATTTGTCCAAGATTGGTATGGAGCTATTTGTCACAGCCTTAGTGGATGGTTTGAAGGTAGTGTGAAGCATTCCCCATTCGTTTAATGGTGGCGGTATCGAAGTCTGGAAGCCTTCGAATTTGGCAGAAAGCAGTGCTCATCGGCGGCTCAATTTAGCGCAGCAGAGCTTGGCTAGCATTTCCCCTTTGAGAAAAGGCGAGTCGGTCACTACCTCAGGGGAGGACCAGGTCACCATCTTAAGGAGGGACCAGCACTGTGCTAGTTAAGGGGAGATGGTTCTACTCAAGACGGATTGCGCAAGGGGCAGAAACTCTGCCCCATTTGTTTAATGATTAAAAGTTTTTAAGCCATGGCCGAGTTGGCACTGCTTTTTTCGCCACCAGTGATTAACATTTCTAATTCCAGATTCGAATTTAAATAAATTTGGCTGTGACCTCATTTTCCAATCTATACAGTTGTCCGTGTTTTTACTTATTGGTTGAATTATTTAAGTGGTGGCGTAATAATAAAACATATGGGTGATTTAAAATGAACGAGAGACTGCATAGGAGAGAGAGAATATAAGCACCCTGTTTGTTATGAAGCTAAACTGGCTGGAACTGGTTTGTTAGGTTGTTAGGGGTGAATAGGGGGTCAGGGCTGTCAATCAATCATTTTAGCCAATGGAATTGGTTTTGGTAGGCGGGTTGTTTGAGATTATATAGGACAGGGCTGAGGAATTCAAATTCCTCTTGCCATTTTGGGATCCCACCCACCCACCCGGCAAAATTAATTTTATTGAATTTCAATTAAATGTTTTTTTTTTCACGTTGGAATAAAATTTTATGAGTTATTCCAGCAAGGCGAGGCGCAGCGGGCGGAAAGCAGTGCTCATCGGCGGCTCAATTTAGCGCAGCAGAGCTTGGCTAGCATTTCCCCTTTGAGAAAAGGCGAGTCGGTCACTACCTCAGGGGAGGACCAGGTCACCATCTTAAGGAGGGACCAGCACTGTGCTAGTTAAGGGGAGATGGTTCTACCCAAGACGGATTGCGCAAGGGGCAGAAACTCTGCCCCATTTGTTTAATGATTAAAAGTTTTTAAGCCATGGCCGAGTTGGCACTGCTTTTTTCGCCACCAGTGATTAACATTTCTAATTCCAGATTCGAATTTAAATAAATTTGGCTGTGACCTCATTTTCCAATCTATACAGTTGTCCGTGTTTTTATTTATTGGTTGAATTATTTAAGTGGTGGCGTAATAATAAAACATATGGGTGACTTATGTTAATTTGAATTGATTAAGGATACAGTATAATAAAAAAAAATACCAGTGCCACCTGGTGCATTAACAAAATATATTATACCATTGCAGCTATAATGCTGTCATATAATGTTGTTATTGATTTTTGCAAAGTAGGGCTTCATGTTCAATTACAGACTGTAATCTACCAAATTGTTAATCTAATCTAGAGGCTTTATCTACAATGCAGATTTATTTTTGCATGTGGACAGATAAATACATTACTTCTTAACATATTTACCTCATTTTCCTTATATTTTTTTATAACATGCCCAAACATCTTCATTTTTTACAGGACTAAAGCTGCTTTCAAAGTGCAAAACTTCAGCCATACCTGTGTTATGTTTAGATCATAAATATAATGTATTTAAAAAGATCAAAACTAGTAAAATTGCAAATAAATCTTTGTTTCTATGATGATTTTCTGCGATCTATTCTCATATTATCATCACAGTGGGTGTCATCTTCCAGAAAAAACATACTCAGACATGAGTCTTGGAATGTTACACCATTAACAGTTTTCAGATATTCAAATAAATGTCATTCTTTTTATTGTAAGCATTTGCAGCTTTAAAAAATAACATTCACATTTTGGGGAGAATCTATATACATGGCTCAAAACATAAGTGGCCATCACTCCTTTGAATCCATGAACATGCACATTTTACTTTATTTAGTAAAACAACATGGCAGCTTTATTCTATGTACAGTATCTGGAAACCTCGCAATATAGTAATACTTGTGCAAAGTAACCTCTTTGCATATTTCATAGGACACTGAATAGTTGTTGTTTTTGAAACTTTTGCTGCATTTTACTTGTAAAATGATTATGTTGATCATTCAGAAGATGAACACTCAAATGGATGACAGAGGGATAGCATTCATTATTGGAGAAATCAAATGTTCAATAATCTACATCAATAGTAGTGTTTATGTATCTGCCTAATAGTTAAGATTAAATGTCATCTTGCATTTGTTATTAGTTTCTAATATTTTATTTCTAACATGGCATGCTCACTTATTTTTCATATATATTTGACTGCTTTCACGGATACCTATTATTCAACAGTAAAATATGCTGTAAAGATTTAAAAAAAAAATCAACTGTACTTTGCATATGTTTTAGATCGGGCAACTTTATTTTCTGGTTTGGGTCTCTTGAATAAATGCACTTGTATATCTGTTTCTGCATTTGTTGTACTTTATGCATGGAATGTTCAGATGTTCAGGTTACAATCTTAAGTAGACAAACAATTTGGAAGCTGCTCAATCATACCTGGAGATAATTATATATCAGGTGCTGGAAGGGGGAGGGGTCACAGACAAACAGCAGATAGAGGGGGGGGGTTGCAAATCCCCACCCCACCCTAAATTCCCTTCTGCACACTGAAAATTACCTGTAACCATCCCTGAACCTATCTGGTAATAAAATTCAGAGAATTAGTCACAAATGTTTGCAAACACATGTTTAGCTGCTAGCCTTCACGTCTTCTCTGATACAGCAGTCCTAACCTACATAATAGCAGTGCCCACATAGGGCCATGTAATTTGTCACAGTAGGCCTCATGATAAAGGCCATTACTAAAA
This sequence comes from Pseudophryne corroboree, assembly GCF_028390025.1. Lineage (NCBI taxonomy): Eukaryota > Metazoa > Chordata > Amphibia > Anura > Myobatrachidae > Pseudophryne > Pseudophryne corroboree. The sequence continues at coordinate 485,985,208 of NC_086448.1, forward strand.
CACTTCCAGACAGAGAGCTAACTTACCTGGGAGCCACCCCCAGGATCTCGCATTGGCACTACAAGAAACAGCATGCCTTCCAAATACTGCTCCCATTCAATGCTTCTTGCACACAAGCAGACAAACAATTTGGAAGCTGCTCAATCATACCTGGATATAATTATATATCAGGTGCTGGATGGGGGAGGGGTCACAGACAAACAACAGATAGAGGGGGGTGGGTTGCAAATCCCACCCCCCTAAATTCCCTCTCTGTCTGTTGTACAATCTTAAATAGTCTTGGTTCTTGATCTGGACTGTCTACCTCTGTCATAATTACTAGATAAATGTAATTTTGTGTGTGTTAGACAGATCAATACAATGTATATGCATGTGGTAACACTATTTTATGTGACTCATCAATCTACAGTATAACCAACAAAAAACCTGTTAAAAAAAATGACTTTTGGTGGCTACATGCATCAATTTAATTAACTTTCACAGTATGTAAGAAAAGGACACTCGCTTTTGCTGGTCATCATGAGTTCATCCAGGATATATGATTTTTCTTGTTATTTTAGGATTGTACTTGTATGCAGGTCTTTCATTGTTTCAAACGCATGTCAGTGCATTTTGTGTGTGTTCACACATGTTTTGGTTAATTTGTAATAAGCTAACATTGCATGTATTTCAATCAGTAGCAATGGCATCTCTTAAATTCATATTATTAACCACTCTGAGAGCAGACTGCTTCAATTTAATATACAACATAACATCTTTCCTTTTCACTATTGGCATAGATATCCACAATATATTTGTCTTCATTTAAAAATGTTACTTTTATCTTAAACACTTATATGGTATGCATACTGTACAGCAATCTGTTGTTGAAACATTTATAGCCTTGGATTTGAAGGTAGTGGGATTGATCTATTTAATATTTATTTGGTAATCAACAGCACTGGAGATAAAAGTAAGGTATAAGTAATGTAGGGTGGGCTAACGGTGACTGGCGTTTGAGATCCCTGCGGTCACCATACCAGTGCCGGGACCTGATCTTTAGATTGCTGGTGGGGATGAGTGCAATGAAGCCCCTTGCTGGCTTGCTGCCCTCACGGCGCAGTGGGCTCGGTGGCTCACTGCACTCGACACAGGTCCTATTTCCACTCTATTGGTGTCGTTAACACCCACGAGTGGGAATTGTCCATGATAGTCGGCATGCCGACTGTCTGGATCAGAATCGGCTGGGATCCCAGTATCGGTATAGTGACCGGCGGTCGGGACATAACTACATCCTGTAATGGATCCTATGATCTGTTACTCCATAATGCTACTGTACTGTATGTAAACTAAGATCTCATTTTCTGCAGTGTTTTATCTCATTATTAACACTCTTTTCCAGAAATGAAAGCCTCAATCACAGGTAATAGAGGTGCATTATATGATTGTATATGATAACAAAGATGATATCATGTCTTCACAAATTATTAATTTAACATCATCCATTTTCGAAGGCAGCTTTGACATTTGTTGGATACTGTATGGATTGTTTTATGAAGCATTTGACCTTGAGTTCTAAATTTGATCAATCCTACCTAAGGAAGTCATGGAAAACATCTTAAAAATATTTTGAGGTTTTTCAAAAAGCTTTTGAAGTTAACATTTCACTTTGCATTAATGCAGAAAATGGATCTAGAACATTGCTAATTTCTAAAGGATTTCAAACCTCCAGATCAGCACAGTCATTCTGTTTCATTAACAATTTTTTTTTCTATTGACTGTATTCACAAAGTCTATGAGAGGATTTTTTTATTGATGAAATGTATTTATGTGCTTCATTTATCAGTTCTTCTCATTTTCTGTTTGTGTAATTTACTGTTTAGTCTGCTTTTGTAATTGCATGCACTTTTTTAATAGCATCTTTGGTATTGTATTTTTTTTTTGTGCTCACCTCAATTTCTCTTCACAATTGGTGGGTTGAAAATTGTGCCTATAGGTGTTTTTACTAAATAACAGTTTTGCTTTTTCAGCAGAATTGCCTGTTAAATTGGTACAATACTTATCGCTCACCTTTGTATCTTGGAACAAGGCACTAAAAGATTGCTCTATTCAGTTGATGACATTTATTATTAAAACACAGTTTGAAATAACTAGTTGAAGACATACTGTACACAGGTCAAACAAAAGTCTAGAAAAACACATTACAGTAATGAGAATTGTAATACTTATAATCCAGGCAATAAAGAGGTTAATGAACAATGAGGAGAATATTGCTAAAAGGAAGAATAAGGTAGAAAGTGACAATTCAACACATCACACTGCAAATAGAGTGACCACACCATTGCACTATAGGAATAACCACTCAAAGAATTCAAAGAACTATGGAACTCATAAAGGGCAGAACCCTAAGAACAAGCAATTATCCTACCAAAGTGACACCTCTATACAAGAAACTACAACTAACCTAACAACAGTATATGACAATAGTGAATAAAAAATCAAACCGTGACAAAGCACTGCTAACCAAACTACAAACTGACACAAGACTCAACATAGACTCTGAAGAAGACAATCAATCTGACCCAGACACTTCATTCTAAATACATGAAATCATTGAATCTGACTATAAAGAAACAGCAAGATCATCCTTCAGGCAAGGCTTTCTCACCCAAACTATTCAACAGCCACACTAACTGTTCCTGATTATGACCAAAAGAGAAAATGATGTCCTAAAGGACTGAAAAGAACAGAAAGATATTGTAATAACAAAACAGCAGACAAAGGACAGTCAGCATACCTAGAGTAAACTAAAAGAATCCTACAAGATACAACTACATATAAAAATTGAATGCAGACTATACAATGAAATAAAATAATCTGTAGGAGATTCTCCTTATGGAAGGTCACAGCAAGGGTATAATCACTAAGCAAGACAAAGATTTCATATGTACTTCACACCCTACAATCCCAGTCTTCTATCTTCTCCCTGAAATTCATAAACATCTCATCATTGCACCAGGCAGACCCATTATCTTGGAGATCGATCAGCTCAAATCTTTTGCATAATCTCAACTACTTTCTACAATTTCATGTACAAATCATATTTTAAGGACACAACATACATGTTGCAAGAATTAGCAAATGTCACATGGACCCCAAATATGTGGCTTTTCACCAGTGATGTCACTGCCCTCAACACATAAATCAACATTGAACATGACTTTGAAGGCATCTGACCATTCCTTACCAAAGACAAGATGCTTGATAAAGAACAATGTAATTTTATCTTGGATGGGATACAATATATACTACACCACAATTATGTATAGTTTTAAGAGGACTATTACTTACAGCAACAGGGGACAGCCATGGGAGCTAAGGGGGTCATTCAGATTTAATTACTGGGCAGCAATTTTTGCAGACCTGTGATCAGATAGTCACCACAGTACACTACAGGGGGAGTGTATTTTTGCTGTGCAAGTGTGCGACTGCATGTGTAGCAGAGCTGCACAAACTGATATTGTGCAGTCTCTGCGCAGCCCAGGACATACTCTTCCCTGCGATAAAAGCAGGCTGATCGGGGCCGGAGATTACATCAGACACCTTCCCTGAAAATGCTTGAGTCCGCATGCGTTTTTCCGGACCCTCCCTGTAAACGGTCAGTTGTCACCCACACCTGTCAATCTCCTTGCGACCACTCATGCGAATGGATTCTTTTCACATCCCGTCAGAGGGTGCCCATTTCAGCCTTGTGACGCGCTGGCACAGTGCGATGCATACACATGCACAGTTCGGATCTGATCACCCACTGTGCGAAAATGCTCAGCAGCAATCAGATCTAAATGACCGCCTAAGTTTTCAATAAGCTATGTGAATCTGTTCATAAGTGTATGGGAGAAAGAACAGATTTGGAACCTATTAAGTCCAAATTTGGTAGTATGGAAAAGGTTAATTGATTACATCATCGTCATTTGGGAGGAACAGAGGACGCGCTTTAACAATTTATACGACACATGAACGCCAACAACAAAAATCTACAATTTACCACAGAATACAGCAAGAGTAACATCCACTCCCTGCACAGTAAAGTTTTCATAAAAGTTAAAAAAAGAGACTGAAAGGAGGTTGATGTAAATAGCTTCATACTGGCAACAAGCGTCCATTACCCAAAATGACTGGATATTATACCAAAAGGACACTTTACCAGAATATGATTTAATTGCACCAATATCGAAAACTACATTACACAAAGTGAAGAATTGAAGACCAATTCTTACAGAAAGAGTTCAACAAAGATTTAGTGACCCAAGCATACATAAAACTTCTTGACAAACACAGATACAATGCTAAACAGGGCCCTAACTAGGTGTGTGCCAGTGGTGCCTGGCACACAGTGCATGTGCACTGTGTGCACAGGACCGTCGGCACAACCTGCAGGGCCACTACTGTCTATAATGGGAGACAACTCCAAAAGCACTGCTGCTAGCTGCAACACTGCCTGCATTGAGGTGCGCCCAGCTCCTTCTTGGCGCACCTCATATAGTCATCTACATTACACCAGTCATCGCTGCGGCTGCCTGTCCGCATGCTCTGCCCACTCCATGGTCCCCCTCTCTGGCCACAGCTCTTCTTGTCAGTGAGCAGATGAAGCCCCACCCATAGTCACTCCCTCATGACCCTGCATCCATGTCCTGCAGAACGAAGTGTTCACAGGCTCCGCCCCCTCCCTGGCCCTCCTCTCCGACTGCAGATCTTGTCAGTGTAATTGGGCAGCTGAATCCAGGCCTACTCACTCACTCACTCATGCCCCGCATCTGTGTCCTGCAGCACAGATAGTGTCCGCAGGCTTCGCCCCCTCCCTGGTCCCCATCTCCAGGTCCAGCTCTTGTCAGTATGAGTAGGCATCTGAAGCCCTGCCCACCCCATCTCTCCTCATGCCCCACATACAAGTTCTTCAGCAGGGAGAGAGTGTGCTCCCCCCACCAGTGCATTCAGCATGTTTGGAGTGGGACACTGCAGGGGGAACAGAAGGTGGCAGCTGGGTGTCAGTGTAGAGCGGATGTAAGTATGAAAGTAGTGCAGTAGTTGCTGCATTTCTGAGTTTGGAAAGGGGGATGCAACACACACTCTTTCTCTCTTTACGCTCACACATGCACACTCTCTCTACCTGGTGTAATGTGTATAAGGGGTAATACATAGCATTGTAATGTGACTAATAGACATTATTGTGTGGTATAACGTGACTAATAGACACTACTGTGCGGTGTAAGGTGACTAACGTGTGCTATTGTTTTAAAGAAATCTGCCTGCCTAATGTGTATAAAGGGGACTCTGCTGTTGTAATGTGTAAAAAGGGGAACTCTGCTGCTGTTTTATGTAAAAGGAGGACTCTGCTGCTGTAATATGTAAAAAGGGGACTCTGCATGGTGCAATGTGTAAAAAGGGGCTCTATCTGCCGTATTGTGTAAATGGGGACTCTACCTGCTGTACTGCGCCTAAGGGGACTCTACCTGCCATACTGTATCTAAGGGTACTGTACCTACCATACTGTGTAAAAGGGGACTCTACCTGCCGTCATGTGGAAAAGTGGACTCTACCTGCCGTCATGTGAAAAAGGGGACTCTACCTGCCGTACTGCTTCTAAGGGTACTCTACCTGCCGTAATGTGTAAAAGGGGATGCTACCTTCTGTAATATGTAAAAGAGAGCTGTGTGGCCTAGCCCCTTCCCCATAAAGCCACACCCCTATATATTTTTAGCACACCTGCGGTGTGCACTGACCCTTTTTTGTATATGGGGGGTGGCGCCAATTCTGTTACTTGCACACAGCGCTGAAATGTCTAGTTACAGCACTGATGCTAAAGACAAGTTCACTTCATCTGGGCACAATCTCTGATTCATTAACCAACACAACTTTTAAGCAGCACAAATAAAACAAATTATTAGAAGCATTGGAACATACAGTACTTACCAATGATGATACCCTAACAAAAGTTTTACCAGCAGAACCTAGAATTATTTACAGGAAAGCACCAGTTATAGAGCAAAAATTGGTTAAGAACCATTTGTCCCCAAAACAACTCATCTAAACCAAATTATCAGAAATAAGACAATGTGCTTCTTTGCAGAAGATGCTTGAATTGTAAAATGTGCTCTATCAACAGCACAAAATCAAGAAAATATTTATCTTCAACCACTAAGAGAACCAACATACCAATCAAAGAAATGATCTTGTCTCTATGCTATGCAAAAGCTTTAATAAATCTACTTGAATGTCCTTGTAGTAAGCAATACGTGGGGAAAACTTCTAGAACATTAAAAAAAGCTACTTAATGAATACTGGAGAAATATAACAAATGGGGTTGAGGAACAAGGTGTTCCTAAATAACTGAATGAACATAACAACAAAAACACTAGCCTGCTATCACTTCTAGGTAAAAAGAAAGTCCAACTTTTATGGAGAGATTGCAACTACGACGGAATGTATAATAATGTATAAAAAAAACACAATACTGTATATTATTTTTAAAAAAGCTTAAAAAAATAAAAAAGGTCACCTTACAATGAAGGACACTTGCACCGTGAGAGACCAAAAAAAAAAAAAAAAACCAATTAGCTAAGTATGTAAACTGTAGAACAGCTTGCAGACATCCCAACTCCCCAGCTCCTTCTACCAGTGGTACAGATGGTTGTTTGCTGAGATAGAGCTTGTGATGGCCCTGAGAAAGTAGAAGATACAGTACTGTTTGTTTTGTTTTAGTTTTATTTATTTTGTTACTTTTCAAATTTGATTGATATCCATGGCAGCAGCACAAAAACACATCTTTTCATTAAACTTACAAACTACTTCCTCCTAAGAATTGTGTCTGGTACTCATTCTTGCAGATTTTATTTGTGTTGCTGTAAATATAAAAAATAAAATATTGCCACTATAACTATAAAAGATCAGGCTGTACAAATTTGGGACTTTGCTATGACATTAATGGGAGGGGATGGCCTGGACCAGATGATTCCTCTTTGACACTCACAGAAACTTTCTGAGCTCTCAGTGTTGCAGACTAGGGAGGTCAGGGGCAGGTGGGGAGTGGTATCACTTGGTCAGTTATATGACTGGTTGTGCTTAGGTCTTTTCAGCAGGATGGTATTGGAATCCGGTATGACGGTGGTCAGAATACCGACAGCGGCATCCCGACGCACAGAATCCTGACATCAGCTAAGTAAGTATTATAACCCTCCCACTCTAACCCCTAACCCTCCCTACTTGCAGCCTGACCCTTATCCTCCCCCCAGCAACCTAACACTCCCCCCTTAATACCAAACCCTAATCCTCCCTCCCAGCTCCCTAACCATAACCCTCCCCCCTTAATACCAAACCCTAATCCTCCCTCCCAGCAGCCTAACCATAACCCCCCTTCCTCAGCCTAACCCTCCTTCTGGTGTCTAAACCTAAACTGCCCCTACCTGCAGCCTAACCCTCCCCGGCATGCTTACCATCGGAATGCCGGCAGTCAGGATTCTGGTGCTGGCATTGTGATCAATGTCAGAATCCTAACATGGGCCTTCTGACCAGTGTTGGGATTCCATCGTCAGTATTCCAATGCTGGTATGGTAACTGGATCCCTTTTCAGCAACTGCAGTTGGCATTTATGGTACCCACCTCCCATTTTTATAGATTTCTTCAGCTCAGGCATGCTCTCTCATCTCAATTCCCTGATGCCCCCTCCCCTATTATTTAACACTCTTAAATTAAAAAATTCCTGCTATTGGTCAGCCCTCACGATTAGTGTCTAATGTATATATTTTCTGCACCTGCAGGACCATCCCAAGGAGGATTTGCTGGATATGAGGGTGGGAAGCTGCCATGAATGCTTTGTAGGGCGAGTCTTGGTTGATGCCTTTGGATCGCCCTTGCGCGTCTACTGCATCTATTCTTTTTCAAATGTAGCTGTTCCTACTAAACAGGGTCTTTCTCACTCCATCACGCTTGTGCAGGTTTGACGGCCGGGATTATTACAGTTGTCTTAAGTGCAGGACTGGAGGAGGCACTTTTTAGCATCCTCTTTGGGAGGGACCATTGATTGCTACCTTCTGGGACAGTGTGATTTGTGTGATCTCAGCTATGGGTGTCCCCCTGACTGTCTTCTATAGTATGTGTACTAAGAATAATTGATGAGGAGCTGCTAGACAAATACACCAGACAATATAGCCTCAATGTCTGTATGATAGCTAAAGTTTGCAATGCCCATTCCTGGATGGCATCCAGGTCTGGAACTTCATGTTTGACTGTCTATGGCAAATACCACTATTGCCCATGAAAAATGTACTTATGTGAAATGCTGAATCTAAATGTAATGCTGCAGCAATGGTCTCTGTGTGCGATTCCTGATAGCCCCTGAAGCAATATTTTCCTATTTTTGTATTGTTATGCACACCCTCTTCTGTGTGACTCTTACCCTTTATTATTCTCATTTTGTGTATTCAGTCTGCTCACTGATTTCATTATGTTTGTTTTATCTTGCATATGTACCCTCCAGTAATGCACTGAATGTATACACATCTTTCTTTTTCTTGATACACATATACACTTTTTGTGCTATATTGTTTTACTCTTCTTTATTTTCCTTTTTATTGCTGCATCAATTCTTAAAAGTACTCAATAAATAATACTGTATATATATATATATATATACATACACACACACACACACACACACACATACAAAGGTTACCTTGACCCGGTGCCCTCGCTATTTAAAAGGAGTGTAGACAGGCAGAGGTGCGGCACTCAGGGCCCGGGATAAGAACAAAACGAGGCGACCACCAGTCAGCAAACAACGTTTCAATCTTTAACGATTTTCATCAGGTTACAGCCTCACTGGGCTGCGTGCATCAGTCCAGCTTTTCTCTTCTTGCTCTTCACCTATGCACACTGGACTGCCTGTGGCTATTCTGCCATCCCCTCACACACTATCCTGGCTCCCTGCTGCTGCTTTGTACAGGAGGAAATGTACGAACTATGGGGGGGGGGGGTCTATGCATGCTGAGGGGTACTTTGAGGGGTGGAAGCTAAATAGATATCATTGTAATAAAGGGTGTTGTATGTACTGAGGGCTAGCATGGGGAGGGGGCTGTGTATACTGCAATGTAATATTGAGTGCTGGGTGTACTCAGAGGTAGTGTGGGGAGGGGGATTGTGTATAGTGCAATGTAATATGGGGTGCTGTGTGTACTGAGGGCTAGCATGGGGAGGGGGCTGTGTATACTGCAATGTAATATTGGGTGCTGGGTGTACTCAGAGGTAGTATGGGGAGGGGGATTGTGTATAGTGCAATGTAATATGGGGTGCTGTGTGTACTGAGGGGTAGCATGGGAAGGCGGCTGTGTATACTGCAATGTAATAGGGAATACTGTGTGTACTGAAGGGTAGTATGGGGGGTTGTGTTGCATTGCAATATGGGGGTGTTTTGTGCACTGAGGGATTGTTTGGGGGTACTGTATAATGTAATGTAATAGGGTTTGCTGTGTGTACTGTACTACATGGGCTGTTGTGTGTACTGAGGGGTAGTGTAGGGGAGGAAGGCTATGTATACTGCATTGTTTTATGGAGTGCTGTGTGTAGTGAGGGGTAATAATAATAATGTTCATGTATTTATCTTTTGCCAACAGGACTCAAAACACTTTACAGACATGAAAACAATGCAAATAGGGCCAAATTCAGTAAAAGCAGAATTTGCAATCCTTTTGCTAGCATTCTGGGGGCCGCCCATTGCAGGGCAAGGCCGCCCAGCATGCTGACCACCGCCACTCCCTTAATGAAGCAGAAATTGCGATCATATTGCAATTTCTGCTTCAATGCAGGAATTAGGGATGACTCCTGCCGGTGCAGCTTAGCGAATTGAGGCACCCATCTTGGGCACACTGTGTAGGATTAACCTTGGTGGAATACTTTACCCCTAGAGGAGATGACACAATAAGGGGGTGATTGCAGTATCGTAACACTCAGAATAGGGTCCCAGCAAAACTGTCAGGTCCATGTACCTTTCATCCCACCCAGAAGCGTACCAGATGAGGCAGCCATGTTGGTTGCACTATGAAGTTACTGTACACTGTGGGGGGTGAGTCATACAAACGTCCAATGCATATAAGGGAAAACTGACACTTGTGTAGTGGTATGATATACCCTGTAATATGGAAAGATCCACGTGAAGTACATCCTTCCCATAGAGTAAAAATCTGAGACAACCATCTGTGGTGCACTGTATAGGTTGCCACTGGCAGAGTATGAAATGGAGGTACACATTACAGAAATAGCATAAAGTGGGGTGGAAGTATGCTGTTAGGGAAAAAAGCACTTGCAAGAACACAGTTGCGGCTAAACAATGGAAGGGGGGAAAAAGGGATGTTATTATTTTGATAAAATTATAAATGTGTAATACGTCACTGGTTGTCGAGTGTCGATGGGTGGTATGTGGTACCTATTTTCCAGCAGCTTTCGTAATGTAAGTCCCAGAAGACTTCTGGCTAGGCTTCTTCTGAACCTCCCCTGTGGGAAGGTAGAGAGACTGGGAACCCCAGAGACCAGGCCCAGCGCTACCCGCTCAGCAAAGGGATGCAAAGCAGGTAGGCGTCTGACTGGAGAGGCGCTCTCCCTGCTCTGCATCCCAGCTGCTGTGCCTGGGTCCCCTGCTGCTGCCAGCTGCTGTGCCTGTCACTTTGTTTGACAGGCAGTGGTTCCGGCAGCTTGAAGCTTCCCCTACATCCCTGCAGTGTCCGTCAGTGTCCTGGGCTCCGATTGAAAAGGGGGCGGGCTAAATGGCCCTGAGGGGCGGAGCTACATGGAACTAGGCTGAAGAGGACAGGAACTGCTACAAATCCAGCCAACCAGATGGTATGTTGAAGGAGCGTGAGTGAGAAAGTGTGTGTGTGTATATCTGTGAGTATGTGTATGTGTGTGTGTATCTATGTGTATGTGTATCTACAGTATGTGTGTATGTATATGTGTGTGTATCTATGTGTATGTGTGTGTGTGGAAGGCAGTGTAAATGGCACTTTGCGGCAATGTGTATCTGGCACTGTAAGGTACTGTTTATCTGGCACTATGGGGGACTGTGTATCTGGCACTGTGGTGACCTGTGTAGCAGGCACTGTGGGGCACTGTGTAGCAGGCACTGTGGGGCACTGTGTAGCAGGCACTGTGGGGCACTGTGTAGCAGGCACTGTGGGGCACTGTGTAGCAGGCACTGTGGGGCACTGTGTAGCAGGCACTGTGGGGCACTGTGTACCTGGCACTGTGGGGCACTGTGTACCTGGCACTGTGGGGCACTGTGTATCTGGCACTGTGGGGCACAGTGTATCTGGCACTGGGGGGCACAGTGTATCTGGCACTGGGGGCACTGAGTACCTGGCACTGTGGGGAACTGTGTACCTGGCACTGTGGGGTGCTGTGTATCTGGCACTGTGGGGCGCTGTGTACCTGGCACTGTGGGGCACTGTGTATCTGGCACTGTGAGGCACTGTGTATCTGGCACTGTGGGGCACTGTGTATCTGGCACTGTCGGCACAGTGTATTTGGCACTGGGGGCATATGTGTATCTGGCACAGTGGGGGCGTATCTGGCACTGTGGGGGCTTATATTGCACTGCTGGTGGCATTTGTGTGTCTGGCACGGTGGGGCATTTGTGCATCTGGCACTGTGGGGCATTCATGTATCTGGCACTGTGGGGGCATAATGTATCTGGAATGGTGGGGGCATATGTGTATCTGGCACTATTGGTGTCATACGTGTATCACACCCCCAATTTAATTGGCCATGTGGCATTTGATCACACCCATTTTTGGCACGCATCCCAAAGGCGCATGCACACAGTACCACTAAGACATTTTTCTACTTGCACCACTGGTGGGAGGGGGGGCATAATTTGTATAAATGGCACTTCTGAGGGTATTATATATAACCTGTGCTTCTACAGGAGCTATTATGTGTATAACCGGTGTTACCACAGGGGCTATTATGTGTATAACCGGCGCCACTACTGGGGACATGGGCCCTCATTCCGAGTTGTTCGCTCGCTAGCTGCTTTTAGCAGCATTGCAAACGCTAGGCCGCCGCCCTCTGGGAGTGTATCTTCGCTTAGCAGAATAGCGAACGAAAGAGTAGCAGAACTGCTACTAAATATTGTCTTGCAGTTTCTGAGTAGCTCCAGACCTACTCCTAGATTGCGATCAGTTCGGTCCGTTTAGTTCCTGGTTTGACGTCACAAACACACCCTGCGTTCGGCCAGCCACTCCCCCGATTCTGCAGACACTCCCGTGTTTTTCCCTGACATGCCTGTGTTTTTTAGCACACTCCCGGAAAATGCTCAGTTACCACCCAGAAACGCCCCTTTCCTGTCAATCATTCACCGATCAGCAGTGCGACTGAAAAGCGCTGCACGAACACCAGCAAATCTACTAAGTTTTGTGTAAATTAACTTAGCGCATGCGCTCTGCGTACCATGCGCATGCACATTTAGCAACAAATCGAAGCATAGCGAAAATCGGAAACGAGCGAACAACTCGGAATGACCACCATTATGTGTTTAAACAGCACTACTATACGCATGGTAATGTGAATAAGATTGTGCTACTGTGTGTTGTAATTTGAAATGGGGGTACTATTATGTAGCCATGCCCCTTCCTTGTGAGACAACACCCCTTTTTGCCGCACGCTGTCTCTTTGTAAAATATAGGAGGGTGCAAATTTATCCTTTGAAGGGGGGCGCCGAACACCCTAGCACCGGCCCTGCCAGAGACAACCCAAACTGGTCATCATGCGGGAGAATAGTGACTAGAAATTTATTATACTGGAAAAATGAGTCACTGGTGCTAAGTGTAAAACAATTAGGTTTAAAAAAGGAACAGCAGAATATCAAGTACTAGAAGTTAACAATCGCATTCATATAGCATGCAAGAATATTAGTCATTAGCATTGTAACAGAACAGACAAAGCATGGTAATAACACTGTACTGTGAATAAAAATTTACACTATAATGTCCCTCGTGTCCACAAGGTGGCAAGTAATGCATTAGGAACTGAAAGCACGATAAAGTCTCTAGCATCTAACAGTTGGCAGATAATGCATCAACAGTTAGAAGCAAAAGGGGTCATTCCGACCCGATCGCACGCTGCACTTCTTCGCAGCCGTGCAATCGGGTCGGAACTGCGCATGTGCCTACGCCGCAGTGCGCCGGTGCATGGCAGTCATCGTTGCCTAGCGATCGCCTCTGAGACAGAGGCGGTCGCTAGTCGGGACGGGGCTGAACGGCGGTGTTTAGGGGGAGCGGCCCGGCCAACGCAGGCGTGTCCGGAACGTTCGGAGGGCGGGCCGCGGCGGCTGCGTGAGCAACGAGTAACTCCAGGCCAGCCACAGGAGCTGTGCTGGCCGGGAGTTACTCCTCAAATACAAAGACATCACCACTGTGCGATGCTTTTGTATTTGTGCGGGGGGCCGGCACAGACATGCATGGCGGGCTAGCCCTGAGCTGGGCGTCCCCCCGCATGTCTGAGTTTACGATCGTAGCTGTGCTAAACTTAGCACAGCTACGATCAACTCGGAATGACCCCCAATGTATTGTATCTAGCATCCAATAAGCAGGGTTCATAAACAAATATGCACATTAACCAGATTATGTAAGTTCCTTACTGGCGGGCATGTGAATGTGAAGTGCATATAAACGGAAGGTGTGGTTCGTACAGTCCTATTATCACACAAATTGTGATACTGTCCTGAGCACTAAGCAGGATGACTCCCAGCATGCATGCTGCCAGCTTCTGCTCCCTGTACTGTGAACTGGCTAAAGCATTTGACTTAGAAATTTCTCTTTTATGACTGGATGTTACGTGAGTACGACTCTGGGGCTATGATACCTGTTGTTTCCGCTTAGTCCCTCAGCTTCACTACAAAGTCCCATTCATACAGTTTTATTGCCATGCTTTGTGTCTCTCCTCATGCAGATCTATTTTTCATACAGGCTAGTAGGGTACAGAAGATGTGGGGGTACATTATATAACTGTTTGCTGCTGGCAATGGTCCTATCCTGGCACTAACTCCCCACTTCCTAGCTGATGAGCTGTTCGGTACTTGTTGGCTGTCAGTGCTGGCTCTGACTGGAACTGGCTGGGTAAAAAGCTCTCTGCCTGCCTCACGCTGTCTGACACTGATGAGTTGTTTCTCAATCTCTTGGCTTGTCCCACTGTCCCCAGCTGCTTACCCTGCTCACACAACTGGATGTCCATCTCCTGATTTCTGGACCCTGACAGCTCTTCCACGGAGCACTTCTCACTGGCGGTCCTCCCATCACTGCCTACGCAGCTCTCTGGCAGTGCAGAACACTCTCCTCCTCATTCATCTCCTCATGGGAATCACACTGCAGTTTCCACAGCACACATACTAGCTCCATCTCCCCTCAGAGCTTTCTCTCTCACTCTCAACATGCTCTGCCACCCTCTGAGTTACAGGTCAGCCTGTTGCTGGGGATCTGGATCTTTCCACTGGCCGGGTGCTGTGGCGGTCATCCTTCTAATTCCTAGTGTTTCTTTGTTAGCTGCTGAGGTGGGGAAGCTGTTAACCCATGCAGTCTCCAAGCCTTCCTGACCTAGACAGCTTTTACGGTATAATACAGGCAGAAGCTACTTGAGCGCCAGGTCCTGATATGCCCAACAGAACAGTTAGTGGGGTGTCACAAAAGCCCTGTTCTTATAGGAGCAGTGCAGGTAGGAATAAGAAAGTGCATTAATGTGCAATGGGAATGTCCCTGCTGAGCCTTGCCCTGGCGATCCCCCCCCCCCAGACCTCCTTGCTCACCTTGAGGGGTAGGCCCCGGGGCAGTCCTGACCTCCTTGCTCACCTTTAAGGGTGGTAAGCCTGGTCCTGGTGTTCTCGTGCCAGAGGTGAAAAGAGGTGAGGTGAGGAATGATCCTGTTCTGCAGTGTTTGTAAAAATTGTTTCATTTAAAATCTAGAGTAGTCCAAAGTCCAAATCCAGTAAAAGCTCCACTTCTAACTGCAGCTTTACAAAGACATCCTTAACATGCTTTCTTAGCAATTTCAGGCCAAGTCCCTGAATACAGACATTGCCAATACTTAAATCATACCTCCCAACATGACCCTCTCCAGGAGGAAAAGAATGCTATGCACCAGGACTTTTCTCTTAATTTGTGATTGCCGTCATCTGTTTTGAACAGGGTAATAGATATGAAAGGTGTTTCACCACAGGTGACGGCAAGCATACATTAAGAGGTAAGTCCAGGATCAGAGCATTCGGTCCCTCCTGGAGAGGGTCATGTTGGGAGGTATGCTTAAATGCTACACAATCTATCAGCTGGCTCAGGAGTATGTGTGTTCATCAGTATGTTCAGCAATCTAATGCTGCATTCAGATCGCAAATGCCGGATCCTACCCGGTAAGAGAAACGTGTCCTTACCGGGTGGGATCCGGCATTTGCGCTCCTCTGCTGGCTTTCCTACCCGGCAATATACCGGGTCGGTTGCCATAGCAGCGGGGGGCGCAGCAGCAGCAGGGGCGGGGGTGGAGGTGGTGCTGGGAGATGAGCTTATCTCCTGCGCCGCCTCTCCCTATGCTGTGAATGGGAGCCGTGTCACATCGGAACGGCTCCCATTCACACTGCACCTGACCCGGTATTCAACCCGGTAATAACTAATGATGAGCACCGGAAATTTTTCGGGTTTTGTGTTTTGGTTTTGGGTTCGGTTCCGCGGCCGTGTTTTGGGTTCGAACGCGTTTTGGCAAAACCTCACCGAATTTTTTTTGTCGGATTCGGGTGTGTTTTGGATTCGGGTGTTTTTTTCAAAAAACCCTAAAAAACAGCTTAAATCATAGAATTTGGGGGTCATTTTGATCCCAAAGTATTATTAACCTCAATAACCATAATTTCCACTCATTTTCAGTCTATTCTGAACACCTCACACCTCACAATATTATTTTTAGTCCTAAAATTTGCACCGAGGTCGCTGGATGACTAAGCTCAGCGACCCAAGTGGCCGACACAAACACCTGGCCCATCTAGGAGTGGCACTGCAGTGTCACGCAGGATGGCCCTTCAAAAAACTACTCCCCAAACAGCACATGACGCAAAGAAGAAAAAAAAGAGGCGCAATGAGGTAGCTGTGTGACTAAGATAAGCGACCCAAGTGGCCGACACAAACACCTGGCCCATCTAGGAGTGGCACTGCAGTGTCACGCAGGATGGCCCTTCCAAAAAACACCCCCCAAACAGCACATGACGCAAAGAAAAAAAGAGGCGCAATGAGGTAGCTGTGTGACTAAGATAAGCGACCCAAGTGGCCGACACAAACACCTGGCCCATCTAGGAGTGGCACTGCAGTGTCACGCAGGATGGCCCTTCCAAAAAACACCCCCCAAACAGCACATGACGCAAAGAAAAAAAGAGGCGCAATGAGGTAGCTGTGTGACTAAGATAAGCGACCCAAGTGGCCGACACAAACACCTGGCCCATCTAGGAGTGGCACTGCAGTGTCACGCAGGATGGCCCTTCCAAAAAACACCCCCCAAACAGCACATGACGCAAAGAAAAAAAGAGGCGCAATGAGGTAGCTGTGTGACTAAGATAAGCGACCCAAGTGGCCGACACAAACACCTGGCCCATCTAGGAGTGGCACTGCAGTGTCACGCAGGATGGCCCTTCCAAAAAACACCCCCCAAACAGCACATGACGCAAAGAAAAAAAGAGGCGCAATGAGGTAGCTGTGTGACTAAGATAAGCGACCCAAGTGGCCGACACAAACACCTGGCCCATCTAGGAGTGGCACTGCAGTGTCACGCAGGATGGCCCTTCCAAAAACTACTCCCCAAACAGCACATGACGCAAAGAAAAATGAAAGAAAAAAGAGGTGCAAGATGGAATTGTCCTTGGGCCCTCCCACCCACCCTTATGTTGTATAAACAGGACATGCACACTTTAACCAACCCATCTTTTCAGTGACAGGGTCTGCCACACGACTGTGACTGAAATGACGGGTTGGTTTGGACCCCCACCAAAAAAGAAGCAATTAATCTCTCCTTGCACAAACTGGCTCTACAGAGGCAAGATGTCCACCTCATCATCATCCTCCGATATATCACCATGTACATCCCCCTCCTCACAGATTATCAATTCGTCCCCACTGGAATCCACCATCTCAGCTCCCTGTGTACTTTGTGGAGGCAATTGCTGCTGGTCAATGTCTCCACGGAGGAATTGATTATAATTCATTTTAATGAACATCATCTTCTCCACATTTTCTGGATGTAACCCCGTACGCCGATTGCTGACAAGGTGAGCGGCGGCACTAAACACTCTTTCGGAGTACACACTTGTGGGAGGGCAACTTAGGTAGAATAAAGCCAGTTTGTGCAAGGGCCTCCAAATTGCCTCTTTTTCCTGCCAGTATAAGTACGGACTGTCTGACGTGCCTACTTGGATGCGGTCACTCATATAATCCTCCACCATTCTTTCAATGGGGAGAGAATCATATGCAGTGACAGTAGACGACATGTCCGTAATCGTTGTCAGGTCCTTCAGTCCGGACCAGATGTCAGCATCAGCAGTCGCTCCAGACTGCCCTGCATCACCGCCAGCGGGTGGGCTCGGAATTCTGAGCCTTTTCCTCGCACCCCCAGTTGCGGGAGAATGTGAAGGAGGAGATGTTGACAGGTCGCGTTCCGCTTGACTTGACAATTTTGTCACCAGCAGTTCTTTGAACCCCAGCAGACTTGTGTCTGCCGGAAAGAGAGATCCAAGGTAGGTTTTAAATCTAGGATCGAGCACGGTGGACAAAATGTAGTGCTCTGATTTCAACAGATTGACCACCCGTGAATCCTTGTTAAGCGAATTAAGGGCTCCATCCACAAGTCCCACATGCCTAGCGGAATCGCTCTGTGTTAGCTCCTCCTTCAATGTCTCCAGCTTCTTCTGCAAAAGCCTGATGAGGGGAATGACCTGACTCAGGCTGGCAGTGTCTGAACTGACTTCACGTGTGGCAAGTTCAAAAGGTTGCAGAACCTTGCACAACGTTGAAATCAGTCTCCACTGCGCTTGAGACAGGTGCATTCCACCTCCTATATCGTGCTCAGTTGTATAGGCTTGAATGGCCTTTTGCTGCTCCTCCAACCTCTGAAGCATATAGAGGGTTGAATTCCACCTCGTTACCACTTCTTGCTTCAGATGATGGCAGGGCAGGTTCAGGCGTTTTTGGTGGTGCTCCAGTCTTCTGTACGTGGTGCCTGTACGCCGAAAGTGTCCCGCAATTCTTTTGGCCACCGACAGCATCTCTTGCACGCCCCTCTCGTTTTTTAAATAATTCTGCACCACCAAATTCAAGGTATGTGCAAAACATGGGACGTGCTGGAATTTGCCCAGATTTAATGCACACACAATATTGCTGGCGTTGTCCGATGCCACAAATCCACAGGAGAGTCCAATTGGGGTAAGCCATTCTGCGATGATCTTCCTCAGTTGCCGTAAGAGGTTTTTAGCTGTGTGCGTATTCTGGAAAGCGGTGATACAAAGCGTAGCCTGCCTAGGAAAGAGTTGGCGTTTGCGAGATGCTGCTACTGGTGCCGCCGCTGCTGTTCTTGCGGCGGGAGTCCATACATCTACCCAGTGGGCTGTCACAGTCATATAGTCCTGAGCCTGCCCTGCTCCACTTGTCCACATGTCCGTGGTTAAGTGGACATTGGGTACAACTGCATTTTTTAGGACACTGGTGAGTCTTTTTCTGAGGTCTGTGTACATTTTCGGTATCGCCTGCCTAGAGAAATGGAACCTAGATGGTATTTGGTACCGGGGACACAGTACCTCCAACAAGTCTCTAGTTGGCTCTGCAGTAATGATGGATACCGGAACCACGTTTCTCACCGCCCAGGATGCCAAGTCCTCAGTTATCCGCTTTGCAGCAGGATGACTGCTGTGATATTTCATCTTCCTCGCAAAGGACTGTTGGACAGTCAATTGCTTGGTGGAAGTAGTAAAAGTGGTCTTACGAGTACGACTTCCCCTCTGGGATGACCATCGACTCCCAGCAGCAACAACAGCAGCGCCAGCAGCAGTAGGCGTTACACGCAAGGATGCATCAGAGGAATCCCAGGCAGGAGAGGACTCGTCAGAATTGCCAGTGACATGACCTGCAGGACTATTGGCATTCCTGGGGAAGGAGGAAATTGACACTGAGGGAGTTGGTGGGGTGGTTTGCGTGAGCTTGGTTACAAGAGGAAGGGATTTACTGGTCAGTGGACTGCTTCCGCTGTCACCCAAAGTTTTTGAACTTGTCACTGACTTATGATGAATGCGCTGCAGGTGACGTATAAGGGAGGATGTTCCGAGGTGGTTAACGTCCTTACCCCTACTTATTACAGCTTGACAAAGGCAACACACGGCTTGACAAATGTTGTCCGCATTTCTGTTGAAATACTTCCACACCGAAGAGCTGATTTTTTTGGTATTTTCACCAGGCATGTCAATGGCCATATTCCTCCCACGGACAACAGGTGTCTCCCCGGGTGCCTGACTTAAACAAACCACCTCACCATCAGAATCCTCCTGGTCAATTTCCTCCCCAGCGCCAGCAACACCCATATCCTCCTCATCCTGGTGTACTTCAACACTGACATCTTCAATCTGACTATCAGGAACTGGACTGCGGGTGCTCCTTCCAGCACTTGCAGGGGGCGTGCAAATGGTGGAAGGCACATGCTCTTCACGTCCAGTGTTGGGAAGGTCAGGCATCGCAAACGACACAATTGGACTCTCCTTGTGGATTTGTGATTTCGAAAAACGCACAGTTCTTTGCTGTGCTTTTGCCAGCTTGAGTCTTTTCATTTTTCTAGCGAGAGGCTGAGTGCTTCCATCCTCATGTGAAGCTGAACCACTAGCCATGAACATAGGCCAGGGCCTCAGCCGTTCCTTGCCACTCCGTGTGGTAAATGGCATATTGGCAAGTTTACGCTTCTCCTCCGACAATTTTATTTTAGATTTTTGAGTCCTTTTTTTACTGATATTTGGGGTTTTGGATTTTACATGCTCTGTACTATGACATTGGGCATCGGCCTTGGCAGACGACTTTGATGGCATTTCATCGTCTCGGCCATGACTAGTGGCAGCAGCTTTTGCACGAGGTGGAAGTCGATCTTGATCTTTCCCTATTTTTGGAACCTCAACATTTTTGTTCTCCATATTTTAATAGGCACAACTAAAAGGCACCTCAGGTAAACAATGGAGATGGATGGATACTAGTATACTTATGGATGGACGAGCGACTGCCGACACAGAGGTAGCTACAGCCGTGGACTACCGTACTGCGTCTGCTGCTAATATAGACTGGATGATAATGATATAAAAAATATATATATATATCACTACTGCAGCCGGACAGGTATATATTATATAATGATGGACCTGCTGGACACTGTCAGCACTGCAGACTCCTAAAGTAAGCTACTAGTATCAAGAAGATAGAAAAAAAAAAAACACCACAGGTAGGTGGTATACAATTATGGATGGACGAGCGACTGCCGACACAGAGGTAGCTACAGCCGTGGACTACCGTACTGCATCTGCTGCTAATATAGACTGGATGATAATGATATAAAAAATATATATATATCACTACTGCAGCCGGACAGGTATATATTATATAATGACGGACCTGCTGGACACAGTCAGCACTGCAGACTCCTAAAGTAAGCTACTAGTATCAAGAAGATAGAAAAAAAAAACACCACAGGTAGGTGGTAAACAATTCTGGATGGACGAGCGACTGCCGACACAGAGGTAGCTACAGCCGTGGACTACCGTACTGCGTCTGCTGCTAATATAGACTGGATGATAATGATACAAAAAAATATATATATATCACTACTGCAGCCGGACAGGTATATATTATATAATGACGGACCTGCTGGACACTGTCAGCACTGCAGACTCCTAAAGTAAGCTACTAGTATCAAGAAGATAGAAAAAAAAAACACCACAGGTAGGTGGTATACAATTATGGATGGACGAGCGACTGCCGACACAGAGGTAGCTACAGCCATGGACTACCGTTCTGCGTCTGCTGCTAATATAGACTGGATGATATTGATATAAAAAATATATATATATCACTACTGCAGCCGGACAGGTATATATTATATAATGACGGACCTGCTGGATACTGTCAGCACTGCAGACTCCTAAAGTAAGCTACTAGTATCAAGAAGATAGAAAAAAAAAAACACCACAGGTAGGTGGTATACAATTATGGATGGACGAGCGACTGCCGACACAGAGGTAGCTACAGCCATGGACTACCATACTGCGTCTGCTGCTAATATAGACTGGATGATAATGATATAAAAAATATATATATATCACTACTGCAGCCGGACAGGTATATATTATATAATGACGGACCTGCTGGACACTGTCAGCACTGCAGACTCCTAAAGTTAACTACTAGTATCAAGAAGATAGAAAAAAAAAACCCACCACAGGTAGGTATACAATTATGGACGAGCGACTGCCGACACAGAGGTAGCTACAGCCGTGGACTACCGTACTGCGTCTGCTGCTAGTATAGACTGGATGATAATGATATAAAAAATATATATATATCACTACTGCAGGACAGGTATATATTATATAATGACATACCTGCTGGACACTGTCAGCAGAATGCGTTTATAGAATAAAAACACCACACGACGAGTGTTTAACTTTTTCAGGCAGACAATCACAATATACTGGTGGTCACTGGTCACTGGTCAGTCACACTGGCAGTGGCACTCTGGCAGCAAAAGTGTGCACTGTTAAATATATGTACTCCTGCTATAACTGCTCCCCAGTCTCCCCCACAATTAAGCTGTGTGAGCAGTGATCACTCAGCACAGTCAGATATACATAGATGATGCAGCACACTGAGGCTGAGCACAGATATGGTATACTGTGTCACTGTGTATCGTTTTTTTTCAGGCAGAGAACGGATTATATTAAATAATAATAAAACTGCACTGGTGGTCACTGGTCAGTCACTAGTAAACTCTGCACTCTCTGAGTACTCCTAAGCTCCAGTAAATCAAGTGTCTCACTCTCACTATCTATTTCTATTCTAAACGGAGAGGACGCCAGCCACGTCCTCTCCCTTTCAATCTCAATGCACGTGTGAAAATGGCGGCGACGCGCGGCTCCTTATATAGAATCCGAGTCTCGCGATAGAATACGAGCCTCGCGAGAATCCGACAGCGGGATGATGACGTTCGGGCGCGCTCGGGTTAGCCGAGCAAGGCGGAAAGATCCGAGTCTGCCTCGGACCCGTGTAAAAAGCGTGAAGTTCGGGGGGGTTCGGTTTCCGAGAAACCGAACCCGCTCATCACTAGTAATAACCCTTCTTTTTTACCGGGTTGAATTACCGGGTCAGGCGACCCGCTAATTCTGCAAAGGACCTTTCACATCGCACACTGACCCGTTTCGACACGGCAATATGCCGTGTCGATACCGGGTTTTAAGTGCAATGTGAAAGGGGTATAATTAGCAGTAGGGTTGCTGCATTGCAGACAGGTTTACAGTTGCAAGCAAACTCTCTTGGGCTATGAAAAGTGGAAAAGAGTAGCCAGAGAGAACTGGAAAACAAATGTGAAGATAGATTTTACTGTAGTATGTTGACAGCAGCCATATTGAGGCATAGAAGTTAGATCATTGTCGCTCTCGTTTTCTACTGTTTATCGACAGTTTCTCTCCAATATTGATATTTATGTATCATCACACTTTACTCTAAAGCTGGGCACACATTAGCCGATGAGTACCCAGCATGAAACTGCGGCAACGATACCCAGCTGGGGTGCCGGAATTAGCAAATACAAACACACTTGGCAATGCCAGCAGTGATGGGGCGATGGGGGAGCATGCTGCATTGGAGGATGTTGCTGATGATGCGAGAGAGCAAGCATCATCATAGTGTGTACACACTGAGCGATTTTAACGATGTGTCGTTCTGATCCATCAGAATTGGCCATATCATCAAAAAAATGGCTAGTGTGTACTCAGCATAACACACTTCACATCTACACATCTTTTGGACTAAAAAAGGGGGTTTGGTGCCGCACGTGGCTTCTATAGTGGATAGAACTCCTCTTGGAGTGTGTATCCAGTACCAACAATACAAATAATTATGTTGTATTTATACAGTATGCTTGGTGTTGTCGGTGGTGCTTCCAGGTTCAGTATAAGTAAACAATATACACAACAAAGAAGAAACCTCCGCCCAAAGCAAAAGGTTCACAACAAAGTGAGAACATTCAGAATTTAGTACACCCTCCTAATTAACAATTACTTACTGCCTTACTACAGACTGAAAGCTACTAATATAAGTGATAGTCCAATTTACTAGCAGTACTGTACAGAAAAAGCACAAAGCAGATGCAGGGATGGTAGGAGTAGTTCATCGGTTTACCTAGCAGTATCATACAGAAAAGCACAGAGCGGGTGTATTATGGAGGGGGGGGGGGGGGACTGTGTAAACAGCAATGTAATATGGGCTGCTGCACTAGCGTATTTATAATGGGTGAAGTGTGTGCGGTGCACATGGGTCCCTGGGTTCAGAGGGGGCCACACCGCACACACTGCACCCATTTCTTCTATACTCACCTTTCCGGTATCCATCGGTGACTGTGTGTGGGCCCCTTCCTCTCCCATAGCCGTCACTGCTGCTGCTAGCGCACTGAGCACTAGAGACTCTGGCACAGTGCCAGAGTCAACAGCACATGCGCTGGACTCCGGAAAAATGGCGCAACTGCCATTTTTTCTGAGTCCTGCACATGCGCTGTAGACTCTGGCACTGTGCCAGAGTCTCGGTGCTGAGAGTGCTGACAGCGGTGGTGACTGCTATAGGAGAGGAGGGGGCCCACACATGGAGTCTGCACACGGGTCCCCTCCTCTCTAGAAATGCCTCTGGGCTGCTGTGTGTACTAAGGGGTAACATGAGGGTTGTATTACATTGTAATATGGGGTGCTGCATTGGCGTTTCTATAATGAGGGCAGTGTGTGCAGTGCACACGGGCTCCTGGGTCAAGGGGGGCCCACACTGCAGCCATTTAATTTACTTACCATTCCGGAGTCCCATAGCGACGGTCCTCTAGTGCAGACGTAAATCACTTGGAAAATTGCTGCCGTGGCCATTTCCGAGTGATTTGCGCATTCGCACTGGAGAGGTTCCCGGGAACAAGGCGTGGGTGTCATGTTCCCGGAGACCTGCGCATGCGCAGTAGACTCTAGCAGTATGCAAGAGTCTACTTGCTGCCAAAGAGGAGTAGGCCCGTGACGGAGGCTGCACGCCAGTCCCCTCCTCTGTTAAAACACCCCTGGGGTGCTGTGTGTACTGAGGGGTAGTATGGGGGTTGTGAATGCTGCATTTTAATATGGTGTGCTGTGTGTACTGTATGGGATGCTGTGTGTACTGAGGGGTAGTATGGAGGAAATGGGCTTTGTATACTGCAATGAGGACTTGAATGCAGAATGATTGACAGACATGGAGCATTTGTGTGAGAGGTAACTGCATAGGCAAACAAAGGGAGGGTTCCTGGTTGTCCAGAAACTCCCCTCTTGTTGGGCAGGGTTCAAATGATAACAACAATAGCATATAATACGATTACTAGAGCTGTCGCAGCAACATGCAGTTTAAGGGGGGGGTGGTATTGAAAGTCGACAGTAACTAGGTCGACAATGTCTAGGTCGACCACTATTGGTCGACAGTAACTAGGTCGACAGGGTGTTTAGGTCGACAGGGTCTTTAGGTCGATATGTTCTAGGTCGACAGGTCAAAAGGTCAATATGAGTTTTTAAATGTTATTTTGGTGTCGTTTTCTTCGTAGAGTGACCCGGAACCCCAATTAGTGCACCGCGTCCCCTCGCATGGCTCGCTACTCTCGCCATGCTTCGGGCATGGTGCCTTCGCTTCGCTCGGCCCAGATTACCGTTCCAATCGTAGTCCACGTGGATCGTTAAGTATGAAAAGGTTCAAAAAAAGAATAAAAACTGTGAAAAACTCACGTCGACCTTTTGACCTATCGACCTAGAACATGTCGACCTAAAGACCCTGTCGACCTAGTTACTGTCGACCAATAGTGGTCGACCTAGACATTGCCGACCTAGTTACTGTCGACTTTCAATCCGGATCCCGTTTAAGGGACAGAGCGGAGCTGCTATACATGCCCATTGTAGCAGCTTCCTCTACCAAGTTTGCTGTGTGTGTTGATCTGACTGCTTAATCAGTGCATTGGACCAGAGAGTAGCTGCCATTAAGAAGAGACAGGAGCTTTACCATGAGATGGGAGAATGTGTGCTTATAAAGTGCAGTTTTGTCTCTATTTATTATGGGATGTTTAACCTATTACTGACCACTTATGTTATTTATATTGGTTAAATAAGTTTGACACAGTCTAAACTATAGATCATCTACTGTATAGTGATAATTATTAATATTGTATCCCATCAGGGGCTTATCTAGAGAGGAGGGGACCAGTGTGCAGTATCCAGGTGTGGGCCCCCTCCTCTCCCGTCCCGTAGCTGGCAGCAGCGCTGTTAGCACTCTGTCTGAGCACTAGAGACTCTGGCACAGTGCCAGAGTCTACAGCGCATGCGCAAGTCTCCAAAAAAATGGTGCGGGCGGGCATTTTTTTGGAAACCTGCGCATGCGCTGTAGACTCTGGCACTGTGCCAGAGTCTCTAGTGCTCAGACAGAGTGCTAACAGCGCTGCTGCGGCTGCCGGCTACAGGACTCGGGAGAGGAGGGGACCCACACCCGGACATCAGAAAGGTAAGTATATAGAGGAAATGGGTGCAGTGTGTGCGATGTGGGCCTCCTCCTTACCGAGGTGCCTGTGTGCTCCGCACACACTCCACCCATTCTAAACACGCCACTGTAACCCATACATGATCTATTGTTTAAAAAAGACTGATGTGCATATATACAGTATGTTCCAGGGTCGGTACTAGTTTCTTCTACTGCTCCCCCCAGACCACCAGTGGGAGATTGTGGAATGCATTTGGAAACCCCCCTCTAGAAATCGTGCAGATGTGTTGTGACTGTGTGAGGGTCGTGCCTCAGCCTGCAACTGCGAATATGTACACAGCCAGTGGGTGTCTCAATACAAATCCAGGCAGCAGCGGCATTTATATATTTTCACACAGTAGCTGCATACAAATTCCAGGCTGCGAATGCATTGATGTACATCTCTAAATCAGGCCCACAGTCAGTAAAAATTACATAATCTAGTATAGATGTGTAATATTTAATGTGCGTGTGTATGTAGATAGATAGATAGATAGATAGATAGATAGATAGATAGATAGATAGATAGATAGATAGAGATAGAGTCCACTGCACTCGCCATTACTAGGAATGGGGGTGCCTTCCAGGTTGGGGTGCAGTGGCCTGTTACCACATTGCTTAAATAAAAAAAGAGCTTAGCACTCACCATAGTAAGCTCATTCACCTTAATAAATAAATAAATAAATAAATAAATGAGCAAGCCCTACTCTATCACCCAGATTTTTTAGAACCTGAATCTGCTATTACTATACATTATGTAGACATGCCCCAAACCCCACCCCCACCCCTCGCCCCAGGGGTTTGTGAAGGAATAAAATGGGTAGAGGGGTACTGATTAGATCATTTGCTAACGAAATGGCTTGCCAGAAGGAACTAACCGAGTTTGAAAAGGGGATCAATGTAGGCTGCATGATGTCATGTTTCCAGGGTAACCCTGGACTGGTATAGAGAACATTCGGTACCCGGATGGATTGGCCAGTTTAGAGTCCAGATCTTAACCTCATTGAGAACTTTCAGGACGAATTGGATTGATGAGTGCATTCTAGACTGAATCTACCTCTTTGGTGTCACAGTTTGTCACTGTACTTAAAGCGGAATGGCAACATATGCTGCCTGCTGTTGTCTAGGAACTTGTGGACAGTTTGCCAAGAAGGGTGTCTGCAGTAATCACTGCATGTGGTAGACCTACAAAAATGCTGACACCAATAAAATAGTGTAGATCTATTTGATGTCAGTGTCCAATTACATTTGTCTACATATACACACACACACACACACACACACACACACACACACACACGTATAATAGGGCAGAATGCTTATTATTATTTTTTGGGTACTTGCTATTTTCTATTTATTGCACCTATGAATGTTTTTATAATCAGCATATAGAGTGAGATCAGTAGATAGAAAGGACTGACAATATACATGTCACATTTGTAGTTATTTTATATAGCAATCTCCACTATGACAACACTGACAAGCCTGATTCTGAGTCGGACGCAGTGGTAATGTCAGACGCAATGGAGTGATGTTTTCTGTCTGCGCACACATCCATGTGGTGTTCATACAGAATCACAATACATACAGTATTTAGTGTATTAGAAATATGTTGGGTATTCCTTGGGCAGTTATATGGTGTTGGCTAATCAGATGTAGTGTAGTACGGGCATGTATTTGGTGTGACTTTATTTGGGTTGCTGAAAGCAGTTATGTACAAAGACACTGAATTGGCCATACTCAGATGGAGGATCTGCACCTAGCATAGGGCTTGTGCAAGTTTCAATGGTACGGCCAATGATGGTGCTTAAAGCATGATTGCAGCATCTGTAGGCGAGGAGAGTGGGCCTATTTATCCTTGCACATTTGGATGCACAAATGTACACCAGCAAAAGGGCTTTGTAGCTGTATTAGTATAAAGGCACAAATGCAACTGTAGCAAAGGATGCAAGAAAGTCTGTGAGTATATTATTTATTATTTTATTTTATTGATTAACTGTTTCTTATATAGCACAGCAAATTCCGTTGTGCTTTACAATTGGAAATAAAAATGATATAACAAAACTGGGTAATAACAGACAGTCATAGAGGTAGGAAGGCCCTGCTCGCAAGCTTACAATCTATAGGGAAATCGGCATGGATACACAAGGATAGGTGCTATATATTGCATAGTTGTCCACCGGATTGCAAAGGTTCTTGGTGGGCTGTATGATATGGTCACACAGCATTGATGAACCGGGGTCGGGAGGAAAGGAAAGTGAAGAATGAGAAGACGCGAGGATATGTGTGGACTGTGCAAAGTGTCTGCAATTTTATATGAAAGTTTATGAAAGCTATGTGGGCGGTTCTGGAATTTGATACGCTTGCCTGAAGAGGTGAGTTTTTAGGGAACACTTGAAGGTTTGGAGACTAGAGGAGAGTCTTATTGTGCGTGGTCATGCATTCCATAGAGTGGGTGCAGTCCGAAGAAAGTCCTGCAATCGTGAGTGAAAGCTATTAATGAGTATGGATGAGAGATGCAGATCTTGTGAAGAGTGAAGAGGTCGGGTTGGGAGATATTTTGTATGTTTGGATGTATGTTGGTGTAGTTTGGTTAAAGGCCTTGTGTGTGAGTAAAAGTATTTTATATTGAATACGGTAGAACACAGAAAACCAATGGAGGGACTGACAGAGTGGATCTGCAGACAATGAACATCTAGCAAGGAAGATTAGCCTTGCAGCTGCATTCATATTGGATTGTAGTGGTGAGAGTCTCATTTTGGGAAGACTAGCTACTGTAGGAGACTTTTGGGAAGACTAGTTACTGTAGGAGACTATTGCAATAATCAATGCGGGAGATAATGAGATCATGGATTAGATTTTAGCAGTGTCTTGTGTAATGTATGGTCGTATTTTGGATATATTTTTTAGATGCATGTTACATGATTTTGAGACAGATTGATTATGGGAAACAAAGGACATATCAGAGTCAAGGATGACACCTAGGCAGCGAGCTTGTGGGGTAGGGTTGATTGTCAAGTTTTCAACAGTGATAGAGATATCAGGTTGGTACCTACTATTGGCCAGTGGAAATATAATTAACTCTGTTTTTGAAATATTAAGTTTGAGGTGGCGAGATGTCATCTAAGATGAAATGGCAGAAAGGCATTTAGTGACACTGCCCAATACAGATAGAGACAAATCAGGGGAGGATAGAGTAGGTAGATTTGAGTATAATCTTTGTACAGATGATACTGAAATCTAAAAGAGCTTAATAGTTTACCTAGAGAGGATGTATAGATTGAGAAAAGCAGAGGATAATAGAGAATACCGTAGTAGGCGAGACCTTGGGTAACAGTGATCATAATATGATCACATTTGACATTTGCATTCAAAATCAGTATTCTAAAGGTACAACAAAGACTTTTAACTTTAAAAAAAAG
Source organism: Pseudophryne corroboree (assembly GCF_028390025.1). Lineage (NCBI taxonomy): Eukaryota > Metazoa > Chordata > Amphibia > Anura > Myobatrachidae > Pseudophryne > Pseudophryne corroboree. The sequence goes on from NC_086448.1 coordinate 486,014,465, forward strand.
TTAATTTTAACATGCTGAAACACGCACTAAAGGACATAGATTGGGAAACTTTGTTTCAGGAAAAGCACACTGCCGAAATGTAGGATGTTTTTAAAACGATGCTAGACTAATATACCCATAAGTGCATCCCCTTGGGCGGTAAAAATAAAAGAATTAGATTCAAACCAATGGGGTTAAACAAAAAGGTAAAGGAAGAAATGAATATAAACAGGCAAGCATTAAAAACTTTCAAATCAGACAGGATGGAGTCTTTCCAATACTACAAGGAATGTAACATAAAATACAAAAAGGAAATCAGAGCAGCTAAAATTGAAAACAAAAAGCAAATCGCTAAGGAGAGTAAAACTAACCCTACTTTTTTTTTTTTTAAATACAGAAATGATAACAGGCTATAAAAAGAGAATATAGGACCATTAAAAAGCGAACTGGGATTCCAGATAAATGACGAAAAAGAAAAAGCTGAAATATTGAACAAATTTTTCTCATCAGTGTTTACTAGAGAGGACCAGATTGTGGGATTAGTGAGTAACAATATCATTAGTACTGATAAAGAACCATTGCTTAATACTTATCTGTCTGAGGAAGTAGTCCGTGAATGATTAAAAAAAAATAAGACTAATAAATCTCCTGGACCAGATGGCCAACATCCTAGGGTTCTGATTGAGCTAAATGCTGAAATAGCAAGGTCTCTGCATCTGATTTTCAGAGTCACTTAGATCAGGCATGGTATCAAAGGAATGGTGTATAGCGGATGTAGTCCTGATATTTAAAAAGGATATTAAACTTCATCCTGGTAACTATAGACCAGTTAGTATGACATCAATAGTGGGGAAGCTATTGGAAAGTATACTAAGGGACATCATATAGGATTACTTGGAGAACTCTTATGCTATTAATAAAAACCAGCATGGTTTTGTGAGAAAAAGGTCATGCCAAACTAATTTGATTAGCTTCTATGAGATAGTAAGTGACACTCGACCAGGGTAATGCAGTTGATGTGGTTTATCTAGATTTTGCAAAAGCTTTTGATACAGTACCTCACAGGGGACTGACTTTCAAATTAAGAGAGCTCAGTATAGGTAACACTGTTTGTACATGGGTGAGTAATTGGCTTGATAACAGCGAACAGTAAGTTGTGATTAGTGGGATGTTTTCCACCTGGGCTAAAGTAATTAGTGGAATACCGCAGGGTTCTGTGTTGGGGCCACTGTTGTTTAATATAGTTATTAATGATTAATGAGAAGGACTAGAAAGCACAGTGTCAATGTTTGCAGACGGTACTAAAATATGTAGGGTAATGAAGTCAGATGTGGATGTGGAGTCTCTTCAGAGCAATTTATTTAAACTGGAAGTTTGGGTAATGAAATGGTGTATGAGATTTATTGTGGAAAAATGTAAAGTTATGCACTTTGGGACAAAGAATAAACATGCAACCTACCAAATAAATGGGGGAAAAATAGAGGAAACTGTATTAGAAAATCATTTGGGGGTGTTCATTGATATTAGATTTAGCAGCAACACACAATGTCAAAGTGCAACAACAAAGGCAAATAAGGTGTTAGCATGCATTTAAAGGGGAATTGAGACAAGGGATGAGAGCAAAATCCTGCCACTGTACAAATCATTGGTATGGCCGCATCTTGAGTATTGTGTACAGTTCTGGGCACCACACTATGGGGGTAATTCCAAGTTGATCGCAGCAGGAAATTTTTTAGCAGTTGGGCAAAACCATGTGCACTGCAGGTGTGACAGATATAACATGTGCAGGGAGAGTTAGATTTGGGTGTGGTGTGTTCAATCTGCAATCTAAATTGCAGTGTAAAAATAAAGCAGCCAGTATTTACCCTGCACAGAAACAAAATAACCCACCCAAATCTAACTCTCTCTGCAAATGTTATATCTGCCCCCCCCCCTGCAGTGCACATGGTTTTGCCCAACTGCTAAAAAATGTCCTGCTGCGATCAACTTGGAATTACCCCCTATAAAAGAGACATATTAGAACTTGAATAGGTTCAGAGGTGAGCTACCAAATTGATTAAGGGGTTGGAGACACTGGACTATGAGGAAAGGCTTTCTAGGTTAGATATGTTTACACTAGAAATGAATTTACTAAGAGGATATATGATTAATATTTACAAATATTAGTGATGAGCGGGTTCTGTTTCCGAGAAACCAAACCCCCCCGAACTTTACCCTTTTTACACGGATCCGAGCCATACTCGGATTCTCCCGTATGGCTCGGCTAACCCGAGCGTGCCCGAACATCATCATCCCGCTGTCGGATTCTCGCGAGATTCGGATTCTATATAAGCAGACGCGCGTCGCCGCCATTTTCACACGTGCATTGAGATTGATAGGGAGAGGACGTGGCTGGCGTCCTCTCCGTTTATATAGTTATAGTTAGTTGATCTGATTGCTACTGCTTAGCTTATTGTGGGGAGAATTGGGGAGCAGCTGTTAGGAGGAGTACAGTGCAGAGTTTTGCTAGTTTTTTTTTATCCGTTCTCTGCCTGAAAAAAATGCTCCATACCATATCTGTGCTCAGCCTCAGTGTGCTGCATGATATATCTGACTGTGCTGAGTGCTCACACTGCTTAATTCTGGGGGAGACTGGGGAGCAGCTATAGCAGGAGTACAGTGCACAGTTTTGCTGACAGTGACCACCAGTATACGTTTGTCTGCCTGAAAAACACTCCTGTCGTGTCTTTTCTTCTTTATACTATAAACGCAGTCTGCTGACAGTGTCCTCCAGGTCCATTATACTGTATATAGCAGTACGGTAGGCCACTGCTGTACCTACCTCTGTGTCTTCAGTCACTCGTCGTCATACATAAAGTATACTATCCATCCATCTACATTGTATACCTGTGGTGTCTTTTTTTCTTTATACTATAAATGCAGTCTGCTGACAGTGTCCACCAGGTCCATTATACTGTATATAGCAGTACGGTAGGCCACTGCTGTACCTACCTCTGTGTCTTCAGTCACTCGTCGTCATACATAAAGTATACTATCCATCCATCTACATTGTATACCTGTGGTGTCTTTTTTTCTTTATACTATAAACGCAGTCTGCTGACAGTGTCCACCAGGTCCATTATACTGTATATAGCAGTACGGTAGGCCACTGCTGTACCTACCTCTGTGTCTTCAGTCACTCGTCGTCATACATAAAGTATACTATCCATCCATCTACATTGTATACCTGTGGTGCCTTTTAGTTGTGCACATTAAAATATGGAGAACAAAAATGTGGAGGTTAAAAAAATAGGGAAAGATCAAGATCCACTTCCACCTCGTGCTGAAGCTGCTGCCACTAGTCATGGCCGAGACGATGAAATGCCATCAACGTCGTCTGCCAAGGCCGATGCCCAATGTCATAGTACAGAGCATGTAAAATCCAAAACACAAAAGATCAGTAAAAAAATGACCCAAAAATCAAAATTAAAAGCGTCTGAGGAGAAGCGTAAACTTGCCAATAAGCCATTTACGACACGGAGTGGCAAGGAACGGCTGAGGCCCTGGCCTATGTTCAAGGCTAGTGGTTCAGCTTCACATGAGGATGGAAGCACTCATCCTCTCGCTAGAATAAAGAAAAGACTTAAGCTGGCAAAAGCACAGCAAAGAACTGTGCGTTCTTCGAAATCACAAATCCCCAAGGAGAGTCCAATTGTGTCGGTTGCGATGCCTGACCTTCCCAACACTGGACGGGAAGCGTTTGCACCTTCCACCATTTGCACGCCCCCTGCAAGTGCTGGAAGGAGCACCCGCAGTCCAGTTCCTGATAGTCAAATTGAAGATGTCACTGTTGAAGTACACCAGGATGAGGATATGGGTGTTGCTGGCGCTGGGGAGGAAATTGACAAGGAGGATTCTGATGGTGAGGTGGTATGTTTAAGTCAGGCACCCGGGGAGACACCTGTTGTCCGTGGGACGAATATGGCCATTGACATGCCTGGTCAAAATACAAAAAAAATCAGCTCTTCGGTGTGGAATTATTTCAACAGAAATGCGGACAACAGGTGTCAAGCCGTGTGTTGCCTTTGTCAAGCTGTAATAAGTAGGGGTAAGGACGTTAACCACCTCGGAACATCCTCCCTTATACGTCACCTGCAGCGCATTCATCATAAGTCAGTGACAAGTTCAAAAACTTTGGGTGACAGCGGAAGCAGTCCACTGACCACTAAATCCCTTCCTCTTGTAACCAAGCTCCTGCAAACCACACCACCAACTCCCTCAGTGTCAATTTCCTCCTTACCCAGGAAAGCCAATAGTCCTGCAGGCCATGTCACTGGCAAGTCTGACGAGTCCTCTCCTGCCTGGAATTCCTCCGATGCATCCTTGAGTGTAACGCCTACTGCTGCTGGCGCTGCTGTTGTTGCTGCTGGGAGTCGATCGTCATCCCAGAGGGGAAGTCGGAAGACCACTTGTACTACTTCCAGTAAGCAATTGACTGTCCAACAGTCCTTTGCGAGGAAGATGAAATATCACAGCAGTCATCCTGCTGCAAAGCGGATAACTGAGGCCTTGGCAGCCTGGGCGGTGAGAAACGTGGTTCCGGTATCCATCGTTAATTCAGAGCCAACTAGAGACTTGATTGTGGTACTGTGTCCCCCCGGTACCAAATACCATCTAGGTTCCATTTCTCTAGGCAGGCGATACCGAAAATGTACACAGACCTCAGAAAAAGAGTCACCAGTGTCCTAAAAAATGCAGTTGTACCCAATGTCCACTTAACCACGGACATGTGGACAAGTGGAGCAGGGCAGACTCAGGACTACATGACTGTGATAGCCCACTGGGTAGATGTATTGCCTCCCGCTGCAAGAACAGCAGCGGCGGCACCAGTAGCAGCATCTCGCAAATGCCAACTCGTTCCTAGGCAGGCTACGCTTTGTATCACCGCTTTCCAGAATACGCACACAGCTGAAAACCTCTTACGGCATCTGAGGAAGATCATCGCAGAATGGCTTACCCCAATTGGACTCTCCTGGGGATTTGTGGCATCGGACAACGCCAGCAATATTGTGCGTGCATTACATCAGGGCAAATTCCAGCACGTCCCATATTTTGCACATACCTTGAATTTGGTGGTGCAGAATTATTTAAAAAACGAGAGGGGCGTGCAAGAGATGCTGTCGGTGGCCAGAAGAATTGCGGGCCACTTTCGGCGTACAGGCACCGCGTACAGGAGACTGGAGCACCACCAAAAACACCTGAACCTGCCCTGCCATCATCTGAAGCAAGAGGTGGTAACGAGGTGGAATTCAACCCTCTATATGCTTCAGAGAATGGAGGAGCAGCAAAAAGCCATTCAAGCCTATACATCTGGCCACGATATAGGCAAAGGAGGTGGAATGCACCTGACTCAAGCGCAGTGGAGAATGATTTCAACGTTGTGCAAGGTTCTGCAACCTTTTGAACTTGCCACACGTGAAGTCATTTCAGACACTGCCAGCCTGAGTCAGGTCATTCCCCTCATCAGGCTTTTGCAGAAGAAGCTGGAGACATTGAAGGAGGAGCTAAAACAGAGCGATTCCGCTAGGCATGTGGGACTTGTGGATGGAGCCCTTCATTCGCTTAACCAGGATTCATGGGTGGTCAATCTGTTGAAATCAGAGCACTACATTTTGGCCACCATGCTCGATCCTAGATTTAAAACCTACGTTGTATCTCTCTTTCCGGCAGACACAAGTCTGCAGAGGTTCAAAGACCTGCTGGTGAGAAAATTGTCAAGTCAAGCGGAACGTGACCCGTTAACATCTCCTCCTTCACATTCTCCCGCAACTGGGGGTGCGAGGAAAAGGCTACGAATTCCGAGCCCACCCGCTGGCGGTGATGCAGGGCAGTCTGGAGCGAGTGCTGACATCTGGTCCGGACTGAAGGACCTGCCAACGATTACTGACATGTCGTCTACTGTCACTGCATATGATTCTCTCACCATTGAAAGAATGGTGGAGGATTATATGAGTGACCGCATCCAAGTAGGCACGTCAGACAGTCCGTACGTATACTGGCAGGAAAAAGAGGCAATTTGGAGGCCCTTGCACAAACTGGCTTTATTCTACCTAAGTTGCCCTCCCTCCAGTGTGTACTCCGAAAGAGTGTTTAGTGCCGCCGCTCACCTTGTCAGCAATCGGCGTACGAGGTTACTTCCAGAAAATGTGGAGAAGATGATGTTCATTAAAATTAATTATAATCAATTCCTCCATGGAGACATTCACCAGCAGCAATTGCCTCCAGAAAGTACACGGGGACCTGAGATGGTGGATTCCAGTGGGGACGAATTAATAATCTGTGAGGAGGGGGATGTGCACAGTGAAAGGGGTGATGAATCAGACGATGATGATGAGGTGGACATCTTGCCTCTGTAGAGCAAGTTTGTGCAAGGAGAGATTGATTGCTTCTTTTTTGGTGGGGGCCCAAACCAACCAGTCATTTCAGTCACAGTCGTGTGGCAGACCCTGTCGCTGAAATGATGGGTTCGTTAAAGTGTGCATGTCCTGTTTATACAACATAAGGGTGGGTGGGAGGGCCCAAGGACAATTCCATCTTGCACCTCTTTTTTCTTTCATTTTTCTTTGCGTCATGTGCTGTTTGGGGAGTATTTTTTTGAAGGGCCATCCTGCGTGACACTGCAGTGCCACTCCTAGATGGGCCAGGTGTTTGTGTCGGCCACTTGGGTCACTTATCTTAGTCACACAGCTACCTCATTGCGCCTCTTTTTTTCTTTGCGTCATGTGCTGTTTGGGGAGTATTTTTTTCAAGTGCCATCCTGTCTGACACTGCAGTGCCACTCCTAGATGGGCCAGGTGTTTGTGTCGGCCACTTGGGTCGCTTATCTTAGTCACACAGCTACCTCATTGCGCCTCTTTTTTTCTTTGCGTCATGTGCTGTTTGGGGAGTATTTTTTTGAAGGGCCATCCTGCATGACACTGCAGTGCTACTCCTAGATGGGCCAGGTGTTTGTGTCGGCCACTTGGGTCGCTTATCTTAGTCACACAGCTACCTCATTGCGCCTCTTTTTTTCTTTGCATCATGTGATGTTTGGGGAGTATTTTTTTGAAGGGCCATCCTGCGTGACACTGCAGTGCCACTCCTAGATGGGCCAGGTGTTTGTGTCGGCCACTTGGGTCGCTTATCTTAGTCACACAGCTACCTCATTGCGCCTCTTTTTTTCTTTGCGTCATGTGCTGTTTGGGGAGTATTTTTTTGAAGGGCCATCCTGCGTGACACTGCAGTGCCACTCCTAGATGGGCCAGGTGTTTGTGTCGGCCACTTGGGTCGCTTAGCTTAGTCACACAGCTACCTCGGTGCAAATTTTAGGACTAAAAATAATATTGTGAGGTGTGAGGTGTTCAGAATAGACTGAAACTGAGTGGAAATTATGGTTATTGAGGTTAATAATACTTTGGGATCAAAAAGACCCCCAAATTCTATGATTTAAGCTGTTTTTTAGGGTTTTTTGAAAAAAACACCCGAATCCAAAACACACCCGAATCCGACAAAAAAATTTCGGTGAGGTTTTGCCAAAACGCGTTCGAACCCAAAATACGGCCGCGGAACCAAACCCCAAACCAAAACACAAAACCCGAAAAATTTCCGGTGCACATCACTAACAAATATATAAAGGGGCAATGTGGAGCTATCATGTGAGTTGTTTACTAAGAGACCTCTACACAAAATGCGCAGACACCAGCTAAGATTTGAGGAGAGGAAATGTTGTACTCAGCGCAGGAAGGGATTCTCCACTGTAAGGGCAACACGAATATGAAATACACTGCCATAGAAGATTGTAATGGCAGACTCAGTCGATGCGTTTAAAAATGGGTTAGACAAATTTCTAACGGAAATAGATATATGAGGCTATAACCTTTAACCTAAATAGAATAGGGAGTGCAATATAATTCACGTTTAACTCAATGGACTACTAGTCTTTTTGTAACCTCACTATGTTACTATGTTACCTAAGACTGAGCCTTGTAGTTAGAGATGAGCGGGTTCGGTTCTCCGAGATCCGAACCCCCCCCTCCCCCCCCCCCCCCCCCCCCCGAACTTCACCTATTTTACACGGGTCCGAGGCAGGGGGTTGGAGACACTGGACTATGAGGAAAGGCTTTCTAGGTTAGATATGTTTACACTAAAAATTAATTTACTTAGAGGATATATGATTAATATTTACAAATATTAGTGATGAGCGGGTTCTGTTTCCGAGAAACCAAACCCCCCCGAACTTTACCCTTTTTACACGGGTCCGAGCCATACTCGGATCTTCCCGCCTTGCTCGGTTAACCCGAACGCGCCCGAACGTCATCATCCCGCTGTCGGATTCTCACGAGATTTGTATTCTATATAAAGAGCCGCGCATCGCCGCCATTTTCACTCGTGCTGTGGAGATTGAACGGAGAGGACGTGGCTACGTTCTCTGCCTGAAAAGCTCCATATCTGTGCTCAGTGTGCAGCAAATATCTGTGCTCAGTGTGCTGAAAATATCTACGTTCTCTGCCTGAAAACGCTCCATATCTGTGCTCAGTGTGCTGCAAATATCTGTGCTCAGTGTGCTGCAAATATCTACGTTCTCTGCCAGAAAAGCCCCATATCTGTGCTCAGTGTGTTGCAAATATCTGTGGTCAGTGTGCTTCATTTTGGTGACCAACAGTATATAGTTGTACAGTACAGTAGGCCATTGCTGTATCTTGCAGCTCTGTGTCACTGCAAGTATCCATTCCATATCTGTGCTGCATATTTGTGAGCAGTATATAGTAGGACAGTGCAGCATTTTGGTGACCAGCAGTATACATATATAATACAGTACAGTAGGCCATTGCTGTATCTTGCAGCTCTGTGCCACTGCAAGTATCCATTCCATATCTGTGCTGCATTTTTGTGAGCAGTATATATAGTAGTACAGTGCAGCATTTTGGTGACCAACAGTATATAGTTGTACAGTACAGTAGGCCATTGCTGTATCTAACAGCTCTGTGTCACTGCAAGTATCCATTCCATATCTGTGCTGCATAATTGTGAGCAGCATATAGTAGGACAGTGCAGCATTTTGGTGACCAGCAGTATACATATATAGTACAGTACAGTAGGCCATTGCTGTATCTTGCAGCTCTGTGTCACTGCAAGTATCCATTCCATATCTGTGCTGCATATTTGTGAGCAGTATTTATAGTAGTACAGTGCAGCATTTTGGTGACCAACAGTATATAGTTGTACAGTACAGTAGGCCATTGCTGTATCTTGCAGCTCTGTGTCACTGCAAGTATCCATTCCATATCTGTGCTGCATTTTTGTGAGCAGTATATATAGTAGTACAGTGCAGCATTTTGGTGACCAACAGTATATAGTTGTACAGTACAGTAGGCCATTGCTGTATCTTGCAGCTCTGTGTCACTGCAAGTATCCATTCCATATCTGTGCTGCATTATTGTGAGCAGTATATAGTAGGACAGTGCAGCATTTTGGTGACCAGCAGTATACATATATAGTACAGTACAGTAAGCCATTGTTGTATTTGCAGCTCTGTGTCACTGCAAGTATCCATTCCATATCTGTGCTGCATTTTTGTGAGCAGTATATATAGTAGTTCAGTGCAGCATTTTGGTGACCAACAGTATATGGTTGTACAGTACTGTAGGCCATTGCTGTATCTTGCAGCTCTGTGTCACTGCAAGTATCCATTCCATATCTGTGCTGCATTATTGTGAGTAGCATATAGTAGGACAGTGCAGCATTTTGGTGACCAGCAGTAAACATATATAGTACAGTACAGTAGGCTATTGCTGTATCTTGCAGCTCTGTGTCACTTCTAGTATCCTAGTCAGTGCTCAATATCTGCTGCATTGTTGTGACCAGTATGTATACTGTACTGTGTGTTATATACCTGGTGATTACTGATTATACATCCTGTAATCTGTACTGAGTGATGTGTGAGATACACCTGGGGATTAAACACCCTATATACTGTACTGTGCAATGTGTGTTATACACCTGGGGATTATACACCCTGTATACTGTACTGAGCGTTGTGTGAGATACACCTGGTGATTATACACCCTATATTATTATTATTATTATTATTATTATTATTATTATTATTATTATTATTATCCTTAATTTATATGGTGCCACAAGGGTTCCGCAGTGCCCAATTAAAGAGTACATAAATAATCAAACAGGAAAACAGAAACTTACAGTTGATGACAGTATAGGACAAGTACAGGGTAAATAAACATAGTTACATCAGCAGATGACACTGGAATAAGTATCAGGTGGCAGAAGACTGCTGGATGTGGTACAGTTGAAGATTATTAAAGTAAGACAAAGGATAAGCACATGATGGAAAAGGGCCCTGCTCGTGAGATCTTACAATCTAAAGGAGAGGGGTAGACAGACATGGGTGACACAGATGGGGTACATAGAGAACGTGGAACAGAGGGTTAGGATGAGATTTGGCTGGGTTTGGTGAAGAAGTGGACCCCCAGAAGGCACAAGTCAATACTTAACATTGCAACATTTTACTGGGCTATGCAGGAGAAAATTAAAAATAGGAGGAAAAAAAAAAAAAAAGAATCAATAACTTCTACTGCTTTCAAAAAGGTCAACGAAAGCTGAAATAATGGACAACTACCTCATGGAAGCCAGATACAGTATACCAAACAGTACTTAGCAGAGTTAGGAATGAGTGTTTATGAAATACAGTACCATTTTGTCATAATATTTCAGAAACTGCATGGCTGGTTTCTTGCACTCTTTTGCTCTAATACACCACCTGCTTTAGGATTTATATTCAAAAACATTATGTCTCCATAATCCCAAAAACGTCGGTCTTCTTGGAAAGTGGTTTGTTTTCTTTGTAAGGGAAAGAGAACAAACGTTCTCAAACAACGGTTTCTCAATTTCTTTTTCCTCTTGGAAGGGATTGTGGATTCGCAGGAATATCTGAGCATTTCTGTAATCAGAAAGCAGCGACTTTCTACAAATGTTTACGAATAATTCCAGTGATTTTGTAATTTTCTTCCAGTGATTTGGACCAATAATACTATTGATTAGAACGAATAATTCCAGTGATTTTGTCATTTTCTTCCAATGATTTGGACCAATAATACCATTGATTAGAACGAATAATACCAGTGATTTTGTCATTTTCTTCCAGTGATTTGGACCAATAATACCATTGATTAGAACGAATAATTCCAGTGATTTTGTCATTTTCTTCCAGTGATTTGGATCAATAATACCATTGATTAGAACTAATAATTCCAGTGATATTGAGGTGTTTGTGTCACTTAGCTTAGCCGTCCAGTGACCACAGTGCATCTCTTTTTCTCTTTTCTTTGCATCATGTGCTGTGTGGGGGCCAATTTTTTTAAGTGCCATCCTGTCTGACACTGCAGTGCCACTCCTAGATGGGCCAGGTGTTTGTGCCGCCCTTTTGAGGGTGTAAATTTTAGGACTAAAAATAGTATTGTGAGTTGTGAGGTGTTCAGAATAGACTGGAAATGAGTGGAAATTGTGGTTATTGAGGTTAATAATACTATATGATCAAAATTACCCCCAAATTCTACGATTTAAGCTGTTTTTGAGGGTTTTTTGAAAAAAAAACACCCAAATCCAAAACACACCCGAATCTGACAAAAAAAATTCAGGGAGGTTTTGCCAAAATGCATCCAAATCCAAAACACGGCCACAGAACCGAATCCAAAATCAAAACACAAAACCTGTAAAATTTCTGGTGCACATCTCTACTTGCAGTACTCCAACTGAAAGAGATAGCGAAGAGGAGGTAGATTCAGAGAAGTGAACACTGAAGGAGCAATTAGATATGTAGGATAGGAACCAAAAAAGGGCTGTGGGTGTCATTCTGAGTTGATCGCTCGTTTGCTAGTTTTAGCAGCCGTGCAAACGCTATGCCACCGCCCACTCAGGAGTGTATTTTAGCTTAGCAGAAGTGTGAACGCATGTGCAGCCGAGCTATGCAAAAACAGTTTGTGCAGTTTCAGAGTAGCTCTGATCCTACTCAGCGCTTGCGATCACTTCAGCCTATTCGTGTCTGGATTTGACATCATACACCCGCCCAGTGAACGCCCAGCCATGCCTGCGTTTTTTCAGACACTCCCTGAAAATGGTCAGTTGACATCGAGTAATGCCTCCTTCCTGTCAATCTTCTTGCGGTCACCAGAGCGAAGGAAATCTTCGCTAGAACCTGAGCACAACCACAAAGCTTTGTACCCGTACGTCATGCATGCGCATTGCGGGGTATATGCATGCGCAGAAATTCAATTTTTTCACCTGATCGCTGTGCTGTGAAAATCGGCAGTGAGCAAACAACTCGGAATGACCCCCTGTGTCTGGAAGACCTAGGGATTGGAGTGTTTGTATGAGAAGAGAGTGGTCAACAGTATCAAAAGTAGTAGCTAGATCTTGAGGAATAAGAGATGTGAGTAATGGCCTTTAGACTTCACAGGGACCAAATCATTAACCACTTTTCTCAGTGCTATCTCTGTGGAGTGTTGGGAATGGAAGCCTGACTGAAGTAAGTCCAATAAGTTGTGTGAGTTAAGAAAGTGTGTGAGTCGAGTGTAGGCATGTCTAGAGAGGTAAGGGAGCTGAGAGATGGGGCGGTATTTTGAGAGAGAGTTAGGGTCAGAATTTTGTTTTTTCAAAATGGGACTAATCACTGCATGCTTGAAGAGTGAAGGAAAAATAACAGTAGAGAGAGAGAGAGATTACAGATATTTTTTAATTGTATTTATTCAAGATTTATGATAGATACAGAAAAAAAGAAAACATAAAAGTACAAAAAATGTGTACCACAGTCATAGTATAGGAATTCCAATAACATGAAAATTATACAGCAAATCCATATACATGAAAGCAATTGTTGAAAGACATTCAAGATTGCTGTTAATAGCCTATGTACACAGTATTGAACATTTCAAAAAGTTAAATATAATAAATATAACGTACATACTGACATAAGAAGAAACCATAAGACACTGGACAGAAGATAAGGAAAAAGGAAGGGGGGAGTGAGGGTAAGGAGAATATCTGACATTTCTGCAATGCTATTACAATACATACAGTTTTATATACAGTATACCATGTTAATTTAAGTTCACTGACAGTAGGCAAATTGAATATGCATAGCTTTAGAACATTTAAATATTGTTGAAATATGTGTTTTTGTATGAATATCTAGTACTTCAATAGATAAAGACCATTTTTGGTAAAATTTGCATAAACCTGAGTGCATATTTAACCTCGCATATTTTCTATCATAGTATAATATCTGTAGAAGTATTTGTTTTACTTCAACTAATTGCGGAGCAGATTATTTTTGTCCAGTGTATCAGTATACAATTTCTAGCCACTGTAAGAATTGTAATAAGGAGTGGAAATTTATCTTTCTTCACAGTATTCAATGACCAAACACGAAAATTGAGTCCCATACATGCTAATGGTTCAGGGGTGAAATTGGTGTGGAAAATAAAATTTAGAAATGAGACAACTTTACACCAAAATATTTTTAGCTTAAAAGAGTCCCACATACAATAATAAAATTTAGCTTTTACCATTCCACATTTAAGACAGCGTCCATCTTCTTCAGTTGTCGTACAGTATGTTTTCTCTATTGGGGGGTGATATAAGCTCTGTGAAGAGTATGGACATAAACTTCTTGGAGGTAGCTAGATTGTTATGCTTTTAAAGAAAAACATTGGAGGCATATGATATCATCCAAGTTTGTTATAGTTGGAATATCACATTTCCATTTATTTAATAATAATGTCCATTGTGGATGATCTTTATGATACATTTTCATAAAGTATCAAGTACAAGTATTTTACTTTGTATTGTTTATTCAACAAATAATTAAATAGCATATCTACAGTGGTAATTTTGATATATTGATAGGAGAAGAGCTAATGAATGGTCTAGGTGCCTTAATGTAAGTTAAGTAATGTCTTATTTGAAAATACGTAAACCTATGTGTTTGGGGTAATAAGTAACATTGTGATAAATCCCAAAAGGTGAAGATAAGCCTTACGGGGTCAAAGACTTTATGGGAGGAGTCTAAACCCTTATATTTACAAAGATTTTACAAAGAATTTGACAATGTTGGGGGGAAAGAAGGGTTACCCCAGAGTGGTATAAATTAAGATACATAAGGGTTTCCTGCTGCAACGCTTATTAATATGGATCCAAGTAGTATATGTATCCTTGAAAAATATATGTGTCATAATCGCTGCAGGGATATTAGATATTTTGGTTTGAAGCAAAGCTCCAGGACCATATGGTGATAAAATGGCTTGATCTAAAGCAGAATCAGTATAAATAGCTTTATTTAAAATCCAATTGCTAATATATCTAAAAAATATCGCTGAATAATAAGACAGCATATCAGGACATCCCAGTCCTCCAAGCAATTTAGGGGCTTTAGCAATCCTTGGTCTTTTATTCTGCCAAATGAATTTTGGAAACAGGGCATCTAATCTAGCAATGTCTGATTTCTGTAGAGCAATGGGTAATATCTGCATAAATTAAAAATTTTGGGAAAATAATTCACTGTATAATTGCAAGCCTACCTAATAACGAAACAGGAAGGGCCTTCCAGGAATCTAATTAGTAGCTATTTTAGTTATGAAAAATTCAGTGCGTAAAGTTGGGATAAATTAGAACATATCTGTACACCGATATAATTAAAATGATTAGGGGCCAAAGTAAGTGGGGTGTGAAGAGATTTCAGAAAGTCTGGATTAGTATTATTCCTAGTAATAATATTTTGGATTTTGATATATGAACCTTATATCCTGAAATCAACCCGAAACAGTCAATAAGATGCAGTAAATCAGGCAAAAAATGAAAAAGATTAGACAGAAATATGAGAGTGTCATCTGCAAACAAAGCAATTTTTAAATTTTCAGAATTAATAATAATCCCTTGTGTAAGAGGAGAGTTATGTATTGCCACAGCAAGGGGCTCTATAGCAATATTGAAGAGGAGGGGTGATAAGGGGCATCCCTGACGGGTACCCCTACCTAACGTAAAAGGAGAAGAAAGATGACCATTACAAGCTATAAATGATTTGGGGGAGGAGTATAAAGTATGAAGTATATGTATAAAATGGGATGGAAAACCAAAATTTGTTAAGGTCTTAAAAAGGTGTAGCCATAAAACTAAATCAAAAGCTTTTTCTGCATCTAATGTAAGCACCATATTATAAGAGGAGTTAGAAGAAGAACATGAAGAAGAAAAAAAAGAAGAAGAAAAAGAAGAAATATGTTGTATAGCTGCTAGTACTCTCCGTACATTTACTACAGAATGTCTTCCAGAAATGAATCCTGTCTGGTCTTTATGGATAAAATAGGTAGAATAGGCTTCAATCTCTCTGCTAAAATTTTTGTGAATAGCTTATAGTCAATATTTAGCAGAGAGATTGGTCTATGGCGGTAATTCTGAGTTGATCGCAGCAGCAAATTTGTTAGCAGTTGGGCAAAACCATGTGCACTGCAGGGTGGCAGATATAACATGTGCAGAGAGAGTTAGATTTTGGTGTGGTGTGTTCAATCTGCAATCTAAATTGCAGTGTAAAAATAAAGCAGCCAGTATTTACCCTTCACAGAAACAAAATAACCCACCCAAATCTAACTCTCTCTGCACATGTTATATCTGCCTCCCCTGCAGTGCACATGGTTTTTCCCAACTGCTAGCAAAGTTCCTGCTGCGATCAACTCAGAATTACCCCCTATATGAACCCGGTAAAGCAAGATTACGGCCAGGTTTTGGTAACACTCTAATAATGGCATCTGAAAAATATAGGGGAAGGCAACTAGAGATGAGCGGGTTCGGTTCCTCGGAATCCGAACCCGCCCGAACTTCAGGTTATTTTACACGGGGCCGAGCGACTCGGATCTTCCCGCCTTGCTCAGTTAACCCGAGCGCGCCCGAACGTCATCATCCCGCTGTCGGATTCTCGCGAGGCTCGTATTCTATCGCGAGACTCGGATTCTATATAAGGAGCCGCGCGTCGCCGCCATTTTCACACGTGCATTGAGATTGATAGGGAGAGGACGTGGCTGGCGTCCTCTCCATTTAGACCAGAGTACTAGAGAGAGACACAAATTTTGGGGAGCATATTATTAGGAGGAGTACTACTTGCTGCTGATAGTGTGACCAGTGACCACCAGTTTAATTAATCCGTTCTCTGCCTGAAAAAAAACGATACACAGTGTGACACAGTCACATACCATATCTGTGCTCAGCCCAGTGTGCTGCATCATATGTAATACTGTATATCATTATCTGACTGTGCTGAGTGCTCACTGCTCACACAGCTTAATTGTGGGGGAGACTGGGGAGCAGTTATAGCAGGAGTACATATTTTAAGTACAGTGCACACTTTTGCTGCCAGAGTGCCACTGCCAGTGTGACTGACCAGTGACCACTGACCACCAGTATTGTGATTGTCTGCTGACCACCAGTATATTGTGTGATTGTCTGCCTGAAAAAGTTAAACACTCGTCGTGTGGTGTTTTTATAAACGCATTCTGCAGACAGTGTCCAGCAGGTCCGTCATTACATAATATATACCTGTCCGGCTGCAGTACTAGTGTGATATATATAAATTTAAATTTTATCTCATTATCATCCAGTCTATATTAGCAGCAGACACAGTACGGTAGTCCACGGCTGTAGCTACCTCTGTGTCGGCAGTCGCTCGTCCATCCATAATTGTATACCACCTACCCGTGGTTTTTTTTTTTTTCTATCTTCTTGATACTAGTAGCTTACTTTAGGAGTCTGCAGTGCTGACAGACAGTGTCCAGCAGGTCCGTCATTACATAATATATACCTGTCCGGCTGCAGTACTAGTGTGATATATATATATATATTTTAATTTTATCTCATTATCATCCAGTCTATATTAGCAGCAGACACAGTACGGTAGTCCACGGCTGTAGCTACCTCTGTGTCGGCAGTCGCTCGTCCATCCATAATTGTATACCACCTACCCATGTTTTTTTTTTCTATCTTCTTGATACTAGTAGCTTACTTTAGGAGTCTGCAGTGCTGACAGACAGTGTCCAGCAGGTCCGTCATTACATAATATATACCTGTCCGGCTGCAGTACTAGTGTGATATATATATATATTTTAATTTTATCTCATTATCATCCAGTCTATATTAGCAGCAGACACAGTACGGTAGTCCACGGCTGTAGCTACCTCTGTGTCGGCAGTCGCTCGTCCATCCATAATTGTATACCACCTACCCGTGTTTTTTTTTTTCTATCTTCTTGATACTAGTAGCTTACTTTAGGAGTCTGCAGTGCTGACAGACAGTGTCCAGCAGGTCCGTCATTACATAATATATACCTGTCCGGCTGCAGTACTAGTGTGATATATATATATATTTTAATTTTATCTCATTATCATCCAGTCTATATTAGCAGCAGACACAGTACGGTAGTCCACGGCTGTAGCTACCTCTGTGTCGGCAGTCGCTCGTCCATCCATAATTGTATACCACCTACCCGTGTTTTTTTTTTCTTTCTATCTTCTTGATACTAGTAGCTTACTTTAGGAGTCTGCAGTGCTGACAGACAGTGTCCAGCAGGTCCGTCATTACATAATATATACCTGTCCGGCTGCAGTACTAGTGTGATATATATATATATATTTTAATTTTATCTCATTATCATCCAGTCTATATTAGCAGCAGACACAGTACGGTAGTCCACGGCTGTAGCTACCTCTGTGTCGGCAGTCGCTCGTCCATCCATAATTGTATACCACCTACCCGTGGTTTTTTTTTTTTTCTATCTTCTTGATACTATTAGCTTACTTTAGGAGTCTGCAGTGCTGACAGACAGTGTCCAGCAGGTCCGTCATTACATAATATATACCTGTCCGGCTGCAGTACTAGTGTGATATATATATATTTTAATTTTATCTCATTATCATCCAGTCTATATTAGCAGCAGACACAGTACGGTAGTCCACGGCTGTAGCTACCTCTGTGTCGGCAGTCGCTCATCCATCCATAATTGTATACCACCTACCCGTGGTTTTTTTTTCTTTCTAGCTTCTTGATACTAGTAGCTTACTTTAGGAGTCTGCAGTGCTGACAGACAGTGTCCAGCAGGTCCGTCATTACATAATATATACCTGTCCGGCTGCAGTACTAGTGTGATATATATATATATTTTAATTTTATCTCATTATCATCCAGTCTATATTAGCAGCAGACACAGTACGGTAGTCCACGGCTGTAGCTACCTCTGTGTCGGCAGTCGCTCGTCATCCATAAGTATACTAGTATCCATCCATCTCCATTGTTTACCTGAGGTGCCTTTTAGTTGTGCCTATTAAAATATGGAGAACAAAAATGTTGAGGTTCCAAAATTAGGGAAAGATCAAGATCCACTTCCACCTCGTGCTGAAGCTGCTGCCACTAGTCATGGCCGAGACGATGAAATGCCAGCAACGTCGTCTGCCAAGGCCGATGCCCAATGTCATAGTACAGAGCATGTAAAATCCAAAACACCAAATATCAGTAAAAAAAGGACTCAAAAATCTAAAATAAAATTGTCGGAGGAGAAGCGTAAACTTGCCAATATGCCATTTACCACACAGAGTGGCAAGGAATGGCTGAGGCCCTGGCCTATGTTCATGGCTAGTGGTTCAGCTTCAGAGATTAATTGCTTCTTTTTTGGTGGGGGTCCAAACCAACCCGTCATTTCAGTCACAGTCGTGTGGCAGACGCTGTCACTGAAATGATGGGTTGGTTAAAGTGTGCATGTCCTGTTTATACAACATAAGGGTGGGTGGGAGGGCCCAAGGACAATTCCATCTTGCACCTCTTTTTTCTTTCATTTTTCTTTGCGTCATGTGCTGTTTGGGGAGTATTTTTTTGAAGGGCCATCCTGCGTGACACTGCAGTGCCACTCCTAGATGGGCCAGGTGTTTGTGTCGGCCACTAGGGTCGCTTATCTTACTCACACAGCTACCTCATTGCGCCTCTTTTTTTCTTTTTTTCTTTGCGTCATGTGCTATTTGGGGATTGTTTTTTGGAAGGGCCATCCTGCGTGACACTGCAGTGCCACTCCTAGATGGGCCAGGTGTTTGTGTCGGCCACTAGGGTCGCTTATCTTACTCACACAGCTACCTCATTGCGCCTCTTTTTTTCTTTGCGTCATGTGCTGTTTGGGGAGTGTTTTTTGGAAGGGCCATCCTGCGTGACACTGCAGTGCCACTCCTAGATGGGCCAGGTGTTTGTGTCGGCCACTAGGGTCGCTTAGCTTACTCACACAGCTACCTCATTGCGCCTCTTTTTTTCTTTGCGTCATGTGCTGTTTGGGGAGTGTTTTTTGGAAGGGCCATCCTGCGTGACACTGCAGTGCCACTCCTAGATGGGCCAGGTGTTTGTGTCGGCCACTAGGGTCGCTTAGCTTAGTCATCCAGCGACCTCGGTGCAAATTTTAGTACTAAAAATAATATTGTGAGGTGTGAGGTGTTCAGAATAGACTGAAAATGAGTGGAAATTATGGTTTTTGGAGGTTAATAATACTTTGGGATCAAAATGACCCCCAAATTCTATGATTTAAGCTGTTTTTTAGTGTTTTTTGAAAAAAACACCCGAATCCAAAACACACCCGAATCAGACAAAAAAAATTCGGTGAGGTTTTGCCAAAACGCGGTCGAACCGAAAACACGGCCGCGGAACCGAACCCAAAACCAAAACACAAAACCCGAAAAATTTCAAGTGCACATCTCTAAAGGCAACCTTGATTTATGATAAAATTATAGCAGTCTGTTAACGGTTTTTCAATTTGTAGGCCTAGCAATTTGTAAAATTTGTTTGAGAAACCGTCCGGGCCTGGTGCTTTAGCTAATTTCAATTTTCCAATAGCCCAAGATACTTCTGCGGGGGTAATGGGATCTATTAGTTTTTGAGCAAGTGAGTCAGGAAGTTGAGGTAAAGGTAACGAATACCAATAAAGAGATGTGTAAGAAGGGGTAGTAGAGTAGAGAGAAGAGGAACTAGGAGTAGAATCTTGAGTTGACTCATTCTGGATCATCTCTGGAGGTGAATAGAGATTTTCAAAGAAAGTTTTCATAATGTCTACTATTTGGGCATCAGTTTCAGTCATTGAACCATCTGATCGTAAAAGAGGGTGTACAACCATTTGTGGCCGAGACCCCTGTAATAAGTTAGTGAGAAGCCTTCCAACCTTATTCTCAAATTTATAAAATTTGGAATGGACATTTAAGAGATATTTGTCCTGGTCGAGCAAAACGCATCAGAGGTTATCAATGACAGAGGATACCACATATTGTTGACTTTTCATCACAGGCACCAGCTTACTATTGGACAATGGCAGCATTTCATCAGGCGGCAAATGGAAGTTGCAGCGGCTCACACACCTTGGAGAACGGAGACGTCCGGTGCATCCTAGCCAGCTCCTTCCTCATTCAGAGCAGCTGATTCCTAATTGGGGAAACCGTTAGTTCCATCATGCAGTGGTGAGCTTGGTATCAACCATACAGATGGCTGTAATTGACTATATGTACGTTACATTTCTGTTACATTAGTAACAACCGAGACTGGTTACCAACAAGATCACACAGTGCAACTGTGTGGCCAGTACAAGACACTCGGAAGGAATTAACATCAGGACAGTGATGTCAATTTTGTTGGACATAAGGGACCTAAAGTTCCACATCTATAATACATACATTAGGTATCACGGGGTCGCCGTGATTATGAAAAACATGTGCACAATTTACTTTTAATTGATCCACCTCTATATTAATGGCCAAATTAGTTGGAATCTAAATTTGGAGTATACATGCAGTATATAAAATTGATAATATATGCGTGTTTGGTGCATTACATACTTTTTAATATTGATTTTTACTATTTGACCAGTGTTAGAATATGCCTTTTTTGATACAACTTATATATTAAAAGAATTTTCTTAATATAATTGCATGTGTCTACACTCATTCCGATAGCCTGATTAATTAATAGAAATAGCGCAGTGTGAACTTTGATAGTTTTTGTTGTAGTCTCCTGTAGCAACAGGAGACTGGTGATTCTGCTAACACAGGCATAATACTGCACTCTGCAGCTGATTGTTAATCAAAGATATAGATTACTCAGGATATTTGATCACCCAAAAATACATTCATTATCGGCGCTAAGAGACATATTGGAGTAGTACTACTGGACTGGACTTATACGGCAGCACCACTGGACTGGACTTATTCAGCAGTACCCCTGTTTTTATATGGCAGCACCACTGGACTGGGCTTATATGGCAGCACCACTGGACTGGACTTACAGATATGTCCTGATATATCGTTGCTGTGTACCGCATAGCGGGCTCCATGCAACTCGCGCCAGCTCCTTGCGCTATAACTCCCGTTATAAGTTGCGTTGTAAATGTGACGTCACGTTATAATTGTAACATGCATTCTACTTTCTGTCCACCAGGTGTCGTTTTTCCTAAACTCTATGGCGAATGCCTCAAATAGCCAACGGACCCTTCGTAGCGCTACCTGCTGATTGGCTGACGGGTTCGAATCCTAGCGGGACCAGAATTATTTTTTTTGTGTGGATTCTTAATGTCATTTTTAATGGAATGGGAAAAGTCAGAAAAAAAAATGCGTGGGGTACCCCCTCCTAAGCATAACCAGCCTCGGGCTCTTCGAGCCGGTCCTGGTTCTAAAAATCCGGGGAAAAAACGGACAGGGGATCCCCGTATTTTTAAAACCAGCACCGGGCTCTGCGCCTGGTGCTGGTGCAAAAAATACGGGGGACAAAAAGAGTAGGGGTCCCCCGTATTTTTTACACCAGCATCGGGCTCCACTAGCTGGACAGATAATGCCACAGCCGGGGGTCACTTTTATACAGTGCCCTGCGGCCGTGGCATTAAATATCCAACTAGTCACCCCTGGCCGGGGTACCCTGGGGGAGTGGGGATCCCTTCAATCAAGGGGTCCCGTCCCCCAGCCACCCAAGGGCCAGGGGTGAAGCCCGAGGCTGTCCCCCCCATCCAAGGGCTGCGGATGGGGGGCTGATAGCCTTTGGAAAAATGAAAGAATATTGTTTTTTCCAGTAGTACTACAAGTCCCAGCAAGCCTCCCCCGCAGGCTGGTACTTGGAGAACCACAAGTACCAGCATGCGGGAGAAAAACGGGCCCGCTGGTACCTGTAGTTCTACTGGGAAAAAATACCCAAATAAAAACAGGACACGCACACCGTGATAGTAAAACTTTATTACACACATGTCGACACACACATACTTACCTATGTTGACACGACGTTCGGTCCACTTGTCCAAGTAGAATCCAGGGTACCTGTGAATAAAATTATACTCACCTCAATCCAGTGTCCAGGTTATAATCCACGTACTTGGCAAAAAAAAAAAAACCGAACACCCGGACCAAACGGACTGAAAGGGGTCCCATGTTTACACATGGGACCCCTTTCCACGAATGCCGGGACCCCACGTGACTGCTGTCACAGAAGGTCCCTTCAGCCAATCAGGTAGCGCTACTTCGTGGCACTCACCGGATTGGCTGTATGCGCGTCTGCTGTCAGACAGCACATCGCACAGCTCCCTCCATTAGTTTCAATGGTGGGAACTTTGCGGGTAGCGGTGGGGTTACCCGCGGTCAGCCGCTGACCGCTGGTGACCTCACCGCTGACGCAAAGTTCCCACCATTGAATATAATGGAGAGGCTTTGCGATGCGCTGTCTGACAGCAGACTCGCATACAGCCAATCAGGTGAGTGCCACGAAGTAGCGCTTCCTGATTGGCTAAAGGGACCTTCTGTGACAGCAGTCATGTGGGGTCCCGGCATTCGTGGAAAGGGGTCCCATGTGTAAACATGGGACCCCTTTCAGTCCGTTTGGTCCGGGTGTTCGGTTTTTTTTTTGCCAAGTACGTGGATTATAACATGGACACTGGATTGAGGTGAGTATAATTTTATTCACAGGTACCCCGGATCGTCGGCGACATTGCAGACGTGGCAGTCGGCGGGTCAACATAGGTAAGTATGTATGTGTCAGCATGTATGAAATAAACTTTTACTTTCACGGTGTGTGTTTCCTGTTTTTATTTAGGTATTTTTTTCCAGTAGAACTACAGGTACCAGCGGGCCCATTTTTCTCCCGCATGCTGGTACTTGTGGTTCTCCAAGTACCAGCTTGTGGGGGAGGCTTGCTGGGACTTGTAGTACTACTGGAAAAAACAATATTCTTTCACATTTCTCAAGGCTATCAGTCCCCTATCCGCAGCCCTTGGATGGGGGGGACAGCCTCGGGCTTCACCCCTGGCCCTTGGGTGGCTGGGGGGACCCCTTTTTTGAAGGGGTCCCCACTCCCCCAGGGTACCCCGGCCAGGGGTGACTAGTTGGATATTTAATGCCACGGCCGCAGGGCACTGTATAAAAGTGACCCCCGGCTGTGGCATTATCTGTCCAGCTAGTGGAGCCCGATGCTGGTGTATAAAATACGGGGGACCCCTACTCTTTTTGTCCCCCGTATTTTTTGCACCAGCACCAGGCACAGAGCCCGGTGCTGGTTTTAAAAATACGGGGGATACCCTGTCCGTTTTTCCCCCGGATTTTTAGAACCAGGACCGGCTCGAAGAACCCGAGGCTGGTTATGCTTAGGAGGGGGGACCCCACGCATTTTTTTTTCTGACTTTTCCCATTCCATTAAAAATGACATTAATGACATAGAGATCCAGTGGCATTGTGCATTACATATTTAGGGCTATTTGAAGCAAATGAACCGGAAATGATGTCCGAAATGTACATGCTGTTTATGATAGTCAATGGGTGCACCGTGGTTGGGGTTAGTGTTTTGTTACAACGAGCTCAGCTGGAAATAATAAACAGACCAAACAAGTGTATTTCTTTAAAAAAATATATATAAAAATAAATTCACCAAAAAAAAAAATCTCTGGTGTCGACAGGATTCGAACACGGGATGCACACATTGCAGGCGGACACTGTAACCGTTATACCACTGCTGACCACAATATGAGTAGGCACTCCAGGTAAATATATGATGTGTTATGATGTGTTCTACTCTTAGTGAACGCGCGGCACCGTGCTTAACATGGAGCATTCGCCACCTAGCCGTGAAAATGTGTATTACATGGCGTGGGACACAACGCACGCCATAACGTTATTACAACTCGCGATTCAGGACCCTAAATAGCGCGCTATGAGCAACGGTGTATGAGGATACATCTGTATATGGCAGTACCCCTGGACTTATACAGCAGCATTGCTGGACTTATATGGCAGCACCACTGGACTGGACTTATATGGCACCACCACTGGACTGGATTTGTATGGCAGCACCACTGGACTGGACTTATATGGCAGTACCACTGGATTTATATGGCAGCACCACTGGACTGGACTTATACGGCAGTACCCCTGGACTTATACATCAGTACCGCTGGACTTATATGGCAGCACCACTGGACTGGACTTATACAGCAGTGCCAATGGACTGGACTTATATGAAGCACCACTGGACTAGACTTATACGGCAGTACCCCTGGACTTATATGGCAGTATCCCTGGACTAATTCGGCAGCACCACTGGACTGGACTTATACAGAAGTACCCCTGAACTTATACAGCAGCACCACTGGTCTGGACTTATACGGCAGCACCACTGGACTGGACTTATACTGCAGTAATCCTGAACTTACACGGCAGCACCACTAGACTGCAATTATATGGCAGCACCACTGGACTGGAATTATACATCCTCTCACTACACTCTCCAGGACTGGAGCTGAAATGGTGGCAACGCACGGCTCCTTATATGGAATCCAAAACCCGCGAGAATCTGACAGCAAGATGATGACGTTTTGCCTCATTCTGGTTTCTGAGTCAGGCAGGAAAACCCGAGCCGGACTCGGATTCGGGCTCGGGACATGATGTTCGGGGGAGGTTCAGTTCTCAGGGAATCGAACCCACTCATCCCTATGTTATAGTCACCATTTTGCCTTCTATATTTCAGGGGAAAGGAATGATATTACACTAAGACATGTGAGTCTCAGCTCTCATATCTTACAATAGTGTATGAGATCTTTTAAGAGGATATTTAAGGATTGCTATTATAACCCTCATAATCAGAATGAAAATCATACCCACTAACCTCCATAATATAGGAAATAATTTATACTATACTACATTTTGCAATATAACTGATCAGATTTAAACATAACTAACAATATGAAATTAAGGATTCATTTCTGGACTATGTGTATGGGGGATGGTATGACTCAAATGTATTAATAATTTATTTAATCTAATATACTGTAGAACCCACCATAGGAATATTTATTCTGTATTTATATACAGTTTCTTCATGAATTAATTATTATTCATTCTCATACCAGGTAGTGCATATCAAAAAAGTACACATTCATGAGAAAACAAACAACTTATTTCAAATTGTATATATAAAGAATTATGTTGTTATTCTAATCTTCATGAAACAGTTAAAACAAGTACATGTAACTCTTCAGGTATGAGGAATAGAATGCATCTCACTAGGGGAATTTTCAATTTGCTGCCATAATGGACTTTTCATGTGAAAAAACTGACTTTTCCCATGACTCACAATTACAGCCTATTCAATTATCCGGGATAATTTATTGGTGGTCATTTTTCACAAATTTCACTTCACCTACTCTGAGCAGGTGAAAAGTAGAGAAAATCCTTATTTTAAGGTAAAAATGTTTGGATATGGTACAGAACCCCTGGGTCACCCCACCCCCCATTAATGACTAATTAGTCATGTTGAAGTTTTCAATTATTTTTAATTGTCCAGAAATGATATGAAAAGTACAAAGTGATGGAAATTGGGGTTCAAGGTATGGGACAGGTATATTAGGGGTGATTTATGAGTGGGACAGGTTTTTTTAGGCTTGCAGGTGGGAGTAATCAGTCTGTTTACACTTTTTTTTCAATACCCTAAAATGACCCAAATATATACTTACACCCATTTTCATGTACCACACATTTAATGAGAGCTTTTATTTTGCACAAAAAAAAGCTTGATTTCTATCATTTAACATTTTTTAAAAAAATGCATATAATAGCCATTTCACACAATTTAAGCCCCCAAAAACTCTTTAATGTGAACTCTAATACACTTCTTTTCTGTTATCCTATGTTAGTTTAGTATTTTTTGGGGGTACATGATGATTTCCCCATTTAACCTACACTTTTCACTGCAAGAATTTTCACGTGAAACCCATTTGGAATTTAATTGGTCAGGATTCCGACAGCAGCATCCCACCAGCCGCAATACTGGCAGCGGGCACAGTGAGTCCCCTTGTGGGGTAGCTGTGCTCATCATGCTTCGGGGCCGGTGGCAAGCTTTGCTCACCACGGGTTCTAGACTCCCTCATGTGTTGGCATGGACCCACCACTTTGCGGGAATACCGTGAAGTGGTCGATATTCTGATTGCAGGCATTTTTTCACCTGTCAGGATTCTGGCATCGGGATCCTGTATGCCGGGATCCCGACAGCCGGTGTATTAACTACATCCCCTCACTAGTTATTCCTTGTTTGAGGTTTACTATATAACGTAGATCCTTAACTTTATCATTGCACACTACAATAGTGATTCCTACATTTACAGGTTATGCATCTCTGTTCATACCTTCCCACAAAGTCATTTTGGAATTAATATAACATTATGACAATTTTTATTATGGAAGATCAGTGATTTATCCTATTATCCTTAACGTATTACACTATTTGACAGGTGCCATAACATACAGCTCTTTCTTTTATTCACATTCTTTTTTTCTTTTCACATTCTATTAATTTTAAAATTTTCACTGCCAATTTTAAAGATATTGAATACAGATATATTTTAGAGAGACAGTGTGTACCTGTTATATACCTACTTATATAGTTTTGTCTGCATTGTGAGATTATACTTGTCTACTTTTGGTTATAAAACAGATTTAAAGTATCCCCTTAAAATTTGTTATCACTACATTACTTGCCTAATGTATCCAATTAACTTAGAGAAAAGGAAAGAGACCTTTCCCTGGTCAGAGGCATGCCAAATCACTAAAGTGAGTGATTTAAATGGAAAGTTCCAGTTCCAGTATTACAAGGTAACCAGCGTCTAAATCTTGAACATACCTTGGAAGGTGTAAATGGGACCAGTGGTGGTTGCTGTGGTGGAACTGCAGCGCAGTCCAAAATTGATATAGTGGATCCACACCAACTGCCCCCTCAAACACGGCCTAACATGTGGCATTGCATAGACAGTATAAGCAGCTGTACTGTGGCACAACGTGTATAAGGGGCTCTACTTTGGTGTAACATGTATAATGGGTTCTACCATGGCATAATGTGTAAAAGGGGCTCTGCTGTAATATAATGTGTATAAGAGGCTCTACTGTGGTGTAACATGTATAAGGGGCTCTCTGGGTGGTGTAACATGTACAAGGGGTACTCTTGTGTAGTGTAATGTGAATAGTGGACACTACTGTGGTGTGTAATGTGAATTACGGACAATACTGAGTGGTGTAATGTGAATAGCGGACACTACTGTGTGGTGTAATGTGAATAGTGGACTCCACTCATTGGTTTAATGTGAATTGGTTCTATTCTTTGGCCACGTCCCTTCCCCATGAAGCCACACCCTATATATGTCACTAACGGGTGGCAAAATATATATTCACTTACCTCATAAAAGTAGGCTTGTGCTGGCCCTAATTACAGATCCTACCCGCAGAGGGTTTATGCCATAATGTGTATCTTTTCCTTCATCGCATTCTTCACACAGTTCCTAAGCACCACATATCAGCAAGTGTTATAGATTTAGGCAGTGTTCAGCCAGTGCCTCTAACAAGGTTTACTCTTGCACTGCTCCTTTAAGTTCTGGCCAATAAGTAAAACCATTATCCATGCACCCAGTTTCACCCACAGCAGTCCTCACCAACATTGCCCAATGGTCCCACAACAAATACAGAATCTGACAATGCTGACAGTGAGTCCCGGTTGGTGATATTGGGCAGCGTTTGGTGGGAACAGTTGGTGTAGCCCCCATATTTAAATTTTGGAGTACACAGTAGCCCCACCACTGCCAATGCATGGCACCCTGCTGTCAATAAGTATTGCTATGCCTTTTTTTAAGTCAGCCAAAGAATAATAAGATACAGGACTGTAGCACATTTTTACAGTCAGTTGCAAATAACAAAAATTATGAACGTTGAATGGCTATGATGTAAAGCAATGTGTTCAGTACACAATGAGAAAAAACGGGCTTCATGTACAGTGTATATAAATTTGAACAACATGAAATTACTGAGCAGCATTGCAATACATTAATGGTAAAATTAACCACTCACTAAAATCTGCTTCATCTCCTGGTAAATGAACATTCTATATTTTGGATATTGTGCAACTTGTAGAGTATTTTAAAGTTAGCACATTTGCATTGAAAAACATATATACTCTAGTATTATGCCATCCATTCTAAAATACAATATATGGCACTATACTTTCCTTGTATCTTGAAGACTTCAGTTGTATTTATTTTTACATTTATAGAAAGGTCTTCCACGTGTTTTTTATGTTCAACAAGTACAACAACAACAAGGATACATTTCTGGACTACTTGTATGGGGGATGATATGACCCATACGCATTAATAATTTATTTAATATAATATACTATAGAACCCACCATAGGAATATTTGTTCTGTATTTATATACAGTTTCTTCATGAATTAATTATTATTCATTCTCATACCATGTGGTGTGTATAAAAAAAAAACATTCATGAGAAGACAAACAACTAACCTATTGCAAATTGTATATATGAAGAATTATGTTGTTATTAATCATTTTCATGTAACAGTCAAAACAGGCACATTTAACTCTTGAGATTAATTTCAGGTGTGAGGAATAGAATCTATCTCACTAGGGGTTCAGAATGATATGCCGGCTGACGAAATACCAGCTGTCAGGATCCTGGTTACAATAGGTACCACACAAATAAACTAAAAAAAAAAAAAAAAAAATTTACTACAGGATAATGGACAAATTAAAAATATCCATCCAGAAATCATTAGCAACCAATCAGTTAATGAACTTTAACTGAAATAAAGCATAACAGAGAATGTAAATGGATCTTTGACTTACTGTTTGACCCCAATGCATGCACAGCATATCTTTTCAACCTCACATACATATTACTTATAATTAAATTGCATTGCAACTACAGTACACGATTGCTATCATTTATTTCACATTTGTTCTTTGTTAATAAAAAAGTGTTATTATGATTAATAGAATGTATTCCATCTAATTAAATGCATTTCGAGTCAATATAATTAATTTCATTATTAATTTACTAGTTACTTTAAAAAAAAAATCTTTTTTCATAGACACATAATGTTTATAGAAGCTCAAAATTGCAACTACCACCACATTACTATAATGCACAGAGCTTTAATAGATTTCATCTGCTACTTTTTTAATTTGCAGTTAACAGAGAAGGATCACTGGAGCACTATCTTTGATTAAAAAAGGAAGGGGAATGGAATCTTCCAAAGATATTTCTCCTATACTTAAGTTAGTCAAAAAATAGTTTTGAGTGAAATATGATAGAATAATAATGAGCAAACTAATTGAGTTTGTAGTCACTAGTGTGACAAAATGAGGGTTTGGTGGTGCTCCCTAGAGTCATATATGTCAGAGGCAGAACTACCGTTGGTGCAGCAGGTGCATTGCACCAGGGTCATTGAGGACTAAGGGCCCCACTGCTGCCCAGACCAGCAATGAGTTATCCCCTAAGCACCCTGAAGACCATTTTGAGCAATGCTAGATGAATAGCCCAGTGCAGACAGCTGGGTGGGTTAAACTGCCTGAGGGACCTGCCCCTTACCATAGGTAGGCAGGGCTGATCTTGTTTGTGCTGAACTGATAGGGTCCTGCCACCTATCACAGCCACATACTGCCTCTAATTAACAGACAGCTGTACATTTTTTTCTGATTCACTTCTGTCTGTGAATTAGAGGCAGCTCACAGCCGGTGTAACTGGCACTGTCAGAGTCTGCGTGACCAAGTGCCAAACTGAGGAAAGCACAAGGGGTGGGGGCCCCTGCCACAGACAGAGCAGAAACCGCTTTGTGGCAGCCCCCACCTAGGTACATACCTCCTGTTCTCGACACTACACAGGACATTGTGCTTGTACCCCAGTCATCCACTGTCTCTCCTTGTCACCCACTGTTTCTCCCTGTCACCCACTTCTGTGTGGCTTATTGTAAACTTGGGTTGGGGTGAAGGAAGGGGGAGGAAATTATATTTTTTCACCTATGCCTACCACTCACAAGTTCTGCCACTGGAATATGTGATACAGTATCTTGGAAGTAGAGAAAAGAAGACTATTTTTTAGGGGCACCTTTGAATAAACTTTGGTTAGCATGGTATATTAAAACTAATTTTTATTATTTATCACTTAAGATAAGGTAAGGAGGAAATATTTAAAATTAAAATTAAACATTCATACTGTATGCGTAAATACACAACTAATTTCTCATATGTAGTATTATTTTGAGTTAAAAAAAAGTCTTGATTAATAATTCAGTCTGCTGTATTTTTAAGATTGGTGAAAATGTTTAGAAAGATATATCTATACATATGATAAAACTGTATGAGTTGTGTCTGTACATAGCAATTGTTTAAAAATATATATATATACTTGGAGGGACTTTTTATGAATTACGGAGACAGAAAAAAAACAATCTGTATTGTCTGTTTTCCTGTCTTTGAATTCCAGCATCATGTAAAAACTACTGGATGAATCGGGATTGCGTGTTTACTATTGTATAGCTTAGTGACCTAGAAAGAAACTGAGGTATAGATGTGTCCTCCTATTACATTCCCCTCGATGCACATGCATCATGGGCTGCTATTGCCAGCATACTGTGGCATGGTATATGATCGCAGGGTTGCAGGCGTAGATCTTAGGACCAGCTGCTTCTCCAGCTTTCCGTGGCTTACTGATGAGTCAGTAGCCCCAAGCGTCTGTTTGTATAAATCCCTAATGGAAAAATTGCAAAAATTGTTTACAAAGACATTTTGTGATCAATGTGTACATTATAAAATATACATCACAATATTAGATGGTACTACAGTCTTTGTAAAATTAGTTCCACAGAGCAATAACAGACATCCACGTGAGCGAAGCCATGGGCAAATAGTAGTAACATATAAAACAATTATATTTTTATGTGGACCCCATAGGCAGTCACTGGCTGTGATGTGACCAGTATGTGGTTAGCTTACCGCTCATTGGGATCCTGGCTGTCACAGTACTGCCGCCGGGATCCTAAAGGGGGCACCATACTGCCACCGGTATACTGGTGAGGTAGGTGATTCCTAGAACCTATGACAAATTTAGCTCGCTACCAAGCCCGCAAGGAGCTTCGTTGTGCTCGGCCCCCTGCTGGCATTCCACCGCTCGGGATGCCGATGTTAGTATACTGATAATTGGCAACCCGTGCTGCAGAATATCATACTGAACCCATGTGACCAAATGAAACATGCTCATTCTGCAGTTTGTCACTGGCACTGATGGCACATTTGGACCACACTCCTGGCTTCTCTGATTATATCCTCTACTCAGTCAGGCATTTATTCTGACAACACTCTCACCAGCCTTCTCAGCTCTGTGTCCTATAATGTCTACTGATATCAGGACATGGCAGCTGTGAAATACTCTAATACTTGAAGTGCCCTCCTACACTTTCTCTCCACACCAGTAGCCCTTTCTGCTCTTTCATCCGACGTCCTCTTCATGATGGCATGACAACAGAAGCAGATGGAACCAAGAGCACTGCGCTTTATCTTATCTTGCTTTACACTTTTTTGCAGCAACTGCACCACTGTGACAATTAAATGAATATGTGACTTAGTGGGACATGTACTAAGCAGTGATAAAAGTGGAGAAGTGAGCCAGTGGAGAAGTTGCACGTGACAACTAATCAGCTGCTCTGTATACTTTTATAGTACGCAAATTATAAATGTTACGTCTATGCATATTGGTTGACATGGTTAACTTCTATACTGGCTCATTTCACTTTTATCACTGCTTAGTACATGTCCCCATATATCATATAGGAAGCCTCTAAAGAGATGTGAACACACATTTAATTAGACATGCTTTTTTGAGTTAGCCTTAGTCTACCAGTGTAGAACATATGTATCTTTATGCACTAAAGCTTGTCTAATTGTCTGCAGTAAGAAATTTGTACAAGTGATTTTATACATGTGTGAAGAATGACAAACCAGTGGGGATTACATGCCTTCGCTATCATACTTGAATTTTTTCATTATAAAGTGGTGTGTTTTCTGTTGCTAGTGTGGCCATCAGATATAAAAACAAAAGAGTTAGGCATTCATGATCACTACCCATATAATGGTGAACTTGCAAAGGGAATATGTGTAATATGTTATTTTTGTATATGCATGATTATAAAGGAGCTTAACTCTAACTTGACCAAAATGTTACTAGTTACAGAGGTGCAACATATGTACGGTAACTACGGAGAAATTGTGCTGCAATTGTACTACATTGTATACAATGAATGTAATATCTGATGCTTATAAGACCTGACATTTATCAGGTTGACTTAACTAATTTGCTTTTACAATATGGAAATGTACTGGGGTTTGTTAGAAAATAGGAATTAGTACAGAGTACTCCCTTTAGATTATTTGCCTATGGGGTCCATATATATATTGTTTTATATATTATATACCTTTCTAAAAATATTCTCTAACATTTAAAACACAACAGACAGAATTAATAATCAAGAATCTTTATTTATTTTTATTTACTTGAAACACAACCTGATATATTAATATATAAGAATAGTGTATTTACACATATGGATATTTAATTTCATTTTAAATATTTCCTCTTTACCTTATCTAATTGATGATACTAATAATAATAATAATAATAATAACAACAACTAAGTTTTAATATACAATATCACACCAACCAAAGTTAATAAAAGAGTTCCCCTAGAGATAGTCTTTACCCTACTTCCAAGATAACACTATCGTTGATCCCTGTGTAAAAATCCCAGTTCCTAAAAACACAGGACAGATGTGGACATGGAATTTTAGAATGTATATTTTGCAAGCTAATAATGGACATTTCATTTGAGTTCCTGCAGATTTTTACTTTAGCATCCAACTTAGCCACATAAATAGCGTCACCTTAAAATGATGAAAAAATAATTCTTTAAAGCCGCTCACAATATTACTTATTTACAGTGTCTATGTGTATTCTCCTTTGAGCCTACAAGTAGTACAGTAGATTTTCATTAAGGACCTTTAATTGTCCTTGCAAATTACGAAAGTCTGCCTGTTTACCACTTGAAAAGTTATTAGTAAAAAAAAATGTAATTCATTTTAAATGGCATAATTTCTTGTGGCACCACGGTTAAATAGTTCTAACTATGTTGGCACGGCATTATCACTATCTATTCTGTCTATTCTTGCATAGAGAATTGAAACATCATTTGTATTTTCTCCAAGGATGGATTAACAAGATCTGGCTTGACATGATTTGATTAATTAATGAAACCGGAGTATTCTTTGATCCTACTGTGAAGTTCTTGAACTTTTTAGACAGGAAAATAATTCTAACCTTCAATACTTTAGAAATCTACAGGGTAAAGAAAACTTCTTACATGACCTTTAATAATAATATATCCACATTTCATTGAAGGATGTACATAAAGTATTGCACTTGACTAGTTTTAAGACTCCTGGTGGTAGCATGCATATCAGCTATGGTAATAAACAGTTGGAAGGCTGTCAATGTAGTAGAATTACATTTGCAAATTCACAAGTCTAACCTTGAAGTATTATACGCTTATTTCCTTATTTTACAAAATGTGTAAGATACAATATTCATGAATCCATTATAGAGTGTAAAGTGTGAAATGAACATTCCAGAGGTAAAAGAAAAGAATGTGTGATTGTTATCCAGGTTTAACATTAGTGGAATTATTGCCTTATTTCGTCAGAAATTTTTTTGACATTCAGCTTACCTGCACTGCCTAGCCCATCATTCACAGAACATGCTGACACTGCGTTGTCTACCAGTATACATATAATAGTGTATACCAGTTGTTCTCAACCGGGGTCCTCAAGTACCCGCAACAGTTCATGTTTTTCAAGTCTCCTCACAGGATTGCAAGTGAAATAATTTGCTTCACCTGAAGGTCTTTTACAATTTGTCAGTGAGTAATGACTACACCTGTGCACCAGCTAGGTGACCTGGAAAACATGAACTGTTGGGGGTACTTGAGGGCTGAGGTTGAGAACTACTGGTGTATCAGGGACGTGCAGTCAGGGGAGGCAGGGGAGGCAGTGCCTCCCCTGTGATTAATTTTTAAAATAATATAAAGAAGATACTTATGACACATATTCTGTGTCATTAGTATCTTCTTTAATTAATTCTAATATTTTTTGCGGTTTAATGTGCTTGCGAGGCACTGACAGCAGGTGCCTCTCATACAGAATTGAAACGGGACTGAGCGGGGGGCGGGGCCAAGCACTGGGCTGTAAAAGCCCATTCAAAACAGATGGGGAAGCGGCACTTATACAAGTGCCTCATTGACAGGGACACCACCCCCATGTCAGCGAGGCACCTGTGATTGGACAGCGGATCCAGTGCTGGATCTGCTGTCCAATCCCACACATGCGGCGCTGGAGGCGGCGGGTCCCGGCGGTGAGTGTCGCTGGAGGTAGGCGGGAGTGCGGCTCTCCCCCGACCTCCTCCGTCTTCCTGCTGACCAAAGCGTCGTGATGTGCGGCTCTCCCCCTCCTCCTGCTGACCAGAGCGGCTGTCCCCAGCACCAGCAGAGGTACTGTTTGTGTGTTGTGTGTGTGTGTGTCCAGCAGCAGCAGCAGGTAGGGAGGGGGGGGGGGTCGTCCAGCAGCAGCAGCAGCAGAGGTAGTGTGTGTGTGTGTGTGTGTGTGTGTCCAGCAGCAGCAGGTGTGTGTGTGGGGGGGGGGGGTCCAGCAGCAGCAGAGGTAGTGTTTGTGTGTTTTGTGTGTGTGTGTCCAGTAGCAGCAGGTAGGGGGGGGAGTCGTCCAGCAGCAGCAGAGGTAGTGTGTGTATGTGTGTGTTTGTGTGTGTGTCCAGCAGCAGCAGGTGTGTGTGTGTGTGTGTGTGTGTGTGGGGGGGGGGGGTGTCCAGCAGCAGCAGAGGTAGTGTTTGTGTGTGTTGTGTTTGTGTGTGTGTGTCCAGCAGCAGCCGGTAGGGGTGGGGAGGTGGGGGGGGTCGTCCAGCAGCAGCAGCAGAGGTAGTGTGTGTGTGTGTCCAGCAGCAGCAGGTGTGTGTGTTGGGGGGGTCCAGCAGCGGCAGGTAGGGGGGAGGGGGGGGGGGTGCAGCAGCAGGTAGGGGTGTGTGTGTGTGTGTGTGTGTGTGTGTGTGTGTGCAGCAGCAGGTAGGGGTGTGTGTGTGTGTGTGTGTGTGTGTGTGTTGGTCTCGTGCGGCTCTACCCAGCAGCAGGTAGGGGTGTGTGTGTGTCCTACCAGCTCAATATCTTTTCCCCGTATTTAATTAACCCCCAGCCTGCCACGCTGTCACTTGCACCTGTTACACGTGACTTCTGCACGATACCTGCTCTCATAGGTAGCCTATTGGTCCACCGCGGACACCGTATATACGAACGTATGGGACCCATCACCTCCGATCATTAAACGATGGCACATATGCCTGGAGGTGACAGGTCCTGTACGTTCGTACATACGGTGCCCGTGGTGGAACAATAGGCTACCTATGACAGCAGGTACCGTGCCGAAGAAGTCACGTGTAACAGGAGATGCAGAAGCAACTGACAGCGCAGTAGGCTGAGGATTAATAGAACATACGGGGAGAAGACATCGGGCCGGTAACAGGTTTTACCGCTATATTACTGCTTAGTACATCCCGCCCTCACACTCTCTCTCTCTCTCTCTCTCTCTCAGTTTGTAAGTATAATGTTCATTTTTACAGGTACCCCTACCCTATTGGATTCTACTGGACAAGTGGGCGTGATTGGCGTGGGATGTAGGTAAGTAATCTGTCTCTCATTTTTACAGGTACCCCTATTGGATTCTACTGAACAAGTGGACGTGACCGGCGTGGGATGTAGGTAAGTATGTGTGAGTGTGTAAATGTGTTTTAATAAATTTTTACTTTCACGGTGTGTGAGTTGTGTTTTTATTTGGGTATTTTTTTTGTTGTAGAACTACAGGTACCAGCGGGCCCGTTATTTCCCCGCATGCTGGTACTTGAGGTTCTCCCAAGTACCAGCAAGCGGGGGAGGCTTGCTGGGCCTTGTAGTTCCACAACAAAAAACAATATTCTTTTTTTTACACACACATGACTATCAGCCTGGCACCCACCGCCCGGGGGTGCTGGGGACAGCCTCGGGCTTCACCCCTGGCCCTTGGGTGCCTGGAGGGGGGGTGACCCCTTGATTTAAGGGGTCCCCACTCCTCCAGGGAACCCCGGCCAGGGGTGACTAGTTGGGGGGGTAATGCCACGGCCGCAGGGACCTACATAAATGTGTCCCCCGGCTGTGGCATTATGTCCCTGGCTAGTGGAGCCCGGTGCTGGTTTTAAAAATACGGGGGACCCCTACATCTTTTGTTCCCCGTATTTTTGGAACCAGGACTGGACTAAGAGCCCGGAGCTGGTTGTCTAAATACAGGGAACCCCTATCCAATTTTTCCCCCAGTATTTAAACAACCAGGACCGGCTCAAAGAGCCCGAGGCTGGTTATACTTAGGAGGGGGGACCTCACGCATTTTTTTTTACATTTTTTTTAACCCATTCAGACCCTTCTCCATTAAGTTAATGGAAGCCCTGGACAAAAAAACTGCATTCATGCCCTCCTCCCACTCCCTTCCCAGTCCCAAACACTATTTTTATTTTTTTTCTATAAAAATGTACAGTATACAACAAGTATGATGAGCAGGCAGGCAGCGGGCATTGGCGGCATCGGACTGAGATGCAAATTAGTGTCGGAGGGCTGGGCCAGTTGATGGTGGGCGAGTTTGTAAGCCATTGGCGGTGGCAGCGGGCATTGGCTCGGAGGTGGTAGGGGTCATCAGCAGGATGCGGCGTACATTATGGCTGTAGTGCCTCACCAGCCACTGACCTCACCGCACGCCACTGTGGTGTATACTACCATTATTTTCATTATGCTGGCCAGCAGCAGGACACAGGTATCTATGAACAGTGCATGTGATGGGTGATGTGCAGGAATGGCAGGGATCTTTCATTTGTGGATGTGACAGGCTATAACAATGTGTCCTGTCTATTACACAGCACTCCTTGTGACTACTGTCTATTCACTTGCTGTAAGAAAACTGTCTAGAGAAAAACTTAAAAATGACAAAATGTACAAAACATGTTACGTGACGCATATAGTGGGTCATTCCGAGTTGATCGTGCGCTAGCAGTTTTTAGCAGCCATGCAAACGCATTGTCGCCGCCCACTGGTGAGTGTATTTTTGCTTTGCAGAAGTGCAATCGCCTGTGCAGCAGAGTGCCTGCAAAAACATTTTGTGCAAAACAAGACCAGCCCTGAACTTACTTTTTGTGTGCATTGATTCTAACGTTGGAGGGTTGGCTTTTGACGTCACACACCCACCCAGCGTTCGCCCAGCCACACCTGCGTTTTCCCTGGCACGCCTGCGTTTTTCTAAGCACTCCCTGAAAACGGTCAGTTGACACCCAGAAACGCCCCTTTCCTGACAATCTTCTTGCGGCCGCCAGTGCAAATGAAAAGGTCTCTAGAACCTGTGCAAAGCCACAAAAGCCTTTGTACCCATACGTTGCGCATGCACATTGCAATGCATACGCATGTGCAGAAATGCCAATTTTTTGCCTGATTGCTGCGCTGCGAACAATGGCAGCTAGCGATCAACTCGGAATGACACCCATAGTGCAATTGTAAATAAGCTTTAAATGCTACAAGGACATAGTAAATAAAATATTATTTACTATATCAATCTAATTATTTCTGGTTTGTTTGCTTTATTTGCATGCAGTGTTTTTCAGTGTTAATAAACATATATAAAAATTATAATTTAGAGTTTATTTTGTTTTTATCATAAAGACAGATAAGTATGGTAAAGAATGCCAGAATATAGAATCCCATGAAGGGGTGCAAACTTTTTCTACTCCACTTAGTCAGGATTTTTTATTCCTAAACCTGCTCACATTTATATATATATATATATATATATATATATATATAGAAACAATGTAAAGGGCGGCACTCCAATGGATTTTGAAAAATAAATAGCTCACCAAGCCAGCTTCATTTCAAATGAAGCTGGCTTGGTGAGCTATTTATTTTTCAAAATCCATTGGAGTGCCGCCCTTTACATTGTTTCTGTTTGCTGGGCCTTGTAGTGCCACGGGAAGGCACCCTGGTATTTATTATCTGCTGTAGGAGTGCCGGTCATATCTGGTGTTATATATATATATATAAATATATATATATAATATTTACAGCATATCGCGGACTGGGTAAATAGATTGTTGGGAGGAGCTGGGAGCGACCCGGCGGTCTTGGTGCACATTGACACCAACGATAAAGTTAGTGGTAGGTAGGATGTCCTTAAGAAAGACCAAGGGCGTAGCTACCATAGGTGCAGGGAGTGCAACTACTATGGAGTCCTGGCTGCCTCTGGGGCCCTGCACTCTCCCTGCACCTATTTGTGCTGCTTTTTATTTAATTTCTCTCCTGGCTGCTTCATCTCAGATGCTGGGAGGAACCGTGACTGTGCTTACAGGGACATCCCCGGACCACAGCCCTGTGTCCTCCCTGTTTAAGTCAGTGAGGAGAGAGAACAGAGCAAGGCCGGGTGATCCCGCAGAGCAGCCAGCACGGGGCATTGAAGGTGAGCACCCGCACAAGTTGAGGGACTGAGCCCTAAGTAAGTAGTCTGGGGTCGGGGAGGGTGTGGGTGCACTGGGGGCACTATGGAAATTGTGCTATGGGGCCCCCAAAGGTGTAGCTATGCCCCTGAGAAAGACTATAGGGACTTAGGCCAGAAACTAAAGGCAAGGAGCAGGGAAAGAGCAAGGAGAAGAGCAGCCGGCAAGGGTATTAATGAGGGTATTACCAAGGGTATTGCCAAAACACTAACGATGATTATGGGTCATCAGTACTGCACATAGAAAAAGATGTCCCTAGCACAAGGTAGAATACTTATCTTAATTGCATGTATGTAAATGCTAGAAGTCTTACAGGAAAAAAGGGGGAACTTGCAGCGAGCAAACGCTATGATATTATAGGCATTACTGAAACTTGGTGGGACTGGGAAGAATCTCATTGGACAGTCAATCTGGAGGGTTATATGCTATTCAGGAGAGACCGATTAAATAAACAGGGTGGATGGGTAGGTCTTTTATGTAAAGCCATTTTTAAAACCTGATTAGTGGGAAGATGTTCATGAGGGGACTGTAAATAGAGTTGAGACGTTATGGATAGAAACTGCATGCGAGGTAAAGGGAACAAAAAAGATAGGATTAGGGCTATGCTACAAGCCACCTAGGCCCTCATTCCGAGTTGTTCGCTCGCTAGCTGCTTTTAGCAGCATTGCACACGCTAAGCTGCCGCTCTCTGGGAGTGTATCTTAGCATAGCAGAATTGCGAACGAAAGATTCACAAAATTGTGAATAGAAATTTCTTAGCAGTTTCCGACTAGCTCGACACTTACTCTGCCACTGCGATCAGTTCAGTCAGTTTCGTTCCTGGTTTGACGTCACAAACACACCCAGCGTTCGCCCAGGCACTCCCCCGTTTCTCCAGCCACTCCCGCGTTTTTCCCAGAAACGGCAGCGTTTTTTCACACACACCCATAAAACGGCCAGTTTCCGCATAGAAACACTCACTTCCTGTCAATCACACTCCGATCACCAGATCGAAGAAAATTCCTCGTAATGCCGTGAGTAAAATACCTAACTTTTGAGTAAAATAACTAAGCGCATGCGCTCTGCGAACATTGCGCATGCGCAGTAAGCGACTAATCGCAATATAGCGAAATTTGGCAACGAGCGAACAACTCGGAATGAGGGCCCTAGTATTAATGTGACTGATGAGGAATTGTAACTGAAGCAAATTGAAAAAGTGGCAGGATTAGAAGACGTAATAGTGATGGGAGATTTTAACTATCCGGAAATTAATTGGACAAATTATTCATGTGATACTGCTAGGAGTAATAGGTTTTTAAACACACTAAATGATAACTACTTACTTCAACTAACTGAGGAACCAACTAGGTACAATGCCATCTTAGACCTGGGCCTATATTTACTAATAATCCGAGTTTGACCGATTTGTGTTTTTTTTTCTAAGTCCAAAACACGGGAATTCACTAAGCACAAATCTCGGCAGTGTTTGGGCTATTCGTAATGGTTTTAACGGCAAAGTTCAAAAATACAAATGAATAGACCATCGGTCAAACGCGGCTGTTATTTCATACAACACGGGTATTCACTATTCATTCGTATTTGGGTGTTAGTCTCTGAGTGCTCAATTGCGGTCTTAATTTTTTGCGATTCGTTAAAAATAGTGGCAAAAAATAGACCTGCTTATTTCAGGCGTGTTTACATGTGTTGCAACTAACAAATCACTCACACCTGAATTAGGATGCCTATAAAAGGATCTTAGGCCCATTTCAATCCACCTACTCTCAGAAATGGCAGCAGGACTGTGGGCCAGTGATCTTTTGTGTGCTGTGGGATTCCTCAGACTCAGACATCAGCCTGTAAGTACCCAGGGCCAAGAAACTGAACATGGTCAGCAGGTTGTACAGGTTCCGGGGAGGCTGCACAGGCCTCGTTTTTTTAGGGGGTGTTTAAACTTGAATGCATTGTCCGATGATACGGTCATACAGATGTTCCATCTAAATCGTAACAATATTTTCCATCTGTATGACCTTGTCAAACTGGGCCTAGACCCTGAGGCAGCACGCTTTCGCTATGTCTCAGGCCTGCACAAACTCCTGGATGTGTTGCACTTTATGGCTACTGGCAGCTTTCAGGCTGTGTCTGGGGATGTCATAGGAATCTCACAGCCCTCATTTTCAAGAATATTAACACAGGTAATGTATACCTAACTACCACCTCTGTTTTTGGTTGGTTTTAATTACTCGGTGGCCTGTTCTGTCCTAAAATCTCATGTTTAATTTTCTTTCAAATATACACACAGGTGTTGGCTGTTTTGCAGCCCCACATCGATGCCTCAATCTGCTTCCCTACCCAGGAGTCTCAGTGGCATGCCCTCAGGGTAGATTTCTATGAGCTGGCTGGCATGCCCAATGTGCTGGGAGCCATAGATTGCACACACATTCAGCTGAGACCACCTAGGGGCAGGCAGCACATCTATACTAATCGTCATCTAGAGCACACCACAAATGTGCAGGTGGTTTATGATGCAAATCTCAAAATAATGAGTGTTGCTGCTGGTTACCCTGGGGGCTGCCATGACTCCTTCATCCTCAGTCAGTCATCCCTCTTTGATAAGTTTGAGGATGGACAAATGCCAGATGGATGGCTGCTGGGTATGTAATTTTATATGTGTAGGCCTGTGTCTACTTTGTTCAAATACAGGGGCAGATGTATTAACCTGGAGAAGGCATAAGGAAGTGATAAACCAGTGATATGTTCAAGGTGATAAAGGCACCAGCCAATCAGCTCCAATATGTAAAATTTCATTTAGGAACAGATTGTCCGCTGCCTTTATTACCTTGCACATATCACTGGTTTATCACTGCCTTATGCCTTCTCCAGGTTAATACATCTGCCCCACAGTGTGTTACTTATGTGTTGCTGTATCTTAACATGAATCACGTTACTATATCTGTCTTTTAGGTGATGGTGGATATGGCTGTTTCTCTTGGCTTCTAACTCCATTGTCCTGACCTGATACCCCTGCTGAACACAATTACAATCATGCACATAAGTCCACGCGGAATGTGCTAGAAAGATGTTTTGGTGTGCTGAAATCTAGGTTTCAGTGTCTGGATAAGTCTGGTGGCCTTTTGCTGTATAGTCCCTTGAAGGTGACTCAAATTGTGTTCTGCTGCTGCTTTCTTCATAACATGTGTTTGCAACAACATCTGCCACATGTTGAGGAGAAGGAGGATGAAGAAAGCAGCCAGCAAGCAGAGGAATTAGAGACATGTGGTGATACTTGGAGTACAGATGTAGGGAGGCAGGTTAGGCAAGACCTCATAAATCGTTATATTTAAGGTAAGTTTTGTTTGCTTCTTTCATTTGTTGTGTAAGCCTAAATATATGTTGTCCCATTTTTCATTTAAAAAGCATTACTCAGAATGTGTCTGTCTCCTTGAGACATACAAACATACCCTCGCTTTATGCAAAACAAATGTAGCATGTGTCTTGTGTTTATTTTAAAACTCAAAACAACAGATTATGAGTGGCATGCATGAAGTCTGGATAAGTGTTATTAAACTTGCACAGATAATTTATTACAAGCACACATAATCCACATAGTAATTTATTTAGTATTTTACTTTATGATTGTGTGTAACGTCCTAATGCACAGGTTCTCAAACTCGGCCCTCAGGACCCCACACAGTGCATGTTTTGAAGGTAACCCAGTAGAAGCACAGGTGTATGAATTACTCACAGACACATTTTAAAATCACAGGTGGAGCTAATTATGTCACTTGTGTTTCTGTGAGGAGACCTGCAAAACATGCACTGTGTGGGGTCCTGAGGACAGAGTTTGAGAACCTGTGTCCTAATTAAACACTCCTCCACATATAATATGTTAGCCTGGAGGAATACATGTGTCCCTATGTGTGATGCTCCATTGTATTTAAGGGACACAAACTTAGTATCATCCAAAATAATTTATTTTGTAATGTTTGCTGCAGTAAACTTGCTGATTTGTAAGTCAATACACAGTTTGCCACATATATCCATTATTATACACATTATTTGTGCTTATTAAAAAAAATTACAATTTCTTTGTTTCTGCATCATGTGTAAGAAACTGATTACTCATTTTTAACACACACAAACATGACCCAACAATAATGACATTCATTTTGGCACTGAATTATCTAAATTCGATCACAACATATTAGGAACTTATTAGCCAACTCAATTGTGTTATTCTTGTAATGTTGTATAGAGAATAAAGGTAAAAGAGTTAACAATCACATTGTAATTTGTATTGGTCATGGATGAATCTGCATTGCTGCCAATTAGTCTGCCTGCAGGATATAAGAGTGATTGGAATTTAGAAAGAGTAATGATTAGAAAAAAATCAAGTGGTCTTGTTACTGCATGCTAAAGACATTCTGCATGGCTGCCAATTAGTCTGCCTGCAAGATATAAGAATGATTGGAATCTAGAAAGAGTAATGATTAGAAAAAAATCAAGTGGTCTTGTTACTGCATGCTAACATCAATGTGCAGATCAAATAACTTTGTCCTCCTCCTAAAAAATTCTAAGATGTGAAAGAATAAATGTGTTGGCCAAAATCCTGTTGTTGTTTGTAACACTTATAATTAATGATGTTACAAAAATTGACAAGGTGGTAAGTGTAATAGATATTGTGACAAACCTACACTTACTAGATGTGTTTATAAACTTCTCTATACAGAGATCCGTGTATCTATTTTTTTATTTTTT
Source organism: Pseudophryne corroboree (assembly GCF_028390025.1). Classification (NCBI taxonomy): domain Eukaryota; kingdom Metazoa; phylum Chordata; class Amphibia; order Anura; family Myobatrachidae; genus Pseudophryne; species Pseudophryne corroboree. The sequence goes on from NC_086448.1 coordinate 486,058,242, forward strand.
TGTGGTTGGCTGATTGGACTGGCCTTTGCCTTTACCACTGTCGTGTTGGCGTGCTCTGGTGGAGCGCCTTGGTGGTGAGGACACTGGCGAGAGAATCGGAATAGTCTTACCAGAACTGCTCCTTGGTTGCTGATGGTGCTGGGATCTGAGTGTTTCATTGAGGTTAGTGAGGGTGGCATTAAGTTAACGTGTTGCAGCATTTTGATTCTCTAAAATTCTGGTGATAAATTCATTGATCATTTGATTGTTTTCTAAGATGTTGTTGCTGACCTGGGGTAGCCGACCTGTGCCAGCATGATAGGGTCCTGCACCCCGGACCCATACCTAGTATTAGGGACCCCCAGTGACGGAGAAGCCTTGTCGATCGGCCTGGGGGCTTAACCCTATATCTGCAGATATACGCAACTAAGATCTCCGTATTATCTGACTATTATGTAGTATTATTACTCACTCAGTGTGCATTAGGGAACACAAATTGTTTTTTCTTACACAGAATTACCCCTCCCTTTTAGCACCTGACTGATATTATATCTGATTGAGCAGCTTTCCAATATTTGTGCATTGTATTTAAAGAGGCATGGATGGGTCAGCATTAGGAGGGTTTGCTGACTCCAGAGTGCCATTGGAGAAGCCAGGGGTATCTCCAGGTAAGCTGGCTCTCAGATGCTGTAGGAGCCATTATTATGTGGCCTTACACTGGGCATTTAGACCCAGACATATATGTAATTATTTATGCGGTATGTGTGGGGTGCGGTGGCCTCTGTGTCGGTATGGCTGGGCGGCTTCAGGTCGGCACATCCTAACACTTTTTTAACACTCGTGATTTTCCCTATCACTTTGTATATATTTTTGTATTTTAATCACACTTCACTTATATAGTACGTCTGTGCTTCTTATTAACCCTCATTAATTTTCACCAGTGTGCTGACCTGGGGTAGCCGACCTGTGCCGGCATGATGGGGTCCTGCACCCCAGACCCATACCTAGTATTAGGGACCCCCAGTGACGGAGAAGCCTTGTCAATCGGCCTGGGGGCTTAACCCTATATCTGCAGATATACGCAACTAAGATCTCCGTATTATCTGACTATTATGTAGTATTATTACTCACTCAGTGTGCATCAGGGAACACAATTTTTTTTTACTTACACAGAATTACCCATCCCTTTTAGCACCTGACTGATATTACATCTGATTGAGCAGCATTCCAATATTTGTGCATTGTATTTAGAGAGGCATGGATGGGTCAGCATTAGGAGGGATTGCTGACTCCAGAGTGCCACTGGAGAAGCCAGGGGTATCTCCAGGTAAGCTGGCTCTCAGATGCTGTAGGAGCCATTATTATGTGGCCTTACACTGGGCATTTAGACCCAGACATATATGTAATTATTTATGGGGTGGGTGTGGGGTGCGGTGGCCCCTGTGTTGGTATGGCTGGGCGGCTTCAGGTCGGCACACCCTAACACTTTATTAACACTCATGATTTTCCCTATCACTTTGTATATATTTTTGTATTTTAATCACACTTCACTTATATAGCATTTCAGTGCTTCTTATTAACCCTCATTAATTTTCACCAGTGTGCTGACCTGGGGTAGCCGACCTGTGCTGGCATGATGGGGTCCTGCACCTCGGACCCATACCTAGTATTAGGGACCCCCAGTGACGGAGAAGCCTTGTCGATCGGCCTGGGGGCTTAACCCTATATCTGCAGATATACGCAACTAAGATCTCTGTATTATCTGACTATTATGTAGTATTATTACTCACTCAGTGTGCATTAGGGAACACAAATTGTTTTTTCTTACACAGAATTACCCCTCCCTTTTAGCACCTGACTGATATTACATCTGATTGAGCAGCTTTCCAATATTTGTGCATTGTATTTAGAGAGGCATGGATGGGTCAGCATTAGGAGGAATTGCTGAATCCAGAGTGCCATTGGAGAAGCCAGGGGTATCTCCAGTTAAGCTGGCTCTCAGATGCTGTAGGAGCCATTATTATGTGGCCTTACACTGGGCATTTAGACCCAGACATATATGTAATTATTTATGCGGTGGGTGTGGGGTGCGGTGGCCTCTGTGTCGGTATGGCTGGGCGGCTTCAGGTCGGCACACCCTAACACTTTATTAACACTCGTGATTTTCCCTATCACTTTGTATATATTTTTGTATTTTAATCACACTTCACTTATATAGCACTTCAGTGCTTCTTATTAACCCTCATTAATTTTCACCAGTGTGCTGACCTGGGGTAGCCGACCTGTGCCGGCATGATGGGGTCCTGCACCCCGGACCCATACCTAGTATTAGGGACCCCCAGTGACGGAGAAGCCTTGTCGATCGGCCTGGGGGCTTAACCCTATATCTGCAGATATACGCAACTAAGATCTCCGTATTATCTTACTATTATATAGTATTATCACTCACTCAGTGTGCATTAGGGAACACAAATTGTTTTTTTTTTACACAGAATTACCCCTCCCTTTTAGCACCTGACTGATATTACATCTGATTGAGCAGTTTTCCAATATTAGTGCATTGTATTTAGAGAGGCATGGATGGGTCAGCATTAGGAGGGATTGCTGACTCCAGAGTGCCATTGGAGAAGCCAGGGTTATCTCCAAGTAAGCTGGTTCTCAGATGCTGTAGGAGCCATTATTATGTGGCCTTACACTGGGCATTTAGACCCAGACATATATGTAATTATTTATGGGGTGGGTGTGGGGTGCGGTGGCCCCTGTGTCGGTATGGCTGGGCGGCTTCAGGTCGGCACACCCTAACACTTTATTAACACTCGTGATTTTCCCTATCACTTTGTATATATTTTTGTATTTTAATCACACTTCACTTATATAGCACTTCTGTGCTTCTTACTAACTCTCATTAATTTTCACCAGTGTGCTGACCTGGGGTAGCCGACCTGTGCTGGCATGATGGGGTCCTGCACCCCGGACCCATACCTAGTATTACGGACCCCCAGTGACGGAGAAGTATTGTCGAACGGCCTGGGGGCTTAACCCTATATCTGCAGATATACGCAACTAAGATCTCCGTATTATCTGACTATTATGTAGTATTATTACTCACTCAGTGTGCATTAGGGAACACAAATTGTTTTTTCTTACACAGAATTACCCCTCCCTTTTAGCACCTGACTGATATTACATCTGATTGAGCAGCTTTCCAATATTTGTGCATTGTATTTAGAGAGGCATGGATGGGTCAGCATTAGGAGGGATTGCTGACTCCAGAGTGCCATTGGAGAAGCCAGGGGTATCTCCAGGTAAGCTGGCTCTAAGATACTGTAGGAGCCATTATTATGTGGCCTTACACTGGGCATTTAGACCCAGACATATATGTAATTATTTATGGGGTGGATGTGGGGTGCGGTGGCCCCTGTGTCGGTATGGGTGGGCGGCTTCAGGTCGGCACACCCTAACACTTTATTAACACTCGTGATTTTCCCTATCAATTTGTATATATTTTTGTATATTAATCACACTTCACTTATATAGCACTTCTGTGCTTCTTATTAACCCTCATTAATTTTCACCAGTGTGCTGACCTGGGGTAGCCGAACTGTGCCAGCATGATAGGGTCCTGCACCCCGGACCCAAACATAGTATTAGGGACCCCCAGTGACGGAGAAGCCTTGTCGATCGGCCTGGGGGCTTAACCCTATATCTGCAGATATACGCAACTAAGATCTCCGTATTATCTGACTATTATGTAGTATTATTACTCACTCAGTGTGCATTAGGGAACACAAATTGTTTTTTCTTACACAGAATTACCCCTCCCTTTTAGCACCTGACTGATATTACATCTGATTGAGCAGCTTTCCAATATTTGTGCATTGTATTTAGAGAGGCATGGATGGGTCAGCATTAGGAGGGATTGCTGACTCCAGAGTGCCATTGGAGAAGCCAGGGGTATCTCCAGGTAAGCTGGCTCTAAGATACTGTAGGAGCCATTATTATGTGGCCTTACACTGGGCATTTAGACCCAGACATATATGTAATTATTTATGGGGTGGATGTGGGGTGCGGTGGCCCCTGTGTCGGTATGGGTGGGCGGCTTCAGGTCGGCACACCCTAACACTTTATTAACACTCGTGATTTTCCCTATCACTTTGTATATATTTTTGTATATTAATCACACTTCACTTATATAGCACTTCTGTGCTTCTTATTAACCCTCATTAATTTTCACCAGTGTGCTGACCTGGGGTAGCCGAACTGTGCCAGCATGATAGGGTCCTGCACCCCGGACCCAAACATAGTATTAGGGACCCCCAGTGACGGAGAAGCCTTGTCGATCGGCCTGGGGGCTTAACCCTATATCTGCAGATATACGCAACTAAGATCTCCGTATTATCTGACTATTATGTAGTATTATTACTCACTCAGTGTGCATCAGGGAACACAATTTTTTTTTTACTTACACAGAATTACCCCTCCCTTTTAGCACCTGACTGATATTACATCTGATTGAGCAGCATTCCAATATTTGTGCATTGTATTTAGAGAGGCATGGATGGGTCAGCATTAGGAGGGATTGCTGACTCCAGAGTGCCATTGGAGAAGCCAGGGGTATCTCCAGGTAAGCTGGCTCTCAGATGCTGTAGGAGCCATTATTATGTGGCCTTACACTGGGCATTTAGACCCAGACATATATGTAATTATTTATGGGGTGGGTGTGGGGTGCGGTGGCCCCTGTGTCGGTATGGCTGGGCGGTTTCAGGTCGGCACACCCTAACACTTTATTAACACTCATGATTTTCCCTATCACTTTGTATATATTTTTGTATTTTAATCACACTTCACTTATATAGCACTTCAGTGCTTCTTATTAACCCTCATTAATTTTCACCAGTGTGCTGACCTGGGGTAGCCGACCTGTGCTGGCATGATGGGGTCCTGCACCTCGGACCCATACCTAGTATTAGGGACCCCCAGTGACGGAGAAGCCTTGTCGATCGGCCTGGGGGCTTAACCCTATATCTGCAGATATACGCAACTAAGATCTCTGTATTATCTGACTATTATGTAGTATTATTACTCACTCAGTGTGCATTAGGGAACACAAATTGTTTTTTCTTACACAGAATTACCCCTCCCTTTTAGCACCTGACTGATATTATATCTGATTGAGCAGCTTTCCAATATTTGTGCATTGTATTTAAAGAGGCATGGATGGGTCAGCATTAGGAGGGATTGCTGACTCCAGAGTGCCATTGGAGAAGCCAGGGGTATCTCCAGTTAAGCTGGCTCTCAGATGCTGTAGAAGCCATTATTATGTGGCCTTACACTGGGCATTTAGACCCAGACATATATGTAATTATTTATGGGGTGGGTGTGGGGTGCGGTGGCCTCTGTGTCGGTATGGCTGGGCGGATTCAGGTCGGCACACCCTAACACTTTATTAACACTCATGATTTTCCCTATCACTTTGTATATATTTTTGTATTTAATCACACTTCATTTATATAGCACTTCAGTGCTTCTTATTAACCCTCATTAATTTTCACCAGTGTGCTGACCTGGGGTAGCCGACCTGTGCCAGCATGATGGGGTCCTGCACCCCGGACCCATACCTAGTATTAGGGACCCCCAGTGACGGAGAAGCCTTGTCGATCAGCCTGGGGGCTTAACCCTGTATCTGCAGATATACGCAACTAAGATCTCCGTATTATCTGACTATTATGTAGTATTATTACTCACTCAGTGTGCATTAGGGAACACAAATTGTTTTTTCTTACACAGAATTACCCCTCCCTTTTAGCACCTGACTGATATTACATCTGATTGAGCAGCTTTCCAATATTTGTGCATTGTATTTAAAGAGGCATGGATGGGTCAGCATTAGGAGGGATTGCTGACTCCAGAGTGCCATTGGAGAAGCCAGGGGTATCTCCAGGTAAGCTGGCTCTCAGATGCTGTAGGAGCCATTATCTAGTGGCCTTACACTGGGCATTTAGACCCAGAAATATATGTAATTATTTATGGGGTGGGTGTGGGGTGCGGTGGCCCCTGTGTCGGTATGGGTGGGCGGCTTCAGGTCGGCACACCCTAACACTTTATTAACACTCGTGATTTTCCCTATCAATTTGTATATATTTTTGTATATTAATCACTCTTCACTTATATAGCACTTCTGTGCTTCTTATTAACCCTCATTAATTTTCACCAGTGTGCTGATCTGGGGTAGCCGACCTGTGCCAGCATGATAGGGTCCTGCACCCCGGACCCAATCATAGTATTAGGGACCCCCAGTGACGGAGAAGCCTTGTCGATCGGCCTGAGGGCTTAACCCTATATCTGCAGATATACGCAACTAAGATCTCCGTATTATCTGACTATTATGTAGTATTATTACTCACTCAGTGTGCATTAGGGAACACAAATTGTTTTTTCTTACACAGAATTACCCCTCCCTTTTAGCACCTGACTGATATTACATCTGATTGAGCAGCTTTCCAATATTTGTGCATTGTATTTAGAGAGGCATGGATGGGTCAGCATTAGGAGGGATTGCTGACTCCAGAGTGCCATTGGAGAAGCCAGGGGTATCTCCAGGTAAGCTGGCTCTAAGATACTGTAGGAGCCATTATTATGTGGCCTTACACTGGGCATTTAGACCCAGACATATATGTAATTATTTATGGGGTGGGTGTGGGGTGCGGTGGCCCCTGTGTCGGTATGGCTGGGCGGCTTCAGGTCGGCACACCCTAACACTTTATTAACACTCGTGATTTTCCCTATCACTTTGTATATATTTTTGTATTTTAATCACACTTCACTTATATAGCACTTCTGTGCTTCTTATTAACCCTCATTTATTTTCACCAGTGTGCTGACCTGGGGTAGCCGACCTGTGCCGGCATGATGGGGTCCTGCACCCCAGACCCATACCTAGTATTAGGGACCCCCAGGGACGGAGAAGCCTTGTCGATCGGCCTGGGGGCTTAACCCTATATCTGCAGATATACGCAACTAAGATCTCCGTATTATCTGACTATTATGTAGTATTATTACTCACTCAGTGTGCATCAGGGAACACAATTTTTTTTTTACTTACACAGAATTACCCCTCCCTTTTAGCACCTGACTGATATTACATCTGATTGAGCAGCATTCCAATATTTGTGCATTGTATTTAGAGAGGCATGGATGGGTCAGCATTAGGAGGGATTGCTGACTCCAGAGTGCCATTGGAGAAGCCAGGGGTATCTCCCGGTAAGCTGGCTCTCAGATGCTGTAGGAGCCATTATTATGTGGCCTTACACTGGGCATTTAGACCCAGACATATATGTAATTATTTATGGGGTGGGTGTGGGGTGCGGTGGCCCCTGTGTCGGTATGGCTGGGCGGTTTCAGGTCGGCACACCCTAACACTTTATTAACACTCATGATTTTCCCTATCACTTTGTATATATTTTTGTATTTAATCACACTTCATTTATATAGCACTTCAGTGCTTCTTATTAACCCTCATTAATTTTCACCAGTGTGCTGACCTGGGGTAGCCGACCTGTGCCAGCATGATGGGGTCCTGCACCCCGGACCCATACCTAGTATTAGGGACCCCCAGTGACGGAGAAGCCTTGTCGATCAGCCTGGGGGCTTAACCCTGTATCTGCAGATATACGCAACTAAGATCTCCGTATTATCTGACTATTATGTAGTATTATTACTCACTCAGTGTGCATTAGGGAACACAAATTGTTTTTTCTTACACAGAATTACCCCTCCCTTTTAGCACCTGACTGATATTACATCTGATTGAGCAGCTTTCCAATATTTGTGCATTGTATTTAAAGAGGCATGGATGGGTCAGCATTAGGAGGGATTGCTGACTCCAGAGTGCCATTGGAGAAGCCAGGGGTATCTCCAGGTAAGCTGGCTCTCAGATGCTGTAGGAGCCATTATCTAGTGGCCTTACACTGGGCATTTAGACCCAGAAATATATGTAATTATTTATGGGGTGGGTGTGGGGTGCGGTGGCCCCTGTGTCGGTATGGGTGGGCGGCTTCAGGTCGGCACACCCTAACACTTTATTAACACTCGTGATTTTCCCTATCAATTTGTATATATTTTTGTATATTAATCACTCTTCACTTATATAGCACTTCTGTGCTTCTTATTAACCCTCATTAATTTTCACCAGTGTGCTGATCTGGGGTAGCCGACCTGTGCCAGCATGATAGGGTCCTGCACCCCGGACCCAATCATAGTATTAGGGACCCCCAGTGACGGAGAAGCCTTGTCGATCGGCCTGAGGGCTTAACCCTATATCTGCAGATATACGCAACTAAGATCTCCGTATTATCTGACTATTATGTAGTATTATTACTCACTCAGTGTGCATTAGGGAACACAAATTGTTTTTTCTTACACAGAATTACCCCTCCCTTTTAGCACCTGACTGATATTACATCTGATTGAGCAGCTTTCCAATATTTGTGCATTGTATTTAGAGAGGCATGGATGGGTCAGCATTAGAAGGGATTGCTGACTCCAGAGTGCCATTGGAGAAGCCAGGGGTATCTCCAGGTAAGCTGGCTCTAAGATACTGTAGGAGCCATTATTATGTGGCCTTACACTGGGCATTTAGACCCAGACATATATGTAATTATTTATGGGGTGGGTGTGGGGTGCGGTGGCCCCTGTGTCGGTATGGCTGGGCGGCTTCAGGTCGGCACACCCTAACACTTTATTAACACTCGTGATTTTCCCTATCACTTTGTATATATTTTTGTATTTTAATCACACTTCACTTATATAGCACTTCTGTGCTTCTTATTAACCCTCATTTATTTTCACCAGTGTGCTGACCTGGGGTAGCCGACCTGTGCCGGCATGATGGGGTCCTGCACCCCAGACCCATACCTAGTATTAGGGACCCCCAGGGACGGAGAAGCCTTGTCGATCGGCCTGGGGGCTTAACCCTATATCTGCAGATATACGCAACTAAGATCTCCGTATTATCTGACTATTATGTAGTATTATTACTCACTCAGTGTGCATCAGGGAACACAATTTTTTTTTTACTTACACAGAATTACCCCTCCCTTTTAGCACCTGACTGATATTACATCTGATTGAGCAGCATTCCAATATTTGTGCATTGTATTTAGAGAGGCATGGATGGGTCAGCATTAGGAGGGATTGCTGACTCCAGAGTGCCATTGGAGAAGCCAGGGGTATCTCCCGGTAAGCTGGCTCTCAGATGCTGTAGGAGCCATTATTATGTGGCCTTACACTGGGCATTTAGACCCAGACATATATGTAATTATTTATGGGGTGGGTGTGGGGTGCGGTGGCCCCTGTGTCGGTATGGCTGGGCGGTTTCAGGTCGGCACACCCTAACACTTTATTAACACTCATGATTTTCCCTATCACTTTGTATATATTTTTGTATTTTAATCACACTTCACTTATATAGCACTTCTGTGCTTCTTATTAACCCTCATTTATTTTCACCAGTGTGCTGACCTGGGGTAGCCGACCTGTGCCAGCATGATGGGGTCCTGCACCCCGGACCCATACCTAGTATTAGGGACCCCCAGTGACGGAGAAGCCTTGTCGATCGGCCTAGGGGCTTAACCCTATATCTGCAGATATACGCAACTAAGATCTCCGTATTATCTGACTATTATGTAGTATTATTACTCACTCAGTGTGCATTAGGGAACACAAGTTGTTTTTTCTTACACAGAATTACCCCTCCCTTTTAGCACCTGACTGATATTACATCTGATTGAGCAGCTTTCCAATATTTGTGCATTGTATTCAAAGAGGCATGGATGGGTCAGCATTAGGAGGGATTGCTGACTCCAGAGTGCCATTGGAGAAGCCAGGGGTATCTCCAGGTAAGCTGGCTCTCAGATGCTGTAGGAGCCATTATCATGTGGCCTTACACTGGGCATTTAGACCCAGACATATATGTAATTATTTATGGGGTGGGTGTGGGGTGCGGTGGACCCTGTGTCGGTATGGCTTGGCGGCTTCAGGTCGGCACACCCTAACACTTTATTAACACTCGTGATTTTCCCTATCACTTTGTATATATTTTTGTATTTTAATCACACTTCACTTATATAGCACTTCTGTGCTTCTTATTAACCCTCATTAATTTTCACCAGTGCGCTGACCTAGGGTAGCCGACCTGTGCTGGCATGATGGGGTCCTGCACCCCGGACCCATACCTAGTATTAGGGACCCCCAGTGACGGAGAAGCCTTGTCGATCAGCCTGGGGGCTTAACCCTATATCTGCAGATATACGCAACTAAGATCTCTGTATTATCTGACTATTATGTAGTATTATTACTCACTCAGTGTGCATTAGGGAACACAAATTGTTTTTTCTTACACAGAATTACCCCTCCCTTTTAGCACCTGACTGATATTACATCTGATTGAGCAGCTTTCCAATATTTGTGCATTGTATTTAAAGAGGCATGGATGGGTCAGCATTAGGAGGGATTGCTGACTCCAGAGTGCCATTGGAGAAGCCAGGGGTATCTCCAGGTAAGCTGGCTCTCAGATGCTGTAGGAGCCATTATCATGTGGCCTTACACTGGGCATTTAGACCCAGACATGTATGTAATTATTTATGGGGTGGGTGTGGGGTGCGGTGGCCCCTGTGTCGGTATGGCTGGGCGGCTTCAGGTCGGCACACCCTAACACTTTATTAACACTCGTGATTTTCCCTATCACTTTGTATATATTTTTGTATTTTAATCACACTTCACTTATATAGCACTTCTGTGCTTCTTATTAACTATCATTAATTTTCACCAGTGTGCTGACCTGGGGTAGCCGACATGATGGGGTCCTGCACCCCGGACCCATACCTAGTATTAGGGACCCCCAGTGACGGAGAAGCCTTGTCGATCGGCCTGGGGGCTTAACCCTATATCTGCAGATATACGCAACTAAGATCTCCATATTATCTGACTATTATGTAGTATTATTACTCACTCACTCAGTGTGCATTAGGGAACACAAATTGTTTTTTCTTACACAGAAATACCCCTCCCTTTTAGCACCTGACTGATATTACATCTGATTGAGCAGCTTTCCAATATTTGTGCATTGTATTTAGAGAGGCATGGATGGGTCAGCATTAGGAGGGATTGCTGACTCCAGAGTGCCATTGGAGAAGCCAGGGGTATCTCCAGTTAAGCTGGCTCTCAGATGCTGTAGAAGCCATTATTATGTGGCCTTACGCTGGGCATTTAGACCCAGACATATATGTAATTATTTATGTGGTGGGTGTGGGGTGCGGTGGCCCCTGTGTCGGTATGGCTGGGCGGCTTCAGGTCGGCACACCCTAACACTTTATTAACACTCGTGATTTTCCCTATCACTTTGTATATATTTTTGTATTTTAATCACACTTCACTTATATAGCACTTCAGTGCTTCTTATTAACCCTCATTAATTTTCACCAGTGTGCTGACATGGGGTAGCCGACCTGTGCTGGCATGATGGGGTCCTGCACCTCGGACCCATACCTAGTAATAGGGACCCCCAGTGACGGAGAAGCCTTGTCGATCGGCCTGGGGGCTTAACCCTATATCTGCAGATATACGCAACTAAGATCTCTGTATTATCTGACTATTATGTAGTATTATTACTCACTCAGTGTGCATTAGGGAACACAAATTGTTTTTTCTTACACAGAATTACCCCTCCCTTTTAGCACCTGACTGATATTATATCTGATTGAGCAGCTTTCCAATATTTGTGCATTGTATTTAAAGAGGCATGGATGGGTCAGCATTAGGAGGGATTGCTGACTCCAGAGTGCCATTGGAGAAGCCAGGGGTATCTCCAGTTAAGCTGGCTCTCAGATGCTGTAGAAGCCATTATTAAGTGGCCTTACACTGGGCATTTAGACCCAGACATATATGTAATTATTTATGGGGTGGGTGTGGGGTGCGGTGGCCCCTGTGTCGGTATGGCTGGGCGGATTCAGGTCGGCACACCCTAACACTTTATTAACACTCATGATTTTCCCTATCACTTTGTATATATTTTTGTATTTTAATCACACTTCACTTATATAGCACTTCAGTGCTTCTTATTAACCCTCATTAATTTTCACCAGTGTGCTGACATGGGGTAGCCGACCTGTGCTGGCATGATGGGGTCCTGCACCTCGGTCCCATACCTAGTATTAGGGACCCCCGGTGACGGAGAAGCCTTGTCGATCGGCCTGGGGGCTTAACCCTATATCTGCAGATATACGCAACTAAGATCTCTGTATTTTCTGACTATTATGTAGTATTATTACTCACTCAGTGTGCATTAGGGAACACAAATTGTTTTTTCTTACACAGAATTACCCCTCCCTTTTAGCACCTGACTGATATTATATCTGATTGAGCAGCTTTCCAATATTTGTGCATTGTATTTAAAGAGGCATGGATGGGTCAGCATTAGGAGGGATTGCTGACTCCAGAGTGCCATTGGAGAAGCCAGGGGTATCTCCAGGTAAGCTGGCTCTCAGATGCTGTAGGAGCCATTATTATGTGGCCTTACACTGGGCATTTAGACCCAGACATATATGTAATTATTTATGGGGTGGGTGTGGGGTGAGGTGGCCCCTGTGTCGGTATGGCTGTGCGGCTTCAGGTCGGCACACCCTAACACTTTATTAACACTCATGATTTTCCCTATCACTTTGTATATATTTTTGTATTTTAATCACACTTCACTTATATAGCACTTCAGTGCTTCTTATTAACCCTCATTAATTTTCACCAGTGTGCTGACCTGGGGTAGCCGACCTGTGCTGGCATGATGGGGTCCTGCACCCCGGACCCATACCTAGTATTAGGGACCCCCAGTGACGGAGAAGCCTTGTCGATCGGCCTGGGGGCTTAACCCTATATCTGCAGATATACGCAACTAAGATCTCTGTATTATCTGACTATTATATAGTATTATTACTCAATCAGTGTGCATTAGGGAACACAAATTGTTTTTTCTTACACAGAATTACCCCTCCCTTTTAGCACCTGACTGATATTACATCTGATTGAGCAGCTTTCCAATATTTGTGCACTGTATTTAAAGAGGCATGGATGGGTCAGCATTAGGAGGGATTGCTGACTCCAGAGTGCCATTGGAGAAGCCAGGGGTATCTCCAGGTAAGCTGGCTCTCAGATGCTGTAGGAGCCATTATCATGTGGCCTTACACTGGGCATTTAGACCCAGACATATATGTAATTATTTATGGGGTGGGTGTGGGGTGCGGTGGCCCCTGTGTCGGTATGGCTGGGCGGCTTCAGGTCGGCACACCCTAACACTTTATTAACACTCGTGATTTTCCCTATCACTTTGTATATATTTTTGTATTTTAATTACACTTCACTTATATAGCACTTCTGTGCTTCTTATTAACTATCATTAATTTTCACCAGTGTGCTGACCTGGGGGAGCCGACATGATGGGGTCCTGCACCCCGGACCCATACCTAGTATTAGGGACCCCCAGTGACGGAGAAGCCTTGTCGATCGGCCTGGGGGCTTAACCCTATATCTGCAGATATACGCAACTAAGATCTCCATATTATCTGACTATTATGTAGTATTATTACTCACTCAGTGTGCATTAGGGAACACAAATTGTTTTTTCTTACACAGAAATACCCCTCCCTTTTAGCACCTGACTGATATTACATCTGATTGAGCAGCTTTCCAATATTTGTGCATTGTATTTAGAGAGGCATGGATGGGTCAGCATTAGGAGGGATTGCTGACTCCAGAGTGCCATTGGAGAAGCAAGGGGTATCTCCAGTTAAGCTGGCTCTCAGATGCTGTAGAAGCCATTATTAAGTGGCCTTACACTGGGCATTTAGACCCAGACATATATGTAATTATTTATGGGGTGGGTGTGGGGTGCGGTGGCCCCTGTGTCGGTATGGCTGGGCGGATTCAGGTCGGCACACCCTAACACTTTATTAACACTCATGATTTTCCCTATCACTTTGTATATATTTTTGTATTTTAATCACACTTCACTTATATAGCACTTCAGTGCTTCTTATTAACCCTCATTAATTTTCACCAGTGTGCTGACATGGGGTAGCCGACCTGTGCTGGCATGATGGGGTCCTGCACCTCGGTCCCATACCTAGTATTAGGGACCCCCGGTGACGGAGAAGCCTTGTCGATCGGCCTGGGGGCTTAACCCTATATCTGCAGATATACGCAACTAAGATCTCTGTATTTTCTGACTATTATGTAGTATTATTACTCACTCAGTGTGCATTAGGGAACACAAATTGTTTTTTCTTACACAGAATTACCCCTCCCTTTTAGCACCTGACTGATATTATATCTGATTGAGCAGCTTTCCAATATTTGTGCATTGTATTTAAAGAGGCATGGATGGGTCAGCATTAGGAGGGATTGCTGACTCCAGAGTGCCATTGGAGAAGCCAGGGGTATCTCCAGGTAAGCTGGCTCTCAGATGCTGTAGGAGCCATTATTATGTGGCCTTACACTGGGCATTTAGACCCAGACATATATGTAATTATTTATGGGGTGGGTGTGGGGTGAGGTGGCCCCTGTGTCGGTATGGCTGTGCGGCTTCAGGTCGGCACACCCTAACACTTTATTAACACTCATGATTTTCCCTATCACTTTGTATATATTTTTGTATTTTAATCACACTTCACTTATATAGCACTTCAGTGCTTCTTATTAACCCTCATTAATTTTCACCAGTGTGCTGACCTGGGGTAGCCGACCTGTGCTGGCATGATGGGGTCCTGCACCCCGGACCCATACCTAGTATTAGGGACCCCCAGTGACGGAGAAGCCTTGTCGATCGGCCTGGGGGCTTAACCCTATATCTGCAGATATACGCAACTAAGATCTCTGTATTATCTGACTATTATATAGTATTATTACTCAATCAGTGTGCATTAGGGAACACAAATTGTTTTTTCTTACACAGAATTACCCCTCCCTTTTAGCACCTGACTGATATTACATCTGATTGAGCAGCTTTCCAATATTTGTGCACTGTATTTAAAGAGGCATGGATGGGTCAGCATTAGGAGGGATTGCTGACTCCAGAGTGCCATTGGAGAAGCCAGGGGTATCTCCAGGTAAGCTGGCTCTCAGATGCTGTAGGAGCCATTATCATGTGGCCTTACACTGGGCATTTAGACCCAGACATATATGTAATTATTTATGGGGTGGGTGTGGGGTGCGGTGGCCCCTGTGTCGGTATGGCTGGGCGGCTTCAGGTCGGCACACCCTAACACTTTATTAACACTCGTGATTTTCCCTATCACTTTGTATATATTTTTGTATTTTAATTACACTTCACTTATATAGCACTTCTGTGCTTCTTATTAACTATCATTAATTTTCACCAGTGTGCTGACCTGGGGGAGCCGACATGATGGGGTCCTGCACCCCGGACCCATACCTAGTATTAGGGACCCCCAGTGACGGAGAAGCCTTGTCGATCGGCCTGGGGGCTTAACCCTATATCTGCAGATATACGCAACTAAGATCTCCATATTATCTGACTATTATGTAGTATTATTACTCACTCAGTGTGCATTAGGGAACACAAATTGTTTTTTCTTACACAGAAATACCCCTCCCTTTTAGCACCTGACTGATATTACATCTGATTGAGCAGCTTTCCAATATTTGTGCATTGTATTTAGAGAGGCATGGATGGGTCAGCATTAGGAGGGATTGCTGACTCCAGAGTGCCATTGGAGAAGCAAGGGGTATCTCCAGTTAAGCTGGCTCTCAGATGCTGTAGAAGCCATTATTATGTGGCCTTACACTGGGCATTTAGACCCAGACATATATGTAATTATTTATGGGGTGGGTGTGGGGTGCGGTGGCCCCTGTGTCGGTATGGCTGGGCGGATTCAGGTCGGCACACCCTAACACTTTATTAACACTCATGATTTTCCCTATCACTTTGTATATATTTTTGTATTTTAATCACACTTCACTTATATAGCACTTCAGTGCTTCTTATTAACCCTCATTAATTTTCACCAGTGTGCTGACCTGGGGTAGCCGACATGTGCTGGCATGATGGGGTCCTGCACCTCGGACCCATACCTAGTATTAGGGACGCCCAGTGACGGAGAAGCCTTGTCGATCGGCCTGGGGGCTTAACCCTATATCTGCAGATATACGCAACTAAGATCTCTGTATTATCTGACTATTATGTAGTATTATTACTCACTCAGTGTGCATTAGGGAACACAAATTGTTTTTTCTTACACAGAATTACCCCTCCCTTTTAGCACCTGACTGATATTATATCTGATTGAGCAGCTTTCCAATATTTGTGCATTGTATTTAAAGAGGCATGGATGGTTCAGCATTAGGAGGGATTGCTGACTCCAGAGTGCCATTGGAGAAGCCAGGGGTATCTCCAGTTAAGCTGGCTCTTAGATGCTGTAGAAGCCATTATTATGTGGCCTTACACTGGGCATTTAGACCCAGACATATATGTAATTATTTATGGGGTGGGTGTGGGGTGCGGTGGCCCCTGTGTCGGTATGGCTGGGCGGATTCAGGTCGGCACACCCTAACACTTTATTAACACTCATGATTTTCCCTATCACTTTGTATATATTTTTGTATTTTAATCACACTTCACTTATATAGCACTTCAGTGCTTCTTATTAACCCTCATTAATTTTCACCAGTGTGCTGACCTGGGGTAGCCGACCTGTGCTGGCATGATGGGGTCCTGCACCCCGGACCCATACCTAGTATTAGGGACCCCCAGTGACGGAGAAGCCTTGTCGATCGGCCTGGGGGCTTAACCCTATATCTGCAGATATACGCAACTAAGATCTCTGTATTATCTGACTATTATGTAGTATTATTACTCACTCAGTGTGCATTAGGGAACACAAATTGTTTTTTCTTACACAGAATTACCCCTCCCTTTTAGCACCTGACTGATATTACATCTGATTGAGCAGCTTTCCAATATTTGTGCACTGTATTTAAAGAGGCATGGATGGGTCAGCATTAGGAGGGATTGCTGACTCCAGAGTGCCATTGTAGAAGCCAGGGGTATCTCCAGGTAAGCTGGCTCTCAGATGCTGTAGGAGCCATTATCATGTGGCCTTACACTGGGCATTTAGACCCAGACATATATGTAATTATTTATGGGGTGGGTGTGGGGTGCAGTGGACCCTGTGTCGGTATGGCTTGGCGGCTTCAGGTCGGCACACCCTAACACTTTATTAACACTCGTGATTTTCCCTATCACTTTGTATATATTTTTGTATTTTAATCACACTTCACTTATATAGCACTTCTGTGCTTCATATTAACCCTTATTAATTTTCACCAGTGTGCTGACCTGGGGTAGCCGACCTGTGCTGGCATCATGGGGTCCTGCACCCCGGACCCATACCTAGTATTAGGGACACCCAGTGACGGAGAAGCCTTGTCGATCTGCCTGGGGGCTTAACCCTATATCTGCAGATATACGCAACTAAGATCTCCATATTATCTGACTATTATGTAGTATTATTACTCACTCAGTGTGCATTAGGGAACACAAATTGTTTTTTCTTACACAGAAATACCCCTAACTTTTAGCACCTGACTGATATTACATCTGATTGAGCAGCTTTCCAATATTTGTGCATTGTATTTAGAGAGGCATGGATGGGTCAGCATTAGGAGGGATTGCTGACTCCAGAGTGCCATTGGAGAAGCCAGGGGTATCTCCAGGTAAGCTGGCTCTCAGATGCTGTAGGAGCCATTATCATGTGGCCTTACACTGGGCATTTAGACCCAGACATATATGTAATTATTTATGGGGTGGGTGTGGGGTGCGGTGGCCCCTGTGTCGGTATGGCTGGGCGGCTTCAGGTCGGCACACCCTAACACTTTATTAACACTCATGATTTTCCCTATCACTTTGTATATATTTTTGTATTTTAATCACACTTCACTTATATAGCACTTCTGTGCTTCTTATTAACTATCATTAATTTTCACCAGTGTGCTGACCTGGGGTAGCCGACATGATGGGGTCCTGCACCCCGGACCCATACCTAGTATTAGGGACCCCCAGTGACGGAGAAGCCTTGTCGATCGGCCTGGTGGCTTAACCCTATATCTGCAGATATACGCAACTAAGATCTCCATATTATCTGACTATTATGTAGTATTATTACTCACTCAGTGTGCATTAGGGAACACAAATTGTTTTTTCTTACACAGAAATACCCCTCCCTTTTAGCACCTGACTGATATTACATCTGATTGAGCAGCTTTCTAATATTTGTGCATTGTATTTAGAGAGGCATGGATGGGTCAGCATTAGGAGGGATTGCAGACTCCAGAGTGCCAGGGGTATCTCCAGGTAAGCTGGCTCTCAGATGCTGTAGGAGCCATTATTGTGTGTCCTTACACTGGGCATTTAGACCCAGACATATGTAATTATTTATGGGGTGGGTGTGGGGTGCGGTGGCCCCTGTGTCAGTATGGCTGGGCGGCTTCAGGTCGGCACACCCTAACACTTTATTAACACTCATGATTTTCCCTATCACTTTGTATATATTTTTGTATTTTAATCACACTTCACTTATATAGCACTTCTGTGCTTCTTATTAACCCTCATTAATTTTCACCAGTGTGCTGACCTGGGGTAGCCGACCTGTGCTGGCATGATGGGGTCCTGCACCCCGGACCCATACCTAGTATTAGGGACCCCCAGTGACGGAGAAGCCTTGTCGATCGGCCTGGGGGCTTAACCCTATATCTGCAGATATACGCAACTAAGATCTCTGTATTATCTGACTATTATGTAGTATTATTACTCACTCAGTGTGCATTAGGGAACACAAATTGTTTTTTCTTACACAGAATTACCCCTCCCTTTTAGCACCTGACTGATATTACATCTGATTGAGCAGCTTTCCAATATTTGTGCATTGTATTTAAAGAGGCATGAATGGGTCAGCATTAGGAGGGATTGCTGACTCCAGAGTGCCATTGGAGAAGCCAGCGGTATCTCCAGGTAAGCTGGCTCTCAGATGCTGTAGGAGCCATTATTATGTGGCCTTACACTGGGCATTTAGACCCAGACATATATGTAATTATTTATGTGGTGGGTGTGGGGTGCGGTGGCCCCTGTGTCGGTATGGCTGGGCGGCTTCAGGTCGGCACACCCTAACACTTTATTAACACTCATGATTTTCCCTATCACTTTGTATATATTTTTGTATTTTAATCACACTTCACTTATATAGCACTTCTGTGCTTCTTATTAACCCTCATTAATTTTCACCAGTGTGCTGACCTGGGGTAGCCGACCTGTGCCGGCATGATGGGGTCCTGCACCCCGGACCCATACCTAGTATTAGGGACCCCCAGTGATGGAGAAGCCTTGTCGATCGGCCTGGGAGCTTAACCCTATATCTGCAGATATACGCAACTATGATCTCCGTATTATCTGACTATTATGTAGTATTATTACTCACTCAGTGTGCATTAGGGAACACAAATTGTTTAAGCTTACACATGTGTTTATTTTGCAGCATCTTCAACACAATCTGCTGCTGTACGGCAGAAGTGGACATACATACTGTATCTTTACTAGATGGGGACAAGGCCATTTTGGTCAGAATCCATTTGATGTTTTTTTTTCCGGTAAGTATAGCAGATTTTGTGGAATTTAGAGTTAATTAGTCTCATTAAATGGATTATTATGAGATGATTAATTTATTTCATCATTACAGTTTCTTACTCACAATCAAGATGAGGGGAGTGTGGTTGGCATCTTGGAGGTGTGACCAAAATTTGGAGTGGTGGTACCGCAGAAACTGTAGAAATTCTTTGTGACGGAGTATACTGCTGTGGTTGTGATTGGACATCAGACCTTGCTTTCTTTGTTGGCACATGTACTTTTGTTTTGTGTGCTACAGCAGTCCTCCTTCTGCTGGTCAAAACTTCTTGGGATGTACCTGGGATTTAAAGTGTACTTTTATTATGGCCATTCTTTTACAAACATAACCTATACTACAATGGACACTTTACCTGCTTCAGCAGCGTCATCATCGTCAGATGTAATGGGAGTGACTGTAGGCCGACCAGTACTGCTTTTTTTTTCAACACTGTAAATAATTAAACAAATAAAATAACTAATTTCTTCATGCTATTGTTGATACATCCACCCATTATGTTTACAAACATTAAATCTTTCTCAAATGGATGCTTATTTATGTGTGCATAATTTCTGTACAAAACCATAAATGTTTTAAATAAATACACACATTGGCCAATAGCCATATGCACTATGGAAAGTGCAACACAGGAAATAATGTACAGGACACAGACATAGGACACAGGGGCAGATTTAATAATCCTGGTGAAATGATAAAAAGGTTGTTAATAAAGCACCAGCCAATCAGCTCCTAAGTGACATTTTCAACCCCAGCCTGTAACATGGATGTTATGAGCTGATTGTTTGGTAATTTATCAACTTCAACTTTATCACTTCACCAGGCTTAATAAATCTGCCCCACAATTACTAATACATACACTAACTACCCAAAACAGAGACATCTTCATTGAAAAATGTTATGTCATTAATGAAAGATGCAATATAGAAAATGCTCTGTGATGTGGCACTACAAACACACATTAGCACAATATGAGCCAAAAACCAAAACACATTTAAAAAAACCAACATAATAGTACGGTAACTAAGTCTGCAGTGTTGTGTCAGGGTACAAAAACAGACTCTAAATGTACCAAAAAATAGTGGTTTTGTCTTAAACAAGATTACATACAGTACTAATGAAATGACAGATGTAACTGGCTTCAAAGCCACTTTACACTACTCCAGCCTCTAACATTTCAACCACTGATTTGCAAACATTGCACATGGATAACTGAAAACCAAAACATAGGCCAACTTGCAAACTGGCAAATGTGCCAAAGGAAAACATTATTGATGTACAATTCAATGACATACCAAGTCCAAACTACACATGGAAAATGTACAGTAAAAAAAGCACATGACATACTATAAAGTACTATGTTATATTGGCTTTGGTAAAAAAAAACCCAAAATTAATGTATTTGCTGATGCACACATGAAGATGGGAGTAATATGCAATGTCACATGACACACATTACCAAAAAAACATAAAGACAGAAGAAATGTAATGGAAAGATAAGACAAATACACATGCTCACCATCCTTCCTGGGCAGATCGTAATCAAGGACATGGGTTGCAGACACTACTTCAGGAGGTATTAAACTCCGCATGGGCTCCTCATAGTCCAGATATCTGGCAATATAGGGCTGTCCACCACCGGTTTTGTGAGCCGACTTTGCCTCCTTGGCCATTTTGAACTTGACACGTTGCTTTATGTCATAGTACCGTTTGCGGCACGTGTCCTCCATCCGCTTGACCACCCCCTCACTATTTACAGCAGCAACAACTTTCGCCCACAACACCATCTTCTTCCGTGTTGGCACCTTGGTGGACTAAGGCCCAAATAGCTGCCACTGATACTTCATCAGCTCCCGCACCAATGCCACATTTTCTGCATAACTAAACTTTACATTCCGCCCAGTCTTAGTAGTGGTGCGTGGCTGCGGAGCTGTCTGACTGTCACTATCACTATCACTTGAGGCTGCTGCAGCAACCTCACCCACCTCCTCCACCTCACTAACCTCACTCTCACTCACCTCCTCCACCTGACCAACCTCCTCCCCCTCACTCACACCCACCACCTCACTCACCTCTGAGTCAGACCTAATTGTCTGGTTAAACAATTAACACAGAAAAAATAAAAACAAACAACACACTCCTCCACTACCACTGCACACACACACACACACACACACACACACACACACACACACACACACACACACACACACAGACAAGGGACTCTAAATCAAAAAAACTAGGACAAAAAATGAGACAAAACAGAAAAAACAAGACTACAAGAATGACAAGACTACTTTCAAACACAATACTACACTCAGAAATCGCCTCACCAAACCAACTACTCACCAACCTCCACAGCACAACCTCCCTCCTCATCACTGACTAAACCCACTAGGTGCGGACGGTTTGGGGCATATTTATATGGTTGCGCACAGACACTCCTACATCTGAAACACAACCAATCATGAACGGGGATGAAAAACTAAACAAAAAGTGAAAATGCGGCCGTGGTTGAAAAAAAACCCTGCCACGTTTAACATAGAAAATAAACCTATAAAAACAACAAAAACACGTACGCAAATGGCAATGACGGCCGTAAATGTGCCAAAAAAAACAACTGGCATCGACATCGGAAAACACGAAAACCATAAACTCGACTGCTTAGTAACTTGGCATATATAGGGGGTAATTCCAAGTTGATCGCAGAAGGAATTTTTTTTTTAGCATTTGAGCAAAACCACGTGCACTGCAGGGGAGGCAAATATAACATGTGCAGAAAGAGTTAGATTTGGGTGGGTTATTTTATTTCTGTGCAGGGTAAATACTGGCTGCTTTATTTTTACACTGCAAATTAGATTGCAGATTGAACACACCACACCCAAATCTTACTCTCTCTGCAAATGTTATATCTGCCTCCCCTGCAGTGCACATGGTTTTGCCCAACTGCTAAAAAATTTCCTGCTGCGATCAACTTGGAATTACCCCCATAGTTTCAAAAAGTTGCATGAAAATGCACCCGATACAAAACGAGTTTAAACACTACATAAACCGACTCAAACACAAATATTAGTAAATATAGGCCCTGGTATAAACAAACAATGGGGAATTGATATTACATTTTCCATGGGAAACAGTGACCAAAATATGGTCGCATTCAATATCAGTTATAAAAAGCGGTCCTATATAGGCTCAACTAGGACTCTAAACTTTAACAAAGCCAACTTTGACATGATGAAGGAAGTTTTAAGGGACATTGATTAGGAAATTTTGTTTCAAGGAAAAAATACAACGGAGAAATGGGAGGTATTAAAAATGCTCGATAATTATACCTGTAAATTTATTCAGATGGGCAGCAAACAAAGAAGTCATAATTACAAACCAATGTGGCTTAACAAAAAGATTAAGGAACTAATGGGCAAAAAGAGGCAGGCATTTAAGAAATATAAATCAGATGGGAAAGTGGAGTCATTCCAGTACTTGGTAAGATTTGTAACAAAATATGCAAAAAAGAAATAAGAGCGGCTAAATAGAAACTGAAAAGCTGGTAGCAAAGGAAGGTAAATCAAACCTCAAAAGTATTTTTTAAATACATCAACAGCAAAAGATTAAAGAAGGAGCATATAGGCCCCTTAAAGGACAAGGTGGGCATCTTAATCAAAGACGATAATGACATATCGGAAAAATTAAATGAGTTTTTCTCATCTGTATTCACAATAGAGGACCATATGGCAGAAATAACACATAACCTCAGCAACGATAATGTCCCACTACTAAGTGCTTATTTGAGTGAGGAAGCAGTCTGTGACTGATTAAAAAAAATTAAGATTAATAAATCACCTGGAGCCAACGGAATTCACCCTATGGTTCTCATGGAACTACACTCCAAACTAGCAAGACCGCTATTTTTGATCTTCGATGACTCATTTATATAAGGCAGGGTTCAGACGTTTAGCGTAGGTAGTGCCGATATTCAAAAAGAGAAGTAAAGTGTTGATTTGGATGTAGCACAAAGCAGACAAACAATGGTAGTTGCTTGATCATTCCTGGAGATAATTATGTATCAGGTGCTGGAAAGGGGGAGGGTTCAAAGACAAACAGACAGAGAGGGGGGGTTTGCAAATCCCACCCCTAAATTTCCCTTCAGCACACTAAAAATTACCTGTGACCATACCTGAACCTATCTAGTAATATAAATTCAGAGAATTAGTCACACATTTGCAAACACAAGTTTAAGTTGCTGAGCCACTTCACGGCTTCTCCGATATCAGCAGTCCTAACACTACATAATAGCAGTGCCCACATAGGGTCATGTAATTTGTCACAGTAGGCCTCATGATAAAGGCTATTACTAAAACACATCCAGACAGAGAGCTAACTTACCCAGGAGCCACCCCCAGAATCTCCCTATGGCACTACAAGGAACAGCATGCCTTATAAATACTGCTCCCATTCAATGGCTCTCGCAGACAAACAATGGTAGTTGCTTGATCATTCCTGGAGATAATTATGTATCAGGTGCTGGAAAGGGGGAGGGGTCACAGACAAACAGACAGAGAGGGGGGTTGCAAAAACTCCTAAAAAAACTGGGGTGTAAGGTAGTCTTTTTCAGCGAGTCCATGCCCATTTTAACAAGACAATGCCCCTTGCCTGGGGCAGAGCATTCTGCAGCTTTACATTTCCCCAGTGGCTGCTGAGAGTAACAGCCAATGGGAATACACTGGGGGCAGCTCATTGTGTATTTACATTTCCCAGGTGGCTGCTTCTCATTTCAACAGCACCAGAGTGCTGGTTGGAAGGGGGGTGCCTCCAGCTCAACTGGGCTTCCTGATCACTGAGATCAGGGACACACTGGGAGAGAAGCTATGGGTGCAGAGGGACCAGGAGGTTCCTCTATGATTTGTTAGATGCTGGAAGATTGACTTCCAGCAGCAGTACAGTTTTCTGTTTTAAGTGATATTCAGTAGTTTTCTGAAATCGGACATGAGCATCCATTATATACAGTATATATACCAACACAAGGGCATAATTAGGGTCTTTGGTGCCCAGGGCAAACTGAAGAATGCCCCCCCTCACCCACCCAAAAAAATATATCATGCACTCCAAAAAAGGGACATGGTCAGCTGGGGTGGGACATTATCACTGTTTTGGTGAGTAACTGAAAGACACATGGGGCAGAGAGAGAGGGTGACACATGGGGACGAGAGATAGAGGGAGACACTGGAAAGAGAATGAGAAACCAGGGGCAGAGAGAGATGGAGACATGAGAGAGAGAGAGAGAGAGATGGAGACATAGAGAGAGAGAGGGGGATCAGGAGCTGAGAGAGACAGAGACCAGGTGCCAGACTGAGAGAGGGAGATATTGGGGAGAGAGAGGCAGAGAGGGACCAGGTGCAGAGACAGAGACAGACCATGGGCAGAGACGGAGAGACCAGGGGCAGAGACAGATTGGAAGTCATGGAAGAAAGAGAGAGGTGGAGGAGACAGAGACCAGGGCTAGAGAGACACTGGGAGACATGAGTGAAGAGAGAGGTGGGGAGACAGAGGGAGACCAGGGGCAAAGAGACTGGGAGACATGGGGGTAGACAGATAGAGACCAGGGGCAGAGAGACAGACAGATGGAGCCAGGGGCAGAGAGAGAGACCAGAGCCAGAGATAGACGTGGAGAGAGAGCGGGAAACAGAGAGAGATCAGAGTCCGTTACAAAGAGACAGACAGAGAGAGACGAGACCAGGGATAGTGAGAGAGAAAGAGAGAGAGACAGAGATCAGGGACAGCAAAAGACAAACCAGGGGCAGAGAGAGATGGAGACATGAGAGAGAGAGTGAGAGAGATCAGGAGCAGAGAGAGAGACCAGGGGCAGTGAGAAGAGACATGAGAGAGGGAAGAAGAGCCCTGGGCCAGATGGCGAGAGGGAGACATGGGGGAGTGAGAGACCAGGGGCAGAGACAGTGAGAGATGATGGGCAGAAAGAGAGGGAGACATGTGGCAGAGAGACAGAGACTAGGGCCAAAGAGAAGGCCACTGGAAGACATGGGAGAGAGAGAGAGGTGGAGGAGACAGGAACAGACCAGAGGCAGAGAGAGAGGGAGACAGACTAGGGCCAGAGAGAGACTGGAAGACATAGGAGACAGAGAGATGGGAAGAAAGAGAAAGACCAGGGCTTGAGAGATACTGGGAGACATGGGGGAAGAGAGGGAGGAGACAGAAAGACCAGGGACAGAGAGAGAGAGAGAGAGACACACACACAGACCAGGTGCAGTGAGAGAGAGAGACTAACAGACCAGGGGCAGCGAGAGAGAGACAGACCAGGGGCAGCGAGAGAGAGACAGACAGACAGACCAGGGGCAGCAAGAGAGACAGACAGACCAGGGGCAGAAATAGAGAGACAGACAGACCAGGGGCAGCAAGAGAGAGACATACAGACCAGGGGCAGCAAGAGAGAGACAGACAGAACAGGGGCAGCAAGAGAGAGACAGACAGACCAGGGGCAGCGAGAGAGACAGACAGACCAGGGACAGCAAGAGAGACAGGCAGACAGACAGACCAGGGGCAGTGAGAGATAGAGATACCAGGGTCAGAGAGAGAGACAGAGAAACCAGAGGCAACGAGAGAGACAGAGACAGACAAAGGCAGTGGCAGTGGCGGAACTAGGGAATGGTGGGCCAAGGTGCAACAATATGCACTGGGCCCCTCTCCCTTATTAAAAATAGGGATAGCACACGCCACAATAAAAACTAAGTGGGTGACTGAGGCAGGGGTGACAGGGAGATAGTGAGTGACTGAAGTAGGGGTGACATGTAGATAGTGGGCGAGTAAGGCAGGGGTGACAGGGAGATAGTGGGCGACTGAAGTAGGGGTTACAGGGAGATAGTGGGTGACTGATGAGTGAGGGCTGACTTGGAGATAGTGGGTGACTGAGGCAGGGGTGACATGGACATAGTGGATGACTGAGGCAGGGGTGACAATTAGAGAGTAGATGACTGAGGCAGGGGTGACAGGTAGAGTTGGTGACTGAGGAAGGGGTGACAGGGAGATAGTGGGTTACTGAAGCAGGGGTGACAGGAAGATAGTGGGTGACTGAAGTAAGGGTGACAGGGAGATAGTGGGTAACTGAGGCAGGGGTGACATGGACATAGTGGGTGACTGAGGCAGGGATGACAAGTAGAGAGTAGATGACTGAGTCAGGGGTGACAGGTAGAGTTGGTGACTGAGGCAGGGTGACAGGTAGAGTTGGTGACAGAGTGGCTGACTGATGCAGGGATGACAGGGAGACAGTGGGTAACTGAAGCACGGGTGACAGGGAGATAGAGGGTGACTGAAGCT
Source organism: Pseudophryne corroboree (assembly GCF_028390025.1). Classification (NCBI taxonomy): domain Eukaryota; kingdom Metazoa; phylum Chordata; class Amphibia; order Anura; family Myobatrachidae; genus Pseudophryne; species Pseudophryne corroboree. Next base: position 486,085,283 of record NC_086448.1, read on the forward strand.
GAGGTGACAGGGTGATAGTGGTTGACTGAAGTAGGGGTGACATGGAGATAGTGGGTGACTGAAGTAAGGGTAACAGGGAGATAGTAGGCGAATAAGGCAGAAGTGACTGGTAGTTATTGTGACCGGTAGTCACCTTACGATCCCGATGCGCAGTCCCACAAGGTCGGTATTGCAAGCCTAGATAGAATGTGCAGGCAAATCAATTTTGACTATCTAGTATAAAAGATAGTCAAAATTGACACTTAGACAAAATCATACATAGCCAGTATCGCAAGCACAGTTATCTATGCTTGTGATACTGACCTAGTACCTATCGCATAGTGAGAATTGGGGTTTAGCCTGAATCTCACCATGTGTACAAACTTATAGGGAGACAGAGAGAGGGAGGGAAATATAGGACAAAAGAAAGAGAGATGGGGAAGAGGGAACGAGAGAGGGAGAGAAAGGGGGAAAGAGAGAGAGAGGGAGATGGGAGAGAGAAGGAAAGACAGAGGGAAGAGAGAGTGAGAGAGGGAGGGAAAGACAGAGGGGAGAGAGGGAAAGATAGGGTTCTCGAGCGAGCGAGTGTAAGCGAGATTTCATGAGAATGGAAATATAGTAAAAATACACTGACACCACACTGTCTCTGTGTCAGCTTACTCATGGGTGGGGAGGGTGTCTGTAGTCGCAGCCTGCAGCTGATGAGTGGAGCTGGAAGTGCCTGGTTACCTCCTCCTGCCACAATCCTGTCATGCTGCGGATCCAGTCACGCCTGTTCCAGCCAGGAACAGTGTTCCTCCTGCTCCTCGTGGATCATGCCCGCCACTGCAGGGATAGAACGGAGGGGAAGGGGGGCGCAGCATAGGCCGGTGTCATGATGTTATTCATACACAGGTGCCGAACAGGTGACCGGAGGAATAGGGGTGTTTCCGGAAGAGGGTGCACATATTACCTATGTTTTCCTGCCTACCTGTGCCACAGTGCCGTGTCAGTCGGATGGCTGGCGCAATCCATTTGTAATCCTTTACTAGGTGCTGCACCTATGCTTACTGCCCTTCAGAATCTTGGGGCACAGCACAAGTGTACACTTTGCACCTCCTGTCACTCACACACACTCACTGATAGTCACACACACACACTGACAAATACAACCGCCCCATTTACCTACTCCATCCTGCATATGTTGGCTGGCTGCTGTTACACCTGCACCAGCCAGACATAGGGCAGCAGCAGGCCAGGCAGGGCTGCACATTGATTGCCGGGCCCAGTCAAAATCAGACAAATACAACCGCCCCATTTACCTACTCCATCCTGCATATGTTGGCTGGCTGCTGTTACACCTGCACCAGCCAGACATAGGGCAGCAGCAGGCCAGGCAGGGCTGCACATTGATTGCCGGGCCCAGTCAAAATCAGAGGCATGGCCTAATCGTGGATCCCCCATGGCCACACACCCTTTTTAAAAAATCCCTTTCCGGCTCCAATTCAACAAGAACATCAATCAAGCTGGACGTGGAGAGGGTGGTTGGAGAGTAAACCAGCTGGAGTTTAAATCAGGAGGGTGTAGAGGGACTGACTACAGCTCTTCTATGCATCTGATGTGGCTGAGCAGTGGAGGCATGAGGGAGCCGGGGGGGATGATGCCAGGAGGTGGGAGAGAGAGCTGGAGGGTGTGATGCTGGGTAGGGGTGTGACGAAGCCGGGAAGAGGTAGATGGAGACAGCTGTCGGCTCTTCTCTGGCCCAAAGTCTCCCAGCAGTGGCTAGCACTTCCTCCTCTTGCCGGTGTAAGTTCCGGGGCTTCTTCTAGAACCTGTCCATGGAGGAGGTGGCAAGTAGTGTAGTGACATCCTCTAACCAAGCCAGCGGGAGCAGGAGAAATAGTACAAGAAAAAGCAGTTTTGATGTTCCCACTCCCAGCTGCCATTGCTCTGAATAAATTAGTGACGTCACGGCATCCTCTGGCACCGCTCGAACCGGACAATTAAACTCTTTCATATGAACGGTGCCAGGGCTAATTACTGTGAAAATGTGCCCCCACCAACCCCAAAACACCCCACACCCCAATGTATAAACCTAATATCTGCAATTCCCCACCAGTTTACCATCAAAAACTGGATGCACGGGGGGGAAAAAGTCGGCCATGTTTGTACACCCGTTGATGCTGCTCTGAGTACACCCCTTGCAGACAGCACTGCGCAGGCGCAACAAATTGAAATGTCTATCTTTAAAATGGGGCATATTTTACTAAATAAAAAAACCCTGTAACTTTCTGAAAAACCTTAACCCCAAAAGGCACTTTACTGGGACAAGCTCTATCCAATAAAACAAACCCCAATTCTTAATTCTTCCTCTACCCTGAGTTATGCCTTCCCAAAAATCTTCCCATACACTACATTGGAAACGCTGACAAAAAGACAAACAGGAAGTCGCAGAAAAAAACTGATAGTTGAAACTTTAGGTTACTCCCAATTCCTCATTTTTTATTAGTTTGCCCTGAAATTTGGAAGGCAGCACTGGGTGACAATTCTACGTATCCTTGCCAAATATCAGCTCAGTACGTCAAATCACTTTTGAGGTGTAGCTCCTCAAACACAATGCACCCATCTCAGAAGTTCAGTTTGTTTGATTCAGCCTTAATATAAGGGCACGACCGTGCCCTTATAATATATATATATATATATATATATTGGAGATAAGCGGGTTCAGTTCCCTGAGAACTGAACCCCCCCCGAACTTCACTACCCGAGCCCGGCTCGGGTTTTCACGCCTGACTCGGAAACCAAAATGAGGCAAAACGTCATCATCCTGCTGGCGGATTCTCGTGGGGTTTGGATTCCACATAAGGAGCCACGCGTCGCCGTCATTTTCAATCCAGCATTGGAGAGTGTAGACAGAAGACTGTTCTCAGTGTCCTCAGTGGTAGTGTCTTGTGCTGCATCTGTCCAGACACAGTGGTTGTGTCCTCTGGTACCATATGTCCAGTGCTGCTGTATAAATCCAGTCCAGTGGTGCTGTGTTGTGCAGCTCAGTCCAGTGTAGAATCTTGTGCTGCATCAGTCCAGTCACAGAGGTTGTGTCCTCTGCTGCCATATGTCCAGTGCTGCTGTATAAGTCCAGTCCAGTGGTGCTGTGCTGTGCTGCATAAGTTCAGTGATGGTGTATTGTGCTGCATTAGTCCAGTCAGAGTGGTGCTGTGTTGTGCTGCATCAGTTCAGTGGTGGTGTCTTGTGCTGCATCAGTCCAGTCACAGTTGTAGTGTTTTCTGCTGCCATATGTCCAGTGCTGCTGTATAAGTCCAGTTTATTGCAGTGATGATGTGTTTTCCTGCATCAGTCCAGTGGTGGTGTTAATGTGCTTTCATATATGTCCAGTGATACTGCCGTATATGTCCATTGATACTGCCATATATGACCAGTGGTACTACCGTATAAATCCTGTGATCCTGCCGTATATGTCCAGTGGTACTGCCATTTAATTCCAGTATTACTGCCGTATATGTCCAGTGGTCCTGACGTATAAAATTCAGTTGGTACTGGCGTATATGTCCAGTCCAGTGATACTGCCATATAAATCCAGCGGTAATGCCATATAAATCCAGTGATTCTGCTGTATAATTCCAGTATTCCGGCAGTATAATTCCAGTGGTCCTGCCATATAATTCCAGTGGTATTGGCATATAAGTCCAGTCCAGTGATACTGCTGTACATGTCCAGTGGTAATTCCGTATATATCCAGTGGTACTGCCGTATAATTCCAGTGATCCTGCCGTATAATTCCATTTATCCTGCAGTATAATTCCGGTCGTACTGGCATATAAATCCAGAGATCCTGCCATATAACACCAGTAATCCTGCCATATAATTTCAAGTGGTACTGGCGTATAAATCCAGTTATACTGCCGTATAATTCCAGTGGTACTGGCATATAAATCCAGTCCAGTGATACTGCCGTATATGTCCAGTGGTAATGCCGTATATGTCCAGTGGTACTGCTGTATAATTCCAGTGATCCTGCCATATAATTTCAGTAATACTGCCGTATATATATATATATATATATATATATATATACCCTGTTGCAAAGCGGAATACTGCGGCCATAACAACTATGCTGGTGTTAGATGTGCATCTGGTATCTGCCATTAGTGCAGTGGGACTGCAGTGCCAACCCTAGATGGGCCACTTGTGTCGCTTAGCTTAGTCATACAGCTACCTCATTGCCCTCTTTTACTTCTTGGCATGAAGTGCTGTTTGGGTATTTTTTTTTTAAAGTGCCATCCTGTCTGACACTGCAGTGCCACTCCTAGTAGGACTCTTTGAGGAAGCTCCAGGAACGAGCGAAACGCATTAGGGAAAGAAGGGACTTGTGGTGACAGTACAATTCACTAAGGATATCCCTGTATATTTCCCTGTGCAAACGCCGGACGCCAGCAAAATCCATCAGCGGCTTTCTGGGACTGCAGCGGCAACTTCATGTTGGAGATCGGAGACGTCCGGAGCCTCCTAGCCGCACCTGACCGGCACACAGTGTACGTCTAATTGATCCGTCATATGACATGAGACGGAGGGTGAGCGCTCACACATGCTGATAGCCCCATAGGGCTTTCCAGAGTTTCTCTTGCTATTTTGCATAATCAGTCCGCTGAGACTTTTTAGCTATTGCTAAGTGAAATCAATTAACACTGGTTCTCTCTACATTTGCTAAGTGAATGGTTTGAGGACTTTTTGCCATTCACTATAATTATAAGGATTGTCCTATATGTTTATTGTGGACATTTTGCATCTAGATATATTATGTGAATTGATTGACCTCCATTGAAATGCACTATATCCATAGGTATATGAAAAGCCGGCATTAGAAATAGAAATTTAGTCTGTATATACTAATTTTAGTGGTATGACAGTTTATGTATATATTTAGTCTGTTGTATGAATTATTATTTTTTATATTACATATACATCAATTTAAAGATCTTTTGATCATTTTCTAATAAAAGAAAAGTATTTTATATTTATGTGAATTCATTTTGTTTTAAGACCTGATAAAATTAATTAGCGCAGAGTGCTTTTCCAAATTGTTTAGTTGGTTCCCCTATTAAAATAGGAGACCTTTTTTATATATGCCCACACAATCATATTTGACACTCAGCAGCTGAATATAATATAAATCTTATTTTTGTCTATATAAATATAAACAAATTAACAACAAAGCGCCGTGAGACATTTCTTTGTAAATTATCAGGTAGTCCACTCCTAGAAGGGCCAATTGTTTGTGTCGCTTAGCTTAGTCATACAGCTACTTCATTGCACCTCTTTTTCTTATTTTGCATGATGTGCTGTTTGGGAACTTTTTTTTACATCTTCCCTCCTGTCTGACACTGCAGTGCCACTCCTAGATGGGCCAATTGTTTGTGTCGCTTAGCTTAGTCATACAGCTACCTAATTGCACCTTTTTTTCATCTTTGCATGATGTGCTGTTTGGGGCCTATTTTTTAAATCTGCAATCCTGTCTGCCACTGCAGTGCCACTCCTAGATGGGCCAGGTTTTTGTGCCACTTAGCTTAGTCATCCAGCCACCTCAGCGCAACCTTTTGGCCTAAAAACAATATTGTGAGGTGTGAGGTGTTCAGAATAGACTGGAAATGAGTGGAAATGAATGTTATTGAGGTTAATAATACCATAGGATTAAAATTATTCCCAAATTCTTTGATTTTAATAATTTTTAAGTTTTTTTCAAAAATTATCCAGATTCAAAACCAAAACATGAAAGGGTGGTTTTGGCAAAACCAATCCAAAACCAAAACACTAGCGGAGAATTAAAACCAAAACACAAAACATGAAAAGTGCCCGCCGCACATTTCTAATATATATATATATATATATATAGAAGCAGTGTACGGCGGCACTCGGAGAAATAAACTAGTACAGCAGGGTGGTATACAACGTTTCGGAGCTTTAATGTCCCTCCGAGTGCCGCCGTACACTGTTTCTATTATTTGGACCTGCCGAAGGTACCTAGGAAGGCACCGGGACATTTATTTTGGCATTGGGAGTGCTGCCCGAACGACTTCTATATATATATATATATATATATATATATATATATATATATATATTAGTGATGTGCACCGGACATTTTTCGGGATTTGTGTTTTGGTTTTGGATTCGGTTCCGCGGCCGTGTTTTGGATTCGGACGCGTTTTGGCAAAACCTCCATGAAAATTTTTTGTCGGATTCGGGTGTGTTTTGGATTCATTTTTTTTTTACAAAAAACCCTAAAAAACAGCTTAAATCATAGAATTTGGGGGTCATTTTGATCCCATAGTATTATTAACCTCAATAACCATAATTTACACTAATTTTCAGTCTATTCTGAACACCTCACACCTCACAATATTATTTTTAGTCCTAAACTTTGCACCGAGGTAGCTGGATGGCTAAGCTAAGCGACACAAGTGGCCGACACAAACACCTGGCCCATCTAGGAGTGGCACTGCAGAGTCAGGCAGGATGGCACTTCAAAAAAATTGTCCCCAAACAGCACATGATGCAAAGAAAAAAAGAGGTGCACCAAGGTCGCTATGTGACTAAGCTAAGGGACACTAGTGGCCGACACAAACACCTGGCCCATCTAGGAGTGGCACTGCAGTGTCAGGCAGGATGGCACTTCAAAAAAATTGTCCCCAAACAGCACATGATGCAAAGAAAAAAAGAGGCGCACCAAGGTCGCTGTGTGACTAAGCTAAGCGACACAAGTGGCCGACACAAACACCTGGCCCATCTAGGAGTGGCACTGCAGTGTCAGGCAGGATGGCACTTCAAAAAAATTGTCCCCAAACAGCACATGATGCAAAGAAAAAAGAGGCGCACCAAGGTCGCTGTATATATACTGGTGGTCACTGTCAGCAAACTGCAAAACTAAAATGCACCACAGGTATAGAATGTAGATGGATAGTATACTTGACGACACAGAGGTAGGTACAGCAGTGGCCTTCCGTACCGTACTGCTATATATACTGGTGGTCACTGTGTCAGCAAACTGCAAAACTAAAATGCACCACAGGTATAGAATGTAGATGGATAGTATACTTGACGACACAGAGGTAGGTACAGCAGTGGCCTTCCGTACCGTACTGCTATATATACTGGTGGTCACTGTGTCAGCAAACTGCAAAACTAAAATGCACCACAGGTATAGAATGTAGATGGATAGTATACTTAATGACGACACAGAGGTAGGTACAGCAGTGGCCTTCCGTACCGTACTGCTATATATACTGGTGGTCACTGTGTCAGCAAACCGCAAAACTAAAATGAACCACAGGTATAGAATGTAGATGGATAGTATACTTAATGACGACACAGAGGTAGGTACAGCAGTGGCCTTCCGTACCGTACTGCTATATGTAGTGGTGGTCACTCTGTCAGCAAACTGCACAACTGAAATGCACCACAGGTATAGAATGTAGATGGATAGTATATTTAATAACGACACATAGGTAGGTACAGCAGTGGCCTTCCGTACCGTACTGCTATATATACTGGTGGTCACTGTGTCAGCAAACTGCAAAACTAAAATGCACCACAGGTATAGAATTAGAATGTAGATGGATAGTATACTTAATGACGACACAGAGGTAGGTACAGCAGTGGCCTTCCATACCGTACTGCTATATATACTGGTGGTCACTGTGTCAGCAAACTGCAAAACTAAAATGCACCACAGGTATAGAATGTAGATGGATAGTATACTTGACGACACAGAGGTAGGTACAGCAGTGGCCTTCCGTACCGTACTGCTATATATACTGGTGGTTACTGTGTCAGCAAACTGCAAAACTAAAATGCACCACAGGTATAGAATCTAGATGGATAGTATACTTAATGACGACACAGAGGTAGGTACAGCAGTGGCCTTCCGTACCGTACTGCTATATGTAGTGGTGGTCACTGTGTCAGCAAACTGCACAACTGAAATGCACCACATGTATAGAATGTAGATGGATAGTATACTTAATGACGACACAGAGGTAGGTACAGCAGTGGCCTTCCATACCGTACTGCTATATATACTGGTGGTCACTGTGTCAGCAAACTGCAAAACTAAAATGCACCACAGGTATAGAATGTAGATGGATAGTATACTTGACGACACAGAGGTAGGTACAGCAGTGGCCTTCTGTACCGTACTGCTATATATACTGGTGGTCACTGTGTCAGCAAACTGCAAACTAAAATGCACCACAGGTATAGAATCTAGATGGATAGTATACTTAATGACGACACAGAGGTAGGTACAGCAGTGGCCTTCCGTACTGTACTGCTATATGTACTGGTGGTCACTGTGTCAGCAAACTGCACAACTGAAATGCACCACAGGTATAGAATGTAGATGGATAGTATACTTAATGACGACACAGAGGTAGGTACAGCAGTGGCCTTCCGTACCGTACTGCTATATATACTGGTGGTCACTGTGTCAGCAAACTGCAAAACTAAAATGCACCACAGGTATAGAATTAGAATGTAGATGGATAGTATACTTCATGACGACACAGAGGTAGGTACAGCAGTGGCCTTCCGTACCGTACTGCTATATATACTGGTGGTCACTGTGTCAGCAAAACTCTACACTGTACTCCTCCTATATATATATTATACTGGTGTTCCCCAGTCCCCACAATAAAGCAGCACACTGAGCACAGATATGGAGTGTTTTTCAGGCAGACAACGTATACTGGTGGTCACTGGTCAGCAAAACTCTGCACTGTACTCCTGCTATATAATACAGCTGCTCCCCAGTCCCCACAATTAAGCAGTGTGAGCACAGATATATGCAGCACACTGAGCACAGATATGGAGTGTTTTTTTCAGGCAGAGAACGGATAAAACTGGTGGTCACTGATCTGCAAAACTCTGCACTGTGCTCCTCCTATATTAATATAAAGCTGCTCCCCAGTCCCCACAATGATATAAGCAAGCACAAATATTTGCATCAACTCAACAATGAATAAACGGAGAGGACGCCAGCCACGTCCTCTCCCTAACATTTCCAATGCACGAGTGAAAATGGCGGCGACGCGCGGCTGCTTATATAGAATCCGAATCTCACGAGAATCCGACAGCGGGATGATGACGTTCGGGCGCGCTCGGGTTAACCAAGCCATACGGGAGAGTCCGAGTATGCCTCGGACCCGTGTAAAATGGGTGAAGTTCGGGGGGTTCGGTTTCCGAGGAACCGAACCCGCTCATCATTAATATATATATATATATATATATATATATGCACAATGAAGCGGCACTACAGGACTTAATTCAAATAAATGGGTCCAGTCTCCCGATTTTTATGTGCACATCAAAGATGTATGACTTTTAGCGCTGAATACAAATGTTGAATGATCACAACAATCTCCTCCTTCTCCTTATAGTTGGTTCGGAGATAGCTTCACAACATAGACAATCCAGCGCGTTTCGTCTTATACAAAAGACTTCATCAGGGGTATCTCTCAAGCGGCTGAGAAGTATAGTTGTTTATACAAAAAGTATAATGCGACAAAACTTGTTCATACATGCATGATGGAAACTCCTATATAACACTGAGGCTTTCTGATGAACAATCAGTGTGGCCTTATGGTGAGATAACTTGTACAAAAATTCAGAAACCCAGGTACTGAAGGGTCACTTAGAAAGGAAACCTTGTATGTATCTGCAATGGACACTCAGTACCTGTGCAATTGTTCATCAGAAAGCCTCGGTGTTATATTGGAGTTTCCATCATGCATGTATGAACAAGTTTTGTTGCATTATACTTTTTGTATAAACAACTATACTTCTCAGCCGCTTGAGAGATACCCCTGATGAAGTCTTTTGTATAAGACGAAACGCGTTGGGTTGTCTGTGAAGCTATCTCCGAACCAACTATAAGGAGAAGGAGGAGATTGTTGTGATCCTTCAACATTTGTATTCAGCGCTAAGAGTCATACATCTTAAAGTGTGGAATAATATATCTACTCTGTATTAATTTGAATATGTTTTTAATAAATGTTTTATGATGGAACATGTTATTATCTTATGTTAAAAGTGTTAACCAATTAAGGGTTAGAATAGTGGAAGTTGATGCGACCCCCTGGCGCCAATTCTTCTATTGTTGTGTATATATATATATATAATCATGAAGAAGCCCGGCACTCCACTAACTGTGATAAATTGGCTCAGGTGCCCTCTACATACAGTAAATGGATGCACAATGGAATAAGCCAGTGGCACTCAGAGAATAATTCTGTAGTGTATCATATAAATTCCAACATTTTGGGGTCTGTAGGTTCACACCTTGACAAAGGGGCTACATGCCCTGAAACATTGGAGTTTATGTTATATTCTTATACAGAATCATTTTTTACAATAAACTCTCCGTCAACTGATGAATGCCTCCTCCCAACAGTGCAAGGGTAAAACAATACACCCTAATCATTAATAAATAAAGACACAGAGACTTGTATAAGGGGAAAGTAAGGTCAGCTTTATTTATTTAGAACTAAGCTATTTAAAAATATATCTAACTAGCATAAATAACTAGAATCCTAAATAAAAGAGGAAGAAAGGAAAACAGGGAAAGTATGGTAGCATAGAAAGAACAGCCCCCACAGTGCAAGATCGCAAACTGCATACACACACTGCTTTACCTCATGGGGTGTGAGCAGCCAGCCCCATAACCATGCCCAAGGTATCCACTTTCCACCCCAATGACACAGCAACATGAGGCCCACCTGGACAGCGCCGATGTCCTCGGTAGGGTAGAATCAGCATAAGACATATATTGGAGGTGAGAGCACCTCAAGCTCAAAAAACAGATGGCAACTGCAATAATTCTTTCCTGCCACAAAAGCTGACAATAACAACTGACAACTACACAAGGGAGAGAGAGCGGGTAACATCCATGAGGAATAAGAATAAAATGGATGCCTACAGCAATCCTGATATTGATCTAAAACCCCACCACCTAACTCCATCTCCATAGGTTAACCAAACCTCACCCCACCCCACCTAACAACAAATCCTACTACAGAAAAAATTAACCTTTCCCTGCCTAGAGTTAGACACTCCCAGGCTGGGGTGTTTAATTACCTCCATGCATATGAAAGGTATTCCATCCTATGTCTCTAAATGCCACTGTCTCTTTCCATTAGGAATTAATGAAACAATTGCCTATTGCGAATAGTGGTAATAGTCGCAGCTGCAGCAAACCATGTTGCAGCATGTCACATTGCAGCAAACATACATCTGTATATACTGGGTGTACAGATAGATATATATATATATATATATGTATACTGTATGTGTGTATATATATATGTATGTGTGTGTGTGTGTGTGTGTGTATGTATATGTGTAGATATATATATATATATGTATATATATATATAAAAATATATTTATTTTTTTTCCATAGACAAAAAACCTTACGGTTTCACATGTCCCATTCACATGATCTGGCATTTGAGAAACCTGTTGTAATTTTTCCACTCAAACTACAAAAAGCAATGAATTTCCCATAATTAAGGCTGACGCCTTAATGGACGTGTTCCTTGCGCAATACAGATATGGTATGCCATCACAGCCTGTGGGTAAGTGCAGATTCAGCACTCACAGAGTGAGATTGCTGTCACTCACACAATGGTGGAGCTGCTAATTCACAGATTTGTGTGCTCATTGGAATACACACATGCAGTCTATGCAACTGAAGGTCTGAGCAGTTATGTGGTGCTCCCATCCGACTCGGGGTCATTCCGAGTTGATCGTAGCTGTGCTATATTTAGCACAGCTACGATCATCTTCACTGACATGCGGGGGGACGCCCAGCACAGAGCTAGTCCGCCCCGCATGTCAGTGCCGCCACCCCCAAATACAAAAGCATTGCACAGCAGTGATGCCTTTGTATTTGAGGAGTAACTCCCGGCCAGCGCAGCTCCTGCAGCTGGCTGGGAGGGAATTGTCGCTGCCGCTGGCCGCAGCATCTGCGTGAGACGTCTCACAGCCGCCACGGCCTACCCCCCAATGGTCCGGCCACGCCTGCGTTGGCCAGACTGCTCCCCCTAAATGGCGGCTTAATGCCGTTCAGCCCCCTCCCGCCCGGCGACTGCTTCTGTTTCAGAGGTGATCGCTAGGCAACTGCACTGCGGCGCTGGCGCATGCGCAGTTCCAACCCAAACGCTGCGCTGCAACAAACTGCAGCGAGCGATTGGGTCGGAATGACCCTCACAGTGCCCACAACCATCCCATTCAGTCTCCACAACAATCCCACCTTGTTTCAACATCCTTCTCACTCCATACATCCATCTCATTTAGTATACACATTTAGCTCCCTCAAACATCTTGGTTAATTGCTAAAACTATAATACGCCATCTACGGTCTACGCATCTACACTTACTTCCCCTATACACCCCCATGCTGCTCTGTCTTCCCCAATCCCTACTGCTGTGTTCTAGCACCTGTGCTAGTCTGTACTAACTTATCTGTACCATCTGTCTTTCCCCACCTGTGCCTTGTCTGTACCACCGTTTCCTTCTCTCTGTGCTGCTCAGGGTTTCCCTCTTCAACGTCACTCTGCCTCCTCCAGTACATGGCACACTGTCTTCTCTCCCATCTGCACCAGTTTTCTACCCATCCGTGCCAATGTTTTCAACCCATCTGCATCTTTGCCCCCACCCGCACTACTCTATCTCCCTTCCCATACTTGCTGCTTAATCTACCCCCTATCCACACCACTCTTTCCCTATTCATGTAGCTGACATCCTGAAGGTAAGTTTCGTGGGTCACTATTGGGGGGGTGGATTTGCCCTATCCAACCCACCCAAGGATTAGGCCTAGCTGCCACCCCCCAAGGAAAGGTAAAAATACTTATCCCCTCTAATGTTGGGACTTTATTCCCTTCATCCATGCTGCTCTACCTTCCTCATCCGCGCCGTTTCTTTCCATCTGTACTGCTCTTACCACTCCCACATCTGTGCTGCTCTTTCCCCCTCATCCATATGGCACTGTCCACCCATCCACACAGCTGTCTCCCCACCATCTGTGCCACTGTCTTTCCCCCATCTGTTGCACTCTGTCTAACCTCCCTCCATCTGTGGGGGTAATTCAGAGTTGATCGTGGATGTGCTAAATTTAGCACATCTATGATCATTTACTCTGACATGTGGGGGGAACACACAGGGCTAGTCCAAAATGCATGTCAGGCCCTACCCCCCCCCTCCCCCCCATCCCCTCACAGGTATAAAAGCATAGCACGGCGGCGATGCTTTTGTAACTGACAAGTAGCTCCCTGGTAGCACAGCTCCTGCACTCTTGGCAGGGGTTAACCGCCGCAGCCCACCCTCCCAATGGTCCGGAAACGCCTCCGTTGTGCAGACCATGCCCCGCCAATGGCATTCTAATGCCGTTGGCACGCCCTCCTCCTTCCCCGCAACCGCCTCTGCCTGTCAATCAGGCAGGGTGATCGCAGCCAGTGAAATGCTGATAGCATCTCACTGGGTTCCCGGGGTACGCACGCGCAGTGCGGCCATTGTGCGTGTGCACCCCACAAACTAATTCAGACTGCGATCGTTGCAGTCTGAATTACCCCCTGTGTTTCTTTGTCCCCCCATCAGTGCTGCTTAGTGTTCCCTCTATCCACACACTTCTGTTTCCCCATCCACACCGCTCTGTCTCCTCCCTCCTATCAACAACACTCTTACCTCATCCAAGCAGCTTTGTCTTCCGCTCAGACCTTCAGTTGCATAGACTGCATGTGTGTATTCCAATGAGCACACAAATCTGTGAATTAGCAGCTCCACCATTGTGTGAGTGACAGCAATCTCACTCTGTGAGAGTGCTGAATCTGCACTTACCCACAGGCTGTGATGGCATACCATATCTGTATTGCGCAAGGAACACGTCCATTAAGGCGTCAGCCTTAATGATCGGAATTTCATTGCTTTTTGTAGTTTGAGTGGAAAAATTACAACAGGTTTCTGAAAAGCCAGATCATGTGTAAGAAGCCTTAATGGGACATGTGAAACCGTAAGGTTTTTTGTCTATGGAATTTCATAGCTTTTTTTAAAATTAATATATTTATGCTGTAAAATGTTGAATCAGAGAATTTGACAAGCCACCTCTGGCCCCCCAGCTTTGTCCTCACTCATTACCCTCTGCCCACCTGCATTTCCCTCATGTTACCCTCTGTACAGTATTTCTGCTTTTTCCTCACATCCCAACCTCTGCCCATCATTTTTTCTTTAATGTTATGGGGTACTGGGCAGTGGAGACTGGATATGGGGCTGCCGTGTAGTGATAAATAAACAGAATGCAAAGCTATGAAAACTAGAGGAAGCAGTAACGGGATTTGGAAGATGCAGGGCAGCACTAAAAAGATATGGGTGTGCAGGACAACAGAATCATATCTGTGATGTGAAAACATTGGGAGCTTCCGCACATTGAAAAGGTATGACAGGGCATGGGGGCAGAGGTGATGACAGTACATAGGGGTGCCAAAGAGGATGACAGTAAATAGGGGGATGACATGACTTGGGGGGTGCAGAAGGCTGGTGTGCTCCAGTCTGGACCCCCTGGCTTGCCTCAGCCTGGGTAATTAGTACCAACTCCCCCTCCTTCTGCGCCACTGGCAGCAGACACTTGTCACTGAGAACTCTGCCCTCTGCCTGACCTAGTCCAACACTGAGAGCAAGTGCTCAAGCCATGAACTTGGCTCTGTCTACTGGGCCAAATATCAGGTCAAGACACTCGCACTAATGTAGGTGAAGTTCTGCAGCAAAAACTGGCTGGACTAACAGCACAGTGGCTTCACACACACAAACACACCATAGTGGCTTCACACACACACACACACACACACACACACACACACACACACACACACACACACATATACTGTACACACAGTACATATATATATTATACACATATATGCACAGCAGCCTGATACACACTCTCACATATATGCACAGCGGCATGACACACACAACACACACACATTTACACACAACAGTGGCCTGACACACACACACATATGCATAGTAGTCTGACATGCACATATACTGTACACACAGCAACCATGACACACACACATCCAAAAAAGAAAGAAAAACTCTCTTGTGGGAGCAATCAGCCTTTAGGTTTAATTAACACGACTGTTAAGACATAACTTTTAATCGAAACTAAATGCTAAAAAGAGATGGTAACATATTAAAGCTCCGTGTAATATAGAGTAATGATATAGTAATATTATGGTACCATGACCCAGTTTAAAACACCACCAAACAACCTGAGGTCAAAGCCCATATAATTAAACACAATCAGACTCAAGTATTAATTATGGGCACTGGCCTCTGAAAATGCAGGCTGATTCCAATAGTGTATCACAAAATGCTGTACTAAACACAGTGGGTAAGATTCAAATGATATATCGCGCCCAATTTCCTTTCTAAAATTATCTCCGTTATTGCGCTTATTGCACCAATAGTAATCCGGTTTAGCTGTGTAAAGGGTTGGGTGCCTCCCTACTCCGGGGGTAGCGAGCTGAAATAATGATACAACGTCCCTGAGGGCAGAAACAGAATGGGTGTGGAAATGGGTGAAAAGAATTGAATCCCACCCAGTGTATCATTTGATGCCTAGCAGTAACAATTATAAGACAACAATGTTGCAAGGATATGTAATGAGAGGTTTCACAATTGGCATGCAGCAACAGTGTCACAGAAAGCTGTTACTTGTACAAAAATGATATCAGGTTAATAACCGAAGAAGTTACATTATTGTTGTCAGGTGAGAAAATGTATGAACGATATAAATGGTCAGCAGACACATGGAATAAGTAATGTGTTAAGCAAGATTGAAATTACAGCCATCCGTACTGACTCCCCAAGATTGCTGCTTCTCAAATATGTACCAAGTGGTAGTGTATAAGTGAGCTTATCAGATGGTGTGACGGATGGGTTAATTAAAGGTGCAGTAGGACTTCTGCTTTTTGGGTAAAAAAACCCTAGCTCTGATGTAAGCCAGGGCAGTGCTAGTAGTGACAATACACCTCAAATGAGAGAGTCTGAAAAATAGAAAAAGAGACATAGGTACATCACATAAGAATCCAAGTGTGCATGCTACTTCCCAGTGTGTACAGAAACATCTGTAGTGAACACGGGGTGAGTGGTTCCACTGCGGGTTCTGTGCCATATAGAATATAGCAAAAGTGATGGCAACCTCCAGGGGTATTAGAAGGAAAGACCTCCTGTTGCAGATGGCATTGCAGGGCTCTAATATCCCTTAATTTAGAGCCAGGAGATGTGCAGTGAGTAAAAAAAAGAGATTGTACCTGCTGGTGGTTACCTGATGTGATAGAGTATCTAAAGCAGTACTGTAGTGGATGAGCTGATAACCCCTGGTACAGTAAGATGCTCAGGGGATCGCTAGACCCTGCCAGGAGTCAATGATTTGGTGACCACAAGGAATAACACTGTGGGAGCTGTAGCTGTAATGACTGTGGCTATAACGGGACAGCATACAGGAGGGACGCGTGTCCGGAAGTTCCCGATACCACCACTGCACAGTTGCCTGGCCCGAGGAGCTGTTTTTGTAGTGGCTGATCTAGGTGCACAGTGTGCCGGAGAGATGTGCGAGTCCAGGTGTTAGTAACATAGTATCTGAGGTTGAAAAAAGACAATTGTCCATCGAGTTCAACCTATTTGTGGTCTCCTATGCATGATGATTTGACTAAAATTTCTGACTGATGCTGCTGTCAGCCGTTGCATTTTATCCCTATTTATAGTAACTATAATGCATGACTATGCACCATACCCCTGGATATCCTTATCCATTAGGAATTTATCTAACCCTTTCTTAAAGGTGTTGACAGATTCCGCCATTACAACTCCCTCGGGCAGGGAATTCCAAACACGTATTGTCCTTACCGTGAAAAGGCCTTTACGCCGTATTGTGCGGAATCTCCTCTAACCTGAGCAAGTGTCCACGAGTCCTCTGTGTTGATCTAACCAAAAACAGGTCCCGCGCAAGCTCTGTGTATTGTCCCCTTATATATTTGTAGATGTTGATCATATCCCCTCTTAGTCTCCACTTTTCCAATGTAAACATGCCTAGTCTTTCAAGCCTTTCCTTGTATTCCATCGTCTCCATGCCCTTAATTAGTTTGGTCGCCCTCCTCTGTACCTTTTCAAGCTCCAGGATATCCTTTTTGTAGTACGGTGCCCAGAATTGTACACAGTATTCAAGGTGTGGCCTCACTAGTGATTTATATAATGGGAGTATAATACACTCGTCCCTAGCATCAATACCCCGTTTTATGCATGCTAATATCTTATTAGCCTTCTTTGCTGCAGTCCTACTTTGGGTACTACTGTTTAGCTTGCTATCTATGAGGACACCTAAGTCCTTTTCCAGTACAGAATCCCCTAATTTTACCCCATTTAGTAGGTAGGTGTAATTTTTGTTCTTGTTACCACAGTGCATTATCTTACACTTGTCTGTGTTGAAGCGCATTCTCCATTTGGCTGCCCATGCTTCTAATTTAACTAAGTCGTTCTGAAGAGACTCGGCATCCTCCTCTGTATTTATTGCCTTACACAATTTGGTATCATCTGCAAAAATTGACACCATGCTCTCTAGACCTTCTGTTAGGTCGTTAATGAAAATATTGAACAATAGCGGTCCTAATACGGAGCCTTGCGGCACACCACTTAGCACTTCAGTCCAAGTTGAAAAAGATCCATTAACCACAATGCGCTGCTCCCTATTATCTAACCAGTTTTTGACCCAAGTGCATATTGTGCTTCCTAGCCCTGATTCTTGTAGCTTGTAGATAAGTCTCATGTGTGGTACAGTATCGAACGCTTTGGCAAAGTCTAAAAAGATTACATCCACGTCTTTACCCTGATCTAGGTTTGCGCTTACTGTTTCATAAAAGCCAAGTAAGTTGGTTTGACAGGATCTGTCCTTCATAAACCCATGTTGATTCCTTTTAATGACCTTATTGGTTTCAAGGAACTTCTGAATACTATCTCTTAGAATACCTTCCAATATTTTCCCCACTATAGATGTAAGACTAACTGGTCTATAATTACCTGGTTAAGCTTTACTTCCATTTTTGAATATAGGCACTACTTCCGCTATACACCAGTCTTTGGGAACCATACCTGATATAACTGAATCCTTAAAGATCAAAGATAGCGGTTTTGCCAGTTCAGAGTGAAGCTCCATTAGAACCCTTGGATGAATGCCATCGGGCCCTGGTGATTTAATCATCTTTAAATATTTTAATCGGTCACAGACTACTTCCTCGCTTAAATAAGTACCTATCAGTGTGATATTCTCATTATTGAGATTGTGTGTCAGTCCCTGAATTGGGTCCTCTCTAGTGAATACTGTTGAAAAAAACTCATTTAGTGTGTCCGCTATGTTATTATCATTTTTGCTTAAGACTCCCAACTTGTCTTTTAAAGGGCCTATACTCTCCTTCTTTAATCTCTTGCTATTAATGTATTTAAATAATTTTTTGGGATTCGCTTTGCTTTCCTTTGCTACTAGTTTTTCAGTTTCTACTTTAGCCGCTCTTATTTCCTTTTTGCAATTTTGTTACATTCCTTATAGTGCTGAGATGACTCTGCTTCCCCGTCAGATTTGTCTTTTTTAAATGCTTGCCTTTTCTTGCCCATAAGTTCCTTAATCTTTTTGTTAAGCCACATCGGTTTATGATTTTTATTCCTTTTTTTGCTACTCATAGGAATACATTTGAGTGTATTTTTAGCTAGCAGGAATTTTAGTACCTCCCATTTCTCCGTAGTATTTTTTCCTAAAAACAAACCTTCCCATTCAATATCCCTGAAAAATACTCTCATCTTTTCAAAATTTGCTTTGCTAAAGTTTAAAGTCCTAGTTGAGCCAGCATAGGGCTGTTTATAGAAACTGATATTGAATGTGACCATATTGTGGTCGCTGTTTCCTATGGGTTCCCCTACTATAATACCTGATACCAAATCCCCATTGTTTGTTAATACCAGGTCTAAGATTGCATTGTACCTAGTTGGTTCCTCAATTAGTTGGACTAAGTAGTTATCATTAAGTGTGTTTAAAAACATATTGCCCCTAGCAGTATCACATAAGTTGTTTTCCAGTTTATCTCTGGATAGTTAAAATCTCCCATCACTACTATGTCTCCTACTCCTGCTGCTCTTTCAATTTGCTTTAGTAACAATTCATCATCAGATGCGTTGATACCAGGCGGCCTATAGCATACACCCAATACTAACTTTTTTATTCCTTTTTCCCCCGCATGCAATTTCTACCCATAATGTCTCGACAGTGTCTACAGTCCCCTCCTGAATATCTTCCCATATATTAGGTTTTAAAAACGGCTTTACGTAAAGACACACCCCTCCACCCTTTTTATTTAGTCTGTCTCTCCTAAACAGTGTATAGCCCTCTAGATTGACTGTCCAATCATGAGATTCATCCCACCAAGTTTCAGTAATGCCTATAATATCATACTGTTTGCTTGCTGCAAGTATTTCTAGTTCACCCTTTTTACCAGTAATGCTTCTGGCGTTTACATACATACAACTAAGATAAGTATTTTCCCTTGCGTTAGGGACATCTTTCACCTTATGTAGCAAGGATGACCTGTAATCGTCATTGGTTAGTGCTTTGGTAAAATCCCTTTTAGTACCCATGTTAGTAACCTTACCGCCTGCTCTTACCCTCCCCCCAACTTCTCCCCCATTTCGTTTACTACCGCCATCCCCACTATTCTCACTGCATGACCCGTAATTTCTAGCTAAACCCTCCCCCCAGGCTCCTAGTTTAAAATCTCCTCCAACCTTCTAACCATCCTTCCCCCCAGCACCGCTGCCCCCTCCTCAGTCAGGTGCAATCCGTCACGACAAAAGAGATGGCGCCTGACTGAGAAGTCCGCCCAGTGTTCCAGGAACACAAACCCCTCTTTCCTGCACCAATCCCTAAGCCACACATTTACCTCCCTAATCTCCCTCTGCCTCCCTGGACTAGCGCGTGGCACGGGTAATAATTCTGAGAATATTACCTTAGATGTCCTTGCCTTCTGTTTCTTTCCTAAGTCCCTATAGTCTTTCTTAAGGACATCCCACCTTCCGCTAACTTTGTCATTGGTGCCAACGTGCACCAAGACCGCCGGGTCTTTGCCAGCCCCTCCTAACAATCTATCTACCCGGTCCGCGATGTGCCGTACCCGAGCACCCGGGAGACAACAGACTGTATGGCGATCACGGTCCCGGTAGCAGATTGCCCTATCTGCCTTCCTGATGATAGAATCCCCTACCACCACCATCTGACTAGGTACCTCTCTATCTTTTATCCCAACCGCGCCAGAGGGACCACACCTCTGGATGCTAGAGGGAGCAGTCTCCTCCGGCACCGTCATTTCTTCACTATCATCCTCCGATTCCTCGTCCAATCGGGCAAATTTGTTCGGGTTTGATAGTTCGGAGATGTCGTGCCTCCACCTCTTTTTCTTCCTTCTAACTGTGACCCAACTGGCTACCTGATCATCATCCTCTTCTACCAGTGACCCCTCCCGCAACTCCTCCACTGTTCTGTCTAAACTACGCTCGAGATTGTGAATCCCCCTCAGTCGCGTAACGGTTTGCTCTAGATCAGTTACCTGGGCTTCCAGGGCAACCGTTCGCACACACCTCGTGCAGATGTAATCACACTGGGCCGGTAGCTCCAGGTGTGCATACATCTTGCACGACATGCACTGAGTGAGGTCCTCAATCACAGCCCCTCCCATATTGTTTGTAAGGTCTAACTCCCTGTTACTCTCACAGAAAAAGCAGCAAAAATAAAAAGTAGAAGACAAGCAATCTCACTTATACAATAAATTAAGCTGGCTTATACTTATCTATCTTTGTGTGGTTCTTGGTCCTTCACTTTTATGCAGCCGTAGTACTCTCTCCTGCGGCACCTATACTCCACTTAGCAGTTGCAGTTGTTCCAGCTCACTGCACCTCCTTTTCACTCGGCTTCCAGCTCCTGGAAAAACACACACACACAAAAAAAAAAAAAACCCGTACCCACGCACAATCACAGCCCCTCTGCTACTCCAAGCTGCTACTCCAAGTAAGAGACCCTCTCACTCACTCACAAGGTCAGCCCCTTGCAGCCTCACCGGAAGTTTAATGGTACTGCAAATGTGTGTTCCTGATTGTGTATTGTGTATTATAAAACTCACCTTTTTGCTGTTTAAAACTCACACTTAGAAATCCAATCAGCACTTGGAAGAGACAAGCCCCACAGAGCGAGCTCCAAGAGTCTAGTCACTGCTTATATAGGCCCAGCCAGCTGCCTTAATCAGCCCCTCCTCCTCCTGATTACTCCTGATTACTCACACCTGAGTTAACCCCTCTGGCTTTTCACCTCACACTTTTTTTTTCCTCCAAAAATAAAAACCCAGTACAGATATATTAAAACAAATATATTTGTGTTATCCACCTATCACAGGGGGAGGGGGAGGAGCCCAGCATGTAGTATTTTGTGGCAAGAGTAATACGAGGAGTATTTTTTACATGAGGAGAAGGGGGGTGGGACACAAATACGCACAGCAGCCTGACATATATATGCACAGCAGCCTGACACACACACACACACACACACACACACACACACACA